>NC_135744.1:23130000-25967500 GCF_041903045.1 Epinephelus lanceolatus | reverse complement strand
ATATCACATTTCCTTTTATCGACAGCAGCAGGTAGAGCGTAGTGTAGGAACAGAAACTAGATACCTTAATACAATAAAATGTTCAATATTGTCGGAGAGTTTTGATACGTTTGTATATATTTATTTAGTTTTTCATTTTAAACATTTAGTTGACAGTTCAGAAGCATGTGCAGCCTTGTAATTGTCATCCGAAAAAGGGACTTTGAAGTAAAGAGAGCTCGGATGATGAGGGAAGAAAGAAATGAGTGTTAACAAGAGGAAGAATGAAAAATGTAAAAGAGAAGAGTTGGATTTAGAGGGAATGAAATGTCATGGATAGAGCTGCAACGATCAGTCAATTAATTAATAAGTCCATCAACAGGAAGTTAACTGGGAACTATTTTGGCAATAGAATAATAATTTCAATCATTTTTTAAGCTCAAATGCCAAACACCTCCTGTTTCCAGACTCTCAGATGTGGAAAAATGAATGCTTTTCTTTGTCAAACATGATCGTTAAAGGAATATCTTTGGGTTTTATACTGTTGCTCTGACAAAACAAGACAGCCCGAGTCGTGGAGTTTCATAATGAAATAAGTTACAGTGGAAATGATTAGTCTGATTGTCTGTCTCTGAAAGCAATATCACACACAACCGGTTCGTGTTCTAACTAAAGCAAGGAAACTCTGTCTGTCTTAATATGTCCCTCACATATCTTAAGAAACGACCATCTGATCTACTTCACACTTGGCGGGGGTATATTGCTGGGGACCCAACAGCTAGCAGTGTTGCATCTGGTGCAATTTGGTAGGGCTGTTCCCTAATAGTCGACCAAACATAAGTCAACCAGAAAGGTCATTAGTCCGCAAGATTTCATTGATCGCTTAGTTGCAAAAAAAAAACAAAACAAACAAACATGAAACTATTAGGAGCTGCACCTTGCCAAAATGAATCAAAACCTATGTGACTGGACCATGTGGAAATTTAATTTGAAAGGACAGACACAGGAAGTGGCCACGCTCAGCAGTCAGACAGGAGTCACCTTAATTTCCAGGGCTGGTACCTGCGGTTATTACACAGGCTAGTTAATAACATGTTTGGCAGGAAATCCAAAGTGTGGGATCATTTTGAGAAGGTGAAGGACGAACCCAAGGTGATATGTAAACTCGTCTTCATTGGTCGACTACAAACATGATGTATCATCTGAAACATGGAAGAAGCTTCATGCCCATTAGCCACTTAGCACAATCATTACTGCTTTGCCGACAGCGTCATTAACAGGCGGCTCGCTCAGTGTGTGACGTGCACTTGTAGATAAAATATAGGCCTATATTAATGAAGGTTCATTAGTATGGTTTTGTATTTCTCTGTAATGTAGCACAGTGTTAACAATGTTACTGATAGCCTACTATTCTCCCTCACACCTTCAACTCAAACCATTGTGTTGCCCCGTCAAAAATATATAATTTAATAATTAAATATTGTAAACATGCAGCCAACTTGTAGACTAATGGCCCTAAATGACTGTTGACTAGGAAAATACTTAGTCGGGGACAGCCCTACAATTTGGACATGTGCTGGATGCTGGATATACTGACGTTTCAACCAGACTCTTCTTCACCTCCCTGGAGTCAACGAGCACAAGCAGATCGCCTACAGTAACAGCAACGTTGCCTCCCGCAAATTACTTTGGCTAATTAAATTCATGATGTACTTTATAACTGTGAATGTCAAAGCATGCGACTGATACGCTTATTTGGAAATTCATACCTCCATTAGTGTTGCTGACCGCGAGTAGCCGCAACTTGAGTGTGTTTTTCAAGGGCGGATTAAGTGATTTGGGGGCCCCAAGCAAACACTGTCTTGCTTTACTTTTCACCCATTCTCTAACTGGGAATGTTGGTATTGGCAGTGGCAGAAGAAGAGCTTAAAACTTGTGTTTGTATGAGCGGTTGTTGAGAAAGCTGCAAGCAGCCATATCACTGGCCAAGCAATCGGCCTGTTCCGCAGAGGCATGTTTTGGACGGGCACTGCGTTGGTCTTTTTTATTTAGCCATCATCTCAAATGTTGTCTCCTTTTACCTTATAGTATTCTTTATTTAAAGACAGCATGGCTTGTGGAAATGCAGAGGTTTTAGAAAGTGCAGTGTACCCTCCCAAAATATACTGAGCTGATAAAAAAAAAAGCCTTTTTAACTTTTCCTTTGTAATTCATTCCTCCTCTTATAGGATTCTGTATCAGGAAGCCACCAGGGAGTTGGTGTAGCCTGCAACAATGTTCTCAAGAAGCCTTTCAGTTTTTCACAGAGCCGGGTTATTTTTGAAGAGGGATTGAGAAAGTGGTGCCCATAATTGGAAGTAGCGGGAGGTGAATTCACTCAGTGGCAGATCAATATTCCAAAGTAGCTGAAATATGCTGTAAAGCAAGGCAATTTAATCAATCACACTGTATGAGAGTAGCACAGCGAATTATGTGTTTAAAGCCCGGAGTTCTTAAATGTGTCAACTTAGAAACTGAATTCTGAATGATTAACGATTTAACCAGAAAAAAAGAAATAAGGGTTTATCCTTCCTTCCTTCCTGTTGTGAATTAAATGTTCGAATCTATTGCTTTTACTTCTTATTAGTCAGTTCCTGTTGTGCACACGTCCAACAGCAAACACTTTCAATAATAACAGTCTAATATATTGTTAAAAAGTCTTAGACGTCACCTCTCTGTAGATTATGTTCATATTTCATGTGGTGCAGTCTCTTCGGGAGTATCTTTGGCCTCACAGCTATGTGGATTTTGTTTGTCTGAGGAAGAAAGGCTGTTTGAGTCCAAGATGCACAAGTGCTGTTCAGCAGTTGACACGGCGGGTCAGAACTCATTACTCGTAGGCAGTGATATAAAAAGGCACAGAATCAAGTCAGTGTCTCGTATTCTCTTAACCTTAACCTCGCATTTTATGTGAGGGTCAAGTCTTCTTCTTTTTTAACATTGTGATTAAAGTAAATATTCACTGTGAACTTGTGTGCCGTGAATAATGCAACAGTTTTTGCCTCCGCTTTAACACATTTAATTAAAAGGGAATGGAAATGAATTATACACATACCTTTGGGTGCCTCTATTAATCAACATTTGTTTTGTGTTCCAACGCCAAAGATAAGCTTTTCATCAAATACCTTCCTCTCTTTATTATTATTATTTATATTTGACTATTAAAGTTTGCATTTGTTGTCTTCAATATTGGGATTTGATTATTTGTTGTTGACTGCTTGGAAGCTCTGGAGCCCAGAAAATAGTATTCTGGACAGCCCTAGTTGTGATACACAGATGTATTAATATTTAACACTAGGCTACAATTAGAAAAACTGATTTGCCCAGGGTTCAAAATGTTTGTTTGGCTGAAAAACAAATAGATATGAAAACAGCTTTATTGTTGTAGAGAATTGATTAATAACTCTGAAGCTATTTTCTCATATGTACACGGGACAATGTCGAGAGAATCAAGGCTGGACATTGTTGGAAGTTTTTTATTTTACACATATAGCACACATCAGGAGGTTGTATGTGTCAGAAGCATTCTCACCTACTGGAAATACCTATTGTTTTAGGCAAGGGGTGGCACCTGGGTAGAGTGGCCAGGAGGCAGGACATGGTGCGGATTACATGTAGCTGGTTCGTTATTTGGTCATAAACAACAGAGTCTCTTGCCGTTCCTTGATTTTCTTTTTCTGAGAATTTCGGCTTCGGCCCTTACCTTAGACCAGGGGTTGGCAACCTGTGGCCCCGGAGCCACATGCGGCATTTTAGACCTTCTCCAGTGGCTTCCTGTGGCTTTGACATAAAATTATCTGGAAATTGATGAGTTGTTTTAACATTCAGATTTTTATTTGTCATTAATGTAGGCCTAAAGTGATTGTTGCATTCTTCAATTGTAAAAATGTGCTGCCTGTATCGAAAATGTTTTACCATCTCATTAAGTATTTTGTGCACCATATATCTACGACCTTTTGCCTTTTCCTCTAAATTTTGCAGAGCTTCAGTAGCAGTGGCGAGCCTAGAGTCTCTCTAGCAAAGCAATCTATGGATTCCACATCCAAAAAAGGAAAACTCTTGGAGGAAGATAGGGGATTTAATAATGTGTGGACAGATTTATTTGCTTTCACCACCAACGCTGCAAAGTTTAAGTAGTAAATAATTATAAATAGCCAACTGCAGAGAAGCTACTTTGTAGTAAATCACATTAATGAATCCTGATTTAGACCTATTTGTAATGTTGATGGGCTAATTTAGACTTAATAGGCTGTTAGCTTTATTCAAGTATGCTATGCGGCTCCAGACAGATCCTTTTTTCGGCCAATAATGGCTCTTTTAGTTGTAAAGGTTGCCGACCCTTGAGTTAGACATTACAGTTGCCGTCTTCATGTAGATGACCCCACTTATTCACCCTCAGATATTTGTTTCGGTTTTGCACTAGCAGAATGATAGAAACATCATCAGCATGCCCACTCAGTCACTGTGATTTTTCAGGACTAGTACCTGCTGTATACACACATGGACTGAAGCGGACATCACATGAACTTTGTACTAGGGAACTGGCAGGGTAATGTCCGTTAAATGTCCAATCCAACTGATTCGGACATTTGCATTCTCACATACGCCTCCTCTGGGTAATGTCTCGATAATTACAGGTTTGTTGTGCATGTGTGAAACAGACTTGAATGGGAAAAACACAGCTTTAACTGGAAATGATTCACTCCAGTGAATCTGTGATGACAGTGTAAACTTAAGCCAAAACATTCAGAGGTCAAGATAGAAACGTCATCAGCATGCCCACTCAGTCACTGTGATTTTTCAGGACTAGTACCTGCTGTATACACACATGGACTGAAGCGGACATCACATGAACTTTGTACTAGGGAGCTGGCAGGGTAATGTCCGTTAAATGTCCAATCCAACTGATTCGGACATTTGCATTCTCACATACGCCTCCTCTGGGTAATGTCTCGATAATTACAGGTTTGTTGTGCATGTGTGAAACAGACTTGAATGGGAAAAACACAGCTTTAACTGGAAATGATTCACTCCAGTGAATCTGTGATGACAGTGTAAACTTAAGCCAAAACATTCAGAGGTCAAGTATTGCAGACCTGTGCTTAATCCTCATTCCTTTGGGTCAGTCAGTTTCATCCACAGCAGTGTAGCATCTTTGGTTTCTGTCCAGGATGAAGCTCTCTCCCTAACTAGGTCACATCCTGTCCTGAGACAGAGACCAACCACAACATGTATTGATATTCGTTGCTACTGACAAGACAGAAAAAAGTGTTAAACATTAACACCTCTCTTCATCTCACTTTCCCACCTTTTATCTCACTACGCCATGACACACACTTAAAGAAGCTGAGCTCATCAGCACGTGCTGCAGGAGGCTTTTGTTATACAGTAGACGAGGGGTTAAAGAGTGTCCTGCCCAGTTGCTGTGCACGTGAGTGATGTTGGCGGCCGTCTCCCCCCACCAGACCAGGAGACAGGAAGGGGACAGGAACTACAGGAAGCTGAAGTCTAATCTCAGTAGACACAACTCTGTCAGAGACACAAAAACAGACATATTCAGTGCTGAAGTTGTTATGTTCATGTGCACACACTAACCTGCTCTACACAAAAAAAAAAAACAACGCTGGGAAGCTAGTGAAGGAAAATCATTTTTTCATTTGCATTCTTCGTGTGCACTGTGGTAGATAACATGAGTGCCAAGGACGTCCAAAATTAGCATTTTCAAAGATTAACCTGCGATATTCTCTTTAACGTGCTCAATAATACCTGGAGGACAATTGCTCCTATCATATAATGAACGTGATAATCTTCTAGGAAGGGATTATTTGAATACTGCAACAAACAAAACAAACTTCACTGACTTTTTGTTGTAGCAGCTGTAATCCATCAAACTAATGTTAATACAGACAACCTCATTAATTTTACCTATTGTTAGTTACCCACATTTTGGCCTCCCTTGGAAACATCTGCTCGTGTTAATGTGGAGAGAAAAACGACCCAAATGAAGGATTTTCCAAGGAAAAGTTCAGTTCAGCATTTTGGGAAATTCCCTTTATGGCCTTTAGCCAAGTTAGAGAAAACCATGGTTTAAGTACATTTTTTGTTTGCTGAGTAAATTTCAGGGGTTAAGTGTCTGCACCAAATTAGTCATACAGCAAAAATTATGTTGAGTGTCACTACCTCAATTTCTTGTCATTTAGGGGCGTGCTCCTCTGCTGCTCCTCTGCTGCTACCTCTGCTGCTCCCCTGCTGTTTGTAGCCCCTTTTACAGAGGCAGGAATTTTAATGCCATAACGTCGCACCGCCATTCTGCATAAAAGGTAAAATTGTGGAATGGGGGGACAGAGTTGTCTCGCCTCTGAACCGAGAACGGAGGTAGTAATTGTGCTGAAACAATAACTGGGTGTCCATCCAAATGTATCGCAAATTTTAAACGAATTTTGTGAAAATTTGCAAAAGAAAATGCAAATTTATGCACGTTTCCATTCATTATTGTTTTGCGAGTATTGGGAGTAGTAAGTGGCACTTCTCATGAAAAATGAAAATGCAAAGGAACACCCGTAGAAGAAGAGGGCACCGTGAGATGACGTCATTGAGAGCGTCTCATGTCCAAAACTGATGTAAACAACTACCGGCATTACTACTTTTAGTAATTGAAGGAAACATTCAGTTTCGTCGTCACTCCAGACATATCACACGCTCCCTTCCTCTGCCGCCATTTTTTGACCGTGGACTCGTGGAGTGAAAGTGAGGTAGAAGTAGGATCCGGTAGCCTACATAATCGTTTATTTGCTAAATCTGTTTGCATTGCCAAAAGTCGCATTTTCCTAATATCGATATGCTGACTTTTCCACCCCCTCCTAGCGTAAAAACTTTTTTGTGATATTTCGGCATTACCATTCAAGTTTTTTTTTCGCAATTGTTGAAATTGCGAATAAAAATAGGTGAATGGAAACCCAACTAATGTCTGTATAAACGGGACAGCCGGCAGGATGGAATCATGAATGGCACAAGTGTGACGTTTTGACTACATGTTATGCGTGCGACCCACTGTAAGAGATTTAAAAAGTAGCTGTTAGCTGATAGCAGTTAGCAGCTAACTCAAAAAAGAAGAATAGCAGCCGAACATATCCGCAGATTGGGAAAACAAAGAGGTCTGGGAACTTCTCACCCTCCAAGCAGAGGACAAGATCAGCCGCTTTATACTGAGATGCTAAATGACATATGTTATATCACACTAGAGATCAGCGCTGTTGTTAAATGTCACAAATGTCATTCCTTTTTTGATTCCCCCATGCCTGGGTGCTGTCTAAAATCACACACTGGAGCAAAATGTTGCCGCCGTTGTTTGCTTTTATGTAAAAATGCAAAGACAGCATGTCAAACGGACTTTCTAGTGGCCCTATAGGGCAATCTCTGTGTATACAGGGCTTGTGAGTGTCAGAGTATAGGGGCAGTCACAAACGCACACATGGACACACACACACACCCACTAGCAGATGTGTTTTACGACTGTCTAAACAGCATGTCTACCGTGAAACAGACAATCTCAAGCGCTCCTAGTTCTGTGGCACTGCTTACCATATGGGACATCAGCTGACCTGCTAAACTATCACTTGCCGCCAGTCTGCAAAGAAGAGGGTGTCTGCAGTAGAGAGTAAAGATTCTGATGAGGAGGTATAAAAATTCACTTTAATATTTGATCCTTAAGTACATTTAACAGCAAAGACTTCACTGGAATTTCGACAAGACTTCTTTGGTTGCATTCAACCTTGAATTGATTAACCATCGATCAATAGGCATATATTAAAGTAATATTGCTTCAGATTTTGCTCTGGTCTCTTCTTTAGCTCTGTATTCAACACAATGCCTTGTTACCTTATGAAATGTACTGAAACCAGTGTATATGCAACACGAAAAGGCATTTTATTATTTTGGATGGTGAAAAAACATGATTTGCTGTAGGATTTTTTCATTTTCCAGTGCATTTGTGAGTCAAAAAATTAATTTTGGAAACTGCAGATTACTACTCTCATGTCTATATGATGAATATGAGGCTACCTTGTTAGCTTAGCTTAGCACAAAGACTGGAAAAGATTCTAAAGTAAGCTAAGCCAAGTGTACAGACATGAGAGTGGTGTTCTCATCCACAGCGAGTAAGCGAATAAGCGTATTTCCTAACATGTGTAACTATTCCTGTGATTTAAAATGCGAAACATGTAGGTATTAAATTGCCTGAGGCACGAGAACATCCCATAAGCATGTCTGATTTCAGGGGTTGGCTTTGGAAATTTCAACACATGTGCAAGCAGTTTTCCCCCCTGAAACGCACAAGGTTCTGAGTTATACCTGGAGGACAATAACTCTCATATCAAGAGATGACATATGGAGCATGAAGGGGAGCAGCTTTAAGTCCCATACTAAACAAATGGTATGCACGCAGATGAGATTTGTTTGCTGAGGAATTCATGACCTATTTTAGTTTTGTATAATTAAATGAGTGTACAGAAACACATTGTGACACTAAGTTATTGACCTGTCGTGGCTTCATGTTAGCAGTCAAAATAAAATAGAGGTTGAAAGATGACATTGAAAGCAAGTAGCTTCATGAATTTATCTGTAATATTGGCAAACACACTGATAAGCTCATCTAGTTTTTGTCATCTGTAAATCCTAACATCTCTTCCCCCTTCCTACAGTCCCCCTTTTCATTATCCCCATGCTTCCCCTCTGTCTCCATTTCTCTAGGTGTATGAGGGTAATTGGCACTCTGTTTCTTTAATTAAAATGAGGTCTAATTGTAGCCGAAGCAGGGCAAATGTTCATAGGCCTGTAATTTTCCTATCACACTCCAGAGCCACGGAGAAAGTGTAAAATAGGGAGGGAAAAGGGCGCAAGGGAAAGAAATTAACACAGAAGCGAACAATGGGATTCAGTGCAAATGCGTCCAGCTCTCGAATTTGAGGTTGGTCGTCTAAAGCCTGGAGACAGCTATATAGAAAATGAGGGTGTAATATTTGCCATATAGTCCCCCTTTGTGGAAAAACACAGGGTCAGGTTTTACATTTCAAAAGAAAACGGTGTACAACACACTCTATTGTTGTCTGCCTTTCATACAGAATACCTTCCCCTTGCCTCTTTGACAAGGTTTCATGATTAGAAATAAAAACTGAACCATCCTAATCCTGATATCCACCTCAGATCTGCCTGTTTTTGTCTTTTAAATGGGAAAAAAAGTCTTATCATGTCTATTAATATATGTATTTTTCTTCACAAGTGTGATTTCAAGGCTGAGTCCGAGCCGTCTTGCCAGCACCAGTGTCAGTTTAGACTTCTTCAGTGTCTCCTAATGTGGACGATTGTACTGTAATTACTGTACAGTTGTTTGTTTTGGGTGTTAAATATGGCCGGATGACGAATTTTCATTGTTCTTACATTTCTCTGTACACTTGGGGCAATTTTCCGGCAGTGGGTGGCCGCCGCTGTTGTAAGAATGTAGGGGAAACGCCAGCTTCCTCTGACAGGGCTTAGGTCTGAACCTACTTCAGTGAAAGGCAAGGCCGTGCATGCACATAATAGAAGCGCTCACCATCTCATCCAAACACTCATGCTCACACATCCTGTCTCATAAACCTTAATGATAGAGCAGCGATAAACAGTGATCATCATGCCTGGGGGGTGGGTGTTTCTTTTCCACCCCTCCAAAATAAAATCAAAAAATCAGCATATGAAACAGAAGCAGGTGTGTGTGTGATAGGTGGAGACGGGGCAGCCTGAGTGTTATGAAGGTGTTTTTAAATTATGCTGGAGTGAACTCGAGGTAGAGTAAATGCGGGGAAAGCACCGGCCTGAACTTTGTCATCCAATTATCCTCCTCATCCACCTCTCTGCTTCGTCTCTCTGCAGGCTTTCCTTTCTGCCTCTTTATCGCCTCAGATTGTTGTTAGAAAGCCGGTGGGCCTCTGTGGTTTTGATGTGGAAGAGAGTGAGAGGCATGTAGTGCTGCATTTCCACCGCATGGTACAGCACAGCTCCACATAACTCAACTCACTCTTTTTTTGTTTTACATTAGCATAAGTTGTGGATAGTACGTGATATGTTTTTTTGGTGCCAACTTAGTCGACATTTAAAGGTAGAGTTTAAACACTGCAGACCACCGACTCATCAGATTTGTCAGCAACACCCGCCATTTTTAAATAGCCAAGCTACCATCATTGGTGACTGCATTTTTACTCAGATTTTTAAAATGGCAGCCTGCAAAACTGTGCCATACAATTAAGTAAGACATTAAATTAAGTGCAAGTCCTTAAGTGAAAGGAGTCAGTGTTTGTCGTGTGGAAGATGATGTCTTGGCTGCAATAGAGAAGATAACTTTCAATTATCTTCTCTATTAATCGATTAGTTGTTTGGTTTATAAATGATCAGAAAATAATGAAAAATATTTATCTGTGTTTCCCAAAACCCAAAGATATTCAGTTTACTGTTGAGAAGGAGTAAAAAAACGAAAAAAGTCACATTTAAAAAGCTGAAATCCAAGAATTCTGACTTAAATTAGTCAAACTGATGAATAAATTATCAATTTTGTTGGCAGTTAAGTCATTAGTTGATTAATTGGTGCAACTCCTATGATGTCACAGCTGTTTTATGTGGTGTGGCTATAGCAATCCGCTGAGACTCCCGCCTGCACTGAGGGTGTACTATATGCAATAGCAAACACAACAGAGCGAAGGACTTGGCACCAAACATAAGTCGCATTAAAACAAGCCATATCATGCAGTGCAAATGCAGCATACGTTTGTGTTTCTTTACGAGGAATTTGCACAGTCAGAACTTAAAGTGATTAGGTTGTAAAAGAGAGAGGGTAATAAGTAATTCATTACAGTCACATTTGCCTCTCGGTGTGATGTCACGATGAACCTGCTGCATATGCAACCCTGATAAGTGATGTCAAGTCATTGCTTTCATGTGCAGTGCAGCAGACAGGTCGCCCAGATGATGGGAACGAGAAAATGACACCGAGGTGGAATACAATAAGAAAGATTTAAATAATTTGGCTGCGCGGTAGCAAGAGTGGGGTCGAGAAGGGGATGAATGCTCTGTGTGTGTGCGCTAGTTTGTGTGTGTGTGAGTGGGTTGTTAACTGAGGAAATGTATTAAATTAGCTGGAGCTAAGATGTGAGCAGTGGTGGGCGTGATCGAGCGATCACTGAAATCATTATGAAAAAACGAGGATATGAAGAGTGAGATATTTATAGGTGACACTGGATGTTTTCCACTTGTTTTTAATGTTAATCATTTTGTATTAAAATGTGCTTGTGTTGCAGTTTAACAGCTTTCTGTTTTATTTATAGGAGTAAAAGCACTGGAGCATTATATTTTTATAGAACTGGGACTTCCTGGTAGACTGTGTAGGATAATTCATTAAAAAAAACGTGGGAAAATATAAACATTATCACCATAATCAATCACAGTTAACTGATTTACTGTAAACTATATGCTTAAAATATCCAAACATCCCTCTCCTCAGTTTGAAGTGTTGAAGGACAGTTTAAGCAGTCCATCCTGAACAAGCTGATCTTGTCCGCACTATCTGATCTTGTAGCGTTCATTGGGGTTAAACAATGGCGTCAGCTGCCACATTTGTCTCAGTAGGAAGTGCGAGTCAGACCCTGCTTTATCTCAGAGAATTCGTTGTGCCTTCGTGTGTATTTCATTGGGATGTGGGTTGGTAAGTGGTAAATGTGATTGCCTCTCACTTTACACGGGATCACAGAGATTAGTAACTGTAGGCGTCTGAGTTATTTTTGTAAAATACTACAAGTGTTGCTGTTTAAATATTTTCATAGAGCACAAGGAGTCCCCGACAGCCTTCGTGTCTTCACAGCGTTCTATGTGAAGCATTTTTGCAAACATCCTTTTCTCGTGTACACAGTGTTCCACAGGAAGTCATTAGCAGCTATTGAAGAGACAATAAAAGAAACTTGGACGATGATATGAAGTTAACACTCAAAGGATAAATTTTACTTTTATACAGTGGCAATGGTAGTCTTAGAACTATGGAAGGGTTAATGACGAAATACATTAGATGTAGATATTTGCAACTTATGTTTTTTTAATTACCATTGATGAAATTATCAGTTATATTACTGATAAATGCTCATTATTGATAATGGTTATGTCTGTTAGTTTCTATCAGCCAACCACTCAACACCAAAAGATACTTAAGAATAGGAAATCAGGAAATTCTTCCATTAAGAAAACTGGAACTGGATTATTGAACCATTAAGAACAGGTCAGTCTAACCTCCACATGTGGATTAATACAGAAGGACTCACCGAATCTGTGTATAAAATTAGACACTTTTTTTTTGCAGGCATGTGTAGGGAGTAAGGTTGTCAAAATGATAGGTACTTAGACACTTTATTGATACCACGTGTTTTAAAGGATGCAGTCACCATTAATTATACATTTGATAGTATCAGAATTGCTAAAGCTATAAAAAGAACAGATCTACAGTCAGAGTTTCAGCCTAAGTCAGGGATAGACAACCTGTGGCTCATCACCGACGATGGCTACAGTAGTCTTGAGCCTTCCTAGTTGGGCTAGCTGTGGACTCCAAATGGGAAAATACAGAATTTGATAGTACATGAATAAACTTGTTAGCTTTCAGCCGCAATGCTGCAAAGTTAAAGTACCAAATAATCATAAAGAACCCACTGCAGAGTAGCCAACTTGTGCTAAATCAAATCAATGAATGCTCATTTAGACTTACTGGTAATGTTGGTAGGCTTGGCATAAAGGGCTGTGTTACTTATTACAAGGCTTATGTCTCCTTTGATAATAAAGGTTGCTGACCCCTGACCTAAGTTTAATGTCCTACAAATGTGTTGGTCTGTGTTCAGTGACTTTTTCTGTACCAGCACTGTGTGCAGGTTGTTTAAAAGAAAAGAAAAACAAATCCATTTTAGTGCCGAGGACTTATTTCCTCTTTTCCCCCTCTACCAAAAGAGGTAGAGAATCATTTTTTTTACACTATATTGTTTCGAGGTTTAAAATCCTGCTACTGTGACAACATTAATTCAGAGCAGATGTTTTGTACAACAAAGCAGCATGTTAAAGCATGTAGGAGGTGGAAATAACACGTCTTTAACAGCTGAGAAAAGCAACACTGTGGCCTATCCAGAATTCAGAGGGAAACATCTTTCGAATCTTTTTTTTTTTTTTTAATAAATGTGTTGCATGTTGTATCCCTGTCTCTCCGCTACTTTCCTGTCTATCACTTCACTGCCAAATTGTCCAATAAAGGTGAAAATACAGAAAATATAAATGTATAATTATGGTTTAAATGCAGTTCAGGAACCATTTTATTATTTACATGAAACATTATAACTAAAATCACAAACGTGATGGAGAAAATACACTAATACTTAAATAAGCATGTAGAAACCAAAATTGAGTGAAAATAAAACCATGAAAGAAAAATGGGGAAAGTTTTTTTTGTGTGTGTGTGTGAGGGGAGAGTGTGTATTAAAGTGTGCATTAGTGGGGTTATGGCACGCCAGACTTTACTGTTGAGCCTTATAGTGGGAGCCTAATTCAACAAAACATCTTAATAACCCCAATGATAAACTCGCACTGAAACCCCCATTTCCTCCAGCATCCATTTTCATGCAAGTGCTCGCCTTGATCATGGCACACAGGAGAGCCGCATTAAATCCTGTTTATTGGTAAAACCAAACGGCCTCACCCTTGAGATGAGCTTCTGTGGGGAACACGTAGGGCTCTAAAAACCAGTCTGTGACAGAAACCCCATCCCATCAGTATGAATACTAGTCACAATTCAGCAGAGACAATCTGCCAAGACAGCTGGAAGGGAGAAAGATGTCCTCACATGAAAAGAAGTCCCTTCACCCTAACCTAACTCTGCTCCGAGTCGCATGCAGTTCAGGTCCCTGGTTTTATTGGGATACTGAATCATAGCAGAACTGCTCGGATTGTTTGCGAGGTGGCAGCAGCCTGCCCCTCAAAAGATTACAAAAAATCAATTCTATTGTAATCACAGATCGTGACTGGAAGGGCTTAAATCATTATATTTGTGTGTCTGTGAGTGTGTCTCTGTGTAAGTCTGGCCTGTTCTCTTGTTCCAGCTACTTGTCCCCACTCTCTCTGGACAAAGGCAGACTCCTTTCAGGAGGTTTAGTGTGACCACAGGCATTGCGCTTCGCCGGGAACACAAGGGACGTGGGGGGAATAGAAACAAACATGAGAAGCAAGACAATTTTAGGGTAGTGGGAATGTTTTTCTGTAGATGTAATTGACTGGTGAAACTCCATCTTCTACCGTAATCCCAGTGTAAGCCATGGCTGATACTTGGCAGTGAGCTTGGGACTTGAAATATGTTCTCTCTTTGATTTTAAATTCACTTGTGTGTTTCTCTGAATGTAAATGAGTCTTATACGTGTCATTTTTTATATTTCCTGCTGTGAGTGATAGTACATTTTTGATCTTTTTTTTCACAGAGGTCCTGATGAACACTAAGACAGAGACGTCTGATCTCAAATGGACCATCTTCTCACATGCCAAACCCGAGGTATGCAACCCCAGCTTCGCCATGTTATCTGTATTACTAACATAGACCTTGTGGTGACTGGGGGATTTTTGGCTTCCAGCTGTTCCTTTGTTACTTTGGCTATAAAAGAGCTCCTTATATGGCAGGTAACTGACAGAAGAAAGGAAACGCCAGAGCGAATGTGGGATTCAAAGTACATTGAAAGCAGATGCTTTGATATATCCCATCAACCTTGGAGTTGAAGTTACTGGCTGCCCACAATTTTGAATACTGCTGCCAGAAAAAGACATATTTGTAATTTGATCAACTGAGGAGTGGTTGCTAGGGTATTTCTGCCAACAGCGTCAGTGACCAAAAACTGCTCAACTTGCTGATGTCTCAGAAGGAAAATGGTTACAGTGATGCTGGCAGGAAGAGACTTCTGGAACCGGACAGAAATACTCAACAAATGCGTCTGCGCTTTTGATTAAGATGCAAAGCAAAACAGGCTGACAGTCTCTAAATAGTTTGCTCAGCCATTATCATTTGAGGCCGCTCATCAAAAGCTTCACATTGCCAGAAATACGGCTGGACCCGGTTTTCCAACATGAACTTAAAGAGTTTAAAACAATAATTTAGTCAGTAATGACAGGCAGCAGTGGGGAGATGCCATGAGCTGTCTGCATCAAAATTACACATATAAAATGTCTGTTAATATATGGTTATTTATTTATAGCATGAGAGGATTATGAGATATTTGTGGGAACTTCTGTTAGGTATAAGTTCGGGTTTCTCAATTGCAAATACTAAAATGGCCTGTCACGATAATTATGTTAAATATGGATATGACCTCAATCATTTAGCTGACATTAATATTGCCTGTGGTGTTAATATGCGTATATGTTTACATAACAATGTCACCAACATGATGCCAGAATACACAGCAGGGTTTTCCTGACCATTATGAGACTACCAGGGCAATTCTCCCTTTTTTTTCTCTCTTCACCCCCGCCTACTTATATGAGAAAAAATAAAAATACCTAAGAGACGACGTTGTGTAGCTTACCAGTAACCTGCAGCTGCACTTCTGGAGTGGAAGAGGACCAGTCTTGATAGTCGTTAGCTTGCCAACCCCAGGAAACGAGCCAAAAAGTCAGTTATTTATAGTTTTACCCTCTATCAACTTCATCCTCCACTCCAAAAATCCACCAGTGAACCGCTTGGCTCCCAGTCCATCTACCCCTGGGAGCTGACTGCACCACAACGGCCAGATTATGGAGGTAGCTGCTGTGGGTTTTTCATTTAGCCTTTATTTAACCAGGTTCCCAGAGCTGTGCTAAGCTTGTCTAGTAGTAGCAAGAGGCATCACTTGGTTTTGTTTTTGTTGGCTAAATTTGCTTCAAATTAGGTGTTTTGGGCTCCTCCTATAGTGGTACTATAATTTTATATACCTTCTGGTAATTACTTTTTAATTTTTAATTTTTTCTTTTTTCATATTCCAATCCCAAGGTTTGAAGAATCTTAAGACATTAAACTTTGCTGCTCTTTGAAAAGGTCCTCTTGCATTATTATGCTACTATCATCATATCAGTGGCATAAAATGGTCTCAAAATTTCTTAATGTACCCTGGGTTTTATCACATCTGGGGAAAACTGCCTTCTCCTACTATGCACCATGGGCGTGGACCAATCTTCAAAAAGATCTAAAATTAGAAACACTTCTATTCATTGATGAATTAAGGGCATCATAAAGAATGTGGTGATAGAGACATGGACTTGTTTTTCTTGAGAGGCCACTATGTTTGAATAGTTGTTGTTTTATTGTAGATTTTTGTGTAATATGTTGTGTTTGTTGCATTTTAAGTGTGTTTTGATTGGTTGCTAACTTGGCCAGGTCTCTCTTTTTTAATCTCAGTGGGACTTCCTGGTTTAATAACGGTTAAATAAATATAAAAATGACAATTTACAATCCAGTAAAAGTAGTTATTTTGACAGGGCTAGGATTACCTCTTTCCAAGGACACCAAATTAAGCTAATATTCATGCTAAACCTCTAGTTTAAAACTATTTGAATGAAATCATCCGTTAAATAATGTTATTTAATGATGATGTGTGCTGAGCCTCAGGTACAGACTTAAATCTATGTGAACAGCGGGAACATGGGATTAACCCTTTTACGTGTATTAACACTGTTACGTGTATTAACACAGGCTGAATGTATGTGCCTAAATAAAACACAGTTTGTGTGTGTGAAAGTAGTCTGCTTCACCTCGCTCAGACCTGTGCTTTGAAGTGAAAGGAATGGCAAACATATGGCCCATATGTCTCGTAGTATGTATGCAAATGTACATCTCTCTGATTTGCTTTCAAAAACCCCCATTTGTAATAATTTCTTTAATATGATTTCTGTCAAATCCAGATGAGCCCTGTGGGATATTTAGTGCATCTTCATCACAGACAACATTTTGTTCACAGAAATATGTGCTGCCAAAAGTCCATAGTATTTATTTTTTGGGGATTAAAAGGGAAATTCTCCCCTCGGAGAAATTCAAACCTGGCTCTCAGTGCTCTGCTGCACTGTAATTCATTCAGACCAGTATTCTGCCTCACTCAACACATCATCTGCAAATGGATTTTTAAAGATTTACATATTTACATAACTGAATTTCTGAGCCTCAAGTTCAGCAAATCTGCTAAATTCTGCCCTGAGTATGTTAATTTCTTGCTTGTTTCCCGCTCCTGGGAACATGGTGATGGTGAACATGTTTGCTGTTGACTCAGAAGTCAAACATTAAAGCCTTTTTCTGTTGCATTTGGCTCCCCAACAAATGTAGATTTCTGTGGAGGGTTTTTGCTTCATACATATTTGTGATATCCTCCTCTGTATTCTTGTATTTTATTCTAAAAGTGTGTTAGAAGGGTGAAATCTGTGTCTGTCTCGGATGCTGTGTGCAGCAGTGTGCTCTGTTTGACAAGTGAGACTTGTATTCCCACTAGCTGGGCTGTGGCTCAGCAGGAGGAATGATTTAACAACCCAGATTCAAATTTGGGCTGGATCTAAATCCACAGCAGGCCAGATCCGTCCCATGGGCCTCTGACAGGTGCAGTACAGCAGAGGGCCAACAAAGGATCGTAACATTATTATGATGAATAGCACTTTTTATGTGACCAATTTCATAAAGACTCCAGTGAAAGTCTTTACAAGAGAATTAAAAATGTTCACAAGTTTTCTGGGTCAGATGTCATTTTAACTTGCAACCTCTGACAACCCTTTGTTCTCCTCTTTGCTCTCAGTGGGAGGAAGTAAGTGGTTTAGACGAGGAGAACAACAGCGTGAGGACCTATCAGATATGTCAGACTGACAGCTCATCCAGCCATTGGCTGCGCAGTGGCTACATCCAGCGGCGAGGAGCGTCTCAGGTTTACGTGGAGCTGCGGTTCACCATGATGGAGTGCTCATCCAGGAGCACCCACCACCGCAGCTGTAAGGAGACCTTCAACCTCTACTACTACCAGGCAGACTCCAACGAGGCCACGTCCTCTTACCCGCCTTGGATGGAGAACCCATACACCAAGGTACATCCACACCCACCAGTTAATCACAAATGCTCATTATTATTGGAATCCAATAATAGACATCTGTTATTGACTTTAAGTTAACACATTGAACATCTGCATTAAAGAGTTACTCCACATATTTTACATATGAAGAGTGTTTGAGTTGTCATGGCCAGTGTGTGAACCACTGTATAATGTGTTATTTGGCTCTGGAGGAACTATTTTCCACATGTGAAAACATAATTAAGTAGAAGGGTGCTCAGAGCACAGACCTCCGCTAAAGCCAAATGTGCTGTCTCGCAGTGTTAATGAAGGTGAAAAATACTATAAGATTTGGATTTGCTCCGAAACATAATGGGTTCTTTGTTGTCCCATGCAAAACTCTTCAACCAAGTTTTATGAAAATCGGGACTGTAGTAGTAACCTGCTTGTCGAGTCGCGAGCGTCACTTAAGTTTACATTACTGAAGGTTTATGACAAAATCAATTGATGACTGTGTGCGCATGGTGAGAGAGGAGAGGGAGAGACGCTGTGCTGCTGCCAGAGGAGCCGCTGAATGAGTTCCCTCTGAGCGGTAACTCGCTAAAAGAATCTGAGAAGTTTTCATAAAACATTCAGGACACCACAGTTTATTTCACACTACTGAAGCTGTTCCTCTTTTTGGAACCACCGCGGAGTCGCTAATAATTTTGCTTTCAGAACAAAGTTATTGAATTGCATTATGGTTAGTGTAGTATCCAGTTTTATCCCTGCTGGGACTAAACATTTATTTAGAGTTTTTGCCTCTGCTGCATCAGATTTCATCATTCTTTAAAAAAAATCTCACATTTTCTCTTGAGATTTGAGAACATTAAATTGCTAAAATATCCTTTTATTGCATTCAAGAAAAAGAAAACACATCAGGAGAATTGTGTGTTCTCTTGACAACATTTTATTACAGGACTTCACTGGTAGTTTTGAATTTTTACTCCATGTATATATGACGTGTGTGTATATTGCACTGTAAAATGACTGCTGCCAGTTTTTCAAAGCATACCGTGGCTTTTAGATTGACCTCCAATACGCAGTTGGCTCTCAGTCATTTCTTTTAAGTCCATCAGCTTGCAGAGACAAAAAACAACAACATTGATTTAGTTATGTATTTATTACAGTCGACATTTGATCACTTTTAGTTTTTGTCCAAGTTATGTTATCGTCTCACAGGAACAAGTACACTGTTTTGAAAACTCTCCTCCTCGGTGCATTCAATCTGTTTCACAACCTGCGTGTTTGTTTATCGTCTGGCTTTCATTTTTCCAAACGCAGTGAAATGCTTTTCGGCATCTCATTGTCAAACCTCAGATGTTGTGGCGTCCTTGAACACACCGCCAAAGAGAGGTTTCAAAATAGTGCCTGCTCCTCCTCGACTTCATTACCACTTAATAATGTAACTTTGACAGAAAAATAAAAGTGATGAAATGTTCGCTGTGATGAAATTACCTTTCTCCCGAGCGGGTTTCAAGTCCCCGCAAGTTTGAGCTTCAAAGAGGACTGTAACAAATGGGAAACAATGGCTGCCAGGAAGGTAGGAAATCAATCTAAAATCACAGTGGTATGCTTTGGAAAACGTTCAATAATGTAAAGCATATGTGAAGTCTAGTTAATGGGCTAAAATGGCTAAAACATGCACAACCGCCAGCCTGGTCCCTCTTAAGACTGAATCCTGTGCGCTGGAATGGGGCCATTACATAAGATCTTTTCTCTTTCTTCCTGTCCTAGGTGGACACAGTGGCTGCGGACTTTCTACTGAGGAAGGGCGGGGAGAGGAAATTCAACGTGAAGACCTTAAGACTCGGCCCTCTGTCTAAAAGAGGCTTCTACTTGGCTTTTCAGGCTCAGGGCGCCTGCATGGCCCTGCTGTCTGTCAGGGTGTTCTTCAAAAAGTGTCCCCCCCTGGTCAGTGCTCTTTCCTCTTTCCCTGAGACAGTTCCTCGAACTCTGGTGCAAGAGGCGCAGGGCGTGTGTGTGGAGCATGCCGCCCAGCAGGGGCCTCGACCTCGGCCACCTAAGCTCTTCTGCGGGGAAGATGGCCAGTGGGTGGGACAGCCGACAACCTCCTGCGCCTGCCTGCCAGGATATGAGCCCACTGAAGGACACACTAGATGCACAGGTAAGAAGGAGGCCCAAGAATGTATGTCGACTACACCCATATAGGCAGAAAGCAGGCAGACTAAACAGGAACACAATGTTAAGATGAGGGTGGGGTTCACTGAGGAGCAGAGAAATGGGCGACGGAGGAAGTTAATGAGGCAGGGGAACAGCCGCAACACGGAGTGGACAGAGAGGTCAGGTGGATCAGCACTTATCTCAGAGAGGAAGAGCAGGGTCACAGGCTCACTGCTGCGACAACTCATGGTTCAGCTAAGCTAGAAGGAGCACAGGATGACTGCAGAGGTGATAGAAGTGAGACGGGAGGGGAACGCTCGGGGTAAAGATCATATCACTTTGAGAACATCAAAGCAAAGCAGACAAAAAAAGAAGGAAGAAGCAGGATGATTCTCTCAGGAGCTGTGCAGCAGCTCCGTCTAATGAGTCCAATTAACAAGCCTCGTGCATGAACACCCCCCCACACACACGCACCCACACTCTCACACACACTGCATCACACCAACGTGGATAAATGTCGAGCGCTGAGAACAGAGGAACGCGAGAAGGAATGCTACAATTTCTCCAGAAAATGTGGGGTTGCATTCGCTGTGTGTTTGAAGGTAGGATTTAGTTTGATCTCTGTGGGAGGCATAATGATTTCTCATAACAAAAAATAATTTCCGACATTTTGCTTCTGGTGAAGTGGGGTTGGCATTTCCAGCGTTCTGTCACTGAAGAGAGCTGTAAGGAAGAAACATTCACCAGACCATAAAGGGAGATTGCCTTTTATTGCAAGATTGAACAGTTAATTTGCTTCTTAGGCCGGTCACTTCAGAACATGCAATTGGCGTCTGGTTTTAAAATTAAATTACTCCAGCTGCATTGCCATTATCCCTCATAGACAATACATATATTTTCTGGGTCAAACACAACCCTTTAACATAAAGCTTACGAACGCTGTCAAGTTGATTCAGTGTTATAGAGTAGCTTGATTAGAATATTTAAACCCCGTCTTTGAAGTAAAGCTCCAGCAGGCTATAAATACTGCTACATGGGAGGGGTGTATTTCCCCATGTGCCAGTATACTGTAGCTTTACAAATGTTATATAATACAAACGGGTGCATCATGACGCCTTGAATATTCCCAAAAAGATTTTGAGTTACTGGTTAGCAGCTGTCACCAAACTGCAGAAATGATTCATATCAGTGAAAGTGAAAGGTTTGAGTCGTACTTTGATATCATTATTTATTCCTTTTACTCAGAAAAGTGTCCAGAACAAAATAATCACTGAAATTAGCATGCACTGCTGCGAGTGCTGAACATTCTTACAACTGAAGTCATTGAAAAACACTGTTCAGTGAACAATAGTAACAGGCTGTTGTCGGGAAGTGTCATCTGTGTTGTCTTGTTGGATCAAAATACGAGCTCAGAAGCACCCAGGTTAGTTTTTATAATCCTGTAATACGACAGCCACTTGCATTTAATTTATAAACTATATATTGTAACAGCCTTTAACAGGTGAGACATACATTCAGCACTCGATGCATTTTGCACATGTGGGGAAATTCCAGCAGGCAAAATGCCAGTCGGAAAGTATTGGCGAGAGTGTGTTGACCCTTTTAACAATGCGCCACTCGGTGTGAAAGTTTATTGTTATATTCCTCTCACTCACCAGCTGGAGCTGCGTTTCAACCTCCACACTCAACACTTACTGTAAACACTTCAGCGACTGTCTGTGGTGTTACAGGGTGACGGCTCAATACAGAAAAAATATATATGTGTGTGTGTGTGTGTGTGTGTGTGTGTGTGTGTGTTAGTGTAATTCTAAGACCTATTACACTCATTTTCAGGTTCATATTTGTATTTTTGATTTCTGCCAGAACATGTTTATAGATGTTTTTATGCAGTGGTTCCCAACTGGTGGGTCGCAGTCCAGAAGTGGGTCACGGGTCCATTCTGAATCGACGGCAAGTGACTCACAAAGGTGTCAAGTTTGTCAAAAACACACTTTATTTTTAAGTACAGTGAATTTCCTGCACAGAGCTTTTATTTTATAGTGCCGTCTCCTGCTGTAGATTGAGTGACTAATGGACAGCTACTTGACAGAGACAGCAAACAAGCTTGACAATTAGGGCTGCAACTAATGATTATTTTCATTGTCGACTAATCTGTTGATTATTTCTTCGATTAGTCGACTAATCATTTTATCGAAAAATGTGTTAAAATGAAAAATGTCAGTCTGTCTCTCCCAAACCCCAAAATTATGTCATCTAATGTCTTGTTTCATACTCACGCCAAAGGGTTTTAGTTCACTGTCATGGGAGAGTGTAAAGCTGCCAATATTTGACCATAAGAAGCTGCAATAAGAAAACTGGACCCCGTTGCTGGACCAGTAGGGAACCACTGCTTTAATGGTCTTTAATAAAGACTTTTTGCTTCACACTGTCTGAGCTGGAACACCTGTATTCACTCCATGACACTCTGTTTAAGTGACTGTCTTCTTAAATCCCCTTCCAAAAAAGCCCACTCTGCTCTGCGTTGATTGGTCAGCGTTTCTGAGTATTTGTATCTTGGCGTCTCTGCACCATCATTGCAGCAGAGGGAATGACTGTAATGGAGAATAGCAGCATTTTTTACCCTGAAAAATCAACAGTAAAAGCTTCTAAACACAACCAGACATGTTTCAGCAGGAATATAATCCAAAATTGAGATTAACAACATTGGCAACCAAGTTTACACATTTTCCTGACGTTAGCATGTAGCTGCATGCAGCAGGTTAGTCTGTGTAATGTAAACACTTGCAGTAGCGTGCCTGGAGCTGGAGATGATCACATGAAGAGATCTGGCATACTATGTCATACTGTAGCCAGAGTAGAAAAACCTAATAGAAACCGAGTTGTTTTTTTGCTCACAGGGATTACTTTTACATACATTTACCTCAATATTTCAAACTCAGGTTATGTTTAATATGAACATCTTTAATGGTAACACTGTATATAAGACACAAAATTAAAAAACAAGCTAAATATATTCCTTTTAATAATGATATAAATGTCAGATAGGGCACCTTTACAGTGAAATAAAACACAAAGAAAAGCTGTAAATTCTCACATTCGAGCAGCTGGAACCAGAGAACTTTTGGCCATTTTCAATCAATTGGCAAAATTGTTGTCAATTGATTTTCCGTCAGTCAACTGATGGATTGATCAACTGATCCTTTCAGCGCCCGTTCACTCTTCTGTCACAGTTTCTTTACATCCTGAATGCCACAGTGCTGCTTTTGGTTTCAGTGACGGCGGTACAGAGAGAGTACAATATTTGGATCGATAAGCGAAGGCAGTTCTTTGTAAGGACACCCACATGTTCGGTCTCGTTATTCAGATATGGTTAGGTGAAGTCAATGATAAGCAGCATGCCAATGACAGACAGGTTTACTGTTACTATCAGCTTCATTACTGTAATTGTCCTCAGTTTATGGCCCCCATTACGTGGCTCTGTCTGTCTGTCAGTCTGCAACCATCTGGCACCTTACTACCCTGACAAAAAAAACAGCAGTGTGTTTGCAAATTCAGTTTGACCCAGGTCTGTCTGGGACACAGTGGGTGTGAAGATTCGGTGCAGTGTTGTGTCGTATTTACAGGTTGTGTCCAGAAGAACAAACCCTGAAAATTTGTCCTCCTCTCCTGTCCTCCCCAGGCTGTCCTGCGAATCAGTTCAAGTCGGCCTCAGAGGGACAGTGCACAGGCTGTCCAAAAAACAGCTACACCGACACTGTAGGGACGTCAGTGTGTAAGTGCCACTCTGGATTCGTACGGGCAGAGTCTGACACTCCCGACACCGCGTGCACTAGTAAGTATTCGGGAAACAGTACTTATGCACGAGTCCGAATGCAAATGTGGAGGTGCTAAGCAACACAAGCATCCACTCGCTTGTTTTCGATCTCTACCTTCCCCTGCTCTTCTTCGTTTTGTTTTTACCATCTATGGTGCTTTTCCTTTCCCTTTTCCCCTCGTGTCATTTAGCCAAAGTCCCTTTAATCTGCTTTGTGTCCTTTGTCCCGCTGCTGGCCATTGAGATGCACGTCTTTTGTGACAGGTTGTTGGGGGGCAGGGCTTCCACTCAAAAGTGGAGTAGGCATTGATGGTCTTAAGTGACACCTCCATGCGGCTTCAGGAATTCAGGAATTTCAATTCAGCCACATATTGGATGTGTGAATGGGAGGGACTTTTTAATTAGGTGCACTCTTTCGGGATGGCCATAAAGCGGATGTGAAACAATGTGAAACACAGTCGGGCTGTTGACAGTTCCTGCTCTCTGCAGGTGTGATATCAATGCCAACTAGACTTTTACATCCGCCAATTTTATTATTACTGATAACTTTAATTACAAAGGCTTTATCTTAATTATTAATCACGTAATTAGCCCATTCCTATTATAAATTCTGTTATTGTACCAGATTGCCTTTGCAATTCTGCATATCACTTGTATTTTCAATTTGTATGCAAAATTGCAAACCAGCCGCGCCATCTGTAAATCATGCGGACCTTTTCCCCTGAAAATAAGTGTTTGACATCACTGTGACAGCCTTGGTGATTTTAACGAAGTGGATTCAGATTGTTAAACCATAAAATGCATCATCTCTTAAAAAAAAAATAAAATAAAATAAAAAATATCCCCACTCCCAAATGTTGAATTCAGAATTCACTCGCACCCAGATTGTCTATGATGCTGCTGCCCCACTTGGGTTTCCAATGAGAACACTATTAGCACTTAAGTTAGCTGCAGGCTCAGTGACAAAGCTCTGTCTCCTTGGCAGGAACAGAAACTCATTCACAGTGGCTGAGTGGTATTGCTGTTTAGTTATGCTTGGCTTGAGGCAATAGCTATCTTCTTGCAATTTTCAGACGGTGATCATTATCATCCAGTTTTAGACAAACGTAATTGCACCAGTTAAATTCTGCAACACATATGCTCCCGCTGTGACGCAAAGCCACTGCAGGAGCATTCTGACGACATGTGCAGACTGAATAAAATGTCTTAAACGCACACGGGAAAACGCAAACAAATGGTCTGTGTGGGTCATGGAAAGGTAAAGCAGCAGTAAAATGACACAGAGGAGATTAGAATTTAATTTGATAGAGACATTTTACATCTTATGATTGCTTCAGAGTTCGTCGATGCCTATGTTTTAAAATGTGATGACATTTTTGACCTGATAATCTGGTGATATTTGAGGATGACTACTGGTGCTTTTTGAGGGTGTTACAGTTTGACAGTTTGGGGGACTTATGTATTTGCTCTCTTAAGAGTGTAAAGGCAAGATTAATACCACTGTCCAATGTCTGTATTGTAAATATGCAGCTACAGCCTGCTGACAGTTAGCTTAGCACAAAAACTGGAAACAGGGAAACAGCTAGCCTGGCTCTGTCTGAAGCTAAATTATCCACCTACCATCACCCTTGGGGCTCACTACTTAACATGTTATGTCTCAGTACAGAAAACAAAAGAAGCAAAAGAGGTGCAATGGGCGTGACGTATAATGCAACACTGTCAGCCTCTATCATTTGCTGTCCCTGCCGGTGGCTGATCTCGCCCTCTGCTCGGAGTTTAAGGAGCTCCAGGACCTCATTGTCTTTCCCAGTTTGCCTACATTTTCGGCTGCCTCATGGTGATACATAATACACACACACATAATACGTTGTCAAAACATCACACCTGTCCTGTTGGCTGTCCCTTTTACACAGATGTGTATGTGGCGCTGTTACTACGTTAGCAGTCAGCTCAAAGGCTGCAAACTCTGCCCCCTCATTCTGTTTTTTAAAGAACAGTGAGGCGGAATAATGACGAGACATTCCTGCCTTAAGGGGCTCAGGAAGACACTGCACATGGCCAAGAAGTAATCTCAGACCCTGTTAAACCCACAAGATGTTACCACTGGACAGAGCCAGGCTGTTTCTGGTCTTATAATTAAGCTAAGCTAACAGGTGAAACAGAGTTCCCTGTGTGTCATCCAACAGCATGCGGCCAAATAAGGTGCTTCTCAGCTCAAGTACAGAGACTTCCCAAAGGAGAAAGTGGGACTGGAGCACAATTTACAGCCTTTAACAGTGCAAACAGACTAATGTTTCAACACAGGTGCACGCTGTAGCTTCATATTTAGTGTACAGATATATAAATGGTATCAATCTTTTCATCTCATTTGTTGAAAGCAGGAAAGTGAATTCTTAATTTACAGTATTCGCAGTGTATAAAAGGCCAAATCAATTTAACTCTTGAATATTTTTTGTCACTGTAGAACCGCCCTCAGCTCCGCGCAGTATCGTCACCCAGATCAACGACACCACGCTCAGTCTGGAGTGGAATGAGCCTCTGGACAACGGCGACAGGACAGACCTGAGCTACGCCGTCGTGTGCTCTGTGTGCAGGTCACCAAAGGGGCCGTGCCTTTCCTGCGGAGACAGCGTCAGCTACCGGCCTGCGCAGCACGGCCTGCTGGGTCGCAGGGTGGAAGTGTGGGGCCTGCTGCCTCACACCACATACACCTTCACAATCCAGTCAATCAACGGGGTGTCTCAGGTCAGCGGCAAGGAGCCTGCCAGTGAAAGTGTCAACATCACCACGAGTCATGACGGTAAGAGAGGTGCAGGAGAAGAGGTAGAAAGGTGTAAATAGCCTGAATTTCATGTGGTATTTATAATTGTTCTGCCATCTGTGCAGTGCCATCGCTGGTGTCTGTGATACGGAAGAGTGACTCCACAGAGAGCAGTCTGACTCTGCACTGGTCAGTCCCAGCTCAGCCACACTACACCATCCTGCAATATCAGCTACGCTACTGTGAGAAGGTGAGAGCTCTCCCCCGACAATATCTCTCAACTGTCCGCCTTAAAGGTCACATACTGTTTCAGTTTTGTGATTTTATTTTCAGGTGTAGCACAGCTCAGGAGTAGAAAAGTCACAATGCTTTGCCAAGAAAAAAAAAATGTAAACAGGGTGACAGTCAGTCATGTTGATTTCTATGCAGGTCAAGTGCACTTAAACCCAAACTGCCTGTGGATTGTCAGACAATGCCTCAGATATCTGACAGTGTTGATGATATTTTGCAGTACATCAGTTTATAACATGACCATTTAATTTCTGAGAGATGGTCTCAGACTTTGGTTAGGTTAGTGTTTGTTGCTTTGACTAAAACACACAAAACCTGACTCAGAGGCACCGTCATACAGCTTATATACAAGACACTTTTATGTGAACAAAATAAATTACCTCCATTTACCTCTCAGACGTATCAGTTAAAATGCTTCTGATTAAGATTATTTAATTATTTTTTTAATGTACTGTAACTGGATTGAATTAAAATTAGTTAAAGTAAATTTCACTAAACCTTAGCAGGGCGTCTGCAGGTCCTTATAAAGTTTTAAAATGTCTTAAAGTCAAGTTTATAAATGGTAGGCCTTAAAAGACTTTAATTAGTCTTAAATTCAAATTTCTAAGGTTTTAATTACCACAAACATGTTATCTGATTTCATTTATCCATCTTCGAATTTCTTTGTGTAAAAATGAATCAAGCTTTTCAGTATCTCAATCATTCTGTCAAAGCCTGGTATTTCTGCGCGGGTGCAGATAAAGATTTTGCCACACTAATATTATAAATGTTATTCTATTTGTAGAATTAGATTACAGTAGTGTTTGCAAAGGATTGCTTCCAACTCATGTGAACCAAACATTTACAATAACTCCAAAGCGTGATACAGTCAAAAAGTCAAAATTATTGAGAAAAGATAGATGTGATCATTTCCAAAATTCAATGAGAAGGTGAAGATTTTTGTGGGAATGCAGGAGACATGTGCCCCTCAATACTTAGAGCATGTGCATCCACCCCTGCCAATAAGAACATGAAAATAGCAGAGGACTTAGGTAAGAACACAACTTGTTTACATAACAATGCCTGTGGTAATGTAGGTGGTGACAGTTTGCAACCTCATAAGCAATAGCTTTAGTTTTTCATGAAACCGAAAGAAGAAGAAGCAGTTATGCATAGCAGGAGCACCATGACATTTCCTCAATAGACTGATACAGAAAATGCAGAAATAGATGAATAAAAATTCACCAGAATGCAGAAAATGAAGTGTTTTACCCTCAAATACTTTTTTTTCTCATTAAAGAAAGTTGATTTAATTAAAAAAGACCAACTCATTCAACCCGATGACTCACTTTATTCAAATTTAGGATTTTGTTCAGGATTTAAAAAACATTTTTTTGGGTGATAACATCATAAAATATGACAACAGATGTTCAAACTTAATTCAAAAACCTTATTAGAAGCTTTGAATGTTAAAAAATGACATTCGGTACAGCCCTACTAAAGTCGATTACAACAATATGCAATTTTAAGTACAGAATATTTGAATTCCTATGGATGACCCCTTAGTGGCTCTTACAGCAGTTTTTTTGTTTTTCTCTCACAGTGATCCCTGCCGTTTCCTCGCTTATTCCTGTTAAACATTCACTTCCACTCCAGCTAACCCTTTTTTTATACGGTAGGAGCGTCGTAGTGAAGATCAGTGCCACTACACAGAGAGTAACAGAAACCAGGCTGTGCTGACGGACCTCCGCAGGGCCACACAGTATGAGGTGCAGGTTCGGGTTCGCACCATGGCTGGCTATGGCAGCTTCAGTCCTGCAGCTGTCTTCCGCACACTGCCTGATGGTGAGTCGGCTCTTAAAGCGGGAGACTCGCACACATTGTTTTTTTTTTTCTTTCACACATTTTTTCATTTCCTTCGGGAAGGTTTTTTCAGATTTTTTTTTTCAGTCCCTGCGTAATTCCTAGTTGAATGAATGTCTTGCCTGTGTCCTTGTGTTGAGTTAGTGTCCTTGTATTGAGCCTCTTTAATATTGTAAATTCCAGTCATGTTCTTTATTTCCCTCTCATACTTTCCTTTACTTCCAATGTAAACCTCCTGTCATGACTTGAGTCATCACGTTACTCTAACTACGCCGTCTCTCTGTTTCCTCTCTCAGGTCATGACTCCGCCGCCCAGTTCTTAGTACCTGGCATCCTTATCGCTGTCGGGATGCTGCTGCTTGTCACTTTCGTCTTGGTGGCCGCCTACTGCATACGGTGAGAACGAGCGAAAAAGGAAGGAGGCAGAGAAAGAGATAGATTTGGAATGGAAAGAAGCTGACAGAATAACAAGAAACAGGAAAAAGGGGGAAATCGAAACCAATAACAAACCGTGACCCCAATTTTACAGTTTCGCACCACTTTGTTCTTTTGTTTATAGAAATCATATCTTATCAACGGTGGATTTGCACTCCGTTACCCACACCATTTATTTCTGTGTGAGGCAGCTCAAACACAAAGCAATGCTCATGATGTCTTTTGCTTACACAGCTAAAAGTTATCCTGCTCATTAGAACATTTTCCTTAGGCTTCATTGTTTGAGTAAATAGTGTTGGATGCCATCAGAGAGAGAAAGGGTGTGTGTGTGTGCGTACGTGCATGTGTGTGTGTGAACAGAGAGAGAGAGAAATGACGGTAGAGGTAGAGGGCAGGGAGACAGGATGCAGGCGTCCCAACCCTGTTTCCACAGGACAGGAGAACAATAGCTGTGACCTTGTGACACACACACACACACACACACACACACACTTACACACACACACACACACAAACCAATGGCTGAGGCCCAGATCTGCCACTAACCGAGGGTGGTGCATTATTGCTATTTTAGGCTTATGAGGTGGGAGCAGGAGAGAGAAATGGAGGAAGGCAGGGATCCAGTAGCTACAGGGTTGTTACAGTCTTGCAGGGATGAGTTCGCACCAGCAGAATTATAATGGAGCTGCTTGTGTCAAAGAGCAGAACCAGCGAGGTTGGCTCAGGTATTTGCTGTCGCCACAAGCCGTCTTGTGTTGTGCGTTTGAGATCGCGGAGGATTGTTTAAGGAAAACAAAAGGCTTTTGTTAACAAGGTGAAGTCTTTGTGTCAAAAAAATAAGAAAATTATGGAGGTGTTTTTGGAACAGAGAGACTGTATCTCTGTTGGCTGTTGATCTCCAGCTGAACTGACCTCTCGGTGCACGGGGCCAAGATAGCAGAGATATTCCCAAGGGGGATCAGTACATTATCATATTTTGCTATGCTTGCTCGCATCCTAGAATGATTACTATCAGATAAAAATAATCACACAATTTGTGTTCTTTCTGGCTCCTTTTTGCTTTTTTATAGTTTGTATTTTAGTCACAGAGGCATTTTATTACTGTCATTGCATCTGAACAGTCACATTGTAAGCACAGTGATTTGCATAACATTGGGCTGATAAAGCGTTAGGAATGCTTTCCAAAAAAAAAAAATAACCTCCATTCTTCAGCTAACTGCGCTGCCAATCCTATCTTATTTTATTTATCCCGATCTCTTTCTCTCTGCAGCAGACATAGCCGAGTAAAGGACCCAGAGCTGAGCGACAAAAACAGCCAGTACCTCGTCGGCCAAGGTAACAGATCAAGGACATGCACGCTAAAACCTCAGCTGTGATTTACAACTTGTTCACGTTGAGAAAATCATTTTTTAATGTGACTGGGCTCGTTGCTGCTGGTACTCTAACATTTCTTCTTTTCCTTTCCCACGACTCTGTTTGTGTTTCTCTAACAGGGGTCAAGGTTTATATCGACCCCTTCACCTATGAGGACCCTAATGAGGCCGTGCGAGAGTTTGCCAAGGAAATTGATGTTTCCTTTGTTAAGATCGAGGAGGTTATCGGTGCTGGTAAGCCTCAGCTTTATGCTTTTCCCATTATTCAAAAGTGTCCAAACTTTGTGCTGGTCATCTCTTTTTGTTGACTTTTTTTTTTTTTTTTTTAGCCATGCAGATTGTCTTCTTTCAACATAACATTATTAAGAATTATCCAGTTTAGAAAGTTAAATTGGTTCTGTGACATTTTAAAACCATCGTCTGGATTCTTCTTTATCAGGAAAATTCAATATTGCCACATAAATAAACCAATTAACTGATAAATATGTTACCATATTACCAGACGTTATTCAAACCAAAGGGCATCACTAGCTGCAGGCGAGCTTTAGGTTTGCCGAAGACTTACTGTCACCTTCCTAATGTGGTAAGCACCTGTTAAAGCAAACAGCCCTAATGTGTGTTTATGTGTCTGTGTGCTGCAGGAGAGTTCGGGGAGGTGTGTCGAGGACGGCTGAAGATCCCAGGGAAAAAAGAGAACTACGTAGCAATTAAGACTCTAAAGGGAGGCTACACCGACAAGCAGAGACGGGACTTCCTGTCTGAAGCGTCCATCATGGGTCAGTTCCAGCACCCCAACATCATCCACCTGGAGGGCATCATCACGGCCAGCTGCCCAGTCATGATCCTCACAGAGTTTATGGAGAACGGCGCTCTGGATTCTTTTCTACGGGTGATTGTCACCTAGAGAACAGGCTTTTCAAACACACCGCCACTTCACTTGTTCTCCAGCTGAACTCTTTCTCTCCTCCGTAGCTGAACGACAGCCAGTTCACTCCCATCCAGCTGGTGGGTATGCTGCGCGGCATTGCCTCCGGCATGAAGTACCTGGCAGAGATGAGCTACGTCCACAGAGACCTGGCTGCCCGCAACATCCTGATCAACAGCAACCTGGTGTGCAAGGTGTCCGACTTCGGCTTGTCACGCTTCCTGCAGGAGAACTCCTCTGACCCGACCTACACCAGCTCTCTGGTGAGATGACAAACTTCCTAGGAAACATTCATTATATTAATCTATAGTGTATGTGCCTGTCAGGTGGTATTTATACATCTCTCTATCATTGCCACAGGATTAATTCACAAAAGTATAAATCATTTAATTTACTCATACTGTACATTTGTAGAAATATTATATAAGAGTAGTAATAGTTTGCGGGGCATCGGTGGCTTAGTGGATAGAGCAGGTGCCCCATGTACAAGGCTGTTGCCGCAGCGGCCCGGGTTCGACTCCAGCCTGTGGCCCTTTGCTGCATGTCATTCCCTCTCTCTCTCCCCCTTTCACACTCAGCTTTCCTATCGATTAAAGGCAAAAATGCCCAAAAAAATCTTTAAAAAAACAACAACAAAAAAAAAAGAGTAGTAATAGTTTGCCTCATTAGCTGAAAGTTGTTATTTTACACCCTTTGCTTTCCTTGTCAGAGCCCTGTCTGACCATGTTTATTTGAAGTTTGGCAGTGCTGACTGTTTTTCTGTTCTGTGCAGGGAGGTAAGATCCCAATCCGCTGGACAGCACCGGAGGCGATAGCCTTCAGAAAGTTTACTTCAGCCTCTGATGTGTGGAGCTATGGCATTGTCATGTGGGAAGTCATGTCTTTTGGAGAGAGACCGTACTGGGACATGAGCAACCAGGATGTAAGTTGAAGCCAACAGCCAAGTTGGAGTATTCTTAACGAGAGCTGCGGTTACAGGGACAGTATTTCTTCAGTCCAATTAAAATCAGTCTGATTACAGATTTTAACTGCACTGTTTACATGGACACTAAATAAAGTGATCTGATAAGATGCACATTTACATGCCTCAAAGATTTAATTAGGATGTTACATTTTTTTGACTTGTGCCAAGTGGTTCAGCCCACTGTGAAGCGTCTAATCTGGTGGAAATTTAACACAGCCTTATTGAGAAAACTAATTTCATTCAATACATAAAGTATAGATGGAGGGGAAGGGGTTCTTCCTGTTAATACAATTTAGTAGTAGGTAGTGTAGCTCAGATTATTTTCTGTGGCTATAAATCACAGATGTCTCCTAAACACTTCACCCGCAGACTATCAGAAGTTGCAGTATACCAGTGTTCGCTAAAGGTCTCATATGCAGACTACTGCTACCAGCAATAAGACAGTTGTAGGACTCTGTATTGTTTACCTCCAAGCAACTCAGTGTTTATTGGAATATCATTAAGTTAATGCATTGGATTTAATAGTGATCATTTTTCTTCCTATCAGGTAATCAATGCCATAGAGCAGGACTACCGGCTGCCACCGCCCCCCGACTGCCCCACCCACCTGCACCAGCTGATGCTGGACTGTTGGCAGAAGGATCGTTCAGCACGGCCTCGTTTCGCGGACCTCGTCAGTGCTCTGGACAAGCTGATCCGCAACCCCGCATCGCTGAAAATAGTGGCTCAAGAAGGAGCAGGGTGAGTGCAGATGCGTTTGATTGATTGACTGAAAACCTGCCTGATGAGATCACGGTGGCGGCAAATATGCAGCTTGTGAATGAAGAGAGAAAAGGAGACATGTCAGGCATTCGATGATGTCCCTCTCTTTAGGACAGACATTACCCTCCCACTGCCCAATCTTATGTACCACCTTAATGTCCTGCTGTGACCTGTTAGCCTCTTGCTGTGTCCATTTCCCTTCCCTCCACATTCTGCCTGTCAGCTGCTCGCATACAGCTGAGGACACTCCACCCCTGACAAATCCCATTGTTTGTCCCTGTCACTCACTCAGCCTCAGATTATACCTTTGCCTGTCGGCTGGAATGTTGCTGCAGGATATATATAAGCTCCTCACTGTTGTTTGGGGTGACAGTGTGTGTAAAGTTCCCCTTTTGTTCCCCTGCTCTGTCCTGCAGGCCGTCTTACCCCCTGCTGGACCAGCGTGCACCTTTAGCCCTCTCATCGTGTGCTTCAGTGGGGGAATGGCTGAGGGCCATCAAGATGGAGCGCTATGAAGACAGCTTCCTACAGGCTGGCTTCAACACAGTGGACCAGCTGGCCCAGATCACCACACAGTCAGTTCCTATCTCCAGTTTTCTTATCTTGTCTCTGGAGCAGCATTTTTACTTTTCAGTGCACACTTCCATAGTACAAGGTCAGGGAGCTAGCCTTGCAGCTTTTAATTGTTTGCAAACAGGCTGAATTACTTCCTGAATATTTATGACCACAATTTCCTGAGGTGCAATTTTTATTTTAATGTGACGACTGAAATATTATTGTAATGTCCATTGAATCTTTATCTTTCTTTGTGTTCTGCTCTTCCTGTCTAATGACTGATTTTTCTCGTCTTTGTTCAGAGATCTGCTGCACATGGGAGTCACTTTGGCCGGGCACCAGAGGAAAATCCTTTCCAGCATCCAGACAATGACCTTTCGGAACAAGAGCACTGCGACTGTGACCTTCTAGCTCACCTGTCTCCTGAGCTGGACGTGAGAACCAGCACAAAGGTGCAGCCACGTACTGAGAGCACTCTGGATCCTCTTCTGTGACCAACTTTGAACAGACTCCAAGGGAGATTGGCAGAATTTACAAACGACCAGAAAAAAAAATAGAAAAATAAATGATGGCTTTCCTCATCGGGATGAGAGAGTCATCCAGAGACATGCGAGTCCCTGTCACCCGCAGTGACCGAGGGATGAAGTTAATGTTGCGCAGACTTGAGTCTGACTCATTTTTACAGTTTGTGGTCAGTGTTTTTATATCTACCTGAAGTTAGGACCCAATAAATGTGCTGAACCAAGAGGAGAGACCGATCAGAGTTTCTGTAGTATCATGTCATTTTGGAAACTGGCGGTCGACTGGTGTGTTGTCCCAGTAAAAAGTCACTTCACCAAAGGAGATGAAAAGAATTCCCAGCGCCAATCCAAGGATTTCACCTTTCATGTTGTCGTGTAATTATGACTGAGATGCTTCCACCCTGGGTGTCTCGCATTAAATCCATCTGGATGACATAACTACATAAACATTTCTCACATCAAGACTGAATATTTTAACTGTTGAATCTGACTTCCTTGTTTCTATTTGATTTCAACATTACCTCCTCTTTACTCAGGTGTGATGTGTAATGCAAACTTTGGAGAGCGCTGTACTCCTCCTAATCAGACTCCTCTTATCTTCTTCAGTCCCCCCCCCCCTCATCGGCTCCACAGCATGTGAGGAGGAGAGAGACGCAGAGACATATCAGCACTTCCTGTCATTTCAGAGTGAATTGTAATCTTCAGTTAACTCCATGTCTTTCTCTTGGAGTATGGTTGGTTATTCCTACTGCCTGCGTGTCTGCCGGCAGCTCAGTTTTATTATAGTCAGACTGAACAAGGACCAAGTGGACTCAGAGACCAGAGAACACTGTAGAAATCGGTTTTCTTTGTAGAAATGTACCAAGGAAGCTATCTGGCCTCAAACTTGTTTTTCTTGATATAACTGATGCATTTTTAATTCTCTTATTCTGTATTCTCCATCTTCCAGTGCCATTCAGTCGTCTTTGTGGACTTAAATGCCAATTTTATAAAGCGGAAATCTCTCACGAGTGATTCTTGTCTCATTAAAATGTACCTCAAAGGGTTACTTTGACATTTTGAAGTTGAGTGTATTATTTTCCTTCATGCTGGCTGTGTGGTCTGCAAATTGTCTCTGCATGTGCCTTAAAGTGACACAAAAATAGTTTCATAAAATTCTCAAAATTGGGCACTGGAAACAATGCACAGCTACCAGCTAAGCTAACGCGCTAGCTTGCACTCAGCAGTATCCACTGGTTTCAGGGTGGAATGCTAACACTGCTGAGCTGCTGTTTGATTAGCTGAGTAGCTCCTACACACACATTATTACAAGTGCTTGTTGAAGAAGAATAACAGACTGGAGTTCAAAATGTCAAAGACTTTGCATCTCTCAAAGGATAATACCAGTGTTTTTGACATTTAGGTCATGCATAATTTTCCTGCTGTGAATCAGGAAAAGCTACTAAAGCATACTGCGACAACTGTGGTGAATACAAAATGCTATTCTTGCTTTTTCTAAATGGTTTCACCTGCGTGCCACACATCACTCTCATAATTTGGTGATTTTAGTTTAGATCTTCAATTGGTAATTTGGGTTTTCCTTTTTCTTGGACTTTGACATGGCATTTCTGTCATATGTGATAATTATCTGGCGTTTCAAGGGGTTTAAAGTGCAAATTACACGGATTTAACATTCATTCAAATGTGAGGTTGGTTAATTCACACCAAAAATTAGGTGGAGATAACAACCACATTCTTAGTCACAATGTTGTGTTCTCATTTAAAAGACCAAGTGATAACAAGTGTGGTGAAAATGTTGGTGATACCATAAAATAATCCACTCTCTCTTATCACATAAGTGTATGTTAGGCCTTCATCAGAAACACTGGTATTGTCATGCAAGATTCGGAGAGATACCTTTAAGGATTTTGGGAAATGTGGTCTTCATATTGAAGATCTCAATAATTTGAAATAATGAATAGATAAAGTATGTTTTGATTACTGTCCTGTGTGTAGGCTAATCTGTATTCAGTATTCATAATAAAGATACACACCAGTGTTTACCATCAAGGACTCATTTCTGTGCCGTATGTTTTTGGATTGTCCTTACGTACATTCGTATCCCTGTCCATCCCATTCTTGTGAACGTGATATCACAGGTGTGCCCATAGACTGTATAAAATAATGGGCGTAGCTACTGCGACGTCACTCATTGGTTTGTCGACTTCCGTTTTGAAGCCTCTAGTTCAGCATTTCAGAAGGTGCCATTTTGGGTTTTTTTGGAGCCAGAAGGGACCATATTTGGGTAGGAGGCTGGATCTTTAAAGGAACTAGGGGTGGATCTGACTGAGAAGCCGAGGACACTATCTGAAGACGGCCTCAATTGTGTGTAAATTATAGCCTATTTAATATTTAAAGAAATTCACACCCTGTACAGCTGAATGAGGAAGTTAGCACTAGGCTGCAAACATGTTTATTTCTGCTGTAAAGTTGTGTATATAACATGGAGGTCTATGGGGGTTGACTCTTGTTTTGGTGCCAGCCTCAAGTGGCCATTCGAGGTACTGCAGTTAACGTTGGCTTCATTTTTCAGCCTCTGAGGTTGTAACTTGGTCACACCTTGTGCAAATTTGGCACAAACGTCCACTTGGATTCTAGGATCCTGATTAGATTAGATTTTGGTGGTTCAAAGTCACTGTGACGTCACCAAACAGGTTTTTGGCCATACCTCAGAAATTCATACGCTCATATGACTAATTTCACACAAATGTCTTGTAGGAGGAAATAATAAAGTGGTGACATTTTGAATCCAAAAGGTCAGCTTCATGGTGGGATCATAATGTTCTGCCATAACAATGTTCTGGACGTTACTCAAAATCATAACTCAGGAGCAGAAGGGAAGACTTTTGGTCAGATACTGAATTGGTGACACTAATCTTGGGTGCCCACCTTGAAACTGTGCTGAATGTATAGAGCTTCAGAAAAATAGATCAGAAAATTACACTTACTACCTTCTATTAAATTCATTCAAAGTCTTTGGTACATTTATGATATGATATGAGTCTGGACAGACATGGGTGAAAACTGCAACTTGACTGATTCTAATTCTGCTTATTTATATGATGGTCGCTGTAGATCATCATCAAAGACATTCTCACTTCAGGTGGAGCTTGACGACTGCACAAATGTCTGTGGACGTCACTGTGTAGATGTCAAAGGACTTTCCTATCTGACCTGAAAGTGAAAATCTGTGTAATTTACCTGATGGCAGGCTTATCTGGTCCAGTGGCCCCGGTGACGTCTGTCCCAAATTCAGCAGCTCTGTCGTTGCCAAAACACGCTGATGTTTCTGGATTGCTTGAACCTTTTATTCTCTAACTGAGTTTTGAAGTAAGTAAACTATTCTTGGTTTCTGTTGCTTTTATTTCTGGTTAGATAACTCCTGTCTGTGATCGTAACAGAAATGTGCAGGTTAAGTGTTTAATGTGGTATGGTTTTCTGCCGTCTTTGTGGCTCCCGTTGCACACATCCTTCTCACCTATCCCATCGCCCCGTTTTTTAATAATGGCAGAGAAACAGGAGACTGCGAGAGCGTGAACTGAGTCTCACTCCCCCCTATGTTTCCCAGCTTTGCCTCTCCTCCTGCCTTCTGTTTCTCCGGAGAGCCTTTACCCCTCGAGGGCTGGAAGCTTGTCCTCTCCTATGTTTCCCTTCTTGGTCCTCAGCCCTTTTAATCATGAAGAGATGTTCTTTTCTTCTCCTGTGCCTCGGGGCTGAGAGCAGCTTAGAGCGCAGCATAAGCTTAAACTCTTTTCTCTCACAATTTTTTTTTTCTCCCTCTCCTCCTATCTCCAAAGCTTCCATAACCAGGCGAAGCTGCCAGGGCTTCAAGAAGTGTTTAGGTTCATTGATTAATGTACTTTGATTATCTCTGTGTTACTGACTCATTCCTCTTGTTCTACTGCTCTCGTGTGGCCCACAAAGTACAGACCTGCGCGAGTGGAGCATCCATGTAGTGGAGATAAATAACGATGAGTAACTTTTCTTGTAAGCATGTTTTTTATTTTTCTTTAAACACCACAGTGTGTTTTGTTGAGTATGGATCTCTGAGTCGGTGTGATTCAGTGTTTGAAAGAGAACTGGGCATTCATCTCTGGTTTCTACTTCTGTCAGTGCTTTGCGTGACCCTTGACCCCACCGTATAGTAGAAACCTAGCCTCAGCTTTGTCTGTGTATCTGAATGGCCATTCATTAGGTCCGCTGGTGAGCAGAGAGCCGACCAGGCCGCCCAGGTTCTTAGCATTTGCCCGATTGTGTCATTCCCCTCGCATTCCTGTGTGCATTCAAGTGTGGAGTGTGTGCATGTGGGTGGATGGCAGTAGTGGGAGGGGGTTAACCAGTGGGACAGGTACGTTTGTGTTTGCAAGCAAAGGGGGGGACAGAGGAGGGGGAGAGACGGGATACGAGGCATTCTGAAATGGTTTCACTGTGTCCGCAGCTGTAAACAAACAGCACAGAAAATCAAAGTGTGATCCTGCATCAGATGTGTATTGTTAAATGTGTAACTGTTGTGCCTCTATAAAGTTGCCATGACTCACAAGAGACAATTTTAACAAAGAATGGTCAAATTCAAAACAGCTGAGGCCCAAATATCCTGGAGTTTAGCTCCAAAAACAGTGTGTCCCACAATTCCCATAATGCAACTCAATAGTATCTTTCACTAGACCCTGTTTGCCTCCTAAGTGACCGCTTCTTTCAAACCAAACACCTCCAGTTTGTACCGTTAAAAGCTTCAAAGGTCTTAAGCCTAATCAGAGATAATAGATAATAGATGACATCATGATGGTCAGTGCAAGTTTCTGATGGGTGTGTTTGACAATTTATGTAACTTTTGGCAATTGGCCAGGTGTGAAGAGGGAAAAAGATTTGTTACACAACTGTTTTTTGTGTGTGTGTGTGTGTGTGTGTGCAAACAAATGCGACACTATCAAAGAATGTTTGTGTAGAAGTGTTTCCTGGACTCAGAAAGAGTTTGTTAAACCTTGTTTCCACCAAGCAGTTTGGTTCAGTTCAGTTTGTTACACATTAGAACGGTTATTTCTGCGTTTCCACTTTCAAAAGTTGCGGATGGCACCAATAGAATTCATCCATTCGATACTGCTTTTTCGTTACCCTTCTGTTGAGGTACCCAGCACACTGATTGAATACTAAAAGGTGGAGTCATAAACATTGCAGTCCGATGATTGTAATGAGAGAATCATCACTCTCAGTAGGTTTAAATATCCCACGGATTGCGATTGAGACTCTAAACATTGCAGCCTGTTGTTTTTTGTTCTGAAAATGTCATTGTGCAACCCCGTTCTATAGACGATCAACGAGGTACAGATGTTCTTCTGCATCATAAGTGAAGAGGCAATACAGTAAGAGCTGGACGGGGCTATCTGGTAACAACCCTGCCGACATTCAAGAGTACCATCTGTGTTGGAAATGATAAATAGATCTAGGGTTTAGATAGATGTCAGTATGGGTTTCGTATGGTTTTAAGGACACCATGCTGAAACTCCAAGACACTCTCTTTTAAACAATTAAATGGTCTTTAATGTAAAGACATGACCTTGCTTAACTAATTTCAATGTGCATCAAGCCTTTGTAAGGGAGACAGTCTCCTGATGAAGGCTTGATGCTTAAACAAATCAGTTTGTTTTTAAGTCTAGAGTGACCATATATTGCATTGAAGGTATCGTTTAAAGGAGAGTGCCTTGGAGTTTTCTTATGATTTTGAGTGTGACATTATGAATGAAGAGTGAGCCATCATCCCTATATTTGAATGACAGGCAGCCAGAATTTCACCCTGCATTTGAGTGTGACAGCTTGTAACACTTCTGCAATGTGGTCAGATGATTCAGTGTACAAACTTGTTCTTGTCTGAGCGCGGCAACATGAAGTTTGCATGTGTAAAATTGGTCGAATGCCCCTTTAAGATGTAAAACCACCAGTGAAAACTACTGACTAACTTCATTTTCCATTGTTCTTCAACACTCTGCATTGCTTTGATTCTCCTCAACAGCAGAAGTTTGAAGATGGAAAGTTAGATTTGAGATTGTCATTCCTCTTCCTCCGCTTCAGGTGCCAGATTTCCTCCCCGGGATGACTTGCAGACGATTTGATCGAAATGGCCCAATATTTCTGAGCAAATCCACCCGGCAGCCAGCTAAGATTATTTTTCACTTGTGTACGCAGCGTGATTGTGCTGAAAGATGGGAGGCACATTGCGCGGCTGAGCGCCTCCACTCTGTTTCGTATTAAATCTGATCACTGAGAAAGTTGTCCCTCCCCGCTGTTCTACAGCATTTCTGTTGACTTTGCTGAAGCCTCTGCCAGGCCATCGCTGTAAATAAGAGTTTGTTCTTTGCTGACCCACCTGGTCAAATAAAGGTTGTAAGAATTTAATTAGACTTTCATGCAGCAGTACCGTTTGATGTGGATTACTTTTGTTCTTTTTCATCATGCACTTAAATCCAGCTAATCAATGCAAACCTTAAGATTACAGTCCCCTGCTGTCCCTTCAGTGTTATTATTGGTATTATTTGTCATAGCAGAGTATTCAAACGTTGTATTATCTACTTCCAGGCTGTCACCTCCAGAATGAATTTATTTTGGTGTAATCTCAATTTATTTGACTTTCCTGCAGTTTCCACAGTTATAGATCCATGTCTGCTCCTTTGTGCATCTGTTTGCTCATAAAAATTGACTATTCATAAAGCCAAATAGTTTCCCAATACATATATAATGACTCCAAAATGGCCATAATATATATAGCTGGTATCCACTTCTCCTTCACCACTCTTCAAAGAACAGATGGAGGTGTTTGTGGGATGAAGAATGCAAATGTGAACACCTTGAGGACGAGCGACTGGCCCCTCCGAAGGTGTTTGCAGGTTCCTGCTCTGTCTCAGCTTTCAATACACACACAGCAGCCATCCGTCTCCCCTGTGGCGCCCTTTTGTTTTCCACTCCGCTAAGATGTGCTCATTGCCTTCTGTGAGGAAATGAAAGGAGTGTGACCTTCCCCGCTTCTTATCCTCTCTGTGTGAATCACCCGCTATTCTGAAACTCAGTCCACAAGGACTACTATGCTGGGGGGGGATATCAAATTGCTCTAAAAGTCAGAAGAAGCAGTAAAGTGTGAGTGAGAGTCAGAAAAATGGCAAACATCTTGTGTTAAAGATGTTTCTCATCATCGTGAGTGACGTCCTTTTTTGAACTCGGCTTGTTGAACTCAGATATATGAGTTTACTCTTCAGTGCTCGGCTTAACCTCTCACACAGGCCTCACCTCCAGGTCCTAACTCAGCCTAACTCCTCCACACCTCTGAGCCCCACATATATAAATCTTCACCATCACTTCACCGAAAGTCCACACAAACTGAAAAATGCAGCCTTTTTTTAAACCTCCAGACATTTCTGAGGTTTGTCATCAGACAAAACTTTCAGGATTTGGAGGACCTACCAAATAACATTGGCTAGAACATCCAAGGGTTCTTTGTGCTCCAGTAAATCCCTCAGTTTTGTCTGTTTGTTCTGTTTCTCGTGATTACAGTGAAGCCTTGTCTTTGTATTTGTACTGTGGTCGTGGCTGTTTACCTTAACTGGATGTTTCCCCGTCTTTTTTTACATTTAAATTATACAGTTTGGCAACCAATCGCCTAAATGAGCTATTCTCATAGATGTTTACAAAGCCAGTGAGCAGTAAACACTGAATATTCACATAAACATGTGAGCTGCTGCACTGTGGAGCCGATTTTGCTCTTAAATGTAAGGTCTGAACCTAATTCAGTCACTTTTTTGGGGGGCTGCTTTAATGCAGCTCCTCACACAGCAGGCCTACAGATTAAAGCGCACCCCCTTCTGTTCCCCTGGGGGCCCCTAAAACCTACACCCGGTGTTTCAGCCTGGTTCGGATAAATGTCAGTCCATCACAACTGTTGATTATACTGTGAAAACATGACCGCTCACGTTCATTACTGACCCCATGAACAAACCGTGTTTTCTGGGCTGGCGTTGTGACAGTGTGCGGGGCGAGTCAGGACCGTGTGTGTGTGTGTGAGTCACCTTTGTTCGCCGTGTTCAGAGCCCACTTAGAAATCTGAGGAAGGAGCATATGGTTATGATTTAATCAGCATCTGGATGCAATACAACCACATTTACAAAGAATGAAGTGTGTATGTGAGTCAATGTCAATTCAATGTAATCTGATTACAGATGTCAAGTAACTGTAATCAACCCTGGGCATACTCTCCAGTTTAACACAGCCCATGTGCATTAGCAGTGACCACCACTCCTCTTCAAATACATAACATACTCAGAAGAGAAGAAGCTACCCAAAAAAAAAATAGGAGGCAGGATTTATTGTGCTGTGAGCGCCCTCTAGTGTGCAGAACTTTGTTTTTATATCACTGACTGACATTACAATCCTTTTGCTTAGATTAATTCACACACTGATGATCACACTGATCTGTGTTAGGGTGAAATTTAAAGTTGGTGGAGGCTTGAAATATGAAATGCATCCGCACCTCGTGCATGTCAGACATGGATGTGACTGCTGTCTCTGCACAGACGAGTTGCTGTGTGTATGCAGTGTCTCAGCATATTTTGATCTGAGACATCACTCAGTTCCAAATTCACAATTAGAAGAACCTGCTGTCCTGATCGATCAGCTCGTGTCACGCATACAGCAGGGCGTGTTAATACCTGATTATGTTCCCTGTGCCACAGTCGGCTCGCAGTGTGCTCTCCGAAACTACAGCTCGGTGTGCAGCCTGCGCCATTCCCCCTCACATGTCTGGATGAAGTGAAATCAGGACGAGGAGCAGCGTGTGTGAAACGATCAGGAGTTCAGAGTTTTCATCTGTTGTACTTTCAAGTCACGTCAAATACATATTCGCTCGGCGTGCATCTCCAATGTGTTTGATACCTTAGTTTTTATAAGGGTGCGTTTTAACTGCTGCTGGTGATGATGTCTGTCTCCTCGACACACCACAGGGTGGAGTCGTCCACTGTCTCAAAATGAATCGTAATGTAGCTTTTCATGATTCCTGCACGGCAACTTTCTACCACCAGACATCAGGGCGATTCAGCCGCGCTGCTTTGTCGCCTTCTGGTGGTGATGGGAGGATGTGGCACCCTGAAGGAAAAAGGAGAGTCATGTTTCGCTTGGCCGACCACAGGTGGAGGTCTGAAAAGACACACACACACATGCACACACACTATCTGTATGTTGACGTGGTCTACATTTTCAAAGTATCTTAAGCCATTTGATGATTGACCTTATTCACAACCACAAGCAAAATGGAAATGCATGGCCGTAGATTTTCAGGGGGACGCAGGGGGCACGACCCCCTCAAAATGTAAAACCAGCCCATTTTCATTGCCAGCTCTTCAAATACTGCTGCTTTGTCAGTGATTTCAGTGTCAGACACCAATGCAAAAGGCACCTTTGATGGCTGTATGAAATGCTGCCGGGCGGGGTCAGTTTGAAATGCCACCGATAATAAGGTATTATAAAAACAGCTCAAAAGTCCCTATAAGGCGGACAGGAGGGGAGGCTAATGGGTCCAACAAACTCCGGAATTTCACTCTGGAGGCTGTTGTACGCATACCATATGAATGTTGACCCAAACCATGATTCATTCATTTTCCGTAACTGCTTATCCTGTTAGGGGTTGCGTTGATGCTGGTGCCTGTCCCAGCCGACATTGGGCGAGAGGCCGCCGGTCTATCACAGAGCATATGATGTGTTTTTCTAACCTTAAGCATGTGCTTTTGTCACACAATGAAATAAATGTAAATACAAGGTGTTTCACCAACGTTGTGATTTTATTTTGAAAAACACTACATGTATCTAGCAACAGAGATAATATCTCTGGCTTATCCAATGTTAAGAAAACGGTTACTCTTCCTGTCTCCTAAGTGGGCGTGGTTAGCTCTCCCTCCAATCAGAGCCTGTTCTCCCTTTTTGGTGAGGTGGGATGAGAACATGTTAAAACACGTGCATTTGTCCCTTCCCATAAAAACATAAAAGCAGCAGACAACTTTATTTGGTAGAATGCGACTCATAGACACAAAGGTACCACCTGTAAATTAGGTGGTGGCTGTGTGCGACCTCAGAAGCATTTATTAATTCAGCATACAAAACAGAAAGCAGAACTACAGTCAAGTAAAATCAATGTTAGTTTGTTGACTGTGAAAATTATTTTTCAATTAACATATTTAAGTTGAACTTTTTGTACTTTTGGTCAAATATAGCATAAATGAATTACCATTTACCAGTTTCACAGTGTTAAAGGAATACCACACCCACAAAATGATCATTTGTGTATCAGTTACTCGCCCCATGTTATGATGAACTTGTCTGGATGTTTGAGCTGGGGTTTATACTGCAGTGGCTTGATTATAGATGTGGTTCAGGTGTGCAGATTCAGCAGCTGCTGGCACTCAGGAGGATTGGCAGGAGGCGGGAACCAGAAAACCACACCCAGTAAACACACAGATACCCCGTTTACAAGTAGGAAAAACGCACATATTTTCATGCGGTTTGGCCTCTTGTTTACAAGCAAACAGAGTTTTTTTTTCACGGAAAACGATCATTTGTAAAAACTCCAGCCAAAGTGGAGATCTCTGAAAACGCCGTTAATGTGTTGCCGTCTAAACTGGGTGAAACGGGGTTTTAGGTTCTGAAACGTCACAGCATGCGCCAGCAAATGCTTGAGGTCATGTGAGCGACCTATGTTTACACTTTGTTTGGCTACTGATCATGGATGCTGTTAAGGTGGTACTCATTTTTACGTTTGTACAAACGCTTTGTTAGGCCTTTTTCCACCAGATGCGTGTCGGTTGCGTCTCCGCTCCGGCACTCCAGAGCAACAGACACGCAGGACTTCTATTTTTGCCGGATGCTGGAGCACAACGCAGCAATTCAGCACAGAGCAGATCGTGCAGGGCAGGAAGTCGTGCACACAAACAAAATAAAACATCCGGTTAATTTTCAAAATAAAATACACAGTGTTCACGGCGGATCATATTTCCCTGCACTACACCTTGAAAACTACATAATGGGCAGAGGCAGGCCTGAAGTCAACAGTTCAGAGGTTTTCAGACGTCATTTCACCCTGTTGACACCATGGACGAGGAGATACTAATCATGGCAGTGCACCGAGATGTCTTCCGGCGGAGCTGCACCGCTCCGCACAGCAAACGCAGCCAGTGGGTATTGACGGACGGCGGAGCACGCAGCGGATAACCAGCGCAGCCATTCCGCAACGGACACGCATCCAGTGGAAATCCGGCGTTTAAAGCGACATTTAGGAGTAGCTCCACTTCACTGTCAGTCCACACAAACGAACCTCTCGCCATGTTTACTGTTTTGAAAGGAACAGGAAGTCGCGCGTCTTATTCGTTGTTGTTGTTGTTGTTGTTGTCGATTCTGAGGATTCTGATTGGCTTGCATGGCTTCATCCTTCTCCCTATACTGCCGCCCATAGGTTTGGCATAGTTATGACGGCGCTCGACGGCGTATTTATCCGGGTTCATGTAAATGACAACATTTTTGAAAACGATGTTGTGTGCACAATGTTATTATTGAAAACGGAGGGGGGGGGAAATATTCGTTTCTCTAAATACCCGGCTATGTGTAAACGTGGTGTGAGACAGACTGAATACAAACAGGAGACACAAGAAAGAGGCAAATGCAAAGAATGGGCATGGTTTAACAAAAATTAAGCGGAATTTATAGTTGTGCAAAAGACCCTACGCAGTAGCCTACGCCATTGTGAGCATTTATACTTGTGTGGTGATGCGTCTGTGTCACTCTGCAGTTACACCTCCAAAACACTAGTCGGCGGCAGAGGTCACTATGGAGTGCTGTAAAGTTTGGATGATTCAACACACACACATTAAACACACATTAAACATGGCTTAATAGAGACAGTTTCAAACACAAGTATACTAATCAGCTCCACTATAACTCGCAGCATTCACAGACAAACACTTGTCTTTATCTGGACACATTTTCCCAAAAAATACAACATGCTAACGTTATTAGCGCCAGTCTATGGCATTTTACATTGTAGAAATTAGCCTAGCAGCTAGTGATCTTCCCCTTCTCATATAAAACCAGGCACAACAGCAACATCTAACAAAGGTAACGTTACACAATTTGGCTCCATTACAGCTCACAAGGTTCACTGACAAAGCAACTGTCTTATACTAAACACATTTTCCAAACAAATACAACATGCTAACGTTATTAGTGCCAGCCTATGGCATTTTACATTGTATAAATTAGCCTAGCGGTTGGTGATTTTGTCCTTTTCTCATATAAAACCAGGGACAACAGCAACATTTATATAAAGGTAACAGCACACAATTTGGTTCCATTACAACTCACAAGGTTCACTGACAAAACAACACATTTTCCAAACAAATACAACATGCTAACGTTATTAGTGCCAGCCTATGGCATTTTACATTGTATAGATTAGCCTAGCAACGAGCAGAGATTTCCTCTGCTCATATGAAGCCAGGATAAATCACACATAAGACTTAATGCTATTTTGTGGAGGCTTTACTGTCTTCACAATTTGTTTTTGTATCTTATCTGTGAAATAAAAGTGAGTAAAAACTTTGTTTCCACTGAGGGAAATTGTTTTAGCCTACAGAAACAGCCAGGAGGTCTACGTCGCCGCGACGTGTGTGTTACAATTCTGGGGAGGTGCACGTAGTCGTAGCTACGGCGTCGATTCAACACAGAAGTATAAAAGACTATAGATCATAAATGGTTTGTCGAACCATTACAAACTTGCAGGATTATGTTAAATAATAATGTTCAAGTCTGTAAAAATAATTTTGAAATCAGTCACTAGGGGGCGCTGCAGTGTAGTTTGGATTTTTCTGTTGAGCAGTATACTCAAAGTCTCATTTATCCAGTGGCTTGCTTAGGACTTCCCAAACACATGCGGTTTTGCTAAAACGTTATTATTTAAAACATTTCCATGTGGTAAATAATTGATATAGAAATCATCTTTTTATGAGTTATAAATTCCTTTACGTTGATTTACTGTTACTTTAAGATAATGTGGGGAGAGAGCTTCTTTGACTCACAGGAAGGGTTCAAAGAAAATACAGCATCATAAACTATTTAATCTGCTGTTTATTAATTTACTTAAACAGATGTTTCAACAGTGATTTGTAACAGTTTAGGGCAGTACAGACAAATGATGGAAAAACTACGCATTTTGTCATTTAATTTGAGGAACTTGTTGAATAAGTTTCATACAGTGCTTGATGTGGATTTGTGATTTGCTGCCCTGACTTTTACAAACTGTCTCTGTCTCACCTCTCCCATAGTTACAGTAAAGTAAATCTGACACCCATCAGTGCAACAGTGTATAAAGGTGTGAGTGGGTGAGTAACACCGAAGCTGGGAGAGGATCCCAAACAGTGGAGCATGACTTCTGATTAAAAGTTGTGTTTTTCTGCCTCCATCTGCAGCAAACCCACCTCCATCACAAACAGTCAAGCTCACCCCCCTCTCATCACTGTACAGTGTGTACAAGGAGGCAAAAATAGCACGACTCCATCATAGTTTTGCACTCTATATTCCTGAGTTACTATACCGTCAGACTGACTAAATCTATCTTTGCACAGTTATGCAACAGTTTACTAAAAACAAACTGTTCTAACCCAGATATCTGACAGTTATACAATGTGGAGACCACGATTGCTCACACGAATGCAAACATATATTTTTCTCTCAGATATGTTCGAGAGAATATTTCCCGCTACTGAGAGCTGGTGAAGGCCACCACGCACCTCCTGTAGCATGGAAGCACTCAGGGTTGTAATTTACACTGGAGATCAGGACTGACCTCCAGCAGCTGCCTGTGTGACTGTGGTCAATCGAAAGAGTGATTGTAGCAGCTTAATCCCAGATGATCTCTGCTTTTAAAAGCCACTGCAGCAAAGGCAGGAATAACGCCTGTCCACCATGATGGCGGGAAGATGAAGGAGCAAGAAGAGATGGACAGATGCATGAATGGATTCTCTGACCATCAATGAGCTTGACGTGTGTGTACAGATGCACTTCCATTCATCCATTAAGTCATTGATGTTTCTTTAATCCTATGTATCCAACCTTTAACCTCCTGTCAAGTGACAAGTGAGGAGTGAGGAAGCATTGAATCATGACTCATCTGATAGTTTTGAAATGAAAATACATCAATCCAAATCCAGCTGTTTGATGGAGGGAGAGAGTGAATTGCTTATGTTTATGTAAGATACATTTATGTTTACACTGTTGGACTTAAACTGGGATTTAACAGCAATATGCATGTAAGAGATTAGAAGGTGGATTTCCTTGCATACACTGTTGAGAAGATAAGTAATCCTTTCCATCAGCATCACCATTTTATAAACCGCAACCTCCTGTGTTACCTAATGATTTCTTTTCCTTTATTTTCTTTGATTACATTTTATTTTACAGATGATGTCCGATCCATTTTTATGAACAGGACATCAGTGGTAAAAGATTTTATGTCCCCGTCCAGTGGAAAAAGGTTCACACATTCTGTTTTCCTTGATGCTTTGTGTGAAAATCAGGCACTGGGGGTTTGCACATTAACCCAGACCCCGGCAGTAACACTCAGCACTGGCCTGAAGCCGGTGGCAGGCTTTGGGAGGGTGCCACTCTCTTTTTGTTTGAGCCAACAGGAGCTGGAAGGCAGCAAGACTGTTAGTTATGATGACATTGCCCCCGCTGATGAGCTGATCTCCTCTCCATGTAGGTAAAAAAAGGATTCATTACTACTCTCAGTATCTGAGGAAAAGGTCAGAGAGCTGAACTCCCATAGCCTCTGCTGTATCAGATTATATGGCAGCCACAGAAGTACAGATAATTCATCCGGGCACTCTCTTAATCTGAACAAATGTAAGCTGTTGGGGCTTCAACACAAATCCCTCTTTTAAGAGATAAAGAGAGAAAGATGCTGATTGCTTTTCCTATCCATTTTTGCTCAAAGACGCACCTCACATCAGCAGGAGTCATTGTTTGTGACTGGGTGTTGCTGCTGACATGTTGGGACTGGCTTTGTTTTATTTTGGATTTAGACTCCACAAAGGAGCAATCAAGACTTTTTGATATTTTACAGGTGCTTTAAGTTCTCGCTTCCAGCGGTTTGATGTCTGACATCCTCGGGCCGGATGTTTCAAATCTTCACGAATCTCTATCAAAATAGCTCTGCCTTGTTTTCTCCCTAACTCAGAAGCAGCTTTTTGCCTAAAGTAGATGTAGCAGGCAAAACCGGACCAAAGAGACGAAGGATTTTTAACAGTTTGCACCACTTGATTCCAGATAACAATGTTTGCCAGCCGTGGTGGTACCGGAGGAGGAGGTAAAGGGGGGAAATACTCAGTGGAAGACCTCTATGGCATCAGTAAGAAGCCCAAGGCATCGTCCTCCTCAGGGAGCATTGTGGCCAAATCTGGAGCCCGGAGCAGCAAGACCTCGGACCAGAGGACCGAGTCAGAGGCCCTGGCTTCTCAGATCCTGGAGGCGGCGCACAGGCTGGTGGAGCGACGCCGACTGGAGCTCTACCTGAGAGAATGTGGCCTCTCCCTGGCTGAGTGTGAAGCTGAGCGCTCTGCAATGACATACAGGTGAGAAGGACAAATTATAATGCACTTTGATTTTTGAGGAATAAAAAGATGACAGACAGATGAATGTAAACACATTAGAAGTAAACCTTTCTGCGGTATTCATTAATAACTATTATTATGACAAATGACAACTGAATATGTACATAAAGCTGCCATATTTAATAAGAAGTTAGCTTTTCAAATGCTTCTAAGCAAGCTAAATGTTTGAGACACACAATGTCAGACCATCCTGAGCACTCTGTGGATGATTCACTTAAATAGCATGATGAATATTTTCTAATATATCACTAACACATGAATGTAGTTGAGTGTCTGAAGAGTGCTGCAGTCCAATGCAGTGAGTGGAAACATCATTCATGGGTGGAAAAAAAATAGAGAGAAATATATTTGCAATTTTTTTTCCACCAGTGACCTAGAAAGAAATATCATGCGTTTGATGAGATTTCAAAGCACAGCAGCGCTGAATAAATGTGGCTGGACTGCGGAAACATCTGGTTGTTCAGGATCACTAGTGCCAGATACAGTAATTTAAATGGGACTTGAACCCCAACCATTGTCTAACCCTACTCCAAAGGACAGCTTGACAGGGTCAGCATCACTGGGGCATAAGTTTAGGGTTAATGACGCGTGATTTGACAGCAGGGGACAGGCAGTGGGTTGTCGCTGTGCTTGTACCTCTCACTTTAAAGGGCTTGGTTTAGCTATTTTGGGATGAAAAGGTTGCCATGGAACTATTGTCACTGAAACATGTGCAGACTATTATTTATGTAACTATAAAGAGCATAATGTAGAAGATAAGCAGCATATGGTTGCATATTTTATCACTCCAGATGTGTGCACTTATATCAGTGGCTCATTTGTGAACATCACAGCAGTATTTAAAACCTTTTTTTTTGTAGACAAGTTTGTCCTAACACAATATGACATTTAATTTGTTACTACATCCAAAGCTGATTAACACAACCATTAAGACTCCAGAAAAGTTGCCTCTAGGTGGCAGCGTCACTCTGGTGTGAAGACAAGTCAGCCCTGTGGCTCAATGACTCAAAACCAGTGAAGGAGCAAAATCTGCAGCTCAAACAGTATCATGTCTATGAACAAGTGACACTTGCAGTCTCAGAAAACATGCCTCATTACACTCAGATCTATCTGTAGTGTTTTCTATCAGCATACAATCAATAACTGGTATACATGACATAACAGGGTGTAATGCAGTTGAACATTCTCCCACCAGCCTCCATCACTGGTCCTTGTGAATATCCTCTTACACTTCATGGCTGTAATGGCAGCAGTCTGTGCATGTGATATGCCTCGGTTTCATTTGTGTAATGATGCGTCAGATTTCAACTCCCTTGTGACTGAAAGTCATTACATGTAATCAACACAGCTAACAATCTACCTCGGCGTTCAGTCTAATTTGCCGGTTTTGCTGGAAACAACAATTTCCCACATCCGCTGATCTCCCGAGTGCAGAGCAAATTTGTGGAAGTGAGACAGATACTTAAATTCTGACAAACAGATTATGAGGGCTGAAAGCATAATCTTGTCTTTCACAAAAATAACGCTTAAAGGTTTGACATGTTTAAACAAATTACAATTTGTCGGATGGATTCAGAATTTTAAAGGATTTAAGTAAAAGCAATCCTGATAAAAGCATTTAATAACCGTCCTCTGACTCTCCTCTCTGTGACTAACTCATTGCGAAACTGAATCGTTTTAAGACGAATCAAAACCACAAGAAAAACAAGATGTCTGAGGGGATACTTCAAAGTTGCAGCTCCAGTGAGGATAAATACCCTCAGCTTTGCTAAACTACATGCACATTTCATGTAGAGGCACAGTACAAACAATTGTCAGTATTTTCTACTCTTGCTTCAATCCGAGGAAGTCAAAACCAGCTGTTGGCAGACTGCAGCCACCAGAACAAATGACACTGTAGGATACATGTTTCTTCACTCCATCTAGATTTCCTACTGGGCAACATTTGTGCATCTGAAAACTAACTATACTCTACATGTTATACAATGTTGTTTCCTACCAGGTGCTACTGCAAGTTTTTAAATGACTTATCTAAATATGATTAGGGTAATAACACACACTTTAAACAAGTGATCACTAAAGGAGCAGTGTGTAACATTTGGGGGATTTAGTGGCATCTAGTGGTGAGGATTTCAAATTGCAACCAGCTGAAACTTCTCCCAGTAAGAATCCCTTCAATGTTCATTGTTTAGGAGGTTTTTATCCACAGAGGTCTCCTCCTTTGAAAAACAACAGACCAGGTGATTAAAACTAACATATTCTCACTCTTTACAGGAAATTTACCTTTTACATCTGGTCTCTTTCAAACTAAAAGCACTACATCGGTACAACACTGCGAACTGACATGTTTTTTTCCTTCAACAACAACCGCACATGGTTGGATTTTGCCAGCACACACACATGGTTAGGATTAGGAAAAAAGAACACGGTTTGGCTTTATAATCATGCAGGATGCAAACACTGATAGTCGGTGTTTGTTGGACCCACCCGATCCACTTGGACTTGAGCTGCCTTAACTTTCATTGTTGTCCCACCATGTTTCCACCTGATGCCACTAAGCACCATTAAACTAGAGGCGATCAGCTGCAAATCACGCCGACATTAAAGACAGCTTTTATCGTTGATGTCTGACGCTGCAAATCACTACCCAAGTACTGGATTTTCACTTTGGAGTGAGACTGGGATAAACCAGTTTCTCCAACACAGTTTGGCATGTTTGCAACAAGCACCTGCTAATGTGTGCTCACTTTTTTTTTTTTCTCTGATAACTTAAGACGAGCAGTTCAGTAGGTTTTTACCATGAGCTGAATTATCTGCAGAATTCCTCTCTTCTCCAAAACTGTGATTTAAAATGGTAAAAACACTGAATAAAGCAGTTTCATGCTACAAATCAGTTTTTCTCTGATGCTGTTTGGCTTATTGGTGATGCACCACCAGCCCTGCAGCTGCTAATGTGTGCTCATTTTCTTTTTCTTTCTCTTCTCACTTATGATCCAGACATTCAGGAGGTTTTTACCGGGAGCTGAATTATTCACAGACATCTCTTCCTCTTCAAAACAAATGTAACAACAATGAATAAGTTTCACATTTTCAAAAATTCAGTGTTTTTTCCTTCATTGCTTGTTGCAGAGGGGCTGAGAACTACAGTGGCCAACGTGAAAACGTGTAAAAATGAATGGCGCTATCCTAGCTAATGTTTGGTTTGTCTGTCCTGAGATACTGTAGAAACATGGCCATGCAACATGGCGATCTCCACAGACGAGGACCTGCTCCCTATGTAAATATAAACAGCTTATTCCAAGGTAACAAAAACACAACGATTTATGATTGTATTATATTCCACTTCTACCAACATATCCGCCTAAATCCTACACTGCACCTTTAAAACTTCAACACCTAAAATCAATGAACAGACCTATGTGTTTGCAGAAAATCTCACATAAATAAGAACTTTATTACACTCTGTTAGAGAGCTGCACATAGGTTCAGGCCACAGCAACATTTTGTCAATGAGAAACATCATTATGTAAATAAGCTTGAGCATCAATGAAGGAGGCTTGTCAGTTAATAGAGGGTCACAGTTTAAGGAGATGAGAGCTGTAGCACCAAGTCTGATAGCAGAGTTGTATAGAATAGCTACCTTTTCGAGGCCATTCTCCTTACACAATCTGTTATGTAATGTTTCATCTATGAATGTCATTTCCTTTGCCTTCTTGTTTGTATGAAGGTGAATAGACATATCTGCAGACACATTCATTCTCGCTGTCTATGGATACAGACAGTGGAGCAGCTGGTGTTCTGTAAGTGAAGTGAGGTGAAGCTCCCAAGTGTTGGGAGCAGGATGAGTGTCATTGCATTAAAGTGATGATGACGATGATGATGGACATTGTTTGGAGTGAAGGTGAAGGTTAAGCCCATGCGTAGATTTAGTCAAAGTGATTATGTAGATTTGTCTCTATCTTGTTAGAGCTCCGGAACACAAAGTGATTCCTGGAAATCTTGTGGCTTCACCATCCACGTATCCGCTTGCTTTAACAGGACAGGAGATCATTAAACCATCTTCACTTTCAAAATGTCACAGTGGGTGGCGTTCACATTTTCCTTCTGCCTGTACAGCTGGAAACTTCCCCGTCCCAACATGTACTGAATAGCTCTTTTAAAAAGAGCTGATTGCCAGCTGGGATTGGGACACCTGGGACTGCAGATTGCTCTGAAGCAAGATTTCATTAGACACGACTCCTGAGAACAAATTGACAGGAATGATGAATGTTTGTATGTGTGCTCGTCTGCATTTTTATTTGCCCAAGCAGTGAGGTTATTTTTTGCCGATCGTCCCGCTGTGTGAAGCAGAGAGAGTAAACACCGAGCAGCACTGACTGAAACTTTTCGGATTGACAGTCTCCTCTAAGGATATGTGGCAGCATAGTTTAGACTGTAAACACAGCCTGGAAGGAACTATTATCATTGCCTGGCCACCAAATGACACATCAGTTTTATTTTAACATGATGTGATGTGAGGCAATGAGATATGATATGCCACGCTATGCTTTATGATGATGTGATGTGAGGTGACTTAGAAGCCATGTATCTGCTCTTTGTTGTGAGCTGATGATGGCACAGTGTTGCACACGGGCGGATTATAAGACAATGGGCCACTGCTGGGCACAGACCTGCAAAAGGCCCCACTACCTCTCCTACTTAGGAGCAAGATACACTGACTTCGTGGTGGTTTTGCATCTGGTTATGCATTATTTTGTTTGTTTGTGCCTCTTTGTGGCCATTTTGTGTCTCCATGTAGCTGTTTTGTGTCTCTTTTGCATACCTTTGTGTACTTTTTTGTTATTTGTGTCCCACTGTGACTGTTTTGTGTCTCTTTTGTGTCAGTTTTTAGTTATTTTCTGTCTCCATGTAGCTGCTTTGTGTCTCTTTGTACTCATTTTGTGTCTCCCTGAGGTTGTTTTGTGTCTCTTTGTGGTCATTTTGTGTTGCTTTGTAGTGATTTTGTGTCTCTTTGTAGCTGTTTTGTGTCTCTTCATACTCATATTGTATCTCTCTTTGGTCGTTTTGTGTCTTTTTGGGGTTAATTTGTGTCTTTTTGGTCATTTTGTTTTGCTTTGTAGTGATTTTGTGTTTCTTTGTAGATATTTTCTGTCCCTTCATACTCATATTGTATTTCTTTTGGTTATTTTTTGTCTTTTGGTGGGTGCTATGTGTCTCTTTGTAGTTGTTTTGTGTGTCTTTGAGGTTATTTTGTGTCTTTTTGTCTGTCATTTTGTGTCTCCTTGTAGCTGTTTTGTGTCTCTTTGTAGTCATTTTGTGTGTCTTTGTAGTCACTTTGTGTTTCCTTGTAGCTGTTTTGTGTCTCTCTGGGATCATTTTGTGTCAGTTTGTAGTCATTTTGTCTCCTCGAGGTTGTTTTGTATCTTTTTTAAGTCATTTTGTGTCTCTTTGTGGTTGTTTTGTGCATTTTGTAGTTATTTTCTGTCTCTTTGCAGCTCCTTTGCATCTCTTTATGGTCTTTTTTCAAGATTATTTCTTGGGCTTTTTGCCATTAATGACAGGACAGTTTCACGCATGAGGGGGGAAGGGAGAGAGAGAGGGGATGACATGCAGCAAAGGGCCATGGGCTAGAATCAAACCCATGGCTGCTGCAACAATGGCATTGCCTTTGTGCATGGGGCACCTGCTCCACCCACTGAGTTTCTGGGTGCCCTTTTTGTGATGTTTTTGAGTGTCTTCGTGGTCAGTAGGTGTTAATTTATGTGACATTTTGAGGGTGATGGCTGGGGAGGGCCCCTTGACCCTTTGGGTCCCTGGGCATGTGCCTGGTAGGACTGGTCAGTAATCCATCCATGGTGTTGCAGTATGATTTTTGGTGATTGGTTATAAATATACACAGTAGATCAAGTGGAAGTGGTGGAAACATGGGTGTGGTGGAAAGAAAGGTATGTGTGAAAGATGATGCTCTGGAGATTTAATGTGAAAATTAAAGTATCAATAATGCGACATCAGCCCCGTGAATTAAAAAACTGGTACATGGGAATTTTTTTTTCATTTCAGAACAGTGTTTATAAGCTGCACTAACATAATGTGACGGTGTGATGAAATGTGTGTGTGTGTGTGTGTGTGTGTGTACACCCGTGTGATGAAAAATGTAGAGATCACACCCGTGAGAGAGAGAGAGAGAGAGAGTGTGAGAGAGAGAGGGAGGGAGGGAGGGAGGGAGACAGAGAGCATCTTGAAAGCCCCCACATTGCTTGTGTGTCGTGAACATTTTTTGGAGCCTCTGGAAAAAAAAGGAAAGAAGAAAAAAGTGGGACTGTTAAGTGACAGAAATGATGTGATGGAGAGCCAAGAGGCGGCACCGAGCGTTTGATATGCCTGATTTTGGGGCCAGTATGCCGGCGTTTTTTTCAAATCCGTGCACCGTGAGATTCTGTCGAATAACGGGAGACCTGCACAGCAGCTGCCGGTATGTGAGCGACTTCACACACTGAAGGTAATAACATTAATAAAAAAAAAACCCGGCTCTGGTGTTTGCTCTTGAATTTCTGTTTCCTCTCCCTCTCTTTTTCTCTTGCATCAATTTGATGCTGCGTGAGGCTGCTGGGCGATGATGCATCGGTGGGGTTTGACTGAGTGAATTCGCATCTTATCAAGTCTATTCACCCTGCTCGGACTTCGGCAATGTAAATTCGAGCAATCAAACCAGTTTTTTATTCTTGCTGACCCACCTTGCGACAAAAGAAAGAATATGCCTTATTTCGACGCGAGGTGCGAGGATGCCTGTAGCTGTGATTGTGTCATTGCTGCGGCACACTCCGGAGCTCCTCGGCTCAAGACAGACACAACTAACCTCAGCTGAAGAGAAGACAGCGAGCTATCAAGTGCTTTACCACCCCGACGTAAGCCATACGAGCCCCGTGCATGTATGTGGGAGAAGGCCGAGCTGCTGCTGCTGCTGCTGCTGCTGACACTCTCCAGGGAGGCTTCTGTTGCTCTGAGGTTTTGGGGCTTCCCAAGAACTGCCACATCCCCAAATCCGTTTGAGGACTGCTGAGAGCTTACAAGCTTCCTGATGCTTTTTGGAGGGCAGCCCTGATGCATCTTGTGAGCGTGAAAACTCAGAGAGCCCTTTTGCCAGGTTTGCATCACCACCAGACAGGAGACAGAGCAGACGGTAACTCTGTGTGTGTCATGTTAGAGGCTGGACTCTCGCCTGCTCCCTCCTGCTCTCAGCCAAAATCTCTGACCTGCCCTGTCTGAGGCCCTTTTTGTGTACGAGCATCACTTGCTTCAACAAGCCAGAACAGCACAACGGGAAACAGTGGCAAGCAGCACCAACAGTTTGCAGACATTACTGTTTGTGTGACCCCCCCCCCCCCCCCCCCCCCCCAACATCCCTCTATCAAAATAAGAGCCCCCGGAAACCAGGGTCAGGATGCAGGTGTCTTTCGCCTGCACCGAGCACAACCTCAAGAGTCGCAGTGAGGACCGGCTTTGTGGCCTTCGCACCGCTCCACCTCCTGGAGGAAGCAGTGGAGGAGTAGGGGGAGGTGGTGGAGGAGGAGGAGGTGGTGGTGGTGGTAGTGGAGGAGGAGGAGGCGGAGGTGGTAGTGGAGGAGGAGGTAGTGGACAAGGGAGTAATGGCAACTACATGTCCCAAGGCTCGGTCAAGACCAGGGAGGGTCCTGGGTCCCGGCATACTCCACAGGGCCATGCCCACATGAAGGAGGCCATCGGGCGCCACACTAGTATGAAGTACAGGTGAGTATGGAGATCAGGAGCATCAGGGGTGGAGGGTTAATCCACATCAGAGGGATATCTCACTGGTTTTCATTCCACTTCCATTATCACGGCCTTCTGACCTCCAGATTATCTCACAGGTAGATTATCATAACGAGCATCAGTGGCAAATCCTCTGTCAGGGATGAGGAGGTGGCAGGTGACTTGATTTGCTCTCCTGTCATCATGAAGCTCCACCAATCAGGCTTTCTGTTTTTTCTTTGTTGAGATGTGAGGTGAATTTAAGGTTAGCACAAATTGTCACCAACATGCATCCTGTAACATATTGTGCGGGCTGCCTACATATCCATTAGCGAGTATGAAAAGCACCTCAGTGAGTGCAGTGATTTTTACTGACATTATAAAAAATGACATTTACTCTGCAAAACGCTTCTGCTGATGGATGTAAAAATGCTTATATAATCCATACCAAGCAGCCATAATGTTATCACAGCATAACAGACAGTATGCATATAGGAGCATCTGCCATAGGCTTAGGTGTTTTTATGCAGATTTCGCCCTGGCCTCTTGCTCTTCACCACAGATTAATAAAAAGCCTCCAATAACAGCTATGCTAAAAGCACCCCAGGCCCCCCTAGCTTTTCTGGGAGGTTTGTAAAGCATTTAAATTTTCATAAAATCGTTGTGCATCGTTATGCATAGAAAACCATTTATTGCACATACCAGGTCTGAGTCATGATGTAAAGGGGGAAAACAGTCCAAAGAAAAGAATGTCACTTGAGTTTTTTCTCTGACACAGTTCACCTTGATGGATTAGAGCTTCAGCTTGACAAGGGCAGCTGTGCGTGCGGCCTCAGGGGTCCTCAGAGCAGTGGACAATAATGTATATACATAAACACACATAGCGTGCACCAGAATCCATAAGACCATAACCTCATAGCGTCTGTTTCCTTCATTTAGACTGTAAAATTCAATAACAAGGAAGAGGGTTTTAATGACCTGTTTTCCTGGTAATCAGGTTGATTGAATTGCTGCCATTCTCTTCAGTCAATTTAGTTTTCATTTAATAGGATGTTTAAAAAGGGAACGGGGCACAAGATGAAACCTGGATATCTCCACTACTGTTTTATCTTCCTTGAGAATTGCATACGTTCCAGTGATTGGGTTATTCCCGTAGCTCTGCCGTCTCTGGAAAAGTGTCACTAATAGGGAGTGCAGCAGCACAATAGGTTTATACAGCATATGGCCAGCTCCAGTTGCCAGTGGCAACACCCCAGGCATTGCCTTTAGTTTTTGTCTGTCTTATTTCCTAATCAGTCAGCTCTGCCGTCGCTTATCAGTCCCTTCTGCAAGCGACTCCTCTCAAAGCCCCACCACCCGGCCGCAGAGCGTGTTTGTGGCAGCACAGTGGTCGCACATTCTCCATTTTACACTGTTGTCACAATCACACTGAGGTCAGGGAGGAACAGGGATCTGCATAAAACATGTACGCATGCTGGAGGAATGAGCCTGTGTATCCGTGCAGAGAATAAATGTCAGAAGTTTTCTTGACATGATGTTGATTGAGGCCAAATGAATGCCACCACAGAGCAGACGTGAACAGTTGTGAGTATATTTGATCTCCAGATGGCACCAATCCTTGCTACTGTCTGCCCTGTTTGACTGCATGTTTTCTGACCCCCCCCTGCTATCTCATTAACCTGAGTATTCATCACTTGCTGGCAGGTCACAGACGATGGCACCTGCTGCCAGTTATCACTCCCACAAGCCCCTGTTGTCACCCCCTGCCCCAACTCTCTCTGTTTGAATCTCTCTTTATCTCTTTTCTTTGATCTACGTCTCTTAATTTCTGACTAATTTTCCTTGAAATAGTACAGTAACACTGTTGCAGTGCTCGGCAGCATGCGTGTGTGTGTGTGTGTTTTACAAGATAAGGAAAAAGGTTATGAAAAGGTTGACCAATGTGCAAACAATTAACAACAGTAAGACGGCTGTTGTCAGCGACACTTTGTGACTCTATTTACTGCTACTCATGTCTATAGAGAAGTGTTAATAAATCAATGTTTAAACACTTTTTTGCAATCTTTAATATAGAGTAATATCTAAGAATAATTGGGTTGATCAACAGTCACATCACAAGTTACATTTCAGTAGTCAAAAAGCTGTCTTTGCATCAGCTCATTTCAAAATCTTTGAGTTTCAATTTCATTTTGAAGGGACAGTTTACCTTCAATAAAACAAACACATTTTTCCTCTTACCTGTGGTGCTATTTATCAGTCCAGATTGAGATATCAGCCATAGAGATGTCTGCCCTCTCTTGAATATAGTGGAACCCGATGGTACTTGTCTTGTGGTGCTCAAAGTGCAAAAACAAACAAACAAACAAAAAGCATTTAAAAAACCCGGCAGCAGTGTCTCTTTCCAGAAATCATGACCCGGTTACTCAAGATAATCCACAGACCTTGTTGTGAGCAGTTTCATGTTGGAACTATTTTCTCTCTCCTGAATTACACCTGCCAACTGAATCACAGCCCAGAAGGAGGCATGCATCTACTGCTAGCACACCTAGCACCACTGAGCTAGCTAACGTTACAGCTCAGCCGAGGACGACGCCATTAGTGTTTATATCACACGCTGTCAAGAGCACAAACATCTCGTCCATGAGTAGATGCATGCTTCCTTCTGCACGGCGATACATTTGGTGGGTGTAGTTTGGTAGAAAGAAAATAGTTCCTAAATGAAACTGCTCTGGATTATCTTGAGCAGCTGGGTCATGATTTCTGGAAAGAGACATTGCTGTTGAGTTTATCACACCAAAACAATCTAGACTGATAAATAGCACAACAGGTAAGAGAAACAATGTTTACTTTTGGTTATGGGGTGAACTGTCCCTTTAAAATGAATTCCTCACAGTTATACTGAGCAGAAAACAGCAGTGATGGAGTCTTTTTTTTCGGGACCTGTGGAGGTGAGGTGAGTCTAGAAGTCTCTCAGGCAAAGTTCTGTCACTCAGCAAATTGGCCGTTTCTATGGTAACCGGGCCCTTTCGATTCACCAACAGCAACCTGGTAAGCAGGTCAGGTATATTTCCAGGATAGATTTATCTGCCACTGTTGGACATTTCTCATGGATTTTTGTAATGTAATGGCCGCGGGGCACATAGTGCCAGTTAGAGGCAGCTGGATGCAGCTACCTTGGTGCATGGAGAGGGGGAGCATGTTAAGTAGGGAAGCCATACTAACACATTCAGTACAAATATTGTTAAAGAGCCAAATGTTTAAGAAAATGTTGCTCTGAAGCAACTTTAATGACAGCAGGAGAGGCAGGGAGGAGTTCAGGGATGCCGACATGCTCATCCTGTGGATCTCAGGGAGTCAGACTGAAGTTTAGGCAACATTTTGTCTCTGTGCAGAGAATTTAGCACATAATTTGTCAAAGGAATACTTCAACACTTTGTGAAATACACTTATTGGTTTTCTTGCAGAGAGTGAGATGAGAAGATCGATACCACTCCATGTCTGGACGCTAAATATATAATATGAAGCTATGGCCAGCAGCATGGTAGTTAAGCTCAGTATAACAAGTGGAAACAGGGAGTCTTCAGGAAGTGTCTACGCCTGGCCAAGAAATACTCCAGCACATAACCTGGAAAACCCACTATGTGTTGTTTATACGCTTCAGTGTACTTTAGAAGTGTTGGTAGGCAGATTTTGTCATCTTAAGACACAGACAGGCAAACTGTCTACCTGCTCTAGTCTTTGTCCTAGGCTGTTAATTGGCTCCTGGCTGTAGCTTTATCATTAATGGACATGTAAGAATGGTATCAACCTTCTCACTTAACTCTGTCGAAGTGTTCCTTTAATAGTTTGATGTTAGGTAGACTAGTCAGTCGCCTCTAGTATCTTCTAGTCTTGCTATAAAAGACCATATGAACCCCGTTTCCACCAAACACTTTTGGTATGGTACCTTTGGAACCAACAGTAACCCTTCAGACATGGTACCTAGACCCTGGCGTTTCCACCACAAACAGTACTCTTAAATGTGGGCGGGGTTGTTGTCACTCACTGCTCCGTCCAGAACTCACTGTATTTCCTCCTTTATCAGTCTGCACCTCATGTGTCGTCCACAGAACAACACGTTGACCTTTCAGAACAAAATAGAACAGGCTGCAGTGAGAGTCTCTCTCCATGGGATTTTTAAAAATAGGCAAGCTTGGGAGTTTAGTGTTGCCGGAGCCCACAGGAACGACACTCTGCAACACTTTTTTTATTTTCCGAGTAAGGATTGGGATATATGCCGTTCCAGTTGAAATTAATATATATGTAAACGCTTGAAGATTCACTCATTACTAAAAGTGTATGTCATATAAAAACTAAAGTAATGGCCAGAGTTGTCACATTTAAATTTAAAGTGTGTTGATGGGTTCATGTCCACACCTTATGCATTGAGTAACATTACAAGTTAATGTTACACCTTAAAAGTCGCCAGCTGTCGGCCCAGTGAATTAAGTTATTTTTTTCTCAGACTCCAGCTCCTGCAAGAGGCAGCAAAACATCCTTTCATTTTATAGTTACAGTTTACTAATAAAACTCTCCACAGTATGAACAGTGGTTCATGAGCCTCACAACCAGCCACAACTCAGCCCTGAGCAGAGTGACCGTCCTCTATTGACCAATCAACAGACTGCAGTGTTCACAGCTCCACCTTTTAGTACCAGATCTGTGTGCTAGGTACCCCAACAGAGGGGGGACCAAAAATGGGAATGATATGGAACAGTTCCATCGGTACCATCCACAACTTTATACAGTGGAACGGAAAAAAAGTGTACCGAACTGAACTGAACCGTATTGCAAACCACCATTCCTGTAAGCGAGCTAAGCTTACAAACACAAGTTTAAACAGTAAAATTACATTTCAGTGATTTCTTTTTACAAATTCGAGCACCACTAGTTATTGTCCTCCCCTTTAAAAAAAATGTCAAGGTCCATCAGGTTTAGAACTTTGAATCAAACCTCAAGGTCCCCATCAGCACATGGAGTTTCCTCAGATGCAGATGCCAGCAGACAGCTCTGGAAAAAGTTTGTCAGTGGACCTTGAGTTAAAATTACTTTGTCAAACTGCTATTTTCAATGTAATATCTCTATCACTAAACATTCAGTGGTGCCTCCTGAAAATCTTTCACAGGGGTGGCCAGATGGGGCCACTGAAAATCTTGGGATGGCACACCAAAACCAATAATAAACAAAATATGTACTGGGAACAAGCCCTCTCAAGTTTAAAAACACAACACAAAAGCCTCCATTTATTTTTGTGATTGTGTCAGGGTGGCCATGGCCCCTCTTGGCTGCACCACTGCTTGCTGCCTCTGATGTCTTGTTGAACTCTGATTGCCTGTCCTTGACTACACGTGAAGTCAAATTCTCACAGCAGCAGAGATTAGTGAACTCGATAGTTAAACCAGATAACAAATAGAAATGTCCAGTGAAAGGTGATATACCACAAAGTAGACCACTGTATTGATAATAATACCTGATATTCAGTTGCAGGAGAACAAGGCTTCCACGTATTTGCATTTGTATCAGGATTTGAAGTGTCCTGACATTCAGCCATGCAGAGAGGCACTGTGCTCTAACAGAGTACACTTGAACAGTGAGTTTTGAAAGCCTGAACTCTCAGCAGCTGATGAAGTAATGATCGAGTCGTACTGATGAACAACCCTGTCAAGTTGTACAGATATATTGTGGTCCTTTAGTGCTATGAGACAGTGATCCGGCCCCAGACTTATCATTCACTCAGTTTTGCCCTTTTATGCACACTGAGGACACAATGATTTCACAGTTTCACTTTGATAATTTGATCCCAGACTGTTTAATGTGGTTTTAGAGTCGCCTCATACATAAAACTCTGCAAAGCTGTGGAAAAAATCAGCAAGCAGACCATTCACACTTTCATAAAAACCCTATGGACACCGTAATAAATACCAAACAGTGATAAAATATGGACTTCGCAGAGTGGAGTCGTGATGAATAATAATTAAGTGATAATCAAGTGCTTTGGCCTCATATTGTTATCGTGATTAATAATCATCAAAAACAAATGGTTTGTTAGCAGCGAGGAGAACAAGGCCACATGCTGCAACAACCTTGACCTTCAACTCTCCTCTCACCGGGTTTTTGAGCTCTCGGTTGACTGAGCAGATTTGTGACATCACTTTGAGGTCCTGCAACAAGTTTTAGTCAAAGTCACACTGTGTCTTCACTTGCCTCATTTCAGTCTGGCTCTTCATCAAAACATATCCATATCCAAGATGTTTTTGGCTGCTGAACTGCAAAAAATCTGGCTGCTTATTTCATCTGCCACCTACTGGTATGTATTAACAGGTTGCTGAATGTTATAATTATAAATCATGGAATTGTACAATACATTAGAGTAGACCATTATTTGTACAGCTGCAGGTTTGTACAACTTAAAGGGATTGTAAAACTTGTACATAAAGCTGATAACTTAATCTTTTCAGAATGTGAAGTGACTGCTGGGTCAGTGTTGTTTGATGAGGCTTACATTCGTCAATATTTTCCTGTGGACTGAAGCAGCAATCGGCAGGGGCAGGCGAGCATCGTAATCAGGGCCAGCAAAATGTGCGTCACGTCCTCTGAAAAGGCTGTCTAGTCAAAGTCAAAGTCTGATATTGTCTCCTGGCAAAGACAAAGTCATCATTACGTCAGAGCAGAAACAGCCTGATGAAAAAGAGTCTCCGCAGGTCCTGCAAATCAAAAAGCAATGAAATATATTATCCAAATCTAATATTTTTACATTTTGTAGATGTCATAAAGTTATGAAAGCTCTTTTGAAGCTTAGTTTTTTCTTAATTTTACCCAATATTCCACTGTCCGGAACATATACTGTGAAAATAATTGCAGTGTTTCCACAAAATTTGCTGCTTAATAATGATAATAATACACTTTAATACAATGAACCTTTCCGGAAGACAGTTTGCAGAGTGCTTTACAGGGTAAAAACAAAAAACAACAGAATCATTAAGAGCTAATCATGAAAACAATAAAAACAACAGCAACATCAATAAAAAAATAATAAAAAAGCAATAAAACATAATTAAAATGAAACAAATGGTTAGGAAGATAAGATAGAAGAATCATGGGAAGGTCTTGATGAGAAAGATGTTGCCATCCTAATCCAACACATTCTCACTACAACCTCGTCACATATCGACATTTGGTCATGGACCTTCCGTGTCCAGATACAGGTACTCTGGGTGCATTGGTTGTTGACGTTCTCGGACATTGTGTCAAGTTCTGCCTGTTACATGCTTTGTCTTCTTTCAAAATACACTTCAGTTTTCACAGAAAATATAACGTTTATGTACAGTCTCTTTCAAAATAAATGCACTACATCGGTATAGCACCGCAAATTTAGAATCTTACGGGACGCGAACACCACTCTCTCGGACCCATCCACCAGAACTCCCACCCACCCCGGTCAGACTTTCGCTGCCTTAACTTTCATCCTTGTCCCACCGCGTTTCCCCCCGACACCACCTGGTGCTGATAAATTATAATGGGCCGCGTATCATGCCGATGTTAAAGGGAAATTTCGGGTTATTTCAACCTGTCTCCTATCGTCCTAAATTTGTTTCAAGTGACTAGTGACATAGAAATAATAGTTAGCATGTTAGCCATGTTAGCCATTAGCCTAGATACAGCCGTAGCGTCAGACCTGTTAAAACGTAAGTGAACGGGCATACCTTCAAGTGCAAAGTTAGTCCACTAAACAAGCTTTTTTTCCACAAAGACTGCCTCATATTGTTAGGATAAATGTCAGAGAACATACAGAAAATGACATGTAAACGTGTTGTCTTACCTAACTGGTGTGCTGCCATGTTTGTTTATCCCTCTAGCTCTGCTTTCCAAAGCGCGGCCGAAATATTGCGAGAACAAGCAGCGATCTCATACCGTGCCTGAACAAGCAGCTGGAAGGCAGAACCGGACAGTAGCCTGAAAAGTTCATTCATTTATTTTATGAAAGATTTATAGAATAATGGCTGACTTTTTGCCAGACTTCGACTTTGTGGAGGAGGAATTTGATTTTGCAGAGTTTGATGGCCGCCCTTATTTATTTGAGCCAGAATACACTGATGAAGAGCTTCGTGAAATTGAAGAACGGAGGAGGAGGAGAGAGAGAGGCGCAACAGGTAGAGGATGAGAGAGGAGGAATGGCTGCTGCAAGGCTGCATAGCTCTGGAGATTGGTGGTGTACCTGTGAATGCTGTGCCCCAATGCCCACAGAAGAGGAATGCCTCTGTTGCAAGCAATGGGACCTGTTGCAGCCTTATTTTCAAGGTCTGGATGTGACCGAGGACGAGACACCTCCACCTGGAGTAACGTTAGTATCCAGCTGGGCTTTATCTAGAGCTTGCGAGATATATTTCGGCCGCGCTTTGGAAAGCAGAGCTAAATTGTAAACAAACATGGCACCACACCGGTAAGGTAAGACAACACGTTTACATGTCGTTTTCTGTATGTTCTCTGACATTTATCCTAACGATATGAGGCGGTCTTTGTGGGAAAAAAAAGCTTGTTTAGTGGACTAACTTTGCACTTGAAGTATGCCCGTTCACTTAGGTTTTAACAGGTCTGACGCTATGGCTGTATCTAGGCTAATGGCTAACATGCTAACTATTATTTCTATGTCACTAGTCACTTGAAACAAATTTAGGACGATAGGAGACAGGTTGAAATAAACGGAAATTTCCCTTTAAAGGGTGCCTTTTTCCGTTGGTTTCTGACACAGTAAGTCACTGCCCAAGCACCAGATTTTGACGACTTCCGCGTGAAACCGGGGCTCCCTAATCTCCTGTGGAAGGTTGTTCCAAAGACCTGATGGCAAACGCTCTGTCACCTTTGTGTTTTAGTTTTGATTTAGGAACCACCAGAGCAGCATTTGAGGACCTCAGGGCCCATGACAGCACATTAGGGGGTTAAAATGTCCGAAATACAGCTTAGGGCAAAAGTAAAATTTCAAAATGAACTCTAAAACTAACAGGCAGCCACTACAAAGATAGTAAGACAGGTGTGACGTGTCCTTGTTTTCTTGTACCTGTTAAAAATCCTGGCAGCCGAATTTTGGATTACTTGTACTTGAATCATTGTGGCAAAGTATTTGAGATGTTTCAAATCATGGAAAAACAAGAGAAACTAGCGTGATTCTCAGAAACATCTCAGCGACTGCGTTTAATCATTTTAAATTCACCAAGCTGTCAGGGTCTGTACTTATGAGGCAGCGGACCAAGAAACCTGACACATCATTTCAATATTCAGCTTCATCTCACAACAGACATAAAGCAGGTCATCAGGTAGCAGCACGGTGCAGTGACCTTTTCAAACAACAGATGTTATTAATAAACTCCTTTTGAACACATTGAGATGACTTTAAGTTATCTAGACTAGACATTTTTGTATTTTCGCAGTCACATTTTACCTTCAGTTCTCAAAACAATGGGTGCTACATGTCCAGCCCAAAACTTTGGATAGAAAACACACAAATGTAAAAGGTTCCGAACTTTAACATCAGCTGGTGCAATCTCTCAGCTGTGCCACTTCATTAGGTGCAATTTAAGTTAATGGGAGAGTCACGACCACTAATAAAGTGTTAGCCGCTGATATGCAGCATTAGAGGAGAGTAGCTGAGTGTGTGTGTGTGTGTGTGTGTGTGTGTGTGTGTGTGTGTGTGAGAGAGAGAGTGCCTTTTGTGCTTTTTTTTTTTTCTTCACATTTGCGTCGCTCACAGCATGTGCATTTCATAATTAGGACAGACCTACTTTTCTAACTGTTCTAATAGAACTGAATTAAAAGCATCACGTTATATGGAAAAAGTCCATCGTTCAGCCTATTTCATTAATAATAGCTGAAGCAAGAATTAGAGCACTGTCAGAATTACACTGGGTTCTTGTCCCTCAGAGTTGAGGTGTCGCTTCACACAATATATATTTTCTCACTTAAGATCGTAATCAAATAGTGCAGATAGTTTCATTTGACCAGGCCTCTACATCAGCATCACGGAAGTGAGGGGAAGTTTGTGGTGCTCAAAGCATTCAAAAATACCTTTAAAAGAAACAATCAGCAGCAACAGAAACGACATCCCTGACCTCATATTCTAACGAAGAATTAGTCCCTTTGAAAACTGTTAACGCATCTGTGAATTACACAAGGACACTGATCATAGAAAAAGGATGTTGGTGATGAATTTAAGAAAAGTGCTGTGAGCCGCACAAATAAAAATTCATTAGATTCCACAGCATTGAGGCAGAAGCAGAAATGTCTGCATGGGTGAGAAGCTGTGTTCATTGTAATCTGGGTGAAGTGACCCTTTAAAACCCTGAAACGGTGCATACAGCATTATTAAAAGAGAACAGACAGTCCAGCATCTTCCCACAGTTTGTGCTGAGAAAATGCGTGTTCAAGCACACACACACACACACACACACACGCACGTACGCACACACACACACACACACACACACACACTGATGTAAGTGTTATTAATATCTAGGTGTGCTTCCCTCTGGAGAAGAGCCTGCTCAGCATGTGTGTGGCATTTTATGACAACTGCAGGAGAAAAAAACCTCCATCATTTGCGCCCAACCATCTGTATATAGTGTCTTCCTCCCGTCTCAGGTGAAAACTAACTGTAAATGTCAGCACAGGTTAAAATGCTGACTACACCATGACAGAGCACCTGTGTGCCTCCTTTCTCTCTGCCATTAATAATGAATGGAACAACCAAGTCCCTATAATCACCTTGTTTGGTGCTCATGATTTATGGCGAGAGAAAAAAATAGACAAGTAAACACAGGAAGCCCTACTTATAAAGGCTACAGAGAAGCATCTGTGTTTCTGTGTGCCCTGCTCATGAGTGCATTCATGCATGACCGTATGTAGATCTGTGCCTGTGTTGGGAGTGTAATTCCCATCAAGCGTGAACATTCACGTGAAAGCATCGACTGGCCTCTCTGATGCCGGCACATTATAGATCTCATCAGTTTTCCGCACAACGCCCGCCAAATCCATGTCAAATGAAATATAGGCCGAGCGTCTGCGCACATGCATGTGTGTGAGAGAGTGGGAGAGACTGTCATGAGGGAGATAGTGAGAGGAAAGAGAGAGCATGTGTCTCTCCAGACTCACTGATAGTAATTTAGCAGACTGCAGCACTGCAGAGAGCGGTGGAGTTGAGAGCGGGGAGGGGGCGGCCAGTTGTCACACGGAGAAACAATGACATCCTCCACTGCCCAGAAACAAAAAAAATGGTGTTTTATGAGGCACAGCAATCATGAAATTCCCCCACTAATGCACACTGGTTTCTCTTGTTGTCTGCTTTGTGCACTTGTTTTCTTTAAAAAGCATACTGAATGTGAACATAAGCATGCATTTGTGTAACAGTTGTGAATGCTACCGGATGCTTGACATTCTCACAATGCTGACTCATGTTTAGTTGTTGCATTTTTTTATTTGTCACACATTAAATGTGTAATATAACACGTAGCATTCTGTTTTACATCATGGTACTCTTGTGTGACTGAGGTGGTAAACACAGTCAGATATAGGCTCTACTAAAGGAGCTCTATATGATATTTATTAATACAGCAGCAAACAGCTATTTGTTATATAGAGATATAGAGTAATGGTGTCCTGAGCAGAGAATGAAGTCGCTGTGTGTGTGTGTGTGTGTGTGTGTGTGTGTGTTGTTATCCGAGCTTCTCTGTAGATGGTCTGGCTGTGCGTGCATGTTCATGCAGGTGAGTCCCAGTGTAGGTGTCCCACTGGCTAGCTAATCACCACCACTCTGCAATGCACTCCTACAGTGATTACCGCTGATATCAGGACGGTGTTGTCGTGTAAGCATAGCAGTCACCCTCCGGTCAGTTTGAAATATCACTGGCTCCAAACTGAGGCTGCACTTTTAGCAGTGATACGCCGTCGGACGCCGTCAGTTTGAAATGCCACTGGTAACAACATAATAAAACAGCTGGAGAGCTCCTGTAGGACAGGCGGGAGGGGAGATGGATGGTCCCAACAAACTCTGGACTTTCACCCAGACCCCTGCTGTTTGCTTCCCATGTTAATGTTGAGTCAACACATTCTCACTCCGACCTCGTCACATATTGACGTTTGGTCATCGACTTTCCACGTCCAGATATGACGTGCAAGGTACCCTGTGTACATTGGTTGTTGATGTTCTGGGACGCTGTGTCAAGTTATGCCTGTTACATGCATTGTCGTCTTTCAAAATACACTTCTTTTTTCACAGGAAATTTAGTATTTACATACAGTCTTTTTCAAAATAAAAGCACTACATCAGCACAACACTGCGATTTGACGCTTTCTTTCCTCTAACAACTAACACTCGTGGTTGGGTTTAGGCAACAAAACACGTGGTTAGGTTTAGGACAAAAGAACAGGGTCTGGCTTTATAATCTTGCAGGATGCAAGCACCTCTCTCCCGGGTGAAAGTGTGTTTGTTGGACCCATCCATCACCCCACCCAGCCACCCTAGTCGGACTTTCGCCACCTTAACTTTTTTAGATGTGAAAGTCCACCGACCAAGCGGCAATATTTGACGAGCTGGGATGAGAACGTGTTGTACAAGTTGTGCTACCAGTGTAAGATTAGCCCTGTGCTAAATGAAAGCTTTTCATACACATTGCTAGAGGCATGAAAACTGCTTTTTTGGGAAGTTCAATTGAAAGTGAAGGTAATATACTGAAATAAACCCACAAAACATCAGGTCTGCTGAATATAATTATTTTAGAAATATATAAATATACTGTATACAATATTCATCTTTAAAAATGCAGATACAGCTTGAAGCATAAAAATGTTATTTATTCTCTCTGTGCAGATACAGTATTGTTTTTGCAGGTGATTTTTTTTTTTTTTTAAGAATTTCAAGCCTCTCCTTTTTGTTTTGAAGCTGCAGGGAAGCTGTTTTAACTAGCAGGGAATATTTTGGGGTGCTGTTATTGGTCCAACCTTGTCAAATATTGTTAGATAAAACATTTCCTTGAACTCCCCACTGACTGAAGCTGAGGCAAAAAGCCACAATTTGATGGATGTCACAAAAAATACCAGTAAAAGAGTAAAAAAAAGAAAAAAAAAAGAAAAAATTAAAATATTTGATTTGGAAAAAGTCTCTGAAGTGTGTTGTGTCCCATGTGCCTCATTTATATTTACTCCCAGTGTTCAAAGTGACTGTCAGCGTGCGGGAACAGGCAGAGCTGTCATTGGTTGACAGACGAGAGCCAGATTACCATACAAGGAATCATCAACATCAGACCCCACTAACAGTTTTTTTCTCTCCATGTAACATCGCCGACCTTCCACCTGTGTGCTATTTTGACAGAGTTTAAAGGAATGACACAAACAATATGTGTTTCACACCCACACGCAGCGCACGCATGAACAGACGCTCCCCCACACAGAATACGCGCACACAGTGGGACACAAATGCTTACATATGCAAGAATCTAAAAATAGCTTGAGGTCAGGCATTAAAAATAGACCAGAGAAAATAAAAGCAGGACTCGTTCGACTGAGTCTAAACGCTCTGACAGTCTGTCTTTCTGCATTTGGCTATTTGTGGCGGACGCGGGCAGGCAGACAGGCAGAGAGGGGAAAGGCGCTGGAGATGAAAAGACGGCGAGCAGTGAGTTGCACTGCAGTTCTGCTGCCTCTCCAGCTGGCTCCCCGGCTAATTAGAATGGGGGAGAGCACGCGTGGAGGAGGAGTGCAAGCATGAAGCCCACATCATTCTCAGCTGTACATGCTCCTGTGGTCAGAAATGCAGCTTCTCTGCTTCTCCCTGCTCGCCCTTCAAAATTCAGCTGTCTGGATAATCAGATGTGGCACATTGGGTGATGGACTCCTCTTAAGCTTATGGAACATTTTGGGGCATTTACCAGCACAGACCAGAGAGGCTTCAGCCTGGACTGTATCTGAGCTCCGTTCCCTCAAGCTGTTTCACTGACCTAGTGTAATACACTGAAGTGTGTAACATACGAAGGATAAAAGGTCAATTATTCAGAAATAATTAGATACAGGCAGTCATTTAACCACAGGCAAGAAAGACTTTCACTCAGCAGCAGCGGTGAAGGAAGTATTCACATCCAGGAACTCTGTGGGATTAAGCTATTTTACCATTCAGTGTTTTTAGGCACTATACTTCAGTTTTATGCGCAAATGGTTTGAGTTACATCCTTTTTACTTTATTATAATCCATTTAATCTTTTTGTGTTTGTATGTTCGTGATCCATGTAAGATTACATTTTTTCTTTATTTTCAGCATTTTTAGTTTTGTGTGTACTTCTAAAAGTACACAGTGGGAGACCATGGAAGAATTACTGAACAGGTCTACTGGGCACAGGCCCGAGGGCCAAAAGTAACCTTGGCCTTCACCTGCAAACTGTCACTTAAAGTAACACTTACCAACCAGGAAGATACACAAAAAAAGATGCAAAGGAAAAGCAAAGAGGCACAAAATGACTACAAAGAGATACAAAATAACCAAAAAGACACTAAGTGACCCTGAAGACACATAAAATAAATACAAAGAGGTATAAAATATCCAAAAAAGACACAAAGCTACCTACAAAAACACACATTAGCTCAAAGAGAATCAAAGCTACATGGACACACACAATGACCATAAAAGAGGCCAAACAGGAAAAAAAACAACAAAACAACAAAAAAGATGCAAAATGACCATAAAAAGACATACAATTACATCAGAGAGACTCAAAATAACTATATATATAGGGACAAAACAACCAAAAGTAAACACAAATTGACTTCAAAGAGACAAAACGACCAAAAAATACACAAAACTACTTAAAAATAAACCAAATTACCTGAAAGAGGCACAAAACAACTATAAAGAGAAACAAAATAAGTACAGAAAAGGGGCAAAAGAACCATAAAGAGACACAAAACAACCAAAAGACACAAGATTACCTAAGAAACTCACAAAATAACTACAAAAAGGGGCAAAACAACCAACCACGATAAAAACTACAAAAACGGCCAAAAAAATAACTACAAAAAGGTGTGAAATAACAAAAAAGACACAAGACTACCTAAAAAACCCCCACAAAATTAGCTCAAAGAGAATTAAGACTACAAAGACACACAAAATAATTACAAAGGGGCAAAACAGTAACAGATAGGCACAAAATTATGTCAGAGAGACTCAAACTAACTATATAGAGGAGCAATGCAACCAAAAGGACCCACAAATTGACTTCAAACAGACAAAACAACCAAAAAAAAAACTACTACTACTGCTACCTAAAAAAGTACAATTACTACAACACAAAAAGGTGTAAAATAACCAAAAAAGACAAAAATCTACTAATAAATCCCCAAATTACCTTAAAGAGACACAAAATAACTACAAAAATGGTTCAAAATAACCATGAAGAGACACAAAACATCCAAAAGATACAAAACTACCCAAAGAAACTCACAAAATTACCTCAAAGAGACAAAATAAAACACAAAATAACTACTGTGACTATAATTAGATACAAAAATGACCAAAACAGACACAACATGACTGCAACAAAAAAGAAACAAAAACCACCACCAAGTCTTTGTGTGTGTTTCCAGTCCTGTGTAGGAGAGGTGGTGGGGCCTTTTTCATGTCTGTGCCCAGGGGCCTGTTGTCTCATTATCTGCCCATGTGCAGGACAAAAGCAGTTTACATGAGTCACGGTACCACGATGTTAAAAAGCTCTGAAATACTTTGACACGACTGTATCAAAGTAGGATCAGCAAAATGTTCTCAAGCATCAAAAATAAAATGCAAAACTCATAGTATTGTGTTATTAGCCTATTGTCACTGCTGCATTAACTGTTGGAGCTGGTAAAGATGGAGATGGTTTGAACTCCTTCATAAACCGTTGGGTAGTTTAGTCTCCAGTGCAACTGTGTTTCAGTTGCATTTATTAAACTTTGACATGGCGGGGAACAGCAGCATGTAAACACAGCTGTATACATCATATTTTAAAATATTAATTTGCACAGTAACCACAACTGCCATGTAAATGTTATGAAGTAAAGAGAGTACAAGTAGCTCAGAACTACGGGTGCAGCACTTGTCACTCACACACATCAGTGTACTGTATGATGGGATCTCACCAGTGATTGTTTCTGCAAATGTACCCACACGTCATACCGTCTCTTTCCATCCTTTCACACATGTTTTTTTTTCTTTTCTGTCTTTTTTCCACAGGAACCTGGGGAAATCAGGCCTACGTGTTTCCTGCCTCGGCTTAGGTGAGTTGGTTTGAATGCAGGAAAATATTCATCTCACTTTCAACCCGTGAAACAAAACCAACGTCTGTGTGTCTCCTCCCGTTCAGGCACCTGGGTGACATTTGGATCACAGATCTCTGATGAGGTGAGAGCTCCGTCGTCACTCTGTTTGTGCGAGGAGTCGATTCCCGACACCTTCACTCATATTGCTTTTGTGGAAAAACACTGCGAAGGCAGATCTCAGTGTTTTCAATTACAGAAATGTTTGAAAATCCCACAGACCTGATACCTAGAAAGTAAAGTAGCTTGGTGAGATATTAGATATTATCCCTACTGTATTATCCTCACTGCATCGTGCCCTTCACGGGCGACCTCTGTGTAATTGGAATTTGTCCACCGTCCCCCTCTCTCAGTCTCAATTTTTGTGTTCCTCCAGATGGCAGAAAACTTGATGGCCATAGCTTATGAGAACGGAGTGAACCTGTTTGACACAGCAGAGGTGTACGCCTCTGGAAGGTCAGGCTTCACATCTTCCTCCGAGCATCGATTAAAACTTATGCTTTTCTTCTTCTTTTTTTGCAACTTATTTGATTTTCAAATGAACAACATAAAATATGGTGTTCAGATTTTTATAACATATGACATGTTCGCAGAATCCATGATTTAATATGGTTATGAGGTGATCTGAAGTTCAGCCCATCACAATAAATGACGTGTTTCTCCACAGGGCGGAAATCACTCTAGGGAACATCATCAAGAAGAAAGGATGGAGGTGACATTACTCATTTGTCCAGTCTGACTCACATGCATGTGAAAAGCTCTCTGTGACATTATGAATTCTTGAAAGTTTAATAATCCCTTATAATCCCCCATGCTTTTCTGAAACGCACCGCTTGTCCACATGTTTTTGTTACTTTTGGATCAAGTGCACCATTAAATTATCTCAAGGGAAATTCATACTTTTCAGACAAATGAGGAGCTTTAGCCTCAGAAAGGCTATAAAAGGATTAAAATGTTAGTATGTGAGAACACACACTGGTGGCTGACTCGCCCGGCTGCCAAACCTGTGTGGGAAATTCTTGAGGTATTTTTAATCTGGAGAAAAATGTATGGATAAATACAAGTCAGACTTTGAATTAAGATTATGTAATCCATCATGCTCAGATTAAACTATAGATATTTAAGGAAATAAAATACAAGTCGACATTGATTTATTGTGTACTAATGATTGCAGGCACACACAACGAAAACCTATGCCTGCTATTTTCCCACACATGTTAGAAATCAAACTGTCCTTCTAACCCTCTTGTGTCCTTGCCAGGCGTTCAAGTTTTGTCATCACAACGAAAATCTACTGGGGAGGCCAGTAAGTATATCTTTTATAGATATTTTTTTTCGACTGCAATCCTCGTTTTCATTTATCCTTTCAATAACTTGTGTTTTCATCACTCTACAGAGCGGAGACAGAGCGAGGACTCTCCAGAAAGCACATTATTGAAGGTAGAGTAAGAAAAACTTGCTGTAAAGTACCTGCAATTGAGTTATAAAGAATCATAACCAAGTACAAGAAGGTTCAGGGTTAGTGCCAGCTCCCAAAGCTTGAGTTTATTAAAAAAAGAAAGTCAGAAAACCAGGAAATTGGTAAATTCAGAGTTCTAGATTATTGCCAATTTTCTTTGTACCGGCTGAACATACGTTTAAAGATTAATTAAAGTTCAAATGTCTGTTTTATTAGATTGTTTTGTGCTTTCACTGTATATAATGTTTCCCAGAGTGTATTAGTGCTACCCTTAAACAGACCCTGAGCTGCAATGAATCACTTGCTGACCTTTTAATCTTTGACTGTGTGCATTGTTTATCTCGCTAAGCTAAAGCCACTCCATGTCACGTGTCACAGTGAATACATCAACACGCCTTCAATCCAATAAATTACAGCTGTGGAAAATAAGAATATTACTGATGGTTGCAAAGATGTGTTGTGGACTATTTGTTAGTAGGTGAAGTGCAATGCTGAAGTGCAATCAGATGAGGCGGGATGTTTACAGGGGGTCAGACGAGGGAACGTAGAGATTAAGTGCTCCAGCGCAAATAACATCCCAGGATCATCAGGATTGTTGTTCCAGCCACTTAATCAGCTCCTCCCTCCTCAGAATAATCCTAAAGAAAGCTACGTCTTATATATGTATGTATGTTTTGTAAGCAGTGTGTGGCCTTGGGGTGAGCATTTACCAGGGAGTTGAATGGGCTGTTTGACCGTCATTGTCACGAGAGGCTTTTGATTTGAAGTCATTATGTAATGAGTGAACAAGGACAGTGCTTATATTTGGACTTCATATTTCACTTCATTCGTGACTTTAATCTCTACATGGAATTCCTAGCATGCCCAAGGTTGGAAAGTTGGCACGCCGGAGACACTGACGCAAAACATTTGAGGAGAAAATCTGGCATCAAATTTCCAAAGCAAACCAAATGAAAGAGTTGAACAGTGTAATTAATCAGCTACTGCTTGGGAATCTGTACGGTCGACATGTTGCGTAGATGCTCTTTCCCGCTTTGCATTCTTACCATGCTGACTTGGTTTCAGGAATGTGGCTTTGTAGATGGCAATTCCAGTCTGCTGGTCCACTGCTATGGTCAAGGTTCAGCAGGGTTGTCCCGACGTTCCCAGGGTCGTATGTTCCCATGGTCCTGCAGTCTTGTGCTGAGATTTGAGAATGTGTGTCTCTTGATATAAACCAACATAGTAAGAGACTGGTAGGGGCTATCTTCACAGTTCAAAATGCAAAAAAACAAAGGGAGATGGAAGTTTTGAATGCAGTTTGAGTAGAGCTGGGGAACATAGATATGCTCACATCTCAGCAACTATTGGATTGATTTCCATGAAGTTTTGTACAGAGTTTTGATTCCTAGATGACGAATCCTAATGACTTTGGTGGTCAAATGACTTTTCCTTTAGTGAATTGCCATTAAATTTGGTACAAACATTCATGTTCCCCGTAGGATGACCTGAATTCACTGATGTGTATAGACCGATGCCGGCACAATGAACATTTTCCTGTTCTAATGTGTCATTTATTTACATGTGTCAGGTGACTCATTGATCTTGAAATAGACAAGATGCCCTTTTTCCGTAGAAAGACAAATATACAGTTTAAATCTGAAACAGTATATGGATTGTATGGAACAAAAAAAAAAATCACTGGGAACAAACCTAAAACATCTTTAAAAACATCAAACAGAGGCCTCAAATTGTTTTCCATTATTGTCATAAAGGGGGGGGGGCAGCAATTGTATCAGGATGGCCATGCCCCCCTCCTGGCAACAATAACTATGTTATTTTATGTAAACACTGTATATACTAGACATAAACATCTTCATAGTGAGCATGTTAGCATGCTAATGTTAGCATTTAGCTCTCACATTGTGTGCAGCCTCCTGGTGTTGTTGCTGTTGACTCTTGGTCTTTTATGACAGCGATGACGAGGTCTAATCACTGACCTTTCTTTATGACAGGTTTAAGAGGATCCTTATCAAGACTCCAGCTAGATTATGTGGACATCGTTTTTGCCAACAGAAACGATGTTAACAGCCCGATGGAAGGTCAGCTATGTTGTGAAATGATTATTCTTGCTTGCTGCAATCAATTGCCTTAAAGTGATCAAAAGATTTATTTTAATATGATGCTTTATATTGTGACTTGCAGAGATTGTACGGGCCATGACGTTTGTAATAAACCAGGGCATGGCCATGTACTGGGGAACATCACGCTGGAGTGCCATGGAAATCATGGTGAAAGCTCACTCTTTATACATTAACACTGTCACATTATGGCACCAATGCTGATCGGTAACCACACATTTTGTTTCTGTCTGTTTGGCACCAGGAGGCGTACTCAGTGGCACGCCAGTTCAACCTGATCCCGCCTGTGTGTGAGCAGGCAGAGTATCACTATTTCCAGAGGGATAAAGTGGAGGTGCAGCTTCCTGAGCTCTACCACAAGATCGGTCAGACACCAACAGTCTCACAGCTCTATTTATCTTTACTGAAGGTTCATTCTGTTTCATTCAAATGACCACCTCTATTCCATTTTTCAGGCGTTGGAGCAATGACCTGGTCTCCACTTGCTTGTGGATTAATCACAGGGAAGTACAGTGATGGTGTACCAGAGTGCTCCAGAGCAGCAATGAAGGTCAGTCTGATTTGAGTGGCCCTCCTTTGGGATTTTTCTCGCTGGGAATCAGCCTCAGTGTAATTCTCTCTGATCAGTGGGGTATTGCAGTGTGAAATCAGCACTGTATCAATGCTTTTCTCCATTTTGCTCCTCGTGAAGGGATACCAGTGGCTAAAAGAGCGAGTGAACAGCGAGGAGGGCCGCAGGCAGCTCGCTAAAATCAAGGAGCTCCATCTACTGGCAGACAGACTGGGCTGCACTGCTGCACAGTTAGCCATAGGTATGACCCAGGCAAATATCATGACTGCACAGTGTAGACATACAGAGACTTGATTTTACAGTTGTGTCAGTGGAGTGAAAACTGAACTGTTTTAGATTAACTTTTTTTTCAAATCTTAAATGTTTTTGAGGCATAAAACTATTGATTCAAAGTGTTTGTTCACTTAATCCACACATAAAAGTTCTTTGATTGATTGTGCAAAGAGAAAGTTAGGCCACAGATTTAGTGCTTCACATAAATGTTCCCTGTATTTGCAACCACTTTACCACTGATAGATCACCTTATGAGTCAATAACATGACTTTTCTATCTATCTTTATGATTAATCAGTAGTGTTTATTTTTTGTTTAGAAAGCATTTTTTTCACTATGTATCCTGCCTGTCTACTATAAAATGTACTGCTTTGGTTAGTAGACCAAAGTGTATTTGGTCATCTGATTATAGGCCAAAATCCCTACTCAAATATTTTTGGTAGACACGTGTTTAATTTGGCCATTTGACACTGTTAAATTTCTGATTGCTGCTAAATAATTCAGATTCATATATGTCCCCTTTTCTTTGGGTATCACTGATATCGCTCAGTATTTAAAGCTTCAGTTGGTAACTTCAATGAACTTTGGGTCATATTTTCTAAAACTGTCTCTGAAAGAAGTACATGTGACAGATAGTCCTTGAAAAATCATGTCCCTCCTCCTCTTCCTACTGCCTCTAATGGCATTTGCTAGAATCCACCATGGCACAGCAGAAACAACCAGCCAAGGAGCTAAGAGCTGTGGAGTCTCTAATGCAGCTGTCAATCACTGTTAGTTTGCAATCAAACTGTCAAACTGTCAGCTCTGATTAAATGTGAATCCAGATTCGGTTACTGCATTGCTTATTTCTAACCTCAAATGTTTTCAGAAACATATTTTAGCGTTAGCATGGTCACCTCACAGCAAGAGGTTTCCTGATTCGAACCCCAGGGTGGGGGAGCCCTTCTGTGTGGAGTTTGCATGTTTCCCCGTGTCACTGTGGGTTTTCTCCGTGTACTTCCTCCCACAGTCCAAAGACATGCAGGTTAAGTGGTGACTCTAAATTATCCGTAGGTGTGAATGTGAGCATGAATGGTTGTTTGTCTCTATGTGTCAGCCCTGTGATAATCTGGCATCCTGTACAGGGCACACTCTCGCCCAGTGTCAGCTGGGATAGGCTCCAGCCCCCCAGCAACCCCAAACAGGATAAGCGGTTACAGAAAATGAATGAATGAATCTGTCTCGTATACTACTATGTAAATATAGTAACAGTTTCAGTGAATGTGACAAAAAGTTGTTTTTATGAAAGTTACCAACTAAAGCTTTTATAACATGACATTTTCCCCTTCTTCATGTTTTATTAACAGTGTTTAATTATTGTTTAGCAAGCATGGTTTGTCCACCATGTATTCTGGCCTGTCTACTATAAACTAATTTGAGTAGTAGACCAAAGCATATTTGGTCATCTAATCTAAGGTCAGATTCTAGTGTGTTTAATTTTAAATACTATAATCCCAATATGTTCACTTTCTTGTGGTTATCACTGATATTATTCACTTGTAACTGAGCACTGGTTTTGTCTCTTTCTTGCAGCCTGGTGTCTGCGCAGTGAGGGAGTCAGCTCAGTACTTCTGGGTGTTTCTAATACAGACCAGCTACTTGAGAACCTGGGTGCCCTACGGGTAGAGCTTCTTCCCTTTTTTCCTCCCACATTAATAATCCTGCCTGACATACTGAACCATAGTCGTTTGAACCATTAGATACGCTACTCTGTGTGCAATTCAAAGTGACAAAAACTGACGAAAAACATATCAGATCACACTTTAAACTGATTTCTCCATTCTTGCAGATTTTATCCCAAATGACCCCTCAAACCATTACCGAGATTGATGCCCTGCTGGGAAACAAGCCACACTCCAAGAAAGAGCTGCGCGCCTGAAGATGCAAATCTGAGTGACAGATGATGTTTCGAGAAGACGAAGAAGACAATGACATTGGGAAACATCGCTTTTTGCTCTGCTGTATACTCAACAACTTGCATGTCCTTGGCAACATTATGCTTCCAGTATGTGCGCATATCCATTTTGCGCAATACATTGTATCATGTATGAAAAAAAAAGAAGATCTCTCAATCGTGAAAAAAAAAAAAACAGGTCATATATTGCTCACTGCCGATTGTTCACAGACTAATTATTTCCACAGAGGGGGAGGATGGTTGGAGCAACAGGTCTCTGCCATCCAAAGAGACCGAGAGATGTGAAAAGATATTCAACTATTGTCAAAGCAGATTTGACTCTTGTTAATCAGATGTTCTAAAGCGGGGAAAAAAAACACACACCTCTGTGCTAAAATGCAACTTTAAAGTGTGAATGGTGCTTTCATTGGACATCAGAGTCTCCTCCCCTCGCAGCTGCCTGTTATTCTGTATGATGTTTAGTACCCAGCAGCCAGAGAGCCAAAGGTTAGTACTCATGTGTCTAGCCTAACATTCCCCATAATGTGCATGTGACTGGTCTGCCACGCTCACTGCTTTACAGGGTTGGGAACAAAGGATTACTTGTTAAGTCATTACAGTGAAAAAAAAAAGCCTAATCCAGTCTGGTATAACTTGAAAAAAACAGCAGAGCACATGCTTTTAAAAAATAGGCAAATTGATGTATTACTTTGAAAGTAAATATTGTGAATATTTTTAAATATATTGAAGTTGTAACTGATTTGAGCACAAACTACTTGATCTAAATTAAAATGAATGAAATGAACTGCAACATTTTGAATTCGGCTTTTGAATTAGAGTGGATTATATCTCATTATAACAATCTGATATTGGCAATCAGGAATCAGTAGTGGGTAAGATTTTGAAAGTAACTTTCCCAACCCTGCTGCTTTCTCAGCAGTCTTTTTGCCTCTTCTGTTTGTAAACTGTGCGCATGTCCCTTTAAGAGAGAATAGCCCTATCGGGGTGTAAATGTGGCATGGCTTTTATGGCTTATGTAGATTTGCAGTGCCCTTGTAAGCCATTTTTTTACTCTAAATGGTCTGGCAGTCTGATCCAGGATCCGTGCTGGCGGGCATTCTTGCTTTAGACAGACTCTCTGCAGTCTGCAGACACGGCTGTGTGTCCATCCGACATATAATCTTTGTATTGTCCTAAACTGTATCAAAAGATGTTGACAGCACTCTCTCTCGACGATGCCGTTCTTGTGAAGAGCATCATTGTTTCTAGATCAGAGGTCTGAGACAGTCGGACTATGTGGAAAGGTCACTGAGCATCTGACACAAGGATTTGGACACACTGTGGTGAACTAGTAGTTTTCAAATGATAGGACATAAATGATTAGTCTGAGTTTATCAAATGTGATATGACTCTTGCCACAGGTCACTTGGGGTAAGATTTAGCAAATGTAACTTCTTTTTTTTTTGTGGAAGCCTAAAAATATAGCTTCTCTGCTCATTTCTCTGGGAGTTCTCTCTCTCTGTATCGTCTTTTCCCTCGATTCTTGCACTCATGCACAACTGGTTTTATACTGTGCATTTTATGTCTTTTCCCTTTAGTTTTGTATTGATTTCAATACTTTGTAATGTGAAGGGGGAATTTGTTCCTTTTGTGATTTTCCCATGAAAGCAGCACCAGTCTCCAGAGAGGGGGTGTGTTTTGATACATGAAGTTGTTTCAGTTGCTACAAGGTTACATTGTTCTGTAAATAGGCTTATCTGTCTGGCAGTGAGATAACGAGATAAATATATCAATCATGAAAGAATCCCTGATGGAGCAGCCGATACGTTGCTCCCCTCTGTGACTCTGTGATGATGTACAGTTCGACCGAGTGTAGCTTCCAGTGTACATAGACACTTCAGTCAAACCTTGAAAATGTAACTTTGCCTGCATAACTTATATTTTACTGTCTTGCAACAAAGAGAAACCAAAAGAGAGAAGAGACAACTCATACTGAATGTATCATGTCTGTTGCTCAAACCTATCTAACCTAAAGAGGCGAAGCACATAATGTCTTTTAAAGGTAGTTTCTTTTTGTGTTTGAACCTGTTACATAAATAGTGGGGGCGGTTGCTGCTCAGGAGGTAGAGCAGGTCGTCCTTTAATCACAAGGTTGGCCGACATGCTCTCACTCCCAACCTGTCAGATACAGCAGCTTGCTCAGTGGCTCTATGCTTCAAACTATGATGCTTTAGGTACCTCTCTAGCATCAAGTTTGGACATTCAGCGACGTTATGTCAGTTATGCACACTGTCTTTTTTAATAAAGTTAACAGGAAACGTAAATTTTTACACCAAAACTCCCAAACTGTTTGGTTAAGTTTAGAAAAAAGATCATGGTTTGGTTTGAGGAAAATTTGTGGCGTAACATAAAGTAGGTTAACGAGTATGTCATGTAACGTATGTGGTGTATATGTATGTATGTAGAAAGAGAACTGGATGCAGCGTTGGAGGCATCCACTTTTTTTACAGTCATCTCTGCCCCACTTTATGGGAAAAAGTCTTTTTGGGCCCAACGACATCACATGATGGACCCTGAAATTTCACGATTTACCCACTATATCACATTGGCGTCATAGTCCAGCACACCTCTTGGGGCCTGGTCTAACTATGTTACACAGTTTCAAAACTCAACATTACTTTTGGTCTCACACAGGGTACAAACAATGCTCTCCTGAATTAAAGTCCTGTGTTTGTTTGACCCATCCACCAGCCCTTGCTGTGAATGGGTTTACATTGGAGTTAACTGAAAGCCTAGTGCGTCTCATACAGATGCTAAAGGATGCCCTGTGCATCAAAATTTGACGCTGATGGCCACTAACCTAGCTGCCATATCTGACACCCTGGGAATGAGAAAGGTTGATAGTTCAATCTCCAGCTCCTACTGTCCACATGTCGAAGTGTCCTTGAGGAAGACACTGAACCCCACACTGCTTCCAATAGGCAAGCCAGCGCCTTGCATGGCAGCTCCGCCACCATCTGCGTATGAATGTTTGTGTGAATGGATGGATGAGAGCAAAGGCGGAGAGGCGCTATATAACTGTAGTCCATTCACTATTAAAAGCTGCAGAGCCGTCGTGCAAACGTTTACACTGGAATTTGGACAAAAGGGTCGTCCACACAGAAGATTCACGCACACTTACAATTCTGAGTCAAAATGTTTATAGAAAGTCAGAAAAGATTTACTATTCACCACTCTGAACCACTGAGTTGAAAGTTAAGGTTAGCTAACCTTCAGTGATAACAACTGGAATAAGCTGTTTATATGTATATGTTCAGGGAAATTAATTTATGAGCTGCATATAAACAACCTATCCCCAAAAACATTAGAAATAGCATATGGGCCACATGATGCTGTTAGTTCTAGGATTATAATCACCACCTCCAGTGCTCCCATGATGGTTTTTAAGTCCCTTCTGTACACTTCACTGAACAACGAAACAAGATTTTTCATTCAGCATTTTCACTTTAGAACATAAAAGAAGCAGCAGCTCATTGAACCACAGTTTTCCTCATTGTTACAACTGGTCAGCGCTCATAACTGAAGCCAGAAAACAAACACACAAGTTGATAACACCCACACCTTAATGCGTATCTCTCGAGCTTAAGTCTAGCTCGAACCCTGAACCAGTGTGGTTGCTCCATTTCTGCACCCAGTGAAGCTCTAAATATGCCTTTGTGTTTGCTTCCTGGTGTGTTACAATAAAAGGATTTGTTTTTGCAATGACGGCAACATGTACCGAGCATGGAAACAGTACCATGATTTTGCCTGTAGTGTACATGTATTGAAACAGAAATACTCTTTTAAATGACTTAAAAGAGTATTTCTGTTTCAATACATATACGCTACAGTACACTACATAGCTAGATTTGGCAGATCAAAAGCTTATCTATGTGTTTCTTTAGAGTGCTCCTTCTCCGAGAGAGCCGCCTGTGAAATCCCACACTGAATACTGTTAGTGCCCATGCAGACGTAGATTAAGCTGTTTCTTTTATTCCTTAGTGTTCCTCATATTGGCAAAGAAATGTTCTGAGTTGACACGACCAGACTTTTAGCTTTCTTGTTTAATGGTTTGTGACATTTAAGACAAACAGCTTTGTTTTGCAGGCTCACTCATTATATGTGTAACAAAGGCCCAGACCCAGAAATTGCACTTTTGAATTATTAACCGTGAGTATATATATAGATAAACAGTTGCATATGAAAATACAAAGCATATAAAGATGTCAAATTTGCACTTACACATGTAACAGTGGGATATATTTTGAGGTTTGGTAAATAATCATTCTAATCCTTGGGGATAATTTATGTAATGGGGAAACTAGGAATACATAACTATCAAGATGGATGAAAAATATAACTTTAACATGCAAATAATTCCTTGAAGTTATGCCAAGCCATGTGATATTTTCACTGCTTTACAAAATCAAAAAATAACTCAGTGTCTGGCAGCTTCACCTGAGGGCCCGGGGGTCACTCAAATGGATGATACAAGAACAATGTGCTAGTTGTGTGTCCAGCACTGATCCGTGCTGCTGAAAGAGCAGAGCCTGCTGGGATGCCACACATGCTTACCACAAACAGAAAACATCTGTGATGCCGACACTGCTAGCCTCTCAGTCACTGGACTCCCAAATGTCACCGGAGTGATAGATAACACATATGTGTGTATCACAGAAAGCCACCCTCTGATAAAGATTATCATATGTGCTGGAAGACGTTGGATGTGTCACCGCCAACGCTGTCGGAGAAAAACAGGTTTCACCGCATGATTCATCGTTCTTGTGAAGAAGCTGGTTGGACAAGGTGATGAAAAACAGAAAGCAAGGAAGTAGCTGGTCAGTCAGACGAGCACATTGGAGATTTACAAGATCCCACATCTAATAAAATACACTTAATACCTTGCCTAGTTGTTGCTTTTGTACCAGTTCGGCGGTTATATAAATGATCAGACACAGCAGTGAAGTACCAAGTAGTCTGTAGCTGCTGCTGTGAACCAAAGGGCACAGATGTCTACTGATATCCTCTTACAACTACAATAATTTAATAGAGCAGGCAATTCATGTCAGTATGAGTTGACCACCATTTAGTACATCTGCATCTGTATTGTGACATTAAATACAGTCAGTGAAGTTTAAGTGGACTTAAAGGGTTGCGCCTGTAGCCAGATCCTGATATATCTTATTACTCTGTACTATAGGCCTCCACTGTTAAACACACACATCAGTGGGCCACTCAATTGCACTGGGTAACCATCCTGCTATCCTGTCACTGTAAAAAAAATAATAATGGATGTAGGTACCGTGACCTCACCCATTGCTTTGTGGTCTCCTGTTTTGAAGCCTCAGGTTTGGCATTTTGGCTGTCGTCACCTTGGATTTTTGGAGCCAGAAGGTGACCATATTCAAACAAATTTAAATGGGTGACTTATATAAAAACCCACCCCCTGTACAGCTGCCATGAATTGGGAATTTAGCTAAAGTGCTTTTTTTTATAGTAATATTCTATTTGTCCATACACTCAGATGGCAAATCATGTCACAACACTGCTATTTTTCATTTGAAAATTAGTTTATGAAAAACTACAACACCCATAATGGTGGAGATATCATATTATTTGGAAAACCTAAAAAATACAGAATATCCAGACTCCATCCTCGACTAAAAGCTCCTTCCTGTCCTTAATTCATCCCAGCTGTCTGCACATCTGCTGAATCACATCCAACTCCCCACAGATCGTTTCACAACAAAAGTCCTCCACATCATTTCAACATGCCCTAAGCCTCCTTTAGCTGCTGAGGGAATTTAATGCTCCCGACAGCCGATAAAGTGTTTTTCATAGCTGCTTTTAAAACCACACCCATGCCCCATCTATTATCCCCTGTCCCTGTTTGACAGATAATTATTGTCCTACTTGTCTTCTTAAACAGATCCCTATAGCAGTAATACCTATAATTACACCACAATCCGAACAAAAAAATTGCACAAAACTGAACAAAACATGAATCGCGTGGTCACAGGTTACTTTTATTTTCTACTAAAATACATGTTTCATGCAGGTTTTGTCACTTTCCACAACAGTCAACAAAAACACAATGAAACTAGTGTGGAACCACCAGGAGGCTTTTTGCCTCACAACATTAGGCAAAGATGGAAGTTAAAGTCGCTCAGTACATTAGTGTGTACAGTAGTGTGTGTGTATGTGTGTGTGTGTGTGCAAATTCCTAGTGGCTTTATAAATAGTGAGTCTTCTTCTACATGCTGTCACATGCTTTCACTTTATAACCAACAGCCAGCCAATCATACCTGGCCATGATACTGCACTAAATTAATGATGCCTGGGGGAAAAAACCTGTTCAGAAAATCATGCTGAATGTGCCGGAAAATAAATAATAAAACCAAGGGAAATATTGCTTTTGAAAATGAATGTGATAGAAATCTTTGTACAGTACAAAGTAGCCAAAAACGCTCAGAAGCATCTCTCTGCTCTCCCCAAACTCATAGGTGTGGTACAGTTTGGTTGGTCTCTTCATTGATTAGCTGGATGTGGCGAGTAAAAAGTCAATGTTTATCTTCTCTGTCCAGTATTGTTGCCAACTGTGCGGCGCTCACTGTGACCCACAGGAAAGGTTGTGCACTGACAGGTTTGAGTTTAAACAGTGGAGTCGAAGGCATATGTGAATCAGAGTATACTAAATGTAAAGGAGCGACTGAGCATGAAGGAAACTCTACGCTCTACTTTACAAGGCCTGCTATGATCTTCGTACGAAAATAAAAAGAGGTAGGCAAATTCTCTCCACTGCTCAGAACACACTGACAGTTTAATAAGATGCAGAAATGGGCATGAAGTACTCGTCAAACATGCTACACACAAAGCCTGTTTTTAAGATGACAGTCCAGCACAGCATGCTCGCAATCAGCCACCCAACCTATTAAAAATAGTTTCCTTCCTTACACGACTGCTTGCATATTAATACTATTAAGACTTGGATTACTTCTTTATGTAAACAAGGAGACAACAAAACACACGACTCATGCATGCATTATCATCTCCAGACTGTAGAACAACAGTAAACACAGACAGATGTTACTGCACAGCATATTTAGTGACTTTTGCTTGGGTTTTTAGGTTGCGGGAGAATGTTAAAGAGCTTTGTTAATACAGAAATAAAGCAACCGCACTTCAGCGCATCTTCTTGTCTTTCTTGCTGCCTGTCTGCATGACATCATTAAGGGTAAATGACAAGAACGCGATCTGCTCAAGTTCACTTTCCTTCCCGCACTCCATCAGGCAGGAAAACTGATCCTTGTCTCCGTTGTAAGCCAGGTCGGAGTAGCCGCTGGGCCCGCTGTGGATGATCCTAGGCCTGTCCCACCCTGAGGAGTGCAGGGGGGATCGGTTCAAATACACGCCCATGTCCCTTCTGCCAGACTTGTTAGTTGGGTGGATGAAAAGGAGCCAGGTTTGTGTGTCTGGAGACAGGAGCGACGTGCCACAAGCTTTGCTTTCAGCGTCATCGTTGGGGACAAACTCAGGAGCAGGAAAGCCAATGACACTGCCTTGACAGCCTGAAGGTGGCTCAACAAGCTCTGAAGCAATGTGGGGTTTGTCAAAATACACACCGCTGTTCTCACTCAGGGCCTCACACCTGTGGCCTCCAGTGTTACGAGCATTGCAGTAAAGATGACTCCTGCCCTCGTGGTCTATGATCTCTGCCATTTCACATTCGCATGACTTTTTCCGAAGCATCTTACCTATTTGCCAAGTTTGGCCAAAGTCCGCGCTATAAAGTGACAGTGCACGTGGGTAGACTGTAAAGGGAATGGGGACGGAACAGCATCTGTAAGGGACGTAGTAAGCGTACGCTGGGATGATCAATCTGCCATTTTCCAGCTGCACACCGTGGCCCGGTCCCACAGCGAATGTGGCCCACTTATGGATAGTCTCACCAATAACACTTTCTGTTAAGTCTCTTGCATGACTCCAGGTTTGTCCGTCATCGCTGCTGCTCACACAGCAAAGACGTGCTTTGTTCTTACCTGTGATGATCTGCCTGCACTCTGAGGTGTTTCCCCAGATACAGACGAAAAATAAAAACAGTGTTTTGTTGTTTTTTTCATACACAGGGCAGGGATTCATAGTGCGGTGGTTTGGCAGGCATGCTGTTGACAGCTCCTGACTGGAGGACCACTGGAAAAACATGACAAAGGAGAACATTTTGAAAAGATGAGCACATACAGTGATGACAGTATTCAAGTAAAGGTTAATAACGTGGTTATTACCTGAACAGATCCATCATCTTTCAGTGTTCCTCTTCTCATAACAAGGATTTTGGCATCATTGTCAGAAGGCGAGGATCTTTTCTCTGCAAAGGCGAGGAAGGTGTGACAGTGCCTCAGATAAATAAGGGCAGGAATCCTGTATGTTATCCCACTTGGCTCCTTTTCAAACAAAGTTGTTTTGACCGGTTCCTCTCCGCTGCCACTCTTTGATGGCGTATTTCCCATGGTGGATCAGAGCTCCTGCAATTAAATATGTTACATATGCATGTCAAGTCTCGTTTCGTTTTTTTGTTTTTTTTTTAAATCTACAACAATCTTTACACTAAAAGAGTTCACACTCCAACAGCTCCTCACAGACACATAGGATTGCATTGTTACAAATTGCATCTAGCGTATATTGTGCGTGCATAACAAAACCCTCACCTTCACTTGTCACTCTTCACATCTGTCACCCTTGGTCTCTGCGTGAGCGGCATTATACCGTCTAATTTCTCGCCACAAAAGGGACCTCTGATGTTCACGACACTGATGCTATGGGTTCATCAGAAAAGAAGACGGCGCTGAGGCAAGAGGTGAAATCACACTCACTTCCGTGTTCGCTTAGACGCGTCCGGATCAAACTAAAAGTCGCGTTTGGCCACCTACGCCAGCTAGCGCTTCAAATATTTAGTATGGCCAGATATTCATTATCATACCGTGCAGGCATGACATCAAAATGACAGACGAGGTGGCTGCTATCTGTAAGAGAGCAGGAGCTATCAGAATCATGTAGAGACGCTGGTGTGCGGTGTCACGCATGCGCAATGTGGTCAACCCCGATTAGACGTTAGTTAGCTTGTGTAGCTAGCTAAACAGTTTAACGGACACGAGTCGAACATAAAGTCGTCTCAGTGAGTAATTTGATACCTTGTGTTTGTATTTGGAAAACTGCAGCATATTCGTGCCGACATATGTAAAATATCTCACAATATATTTGGGTCGTTAGGCGGACTATTATCTTATCATTGAATTCAATCTTTGACTAGCTGGGCTCACGGGTTTCTTCCGCCTTCGCCTGTCATGAAAACAGGCGCGCTCACTTCTTAGCGCCCCCCGCTGGATGGGAGGAGCAGCGCTCGTCTGACATGCTGTTGCTAGGATACTGAGCACTACAGTGTAGCTCCGGATCAAAATATATTGTAGCAAGTAGCCGTGCCAGTTCACCTCGTGAAGAGCGTAATTAACACTTGCATAAAAAGTTGTTTGTGATGAGTGGATTTCACAGGCGAGCAAGATGACTGCAGCAGCGTCCTATAAATTTGATCATGGACACAGCAATCCTACCAAATGTTTCCCAACCCGGACATTCCTGCGTCGAAGGAAAGAAGGTGGGTTGAGTTAAATAAGTATTAAAAAATAAAAATAAAAGTAAAAAACACCCCAGACATTAAAGTAGCATGTTAAAAACTGCAAACAGTTTCTGCTGCCATTGTTTTATGGCATATGCAATTTTATGTAGGCTATATGGCACATTTCATTACACGTAAACTCAAAGTGTTTTACATTGAAAGACAGCAGATAAAAGTATGATAACATAAGAAGCATAAACATAAGAATACAGTATGAGCAATAGTTATCAACATCAACATAATAATACAGAGAAAACAAAAACATCAACACAATCACGTGCAATCAAATGACTGTGCACACACACTAATTAACCATGAGCCTGGGAGAAAAAAAGTCTTAAATGGACACAGTTGTGCTGAACCCCAGGTCAGCAGGCAACTTGATCTAGTTCTGGGTACAGCTATAAAACCTCTGCCTGATGACCTGAGAGGCCTCATCGGGTTGTATGATAATATCTATGCAGTACCTGATATTGTGCAGAGTAACATGTTGAAATTTACGTGTATGTGTAAGGACTCTGGCTGCTGCATTTTGAATGAGTTGGAGCCATCCGACTGATTGTTTGGATGCTGAATTTGACTTTCCCTGTAGGTGCTGGTCATTGGCTTGTGGCTTACAGAAAGGCAGAGAAACAGAAACACAGGAACGTGCACAGACGAATAAAAGAGACTTGTAAAGAATATGATAGCAACAGAGGGGCTGGTTCTCCTCAAGGTAACACATTAGACGGACCTTTCCTGGTAAGTCACTGAAATATACTTAGGGACTGTTCTTTACGAATGTGGGTGAAGGGGGTGGTGCGAAACAAAAACATTCTTTCTGTCACATATTGATGTTTGGTTATGGACTTTCCACGTCCAGATATGTCATTCAAGGTACTCTGGGTGCATTGGTTGTTGATGTTCTGGGACGCCGTGTCAAGTCCTGCCTGTTACATGGATTGTCTGTTTTCAAAATACGCTTCCATTGTCACATGCAATTTACAGCTTGCATACAGTCTCTTTCAAAATAAATGCACAACATCGCAAACACCACAACACCACAAATTGATGGCTTTTTTCCTTTAACAGCACACGCATGCGGCTGGGTTTGGAAAAAAGAACAGGGTTTGGCTATGGGAAGCAAACACTGGCCTCCTGGATGAAAGTTGGTGGTTGCTGGACCCATCCACCACCGCTCCCACCCACCCTACACGGGTTTCCACCGCCTTAACTTTAGTTGTTTTCCCGCTGGCTGGCGTAAAGAATGACGGCAACCAGCCGCGTATTATGCTGACGTGAAAGGTTGGGCTTTTTTTGTCGCTGTCTGACATGCCGGATTTCGACAACTTGGGAGTGAGACTGAGTTGTGTGAAAGGGGGAATCATTTTTTAAGCACTGGGGAGGGATTTACGTCTTTTATTTTAGCTTAGGGGAGGGGCATATAAATAAATGGTTGTATTTTGTAATTATTTTACCACAGATTTGTTTTAAAAAAACATGCAGTTTCTTTAAAATCCCCAAAATTACACCATTTATCACAGCCAGAAATTGTAAAAACAGAAATAATTGTTGGGTTTTCAAATTTCTGTTGGTCCTTGGACACATCGTGTGTGACAAAGGCTTCCATCAGAAATAAAAAACAAACCAAAATAAACCCAAATCTGAGTTTAAAATAGTGATATTTTCAACTTTTAACATTTGACCTTAAAACATAAAAGAGTAAGTTTAAAAATTAAATAACTCATTTATATTAGAGAGAGGGTCATGCATTTTCCGCCAGTCACTCAGGGAGGCTCAAGGAAAAATATTTGTAGCTTCAGGAGGGTCAAAAAAAAAAAAGAAGGGGTCACACCCCAGCCGTCCCCATCCTCTGATGAGTAAAGAACAGTCCCTTATGTGACCCTTATTTGACGAATGATCCCATGACCTGTTGCCTGTTAGTGACCCCCAAACAATTTTCTTTTGTAGCTCCAGTTACACTGTGTTGATAAGCCGTATGAGCTCTGTGCTGTTGACATCAGTGAGCAGAAACTGAACTCTGTAAGAATCAATTTTATTTTTTGTTATAAAAAATATTTGGTCGTCTGCAGATTAAAACAATAAAAAGTTTGTTTCCTTACTGTGTGCAGGTTAAGCATGAAGAACTCAAGGTGTTTGATAATGTAGCCTACATCGATGCATCCATTAACTCCCTCTCTTTAGGTGATTATTATTATTATATATCATACACATGTACCTTTAATAAGTTTGAGTGCCTGTTGCAAAAAGTGGTGACTCTCAGAAAATGTTTTCCTACAGGGTCTTTCAGCAGTTTCGTGTCTTTAAGAGAGCTCTCTCTGTCATTAAACGGGATCAGCAATATGACGTTTCAAGCTAGTGACTTTCCTCATCTTAAGGTAAGATGATTTTGACATATACACCAGTGTTAGTCAGAGTCCAATACCAGTATCATAAATGCCATAGCCCGACAGAGCCGCAGCTAATGTAGAGAATTTAAGTGTGTAACATCAATTATATGTTTAAGTGCAATATCTCAGCCTTGCATTCTGCTAACAGGTGCTTGTAGCAATATACATATATCTAAATAATTTCCTTTTATCCTCACAGGTTTTGGATTTGTCCTACAACTCTTTGTCAGCTGATGATATTGTTTCCATTGGGCAGCTTCCACGTCTAAAAGTCCTTCATCTGACTGGAAATCAGCTTCATCATCTTCCTCCTGATCTGGGTTCTTCCAACCATGACACCACTCAGCTGTAAGTATCTTATTTTCTATGAAGCAGCAATGTAGGAGTAACTAGGTACAAAGTTTGTCATGGGATTTTTAGTTCAAAACCATGCCTAGAACATGAGCAGACACCTCAAATGAACAGGTTTTGTCTGTCTTCTTTGATGTATATTTATAAAAAGAAATCCATCTCTCCTCCAACAGTATTTGTTCTGGAGAAAATGGCAAAACTCAAGTACATGATTGATTTAATTAGCGAGTGTGGGCTTGCTTTTCTGTCCCGACTTCACACAGGTCAGCTCTGTCAAACACTGCTTTGTGTAATGGCTGCTTCGCCAGTGAGACGGTGGCAAAAAGCCTACTTTCCATTTAAAAGCTATTCCACAAAAACTTTGATATGAGTCATGGGGAAGCTGGCAGAATGAAAGACAACTAATCTGTTTCGTAATATGTTTTCAGCAAAATGCAAATTCATCCTCTAACTACAGTCTGGGGCTGCCTCCAGTCTGCTCAGAAAATATCCCCGATTGATGTCCTTAAGCAGCCACGTTATACAATATCTGTCTCACATAGTGTTACCTTCCCTTTATGGTTAGTATTTAAAGTTCTTAAACCAGCACTGATGCTAATAATAATCACTGCATTGGTATGATTTCACAACATGAGAACCTGTCCAAAGAGTTTATTTCAGAGAAAGGCCACAAACAAGATGCATGTGAAACAGTTTTTCAAATTGACCAAGAGGGGGTGTACAAATGCTCCAAATTCACACTCCTGATTCTGCTAAAGCAAATGTAATGACACTCAATACACCTGCTCTACAGCCAGGTATATAAAGTCCAGCAGAAACTGGTGTGCACATACGGAGTATGTTACTTTAAATGTATGTATTTATTAGTATGTGGATTTTATGATGTTGGTGATTTTTTTTCTTTTCTTTTTTTGTACAGGCCACCCAAAGAAGAAGACACACAGTTTAAAGCTCTTGAAGTCCTGATGCTTGACGATAACAGACTGACCTCTGGAGTCTTCAACAGTCTTGCAAACCTCAGGAGGTCGTGATGTGGTTTGAAGTTTGCTATATAAAACAAAGTATTACTTAAAGAACCAGTGTGGAGAACTTAGCGGGATATATTGGCAGAACTGGAATATAATTTCAGAGTTGTGTTTTCATTAGTGCATAATCACCTAAAACTAAGAATTGTTGTGTTTTCATTAGCTCAGAATGAGCTGTATATAGTTACATAGGTAGTGGGTCCTCTGCCACGGAGCCTGCTATGTTGCACTGCCATGTTTCTATAGTAGCCCAGGACAGAGAAACCACACACAGGGCGCCTGACTTTGACAAGTGGGTACAGCTGCAGTTGGAGCGGCTACATAATTGCCTACTATACCTACTTGTCAGTCCATGATCAGCCCCTTTCGCCCATTGACCTGGAAGTGGAAGCCATTACAAAATGCTTAGTTAGCAATTAGCTAGCTATGAAGTGTTAGGTTAAAAGAGAGGCAGTTAAGGTTAGGGTCAAGGTTACATCTTATTACTTACAAGGAATACACATCTAAATGTTTCTTTTCAAGTAGATTATTGCTATGTTTGTCCTCATATTTATTCACTACAATGTTGCATTGGAGCACAGTTCAGATAACCATCGTGATGGTGGATTTGTCTTGCACAAGTGGTGGGCATGGTTTTTAGGTGTGTGTTGTGTATGCTGTAAACAGAACGTGTCTGCAACTACACATGTCTCGTCTTTGAAGTAATTGGACATGGAGGCCAAACCATGTATAACAGTGTCCGGGTCTGTCTTGCAATGCCATTTTCCTATAGACTTACAATGGGAAAGAGACGCCTGTAAATCAGTGGATAATTTTTTTTGTGAGCATCCACAAAATGACACTATCAGAACTTGAATTCGGTCTGCTAACATTTCAAAAGTCCACAAGAGCCGCATGATTCAATCATTTTATTCCCATTTAAGTTAGTGGAGGGCTAAAGGTGAGGTTAGCCGCTCAGCTGGCTTGCTGTATGGGCCCAACGATGCTGAAAATCCAGGTAATTTTGTATCTAGGAAATCAAAGTCTTTTGGCTTCATGCATTACTGAGAAACTTCCATCGGAATGAACATGGCCCTGCCTCCAACACTGCAGCCAGTTCTAATATGTTTACGTCCTTTTGCATTTTTATATTGAAGTGTCAGCTTGAAGTTGACGCTGCAAATGCACCTGAAGGCCACAGTTATCAGTTGGCTGCAATCTGCAGCTCCACCACTAGATGTCACTGGTCCTTTAAGGCAGACTTGTATATCCCTGTGCATAACAGGACCTGTGGGAACATTCATGAAGCATTTCTAATTGTCAATTACAGGCTAAGGTTTTTAAACCTACAGGGGAACCGCATTTCTGAAATCCCATATTTGCAGCTGACGGGGTGTTCAAAACCATGGCAGACTTCTATTGAAGAGCATGCTGGAGAAGAGGGACTTGGTAAATGGTCACCTTGAAGTCATCTGTAAATAACTTAACAATGGACCTGTATGTTAGACTTTTCTCAACATCCTCAGAAAAATATTAAATATTTAGTCACTTTTATCTCCTCATTCCAGCCCACACTGAACCAAATCCTGACACTGGTGAAAATTTCAAGACAATCTCACAGGTAATTTGCTCTAATGATGGTCTTTGAGATGTGTCATCACCGTGTTTCCCATATTTTAATTATCTGTGTTGCTCACCCCAGATCGCTCACAAGAAAAACTGGGACAACCACCTCAAAGGATCCAATTTCCCACTACCAGAGCTTCAGTTCCTGAATTTAGCTGACAACAAGGTGTGTTGGATAATTTGTACAAATAAATCAACCATGACCCCATTTAAAAAATGAGCTAACATGTCTCATCAGTGTTTCGTCATCAGATTGCCGAGGAAGAAGCAGTGATGGCTGTCAGTCTTTTCCCGATGCTCAGAGAAATTGACCTTCACTCCAACCCTCTGACCACAAAGAGAAGTGGTAATCCTTCTCTCTTCTTCTTCCAAGAGTTTTTAAAGATTGACTCTGAATTTTGAATGCTGGATGTCTTTGCTGGGGCACAGGAGACCCTCCGTTACTGGCCTACTACCTCCAAGAGAGACTGGGGATAATGATAAAGCGTAAGAAGACACAGGAAGTTGTGAAGCACCCACTGAAGGTGTCCACTGATCCAAAATGGAAGGTTGGATGTGTTCTGCATTGTCGATTCTTGATCATGACACTCCAGATGTGGCAACATGACAGTTATCTTCTTTTGACATATTTATGTGTTGCAGGTGGAAGAAAAAATCCCAAAGGTGTTGAAGAAGCCAGCATTGATGAACGCACCCTGTCCTTCTCAAACTCATGTTGAGAAAAGTGAGGCGACTGTCGAGAGAACACAAGAATCAGAGGGCGAGAATAGCTGGGACGACACCCTCCAAGAAAACACAGAGCCCTTCTTTGTTACTCAGGTATGTACATGTCCAGTTTTTGTGGTTTCTATATGCCTCCTCTGTTTTAATCTCAGCATTTACTCTCTTGACTGAATGTTATTCATGTTCAGGCAACAGATGTTCCCAAGTACGAGTTTGATCTCCAACCTGGTGAAAAAGAAACCGCAGAAAACAAGGACGATATCATTCCTGAAAAATTCCCATGCTACAAAATGTTGATGGATGCGAAACCAAACCCTGATGTGGTGGAGCCCGTTGGTGAGGACTGCAGTTTCACCTGCAGCTGTTTATTTTTGTACGTTTTCCTCAAGCCTTGAAAAGTTAGAGAAAGAGAATATTCATGTCTTTTTTTTTTTTTTTTCCCTCCAGCAGGAATTCAGACCACTGTTCGGATGCTGGAACACGCACTGAAGAATCTTAATATTTACAGAGACTCTAAACCAAAACTTGATAGTATCCAGACGCCATACAGAGGAAGAGAGAGAAGGGTTTAATATTTTGCATTCACACTCAACCTTACTGTCAAATTTTAATAAATCAAGCAAGTACTTTAAAGAAGAAAAGAAATGTCATGACTTTAAAAGAATAACTTTTTTCTACACAGATTAAAAACCTTCCACCTTTGAAGCCAATAAAACACCCCACTGAAAGGGTCCATGAACTGATCAAGGAAATCAAAGAGAGTACGACGATCAGAGAAGTCCCCTTAAGTATGTGCATTTCTGATACAGTGGATGTCAGCTAACTTTACCTTTTCTCTGTGTAACATTTTGTTCTCTGTACAGGCAGTGCCATACATGGCACAGGCGTTAACAAGCAAGAGCATAAGGAAGCTCTGTCCCTGCTGAGTGACATCAAGACTAAGCACAGGATGGTGTATAAGAAATCAATGGAACAAGCAGCCAGCATCAAGTCTGATAGGAACACCAACCAAAGCAGAGCAGACCCCTCATCTGTGCAGACGCTTTAAGTCATATTCAACTGTGGTTTTCTTACTGTCTTGATTAACAACTTGTTGATGTTGAATGATTGATTGATTGATTGATTGAAAACAAACTCATCTTTCACAAATAAAAGTATATATAACTCAACCTACAGCAGTCAGTAGATCATTATGTACATTAGGTATTATAAAAGCTTCAGCCCCTGAGGTTTAGATAACTGCTGGTGGGACTTGTGACCGGGTAGCAACCCCTGAAATTACTGTGATTCTTTCTGTTCCCCTGAGTCCGATTAACACTATGACAAGGACAAACTGATGGTTTTAAGCAGCTGCTCCATCACTGCCGCTGTGACCAAAATGAACCCAGCATGCTTGCATAGTATGCATCAACTGTTTGCCAAAAGAGTTCAGCAGTGATAAAAATTTAACTGTGCCTTCCTTGGGAGAAGCCAATTTGAGTATGTTTGCATAGTGTTTCCTCTGGACCGACCTGTTTCCACGAGCATGTCCTTGAATGCAGCAGGCTACAAATATTAATATGTTTAATTCTGGTATTAGTCAACAGGCTGTGATAATTAGTGAGGTAATGTGGATTCCAGTGCACATCTTGTTTATCTCCATCCTGCAGAAGTGTCCTGAAGCAACAAAGCAAATGTTGCTGCTCTGGCTTCCTTCATTCATCCCACTTTTCACCTTCTGACAAGTGAAGAAAGACAAAAGACTTGTGTAGATTGCTAAAATACCACAATAAAATCCACACTGAGCCCAGTGGTAACTGAAAAATACGAGTGTTTTGTTGACCAGATGTACTTTTTCCAAACAACGAATAACCTTAATGGCATGGTTTGATGCCAACCACTTTGAATGTTCTCAGCTCATGAAATGGTCGCCATCAGTTGTCATCAGAAGCTTAGATTTCAGGTAGTATGGTCCTACTCTACCTCTTAGGTGGCAACCTCTGGTGGCTGTGGTAATGATGACTGGAGCAAAGGAGGTGATGTACAAAGAGCAACAATTTACGAGAGGAGGTCAGGGTGGATGGATGAGTTGTCGCTGCTGCATTATTAAAGGAAATGGCCACTTTAGAATGAAAATACAGACAGTACTTACTGACCCTCATCCCGACAAGAAGTCCAGTGTAGTTTTTTAATCCACAAAACTCATTCAGGGTATCGGAGGATAACAGCTAGCCGGGTCAGTAAGTACTGTCTGTATTTTCATTCTAAAGTGGTCATTTCCTTTAAGGATCCCACTGCTTCTCTTGGCAAGTCCTGCCCTACTGTACTGTGATTGGCTATGACTAACCCTAACCATGAGCTTTTTGCCCAAACTGCCTTTGACATTTATGCATTAATGTGATGAATACTAGCATCACAGCAAGTAGTGCAAGCCAATCATAGCACTGTCCAATCTGTACCGCAAAACTAATTTGTTCTACGCATGTGTATGATGGTTGGGGGTTAGGTGTTTACCTCGAATAGTCTGGGTCAGGAGAAAGGACCTGAACAAACTGAGTTTTTGGTACGGATTGGTAGTGACATGGGTCAAACAAACACAAGACTTTTACCTGGGAGACCGCTGTTCATGTCCTGTGTGAAACCAAAAGTCAGTGTTGACGTTACGTTGCATTATGTTACGTTACATACGAAAGTATTTTAACCCACACTATGATCTTTTCCTAAACCTAACCACGAAATTTCGGCACCTAAACCTAATTAAAGTGAAACTGAGACCTAATGAAACTGCACCCAATGTTGGATATGCACCTTCTGGCCTCCTGGTAGCAGCCATCTGAAGCATTATAATGGTAGTGATAACAACTGATAATGATTATTTAATACCCTGATAACATGTCAAATGCTTTAACACCTAAAAATCAGCTAGAGAGTATATATCCTGTAAAGTGTTAGGTAATTGGTTTGATAGACCATTGATCCACTGTCCCACAACTGATAACTATGACTAATATCTTTTGTTTTGCTGAGTCTAGTGGACCTGCTCTTATAGGTCTGAGATAGAGCAGTGTGATTGTATGAATTCAGTATCATCTCTCAGTAAAGCGAGCTGTGATAATTTGTACTGGGCAGGAACAAGAGAGCTTAGAGGAACAGTAGTGGTTTATAACTTTAAACAGACGTCTGCAGCTCGGTATGATTTACAGTCCACATTCTTAAACACATAAAGGATAATGTGTTATATACTCCAAGTTGACACTTCATATGTGGCATTTCCAGCGAGCTTAAAATAAATGTTTTTTCATTTCTAGTCATGTTCTGTTTTTGTTGTTCATTCCCCTTTTGATTTCATGGTCTCGTCCTTCATATGACTTCAATTATTCTTCTTCAGAGCAGCTTGCAGATGTGGAATGCAGGTTCAGCCCAGGTGGAATAAATCAATAGGTACTCTGAAGATATTTCATGGGACTCTGCATTCTTAAATTCAAGTGTGGATATTTCCCTGCTTCTGTATGTATTGAATTATAAGTAATATACGTGTGTCACACAGTGAGCACAGAGCTTTCCAGTGGATACTTTATGGTTAATATTTCTTGGATCTTGTCATTCTTTGGCATATGTTTGACATTTTCATTTTTGAATGTAATATTAACTGTTTAAGCTTTCATTTCTTATCCTTTTGAGGGTTGTGGAAACTATTGCAAAGCCGTCTTCATTTATAATCTGTATTATATGTATATATACATAGATAAATATATATCCATATGAAATTCCTCTGAAATGTCATGTCATTCAAAACCAACTCTCGCATTAAAAGTAGTGCAATTTGAAAATCTGATTTTAAGATACCTAACAGATAGATTACGCTACACATTGTAATAAGTGTTAACAATTTATTGTTAGGATATGACAATGAGGTTCACTTTAAACAGTGTTTGGTCTGGCAAATAATTTCAAGTTTTGAGGACATTCTGCAGTTTCCTGATTTATGCGATGAGGCAAACACCTGGCCTTTAGTCCGAGGGTCCAGTTTGGGTCTTTTCATCTTTAGCGGTATATTTGATGGTAATGAGGACACTGTGCCAAATGGCAGAGATTTGACACGCTGCAGAAATACTATTTTCCAGTCCGCTGGAGCTCAGCTCTGCTCAGCAGAGCTCGTTTGTTTTGCAAAGATATCCCACAGTATCAGACACCACAGCTGCTAAAAATATCTGATGCCCAATGTTATCAAAATCGTGATAAATCTCTTCAGAATTATTGTTTTTTATCCATAATACTAATTCTCTTGGCTCAATTGCAACTCCACTAAAGGCCATCTGAGGATTTGTTGTTGCTTGCAGTGAAAAGATGGAGTTTGTTCTTCAGCCAGTGAGTCCTGGCATGAATTTATTTTTTTTGCCTGAACAAAAAGCTGTTACTGAGTAATTTTGAAGTGATAATGATTAGTACTTCAGGCGTCCACGGTTCGGTTGCATAAGTGCAGTGTTTTCATGCAGGAATTCTTTGATGTAAAAAATAAATAAATAAATAAAAAATGGACGTACTATTGTGCAAGAGGTTGTTATGTACACACGTATGTTTCCACAGTTTTGGGCAATAATCAGTCACAGTAAAAGCCTTTATATTCTAAGCAGTCAGTGGGCATTCACTGATTTCATCACATAAAACTCTTAAGTAACAGAAAATCTGAAACAATTTCTCCCCACATACACAAGTTAACAAGATGGGGAAGAATAGTATGATTGTGGTCAGATGATTACATTTCTGCTTTTGTCATTACTTATCTCTTGATGAATAAACCTTTTCATTGTCTGCTTGTGTCAACTATTATAAACTCCCGGCTGTTCCTGCCACTTTTACACTTCCCAGATCACTTTGTACAATACGCACTACCAATCGATCAATCATTTGTTTGAACAATTAATCAAACAAATGAAATAAGTTCCTAATTATTCCTGGTCACACACCCTCACCACTACTTTTGACTTCAATCCTAAAAGATGTTAGCAGTCAGACGTGTAAAAACAAAACCATAATTCCCTTTTGTGTCTGATCAGGCAATGAGTTTGTAATCAAAGTGAGTCAACATTGTCAAGAAATACCATCAAACAGAACATCTGTTAAAGGGATAAACGGTCATTTTATATTGTGCTTCCATAAAGTCGGTTGACTCACAAGAGACATACCACAAAAAAGAACAATCAGAATCAAAGCAGCGAAGGTTGAGATATCCAGACTCTTAGTCCCTTTTGGTTCAAGCTCCAAAAACATTGTTCATTTCCCATAATGCAACTTGATCATCATGATCTTCATATTTCATTGAAACCTCCCTGTCTGGTAATTGCCCATAGACTGAAGGTGGAAGTCACAGCTCCACTTCCCCCCACTGTACAAAAATGATGCCAAAATATCCTAGATAGGCCCACTGCCATCTTGTGCTGGGAATGTCCTTTGGAGGTGTGTGTAGTGATATCGAGTTCCCGCCCATACACCTGTCCAACCAATCGCAAGCAGCATCACTGATGGTGAGCATACTAGTTGGCACACATAGCTGTCAATAATGACATCGATCCCCCATTTTCAACACCAAATTACTAGTTTTAACCATCAGAAAAATGAACTACCTAAAATTACAGAAACCATCACTGGGAAGAATTTATTTGACGTGTACTTGGAGCTCTTAGTTTGGCAAATGTCCCATCTACTAATATGGAGGGGCGGAGTTTAAGACCTATACTGCAGCCAGCCAGCAGGGAGTAATCAAGATATTTTGGCTTCACTTTTGGGGAGCTGTCATATCATTCATGATTATATAGGCTATTGTCTGTGCTGTAAACCCAAGCTGAGATAACCCTGATGACATCACTATGACACAATGACATGTCTCCTCTTCCTCCCACTTACAAAACTGAAGCCACAATATCAATTATATCAATTATACCAATTATACTGCAGCCAGCCACCAGAGGGTGATGGCTGCACTTTATGGGTCATGTGTCATGCCCACCATCTTTTCACCAAACTTCTCCCATGTGCCAAGCAGTCACATTTTCATCCCGATCATGTCACATGTCACCACTTGGGTGCATCTGCTGTTGACGTTCTAGGGTGCTGTGTCAATTTCAACCTGTTACATGCACTGTGTCTTTTCAAAATACACTTACAATTTCAGGTGAACACCGACCTCCCAGGTGAAAGCCGGTGATTGCTGGGCCCATGCTACCACCCCTCTCACCCACCCTACTTGGACTTCTCGTCCTCTTGACTTACACTGTTATCTCGCCGCATTTCCCCCAATGCTGTCAGACACCATAACACACTGATAGCGTAGATATAAATGTTTTATTCTAAAAGTAAAACACAACAATTCCTATTTTCAGGTAATTATAAACTAATAAAAACATAGTTATGAATATTATAATCCATTTCTGTCAATAGACGCCTTTAAACCTGCACATGGCTCTCAACATGGCAGTAGCTGAGCAGATGGCTAGTGGCTAATGGTGCTAACAACATGAACAGTGCTAACAACAGCAACAACACTGACAGAGCTAATAGTGTTTAGCTTATATTAGTGGCATTTTTAATGTAAAGTGTGACATCATGGCTTTTCAAACATCACTACAGACATCTGGCCTGCTTATAGTAGTGATTTACACCTAGTGACCTCACAGAGGCATGCATGCTAAAGAACTGAAATGGCCCATTAATGCGACAAATCACTTCAAGACTGAAGATAATAACACAGTCCACACATCTATAATTTGTATCTTACAATGTTGTTATTCTGGAGGTTTCATTGTAATGAGCACAGAGTCAGTGGCTGAGTGAAGCCAATAGATCACCCATGTCACTGTTTTATTTTTACTGGACTCTTTCTCACATTAACATCAACACAGAATAAACAAAAAGACAAAAAGGCTGAGTTGTGCTTTTCCTCTGTGACCTCTTTTGTTCTTAGCACGAAAAACTGATGAGGTGAGTTATTAACTGAAAACACATTTTCGTCCGTGCTCCCAGTGATATAACAAACTCTGGCAGGAGAGTGAGATACTCTGTCCAAAAGCAAAAATAACAAAAGACATGAAGGCATCGATGGTCTGTGCCTTAAACAAGATGGATCTTTGTTTATATATCTATAAGTGTTTGTTTTTTTCATCTGTGTATTTCAGCGCTGCACATTCTCACATCTGGAGCAGTCATCACTGCAATCAAGCCTTGAGAAATGTTTGGGTAAGATTTGTTTGACTCTCAAATTGAGGGCCAACAGTTAAGCTTTGCGAATAACCTTGTGGAGACTCAGACACTAGATTTGGCTTGGGAAGAATAGGCCCTGAATACCTCATCAACACTCCTCATTACTCGAGTGCCAAATGAGTTCACTGCGGACCGGACCTATTCATTATTTCTTTTGATGGACAATTGAACTGTAACACACTTATCATGTAATCCTGGAGAGGCTTCGGATGCTCTGGCTGGCAACTGAAAAGAGGCCATTATTAGTTACAGATCATAACCGTGAAGTTGTGGTTGGTCTTCTTCATCCAGTGAAACAAAAGAGCTCGCTGGGGTCTGTCTTTAATAGTTTACAGTCATTACAAGCACGTGTTTAAAATATTGACCTTTAAACCAAACCACTCAGGATAAGGGGATGAAGACTAAAGTGTTCATGACATGTATCCTGGTATTGTCCGTGTTCTCTTGGCCCGACTCCAATCATCAGCTAAAATGATCAGGGCCAACTTAATTAACGAGAGGGTAAGGGTGTAAAAAACAGAGCCCTTGATAGATTTCGGAAGTATTTTGATGAAGTATAAACTCAGGGGTTCTGCTGAGCACCTTAATCAGCTATGAAAGCAAACACATCTATCAGACTTAATTAACTTAACACAATTTGGCTCCCTTTGAATCAAAAGACTGCCTGATTGATTTGCAATGCTTCAGTTCCTCACAAACACTGTATGCATCAGCAAGGAACTACCTGCTGCAGCACACGAGGAAATGTTTTATTTAATCTTTTGAAATTAGTTCAACTCAGCTGCGTTCCTTTGCAAGACAGCGCGATTACCGCAGAGCTACAAAGGGTAAATGTGTAATGAAATCTTTTGACGTGAACCATTTCAAAGCCTCCTCTGTGACACGCATGACTTGACGTTCTCTGATATAAAACAACAGCAAATGAGATTTGTTAATATCACAACAGTGGCTCAGAAGTGCCTCCAATCCTGGGCCGAGTCGTGACCCCGAGTCTCACATTTTCTTCACTTCTCGCCGAATCTGGGCTACATGGGCAGCAGGGCGGAGTACACATACACAGAGAGCTGACCGACTGCATGATTTATACCTACTGACTGCCCCCAGCTGTTACAATTGCCAGAGCCAAGACTAAGCATGCATAGCTGAATTGGCCCATGAGACGAATTCAAACATCCACAAAATGAGGACTGATAGGATTTCCATCAAAAAAAAAAAGAGACAAAGATAGCTTTCCATGCAGCATGTTTGTTTAAAATCAATCTCGTTTCAATACTGTTTTCACTTAAAGACTTGCATGGGAAAATGGCAACGTGAAAATGTTAATTACTAATTTAATTTGGCAGCAATAAAGTAGAACGCCCCTTTCTCACCCTTTTGACTGGAACAGCCTCTCTGGACAACTGAGGGAGAGACTGTTGCAAACTGTCAGGTCCAACAGCTTACACAAAAATATGACGGCCTTTTTGTGAGAGTAATGAAGGGGAGTGCGTTCATTTCAAAATATTGTTTCATGCCTTTAGTGAGAGACAGACAGAGCTGTCTGGCGCAAAGTGTGAAAGAAACACAATGAGTCATTGTGGAAGGGGAGGGGACGCAGAGAGCACGTCGGGAGTTCACAGAGAAGGGAAGCAATATTATTCTGAAGCGCCCACTCGGTCTAGCAAATCTGCAGTTGCACACTGACTGAGTCATGGGAACCGCAGCGATAATTTGACACCTGTTGATCAAACAGGCCTGCGGACAGACTGCACACAGTGCTGCTGAGCAAAATGGCTGCTTTCACAGATCATGCTGACATGGGTTCCAGGGAGCTCATTATTTCCATGACATTGTCTATAGCATATATTTCAGTGTTTGGATTGGGAGTATTGTCCACTTCCTTTACTCTGTGTTGTGGAAATACAGACAGACTACATTTAGATCTAACAGTAAAATCCCATCTGTTGCCCATAGCTGAATCCCCACAACAGAAATCTATAACACAGAGATGTGTTTATCATTTTGGCATGATCTATAAGGTCTCTGTTTACAATGGGCCCTCTGATGGCCAGGAAAAAAACATGAATACATACATACATTATATACATGCAGCCATGGGTGTAGACTTTGGGGGGATGCAGGGAATCAGCACTTCTTATTATTTAGAACATGTGCATTTGTCCTCCCCAATATAAACATGAATGTAGCAGAGGACTTTTATTTTGACAAAATCAACAACATTTACACCATGAATTAATGCAGATAAGGTGCAAATTAGTGCATAAAAAAATCACCAGAATGTAGGAAAATTAAAGTTTGATGCTCAAAATTTTTTGCTGGAGGGCCACAAAACCTCCTGTTTAATATGTGTAAACACATCCGCCATGTTGAATGAAACCAACGCCCCTGCATGCAGCCGTGCCAGAATTTTCAATGTGCTCTAAGTTATTCCAAATTGCAGAATTCTTAAGTAAATTATGTTAAAAATGGGAAATCTACAGTGCTTCATAAAAATTCTTTGCAGACATGAAATCTACAAGAACTGATCCTTTTTGGCCACTTGAGGGCAGCTGAAGCAAGCTACAATCACAGTGCTGACGTTATTATAACATTAGCCGAGTTGATTTGACGAACATCTTAGCTAACGTTTGCTTATCTATACACCCAACAAATCGTATTAACGTCACTGTTCATGACCACCTGGTGAATCTAAGTCAAATATTCACTCTCAAAAAATTTGCATGACGCTGTGTTGCGCAAACTTCTCAGCGCTTTCATTCTCCTGACATCACAGAGCATCAAAAATGGAGAACAAACTTATTGTTGCCGTCTGTGGACACCCAGAGCTCAGCACTAACGTTAGCTTACGCTGCCTTCCCTAGTTAGTTAGCAGAACCTGTTAGCTCTGAAGCAGCTGTATCTGTGTGAACAATGCAAGTTGAAAATTCACTTTGAGTTTAATTTGACATATTGTGCAGGCAACCTGAATTTGAATTTTGTCATTAACAGCTCCTTTACAGCTGTTTTTGTCTTATATCCTCCAACTTGAATAACTGACTAATAGACCCTTTTACTGTTAGTAAACAGTAGACGTTTTTAGGTGGGCGGGTCTTGGCTGGAGGCAAAACGAATCTCCACAGACATTAGCTAACGCTAAAGTTCTGTTGGCTTTTTTTTTTTTTTTTAATAATGGAGGAACATGATACAAGAGGCACACTCTCTGCACTCTGTGGGGAGACGGAGCTGCAGAGCATCAAGCCGAGTGAATGTGTGATTAATTTAACCATTCCTTAATACATATAGAAATAAAACACTCTGTTTCTTCGACCAACAGGGCTCTCATTTTAGTGTTGAGCGTCAGGTCACTTTCACTGTCCAGGCCTGCGAGTGTTAGAAAAATACACTGACCAACAGGACCAGACTGGCCGACCCATATGCTCTCACTCAGTGGATGGATGATTTGACAGGAAAGGAGGATGACACTTTAACGGTTTCCTCCATTTTGTTTCGTTATTAAAGCTAACGTTAGCTAATGCGCTAAAAAGTTTATGGCGAAGTCCAATATCTCTCTTAATACCTCCCCAGTTTCTGATTTGGTGGACATGATAACCCAATACACATAATGTTATTCATCCCTATCACATTTTAACCTTTTAAATTTGAGGAAAAAGTAGAAATATTACACAGACAGTCATCAGAAGCTTGGCCTCATTGAAGTACGATAAGTAGTGAGTGATCCTGATAAAAAATCCTGATGTTGGGAATATATTGTGTTTGTGAGTTTTCGGGGGGGTTGAAGAGAGTTTTAACTTCTGCTTTTGATTTCCATGCCTCTGATAACATTTCATCTCCAGCGGGGAAACACTTTATCCGTCCTTCCGGAGCTCTATCTAATGGAAGCCTTCAGGCAACGATGGTGCGGCCGGCATGCAGACCATAAATGAATCAGCAAATCGTTTTCAAGCAACGCCTTCAAAGACAACTCCGACTTCTATGAGCCACATCTTGGCCTGCCTCAATTACATATTCAGTGTCTCGCTGTGTTTGACTCCGTGCCAATTATTCCCCTACACGTGAGCACTGTTTAATGATGAAAGTTACAGCTACAAACAAATCAGACCAAAAATGTTTACTGGTGTAAAACACTGAAAAAACTTTATGGGTTAAAACTGTGAGCAGAGGTACTGAGTGCATTCAGCTACACGACCACTTTAAAATACAAATATTTCAGGTATGTGGAGTAGTAGAATGTCATTAGGCTATGATAACAAACCAAATCCTGTGGCTGTGTAAAAATAGCTACAGTAGGTCTATTTTTTGACACCAGAGAAATTAGGAAGGCAGTTTTCTTATTAACAAATACCCAGCTGTGTATTCACTGGCATGCTAACAATAAACATTCAGACAGTCAAATGTATGTACACAAATATCATACAAGAACCAATATGCTTTAAATAAAGTGACAAACAAGAGTTTGTATTTACAATAAATATGTCGATGATCATATAACATCCTCAAAAAAACCTTTACATTCTAACAGAGCGTGGCCCCCTGCCCAACATAATCTACACACAGATTATTCTCATGTGGTTAAAGCAAAGGGTTTGATTGAGACCCCATAATGTCCTCAACATCACTGAGTCATCAAAGTCTCAACCCAATCTTCAGCTCTCAGCTCTGGACTCTATACTGCACATCTACATTAACCTAAATCCACCCAATCTAAAAATGTCTGAATCATGACAGAAAACAGAACGGACAGTTATCAAACACTGCTATAGCCTCTAATAATTTACATACAAAAATATGTGATGATTAAAACATGACGAACAAGAAAGCATCAATCAATAGACAATATTATAAATGAGAGATTCCATTGGTATTACAGGAATGATGCAGGACATTTAAGTGCAACATGTATGAAAAAGGTATGTACTGTATTTTAACCATGTATTTACTGGAATAAAATATGTATAAAGAGGGTCATGGGGGCAAAAACCATCAGGGTGAACACAGGTCCTCTATCTGCTTGGGATCTAGGAACGTCACCATCTCCCGAATGCCGTCTTCACAGATTGTGGTCTGAGAAGCTGTGCTCAGGTTTTCGCCCTCCTCTTTAAATTTTCTCCACGTCTCTGAAAAATTAAATTAATATAGAACTATCACCACAGCCCATATAAGTCAAGAGGATTTCAACAAATTAAAGTATTTACAGAATGTAAAAATAAGAACTAGCCTTCATCGAGTGTTGTAAGTAACGTGTAATTTTCAGGATGATCCACGATATCTTTTCTTTGAACGTCACCGATTTCCATTAATTGTAAAACACCTGTATAAATAAAGAACTCAGATAAGTCATACATTCTACAGCAGCACTGTGTATTTGTCTTAAAGGAAAAGTTTGACACTTTGGAAAATGCTCATTAGTTTTCTCATGAACGTAAAACAGGTGTCCTTCAGAAACGTTTGCGTGTGTTTTTTTAAGCTGGAATTACGTTTTAACCCTTTGTGAAGCCACACGGAGAAGGGTGCTATGGGTAACCAACGCATTCTCATCCCAGGTCGTCAAATACTGACTCTTTCTCATGCTCCTCAGTTTGTGATACCGCCACCGAGGGCACCCTACGGCGTCTATGAGATGCACCCTTTAATGTCTGTATGCGATGCACAGCTGTCTTCTGGGTGGAACTCATTATTACACGTAGTGAAAGTTGTCAAACGGTCACGGATAGGTTAAGGTAACTGAACTACTCGTGTTAGGTTGAGAAAAACATCATGTTTTGGGTTAAAATGAGTATACGACATCACGTAAGTATGCTACATGAGTGACTTAATGATGTGACGGACGAATGTAAGTTGCAAAATATTAGGTTGAAGCTGCAAGAACACGAGGAGCAGTCTGCTGAATAAGAGTCTGTGTTTGTTTAATTCATCTACAACCACTCCCTGTACACTCCAACTTTCTTGCTCTTTATACTACGTCAAATGTGTTAAGTGTCAAATATGGCTGTGGATGTTTGTGCGTCTCATGGAGTCACCAGAGGCACCTTTGGTGTTTCTATCACGCAGCAAGGGATGTGACGAAGCATCTGTATTTGATGCCCTGGGAAAGACAACACGCTGGGTAACTGTAGATCGCAGGGGCTCCAGGAGGAGTTGAAGTACATACACAAGTTTTCTCATTTTTTCTTTAGGAGTTTGGGTGTACATTACAAGTGATTAGCTAGCAAAGTACAGGGAACTGATTTCTCTTTAAGGCACACTCAATAAATAAATAAAAATTCCTTCATGTTTGCCTCACAGATTTGGTTTTATAAGGCTTTACTATAAATATGAAGCTAAAGCCAGCAGCCTGTTAGCGTAGCTTAGCATATAGGCTGGAAATGGGGGAAAGAGCTAGCCTAGCTTCACCCAAAGCTAACAAAATCTTTCGACAAGCCCCCTTAAAGTTGACCATTGAACAAATAATGTCTTGCTTTTTTAATCCATACAAAAACTTTAAGGTTTAACGGAGGTTATGTGCTATTTTGGTTAGCTGTTTCACACTATTAACAGTCTTTATGCTAAAGCTAAGCTAACTGGCTGCTGGCTGTAGCTTCATATCTGATGGCCAGACGTCAGAGTGATATCAATGGTCTCATCTAACTCTCAACAAGAGAGCGATTTGAGTGCATTTCCCAAAATGTTGAGCTATTCCTTTAGTATAGCTCCCACCTGTAGTTACTGTACCTTCTACAGTCTTCCATACTTGCACTTCCACCTCAGCAGTACTTTGTCTTTCAACAGCAATGATTCTGACTGTGTTGGGTGGGTCGACTTTCAAAGATGAGTCGACCTTATACACCAAGAGGTTATTTTTATACCCAAGATAACACTGGGTCTGGTTACTCTCAGCTTTACTTTCTAGAGAGACAAAAAAGACAAAAGTTACGTGACTGGTGTTTACAGCCAATCAACATCATGTCAGTATAAACACGTTCGACTACCTGGACATGTCTTGCAGCACTTTCCTGCTGATTTCATAGGATGTTGGCATGGGTACTGGCTGGGACACGTGATGCGTTTGCAGTCCTGGAGGCCATCAGTACAAGTGCACAGGATGCATTCCAGGACCTTCCCCAAAACTGGGTGCCACATGTCTCCATGAGAGTACGTCTTGCCATTGTATAAACATGCTGCGAGAAATGGAAAACATCTGAGCGTTGTGCTACATATGGAAGCGATCGTAAAGTTGTGAGGAACATGTCTATAAAATCAAACACCTATACGGGACCTTTCTGTTTTGACGAAGTCTCACCTCTTTGGTGTTTCCTCTGCAACAGAATCTTCACAGTGGTCTCTGAAGCCCCTTTGAGGTTAAGTTTACTGAGGCTCAGGCCGCTGGGAGAAGTCCTGACCCTGGGTGGAGTGGCACGGTCAGACCGCGCCCTACTCTGCTCTCCGGAACACTGGTCGACTGAATGCCTCTTTTGTAAACACAGATATGATAAAACACAGTTATCTTTCATCTTTTCAGCTATCAGCTTTGCTTCCTTTTCCCTGGAGTAGTGGCGGAAGGAGCATCACATTTAGCCCTGCATCATATGAGTTCATGGCCTGGCTCCAGATCTCTGAATCACTGCGTACATGTGAGATTTTTTCAGCAATTTAAATAGAACTACACTGCAATTCAGTCTTATGATCTTGAGGGAAAGCTGAAATCTTTGTCTAAAATGATAACTGCAAAATGGTTTCAGAAATAATCTGATAATTGTGATCCTCAAGGGGAAAATAATAATTGCTTGTCCACTTGCACAGGGAGGTGAAAGGTCAGAGAGCTACAGAGCAGCTCCCCTGAAGCTTGTAGTGACCTCAGTGTTGTGTTCAAGGACACTTCATCACGCTTGCCTGTGAGACCTAAATCCTGCAGCTACACTACATTTAAATATATTTTAATGACGGGCGAGTGTAATATGGAAGTCTAAGAAATGTTAATTTTCTGAAAAATCAGCAGAAACATACAACGCCTCGGTTCAGCTGCTGGTTTCCATCCTCGGTTGATGAGGACCCACTGTTGCCATGATCTAAAAACCAAAAAGAAGAGATCAGTGTCATGATGATGAGTGCCGGGCTGTAATCCAGAATGCTAGTATATCAACTTTCAGTGTAATTGTTCAATACTTTTTGTGTGCTGTCTGATTTAGTGCATTTTATTTCAAATGTAATTTTGCACATACTTGCATTTAGTGTTGTATATCAATTTTAGAAAGGCAGTCCTATTAATCAGGCATATGTTCAGGCCTAATCTACAAAATATTATCGCAGGTTGTAAAGCCATTTGTCAGCTTGGAGGAGTTTGACTACCTTTACACACCAAACAGCAGGTATCTGGGACTGACACTGGAGAGGAGCAGGTGATTGGTTGGCAGGTTTTCAGTCCGCAGAAGATGTTTCCATTCTGAGAAAAGAAAGGGAGGCAACATGTCATATTTTTTAAATTTCCAAGTACGCACTCCAGAGGGGTTAGGCTCAAGTACTGAGAAGTTTCTGCAGGCTTTTAAATTTTATTTCTTATGGACAAAGCCCAAACGACATCACAGCGTCTTCTCAGATCTAATGTTCTTGATAAATAGCAGTAAAAACGCAATGAGACAACACATTTATTTGGCTCCTGTACAGAAAGAATGACATATTATTTTGTTGCACATGCAGTAGATGCACCAGTGGCGGCTGAGCTGCTCTGAAAGCTGCTGTGCTGCTCATCTCGGGTAATTAAGGGTTCAGTGTCTTGCTTGAGGACACAGCTACAAACATCTACAAATAATGGGCAACCTACCTGAGCAACCTCACGACATCTGACGGCATGTCTTAGAAAAACTTGCGGAGTAATCCATAACTGCAGTGATTCACAATCCCACTAGAAACCTATATCGTAGTAATAGGTAAAGCTGCGAGGATGTTATACTGAATATTGACTATGAGCTCCAGGAAAGAAATGTATGAGGATGAACATGATTCGTAGGACTGCTGTAAAAAAATTTTTTACTGGGAATCTTTTCATTAAGTATACTGTTATGTGTTGTCTCCGTGGAAACTTTCATTAATGAACACCACTTAGCAACTCATAAAATTAACCTCTCACATCATGCAGCCTTTTAAAGGACAACTCCAGGGTGATGTCAATTTTGGCTGAACTTCTACTTTCCTCTCAGATATCTGCCTTTGGTTAAAGGCTAAGTTGGGCTGAGGTGAACTCGCAGACAGTGGAGGGGTCGGGGGGGACAAGTTGGAATACAGAACGATGTGTAAAATATGTTCTTATGAATTTACTGACAGTTCATAATCACGGACTTCCATTGTTGTCTTGTTGTTCTGTGTTTACATTAGGTTTATTGTTTACTGGGCTGGACCACAAATTGCCCCTCTGGGGACATTAAAGTTTATTAAGTCTCAGTTGGTTCTCTAAATTAAACCTTTCATCCATTGTCTTGTGTCGATCACAAGTCACGATCAAGCTCAGCCAGCACACAAACTAAAGCAAGATGGTTTTACCAGCTACAAATTAAATAGAACTTGACCCACCATTTCCACTTTCACTGCAGCATTAGCAGCTATATTGTAAAGCAGTGAGCAGAGATGCTCTTCATGCATTACAAGTTTTTAACACATTTATTTAATGTACATCATGTAGTTACAGCAGATTTTATTTGATTTTTCACCTCTTTTAAAGGAATAGTTCTGAGTTTTCGAAGTGGAGTTGTATGAGGTAATTATTAATAGTATATGTTAGATGGCAGTTGACATGCCACCAGGCTGGAGAAGCTGGCCATGGAAGCTAAGCAATGCACTGCTATGGATGAGGGCAGCAGCAAAACGTATTTTAGCCACCAAAAAAAAATCAGTCGGTTTAAGTGTATGCAATATTTACAATATTTTCATCACTTTACCTTGCCGCAGACAGCACTATTCGACAGGAAACTGAAGCCATTATCTATGCTGTCTGGTAAATCCAAATTAAACCTTTACGTCACGCAATAACACAAACTAACCAAGTGAGGCAACAACCAGCAGCAAACAGCAGCTCCCATGTTCTACACGGTAAAATTACTGATTTAAACCTGGTTTAGAATGTCTATTAGAAAAAGTGAACTGTTTGGCAACCAGACAGGCGTAATTGAGACAGGCGTTTATGTGTCAAAATGTAAAGCCACACCGGGCTAGTAAAAGGGACTGGGCGTTTAATTGAAGTTGTACAGTACTTATTATTTTGGATTGAGTTTATTTAAGATAAGATATATCTGAAATATCTGCTATTTTTCCATTTTATTCTTTTCAATTCCTTTGGGGGTTTTTTTTGTCTATAAAGCACATGGTAACTTTGCTTTGACGAGCAGTACATGAACATTTCACTGATGAAATGTTGCCATATGTAGAGTAAGAACTTGAGCTCACGTAAAACCATACAGACGTTAAAATGCTTCCATACTGCATGCATGTAGTTTACCATAGACTTTCACCAGATGAATTAAAGTATGAAATGAGGTGTAACTTACAGAGCACGTGCACATAACACACTGATTGCTTTGCTTGGATGGGAAGAGGTCAAGCTTTGTGAAGGTCTCTCCTGGCTGATACACACTTCCATTATACTTGCAGGATTTCACCGAAGCTCTCAGACCTGCAGGGATCCTGGGCTCATCTGAGGAGGGCACATCACACATGACAGGAGGCTTTAAAGTCACCTCTAAAGACTCAGAGCTGACAAGGTGTTAGAGAACATCAGTGTACCTGTGCATCTCGGACAACACTGCTGAGGCTCAGCTACTGGATTTTCACATGACAGAGCAGGACACTTGATTGTGTTACATTTCACATGGCCTGTCTAAGAAAGCAAAAAGGAGTTTACAAGCACTGTGTCAGCAGAGCTGGAGAGAGTGGAGCAATTTGAGTGTAATATTCCTTTAAAAATGTTAGCTCAGCAGTGATAAACTTTGCTTAGAGGTACCTCTGTGCAGACACAGCGCATGCAGAACATGATTCCGAAAGGCTCCAAATAGGGATGCCAGCTGTCTCCAGGGCTGTATGACTTGTCTTTGAAAGTACAAACCACCCCGAGTCCTGGGTGTCAGAAATGAGGAGGATGAGCTACATGTGGCGTAGATGATCCGAACAGCAAAACTAAGGCATTTCCATGTCAACTGATATTTAAAACATCTCTCAGAGACATTTAGTCAAAGCGACAGTCAGCTCCATGTAATGCAAACCAGAGGAAAACAAATGCCTCTGACTCAACTTCAGCACATTAAGATAAACACAAGCTTAACTTTCTCTAGTGACAGAATGAGATAAATAAGTTTCACCCCAAACTCTAAAGTCATGTTTGGAGCAACAGAGGATGTAAATCTTAACATGTCAGGTCAGTCTGGGCTGAAACTCCGACTGAACCTCTCCTTATCTGAGTCACGTTCTCATGCTTTTCCTTATTTAAGCCCCACACGTTAGATGAGGACAGAATAAAGTAAATAAATCAGCCGAGCCTGCTCTTACCTTGCCGGGGTTTCAGCTCTGCATCTGCAAACCAAATAATGAAGAAGAACAAAAACATGGACTTCATTTTTTACATGTGCGTGACTGAGTCTCAGCGCGCAATAAGTGTGTTTCTGCAGGACACAAACTGCAGGACAGTGTGAGGCAAGGATTAAAAAAAAAACATTAAACTTTTTTCTTGGTTGATCTACGGCGCCCCCTTCAGGACACAAAAGGTAGCGCTGGCTCAGAGGGGCATGATGACATGACCCTGAAATAGACTTGATGTGGAGTGATGAAATAACAGATGTGAAGGAGGTGCTGACATATTTTACTTAGACCATGTACAAGTAGCGATTTCTCACTATACAACTCGATCCCAAGTAAATCCTGCATTAATGATTTTACTTCAGAAAAAAGTCAGCTAAAAGTAATTAAAACATCAAAGGTCAAAGTGCTCATTAGCTGACTGAATGGACACTGTATATTATTATTGCTACTGCTATTATTATTGATTATTATATGAAATAAATATTTTTATTCTTACTGGAATTGGATTTATGGGCTTATATGATGCCTATGGTATGGTATGTCCTTTGTTTTATTTATACTGTATGATGAAAAGAGTTAATGAAGAACTCAATACAAGTGTTGATAAAATAAATCAATAAAGTAATAAAAAAAATACAAATACATTAAAATGCATTCTAATGTTTTAGCTGGTTGAAATGGACATCATTTTAACTATATATTATAGTGCAGTCTGTAACAATGCATCACATTTTATGAGATGGTTACTACAGCTGTTAGATAAATGTAGTGGTTAGAGAAATACAAAGTGAAAGTAACATATTTCCTTCTTAAATGTTTAAAGTGAGGGGAAAAAATAAAATAAAATAAAAATGTTTTCTCCTTAAATGAAGTATAAAAGAACATACAAAGGAAAATGAAAATATTTTCTTTTGAAATGTAGTTAAGTAAATGAAAAGTACAAAAAGATTAAACTGTTTCCCTCTGAAATGAAGTTTAGAAAAAAAACCCAGTAAATGTAATATAAACTGTATTTTTTAAAGTACAAAATAAAATAGTTTCCCTCTGAAAAAAGTTCAAAAAGTACAAATATTTGCTTCTCAAATATAGTATAGTATAAAAAAGTACAAGTAAAATTAAAATATTTCCTTCTTAAATGAATTAAAAAAGGACAACGTAAAATATCTGAAATGTAGTAAAATAAAAAAATAAATAGTACAGAAAGATTAAACATTTTCCTACTGAAACATAGTAAAATTAAAAAGTACAAAATAAAATAAAAAATTCCTTCTGAAATGATGTAAAAAGAAGAAGTAAAATTTTTGTTTTAAATAAAGTTAAAAGAAAGTAAAAAGTAAAATATTTCCTCCTGAAATATAGTTAAGTAAAAAAAAAAAAAAAAAGTACAAGTAAAATTAAAATATTTCCTGAAGTAAAAACAAAGTACAAAGTGTCTCCTTCTGAAATGTAATGTAGTAGTAGAAAGATAAAGCAGCCTAAAATGGAAGTACTCAAGGAAAGTACCACTTAAATAAATGTACTTGGTTACATTGCACTACTGCCAAGTAACCCCCATTACATGTTTTGTTTATTGGTCTTCTCATGAGAGAAGCTGTCAGATATGTAAATACACACGTGTGTAGCTGTTACACTGAACTTTAGGTAAGGACTGTGTGCAGTAGATGACCAGTGAGGGCACTTGTGAGCAAGTCATTATGCTATCTTCTATTACATTCAATGATAATGAATGTTACCACTTAATAATGCAGATTAAACTCTTTATAAGACACCAAAACCAGTCTGAAAACAGCTAAAATTCAGAGTAGGTGGTGCAGAAATGAGTGCAACATAGAGACAAAGGTCTTATACTGTTCTCCATTTATTAACACACATGGGGGGATAAAACAGTGCAACCTTGTTAGAACAGATGTCAAGATGCCGAGAGACTTACAAACAAACAAATGAGTTGTGACCAATGTTCCTACAATGAGTCTGCTACCTCTGCTCCCTGCTGTGATGCCTATTGCCAGCCATCGTGTGGCTTAAGGATAAAACATTTAGTCTGGAGTAACAGTTGAATTCACAGTCGGTGCAGATGTATAGAAACAAAGAAAATCTCTGACTTAATTACAGATTCCTAAAATCCACAAAATGGGGTTTTCTAAAATGAGTTTCCTCTTGAAATGGAGGAAATGGCATGCTTCCAACTTTACAAAGATCTGAAACAGGTTGAGACTAAGAAAAAAAACAACAACCCAAGAAATGAAACCAAAAGCTGGTCGTTAGACGGCATTCCTGTTTCCCTTTTAAAAGCTGCACTGGAGATTTGGAAAAACTGTCGGTGGGATTTTTCAGCCACACTTTTTATCTGGCCTGGCCACGGCTCAAAACTGTCAATACTTTAATGATAAAAATGTCACGTAGGACTGTAACTGCACATGTGCATTAAAAATGTCAATCACTGACAAACTGACTTTTAAAAATTATGTCTGAAGATATCGTGTGTTTTTAAGTAGCTTCACACCCAAACACATTGTTTGGTAATCGAAACAGGTTTCTCATAACGCATAGGGTCCAATCACGTGTGAGAAGCTTGATAATTGACAGAATGTCACAAGCAAATGTCAAAACATGTATATTAATCCAGCTCCTGGATCAGACTCACCTGAGGATCCTCCACTAAACAAGGTTTCACGACTCCAAAATTCACAGAACGACAAACATACTTGATTCAACACCTGTCATTATAAGTTATACTTTTAAATGTCTGAAGTACAAGATATTGCATTATAGGATGAATTAGACCGAGCACACAGACACACTAATGTGCCCACACACACACGCGCGCACACACACCCACACAACTGTAGACAAAGAGATGGTGGACACTCAGGAAGTGCTGCTGTGTGCGCCCGAGTCGTCCTCTTGCTTCTGCCGCTTCTTCGCTCTGATTTCGTTCATGGCTTCTTCTATGGAGCGAGTGTCCCTCTTGTTGGCCACCGGCACTGGGAGAGAAAAACACCGACATAATGAGTTAAAAATGAGACACGGGGGAACAGTGGTGTTAATGGACCTGCACTTGTATAGCACCTTTCTAGACTTCAGACCACTCAAAGTGCTTTTTAACACTATGAGTCACACACACATTCATACTCTGGTGGCCAAGGCTTCCACACAAGGACCCACCTGCTCCTCAGTTTGCGGACTAGAAGAACTGGGGATCAAGCCGCCGGTCTTCCAATTAGTGGACTGCCTGCTCTACCTTGTGAGCCACAGCTGCTGGTGTGACTTAAAGGGACAGTTCAGATTTTTTGAAGTGGGCTTGTATGAGGTATTTATCCATAGTCAGAGTATTACCTGCAGTAGATGGCGGTCAGCACACCCCCAATTTGGAGACGCAGGCAGCAGTAGTGCCATGGAAGCTAAGCAACCATTTTACCTTGAAGCAGACAGCCTGTTCCGACAGGGAAGCCGTTAATGGTTTCAGTTCTCCACCTATGCCTTCATCAAAGCTACCAGACTCCACTGACAAAAACAGCAATTTAAGCTTGCTGAACACAGGAACTGTTGTTCCACTGCTGCCTTGATCAGTTAATTTGTCTGTGTTATTGTGTGACTTTGATGAATCCAAACTAACCCTTTCTAAACACCAAAGTCACCCGGTAACACACACAAACTAACTGATCGAGGCAGCGGTAGACCAGCAGCTCCTGTGTTCAGCAATGTAAAAATGACTGTTTTTCCTCAATGGGGTCTGGCTTTGAAGAGAGCAATATAACTCCTTCACTTCCCTGTCAAAAATCACTGTCTGACAGCAAGGTAAAGTGGTAAAAATATTCTAAACATAGTGTACACTTAAACTGATATTCATTTTTTTAGGTGAGACTTTTTTAGGGAGCCTAAATGTAACTTCTGTGGTGCTTCTCCTGCTAGCTTCACTGAACTGCGCGTGCTGACAACTACTATAGGTAACACACGACTATGAATAAATACCTCATACAACCCCACATCGAGAGATCCAAACTGTCCTTTAAAGTGTGACAAAGCAGTACAGTGATCTGAGAAACAACATATACTCACCACAGCCATAAGCCCGGTTGGCCTCTAGTGTGTGCGCTGCATCTTTCGCAGCTGAGGTGCCAATCAGGTGACTGTACTTGTCTCTGTAGTTGGAGTTGGGACATGTTTCTGTCTTCTTTGTCTGACTGGATGCTGTTTCTTCCAATGCAGCCTGTTCCTGTAGCGAAGAGGAAAAGAAAAATCAGAGACTGTGACGGAAACTCAAGGACAAATTAAACCCTTATACATAGTTATATATCATCAAGCTGGAATATGAAATGCATTCTTGGAGTCACTTGTCAATAAAAATGTAAAACACATATTTATATGTATCTGTCCTCCCTCAGCCTGCCTGACCAGATTCTTCTTCAGTAAATGAATTAACATATTTCAACATCCCTTCCAATGTCAGCTGTAGATTATGCATATAAACTACAAAATAAAATATGTATGAAAATGCCAAAATTGACATCACTCTGGAGTTGTCCTTTAAAAGGTGGCATGATTTTAGAAGTGAATTTAATGAATTGCCAAGTGGTGTTCATTAACAGATGTTTCCAAGGAGAGAACACATAACATTACATTTAACAAAATGCAGCATCATAATGATAGTCAGGTCAATTTATATTGCCCAATATCACAAATTTGACTCAAGGGGCTTTACAATCTGTCCTTAGAGCCTTGATTCAGATAAGGGGAAAACTCCTCTCAAAAATCCATTAACAGCATAAAAATGGGAGAAGCTTAGCAAGGTCAACAGAGGAGGAATCACTCTCGCTGGACAGACTAATCTCACATAGTCAGACCTAACTCCACAGCACTGTGTCAGCGCTAGAGAAAGGTCTGGAATCACCAATTATCTTTCTGCTATGGGGGAAAACACTAGTTTTTGTTTCTTAAAACTAATCACAGTTGTCTTGGGCAGCACTTCGCCCCAGGATGCAGCGATGGTGCCCTTGCAAAGTTGTGTCAGGGGTCAACTTGTTTTAATAGAACATTTGTACACAGGAAGGCAAGCACTGTCATTAAAATGGCCCTGCAAAAGGACATTAACAGTCATATGTCACTATGTGATTCAACTTTTGCTGATAAAAACGACAAACATAATTTGATAATCATGCCCTAGAGGTGAAGCGTGACTACACTTCAGCTCTGGAAGAGCTCACTGGACTTCACACAGACGATTTGCTGGCTGTATGTGGCTCTAGCAGAACATTACTACCACGATATCACAGAAGCTTTTGTGAGGTGGAACAGATCTGTACATGAACAGCAAGATCACATTGAGAGTGACTGTAGAGAGATGACTGAAAAATCAAGATCTAAAGAGGGAACAAGACACCACACCTACCAAGCCATCAACCCAGATTTATCTCTTCATCCACTTTATACCAGCAGTACACCCTACATTGAAGACCATCTGAGATTAACTTTTACATGATTCCAGTTATCCTCTCACAGATTGTGAGGGGAACTGAGGAGGTGGAGCCTTGTGCCACCACAACAAGAAGTGTGTTCCTGTAAGACTGGCATACAAAATAAAGAACATATACTTGTGTGCCCTCTTACACAGAATATCCGTGAGAAATATGGACATGACTCTACTGAACAGAGCTCACTCTTCGTGGAGACTGATAACAGAATCTTAGTGTCTTGTGGTATTTGAGCACCAGCAGGCCTCTACTGAATGATGGGACTCTGTGTATTACTTTTTAATGTTTTTACTACTGGGTTTATCTTATATATGATTTTTTTTGTGTGTATATTTTTTGGACCCAAGTATGTTGTTTGTGTCAATAAAATGACTAACTAATTAACTACAAAAAAGGTAATGTCAGTGGCGCATGATACTGCCAGGGTGAGAAGATGCGGCAAATCATCTCTGACTGGCTATGTCAGAAAACTGATCAACATCAGGCATGAGAGTTCTGTGAGACAGAGTCTGGGCTAGTACAAGGTGCAATCAAAAGTTCGTTGTAGATCTTTATAGCAATTCACCAAAAGCAGGAAAAGCACGACTCAAATTTTCGCCTTAACACACCATTTTTTAGCATGTAAGTTGTTAGCTTGGAGGGTGTTGTTGTTTCCCATAGCGAGGGGATTTGGAAAGGGTAACACGCAGAAAGCAGAGGGAAGAAAAAATGCCAGTCAAAATCAGCGACCCAATGGCAGGCTTATAGCCAGTCTACAACTGGCAAGTCAGACTATGGATGGGAACATGCAATCGGTGTAAAACTAGAGAATAGACATTAAGGATGAAACAGTTATACAAAGAATGTAATCATACTGTATGTGCAGAATTTGAAGTAGAACATGATAAAATGATACCCGTGGCCAAGGACAAACTTTTCTGATTAATTCAATCTAAGTCGGGGCACTATCCTGAACACACAGCATGTCATATAATTGCATTTCTTAATTTGAAATTGGTGTTTTTTCATGATCAGTTTTCCTTACTCCCCGTATGAGTGTTCAACATCTGTACAAAATTGCAGCTCTACAGAGAACCACTTCCTCTTAAGTCAGGAAATGTATAATAATATCTGTCTGAATGTAAGAACGTTATAAATAAATGAGATAATTAAAAGCATAAATGTCTCATGACGTCAATTTTGACACTGCTGCTTGATAATAGTAATGAGACTTCTTTGTATGTATTCAGCCCCTTTTCAGACATTGAATATGTAACATTGCCAGCTTAAATCTGTTAAAGTGATGCTTTGTGAGCATCCACTCTTACTTTTAATCTGCGCCGCTGCTCTGCCAGCTTGGGATCCCACTCCTCTCCTTTGCGATAGGCTTCCAGCTCCTCGTCCGACGGAGCAAACTCCTGCCACAGCACAAGGTGGAAATTAGTCACATTTCCTCACATTACTTTGATATCTAAAACTGGATTAAACAACAAAGTATCCAAACCTTCTTGAAAAGCATGACATAACGACTCTCCTCATCCTCTCCAAAAGAAAAAGAAGTCAGACCTGCCACTTCTGCAACATCATGCCTGTGAGACAGGGAGGAATGACATGTAAATAGCTGTTAGCCTGTGTCGAAACATGTCATGTTTATTCCACAAAGGAGCTCATCATCCGCAGTAATCACTACTTACAATATACTCCTTTCAATCTTCCCCATAGGATTGTACTTTTGTTTCTGTTGTGAACTGTCTTGAATGAAATCCGACACTTGTTTCTCCATCTAAAGAAGAGATACAGGGAGGCACAGTCCGTGATTCTGCATGTGATAAATACTAACAGTGCAGTACAGTCAGTGTGTTTTAGATGTGACACCCAAGCTCTCACCTTTTTCCTGAACTCTGCTTTCTTTCTTTTCTCGTCTTCCTCCATCTTCTTGAGTCGTGCTGCTTGCTCTTAAAAAAGGACAGAATTTAAAGTCTTCATGTGGTTTGTTTGTGTCCGATAGCATTAAAACTTTCCGTTGTAAACACAGATCACGTAGGCTTACAGCAACAACCGGCCTTCTCATATTCTTTTTAAGACTTAAATCGCAAAAAGCCTAATCAAGAGACAGACTTCCTGTAATCCCAAAACCACATTTCCAGATCATTGAGGGCAAGTAACAGAGTGACTCAAATCCCATTATTTGTTGCATGTGTCTACAGGCAAACAGCCTCTGATGTTTTATTGGTAGGCATACTCATAACAGTTAATGAAACGGATTTGGTCAGTTTTTATCACCGCCGTCTTGTGGTTATGTCTTCACAACAACTGAACATTGGATGACGTTTGTTTAGCTGCAGCCACGCTCCACTCAGCATTGCCAGAGTTTAAATCCTGAACTGGGCTCCCATGAAGTATAGTTTTCACATGAGATCTGCAAACAGGAAATATTATAATGTTTTCCAAAATGTATTTTGAATTGGAGCATTAAGGTAAAGATGTTGCTTTGGGTTTACCATCAATCCATCAGTGTCACGTGTAGCATAGTTACGTAATTAAATTACAAAATAAATGGAAGTTGCAATCTGTTAGTTACTGAGAACAAAATGATGTAATCAAATAACAGTTACTTATCAAAATGTTGCTGACTACAAAGGGCTTATACCCAAATATATTATTTTCAATAAAAACCTTATATTTAGAATATAACATTCATTTAGTTTGTTGTTTTTTGTCATCTTTTGCTGCGCAGGAATGCCGTCTTTCGGCATATTTCTGGGCAACGTGGGTTAGCAAAGCTGTTTATGAACTATGGTTTTAGGACTTTTCAGCTTTGTTGCCCAGTTTAAAGCATTTGTTAGAAAAGGGATCCAAAAGTAACCAAATATAATGTTACATTACTTTTTATAAGTCTCATCAGGGTAACTAATAATCTGTAACCTATTACATTTCAAAAGTAACCTTCCCAACACTATCTGTCTATAATATTTATCACTATGCATGAACAAATATAGGAATTATGTACAAATAGTATTTATATTATTAACTTTTATCTACTGTTATTGACTAAAATGCCCATAGCCTGAGCTAATAGTAAATTAAATAAAGAGGAGGTGGCTAAAACTGATACTCAATGGAAATAACAGGGGCTTACAAGAAAATGATATCTAAAGGCAGAGGGCTGTGAATACTCAGAGGTAACTTGTTTTCTATGTCAACATCCAGGAGGCTGTAGCAGATAAAACAGTGCTGGTTGTTTACTGAGAGCTTTCAGCAGGTTTTACAGTAACAGCAGAGCCACCTGTATTCTCACTGTTAGAGCATGCGCTCAGATTTAATCCATAAAGACACATTAAGGAGCTGGCCAGCGGATCTATATCGCCATTTTGACTGCTTCGAAAACAGTGAACCATTTTCAGTAGTGCTTCTGAAAACTTCATTTCCCACATCAACACCAGTCCAGACTCTGACCTCAGCGGCAGACAGACTGCAGCACATGCGGTGCTGAACCCGGGCCAACGGGGCTTACTTGAAAGCTCAACCGTCCAATGGCAGCACCAGAAATGCCCTCTTCGCCTGTCCTTCTAATTTTCACACACGTCTAAGTCCCGTATTTAATCAGTTTAATCCGTTTCAAACTAACACGAAACGAGTCGTTATTTAGGTTAACATTTTGTACCTCGAGCCTTTCGTCGGCTTTCCTGGTCGCCGACTGTTGGAGGTTTTTCCATTGAGTTTAAGATTGAGCCTAGGAGGTCCGCCATCTTGGAATGATAGGGCACACCGTCCAGACTGTTGTTGTTATCGGCTGCAGCTGTACGACTTGCGCAGGCGCAGATGATCAGAGTCTTCTTCGTTGGGTTTTTACAGCAGCTTGTATCCATAGTGCTGCAATCTTCTGGAGATAGTTAACTCCTGCAGTGTCTAGAGCTTCATCATGAACAAGCATCTTCTGCCCTATCTACTTATATGTAGCATCCAATAATGTAATAAGCTTCTAAAAATATAAAAACACCTGAAAATGTTGTAAAAGTTGCACTTAAAGTCCCCTAAAATGTAATAAAACACAATAATATAATAACTTGACCAAAAATATGATAAAACGTCTTGACTGATATTGTAATAACATTTTTACAAAAATGAAACGAATGATGTAATCATTTTAACAGATAATGTAATAATGAAAAGAAGTATGCTTTTTTAATTCAGAAATGTACAAGTGTGCAAAATGTATAATGCTATTAGTGTCATATTAGCTAATAAAAAAAATAACGTGACACTGATTTCATGTTGGAAAATGTAAACTTTAGGCTTTATGTAGAATTTGAAATTTACAGTAGATGGTAAATGGTATATTGTTAGCAGGCAAAGATGCATTAAACTAAAAGCCCTATCAGTGGGAAATGAACCATGCTAAATGCTGATTGTGTCATTGTGCAAGGATCCTCTATTAGAACAAAGTGGCTCATAGATTAGACACTATCAGAAGATGACTAAATCTGCAATAGTTTGCTGATGTTACACAAGTGAGCAATGAAAGGAAAATGGTTGATTTAATGTCCATGAAATGTTCTTAGTCTTCTGAGTCACCAGTGATTATTATGAATGAAATGTCTCCCTTGCCTCACCTGATCTTATGAAATTTTGTGTAGAGGGGAGTTAACAGACCTAAATATAAACCTAATAAATATCTTGTGTAAATAAATACAGTCAAATGGTACAAGTGAACTCCCTTAATAGTTTGGGAAGGAAACAACAAGCAGGAAATGGGTAGAGCTCTATTAACTATAGATCTTGTAACATTGACCCGTTGTTATACCAATACTGCTTCGATATGCATTTTGGTTTGGGTTAGATATGTGATTCCACTTAAGTTTATGGCACAGTTCTTTGTTATGTTATTAAAGTATCATTCAGGATATTTTATAACATTATTGGTCAAGTTATTACATCATTGGTTTTATTACATTTTCTGGAAATTATTATATTATTGGGCCTTACATTCCACCACATTCCAATGTGTTCTTTACTCCTGCTCCTGTTTGCACTAACCCTTTCATTTTCTTCCATCATGTCATTTCTCTCTGATACATATTTTCTGCAACTAACAAGCACATGCTGTACAGTTTGTGGTACCTGGCAATGATCTCAGAAACCAGTTGGATGCTTCCCTGTAATGTGAAGGATGTGAAGTGAGCTGTTCAGAGTACAGTGTCCTTTTCTAGATGAGCAGAGTTTTTCTTTGCTGTGTTGAAAAACCAGCATGTAAAATATCCACTGCCACCCTGTGTACCAGAGAGGTATAGTGGTGGAGTGAAACTAAGTTTAAATACTCAAGTAGCCTATTGTACTTAAGTACAAAAACACTTTAACTTAACTTGAGTATTTATATTATATAAGAAGAAGATATATTTCATTAATCTCCTAGGGGAAATTCAATTTTTTCCCTCTGTTGTCATATACACACAGGCCCAAAATACACACACATGCACAAACAGGACTTATACAAGCATCAAATGGAGATATGTCAGAGCAAGGGGGCTGCCCATGGACAGGTGCCCCAAGGAGCTGGGGGTTCAGTGCCTTGCTCAAGGGCACCTCAGCACTGCCTAGGAGGCATACTGGCACCTCTCCAACTACCATTTCATATTTGGTCTAGACAGGGACTTGATCTGGCGACCCTCTGGTTCCCAACCCAAGTCCCTATGGGCTAAGCTACTGCCTGCTACCACCTGCTTTACACTTCTTCTCTACTGTCATTCAAAGATTAATATTATGGGCTACTTTATACTCCATTTCATTTATCTGATAGCATTTATTACTAATTACTTTCCGGATCAACATTTTATATGTCTGTTTTTATAAAATATGCATTGACAACATTCAGATGCAAATGGATTATGAATTAGGAGTAAAATCCAATAAAAATATGTGTATAATAAATGCAGCACTTTGAGTAGGCATATTTTCCAAAATAAATACTTTTACTTTTGATACTTTAAGTACAATTTGTTGCTAATACTTGTGCATTTTTACTTAAGTAAGATTTTGAATGTAGGACTTTTACTTCTAACACGTCTATAAGCATTTTTTAAAATTTATTTTAAATTTTACAGTAACCTTAAATCAGCATTCTGTAGGTCATCCACTGGCAAAATAAATAAATAAATAGATTAATAATTTCTACATTACTTTGAAATTAATCACATTTTTACAAAATTTCCAAAAATGAAATAAAATAAAATGAAATAAATTAAAAATAGAAAGCAATGATATATGTTAGTAATAATAATATATTTTAATAATTCGTTTTAATCACTTTTATAATTTAATAAGAAAGTAATATATCTTTTTTATATTTTAATGACACATGTGCAGTCATGGGATTTGAGATGGGAAAGCTTGAAGAAGGCAAAGTGCTTTTAAATTTAGCAGGTTGTTCATTGCCCTGTGCTTTATTCTGATGCTGAGCACAGTACTAGCCTCCTCCTGTTTTTTTGACCAGGCCCAAACAAATACAGCTGTAAAAACATCCTTTAGACTGAATAATCACAGACTGGATCATGATTTGTCCCCTTAAGGTGGTTCATCTGTACATATGTGTGTCTGAGAGAGAATAAACAAGCAAGCAAACATCTCTATGTATGCACTAGGGGGCATGCTACACAAGTACATATCTGTGTGTCTGTGCCTTGTGTTGTTATTGTATTGTTAACAATCCTCCCCTGTGTCACTGGAGCAGCGTGTTTTGTGCTGTTTGATTGTAGTTTCACAGCATCAGCAATAACACACCAACTACTGCCATATTCAGATGTGGGCAGAGCAGTGGTCGAACAGAGGGCAGCAGTGAAAACACAGCAGGACAGACAGAATTGTACTGCTTACTGTGTCTAAAACAATTAGTCAGTATTTCACCTATAATTATAACTTTTGGAGGGCTTGCTCTTTTGAAGGAGTCCTTATGTATGTAAGTACAAAACCAAACAGCTGTCCCTGTTTCATTTTGTGTTGGTGAACAGTATAGATCATTCACAGTATCTCCAAAACACAGAGCAGTTTGAATAATAAAGTTTTGCTCTGTACACTTAGCACAAAAAATAACAGCATGTTTTTTTGTAAAATGCATAAAAGCAATCTTAATTCTCAAGAAGCTGGGGCGGTTGAGTGAGCTGAGTAAGCTGATAGTCCTGACCTTCAGCCCTCAGACTGGGATCATTCAGTGATACTTTGTTATTGTGATTTGGACAGAGCAGGACGGACTCCTCCCCCGTGGTTGAAATGCTGTATAAATGCAGCATCAGCCTGTCAACAACACTGTCTGAAAGCTTATTGGTACCAAAACATGAAGGGACTGAGCTTGGTTCTCCTCGTGCTTCTCCTGATGCTCGCCGTCGGGGAGGGTAAGCATTGATGGATACACCAATTTTTCTTACTGTGTGAGGTCTGATCAAGTGAATCATGGTGTGTCAAAATGCTCCAGCTACACTGCTGCACTCATTACCGGGCTTGTTTGTGTGGCTCAGAGGAGACGTGAAACAGAATAGTGAAATCACAGCTTGACAGTTTTGTTAACCATGAAAGTAATTACAGTTGTGCTAACTTCTTTTTAAGATTGATTTATTGTGATAATGAAAAAAGGTCAACAAGTCATCAGGAACATGGAAAAATATATGTGATTCTTTTATAATTTTCTGCAGGCAATGATCCAGAAATGCAGTATTGGACATGTGGGTATAGAGGACTCTGCAGACGGTTCTGCCATGCCCAGGAGTACATCGTTGGTCATCACGGTTGCCCTCGGAGATACAGGTAGGCCTGTGCCGAAGACAAAACTTTGGAAATGACTGCTAATTGTGAGGTTAACTTAAGTTGCACTGTGCTCATTTTCAGATGCTGTGCTGTGCGGTCTTAGCACCTGCATGCACCAGCATGAGGGCTGACATCTCCAGGTAACTGACGACGGCGCTCTTCCGGATAACCCATTTCAACAACCTTACTCTCAATCGACACCTCTTGGACTTCTAACACGCTGTGGGATGTGACAATGAGTGCTTTGGAAGTGGACTTCAACTAGTTAGACCTGACTTATTCACAGCTAGATGTGCAGCAGATGTGTAACTGTTGCTTGATCCTGTATCTCACCTTTAATAACATTTATAACCACTCCTTTGTGAACAGTCAGTTGTACTCTCTGAAATGCAGTGTTGCCAATAAATGCATGAAAATAAATTTGCTCATGTTTTGATTTGTTGCTGTTTAGTTAAGATAATCATCACTATTCACTATTTTAATCATGCTGTCCCAAATAGCGTAAAGCAATCTTTCACTTTACATTTGAAAAACATCCAAATATGGTGTTAACACGTCTATGTGCAGCCCCATTACCCATCTGGTTTGACCTTAGGGAAATAACAGCATGGAAAGCAGTCTGAGTCGAGTCTGGCATGCTTTTTGCTCAGCGCTGAACTGACAGGACACAATAATGGTCAAGTGACTGACCCAAATAGCTGTGATGGAATAGAGCTTTTGTGAATGAAGTGTTATGTCTCTTGTCTGTGTTTATGTTATCTCACCATTCTGTCTGTCTGTCTGTCTGTCTGTCTGGACAACACTGTCTGGAACAGACGGACAACGCCACAATCCGCCAGTCACGACTGCAAAGCAAATTCATTGTCGCATTGTCTGCCTATCAAGGATTGGAAGGTCAAATATCTGTGTTGGTGAACTTTGGCTTTTATTTATTTATTTATTTCAGGAGGCATCATGGCTGTCAGCTGAAAACAAGTATACTCGCCTGTTTGAGGTAACACCACTACTGGACAACAACAAGTCCTGTTAAATAATGAAATAATTACATTTATTAACTCTATGATTTAAACATTTTATTATCCCTCTGGTTACTGAATGTACTAGATTTAACTGGACCAGGATCTGAAGATGGTTGATGACTGGTCCGGGCACGTAGGTGCTAAAGGCATGGATGCTATTTGTAAACAGGAGCCTCTGTATTGTGCTCTGCATTGTCATCTAGGTGGAATCTTTGTGTTATTCAGACAGGCGCAGCGTGACCTAACCACAAAGGGGTAACCCGACACAAACCTGTTTACACGAGGCTGTCTGTCTTCACAACAAAACAAAGTTAGTACAGGATGGATTTTTTTAAAACTGTCACAGCATATATAGTTTTTACAGTGAAGAAACTGGGCTGTGAAGATGCTGCAGGTGCTTATATAAGTTAAAGACAAACTAATCATAAATATATTCTGATGCTAGCAGGTAATTATGACCTTTGCACTGCGGCCTGAGTAAGAGCCACAGTAATATGAGCCCTGGTTGGGGGCGCAGGTCCTCAAATCTGAGTGTCCTACCCAAATAAAATGGTAACTGTAATGAGAAATTGTTCATTAGATGGAAAATCAAAGAGCCAACACTTGACTTTGAGAATGTATTTCATATATATGTGTCTTTTTATGTTAGGTAAATGTGAATATAATGATCTCATAATACTACATTCCCAAACTTAGTATACAATATGAATTTAGGCAGATGCTCTTAGCACCCAGCACCCACAGCAAGCAATGCTCTTTACACCCAGGGTGTAAGCAACCAATGTGGCTATTTATACCCAGGTGTACGTTCCTGGGTGTCCTAACAATGCCAAGGCTAGCTATTGATTGATGTGTCAGCCTGACAAGTACTGGCCCATCACAGTACGCAGTGGGATCCATTATAATGCGTCATAGCCAAATAGCTGCAGCGTGACTATTCTCACCTGGGTGCACACTGATGAATTTATCATTTGCCGAAGTTACTCTAGACAACATTTTGCTTTTACTTATTTTCTGTTGTATACACATATATTATAGTGTCGGATGTTGACGTTAAACATGGCCAGAGTTACAAATAATGAGGTAAATGTGTAAAAGTATTCCCTGTGAGCAAAGACCTCAGGCTTCATATACCACTCTGAATAGGCTACAATATCCAATGTTTTTTTCTGCTTTCGAAACAAGGTAACGTCATTGTATAATCAATTTCTTGATATGGTCATTTGTTCCAGGCTCGCTACTATAAATGTTTACATTACCTAGCCTACACTGCTACATGTAGAAACATGCTGACATTAGAGAAGTATGTAATCATTATACTGAATTCCTGCAGGAACATACAAACATGTCTGAATTTTCATGGTAGAAAGTATTGCTATACTCCTGTTACAGTCATTCCCTTGCTGCAAGTACACTACTACACATCTTTAAATCTCTCCGTGGCATGGCGCTGCCCTACATTTCCAATCTTCTCCATTCCTACACACCTCCTCGTTCACTCAGTTCCTCTGATGCGCACTTACTCTCGATTCCCCCTTCCAGTCTCCGTACTGTGGGTGACAGGGCCTTTAGTGTAGCTGACCCTAATCTGTGGAATACTCTTCCTCAGGGTCTGCGTCAGTGCACATTGGTGTCTTCCTTTAAGTCGCAACTGAAAACTCATCTTTTAGAAAAACCTTTCCTAGTGTTTCAAAATATGTTTTATGAATATTATGTTATTTTTATCTGCTGTTGTTGCTTTGTTATTGCTTATCAACTTTTATCATGTACTGACTGTCTTATCCAGTTTTGTAAAGTGTCCTTAGGCGTCTTGAGAGCCACTTAAGAATAAAATGTTATATTATTACATGTAGCTACATGCTAATGTCAGGAAAACTAAACACATGCATAAACCTGAAAATAAGCTCAACAGGTCCCTTGACAAGTCTTCTAGACCAGTGGTTCCCAACTGGTCCAGGGACGTTGTCCAGATTTCCCCTTAGCCGTTACTTCAAAGTCCACACAGTTTCATACATTCAGCATCGTACTTGTGTTTAGACATGTCGTCAAACTAGCGTGCTGTCTCTGTCAAGTAGCTGTCTGTAAGTCACTCACTCTACAGCAGGAAGCGGCACTTCAAAATAAAATCTCTATGCAGGGAATTCACCGTACTTAAAAATAAAGTGTGTTTTTTACAAACTTGACAAATTTGCGAATCACTTGAGGTCCATTCAGAATGGACCCGTGACCCACCAGTTGGGAACCACTGTCCTAGACCTTGCAGTTGAGAGGTATCACTTGTGACGCTGCCAACACTATATTCCATCAGAGCTAAATTCAGGGTAGAGTTGAAGTTTTGTTTAGTCAAACCAGAGAATGGTTTTCCTCACACTCTTAGGGCCCATTAAGTTCCACTATACAAGATCTAGGTATGATGTCATAAGCCTATTACTCTTATATCCATGACAGCGTGATTAATGGAGCACTGCAGACATGTCCTTTTAGCAAGCTCACTAACAGAAGCTCCTTAAAGCTCTATTAGAGGGGACCATTGGGTCTTGTCATCTCAGCGTATACCAAATGTTTCCGCACCCTTCCTTGCAAGTTAGAGTAGTGCAGCATATTTGAATAAGTATTGTGTTCAGACACTTTTGGCTCAATTATAATCCATACATACACACAATAATAACTGTGGATCTGACTTCTAGTCTTTGAGAATCCTGCAGACTTTTAAAGGGGAGCATATGCTGCATGCTATATACAGCAGCAGCCAGAAAACATACAGTAATACTTCACCGGGCTTCACTCCCCACATGCGTAAAAAAAAAAAATCTCTCCAGGTGACATAAATCAACCTGACCTGTTTCCACCTGAAGGGATGGATTCACTTTTATCTCACCACTTCCTGCAAAGTGGGTTACTAACCTCTTTACAGATGCTGCGATGATCTCCTCAGTAAGAACACCTATGTGCAGACCACCAGTGCTCACTACTTGTTGCTTACTCGAGCAGCAAAATGTGAAAAAGCTGACACAACTAATATGATGGCAGCCTAACAAAACCACTGTAAAATTTGTTAACTATGATGACACCTTGATGTCTGTACATGCTTCCACCCAAAAATCAATTTCAGTTAAATAACATTGGTGTTGTGTAAGCAAATACTTAAACCACCAAATCTGGAACCACTTTTAATCAATTAAAATGTTAAACACAGAGAAACATTCAGATATATCTTGTTGTTCAGAGGCATGAAAATTCAGAGCTTCCCTGACAGAGGGGCGATTTTATTCCAACAGTTTTTCCAGAAAACTGATTCTAGGAAAGTTAAGGTACATGTAAAACATCAACTGTAACTGCAAAAAAATGTACTAATTCCCTCGAGTCGCATCAGTGCAGATTCAACATGAAGAGGTGAAGTTCAGTGCCATTAAAAATCATACACCCCTTGAGTTTATGCATTTTTGCACTAGAAGAGATTTTCGTAGGTGTTTCATTTTAGTTGTAGAATAATTTTAGGTACTATTATCCTAGAAAACCTAATAAATGCGAAGCAGCTATGCAGAGCTAACTAACTATTGTCTTATCAGGTCTTTATGGTATTTCTGACAAAACCTATTATCAGTATTTCATTGCTTATACTGCTCAGATCTTATAATCAGGCCGTAGCCACAGGTTTTAGAGATGAGCTACCACTGAAGATTGCTCTGATGCTAAAAACAATCTCTGGGATTTCAGAGGATGAGCTGAAATTTAGAAAATGTGAGCGTAGTGTATGGTGAAAGCCACATAACCAAATGCTGTAATTCATCAAATCCACTTCTTGAAATGGGTCCTCTGTCTTCAAGTTGCAAATAAAAATCATTTAAATACATAACCATAAAAAAATAATAAAAGAAAATACAACAGGCTGTGCTTTCACTGCAATGTTTGTCATGTTTACTTCTGGTTTTCTTTGCAACATGAAAACTTGGACCCAGTTTTCACGTCCAAAACTACACTCAGGTTGTCTTAATTTTAAACCAACCCGCATTACAACATTTATTCCAATGATAAAGTGGTGATTTTTGCTGCCTTTAAGGACATAATTACACCTTTAAAGAGCAAATATTGCACAATATTGTGTTGTAAGCTACAATAACATGAGTATAAGATCCGTGCATCATAGTATTTTTCACTAGCATTAAACTGTGTTGAAACAAGGGGTGTTTTATTTCTTACACCCAAATTTGTGTGCAATTTCATCTAATAAAAATGAACATCACACTGACTTCGCACCACTTTGTGCAAAACCTCAAGGGGAGTATGAAAAGTTCATACAGCACTACATATGACAACATGCAATTTCACATCTCCAGCAAAGACATGCCGTAACTTGGATACCTGGCCTGTTGGGTTCAAATCTGTCAGATGGTGCCGCTGAGACAATAAGGTGCAATCTTTCACATTGGTGGCACAGCACAAACTTTAAAATTTTCCCAAATAAAAAACTCAACAAAGAAAAAGCAAAATGCCCTTGAAATTACAGCAGTGGGCTGATCTAAGCCTGAGAGTCCGATTGTCTTAGCTTAGGAGAAAGGTGTGATTTGGTGCCCCGTGTCCAACGGGATGACTGACGTCGAAGCCAGTTCTCTTTCAAATCAAAATGTCACCTGAAGCTTCATTTTATAGGTTAATCAGTGTTCCACAACTTGTTACAAAAAAGTCTGATGGAAAAAGTATTCAAATTTTTTTTCTACTTTGAAGAAATTTAAAATCTCTATAACACGTCAAATGAAGTGAAATGAGAGTGCATCGACAACAACACTCCTTTCAAACAGTTTATAAAAAAATAAAGAGCCAATCTGACAATCCGTGTGCCTGCCAGGACAGAACAAAGCAAAACACATCAGAACGTTGCTATAATTATTTGTTGTTACAGAGCTGGATTAGCGGGTCCGCTTTGGGACAAAAACTCTGACTCGCTCACAAATTGGCAGCAAACATTTCAAAACAAGACAAAAAAACAAAACAAAAACCCCACTGTAAAACGACAAAAGCAGTTTTGAACTCAATATTGACAACAGTAAAACAAAATTTGCAAACTTATTTACACTGATCATTTACTAAAATAGAAACATAAATCATCCATCTTCGCCATTGTCTATTCTACTACGCCAAATGCTGTAATTGAACCTGTCGTTAAAAAAAAAAAAAAGAAAAAAGGTTTCAGTCCCAGCCACAGAATGAAAGGTTGTAGACGAGTGTTGCTCAGTGCACACCAGTAAAGATACAATCACAAAGACTGCCTGTAACTTATAGCTGTCCTTGTTAGGCCAAAGACAAAGATGATGATGGCATATTCTGTCAAATTCAAGAGCAAAAGACCCATAAAATATTTTGGCAGCGCTTCAATACAAACAGCATTTTCATATTTAAATTTGGTAAAAATTCATTAATATATCTTAGTCCATTTTGTAGCAATTTATTTTCTGTAGCAATTTATTTTCTACAAATGTAAATTTTAATTCAGCTTTACAGAAGTTGAGTCCAACTCAGGAGCTTGAATGTAACTCTGATGCTGTTTGAATTAATGCCTGTCCAGCAGTGACGATCGGACCACACAAAACAATGCATGTGTCGGATTTATACAGCACTGAAGACACTGTAGCAACTCTCTGATAGCAGGCCTCTGCCTTAAATCACACCCTCCATTATACTTTCAGTCATTGTAGACATTGTAAACAACATATAAGGTAGGGCTATGGCTTAACTGTCATTGAAAACAAAAAATAGATCACTGCATGCTACAGATCTACCTTGCAAAATAGTCCTCATGGTTTGTGTGCTGAATTATCTTGAGCTGAGCCAACACCTGGGTGTCTGCGCAGCTCAAATGTGCCCCCTACCATTGGGATGGAGCATCAAAAAGGCTTTAAAGGACCCATGAAGTGATTTGTCGCTTCCTGAAAGACTTATCCAAATAAAGTAAATTACACAGGTCTGAAGGTTTGTAGAAAGTTTGCATTCAAAACAGCCAAAATTCTTTTCTTGAAAACAATCTGATTTTTTTAACTTGCACTTAGCTGATGTCAGGTTGAAGGTAGTGTCTATAAACATATATCTGAATATGTACTCAGAATCTGTGTGCAGCAGGACAAGATTTTGGTAGTGGAAGCATTCTGGTTTCTGATTGTAGTTTGATTAGTATTTAACGATAAGGTTTGAGCAGGCGTCATGTGAGAAGCAAAAGAGGCGGAACGCACTGGGTAAAATGTGGAGCCCATCCGACTGACAAGGAATTATATGCATCTATCTGTTTATAAAAAATGGTAAACTATAACAGGGTTGGAGGAGGAAGTCTTGGCCCAGATATTGACTGGCTACCGTGGAACCCCCAAAATATTGGCCATTGCCGCCAGGGGTTTAATTGTTGTCAGACTGAAAGCCAATGGGCTCTGAAATTGGGTTTGAAGTACCACACTAGTTTGTCCCGGCAGTAGTATGCCTACTAAAACTAAATACTGTCTCCATGTGTTAATGACAGAATCTAATATGTGATGACTTCATCTTCATTCATCTCGACAGTTTTTAAGGAACCAGCTGTTACTAAAAAAAAAAAAAGAGACAATATCTTGAAAGGATCTTAGCTGTGCCGTGGGTAAACGTGCAGTATTTCATTTGTTAGTTGTGGTTTTGGCTGTTTCAAGTGCACCTTTCTAACCCTTGCATCGTCTTCATCTCTTCAACACGCCCCTTTTCACTTCATATTCACTTCATAGCATCTTAGCTTTGTGCAATTTAGCTTTCCATATCGCCCATTCCAAAATATGGACTCACATTGTCACAGTTCTGTACCAGATTAAAGCACGTTCAGCTCTAAGGCCTATTTTGCAAAATAATGACAAAACAAACTGTATATTAGGGTTTGGAGATAGGACGAATACATCAGCTATGGACTGAATCTATGGCTGATGGAATTCGTTTGGCTGCGTTTAAGTCACCACAGAATGTGCAGTTATATGTCTGCCACAACGGGATTCAAGGCTGCGACCATGATGCACATATTTAACCACTAAGAGCACAATTTCGATGTCATCGGTAGCTGCAATGGAGCTGGCAATGTGAGGCTTCAATAGCCTGCACAGCATAAAACACATTACCTGCACTCCGCTGTGGCTTTTCAGGAGACATCATGTCAGTACGACCTGTTTAATGGCTTTATAATCCAGTAGTACACTGCGGTTTTTGCAAGTGCAACACACAATGTAGTTAAAGTGGTGACGGCTGCCAATTGGAAAAGCCTCCCCTATCGTCCAACCCTAATAAGTATCATGTGTAGTGATGTGGTGGCACAGAACAAAGTCATGAAAGTAAAGATATATGGCCAAAGATTTTCAAACACATTATGGCCGTGCATCAAACTGGAGCATCATTAGCACTGGGGATAGTCCAAGAAAACGATCACCTCTTCCACCGTCCGGCCAAGCTGTGACGTTTGGCTCCAGGTTATACATAGTGGAGTTCGATCTGAGTTCACTCCATACTCTTTAAGAATTTGCCGACACGGAGGCTTCTGATAAGCGCCTCTTCCTCATCAGATCTCTACAAAATTAATTCCACTTTTGGTCCCGTTCTCCTTTTCTGAATTTCATCTTCAGCATCTGAAAAGCTGGAGTTAACTGTGAAGGACTCAGATAGTTCCTTGCAGTCCAGGGCAGCTGGCTGGCTTGTGTGTATGGTGGTGGCTTAGCCTACTCACATTCAATGATCTTCAAGGCAGGAGCGGTCATTTGTGAAATAAGTAGATTGGCCTCTGAAAACCTGTTGTGATGGGAAAAGATTTGAAATTGACGTCAAGCTTCAGTGGTGAATATTGTGTAGTGCATAAATGTGTTGTGAACAATTAGTGAATTACCTCTTATTGAACACTTGGGGGCCCCAAGGTACTCAGAACTGGTGAAGCCCACCTCTGTTGTAAGGTACGACGAAAACTGGTCAGGTTTGAGGCGGATGTTGTAAAAATTCCTGCTAATATTATCCTGTAAAGTAAAAGAGAAAACAAATATTTCAGCCAAATAAACCAAGCTTTAAAATCCCTTGTATTTTTGCTTTGCATCACAACAGAACGTGTCCTCTCAGTCTCTTACCGTCAGCTTCTTCCTCCTCACATATGACTCCCAGGGCTGCGGCTCCAGGATGAAAATGCCTCCAGGACGGAGATGTCTGTAAACTCTCTTGAAGAGCCGCTTGAGGCCACAGTCTCCCCAGTTCAGGTGCACCCATTTGGTAACGCTCAGGCACATGATCACGTCGTACTCTGGCCGCTGAGTCAAAAGAAGATTATCGTTCTCCAGGACATAATTGGCCTAAAGGAGAAGAGAGGCACGGTTAAAAAAAAAAACAATACACTGACTTGACAGGGCAAACTATTTAGTGCTACTCAGCACTGTGACTGGAATAAAGACTTTCACTGAAACACAAACTCATGACGATCATGGTCACAGATTAAGAGCTGGTATCTGCAAAATCTTATCTGATTGGCATTCATTAAAATGTCTTAAACGGGAGTAAAAATCCCAAAATTGCACATTTATAATAGGATGCATTTGTGTGATACTGACTCTTTGGCTCTTATATAGATTAAAAAAGGAAGGCAAGGCTATGCAATGTGAACAAACACAGCATAGCCACCAAATTTTACTGCTGCTCTGTGAAACCATTTGACTTACAAATGCTGCAGGATTATAATGAGAGCATGTGTTTAGAGAATCCCAGATTTGTTGTAATAATTGATGCAAGACTTAAAGTGATTCATCTAGCATAAATGCCAAACTTTAGCTGGCTCCCACTTCTCAAGTACACACTGATACACAAGATTGATGCTGAAAGAGCAGAACAGAAGACAAAAGAACAGAGGTGAGGACAAACAGAGGGAAAGTGTTATTTGATCCAGATCACCATTTTAAGTGAAGACGGCTGGGAACAAAGTTTAGGAAACTTGATTATCAGAACACACCTTTTTCCACAGTAGACATGTTGGAATGTAGTATCAGGAAAAACAACGGTGTTACTAGCAGTAACTGGGGTTTGGTCCATCACAGAGAGGGTATAAATAGTCAAAGCTTTCCTCCTACTGACTCAAACTGTATTTGGTTATTCAATAATTTGGGAACTGATGAGAATTTGGTGATGAGGAGTAAAAAAAAAACACCTCCTGTATTTGATTAAATTTGCTTCCCACACTCTAACTTAAGACCACGGTAGATTTGTCAAACAACAACACATCCTGACATTTCTCCCTCAAATCCATCCTGTGTTGTACAGGCTGAGGGGGCTCAGGCGTTCGTCTTGAGGCTTTTCACTCATTAAACAGGATAAGCTCTGTGCTGCACTGCCATTATCTCTAATGCTCGTAGCAGGGAGGAAGGCAGTTATCGATTTCATTCAGAAACAAACACTACGGTTCCTGCATCTAACCAATTCATGTGGCTGCCTACACGGAGCCTGTGAGGCACAAGGCCAGTGGAGTGAGGAAACTCTGATAGAAATTAGAACAATAAAAAGGCTCGATGAGAAAGCTTTATATTTATAAAGAGAAAAGCTGTTGTGCGATGTGTCAAAGTCTCACACAATGCTGGCGTGCGATAAATCGATAACGTTAGAAATGCTTGAAAAGGACAGGCTGCTCTGCTCTTTCTATTTTCCATCTTTTGCATCTCAAAATCATCTGCAGCTTCAGGGAACAGTGAGCCTCTGGTTGGAGATGCATACAACAAGGTGTGCAACACGCAAAGATGTAACGGTGGGCAAACTAGTGGTAAGATAAGATAAACTAAGTCTAACGCATGTGACTCAGAAAATCAAACTGGTGGAGATGCTTCCTTATTAAAGGATCTAACCCTAAAATTTTATGGCCAACATGACTGCTTTATTAACTTATAAGAATGGAGAAGTCTGTGTCCTTTTGACTAGGAGAAGAGTAGCTATTTTAAAACAAGAAATTGACATGTATATTAAAAATAAATTAATTTATTATGGTTTCTATTGCTTCCCAAATGTATCTTAACATTCCCAATTTCATTTTACTTTTCAACAACGCACCCAGTCATCCAAACATGGAGAAACGTCCTTCAAGATTGATTAAATGTTTGATTTGTCTTTTTAAATGTGAAATCTATAAGACTCTGTAAAATAATAAAAGATAAATAAATGTATAGTCAACTGTGCTATGCTATTCATTTTCCTATGTCCCTGGAAAATGAACACCATATACATCTTGTCCAGATCGGCTACATGGTGCAACCTGCATGCCATAATGGAACAGACTGTGCTGTGACAATGCTATCCCTAATCTAGAGGCAAAACCATTGACATTTTCGGGATGCAAGGAGAATAAGTGGGCACCTAATTTATGTCACATCCTCTTGTGAAGTCAGTTAGACCACAGAGTGTTTTTGTACCAAGCAGCCTCTCTCCCAACAAGTGCTTTTTCGGTGGGTTTTAATATGGTTTACAAGGGCCGGTTTCATTACATCATGCTTCTAAGTCTTAATGAATATGGTGCAGATATAACGCAGGCAGTGCCTAATTGTGAGATACTGATTTTATTTTGACCTTCATCTAAGCTCCCAAGCAATAATGATTCGGGAACTTCATGCTGCCACCACATGATCACCCAGAGAATGCCGTCTTACCTTGATGAAGGACACATTTGAGGGGAACTCTCCGGGCCGTGTGGCGGGTGTTTCTGTTAGTGGAGGTGCAGCAATGGGCCCCCTGGAGATGCGTAGTGACACAGGAAAAGAGCAGCTCACAGAGTGATCTGTGGGGGGTGAATCACAATCCTCCTGCTCCATTTTCTCTGTTTTGTCATCCTGCCTCCGGGTCCCTGCCTCATCTGTGTGACAGCAGTCATTGTCATTTACAGCCTCTGCAGGGCCACTTTCTCCTTTCACTGGTGTCCCGTTTTCATCCCTGCTCGCGGCTTCATTGTGCTTCTTGTCTGTGCCTGTGAGACTCCCATTTCCATTCCTCTCCTCCTGCTTGGTGCTCTTTTTCTCCTGCATTGCATGCCTGGCCTCTTGGGTCTGCAGTTCAGACAGATAATGTCTGATGTTTTTCCGGGCTGCATGTACCAGAGCATTGTCAATATCCAGGCCCAATATGCGGGCAGGTTTGAGCATTTTGGCAATATAGAGTGTTAGGTGGCCTGAGTTACACCCCAGATCCAGAACATCTTTACCTTCAAACCACTCTGGCTGAAGCACACGTATCCGTGCGTCTTCACTAGCACCTGGGTTGCGGTAGCCATAATACTTGTTGTAGTTCCCATACTGGAACTTCTTCCTCTGATGCTCCTTCGCCTGGTTGTAGGACTGCTGGTGCTGGCGACCTCCTGGCCCTGTTCTGGGACCACTCCTTGGTATGTGGAAGGACTGGGAATTTCTCGATCCCCCTGAACCCCAACTTCTGTCTCCAGATCCTGACTTTCCAACTGGCGTAGAATGGGTCACAGGGGGCTCAATTTTGCCAGAGTTGCGCCTACGCTTTCGTCTGCTTGTGTGCTGGTTTGGTGCCCCCGATATGGAGGATGTGGACTCCTCCATTGATACAGACGTCATCTCCTCCTTGAAGCTGGCTGAGGTGTCGGCTGAGTGCTCGTGGGAATCCCCTGTGACACTGGAGAAATTGTTGGACTCTTTGGAGACGTCTAGTGCAGAACATGAGGCTAACATACCTGGAAGTGGTGCAGAGGTGCCAGTTTTAACCTCACCTTTTCCTGATTCTGAGAGGTTCAACTGTGAGGTTGAAATCCCACCACCACCACCTCCACCTCCTCCTCCTCCATGGTGTCTGTTGCGGTGTCTCCTTCTGCCACCACTTTTAAAGGGGGACACCAAAAAGCTACTGTCTGCTATCCCGCTGTTCAGGTTCAGCGGATCTGTGATGTCTCGTGGGATGAGGATCTCCACAGGGTCTCGACTCTTCGCTGGCAGCGGGGAGGATTTGGGTGTCTCTGCATTGAGCGCCTTGTTGACATCCTCATCCAGCAGGCTGTTGAGATTCAGTGGGTCAAAAATGTTCCCACCCAGGAGGAAGTTGGTTGGCAGGACGGAGTCACTCTCAGAGTTGGCCCTTCGTCTCCTCTTGCCAGACGTTGGATGCTTGAACCCAAAGTTTGCTGTGTTGCGGCGCTTTGTTAGTTTTGTTTGCTGCGGCTGTTTGGAATGATGAAAGCTGTTCCTGCGGTTGATGTTATTCTCGTTCCCTCTGGCCCCCTGTCCAGCATCATCTGAATGGGTGAGCCCGTCAGTCGTGCTGGTGTGTTTTGGTGAGGCTGCGGTGGTGCCTGAGACAGGACAAGCGGCTGCGAAATCAGGGGTGGCTGCTGCACCCTCCACCATCACAGATATATTGCTGTAACCTCCAGTGCATTCTGAGAGCTGCAGAGATGATGCTGGGCTGGGCTGTGGACCTCCAGTTTTCACTGTATCCTCGTCAACAGACATCTCTTTTGGTTGGCAGGGCCGATGCAGGCATGGAAATGTTCCTGGATCTAAAAGTCAGAGAGAACATGTGTCAAATGCAAAACCTGAGGTATGTTTCACAGAATGAGATGCACACTTATTGCTGCAATCACAGACACAGAGCTGCAATCTAAAGTCACTTATACCTGCACTACAACTCTCAAACTCAAGTCTAGGGACCTGCACCATAAAAATGAGGGTCAGTTGAAGTAAATGAATACCAGATAACCCTTTACTCTCCACTGTCACTTCCTAACTGAGTAATGCATTAACTAAAGTCTACGTTTAACATGCAGTCCCTAAAGCTACGTCATTATCATGTTGGGTATCTGACATCTGAAGCGTGTCTACTCAGGGGTTACTGACCTGAAAAGTTTAGGAGTCCCTGACTGTGTTGGACAGTTACCTAGTTAGCAAGCTAGCTCCTAGCTTCTCTATCGCGGGCCAAACGTCGACTAAACGTTCAGCTCCACTCCGGCCAAAAAGCCGTTATTAGACAAACAGTCAAGTACCCACCTCGATATGCTGCTGCCTGAACCCCCCTAAAACCCTGACTCACATGGATGAAAGTGATACTACCTAGCAGATGGCCACCTATACGCGTACAGTCAACAGAGTAGTCACCATCAAAGTAACAGTCTCACCTCTCAGTTCTCCCCGCCTCCGGCCGGACTGTCACTACCGCGCACTCTCTCGACTCGAGCTAACGTTAGCTACGTAGCTAGCACTCAAGTGTCCCTACATCAATACAACGGTGGCAGGCGGCGCGAGCAGGCAAGTGAACGCAACGCGGGTATGGCGCGATGGTGTGTCCGCGGTGAAGGCTCCTCTGCCCCCCAAACTGTGTTGTCGACTTCTTCAGTGAACTCCTAGTCGCCCAGTGTCAGGCAGGTTGGTGAATAAATTATTCCATTCGCTGATAGAGGCGGCATGGCGGCGCATCCGGGCTCCGAGCTGTAGTCCAAGATGACTGGGGCGGAGATCTGTGACTGGGAGGAGAGCTCCGTCTCTAGGTTATTATAATGAGCCTCACTGAGCCTCATGCTAGTAAACACAAGGGCTGCAACTACACTATTCTTTCTCCATTAGTTAAGAGTGTTAGAGTTACATACGATATAAACAGAAAAAATGTGTTAAAAGCGTTAGAGTTACATATAATATAAACATATGTTTATGATATAAACAGAGAAAAATTGCAAATGTAAAAACAAAATAGTTGACAATGAGCTACCATTAAGGGGCTGTTCGTTACTTATAAGGGGGAGGTGTGGTGCAAAAAAAAGGGGCAGGCGTGTGAAACAATTTTTAAGCACTGGGTAGGCTTGTGTTCTTTATTTTGGCTTGAGGGAGGTACATACAAATTTAATTGGTTCAATTTTTTTTGTTTTTATGTTACCACCAATTTTTAAAGAAAGCATGCCTTCCAAACTACTCAATTTATCATAGCCAGAAACTGTACAAAAAAAACATAAACTGCAGGCTAAAACCCCATTTCCACCAAACACTTTCAGTATGGTACCTTTGGAACCAAAAGTAGCCCTTCAGACATGGTTCAGTTGTCACTCACTGCTCCATCCAGCACTCACTGTATATACCAGTGACACAGAGAGAAGTCTGCACCTTGTCTTTCATCCACAGAACAAGGCTGCACGCCGACATATTCAGAACAAAATTAAACAGGCTGCAGTGAGAGTCTCAGTCGATGGGATATTTAGAAATATCAGGTTTGTGCATTTAGTCCTACTCAGGCAAGCTCAGGGGTTTAGTGTTGCTGTAGCCCACAGGAACACGCTCTGCAATGCTTTTTTTTTCTCCAAGTGAGGATTAGAATATATGCCTTTCACATGACCCGGTCAAAATTAATATATATAAACAATTGATGGTCCACTCATTACTAAAAGTGTATGTCATATAAAAACTAAAGTAATGGTCAGAGTTATCAGTGAAACTTAAGGTGTGTTGATTGATTCATGTCATCATCTCATGCATTGTGTAACATTAGAAGTTAATGTTTGACCCTAAAAGTTGCCGGCAGTCGGCCCAGTGAATTAAATCATTTTTTTCTCCGACTACAGCTGCTGCAAGAAGCAGCAAAACATCCTTCCATTTTACAGTTTACCAATAAAACTCTACACAGTATGAACAGTGGTTACATAAAACCAGCCACAACTCAGCTCCGAGCAGAGTGACTGTCTGCTATTGACCAATCAACGGACTGCAGTGTTCACAGCTCCACCTTTTAGTACAAGATCTGTGTGCTAGGTACCCCAACAGAGGGGGGACCAAAAATGGTGATGGTATGAAACGGTTCCATTGGTGCCAACCACAACTTTTCACAGTGGAAACAGGAAAAAAGCATAACGAACTGAACTGCACCATACTCCTCAGTGGAAAGGGGGCTTAAATAAAGATTGACAACATGTCTCCACTTACCACCACTGCACAGAAATGAAGCCAAAATGTCCCAGTTACAGCTGCTACCATCTTGCTTTGGTGACATCATTTGGAGCCAGGGTCTGCGCAACAGCGATGTCCACGGTATCATGTTTCTCGTCCATACACCCGTCTGACGAGCAGTGTCACTGAATGTGAGCCCACCTATTGGCTCACACAGTTGTCAATCATGTTGTACAATAACTATTTAAAACCAGAAAAACAAGCACTTGAACATACAGCAGCATGTTAAAAACTACCCAAAATGACAGAAACCATTTTTGGGCAAAATTTATTTGATGTTTGCATTGAGTTTTTATTTTGGCCCATGTACTATCCACTAACATGGAGAGGGCGGGCTTTATGACCTGCACTGCAGCCAGCTACTTGGGGGAGCGATTGAGATGTTTTGGCTTCACTTATGAGGAGCTGTCATATTGTCTTTTTATTTATAATCTATATATTTTTATGAGGGGGCATGGAGGGTCAGGCATTTTCCACCACACACTCAGGGAGGCTCAAGGAAAAATATTTTTAGCTTCAGGTAGGGTCAAAATGAAATAAAATAAATAAATAAAAACAAAGGCACGCCCCAGCCACCCTCGTTCCCTGATAAGTAAAGAACAGTTCTTCCAAACATCACTTTAAAGAATAACACTGGGCCTATTGTTTTACTTTTGATATATTTTTAATTCAAAATGTAGCCTTTTACTGCGCATGAGTATAAACACACGTTTTGGTTTTAAGTTTATTAAGTTAAGTTAATTCACTTTATTAATCCCCCTGAGGAGGGAAATTCAATGTTTTCACTCTTGCTTGTCAATTACACACAGGTCTGAAAGACACACACGCACAAACAGGACCTATACATGCACAAAGTGGAGAGATGTCAGAGTGAGGGGGCTGCCCTTGGTGGGGCGCCCTGAGCGGTTGGGGGGGTTCGGTGCCTTGCTCAAGGGCACCTCGGCAGTGCCCAGGAGGTGAACTGGCACCTCTCCAGCCACCAGTCCACGCTCCATATTTGGTCCGGACGGGGACTCGAACAGGCGACCCTCCGGTTCCCAACCCAAGTCCCTATGGACTGAGCTACTGCTGCCCCAGACTGAGCTACTGCCGTTTTCATTACAGAGTAACATATCACTGACAAAATGTAGTATTTTCTGTCTGAATAATTTAATTACCATACTGCAAGACCTTCATGTGTGCAGCCAAGTCCTCCTTACACTTTATAAATACAGGTTTTTCATTACATATACTGATTTGAAAATATTCTAAACATTTAAATTATTCAACCACCAGGAATACTTTACTTAGATGTCCCAGGTAGCCAAAGATGATCAGACCCAGCATCGGCCTAATCTCAGTGCACTGGAAGAAGTAAGTTAGGCTGCGTCTAGTTGCCTGAATCGGCTGAGACTTTGCATGAATAACGCCCCAGAACTGGGCCAAATAAGCTGCCCTGATTCTGCCTGCCGACACTGCTATCATTAAGCCATCAAGAAATGATCTGGCCCAGCATTGTTCCAAACTTGGCACGCCCGAAGAAATAAGTCAGGCCACGTCCGGTTGCCCAATTCGGCTGAGACTCGGGATAAATGAAGCAACAGAATCGAGCAAAGCTGACCTAATTCCGACACTGCCATCACTAGAGCTCCACAACAGTTTCTATTGATTATTAATAAATCAATTTAGCAGAACTTACTAAGGAGGCTAAATCTCCAAATGTATCTTCATCTTTTTTACACTTTTGTCTTCTCCCTGCGCAGATAGAGGAGTGACTGTGAATGTAACTTCAAGTTTATGGTAAGGTTGCACATAAAATCATTGCCAAATTTTGAATGTTGCTATATGTCAGTTAAAAACTCAAAGACGTCTTGGTTATTTTGTTCACCACAGCCATGGCTACAATCCACAAAGCAGCCTTTGGTGCTGATGACACCCTCATAGTGATCGTCAAGGCCACAATCTGAAAGGTAGGCTTGTTCAACCTATCATTGCTCCCCTGACCAGTGTCTACAGTAAGCCTGAAATTGGAGCTGTGGATGTGAACAAGGAGGACATTTTGCTGAGGCAGCAGGGCGGCTTCTTGTCACTTCCATCTCCACATAATTGTGGTTGTTCACCACAGCATTGCAGCTGTTGACAAGGTCTGTTATAGGCCAGGTTGAAGATAAACAGTGGGTCCAGTTTGGAGCAGCAAATTGGTCAGTGCTGCTGAAGCCAGAACCATTTTCTAGATGACGAGCATTTATTTCGTTAGTAGTTTACAGAAGTAGTAACATACAGAGTTACTGCTTAAACACCTGTGTGTTCTTGTAAAATGCCATACCTGATGTTTTATGATCTTAGAGTGAACAAAACAGGATAACAAAAGAGTAAGATTGGCCATCATTGTTCCTCCAGTCCATGCAAACCACTTTGTTTAATTAATCTCATGCAAATGATCAGATTTTTTAGTTTTCTCATAGTGTTGGATTACAGTTAATCTTTCGTGCCTTTGTATAGAGATGCAGCAAATATTCAAGTGACACTTGCTGACCTTTTTGCCAGTCAGTGAAGCCAAGTATCAGCGTGAGGTTTTACGAGGAGAACTGTTGAAGGTCTGCAAATAATTAGTGAGGTATAAAGTTTTATATAGTGATTTTTATTGCAGTTATGTCAGTGTCTTTCTGTGAGATCACTTTGACTTCAATACAAGTTAATTAAAATGAAACACACTCATCTGCAACACGCCATGTTTTACAAATAAATTGGACTGATCAGAATCAGAACGGGAATCGGACATACTTTGATTCGTTAAAGTAGCCTCAATGTAAAGAATAGAGAATTATAAGAAGTAAGAATGAGAGTATGAAATGGAAGTATGTAAATATAAAGCAATTAAATAAAATAGAAATGAAAATGTGCATTAAACATAAAAATAAAATGTAAACTATGCTCCAGTGTTTAACGCTAGTACTTCAGATATTAAAAATATTAAAAATAAAATATATGCCATCACTGTGCTGAGGCTTTAAGTGTGTAAATTTGAACTACAATATATAAATCAATAGAGTAAAACAAGAATAGAAAAAGAGTAAACATAAATAAATATGCACAGTGAGAATACAGTGTGACATCAGGGGGGTTCACAGTGATAAATCCCCAAAATAGGTGAAATTATTTGGAGACTAAAGCATGATATGGTGGAGAATAGATGTGCAACATGTTTAATTTTGATGACCATGTTATGTTATGTTATGCCAACAACACATTTTTTTCCTTCTTAAATGGATCCAGTTTTATAAAAAAAATATGTTTATTTGCAGTAAATACATTTTCACTGAAGGTTTAAAGCATTCACCTCATGAAAATACACTTTTGATAAGTTAGTAGTCTTCCGAATTCCCTCCCATTGCATCCGCTCCAACTCCAAATATGAAACTGCATCACTATAACCAAATTTTCCTCTTAAGTAACCTGCACAGCACTTTCTACACTGTTTCCTTTGAACTGTAGCTCAGAGCATAGATAGAGGGCATGGTCAGACATTTCCCCTGCTCTTTGCTATTAAGTAATTAAGCCCTTAGCCCTTAAGTCAATGTGGGATACTGTAATTATGTAAAGAGATATTGTGCTTGTGGTCAGTGCTGGGGAGGACATCTGAATTTACTGGAGATGCTAGATGTCCTTCAAATAGCCACTAGGTGGAGACAAACTATGAGTTTAATAATATGCTGTGCACTATAAGCTGTACAAACACCTATAGAAATTCACTCTAGCACTATTTAGTTTTACTCTCTTCCTCTTTCTGTGTAGTCTCTTCTTTTTAATCATACTGTATGGTTCATAGTGACTTCATTATTCAGTGCTGCAAAGTAAAACTTAAAATGTTGCAGTTCTCCTGATATGTCAGTTTATTTTGGAATTGCAGAGACAGAAAAAAGACATTTCTTTTTGGAAAGTAACATTGTGGTCGGGAGAACTTCTTACATTGTGGTTGGTGTGATTAATGAGTCAAAACAACAGAGCGGCCCCATTCCACCCGCAGAGAGGCTCCAGCAGTACAATCTGCAGCTGTGGCAACAGGAGTGTTTATGTTTTTAGGTAAAAGATGCCTCCAGTGGAAAGAAAGGAAAACACTACCAGCCAGTTTCTCTATTGATACTGCCGGCTGGAATTTTTGGCACATAAGCTTTCTTCAAACCATCAGGGGTTTCATAACGACTGTGATCTGAGAAAGAGCTTTACAAGGTCCGGCAAGATTCATGAAAATCTGAAGTTATTTATATGACTGTTGTAACTTATTTATAACAGTGCTAAATATTCTTACTTTTAAGAACACACACATATATATTTTCAAATATTAATCAATAAGTACCTGAGCTACTTTAACTCTAGCTTATGAGTTGCCGTGGCCAGCTGCATGAAAACCCAGCATGTATGTCCAATTAAATCTGAGATTTATGCACATTAAAAAGACATTTTGCGGATTTAAGCACCTGCTGGGACTTAAATTTAAGGGTATGATAGAGTAAAAAAGAGCTACCACATGTGTTCACTTAAAAAATACAGCTATTCTGCTGAAGAACAGCAGCCACGCACATAAAAAAATACTGTTTATAATAAAAACCTCAAATATTTTCTGTTCGCCCATAATGTTGGAATAAAAAGATAATCTGGAGTTATTCTAATACAGCACATGCAAAATGAAATTTCTTAAATAAATGATGAACAGGAGCTTAAATATGGATAGGGAAAACTGTGCATTTTTTATGCAACCGTAGAGATGAGACTTTTTTTTCAAATAGGATCCTCACATTTGATATTCTGCGCTGCTGCGTTGACAGCTTGCTCCTAATTGGGTTCCAAATCAGCGCCACAGACTCTGTTGAGTAAATGAGTCACCCCCTTTCTAATCTCTATGGAGAGGGGAAATAGGAGAGAGGGTACCTGTTCCCCCGCCTGTGTCCCTCTCTTTTCTCATGCTAATGGGGGTGCGGTCCTCGATCCCGAGCACCATCTGCCCTTCCTCAGGGTTTGGGCCCCAAGCACTCCAGACGTGTCCCATTGTTTGTGTGTGTCCAAGCAGAAAGTGGTGAGTACACACGGTTCTTGTGGCCCAAAAGGCTGCTCCATCAAGAGCACGAGCCTGCTGTTCATTAGCCTACATGTGACAGAAGGGGGGGGGTTGCACGCGTGCCCTGTGTGCAGTAACATCAGGGGGATCTGCCATTTGTTCTGCTGCGAGTCCTGGTCGGATTGGATGTGTGATGTCATTGTAAGTAACCGTTGGCTGGGGGGTGACTCGACAGGTCAGCGTGCTTGTTAAAAGTAGCACATTATATCAAAGATGTGACTGGTCACAGATGATCTTTTAACTGGTCTGTTGTGCTCCCAATGTCATGCATAATTCATACAAGTTTTGTCTAATGATAATGAATGGTAGACAGATCAACAGACAAACAGTGATCATTCAAACTTCCCAATATGCAGAAAACAAAAATGCAATTACTTTTACTGCAAAACTTGAATCAAATAGCATAAAAATAAAACTATAAAAGCACATAAATAATAAAAACAAAGTTTCTATAGTGAAAAAAAGACAAAGAAGATCTGTTAATACCCACTAAATGGTTCTCAGGCTCACATATCCTACAGTATATCCTCAATACACTGAACCAAAGGGAGTGGATACGCTGCCTTCCCGGAGCTAATTAGTATAGCTTTGTGTACATGCATCATCCCCACTGAGCTCCATCAAAATTGGGTGTCTGAGATGTGACAGATGGATGAATGAACTGAAGGATGGAGACCAAACTACGGCTGCCCTTTCTCAATTTCATTACTGTGGGTGGACGATGAAATGGCAGATTAAAATGTCATTCGCAATCTTGGGAAGAATAATTGCAAACGTGCCGCGATAACCTTTGATATGACCAACTTGATTACAAAACAAATCATTCTGCAGAACACAAAAAGAAAAGTTACTGATTAAATAAACATGGTAAATAAGTTAAATTAGGCAAAATGGGTTAATACTGTGTTCCCTCAGATGTGTGCAGAGCTACTGGCTGAATGAAACACCGGTGTAGAATTTTAATAACCAAAAACAAAGGTGTCAGTCCATGAGGACGTTTTTGGGGAGAATGCCTCCCTGTTAAAAATTCATGACAAAATGAGGACATGTTTACTTGAGAGACAAACAACAACTGCAAAGCAAATGAATCTAACTGTATCATATTGTGCAGTCAAGGTGTGTGCTCCATCTCTGAATCCTCATGTGACCTGACAAGGTAACCTCCCAGTTACCCGACACAACACAGACAAGCAGATTATATGACTTTCCATCGAGGCTGCCCTACTCGTTTTCAAAGCTACATGCTGCTGGCTGCATTGAGATTAGTTATTGAACTGTCCAAGCAAAGGGAAACAAGGCCGCTTCAGAGCCACGGCACACAATAAGCCAGCTGTCAGTGGGAGGGGCTTGTTCAGACCACTGTTGTCATGGGTAGGACTTTTGTGTTGTGTTGCTCTCCGAGAGCGGATAGGTGCTTCTGTTGTGCACTGATTAATATTGACACACAAAGCTTGATTGAGGGCAGAGTTAAAGCAGGGTGTATTCAGATGAGATGTCAGCAAAGGTGGAGTGAATATGAATACTCTGTGGGTTGTGAGTATGCAAAGTGTGCGTACAGGATTGTTTGACATGTTGAGATGAATGCACAAAATTTGGGCTATATTTTGTTGGCTGCAACTGAACATCAACACCTGATAACTGAATAATAACTGACCTTTAGAGGCGCTCACACAGACCCCTCTCTCTAACCCCCAGAGGCCACGCATTTGCCACCCCCATCCCTGTTTTACATTCATAGGTGTGTCTCTGAGAGGCTTCTCAGCAGCATCAGAGATGATGTCCTGCAAATTGTTTCAAATGACTTCAATTGTGTGATTTCACGCTGCCACACTGAGAGAAATAGTTGAGGTGTTATGCTGCACTAACACAATTGCACTGAAGTAGACACACGTTGTTGTATAATTTTAGATTGTTATTCATAACCCTGTATATGTCAATACTTACTGGCTTGTCTGACATTATACCAAAGGAATATAAACACAAGTTGTTATTATGAAAGACCCTATGGTGGCCTTTAGGCAGGTCATCATGTTTAATGTTGTTATTAGGTCCAAAATGTATGTTATCCTCCCTGTTTGTTACACTCAGCTGTTTGCTAAACAGCATTTTAAATGTCTTAAATGTAACCTCCGTCAACTTTGTTTCACACCATAACAACATCAAACAGTGTGGAGCTGCCGAGATTATTTAAGTGTAAGATGGATTTGTATATTGTAGATTTCACTGTCACACAAATGTCATGATAAAAAACCCTAATCCCTCTTCACAACGGATTTACCAGACTGTGTTACAATCCAGAGGTTATAGTATGGTGAATGGGGAAAGCTCAATAGCTGGGTGTTTGTTTGTTTGTTTTTTATACGCCACTCAGGACATTAATATAGCAGCAAACAGGAGTATGCTATATAAAGATATAGTGGAGTAATGGCGTCCCGAGCAGAGAATGAAGTCACGCTCCTTGTGTGTGTTGTAATCCGAGTTTCTCTGTTCTTTGCTTTGGTAGACAGTCCGGCTGCACGTGCATGTTAGTGCATGTGAGTCCCTGTGTGTGTATTCTACTGGCTAGCTAATCCCCACTGCTCTGCACTGTGCTTATACAGCGGTTACCACTGATAACTCCATCCTGCTGTTACAGAGGCACAGCGCCTACCCACTGGTTCCGTCCCAGGTTAACATTGTTAGCTCTGTCAGCACTGTTGCAGATGTTAGCACTGTTTGCTAAGAGTCCGCTCAGCTGCCTCCGTGTTGAGAGCCATGTTCAGGCAATCCCTGGCTCACACTGTAGCCCTTTTTACACAGAGATTTTGTGATAGGGTCGCTTCGAAGTCCCTTCATTCGACAGCATTTTTACACATAACCAAATCATGGCCCGTTCAGCATGTGATTTAAGATAGCATACCAGCATCCCAGAAGCAGAGGAGGCGTGATGGGCATGACATGTAACACAACAGCATTGACCTCTTGTGTGACATATAACATACGCATCAGCAGCACTCTCTAAACTATAACAATTAAATAAGATGGCAATAACAATCATTTACTGTTTCTATTATATAGCCATTGTTCTGGCCCTCTGCTCGGAGTGTTAGGACCTCCTGAACCTCATAATCTCCCCAATTTGTGGACATACAGTATGTGGCCGTTGTTCTTCTTTGAGTTAGCTGCTAACTGCTGCTTGCTGCTTTTTAAGTCTCCCTGCGATTGGTTGTACACATAACACATCGTCAAAACTTCACAGTCGTCTCGTCCTGCTGGCTGTCCCTTGTAAACAGATGTAGATTCAGCTCTGTTACTACCTTGGCTGCCAGCTGAAAGGCGACACAACTCTGTCCCCCCATTCTGCGATTGCACTACTGTACCTTTTATAAAGAATGACAAGGCAGAATAATGGTGAGTAAGTCTCGCCTTGAACAGGCAGTTTAAAGGGGGCTTATGAATCATAGACTTGCTCTCATACAGAGCTCCTTTAATATAACTTTAGTAGAATTCAAACAAAGGAGCACTTTTAAAATGTAGTTGTAGTGTAATGTCGTCTGTATCCAGAATTCATATACATTTCTATAATCTTGCAGTTTAGACTAAATCTCTTCCCTGGACTGCTGTATGGATAGATATATATGTCCCTGGGAAATAAATAAGTTCCCTCCTGGATGTGACACCAGCCTGAGTGCAAATAAATAGTTTGGGTGTCACAGTATTTTATCAGCACAAATCTCCCAAATTGGTTTAGCATCAGAGGCCATCATGTATTCGATTTACAGTATCTATAGTCATTAAATGCACCATAAAAAGCCTCACAACCATCAGACACAGCAGACTATGATACTGCAGAATGTCAATAGGACCCCCCCACTACATGCACCCACCCACCACCCCCACTGGAGTTGTGTTTGAAGGCACAAACTAACTGTCATGATCCAAAACATACGGTAGCATGAGTTAGATGAAACGCTCCCTCTCAGCCTTGGCATCCTGTTTGAGTAAGCAGGTTCAAACATGTAACACAGCCTACATTTAAAATCTCGGCGAAACAGCCAAGGTGTTAAGTGCACAACATTAAACCGCGCTGTAATCTGTAATTACTGCGCTCAGCTGTCAGCGCTTACGTTCCCGTTGAGCCTTTTTCATTCTGAAAAAAAGGAATTAATGAGTTCTTGTACCGCGGATAACTTATCAATAGGTTACCCATAATCAGCAGGATAGAGGCCTACTAACCTCAATTATATTCCTTTGGGGGTAATCTCTGCTGTGCCAGCGCACACAAAAAGTAGTTATCCTGTTTGTGAGTGTAGCTGTAGCATGGATGAGCGTGACCTATTATCTTCTACATGCCAAGTTACCAGTGGAGGGCTTATAGAAGTTAAGCTGATGTGGTAAAAAGAAGAGTATTAATACACTGACTATACCAGCCATGTCTCTTCTGTTTTATCCACTGACATCAGCACACTTAGAGCGATACTTTATAATGCTGCACATGCTTTTTGTTGGTGGAGTGACTGTGTATTTTAAGCACAACATTTGTAATGTGGATGAAATCTAAAATCCTTCAATTTAGGTTTTTGTTTATGTTGATTTAAATCTGCTTGATTGTGTGAATGTTCCTGCTATAATCACTGCAAATAGCCACTTTTAAAAAACAGTGTAACTTACACACTTCAAAATATAGACCTGCTCCTAATAAACCTCAGTTTGAAAGAGTCAAAGAAGCTTCGAGTGTCTTCCCTGCGGCTCGGGTGTATGACACCACCAGAAAACAAAATGTCAGCATTGACTAAAAGTAAATTGCACAGTTGTTATCACAAGATATATTTTCAGGCACAGGTGAGAGGTGAGAGATTTTATTGATCACCATAGCAGAAAGCAAAGTTTAGTTCAGTGGGATTCGCCCACACACTTCATCTCCTCTCATATATCATCATTTCCTGCGAGGCTTGCATGTCTCTCTGAAGCTTCCCTCTACCTCTGCTCCCAAGGCACAGTGAGCTCTGCCATAATATGATAATCTAAACCATAATTTGATATGGTTTATACAGTAGTGATTGACCAGTGCTGTGATTATTTGATTCCAGACCAAAGAACCTATCAGCTCGAATTTCTGCCTTCCATTTTGTGGAATGATACATTCTTCTTGGACGGGTAAGGAAGGATCATAAGGAAATACTACACACACACATACAAATAGTGATGAAAGTTTGCATTCATATTGCAAACAAAAATTATACGAGGTTTCTGTTGATGGAATTTACGGCTGGCCTTGCTGAGTTGGTAAATCAAAGTTGTCTCTGAAGTGAAATAGATCGAACTGGATTGCAAAAACTAACTGCCATAAAATGACTGAACACTGCAGCAATGCATGATATTTCCTTTTCCCCTGAAGGCAGTGGTGGCTGAGCCTCAGGAGGTGTAGTGACTTGACCACGAATCGGAAGGCCGGTGGTTCGATCCCTGGCTCCTGCAGTCTACATGTCGAGATGTCTTAGGGCAATGTACTGAGCCCCAAATTGTGCCTGAAGGCTCCGCAAATATACGTATGACTGGGCATTAGATTAGATCCTGTTGAGCAGACTGGCACCATGCATTGCAGCCTCTGCCACCAGTGTATGAACGTGTGTGAATGGGTGAATGTGGCATGTAGTGTAAAGTGGTCGAAAGACTAGTGAGGCGCTATGTAAAAGAAATGGTTGAACCAATAAGAGGCGCACAAATCTTTGCACTGATTAAACTAGTGTACATAAGTTACAACATAGATAGAAACAAGACTGAGAGTCTACAGCCATGTTAGCAGCTCTGTAGGGGCTGTAGGTCTAAGACCACTCCATACTACTTGTGTTTGCAAGGGTCCACTTTTGTCTATGTGAGATAGATGTCGTCATCTGCCCATTTCCACAAGGGTCCACACAGACTCCTATGTGGATATCCATGTGCAGGCCAAAATTTGTGACCATATGGACTGTAGGCATAGCAAACGTGCAGGCTGTAAGCTCTTGTTACCCACAGTCCAACTGCTGGACTAATTCTTGTTAGGCAGTCACACATGAGATTTTATTTTTTTGCATTTTTCTTGTTGTTCAGCCAAAATGAACAAACAAAAAAGAACATCTTGCTGTCACAAAGCTGCCATTTTCTTTACTAATGTGAATGCATCTTCTTGTTTTTGGCTTATTGCAAACAACGCTGTGATGCACTACTGTCACCACCTGCAGTGGAGTATGGATGGGGAAATGCGCAGACCGTGGGGGACCCTCAGTTGTAGTATAAACAGAACTGTGTGTGTGTTTGCACAACCACTAAAAGTCCAAAGCTGTCTGTGGACATGCAATGTGTACAATATTTTCAAACCCTTAGCCAGAGTGCTGTTTTAAGCTAAACAATAGCATCCCCAGAAATTTTTCATAGGGCTGGCCAGCTTGGGCCACCGAAAATCTTGGGGTGGGACACCAAGACCAAAAGCCCTAACTGAGTTTTAGATACTTTTTTATGCTGTTGTTGTTTATTGAATAGCGATGATGTGAAGATGATGAAGGACACTCCGCTGACACCGTCTTGCTTGTATATAGAAAGGTTTATTACAAGAAGTACAGCATCAAATCAAGCGCCTAGGAAGCCTGAGAGAGAGTTCGAAGCCAAATATGAACTACTCTGAATAACGGCTCAGTTTACCCTGCATATATAGGTTGGTTGTTTTGATGAACTTTGAAACAAAATGTGACAAGTGACAAAGAGACAATCTAGCTGGAATCCAACCTTTCATCTTACTTATCTATCCTTGACCTAAGCCATAATAAAATCTTGACCTGGGCCCCTAACTAATCATATAAGACCCCGGTCGTCACATAACATGTGGCACGTCAGATACTACACTGTTCTTTTATATAGGTTAGCTGGAAACTGTCCATGTCAATATGTAGGGTTCAGGAATCACATACTGATGTATTTTGGTTTCTTATTTTACAGTTAGTATTACGTATTATCTAATGTGTGTAGACTAATACCAGTACAGTTAACATTTGACTTCCACAACAATTTTATTGTGTTTTCTGTACATGTGTTCGGTGATTCATTGTTCTTCAAATAGGCTATATTGTGCTTTTCCTTGAAAAGACAAATATTCATTATTTACTAGGAGCAAGCCCTCTCAGCTTTAAGGGAGACTCGTGAGCGCACCACAGCCCCTTAAGACAGTAATGTTGGCCTCCAATTATTTTTGCTCGGATCGGATTTCCAACTTGGAAACTCGGAGCAACCGCATCAACCTCGACTTATGAATTCAAGATGGCTGCCGGTCACATACGTAGTGAGTAAACACTCTGCTAAAGTACTGTTTATAGCAGTTTTATCTTATTTGTTTTACATTAGCTCAGCTTCACATGCGGCATTCATCAGTTGGAGTGCATGATGGTTTTGAAGCTGTCTATACTCCGAAAGTGCAAGGGCAACAAAGGCTTTCTTGCAGGCGTCCATGTTTTTTTCCGACTTGTCCACCGTTGTCAACTAGAATGCAAAAACTGTTGTCAACTCAAAGGTGACGTCATCACTTACGACTTACGACCTCCAAGTACAAAACGAACGCACCATTCCATTAGTATCCTTACTTGCTCACAATGACGATGGTAACATGCTGATGTTAGTAGGTAGCCTGTTAGTAGGTTACCATGTTCACAGTCCTAGCTAATATGTTAAAATACTAACATTCAGTGATTAGCACTAAACACAAAGTAGAGCTCAGGCTGATGGGAATGTTTATAGTTTTGGATTATTAGGCAAATGGGGGACATGAATATGTGTACCATCTTTGTAGACGTTATTCACATAGCTACATTTCACTAAAAACATTAATCATCCAGAAACCATGAATATCAATGTTACAGAATAAACTACATGTTGTTCCAATCTATCTACTTTATGTGGAGGTATATTACTGGATACGTTTGAGCATTGAGCTGCTCCTGGTGCTAGTGAAAAAGTCAAGGATTTAGAGGGGATTTTTTTCAGTGGACACATTGAATATATGTGCCAAACTTCGAGGTAATTCATCAAATAGTTGATGAAAAGTTTTACTAAGAAACAATAATATCAATCTTATAGTGGTGCTAGAGGAAAGGTCAGGGTGTAACCAAAGTCAGTAGGATTTATCCCCAGGGGATCATGAATGTTTGCACAAGATTTATTGGGAACCTATTGAACAGTTGTGATATTTCAGTCTGAAAATCATCTCTAGACCAGACCTGACTAGATTAGTATTTTGCCTACATTGTCTTAACATAATTCTCATGTTACAATAGATGCACTACACACTTGTTTGTTATTTTCCTGCATAAAACTGGATGCTACATCACTGTACAACAAAGAAACATTTCAGTGTTGAATGAATTATGGTTGCAGTGAAACAGGTGACAGTAAATGCAGATGCTTATATCAAGATTACAACACTTTTTTAGGAGCCTACCTGATTACATTACTGATTAGCTTATCAGTCAAGATATATGTGGGTTATACATATGTAGGTTATATAGATTTAATTTTGAAAGCAATTTCCCTGACTCTGCCCACAGCACTAGTAAATTCAGACGGGGCTTATTACAAAATGTCACCACAGAGATGTGCTCTGCCTGTGAGGATATTTATAGGATTCATTATATAAACCTGATCACTGACAGCAGCCTATGGATACTAGTAAATCATGCTCCTCCTCACTGCAGCTGCAGGTTGTTCTGTCAGCTCCCGATCTGAGCTTTCACCACTGAGCTTTAGGAAATGATCTGCCTTGAGTATTACTCGGCTAAGTTTATGAGTAAATGTCCCAAATTTTGCAGAATGTGGAATGGAGAAAATGTTGTATCAGTCAATATGCAGCTGCTGGAAATAAGTGAGAAGAAAGACCAGATAAAAGCAGAAGGGGACCCTGTGTGAATGAGATTTTTTTCTCTGTTGTGCTGCTCTTTCTAATGACTGACTTACAATGAGGGAGCACGTATGGGTTCAGAACTTCTAAAGGACACAACAACAACACACATGGCTGTTAAAGGACACACACTATAGTGGAAAGTCTTTGACCTTTCGAATCATTGTTGCCATCCCAGTTTGTTCCTTTCATGTACAAAACACCTGCTCTTCTCCTGGAGCGGACTAAGCAGATTAATCCATTCATTTCACCTGTTAAATCCACTTGAATCTACAAAATGAAGGCAAGATAAAAGGTTAGAGAGGGACTTAGGCGTCATTTGGAGCCCACGTGCAGGCACATTAGATAGTACTTAGCTTGGTTGTTGTCATTAGATCTTTTATGTTTTTATTGCGTTGTTGTTTGGCTGTAACTTTTTTGTATGCTGCTGTCTTGGCCAGTTCTCCCCTGTAAAATAGATTGTTGATCTCAACGGGACTTACCTGCTTAAATATGGGTTAAATAAATAAACAAATAAAGAAATAGAAGTAGTTGTGTGTATGTAGGGCTAGGTCTTCGTACTTATCTCAACTCAAATTTATTTATAAAGCACATTTAAAAACGACTCGCATACACCAAAGTGTTGTATAGAGGTAATAAAATGTGTCAGGGAAAACCACATCAGGTGGACTTAAACACTAATGAATAAAAGTAAGCTTTGAGCCTGGACTTGAAAGAGTCAATGGTGGGGTGGATCTGATGTTAGGGGGATGCTGTTCTACAGTTTGGGGGCAGACACAGCAAAGATACGATCACACCTGAGCGAAAGTCTGGAGCGTGGGACAGCCAGGAGCCCCAGGTCAGCTGACCTGAGGGACCTGGATGTGGAATAGGGAGTTAGAAGGTGTGCGATGTAGGACGGGGTCAGACCATTAAGGGCTTTGTACACAAACAGGAGAACCTTCAAGTCAATTCGGTACTTGATAACTTTTAAGTATCGACCGAAATAACCTATTATCAAGTAGTATGGAGCTTCTCCAGTCAAACAATATTTGCATGTAATCCTTTTGTTTTTTTTCTACAGAAAAAAAGACTATTTGAATGTTTTTGCTTGCAGACAGTCACAATATATGTGATTAGTTCCCTATCACAACTACCTTACAGTCTGTGATGTGGTCATAGACGATACAAAATAGGAGGTGTGGTGAAGTCAAGCATGTTTTTTTTTTGATAGGATTGGCAGTTCAGCATGCCAAGACGCTACCAAAGCATTTGAAAGTATGGCTATACCACATACCTCTGGTGTCTGATGAAATAAATACATTAATTGCAGATATATATTTATCAAATTTAACACTTTAAAAATATATTTCTGTAAAAGCATTTGGATGAAGAGGAATGGTGACGTTTTACTTAACTAAATGCTTCCATTCACATGGGTATTGTAAAGTAGAAAAAGGTGCCAAATGGTGCCTATTGGTATTACTTTAAAGGTACTGGTATTGCGACTGGTATTGTAATTTTTTTTTGACCGATAACCAGCCCTATGTGTGTGTGTGTGTGTGTGTGTGTGTGTGTGTTAGTTCTTTGTTGCGTGGTGGGTCCAGATTCTGGCTAGGGCCCCATAAATCTTCGGGCCGACCCTGTTAATTGGCTGATGGAGGCTGCACACAGCAACAGATGGGTAGTTTAGTAGCCTGATATAACTCATTATTTACTACATCACTGGTTCTTAACCGGTGGGTCGCGGTCCAAAGGTGGGTTGTGGTTCCATTCTGAATGGACTGCAAGTGACTTCTTGACTTTTTAAAAAAACAAACTTTAAGTGTGGTCAATTTCCAGCACAGAGTATTTTATTTTGAATTGCTGTGTCCTGCTATAGAATGAGTGAATAATGGACAGCTACTTGGCAGAGACAGCAAACTAGCTGGATGACATGGCCAAACACAAGTATGACTAAGGGCAAATCTGGACCCTGTGGCTCGACCAGTTGGGAACCACTGTACTACATGTTACATACAATTCACAGACTTATACATGTGGTTAATGGTGACACTAAAACAGTCATTTGTTGGAGAGTGTCCATGTGTTGGACCTGTGATGGACACCTGACCTCTCTAGGGTATTTCCCCTTCATCAGCCCAGTGCCTGCTGTGGTAGCCCCACTGTGACGCTGGCTATTCATAATTACAGTCACATGTACGGAAGTCATAAGCATGGAAACTTAATGAATTAGTGGTTGCTGCTGTCTTAAATTTATGGCAGGATTATTGGAAAATAAAGCAAAAAATAGATCTGAATATAGTATAGATAACATGAAATGATAACAGCAAACAGCCCAATAATATCCAAATATTGTTTTCTGTCATTTGTGTTATCCTTTGTCTTTTGTATTGTTGTGTTGTCTCAGATCAAGAATTATTTTGCCACTGTTCTGTATTAACTGTGTCTCACTGCGTCCGTGTAAGTGTACAGTGATCCTGAGTGTCAGAGCAAAACCTTTCCTCTGCTTTAAAATGTTTGCGTGGCACTGCTGAACTGACTCTACATTTGCATTTCTCTTTCGTGTCTGTGTTGGCAGGATTTAATCAGGTCTCACTATTGCAACACTCGTGTGCCTGTAAAGCTGGAGAAAAACTTATATTGTCAGAGAAGATGTGCATTGGATTAGCCCTGATTTTTAATATATCTTTAATCCCTGAGACTGCAGGAAGTCTCATGATTGTTACTCCCCAAAAAAACATACAGTGTTTTCTATAATCCAAATTATTCCAAAGCTCCATCTTATTCCAAGACTTCTCAGAAAATCTATTTGCAATTTATTTCTAAAAAACACAAAGACCATCTTCTGATGTGATTAAAGGACTGTGAGGGATGCTGTCTTCTCGCTATCATCAGGTTCTCCATTTGAGTGAACACTGTCACAGAACAGCCATATTACTCTCCGACAAGGAATCGACATTACAGGGGTTGTCAGGACAACCAGCCATGATTCACAGAGCCTCAGATAGGCCTCCACCTTGGGCTTGAAGCACTAGCCATGAGACTGAGCAGATGCTGTGCCAGTCAGCCAATCACAGGTGAGATAGAGGAAAAAGATGACATCATAGGCAAATTAGGGCAAATGCAGTGAGCATTTTGGTTGTCGTCTCCGCCTGCTTATAAAAGCCAAAGTCTCTTAAATAGTCCGAAAAAGGAAATCTGTGTGGCAGAAAAATGTCATCATTCAGTAAAATATATTTTTTGTTGTTTTAACATTTTGGTATAGTTTGCAAATGTGGAAACTGGCCCCATAGATTTTAGGGGTGGGATATAATATTACTGCGATTTTAGACATTTTGCGATTTGCTGAGTATTGCAATAACATAATTGTATGTATAAGTTCATAGGGAAACTAAATATGATTTTCCTCAGAATTTGAGGCCTGTTATGATGTCATAAAATAATCATTTCTCTGTTTGTGTTTTGTGAAATCATAAACACGTGAAGAAGTAAATAATTGGTACTGGGAGGAGTTTCTTAATTAAATATTTTAAAAAAAGGAAACTGCACATCTATTTTAATTTATTTTGACGACTAATAAAATTCTAAATAAAAAAATCCTTCTTACACAAAATGAAAGCATACTATGTCATTTCTTGCTGATAAATATGAAACTTTGTGTGTTGTTTGCATTTTAGAAATATTCAAAATGCAGATTTAAGCATTTTCAGCATTGGATTAGTTGTATACTGCTTTTAGTGCTCCTTCGTTTGTAGTAAATTATCATATTTTATTATATTTCTTTACTTTGTATTCTTCCATGTGGTCCATACATCGTGAAATTACTGTAAAACTTTAATTAAACGCCCAGTCCCTTTTAGCCCAGTGTAGCTACACATTTTGACAAATGAAGGCCTGTCTCAATTAGAACCCTGGTCTCGTTGCCAAGCATTTGTTTTATAGAAGATCTTTGGATATACGTAAACAATTTGATTGTATTTCCTATCTTTGCTGATTAACAGTTTTGTGTGAAAAGAATTAAAAGCCTGCCCTGTATATACGCCTGTCCCAAATATAGGCCTGTTGATTTCAGTGATTAAAGCAAATAATAGCCCGGGCTATTATTTGAAGTTTTACGGTAACTCATAGGAGCACCAGTGCATCATACAGTCTCTTAAAGGCTTTGTAAGTTTAACTTTTGTATGTAAAAACAACTTTGCAAAGTGTGCTCTTGTAAAATATTCAGTTGTGTCAAGTTTTACCGGCCTACCTGTTGTATTATCAATCAATCAAACTTTATTTATTTAGTACTTTTCATACAAACAGAATGCAACACAAAGTGCCCCCCACCACACACACTCACACACAGACACACACACATAAATTCAGAGACTGTAATGGTAAGGACTTAACAGTAACAGACTATTATGACAGTACTCATAAAAAACGGGAACTGAGGAAACACTATCATATGTGGGGAAAAACCAGAGGCAGGATAAAAACTCAGAATAAATAAGTAATAGATAATTTAAAATAAATAAATAAGTAACAAAATAGAAGAATATGCCAGTTAAAAAAAGAATAAAATAAATAAATACACAATAATTATAAATACCAAATAAAAAAATAAAATAAAATAAATATTAATAAAATAAAATAATTAAAAAAAAAACAGCTCAATTAAAAGCCATGCTAAAAATGTAGGTCTTGAGTTTGCTTTGAAAAATATCAACACAAAAATATTAAGAGTTTAGCCCTACAAAGAGCAACTCATGAGTTGGACATACCCTCCCTCCCACCTGGCCTCCTCACTCTGCAGGTTTCCTCTGTTAACCATAAAACCAACCGCGTCTGCCCGTTGGCTGCCTCCTCCCCCAGAGCCGCTTCCAGCATTAATATTCAGCCTCTCAGCCAATCAGTGGAGCAGGGTGGATGACATCATGGGCTAGGGAACAGTGAGCAGCCAGTGAAGCATCCAGCCTGCCGAACAAGCTTGCTTTTAGGGTCAGGAACTGGTCTGACAAGAGAATGGCAATCCTGCCTTTAAACTGTCATTAGGACTGTACGGCTGACGATGAATCCAGCAGAGCTGCGGGCCCAAAGGCGAAACACTCAGCAAGAGAATGTGAAGACATATTTCAGGTAATTCCCTCTCTGTGTATGGCAATAGGGGATGTGGAGGGGGGGGAGGCAGAGGAGGGAGGAGAGGAGAGGAGGAGGGGGAGGCTGTGCATATAGGGGTGCTTTGTAGCCTTTTTTGCCTCCTTCTTCCACTCTGCATTCTGCTCTGCTAAGAAGGCAGCTGTTTCATCAGCAGTGTGTCCGTGAGGGGCGAGATGGAAATGGATGCCTGCATCAGATGGGCTGGAGATGCATTTGTATGATCATATACCCCCCCTCTGCATCACATCATCTCTGTATGCACTCCCTTGTGCCTCGCAAATAGCATCTTTATTGATGGGGAGGTGTTAGAATCAATGGTGGTGTTTGTGCGGGGCCTTGTGAGTGTGAGTGTGTGTGTGTCAGTCCTAGAGAAATGCAGCAGCTGCAGTGGCAACACTGGAACAAAAAAGAAGCAATGCTATTTTGGGTCTGTAGACCCGAGGCTGACGGATGGATCAGAGCAGTATATGCTGGGGATGGTGGGGGGGTTGGAGAGGGGGTGATGGATGGTTAATATGCTGATGGATGCTCTTTTGTTATGTCTGCACTGCCTCACTTATGGCCTTTCTAGGGAGGGCTTCATTAGGAAAGATCTTTTGTTTCCATTTATGTCTTTTAATGATCACACACACACAGAAAGCAGAGACGTACCTCTGTCTCCAGGCTTCAACATGGATGTGTGTGTAGCAGTTTCATGGCGGCTGTATAGTGACAGGGAGATATACAACATCTGGTCACCTGACTTCATTGGGGAGCGGAGTGGGGGTGGGGGCCGGTCCTGTGAAAGCTGAGCTATTCTGCTTCTTCTTCCACAGCCATCAATGCTGGTGGTGGAGGAGGATGGAAGGAATGACTACAGTAGTGAATGTGTGTCTCCCCATCACCTCTCCTCTTTTAGATGGTGGTGGAGAGGGATGGAGAGATTCATCTCCCAGGGAGCGCAGTCATCCTCTGGTTGGTGAGAAGCAGGGCCTGATGGGGGACCTGTTGTCTGGCTGTCGCGTGAAAGAGGGATGTGAGGGAGTCATGTCAGTGATCGAGGGAGGGTGAGATGGTATTAGAGGGGAATTGGGGGATGGGATGCCGAAGGTGCTACTCTCTTTGAACATTGGCCTGTTGTATCGATATGATACATGCTCTTTCATTCATCACTAAGCTGTCTGTCCAGACACCATGAGTGCACTTCATCCTTCTCTTACTGTGTTCAACCAAGGGTTTATATTGTGTCCACTAGGGCTGCAAGAAAATATGAATACACTTGAGTATCACAATATTATTTTTTGTGATACCCTTAAAATGTTTACATGCAAAGATTCTTGGCAGTGGTTAGTTTTGTGCTGTGTTTAAACCCTCGTCCTCGAGATAGCAATGTTGTAATCCATCGTCAGCCATCTTCCACTCCAACGTAACAACATATCGCTAGCATAAACACGAAGAGCACAGACCTATGAAACTAGAGATGCTACAATACCATTTTTTCCTTCCAGGTACTGATACCTGAACTTGTTTGTCGGACGATACCGAGTACCGAGCCGATACTATTGCGTTTAAACTAATGATAAAACAACTGTAAAATACTATCCCTGTATGGATGGGCAATGATTGATATCGTTGTTGTATGGCATGGATCAGGTTAAAACCTTTGTAAAACACATACACATATATTAGATAAATTCCTGACGTTCTCAGTACGGCTAATGCTACACCATTTCCCGGAAAACAGTTCTTCTTTGGGGCTCTAAAACAGCAGTTGCCAGTGGCTGCAAATTTCATCTTGCTGTGTAGGCTACTGTTTTACTGTGGTGAAGAAGAATTGGAAACTTGCAGTTTTATCTTTAAAGTTTTTTGATAAATTGCATGGTATTGAACTGTTGCATAGACTTGCATACTGGTTGATACCTGATCCAGCATTTTAGGCAGTATAGGAGACATTTCAGATACTGCTATCGTTGTTGGAACAACTCTGTTTGAAACAGGCAGAGTCGAAAGGGTGCATTGCTAGCTCCAAAAATTTGATGTTTTAAAAATCGCAATATATCACCTTGAAGATTCTCAGCTATCCAGGTCATGGTAATCTTGAGTGCTATATCATAGGCAACTGGACTTGCTTGAGTTCCTTGAAGATGTTTCACCTCTCATCCAAGAGGCTTCTTCAGTTCGGCTATCTTCAGTTCTTGTATCGCAGTATTTCGCAAGATATTGAATTGTAACCTCTGTATTGTGATAGAGCACATATCACAAGATTCTTGCCAACACACAGCCCAATGTCCACTGTTATCTTTTTGGATAGTGTCCCTAACAACCACCACCACCATGCCCCCCCTCCTTTGTCCTTTTTCAGCTCAGTACCCTAACTTTAAGATCCAAACTGTGAATTCTGTCAGTGCATGTAATAGTTTGTGCCAGTACAGCACATTACACAGCACTGGTCTTGGCAGACAGGACACCAGGCCTACAGTGGTAATCTAATGCAGAAGGCAGAGAGACAAGCAGATCATCAGATCAGCGCATCGAGATGCTGCGATATACCATTAGAGTGTTTGGTATTTATACATCCTGTTGTTCTACTGAGACGTGAAACTGTTGCTGGGTAATTGGCCGCCGCTCTGGGTCTTGTGCTATGAAACAAGCGTTATATATTCATGACACCTTCATCTACACAGGTCTGTTACAGACAAATGGACAGTTAATAGCTGTGTGTGTTGTATGTCTACATGTTCGCCATCACTTTGAAGTGTCCATAAAGGCCTTTGTCTGGGTGTAGGTAACAGGCACCTCATGAAAATTTCATAATTGTGAAGAAAGCTCACAAAAACAGGCCAGTCAAAAGGTGGTGTCAGGTCTGATATACCCTGCATGTGTGCAAAGTAAAACTGCACCCTAAAGCATATGATTTATAGTGTAAACATGAGTTGTACAGGCAAAACTGGAGCTTATTTTGGCTTTGCTTTTTATGCAAATGTTTACACAACTGACCCTTGTGATAATTTTTCATAACCAAAAACAACATTATTTTTATTAAACATTTAATTTCTGTGAACAGTGTCTGCAGCGTTAGATAGAATTACCTTTAAAGACTGAAGGACTCCTTATATACTTATAGATGTTTCATTTTCCTTTGTTTTACATCCGTCCAGACCTACATGACCAAAATGAAATGGTTAATCTGCCACCACATATATATCTATATATAAGTATAGACTGTTCTGCGTCTTTATTTGACATGATCAGACAACAAATGATACAGTCAGAACTTTATTTAACTTTATATAAACATTTCTTTTCCTCAGTATATCTGCCTGTATGTCTCCATGGCATTAGTGTGCAGTTCTGGGCTTCCCCTTGTTTTCCATTGGCCAGTGTAACCCAACACACACAGCTTCTCTTACCTCACCTCAGCTAACAAAAGCAGTAGACACAGGACCTCATCTTGGCTCGTAGCCTGCTAACTGGGCTGCCTGAAATATGATAGTAGGACACACAGTACATACAAGTAGGCCTCCATCTGTTGAGGACTTAGTCTGGATGAGTTACGCCGCCATTGTCCGGCGCGGTTATCGTTTAGGACTCTTGTCGACAGTTGATAAATGTGTAGTGGCCTCATGCGGGGTGTTTGTGTGTGTGTTTAAGGGCACGGTTGTCCAAAGCGGAGCAGTAGTCTTGTGGTAGGTGTGTCAGAGCTACAGTCTGTGTGTTGTGGATTAGCATGTAGGATTGGAAGCCATCTGGCCATTTTGTCTCAGAAAGGGGAGGGGGAGTAAGTGAGAGAGATGGATGGAGAGAGACAGGGAGAGAGGAGAGACAGAGGAAACACTCACACACTGACACATTGACACAGCTCCCTCCGTAATCTCCCTACGTGATGTCTGTTGCTACTTAGAATAGGGTTGTGTGTGTGTGTGTGTGTGTGTGTGTGTGTGTGTGTGTGTGTGTGTGTTTATGTGTCCCCCAGTGCACTTTGTGACAGAGATAGTCCTTCTGTGACTTCTACTGTTTCTGATGTATCAAACGCAAATTGCAAAATGTGCCTTCAAGGTAGTCAGAGAAACGTCTTGGGAGGGTTCCAGAATGTAAGAGGTGTTGAAGCCTTTACAGTAAGATGATGCAATGGGTGAAGACGTTCCAGATGGATCGAGACTGCAGAGAAGAAAGGGATGAAATGTTGCAGAGGAGGAAACAGGTTCAGGGGGTTTAAGAGATTAACAAGTTTCGCTGGGTCAAGAGTTTGCGGAAAGTGGCAGAGGGGCGTCTGAACTTGAGCTTGTTTGAAGATGAAGAGGCTGCAGAATGTAAGAGGTTGGAAGCCGTCGAGTGAGGAGAGTTTTCAGAGAATGAAAATAGAGACCTAAAACTTGCTTCAAAAGGTGACGGTTTCTTCTGTTCCACGTTAAGAAGAATCTCTCTGATCGTTATAAACTCACATTTTTGGGTCTCATTCTGTTTTGTATGCACTGTATCTCCTGAGATGAGACCTTCATATATACTTAGCTATAATATCTATATAATACAGCCTTTAATATCAACTGGAGTTTAAAGGCAGCAAGCCTTGTGTTTGATTAGGATTCATCAATGACATTAAGGCACAGTTTTGGTGCAAAGTTAAAGCAAAGCTGATCCAAGCTTTGTAACTCTAGGAAGGGAAGGAATTACTCATCCGTCACAAACAAATAACACCTTTGAACCACACATCAGAGCGGTGTTGTCACATGTTTCTTTGTCTCCACACAAACTTACAAGGAATTCAGTTTCTTTTCTCAGCTGCATGGAGGTGCAACTGCTGTGTGTGGCGGCACGCTGCTTCTCAGCTTAATCACTTGTTGACATAAATATTAGTCCCACGGTAGTGTTTGTCTATGCAAAATCATAATGCAGCTATATGCGTTTGGCAGAGGAGACATGATCAAAATGAAGTGCATGTCTAGCTGTAGTAATGCCACAGCTGCTAGACTATGTGAAGTGTAGTTATAGAGCTGGCTGTCTATAGAGACACACTGGAGACACGCATGTTTCCCATACATCAAGGATGGTATACTTCACTTAATATCAGAACAATAACTGACCTTGCACACAAACAATACCTGGCTGGAGAAAGTAGCCTACTGTGGAGAGTGATAGCATGTATATCTCTGTCTCCTCTTCGTATGGTCCTTTACAATGAGTGCGCTTTAACCCTTCCAATTTGATGCAGAGCAGGTGCACCAGCTGGCATTGCAGGAGGGAATCCAGTCCCCTCTCTGAGTCCAGCTGGCGCTCAAACATGCCCACCCATGCCACACTAATGCATAAAAACCCCACTTTGGTAACTTAAAGTGGCCAGTACATAACCATAACCAGTGGCCTTACCTGTGCTTGGTGCTTACATCTTTGTAAGGCACACACCCAAAGGGGAACTACGCCCATTTTCAAGATTCATACATGGTATTCCTATAGTCTAAGACAGTCCAAAAATATTAGTAAACATAAACAGCTCTCCCAAATCCAAGAGCTACAGTGCTAAAAATTTGTGGTGTCGTCAAGTACAAAGTCTGCTGCTGCTTCATAGACAATGAATGGTAAAAGATGACATTGAGAGCACCCAGGGGAATGTTCTGGGTTTATGGGTACATTTTCTGTTGCAGCACTGCAAACACTACAACAGATTAAAGCACATTGAAGTGTAATAAAGAAATAACATTCTGTGGGTCCACAGAATCAGTAGCTCCAGACCTAATACTTGATGACATCACAAGTTTGAGACTCTGGTTTCTGGCTTTAAGGGAGAGTAGCTCATGTTGACATGTATTGCTTGAACTTTCCAAGGCCCCGGAAATAACATATTGGAATTCTTGATTTAGGTGTCATTTCCCTTTAAAGGCTCTGCTTACAACATTTAGAGCATTAATAAATCAGCACACCATCACTTGCTATGCAACATGGCTAGCTAATAGCCACTGCTCTGCATTGGGCTCATGGGCCTACGGTGTTTGCCGCTTATATCAGGGAATCATCATTGCGGCAGAAGCGTAGCACCCACCTTCTAGTCCCCCCCTTTATTAACACTGTTAGCTCTGTCAGCACTGTTCCTGTTGTTAGCACTGTTCACCCTGTTAGCACTAGGGGTCCTTCTGGATCAATATATTGATTCAGTGATCAATGATCCTATATCATCGATGTAAAGTGAAGACATCCATCCATATTATGTGTTGTTTTTATCTTTTATGGCCAAAAGCAAAAAAGAAAGGGGTGTTAGCTTCTTCTGTAACCGACTGTGCTGACTGGACATATTGTTTTGTCTCATATCGATCACAAGCCCCTGAATCACATCGAATCAAAGTCATATTGTGGCAGTCTTTGCAAATATTGTATTGATGTCCAGAGAGTCAATATAATTTCATATTGTGATGAAACTGGTGATTTACACCCCTAGTTAGCACCGTTAGCTGCTAGCCACCAGCTCAACCAACTCCACGTTTAGAACCATGTGCAGACAACCTGAATCAGATTCTGAATAAGATATGCTTTGAATGTCACACACAGCTCCTTTAATGTAACTCAAGTGACCTCTTTTCGAATGAGAGTTCAAACTACATTCATGATTTCAGAGTTACAGTAAAGGAGCAAAGCAGCCTGGGAGTTGTAGTAGGTTTTTTAGTTTTTGATAACATGAAACCAGACCTAGTAGGCCTGTCTCAGTTGCTGACATGTCCTTATGCAATGTGTTTTGGTTTTTTTTTAAGTTCAAGGTGAGATATGAAATTTAAATTCTACAGTATGTCGGTATATATTGGCTGAGAATGTGCCAATGGGAAGGACAGCAAAACCGTTGGAGTCTCCTGCTTGTCATTTATAACTTGTTACTCACAGTGTAATTATGCATTCATGGGTTGCAGCCACTAACATGGTGCATAACCATGAGGGTTACTTGGGATGTCAAAATTCGATGAAGTATTCAAGGTTTTGGGCGTCTCTGTGGCCTAGTGGTCCAAGATACATGATTTATAACTGCAGTGTCTTCTGTTTGATTCTCCCATTGTTTCCTGTAAGACTCCAACTTTCAATTAAAAGAAAAATGCCATTAACAGGTAGCCTTGTTGAAGCTGTCGAGTTGGTGAAATAGACCATCAGACCAAGCCTATCACAAACTTCTGCATCCATCTTGTGTCTTTATTGTGGACCTGAACGCATGCCAACTCATAAGTGAATACAAGGTTAAGAGTAGCACAGTAATGCAAAAATACTTCATATTTCTAGACAGACTATCAAATGTGATTGAAAATGCGTCATTCTGTCAAGTGAGGTACTGTTCATTCTGTCGGGGAGAATAAAAAAAGCTATCATAGCGTACTAGTGTGATAAATTGGCTCTGTCAGGCAGGAAGTGCCTATCAGAATAAACTGTTATAGGACTGTTCTTTGAATAAAGTTAGGCCATTCTGTCGGGAAGGAATAATCTCCAAAAAACAGACGACCAGTAGTCAAAATAAGATAGCTAATTTTATCAAGTTATTAACAGCTTTTGTCCACTTGACAGCATGACCTACCATACTCATAAGCACAGTTATATGCCCCTGGTAGTCCATTTTCATGACGTCTCCCACCTGACAGAATAAACTGCCTCACTTTAGAGCACTTTTATTCCACCATCCGCAGAGAGCCACTCAAACTGCCAGAGCACGGTGCCCAGCAGTCTTGTCAGCTGTGACTGTTAAATAGTTTTATTTCATGCTTGCAATTTAATGTTGTTTACTTCTCCTGCCAACATGTTGGTATCAAAAAAGTGTGTGCGCACAGTTAATTAAATCACACCAAAAAAAATTATTATTTTGAGATGTTAATACAAAAATTGTCTGAAAATGTGAACTGTGTGTGTGTCTGTGCATACACGTGCATGTGGAGGTATGAGAGAGCAGCACTGGGGCGGGTGCACCCAAACTAAATATTAAATGACAGTGCAAGCTCTCAAGCCTCCCCAGCAGGGTAGTCGAAGAAAGGGATGATGCCTGGTAAAATGAGAATCATGGCAGATTGTAGGCTGTGGTGAATAAATGGGTCTTGAGTGTAGACAAACCTGTTTTTTTCTGCTTTGTTTTGAATATGAGTGATGTTACTTCACAGCCTGTGAGCAGAGGGTTAGATAATAGTAAATAGGTCAATCAGAGGGATATTTTGCTGTAGGATCAGTGGATATTTTGAATTTCTGTGAGGTTATGTGCTTTTTCAGTCTCATGTGGTCTTAGTGTTGTTGCTGATTAGCACTGGACAAGATCAAAAGGTACATTGCCGTAATCTAATCTAGATTAAAAAAGGATTGAATCAAAATAATGTGCAATCTCCACTGCTTGAAAACTTATCTCAAACAGCTCAACCTTAGATATGTGATGGATTTAGTTCTGTGGAGTTTCAGACCTCAGTTCATCGTCTTCATATCCACAATAGTAAAATCAAGTTTTGTAACTGCTGTGTGACCCAGTTTCATTGCTGTGCAGTTTTATTGTGACATTTGCATGAAGGTGGAACAGTAATATATTATATATAAGGTGGAAAGAGTCAACAACACTGGGTTATGTAGAGTTTTCCAGGCAACCCATTAATAAAAATGCCACGATCAAATGAAACAAGATCAGACACTGACATCTGGTTGTTGTTTAATGATAGATCACTGGTTACTGATTAGAGATGTTTGTGCACTGTGCTGTGTCGTGTTTGTTGTAATAATCTCAACAGGATTATATACTGACAGTTTTCACATCTCAGAGGGAGGTGATAGGTCAGTGCGAGCGGACATTGCACCCATTAGGTTTGCTTTTGATACTCATGCTCTAGTTAGCTTATTATGAACGGGTATAAGCCTTTTAAACCAACACGATTAGAAGATGTTCATGTTCAACATTTCCATCATGGCTTTCTCCCAAAGCATGTGTATCAGCTAAAAATAGACGCTGGAAAATAAAGTTTGATTTTTTTTTTATTATCCCAGAAACACATGATTGCGCTGCTGTGAAAGCATTCGACAAACGATCAGAGAAACAATTTCACACTATGAGAGGTGACAACAACTGAATCAATATTTATGAATATGTAATGGAGCTTTTATCAAGCTCCTGCTCGAGCGTCATTAATATGTGATGGAGTTTATATTTATTGTTACCCTCTGTAGAGACATTTGCTGCCGCTCGAAATTGTTGCCACAATCAAACTTTCCTCTTGAAATATGAGACGAGAACTTCTGTACTTACAGTGAACTCGACAAGATATATGCTCAGTTGTCACGCTGAGTATAAACTCACACACACACACTGACACTCACACACACTCACTACTGTCTCACCTGCCACCTGTTGTAAGCAAACTGATGAGATTGCTGTGACTTGTCCCTTTCATGAACCAGACGTTGGCAGCTGTATGCAAAGTAGAGTTTTACAGGAGGGGGACCAGAGACCAGAGAGGTGGAGCCTCTTCAGACAAAGGCTGATATGTCAAACATTTTTATATCACAGTAACCAAGTCTCAGACATCAGTTGGATCAGCAGGAGCCAGCTGTATTTTGATGTTTAGGAAATTTAAGGTTCATTGTATGTTGTGTGTGTTGGCCTCACATTGTCACTTATATACTGAGTCTGACTTAATACATGCAAAAACCGGACGAGCATGTTGCGGATTAAACAAACAAGATATAACGTGTTAATTAGTGAGCTTTAGAGGTGCTGGTAGGCAGATTTAGTTACCTTTGGATAGAGCCAGGCTAGCTGTTCCCCCTGTTTCCAGTCTTTGTGCTAAGCAAAGTCAACTGAATGAATATGAATGAACTCTCTGCAAGACAGCAAATAAGCATACTCCCCAAAATGTCAAAGTATTCTTCAAGGCTTAAAGCCCAAACCCTGTCACCAGAAAACAATGTTATATTTGGGCGATTCTACAAAAGCCTGGATTATGTTCATCAATTCCAGGCCTGCGACTGGATGTAAACTCTGGTACACACCCATGTGAACATAAGTCCCAGGAGACAAATAATACAAAATATTTAATTACATGAGAACTGAGAGGTTTCATTGCTCCATCACAAAACATTATGTTCTTAGGTCAGAAGACTAGTTCGCATTATGTTCAATTTTGTATTTTAAGGTCCAGTATTTTTTATTTAGAGGGATATTTTGGCCAGGAATTGAATATCATATATAATAAACTGTGTTTCCTTGAGGGTATAATCACCTGAAAATAACAACTGTTGTGTTTTTGTTACCTTAGAATGAGCTGTGTATATCTACATAGGGAGCAGGTCCTTGTCATAGATGTATAAAGCACACTGGATACAGCATCGAAGGCAGGGCCCCGATCATTCCTATGAAATTTGCTCAGTGGTGCACGAAGCCAAAATGGTTCAACTGCTACATATAAAATTACTGGGATAATCGGCACTACTTCCGCACTGCGCGGCCCATAGAGCAGGCGCACTAGAGACTTCCAGCAGTTGAGTTGGCTACTTCCGGTTTAGTGCTCCGTTAACATGAATGGTAATGATTCAATTGTTTGGCTCTTCTAGACTTTCAATTGCTATAGGACCGAATGGATTAAAACCTCAAAGTGAAATGAATCATATCACGGGGTTGTGTCACTCAAAGAAATGAACCTGCTGATTTACAGACGTCTCTTTCGCAATGCAAGTCAATATGAAAAGTCTGTTTGTGCTGTAGGACATCATGTGACTGTGTAATAACACTGTTTGTCCATTACGAAAATTGGCTTCAAAGCCCAGTGGCCTGGTAAACCTCCTCGGGGCCTGGTCCTCGTCCACGGAGTCCACTGTGTTGCACCGCCATGTTTCTAGAGTAGCACAGGACGTACAAACCAGGTATGATAACGATTAATTGATGATTAATTAATTGGTCGTCAAGAATGCAATACTGTATATGTAATATGTTGCTGTGAGCGTTGAAACACTGCCTCAAGATAGGGCCATTCGTGTTTTCATGTTGGCCACTGTAGATATCAGCCCCTCCATGACAAGCCAAACAGCGTGTGATACTGCTTTTTTTTAGTGTTTTTACTGGTTTTAATCAACTGATCTGTTTATTTTGGAGAGGAAGAAAAGCTCTTAAACAATGAACACTGAAGAATTTCTAACTGGGAGTTCACGCTTGGCACACTGGGGAAGGTTTAGCTGGTGGCAATCTGCAATCCCAAAGATGCCACAAAATCATACACACTGCTCTCTTAAACTAAAAATGAATAAATTCAGCTAATATTAGATTAGATGATTTGCTTGAGGATGCTCTGGTGTGTTTGACCACATGAGCGTTTGATCTTGTGACCATAAATTCTGCTCATGTCCCCTTCACAGGGCGTCCTTTTCAACAGAATTGAGCTACAACACCAATCTCCTCCTCCCCCAGCCTTCATCTGAAATTAAAGGGGGGATGGCATCTGCACTGTGACTTTGTGTGTTTTAGCCTGACCTTGAGAGGCCATCCATGTAAGAGAGGAGCGTTTGTGCAGTAGCATGCTGACATCTGTGTGTCGTCGGCCTCCAGTGCTTTAATGTCTGGCTGAAGCGTCTGTGTTATATGAAGGTTGTCAAGTGAACCGGCCTTGTGTTTCTCTGCTCTTGCTAACGGGCCAACTTTTCTGACGGTGTTTTTAAAACACTCTACAGTGGCCAGTAAAAGCACTGTACGAACAGCGCCAAGATAGAAGAGATAACAATGGTAAACTGCGGCTCTGGCGTACCCCCCCTCCTTCCTCCTTATCCTTTGAATGTCCTCTAGCTGTCCATCCCATCCAAGTAATCAGCATCCTTCAAAGAAGCACAGCCAAAGCTAAAGCCAAGTCAAACAGAGAGCGTCTCCTAATCGGGGGCATGAAGAAGAGCCGGGCTTATGGAGCCCTCCCCCCACTGCGGGGCCATTACTGGGCCGCCATGGGCTCAAGATTAGAGCCTCTTCCTGTGTTAGCCATTCAAATTCTGCATTAATGTTTGAAAGAGCAGAGAAAATGCCTGCTCTTCATGGATAGATTAATATTTTATGGAAGAGAAATGTGAAAACATCCCCAGTAATATCTGAGTCGGGCTGGTGTGTCTGTGGTCGCTCTGTGTGTTTTTTTTAGACACTGGTGCATTCATACAGTATATCGCTGTCAAAACGTCACATCTGAGCAAAGCAAGCCGAGCAGAGCGAAGTTCTGGGGTTTTGATATCTGAGAAATTATTAGCAGATTGTAGATCAATGTTACAGCTGCATTGATGTCTTAATGATCTGTTTTACTATTGTCTGCTGAAATAGTTCAGCCTCAGACGCAGAGCTGATTTACAATCTTGAGAGACTGGCCTATGTGTGTTTCCGAAATAGGAGCTGCTTGTTTCAGGGACAGTGCACTCACTGACTGCTTGCTCGCCTGTCAGTCTGCACAGTAAATAGGTCAGTGTTTTATGTGAGTAAAGAATCAGTAGCGTCTGGGCCTCCATGAATCTGCCATCTTTAGCCGTCTGACCGCTCAGCAGAGCTGCTGCAGCAGCCGCAGCGGGTCAGGTGATTAGCCAAATAGCCACACAGCAGCAAGGACCAGAGTTTGTAACACAGAAAAATTGTTTTCCCTGGGTTTCCTGTTGTTGTCTGCAGCTGGTGGCACAGATTAGAAATGACCACGGTCAGAAGCTGAAGAGTTTCTCAGCTACATAATTCATCCACACTGCTCTCCCAACATTTACTGAATTACCATATTTATGAGCATGCGCTTTACCTTTGCTGTTTTATGTAAGTGTATTCTGCATTGCATGCTCCCAAGGAGGACGTGAGTACCGGTGATTCACCCAAACCTCAAAAAAAAAAACAAGCAATGTTATTTTTTAAATGGTTCAAAACCTCCTGTCGCCTCGTCATTATTCAATGCCGCAGCCGTCGATTTCTTTCCTGTGTATTTGCTGACCAGATAGTGACCTGATTGATCAGATCCCAGTTGCTGTTGTCAGGTCTTGCTTGTGCCACGTGCACGTGTTAGTGGATCCACTTCTGTGCATGACTCTATAAACGCTGTATGACATACTGTAGCTGGCAATGTGCTCACAAGATTATGTTAATGGATTAACAGGGGCATCAGTCACAGCTGCATTAGTCTGAACACGGCAGAACCACTTGTATGTGTCTTTGTGATGAAAACAAGGTGACTATATGTAAAGGATTGTGCTGATTAAGTTGAAACAGTAACCCCACAACCCTTTGACTTTAACCTCGAGCTCACTGTGTCATGCGGCACACACTGTAAGGCTTCTTCTTTATTGTCTCGTCTTTGTTATGATAGCCATGTTGTCGGAAACTCCCAGTTGCACCCTGTCAACATAGTGACATTACTTTGTAAACAGCCGAGTTGTACCAGACTTTGTTGTCAGTGACACGCCCATGCTCCAACCTAAGAGAACCTGTTTGCCGCTGTTGTCTGGACTCTCACCTGGAGCTCACCCAACAGTGTAGAAACTGCCAGCAGAGTCAACCCCCACCAACGGTAAACCCCACAAGGTCCTGGAAATACACCAGGAAAATAATCTTACAGTACAGTAAGATCATAAAGTGTTTCTCTGTAGCTGCCTGGTTATTTAAAAATAGTAGGCGCCTTCCAGCTAAGATGAATCAATATGAAACTTTTATTAGTAACCAATCTTTCAAGACTGAGTCACCTTTCTGTGAAGCTGTCTTCAGAAGGGGGTAGTTCACTGTGGATGCCACTAGGGGCGGGAATCTCAGGCACCTCATGATTCAATTTGATCCTGATTCATAGAGCTAAGATGTGATTATAACATGATTATCAATGCATCTTGATGCATCGGATATCTTAAATTTCTATTCATGATTTATTTTTTCAGTGTGAGTACTTGCTGATTTTAAAACAAAGCACATCTGTAATGATCCATGATAAAAATTAACAGGTGAATTATTTGCATACAGTGTGGCTCTTGTCCTGTTCCCTTTACCGTTAAACTTCATAGATGCCAAAATACATCCATAGCAAGCTTTTAAAACAGAGGGTGTCTTTCTTTAACTGATCTTCAGTGACTCTTGAAATAAGTTTGATTAGAAATCTGTTGTTATTTTCTTTATCTTTGCCTGTAAGGTGACCTTGAGTGTCTTGAAACATGCCTATAAATAAAATGTATTATTATATTGTTATTATTATTAGGTAGCCTAGCTGAGACTGTGAACACAACACTCGTTTCTGTCCGTTAAGTTGCACCATGCAAGTGCCTCAGCCTTACTTTCCTGATTTTAACCAGCTTTGTAGTTGGGGTGTATATCACTAGTTTCATCATGATACAATATTATATCTGTTCTTTGGGGCAATGATACGATATTTACAGATATTACAGAGTCTGCCATAATTGATATAGGATCGATATGAGACGATATCATATGATCATTTAATACAGTCTGTTAAATAAGAAGCTGCCACCCCTTTCTTTTTATGCTTTTGGCCTTAAAAGATAAAAAACGACACATAAATGAGTAAATAACTGTAACTGCTTGCAGTAAAGTTTACTTTAAACTGACTCCACTAACACACATAAAACAGCACATGGGTTAAGTTAGCCTTCAGGGCTTTCAGCCAGAAAGTGTTTTCATTTGAACCCAAACTATAATCTTTTTCATAAAACCTGAAGCCAAACTTCTCCTAACAGCCAAAAACATAGATTAACTGCAATAATTTACAATAAGTATAATATTCGCCTCAAAAATAACTCTAGACAAAAGCATTGTTTTTTGTTAGTCACCAAAATTAGCTTAAGCTGTTTACACTACATACATTAGCCCAGCGGCTTGTGGACTTCTCTTCTATTCATAGCTCAACATAATACATTTGTTATTTATACTTTTTGTTACTTTTTACTTTCTTACGTTTTTTCAGCCGAATGTTGATGAAACAGAACAGCTGATGTTGCTGAAGTGAGAAGTTAGCAGATTGCTGAAGCAGGTAGATCCTGTTTTATCTCATAACGGCTTTGTTTACACACAGCATGTGCTCTGCCTGTTGACCCATATTTTCCTCTGAAGTCAAAATGTTTCCGCACTTCTGATTTATTCCTGAGTATGAATCCTCATCGTCATTCTCTTGGCTGATTGCCATCAGTCTGCTGCTGTTTGACGGTTATGCAAAATTTCAAATAAAAGCGTAACCTAAAGACAATGATTCGAATCGAGGTCTTCACTTTGCATCCCTGATACTTGAACGTTGATCATCGAATTGATATGTCCATCTAGATCAATGAATCGTTACACCCCAACTTTGTATCATAGCAATGTGTGTAGTATGTGCACATGACCTATGGTAAACACCCCTCTATGTTACCAGTGCCCAAATCCCCCTGCTCATCTCCAAACTCAAAATTTTTTCTGGATCTAGGGCTTGCTAGAACTACAGATTATACTTCCGCATCTTCATATGCCAAATGTTGAAAGTAGGCAGTGCTGACTAATATAACTAAAGATTCTGTTGCTGTATTGCCTTTTTCTTGCCTAAAATATCTTCAGAAACATATTTTAGCGCACTGTTTGGCTGTAATATGAGAATTTGTGAACAGGAAGTGGGCAACATACTGTTTCCTGTTTTGTATAAACAGAGGGTGAAAAAACTGAGATTAAACGGCAAAGTTAAAGGGCCAGTGTGTAATATTTGGCCTGGTTTATTATCAAATCTGAATCTGAATATTCTACCCATTAATATGTTTATATAAGTGTACAATCGCTATAAAATAAAATTCGTTTGGTTTTCGTAGCCTTATAAATATGCTTTTATATATATATATATATATATATATATATATATATATAGCAAGGGCCTTGCTTTAGAGAGGTCGCCATCTTGCACCGCCATGTATGTATGGCAGCCTGAGCGGACAATCCAGCCAGCCAGAGAACGCGTTTTGCGTGTATAAATAAACCAACTAAGACAGCGGAAGGAAGGAAGGAGGAGAAGGAAACAGCAGAGAGTGTTAGTAGTTCGTAGATAGAGAGTAGTGAAAAGTTTTTTTAGTTATAATGTTTGCGAATGGACCACACTTACCACGCAACAGGAGAGAATGAACCCGAACCGTCATCTGCGAGGAAAAGAAGACGCAACTTCACTCCTTGTGATGCACTCTCTGCGGCGCGTTTCCTCCTGATGATATATCTCCCCAATGATGGTAGCACCGAATCCTATTCTGTGCAGCCAAATGTGAGCGGAGGATTCAGCCTCTCTTCTTGCCCGCTCAGCATCAAACACATGGAGTTCCTCATCTGTATGCTCCGGCTCAAACAGGTATGGCTCTGGGTCTGTGTCTGCTACAAGAAACTCTTCAAAATCGCGTTCAGAGTCGTCCATTGCAGCTACTATAGTCCGGAGATATTGCTAGGCTAAATAAACAGCTGAGCTCTGTTTACAGGCTACGTTGTCAGTCAGTGTGCAGGCTGGAGATTGGTGGAGCAGAGAGGGGAGGGGTGCCCGCTAGGTATTGTAAACGAGTATGTGTGTAAGGAGTGTGTGTGTTACGATAGAAGAGTCAGAGTTTGGGACGGAGTCTTTTACCCCCTAGAGTTAACGGAGTTTTTGGAGTGCTCAAATAAACAGGCCTTTTTCCCGAACACTCCTCTGGTCTCCTACTCGTGAGTGATTCATTACAATATCGTAACATGGTTTAGATTTCTAAATAAACAATCACCTCGTCGCTAGATAGACCTACTCCTAAAAAACTCTTGTCTGTGCAAGGCTTTTTGTCCCTACGAGGCCACCGTCATTTACCCGATGGGAGGGGTGAGCGAGTGAGCCCTGCAATCTAGAATTTGACCACTGATGTCACTGGTTTCAATGGTTTTCAACCCATTTTACACACTGGCCCTTTAAGCAAAGATGATAAAATATAATCCAAGATTACTGTGTGCTTATCTCTCGTTATATATTTTAGCTCACTTTTTAACAGTTATACGTTGTTTGTTAGCTGCCAGCTGCCATATTGTTCCCTGTGTCAAAACGGACAAGCTCACATTACGTCACCCACCAGCAGGAGCAAAATTTTGGTTTGGTATGACGCAGTGCATTGTGAGAGTTGTAGGATTAATACCTCTTGAGCAAAAGCAAATGCCACAGTCCTTTTTCTCTGTTTTCTCTGGTCTTGTAGCACCAGTTTCTTAAGTATTTGCGTCTTTCTACTGCAGGAACAGACCATCTTTCCAGCTGTGATACTTTTTTAAGGAACATTAACACAATATGTGAAAGTGACGCACATATTTTATATCTGTATGTTTCAACATCCAATGGGTTCAGACACAAGGAACAGTAACAGTATTATTTAATAACATAATGTTGAGATTTGGGGGTTTAAAGTTCCAAATATTGACTTTTCTGCATCGAGACATTTTCCTTCAAGAGAGAATCAAGATGCATCTAAGAATCGATTTTTCCCCTCTCCTAGATGCCACCCTCTCGCTTGTTCAGTTGTGCCCACTATTTGATGCATCAGAATTGATCTACAGAAAGCTCTGGTACTAAAGCCCAGCCAAAGTTTGGGCTGCTTGCTACCAAATCATTTCCTGCAGTGATCATAGAACAGTTTGTCCATTTGAAATGATCGCAATCCAGTTTCTGTGTTACATTCTCTTGCCAAGTGAAACAAAATTGTTATTCTCGTCACACCACCAGCAGAGGGGGAACAAAAAACTATTAGGAAACATCAAGATTATGTTGGTAGCCTTTTATCTCAGACCAGTGTTTGATCTTTGAGACTTTTTTTTTTACATAGTAAGTATTGGCAAATATTTTGTAGACTAGTTTGTATGAATAAAACATGATGAGAATGAGCTTAATTACACATTAATGGTTAATGTTATCCAAGGGAAGAAAAACTGTTTTATTAGATAAGAGACTGTTTCACTCTTATGGAGATAAGATTGAAATATTCAGACTTAAAGGGACAGTTCACCCCAAAATCAAATTACATATTTTCCCTCTTACCTGTAGTGCTGTTTATCAGTCTAGATTGTTTTGTGTCAGTTACTAAGGGTTGGAGATATCGACCGTAGTGATGTCTGCCTTCTCTTGATATAATAGAACTAGATGGCACTCGGCTTGTGGTGCTCAAAGCACCAAAAAATACATTTGAAAAAATGACCCGATCACTCAAGATAATCCTCAGACCTTGTTGTGAGCAGTTTCATGTAGGAACTATTTTCTTTCTACCAGACTACACCTTCCAACTGGATCATTTCACGGAAGGGAGTGTGCATCTACTCATGGACACAAGGCTAGTGTTCATGACAGCGTGAGATGGAAACATTAATTGGCTGAGCAATAACATTAGCTAGCTCAGTGATGCTATGTGAGCTCACAGTAGCATGGATGTATTAAAAGACCTGGATACAGTGTTGAAGGCGGGACCCTGTTTACTCTTATGAAAGCTGCTCAGTGGCGCATGAAGCCAGAAAGCTCTATTTCCATGGTATGAAATTAACTGGATGATTAGTGCTGCCTCCCCATCATCGGACCCATAGAGCAAGTGCCGGAGACTTCTGGTGGCCACACCGACTACTTCCGGGTTAGTGCTCTGCTCTGCTTCAATCATGTGGCCTTTCTAGACTTTCTAAATGTTTTAGGACCAAACAGATTAAATCCTGATAGTGAAACAAGTCATTTTGTGGGGTTTTGACTTTTAAGAAAATGGTTCCAGTGATTTACAGACATCTCTTTACTAATAAGTCAATGGGAAAAAGTATTTTTGGACCTAATGGCATCATGTGACAGATTCGGGAGTTGTAATTCCTCTGTTTGACCACTATGAAAATTGTCTTTAAAGTTTGACGCACTGCCTGGAAGTCTGAGCAGTAGATGCACACTTCCTTCTGTGCAGTGATGCAGTACAGTAACTGTAAAGAACTTCTATTGATACTCTTTGGTAACTGGGGATAGCTAGCTACAGGAGAAAACAAAATGCCATCCTCTTCCTATTTGGTTGATGCACTTCCTTTATGCCGCAAATCAACCCTTTCCAGTTCAGACAGAGTTGCATAGTGAAAGCGAGGCTTATAGGGAACCTCTCTAAGCACAGTTGGTGTTTTTATTCTACAGCCATTACATTGTGCAAACTACATTTACTTCATAGTGTTAAATTAAAGCAAAATACCAGCCTGTTTCCACTTTAAATTAAACACCCATCAGGTAATAGTTAGTTATAGAGTCATATAGACATTGAACATAATCTGTGAGATTCTGTTGATTCTGGTTGTTCTGTCCAAACAGGAAATGACACGTTACTGATTACTATGTTTCACAATAAGACAAGTATTTTATGAAATGGTGCCAATGTGGACATATCTAATTAAATCAAGGCTCTTTGTCATCTTTTTAATATATATTATATTTTTCCGCCTGTCTAATCCCTTCATTCAAAACCATTTCTTTTGGGAAGTTAACAAAGCGTAGGGTGTAACCAACCAGATTTTGCCTCATGCGGTAAGATGGTTACATAAAATTGTAAAGGCCACTGTGAAGGCACATGTGTGATTTGTCAGAGGCAGCGAGCGCTGTGTAAAAGCCGAGGAGTGGTCTTTGTTTGCTAATGTAGGTCTCCACTAAGGGGGCGGCCTGGATGGCCCGCTTTCTGGGACGGTTGTGCTGCACATCACATGATGGGCTTGGCCTCGGGGTGAGGCAGTGAAGGAGTTTAAGATGGTAGTGTGGGATGGGTGGATGGAAGACGAGAGGATGAGTGATAGGAGCGTTTACTCTTGCCCGTTTCTCTTAGAATCAACTCCTGGTTACTGTTTTCACAGCTGAGCAGACCCGCTGGACATCAGACTCCACCTCGCCTCCAAATAACCTCTTCAAATATCAAAGGAAAACACAGTGCATATTTTGTTTTTAACATCACGATCAGAGCATCAGGAGTTGAGTGTTCTTTTAAATAAATGTGCTAAATATCTAAATGTGCTGCTCAAAGTATCAGAGCTGTTAGCAGTGAATTATAAATCAGACCTGCAGCCAGTGTCGCTGTAACAGGATCCCTCGTGATACGGCGCTAAAATAGGCCACAGCTCAAAAAATACAATACTGTGAAACTGTAACTAGGAGTCTTCTGTGAGTGTTGGATCTGTCTGAATGCAAGTCTTGATCTGGCTTTGTCACATTCATATTACCCCAGTTCTGCTGCCTGAGAAAACAGCCACAGAGACGAGATATCCACCTCAGCCTCTCCAACTGCTTCAGTATATCACTGTCCTCACGAAAGCCTGCATTTATTCCCCTTAAATAGTCTTAAAATGTCTAAGATACACGCAATAAAAGGCCTTAAAATGTTTTTGGTCACGTCACCGCAATAATTTCCAGGTGTTTGAGCTACAGGAAACGTCATTTTAATAGGAGGGAAACAATATTTGATGGGGGAACAGACTCCAACATCTGTATGCGTACAGTGAGTCTGCATCATTAAACTATGGTTTTGCCCGCATGCTCACTAGTGCACTTTTTCTAAATGGTAAAAACAGAGTTTTCCTTTACTGTCCATTTTGAACTGATATCAAGCAGTTTACTCAAAAGAGTATATTTTCACTTTTTTGTGTGTATTTTTCATCACAAGTTTTGTCTTAAATGTAATTAAACTGATATAAAAAAAAGGTCGTAAAAAGTGTTAGATTAAACATGTTTATACATGTAGAGCAGTGGTGTAGTGGTAGTTGATGAGGTGGGTGTACTACCGGGTAGATGGGTAAGTTACTGAGGAGGACGTAGGTATACTCTGTAAATGTCAGACTTTTACTGAGCCACATGTAAAAATTCTTGTGACTGATATAATGCTGAAAGAATTAATTGATTAGACAATCATCAAAAAAAAGAGAGAGACAGGAAATTCACTGGTCCCAGCTTTTCAAACATGAACTTTAGCTGCTTTTCCCCCCCATAATAATGTTATTTAAATGCAGTAAAATACAGCCTTTTACATTTGTTTCAGGATTTTTGTACACAGCCAGTGTAACGGGGTGTCTCAGCTGGTCTTTGCATTCTTGTGTAGTTGCTGTTTTTGTGTTTTTATGGTTCAATTCTCGTATATATTAACATGCTTTTTGGCTTTCTTTGTACTGATCTCATAATATATAACATAACAACTGCATTTATACAGAACAAAGAGAGAAAAAAACTCAAAACAAGAATGCTTCTCCTTTGTTAATGAATGGTTATCTTTCCAAAATTAATTACAAGAAATGTAAAATTTGACAAGTATTTTTAAAAAGAAAAAGAAAAATTCTACAAGCTCCCAAACTGCATTGTCCACAGAAATCGAACTAGTGCATTTGATCATCTGTGAAATCGAAATCCTTAACATAATCTATGAAGGGCCTTCATATATTCTCGATTTTATGCTGTTTAGCCTTCAATATGTAAGTCTGCCTCTCTAATGGAAGACTTAATAACATCTGTCTTGTCTGTTGAGTAGAGCTTGGCATGTGAATGTTTTTCCATTAAAGTGCAATACATTTTTTGGCGTAAAGCAAGCTGAGGTCTGTAAACGCTCATTCATTTTTTGCTATAATTATGTTTCTCTTGATATAAGCCCAAAAGAAAAAGCTTAGGGTGCAGTAAGATGTGTTTTGAAATAATCTCCTTGATTATAACTCTTACTTCTTCCCAGATCGTGTCAGTCTTTCTGCACAAATACAGTGAAACAGTGTTCCTGTATTTTCCGTACATTTTGTGCATATGTCTGGTATGCTTTTGCTGTATTGATTTAATTCAACCGGTGTCACATATGTACTCTCAAAGCATTTATACATCGTTACAGATTCAATATTTTTGGACAAAAGAAGCCTGTTATAATGTTTTAAGAAGAATCTTAAAACGTACATTGGGCTCTGATTCCCAGTGATCAATTTCACACTATTTCCTGACTTTTTATAGATTATGTTTTAGTTTTAAAATAAGCATTTCACCAAAATAGGGGACTGTATAATGTGTGCTGTCTATTGACAACAAGTTGTCTCAGCAAGACCGGCCGCCACTGCTTGCAGCCGATCTTGATATTGACAGATGATATTGTATTTTTTTGCACTCGTCAGTTCTCGTCAGGATTCAAGGTTGCTCTGTTTGGTGCATTCAGAGGGAGTGTGTAACCTTGACGAGTCCTTACTGATGTATACCCAGATTTTTTTAACTCCTCCGTCTCTCTCCTTCTCTCTCATAGGACATTGTGAGTGCTACTAAAGATGTCTGATAGTGTCGATATTGAAGAGAAACCACCAGCCCCCCCCTTGAGAATGAACAGTAGTTCCCGAGACTCTTCATCGCTGAATCACGCCTCTAAACCGCTTCCAATGGCTCCTGAAGAGAAAAACAAGAAAGTCCGCCTGCGCTCCATTTTCCCCGGGGGAGACAAGAGTGAGTATCCTCCCCCACGCGTCACCTCACCCTCTGCCCCACTTTGATTCACATAATTTACTAGTTTTTACCTGTGCATACAAATACTAGAAATCTTCATGTAATCAGCTGTTGTCCGTCTCCCGCAGCAAACAAGAAGAAGGAGAAGGAACGTCCTGAGATATCCCTACCCTCAGACTTTGAACACACCATTCATGTTGGCTTTGATGCTGTAACAGGAGAATTCACAGTGAGTATCTCTTTCACCTGACAATCAGGCGAATAAGCAGGGACTGATGTGTTTCTAAAATCCTCCTCCCAGCTGAAAGCACAGTCCCAGGCAAGCATTTCTAAAATCACAATCCCCCCAGGCGGTAGCGTTAACTAATGATATATTTTCCTCCGCATAAAGTTGGTTATATGAGTGACTGGAATGACAATCACTCTGTCACCCCTATCAGGTGAAACCTGCACTGGAATACTTTAGCATTTCCTGGTAAATCACCTCTTTGCTGCAGTTTCTGTTGGCAGTAGATGTTTTATTCTTACACAAGCCTAGATATATAACACCATGACATTGAGTTTCTTTATTTATCTTCTCTGTTTAATGTTCTTAACACTGAATTTGATCCATTGTTTTGACTGTTACTCATAGGGAAGGTCTGGAAGTGATTTTTTCTTGTTTTAATAAGGTACAAAGTAGATATTATAGACCCTTTAGTGCCGACGTCACAATGACGTCAGTTTGTTAGTTGGAGGCAAAACACGACTCTCCACCACAGGGCTGTAGGCTACATAAGAGTCTTAAAATATCACCTTGTGGGTCATTAGGTGCCAGAATAGAAGTCATGGCTCAAAACTTTAATTTGAACAACCATCAGCTGCCACTGCCAGTTGACAAAAACAAGGACAACCAGGGTTAAATGTGGTAAGACGAAAGGACTGGACGGAAGCCATCATCAAAAATGCTCACATGTGCAGCACAGAGTTCATATCAGGTTAGGGAAAAAGTATTTCCTGCTGTAGGGATGAATAACATTATGTGTATTAAGGGTTATCATGTCCACCTCATCAGAAACTGGGCCGATATTGAGAGGAATATTAGATTTCTCACTCACTTAGCTTTGATAGCAAAACAAACTGGAGGAAACCGTTCAAGTGTCGTCCTCCTTTGTAAGACTGGCATAGTTATCAACCACAAAGCTTCTTGTCAAATCATCCATCCACTGAGTGAGAGCGTACAGGTCGGCCAGTCTGGTCCCATTGGTCAGTGTTTACTTATTCAAGGAACACACGCAGTCCCGGAAAGTGAGCGATCCAACATGGGGGGTTCGTAAACTCAGTCTGACCTGTTGGTCGAAGAAACAGAGCGTTATGTTTCTATATGAATTAACGAACAGTTAAGTTAATCACACATTCACGCTGCTCTCAGACAGAGTGCCAAGAAAGTGCTCTGCCACTCTGAGAGTGCGGTGCTCTGAATAACCGAATGGTACATTCTGACAGTGCTGCTGGCTAATGTCTGTGGAGAATTGTTTTGCCTCCAGCTAAGCCCCGCCCACCAAAAATGTCATATTGTTTACTAGCAGTAAACACTGGGCTGTGTGACACCATCTAATAATAATAATAATGATTATAATTTTATTTTTATAACAACTTTAAAATCAGAGTTTACAAAGTGCTTTGACAAGCAAAGCAAAAGCAGAAACTGGACTCAGAATAGAAGACAATCTAACAACAGGAAGCCAAACGTAAGTGAGACAAAACGAGGTTAGAGTTTAGATAAAGTTAAAACAAAAGGACAGTAAAGTGCAAGATGCAGGACGCAAAACATCTATATAAATAAACACAAATAAAGAGACCAAAAACAACAAAAGCAATAAAACTACAAAATTAAAAGGAAATAAAAATAAACACGACATAAATAAGATAAATAAAAAGAAATAAAAAGACAACATTACATAAAGGCAACGCTACAGAAATGGGTTTCAGGAAGTGATTGAATGGAAGTCACTGATTCTGTAAAGCCTTATCTCCTCAGGCAGGTCGCTCCTAAGCCGAGGGGCCCTGATGGCAAAAACACGGGCTCCTTTAGATTTAAGCCTCGACTTTGGGACAGCTAGAAGGGCCCTGACTTTAATGTTCAGTGTTTGATTCAACAAAGATGTTTATTCAGCTCTTGTTTTGTACGAAGGTCTTTGAATTTTGTTCTTCCTATACACAGGAAGAGAAGTTGTCGCAGGGAAAGTTATTGTGTTCATGAGGTGATCCTCAGTTATCGTAAAGCATTGACATCATGCTATGGAGAATGAAATCACAAACAGATGTTCATGTACTGTTAATTCATTTACTGCTAAATAGTCTGGAACATAAAAGTCACGTCTCATCATATTTATTCAGGACTGAGAGGAATATAGTTTTTAAATAAAAGAATTAAAAGGCAGTCCAAGACTTCAAACCACTTTAACACTGTTATGGACACATGTTCTGGTTTATTTGACTTCCAAATGTGCAGCAGTGACATCAGTGACAAATAGTTCCTTGTTCATTTGATAAGCTCATGACACACAGAGCCCTATTAAGACCATTTTAAACCAAACCACTTTGATTTCACGTCTTTTATGTTTCTCTGTGATGATACAGTGTATTATTGTTAATTTGCTCCTTAATCCGCCCCCCAAGTATTTTCCTTTTCTGCTTCCAGAACAGTAGACTATTTTTTTCAACAGTTGCTTTAAGGGTATAAATATCCTGAAGATTACAGAGATGGAATAAATGAAACCCTTTGTTGAGCCACATTCAGCCCCTGTTAACAGGCTCAATGTCTGTTTATATAAAGAAGCAATTAAATATGTAAAACATTGGCTAAAAACTGTGGAAGAGAAACTGTATAGAGAAACTTAAATGTGAAAACAAAACAAAAAAATGTTTAAAATAGCTGTTTCCTACTGCTTTTCAAATCTTTATGCCAATTTAAAGGAGAAATTGATTATTTATATTATTCATTTACCAAAGTGTGGAACCATTCCTTTAAGATGTAGTTCTCCTAATGGTTTCCAGATAGTTGCTCCAAGAAAAATCAGACAGAAATTATAGTAAAAAATGTACAGTTATAAAAAGCTAACCTTCCTCTCCAAACACAACGTCAGTACACTCCAGAAAAAGTATTTTTTTGCTCTGCCATATTTAACCTCTTCTAATGACTGGCAATGTTAAACATGATTTATCTGTAAAGGATATTAAGGGTTAAAGAGAATTGGGTTTGCTTGATTGACTTGTTGTGATCACTTGTCCACCTCAATATCCAGCCTCCTGTGTGCCTGTGTCACAACAGAGAAGATATATTTTTCTGGCTGTGATTGAAGGACTATTACCAACCCACTCTCTTTCCTCAGGACATGGATATTCTAGGCAGGGGTGTAGCACCAAATTCTGGCCCCTATGAGTAGTCTCCATCACACACCTTTTGAATTGTTTTTTTTTTTACATAGTAAGTTTGTTTCCTTGATCTTTCCTTTCTTTTCTTTTTTGGAACCCTGAGTTCCCTTTCTTGGGGAAGGATATGACAGTGAACGTTGGTGCTCCAGCAGCACAAGTACTCAATCACTCGGCTTTAGTTACATTTAAATCCTAGTGCAAGGGTGGACTAAACCATTCTGCACCTTTAATGGATGAGAGGGGCCTCAAAGAGCTTCCACTATTTCTTTTATACAAAGTTCAGTCTTTCAACAGATTTATTCAGCCAGTTTTAATTTAATTATGGCCACTTACAAAATAGAATAAAATGAAATACGGCAGCACGGTGGTGCTGTGGTTAGCATTGTCGCCTCACAGCAAAAGGGTTCCTGGTTCGAACTCAGATTGGGTTTACTCCAGGTACTCCGGCTTCCTCCTACAGTCCAAAGACAGGTTAATCGGTGGCTCCAAATTGCCCATAGGTGTGAATATGAGTGTGAATTGTTGTCTGTCTCTACATGTCAGCCCTGTGATAGTCTGGCGATCTGTCCAGGGTGTACTCCGCCTCTTGCCCAATGTCAGCTGGGATAGGCTCCAGCCCCCTGGCGACCCCTAGCAGAATAACAGTTACCGAAAATGAATGAATGAATAAATAAAATACAAAATTGCCAACAAAACTAAACTTGTCATTACAGGCTCTTCAAAGACCCCCTTACCATTGGGGCCCCGGGTAATCAGTCACTACGACGCCCCTTATTCTAGCACTTTTTAACATTTGACCTCTGTCTGTTCGTGCAGGGTATCCCGGAGCAATGGGCACGGCTCCTACAGACCTCAAACATCACCAAGCTGGAGCAGAAAAAGAACCCGCAGGCCGTGTTGGACGTCTTAAAGTTCTACGACTCCAAAGAGACCGTCAACAACCAGAAATACATGAGCTTCACCTCGGGAGGTGAGCAGCACAAAATATTGATCAAACAAAAAATTATCCACCAATATAAATAAGTTGTATATTTATTCTCATGCCTCATACAAAAGATTATAAGAATGTTTGTTTCTGTTTCAGACAAGTCGGCACATGGGTACATAGCAGCAAACACTCTGGTGAGTTCTTCTATATCTAAACGTATTTTGGGTCATGTTGGATAAAAGCTTGAATAATGCATTTGATTATTATTAAAAAAATCAGCATAAAATGAGTATCTGACAAAATGTGTCAGTTAATAACACCTAACTACGACTTAATGCTCAATTTTAAATGAGTCACAACTTTGTTAATGAACGTTGGAGGTTGTGCCTCAGTCTGCTCTATTAGAAATTATATTGCTGCGCTGCATATCTTGACATCCCTGAACTGTCTGGTTATTACAGTAAAAACATTACAAGTACAAATCAGCCCAATCACTGGTCTGTAGCCATGTACCATATATCATTGGAATGTCTGTCAACTCAAAGATATATTACTTTACGATATATATAACAGTGTTATCATTTGACAGGTAAGTTGCAACATTATGTGGCTTTATTTCATCGCCATGAACCTCGGAGCAATTACGCCTCTCAGACCTCAGCACTGTAAATCTACCTTACTTTGCTCTGACTAACTCTGCCTGGGAATTTCTGGGATAGACTTTGTTACTCTCCAGCATGCTCGTCTTGCACAGACTAGTGCCTCTAATGGGCAAAATGTGTGCATTCCCCTCTGGAGGCTTACTGCCCTCACTATGCGGCATAATGCCCTGAATTTTGTATACACGCCAATCAGTTTGCAGCTCCTACACGGAAACGGTGACTGCTGCGAAAGCCACTGCTGCTCATTGTTTATTTTCCCAATCTACTCAACCAGATTTTGAAATACCCATAGACAAGCTTCACTGGAGGCTCAGCTGCATCTAGAGGGACTCCCGCTGTGCTGACCTCATTCCTGGCTTTGACCAGAGTAATCTATGCTTTGAATGCCTTGGCCTGTACACACTCAGCCGGGTGAAGAAGTGGAATCCAAGTCTGTTCAGTGGGATTCGCTGCCCGAGGCAAACTACAATGGGATCACTTAATGCAGGGGCTATTGCTTGAGAGAGCTCTTTGCCAGTGAAGGGCAAGCAGGTGTGGCAGTGAGTCTAAAAGGTTGTGCGAGCCCAGTGAGGGTGTTGTACAGCATCTCAGCCTTGGTCTGTCACAGTGGTCCTCGGCCAGCAGAGGTGACTCAGCTATTGGCTACAGTGCCACAGATTTCATCCTAGGTTTGGTCCGCACTGTCTCAGGCAGGAAGAGCTGCAGGAGAGGTGCCAATATTTGGTCTGTAGAAGCAAACTGTCACTTTTCAGAGAGAAACAGTAATCCAGCATGAGCCACCTGATGCTCTCTGCCAGATTAGTCTGAACACAAACGTCTACTAACCTGCAATGCAGAGAAATATACCAGAGCTGGTGTGCTGTTTTCCTTTAGCAACATGCTGTCTCCTCTTATCACCTGCTACAGTCCATGTCTGCCTTGCAGTTTTCTTGTCTCGTCTGAGCCAGTTGTTCATGTTGTCGGTCGATCAAGTGCCTCACCTTGACCTTAGCTCAGCGTATGTTTATAACTGCAGAGAATGGCACTATAGGGACACTGTGTTGCATCCTAATTCAAGCTTTGGTCAGACCAAGTTGTAGTTAAATTTTAGATTCTAGGACAGGGCTGTCGAACATCCAGCCAGAACCGGCCCACTAATGGGTCCAATCCGGCCCACTGGATGACTTTGCACAACTAATAATGATGCACTTCTTCACACTAAAGGAAAGGGAAAAATTTGGAGGTGTTATTTATAGGTTCTTCTACAATGGTTTTACCGGTCCGCCCCGCTAGAGATCAAACTGGGCTGCATGTGGCCCATGATCTAAAACGACTTTGACACCCTTGGCTAGGATCTCAATGAGGCTTTACTTCCTGTGACTGGTGTCCACTCTAAAGAAGTAAACACTCCTCTCAGTGTCGACCTCTACCAGACAATAGACTCACCTCAGAAACTCCTTTTGGCAGGACACAAACACTTTGCTTTTATAACACACAGAAATGAAGATGATACTTCAGATACATTGGCCGTGTTTCAGGATCAATTTTATTGATTCTTTGTCCCTGCTTTCAGTAATTAATAACTTGGTGTCTGTGTCCTGGTGTTACATGTGAGTTCTCCCTGTTTAGCCCTCAGTTAATCTTAACTTTCATTTCACATTAGTTTTAATACCAGCCAGTAATACCTGAGTGTCAGACCACAGGACTCATCTATTAGCCAACAGACCATGATTCATATATCTGTGTTCACAGCATCAGTTTGTGAATCAGAATCTGAAATACTTTATTGATCCCTGAGGGGAAATTGTGATACACTACAGTCGCTCCGATGTAAAGAATAGATAATTATAAGAAGTAAGAATAACAGTGTGAAATAGAAGTATGTGAAGATAAAGCAATAAAATGAAATAGAAATGAAAATGTACATAAAAATAAAATAAAATAAATAAATTAGAAATGAAACTGTGCATTAAAATAAAATAAAATGAAAATGTGCATTAAAAAGGTAAGAAAAAAATAAAGATTAAAGATAAAAAGAATAAAGATAAAAATAAGATTAAAAATAAATATAGATAAATGAATAATTTAAATGAAATAAGTAAGTGAGTAAAGTAGTAGGTGATAATTTACCCCACATTTCATCTCTGGTGGATTGATAATAAAAACATAAAGTAAATTAAATTATAACAAGTAAAATAAGTAAAATAAATTAAAGTAAGTAAAATAATTTACCCCACATTTCATCTCTTGTGGATTGCTAAAATCAGTGTTCAAATTAAAAAACAAAATAAGATAGAAAAATAAAAAAATAAAGTAAATTAAATTAAAACAAGTAAAATAAATTAAATTAAGAAAAATAAATTACCTCACATTTCATCTATTGTTGGTTGTTAAAATCAGTGTTCAACTTCACAAAAACCTTTGCTGTTTCAAGATTTTAAGAGAAATGTTTCATGCAGTTTGGGTGCCAGTCCTGTCTGTTATGTACCTTCGTAAATAGAGGAGCAGCCGAATAATAATATGTATCTGTACAATGTCAAAGTCAGTGTTTATGTCTATATACTGTAGCGGCTCAGTGTGATTTCTAGAATCAGTCAGTCAGTAATTTTCAGGCTTTAAAGTAAAAATCTTCCAAAATGCAACAGTTCAATCACCATTCCTCACGTAATTTATTGGAAATGAGTCGATGTTGTGGAGTCAACAACGACTGCAAGGGCATGACGCAGTGTTTATTCATTACATGAACATAATTATGATGCCCATAAATGTTTAATAGCGTAATAGAAAACAGCATTTGTCTGTCCAGATCAATGAGAGCAGCCGCTTCATCTTCATCAGAGCGTTACAGAGCCAGGTCTCTTATTAACAGTGAAACCATTTTTCTTGTCTGAGGAACAATTATGCTTAAGTATCCAAAGCAATTCTGCAGTAATAAAAGTGCACAACTTTTTTTTTTTTTTTAACCTTGTTGTTGAAGTGAATACCTCAACATTGGTTTCAATAACAGTGTTTCCCTGCCAGTTAACATGAGGTGACATTGAAAACTGAAAGTTAGTCGAGACAAACTAAGGTCTCCAACAAAGTGTAACACGTGTGTCTGTATGTGAGGTGCTCATGTGCATACTATGACAGAACTGGGCAATAACTGAGTTGTGTAATGGACATGTCATCCGGAATTGTCTAATCAGGTTAAAGAAAGTGATGGGTGCATGAACACAAGTGGAAGTTATCGTCCTTATAGTTAAAAAAAGCTGATTAAAATCACATTTTATACAAGAAATCTCAAAAGATGTTTAAGGCTTGGGCAAGGACAGTCCTCAGGTGGCATTATATGTCTCCATCACGTCCTCTGCTCATGCTGGTGTCAGGAGGAAAATTTACAGACTTGAAGGGTCACTTCGGTATTTTTCAGCCTGTACCCTATTTTCCTGTGTTGTTGTGTCTAAGTGACTAATGGGAACAACAATTTTTGAAATTGGTCCAGTATTGAGCAGGAGCGCTTGTTATTCTAAGTGTCTGGTAACATTATGGAAAGGATCTCTGCAGAGACAGACCTTTTCGTCGAGGGTAAGATTGTTTTGTTTAACCAAAAACAGTAATGAAATGGTTATCGTCAAACCCACCAAACTTCATTCAAATGAACAGTAATTTTATACTTTTACTATGGAGTCTGGTGTGTTTGGTGATGGTGATTTTTCTAGTGACTGTTTGTGGTTAAATATAAACGAACTTAGGGTGCTTTCACAACTGCCCAGTTTGGTTCGATTCAATTGAGCTCAAGTTCATTTCCCCCCTAAGTATGGTTTGTTTGGGCAGGTGTGAACACAGCAATCACACTCGAGTACGCACCAAAACAACCGGACCAAAACCTTCTTGAAGAGGTGGTCTCGGCCTGGTTACAAACGAACTCTGGTGCGGTTTGTTTGGGGTGGGAACGTGTTCTGACCTTGATCTGAACCTACTGCAGTCTCATGTTACAGTCCTGGAGGATTATTAATGTGCACCTCCTCCTGTACTGACTTAATATGCACATTCAGCACATCCAATGCATCAAAACATTGTTTTCTAGTTGGAGCCGCGCCTCGTTTTCAAACTTTATGGTTTGACTAAAATGAACAATGACAGCAATATAGTCCACGATGAGCAGCGCTAAAATCAACCTGCGTAGTTGTCCCTCCATTGTGACATTAGAAAGTGTCACATTTATCTTACAAGTGTACTCTTCTTCAACGCTTTGTTTACTTCCTGGATTTTCCCACATGGAAATTCTGACCAATCAAGAGCAGCTTTCTCGCACAAGGCATTTTATCTGGTCAGCTTGTAAATGCTGCCGTGAGAACACAAACCAACTCTAGGCAATTATGCAGCTTTCTAACAAAATTAGTCCCTGATTCGGACCAAAGCAAGACAACTCTAGGTCTGAACGCACCCTTACTCTGTAACTCTGTAGGGATCCTATCCATAAGTTGTCAGACACTTACAATATCGATCAGAGTTTGTTAGTTATGAGTCATTTAGACACAAAAGACATGCGCAAATAGGGTCCAGGTTTTAAAATACCCAAGTTTCCCTTTAATGTCCATCCCTCAGTAGCGTACCCCTGCCCCCCTCCCCCTCCCCTGAAGTCCACTTACTCTTAAACATTGTGTGGGTTTGTTTTGAGTAAATCCCATTTTCAACCTTCACATTCAGAACCGACTGCTGTCATCTGGGCCTCCTGTCAGCCTTAGAACCTGCAGCGCATTATTTGACAAGGTAACTCCTCCATATTATTTTCCACATGATGTATCTCTGCATTGGCTTTCAAGCTAAATTTGATCTCCTAATTTTGATTATTCCCACTGACTAATGCAAAAGAAACACACAGAAATATTTGATTTTAGACACATCATCACTCTCTGTACTGAAATGTCATGTGGGGGGTGTGATTGGATTGGATTAGTTGTTGATGTTACTGATGTATTTATTATCTTCCACAAGAGCACCTCTAATCTTTCCTCCAAAGGACCGTCTCTGAAATGGCAGGGCAGGGGCGCATGCCACAGAGGGTTGTGATGACTGTCGAGCTGCATGTATGAGCTCATACTCCTTACAATGCGATCCACATTGCCAATAATGTGCCTGTAACTTCATCACCATTGTAGACATTACCGCATGGCTCTATTAAAAGAAAGAAAAAAAGAAAAAACACATGGCACTGCTTACAATTAGCTCGGCACTCATTTCTGCACTGCAGTCTTGGCCCAGCCCTCCTTGGAGCGGGTCAGAGGCCCAGTATGTCTGAATGAAGGACTGGGACTTTCCTTCAGCCAGACCCTTTCCCTTTAATCACCAGAACTAAGCTGCACTGCTTCATTTATGCATGACGAGACTGGAAATGGATGAAATGTTTCCACTCCATAAGAGGAAGATGATCCAAGACCAGCAGAGTTTTTGGATGGGGGAAATAAAGGCTGAGCATTAGGCATAATAAATATGCCTGGGGCTTATTAATCAGACTTGTCAGAAGGTATCTACCATATCATGAGGATGTCTACAGTTCATCACCATATTGCACATTACTGCAATGTGGCGGCATGTTTTCTTTCCAGTGGCACAGCTGAATATAGAATATAACAGTTTCAGTGGCGCCCCCAGACATTTTTTAATAGGGGTGGCCAGATGGGGCCACTGAAAGGGGTGGCACACCAAAACCAAAAATAATAACTGAACTTTAGGAATTCCATCATACTGCTGTAGTATTTTAGTCACATACTGATAAACTTTGGTTTCTAATTTTACAGTTACTGTTACTAATACTAATCCTGTTTTAATGTGTTATGTATCTATACATGTTAGGCTGGTTGTCCTTTTCCCTAAGCCCAGTTCAGACCAAAGATTCGTGACGAGACGAGTTGAAACAGGCAACTACTTGCAAAGCACCATTCTGCAACGTTCTAAAAACCTGCCAGTTCACACCGATGCACCTAGATGAGATGATGTATCATCTCTGTGCAACAACTCTCTGTACTTCTGTTCTGATTGCAGTTTTTCAGCCTTTTTTTGTGGCTGAATATAATTTGTAGCCTCTTAAAATATGAATGAGGATAGTGATAGTGAGATAATGGCTATGGTTGCATTTGTAGTAGTGATGAAACGGCTCAGATGGCCAGTTCACACCACTGCAACTTTTCTCTGCAACATTCTAAAATGGTTTCATCTCGTTGCAAATCTTTGGTCTGAACTGGACTTTAAACAGACAAATATTCAGCTTTATTTTGAAGGAGTACATTGATTGTAAGGAGCAAAGCATTTACCAAGATCAAGCCCTCGCGAGTTTAGGTAACCCATATAGCCCATAAAAGCCAACATGGTGGGTACCATTGGATGACTTAAGTTGTCTAGTTTTACAAAATACCCATACCCTTGCACTAGCTTAAAAAATTAACGCAGCGCAGCCTCTTTAAGACCATAATGTTTCGATAGGGGAGCCAGCACTTGTATCAGGGGGCCATGCCACCCCTTGGGGCGCCACTGAACAGTTTCTTACTTAAAAATTCATTCTCACCATTGACTCACGGCACACCCTCAGCTTAAAAACCCTCAGATCAACTGCGCTGAATGGCACCTCACTTCTTTAACGCTTGTCTCCTCAGCTCTCACTGGACTCATAAAACTTCCCTCCACTATTAACACAACAGTCCCAGCAATTTAACCCCATTCTTTTTTTATTTCACACAATGTCAGATGTACTGTTACAGGGTATCACAACAGATCAACTGAATTTTGTGTATGTTGACCACCTGCTGATTTATGTCACCACTTTTGAATAACATGCTCTGAATCTGTTATATGAACTCACCATCACCACAGTTTGTAGGTTCGACAGAGTTTGTTTTGAAACTCAACTGGCCAGAACTAAATCTCTTTTCATGGCTGGTTGGGGGTCTGCAGGCTGTGCACTGTGGTAAACTGTGTAAATTTGCTTAATTTGGGGGAGAAATTTGGGGATCTGCACACACTCCCTCCATTCCATGCTGCTTTGTGACATATGCATCCAGACTAACATCTCCACCCCTCCAGGGCGCCAAAACATCATCGTCAGAGCCGCCAATCGCTCCACCTGTGTCAGAAGAGGAGGATGAGGAAGAGGAAGAAGAGGAGGAGGAGGAGGAGGAAGAAGAGGACGATGACGATGAACTACCCCCAGTCATCGCTCCCCGGCCCGAGCACACCAAATCTGTGAGTTGATGCATTACAGTGGGTCATATCATTCCTGCAAATGCAAAACCCCTTCTACATTTCTTTGACTCATTTCTCCTCGCAGATCTACACGCGCTCTGTCATGGACCCACCAAAGCCTCCCACCCCTGTGAAAGAAGTGGTGACTCCACCGGAGTCGCAAGTCCAGCCGGAGAACACGTCCAACACGATGTATCGCCACACTGACCGCCAGAGGAAGAAGTCCAAAATGACAGATGAGGAGATTCTGGAGAGACTCAGTATGTGCCCAAGACATTTTATCAGCCACCAAAACAGTTTATAAAAAGTTCTGATAGTTTTTTTTACTTTCTCTGTATCTCTATGAGTTATTGTAAAAGCTTTCCCCACACTGACAGGGGCTATTTTAGTGGAGAAATCCTGTTTTGTATGCCTGAAAACAGTTGAATATAAAGACATGGAGTCCAAAAAATATCATAATCATCAATGGTTATAGAATGTAAAGTTGTCTTCAGTTTAAGTCCAGACATTCCCCAAACAATACTGAAGACATGACCTCAGAGCCGAATAATTCATTGTATGCAGATTCAGACAGGCTGGAGATTTTGTTTCCAGTGGCTGTTTGCCATATATTATTTCTAGTGCACCAATCAGGTGTATTTAAAGGAATTAAAGCACGGAGCACTAATGTAATCAAGTCTGGACAAAGACATACTTTTTGCTTTGATTGTGGCCTTCATTCTATCTGTAATGTAAATTACCAGCATGCACTGTGAAGTCGAGAAGCATGCACTCAGAGTAGATGCACCATGAGGCAAAGCATGTCTGAAATAGGAGGGCAGAAAAACTGCTGCGATGTTTTCTGTGTATTTGTGTGAAAGCCGTCATGACTGTGTCACCCACGCGAGCTCAATCATTATATATCTGCTTTCTGTCTGACTCAGGGAGTATTGTGAGCGTGGGGGATCCCAAAAAGAAGTACACGCGCTTCGAGAAAATAGGACAAGGGTAAGTCCATCCGTGATCGTAAAACCAGTCGTCGCAGTTATTGAAATAGAGCAATTTGAGGAGCAGTCAGTCTCGCCAGGAGAGATGGAGCTGTGCTGACCACTTTAGTGAGACAGAGGCAGAGGGAAGGTTAGGTTGAACGACTGGGAGAAAAATAAGTAGAGAGGAAATGAGGACTGTATCCTGAAATGGCCAAGGGCCAGATTAGCTCAGCCATCTCTCTCTGCTTGTCTTTCTGTGTTTTACACGTCTGCACAGATAAAAAACTGTGCGATTGTTATCTGCTGTGACATGCGCACTATTTCCATATTTGATCAGGAATCTCCTATCTTAAACAGTAGATAACTGTGTATTTACTCTGTGCCGGGTTATCTTTAACTTATTGGTACCAGGAACTGTGCATTATTATTCACAGCGTCTACACAGGTGTAGTTGGCAGCAAGAGAAAGAAGACCAGAAGCCTAAATACACAGCTGAGGGTTTTTAGTATCACGAGTTTCACCTCCAAATAAGGACAGACTGGCTGCATAGCATTCTGTTGACCAGCTATTGGAAACCATAAATTTATGTGAATCTTTGTGGTCATCACTATTAAAGGAATACTTCACCCACCCAATGACCATTTGTATATGAGTTACTCACCTCGTGTTATGCTGAATTTGTGAAGTAAACTTTGTTTTTCTTGCATGCCTCCTCAGTGAACAAAGAATCCAACAGCAGAGAAATTTCTGGATGAATTGAAGTCATAGGGGTCCACTATGAACAACAGCAAGACTATATCAAAACATCCATTTACAAACTTTCACACAGGTTGTGCAGTATAATCCAAGTCTCGTTTATCCAGTCATATGCTCAGTACTTCCCAAACAGACAGCTCTTTCAACAGGGAACTAATCTGAGAGTGAAATGTATCCACGTTCTTTTCCATGCCAGACTCCATTGACAAAAACAGTAATTTTACCTTGCTAAAAACTGGAGCTGCTGGTCTACTACTGCCTCAATCAGTGTGTTAGTTTGTGTTATTGTGTGACTTCAGTGTTTTAAAGGGTTAGTTCAGATTCACCAAAGTCACACAAAAACACAAACCAACTAACTGATAGAAACAGTGGTAACCCAGCAGCTCCTGTGTTTACCAAGGTTAAATTACTGTTTTTGTCAATGGAGTCTGGCTTTGAAGAGAGCATAGATTTCAGTTCAGATCCCCGTCAAAATGAGTTGTCTTTTTGGGAAGTACTGAGCATACGACTGGATAAATGAGACTTCGATTACACTACATGAGTTGTGTGAAAGTTTGTAAATGGATGTTTCGATATAATTTTGCTGTTGCTAAACACAGACCCCTACAACTTCAATTCATCAACAATTTTCTCTGTTTCTGGATTCGTCTTTCACAGTGGAGGCATGTGAGAAAAACTAAATTTTCAGTGTAACACGGTGAGAAATTGATGTGCAAATAATCATTTGGAGGATATAGAATTAATCAGCAGCGAAGTTTCTGCGGTAAGATAAGCACACGCAGTTTGTCAGTGAAGAACCAAATAGTACTTGTAAAGCCTCTGGCATCAAGTTTAGCCTGGTTAGCACTGTGGTTGCACTGTGTTAGTTTACTATTTAATGACATCATTACAACTTAATTTTAGCCGGTGATATTTTAATATCAAAGGAATAAAGCTGTTGCCTTGCCAACAGGCTAACGTGATACCTCAATTTAACTTTGTTCTTTTATGCCAGCCGTGGGGTTTTCTTATTAAGTGAAATCAAGTTACAACAGGCCAGAAGTCAGTGGTCTGACTGTTAAGTAGTAGATCTGATCCATGCTACTTATAATTGGCCCTCAGTAGATGAATATAGCACTGTTACTGTAGTGGCAGCACAAAAAATGATGAGCATAATTTTGTTGAAATGCGTGTTTAATGTCTACATTTTTAGAGCGACCTTATGATGTATAGACAAAATAATATTCATATGATAACACCAATTACTTTTAACAAAGTTAAGTAAATTTTTATATATTTTTCGGTGTCAATGAGTAATTTTAAAACTCTCAAATGGTGTATCACTAATGTGATTATGATCTTGTGTTTCACCAGAGCGTCTGGCACTGTGTACACTGCCATCGACATAGCAACTGGCCAAGAGGTAAGTCATATTCTTCTGTTGATTACACACCATTCACGCACTGTATATTATTTCCTCTTCCTCACTAAACCATCAGGCTTTTTCTGTAGTTCTGAGCCACAAATCCCTCGTCTGTTTTCTCAGGTGGCCATCAAGCAGATGAACCTGCAGCAGCAGCCCAAGAAGGAGTTGATCATCAATGAGATCTTGGTGATGAGGGAAAACAAAAACTCCAATATAGTCAACTACTTGGACAGGTCAGTCTTCACATGCAGGGTCACATTTCAAACAAAATCCTGAGGTCAAGGCCTATTTATGGTTATTTATTTGGTCTCTTTTGCCTTTCCCAGAATCTAAGGTGGCATCCTCACATTGCCTATTTTGTCCAACCAGTAGTCTAGAATCTAAAACTGCTGAATTTTCTGTTAAATAATAGCGAGAAAAGCAGGAAATCTGCATTCTTGAGAAGAAAACACTAAATGCTAGGCACTTTTGCTTGACAGTAACATGTCTGACATTATATTAACAGGTATGTAGCAGTTATTTTAGCTTTTTCAGCATATGTAAAATAACATTTGAATGTATGTTTTTCTAAGATGGTTAAACACAAATAATCTCAGGCAGCCGTATGAATGTATCTGATGTCTACTGGCCAATTTGGGACTGATTTGTAGTCAGAACTTGGACAAGGTCAATGCTGTTACTGTAATGACATTGAAGGATCCTCTCAGCCTGCTTCTCAGATCCCTTTCCTTCTGCTTCATTTCCTTCTTCTTCTCTTTCTGCCTTTTTATGGCGGTCAGCTTTCATCATTTGGTGCATGACTGCCACCTACTGTTTTAAAACATAGAGAAGAATTTAACCACACTATCAATCAGTGTCTATCAATTTTTTTAGCATCTGTTCCCCTCAGCTCTGACTTCACTAAATTGATCTTCTGCTGTTGTTCACAGCTGGTAGTAACATGCTTGAGCACCTGCTCTGTGTTGTAATTGACTCTGCATGATGAAGCAAACAGTACATCCTAAACTGTAACGATGCTGCTTTGTGTTCTTGGAAAGTTTTCTTCTCATTTTCTGCACAAATGTCAACTGAACTGACAACCCTGATTTGAGATGCACATAACACTAAAACTAAATGTTTCTTTCCTTCCTTTTTTTTTTAGTTACTTGGTAGGAGATGAGCTGTGGGTGGTGATGGAGTATTTGGCCGGTGGCTCGTTGACAGATGTAGTGACTGAGACCTGCATGGACGAGGGCCAGATTGCTGCAGTCTGCAGAGAGGTGAGAAGCCAAGTTTAGACATCAGCAGTGCCACCCACTTCTTTTGTAGCTACGACCAGCTGACCCTACATTTACACTTCACCTAGCCAGGAGAGAAGGACTATCCTGAATATGTGTGTAGCACAGGCTTCCCCTTGCGAGTCTGTTAGAAACATTTTAAAGCTTTTTTCTTTCTCTCTTCAGTGTCTTCAAGCCCTGGATTTCCTACATTCTAACCAGGTGATCCATAGAGACATAAAAAGTGACAACATCCTCTTGGGTATGGACGGATCTGTCAAGCTCAGTAAGTCCTCAGTTTCTGTGGCTGTAGTTAAGAGAGATGGGTGTGTGCTATATGAAAGACCCCTTAATTAAATTTGAGAAAGTGCCAAGTCAAACCTTGTGTTTAATGTGATAAAGCTGGATGCAAACAAAGAGTATAACATACCATTGCACCTCTCTCCCTCTGTCTCCCTCTGCAGCCGACTTTGGCTTCTGTGCCCAGATCACTCCAGAGCAGAACAAGCGCAGCACGATGGTGGGAACGCCCTACTGGATGGCACCAGAGGTGGTGACTCGAAAGGCTTACGGCCCCAAAGTGGATATCTGGTCTCTGGGGATCATGGCGATAGAGATGGTGGAGGGAGAGCCACCCTACCTGAACGAGAATCCACTCAGGGTAAGAAGACACAAAACAACGCTCTCTCATACCTAAACAGCTGAACAGGTCGATTACCTTTCTAACGGTCACAGTTTTAAACACATTCTTAACACCTAGATACAACATTGGAGGTGGGGGCCTGTTCATTCCTATATGAGCTGCTCAGTGGCCCATGAAGCCAAAATGGTTTAACTACTGCACATGAAATTACCCAAATGATTAGCCCTGCTTCCGCACTGTGTGGCCTGTAGAGCAGGTGCATTAGAGACTTCCGCTCTTCTAGACTTTCCAAATGTTATCAGGGCATATGGATTAAATTCTGATAGTGTAACAAGTCATTTTGTGGGGGTTAGGACACTCCCTTCTGCTGATTTGAAGACTCATCTTTCGCATGTAAGTCAATGAGAAAAAGTCTTTCTGAGCCACAGGGTATCACATCACGTGACGATGTAATTTCAGTGTTTGGCCTCTACAACAATTGGCTTCAAAGCCCAGTGTACTTTCTGGGGGCCTACATGAAACGGTCACAGTTCCCCTCCAAAATTACATGGTTAGGTTTTTAAAAAATGTCATGGCTTGGCATTAAATAAATACTTTTGTCAAAAAATGTAACATGACGTGTGTCACCTGACATATGTCCTATACAACATATCACCTTTGTCACTAGTGTAACATGCTACACGTACTAGCATACTAGCCAGCTGTGTTATTAAAAGAAGTCAACATTGACAAACAGTGCTCTCCTGGATGAAAGTCCTGTGTTTGTTTGACCCATTCATCACCCTTCCTGCCCACTGTGTAGGGGTTTCTTTGGTATTTATACCACATTGCTTGGACTTTGTCGCATCTAATGCTATGTCACATCATTTCCTCCTCTGCTCCTGTAATAATAACTAGCTGCTAGAGTAAGTATTGGTCGTAATAACCTGCTTGCACAGTTGACCTACGTGGTTGTTGTTCTTTTTGTTTTGTTTTTTTTGGAAGAAAAACCCAGGACTTATGATCTTATCTCCCTGGTGGTCATACACTCAAATTTTCAGTTTTTCTTCCACTCTTGTACCCTCATTTGATGCACCCATTTGACCTCATTGATCTTTCCAGGCGCTGTACCTGATAGCTACCAATGGGACACCAGAGCTGCAGAACCCAGAGAGACTGTCGTCTGTGTTCAGAGACTTCCTCAACCGCTGTCTGGAGATGGATGTGGACCGCAGAGGCTCTGCCAAGGAGCTGCTCCAGGTAAAACTGAGACTAGATCCTCAATAGACATATGTACATGTAGAAATATGTTAAAACCATAAGGGTGGGAGTTTATTATTATGCTAGTCAATAATAAAGATACAGGTTGCTTTCATGTCCTGCAGATGTCACTAAATCATCACTACTGTTTCTGAATGTGCCTCCATATCTACATTTTTTTATCCTTTCCATTCTCTGCAGCATTCCTTCCTCAAGCTGGCGAAGCCTCTATCCAGCCTGACGCCTCTGATTGTAGCTGCGAAGGAAGCCATAAAGAACAGCAGTCGCTAGGGTGTGCCCTCTGTCCCCACCCGAGGCTGGAGCCCTGCCTGTGATGTGTGCGTTCATGAGGGCAGGGGCTTGGGTGTATGGGTGGTGGGTGACGTGACAGTGACAGCACAAGGAAGGGGGGATTTGTGTGACTTACCGTGACAGCACAAGGACAAAAGACCCCCAGGCCTCATATGTAGGACGGACATCTGGCCTCGCAGCCTCTCGGCCCATGCTGCTGAAAAGACCTTGCCTCCTCGTTTACTTCTCCAGCACTCTGTACATGTAGAGCAGTCCATCACAAGTATGTGTGAGTGTGCGTGGGTGTGTGTGCGTGCGTGTGTACCAACTGTGCACATCTCTTTGTGTCATATGTCTTGTTCGGCAGCAGTCGCTCCCCAAAGCAAGAAAATACGGTGAAAAAATCAAAAAGAAGGTGTGCTCACTTTCAAGAAGAAACATCAGGAGCGAGGAGCCTGTGATTCCTTCCCTGCCCGGCTTTAGGCTTGGTTCTCTTTCCTCTAGTCCCTCCATGGAGCACAATCAGGCCGCGCTTGCACTTGCAGTGACCAGCTGATGTGAAAGAGTGACTCTGGGAGTCTGGACGCAACCTTTGCCTGCATGACTACGGCTCTGTGGAGAAACACTGCTACTCCTCTGCAGATTGTCACATCTCAAGGTGGCATATTTATGTATATATGTGTGTGTGTGCGTGCGTGTGTGTGCGTGTATGAATGAGTGTAGGGGTGCGGCTACAGGGGAATAAGTCAGGAATAATTTCACATGACCTAAGCCAGCTTTAAACATCCTTCATCACGAGATACGGGTCCCGTATTTCATTTGAGCCAACTTCTTTCAGGCAGGCTCTGTCACAGAGTCACTGGAGTTCAGGCTAGCTGCAGTTAATTTGCGCATTTTCCCCCTAAAGCTTCCTACGTATTATCAGACCTAATGTTCTGAATATGTAAAAATATTGAGACACTGTTGGGGCTCAGTTTGCAGACTTAAAACATTGAATTTAAAATGTGTGACTCGATATAATCTATACATTCTGAATCTAATTTTTGTGATCTAGTTTGAGACACTTGATTGCATTGACATGTAGACAATGTGTCACACATTTAAATCCATTTAAATAGTACTGAAGACTCTCCGTACTCCATGTGGAGGGAGTAATCAGAATGACTAAAATATTGTCAGCTTCACAACCAATGCAAGCAATTTATCTGCAGATTCAACAGATAATTCTGCATGCAAACATGAACCGTAGCATCCATTGTGTACAAGCATCTCAAACAGGATTATCCACAGATATTCAGTATGTGTTGCTCTCTGTACCAGGCTTTGGGTAGACAATGCAACATCTATCTTAAAGGTCCAGCACGTAGGATTTAGGGCCATCTATTGGCAGAAAAAGGTATAAAATATTTATGTCATCATTGTTTATAATCACCTGAAATGAACAATTGTTGTTTTTGTTACCTTAGAATGAGCTGTTTATATCTATATACGGAGCGGGCCCTCTTCCACAGAGTCTGCCATGTTGCTCTACAGTAGCCCAGAACAGACAAACCAAACACTGGCTCTAAATAGGGCCATTTGTGCTTTTGCGTTTCGTGTCCACCACTTTAGTTCTCCTACATGCTTGGCACACAGAAGAAGGTGAAGCTCTGCAACCTTACCGCTAAATGCCACTAATTCCTACACACTGGACCTTTATCTGACAATTAGGTACGACGTAGAAAGAAAATACTACATCAGGGACTCAACAGAAATACAAATGTTTTTACTTGTAATTGTATATTTAGTGAGGGATTGTCCTTTTTAAGGTGCTGGCACACAGTGAACCAACATTTCAGCCTTTCAAATGAGCTTTTTTTTCTACAACAGTGGCAAACAGAAGGTTGTATAATCATTTACCTACAATGAGTTGAAGGTCTAGTGCCACACATTCTCACAGTTTCCCATAGTGCCCCACACATCCCTGTGACCTTAAATCTAAAGAAGAAAAGATGATTGACAAAATTTATGAATTATTTAATCAGTTTTTGTGGTCAAGAGACTGAACTTTTCAACATGAATAGAGATGTAAAATTTGGCTAAAAGGAAAATGAGTCTTTTAGAAATCATCATTAAGACTTTCAGAACACATTATAAGACTGTGACTTGATGTTTGGAGTTAATGCCAACAGAAACCTGGCCTACCTGCTCAGGTGAGGCATCCATGTCTAACAAGGCACCAGCTGTCCTCCTCGTCCACCTGCTCCCTCCCTCCCTGTCTTCTCCTTTATAAGCTGCTGCTCATTCATGCTTCAGTGTCCTTTTGTCTTTTAATGGCGTCTTATGTGTCTTCTTTCATATGATCTGTACGTTTTTGTGCTGAGTTTTTTGGAACGCGTGGCAGATCAGAGAGGGGGAATGTGATCCACTGAGCGATGGAGTGGAGTGGGTGCCGTTTTTATGATTGTACCTTGTCCTAATGAGCACTGAAAACCGTAGTAGAGGTTTCTCTCATATTGTTTGCTAACATTCCTTCCATTCCTGGTTAGCGTTTAAACTCATTCCTATACAGAAGTTATCTACTCTGTGTCAGTGTTTGGTAGCTTCGTCATTTCCCACGTAGCATCCCTCTGTGTGTGAGCGTGTGTGTTCGTGCGTGTTAGGGGGCTACCTCAATCTGCACTAGAAGATGCCTCACTCGTGTTGTCCACCTTGACTCTGAGGTGCAGGGTAGCTGCTTCATATTGTACCTCCATTGTACAGCAACTGTACAGACGATGAAGGAGTGATGTTAGACAGGAGGATGCAACAGAACTCATGCATGTAAAACAAAACTATACACTGTATCTCATCTTCAAATAGGTTAAGATTGTTAGGATATGTATGTATGTATGTAAATATGATGAGAAAACCCCCCTTTTTTCAGAATTATGTAACTTAAAATGACAATATTCAGGTTGCTCTATGGTATGTATCAATAAATGTTTTGCACCCTGGAAATCAAAAAAAAAGATGACAAAAACGAACACACACGCTGTCTCTGCACTCCTGGATCCGGCTCTCCTGTTTGGGCTTTATCGGACACTCCTTCATCCGGACAGAGAGCCGATGAATGCAGCGCTCTGTGTGCGGGCCCACACAGTCTGTCCTGAGTACCACTGCTGAGTGTTAGTACATGTATGTGTGCGTGCGGTAGGTGTGGGTGGCCTGACAGGAAGCTTCGCCGGCCCTGGGACGTTTGGCCTCTGCCCCCATGTACAGGTCTGAACTATGAGCACAAAAGGTGAATTTCGGGACAAGAGACGCCGCCGACGTGCCCCTTTCTTGTGGTTGCTCCTGTACATTCCTATCTTCTGAATGTGTAAACCTGTACACGTGGTGTGAAAATTCCTCTATTAATGTGTATCGAGAATGGAACAAAGACAAAAAATGTTACTTTTTAAATTATTATTATCATTATTATTATTATTATTATTATTATTATTATTATTACTCTTATTGTCTAGCTTTGTAAAACTGCTGATCCATCTGGCATACCTCAGCAGGCCTTTCCCCATCTTTGAAAAAGGACAAACGAGTGACGGGGAAATGAGGTTTTGGATAAACTATTTTTAATTGTGGTTGAAGCAATAGACTTTTTGAACTTTGAATTGTGCATGGCTGTGTCTTGAGTGTAAAAAAAAAACAAACAAAATATTGCAGTTTGGGAACTGGACTGAAATAAAGAGAGGAAGAAAACCAGAGCCGTTGCAGCGCTTGCAGTATATTGTGAAGTTGAATTCCTTTTAATTCTTTATGCCATTCAGAGTTTTTGCATTTTCTTAACAATCATGAGAATAAAATATGATATGAACTGATGAAAGAAGATATTGAAAGAAACAGATGATACATTAATGATGTGTAGTACATGTGGCAAGTTGTTCTGACTATGTTAAGACTTGAATGACAAATTACTGCCATATAACTCACAGTATCTGTTAGTGTAACGTAAAAACAGGAATGATATCTTTGCAAGCAACTTGCATTAGTCAGTATAAAAATATTTTATAAGTTACACAAACATGATTTGAAGTAATAAAGGTAAAACACTTGGACATGACAAGAATTGACATTCAATCCGCCCTGCTCGCCTCTCAGCTTTGCAAACAATTCACCACCGTGCAAGTCACACATCAAATCACACACCAGCACAGACATCCAGCAGCAGAACACACGCTGGTTTTGGTGTTTTGATGATGGCACATGTCGAGTAAGATGTTCACCACATCGTTCTGCACTGAAAAATAATTCAGTCTCTCTCCCGGCCACTGTCGAGGTCATATGGCGGTGAGCTGAGTAGAAGTGATGATCCTCAGAGTGATGGTTCCGGGCATCTCGTCGGCCATCTGCCGTCCTCGCTTCCTCAGCTGAAGCCTCTGAGGGTTAGCGGTGTCCTTCACCGACCCAGACAGCATCACTTGGCCCATAAACTCGTCCTTCACTGCGTTGCTGTTCCACACCTGAGGAAGACCAGTCAATTAATCAATTAAAGGAAGAGTTTTACAGTCACATATATCAAAGTGACCACTAGTTATATGTGAGCTTTTCCAGTTCATGGATTCAGTCTGTTGGTTTTATCATTATTATTAGTTATTGTGAGCACTGTATATACACACACACACACATATATATATATATACATATACAGTACAGGCCAAAAGTTTGGACACACCTTCTCATTCAATGCGTTTTCTTTATTTTCATGACTATTTACATTGTAGATTCTCACTGAAGGCATCAAAACTATGAATGAACACATGTGGAGTTATGTACTTAACAAAAAAAGGTGAAATAACTGAAAACATGTTTTATATTCTAGTTTCTTCAAAATAGCCACCGTTTGCTCTGATTACTGCTTTGCACACTCTTGGCATTCTCTCCATGAGCTTCAAGAGGTAGTCACCTGAAATGGTTTTCCAACAGTCTTGAAGGAGTTCCCAGAGGTGTTTAGCACTTGTTGGCCCCTTTGCCTTCACTCTGCGGTCCAGCTCACCCCAAACCATCTCGATTGGGTTCAGGTCCGGTGACTGTGGAGGCCAGGTCATCTGCCGCAGCACTCCATCACTCTCCTTCTTGGTCAAATAGCCCTTACACAGCCTGGAGGTGTGTTTGGGGTCATTGTCCTGTTGAAAAATAAATGATCGTCCAACTAAACGCAAACCGGATGGGATGGCATGTCGCTGCAGGATGCTGTGGTAGCCATGCTGGTTCAGTGTGCCTTCAATTTTGAATAAATCCCCAACAGTGTCACCAGCAAAACACCCCCACACCATCACACCTCCTCCTCCATGCTTCACAGTGGGAACCAGGCATGTGGAATCCATCCGTTCACCTTTTCTGCGTCTCACAAAGACACGGCGGTTGGAACCAAAGATCTCAAATTTGGACTCATCAGACCAAAGCACAGATTTCCACTGGTCTAATGTCCATTCCTTGTGTTTCTTGGCCCAAACAAATCTCTTCTGCTTGTTGCCTCTCCTTAGCAGTGGTTTCCTAGCAGCTATTTGACCATGAAGGCCTGATTGGCGCAGTCTCCTCTTAACAGTTGTTCTAGAGATGGGTCTGCTGCTAGAACTCTGTGTGGCATTCATCTGGTCTCTGATCTGAGCTGCTGTTAACTTGCCATTTCTGAGGCTGGTGACTCGGATGAACTTATCCTCAGAAGCAGAGGTGACTCTTGGTCTTCCTTTCCTGGGTCGGTCCTCACGTGTGCCAGTTTCGTTGTAGCGCTTGATGGTTTTTGCGACTCCACTTGGGGACACATTTAAAGTTCTTGCAATTTTCCGGACTGACTGACCTTCATTTCTTAAAGTAATGATGGCCACTCGTTTTTCTTTAGTTAGCTGATTGGTTCTTGCCATAATATGAATTTTAACAGTTGTCCATTAGGGCTGTCGGCTGTATATTAACCTGACTTCTGCACAACACAACTGATGGTCCCAACCCCATTGATAAAGCAAGAAATTCCACTAATTAACCCTGATAAGGCACACCTGTGAAGTGGAAACCATTTCAGGTGACTACCTCTTGAAGCTCATGGAGAGAATGCCAAGAGTGTGCAAAGCAGTAATCAGAGCAAAGGGTGGCTATTTTGAAGAAACTAGAATATAAAACATGTTTTCAGTTATTTCACCTTTTTTTGTTAAGTACATAACTCCACGTGTTCATTCATAGTTTTGATGCCTTCAGTGAGAATCTACAATGTAAATAGTCATGAAAATAAAGAAAACACGTTGAATGAGAAGGTGTGTCCAAACTTTTGGCCTGTACTGTATATAGGTAACACTTAAGTTGGAGAGTCCACCTACAGATAGTTTACAGCAGTGGTTCCCAACTGGTCCAGCCACGGGGTCCAGATTTCTCCTTAGTCATTAGTTCAAGGTCCACACAGTTTAATACATTCAGTGTCATACTTGCGTTTGGCCATGTCGTCGAGCTAGTTTGCTGTCTCTGTCATGTAGCTGTCAATTAGTCACTAACTCTACAACAGAAAATGGCACTTCAAAATAAAAGCTCTGTGCCGGAAATTCACTGTACTTAAAGTTAAGTGTGTTTTTTTACAAAGTTGACATGTTCACGAGTCCCTTGTGGTCCATTCAGAATGGACCTGCGACCCACTTCTGGAACACAACCCACCAGCTGGGAACCACTGACCTAAGGCATCCATTGGTCCCTACCATGTTGGCATAGTTTGTTGTTAAGGGCGCTAAATATTGCATCAAAGTAAGGCTAAATTTTGGCGAGAGAACAACTCAAGAGGTTCAAGGGGTCCCTTGAACTCTCTTCAAGATATCTGAATAAAAATGGGCTCTATGAGTACCTGTGGCCCACTATTGGACCGCGACCCTATCTAAAATGCATCAAACAAACAGTATTATTATATACTCCCTTTTGTTTTATGAAAGAATTGCCGCAACATTAACTCTACTAATGTTCAGACAATAATCCTGAAGCACTAGTTTTATTAAAAGAGTGGTTTGTTTGGTTTGCTACAGAAGCGTAATCCATTCACTAGAGAAAATAAATGTGCTCTGTTTTTCTAAATTAAGGAGACTATTATCTTGTTAATTCGGTAAAACAGAGTAGATATTCTTTCCATGGAAACTTTTCATAATTCTGAGATAATAATCTCATTAATTCAGAAAAACAAAGCAGATTTTTTTCTAAAGTGAATGCATTATGCTTCTGTACTTTGCAGTGTGAAAATGACCAACCAAACCTGCATAAAGCATCTTATATATATATATATATATATATATATATAAAGATGATAAGACACTAAAAACCTGCTTTTAAAGGGTATATTAGGGGCAGCTAAACAACTTACTTGTTTGGAATATATCTCAGAATTTTATGATTCTTTATTTTTTTAGATTGTGACACCCCTCCCACTGTCTTGGAGGATGTTCCAGCCAGCCTCATCAGGCAGTTGGCTGACATGGGAGGGTCGTTAGCATGATTAGGCTCACCTGGGCTTCCAGGCTATAAAAGCTGCCTCCTATGTTCACATGGGCTCTCCCTTCCTTTGGCTGACATCCACTGAGTTGGTTTTGGTTTGCACCTTCAACACCTCCACAATACACCTGACACACACCCATGCATGGCTTTCATGACTGACTTTGCTGACCTACACACTCCATTGATTATTTAAGTTAATTTTAGTTTAATAAATTTGGCTTGTTTTAAGTATATCTTTTGTGTGGACTCCCTTCTTGTCACATTCACTGAGCCAGTTTGTGACAAGATAAATTGAAGGATTTCCCAGTAGACTACTAAAAAAATCTCCCCTGTATGCTCTCAAAACCATTTCAAAATGAAAAAGGTATGCACTGGTCTTTGAGCTTAAAATGAGACTGTTTTTCACAATCATAAGGACCAGATGGACGCCATCTTACCTCCACAGTTATCGGCTTCCTGGGCTTCTTCCTGTAGAAAACTCCACTGGTTGTGAACTCTGGTTGCAGGGTGTCCGTCTTGATGGTGGATCGTACTGACCGGCCCTCACAGGATATGATCACATAGGGGTCTGCACCTGCATGAAGACATGTAAAAAAGATCTGTCTCAGAAAACAATATTGGTGGATTACAGGCTGATCACACTGATTAGTAGACTTAAAAATCTGCCTTGGGTAAAGACCTCTAACCTCCTGAACTGTCTTGATTCTGCAGCCCCTCGGCTGCGTGGACGTAGACGTGACTCACAGCTTGAGGGTAGCCAAGGAATGAACTCCAGCATCTTACCCTGGGCTTATCCTCTGTCAACTCCCTGTAAGAGCAGAGGAGAATTTAGGGTTCAGGAGAAGAGTAGAGCTCCTTTAACTTGGTACTGTGACCTAGATCTTGCAAGCATCAAAGTGGAAGACATGGGAAGTGACATAATGCTCAGGATTCCCAGACACAACACTGGCCAGCTTGACTTGTATGTGAGAATGTCAGAAACAAAACTGGCCAAACAAAGTCTTTGGCCAAGAAAAGCAGAGAGATGTTACTTTATACTTTATACATGATTTAATGTGAGCATAATTTTAGAGTCTCCGTTCTCCAAAAGCAGTCATCTGAGTGCTTTCCTTGGATGCAATCCATCCATCAGTGTCTGAAATGAAAGGTCAAAGTACGGCTGTGTTCTCTCTTTCCCTGCAGTGTCTCTTAAGGCTTGATAAATGTAAGATATGTTTCATTTCTGTCTGACAACAAAGTAACTCCAAGCCAAGCTCACGCAAAACTACACACTGTCACTGGTTCAACATCACACCACCACCACCACCACCACCACAGTCTTACCTGCAGCCTGAATCCACGTCAGTGTAAACTCGGAGCATGTAATCCCCCAGCGTGTAAGGCTTGAAGGTGGTGGGGATGATGACGTAGCGGCCCTGTGAGAGGGTGCATCTCATGAACACTGCCCGGGCGTTGATGTAAGTGGACGTCTCCACGCACTGTTGGGTCAGGATGTCGTGCATCCGATACTTCCTGTTCAGTTCCACCTGGGAAAAGGGAAACAATTTGGGCTTCATTTAAGGTTCACTTGAAAATCACTGAACAAACTGCTGACTTTCTCATGAGATATAAAGTTTGGTAAGTGATTTTAGCAGAGTCTTGCTTGCATTGCAATTGCATGTGCACTGATATCCTGGTTATGATCATGTCCTGATAATTTGTTTGCACAAATCTGATCCTGGTTTTGAGAAATCTGGATAGTGTGGACAGTGTGGCATGTAAACACCTTATTCAGGTTTCTGAACATTATTTTTTGATGGGAAATCATGACACATCTGCACACATGATAAGAAGTAATACAGTGTAATACAGATGTACATTTAAATATAAGGGTTTAAACAGTATCTGGAAGAGCAATAATTTACTGGTTGTGTGTTATGCAGATTCGTCTGCCCCCTGCTGGCAGAATAGTGAATAACATTTTTAAAGTGTATATGTTATTACAGTGATATGGGAAGTACTGAGTGACTTGTCATTTCAGCAAAGAAAAAAACACCAGCTGTAGATTAACATATCATAATGCAGAGATGCCCTCAGATATCCACTGATACATATTCATAACTGGCTATGTGCTAAAACTACTAGAAACAAACAGGAAATACTCAAACAGGAAAATACAAAGTGTAGTGGACAACAACATAAGAAACACAGGATGTAGACACACTGTCTGGAGTCCGTCAGATAAAGGAGGGAGATACAGTCACTTTTATGATGACCATAGCTGACATGGGTTAAATCCAGGTTCAGGCCATAGCAGGCTGTGTGCCGCCTCAGTAATCACATGCTCCTTGTGGCACCAGCATTTATTGCTGTCCAGAACCTGCGCCCTTTGGCAGCACTTCTGTCGCCATGATAAGAGTGTATGATGTGTGTGTTTGAACTTAGCCAGATCTCTGACAAGTAAATCACATTACGGGAAATGTGATGTCAGTTTTGCCGCGGACGGTTACATGGCCTCATTTGAATGTGGCAATCTAATCCCAGCCAGGAGGATAAAATCTAGTTTGGCGAGTTTTGCAGCTGCATGAGAGGACTGCATTGACTCTGCAGTTTAAAGACCTCTACTGAAACACATTATGACTAAGCTGTACTGATTTGTCTGTTTAAATGTTGCAGATCTGCATAAAATTATCCCTATTTTGTAACTCTACCACTCAGCCCATTAAATGGATAACTGTTAACACTGCCATTATAATGCCTCAGGCAGGGTAAACCGCACTAAAAAATAGGCCAGGAAGTGCATATCCAACATTGTGAAATGGTTGCAGTTTTGTTATAGTTTCACTTTTCTTAAGTTAAGGGCCAAAACAACAAAATATGGCATGCTGGATACTCCTCTTGTGTCAGCTCAGGGATGGTGTCTCAACTTAATACATAGTGTGTGTTCAAAATAAACAGGAAATGTAGAGAGTCGGCTCAGTAAATAAACCTAGCACAAAGGTAAAACACTTCATTTTTTGGTTTACTTCCTTAGGTTTAGGGAGCAAAAGCACGTGGATGGGTTTGGAGAAAACATCAAGGTTTGGCTTAAAATGTTGGGTATCGACAGTCTCCTCCCTCTTCTGGGTGAAAGTCCTGTGTTTGACCCAATCATCCACGCCGACCTCCTCCATATATGGACTTTGTCACACTCTGTACTTTGTCACCTGACTTCCTCCTATGCCCCTGTCATAATTACAACAACCACTAGGAGTTGCTGCCTAACAATAAACGTGACTACAGGAGGAAGTTGTCATTGGGAAGAGACTCCTAATGACAACTGATAACGGCCATTTAACGGGCTGATAACTTTCAAACCTGAGGTGGTTTCACATACATACGGTATATTTTATCACAGAAACAATGTAAATGCATGACTTTTTTGATCTCCACCAGTCACTAAATGTGCCCATACTGCATAAGTTTTCTACGATGGCTGCAGAAGCTCTGTGGTGGAACACAGGCGACTGAACTCTATGCACCTTACTGGAACTGTAGAAGAAATTGTCACAAACTGTGTTTTTGTTCCACTCTGTTTTTCAGCTTGAAACAATCAACCCCAAGTATGTGTATTTGTTGTGCTTCATTATGTGTGATTTAGCCGCTTGTTGAAATGGTCTGTTTTGGTTCTGATAAAACTATCAAGTCATGTCTGCCTGTCAGCAAAAAACGCCAAACAACTGTTCACTGTTTGCTCAACAAATGAGTAGAAAAGTCAAACAAAGCCAAATTCTTCAACTGCAATGAAAGCCAAATTGTAATATAATGACCCTGTTTTCCACCCAAATAGACTGACCTTTGACTAACGTCTGCATCCCACGCGAACATCATATCCTCTGTGTTGAACTCAACTCTGGTCACAAATCCATCAAATCTTTTACTGGTATTAACCCCTGGTTTATCATGCAACTCACAGTCATAGATAAGTTATCAACTCTTGCCACGTTACCTTGAAGACACCGAAGCCAATGCTCAGATTTTCTCCTTGACCATATTTTCTGTGGCTCTTCAAGTCTTTCTGTTGCAAGGAGATGAGGACCTCATCGGCCTCTTTTGTAACGTCAAACACGTACTGTAAAGGAAGTTAAATAGGAGTGAATATAAATGTACACATGTGCACGAACACAGGTGATGTGAGGAGTACATTCAGAGTCTACAGTACCTGTGGGTTCTGCAGGAATGTCGGCTTGTGGTTGGCACAGCCGCCGCAGCGGTTTAAAAGCGGCTCTGCGTTTTTGGTCCAGCTCCCAAAGTGCACCACCTCATGCCATGTCTTGTGGACACTGATCACCGAAGTATTGATGAGACGGCAAGCATCTGCATCCGTGAAGTACTTGCACCAGTCTTCGAAGGACATCCTATGGGTTTGAAAAGACAATGCAGCCTTATTGTACACCCTGAAAGAGGACGTTAACTCCACAGGTGGATTGCTGTGATTGAAGAAACTCACCAGAACTCGCCATCGTCCTCTACTACGAGACCAAGGTTGCCCCTCTCCATATCACCAATTTTTTGCCATTCCTCAGAGCTGGCAAACAGCAGGCAAAGGAAATAAATGCACTTATGAGTAGCTATTAGATACAAATACATAGTTTTCAAGTTATAATCCAGACAAAGTCCATCCTTTAAATCATAAAATGTGACTGTTAAAAGTTTGCTTTTTGCTTTTCGTACGTTGGTTTCCTGCTCCTCCTCTGGTCAGAACTACAACAGTGGTGGAGAAATTAAACCTAACCAGTTCTCACCTGTCACTCCAAGCTCCTTTCCACTCAGTCTTGCCCCAGGGGTTCCTCATGCGGATCATAGGAATGGTTTCATTTTTAAAGTAGGCCAGCAGCCCGTGACCCAAACGCACCTTCTGCACTGCAGTCACTGAGTATGCATGACCTTTCACCAGCCCGTTTGCCATCTTGAGTTCAATCTCATGAGGCTGTGCCTGATGAAATTATAAAAACAACTGGTCAGTTTCTCTGAAGTTTAGAGACAAAGAAGAATATATTCAGGAAGAGCACAGACCTTGATGGAGCAGCTTATGATTCCTCCACGGTCCCAAACCTTCAGGAGATCTTCAAACAGCTTGTCTTGTTTTTCCTGGTCCTTATAATAAGCTTCTTTCTCCAGGTCAATGGCTTCAGCCACAGCGCCACTGAAATCCACCACAGCGTCTCCGGTGTTTCCCCCCTCCAGGGACTCGTAGCAGCCAGCAAGCCTGGACACGGAGGGTGCAGGGGAATCACAAGTTCAGTTAGCCGTTAGATGTGTTACAAAAATATTACATTTACAAAGAAACACAAGAATGGACTTGACATACTTGTATTTTGTTATACATAATGCAAATATATTGATTTTTCTGCAACAATACACACACTATTACGTGGTACCACAATTATTTTTAAAATCTTAAACACTTTATACAATGAAAGCAGCAATAGTTGAGTGATTATATCATGCACTGCACATATTTTGTTATTATTATTAGTTTAGTAGTAGTGCTTGTGTCACAGCTCAAGTTTCTCAGATATGTTTTTTTATTTCATTCGTTCATGTTGTTTCCTGATTTACTTTGAAACTCACATCCCTCTCGTTTCAGATCTCTCTACTTCCTGCCCCTGTGTGTTTTCCCTCCCCTTTGATGACTTCACCTGTGTCTGATTGTCGGCCCCGCCCTGATTAGCATCACTTGTGTCTCGTCATCCTTCCCCTCACCAGAGCATAGAGGGTGCGTCCCAAGTCTCTTAAAATTACTGCTAACCACCTAACCTAGCCACCTAACCTGACTGTTTAGTCCCTCCCACTTAGGAAAACATTTAAGGAGTCAGGAGTTAGGAGTGAGGAGTGAGGATTGCTGATAAGAGACATGAGACGGCCTTACTCTGAAGCGTCACTTGTAGCGACGTCCTGTCCTGATGACGGCGGCACAGCTGGATCTGCTGCATAACGGAGCCAGCGTTTGGCGTACATCCCAAGTCCCATTATATTCGCTGATCAAAGCCGTAACCCCCCCCCCCCCCATTGTTATTGAGTCATTTGCCGAAGTTTGTGGCAATTAAAGAACGGTCTGTAGCCCTGCCACTGTCACTGTGATGAGCATCATTATTATTATCATCATTATTATCACTATTATTAAATCCACTCGCCATCATTCAACAAGTCAGCTGCTGAGTGAATAAGACATCAGACCTGTCAGTCTGCCTCAGTCAATTCAATTTTATTTATGAAGCCCAATATCACAAGTCACAATTTGCCTCACAGGGCTTTACAGCATACGACATCCCTCTGTCCTTTGGACCCTCACAGCTGATCAGGAAAAACTCCGCAAAAAAAAACCCTTTAACGGGGGAAAAAACAGTAGAAACCTCAGGAAGAGCAACTGAGGAGGGATCCCTCTTCCAGGACGGACAGACGTGCAATAGATGTCGTACAGAACAGATCAACATAATAAATTAATAGTAATCCGTATGACACAATGAGACAGAAAGAGAGAGACAGAGAGAGAGAGAGAGAGACAGAGAGAGAGACAGAGAGAGACAGAGATGCAGGACAGACGGTAATGACAGTAGCTTACAACAACATTAATGAAAGTAATAATAATAATAATTAATATTAATATTGATAATTACCTACAGCCTATTAAACATTACTCCACTCACATGACATGCAGGACAATTAATGATGGGCAAATGTGTTTGTGTATGTGTGTGAGTGGTGTTATATCACTCGAGCAACTGCACATTTAACAGCTACGCATCACAGACAGTCCGCTGAACACCGCAACGGGTTGTGAATGAAATAAACTTAATTACAACATGACAGTCTTGCACAAAATATCATTAACGTTACTCTTTGTAGTCACGTAGGCATGTGAATTACAGCGTTTCATTGCAAAGAACGCATGTGACGGGTACACTTGCGCTGTTTCTCCGCCATCTCGTTCAAATGAGACAGACATAGGGGGCGGGTATTTATACGTCAGGGCCTCAAGCTGAAAAAGACTTCCTGTTAGGAACCTCTCGTGTTACCTTACTCATCGCACCTAACAGATCCCTCCTAACGCCTAACGCTTACTCCTTACTGGCAGGAATAATTAAAGATGGCGGACCTTGAACGACTTCCGGTTCAAGTAAGGCGTTAGGAGTTAGCAGTATAAATAAGAGACTTGGGACGCACCCTTAGTTTGTGTTTTCTCTCAGTGCCTGTTTGTCTTAGCTCCTTGTGTGTCTAGTGTTCCAGCCTTTTGTTTCCCGGTGTCCTCTTCTTGGTTTTTTGGATTTAGCCTGTTGATTGATTCTGACTCTGCCCCCTCCCTATTGGATTTGTTTACCTCCAGTGATAGACCCTCTTTGTACTGAACCAACGTTTTGACCAGTAAAGACTGTCTTTTTTTTTTTTTTTTACCTGAGCTGTTAGAACTTGTGGTTGTAGGACTTATATTTGTAGCAGTTTTAGTTGTAGTTTGTTGTATTTTACCACTGCTAATGTTTTTATAATATGAACTAGACAAGAGTACAATTATTAATTGGATTCAAAAAAATACAAATACGTCTATGTTTCTGCAAAAGGGACAATGTGGTTTAAAGGGAGACTTCACCCCCCTCCCCCAAATGATAATGTGCATGTTAGCTCCACAACTTGTGTTATGTTGAATTCGGGAAGAAAATGTTTTACGGTGAACAAAGAATCCAAAAATAGGCGACATTCCTGGTGAATTAGAAGGGGGCCGACTTTAACAGCAGAATCATATCAAAATATCTGTTTACAAACTCTTCAAAAGCTGTGCAGTGTAATTCACATCTCATTTATTCACTTGTATGCTCCGTATTTCTTGTCAGTGTGTGAGACTGTTTCTGCAGAAGTGTTTTAGTGAAAATGCACGTGTTGGGAGCACTGAGCATATGACTGGATAAATGATAATAAATTGGATTTAAAGCATGGCTTGTGTGACGGATGTAATGGATGTTTTGATGTAATTTTGCTTATCTTAAACACGCCCCCCCTTGTATTCTAAGTCATCAAGAATTCTCTATGTTTTTGAGTTCACCATGGAGACATGACAGGAAAAGTTTGCTTCCTGTTATCAACTCAACACAGTGTGAGTAACTGATATACAAATGGTCATTTGGGGGATGACATAATCCTTTAAGTGTACTAACTTGGCGTAGGCCTTTTCCAGCAGAGCACTCCAGAATTCGTTGTTGTCTTTCGAGTGACAGTAGATGAGTTCACCGTTGATCGTGGGAAGCCGGTCGTCCACCACCACGTCCAACCACTCTCCAAACACCCAGAACTGAAAGTGGAAGATTCCTGCATAGCACTCCGGGTGTTTGGGATCCCACTCCTGCTCTTTATGGTCAGGAATGACCTGGAAACAGACAAACAAACACAATGCAGCAAACATAAGTGGAACTAATGAGTCATTTTCAGTGGAGTTTTGCAGCTCAGTGAAATGGTCCCTAATGTGCATGTACAGTAAATGGCAGATTTTAACGAAAGCAGAAACATTTAAGTATATCTGTGCATATTATAACAGGATATTACTCTTACTCTTCTTTTATATATATTAAAACATGTCAATAAAATTTTCAGCTGATGGTATTTATGACTTTAATAACTTAATAACTATTGATGGTTTCCTTGTTAAAAGCTAATAATACTCTAAAATATTCTATAATTATTTATTATAGGTTCTATCATAAAATGTCATTTACTCTGTACACTGTTGGAGCTGGGTAACGAATTTCATTCCTTCATGTTTTTTATATGCTTGATTGACAATAAACTGAACAGAAGCTGAACTGAACAAATATTTGCCACCTGATTTTTTTTTTAATAAGGCACTTTGTTGTAAATCTTTAACCAGGAAGAACTCAGTCATAGATAAGATCAAATATGTGACACCGGGTAGTGAGGCTGTATTCTACTGAGGCTGTATCAGTTACATTTTGCATGGTCAGTTCTCTGAACAGGAGCGGAAAAAACCCATAAGGTTTTCCAACAAAACTTTCTGCACAAAGCTAAACACAAAGACTGTGGATGACATTTGATCCTCCTCTGATCAGCTTACAGCTCCTCTTCCATTAGTGTTAGATTGTTTTTTCTTGTTTGATATACAGTGTTTGAGATTGTATTTTGTTGGAGGTTGAAAGTTGAAATGGTCTATAACTTTATTTTGAATCTTAAACATCCTCAACAAGTTTCATAGTGTTATCTAAGTTTATTAGTTTACTGATCTCAGCACTCCTGCCTGTAAATAAATCTAAAAGTGAAAGACAAAAGTATCAGAGCTGTAGGTCATATTGCTGAAGGAATGTGGTTTTGCTGTTATGTACACCTGAACCCCTCCCTCAGGTGAATTCCTGCTGTCCTGATTTGATCTATGCAGCCAGCCTGTTTCAACCTTCACCCTTAACTTAACTCCAGTGCTGCTGTACCTGCAGTTTGATCAGAGCTACTCTACATAAGCTTTATTCATAACTGGTAAGCAACATTTAATACCCCAGCTTCTTGGCTCACCCAGTCAGAATAAACAAACAAAATGAACTCACCTTCTTCCAGAGGTGCGGCTTCAAAGCCAGGCAGGAGCAGGCAGCAACAAACCAGCAGTTCCCCACTACGCCCTGGTTCAGGTCATGGGCGCTGATGCCCTCCACAAACAGATGAGGCTCATTGCTGATCTCCTACACCAGAAAAATTAATGTGATGGACTCAGCACACTTTTTCTTTTCTCACTTCCTTTGACATTAATCTTCAAACTAATTTAAAGTGTGGTGATGGTGCGGTGCTCTTTTTACTTTGCCTTCTGCTTCACACTAAGTGGTTCAAACCCAGTTATTTCAATATAATTACATTAAAATGCCACCCGGTAAAATGTCACCATGTTCATTTGCATTCCCTGATGCATGTTAGCGACAGACCACCGCCACCTGTACCACTCACCCCAGGTCGTTTCCACTCCACATAACCAGGAGGAGCTTTCCTAAAGTACAGTGATGAACTGGTGGCTGGGAACTCTGGATCCTCATAGAGTGTCTTGTCGTTGATGCAGTTCTTCTTCAGCTCCGAGTAGTGCTGGTTTTTGAATGGTGTGGCAGAGGAAAACATGGTCCAGACGCTGAGGCCTCACAGCTGCAGAGTGATGACAGACACCAGATGTTTTCCAACTTTATATACTGTTTAGTAATACCTCCATGTGGGGAGGATTTCCCTCTAACTTCTGACTCATTTTTGGGTACAGCCTGCTGAAGTGCACCCTATAAAACTACGCTACTTTATTCCCAGGGCAACAGCAGAGTTCTCTGTGACCAGAGTCTCTCTGGACATCCAAAATCCCTCTGGCCATTCACTGATAAGCATACAGTGTCTGTTTGATATAGAATGCTATTTATAGTATTTTAAAAACTGAGCAATCCATCTTCACTAAAATTAGACTGTGAATACAATATATCAGGAGTCCACAGATGCAACACTACATTTCTGACAACATCAAGCTAACATCTATTGCTGTGATTGTCTGATGGACAGAAGGATTTCCCACATGTTTTATAAATGTAACTTTTTTTATCCTTCATGACTGACAGGAAATTACACATCTGTTACACATCGACAAACGGCACAAAGGCTGCCACGTATGTGTGATTGTCACTTGACTGGATTTTGGATTTTGACCTTAAGTGTCAAGTATTATAAAGGGTTGGATTTTCCCTTCAAAATAATTACTGTATTTATGAGAGAGGAAGTGGTGTGCAATACAGCTGGATTCTCTGGAGACTGAGGATATTTTAACTCTTGATCTTTTTGTCCCCTCACGCTGACCGCTCAGGGCTGCGTTTGGACAATATGTGCCAATATAATCGTTTCGGATAAATCTTGATACTTTAGGTTTGCCAAGCATAACACATCACAGCTCACAGAAATTGAATTTACTGGAAGCAGCAAGCTCTAAATTGAGGGAAAGTTTCTTCTTCACACGGAGCCCAAAAAAATATGTATTTCTTCATAAGTCAAATCATTTAGCAGCATAGATGAATTACTGAATGGGCCTACTGGGCACGGGGCCAGGGGACCAAAGTGTCAGGGGGCCTCCTGCCCTTCAATCGCTAAATGTCACTCAAATTAACACGTTCCAACCAGGAAGAGACTGACTTGTCATGTCTCTCTATTTTTGGTATCTTCCCTAACTGATGGAATAAATGTATCAATTTAGTAGTTAGCATTAGGGTAGTTTAGCTTTTAGGCTCTTAGTTATGAGGTTTGTGAGTTGTAAATCTTACTGTCTATCACATGCACTTTCGTTTTCTTTAATCTTCTGTGTGCTGCTGTCTTGGCCAGGTCTCCCTTGTAAAAGAGATTGTTGATCTCAGCGTGATTTACCTGGTTAAATATGGGTTCAATAAAATAAAATTTAAAAAATCTAAACGTGCTGTTTGCTTCATGCCTGGGACCTTATTCTCAAGCTTTAGCTCATCAGGGTGTCCCATTTCACATCTGCATACTTGTATTTTAAACTTTTTTTTGTGAATAACATAAAACTGAACTGAAAAGACAGAGAATAACTGCAAAAAGACACAAAATCAACTCAATCTGATACTAAATTAGCTCAAAGAGACATAAAATTACCTCAATCTGACACTAAATTACCTCAAAGAGACATAAAATTACCTCAAAGTGACACAAAATTACCTCAAAGAGACACATAATTACCTTAATCTGACACTAAATTACCTCAAAGACACCCAAACAACTAAAAAAAGCACACAAAACAACCACAAGGAGACACAAAATGACCATGGAGAGACACAAAACCACAGAAAGATGTGTAATAGCTACACAGAGACACAAACACACTAAACTACCTCAATCTGACACTAAATTACCTCAAAGAGACCCAAACAACTACAAAATGACACAAAACAACCAGGAGACACAAAATGACCATGGAGAGACACAAAACCCCAAAAAGATGTGTAATGGCTACAAAGACATGCAAACTCTTTGTAGCCAACAAAATATGCATATCTTGCTCTTGTGTAGGGGAGGTGGTGGGTCCTTTTGCATATCTGTGCCCAGGGGGCCGTTGTCTCGTAATCCACCCATGTTTAGTTGTACAAAATCATCAAGGTAAAATATGATCAAGGTAAAATGTATGTAACTTTGCAGATAGAGCAAATAAAGCAGATCTGGCAGGCAGAGAGAAATGATATGTCTGGAATTGGAATTTAAGATTAGGTGGTAATGTCTTGGATGTAAGTTTGAATACTAGAGATACCCTGAAGAGGAGAAAAGAAATGTAGAGAAGAAGAAACAATAAATGCCCACTGTACCTCTCAGACAGCAGTAGGACACTTGTTTCTTCCTGCTCCACAATAAGGAAGCTTCCAGGAGTCTACCTGCCTTTACCTCCCTCCCACGCATGAATGGCCTATGCATATGCGTTGTCAGAGCCACACCCAGACATGTTTGTTATATTCCATATTGGATTTTATTACCTCCCGGTGTTAATGTTTAACGTGACATTAGGAAGAAGGAGTGAAATACCTCAGATATCATGGCTACCACATCTTTTGATAGAGAAAATAAATCATGGTGTGGCTTTGGGTGAGGGGGTAAACAAAGGTTGTAAGTCTGTGTGTTATCTGTTAGAGAGTTCCTGGATAATGTGGTCAGGCAGGTTATTTTTGGTTGGTTATTTGCTCTTCTTTAGTGGACCAATATTGTAACACGGGTCTGTAGAACGTTTGCTCTTTATGTATATAGCGTACGTTTACAGTTTTGGTCTTATAGTATGTGTTTACTCTCTGTAATATGTGTAAAGGTGACAGAAGTTCACATTCCAGACACTTCCGTCATAAGTGCTAGTACACAGGGTGATGTTAGGGACATTGTGTAGAGTGTTTTGGTCTTTTTTCCAGAAGTGTCACGGCAAGAAACCAAACACATCAGATCAGACAAGACAACAGATATTGTTGAGCTGCACTCATGTTTGTATGTGGAGGATTTTCTACTGATTAGTACCAGAGAAAACCTATGACTAAAGCATTAAACGGCCACAGAGACATTTAAAAGACCACATACAGACTCATTAGCACAAGTCAGTACATGTCATTTAGTAGGGGAAAACATGCATAAGGGTTTGAGGCAAGAAAGCATAAAAAAGTGACTATGATGAATCAAATAAAAAACAAAAAGGAGATAAAGTTAATACAATGAAACCACAGTGAAGCAAAATACACAAGAAGGTTAAATCCAGGAACTAAAAGTTCGTAGTATGAAAAAGTTAAAAGCAGCACTCACCTGTGGTGGGCTGTTTTATCCTTACAGTGATGAGCTCAAACACATCAACGTCTTCTTTTTCTACTGTGAGATGTTAAAATCAATCCCACATATCTGTTAAAAGATCTGCCACATGAAACAACACCTCTCTCAGAGCCAAATCCGGCTTCTCGAGTCTGAACTTCAGGCTACGAGGGCTTCCACGAGCTTGTTCATTTGCACACAAACACAGCCTGAAAACTGGTCTGACGAGCACCTCTCTGTAGCAGGAGGTGTTATTATGCAAAGACTGATATGGTGATTGCAAGATGGGAGGGAAGGGGAGACTGAAACTGAACACCTTCACTCCCACCTCCCAACAACTCATAGGTGAAACATGCTAAAACTTGCCCTGTTCAGTGGCTTTTGTTTTACAACTGCAACAAAAACCCATTATAAAATACTTTCCAGCCTGCCAGAGGTTAGTCAAACTGAACCAGCATAACTAATAAGCCATGTGCTATCCTCTTGTTGCCAGTAAACTGTGCTAATAAGACCAACTGGCAGGCTCTCAGTGGTCCAGGCTTAGCTTTTAAGGAGTACAAGAGGCACTTTGACTCCTTTAGACAGACGGATCTTGTCTGGATAATTCCAGTTTTCAAAGTTAGTGCTGGAGAAGAATGTTAGTAAGAAGCCAACAGTAATAAGGTAAATCCATGCAGGAGCTAAGTAGACAGGAAGAAGAACTGATGAAAGTCCTCAAATTAAAGTAAATCATTTGGGTCAGCAGTGATGTGAGAGAGGACCAATGCACAGTTCAGATATGATCACAAGTTCACGAGAAAAGACAAGTTTGAGAGAGAGGTAGAAAAATATGTCGTCACACAGTGTATGACATGAAACTATTTAAAAAGACGACAACACTGTAAAGAGTGCAGGCCATCTGTAAAGCCTGATAGTCTAGTGTCACTTTCAAAGTCAACATTGCACTGGGTAAATATATACTGTAGTTATAAAAGGACAGGTTAAGTGTGGTCTGATGGTGGTTCAAGGAGAAGGGTCACGGGGTCACCAAAGTCAGAGGGTCTCCTCCCTGTGGGAATGTATATGCTCACAGAAAATGTCATACCAGTTAGACATTAGCTTAAAAGAGACATTGGTGACAAACAAATAAAAAAGCAAATGGGAAACAGTCACATAACTATAACTTCTTGGGTGAATTATGTACATTATTGTCACTTTTCCATATTATAATTTTTAAATTTCTTTAAATGTTAAAATGGTCATTTTCGGTATATTGAAACCTAATTTTGTCCCTTTTGTCAAGTTTTATTCATATAATTTAATCATAAATCACAAATTTCCCTTACGGGCCCTCCCTGACAGGTATGGCACCCCAAAGTGGCCAAAAATCAGTTATGGCAGGTCTAATAGCTCAGTTTGAGTTAGGCTAAGTTTCATTAAAGGGTTTTTATTTCTCAAAATACCTCTTTCAAAATTCTGTTGTTATTTCATAATGCCAATATTCCCAGTGATACTGTCACTTTTTATTTCCTATTATTATCCTAGCCCCAGTGCACTGTTTATTTTGAGGAGAGTTGGTTTACTGAGCATAACATTAGCATTGTTGCTCTAGCTAACAGGAGCTAACTAGCTAAATCTGGTAGCAGTTGTTGAGCTTTCCTGTTGGCGGTGGGGTTTCTGTGAAGTGCTGTAAAGTTTATTGAAAACACACCCAAAACACACATTAAACATGGCTTAACATCAACAGTTTCAAACACAAGTACACAAATCAACTTCACTATAACTCGCAGCATTCACAGAAAAAGATTTTCTCCACAAATACAACATGCTAGCGTTTTTAGCACAAGCCTATGGCATTTTACATTGTATAAATTAGCCTAGCAGCTAGCGGACATTTCCTCAACTTACATGAAGCCAGTGAAACGGGTGTGTTTGTGGACCCAAATGCAGTACCAGGCTCGCAGGAACAGTTGGTAATGACTTTTATTAGCACCACAGCAAACAGGGAATGCAGCAGGCAGAATAAACACAGAATAAAGTTCGTTCTTCGGGCAAGTTGCCCTCACACAGTCTCTGAGGCTCAGATGAGGGAAAGAGATCAAGCTTACGGCAGCCAAAGGTGGCGAGGCAGACGCACCGTAGGCTGAAGTGCCGGCTGATCGTGCTGAGAAGCCGACAAGGAGTGAGCTGAGGCGAGGTCGGGAGCCGGTGGGGGGGTCGTAGCTAGAAGAGCCGTCAGCGAAGGCAGAAGCACCGTTGAGGAGCAGGCAGGAGGGTAGACGAGGCCGGGCGGAGGAGTCGAGACCAGACGAGCAGGCAGAAACCAGAGACGCTGAAGCAAAGCACGAGGTCGGGGACAGAAGGCAGGTGAGTTTACCGGGAGGCAGACGAGGGGAGCAGGTCGGGGACAGGCAGAGTTGGCACCGGGAGATCAGGCAGGAGAAGAACGCTGGAGAGTCTCGCATAATGCTAAAGAACAATCTGGCAGTGAGTGAAGGTGCTGGAGAGGCTTATATGCAGGGCTGGTTGATGAGCTGCAGCTGTGTAGGCAGGTGAGCAGAGTTGGGCTGATGAGGTGGGCGCGGCTGGCAGGTAGAGTGAAGCAGAGGGAGGGGGAGTGGAAAAACACTGCAGCAGAGTGGCAGGAGAGGACTGAGAGACAGGGATTGTGACAGAACCCCCCCCTCAAGGGACGGCTCCTGACGTCCCAAACAGTTCCAGAGGAGCCGGGTGGGTGGCGGGGGCCTGGAGGATGGCTAAAATTCCTCAGAGGCCTCTGTCCCAGTCTCTTCATCCTCCGAGGCCGGTCCCGCATCCTCCTCCTCAGACCCAGATGCCTCAGATGCAGGAGGAGACCGAAGGTCAGTGTTGGGGCCCCCTTGTGCCGAGGTGATGTTGGAGGGCTGGTCAGGGTGTTGGCGATGGAACTCCCTGATGAGCCGTGCATCCAGGATCTGACGGGCCGGAACCCATGACCGCTCCTCCGGACCGTACCCCTCCCAGTCGACGAGGTACTGCAGGCCCCTTCCCCGGCGACAAGAGCGGAGCAAGCGGTGCACCGTGTAAGCAGGGTCCCCATCGATGATGCGAGGCGGTGGGGGTGGCCGGGAGGCGGGCTGCAGGTGGCTCTCCCGACACGGCTTTAGCTTGGAGACATGGAAGGTGGGATGAATCCGCATGGAACGGGGCAACTTGAGTCGAACAGCCACTGGGTTTATCACCCTCTCGATGGGGAAAGGACCGATGAATTTGGGGCCCAACTTCCTCGACTCCACCCTCAAAGGCAGGTCCCGGGTAGAAAGCCACACCTTCTGTCCCACCTGATAAGGGGGGGCCTGGGAGCGGTGACGGTTGGCGGCTGTCGAGTATCTGTCGGCGGCCCGTAGAAGTGCAGCCCTGGCCTGTGTCCAGGTCCGGCGGCAGCGGCGGATGAAGGCCTCCACTGAGGGACAGACGGTCTCTTTCTCTTGAGCAGAAAACAGGGGAGGCTGAAAGCCGTAAGCGCACTGGAAAGGGGAGAGTCCAGTAGCGGAGCTGATGAGGGTGTTGTAGGCGTACTCCACCCACAGCAGTTGCGAGGACCAGGAGGCAGGGTGCCTGGAGACCATGCAGCGGAGCGCCGTTTCCATTTCTTGATTCATCCTTTCTGACTGACCATTAGACTGGGGATGAAATCCAGACGTCAGGCTGGTGGAGGCCCCCAGGAGACGGCAGAATTCCCTCCAGAAGGTAGAGGTGAACTGGGGGCCTCGATCGGAGACCACATCAGACGGGAGGCCGTGAATCCGGAACACGTGTTGCAGAATCAGTTCAGCAGTCTCTTTGGCCGATGGAAGCTTGGGCAGGGGCACGAAATGAGCCATTTTACTGAAGCGGTCCACAATAGTCAAAATGGCGGTGTGGCCCCCTGACAGCGGCAGTCCAGTGACAAAGTCCAAAGAGATGTGGGACCAGGGGCGGTGAGGCACAGGCAGGGGTTGCAGGTGGCCGGCAGGGGCCTGCCGAGGGGCCTTGTTCTGGTTGCAGATTGGGCAAGCGTTAACAAAGTCTCTGGTGTCCTCATCCAAAGTAGCCCACCAGAACCGCCGTTGTAGGACCTCCTTGGTACGGAGGATCCCCGGATGGCAGGTGAGCCGGGAGTCGTGGGCCCACTGCAGAACCTCCGTCCTTAACTCCTGCGGGACGAATAGGCGGTCTTGGGGGCAGGAGCTGGGCCCGGGCTGGTCCTCCAAAGCAGCTCTAACTCGCTCCTCCACCCCCCAGGTGAGAGCGGCCATCAGACGAGAAGTGGGGAGGATGTTGTCAGGGCTGGGGGAGTCCTCTTCCCCGACCATGAACTGACGGGACAGGGCGTCAGGTTTGACGTTGCGGGAGCCTGGACGGTAGGAGAGAGTGAAGTTGAATCTGGCGAAGAAGAGGGCCCACCGGGCTTGACGAGAGTTCAGCCTCTTGGCCGAGCGGATGTACTCCAGATTCTTGTGGTCAGTCCAGACGAGAAAGGGGGTCTTGGTTCCCTCCAACCAATGGCGCCACTCCTCCAGTGCCAGCTTCACCGCCAACAGTTCTCGATTCCCGATGTCGTAATTTCTTTCAGCTGGGGACAGACGCCGGGAGAAAAAGGCGCAGGGGTGAAGCTTCTGGTCCCTGGCAGCACGTTGGGAGAGGACGGCCCCCACCCCCACATCCGAAGCGTCGACTTCTACGACGAACTGTCTCTCGGGGTCAGGGATCAGGAGAATGGGGGCTGAGGTGAACCGCCCCTTCAGGTGCAGGAACGCCTCCTCGGCGGCCGAGGTCCACCTGAAAGGGACCTTGGAGGAGGTGAGGGCGGTGAGAGGTGCTGCCACCGTGCTGTAGCCCCGGATGAACCTCCTATAGAAGTTGGCGAACCCCAGGAATCGTTGCAGCTGTTTGCGGGAATCAGGGACGGGCCAGGAGGTGACAGCTGATACCTTGACGGGGTCCATCTCCATGCGGTCCCGGCCTATGATGTACCCCAGGAAGGAGACAGAGGGGGCGTGGAACTCGCACTTCTCCGCCTTGACGAACAGTGAGTTCTCCAGTAGTCGCTGCAACACTGTCTGGACGTGATGAATGTGTTCTTGCTTGGAGCGGGAGAAGATGAGAATATCGTCTAGGTAGACGAACACGAACTTATTGAGCATGTCTCGGAGCACATCATTGATGAGGGCTTGGAACACAGCAGGGGCATTGGTGAGGCCGAAAGGCATCACCAGGTACTCGTAATGTCCAGTAGGGGTGTTGAAGGCCGTCTTCCACTCGTCTCCCTCACGGATCCGGACCAGATGGTATGCGTTGCGGAGGTCCAACTTAGTGAAGATGGTGGCCCCTTGGAGCAGCTCGAAGGCTGAGGCGATGAGGGGGAGAGGGTAGCGGTTCTTCACCGTGATGTCGTTGAGCCCTCTGTAGTCGATGCAGGGCCTCAATGTCCCGTCCTTCTTGTCGACGAAGAAGAACCCCGCTCCGGCAGGTGAAGAGGAGGGTCGGATGATCCCGGCGGCCAGGGCGTCGTTTATGTAGGTCTCCATGGCTTCCCTTTCAGGTGCGGACAGGGAGTAGAGGCGGCCCTTGGGAGGGACGGAGCCGGGAAGGAGGTCGATGGCACAGTCGTAGGGCCGATGAGGGGGCAGAGAGGTGGCCCTAGCCTTGCTAAACACCTCCCAAAAGTCGTGGTAGTCAGGGGGCACCATGGAGAGGTCTGAGGTGGAACGGGAGCTGGCCGGTGGCGTGGATGCCACTGCTGGTCTGAGGCAGATCTGTTGACAGGAGGGGCTCCATCCCAGGATGGACCCCGTGGACCAGTCTATGTGGGGGTTATGACGGCGAAGCCAGGGGTAGCCAAGAATCAGGGGAAGGTTGGGAGATCTCAGAATGTGAAACTGAATAGTCTCTTGATGTGTGCCGGACAGAAGCATCGAGATGGGAGTGGTTTGATGAGTGACAGTCCCCAGGAGATGACCGTCCAGGGCGCTGGCTGGCACGGGATGAGGGAGAGGGACCCTAATGAGGTCCAACTGGCGGGCGAGCTCCTCGTCGATCAGGCTGACGTCCGCCCCCGAGTCGATGAATGTGGCGAGGGTGTGGGACCCCCCTGGCAGCAAAAGCTGGACGTGGAACAGAGGTCTTGGGTCGGGGGCAGAGTTCTGGGAACGGCTCAGCAGAATGCCCCTCTTTACTGCTGAGCCCTCCCTTTTGCTGGACACCGGGAAACAAAATGGCCGGCCTGGCCACAGTAGAGGCAGAGATTTCCCCGGCGTCGTCGCTCTCGCTCCTCTGGCGTTAGGCTGGTCCGCCCCACCTGCATGGGCTCCGCCCCTCCATGTATGGGTTCAGGAGGTGGGACAGGAGGGGCTGGGAGTCGACGTTGACGGAAAGATGGCCGGTGATCTCCTCCCTCGTGGCGTTGTTCCCTCCTCCTTGTCTGAATCCGCCTGTCCAGCCTCGTGGTCAACTCGATGAGTCCGTCCAGGGAACTGGGGAGGTCGAACGAAACCAGCTCATCCTTCACGTACGGAGCCAGCCCGTTGAGGAAAGCGTCACATTGGGCGGCAGCGTTCCAATCACTGAGACGAGCCCGGGTCCTGAAGTCAATGGCATAGTCAGCAACTGTCCGATCCCCCTGCCTCTGGCTCATGAGACCCCCTGTAGCATCAGGACCCAGGGAAACGGGACCAAAAACCTTGCGAAGCTCCTCTGAGAAGGCCTGGAAAGAGGCGCAGGCTGGTGTGCCTCTCTCCCACTCTGCCGTTCCCCACAGACGTGCCCTTCCAGTGAGGTGGTTGATGGTGAAGGCGACTCTAGCCCCCTCTGTGGCGAAGGTATGAGGTTGCAGGGCGAACAGAATGGAACAGTTTGTCAGGAAAGGGTTGCAGCCCTCAGGATCCCCTGCGTAGCGTTCTGGCGCCCCCACCCGGGGCTCGGGTGCAGTGCTAGAGGACGGCCCCGGGGTCGGAGCAGGAAGGGCTGGAGCCGCAGCAGGAACGGCGTGTTGTGTCATGGCGGCCGCCATCTGTTGCACCTGGGCGGCTAGCGAGGTTAGCGCTCGTTCCAGAGCAGACGCCGACTGACGAGCCTCCGCCGCGTTGGAGGCTAACTGAGCCTCATGCTGCTGGAGCATGCCCTCCACCCGGGCTAGGCGAGACTGAGGTGAAGCAGGGTCTGCTGGGTCCATTTCTGGCCAGATTGTACTGAAACGGGTGTGTTTGTGGACCCAAATGCAGTACCAGGCTCGCAGGAACAGTTGGTAATGACTTTTATTAGCACCACAGCAAACAGGGAATGCAGCAGGCAGAATAAACACAGAATAAAGTTCGTTCTTCGGGCAAGTTGCCCTCACACAGTCTCTGAGGCTCAGATGAGGGAAAGAGATCAAGCTTACGGCAGCCAAAGGTGGCGAGGCAGACGCACCGTAGGCTGAAGTGCCGGCTGATCGTGCTGAGAAGCCGACGAGGAGTGAGCTGAGGCGAGGTCGGGAGCCGGTGGGGGGGTCGTAGCTAGAAGAGCCGTCAGCGAAGGCAGAAGCACCGTTGAGGAGCAGGCAGGAGGGTAGACGAGGCCGGGCGGAGGAGTCGAGACCAGACGAGCAGGCAGAAACCAGAGACGCTGAAGCAAAGCACGAGGTCGGGGACAGAAGGCAGGTGAGTTTACCGGGAGGCAGACGAGGGGAGCAGGTCGGGGACAGGCAGAGTTGGCACCGGGAGATCAGGCAGGAGAAGAACGCTGGAGAGTCTCGCATAATGCTAAAGAACAATCTGGCAGTGAGTGAAGGTGCTGGAGAGGCTTATATGCAGGGCTGGTTGATGAGCTGCAGCTGTGTAGGCAGGTGAGCAGAGTTGGGCTGATGAGGTGGGCGCGGCTGGCAGGTAGAGTGAAGCAGAGGGAGGGGGAGTGGAAAAACACTGCAGCAGAGTGGCAGGAGAGGACTGAGAGACAGGGATTGTGACAGCCAGGAACAACAGCAACATTTAACAAAGGTAACATTACAAAATTAGACTCCATTACAACTCACAAGGTTCATCGACAAAACAACTGTCTTATGCTAAACACATTTCCAAACAAATACACATGCTAACGGTATTAGCACAAGCCTGTGGCATTTTACATTGTATAAATTAGCCTAGCGACTAGCATACTTTTCCTCTACTCATATGAAACCAGAGACAACAACATTTAACAAAGGTAATGGTAAATAATTTGGCTCCATTACAACTCACAAGGTTCACTGACAAAACAACTGTCTTTTACTAAACACATTTTCCAAACAAATATAACATGCTAACGTTATTAAGTTTAAGTTTAAGTTTATTTACTTTATTAATCCCCCTGAGGGGAAATTCAATGTTAGCACAAGCCTATGGCATTTTACATTGTATAAATTTGCCTAGCGAATAGCGGAGATTTCCTCTGCTCATATGAAGCCAGGATGAATCGCACACAAGACTTAATATGCTATTTTTGTCGAGGCTTTATTGTCTTCACAATTTATTGTTTCTTATCTGTGAAATGAAAGTAAATTAAAGCTTCGTTTCCACTGAGGGAAATGGTTTCAATTTACAGAAACAGACAGGAGGTCTGCGTCACCGCGACTTGTGGTCACAATTGACCTATGGCTAAGTCCCGCCCTCAAATGCGATGAGACAATCACAGTGTGTATAGCCATTCCCATACACTGCGACATTCTCTGCCTGGACGTTAATTGAAATGCATTACAGAAAGTCAGTTTTGTTCGGTTTCGAGGTGTATTTTTTACACTTTAAACCACATCTCAACCGAGAAAAGTGTCTCCTTTGGATAAAGTTGTGTGGTAACGTTAGACCACAATATATAAACCAGGTCGGGATCAGAGCGATAGATCAGCCAGCGGCGGTTCCGCGCATGTGCGATTCACTTGCAGTCTGGATGTGGAGGGGTTAACATCTCCTGCTCTGACTGCTGCTGGGAGGGAGGACTGGGCCGTCTGTGAGTGCTCTGGGGCGAGAGAGGAGCTCACGGCAGCATCCGCTGCCCGTTGAGAAGACTAAGAATGATAGGTGCTCTCACAACAGAGTCTCCAGAAGTCTTCAATAACATCAGAAAAAGTCGCTAGATTTGTCGCTAGTCGCTTTTTTGAAAAAGAGTTGCTAGAGGGGTCTGAAAAGTCGCTAAATATAGCGACAAAGTCGCTAAGTTGGCAACACTGTTCAACGCAGAAGTATAAATCCCACTTAAGACGGGCTGAGAGCATGTGTCTGACTGAAAGTCATGTGAAATGACATTATGAAATGGGAAATGACATTTTAAACGAGCTGAAAGAAAAGTGTAATTGGGAACAATGGCATCATGCAATAAAAAAGCATAAAACAGTTAAAATGAAATGATTTAATAAATTATTTCACAACATATTGGTGAATGTATATTTTATCTGAATTTATAATATGTTTTCTCATTTTTATATTGTCTTATTTATCTTCATCTCATACTGGACACTTTAGGACTCCATACATATTTGGTCACTATTGGCTCTGTCAGCGGTGTCTGAGGCTGATGTTGTTGGGCAGTTTTCTCTGTTCTGTCAACAGTGTCTGGTCCAGAGAAAAATATCTTATCATTTACTGGCCAAATGTACTCACAGTCTCCAGAGGACAAATCCTTTGGATGACCTCATGACATAACATCTAGCGTCACGATCACACAAAAAAAACCTCTATGTGCGCACAAGAAACATTAAATTGTAATGCACAGACTTTTATGACATTTGCAGAGAACATTCATGTTCCCTTGAGGATAAAAATGTTCACTTTCATTCAGGCTGAAATTATACTTAAACACAAAATGTTTCATTAACTGATAAGAACGCTGAACTTCAACTCTCCTGAGAGATTTTAACCTCATGTCCTTTCCTCTAGTGCCACCCTGAGGACAAACTGTACACTTTCAACCCCGCCGCCAAGGCTCCACAAATTGCACCATTATTGTATGACTACACCATACACTCTGTTCAGTGCTTTAGTATTGTGAGATGTAAGGAACATCCAGCCTCTTGGGACTGTTAGCAGAACTTTTCATTGTGCTGTTACACAAACCGCAGCTGACAGCTTTCAGCATGTCCTGTCCCACACTGATATACATCACAATCAGACTATAATCCTCGTCATCTTTTTAAAAAACCCCTCATCACCCCTGAGACACACTTTTGAGATACATAATGGATCCTGTGTTTGACTTAGTTTAGAGAAAGCCAGGTCAAACAGGAATATGTGTCCAGCCAATATTTGCGAACATGAAGCAATTTCTCTCTAAGACAGAAGGTGGTGAACTTTTTACCCTCAGTGTCGTCACCATGTGAAATCTGAAACTGATCCAGAGGACGAGAAGCAAGCTGACCGTAAAAGCACAAAATATTTATAATGTGGGTACACTCCCTGCACAAAATACATAGCAGCTCCCACAATGTCAATCACAGGGTCACCACAGGTTAAAGTATTGTTCACAAATATTGATCAGACTGTTCTAGGCTTCAGGATTTACAAGTATGAATTCCTACATGAAGTATTTTACAAAGCCTCTTTAGTAGAGCTGTTCTTCTGCTATTGACTTGATTTAATGGTCTCCTATTATATTTGCATTTCAAAGGCAGAACGGCCACATGTCTCATGAGTTACAATTTAAAAAAAAAAAAACCCAACTGCATACTTGCTTGTTTTGGGTGATATGTATTCTGCCTACAATAAGTAATTGTTTGTATTCGAAACCACAGAATGAAAGAAACAAATGGGCTGCTTATGATGGAGTATGTCTTGTCTAACTGGAGCTGATAACAACCCAGACAACAGACGCTTTGACATCATGCAGCCTCACTTCTGTGGAAATGTTAAAGGGCAGTTACAAAAAAGTTGTCGCCTTTTATTATGTTGAGGTTTTTAGGGTTTCAAGCTCTTAAAAAACAAGGTCATGCCCTTGCACGGACTACAATGGTTGGCAACAAAGACAGGAATTTGATTGTCAGTACCCGTGTTAAACATTTACACAATGAGATAGTGGCTGGTAACATTCTAGTATCTGTTTATCTTGACTCATTTTTGGCATTATGGCTTTCTCAAAGTTGATTTTAGTGAGTCAAGGGGTCAATTTTATTGGTATTTTATTGATTTTAGTGAAGCTTTAACTCTTTCCTCATATTTGAACCATAGTAATCCATTTTATTATTTATTGCCTGTCAGAACACCTGACAAGACAGTAAAAAACAAGTGGCAGTGTATCCATAGATCATCAATCAAACAATTCAGTAACATATAATAAAAGTTAATGAAATGACTTGACAAAAATCATAATTATTAATATTAGGCATAGAATCATCATAATAAAATCATCGTCATCAATATGTGTGACTTCCTACGAGGGAGAAAATACAGTACACACATTGGCAAACAGATGGCGGTACATACACTAAAGTAAATGTGCGTTGTGGGTTGCCAAAAATGGCCTCTGTGTGTCCATACTTGAGCCCTACAGTAGGGGCTGCCAGAGCACAACACTCAGTCTACAACTACCAGATCCAGTGTGGTGTTACAGCAGTGAGAGGAGGGGGCTTCCTCCAACACAATACATAAAATACAACAGTGACACTGTGCAGTAATGGCCCAGAAAGAAAGTGCTGTAATAAATCTACATTATGATGCGATAACATACACCATATATGTGAATGTGTGATCATTATAGATGAACTTTACTCTTATATTACACATCTTAGACACACGTTAGGATTATTTTGTGGCTGTAGGTGTAATAAACGTACAGACTGCCCTAAGTATTTGTGATGCTTACTATAATTACAAGATCATCGTGAGGACTAGTCGCCAAAATGAAGATCTAATGCAGTTTAGTTGTATTCTGCAAGATGTTTGCAATTATAGTTTACATCCATGTGGCATTAACTGGAGCAGATGTTACTACATACACTTACATTGATCCATACAGCATATTTATCAACTAATAGAACTTGGATACAACCTTATCTTGGAAGTATTTGGCTCTTCAAGCATCTTGCAAATTTTAAAATCCTGATTTGCAGTAGATACTAATTGTTAGAAATGTTGATAATACAGACAAAAGAGCATGACACAATGTATTGCAACATTTTCATTCAATATTATGTTATGATTAATAAATGCACAATGTTTACAGTTGAGCCATTGTTCGACATGTTTGGCTATGGCTGATAATGTGAGAGACAGACTTGTTGTTCCCATGGTGATATGGATGGTTTGCAGTGATCCGCAACATGAACACAATACTATTTTTAACTCGTACAAGTCTTTTATCTATTTATACGTCTCTCGATAGATTCCTGGCACACATTCAGCATTGGTCATTAGGTTTGCGCGCATACAATATGCACACACACACACACACACACACACACACACACACACACACACACACACACACACACACACACACACACACACACAATCATACTAATCATGTCTGACTTTGCCAGTGAGATTCTGAGCTATGGATGTATCAGTGAATATGAAATAGGTGTGAAAGCAAAGTATTGTTGTAGTGTTTTGAGATGAATGGCAACTCTTAAAACATGAATAAATCTGTGTAGATCAGAATACTCTTCTTTAAAGGAATAGTTCACTTTCCAAAAGAAGACTCGTTTATCGATTACTCACCTCGTATAACGGTGAGTTCGTGAAACAAGCGTTTTTATCACATGCTGCCACGCTGAACGAAGAATCCAAAAATGGAGAAAATTCTTCATGAATTGGGTCCATGCCTAACAAAAGCAAAACTATAATGACACATCCATTTACAAACTGTCAGACAACTCGTGCAGTATAATCCAAGTTTCTTTAATCCAGTTGTGTGCTCAGTACTTTCGAAACACGTGCATGTTTTTGCTAAAACGTTATCTTATGTACTTCCAATCAGTCTGAGGCACGAATGAGCAGTGTGTCTGCACTGTTCACGTGGAAGTGTTTTAAATAGTAACACTTATTAACACTTCCACATGAACAGGGCAGATGCACTACTTGCTCATGCCTGAGACTGGTTATTTAGAGGTGCTTCAAACAGTAAGGTTTTAGTGAAAATGCATGTGTTTGGTAAATCCTGAGCATACAACTGGATAAATGAGGCTTGGATTATACTGCACAGGTTGTCTGACAGTTTGAAAACAGATGTTTAGATATAGTTTTGCAGTTAAACACCATCCCCTTTTACTGCATTTCTTTAAAAAAAAAAAAAAAATCAGTTTTTGGATTCTTCGTTCATCGTAGAGGCATGAGAGAAAAACAAAGATTTCTTTACAATTTCATGTGACGATCATCTGGGGGGGTAAAGTATTTTTGATTGGAAGACAATGTAATAAACTCAAGACCAGAGGGGTGAAATACAACTGTTTTAATTGCAAAAGGATACCGGTTAATACACTGAATGAAGCACTGAAACAAGCCACTGTGACATTGCAAAATACCACTAAAAAGGACATTGTAAATTTCCAAGAAAAAAAACGTCATTCATTCGATCAGAAAGGCATACGTATGAAAGAGAACAGGAAGGGAGCGTATTTACACCATGATAAAGTGTCCTGTAACTCTACAAAAACAAAGTGTGTCGGGAGGCCTCCTTGTTCAAGACGTTTAAAAATGTTTTACAAACAGCTGTTAACAAAGAACAAGCCTTCGATGTCCCATTTCGATTTTTTTTTTGTTTATCAAAAAGACGGTAAATCTAAAAAAAAAAAAAAAGGCACCACTGTAGGTGATGAACTCACACCATCCATCGTACATGGTAGCGGCAGGATAACACAAGACAACCAACATTTTCTGTTAAGGTTTTATATGCTGTAGAGCTGTAATAAGCTGTAGGAAAATCAAGGAAACAAGAACATTATTAGCATGTAAGGTTATACAGAACTGATAGTTTGACAATAAATGGGGGTTTTGTACAAAATGGTGGGTAAAGTGAGGTGTCCGTGCTGTTGGATCAGCTGATATAGTAGCTGTTGTGCTGGCGTGACAGCACTCCCTGCAGGAGAAAGGTGTAGTTCACAGCACCAGATAATTTGGTGAGCATCAAGTGGCTGATGTAAATTAACTATTCAAAGCTCATCCAGAGGGCGGGCACCAGATCACTCCTATAGACATACAACTTTCAGACTGTCACATCATCACAATGGAATAACTGCATGGAGAGTTCTGTTTTAGTTCATTTCTCATTACGCTATTGGTTTATAAAAAGGCCATTCCTACAGAAAAGAGAAACTACTTTTAACTATTCTTGAATCCGAATGCATAGATGTTAATTTAAAAGAATTATTTTTTTCAATATATCGAGAAATGAATTGTGGTCACGCATTTTAATGCTGGCAAGTAGACAGTAAAGTGTCTGTTGCTGAGATAAATAAATAGATCCCTGCTTTGTGCTTCGTCCAATTTTTAGTGATTCTCAGGCTCGATTCCCTGCAAAAAATCTGAGAAAACTCTTATTCAGTGGATTTGTAAGACACGCGATGCAAGTCGATAGAAAAAAGAAACATGGCCGTAGAAAGTTGCACACAGAGGCTTGAAAAAAGTACTAGTGTTAAGAGCTCACGTGAGCGACTAGAAAAGAAATCCTAGACAAGTACCCTTGATATAAATTAATAAAACTTTATAAAAATTTAAAACCCACACATAGATTTAGACGACAGTTACGTTTTCATCTCCCCTGTATCTGAGAACTATGCTGAGCCATGCAAAATAGGAGAAATCCCACTACGGTTTAGCGCCCTGATAAAACTCTAATTGCCTCAGATGATTTAATCTTGACGTTATTTTTGATGCATTAAAAGTAACATGCATAAATCTCCAGGTGTGCTTCCTCCGGAATATTTAAAGAATTTTACAACTAATAAAATTACATATTTTCCCTTTTTCTATAATTCTGGATCTAAAAATCATACTTTGGCTTTGACACCTTTATTTATTTATCTTTGAATTTCACACATTGTACTATAAAACGTCACCACGAGTTGTGGTGGGCATTACTTAGACTCGGTCAATAGAAACTGTAGACGGAATGAGTTGGCTTTTCTGTTTAAAAAAAAAAAAGGCCTAATATTTTTTCCTTTGGTTGTTTTTTTATGCACCATTAGGTCCTTCAAATCAGCTTTTTACATGCCCAAAGTTTCATATTCATTCATCAATATCATGCACTGCAGTTTGTGAAAATCTAAAACACAGAGGGTATATACCATGTATAGCCTAGTGTCTATCAAGAGGGTCAAAATAGAGGAAACACCAACACAAAAGACTTCACTGAGGGCTATGTGGGATGCTTTTTCTTACATGTTTCCTTGTCCCTGATTAGACAAGATGAACGCCAATTATTGCCAACATAAGAATTCTTAAACCTCCATTGTCATGGTGATTTAAAGTGTCATTTTATGGATGGTTTTATAATCTGCTTTATATATTCAGTTGGGAACGTGAATTGAGGAGGCGTTGGCTTCTTATAATCCTCTTCAGTCAGGAGCTGCATCCCACACATCTTCACCCTCAGTGGTGAGACTTGAGTTTGGCTCTTCTTTTACTTTGACCATACCCTGTATCATGTTGAGCAAACGTTAGACGGACATTGTGGTGACGTTATGGAAGCACAGCAATGGACATTGGGCAGAGATGTTACGATGGATAGCTATACACAGTATTTACAGCGGGTTAGACAGACTTCATCTGGCTGAGCAGATTTCCTCTGACAAGGAGCCATTACCTTTCACACCTTTAACCGTAGGACAGGAGGACATGGAGGAACGTCACAAATACAAGTGATACAAAAGTTGAGTCAGCTCTGACTAACACCCCTAAAAATATCCATTTGCTGCTTGGAATTCTGTGACCCAAATATTAAAGTGAGAGTGCATCCTTTAACAAAATGTCTGAGACAAAAGTGAAATCTTTACACCGTGAAATCTGCTGGTCAGTGAACTGTGTGCCCTTTTGAGAAGTAGTGGCTATAAACCTCCACACAGAAACGTACGCCTGAAGATTAGTGAGCTGATTGTTACGATGAAACAAGAAGGGGAAAAAAATGGTTTGTGTTATTCTCAAGCAGCAAATGGTGTCATAGCCCTGGTGGCTAAGGCCTTAAAAAGAGACAAAGAGTGGTTCTCCTAGACAACAGGTGGCACTGTGAGTGAAGGTGGAAAGCAGCAGAGGTATAAAAACTTCTGTGTTTTCAGGCCAAAAAGGAGGCAGGCTGCAGGAGGGGAGTCTACATCGATTCGCCCAGAGAGTCGTCGTCATCCAGAGATAAGGGCAAGTAGAGTTCCTGCAAACACAGAAGAGCAAAGGCACATGTGTGAATTCGAAGTTAAAGGTTTAGTGTGTAAGATTTAGGGGGATTTAGTGGCATCTAGTGGTGAGGACTGCAGATTGCAACCAGCTGAAACTTTTCCGCTTCCTTCAGTGTTCATTGTTCAGGAGGTTTTTGACGGGAGCTGGATTATCTGCGGAGATGTTTTCCTCTCCAAAACAAACATGTCATTTATAAACATTGCGTATGCACAAAATGGGGTGTGAAAGAGGTGTACGCCACTTGCCACACAAAAGTTGTGATGAATGAAAACAGACTTGATGGGAGAAACTCTGATCCATGCTTACGAACATTTTGGAGACAGGAAATTGGTGACTCAGATGTTGAGGTGGAAGCCTGGTTGTAGAAACTGTCGAATAATTTTTGGTGCACACCATTTTTGGCTTTTGTCCGTACGTACATTTTTAGTATGGATCCCATGCATTGTTGTATAAATGAGACCCCAGGTGATTAAAAATGGGAAAACAGTGAACATAGCAGTTTCACGTTAGAGATCAGTGTTTCTCTGAGGCTGTTTTACTCGTCATATTAGCAACTGCTAATATGTCTGACTACTTAAGATCAAGACGCTCAGGAAACTTTTAGCGGGAGCTGAATAATACGTAGAGGTGTCTTCCTCTCCAAAGCATGCAGACCTTGTGATTTAAACTGGTAGAAACACTGAATAAAGCCAGCTCATTGCGGAGGGGATGCTAACTACGATGGCTTAACGCAAAAATACGAATGGCCCTATCTAGAGCCAGTGTTTGGTTTGTCTCTTCTGGGCTACTGTAGAAACATAGCAGTGCAACATGGCAATCTCCATAGACAAAGACCTGCTCCCTATGCAGATACAAACTGCTCATTCTAAGGGAAAGGAAACACAATAATTCATATTTTCAGGTGATTATACACGAAAAAAGACATACTTAAATTTAATTCCTGCCAATATATCCCCCTAAATCATTCACACTGGACATCTAAGAGCAAAAAATGATGGATTTGAGGATGAAAAGGCACAAAGATGACAGGTAAGTAGTGGGAGAGAGGTTCGGGTACCTTCTGCTTGTTGTTGATGCCTGGACTGTTGGGGGTGGAGGTGGGGGAATGCTTGGAAATCGGGGTGGAGAGCTGGCTGCTGGAGCCCGTCCCGTTGGCTGAGGGAGCCCACACAGAGGAGAGGGAGAGCGGCAGGGATAAGGGAGGAGGAGGGAGACAGGAGAAAAAGAGGTAAACAGTAGTGAGGATTGGAAAGTGTGCCAGAGAGGCCTGAAACTCTTTCATTGGCTCTGGACTAAAGTCATTCCTGAACTGTGGCCTCATTTGGCTTCGGCGGCGAGGCACACAGTTGGTCCAGGTCTAGGTGGCTGACAGGCTCTGTGTTTGTTAGATGACATTTTATTCACCCACTCTGCATCCTGCCATGTTGCTAGGACTCCGTGTGTGTGGAACATTGTGTTTATATCTAAGAGAGGAGCGATGCGACGTAGTTGTGTGTGTTAAGTGCTTTAAAAGACTTTTTTGTCTATATGAGATGAAAAGAATTCTGAGGACTATGAGCCAGATGGCCAGTGTACGTTTGAGCCAGCGAGTGTTGAAAACACAACGCTTCATTGTCAACCAACTTAATGCCGCTGGCTTCATTTCACTACTCAGCCACATTTACAAATGTAGACTTAACAAGCTGCTCGAACACTTTAAAAAGACAAACCTAAAAATCACAAGTCCTATTATCTTAGGATCTTAAAATCAGTATATCTAAACACGAGCAGCTCTCCCACACAGACTGAACAGAGAGTGCAGCTGTTATATTGAAACACCAAACACTCAGCTGCAGCAGAGGCAGAGTAACCTTTTCAGCAAAGTTGCCCACATTGTCCAGGTCTTTCCCTCATTTGAGAGATTTAGTCATCCTCTGTAGAAAACTTATTCCACTGTGGCGATGTTTAATTGAACATTTCTTTGTTTCGTCGTTGGCTCCCATCCCAGGGCCATGCCAAACACACTCAGTGCATTCAGCTCATTAAACCCAGTGCACCCCGATACAAGTAGATTTTTTTTAGATGCCAGAGGGTGAAAAACGTGCTGGTAAGTAGGCTAACTGCTCTGTAAATTAGACCTATACTATTATGGACTGACATAACATGCTGGAGAAGGCAAGTGTGCAGTTCAAGGCGCATGCACACCTACTGTTGAGCTGTTGGCCAATGAGAAGCCTCCATACAGGCTTTTAACCAATCAGAGGCAGGAGAAGCATTCAGAAACAGATGGCAACATGCAGAACTTGGTAGTTTTTGATTAGAATTTCACAGTGAGGTGCTTTAGCCAGATCCCTGCAGCTGTCCAGATGTCTGTATTTCAACTGGGATCTGATATTGAAGCTGTAGTTGGCAACTTTTATAAAAATAAGTTTTTATCATACTGAACATGAATGAAGATTCTGTTTCTGCATTGCCTAATTTTCCTCTAAAATGTTTCCAGAAACACATTTTAGTGTACTGTTTGGCTGTAAAGTGAGAATGTTTGTGACTTGTCCGCCATTTTGGAGGCAGTCGACCAACGTACCAAGCATCGCCCACTGGCTGAAGCAAACTTTCTAATTTCACAGCTAAACAGTACACTAAAGATAGGTTTCTTGAACGTGTTTAAATAATGTAGAAATAGGCAATGCAGTAACAGAATCCTGATTCAAATATAATCAGTGTTGCCTAATTTGACCACAGCTCATGAGCGGTGATTAACATGATTGACAGCTGTGTCAGAGACTCCTCGGCTCTGATTGTTCATTTTCGTTCAGCCTTGGTAGATTCTTCCAAATGCCATCAGAAGCACTACAAGGAGGAGGAGCCTGATTTTTTTCCACAGAGTATCTGTCTCACGTACTTCTGTCAGGACACAGTGACAGAAGACAAGAAAAGACAAAAAAGTGACATATGACAAAAACTTATATTTATAAAAGTTACCAACTACAGCTTTAACTAAAATAATCACACTCTGTCACTGGCAGGTTCTGTGAGGGTCCTCCTTTGAATTCATACCAGGAGAGGTTTACATGCACTAAATGGATGCAGCGGTGTTAATAAGGACAGTGAGTGCAGGCAGTGCTGTTGCATTGGGGACCATGAGATGGGGGCCCATAGAGAGAGTGGGCACTCCAGCAATGTGGTGGGTAGAGAATGGGGCTGTCTGAGCTTATATCCTTGCTTTATCTTCTATATTTGCTATATCTGTCCTTGAAAAAGGCAAACCAATCTCCCCCATGTCTATTTTTTCTTTTTTTGTAAAATAGTCAATAGCATCTATAACAAAATTTTATGCTTATTCTACAACTATAAAGCAATTATTCTATAAATCAGCAATATAAATCAACTACAAAATTGTAAAATTAAATTAATAATTTCTTATTTTCTTTGGTATTTTTTGTTGTATACAGATATGCAGTGATGATTGCTGGGTAATATGTACGTTGATGTTATCCAATGTCAAGTCTCTGATCATGTGACAAGAAAATATGTGCATGACAGCGTGCACTGGGGCCCATTGTAACTACCCCATGCCACTAAATGGATGATTATGTTTGGCTTCGTATGGCTGTTTTATTTACAGCTTTTAATGTATAGGTTAGTTGGTTGGAAAACATTTAAGATCCTAGCAGATTTATTCTATCCTCACACCAACTCATAATTAGCAATACGTGTGGAGCATGAGAAGAATGACAAACATACTAAAAAGTAGAAAAAAAAGAGAAATCCTCCGTTTTTGGTGCTAGATTTTGTCAACTATTTTTTAAATAATCAGTCAGCTTTATTTACAAGCAGTAATCCCACTGAACATATGCAAGTCATGTATGTTTCTCCTGTCACGACCCCATTATCACCCCGCTGACCTCTCAGGTGTTAGAGAGGTGGTTAATGCTCAACAGTTAACAACCAGCATGTTAGCCAACCATCTGCTGCCTTAAAGGCCTTCAGCCCCATCAGTGATCAATAAAATATTCAAGACCACTGAAGGACTGAGGGACCCCGCAGGGCTGGAGACGCCATCACCGACCCCCCCACCTTCACCCATTGCCTAAAGTGGAGCTAAAAAAGAAGTGTGGACGACCTGCTGCTACCAAACTGCCAACTCTAAGAGCATCAACTTTGCATTTATCCTCCAGGGGATTCAATAACTCACCTGCTCTGTCCTTCAGCTGCTGGAGAGACAGTCACTTACTCATACTTAAACAGGCTGTAAGAGCACGTACTAAAACCTCTGTATGTGTGTGCCATCATGGTATATAACAATGATAACCAGTTATATAGAATATATAATCTAACACATAAATAATTTAAATGTGTCATGTGGAACGTGAGAAAAAATGGCTGCCATATCTGTCTGAGTGTTGTTTTCCAGTGTTCATAGTTTACATGAAAGCTGTCAAAGATAACAGCTTTTTTTCCTCATGCCTGCACCCGATCAGATTTCATGGCACCAACTGTTCTGCCAGCTTCACGGTGCAGCTATGTAAACTCAGACAGCACTGCAACAAAGACGTATAGCAATGTTTTCCCCTGTTAAAAGCTGTTGTTCGTATAAAAGATTCAAGCACAAGCATGCGCCGGTGTCTCTATTTTGTACCACTGCCTCCTGGATATTATTAAATGTTAAAATGCCTGATTGTCAAACAAACAGCTGAGAGCTGTTTACACTCCCTTTGTTTACTTCTCATGTTTAATTCATGTTTTTTTTAAAGAATCTGCAGCAGCAACATTATTCTAAATCTCATCAGATTACCCTCAATGAACAAAAGCTGTCCCCATTTTCTAGTATTAGAGGGTTTTATGAGGTGTTTTAGGGAGATTAAGGAGCTGATGTTGTTTGGACCCCCCAGTAAAAACAGTCCAAGTTCAGCTCTTGAAGCACAGCCAGACGACACTGCGGATTTTAACTCCTCTGTGGTATTCCAGACAACAAAATGCCGATTATAGTAGTTAAACAAAATAAATATTGACAAGTGAATTCTCATTGGGAGCAGGCCTGATTGGTATTCTTAGCCATCTCTGATCATAAAGTATTGATCCTCAGGGAGAAATCCATCTTTATGTTAACCATTCCCATCAGAGTGAGATCAAAGGTGAAGGTCAGCAGCCGAGCAGCAGCAGGAGCCGATCACTTCATCACTCTGCTATCATATTTTATGTTGTATGTATGAGTTTTATTCCAGCAGCAGAAACGACCCACTTTTATTTTCCACTGGCTCTTTGTTTTGATTTATAGAACAAGGGGAGGTCGGTTTGTGCTGTACTTTAAACAGGAAGTGTTACAGTGTGGGTGAGATAATAATGGGCTCACTCGATTCAGCAGGAGACTTGATGCGCCTGATCGGACCAGGACTCTTCACTGAACCACGCTGGCCTTTGGCCTTCATCACCCTGCATTCTGTGGAGAGAGGCACAAAGAAAGTTAGAAAACATCCTTATTTACCCAAAATTAAAGTGTGAGCTACATGTGTTCATGTTCATGCTCTGTCCTCATATGAGTTAATGTTCATCAGAGTGTCTGAAATCAATGTGAGATAATAGAACAAAACAAAGCAATGCTCTGATACCACCTGGCTAAATGATACAAAGGGCTAAGTGATAACTATGTTGAGTTTTCAAATAATGATTCTGACTCTGGTGCTATCTTGGTTAAACTGAGTAAACACATACCTTTCTGAAATAAAAACAACCTTTGCAATAATAAAACATGTTTTAGCAAACTACATGTTAACTGCTGCTGTTGAGTGACTGAGAGGGGGTTATAATTTAAGGGGATTATTTAATTCCAGAACTCCTAGTGTGCGGACAATCAGAAAAAGTTGTAGCATACACCAGTTTAAAACAAGGTATAATATATAAAGGCATGATATTCAGGATGTATAAAGTGTATATATAATTTTTATTTATTTATTTTTATTAACTCTTTATGTATTATCATTTTTATATTTTTATTTTTACTTTATTTATAAAGTGTATACTATTCTCTTATACTGTATTATATATTATTATCATCATTATATACAGAAAAATAACATGTATGTAAATAAGTATTTATTTATTCATTTATATAGGTATGTAGTGTACACACATGTATATATTGGTAGAATTATGTATATTCATACTTTGTATAATTCATATGTTCACTTATTTAAATATAAAAAGATAGCAGGACAAGTTGAAGATATATGTAATATTTATATATATTTTTTGTAAGGCAAAGATAATTGGTATTATATATATCATATATTTGGACTGGTCTTGGATAAATGGTAATTTATATTATACACTAAGACAGGTTTTTGTACGATAGATATTTGGGAATCAATATTATATACATGTACATGGGTTATTTTTGTGTGACAAAGTTAAATGGTAATAACAATGGTATATTTAGAAAAGTCTTAGGTACAGGTGTCTGTTTCATTTCACTCAGTGACTTATGGAGAAGAGCTGGGATTTATTAACTTCCTCCCACTCCTTTTCAAATGTGTAAATCAAAGTAACTGTACACTGACAAGTAAACTCAATATCAAATATCAAACCTGGCACACTGATTGATGGAAATAAAATGTGATTCAAGAAGACAGTGAAGCAACCAACACACTTGCCATGTGTAGTTTTGATAAGCCAGCAGAGTAGCTGCTGTGATCCTGAAATCATTTTCTTCATTTTCATTAATTTTCTAAATAATAAATGGATTTAACTACCTCATTACAACAGCAGTATGCACGTTCCCATTTGTCTTGTTTAGGTTCGAACGCATAATACACCCAGGCCAATTTTGTGTGGGCACAGGCTTATATAATGGTCGATGAGGGTCACACTGTGCACAGATGTGTCAACTAGAATTGATTTATTGATGTGCTTCTGTTTCATGTTCACATCAGTGTTTAACATGCTGAAGCAAGACGATTAGCAGCAGGTTGGTAGGACTGTAGACTTTAACTATTGTAAATCTAACCTTAATACTGACCAGCATGTGTCCATGCCACTAAGCAAGGAAAACTGTCAAGTACTGAAAGGTGGTACAAGACTGGTGTCATCTTTTAACTTTTATCAGATATTACCTTATTACAATCCAAACTGTGCCACTTATTTTTATTTTTTCTATTTAGGTAAAGGTGAAGTTTGACTGCTTGTGTTGAGACAACATTTAATATTTGAGTAATCTCTGTATCTTTGTAATGTGTGCATTAGTGCCCTCCACCTGGGGACTGTAAGTGAAAAATAGCTTTTAGCTGCATCTGGTACACTACATATATTGTGCATTGTCCCTCCAAAATAAACAATTAATTCATAAAAATGAATAAGTGTTGCTTCCTTGTGTTATGTGCACCAGCCTGGTCTCCCTCCTCCCTCTGCCTGCTGCGCACCTGAGTGCAATCTGCACTCAGGTAGAGAGAGGAGGAGGTGATAAGAGGGACAGGGAGTGTAGAGACAGAGAGGCACGGCACATGGCTTACAGACAATAGATCAGGTAGGGAGGAATCTTTGTCTTCCTCCCTTGTTTGTTCTCTCCCCAAGCAGGTTCTTTTCCCCCATGCTCTTTTAGGTGCTGGGGTTTTGTTGTTTTAGCTTGTTGTGTTAGTTTGGGCTGGAGATTTCCAGTAGTCACGTTATTCGTCTCTTTTGTTTTCTTTAGGTTTAATTCATGTTTTAGGTAGTTTAGGGAGAGACGCTGGGAGCAACGGCCCACTACGTGGTTGGCCCAGCGTCTTCCCTCCTTTTGTTCCTTTTGGCCGGGGTCTCCAGTCCCTTTTGTTTTCCTTCAGTTTTAGTTTAGTTTGTCTGGGGGATGACACAATAAAGCTGGTGGGTAAACTGTTACCATTGGTGTGGCGTCCTCTTTTTATATGTTGCAGCCTCCTGCCCCTATTGAGCCGGGTATTGTTTCTACTTGTATGGAGGCCGTAACACATTGATTAGATTTTTAAAACTAAGGTAAGTAAGGTATTTTTGGTCCTGAGAGCTCAACACACTGCACATAAAGAAAACACATCCTAAGAGACAACACAAGCAAGTAAAGAAACATCTTTACCAACTTGACGACACACGAAAATATCCATTTACAGAAAGCTCTGTAAGAAGATCGCAACACAACGGAAACGGTGTTCAGGGGACACAAAACCGTGATGCACACAGCTGGGACACACTTGTCGTTGCTGTTTGTGGTGTATGAAGTTACTGACGTCAGCTATCCATCACTGATTGCATGGTTCAGATATTATATAATAAACAAAGGCAAACGCCATGTTAACAGCCGATATCTGCAAAAATATCTGAATCAGAACATTAACATGAGCTAAAAAAAGATAAGTTTGGGTCATTTTTTTAACACCAGCAACAGATAACCAACTCATGTGCATCACTTTTTAGTGTCCCCTGGAAACGGCTTCCATTTTGTTGTGAGCTTCTTGCAGCACTTTTTCTAAATGCTGCACACAGAGGGGCTCCACCACCCTGGGTTTGAACCAGAAACCCTCTTGCTGTGAAGCGACAATGCTAACCACTGCACCACCGTCTATTTAAATGTGATGTCTTAATTTCTAGTGTGTTGAGCCTTCAGGGCCACCGTATATTTTGGTATCAGGAGGGAAATTAAATTTTTAACAACACCCAGCCAAAACTGTAAATACTATGATTGCCATCTTTATAGAGGTGGGTTTACTGACTATCATTCAAGAGTGATATCTGTTGCTTGTGAATTTATGTACATATATAGCAGTTGATATAAATCATATAGAAATATATGCAGTATATTCTGGGTCACTGTATTAATCAGGGTAGACAGACTCCAGACATCTCTACTCCTCCCTCTGCATCCCCCCTCTCTGTTTGTACTGTCAGGCTCTCTCTCTCTCTTTCCTCCCCCCTCCCTCCTCTTTTCCACTTTTGATGCTAATTATACTATCTGTCCTCCCTCCGTCTCCTGGGATCGCACCGCGTCTGTCTTCTCTCTCTTAACCTTCACACACTGCTGGATACAGACGCGCATTCATGTGCTATTGTTTGCAAGGTGTGCCACCACTCGGCTGACAATGCTCCAGACTGGCAGCTTGTCTGGTCTACTCAGTGGTCTCAAAATAGCCCCCGAGTCTCTCTGTGCAGATTCCCTTCTCAGCTTCGACTGATGCTGTTGCTGCATTAACAGAGCTGCAGGTACACATGTCCTCCTCCCTGTCTGCATGTCCATCATAGTGTTGTGTTTGACATAAGGAATGTGAAAAATATCCACGAGGGATTTAAATCTATTTCAGGGATTGTGCGAAACCGAGCTTTAAAGCTGTGTGAGTGGAAGAGAAGAGAAATATACATTTAAAGTTCATTTGTTGCCCAAACAAAAGTATAGAAGGGACATGTTTTTTACTTATTTTTGCATGTATAGAATGTTAACTCCGTGAAAAAAACATCAAAGGTCACTTAGAGTTCATGTTTGTGGAGAGCTGCCGTACACAACATCAGGATTTGTCCGTGAATGATCCAAAATGATCTGTGTATTGTTGTGATGTCCATGTGATGTATCACAGACAGACAAGGCCTCCCTCCTCTACTCCACTCCACTCCACTCCACTCCACTCCACTCCACTCCACTGAGGCCAAGTCAGCGATGTCTGGATGCTCCAGACTATCAGCCATTTTATTTAGCATTGCCCCGAGCTTATTATAGACTGAATGAAACAATTTAGCTCTGGCTCCATTGGGGAGTGCGTACGCTGAAAGGAAAGGACCCAGATCATTAGAAACGAACTGGCGTCTTCTCCACCCTACTAAGATTTGACGAGTAACCGAGGGGAAGAGAAGAGATGAAGGGAACATAATGACAAATCAGCCCGTGTCAGCGCCGTGTGAAGATTAAAAGACATTTAGGAGATACTGAACAATTTGAGGAGGGGACACAAGGTGGAAGTGGGTTGTTAAAAATAGGGTTTGCAGGTCTGTGGGGAGCAGAGAGAGACTCTGTGAGAGGATTGGTTTTACATTTTCTCTCCTCGACTTCCCGGCAGTATCAGCACCAACAGATCAGCTGGCCGGAACCTGTCACCGGACAGATTAATGGCTCTTCTTCTTCTCTACCTTTTTCCCATCCCTGCTGCCGACTGCAGATAACAGACTTCTCTCTTTCTCAGCCTCCCTCTCACATACATCGTTTTTCTCCTCATGCACACAGCTCTGTCTGTGAGTATACCATCTTTACAGAAAAATAAATCCAATATGATAAATCTGAAAGGTGGGGATTTTGCTATACTGCTCACATTTCTGTCTTCATCATTTTTCACACACCCTTATTCTATATCTAATTATCAGGCTTATATTATGTTGTTCTCTGTTAAATCAAAATGCAGACATCTACAGTGTGAGAGCCCTGTCAAGTGTTTAAATGTGCACAGACAAATCTGTAGGTCTTTTGCTTTCCCACAGCTATAATGTTTTACTGTATTTTGGTGAGTATTGCTACACAATTATCATAAAGCTCATACTGTACATAACCATGGTTTTACAATAATATTGCACAGAGCTGATAAACTGTTCGCCACCATGTCTGACTGTAATAGGGTTTCCATCCTAATGTAGCACTCAACTTTAACCAAATTTTTAGATAACAGGCCAAAGAAAATGTGAATTAAGGCACCCTTCTATCCACTACTGTTAAACGAATATTGGAAGTAGGTTAATCGAGATAAGCAGTAGTCACTGATTCTCCAGTCAGCTGCCATTATATCACTGCAGGAAGGAAACGAAGGAAAACAATGGGTGCATAATAATGGAGAGTAAACCAAACAATGGAAATAGAAAGTTTGGAACAACTTATATTATATGTGCTCTTGGAAAAGTTCTGGGAACGGCCCTGTGTGCATAAATAATCTTGTTTAAAGCCATTCAGAGACGATAAAGAGAGCTTGGAGCAGAGTGGACTGAACAGTTACGACACATCATGACTGTACGTCACTTATTTATTTGCTGAATCTGTTTCCATTACAGTAAGTTTATTTTACCTTTCATCAATACACAATCTTTTTCACCTCTCCCTAGAGTAAAAATGTTTTTGCAATATTTGGGCTTCTTTTCTAATTTTGGGCATTTCCACTCAGGCTTTGTAATATAAAACAATCAAAATGCACAGGTCAATGCCATCACCCTCACCGTTCTCATCCAGAGAGAAGTCATCCTGGGCATAGCGGAATTTCTCTGGTCCACATGCGATGAACACATCATCATCACCAAAGAAATCTTGAAGGCAGGTAACCTGTGAAGCCAGAGGACAAAAACTTGAGACCCATAATAATCTGGCATCAACGTGTATCATAGCAAGACTAAGGCCCTGTATATATATATATATATATATATATATATATATATATATATATATATATATATATATATATATATATATATATATATATATATATATATACATACATATACACACACACACACACACACACACACACACACACACACACACACACACACAGATATTTTTGTGACCGCATATTTTCCTCTACATTTTGGACTCTCATCCACATGCAAACTGAGTTTGAGGCCTTCTGTGGTGCAGATTTTTTAAAACTCTGGTTTGTCTGTGTGAACAGGTAAAACAGAGCAACTGGAGTTGGGTTTTTTTTCTAATGTAAATGGAGATATTTTGTAAAACGATGGGTGTGGAAAAAAATATTTTCTAAAAGAAAGGGGTAAAAATCCATTTAAAATAATATCTTTATACGTGTACACAGGGCCTGAGACTGTACAGTCATGCTAGTGGCTCTGTGAGGCTGAACTTAACGCACAGCAGTGCTTTGAGCTCAATGCTAACATCAGTATGCTAACATGCTCACAATGACCATGCTAATATGTTGAGCAAGCAAATTCTTTTCAAATTAACCAAATTCATCATCAGTGAGTCCCTAAAGTCCCAAAAGGTGATTTTTATTTTGTGTGCACAAGTTAATTATCTTGTGTGCACGATAGGCTAACGTGCACACAAGATAATATACATGCACCCACAAGACAATAACGTGTGTACACAAGATTAAAAAAAAAAGAACTCCTTGGCACTTTAGGGCCTCCTTTTCTAGTTGAATGAAAACCAGACATGTAAACCTAGAGGAAAAATCAGGGGATCCCCAAAGTCAGTGGGTTCATCCTCTGGGAACCACGAGTGTAAGAGCCACTTAAGCACGTATTATATTTAGTAAAAATGTCTGTGTTGATATAACATCTCATATAGGTTCTGATGATATTTAAGTCTACACAACAGTGTCTGCATATTTTGAATAGTGTATGGTAGTGGACCGTACTAAGGTTATGTTTATATTTACTTTATTTATGTGTTAGAATACAGGCACAAGTTATTTACGGCAGTTTAGTGCACATGACAGCAGGATTGTGCACAATGTCGTGTGTAAAAGACGACACAAAGTTTGTATTAGTAATAATATTTTGACTTTGTTGAAGTGTAGTAACGGGAATACAATGAGAATATATAGAAATAGGACATTGAGTTGGTAGTAGACTGCAAGAGATGTAATTCTGGAAGGACGTGGCCTGCTGTTGGCTTAGGAACTTTGGCATGTCGACTGGCAATGTCAGTTTCAAATGGTAATCAATGCAATCGATGACAATCCATCTTTACTGCACTTACTGAGAGAATTAAAGAACCCAAGACTGTGCAATTGCCAAGAGAGGATTATCTGTTCATATTCATTATATTCATGTTGTCATTATTCAGCATGTAATAAAAATGCATTTGAAATGCTGATTCAGGACTAATTAAAAATGTAATCCATACAGGCATTTTCAACATGATGAAGCGTCGCTAATAGCTGCGCAGAGGAAGCACCATGAATGATGTGCTCACAGATTTAAAGGGATGAACTCTGTAAACACACGGCTGTATGCAGATGAATTCAGTTAAGTAAAAGTCTTCTTGTCAGCCAGCCAAAGGATTTAGTCAGCTTCAGGTAGTACTGGAAGGCCACCTTTGTCTTTTACTTGTCATGTTAACATGCCTTCAGCTACAGTAGCTGCATGTAACAAAACACATATACACAAAGGGACAAAAAGCCCAAACAGAGAGTATAGTGTTTCACCTTTGCTGTAATGTTTAAATGATTCGACTTCCTTCCCCAGGGACTTTTTCACTCTATAGCAGCTGTTGACACAATATGGCCTTAGTGGACAGATGTCTTCGGGCCACACCTTCTCCTCTGCTCACCATTATACGGGCGCTGTTATCAGCTCAGGCACGCCTATTAAAGCCATTCAAGCTAAAAGCTGTATTTCCCCTCGTTTTTCTTCCTGGTGCAGATGAGATTTGCTACTAAGCATCTCAGCCTTGTTTCCATTTGTCATTCAACACCAGATGAAATTACTCACTTGAGTTATTGGATCAAGATATGTGAATTAATTCAACTACAGATGACTCACTTTGTCTTCATTCACAGATTTGCAGCTCTAATTTGGAGTGATTTTCTAAAAACACAAGCTTCTCACTGTTTCACGACTCTCTGCTGGACTTTCTGAGGTGGTCCGTGGCCTGAGAGCTTACCCTGTGTTGGGATGTCTGCCAGGATAGTCAAGATGCATCATGGTTTCCTTTGTGATACACATCCAAACTATGAGCTGCAGATAAATTGGGAACACCCCACCCCAGCAGCTGCCATGTTGATTCTCAGTCCTGCTAGACAAGCTAAAAGTGTGTGGTGGTGGTGACTCGCTGGCGAGGCATCCAACAGCTGTACCCCTCTAAGATTCCCCGGATACAGGCCTGAAAGATCCCTGCTGAGGTACAGAGATGGTGCTTTGACTCCAGGGATCAAAATCTAATTGGATTTTTCAGCCTAATTTTAAAAGGCTGCAAATGTGGGTTTTTCCTCCGCGTTCATTATCAAGAGATTAGATACATGTTACTTTCATTAGGTTGAACTGTTGTGTGGCAACAAGGGCACCTGACAGTTAATCATAAAATGGAGGCATTAAGAAAGCGCTTCCGTCCCCCCAAAAGCCAGAGGGTGGAGGAAAGGAGATGGGGTGGGGCTGGAGAGTAGAGGCTAGTCCATGTTTTAATAGCTTTAAGAACAGAGCTGATTAAAGGGATAAAGTGTTTATCCAACAGACTGCTACTTTAATCTCCTTTCACAGAATCTCCATTTGAAATGAAGACTGTGTCCTCTCTGTTTCTGACAAACAGCACTTAATCTGTCCACTCACCTGAGAGGAGACTCAATATACCTCAAAATGAAGCTTGCTTTTATTTGCAAAGTAACTTTTCAGGAAGGCATTTAGAAGCAGGGTGACGGTGCAAACATGGCCTGCTCTGAGATAACCTGGGTTTAACTCCCACGTTTCAGAAAACATCCATCCTTCTTAAGAGTCCTTAGCTAAAAAACATTGAATCCTTCTAGATAATCCCACTAATCCTATTCCCTACAGAGATCACTTAAGATCCACATTATCTGTACAGATACAGTGTAGATCTTTGACCAGTCCTCTTTGCATCATTAACCCCACAAATAATTCATGTACAGTGTATATCCAGTGTCCCTCAGACACTCTGACTGTCACCTAAACCTGGCCTGCATGTACACAACCTTCTGACCAATAACATTATAATCAGGCATTTGTCTCCTCTCACATGGGATGCCTATAATGGGTTAATTGTCACCGTAAAGTGTGGTCTGATGTCTGTCTACAGTTGATAGAAGTGTTGTGGAAAACTGCTCTGCTTTGCATGCGATCAAATCAAACGTAAAATGTCAGACTCCCTTTGAAACACGGCTGCAGTGGGGAAATGGCAGACCAGCTTGGGAACATTCGGATATAGGTTAAGAAGCATCCGCTCTCCATTTGAAAAGGTCAGTCAGCTGCGTCATCAGACTCAGAACAATCCTTATTTATCAGTATCTTCTAAACCACAGAGTTGTTTGAACCTGTGTTCTGCTAATGATGAATCCTACTGTGCTCGTAAATTGAAAGTGTGTGCCGGTTGATCCTAATTAACACAGGTAAACCAAGTCAACCAAATGCCCCACCAATCCCAATGAAAGGTCATGAGACTGCAGGGCCGTGTGCACAAACAGAAATTGAAGATAAAAATTGAGAGGAGCACTGGACTCCAACAACTTTCATAGTTTAGAAGTGGAGGCACTTTTGCAATAAGTGATGGCAGACGAGCGGCCATATTTAGTAGCATCAGTAGTGGGTGTAATAAAAAGATGGGATTAGGGTTGGGTAACGTTCACATTTGAACAGATATCAGTTCCGGAACCTGGAATTGGGTGCTGGTACTCGACCTTTTTTTCAGTACTTCACCTACTCTGTAATAACAAAAAATTTTGAACAAGCTGCAGGGGTGACATAATAGACTAACGAGCAATTCTGCTCCTCTACTCTTCTAATCAAACATAGAGCTAATCTTCTGGCCACTAAGGTCCAAGGCTGGCTTCCCGGCTTTGGGTTACTTCCATGTCCTGTCTGAAGTTACACCCAGCAGCTCCATGGGGCTCCATTGCCAGCCTCAAAGCTTTGTGGCTGGCCTCCGGGTTTTGGGACGCTTTGCGATACGTTTGCCTCTTGTCTAAACGCAGCGTTCTCACCCAGATGTACTCTCAGGTACCGAAATTTTGCACCGATGGCTTCAATATGAATTGATACTCATTAGTACCGACGTAATTCAGTCAGTACCCTTAAAAGTATCGAGTTTAGTACACAACCCTACGTGGAATGTTATTACTCATTCAGGGAATGCTGTGTCCGGCAGAAGTTGCACAACTGATGATGTAAAAAAAATAGCTCAATCTCAATGCTGACCACTGAATGTCACTCCCTGCAAACTGATCTGCATGGTCCTGGAAGATGTGTTCCCTCTTTGGGGCACGATCTGTAACACCTTGCAGCAGCTGTAAATATGCCACAGTGTAAGTAGACCTAGGGTGCAGAAATAGGCCTACTCTGGGCCTATAAATAGCGTGATCAATTGCTAAACATTGAATGGCATGGTTCCCAATTAACATAATTGATTAAAGTGTTAGTGTAGTGTTTATTTATTTTAAAAGACCATAATGCGTTGTAAGACAATGAAAATAACTTAAAACATATTATAAATGATAAAAAATATTAATGTAATTTAAACCCTGTAATACTAACAACTGTAGAATGCAAAAAAGGAAACTATTTTGCACAAACACTTTCACAGCACTCAATGTGCATTAGTGTGCTCTTGAGTGTGTATAGAGTCTGTCCTTGCCCAAGAGCAAGTCCCAAATAAGTAAACATTGATGTATGTGAATGAGGCCCAATATGAGAAGACATTATGCCATTCATTTTAGAGATAATCAAAAGCCCTGTCATATATAGACATACATATACATACACATATGTGTGTTTATTGGAGGAAAGTGGGTGGGGTTCTCTGAAAAGCTGGCTAGTTCCAGACTCCAGGTGCCCCCCACCCTCTGTCCCACCAAGCCCATCCCTAATCTCTGCCTCACCAGCTGTCAGGACCACATGACCCTCCAAAAACCACCAACACCACCAGCAGCTACGCAGGGATCCACCATCCACAGCAACTGAATTATTCAGAGTTCTGTTGGCCCGACTCTGGCTGACCATCCACAGGCTGCAGACGTTTCATTAGGGTCATGGAGGTCGAGCGGTAAATACAGAAACTGAACGCTGTGTAACTCTGATCTTCTTGGTGAGAAGACAGTGGGCCACATGTTAGTGTAATTTCTATGATGCCTCCCCGTGGTGCTTAATGGGCAGTTTCTCATTTCAATTTGCTCTACAAAACCAAATTATCGCAGATGTGTGACGTTTCAGCTTTTATAGGATTCATTCATCAAACCACAAGGTAACAAGCTGTCTGAAACACCAGAGAAATTCACAACATACAGCACCTACTCTATCAAAGTTAATAAAATAAATAGACCATATGATTCCCATTTTCTCCAGTATCATAAAACATTAATGCACATTGTAAAAAAAGGTGGCGAAACAACCAATATTTTCCTCCTCTGCTTGCTGAGAGGTAATATTTCACTGTAGATGGGAAGAATTACTGGGACGACCACAGTTTGAAAAATAACACTCAGTATAATCTGGGTTGAGCAGTGCCTCAGAGATTTCCACATGATATATGGTATGATGTGTACTATTCTGTGAAGGCAAAGCAATGCCAACACAATTTGATCTACAAAACAAATCCAACACTTCAGGCCAATGATCAAACCGCAGTTCTTTGCAACAGCTTGTGTGTGAAGCAGCAGGAAACATCTCCCAACAAAGCTCATGCATCCTTTGTCTCCTACGTGCAGCTGCTTGTCTGGACCTCAGCTCGTCCTTTCAGCAGCAGTGTCAGAGCATTAATGAATGAGCTGATGATTCTCCAGGTCCAGCGTCTGTCTCATGTCTGACTCTGCACCGCCATGTTTATTGATCCCTGTGCAGGAGTAAAGCTATTCAATGTTGCATTATGCAGGTTTGACCCTCTGTCGTGACTCATCCAATCAGTGCTTATCTGACGAACACTGAAGGGTCACCATCGGCGCTAATGAGTCAGCAAGTGGCCGGTGATCACACTCATCTGCTGTACTCTGACAAACACTATAGATCAGTTTGAGGGTTTCCTTCTGTCTCCATACAAAACAGCTGCAAACAAAGGGTGCACACTGCAGCACTTTCTTTTTTTGTGTGTTTGCAGCAGATGATATGACTGCATCATGTAAGGTCGAGCACAGAACATTTAACTAAAATTAAAATAACAAACCTCAGTGAAATTAGTTTTCATAAAATGAGAAATTGTGTAGTCTCAGCATTAGGGAGCCGTGTAAAAGAAAAGTGAAGTATGAGGAAGACAGGGGCTGAAAAAGAGCCAGTAAGACCTTGCTTTGCAATCCCATGGGGAAACTCCCACACCATTTCCTTCACTGTAGGCACACAGACCTGATCAATATCAGCGCCTCTGCACTGAGTGGAATATTCCTCTAAAATACACTCAGTTGTCTCCATTTTGTCCATTTCGACTGAGGGTTTCACAGACGGTAGCTTAGCAATCATGTCAGGTTGTCTGCTTTTGTAGCAACAGCTTAGTTTGTGGATATAATTTCAGCACAAAAGTCAAATGCAGTAGATTAAAATATAAATAAAGACGCTATTTGAGCATCAGCAGCTGATTTGCGGTGATTTCTCACACGCTAACAATGATTCTTATTTGCAGTTGCCTCCCTGACCTGTCTGTGACCTTGGTGCACTGGTACAGTGTCTGTGTGCTGCTGTAGGTGCTCCGGATGCATTTGGAGCGCAGATGAGCCAGTTAGGCAGCGATATCTGCACAGTCATGGGGAGCAGCTGGTGCCTGATGTTGTTTTAACCCCACCCCTCCCCAAACCCGAGGAAGCAGGCTTTCCATTTGGCTGACTGATGTGGCCTTACCATTATTAAATCGTGCTTCCTCCTCTTCCCCCCCCCCAGCTCACTTGTTGATGTGGTCCTTGAGCAGGAAAAGGGAGGGGGGCTGCGAGGGGATTCAGGCACCGAGGATGCATGCTGGCTTCCATGCCTGCTCGAGATGCTTCATCATGGGGACCACGCCCCTCTGTCAGCCTGATTGTCTGCCTCTGTTAAACACTGAGTGTGTGTGGGGGCGTGTGCGTGAGTGAAATGTGGCTGCAGAGAGCTGTGGTGGCGGGTGAGGAGTAGAGTGCAAGCAGGTAAGACCCAATATAAAGAGCACACTCAGCGTATTACAGCCATTGTCACAAACCGAATCCATCACGGCGGAGCTTATTGCCATGACAACTGCTTCTGCAGCATGGCAAAGAGCAGGCAGACTGCAAGAGCACTGATAACCAAGGAAAAGCAGGCTTTTCTTCCCTATTACTGGATGTATTTTAGTCGTTAAGAAGCCCTAAGCCCATGCCTGTATCCATATCCTATTCAGTGAATAATTTCTCATCACGAGTTATTAACTTTTAAAGAAAACTGGAATCTTTTGTTCTCAGACAATAACAGTGTGACCTTGTGCCTGAAGCATGCCTGAAGCATCCTTTTCTTTTCCTCTCCCTCTTTGTTGACAAATCAATTTAAAAAAAGAGGACTTATTGCAAGCCGCATTTCTAAACCGGGTCAGAATAATGGGCACTCAAATCCGTTAGAGAGCCCCCTGCAATGCTGCAACACAATGTACCCTCAATATATTTCACAAACGGCATTTGGATTTGGCATCTATCAGATGAAAAGCCTGCCAAAGTGCAATTCACATGAACAAGCAGTGGATCTTAAATGCAAATCAGAACTATTCTCCTGTGCAGACACCTCTATCAGAAAGGAATGAATACAAAATGGCTGCCAGCAATTAAATAAACTCCCTCTGATTTAATGTAGCCTTTAGAAGCAGCGAGGGCAAATCAAGAAATGTACTTTTTTCTTTTTAGGCATGGGGAAATTATTATTACCCATCAGCGAAAATAAAATGATCCTAATTTGCTCTAAGAAAGGAAAATGACTCCTGAATCCACTGGCCCCACCCTTCCCGATTGAAATGAAAAGCACCAGCATTTGAGGGGAAAATGGGAGTGATTTTGTTCACAACACTGACAAAGAGAGGAGGGCAGGCTGTCTTTAGGGTCTACACAGCACTGAGAGAGAAGAGGAAGATCAAGAGTGAGAAGTAGGCATTTCAAAAATGCTATAAAAACCAGAATCACCTTTTATCTCCACCACAAACTGATGCTTTAAAAAACTATACATGCAAAAACATCATCCATAATCCTTTCAGTTCACACCCAATGCATACAGGTAAAAAAGAAAAATACATGACATATGATTTTTAAACCAAAGGCTTGCATTGATAGTAAACTCTCACACCCACTACAGGATGTGGTATCTGACAGACCAGTCCACACCAGCTGGGCTCTCTTTGTGCCTGGGATGTGGTCTCCTAGCAACCGGTCCCAGCAGCTATCGCAATGGAATGGGAAGAGGAGGATCGGCGCAGAGTCAGGGAGGGGCGGGCACTGCATCAATATTGCTTCTACCATATCACCTCCACCACAGAGCAGCTGCAGTGTGCCTCTGCACACAAAGACGCCGCAATAATGTGTGCAGCATTTTCTCGCATTTCTGTGCGTTGCAGTGAGACTGGCACGAGTCCAAAATCATTGGACACCAATCACAGAGCAATTAATCTATATCCGCAGCGATGACAAATCAATCAATACGCTCGGATTGGAACGGCTACCATATGGCGGCTATTAAATTCATTTTGTGGAAACACATCATCATTAAAAATGCATGGAGGAAAACACATGGCAAGAGGAGGAACCACAGCCCAACCACAAAGATAGAAACACTGAAACATGAAAATTAAACTCATATTCCATAAGGTGATTACAACATCCAAGCATCTTAGCAAGTGTGTCTGCAGGAAAACCGGTGTGAGACCTGGGGCAGCCAGACTGCACCCCTGGGAGAAAGCATTAAAATCAAATTCCCCCATCTATCATTTCAGCGCGCCTCCCCTCCTTCAAGACTCGTGTGATTTCAGCCTTATTAATACAGAGCAAAAAGGAACTGAAGAAGTACAACACCTAAAGGAGCTCAGCAGGGCACGATCCCCAGTCCATCTGTAATGAATTATACAGGAAAAAGGTCCCCACAGGAGAATTAGCGAACATTTAACCATATCAAAGAGAGGACTGAGGAACAGATGTCCATGTTCGTATCCACACATGCTTTCACGCATTGCTCCACATCCCCGCCTACGCTAATTAACTGGGATTCACAATAGTCTGGAAAGCACAGGTACTTGATTTGCGCAGACAGTTACAGGTGTGACAGGTGTGTCTTCAAATTATCATGAGAAAACATAGTGAATACTTCTGTCACTCCTAGCAGCACAGAAAACTATATCATGACCAAATTTTGTACCATGTTTTGTAATTTATTTATTACCTCTTAAAGTAGCATGCATGTTGATATAAAGGACATGTTAGACGGTTCATCTCACAGACCTTTCCACAGGCTTCCAGGTGGGTGACCCTGCATGGTTGCTGCTCCAATAAAGCATAACTATGAATAAAACATTACGTCCTTTTGGCTTAGCCAGCTGTGTTGAGAAAACAATAGTCTTCCCCAGGGAGTGACTTTTAAGCAAAGTTAAAGCATGTTGTTTGCCTCATATGGGTCATTTGATTAGGTTTCACCATTCTTGTGCTTTTGTTTCAGCTGAATTTGCAGCTGCGTCCCCATTACAACAGTATGTAATCTCCTAATCCTCATGGTAGAACTTTATTGGAAGTACCAGCCTACACAAGAAATGAATGCACTCTATTATAACAGCAATTGAGGCACAGCTTAAATGTGACTGTTGCCAAGCCATAATGTATTCTCTCACAATCTGCACTCAATTGTCTTAAAAACAAAACATGCAAGAGTATTTTCTGTATGAATGCAAGGCCTGCAGCTGCAGCTTAACTGGTGCTATTTACCATTGGTGTTGGGAAATCATACCTTAAATCTGGACAGAAGCAGTCAAATAGAAAGTTACAAAACCTCTAAAATGAAAATGTAATCGGCCGATTGAAATTAGAAGGTAGCACTACTAACTAGCAACCCAGGGTAGACTCAGTTGCAAAATTCCTATCGTTTCAATATTTCCTGTTAAATAAAGACGTTAAGTCAAATATTAATCTTTCCCAGCTTATAGGGCGGCCCCATTACTTGTTGTATTATGAAGTTTATATATCATTCTGTTGCTTTCCAGTGGTGTTCCTGATGTATTAAAATCTAACTATTCAAGTACATATGTTTTAGCCTCCAAATGCTATTTTCCAAGCCCCACTTAAACTTTGCTCCATGTGATGTGAGGTAGGTTTGCTGTGGACGCCATGTTAGTTTGGTCCTGAAAGTCACACAATAACAAACAAACTAAACAATAAAGTCAGTGGTAGACCAGCAACTCCAGTGTGCTGTGAGGTAAAATTACTGTTTTGGTCAATGGAGTCTGGTAGCTCTGTAGAGAGCATAGATTAGTCAGCGCTATTGATAATGACTAAGTGGGAGTTTCCATTTGAAAAACATGGAAAAGAACACAGATGGACCTGCTCCTTGAATATTAACAGTCTCCAGTGTGTTATTAGGGTCGATGTGCTGGAAACAAAATCAACATCTTAATCTAGATTGGTTTAATTCAGGAGTATTATCTTTAATCTCACACTTCTGTATATATAAAATACAGGTCTGACAAGTCACTGCAGGTTTTTACTGTCCACAGCCAGCCAGTGGAGGTTTTTTTTTTTTGGTATCATCTTCTCGTGGGGATTCGATTGCCCTGAATTCTGTTTGGCTACACCTGCCTCAGGATCCCTTAACCGAACACCAGAGAATAGTCAAGGTCGCTAATGACACTTTGCCCTTTATTCTGTTGCTTCTGTTACATGCAATGAGAAATGTCTGCATGTTGCTCCTCAACATGCAGCTAAAGCATCATCTCAAAATGAGAATGAGAAGAATAGGACAGTCTAAAGCTGATCATTTTCTTCCAAAAATGTCTTAGACCCAACCTCAGATGTTTCTTAGCAGCTTAACCAAAGACATCAGATCTGTTCACATGTAAAGATTTATAGACCTATATTTTCATTGTTTCACCAGAATACCAGCATCCTAAATAGAGCAACAATTAGGACAAAGTGATCAAACACATCAATACATGGCCCAACCCTTCCTGTATGACCATAGTGGGTGGACGACAGAACTTCCCAGGACTTTTGAGCTTTTCAATAACAGATGGACTCGTGGCCTAACTCCACAACAAAGGCCGATGGACAGGTACTAATGACTTTAACCACAAGACAGGAGAAAACACTGCCTCAGACTGAAAGTCAGAACAAAGACTGTAGACAATAAAGCTCATTATGTGCACAGGTTGTTCTCATGGATGATAAAAGTTCTCATGGACCTACCGTGTCATTGTTGATTGAAGGTAAAAGAGGATATTTTGTCCTCTACCTCCTGTGGCCATTATGAAAGTACTTGATCCTGATACCTGGCTGGGTGTGGGTGGATGTATGAATGAAGAATTGTCCTCAATCCTGACCACAAATTTTCCTATTGTGTAGCTCTGCTTACAAACTGCACTGTACCATCTTTGTTCCAGTTATTCCCAGCACAGAGCTCTGTCACACATTAAACAAATGCAGGCAAATGCAAAGGGCATACACAGTTTGGGACATTTGGATTTTAAAAAGGTTAGTTTTTCATATGCACCTTTTGTTTGCAGCAACACATGCGATCACCTGAGAGCACAATGTAAGCTGGGCAGCAGCTAAAGGCGAGACATACCTGCTTGCCGTCAAGTGTGTAGATCCTCTTGACCACGCCACTTTCAAGTTTAATGGCCTCTGTGATGTCGGTGAGCACCTGCTCGAAGGAGTGTGCCGTTTTCTTATTGAGCAGGACGCGCACAGCCTTGCGTGGCTTCACACCGCTGCGCATCACCGTCACTAGCTTGGGTCGAATAAAGTCCTTGCCCTCTCTGGCGTCGCCGGCAGCCTTGGCGGCCAAGGACTGCATGTTCTTCTGGCTCGCTGAGGCCTTTACATTCACGGACCAGTTGGGGTTCACGTTCTTTGTGTAGTCGACCTTCTTGTAGAAGTTCTCTGATGCACAAACATAGCTTTCCCCTGTGAGAGCAAAGAAAAATTGGGTTAGTGGGTTGCAACACACTCAGCTATTCAATGTTGACACCTGAGACTCCCGGAGGCGTCCACGCAGAAACATTTGAACCTGCAGGAAGTCAAATTAAGAGATGTCAAGACCGGTGGGGGGATCTCTGACATCGATCAAATGTCATAACTAAGAATCATTTTACTTTGTTTGAGAAAACAGCCCAGACTGCAGATGGTGTCAATAAAAACTGTTCACAGGCAGCCTTTGAGTAACCATATTGGTTCTGGAGAGACATGTTGCTATTGAGCTTCTCTAAATGTTTTTTTTTTTCATGCTTGGATCACCAAACTAAGTGTCATTCATCCCAGTTGCATTAAGGAAACGGCAGGAGGCTCAGGATTGGATGTCTGAACACAAAACAGTATCTGGTTGGCTGGATTCCACTGGGACGACTGAGAGATGTGTTTTCAAAAAATACTGGTACTTAAAGGTAAACTACAAAATCCTTTAGAGACAGAAAACACACTGAGATTTCTTGTTAATGTTTAGACTATTTTAGGGTATACACTGCATATACAGTAAGAGCGTTTCATCAAATGAGACATCTGGAATAATGAAACAGATATTGTGTTATTGTGTGAACTATGCTGTAGCTCACACTTGCATGTCTTTGTCTGGTGTTGAAGAGAATAAAAGAGTTTAAACATCTCCCGTGAGACCACAGCACAGATCAGTCAAACAATACCTGCTTCACAACACACAGTGACGGTAGCAACACAGTAGAGACACATCTTCAGTTTTTAAAGCATGCATCCCTTGGCTTGAATTATAACAAGATGAAGCCTTTTGTAAGACTGACCGACCTCCTTGTTGGACGTTATTCAGTCCTATAGTGTCTGAGCCTTCTTTGTTACCATTTTTCAAGTGAAAAACAGGGAGTTAAAATATTCTACAGCCTCATCACAAATGTACTTTTGCTAAATTGGCCCATCTTCATCCAATTCTCTAAATAATTTTCCATTTTCATCTCCGTTTATCGACCTCCCAATCTTGACAGCAGATTGTGCTGTTCTTGCTCAGACAGGGAGGGGAGCTGAAGTAAAGGCAAAATGCAGCATGGGGAGAAAGATGGAGAGAAAGAGAAATTTGGACAAAAGCGGGAATCCAGAAGGCAGCAATTAGGCCAAATGTGCAGAAATTACGGCAAAGACAAAGGCACAGAACAGGATTACACAGTGCAGAGGAGATTGAGCAATTAATTATAACCCACAAGAGGAAGCACAATGAAATGCCCTACCAACCACCCACAGTGCATACTGTGCTGCCCCTTCTTTACTGCACTCCCCACACACACACATGCAGAAAAGCACATGGAGACGCACATACGTTCCTATCTTTCCTAAGCAGCTCAAGAACCAAAGATGATCATCTCATTCTGAACAAATTAAGCTGCAGTTTATCTTCCACAGTAGCTTTACCCCCAGTTCACTCCATCCACCTCGTCCCATTTCTCGTCTCGATCTCGTAAAGTGGACCAGGACTTAAACTTGGGTCATTTAACTGGGGCTTATAAATTATTCTTGAGGAACATCTGATTGATGGCTGTTGACTGAAATTTTATGTTGCTTCATCTTGGCAAGCTGAATTATGACTTTGCTCAGGCAGGCCAATGCATGGATCATCTTGTCTGGTGCAAAGCAAAGACTTTATTCAATGAGCAAAAGGATTTCAAATCATCTTTGGCAACTTTCACAACATGAATCTGTAAGCACGCAAATCACTTCTGATCTGCCTTCTGACGCCAAATATAAACTACAACAGACTCATTTAACTCCATCTATCAGACAGACGCACAAACTGATCAGTATGAAATATGTTGTCATGTAAAATGTGTTGACTGCTGCATCCAAAAAAAAAACCTATTTTCGCTATAAATAAAAATCCAAAAGCTACACTTTTAATTGGGATTTCCTCCCACTGTTCCTCTGGATGCTGATGGAGACGCTTGACAATAAAAACGCACTCCCAAATTGTGACCGGAGGTTTCTATAATGAATTAGATGCTAATGTCGTCTGTTAATGAACCATTTATCCCATACTGAGCTGTAGAGAGCTGACTTTACAGCTCAGTATGAACCCCTGCAAGAGTCCAAAGCTTAACGCCCAAAAAACTGAGACCACTGAGTCTAATTAAGACCAAGATAGAAAACCTGCTTCCTGCTTCACAAGCACGTTAAGGAGTCTTTGAACGCAGAGAACCATGAAGTACAATATGAGTAACGGATCGTGTTGTGTTTTGTTTTTCAAACATGCAACATTTCTCTGTTTTTACAATATACTCATGAACATTTCCTCACATTTGTTTAGCCTTTGAGAGAAACTACTGCCTACAATGTGCCAACAGTTGGAAGATGTGGACCATTTCACCCGACTACCCCAAAGTAACCCTTCAGATTAGAAGCCGATACACCGTATGAAGAGATTACAGGAGTCTAGACCAAAAAGATAAGACTTCTAATCTCAGAACTGGAAATGTTCTGCTTCTAAATCTTCTCAGCACAGGAAGTGACTTGAAACTGCAGATCATCTTTAACATGGCGGCCTATGATGTCTCAATTTGGACTCACTACAGCAGCTCTACTGAAGACCAAAAAAAATCCCAATGATTCTTTACCTTCGTGATGCATTCAGTCAGATACCATAAGTGCTTGAAGCGTTCTACTAAACATGCTTACCCTCCTCTAGCTCATCCATTGAGCCAATCTTGCGTGCGCCATCGATAGTGAAGATGAAGCGGACACCTTGTGGCAAGTTGATGTGGTCAGACAGCGAGCGTGTGAGGTCAGCCAGCAGCGAGTCAAAGGTGCGAAATCGGTCATTGGCCACAGCGTACACGATGCCCTTGAAGTAGCGGTCTCCGTTGCGATAGAAGCGCACCTTTTTGGCTTTCTTCTCATTGGTGAGGGCCTGCAGAGTGCGCGTGCGGTAGAAGCTGCAGTGGGCGCTGTGGGTAGGGCTGGGGAGTCCATTCAGGCGCCCGCCCCGCGGGGTACGGGATGCCTTGTCTCGCTCGTCAAAATGTCCAAAGTCTAGCTCCATGATGACTGAAAGTTGAGATGGTTGTGACAGATGTGTGGTGGTGGTGACCAGCTCCGGAGAGTCTGTGGGAAAGAAGGAAAACAATGTATGTAAATTAAAATATTGTAATAATAATAATAATAATAATAATAATAATAATAATACAAAACTGTAATTCACTATTTTGGCCTGTTTCAAAAACATTGCCCAGACAACAAGAATGCATCTATCTGACTTTTTCAGTCCCACACCTGATACTGTGGCTTTGGGTATCTGCCGATACCAGGTATCAATCTGATACCAGTGTTTAATTAATTGGTTGTATGCCTAATTGTGTGGAAGTCCCTGAAATCACTTTACTGCTTTCATTGCTTTCCAAGATGTCACAAATAAAAAAAAATTGATAATGTAGTATGTGCATGTGTGATGAGTAATCTGATCTGATTTTGGCTGACAGATTGGATCAAATCTTGCAAATGGGTTGTTTAAAAGAAAGACAAAAACGGATCCTGTAATCAGATTAGATCAAGTTTTGGTTTTGATCTGGATCAAACCTTCAATATGTGTTGTTTAAAACTTTTTAGTGGGATTGGGATACTTTAGATCAAAAAAAGCTGGATTATCCTGATCCCAGCAGCAGGGTGGATTCAGAAGAGATTTCGGGAACAAAATGTAATGAGACATTTAAATTGCTCAAATATATACACATTTATTTATATTTTGCAATTGGTTTGTTACAGTTACTTTGATAAAGTTAATTTGATTAGGCTACCTATTAAGCCCTTCAATCCAGTAAAGTAAGAAAAGAAAGTATGTCATCCCCATAAAATAATCCTCCAAGTAGCTGTCAATATCAAACAAAATTATTTAAAAATACAATCTCAAAGATCTTAATTTTGGTCTCTCTGACGGCACCTATGGCGATAAGTGGTAATTGCAATGTGTCTGTTTGCGGCCGTCAGCACTGGTTATTAGGATGAGGTAATCTTGAAAAGTTTTTATCTGGATCAGGGTTATCTAATTCAATGTTGCTTTGGAAAACCGGCACAAAAGTAAAATGGATTAGCTGATCGTGAATAGCAAAGCATGGATCATTCTGATCCAGATTACATTTTTTGAACAGCTGGGCCCAGATGTAAACATAGAGTTGAACTTGAAAGACTGACCCCAGTGCCACGGATACCCAATCTAGCTACCTGAGTCAGTATCGGCCTGGAATCTGATACCACTTTTGATTTAGAGCATCCCCAGATAACCAGGAATAAAGTAACCAATTAATAACCACACTAGGTGATATCAGTCTAATATCCTCTGGATCATCTCTGCTGTCAGTCACCAATGACTTCAGCACAAGGTGAGCTAAACTCTGCACTCTGAATTTGGCATTAACCTCTCCTGTCATTAATCACTATGGCTATCTAGTGCAAACACAGAGACATACATTTTGACTTAACGTTGGACATGAGGAAGGGAATTTTATAAATCTGTAATGATGGTAATGGTTTCATCTGCATACAGGTGGACAATGAATGAAAACCACTAATCATTTTAAGTGAGACTAAAAGGACTGGGTGTGAATGGCGGTCTTCAGCAAAATGAGTCCTCATTGAAACACATCCAGACCACTTCAAAGAACATTGTGTACTGTATATGTGGGCTCATTAGTTAACTTGTGAAAAAAGATCACCTTCAGTATATGGATTGAGTCCTTGAAATACTTCAGTGCTGAATGTTATGGCACCTCAATGCTTTAGCTATTAAAGTTTGCACTTAAACATCATCTTTACAGATGCTCCAATGGGCCTCCCACCTTCTGTGGGTTCGATACCCAGTGTCACCTGACCAAGGAGTTTCGATAAATGACTGTAAATAAGAAAAATCCTTTACATGTCTCACTCAGTGCTGGTTTTGAATGACATATATTTTGTCAGGTAGTCAAATAGGATTACACACAGACAGATTAAGATGGCTGACTGACTGACTGCATGGCACACATTAATTAAATTGCCCATTGGCAAAGATTCGATTAACAAATCACAAAACATTGTATAATTTATTAAACTGAAAAGCCATGATGGTGAATTTACTGTTTGCCAGAATACACCCATAAAGAGCTTAGACCCACGTTGCTGCAGCAAATCATGAATTAAGATGTTATTTTTTGCTGCGAGTAAGATTACAATCCAACATCTGCTCTGGCTAAACTGCTGTGTGAGGCATGCAGCATATATGATATGTCTGTAATCCGCCTACATACACCTGTGGGCAGTCATCTCACTTGCCCGCATGAATCAGTAAATGGCACAGAGCCAGTTAATAAAGTTCAAGGGTACAGTTCAGAGATTGTTCTTTGATCAGTGGGTTATTCGCCAATTGCTGGTTTAGATGTGCCCCAATATCTCCAGGAACCAACAGCTGACCATAACACAATATTGGCAATGCTGTTTCAGTGAGTTGACATCAGATCGCTGACGTCAGGGTGTGTTTTAGTCACATTAGAGGAGGAATTTCTTTTCTCTATTTTAATATATCCAGCTGTTAATATACTGCCTTTGTCTCCAGTGTCATGAAAATGCATTAAGTGAAACATAAGTAGCAAAGCTATGTGTACAAATCAAATACCAAGATCTTGTGATATTGTACATTGGTACATTCCCCCTGTGGAGCAGCACTTAATATTTAAGTGGATTAAGTGTTACAGTAAGCGCTATCAATGCATTCCTACAAAATTTATGTCACCACATCAAGACTGAATTTTAATCTTTAATCATTCAAAGGAAAATGTTAACTCTGTTATTTGTCCCAAAATATCCGGGCTTTGCGTGTTACAGGAGATCCACTTCCTCCTGCTTCCTAAAAATTATGCAAAAGATGCATCTGTTCAGCCAACACACAATAAAGCACTCATGCTATGGGATGGACAGGCCAAAGGCTGGAGGAGCTTCTCTATTTAAAGACTGGTCTCTTCCTGTTAACCTACCACCTGATGACCACAGCTCAGTTGCCTCAAAAGCCACAAAAACTCATTGAACCATACCTTTCAAAGTGACACACACCCATAAAATACTGACACCCACCCACATAAAAGAGGAAGTTTAAAGCCAAGCTCCACTGACATGATCTCATTTTCAATATACTGCTCTTTAAAGAGTGATCACATCCTAATCTTTTAAATATTGTATGTTCATCTGTTTAGTGGTTTGCCCAAGAATTAAACTTCCCAGCTTGAGCTACTGTCTGTGCCAATGGCAAATCTTTATCGTCATAAATTCACAAGTAGAAAAATGAATGACTAAGGATAAGATGTCATGCATGAGGTCTTTTAGGGTGTTTAAGACACTTTGTTCCTCCTTGATGACATTTAAGACCGACACCACAGTTTGGCATCTTCTGTCATAGAAAGAGGCTGTCAATTTTGCACCATTCTGTGGCAAATTTCAGACCCTCTATGAAAATTGTTGCAGTTAGAGGTGGGCAATTTGATCATTTAGCAACATTGAGAGGAATTCTGTCAAAAAAAATATACTTGCAGAGCTGTTTTACAAAATTTTGAACCTGAAACTGAGTTTTTTTCTTCTTGATTCACATGTCTGAGGAGTTGTCTGATGTATGCGAAACACCAACACTTTTAGATGCTGATACATCGATTGGTTGACTGACAGATGAGTAATCTGCGACAAATTTGATGATCAAATACACATTTTGTCCAGCAAATAATGTCACTGTTCTCAGCTTCTCCAACGAAAGGGTGTTGGGGAACAATGAAAGCTTGAATATCTATAGGTTATGGACTTCTGATCAGAGAGACAAGACTTTTGATGACGTCACCTTGGACACTTGTCACTATTTTCTGATATGTCATCGACAGATCAAAAGATAATCTTGAATTGATAAGGAAAATAATCATCATTTGCAGCCGTGAATATCACACTATTAATAGATTTGCCATATTGATCTCACGAATATCATGCAGTCCTATGTCTAATGAACATGTAATGTATTAAAAAGTAAAATCTCAGAAGTCTCTCCTGCGTCTTTCACCGTTTTCATCCCACTGAATGAATGAAACAGTCTGATACTGCTCTTTTGCTCTAACGATCCCCTTCATTGTCCTCCATGTTTTAATGCCCATCACGGTGCATGTAAAGATCCGATATTGTACAGAGGACCACACTGACCAACAGCGGCCATTAAAATAGAATAGAAGGAAACATGCTGCCGCCACCCATCCATGTGGCGGGGCCCTCCAATCCCCTGCCAACCCCTGTGCTGTGCTGCTGACTGGGGTTTTATGACAGGCACACTGATAGGATGGGAGGGGACTTCTGGGTGCTCCTCAGCTGACAAAGGCCAGGTTTCAAGCCCATCTGCCGCACTAATGGGCAGAGCTAACAGTGACCCTTCCCCAGTGGAGCATCAACTAGGACAGTCCATTGTCTCAAACAGGGTGCATTGCCTTCAGAGTGACATCACCATCACTGCTGCTGCTCCTGCTGGAGGAGCAGCCGGCTCATTTATCCAGCATGAGTCCACAAAGTACATCAATAATGGACACTAGGAGAGATTTTCAGTATTAAACTGTATGACATCATGATTATCTCTGTATGGTTCATTGATACACTGCAGACTTTTATCAAAAGCTGAATAAAAACCACCATCACAGCAAAATGAACGCACTCCCCCCTAATTAAAGCCTGCTCTGAGCATTAAGCAGCACTGCAGCAACATTATGTAGTATGATTTTTTTTGGCTGGTTCTGATTGTGCTCCTGGCTGAGCCACCCACACAACACCCCGGTGACTACACATTCCTGACAAACCAGCAACCACATTATATGACTCTCCAGTCGTAGTCATACAGTTATCTATCCAGAAACACCACAGCACACACAGATTGTTTTAAACCACACTTGCAAAAGGGGGGAAAAAAAAGTTTGATGATGCCACACTTTTTCATTTATGATGGATGAGTGTGGCCACATGGCACAGCAGCAGCAGAGATGCAAGTTTTTCTGTAGGATAAAAGGGGTTGGGTGTGCGCACACCTACTCACAATCCACCTGCACAAAATCTGAAAACCTGAAATAATTTCTCCCACACACATACACTCAAAATGTCATCTCAATTTGCGCACTCCCAATCAAAACCCGATTTAATCTCTGTTATTCATCAGTAAAGTCTGCGGATAATCCCACCCAGTAAGCGGACTCACCTGCGTCGCTGCTTGCGGAGTGAAGGGAGTGTGTGGGGGGGAAAGAGTGTGTGTGAATGTGTGAGTCGATGCTGCAGGATAGCGGCACGCCGTCTCTCCCCTCGCCTTTGTCTGCTTCAGTCTGAGAGCCGAGCCGCTGCCTGCCTCACTGGAGGAGCCACTGGGTCCTAAAGCCAACGAGCCGTGGACACGCCCACTGTGGAAATGCTGTAGGTGCCAGTCAGAGTGGGCTGCTGGGGTGGAGCTCATGTCAGTCTCGTAAAAAGTACATGGACATGCAGGGAATACAAGGAGGTTATTGTTTACAGTTATGGGTGAGAGATGAAAGAGCTTATTAGAAGTCTTCTGCTTTGTGAATATGAAGCACCTCTACTTTCTGTCAAGAGGTGAAAATACTGTTTATTCTCTTGAATTTCTTTTTATTTCAGTTCCTTATTTTATTTCTTATCACCCAAGTGATACTCAACTGACAGGCCAAATCTGCCATGCAATAGGGTGCTGGGGAGCAGACAAGCAGCACCCAGCAGAGCTGGAAAATGAAGCCAAAAACTGCAGTGCCAAAAACTGCAGTTCCTTGAATGACCACTTGAGGCTGGCTCCAAGAGTGAGTCAACCCCTACAGACACCCACGTTAAAATGCCCAACTTAACAGCAGAACAAACATGTTTACAGCCTAGTACAAAAACTGGCTTTGGTCTATATCGCTAATTTATGTCATCAATCCATTTTATTGGCTCAAAGTTATGAATATTTAAGGTCATGGCCACTTGAGTGACAGGCTGTCTGCGAGGCTCGCTATGAGCTATGAGCCACCTCCACCCTCTCGTCCAAATGTGGTCACTTCTGGCACCAAAAACCAAGATGGCGACAGCCGAAATACCAAACTTGAGGCTTCAAACCAATGCAGTCCACAAGCCAATGGGTGACATCACAGTAGCTACGTCCATTAATTTATACAGTCTATATTGGCGGACCATTGACGACCATTTTCTAATTCACAGTGAAGATATATTAAGTCACTCTGGGATTTTTGCTTTTTTTTCGTCAGTATCAATCAAATCAAATCCCCATAATCAGGGCAGGATCCCCCAGTCTGGTCAAAACCTAGAAACGCCTGACCTATGCGGGGCTGCTGATACTGGATTTTCCTCCTTGCAAAGATAAATGAGGACAGCAAATGCTGAAAGGTTGAAAAATGAGAAATTGACAGGTACATTTGCCTTTATTTGCTGTCATATATAGGCCTAGTGTTAGTTAATTTAGTTTATAAGTTAAGTTAATAAGTCAGTTAATTTGGGAATAGGGAATTTAAAAAAGATAAGTTATGGACTTTTTAATTTTGATTCATTTTATCTGATAAATTGTGTTTATGTTTGTTTATTAAAGGTGCGGTATGTAATTTCGGAGAAAGACAGTTGATTGTTGGGTCTCACCCCCAAGTTGTCAAATACCAACACTTTGTCTTGGTGATTCAGTCCGACCACCAACCCAAGGTCATCTGCATTTGACAGCCTGGGGAAGAGATTTGGTAATCCTCTATTTTTCTCCAGAATTGTATAATGAATTTTTAACTGCCCCCCGGCCTCCTGTCATTTGCAAAAGTGGCCCCCAGGCAAAGCAAGTTGAGTATCCCTGAAGGTTGTGGCTGTCTGTGTGTGTGTCCGTGCCGTCAGCTGACTCCCTTTAACAAAAAGCACAGTTTGATGTGTTCGGTCTGGTGGAGCTCTTTGTAGGTGGAAGATAAAAGCTTGAATACCACAGTACTGGTTTCTGACTTCCCTTTTCTGGTTACCTTAAAGGACTATTTCATTGTCAGGGAACCAGAAGTTTAGTATCTTTAACTCTTAGCTCAACAATGACTAAACATCAAGATTGTTCACGTTCATATATGTGACACATTCAGTCTACTTTCTTACATTTGCGTTCAACAGAACACCTGCACTGTCGTGTGAAAATATGTGGCGCAGCTTCAAAAGAAAAGTACATCAAAGAAGAGTTATTGTTTTCTACTTTAAAGAAATCATTTTACATGTTTGCTCTTAATTATGACGGGAATAATGAAACATCTGATGATGGGAATGACAGCTGATCCCCAGGGGGCAAGGGAACAAATGTCTGTGGTTGATTTTACGTGAACTTATGCAGTTTGTGAAACAGATGCAGCAAAGTGATAGTCACTGTATGGATAAGGCTGTCAGGCTCATTTAAAAGATATTACACAGGGAGAAACTGTCAAACTGAAGGAGCCACCTTGTCACTACAAAGCCCACCCTGGTCATTAGTTCATATTGAATTACAGGCTTGGGGATGTAAAGTTTTTCTCATCCTTGTGGCTGTGTAACCAATTTGAATAAAAAGGCTTTGTCCTAGTTATTGTAGTGCTGTATCAATTTCACTGAAACCTCTGTCAGGATAGCGGAGACTCCATAAGCAGTGTCATACATCAGGGGGAAAGGTGAGATGTAGAGTGCCAGGGGTGTCACATGATACTCCCAAGAGGCTAAAGTGTGGCGAGGAAAACACAAACGTAACATCGCCAAACAAATGAACTCCATTGTCATGATACTCCTTGAACAGTAATGACTTCTGGGCTTCAAAACTGGGCCACAAGACAAATGTGTTAAGTTGCATGCAGTTCATCTCTGGTCCAAACAGCACTGACTTTAGGGCAACATGTCAAAGCTTTAGCAGCTCACTAGGTAGTCAGACTTTTAATAATAATACTAGTTCAGTCCAGAGGGCCACTAGAGCATCAAAAAGCTGTCTTGTTGGGACTTTGGTGCCACTAAAGCTCTTGTTGCAACAGGTTGGACAAAAGTGCCATTAGTTGCTAAAAATAGTGACTAGTAAGAGGTTTTTTTCAACTAATAGGACAAAATGCTGCACTAGTGCAACCAAATGTCCAACAAGTGCTGAGAAAGACCAAAGTAGTGGAGGAAACTGACATCTGATGTCAGGATATGGAATAAATTCTCAATCGGCTTTCCATACTTCCATCATTCTTTATGGATAGTTTACCCAAGCACCTGTGGCACCCCAGAACTTTTTTATAGCGGTGGCCAGATGGGGCGACTGAAAATCTTCCATTCGCACATCAAAACCAAAAGCCATAACTGAACTTCAGGGATTCTGTTGTGCTGTTTTCATATATAGAGTTAAGGAATCACATACTGATATACTTTGGTTTCTTTCTTGAACAGTTAACATTACTAATATCTGATGTGCATAGACTGATTTCTTCCACAGTTGTTGGCCATTGATCCTTCGTTGGTGGTGGCTCTTTACCCCAATTCCTAGTTCTTGCTTGCTACTAGCAATATTTTGATCAAATATCCATCACTCACAATAACATCTTCTTCAGAAAAATTACATAGATAAAGCACCAAACAACTGTGAGGAACCTCATATCCTAGTATGTGCTCAATTTCTTTACATATCATTTTCCAAAATACCATTATTTTCTCACGTTTCCATAAAATATGAGTGTGGTCTACGTCAAAAGACCCACACTCTCGCCAACATTTCTGGCAACTATGGAGATGTATTTTATGTTCTGGTGAAAGCAATCCTGTTTCAATGTGTTATATATCTGTGCGTGTTTTAATTTATTCATTGCTTTCCAAATAGGTTGGATTTCCTTTTCTTAAAATAAAAATATACAGCTTTAATTTGAAGGAGTACATTGATTGTAAGGAATAAAATATTTACTGGGAGACTACTTGGTACCCTACCCTGGAAATCCAGAGTTCTCGCGAGAGCACAATTTGAATTTGCTCAGCGAGTCACTCTGGCAATCAGTAATGATGCTCATTACCCATGCCCTTGGAACCGAGCTGCACCAATTACATCAGTGTATCTGATATAGGCGGGCCAGAGGTGAGCTAAACAGATGATGACAGCGCTGCGCCGACGAAGTCTGGAATCAGTCAGTAAACATTGCAAGATGGCTACGGATGAACACCAGTTGTTTGAAACGGCTTTGGCCGCTACAATGACCGAGTTAGACTTGGCTTTTTCTCTAAAAGAGGAACAGAAGACGGTGCTCAAAACTTTCCTTTGCAAGAAGGACGCTTTTGCTGTTTTGCCGACCGGATACGGCAAGAGCCTAATCTACCAGTTAGCTCCACTGGTAGCTAAGCTCTCGATACATCACCCCGTGTATTGCTCTGATTGGTCGTAGTGTTATCCAATTGCGTGCAGTGATATTTACAAATGCATGCTTGGTGCCGCCAATCGAGTTGGGCCATTTTCATTACTCTTGGCCAGACCCTAAATCTTTCTAGATTTGGGTCTGGATTTCCAGGCTACTTGGTACCCATAGAATCCATTTTCATTCAGATATCTTGAGGTGAGAGGTCAAGGGACCTCTGAAAATGGCCATGCCAGATTTTCCCTCGCCAAAACTTAGCCTGACTTTGGAGTGTTATTTACCCCCTTGCTGACAAACTATGCCAACATGGTTGGCACCAATGGATGTCTGAGATTGTCTAGTTTCACAGGATACCATCTGCCTTCACATTAGCTTGAAAAATAAGCACGCCACAGCCTCTTAAATACAGTAATGTCATCATCCACTTATTTTCACAAGGGCAGGGCACATCCTGGCCACTGCTAGGCACTAGTTTTCTTGGCTTGAAAGTTACCGTCTTCCTTTTTGGTGATTTTGTCACTCAAATCTTTTCATTATCTCATTATATAATTATTATTATACTATTATATAATTATCTCATTATATAATTATTACTATATTATAATTATTATTATACTATTATATAACTACCTCATTATATGAATAAATAAAAGTGGCAAAAATGGATATTTAGAAAGTAGGTCTTTTTCTATCCATTATTTATGAAGTTGCACATCAGATTCCTGCTTCTGAGAGTGTGAGGATAAGACTGTGACAAAAGCTGGGTTGAAGGACAGCAAAGATTATTTATACTGCTGCAAACATGTTCCTTAATTGTACTGCTTTGATGCCAGAGAAGACGTCACCGAGCAGCCCACTGCTTTAAACGAGTAGACCAATGGATAACAGGTCTGTTTTTAAAGAGCCAACAAAAGGAGTTGACTCTTTTCACAGCAGGCCGCACTCTCTTTGTCGTCTATTCCTCTCCCCTCGGGCAGAAAAGCTTCACTTTAAAACTCAGCTGTTGTCACATTCTGGAGCCTCTCCTTTGCATGTCACGCATAACTCTAATTCACTCTGATCACTGGCTGCTCTGCACCTCCCTCAGTGAGGTCCCTGAGGACTGCTGTCCACTGCCTGCAGTCTGTCAGAGGGGAGAGGGAAGAGAGTGTCAATGCAGGAGGGAGTTTATCAGGATGAGGGACGTAGAGGGAGCAGATTTGAATATTTGGCTCTCAGTTGGGTGCTGTGTCACACTGCGTTTCATGCCAAAAGTGAACATGTACTCAGCGACTTCCCAAATCTGGTCACATAAACCCTCTTTGGGGTATGAAATCATCATAAAACACTTCCTAATATGTATTGTTTGGTCACACAGAAAAGGGCCCTTACCAGCAAGACTGAATGTGAAAAGGCAATGTTCACATTTGTTGTCTACTCATATTTTACCAATGTTTTGCCTGGTAATGGAAACCAACCTAATAAAAAAAACTAGAACTATCACCCTGTGGTTGTATGCCTCAGTGCACCTCCTCAAAAGAAAGGATGGTGAGGCATTCAGGTGCCATTCACCAACGATGGGTTTATTGCAGTTTTCACCACAAAACAACAAACCTGGCCTTCTCATGAGGTTAAGACATAGCCCTGAGCTTATCTAGACACTTAATTCTGCTAACTATCATCACTCTTTGCTGCCTGCCATCTTCACCATGACACACCAAGAGAGCTGCTTTCCTCCATACACACACTGCAGCACACGTTCCCTTCCAGGTTACCCATAAGGCCACCATCCTTAAAGGGGAAAAGGGTGAGGTGGTAATCTGATATTGAATAATGGCCAGAGAGGTGTTTTTGCAGAATATTATGATGTCACATTGAAGCTGACCTTTGACCTTTTGGATATAAAATGTCAACACTTCATCATTATATTATATCAGACATTTGTGTGAAGTTTTGTCATAATTAGAGTGAGAACTGTTGAGCTAAAAAGATGATTTGTGAGGTCACACTGGCCTTGACCTTTAACTAGCAAATTATAATCTGACTTTTCAGTCCAAGTGGACGTTTGTGTCAAATTAAAAAAAAATTCCCTTGAGGTGTTCTTGAGATATCATTTTCACAAGAATGAGGTGGATGTAAGGTCACATAGGCCTTGACCTTTGACCACCAAAGTCTAATCAGTTCATCGTTGAGTCCAAGTGAACATTTGCGCCAAATTTAAAGAAATTTCATCCAGATGATCTTTAGGTATCGGGTTTCCAAGAATGAGATGGATGAAAGGGCACAGTGACCTTGACCTTGACCTTTGACCACCAAAAACTAATCAGTTCATTGTTGAGTCCAAGTGAACGTTTGCGCCAAAATTGAAGAAATTCCTTCAAGAAGTTCTTTCGGTATTGCATTCCCGAGAATGAGATGGATGAAAGGGCACAGTGACCTTGACCTTTGACCACCAAAAACCAATTAGTTCATCGCTGAGTCCAAGTGAACGTTTGCACCAAATTTGAAGAAATCGCTAGTGTGGAGTCATAATAAAACATAATACAGTATACATTATAACTGCCAAAATGCTGTTCATACTGTAAGTACAACCAGTCCTGGGGTTTTTTAGATACACAGTACACATATACACATTCAAACCCTTTAATCATCTTTTAATGAGACACAGTATGAGAGGAGTAAGATGTTACTCCTGGCAATTTAAAGACATGTGCCAGTGAATAAAAGTTCTAAGTGCTGAAATTATTCAAGAAGATGAAATAGGAAATACTTTTCATACATCATTACTGCCAAATAGAGAGCCCTTTAACAACAGACCATTCAATATTATTTAAATTCTACGTCTCAAATGTCAGGACTCTGGAAGAAGGATTCTGATGAAACGCCTTAGTCACGACTGTCCTTCCTGCTAGTGATGACTAGCATTTAATGCCGAACCCTTGGAGTGAATGTTGTGAATTTAACACAAACGAACAGCCTGTGGCTCGTGTCACGGTCAGGTCAGGTCAGGTCAGGTCAGGCAGAGTTTCCAGTGCAACAGGCATATGATGGTAATGCACTAGAAGTGAACTGCACAGTATTCAGTATGACAAGTTAGAGGAATCATGTGTTGTAGTGTGGCGGCCATTTCCTGTAGTTAAGTAAACACATACAATAGATGCTTTCATCCATCTGTCTCTCTTCCATTTCATCATTTGCACAGTTTTCCATATCTGATTTGTTTTTTGAATAAACTTGAATGGACACAAGCCCGGTGTTAGTACCCAGATTTGAATAAGGTACAAACAGCAAAGTATAGAAAGAGTGCTGGGCTGGTCGTCATATGACAGGGCTGAATTAGGTGGACCGCAGGATAAGCATAAGTGGTTCACAGCTGGTGTTGGGGGGAAACACGAGAGAGGGGTGGGGAAGGCCGGCCAGCGAGGGGAGGGGAGGGGTCTGGTGGCAGTAGTGGGGGGGCAGTTGCAGCCATGACGACTGATGGAGGAGGAAGTAAACAGATGTCCACAAGCTGGCAGACAGGCCCAGAGCGGCCGAGCCACTGAGAGACAGGTGGACATCTAGGAACACAGTGGGACTGCAGAGCGAATGTGAAGCCAAGTAGCAAGGCTTTGCATATAGAACGTAAACTCTGGAGTCATGAATAAATCTGTCATCATATAATTTAGTGAACGTAAAACAAACGAGGCCCATATTTGACTCTGTAGAGTAGAACTGCACTGGTCACTGTGAAAGATCTTTGTTCATTGTTGTACTGACACAATTGTGACTCCATCTGGTGTTGTCCACTAAATCAGAGTAACTGCTTAAGGGACACCTCACCCCATGATCAAAAATACATTTTTTTTCCTCTTACCGTGGTCTCATTTTGAATATAATGGAACAAATGAAGGATCCATCCACTGCCAGCTCACCTACAGTAGCACCACTGAGCTAGCTAATGTCACAGCTCAGCCAAGGAGGACAGCAATAATGTTTACATTTCGCGCTGTCACATGCATGAGCCTCTTGTCCATGAGTATATGCACACAACACATTCTCACTCCAACCTCGTCACATATTGACATTTGGTCATGGACCTTCCACGTCCAGATACAACATGAAAGGTACCCTGGGTGCGTTGGTTGTTGACGTTCTGGGACGGCATGTCAAGTTATGCCTGTTACATGCTTTGTCTGCTTTCAAATATACTTCCGTTTCCACGGGAAATTTACCATTTACAGACAAATGAAAGCACTACGTCAGTAAAACAATGTTAATTGGGGTTTTTATATCCAACAACTAACACGTGGTTGGGTTTAGGCAACAAAAGCATATGTTTAGGTTTAGATTCACCTCTCTCACGGGTGAAGGTCTGTGTTTGTTGGACTCATCCACCTCCCCTCCCACACGCCTTACTTGGACTTTTGCCACCATAACTTTCATTCTTGTCCCGCCACGTTTCTCCCTGACATCGCAGAGTACGGATAAACTAACACAGCAACTGGCTGCTGATCATGCCAATGTTAAAGGATAACTTCGGTATTTTTCAACCTGGGCCCTATTTCCCCATGTGTATGTGTGCGTATGATTCATAGGTACAACTCGTTTTAAAATTGGTTCAGTCTTGAGGGAGGCGGATGCAGCCGGCAGCCGCAAAACGAGCTGAAAGGGTAGATATGGGGGCAAATGTGTCCCGTATAAGTTTGCGCATTAAAAGTGCTTTTTTTTCGTCACTGACCGGTTCAGATCGCCAGTGCTATCTCTGTAAATAGCATACTAAGCGTTTTCCTTACCCTTTACTTCCTCTGGGCTGTGTGTGACATCATCTCGCAAGAGCTTTGCTTGTTGCCAGAAGAAAACAGAGGAGCCATGCAGAGCGCCGCTCCGAGTGGCGCTGGTTGTCCCGGAGTACAGCTGAGAGTTTTACTGCATTGATTGAAAACAATGGTTCGTGTTTTTGCTTATCTGAATTGCAAGAACAGGATGTCGCGCAACACCCCGTACAGCTTTCATAGGCTGCCTTTGTCGGACGGCGAGATGCTGAAGTTGTGGCTAGTTGTGCTACAAATGGATGCTAACACTCCTGTCCAGACACTACGCCTTGCAGACCATCGGGTCTGCAGTGCTCACTTCTCCCAAGATGACTACTGCCAGCCGAAGAAGAGAAGACATCCAATCCCGAAACACCTCTTCCTCAAGAAGAGTAGAGAGAGCTACAGACACAGTGGAGGTAATGTTATATAAACAATGTTCGATTATTTTCCTTTTCAGCAGTAGAAATTCATAATTATACAATATAATCGATAGAGGAAGATGCGCAAACTTATACGGGACGCATTTGCCCCCATATCTACTGTTTTAGCTCGTTTCGCGGCTCCGGTTGCATCCGCCTCCCTCAATACTGAACCAATTTTAGAACGAGTTGTACCCGTGAATCATACACACACATACACATGGGGAAATAGGGCCCAGGTTGAAAAATACCAAAGTTATCCTTTAAGGGGCAGCTTTTTTCATCAGTATCTGACATCGCAAGTCACTGCCCAAGTGCCGGATTTTGTGCGGTGACACCATTGGCAGGTGTAGTTTGGTAGAAAGAAAATAGTTCCTACATAAAACTGCTCACAGCAAGATCTGCGGATTATCCTGAATAACCAGGTCATGATTCCACGCTTCTCAACAATGCTGCACTGAGGGTGTGGTTAGGTTTAGGCACAAAAACCACTTGATTATGGTTAAGGAAAGATCATGTTTTGGCTTAAAACACCAAAAATAGTTGTACAAAAGCTGCTGGAAAAGCAGGGACAGGTTGGTGAAAAACACCAAGGTTCAGTGGCTCAAACGCTGCTGGGAAACGCCACAATGTGCCCCTAAAAGACAGCTGGTGTTATTTATTGGTTTTGAACAGTGGTCTGCAACTTGACAGGCGTCTTCCCGAGGTGACACACCACCCACCATTCCCTCCACCTCCAGATGACAAATGTTTCTAGTTATTAACTTTAGAAACATGATATGATACATATAAAATGTGCAAATGTAACATATTCGTGGTTTGCAGAAACATACATTGCCAACATCGTCACCAAAACAATCTTAATTGATAAACAGTATTACAGGTTGGAGGAAAATGAGGTGTTTTTGATATTGGGATGAACAGTCCCATTAGAAGGTCTTTGTTCATTATTGTACTGACACACATTGTGATTCCGTCTGGTGTCCACAAAGTTACTATCAAGATGGTCTCACTTAAACATTTTAGCCAACTGATGAAGACTCCCAAAATACAAGAGGCCAAATACAACACCTAACCCATCTTCATGACCCTAACTGCCATCTCTCCCAATTTGTCATACAATGAAATCATGACATGATGAGACAGTGATGATGATGCAGTGAGAAAGCCTTCATCCCAGCAGTCCGCATTAATCCATCCCTGTCCTTCTTATAACCCACCTCAGCGTTTTGCAGAGTCACCGCCGCAGCAGCGGTCTTGAGAATAGACTGTAAAACTGTAAAAGCCATCAGTTTAAATCCCTCGGCAAGCTGCTAAACCAGAGTGCAGGAAATGAAGGAGACACGCTGTCGCCTCCCTCAATGCTGACTGTCAACATAACCTTGAACGAGGCACTTCAAACCCAGCTGCTCTGAGATGCACTTGTAAGCTGGACCGATTTGAAATACTCACCAAAAGGGGGGAAAGAAAAAACAGTTTGAACAGGTTGAGGTTTCAAGGTGACTTTGAGCAAACCCCATGTGCTCTGATGACTGTGATGTTCAGGAGACGAGGATAAATGTGCTGCCACGTGTCATTAGTGATGTCTTATTAGGTTAAACGAGGAGGGACAGTGATGAGCTGAACAAGAAGTGCAGAGAAGATGAGTGGTTCAATTTGTCTGTTGCTGTGTCTCTTAACGAACCACTAGGGGCAAGACACAGTACAGTTATTAGATACCTCTATGAAAGTATAAATGACTGGATAAATGAGAGTGAATGGATCAGCGTCCCTGATCTGTGAGGGTTAAACTTGTAAAAGTAGATACATGTGTTCACACAGTCTGACCACAGCATGACTCGCGATGGTGTGTTGTGCCTCTTACGGTAAAGAGAGAGATGGCATCATTACACAAGGCCTCGTCGGTTACCATGGAAGCTTATTCATGGCCAGAAAAACCTTGAGAGGCTTATTCTGAGCCTAATCAGCTGCAGCCACTCCAGGAAGACCGTGATGAGCAACAGAGGATGACGTCATGTGATGAGTAGTTTGTGAAGAAGCCGTTCTTCCTCAGAAGCACAATACAACCTTCATCATCATGTTTATAAAGGGTGCTGAATCACAGATGTGTGTCACGTGTTTACTTTTTTTTAACTGTTTCCTGTTTCCCTCACTTCTTTGTTACTTTATTTGCTCCTTATTATAAAGAAAACACATTAACCAGCCACGTGAGTCTCCGTGTTGGCATGTTGAAGTCTGAGTAATACCACCTGACTATTTAAAACATGGCGGATGAAACTTAACAGAAGGTTTGTAGGTGGGTGGCTCGGTGGATAAGTCCGATTTAGGAAGAGAGGATCCAAAAAAGTAAAACATGACCTGGATTCCCTCTATGCTCTTTCCAAATCACCATGTGGGGAGTCACCATTGTGCCGTCTCAAGTAGCTTTGTCTGCTCGGCAGATTTTCTAATGAGGGGCTTTTGGAGGAGGGTGACAGAGCGCTCTGCCTGTTCTGTCGGGGGAGGAGGGGCATTTAAAGGAAATGAGCAATGCTCTGCCCATGGATACGCCTAATACTAGATTCCCCCTACTCAGATGCCCTGCTGGCAGCTTGGCAGCACCATTAGGACTGAGAAGGGGTGGCATTAGTCTGAAACTCTCATTATGTCAGACACAGTGAAAACCTGTAATCTAGGCACCAAATGAGAGGGGTAGAATTAAACCAAACTGGGCAAGAAGGCAGCGGAGGTGCAATTCAGAGTAGTCAAATCAGCTTTGTTTGTACTTTAAATTTGTTGGGAGAGCAAATGCTGCACTCAGATTTACTTAGCTGTACTTTAAAGTAACAATCAGTCATGTTTTTTAATGTAAACTACTTTCTGTGTTGCTACCTTCAGTTGTTATTGGTATAAAACAACACATATGCTTGAAAACTCCACTTGTGCACAGACATTTAGGGGTTTTATAGCAACTATAACTGTGTATTTTTATTTGTAGTATTCGTGTTCAAGTTAGAACAACTGAGAATAAAGGAAAAAACTTTATTGACAGAAATAGCTGCCAGAACAGGCCACATTCAAGGTAGATAAGTTCAGAAACTCATTGATACAAATCGAATATACCACCAAAATCAAGCAGATCTTGCAGCTGACCCCTTTACATAATGCAATGTACATTTTCCTCTTGATGACAAAGGAGGCAGACATCTTTAAGACAATTAGGTTGTGATCTAATTTACAGTAAACTGATTGCCTCTCATCGTCATGTTATTATTAAGAGACAGATGCGTGACAGTTGGTCAATAAATCACTCAAGCAAAAATGTGTGAAGGTCAGACAAGCACATCTTGGAAGAGATGATGTTTTGTCTCTACTCATGCTAATAAATGCTCCTTTAATCTTTGCAATCGTTACTGGATTTGGGGAAATTGGGAGTTTTATCACCAGTGTATTCCCCGACCAAGGCATAAGTCATGTTGTCAAATCAAGAGGGGGATTAAATATCTGACTGTCCAGGTCAAAACAGACCAGGAGTCCCATATATGAAGCCAGTGTCCTTGCTGTAGTGGCCACAGCTTTGATTCCATCCTGTGGCCCTTTGCTGCCCCCTTTCACACTAGACTGTCCTATCTGATAAGGGCAAAAATCCAAATAAATAAATAATAAAATGAAAAATAAATAAATAAATAGAGATCCCCATCCAACTGAGTCAAGTAATTCTAACATAAAACATAAAAACTACCATTCATGTAATCAAATCAAATAAAACTGAATAAATAATGAAAATGTATGCAACTATAGCTCAAAGAAATTACCAAATTCACTTTAATAAAGTTTATGTAATAACTGGTAATAAATTATATATGCATCTTAAATATGCTGATCAATTTACTAACAATAATTATATAAATATTACTATGTAAATTATGTAAATTCTATACTCAATAGTTACAAAAATTCTCATAGTTTATTCATCACAGATTTATTTTATTTGATTTAAATACATAAACATAATAATAATAATAATAATAATAATAATAATAATAATTATTATTATTATTGTTTTATTTTATTTTATTTTATTTTTTAAATTCTATTTAATTTAATTTAATTTAATTAATTTATTTATATATTTATTAATTTATGTCTGAATTATTTTACTTAATTGGATGGGAATTTTATACTTACTGAAATATGTAAAATCTTATAAAACACAGTCGGTGTAATATCAGTTACAATAATTAATTATATAATATTTTCTCCATTGTGTAAGTGGGTCACATGGATTGTGTTGGGGAAAAAAAAGCCACAGAAACACTTTATGAGCATCATCAAACACATGAAGACTGGACATAAATAACAGAAAGAAAATTTGGATTGTCTCACTGCGATCTCATTGTCCGAATTTACTGAAGTTTGCTCGTGTTATTAATAAGGTTATTAATCAAGGCAAGTAACCAGAACATCATATACCTCACTAGTTTCTGAGTATAAAGCTGCTTGTGAAAAGTTTCATGCTCCAAAGCTATGCAATATCCTCCACACAGAAAAATTTGAGTTTAAAGTTCATAACCTGTAGTTAATTTCCTCACCAGAAGATGGACACGTTTCACAAAACATATGAACTGAATGAATATTAAACTACATTGTAGTAAAATCTAGTCTAACTTTACACTTGTCACTTCATTTTTGGGATTTACTCTGTGTTTTCAAAATTCCCTGGCTGTTTGTAAGAGATATTAAATTCAACATATGTTTGAATTTGGATCAAAGGGTTATTTCCCAAAAGAGGTAAAAATATCAGTGAGCTCGGCCCACACACTAGCTGTGTGGAGAAGCCAAAACAGGATTAAAAGAAAAGACCACCAAGCTAATAGACAGCTCTATTCTTATTGTGTCACAACAATTTTCTGCGAGCACTGGATTATTTATGTCTCTCACGGTCAATGTGTCCATAAAATGCTGCTGCTGCTGTTACTGCTGCTGCTCATAAAGTCTCATCTGCTTCTAATAATTATACGAGTCTGTGGTGTATTAGTGGTTAGAGGTAGTAATAACAGGAGTAATGTCGGTATGTGGGCTTCAGCATCCAGAATGTCACATGGCTGCCATCTGCTGGACCATTAGCACATTACAATATATACTCCAGCCCTCAGTTTTTACACAATGACACTAAAGAAATAGTTCATATCTTTTTAGGGCACAATGTGGTTTTACTTTCTTAAAGAGATAGTTCGGATCTTTTAAAGAGGGCTTGTATGAAGTGCTAATTCATAGTCAGTGTATTACTGACAGCAGATTTCAGTCAGCACATCCCCGGTTTGGAGAAGCGGGCTGGAGTCTGACACAGGAGTGAAACAATGTGATGTCATGGAGGGGTCAGCAATAAAACAAATTAAAGCCACCTAAAAAAAAGTCCCACCTAAAAATAATAAAAATCACTTTAAGTGTTGCTATTTGAATATTTTCACTGCTATACCTCACCATCAGAGAGAGGTTGACTACAGAGAACTGATGCTGTTATGTTGCTTTCTTCAAAGCCAGACTCCATTGAGAAAAACAGCAATTTAACATCAATGAACACTGGAGTTGCTGCATCCATCAGTTATTTGGTTTGTGTTATTGTGTGACTTTGGCTTTTATATGGCTTCATTCTGATTCACCAATGTCACGCAATAACACTACCTAACTAAGTGATCAAAGCAGTGGTAGACGAGCAGCTCCCGTGTTCAGCGAGCTTAAATTACTGGTTTTGTCAGTGGAGTCTGGTGGCTTTGATGAGAGCATAGATGGGACATAAAAAGACAGAACTAATGTCTACACATCAGTGCCACCACCAATGAATTTTCAGTTGCACTGTATGACAAAAAAAAAATCTGTTCTGGCCCTTTAATCCTAGATTACATTATTGTCTAAACTGAGGCGGTGTGTATAATTCTTTATTTAGTGTGTGTTTTCTCAATTTTAATAGATATATTTTAGTTGCAAATATCATCATCACTCTCCTATTTGAAAGGTACATATATAGTGTCAGTAACTGCAAATACAAATACAGGACAAAGGTTTTTGGGACCTTGGAGTCAAAGGGCTAAAACACATATTCATATAATCAGTTCTATGCTGGATTATGGTGTTTTTAATGTCTTTATCCTTGTTGTTGTTGTTGTTGTTGTTGTTGTTGTTGTGTGTTGATGTTTACTATGTATTTCCTCTCTGTTTGAATCCCCTGATCCTCTTGCAAACCCGTGTGTGTGCATAACTTTGATGAATGTATGCCTAAGTTGGAAACACTTTCTCTCGATTTACTTCAACTTTCCGACCCCCTAAAAAGATGCCGCTGCCTCCAGAGAGCGTAAACAAGTCTGGTTTCCTAACCCGGCTTTCAAAATAAAAGCACAGCAGGACTGTCATCCTCTGAAGAGGACAAATATTTAGTGGATATATTGCTGGCAGCAGGGAAAAGGCTCTGACCAGAGAATGGATGATGCATGTTGACCCTACTATAGATAGCTGGATAGATGTAACAACTGAGATGTACATGATGGAAAAGGTTACTTTCTCTTTAAACCCCCAAATGGACATTTTAATACAGCAAAGGGGAAAATGGGTGCAATATGTCAAACATCTGAGACCTGATTTTGTTAAGGTAATGAACTGGAGCAATGTCCTTAACACTGTATTCCCGTATTGTATTCTCTTCCATGTCCAAATCAAGGAAAAAGAAAAATCATATTTTCCTTAGTCCAAATATCTCACTGTAACATGTGTGCAATTATGTGAAGCCAAACTGCCACAAGCATTTTTATTTTATTTTTGTTGTCACCTCTATCTGTCTGGATGTGTATGTTATGGCTCTTTTTGTCATAGCCATTCCTTGAAAACGGAAAAAAAAATAGATTATGAGTCAGTCTAACTGAAAACAAGACTGAGATTTGTGGTACATGATCCTTTCTTACTCCATTATTTTAATTTTTTACTCTTGGCTTGAGAACAGTATTGACTGTGCATGTGATAATGCATTTCGAAATAAAATGATGAAATTTTTTTTTTCTTTCAGTTTTTCTTTTATACCCTCAATATTTTTTTACTTTGGCTTAGTATTTATTGTATGTCTCTGTCTAATTTTGTATATTTTCTTCAGTCTGCTTCTATGTCCTGCGTTTGGCTTTACTTGTTATCACCACATTACACAATAAAATAAATAAATAAATAAATATAAATAAAAGGAATAATATAAGGAATATAATAATATAGTATAATATATAAGAAAATAGAATACATCAAAATATAATTATAGAATAAATATTAGTAATCAAATAAAAAATAAATTAATTAAATATATTTAAAAAAAAAACAACAACAAACAATAAAAATTGTATTATTTCAAACAGTATGTTTCGAGCCTTTTCCCCCAAACGCATGTCTGGTCCTCTAAGGGTGGGACATGATAAATTATTAACAGCAATAATAACAGAAAAACAATGTATAATTGATTGGTTCATGGTTGCTGTTATAATTACAGAGTGAAGAAACACTGTTACTTAAAAATAATGTTATATTATTATAGTGTACTGATATAGGAAGAGGGCGGACACGTGGAAAAAAAATCTCAGATAATCTCATATTTATCACGTTTCCCACCAGTCGAGCAATTATTTTGAAAAGCTTATCCAACCGGAAGTCTCCCGTTAAACTTTTCCAGCTCCACACAGACACAAAGCAGTGAAGGCTATGGTGGGTGAAGACGTGCACGGACCTCCAGCGAGCTCATTCCCACTGTGACTGACCTGCAGCGGTGTGTAAATATTCATATCTCCTGTCGTGACAAGATGTCTGTGAACGAGGTGTACGTGTTCCGACCCTTCAAGCTCATCGCGCTGCTGTGCGTCTTCCTGGCGCTGTGTTTGGACGTGGTGGCTCTGCTCAGCCCAGCCTGGGTCACTGCGGACCATTTCTCCCTGTCTCTGTGGGAGTCCTGCTCCCAGTCCGAGGCACGGCATCCGACAGAGGAGGGTCAGTGGAGCTGCTTCTCCACCCTCACATCTGGTAGGAATCAGTGCACCTCTTTGGCTGTTTTTAACTTTCTGTCTTTTGGAGTTAGGATGCTGTGATTCTGTTGGAGAGAGGGTAACCAGACACTGTGTGAAAAGCTGTGATCTTGAGGTTGTAGCACTGTAAAGTACTTTTTTTGGGGGGTAAAATTGCCATTAATGTGATAAATTGCATAATCCTTAAAGCACTGGTAGTTGTGCCATTTAACTCTGCATGGTTTTAAAGCAGCATGTTATCAGTGGCACTTTTCAGAGTCTCTTATTAGGACTGCACAGAGGCTGCACATCCCATGTTTGACAAAAACAAAGAGGAATGTTTGTTGAACTGTACGAGCAGACTGGCAGCTCTGGCCACTGTCTCCCAGGATGAGTTTGTTTTAGTTGGCTTGTTTGTGCAGCAGCAGCAGCAGCTGAGGCATTCAGGGTTTCTTATGCTGCTGATACATTTCCTCTGTTCATACCAGAGCAGTGACGTGTGTCACTGTGACAAACACACTGTGATGCTCAGCAATGGGTTTGACTAATTCTTGAGCAAGAGCTTGAATTAAAATCATGTTCATTGTTCAGTTATCAGTATTTTAGTGGTATTATAAAATATTTTAAAAGGCAGTTAACATATCATTGTTACATTTTGATTCTAAATGAGTGACATTGATGCTTTAACATTATTTCAAGGTCATGTCAAGTAGTTTAGGGACTGTTCGTTACTTATGAGAGGTGAGGGCTGACGCAAAAAGGGATAGGCATGTCAAAAAGTTTTTTAAGCACTTGAGAGGGATTTTTTATATTGGCTTAATAGAGGGGTATACACATTTAAATGACTGTATTTTGGGGTGCGTTCACACCTGCCTTGTTTGGTTTGGTTCAATCAAACTCAAGTTCCTTTGCCCCCTAAGTGCGGTTTGTTTGGGCAGGTGTGAACACAGCAACTGACTCAGGTGTGCACCAAAACAACCGGACCGAGACCTTCTTGAAGAGGTGGTCTCAGTCCCGTTACAAATGAACTCTGGTGTGGTTCGTTTCTGGTGAGAATGTGTTCCGACCACGATCTGAACCAACTGCAGTCACATGACACATTGTTTGGGTTAAACATGAGCATGTTACAGTCCTGGAGGATTATTAATGTGCACCTCCTCCTGTACTGCCTTAATATGCACATTCAGCACATCCAATGCATCAAAACATTGTTTTCTAGTTGGAGCTGCGCCTCGTTTTCAAACTGTATGGTTTGACTAAAATGAACAAAATGCACAAAAGCAATATAGTCCACGATGAGCAGCGCTAAAATCAACCTGCATAGTTGTCCCTCCATTGTGACATTAGAAAGTGTCACATTTATCTTACAAGGGTACTCTTCTTCAACGTTTTGTTTACTTCCTGGATTTTTCCCACATGGAAATTCTGACCAATCAAGAGCAGCTTTCTCACACAAGGCATTTTATCTGGTCCGCTTGTAAATGCTGTCGTGAGAACATGAACCAACTCTAGGCAGTTATGAAACTTTGTAACAAAATTAGTCCCTGATTCAGACCAAAGCAAGACAACTCTAGATTTTCTTTAAAAGTCGCCCACATTACACCATTTATTACAGCCAGAAACAGAAATTATCATTTGATTTTAAATTTCCGGTGGTCCTTAAACACATCAAAATCAACGATCAAATCTGAGCTTTAAACAGTTATATTTCATCAAAATGGCTTTATTTCTCATTAAGATTTGGCCCAACCAGCAGGCATGACGAGTGAAAAACCAAGACCTTTTTCAACTCCAGGATTTCATCTTCAACTTTTAACTTCAACTCTCAAACATCAAAGGGTATGTTGTAAAAATCTAATTACAAATTTATGGTGGAGGGAGGATCAGGCATTTTCTGCAAGTCACTTAGGGAGGCTCACGGAAAAATATTTGTAGCGTCAGGGAGGGTCAAAATGTAAAGAAAAAGGGGAAGAAGTCACACCCCAGCCGCCCCCAACCTCTGATAAACAAAGAACAGTCCCTTAGGATGAGAATTTACAGAAAACTGAGCATGTGCATGTAGGAACATCATCTCTTTGGCACACAAAGAGTTAACCCACTCACACCACCAGAAGGCTTTGAGTGGTTTTGAAGAGACACATTCAGCATCTTCCCCGTCATCCACCTCACCACGCCTGGACCCACCAGGTTGCCTTTTGTCAAGCAGAGAAACCACATGACGGGAGTGTTTATGCCTCCAACCCCCACCCATGCCCCACCAGGGGAGGAAATCCTCATTAAATGTACCAGATTTACCAGCATTTGGCTGGTGGCTGCTGAAACAGTGGCTTGGCTTGTTATTATCTGGAGCTGCGTCTCTATTAAACATAGCAGCTGATGGAAATAGTTATAAAAAGGCTTCGGGCAAACCATGTAAAATTGAAACTAAATTTAATGATCAATTTGTAGTTGTGTTCTGTTAGTTGCTGAAAGTATGTTAAATATTTTAGATTTTAGTTGATCATTAATTTCATGAAGCCTGGGTGACCTTTGGTGCCATTTTACACACAGCGTCAAAGAGGGAAACATCCATGGGGGTGACTGACCGCTCTGATACTGAGGAATGTGTTGGGGTGAATAGGAGGCGGGTTGTTGCTTTGAGTGTCTGCATAGCTCATTACAGCAACAGTGGAGGGGTGTGTGGAGGTTAAAGGGCCAGTTCACCAAAAGGCAAAGCACATTTATAATGCACACATTCTCATACCATGTCCCAGGATTCTTAAATTTCAGCCCATCTTTGGAGTGACGTAACCGAGTAGACACATTTCAATGCAGAATAAATTGCGAGCGACTGAAATAATGCAGATGAAAACAGTGTTATGACTCGCAGCCTCAGTGAGCGGTAGAAAAATACACTTGTGATGTGAGCGTGCAGTTTAATATTCTTTGAAGGGAGAGTGGGTTTTTTTTTTTCAGACTAAACCAGAATTTTAACCACATAATGGAGCAAAGATGTTGGACAAAAAATATTTCCTGCAGGCTGAATCAAATTGAATTCAGATGTGACATTGGGGAATTTTTTAAAGACAATTAAATAAGGAGCTGTGAGGGAGGCAGACACACCCATCAAATGCAAATTCTTCCCTTGAGTCAAGTCTTTGGAGGTTAGGCCTCCTTCTGACACTGACAAGTGGGACATCAAAGAGCTAACTCACAATGCAGGCAGAAATTAAAACATTTTCCTGAATGCATCTCTGTTTTCACACTCTGTATCAAGGCTTTACTGCACAGAGAGTTCAGCTCAGCTCAGTTAAGCTTTGAAATGCGGCGTTTCAATGACCCGGTGTTGTGTAGGTCTTTCCAAGGAAGAATCTTTTGACGCAGAGGATGCGATGACTTAAACTTTTCCACCCGGAGCAGCTAGAGTTGTTTGGAATAAACAGAATTAATGTGGTGTTAAAAGGCCACCATGGTTGAGCCGACATGGAAAAGGCTGACAGCCACAGGCAGAATCTCCAAGGAGATGTCACAGTATTGAACACGCTGACTTACATGTGATATTTTGCAGTACAAAAGCACCACAGTAACCATTAGCTGGCACCAAGAATTTCACCAAAATAGACATTTTTTAGTGATTACTAATAGTGAGAGGTGGATGGATTCACAAGATCGGTTCCTTAGAGTCGATTTGTGTAAATGTATTAAACCTTTTGACTTTTGGTACTTTTTGCAAAATATGGTGTTTATGTGACAGCTCGTGCGGCCCTGCCACAAAACTTCTCTTTAATGCATTACGAGTCATTATGTATGAGTTTACATTAATTAAGATAAAAATATTTATTTAAATGCCTTGCTTCAGCATCTTACTTATATGTAGGTCAGCAATGTAAGCTCAATACGGTGTTACTGAAACATCAACGATCAACGATCTGTCATTCTTTGAGCGTAAAGTAGCAGTTGTTATGGTTACCTCCGCAGCTTCGTGCAGCATGGTGTCAGAATAATCCAAAACATGAGTAGGTGATCATATTTAATGGCTCACCTGATCTGTTTCCTTTGCTTTTCATTATCAAGGTGTTTTTAAAATACTTTAAGGAATAAAATACAACACGTCTTCTTTGTAGCATCCGTATTGTTCCCACATTACAACTTAAACAGGGCGGCTGCAGGCCTTTAAAAAGTCTTAAAATGTTTTTTGGTGACATCACCAATATAATTTTTGGTGTTGGTGTTCTAGGAAACATGATTTTAACAGGAGGGAAACACTATTTGACGGGGTACCAGACTTCGGCACAACACTTGTATGTGCGTTATGCCCCTATTTTTGCCCCCTCAGTGCAATGAATCTGCATCATTAAACTAGGACCTTGAAAGCTATGAAAAATGGGAAAATGCAAGTGCAAAGACACATAGCTTAAAAGAACAACAATTACTTGTGGTGGTTAAAGCCGGTGCAAACTAGGTACAATGGGGATCAGATTGGGATCAAACAGAATGATCACAGTAGTAAGATATTTGAAAAACTGAAAGAATGAAATGGAAAGAACACCATGCAGGTTCACAAAAGGGTGTGTCTGTGACAACCAATCACACCTGTTAAAAGAATACATTATACCTAGCGACAAGGTCAACCACACCTCCTCACTAGGATAAAAGTTTATGTCCCTTCCTTGCTCAGAGTTGCTCCGAGAACGTTCCTAAATCACTCCTTGTCTAGGACTCCTAACTAAAAATTTTTAGGCTAAGTTAGGAGCTCTCTGAGAGTATTCTTAAAATGTCTGTGAACACGGCCCCAGGGCAGTGGCATCACACATGTAGAGCTGTAAGCACAGGGTCATTTTAACTTTACTATTCATTTTGAACCGACACCAATGTGTTTACTTGGAAAGAGTATATTTTCACTTTTGGTGGATATTTCCATCACAAGTGAGGTCTTAAATTCTGTTTAAAGTGGTATTAAAAAGATCTTAAAAGGCCTTGAATTTAGCTCGTTTATACCTGTAGACACCCTCAAGCTCATGAAGAGACCAAACCTGGAAGAACAACCATCTGAGGAGCACATGAATGCACCATTGACCTTGATTGGCAGAGGTCTTGACTTGAGGTCTTGTCCTATAGCCTCTCTTTTACTCGCCATAGTTGGCAGTGTGAGCAGTACCTTACAATAACAGCAAGTGGAGTGGGAACAGCTTGGGATGAATGTGCACCCGGGCGTTTGACAGACTGCTCCAGTACATAACAGACATTAAGAAAAGTCATTCCAAAGACATTATTCGTTCATCATCGCCCAGCGCTAATTTCTAACTTAATTTTGCTTTAAAGATCAGCCTTGATGGAGACAGATGAGCGTTGAATAATGTTCTGCAAATAGCTGCTGAAACTCAAGAAAAATGCGTATAGAAAGATGTAATCAGAAACTATCAGTAATGTTCATGGGTGTGAGAGAGTAAGTGCAGGAGAGGCCAACTTACACTGAAGCACAGCACAATATGGAGATTTATTTTTGCTTCCCCATATTTTAAAGGATACAATTTGCAGATATAGGCAGCAAATATAAATTTTAACCCTCGAAACATGTATCTAATACTTGTAATAACATGTAGCCACATTCTTGTGTGTTTAATCTGTTTAGTGTGATTACAGCGTGAGTGATCAGGTCCCCATGTCTCATGCAGACCTGAGTCCATTCTGCTTCACTCACTTTACTCTGCGGGATTAGCTCTTGTTTTGTGTTTGTCAACACAGCGGTTCAATTCAACGGGGCCGTCCTGTGAATCGAGCTTTTGTTGCTGCACTCTAACCTGCATGTGTCTCGTCCTGCAGACTGGCAGATTGCCACGCTGGTGCTGCTGGTCGCCGGTGCTGTGGCAACTCTGGTGGCCTTCCTGGTGGCCCTGATTTCCCTCTGCAGGGGGACACAGAGACGGCACTACCGCACCGTGGCTGTGTTCCTCTTCACTGCAGGTACGCTTTTCTCCTCCTTTCTATCTCTTTACCACCAAATGTTCTTAAATCATTTTCATATTTTGCCCTGTGCGAGTGTTTATCCAATGTTCCAACACATCATGCACATTTGGAAACAGAAAGATGGCACATATACGTTCACTGCGACCACAACAATTTCCATATAGAGAGGGATTGGGGCTTTTTTTGTTCCAGTGCTCAGATTATATAGAAGGGTGCAGAAGGAAAGAAGCAGCTGAATGAGGCATGTTGGGTTGAGCTCATTCCTTCTGTGGTGTGGAGTCTGGGGAGCTGCTGCATCGCGAGCCAAGAAAAAGCAGCCGCAGAATTTGCAGACTTACCAGAGAAGTGAAGTCACTGAGGGGAAAAAAAGCCACCACAGACTCCTCACCCAGCGCTGCCTCATATGTGTCTGCTCTTCTCCTGCATGCTCTGTGAGAAGGTCCTTTGGCTGAAGCCACATTCTGCCACTGGTGAGGGAGGATCTATTTGTGAAACATATAATTAAAACTGAAGCAGTCAAGAAGACACATTGTTCCATACACTATGCAGGCGTTGTAATAACTGACTCACAGTCTGTGCTTACTTTACTTTAAAAACAGTGATGAAACACTGACCACTTGCCGCTACTTATCTCGTGCCCAGTTTCAGTTATGAAAAATAATATTGGATTATATAAGAAACAGACATCCTGTCATGCATCATAAATAACCGTCCTCATCTTGCAGTTTTACATCGTGTCTGTGGACTAAACTTAAAGGTCCAGTGTGTAAGATTTAGGGGCATCTATAGGCAGAAAGTGTATATAATATTCATTGCTATGTTTTATTAGTTTATAATCACCTGAACATAAGAATTGTTGTGTTTTTGTTACCTTAGAATGAGCTGTTTTATGCCTACATACGGAGCGGTTCCTCTTGCACAGAGTCGGCCATGTTGTTTCTACAGTAGCCTAAAATGGACAAACCAAACATTGGCTCTAGATAAGGGGATTTGGCCTCTGTAGTTCTCCTGCATACACACACGCACATATATATATATATATATATATATATATATATATGTCCCCAGTCTATTTACCACCCAGTCAGATAAATAAGTAATAAACCCAGTTTATTTACAGTCCAAGTACCACCCAGTGTTCCAAAATAAACATGCAATCTTCTTTAATCTTTTTTGTATAGTTTTATTAAATTAATTTATATTCGCGCTTTATTTCAACAGCAACAGACAAATACTTTTTGGTCCCTTTTCGAATTGTGTTGCAAGTCAAGAAAGTCACAGTCTGTCTAAGGTTTGTCGTAGCATCATTTACTTTTGTGCGAAACCACTCAGCAAACTACATCTCTCGTCTCACACAATAGATGTCCCAAATGCCAACATGGCCACTACCTTGGCACATTTCACTCCATTCTTTCAGAACAAGGGAAGAAGTATTACAAGAGGTGAAAATCATTAAAAGTCTGCCCATGTGGTGAGCTGCAGCTATGCCAGAGGAGAGTGAGTTGGTCCCGTAGAAGGTACAAAGCACACAGGCATGTTAGCTTTAATGAAAGAGAACGTCATGATGAAAGTTGTGTGTTTTTGGGTGTGTAATCTTTGTAATTACATATTTTCACAGTCTTTACTTCAACAGTTTGATGAAAGACTGACCTTATTGACATGCAAAATTATCATTTAAAGTGACAAAAATCATATGTGTAGTTCATGGCATGATTCAAACAAGGTCAAAAAAGTATGTCTTTCTTGCTGCTATCTAGCGCACATTAGGGTCCCATTATGTTCCACTGAAAGGGGGAGCTTTGCCTCTCCGTTTGCTTTCTTTGTTTCTATGGATAATTGGTGCCACTGTCAGTTATCTGTTCGTTAAATGAGAAGCTGCAGCCAGCAGACAGTTATCTTAGCTCTGCATAAAAACTTGAATTATGGGGAAAGAGCTGGTTTTGGATAAACTATAAGATATAAGCCATTACTGAGCTTTAGAGGTGCTGGTATGTGACCTCTGGACAGAGTCAGGCTAGCTGTTTCCCACTGTTTCTAGTCTTTATACTAAACTAATGCTGCTTATGGTACCTTCATGTTTAAGTGACACAGTCCTGTGTAACTCTTGTAAAACTAGTGAGTGTATTTCCCACAATGTCAAATTATTTATCCTCTAACATTTGTCTGATGAGTCATAATATTCTCCTCAACCCCAGAATCCATGTGTTGTGTCCATTGTTTCAAACCCATGCTGTGTGGAAACATACTAAGTTTATTTCAAAATCAACATAAGATCCTAAAGTTTCTCAAAATACTAAATATGTAAATATAAAGATTATATATTACTGTAAAAATCTGCATTAGATAATGCACAATGCTTGACTGAATGTCTGGAACAAGTAGATAGATGATAAAATGTGATGCTGTCAAACAGTGCAGGAAAATGTTTAATCTGACCCTGATGGGGAAGTATAGGGGATTTTTGTCTTGTTCTGTCTCGGAAACCATCAGCCACAAAGGACCAGTGTGTGCAGTGGACTTAATGGCTGTGCCTTTGACTGCTGGCCATTTACTGAAAAGCGTGGGAAGGCAGTGTTATCCTTTCCTGTGTGTAATTGCTTTAGGAGCCTTGCGAGAATAAGGTCTCCTTACAGGCACACAGTCCTCAGCAGAGCGGCAGCAGCAGCAGCAGCAGCAGCAGCAGCAGCAGCAGCAGCAGCAGAGGGGTTGGACTCTGTTAAACGCCCCTTGGCATGACCACGGCTGTGTGGTATTTATTTTCTGTCCAGAAATATGACCTCAGCCAGGCTACGAGCTCAGTCTGGGCTCCATCAACATCGCCACATTCTTGGGCTGCCGTCGTTCCCCCTGCACACCCCACTGCTGCGTCCTGTAGGAAGGAAAGGCGGAGTCACACAGTCCCTTCCTCAAGAGTCACCTAGCGTGCACGGGCGGGAGCAGAGGTAGCCGGTGTGAGGGTAGACCACAGTGTGCCTTTGATTGCACGTGTGCACGTCTCACAGTGACGCATTTAGCACCGGTAGTTATGATCCTGGATGAATTAAAGGGAAACTGATTCACAATGATGAGGCATTCAAGTCATTCTTTCTCAGTGATGTCAAGGGCAAAAGAATAATGATGATTGTTGGAAAATTGTTCCACATTTCACAAATGAAAGAAATGCACATGCCGAGATGTGTTGTCACTGTCAGGGGAAAAATGCCACTTCAAAAGAGCAGTCACATCAATGAATTTACTCCTCAAATCTAATTTATTATGTAATTAATTAGTGTTTGATTAGCATTGGTGTTTGTAACTAACTCATTTATTTCAAGGTGCAGTACAGTAATAGCAGTTTGTATCTGAGACGTCACACTAAATGTAAATAGTACCAAGCTCAAGCTACTTAAGTCTGTTTTGACATATTCCGGTTTTCATCTCCAGGCTCCTAAAACCACTCCGAACTTCCATTGTTATTCCCGTCATGCAAAATCTTCAGAGAGGCTCATTTTGATGAGATCATCTGAAGCAGCAGATACACTGACTTGAGGAAGATAATCACTTTATATAACCATTCTCTGGTTACCTTCAGTGACTCTCTTCGCAGACGCTGAAAAACCCTTCCGTCTCTACTTTATCCTTCAGCTTCTTTTTAAAACCAGCCACTTTTCTGCCTTTACAGCAGCGTGTTCGCCGTCAGATCTGTGTTCTTACTCGAGCAAGGCCATAAACGCCTCGTGTTTTACTTGAATAGTGCGTTTTCATGGATGCGACTGCTGAAAGCTCAAACCTACTCAAGGTGTGAGACGAGGAGCAACAGAAGAAATACGTAGAGTAGATTAAAAGCAGGATTGATCTTGAAAAGAGTGATTAAATTCAGAGTTGGACAAAAGCAATGACGGGGGTGGAAAGAAGAAAAGGAGGCTTTGAAAATGTTAACAAATAAAGAGCAAAGTAGGAATATGAGGAGGGAGAATAAACATAGGCATTTGCAGCGGCAGCACCAGGATAAGGAGTTAAAAAGGGCTACAAATACAAGTACAACCTCACTTATGAAAAAAAATTCTGCTGTTTTTCTGAATTCTGAACGAGGTCATTATCTCTTTATTTGTTATCAGAATTCTGAGAAAAGCTTTTTATGGGAATGATCTCATTTATTCAGAAAAACAAGAGTTAAATTTTGTTTCAATAAAAACTTCTCTCATAATTCTGAGGTCATAATCTCTCTAGTTCAGAAAAACACTGCAAATATGTTTCTGAAGAGTTTATTCGCACCCAGGTGAGAATAGACACACACCGTCCCTAAACATTATTCCCACTGAGTGCTGTAATTGTCTCGTACTCGTCATGTTAAAGTCTCATGGTCGGAAGCGTGTAGGATTAGCACAAAGAGGTCATAGTTAGGGCTAGTACTAGCCAATTTTGGATAATCTGTGAGATTAAAGTGGTAAATTTACAAGAAAAAACTCAGATGTACAGCCACAAAGTCACATGACGTGGTATAAAAAGCGACACAGCCGATGGAGGGAGGAGGACATGATGGACAATGGGTTAGGCACAAGACTTTCACACAGAAAAGTGGGGTTTGATTCCCATGTGAGTAATTATTATATATGGTTTTTATATTATGGTTTTTAGACTTAGTTGATTTAGTATTTTAAGTGAATGCAAATTGTATACGTGAACTTTGGCAGAAGAGTTGAAAAGACCTGTTTGTGTTAACATCATATTTTTTGGTGTTGCTAGGACGCCCAGGACTATACACCCCGGAGTAGTCAACATTGGCTACGGACACTCAGGGGCAACTAGCATCTGCCATATTACTTCCTTAAGTGAACGCACTAGACTTCTGTACATGAGTGCAATAACACATCAGGTGAAAGTAGAACCTGGAGTATTTTTAATTATAGAACTTGTAGTCCAGTCAATCTAACTAAAGATATTGCAATAGTAATGTTTCATAGTTTTTATTGGTCTGAATACCATCCTGTGTTATTTGTTAAAAGTGTACCTTCATGGATTTAGTGGAACATTCTTTTGTTAAGGTCAAAACAAAGTTTCAGCCTTTCACGGTTACATGATGTGGATGGAATGATGTTAATATTGAAGGGTCTGTGTACACCTAACCAACATATTTGGTGTCTTTTCTGAAGTTTTGGAGGTCAATCTTTTCAATAAATCACTTTTAAAGAGGATAATCTGATGTGTTGTACCTGTATTTCCACTTACAGTTTGTGGCACACTGCTCCCATGGGTGCATCCGCATCTAAACTGGGTATAAATTCCATATATATTTCGTATCTATGACATCATCATTCGTTGTAAGTTTGAGAGTTATATTGAGGACTGTAGTGCACGGGAGGTGAAGGGTTGGGTTCTATTAGCAACTTTTCTATTCACCTATTCTATCAGCATTTTTTCATCATCTTACTTTCTTCGTTTACTTAAAACAATTCATTTGAATTTGATAAATTGCAAAAGCAGTATGGAACACTGTGTCTCATGGTGATGTACTAGAAAAAGACATCCTCTACAGCTTAGATGGGACGGAATAGGAAACACATACAGTGCAATAGTGGAAACTTCTATTTGTTACAGTGGAAAACATTATGGGAAATCAGTGGTGATTGTGTTTTATGGGTCCAGTCCATGGAACTGGGTCAGAATTTGCACTAATTGGTACCACCCAGAGTGGCAAATTCAACTTTGGTATTGTGAAATGATACCAGATGATATTTCAACATAATAGCCATTCCCAAGTGGCAGCTTAGTCACAGATATCAACCTTCAAAGGCACCAGAAGTTAAACCAAAGACTAAAAAAGCCAAGGTATGTTTCAAGTTTAGTCTGAGTGCTGATATGCATCATGGTTTTCATGGACAAACAAATTTGTATGTGCAGAAAATTGAATGAAAATAACCTAATTTTACTGACTTTGTTTGGATTCAAAAAAAGGTCATTTTGGGGTAAGGATACCCCCTGACTGCACATTTACTTTCAGAACAGGTCATATTTGATTATCTGGTTATATGTGGAAGAACCTCCTAAAAAGCTAAACTTTAGACGTAAATTTTATGAAAGTATCATGTTCAGAAGCAAAGCTATGCACTTGAGCCCTGAATTTACCATAATCCACTAAGTATACAGAGGTATACTTTTAATATGTTGTTTAGATGTCCTAAGATATCACAAACATGCAAGTTTCCCTGGGTCAAACCACAGATTGCCTGGACTATTCTGGTACTTGTGATGGTATTATAATACGATGGTACCAGTCGTAGCAGTAGTAAAAGTTGTAGGCTACTAATTATAGTTGTAGGAGTGCTCTCAGTAACACAAGTACTGTTGTAGTTGTATTTAGTAACATTAGTTTTGTAATTTTCTTTATTAAAACCTTCCGTTTGCCTGTGTTTTGGTTCCAGTGGTCCTGCAGGCCTGTGCTCTGGTCCTCTACCCGATCAAGTTCATCGACGGAACGGTTCTCCAGACCTATCACGAGTTCAACTGGGGCTACGGGCTCGGCTGGGGAGCCACCATCTTCATGTTGGGCGGAGGGATCCTCTTCTGCCTGCGGACGGACATATACGAGGATGCCATGTACTGAGTCCTTTCTCCAACCCCGCCACCCCGCCACTGGAAATATACACACATAAACATCCACACACACAGAATTCCCATACAGGAGGTGTGCTACTTTCTTCACTTCGAGCACAGACCCTGTCTCTCTCCCTCTCTCTTGCTCTCTCTGTTATTTTTAGACAGGTTGTGAAGGCCTAATTTAGGCCAGAGCTGTATGAATAGGAGCCCCACACCACCCCCTCCTCCCATGCAGTCAGCGGGTCCCTCAGCCCTGCCGGTATCAGGGATGAGGTGGCAAAGCTAAAGCGCAGAGAGCTTTCTGGACAGGCGCGAGCCACCAATGCTGGATGTTTCCACCGCACGTTGACCTGGATCTCTATTGTTAGAGAAACGGGACAGTAGATCCTCAGCACAGACCTGAATGTGCAGTGACTGAACATTTAAAGGGACTGATTAACTCCACATTTCCTTTTTTTTTTTTTTTATTCTTTTTGTAGCATTTCATGAAGACAAGCTTGTTGTTAATGTATTTATGGCTTACACTTTATAAATATTGAAATACCTGAACTCTTACCCTCCTCCGTGTGTTCTAGCCGAAACATATCTACTAACGCTAAGCCTTCTGATATTAGAAGAAGTGTAAATTAGACAGCTTCGATATACGCTAGAGCTCTCCAGTGTTTATAGTTTGTTTGCAAACTCACACTAGTTTGTCTCAAATGGAAAAAAAAATGTAAATGTGTACAAAGTATTTCTACATGATGGAAAATCCAGAATAAACAGTTGTAGTTTTGGGAGTATTAGGAGTGTGCATTCATGTTGTTTTTCTCTCTGACACCAGCAGTTCACAAACTCACCTCTGACAGGATTTTAAGAGGGGGAGCGTCAGGGGTGCCCCCTTTTTTTTGGACTGAACAGCAATGAGACAAAAATGCAAAACATTTTCATTATCCACAACCCACATTCCTCGGAGGTAGCCACCCAGGGCTATTTAAAGAGATAGCCCCAGGTTGCTAGTCTGCAGCTAGTCGATGTGTGAAATATGACGCATTAGTCAAAGCATAATGAGCAACATAAAACATTTTATTACCAACCTAAAGACACATTTGTTGCAGTTAAACTTTATAACTTCCTCTGAGATGATCTGCATATTTCATTTAATTATCTGGGACATTTTTACAGCCATTTGCTTTTCGTGGATAAATGAGCTCACTGCGGGCTGAAATTCAAATCACAGCAACCATTTATTGTAAGACAAAACAAAAAAGGATCACAAGATAGCTGTAGGTAGTGTAGTCTGCTAATGAAAGCCACGTTTAAAGAGATCTCTGCTATTTCCCTGGGTGCTTGGTGTAAAACAGAAGGCACTGTCACACCCGAGCAGCCTGGTGTGAAGTTTCCCTGCACGCACTTTCTTTACCCCCCAGAGTTCAAACCACAACAGCTGGTTGAAGAATCTCTGGAAAAGGAGCAAACAATTTACCCAGCTGCAGCCGTGTGAAAAGTCCCCAGCTGTGGACAATATTTACACCCGAATCACCACCATATCAACACGACTGTGCCCTGTCAGCCTTACACTCGGTGTAATGTGGTGTGTTGAGTGTGTGTGGCGCCGGGTCAGTGGTTGTCTTATAATAGCAGCGACCTCTTGGGAATCTTTCAAATGTGACTCACGTGTTAAAGGTGACGTGGTGGAGGGCACACAGACGTGAACACGTTACTTTTTCATCACAGAGACACATACAGCATGTTGTCTTTAGTTAAACATTGGTGGAGAGTGCAAAGTGAAAGTTGTTTTGACAGTGACGGGACACTTCAACAGAGTGGAACATTGACTCAGGACATTAAAAACACATTTATTCTACTAGAGGAACATTTTAAACCTGCAAGAATGTACACAGTGTACCAGCCGATTCACGTGTTTCTTAGAGCAAGATTTTTTTGCCTTTATTTGGCAGGAGAGGATTTTTAACGTTTTGTTGTGTTGTTTCGGGTCAAAGGTCAAGGTGCCAGCACTCCACCCACAGTTACTGATCTCTTCTTGTATTACATGCCACCGCATAGGCCAAGTGAAGAGAAATACGCACTTAATATGCACATCTTGCTCTGTTTACTTGCTCTTGCCTCCATGAGTATTATGTTTGACCACACCCACACTATTCACGCTAACGTCTTCCTCCATCTAGTGGTCAAACATGATACTGTCACTGTGCTTGAGAGACTTCAAAACCTGAGAGCCAAAATTAATGTTAGGATTCTGTCTCTCTAATAGTCAATCACTAAAGTGTTTGATCCAAAAACAGTTGTGATTCACTTTGGTGTGTTTATCTTGATTTTTATTTACTCTCAGCTCTATAAAAATACACAAGTGGAACAGAGAGAGGAAAAATATACAAGTTTCATATGACTCATTTAGTTTTTCTTTGTTTTTTCAAAGATAGGCAGGAAGACGAGCGTTACGCCTGCATTCAAATATAGCATACGTCACCTTTGAGGTTGTTCTTATTCAAATAAGAAAGACCTGAAACATCAACCCAAAAACAAATTATAAAAGGAGCTGTATATGACATTTCAGAGCATATCTGTGATTCTGAGCCTGGGCTGGGATTGTCTGCAAATGGCTCTCAACATGGAGGTGGCTGAGCTGGCCGCTATCAGCTAACGATGCCAACAGCACTAACAGTTACGGAAACAGTGGTAACAAAGCTAGCTGTGTTAGGTGACCAGAGGATTAGCATTATGCTTCCACAACAATGTCGTTCTGCCACCCTGGATCAGGATGTATGAGTGGAGTACAGAGCAGGGGAGGTTAGTGAACACGTGGGAGACTCACATGCACCGACATGCATGCGCAGCTGCAACAAAGACCAGAGAAGCCCATATTAAAACACGCACACAGAGGGAGCCTGACCTCAGTCATTACTTAGGACGCCATTACACTACTATATCTGTACATAGCAAATAGCAGTTTGCTGCTACATTAATATTCTGAATCTCATATAAAGCTCTGTTAATAAATATTGATTCAACAAATTTTTAAAGTCATGCAGCTGAGGATAACTCTGTGCCTCTGCAGCTGCTGCTTCATGCTCTCATCTCTGAATACTTTGGACATGATAGCAGCTTTTCCCACTACAGCGGAGGTTCAGCACAACTCTTATTGTATGTCAGCAAAGGAAACAAACCAAAGCAAGAAAAATCCTTCACCCCAGCTGTTGGACGGACATCATATTTAGTCACATTGGATTATAAATCTCAAAGCAGTGAACTGTAGTGAGGATAATGATATGGCCTTGTGGAGAGAAGTCTGGCCCCTGGGCGCAGTAACCAGCCAGGCCCTGCACTCTTTGACTCTGCAGGGACAGATTCCAGTTACTGAGCCCGGGGGACAGAGACAAAGATGGGCTCTGACGTCCTGGTGCCTGAGGAGGGAAATGATTGTTTTAGTGAGTAAACGATTGTGCAGAGATGTACTAAAAATCCATGATATGTATTTATAAATGCAAACCTGAAGTCGTCCAGCTCCTCCTGTGATCCTCAGCTGTGGACGTCCTCTGCAGACTACGGTCAGACGAGTGAGGCAGATAAATGGACTGAAAAGTAACACCTGGGCTATACATTACCCTCCGACCAATCCTCTATCAAGCTTGGCTCCACCAAAATTACATATTAACCTGAAAAAAGTTACTTACTCCCCTGCAGTCCCCCTGAGTCCTGTTAACCCCACATACTGCTCCTGTAATGAACACCGTGCACTGAAAATCAGGTGTGAATACAACAGTCAGATCTCTTGCATAAATCATTCTCAACTCAATCATATTATCCATTATCTTCTGTTTTGTCATGCGGGAAAGGGTGCTTCATTTGCACAGCAGTCCAAATCATCTTGGCAGTTCCCCATGGAACAAAACTTTAAAATATCAGTGTGAGTGCATCTTTAATAGAGTTTCCCTCATTTATTCTCTACTGAATAATCACATAAAAACTCTGTCTTGTTACCAAGAAGTAAAATGAAGGAAACAAGAGAGACACAAATACATGCACATGGACAGTTGGGTATGAACGAGGCAACCTGGTGTGGGAAGCAGTCAGCTGCCTATCTGACCTTGTGGATGTCAGTGAACATTGGATCAAACACTAAAAAGCAGCGGTCAGCCTGCAGCCAGATGGTCACTTTCCCAAGAAGAAAGAGTGTATCATGCAGTGGAAATTCTATATTTAATGTTCGCTTGAACTGCAGATTGATCCCTTTCGTGAGCTTTATATAAAGTGTCAACAGAAAAGTAAGGAGCATCCAGTAGAAAAGAACATGCACACTAAATCAGAGCTTCTTTAGGGTTTATTGGCAATGTTTCAATCCAACTCTGGTCTTCCTGCAGATAAATACCCGCACATAAAGGTTAATGAGAGATCCTGTACATAGCAACCAGAATCAGAATCAGAAATATTTTATTGATCCCTGAGGGGAAATTGTGATTTGTTACAGTCCCTCCAATGTAAAGAATAGAGAATTATAAGAGAAAATATGATGATATATGAAATAGAAGTATGTAACTATAAAGCAATAAAATAAGATAGCAATGAATATGTACATTAAGATAAAAAATAAAAATAAAATGTGCATCATGCTACAGTGTTTAACACAAGTAGTAAAGTACTGAAATATTAAAAGTAGAATACATATCGTCCCTGTGCTGAGGCTGTAAGTGTGAAATTTAACTACAATATACACATCAATAGAATAAACAAGAACAGAATAAAAGTAAACATAAGAAATATGTGCAGTTATTTGTAAGCTAAAGTCGTACCAGTGGCGTAATAACCACATTCACATGTGCCAGACTATTCAAACCAAAAGTTAAATGAAAAATATTAATATTAACAAGTGTAAAAAATTTAAATAAGATGTATTTTACACAGTCATTTAGTCCAAAAGTCACAAGAGAATCCACTGAAAAAAAAGTTACAGTCATTTTATTTATGAACGTGCTGGGTGCTATATATTATCTGGACACTAGAGGGCGACAAGAGCTCTACTAAAATTCAACTGTCACCTGTTCCTAACTACAGAGAGTATATAGACTTAAAATCAGGTTATCTACATAAATAGACCTTTTTCAAAGCAGACATTTTGACTTCTCATAGTAGGAAAGCACAGGTGTATTTAATAACATTAATGATGGCTGCATTCCACAAGTGGAGGCCCTGGTGTTGTGCATACTGACTCACTGGGACACTGCTAATTCCCCATGAGCCATTGTTAATGTGATCACTTTCACCTGTGATTTTCCTGCTGTGAGGAGTCCATTAAGTGAACATCATGACAGATTATTTTACCATGCATACTGGCACTGTGCCATGTAGAATATACACTCACTTTATTAGGTACTCTTGTTCAACTGCTCATTAATGCAAATAGCTGATCAACCAATCATGTGGCAGCAGCTCAGTGCATTTAGGCAAGTAGACATGGTGAAGACGACCTGCTGAAGTTCAAACTGAGCATCAGAATGGGGAAGAAAGCTGATTTAAGTGACTTTGAACGTGGCATGGTTGTTGGTGCCAGATGGGCTGGTCTGAGTATTTCAGAAACTGCTGATCTATTGGGATTTTCACACACAACCATCTCTAGGGTTTTCAGAGGATGGTCCAAAAAAGAGAAAATATCCAGTGTTGATGCCAGAGGTCAGAGGAGAATGGCCAGACTGGTTCAAGATGAAAGGCAACAGTAACTCAAATAACCACTGGTTACAACCAAGGTCTGCAGAAGACCATCTCTGAACCAACAACACGTCCAACCTTGAAGCAGATGGGCTACAGCAGCAGAAGACCACACCAGGTGCCACTCCTGTCAGCTAACAACAGGAAACTGAGGCTACAGTTCACACAGGCTCACCAAAACTGGACAATAGAAGACTGGAAAACGTTGCCTGGTCTGATGAGTCTGTGACATTCAGATGGTAGGGTCAGAATTTGGTGTAAACAACATGAAAGCATGGATCCATCCTGCCTTGTATCAACGGTTCAGGCTGGTGGTGGTGGTGGTGTAATGGTGAGGGGGATATTTTCTTGGCACACTTTGGGCCCCTGAGTACCAACTGAGCATGGTTTAAACACCACAGCCTACCTGAGTATTGTTGCTGACCGTGTCCATCCCTTTATGACTGTACCCATCTTCTGATGGCTACTTCCAGCAGGATAATGCACCATGTCACAAAGCTCAAATCATCTCAAACTGGTTTCTTGAACATGACAATGAGTTCACTGTACTCCAATGGCCTCCACAGTCACCACATCTCAATCCAATAGAGCACCTTTGGGATGTGGTGGAACAGGAGATTCTCATCATGGATGTGCAGCCAACAAATCTGCAGCAACTGTGTGATGCTATCATGTCAATATGGACCAAAATCTCTGAGGAATGTTTCCAGCAGCTTGTTGAATCCATGCCACTAAGATTTAAGGCAGTTCTGAAGGCAAAAGAGGTCCAACCCGGTACTAGCAAGATGTACCTAATAAAGTGGCCGATGAGTGTTTATATAAATAAAATGAGAAATTATTCAAAGACCATTCGTAGTTCTTCACTCACACAGCTGTTTCTGTCTACTTACAGGCATGCCACAGCTGAAAATATTTGCCTATGAACAGTATTTTGAATTCATAATCATTCAAAACATAATGCTGAGCAGAATATTCAGATACAGCCCAGTGTTGCACGTGGAAACCAAAAGGCAAATGTGGCTCTTCACTGTTTGAAATGAGACCACTGAATGCTGTTTATGTCAGAGCAATTCATTCCTATAGCAGTTTCACCAACCTTACGTCCTGCTGTACATTAGATGTTTTTTAATTTAATGCAAATGCAGCTGTGCAGGTAATGGCATGTTACTTCATGACTGTTATTGAGATTGACTTGTGAGATAGGTTGAAATTTATGAAAATGCAATAAGACAACAGAGACTTAATGTGCAGCAGCGATAGTTATCATTGTTTCTGTTTAAACAAATATATCATGACGCATACACAAAGGATTAAAATAAAAAAGGCTTATAAAGTAGTTGCAGCTGTTGCAGTCGTGACAGGCGAATTATGCAGACATTTAATAGCCTATTGTGTTTTAACTGGAACCATTTTTATTTGAATGAGTAAATAATCCCTTAGTGTTTACTTCTGTCAAGTCAGAGGAATTGAAATATTTCCAGGACGAGGCATTCAGTCTGATGGACCACCCTTTGTGTTCGTGGTGATACGTTTCCACTTGAATGTTTTGTCTTCAGGAGTTCTGAGAAGAGACAGGTTTCAACGAGGTCAGGATTTCACCAGCCTTAGTTGATGCTATCCGTCCTTGGATAACACACTGAACGCGTTTACATGCACACTAATAAACCGATCATTATCTGATTTCCGGAGTTACCTGATTATTCAAGTGGTCATGTAACAGCATAATCTGATAGACTTTATCAGATAAACGCCATTATCTGATTATGAGAAATCAGATAAACACACCTAGCTTTTTCCCCAGTAGTCAGATTATTCGGTGCATGTATACCCTTTAATCTGGTTTCTTTCGGGTTTTGCTATTTTATACTCCCACTTCACTACATTTTAGAGGGAAATATTGTACTTTCTACTCCACTACGTTAATCTGACAGCTTTTGTTTCCTTTCAGATAAAGATTTTACATAAAATAATATATTTTTATATTCTCAGTGTTTAAATTGTCACTTTTATTTTATTTTACTTATATGTTATGCACTTTGTGTGACACGTTTATATACAATACACTTGTATATTGCACTTTGCAGTACTTTTACTTTACTACTATGTAAAATTGGCTCCACACTGATAAACTACACATTCGAATGCTCTCACATGTATTTGTTAATGATAAAAACAAACAGTACTGTAAGAATATAAGCTGTCAGCATGATAAGTGCTTTATTTTGCAAATATATGACTTGCATACTTTTCGAGGTTTTTCAAGGATATGAGTACCTACTGTAACAAGAAGTTTGAGTTTTATGTCATGTACTTGAGGAGAAATCCAACTGAAGGACTGAATCATGTAAACCAGATTTTTCTGATTATCAGATTATTGAAGTGCACGTAAACGCGTCAAATCGGATTATTACCATTACCTGATTATTCACAGTTATCTGATTATTGTACGCATGTAACCGTGCTCACTGTTAGCTGAGGCAGACGCCTTCATTCAGTCATTGTGTCCACTCATTTTGTTAATATCACTGCTCACAGTGCCTTTGACAGTTTGTTTTATTTGAAATAGGTCATTGAATGAAACAGGGGTGATCAGTTCTTTACTCGCTGAGAGGGAGGAGGAGGAAAGCAGGCCAAGGTCCACTTTTGCCGCACTTGGTTGCCTCTGTCATTGACCTTCGCTGTCACATTAAACTGACTTCAGACTGCTGCCACACATGACGCCGGCAGCATTCTGCAGCCTTTCTGAAGGTGCAACTTGACCTTAAGGCTGCGGCATGTCGGGGAGACCTTGGTCTTAGCCTTAGCAGATTAGGAGCACACAGGGAATAAGAGAGAGGGAGCAGTGTTTGCAGCCTGCAGCTTGATTTACCTCAGGGAGGGAAGCACCTGGATCACACCTGTCCTCAATCAGTAATTGCCCCACACACACAGCACCACTGCACACACAAACCACATCCAATCAGTGCCACTAGACTAAAGGTCAGGTAAGATGAAGGTGCATATACAGTCTACCATGTTACATTAATACAGTGCAGAACATAGTCATTTAACATAACTTAGACACTTCTGCAGTCTGTAAAAGGTGTAGGCTGAAGCTACAGCTTATAACACTATGAAAATATCTCTCAAAGCATGCTGGCTTACTCTCTTCTGAACCAACTTTTCGATACTTTCAGATAATAATTGTTTTGTTTTTTTGCTCTGTACATAATTTGAGCTGTTTTAACGTAGACCAAATCTTCAATATTTTTTATATACATATATTTTTATTTGTAGATTTTCAGATATTGACACAAACAACACAAAACCAGGTACAAATCACCCTCCCCCCACCCATGGAAGTTAACAGTACAAAATACATATGCATATAGTACAAGTAACCAAATGTTATTTGTCCAACCTGTTATGAACATGTATCTGTACATGCATGCAAACATTTTGGGCCATTCGTGATAAATGCCTCTCCATGTGTAAGAAGCTGGTGATTTCTGTCAACCGGGTCATGAAAGAAGGCACATCCTCAGTTTTCCAAAGAGTCAGGATATTCCTTTTTGCCACCACCATGCCCTATTGTATTGGCTTTTGTTGCAAGTGAGATAAAGCTGATGGATGTCAGGTTCCATCCGGAATGGCAGTGCGTGGGTCTGGTGTAATATCACAGTTGTACACTTCTGAAAAGTACTTAAAAATATTTAACCAGAACTTGTTCAGCTTGGGGCAAGACCAAAAGAGGTGGCCCCGGGTTCCTTCTGCTGATTTACATTTTGGGCAAAGTGGAGAGACAGAGGGATAAAAGGAGTGACGTTTAGTACAGGAGTAGTGGAGCCTGTGAAACACTTTAAATTGAGTAAGCTGGTGTCTGGAATTTATGCAGCATTTGTGAATGTCTTTTAGGTAAGTTTCCCAGGTTACCAAATCTTCAGATTTAATAGTCTTTAGTTTAGCAAATAATGAGTTTGTTGGTTCTTTATATGGGGTTTTGCTCACAATTCTCATGGCTATCTTTTGAAGTATGAAAATTGGATTTGTGTTTGTTCTATATGAAGTGTATGGTAGAATAAAGGAACAGTATAAGATGTATAATGAGGCTTGATTTAGAAGATCTTCATATAATATTGCAGTTGACTTTGAAATTTTGCCTTTGATATAATTTATGTGCGGCTTCCTGTGTAGTTTATTATGTATTACAACATCCAGTGACTTGTTAGACATTTTTCAAAACAAACATCCCATATTGTGCCCCTAATAACAAAAAACCCAAGCTGTCTTTTTCATCATTCATCTTTCCCTGGCTTGCATGTTAGTGGCGCAATACAATCGCTGGCCCCCTTACTGGCCCCACCTCATGAAAATAATAAAATAGTTGGAGTCTCTGTGTGGTGTTTTCCAAACTTGAGAGGGCTTGTTCCCAGTAAATGTTTTGTTCCTCAGAATCAGCGTAGGCCTTCAAATTAAAGCTGTATATTTGAATTTTAAGGAAAAGGATAACCAGCCTATTTGACATAAACACATTAATACACTGGGATTGTTATGGAACTCAAAATGTTTGTATGAGTCTTTGCACATCAGATAATTAGTGACATTAACTTTAGAATGTTTTGTACAGCATGTCGCTAAGCTTGACCAATCATATTTTTATCACCTCAAAAATATTGCTTAAATAAGATCTATTTTAACTTTTAGAGATACAGAAAATGTTGTACATACTTTTATCTCTTCACGTCTTGAGCCTTTATTCCTGTCTTGATCAAAAAACCTTGCAACGACTTCAGATCGTTCAGAACTCAGCCCAAGGCTTTTAACCCAAACCAAGAAGTACAACCACATCACACCAGTTTTAGCCTCTTTACATTGGCTCCCTGAGTTATATTGGAGCCAAACTGTGTGCCGTTACTTTTGTTAAATGTTGCTGTTGTCCCTGGTTTTATATGAGAAGTGGATATGATCACTAGCTGCTAGGCTAATTTATACAATGTAAAATGCCATAGGCTTGTGCTAATAACGTTAGCATGTTGTATTTGTGGGAAAAATGTGTCCAGATAAAGACAAGTGTTTGTCTGTGAATGCTGCGAGTTATAGTGAAGCCGATTTGTGTACTTGTGTTTGAAATTGTCGCTATTAAGCCATGTTTAATGTGTGTTTAATGTGTGTTTTGAATCAACTAAACTTTGCATTTGCATTACACAGAAAACTCCGCCGCCGACTAGTGTTTTGGAGGTGTAACTGCAGAGTGACACAGAGACAAGTATAAATGATCACAACGGCGTAGGTCATGTGCGTAGGTATTAATCCTGCTTTTATCTGAACTGTCCTTATATTTTATTGGTATCTTATTGATGTTATTTCCCATTTATTCCCTTGATTTTAGCTTTGGCCTTCCTTATTTTATCTTTTACTAAATGACATTTTATGCCATGTTTTATTCTCCTTGTTTTTTAAACATGTTTAGTTTTATTGTACAGCACTTTGTAACTGTTTGAAAAGTGCTATATAAATAAAATTCTATTATTATCATTATTATTATAACAAGAATCCAAAGTATATCAGTATGTTTATAACTCTTCATACTGACATTGTTTTTAACTAGTCTACGTATATACTACAACAGCATAATTGAATTCCTGAAATTCAGTTACGGCTTTTGCTTTTGCTTTTGCTTTTGGTGTGTCACCAAGATTTTCAGTGGCCCCATCTGGCCACCCCTACAAAAACTGCTGCGTGTCAGTAAATTGAACAAAAAATATTTGACAAGTTTTTTTATTGTACCCAATGGACACTTTTTTCTTCTGCAACCTATGAGCACATGTCAGATGTCGTCCATGAAATACAGAGACAATGTGCACCATATACCCATTATGCATTTGCATTATTATTCCATAAAAATGCCGTAAATATAAAAGCAGGTTACGGTTCAAAACTCTTACTACATAATAACTCAAAGTAACAGCAGTTGAAATTATGTTGACCCTGTAAACACATACAGTAAGAGCCCAAAATAGTCCGACAAGATATGAACACATGAAAGCTGCGTGTGATACATTCATTTTCTGCATCATACTTCCTGTTTATGATACTCACAAAGTCTTTATTCAAGAACAGACAGATAGGGTCAGGTATCTGGATGTCTGAATGTTTTAAAAAGAGACATTTTTATGAGGCACGTTGCACATAAAAGCATGATAACATCTGACCAACTCTACAATTTCAAACAATAAAAATGTACAAAATTCAGAAGAAAGGTGGAGTACATTTGGTGTAACTGAGACATTTTGGCAACATTTAGGATCGTTTTGCAGGTTGAGTTACAATTTAAATTCTTCAAGACAAAACTGGCAAGGAGTCTTGGCATTATAATCACCTGACACTCTTTTGTATTAAACCCTTTCAAGTTAAAAAAAAGTCCACTCAGTCATTATTATAAATTCTTGGGATGATCAAAGACTTCATTGGCCTGGTGTGCAGTAAAGTACTAAACCTTTTCATACATATTATCCATTATATAATGGGTCTGGATGTAATAATAAAACCTCTGATGTCTGGACCAAGAGGCAAGAGTTTAGGCAAAAAGTAAACAAGTTAACAAGAAAATATAAAACAGATTTCAATAAAAATTTCTCCACATCATGAAGTGGAGTAGTACTGAGTGACTCAGCTGGCAAGAGATCTGGCAAATAGTAAAAACATCAAAAACAAATTCCCAAAGAATAAGCAACTGCTCCTGAACACAACACTGGTTATACTGCTGACTGAATCAGCTGGCAAGTGTCATAGCAAACAGTAAACAATCATGAACATAACATTTCCAGTTAACATGACTCAGAATAGTTCATGTAAATTCAAGCATTTGTATAAAAATGTACATAAAAAATGTGTGTTATATTTTTGGTAAATAACCCACTGTAACCTTCAGCCTAATGTGTTATATCTTCAGTAACTGTGTGTTGGCAGTAGTAATCTGATGACTGTGAGGCATCTTTGAGAGCTTCATTGTGTGATTTTCAATCCAACAACAAGAGAGGTGGAATGCTATACGATAAAAATCATCTGACAAAGGTGCTGTTTGAGAGCGATAGAGGTTTCCTGGTCTTTTTACACGTCTGTCACTGTAAGGACTGAATTTCTGGCAAACAGGGTGGTGAGCAGAGAGTCTGGCTTCTTTACTTGTCTCGATCTCCTCCTACAACAGACACATTTTGCAGTGAGCTTCTAATTTCAGAGTAAATCTTTCTGTATATCTCACCGTATACTGTATATGTGTGTGTTTACTCACACTTTAAGCACTGCCCCCACACATAGCGACAGCACCAGTATGGCGATGATGGCAACAGCGATATAAACGTAGACAGGTACCATGTCCCATTCTGGTTCAGACGCGACTTCTTGCTTTTCTGTAACAAACATACACACAAATTTACACTCATTTACACTCTTTTTTTTTTTTTTTTTTTTTTTACATATCCCTTTGTCAAAAAAAGCTATCAATGAACCTCACAAAAATCTAAATAACCAACAATAAATGATGAGCACAATGTCTAAACAAAGCTGATGATGCATATTCGGACATTGGTATTCATGAGTAATTTGAACACTTTCGTTGTATGAGAGACAAAATTTTGCCAAACAAAGCAGTAATTACACACACATACCACACACAGACACATCAAAATGGTCACACATGCTAAAAATATCAGCAAGAAGAACATTAAAGTCCGTCAGGGGAATCAATGTTTTGTTTATTTTGCAGTTCATTTCAGTGATGTAAGGAGCATAGTACCAGAAACCAGTTTTCTCCGAGTCAGAGTTGGTAATTTAGTTTTTTAATTCAACGTTTTCTGTGATCCAAGACATGGTTGGTTACATTAAACTCAAATAAGTGAGTTGAAAATCTCATTAGCTGGGATGACATAGTCTTTAAATTGCCGTTCAACCTTTTCATGTAACCTGTGAAAAAAAAAAGTGATAGCTGTGTGATTATAATGAATCAAATGTTGCGTGTAAATGGTGTCCAGTGCTTAAAGGGTCGGGATATCTCCATAAAATAGTGGATTGTAAAATGGTCAGTTTTCTGTTCCCATACAAGAATCCAATCAGAATTTTCAGCTTTAGAGTTCATGAGCTTTATAGAATTTTCTATCTAACCAAATTCCTAAGTTCTTATAATGCCACACTGTATCATTATATTTAGGAGTAGGGACATCAAAGTGCTGTGCTTTTGTGAAATGTGTACTGTTTTTTTTTTTTTTTTTTGAGTTTATAAAGTTTTAAAGTAATAAAAGAGGTCTGGAGGTTGACAAAAGCAGACTAACTTGAAGAAATGCCCGGTTTGCAGTAGAGCTGCTGATGGAATACAGGATGGTATCATCAGCATATAAATGGACATTGCAATATATGGTGGAAAATAGATACTTATTTCCTAAAACAACATGGGACTTAATGTTGACCCTTGTGAGACACCCTAATCAACCATCTGGACAGCAATAACAGAGACACCAGCATAGAGTGTGGTAAAAAAATGTATTTTGCCAAAATATTGTGACACTTCAAATCAGAGATCAGAGTTTCATTTTTCAAGCCTGAAGCTACGGATACTTTAAGTCCATTTCTTCTGTATTGGTAGAAATAGGAATTTTAACAAGAGTGAAGTCATGCACGTTTTAATAAATTGGCAAGGGTTTTGGCGAGTAGTCAACCATAAAACATCGAAACAAACATCCAATTAGTTATACAATATCGGTGTACATCCAGAAGGAGATTTTAACAAGAGTCTTTGAGACCAATTTTAACATTCAGCAAATTAGATGAAAAGGCAGTCTGTGGCCAACAACCATTTACCTTCAAGAGGCAAAATGAACTACTAGACCCCTACTGACCCCCCCTTTCTTCCACACTGTGCAATGCATACAGATGCTGTTGCCTTCAAGTACCCATACAATACAGTGCGCTCAGCAGAACACAGCTTCATCACATTTTACTTAGAGCCCCATAACCAGCACTCCTACATTCTAATGAAAATAAAAACAGATAATACTTGTCAGTACCTTCCAAACTACAGTTGTGTAATGTCCCTTTAACAAAACAAACGTTACATTAGGCAATGGAAAAAAACCACCACTCTATCTGTGCACTGCGGTCCTTAATGTGGCCAACTCCCACTCTTAGATGCAATGATGACAGACAGACAGATACAGTATGAGTCACCAGCTGTGCAACAGTAGCTGTACAATCAAAAGCTTAATCCTTTTCATGATATAATGCACTCAACATACTGTAAATACAGATATTAAGAAAAAATAAAAAAGCCATTTGTGTATCAGTTGCTCACCCTGTGTTACCTTTTGGGATAAAGAAAAAAATTGTTTTTCACGAATGCCTCCATGGTGAGCAAAGAATCTAAAAAAGGTATTTTCACCAAAACAAGTTTAATGTACAGACAAGTAACCTGACTGGGTATTTGAACTCTGCTCTTTTTTTTTATATTACAGCGTTTTAGTGAAAATTCTTGTGTTTGGGAAGTACTGAGCATATGACTGGATAAATGCCATCTGGATAATACTGCACGAGTTGTGTAAGAGTTTGAGAACCAACGTTAAATGTGGACCCCAATAACTAAAATTCAGACCGAATGTTCACCTTCTTTGTGTTCTTCGTTCACTGTGGTGGTTTAACTTTTTTTGTGTGTTTTTACTATGTTATTTGTATTCTATTTTATTGCTTTTATCTTGTTTTATTGCTTTGTCTTTTATTTAGTTTTGTAAAGCACTTAATAACTGTGTTTCGAAAGGTGCTATATAAATAAAGTTTATTATTATATTATCATTATAAGAGTGAAACAAAGTTTTCTGAATGAATTCAAGGTAACACACGGTGAGTCATAGATATACAAAAAATCATTTTACAAGTGCAGTATTTTTGCTGCTAAGTGGTATAAAGTCCCAAACAAATTTGAAATTTTTAAATGACCCCACATAAATGAACACAAAGTGCCACTGAGGCCTTTCAGGCTACTAAATGTCTCTTGTTTGAAGCCCTTAAAATACATTCATGGTGCACTCATCAGTTTGAGCCTCTCAAAATTATCATAACATTTCTGTCAGGATGTTGCCAGTACTCTCTGATGCCTAAACAGAAGGTGATCCTTCCTCCTGCCATTCAGCGGACCAGATCTGGGCAGCATCAGTGGCTGTAAAAAAAATTGGACACATTAGAAGGGTTGTACATGTTGAAATTTTAGTATGTTTTTTGGTTTTGCAAAAGGACAACAATGTTTTAATGCTGCCTAATAGCCTGAAATGTCATTTTGGTATTTTGACACACCTGGTGAGGTGACATAAATTAGATACTGACATAAAAACAGATTAGAATGCACACAAAATGTAATTAATTGTTAATGTATATATTTTTTTATTTTTTATTTTTGATATTTTTAATTGACTTAGATTATTCATTTAACAAAATCCTAATAATATGGAGCAAAAATAACATCAAACTGAAGTAAACATGAGAACAAAAGGCATGAAAATAATGATTTTTTTTTTTTAAATATGAAAATGCCATATGCAATTTATGTTTTGCAGTATCATAAAAACAATAATTATAGATAATATAAAATTGAACTTACTATTTGGTGAGGACATCAGGGTCTTCCAGCTGGGAATCCAAAAAGTTAGCGGGACTCATGAGGACTTGCTGATGTGGCTTTAAACACAAAAGTTGCTTCACAGCTTAGTTTGTAAATCCTTTACCAGCGGGAAACACTCTGAGTAGATCTTTTAGGAAAGCCGCATTAGAAATAAATCTCTCAAGCATTTAAACCCATGATCTATAACAGCTCATGCAGAGATTTGTCAGATTTCTATGTGACGCATTAATACATGTGACAAAATCCGTTTGGTGGATGGCGCACTGGGGCAGTACTGGTGGTTAATCTTTTTTTGTCGCCCTCTGGTGAACTGATTTCATGCATATATTTTGAGTTTTTTCTTTGTAATGACAACAAGTTTGTTGTAGTAAATTGAAACGTCATTACCTGGGTGGCATGTCGGACGACTCCACTCACTCCAAAAGCTCTTTTCTGCACAGTACTTGTGCAATCTGGACCGAACCCTGAAGCAGTTACTCTGATTGTCGTGGATGGCGGGCAGAGATAGGGTCGTCTGTTTGGTTGAAATCTGCTGCTGTAGAAACATGATTTGAAGATAAGTTAGAGTCAGAAAGTTAACACTCATAGCCCAAAGTCTAAACTGGCTTAGTTGCATTAATCAGTATTTTTATTTTACTATCTTTTAGCTCATTGTCCTGGTCATATGGCACATTTGATTCAGTCACACCACACCCATCAACCCAGTTTTAAACAGCATTAGGTCACCTTTTCTTTTCTTCTACCTTTAATAACTCTCGACCTGCACAGCACCAAAGTGCACAAACAAGTTAGCAACGCTCTGGGGAAATACAGATTGACATCTTGCAGCTTAAGACCCAGATAACTGTCTCAGGAGTCAGTGGAGGCCAAATCAAAGTATTGGTGGCCACAAACTGGAGCCCATTTTGCGAAGGGATAAGCCCAGCTGTGATACAGCGAACCACAACTTAAAACAAATGTGGGCCAGGGGTGTAAAGTTGGGGGAGCCGAGGGCCTCCTCTCTGCTTCCTACCCCACTACTTTTAGCCCCCTTGCTCAGACCACACCCATCTTTGAACTCAGCCTTTACTTTGATCTCTAAACACCTATAAAGTTTCATGACTGCATCTTGCAGGGTTGTTACTGTACAAAAATGTTTTGACAAAATCAGTCCTCAGACAGACATACTGTATAAATACCTGGTAAAATACTCAAAACCGCTTCTGTGGTGGTTCCTGCTACAACTGGTGCCAGCAGGTGCACATTTCGCTTCCATGACATGCACACATATAAACACTCATGATGAGAAAACAATACCAGCGCCTGTGTTGTTGTGGATGGATATTTAAATTTTAGTGCAATGAAGAAACTGCGCTGCAAAAATCCTTATGCATTTCTTCACAGTCTATGTAATCACCGCTGTAATCAAAGTGGTGCTGAGGTATTTTAATGCTACTGTTCTGTTGTGGTGTGGTTATTACATGTGATGTGGTCTTTGAAAAACAAGTCATACCTCGAGTGTCTTTTATTGCTTTTTAATATTTTATTTTGTCACAGTCCGTTGCTCTTGTGACAGGTTTGTGTTTAACTGGAAGCGTGAGATCATAATCTGATTTAAGTGTCTGGCAATAAATGTCAGCGGTGTTTTGATATTTAACCTTTTAATTGTTCTCAGTACTTTGAAAAGTGAATAAAACGCTGCAGGGGGAATAAACCAAATTACCACCAAGCTGGTTAGGCACGGAAACTAATCTCTCAACCCAGCTGTCAGATTAAATGTTTGCGTTGTACGTTTCAGCAAACCATGGACATGTTAAATTTGTTCGTTTCATTTGTTGCGGTTTTGAAGAAACGTAATGTTTCTTTGTTCAATTTTTTAATTTCATTTTGTGTCAGTGCTGTAGTTAATGTGGGGTTACTTTTAGGCACAAAAACCATAACTACAACATGATGTTTTGGCTCCAAAAACCTAGTTTGGTTGCCACAAACATGGCTGGAAATGTTTCGATGTATCGTAAAAAATACAGGGTTTTGTCGCCATAAACACAGCTAGAAATGTACTGACTTTTTCTCGCACCATGCAACATTCCCCCCTCTGCTTGATGAGAAACTCGAATCACATACATGTAACCTGAACTACGTCCCTTGAGAAAGCTGCTTTGATACATATGAAACATACAAATGTAACCTGTGGCTTTCTGTGGTTTGCAGAAATATACAATGCTAATGTTTTATTCCAGTGACTGGGCTAAATCTCTGCGCAAAAACTCTGTGATTTAAGGAGGAATTTAAAGAGAATGCAACATGTTTAAAGAAGATGCTTCTATGACTCTCACAGCAGCCTAATCCTGTTTACCACAGGTGGCTTTGCAGTGCTGTCATCAGTCCAGCATCTGTTTAAGCCCATTCAAAACAAACAAAGGATGTGGAAAGTTGTATACCTTCCACACTAGAGGATTTCTGTGAAAAGGATTCTGGTTAGTTCAGTGACTACTTCAGATTTACACGTTAGGTAATCCATACCGAAGCAATTTTCCCATCAGGTTCCTCTTGATTGTGTTCCACCACCCATTCTAGGCAGTGTCCAGGAATCCTCCCAGCAGGACCATCCCAGTGTAGCTCCAGCTGCATGTCTGGACCTGTTTGCAGATGCACTTTCTCTGTGGTGTCAGGCTTCACTGCATAAACAATAAAAAAGCGCAGAACAGATTACAGATTGTGTAAGAAGCTGAGAAGAAAACAAAAAACTGATTTTGGCGAGATCACTTTGGAGCAAGTAATGGCCTGAAACACAGGGTCAAAACATGAGGGTGATAATTACTGTGACCCCCACTGAGTTTGCATGTTAAGGCTCTGTTAAACCAGAAGGTAACCGTGCATGTACCTTGGTTTTGGATTTGCAGGGAGATGAATGTCGGTTTCAGGGGCCCTTCAGAAGAGGAGCCGTTTACGCAGAAGTTTATATTGGTGTACTCCGGGAGAGATTTCCCTGTGAAGTTGCAGCCACTCCTGGTTACGCTTGAGAACAAATATTTTGGGCATTCTTCTGCCTGTTCCAGCTCTTTGTGCCTGACGAAGAGACAGAACAGATAAAACACTGTTGATATGGGTGCAGTCTATTCACCCTGACAGTACTGTGGAAAGTTGTGTTTGAAGATGTTCACCATATGTTTAGCACCACTGCAACTCAAGGTCAATAGCTTTTGTTTTGTGGTACTTCGTGGCATTACAACTCAACAACCCTCAACAAGTTCCAGTGTTTAGGATTTAGGGTGAAATGGGATATGATATGATTGGCATGTTTACTTCAGTGTATATGTAACTGGTGGACTGTGTAACTATAAAGAGCCCCAGACCGTGGATATCTTTGGAGGCGATCTCCATTCATTCCGTGTTCACCGGCATATTTCTGCAGTCGCCCACAACAGACAAATCAAACACAGACTCTAGACAGGGCTGTTTCTGTTTTGCATTTTCACGCATCAGCCCCTTTAGACAGAAGCCAGTCTGTGACAAACAGCATCAGAAAAACACTAATATCTGGTGTGAAACTGCTTTATACTGTGTTTTACTGCTTTTAATCACCTGGTCCGCTTGTTTTGGAGAGGAAGAGACCTCTGCGGATAATTTGTCTCACAGTAAAAACCTTCCTGAACAATGAACCCTGAAGGAATTCTAACCGGGAGAAGTTTAATCTGGTTGCAATCTGCAATCCTCACCACTAGATGCCACTAAATCTTACACACTGAACCTTTAAATAAATCATAGCTATTATTTAAGACCATCAACAATTCTCAGTTTCTCAGATTCTGAAGTGGATGTTAACAAGTCAAATGATCACCAAAGCTGTTCAGATTCATCCTTTAGGGATCTTGAATATCTGCTCCAAATTTATGGCAATTGATCCAAAGTTCTCGAGCCATTTCATTCAAAGCCAACTTCATTGTGGCACTGCAGAGTCAGAGGATCACTAAAGTCGGCAGGATTTATCTTCCAAGGACCATGAATAACTTCAAGGGAAGCTATCTAATAGAAATTTAGCTCAGGACCAAAGTGGTCGACAACTGACCTCTGCTGAAGAGATTAAAAGCGCCTCTAATGAGCACATGACATACCAGAAGTACAGATTTTGCTGTGAGCTGGTCGGCATCTTTGGGCTCCTTCCCCAGCTGCACTCCACGTACCTCATGTTATGGTACACACAGACAAAATCCTGGACAGCAGTACCCACAACACCTAGAGATAGAAAGTGGAATAAAACCAATCAATGTCAATTCATATTTTCCAGATATCTTGATGTCTTTACCACCATGTATAAAACCTTAAGGACTGACCTGTGCTGAGTGGTTTCCGGATCAGTTCAGTGTAGCTCTTGCTCTTCATCATGGTGCCATTGGTGCAGGGTCCATTCAGCAAGGTGTACACTCTCACTCTGACGTCTTTCATCAGATCAAACTGGGCACTGTGTGTCATCCTGGACGTCCTGATAGCCTGTCAAACCAGGAACACAACCGTGTTATTCAGATTACAGTGTAATTGTATGTTTACTATGCTCAGACTTTCAACAAAGACGCCTTTTGGACCATCGACTTTATAAAAGAAGTGGACATAGCCACCATGACGTCACTTATTGGTATGTGGACTACTGTTTTGAAGCCTCATGTTTGGCATTTTGGCTGTTGCCATGTTGTATTTTTGGAGCCAGAAGTGACCATATTTGGATGAGACTGGGGAGTTGTGGAGGACAGAGAGGTGGATCTAACTGTGAACCTGAGAACACAGCAACCAGGTTGCAACTTGTCAATCACAAGGTAGTCACACCCTATATGGGACCATTATTTACAAAATGAACATTATATTGTGTTGAAGAAGACTTGAAACTAGCGATTGAGACCATAAACTCATTAGGAAAATGTTAACTGAAATATAAATCAAGTGAGATGTAGAGTCATTATCGTATAGACTTTTTTTTGCAACCAGTGGCGTCGCCCCCTGCTGGCCATTAGAAAGAATGTAGGCACTTCCCCATTGGTTAGCCTATTTAGACCCGGAGATAATCCCTTGCTTATGACATAAAGTTTGCTTCCCAATTTTAAATTTCCACGACAGATATAGTTCTGAGAAACCCGACCTTGTGCTTTCCTTTACTGTATGCTTGAATTCAAAGCTAACGATTGTGGTTTGAAACTAAATTTGACACCTTAGGTGCTCACTCGAGAAGATCATGTCCTGGAGCATGTAAGTAATGAATAAACAATGAATGTATTTCGTTTAACGCATGATGAGCCTGGGCCGTCACAATTGTCAAATATGATCATTGTCTTAGTTATGACATAGTCACATCTGTCATTGACTGACTCAGACACCAGCATATGTTACACAAACATTAACCTGTGCTCAATCAATGCACCACCCGGCAAAAATAAAACCAGCCTGGGGATTTGAAAGAGACCTGTGGGTCCTTTTTTTGTTTTTGCCCCTCATTAAAAATAAAATGATGAAAGGTTTGTAACAGTGAACTTCACTGGAATATTCTCAGAGGATCAACGAGCCTCCAGGCTGTGTGAAATTGAAACCATATGAACCTGTTCTGACACTGAAACATATTAAAAGTTCCCACACTACCTGAGGTCATAGCTACAGATCTAAAGCAACCTCTAACAGGTTTCCAGTGTAATGGCCTGAAGTGTTGCACCCTTCGCTAATATCCAAATCATTCCAAACAGACCTTTCACACCTTCCACAGAACTGCTCTCCTCGTGTGAATCACTGACTAACACTGTAAAGTACCACAACAAAAGTGATGCGGCAGATCATTAAAGTTGAAGTGGCACATTTATTTTAATTTAAAGGATACCTGTTTTTTCCCCTGAGATATGAAACCTGATTTCTTTAACATAAGTACTTGACTAACAAAGATTTACATGTATAATCAGGGTTGTATGAAGTTAAGCACACTCCACAGAGAGACATCAAAAACATAATTCAGCCTTATCAGCCTGCTGCATTGTTTGGTCCTTTGAAGGGCCTGTTTGTTCACCCAATTTCTCATTTTAGCAAGTGTATCCATACACTGCTGCTGAGATTACAACCGTAATCACAAGATTATTATTTTTATTGATTAATATGATAATTTTTCATACACTGTTCAGCAATAAAAACACTTTTTAAGAGACGTATTCTCAGTATAAAAATACACAGTATATTATATGTGTGTTTTTATGTTCAATTCAATAAAATTTCATTCATAAAGTCCAATATCACAAATCAGAAGTTGCCTCAGAGGGCTTTACAGCATACGACATCCCTCTGAGGTGAATTGTCTCATTTAAATGGCTAATAATGATTTAGCTCTGTCATGCATTATTTTTGATCAATTCAGTCAAGATTTTTTCTTCCAAAGTATCTTTATTACTCTTTAGGCACATGTTATATTATATTTCAGTGGCAGAAATATTTTAATATTGAACATTTTGTTTTAAACACACATTTTTCAAGGAGTTTTTTCACGTCTGCTCGAGAGCACGCGTTTGAGTTTTCACCTGAAGGCATATAAACCATGAATAAAATGATTAATGATGTGGAAACTTGGCTATAAGTATTTAACTTCTATATAACTTGTATATATTTTGCTCCCGAATTCTCAGCCCCCCAGTCAACTGTAGGCATATATTTTCTCCAGTTAACATTTTCCTCAAACACACTGTCACATTTTCTTGTCATAAAAACTGCAAGTTACATTTTTATGACATAAAAACAGTGATTTACAGACAAAAATTACGTATTTTCAATAACAATAGAATCAGAGTAATAGCAGGCCTATAATTGTAGCTTAAATACATCCAGGGATGCATGATGTCCAAATTAGTGGACATGATTAATTATATTTTTTCCACAGCATAAATTCAATACTTGTAAATTTTAACAACTGAAGGCTGCCACTCCTTAGTTGTTACTTGATGTTACCACATATTATTTAGATGCAAGTGTCTCTTCCTATGTAAATATTGGCAAGATAGATTTGCTGCACAGCATTTTGTGGCATTGAGCTGGCCAACTTGGATTTGAGAGAGTTGCGTTGCACTTACGACGGCCGACCAGTAGGTAGCAGTGTATGGCGTCACGTGCTTCAACCACCGTAGTGTTTGAAGCGCAACTACACCATCAGAACCAGTGCATATACATGAAAATTGCTGTAACCACTATGGCTTTAACTTCATGGCAAGCGATTTGGCAAGTTAAGTGCATCCATGTAAGGTGTGAATAAAATGGTTTGCACTTACAGTCCAGGTGTTCTTGTATGTGTTGAAGTACTCCAGCTGATACTGTTTTTGGCACTCTGTCACATTGATCAAACTGGCCGGGGGGCTCCATGTAATGTCGAGATGTCCAAGATGTCCAGGGTCTGATATCACAAGGTCTTCAGGAGGATCCACTGCAGAGGGGAAAAATATACAGAAAATAGCCTTTAATTTTTATTTTTAAAAAAAATCAAAAAACATTATTTCAGTATGTTCAGCCTGTTCAGACATTACGCTCATTTCACATTTCTTGGAAATGTGAGCGCAAAGTCGCACCCATTCTGGCAGCAACTCTCATCTCTGCACAACATTTAATTCATTGTGTGTCCCATTAAATCCTTTGTTTAAACGTGGTTTGGTTTCCACTAAGGAGTTCAAATGATGAAAGGGTATACACGTGAAAAGTGTCATGCGGTTTATTAGCTCATAATTTAACAAATCTGGGCCAACCTGTAAGTCCATTGCAATGCATGCTCTCCCTCCAGGTTATTAATAGCAGCATCAGTGTCGCTTGATGAGTCACCTTTTTACTCGCCATCAGTGTGTAGTCGACACTTTATTACTATAACCAAGACTGAAAAATCAAATACAAATTAAACAAGTTGTAAACACAGATAGAATGTGTCACTGAGTGAGCTCACTTTAAATCCTGGTCTCTTGTTTATTTATCAGAGAAACTGTTTTCAAAAAGTATGGAAACAAAATAAAAGAATAACAAAAAACGTTTTCCCTGTGATACAAAATAAAAACATAATTTTACAATGAATATTTCTAAACCAAATAAAGCCGTCAGACCCAAGAGACTGATGTACTTACATGAATGTGGGAGAGCGTTTTTCCTCTGAGGCAGGTTCAGACAGAGTTTATGAGACTGCAGCGTGGGAGGACTGACCATGTGTGCTGCTCAGATCAGACTGAGACGGAGTTTGGTTTTTTTCCTCACTCTAATCAAGGAGATGATGCCATGCAAATAATTGTTTTGGCGTGAATATTTATACAGAAGGAGGGTTTTTTTGGGGGGAGAAAATGATTAGCTTCACTTTTATTTATGCTCATTTCATGTTGGCTCTTGCCCTGGCGCTTCCATTTCTGTATGGAAACAGAATTCCACTTAATTTTTTCTCACTCCTGTCAAAGGGAAAGCCATGTTGTCAGTGTCATGTCTAACACATGAACATTTTATTTTTAAAATCATGAAAAAACATATTGTCTCATCTCGAATTCAGCTACTAGCACCCTAAAAGTCTTAAAAGTCTTAAATAATGTAAATAACACTTGCGCATGTGCAGTGCTCCTTGTAACAGACTTAAATCTTAAACCACAAGAGGTCAGTGAAACAAAGCTTTGCCAGCTGGTGTTTGAATATTCTTTAGATTTAGATTAAACGTCCATTTTCCTTACATAGAGTGCCCCAGGAAAGAGTCCTTAAACCAAGGAAAATATAGAAAATATATTTAAAAATCTCTATATATGAAAATGAAAATATCTAGTGGCTGGAGAATACTGGACTGACAGACAGCACAGAGGCACTAATCATCGCAGCACAAGAACAGGTCCTAAGCACAAGGGCCATAGAGGCCAGGGTGTACCAAGCAGATCAAGGTGCGGGCTGTTCAAAGATGCCCCTCGGACGGTCCAACACGAAAAGGTGGATAAGTATCAAGGGTTGAAAGAACAGCTGGAATAGACATGGATGGTCAAAGTTGATGTGGTCCCTGTGGTAGTAGGAGCATTCGGGGCAGTGACCCCCAAACCGGCAGATTCCAGGAATTCACAAAAGCTTGGAAGAGTTGCTCTTAGTGACAGAATTATAAGAAAATTCTTAGTATTCAGACGTTTTCTTAGAATTTACCCTCAAAGTTAAGACTAGGTCCTTGTAAAAAAGTTATTCACAGAGCATCTTAGACCTTAAAAGAGCTTCTAAGGGCTTCTAAGGGGAAAACTGTTAGGAGCAGGGAGGGGGACTTTTAAGAGGCTTAAGAGTTTCTTAAACAGAGGAGAAAATGGCAGAATCTCAAAGAGGTCTGAGAAATATTCTCCAAACGCTGGGTGACAGTGAGTAAATAAAATGCTGCAGATGAAATTGTGCAGGAATAATGTTTGTGGTCGATCTCATTAGGGATACGCGTGCATTCCCATCTAATGCTATAAAGGCAGAAGTAAAATGATCACAACACTAAAATATTTGGAAAACTGGAAAAATGTAACAGTGCAGCAGTGATGACTTGTGTCTGTCTCAACCTTACATCAGCAGAGTGATCTCACTAAAAATGACAACACTTTTAGTCTCATACTGTGATGAAATTCATTTCATTTCCACTGGGTGTCCACACCTTGCAGGCTCATGGGAGGGTGTGTCTGTGACAACCAATGACATCTGTTGAGAGTATGTGTCATACCTAGCTACAAGGTCAACCACACCTCCTCACTAAGATAAAAGTTGCTGTCACCTTCCTGGCTCAGAGTTGCTCTGAGAACTGTCCTAAATCACTCCTAAGCTAGGACTCCTGACTAAAAATTTTAAGGCTAAGTTTAGACTCACAAGTCACTCTTTAGATGCTTTGCTGAACTAAAGACTGATGACTTTCTCCCTGATTTTGTGTTTAGATGGGCGGATACAATTTCAGAGTTTAAAAAACTCCCTACGTTGCAGAACCAGTAGTAAATCTGCAGGGCGGTCCTTCAGTGGCTCGCTGAACTCTTGTGCTCGTAAACATAGTCCCACTAGAAACACGTGTAGCGGTAAAGGAGGAGCGCACGTTTCCGAGAAGGCGTGTCCTTTTCAAAAATGCAAGAGGCGTTGCTTTGTTGCCGGCTGTTTTCGCCGGTGTGTTAAACACACTTTAGAAAGGAGTGTCCCCAGACTATCAGAAGGCGGAGATCTCTGATTGTCTGGTGGCGAGACTAGGCTAAGTTAGGAGCTCTCTGAGAGTGTTCTCAGAATGTTTGTGAATACAGCCCCAGAAGTGTGCAGTCCTAGGTACAGCTAAGATACTGCACAGAACCGTCAAACTCTGGTAGAAGACCCAAACATGAGGATGACACAGGTACCACCCTAAGACGGTGAGAGGGTGATTTTATATACTGTATATATGGACCATCACTGACCCATGGCCAAACTGGTCATGCTGGATGATGTTACAGGCAGCATAATATTCACCACGGTGTCTCCAGACTCTTTAATGCCCGTCACATGTGCTCAGTGTGAACCTGCTCTCATCTGTGAAGAGAACAGGGCGCCAGTGGTGGACCTAGAGGACATCAGGCCCTCCTGCCACCTTCATGGAGTCTGTTTCTGACAGTTTTGTCAGACACATGCACACCAGTAGCCTGCTGGAGGTTATTTTGCAGGGCTCTGGCAGTGCTCCTCCTTCATCCTGGAGGAGCCTGTGCAACCTGACTGGACTGTTGGTACCGCCTCATGCTACCAATAGTGACAAGGACACTAGCAGACCACAAAACTAGGGATGACTGTGAATGGTTGTCTGTTTCTGTTCGATAGTCTGGCAACCTGTCTTAGTGACAGGACATAGCCAACATCTTGCCAGTGTCAGCTGGAATAGGCTCCAGCCTCCCCGTGGCCCTGAATACGATACGTGGTTGTGTAATGTGGTACTTGTTATTATTGTTGTCATGGGAACAGCGCATACAAATACACTCTTCATTTGATACATGTAAGTCACCAAGATCTCAACCACCCCTGATGCATCCTGACAGCCAGTCACAAATAGGAACAAGGATATAATCCCTCGCTGGCTTCCCATCCACAAGCTTTCAGTTGTTTCATATAGAAATCTGATGAGTTGTGAGCTTCTGCTCAGCATGACATTGGTACCAAACACAGCTTGTTCCAACATCTTTCAAATTCTCCTAAAATATTTCAGACGCCAAATTTAGGAGGAAGTGAGTCACTGCTAAGGTAGTGTGAGTGGGCAGAAGTTCGCTGCAGAGATCAGCCTCTCATTGGGCGGAACGAGCCACCCGCTGAAGTCCTGCCCTACCACCTCCGGTTGTGTAGCAGTTTTCAACACGTCCTTTACTAACTTTTGCGGTGTTTGATCTTGCGGGGATGTAGCCATTTTTCTGCCATGGTTCACGTCCTGTAGGTGATATTTTTGTGGGCGTGTTACACAAAAACCTGTTTCCCCCCGGCAATATTTTTGCAAGCGCACCGTTGCTGTGGCACTGCCCAGAACGATTGTGATTGGTTGAAAGAAGTACAAGCAGCCGGAGCGTTTTTTTCTCCAATCTCAAAGTGAGAGTCGGCCCAGCCAGACCTTTCTTTTCTTGAGAAAGGTCTGGTGAGCGAGACTACTGCTAAGGAGTTAATGTTGCCTGCTACATCCCAGTTTAAGGTCTGAATCCATCTGAGAATGCAATGCACAAAGATGTCCCTCCTCCTGAAGCATCAGTACTTTACTTGGAGGTTCGGAGGTTCTTATGCTTTAGCATTTCTATTTTCTACTGCTTTATGTTTTTACTCCAAAATACATTTATTTGACAACTTTGGTTACTAATTACTTTTCTGATTTAGATTAATTGTCCATCCATCCATCCATCCATTTTCATCCGCTTGTCCGGGCCGCATCCTAGACTTCCCTCTCCCCAGCAATGCTTTCCAGCTCCTCCTGCGGGACCAGCAAGCGTCTAGTGGATGGGCCTTAGGTCATGGGGCCTGGTCGGGCTCAGCGTGAACAGATTACATGGAGCCGTCACCCTGTGGGCCCACCATACACAGGAACTGAAATCAGGGTCCGGTGCATTGTGTGCCGGGCGGCAGGCAGGGGCAGGGCCCCGCGCGTGCTTATCCCTGGCTTTGTGGACTAAATTAAAGGAGAAGTCTGGTATTTTGCACTTTGAGGCCCATTTCTGGGTTGTTTATGATGAAATAGAGTGACTGAGACCAAAATAGTGGCAACTGCTCATTTTCGGAGAATTTGGCTTTCCCCTGCCTGGCTTAACACTGCTGCCTCTGGCCATGTGTGAACCTGTCCTAAAACCACCCTAAATGTTTGTTTTCAAAGCCATGAAACTCACCGAGTGGTCAGTGGTGTTCCTTGATGTTCTGACATAAAAAATCGTAGCAAGCCGTGTGTACACTTCCACTTGATCGTTCGTTTGACCCTGAAATGTTATACACTCCAGCCCACTTGGTGGCGATAATGCTCCTTTACGTGGGTATCCCCAACCAGCAGGAAACCATTGCAATGTAATGGGACACAGAAAAGAAGCAGAAGAAGGCTGACGTTGTGTTCAAAGGCATCGTACTGTGAAGGTTGTTTACAAGCGAGTAATCCATTGTGCAGTTGTTTAAACTTATTCCAAAACTTTTCGTTCGTTCTCGTTCTTCCTCCAGGAGCACACACAACACTGTCGAGCCGGCACTTTCGCTGAGCTAAAAGACTACAATGACTACAACCTTGTCGTAAACAACCCCCTTTCCATTTCCAGTGGCGGATTACTACCAACGGACAATGAGGCTTCCTATAGAAAATGAATGGGGTAGACAAAATGTCAAGTAAATCATCATCACAATTTTTATGTCAGAACATCAAGGAACACCACTGACCACTCGGTGAGTTTCATGGCTTTGAAAACAAACATTTAGGGTGGTTTTAGGACAGGTTCACACATGGCCAGAGGCAGCAGTGTTAAGCCAAGCAGGGGAAAGCCAAATTCTCCGAAAATGAGCAATCGTCACTATTTTGGTCTTAGCCACTCTATTTCATCATAAACAACCCAGAAATGGGGCTCAAAGTGCAAAATACCGGACTTCTGCTTTAATTGTACAAAATCTAATCTGCAAATACATTGTGATGTGTTATTACAGTTTGAGCTACGCAGCAGAGTATGAATTAGCCCCACCTTTACTAGCTGCATCATGTATGTTGAATGCATCAATAATTATAATCCAATAATATAATATATATTATTCTGAAATGGGACATTCTGCATAATGAGTCATTTTACTGAGTAATAATTTGATGCTAATATTTACTATCGTATTTGTGTAGATTTTGAATGCGGGACATTCACTGACAGGCTTCACAGAGACACAAACTAGGGGTGAATTTGGGCAGCAAACTTGTAGAGTTAAATAATGTATACATGTGTCATTTATGGTCTAACACCAGAAATTGCCCTTGGTATATAGCGGCTTTCTGATCTTCTTACCACTCAAAGCGCTTTTACACTAGGCCTATATGTCACATTCACACACTGGTGGCCAAGGCTACCATACAGGGTGCCACCTTCTACTCAGTAGCCATTCACACACAGTCACACACCAACGGAACAGCCATCAGGAACAGTTTGGGGTTCAGTATCTTACATGCTGACTGGAGGAGCCAGTGAACTACCGATCTTCTGATTGGTGTACAACCTGCTCTACCTCTGAGCCACAGCTGCCACTTCACAAAGTAAATGCATCAATCGGCCACACTGCAGGCTGCTCACAGGCTCAAACAGCAGAGCTTTACCTGACTTCATTTATCCACAGCTTTATTTCCTTTTGCATTTGTCTTGCGAATGTGATAAAAAAAAAAAGACAAGTTGCACACCTGAGCACACCTCCACCTCTCCCATTACAATGACTGATATGGGAAGATTTTGAAACCACCGATTGCTGTGGTGATATGTCAGTCTGAGCAAGCAGCTCACTATAAAGACTGATATTATCTCTGTTCATGACTCATTAATGAAAGTAAATCATTTTAAGGATTTGTCTGTTCACACTTGTTTTCTTTTTCTGGTAATTCTACTTAAGGGAATACTTGCCCCACAAAATGATCATTTGTATATCAATTACTCACCCTGTGTTACCTTGAATTTGGGAAGAAAACTGTTTTTCTTGCACGCATCCACTGTGAGCAAATAATTAAAATAAGGTGAACATTCTTCATGGATTGAAGTCATAGGGGTCTACATTTAACATTAACAAAACATTTTTAGTAGTTACAACTACAACTCCTTCAGTATAATCCAAGTCTCCTCATGCAGTCATAGGCTTGGTATTTCCTAAACAATTGCATTTTTGCTAAAACATCAGTAAACAGTCTCACACATGGCTGAGTCATGTGTCTGAGCACGCGTGTGCCTTTGAACTCTGCTCATTAACACCTGCAAGTTCAGGCACACTCAGGATGTGATTGTCAGGGGCAGATGTGTTGTGACAAATAAAGAGATGATCCGCACACCAGTTGAAGCTCCCACAGAAAAATGTATTCAATCACAGTGTGGCGTTACGCAGATGTGTGACTCATGATGTTGTAGCAAAAATGCATGTTTTTGGGAAGTACTGAGCACAGTGCCAGACCTAGCACATTAGGGGTCAGAGGCAAGCTTCCCTTGGCAACAACCATTTGTTGTATTTATCACAAACAAGAAGGAGACCTAATTAGAAATCTACACAAATAAAAAACTAAGTTAACAAACATCAATAATAAATATCAAACAATAAAATAATCTGGTATATGCAAATTTCAGCTTCGTTTTTTAACTGTGTCCCAGGTGGGGTTTGCCTTTTAATTTTGTCTTACTGTGTTGCTATCCACATACACTCCACACCATTATACCCATCAGTGCTCTAGATCTTAGGATCCTTTTCCCCCTGATATTCAGTTTTTCTTTTTAATTTTGGGGGGGTTGTTGCCTCGTCGTATGCTCCATTTACCGTTGAGGCATGAATTCAAAGAAACACACGGTGAGTTGTTGTTATACAAAATGTCATTTGCGGGTTTAGTGTTCTTTAAGTGTCAAAAAGCTCAGTCTGAATAGCTTACTTTTGATTTTGGTCATAAAGTAAATCACCTGAAGTGGAATCAGTGCAAACAAAGCAATGGCAGAATTGGTTTAGCAGCTAATTGACTGGAAGACATGACAAATCCAAGTGCGCTGAGGCAAGAGAGGTATCTGGCAGGCAACAGGACATACACACAGGTAACTTGCAGGTAAAGCAGCTGTGCTGGACAGTTTAAGCCAAGAGGCACACATCACTCAGAACCATAGACGTGCAGGCACAGAGTGCAGGAAAAAACCAAAACCAAAACAGGACTGCTTGGGAAGGCTGCCAGGATGTTGGAGAGACTGGCGGATCCACTTGGAAAGGAGTCAGAAAAAACAGCTTGAACTGCAGACACAGGTGGGACTGCTGGGGATGGCAGCTCAGAAGCTGGAGAGACTACGAAAACAGCTTGCGAGGACAAGTTGGTTGGTGGCAGGAGACAGGGGGACTGGATCGGGAGGGGAAGCCCAGAAGCAGGAAACAAATAGGATGTCCTGGGAAAAAGTGCAGGTAAGTACAAATAAGGACCGCTGAGATGTCAAAACCCAAAAGTTACTTAACTAAGGAAAAACGCGGACTTATGATGATGAGGCTTAGAAGGGAAGGCTTGGAGGAGGAACTACAACACGGAGGCTGAGAATGAGGAGTAATCATCGGGGGCAGCGAGGCAGATAAAATCAACTTCCCAGGAAAACCTGCAGGAACTAAGTAATATTTTTGCATGAGTGTGCTTGTGTGTACCTGTGCGTGTGAAGACAGTCATATGAACTAAAACAAAGACACGCAATCAAAAAAGTTGAAAAAACTTCAACTCAAAGTGAAAAAGCGCCCCATGTCATCTCTTTTTCGTCCCGAGTCATCATAAAATATGCCTGGAAACGGCCATCGTGGTGGTGAAGCTCCTGGACCAACTGGTGGTACTCCCCATGGTCCACCCTCTTTTTAGGGTCTCATGTGCCCAAAAAACTATTTACTGACAGCCTCTACAATCAGAGATAAAGCAGGTACCCTCTGCCTGAACATTTTAGGAACTAGATACTAATTACTGTCAAATAACTTAAATAAATAAATAAACGGTGGATTGATTACACGGGAAGGTTAGAATAAGGAGGTGAGTGGTTGCCTGGCAACAATAAAAAGGCACAGCAAGCATTTTTTTTTTATTTTTATCACTAGTACCATTCAATCTTTTTTTAAAAGAGGCAGTGTGGCACACCTTAAGTTTTGCAACCTGCAAAATGTTTTCCAAGTGATCGGGGCAACCTCACGACCTTGAATTGACCTTATTATGGTCAAATATTAATTGTTTTTCATGCTAAAATGGCAGCTTGTATTTCAGCTGAGTAAAAAAACATTTTAAACTACAGTTTATCAGACATGTATAGACCTCACCCCCCTATCAGAGTGCATTACATGCATAACACAGAACAAACCTTAAGATGAAATGTCCTAGAACAAAGCCCATGTGCGTCAAACCACCCAAGTGGCTGCACGCAATGTGTCTTTCTTTGCTGATGATATCATGAAAGATCAACATCAGAAATCATACTATAAACCATCTCATGATTATTTATTTGCTGTCCTCTGTTGATTTGGTAACTGTGTTTTTCCTGGAAATGGAGTCATAGATCACTGGGAATGAGTCATTTGTTAAATTGTTATGAACACTGATATATAAAACAGTTTACAGCAGATTGAGCACTGACAGACAGACAACAGATTTTGACACAAGGTTGGAAGGACAGACTCAGGATCAGCTCTGGGACAGAAAAGAAACATGAACACACAGAAACAATGTCAAGCTGGACAGAGAAACAAAGACAGGTTCACGCTGTAAAGGGATTCAGAGAGGCAGAGACAGAAAAGGGCTCTGACTGGGAGACATGAACCAGATCTAAGTGGGGAAACTGGCACAAGGAGAAGAATGGGGACAGGAGATCTGGGCAGCAGAGAGACTAAGGAGGGGGAGGAGGCAAACAACTCAGGTGTCATGTTTACAATGTCAGTTTTAAAAATCCAAGTCAATGCCCTGAGCTGCTGTTGACCTTCTTTATGATTTCTATGCTTTTAACTCTTTGATGTTCTTGTCCTGGATTCAAAAGGCTGATTCACATCCATTGCTGTACATGTACGTGTCATGACTATCAGTTTATAACTACAATTTGCATATTTTTGCAGTTTGTTTAATCTTGCACATAAATGTGATCACACCTCTGAGGAAACTGGGTGGTACCCAGGGTAGTCCCTGCAATTACAGTTCTCCACACAATGAGCTGGTGTCTTTCCACAGTAAATTACTGCATCATTGGCAGACATCCATCAAAGGCACACCACTTGTCAGAGTCTGAGACGCATGTAACGACAGGACAGACTGAGCTGCAAAGAATTTCACTTTATTTAATATTGACCATGTTGTTTTTTTTGTTGTTTTTTTTAAGAAATCCCTGGAATTTATACAGATGACATGTACAGAGGTTCAGCTTCAGCCACTCGGTCTTCTTGCATGCATTTGACTTGTTTTGAGATACAAAAAGCTTCTTTACATACGTTTGAATTTTCTTGGCAGTGTAGCATTGTAGACATGGCTCACTGTTTCACTGCTTTCTTTGGATGAGATGGCAAGTGTTAAATCATAACAGGCAAAAATCTGATGGCAGTTATTCAGTGGCTGACAAGGGCGAACACGCTACAACGGCCCAGGTACATTTTCATCTGGAGAAAAGTGCTGCAGCTTCAGAAACAATGTCAATTCAAAAACACATATGAAAATCCAAAACGAATGCGACAACGGAAATGTCCTGAAAATCGAAAAAATGTGCAATCAAAGTCAAAACTACTCCTGGCGACCTGGAGAGAGCGTGTTTGCTTGACTTGTTTTTTAGAAGAGAAGTGAAGTATAGAGGTGACATAAAAGGGTACGTATTCTTTTTAACATTTGGCCGTAGTCTTTTACGAGGGCCTGGAGAATATCTGATGTGTTCACTGGGCACGCAGCATTTTTCTGGTGCATTTATCTTATCTTACTATATAATGACGAAAACTCTGTCTGTGTGTCTGTGGGCGTCTCTGTTCCATGTTTTTCTCCTCACTGACTTGGTCAATCCATGTGAAATTTCGCACAGTAGTAGAAGGTCATGGGAGGATGCGAATGAAGCAATATTACATCAATTGGCCAAAGGGGGGCGCTATAGCAACCAATTGAATTTGCTTTGAATGGGCATATCTCATGCCCTGTATGTTGTAGAGACATGAAACTTTGCACAGAGATGCCTCTCCTCATGAGGAACAAATTTACCTCTAGAACCCATAACTTCCGGTTATATACGATTTTCCGCCGTTTTGAATTTTTTGAAAAACACTTCAAATCGATCTCTTCCTAGGAAATTTGACCGTTCTGCATGAAACTTGGTGAATATAATCTAGGGACCAATATCTAAAGTTCCCTCTTAGCAAAAGTTGGAAAACTTACTAAAACTGAGCTTCTATAAGGCAATGAATATTGTGGAGGGCGTGGCTCATCACATAAAGGTGTATAACATCTCAAGGGTTTCACTGATCACCACGCAACTTTGTAGGCATATGACCACACATAATCTGAGGGGACCCCTCCATTATTGACCCCATCAAACAAAATGGGGACGCTAAAGAGCTAATTTCTTATCTAGGCCTAACCGCCATATCAATTTTTACTAAACTTGGTAGATATGTAGAACAGGACGCCTCAAGGTGACTGGAGAAATTTAACTCTAACTGGCAACTGGGTGGCGCTATAACAACAGAATTTTTTTTAAAAAAAATGCTTAAAAATGGCTAAAATGCGACCGATCGCTGTGGCTCCCCCTGTGGACCAATGTTGTTTTTTTTCCCTAATTTTTGGTATGACTAAGTCATGGTATGGTATGCTGTACATAATCACTGAAACTGTCAGCGTGTCATTCTGTCAGTCAGTCATTCTGTCTGTCCCACGTTTTTCTACTCACTGACGTGGTCAGTCTCTGTGAAACTGCACATAGGCATTGAGGATTGGCATAGGTAGAAGGTGACAAAGCTACCAATGGGTATGGACTAGTTTATATTTATTTTTGTGTTTTTAACTCCACACTTGTATTTATAGTGTGCTTGCTGTTAATGTGGGTTTTTTTTGACTCGTTGCAGCACTTTTTTCATTTGCAGAACTTTTTCATTGTTGCATTTCTGTTGGATTTTTGTTTTTAAATTGCCGTAATTTCTGAAGCAGCAACATGGTTCTTGTATTAGAAATGTTTTAGGCCAGTGTAGCACCTTTGCCTTTGTTGGCCACTGTACAACTGTGACACGTGAACCATGTACAGGTACCGATGTACTGATTATGATGATACAAAGGATGATTGCAGTGGATTTCTCGCCAACAATGATGCGTCAATTAGACTTTGCCATGACATTTCTCAGAGTTCATTACTTTTTATAGCAGGTGTGCTGCAAAGGGAGTGTCACCCTAAAAGCGAAATAAAGAACATTATGTTCCACTTGCTCCCATGCATCATAAAATACCTGCCAGGAAACCTATTTATTAGTGCGATCTGTACAACAGAATAAACAAATAACTGGATAGAACAGTTCTTGAGGTAAAACACTACGTTCACAGATGATAACACACACACTGATGTTGAAAAATGACAACCAGCTATTACTTTATGAGTATAAGTCACTTCCGACACTTCTGTGTGACTCTCCCAAACAGGGCAAACATTTCAAAAGATAGTTTCAGCTTTTTTCAAGTCTGTCTTACTCACATGCCCATATGTATGTCGACAGAGATAACAGTCACTATAGTAGTTCCTCCAGGCCATACTGGCCCTGAAGAAATCCCCTCAAGTTAAATCCTAAAGTTCAGCCAAAGTTTATATGATGTTTCAACAGTCTGAGTCAGATAAATCAAGTGGTTATCTTCTGAAGTTACAGTCTTTTTGGTGCACAATTCCCTCTTTCTACTACTATTACTCTGCTCAACAAAAAAACACTGTTGTGGAAGTTTCACACTGAGCCGACTGTAAATTCAAAAGAAACCCACTCGATTCCAGTATGAACAGGAGGAACGACTTCAGCCAGCACAAAATGGGTCAATGCACATGTGGACATGTGACTGCTGTTGTAAGATTAGGTAATGTGAACTTGTCCTTCAAACAAAGACTTACAATCACACTGTATGTAATATTTCATATTCAGTTTCAAAGTCATAATACAAACCATCTGAATAGTCTTGATACAGGTCCTGCTATACAGGAGCTGTGTGAGTATGTGTGTGTGTGGGATTTTCATCATTTCAGCTCGATAGTAGTAGTAGATATTTGTATACAGTGTTGACAGTGCCCGTAATTATGCTTTTGCTCAAATACTGAAGGCTGTGAAGTAATAATGCCTTCGTGATTTGGCACTTGGTTAATTTACAGTAAAACAATAAAAGGGCATCATGACATACGGGGGTGTAAACAGGAAAAACAGGAGTAAGGCATCAGTGTGACATTTGACGACATAGTTACACTGCACAGAAAAGTCACAGTTGTTTTGCTCTCCTTGGCTGACAGATGAATGAGTCATCTCACTAACAAAGAACTGAAGGTAACTGAGGCGCTGGCTCACGCAGACATCAAGGGAAAGAGGGAGGAGCCGCACACTTAGGTGGCATTGTATTGGGAGTTATTTGTAACTGTGTATGACTTAAACATCACACATTAAATTGAATTTTCGATCATGTGTGCGTATTAGTGAGAGGATAAGTGCTACAGGCAATTGAAAAGAATATTAACGGGATCAAAAAGGAAACAAAGCAGCGCCTTTGCGTACATGGAGGGAGATATATCATGCCCAGGCATGCAGTGCATGATACCAAGGAGATAACACTGAAAAAAAAAAACACAAAAGGGGTGACTCATGTAAAGGACTTTCACCTGTGTCCTATAGCTATACAGTTTAATTGAGGTGTTAATTCCCATCATTACAATAGAGAGAAACTCATCATAATTTCCAGCAGGTGAAGTCACCACACCTTGAGGAAGAAGTGTTTTATGTAACTGCAGTTTTTTTGTTTTGTGAAGATAATCAGCCCATTCGCCAGAAGAATCCTCTGTTGGCATTCTATGTTTCTGCAAACCACTGATACGTTACATTTGTACGTTTCATAGTGGCGCCACCAAATTCAGGTGTATTTTTGTGAGACGTGTGGCTTTTCCAGTGGCACTTGTGCCACCAAGAACAGGGGGAGGGGGTTAGCAGGGCACTGGTGGCATTTCCAGCGGTGATTGTGCCTCCAAATGTGGGTGTTTTTTAATGGGAAATTGGTGGTATTTCCAGCAACGATGGTGCCACCAAAATCAGGTGTTTTTTAGCAAGACATCAGCAACATTTCCAGTGGCACATATGCCACCAAAAACAGGATATGTTTTAGCGGGATACTGGTGGCATTTCCAGCAGTGCCAGCACCAGCTGGTAACACATCAACAACATTTCCAGCGGTGATTGTGCCACCTAAAGTGGGTGTTTTTTAATGGGACATTGGTAATATTTCCAGCAACAGTGGTGACTTCAGTGGCATTTCCAGCGGCAATTGTCCCAACAAAATCAGTTGTTTTTTAACGAGACATTAGCAGAATTTAAAGCTGTAATTGTGCCACCAAAATCAGGTATTTTTTAAGACATCAGCAACCTTTCCAGTGGCACATATGCCACCAAAAACAGGACAGGTTTTAGCGGGATACTGGTTGGCATTTCCAGCAGTGCCAGCACCAGCTGGTAACAACATTTCCAGCGGTGACTGTGCCACCAAAAGTGGGTTTTTAGCAGGACAATGGTGGCATTTCCAACTGTGATTGTGCCAGCAACAGCGGGTGTTTTTTAGCCAGAGATCATTGGCATTTCCAGTGGTGACTGTGCCACCGACAGTGGTTTTTTTTTGAGAGACACTGGTGGCATTTCCAGCAACAATTGTGCCACCAACAGCAGGTGTTTTTAGTGGGACATTTGCAGCATTTCCAGCAATGATTGTCCCACCAAAAGCAGGTGTTTTAAGCCAAAACATAATCTTTTCCTATCAATATCCAAGTGGTTTTTGTGCCTAAACCTAACCACACATTAACCACAATGTTACTGAAACATAAAGAAACGCAAAGTTTCAACATATCCTCTACATAATTACGTACAAATGTTAAATATCCGTGGTTTGCAGAAACGTACAATGCCAAAACATTAATTCTGGCGACTAGGTTGAAATAATAAATCAGGTTCATAGACATTCTGGCATTAATAAGTGGTAATACTTGGTCCAGATGGTTCAGCCTCAGAAGCGAATATCAAGATGTTTGTGCTAGTTTTTTGCCATACTATTCACATTTATTTGAAAATGTAGTTAAATCCCATTACAAACCACAGCAGGAACCACACGATGATTAAGCAACAAAATATTTTCTTTGTGGTTTGACTTTCTGCCCCTTTTGTGTCTCAGTTAATTTAATGTCATTGTCATCAAAATGCATTAAAATTCAAACTCACTTCTTTTTATCTTTCCGCAAAAACAAAGTAGTTGTGTGTAAATATGTGCAGTAACATACAAGACAGAAAACATACAGTAAGGTATGGCCAGCTTATGTTTTTAGGCATACAGGAACATCTTTCACTTTTGATCAGAAAAGTATCTCAAATCTAAACCCGCCAGTGTCTGACACAGCAAACCTGAGGTAGGTTACACATCAGCTCTGTTTCTGCATCGTCTCTAAACCTGTAATCATAGACAGAAAAAAACTGAAGAAGTTATAATGCTACCTTTAGTAATGCCTTTTCTGTGTGACACTTTCAGATAAAGGCAGCTTCTGTAATGCTAACATAGCGCTGTGTGCTACAGTTTTTGAGATTTCACATCACCTCTTGTTTGATAATACGGGAACCGCTCACATGCTGATAAATATGGTCAGCACGTTTAATAGATGCTGTTGTGAGATGCAGTCTGTTGTTGCACACCCTATGAATACGTGTCCGTACTTAAAACAGCTGCTTGTTTGATAAATGCAGCTCAACAGCACAGGAAATAGCACCTGATAACCCACAGTAGCCTGAAATTGATGGGAATTTTCTGCAGCAGAAAAGATGTAACATGAGAGTTTATTTTTTTTTTTTTTTTTGTTACACCCTAAGCCTGATAAACTGGAAGCCCTGTATTGTTTGGCATCTCCATGGCATCTCTTCCTTGGAAAATGACGGCATAAAGTTAGTCAATAATAGAGCCCGTTTAAAGGAAGCAGAGGTTCTTCTGGAAAGTCCAACCATGTGACATACAGGTGACTTTTGTACAGTGAGGTTCAAAGCATTAACAGTAAATGCCAGAGTGAATAAAACCTCAAATACGCTCTCTCAGATTTTGGTTGCCTATGCACTGTAGATCGCTGAGTTAATAAACAGTGCCACTGAGCTCTAACTTAATTTTCCTGCAGTTAGCAGCCAGTCAGAAGCTGTAGCCCTCCAGCAGAGAAACTTCTTATGTTACAGCTAATCTAGAGCATCCCTTCAAAAAAACAGAACAGGGAGGAAAACCATTACATGTTTTTTTTTACAACAAACAAAAAAAACTGCAGATAAACAAAATAAATACCCCTTCTTTAAGGCACAGTATGTCATGTTCTTAGATGTTACAGTGCTGCTTGATGATGATATTTGTAGACTCTCAAGGTGTTAAAGTGGCATCACCCTCCAAGATGTTTCAGCTACACAAACAATGCTCTCATGTTTTAACAGTTTTTGCATTATGATTAGCTATTTCTTCATCAAAGAAACTAGCAAAGCCTTTGTCAATAGCCAAAGGTCATTTCATGGATGTCTTATCAATATGTATAAGTCTTAAGCTTGTCAAGAATCCTGACACACCAAGCTGACAGCTGGCTGTCCGTCAGTGTCTGTCGCCCTAATTTTTGCAATGTGTCCCACATCGTTGGCACTAGTCAACACTTGACGGTTGTTTTTCGATTGATTCAGCATGTTGAATGGCAGCCTGTCGGTAAATGAAAACACTCTGATTGACAGCTCAGCGTACGAGAAGAGAAATGCAAATGAAGAAAGCAAACAAATGACTATGATCAAAAGGGCGTGGGATCAAAACAGACTTATTATATTATGTAAGATTATTTTTTGCCATTGAGCTCTTTAGCAGAAACAGTTTGCAATTGTTTGTGTTATTGATCGCTAGTGCACAGGAAATATTTTTTGTTTTCTTAACATTGGGTTGTATTGTTGTTACAGTCTGGTATGAAGAGTTATTTCCTCTCTCGCAGACGCACAGTGTCCGTGCTAGTTGGTCATTGGCTGTAGTCTTTGCGGTGTGCTCAAGTGCAACTTTCTGGCCGAGACACAGGCAATGTGAGACAATGCAGGGTTTCCCACACATTCGTCTGTCGCCTAGCTTTAATTTTCTATTTTTGGAGCTGGACTGTTCATTGAGAGTTATAGTGGAAAATATATACTGTTGAGTTATTCACAGTTCCACAGTCTTGCAGTGCAGAGCTCACTCTGGGCACAGACGGAGCAGCAGAACATCAGCCGTCATGAAAGTGAAACTTAACCGTTTATTGCGCTGGGTCTAAAACTTAGCTTTCAGTCACAAACAGCTGCTCCTCTCATTCATCGATCTGATCTGATCAGCTGTGATCGGATTGACTAATCAATCATCCACCCTGCTGTTTAAAAACTCCAAAACTTCTGCTGATGGAAGAAAAGAAGAGTTCCGCCTGTGCTGCGTTCACAGACCTGCAAAACCCTCTGGATTTAGAGAGGAGACACAGACTCTTCCCACCAAAACCTGTTGGAGTTTTAAAAAGATTACAGCCTGGACTAACATGCCAATCACCTCACGAGACTGACATTAAAACTCTTGCATAATGTCTACCCAACAATCATGCCTCTATTCTTTAAGTACCTCTCATGCTGTCAACACTGCTGTCAGCTACACTCACAAATGGTGTGAACGTAGTTGTATTTAACGCCCATACTGAACTAAATATCAACTCTAACAGTTGTCACTAATGCTGAGAGGTCACAGAGGACCTGTTTAGCCACCTGGTGATTAGTCACTTCCCCACATCTTGCCAAAGAGTCATAAAGTAGATCAGGTTGTTACAGAAAACACACAAAGTCAGCTGCACCGCACCTGAACTGATAGCCAGGGCTTCGATGCACAAAACCAACAACATATAAATACAAAACAAATGAATAAATACATAAATAATTTCATTTCCCTGAAATAATGAATTGTATCAGAAACCACAGAGCGGGGTGGCCTGGCTGTACAACAGGACCGTGCAATGTGTGGAAGGTTTGCAGGAGTGACGGCCCCTTCATTCAGACCCCTCCACTCACAAACACATACAGTATAAACATGTTTCATCAGAGGTTACGCACAGCAATAAAATCCTAACTGCTTTGTGCCCAACATGGCACACCCAGGCTCTGACCTCCAGAAAAATGGCCAGTGATAATTGGCAATGATTGGAAAGTATAAAAGCTTTAGAAAAGTTGGATTACAGAATATTTTCAACAACAGAAAATTAATGTACAATGAAAAAAAAAAGAAGCTACATAACAGGACCGCCATGCTTTGAGCCGCAGCCAAGCACATGTTGTCACAGTGGTCAGATGTCATGGCATGCAGGTTTGTATTAAGAGAGGTTTTTTTTTCTGAAGTACTGATTTGCGCAGTAATTTATATGTTTCAGAACAACACTCGAGGGGAAAACAGGCAGACATCAACTGGAGCGTGACTTCAAGCAAATATTAATTGTCACGCTGTTCTGAGGCACACCATACGTTCACCCTCAAAAAGCTGTGATGTGATTGCTCAAACAAATGTGAACACGTCTGGCTGCTGAGAAGCAGTGACAGTAGGAACCTGGAAAAAACATGTATAAATTCAAAAATGAATTTTCATGGGAAGAAATAAACTCCACAAAGAGAAGAGAAAGTCAAGAGTGTATGAACCCCTTGAGGTCAGTCAGTGGTTTGTGGCTGCGAGGCCAGCGTGCAGCTTCAGTCTCTTTAGTGAAAGAGTGAGTCAAATGTCTGTCATCTCCTCACTGCCAATGTCTCCAACACCAGCATGGAAATGTTGTTAGTACTGGCACTTGCAGGCTCAATAATCACTGAGCATGCAGAGAGAGATGCACAGGTCCTCCTGTATAGACCCATTGTCTTTTCAGTCTCCTCTCGGCAAGCTGTGCAGCTCAGGAAACACACAGTCACACTGCTAGTCCACACACATACAGGATGACCCCAGTAATTAGGAACAGGATACAAGTAAAAATGTGATGGACAGGAAGTGGGGTGGCGGCTGACATCATATAAAGAGACAGAGGTATTTCTCCCTCCTGTCTCCCATTTCAGTCAGGCAGAAGCAGACTCCCAAAGACCCACGGACCACTGGGTCCTCACCCCGAGGGGCTCTCTGGTCCCTGGCGATGGGGTGTAGGTTCAGGAAGGGGAGAGGGGTTGGCTGGATGACTGTGGGTTGGACGCAACATTCAGGCTCGTGTCAAACGGCTGACAGTTGTGTGGACTTCGATGTAGGCAGATCCAGCAGAGCCTGCACGGTCACGCCCACCTTCACCAGGCCACGCTCTTCTAGGATGTGGTGGGGCAGACACAGCTTGTCCTGAGTAGGCAGAGAGACGTCTTTCGTCAGTTACACTCAGAAACATACAGGCCTGACTTACGTGGCTTCTCCTCACCTTCATTGTTCAGAGGGTTGGTTCACCCAAATTACAAAGAAATCCTACTTAGGTGTAGTCGTATCTAACCAATCTAACCATGCAGATAGTTTTGGTTTTATTTGTTGATATTCATTTCTGAGATTTCTGTGATCTGTTACTGTCATTGAATCTCTGGCTGTGTTATGTTTAATTAAATAATTGTAACAATATTTTGGGTAGACCTGGGACTTTCCTTAAAGGGATAGTGCACCCAAAAATGAAAATTCAGCCATTATCTACTCACCCTCATGCCGATGGAGGCTCTGGTGAAGTTTTAGAGTCCTCACATCAAATGATGTTTTTTGAAACAACTTTTTATGTCGGGGCTGCAGCACACTTAGATCACTATGGATGAGCATGTTGGAGATATTTTGTGATTCAATTTTGTGTTCTTGGACGTTAGTCTGGGGCACCGTCAGCCATTAGGTGTGCTAGCCGCTCCCCCCGCTGATCTCCGCAAGGGATGTGAGGACTCTAAAACTTCACCAGAGCCTCCCTTGGCATGAGGGTGAGTAGATAATGGCTGAATTTTCATTTTTGGGTGCACTATCCCTTTAATGACCTTTGTGGCCAATAAAAGCACATTAATGAAACTTTCCACAGTAACAGCACGCTGCTTCATTCTCTAACCCTGATCACTTTGTAAAGGATCAGTTCACTCAAAGCAAACAAAAAAACATAATCTATTTTAGCTGGTTTTGAGATATTTGTAACCCAGTTTTGTGCACAAGCATCACAATTAGCCTCAGAGGGCTATATATATGGATTTAATATCAAGGGCAGGGGTCGGCTCAAGAGCCACAAACAGCTCTTTAGCCCCTCTACAGAGGCTCCCTGTTGCTTTGACAAAAATTACACAGAAATAAATAATATTTATTTTTTCAACATCTTAATTTTTAAATGTGTAGCCTATTCACATAATACAAGAAATGTTTCAACATGTCGTCAACTAAAATGTCAGTTTTTCATCAGTGGCCTGGTGCCTTTTCCTTCAAATTTTGCCAAACCTCAATAGCGGTGGCTAGTCTTGAGTATTCCTTGTTAGCTAGCTACTGTCTGGATTACAAATCCAAAAAAGGAAAAGTAAGGGACATAGAGAATATAATAATGTGTGGATGGATTTGTATGTTTTCACCGCCAATGCCGCAAAGTCAAAGCACAACATAATCATAAATAGTCCGCTGCAGAGTAGCCACCACCTGGCAACTTTTTATGTCGGGGCTTCAGGACACTTGGATCACTACGGACAGGCAGTATGGAGTTATTTTATGGTTTCAATTCTGTGTTCTTGGACGTTTTAATCTGGGTCGCCGTCAGCCATTAGGTGTGCAGTTGTGCTGCTAGCCACCTCTCCCTCGGATTTCCGTAAGTGATGTGAGGACTCTAAAACTTCACCAGAGCCTCCTTCGCCATATGGGTGAGTAGATAATGGCTGAATTTTCTTTTTGGGTGCACTATTAGATTTAATAGTCTGCGTTTCTTTAATTATAAGGCTCAAAAGAACTACCATGCTCAACTCAAATGTTTTTATAGTATAACAAGTGACCACCCAAATATCCCAAAATAGCAAAGGAAGGTGTCAGCACTCACAAATATATGACACTTTATGATGCACAGCAGTCAAAGGAAATTGCCTTATTTCAGCCCTTGGCTTTCAAATATGTTTTGTAGCTCCAGAGAGATTTTTTAAGTTTTAATCTTTTGGCCAAAAATGGCTCTTTTGATAGTAAAGGTTGCTGAGCCCTGATCTGGGGTTGTATCTGTGTTTAATCATGTTTAATATAAAAAAAAATACATTGCTTAACTTTAGCTGGTCGTTTTCTAAATTAAAAATTGAAGTCAAGTGAATGCATCAAGTTACTAAAACTGTATTGGTGGAATTCAATCATTGAAATTCAAGCAATCCAGCCTGAACCTCGACTTAACGGGGTGAGAAGCTCATTTGTTCCTCAGTCTGTCAACCTGTTAAATCAGGCGAACAATCAATGTAATACGTACTGAGTAATATGTTGCACTGCATCCACTTTTCATAATGACTCTGGTGATTTCTGGCATTTGTTGTAGGATTTGGTTATTTGCTTGCTTGCTAAATGTTGTTTTGTATTTTTGTATTCAGGTGTTATTCATATGAAACAGTCGATGTCCTGGGACACAAGACAGATTTCAGAATTTTATTCTAACAATACAGTGAGATCAAATCAAATAAAATATAAGCTGCCCTCTGTGCTGTCATGTGATCTAAGAAACACAAAGTGCACTTGAGAAACTGGAAACCCTGGGCACGTGAATTTAGGCTTAAAGTAAACTTTTTTGGCATTGCAAAAACTTGAAATTACTCATCTTAAATTTCAAAGCGGAGAATTCAAACCACATAAATGTACATTTGTGTTTTAAAAAGATATATATTTCAGTGCTATACATGTATTAATATTCTTCAGCAGTGGTTTAATTAATTTTATTGGCTTCCACACAAACCGCGCCCTTTGATTTAATTTGTGTGGATGTAATTTTAAGAGTGGCTGACATTTACATGCCTTTCAATACTTACCGCTATATAATTGTCTCGTAATAAGAATTTGATATATTTATTTGTCAGGCAGGTCTTGCTAAAGAAAATGAAAATGAATGCTTTTTTAATTTTCATTAGCCACGCAATACATTTTCCATCAGTCAGTGCAAACCAGACGAATTAGTCAGCATGACAGAGCATGGAGAGATTTAGTACAGTCAGGCAATATTACTGTACATTTGTTAGTTGATCTCATTATTAAATCATCATCAAAATCTGAACAAGAAAAACATTAAGTAAATGTAAACTGCATGTTTTTAATATATTATATGTAATATGATATTATTACCTGTGTGACACCCAGCTTCTTACAGGCATCCAAGAAGTTCTCCACATTCCTACGGCATTTAGCCATGCTAAGCTTTGGCTGGAGGCCACAATATAAATCATGTTAGACATTCAAAGCAGAACACACGAAACATTTCATGACATTGTGTGGTTACTGTCGGTCATGCAGACAACACTGCAAATCATTATTAACAGAATGAGAAAGCTCATTTATCATCACAAAGTGATATCTGTCATTCAAAATAAAAAACTCCCTGCTGCTTACCACTGCAGGAGACGGCACATGGATGCTGGCGACGGACCGAGGACAAATGTGATTGGCTAAATGGCAAAGGACGACCCCATCCATCAGAGCAGCTCCAACATCGTCTGGGAGCAACACCTTCAGTCTGGACTCGATATTCTGCAAACACATTAACAATGACCTCATGAAATCACTGTCCCAGAACACAAAAGGAGTTTTATTTATTTCGTTTAATGAAACCATTCACATCGAGCTCTGTCGCCTCTACAGACGCTCTGTTCTTTATTTACCATGAAGGCCCTGCAGCCAACAGTGCAGCTAGAGAGCTGCAGAGAGTGTCCAGGCCTGCACTGCACCGTGCGAGTTAGTCATATTTGGGCACGTTTACAAAATAATGTCACTACAGTAAATACTGTGAGAAAAGCTGTTTATGCAATCATATAAACTAATAATCCCATCTCACGTCTTGAAATATCATTTTGATTTCCAGAGAAAAAAGTGTTTTGCTTTAAGAAAAAAAAATCCTGAGGCATTTCGTGGAATTCAAGGTACTTCCAATACACCTGAGGACTTGATGTGTTTGGCAAGCACCAAGTCTGCAGATTTAATCGAGCCAAGCTGCAGATCATTTGATTTGCATGAACTGCTGTTGAATAGGATCTGATGCTGGGCTTTTCAAAGACACATTGTGTGCATATCTGGAAAGTAAATGAAGTGCAAGACAGGTCTATTCTGGGCTTTGAGTGAAATATTAGCTAAATAGAAGACACTTTGAGAACGCTATGCGTGCACTTTTTCCCACAAGATGAGGGCTATATAGTGTTGCACGGTATACCGGTACTAAAATAGTACCGCGGTACTAGAGTATTCCAAACGGTACTATACTGCATTTGGAAAATACCGGTACTTTGAAATTGATTCAATTCATTAGTTTAGTTAATTTATTTTACTAATTTATGCACACAAACGCCTTTCTTGTTCCTATTGGAGCACAGATTGCGCAAGTGGTGTGTATGACAACACCTGTATCAACATTCGCAGCTGGCGCACGTGAAAAAAGGCAAGAGAAAGTCTGAATTGCAAAGGGAGACAACACGAGACAACACAAACTTGGTGGAATATTTGAGTTACCAAACCGTGATGTCCGTACTGAGGTACTTACCGAACCATGATTTTTTTGGTACCGTTACACCCCTACTATTTATTGTTCTAAAGGTTTGTATCCAAAAGGACTTTTCCTTAGGAAAAGTACCGAAGAGTATCGAAAAGTATTGAAATTCATATTGGTATTGGTACTGAAACAAAGATTTTGGTATTGTGACAACACTAGGGCTATACGTTGTGAGGAAGTCTTAGTCAAATAGCCTGATGTTGTCAGCTCAACAAAAAAACAGTGACTGAATGAACATGGGAGATTTTTGTGGATTCTTGGAACTTTAAATCTCCTTGGACCAGAAATCTATGGCCTACACTTTAACGTTTTATCTCACTCACATATCCTCCTGTGACCCGAACTTTTGTTTGGTATGCAAACTAAATATTGTCAGCGATATTAAAGTCCCATTATCCTCAAACAAGACAACAATAAAGTCCATTGTTGCCATATCAAACTGCAAACATTATTAATCATAAATAAACAAGTTTCAACTATAACATCTGATCAGGTTTTGGTCCTTATCCAGTTTTGTGTCAGGATCGGCTGCAGACTGACTTGGCAGGGATGGCTGCCATCTTGTTTTTACATGGATTGGTATATTGTGCTCTTACTACCACTAGATGGCACAAAAAAAGTGTCCACAAATGCGGAAGTCAAGTAAACCCAAAATGTGATGTCCTGACATGAGGACACAGAGGGCCTTTCCCAAACCATCCCCTACACCCTCTCCCTACCCACTTTCACTTCATTCCGCGTTCACGTGGGGGGTCAGCCACACTGAGTGACATCCCAAACCAACTAGTGAGGAGTCTAAGTGAGTTTTAAATCCCTCTGACAGTGAGCCTGCATCGATGTTGACTTACTGACCATGTGCAACGCCGTATTGTGTTCGCCATGGAAGACGCTCCGTACAAATCAAGTTCTGTGACTACCCTTACAAACATAAACCGCTCAAACTATGATAGACATTTATGGGCCTATTGTCATACAGACGTTAACATCTTAAAGGTTAGCTTGTATTGTCATAGATTTAACCATTTACTGCAACAAATGGAGATAGTTATACTTGGTGCTGACGGCTCCACTCTTAAGATGCTCCCTGGATCAGACAAGCAGCATGCTAAACTAGCACAGGGGAGCGCAATGGGAATGGGCTGTGATTGGTGTGTGACTGATTAGAAGCAATGATTCAGTCAGCTAGTTGTCAGCTGATTACAGCTGCGTATGACTTCCGTTTCCTACACAAACTAATGCAAAGCTTCATTTTTCATCAGTTTCTAAGATTAAGAATAAACCTTCATACTCAACATATTGCATACTCACTAACATACTCAACTGGTCTAGTTTTGTGCTGTTGTGGTGACAGATGGAGACCTCCTGTAGTTACTTCATATATTCTTTACTGATAGTGCTGAAGTGTTTTCATTGTTTGAACTATTACTGAAGACTGACAAAAGTCATCTTCACTCACCATTTCACTCTTTCTCTCCAACTTGGCTTTGGTCTCTGCCCTTTTTTGTCAAATGAATATTTGTATAAATTTCCCCCCTCCCATATGTTGTATCTCTAAATGGAAATATGGAAATGACCCATATTTATTTTATACATAAATGGGAACTTGATACGTTTCTCAGAAGCCAAAGGCATATCTAAATTCAGCTGAATCTGTCTCAACATCTTTTAGCGCCCAAAAGTTCTTGCTGATTGCGTTCCTGTACATGAGGGTGGTGGGGGGGGGGGGGGGCAGTATTGTAAGCAAAGTCCAGGTCCTGCAGCTAGTTGGGCAGAGTCCAGTGAATGCTGTGTGTTTGTCATCGAGAGCCAGTAAACGAGGGGCAGGCACAGGATGTGAGACATGGTAGGTTCTTTCTGGTTTTCTCCATAAAGTTGATGGACAAGGGGTTGTTCTGCTCAGCATGGTGTTTTCTAAATGTGAAACTCTGCACTTTCCTTTGTGTAATCTGACCTCCACTGTAGTTCTATCCAGAACACTTTCCTGGGAACGCAAAGTCGTGTAATCTCTCACAAGCCATGACAATGATTTGATTGAGACAGAAAGTTCACTCAGTCACGACCTGACGTCTTGGTCAAGGTCAAGACTTTTAAGCCAACATGGACAAAAAGGCCTTGAAATGTTGAACACTGCCACTTGCATCTAAGAAGTTCTCCACATTGCATTATTATTAGTCAACATAGATGGTGTCCTAACTGATTGTAAAAGACGTCAGTGGCTGGTTTCCTAGTAAAGGGAACATTTGTTCTATTATGCCTGTGCATGCCTTACATTCCTTGCCTTGCTGCTGTCAACTATTAAACAGCCTCCCGCTTTGTGTCCTTTCTGTCATTGGTGTGATGTTATCTGGTTGTTTATAATCATGTCGAGCACAAAGTACACAGCTACCTATTACGTCAAGTGATTTCAAGTTCGTGTCATTAACTCAGTGAGCTACATGCCACTGAGGTCTCTATTGGTTCTTTGGTCTTGCCAAGCACATGATGTCATATCTCTGTCCTTGTTCTTCTAGACAATCTGGGCCACCCTAAATCTTATCTTCCAACTGTTTTCCGTCTCCTATCTTTGCTTACCTTTGGTTTTAAGCCAAGGACACCATGCTCTTCTACTCACACGGTTTAGGTGTGTCCAACAGTCTCTATCTTGGTTAAAGTTTGATTCTTCAGTATTTCTGTACAGACAACTTGCAAGCAGACACTCAGCTTCACTCATCTTTTTTTTATTTTGCACAATCCAGATTAGGATGTCAACTTGCCTTCCCTTTTGTCTTCATGGTGTGATGCTTCAGATCTTAAGCTTGACTTTTTTCACAGAGATCATGAAGGTATTGGCACCAGGATATGAGACAGACCAATTAGGTTAAATGCCACTGACAATAATATGGTTCATCCAGTTATTCTTACTCTTCCTCATCCGCATAATGGGCCTCATTCAACAGTACCTTGCTACCAGTGGCGACTGCTGGTCTTTCAAACAGGGGAAGTTCACTTTAAGTTTACATCATAAAATTTGTCATATTGTAGCGAGGCAGTAACTTATAAAAGGAACATTTGATTTAAGCCGTTTTTCAACCACACTCATGCCACAGAACCACAGCAAAACACACCTCAAAGATTTTCAGATGGGTTTAAACACCTGAATTGTGGTGAAAATGAGCTATATCGCTTATGGAAATAAGAAACTCCGGACGACACTCGCCACTGGCATATATATCCGCATGGGACTGAGCTCGAAATGCGAATCATAAAGGGGTTCAGCCTTTTAGACAATTACTCCAAACATCATGCATACCACCGAGCGTCCTCTCCCGCCTACCACTCCATTAGGTCCCCGGGAAGCTGAACCTCCCTGGAAGTGACAATTTTGTCGTATTTATCCAATGACTGTCTCCCTTTGCTGCATTAAAAAAACCTGCCCAGCGCTGTCTCATAGGAATTCTTGGAGGCTCCGCGTCCACCGTGCTGACACGAGAATGTATGACAGGGAGGTCGCGTTTGAAAAACAGCTGAGGTTAGAACATCATAGTCATGATGTTAAACGCATCCTAGCGCACATTTAATGCAATGTAAATTCTTATTTTAATGTAAATTCAATAGTGCATATTTGACCATTTCTTCTATGCAATTTTAGGGGAAGTTCAGCCTCCCTTGTTGTCTCAGAGCAATCGCCCCTGCTTCCTACGTTTTTTTCTTAAATTTGTTCTTAAGAAAGGACCTAAGAAAAGTAAGTCAGCTTCATGACATGTTCTTAAACCCCAGAATTGTTTCTTAAAATGATGAATTCCATTGTCTTCAAAAGTTGAAAACAGGTCAATCAATCAAACAATTTTATTTATAAAGCCCAGTATCACAAATCACAATTTGCCTAAGAGGGCTTTACAGCATACGACATCCCTCTGTCCTTAGGACAAAACTCCCCAAAAAAACCTTTAACGGAGGTGCCAGTTGATTTTAATCAGCATAGCTTAACACTCCACTGATCCCCAATAAAGGGCATAAGGCTGCAGGGCATTCAGAAGAACAAAAATTGAGAGAATTAAGTGAAGAATGCCCATCTGAAACTCTAAAAAGGGTAGAAAAAAACACCAATAGCTTCGAGCTGCATGCCAAACAAAGTATCAGATTTAGTAGCCTCAGGAGTTGATATAAAATAGCACAAAAAATACTACGTGGGATGCTTAAATTACATCTTGTTGAAACAAGCCTGCAAATGTTCCACATTACAGTAGCACAACTGTCAGGACTGAGGACAGAGACTGACGCCATAGCGCTCTACAAGATCTGCATGTATGCGCTTGAGAGAGGGACAGAGAGAGGGGGTACTAAGGTGAGGAGGAAGCTGGATTATGTCAAGCAATTTTCTGTAAGTTATCAGCAGAGGTGTATAAAGTACTTGAAAAAAATAACTAAGTAAAAGTATAAGTACCATAACTGAAAATGACTTTGGTAAAAGTTAAAGTCACCTATAAGAAAATTACTTGAGTAAAAGTCTTAAAGTAGCTCACATTAAATGTACTTAAGTAACAAAAGTATCTTGTGAAAAAATATACTCAAGTATCAAAAGTAAAAGTACAAGTATTTTATAGTACGCATGAAAAGAAGCAAAACAACCAAAAATTATTCTCCCCTTGTTTTTTTTATTTCACTTTTTCAGGTGAATGAAATGTGGTATAGAATACAACTCAAAAAATAAACAATGTCTTGCAAAATTTAACACAAGGACCACTTTTTCACTTTTTAACTATGTTGGGGGAATCCTCATGAACTGAGGCACACTACCACACACACAAACTTTCTGGTTCAAGTGGAGAAGTTGAACTTGCGGTTCATCCTCAGCAGAAGCTGATTTTCAAAAGTGTCCGCAGCTAGCCGTGCTCTTTTTGGGCTGAAGATGAGACCTGCTATGCTGAACAGCCTTTCGCAAGCTGCAGAAGCAGGCAGAGGTGTGTTGAGTTTGACAGACAACTTGAGAACCACAGGAAACGTCTTGAGAATCTTGATGTCATCTGTTGAGTAGGCCAGGTACGAATCAAGCTGCTTGGTGGCGCTTGGTGTTTTGTGGGAACTTTTCAGGATGTGGAAGAAGTCTCCCTCATCAGATGAGCCAGATCCAGCATCTGCTGAAATGGAAGGATCCTCCAACTGCTCCCTGATGTAGTCCAACCCTGAAACACAAGGAGGGTGACACTAGCATTAGTACAGTCACATTTTTATTGGACAAATTTAATTACATTTATGACATTTTCCATAATTCTAAAGGAATAAATAATATTACATTGACTAACAACACTATCAGAAACAAAAGGCCAAAATTAGCACACAAAAAAAGAAATAAAATAGAAAAAAAGTTGAGACAAATTGTGAAAATAACAGATCTACAACCAAGGCAGTGTGAGCTTGCAGATTGCCTACTTTCACAAATTCAGGGAATAGATAAGGAGAGAATCACAAATTTAAAGTCTTGACTCTGACAATTAGACATCTTAGATATTGGCTCAACTTCTATTCGATGAGTAATAAAATAACATAAATGTAGTAAACGTACATTAAATTTGTAATTTAATGAATATTTTCTCCATGTTGTCTTACCAATTTTCAGTGTAGCATCATCTTGGATCCAGGCCGTTTTGAATTTTGGGATGAGAATCGCTGCAGCAACCAATTCAGGGTCTCTTAACATTTCACCAAAACGGTTCTGGATGCCCACTTGAATGGCTTCAACCGACGGCTTGCAGTGCTTCAGTGCAATCTTTATTTTTTCCAGTTTGCTGCTCATCAGGGAAATAGTCGGAAGAAGCCATCCCATCTGGACTTCCACTTCTCCTTGGAGGATGTTAATGGACTGGGCGACAGGGCTCATGGTGGTGTAGTACTCTTTGAGGAAAGTGAGCTCAACTGGATGGAACCTGTTAGGGAGAAAACAAACCACTGTTTCACAATTATGCATGAATATTGTACCCAAAAATAAAAAAAATAGATAAATACATAATTCAAACTTACATTGGAACCTTCAGTTCTACACAGATCTCTCTCAAAGCTGGCTCTCCCTTCTCTCTCAGAATCTTGAGGAGCCTTTCCACAGCCATAAACATGGAGTTCCACCTGGTGGCGTTTGGTCGTAGCAGCTGGAGGGAGCAGGCATCTTCCACAGCTTCAGCTGCTTGGCAGGATCTTCCACACTTATTCCACAGCCCATAACACTTGCTGAATGTTGAGCGTTGCAGTTTTTTGTATCCATCGTTGGCTGTTGCTTTTTCAGCATCAACTGTGTAGACACTAAGTTGAGGAGATGACAAGCACATCGTTGATGTTTTGGAAGCTCAAACTCAAAGCCATCATTCTCATCTAGGACCGAAGTCACGTCAACAAATTCCACACCCTCCTCCATCTCATTCCCTTCCTCATCCTCTTTCTCTTCCTCTTCTGCTTCATTATTGTTTTTGTCCACACTAAAAATTTGAAAAGCCTTCAGGAAGTTGGAGCCATTATCGGTTGTTGTCCTCACAACTTTGTTCCTGATGCCATATTCAGAATGGATGTCATTGAGTGCGGTGGCCAAAACATCAAAGGTGTGGGAACCTCTTAGCTGTCTGCAAGCTAGGGCTGCTGATCGTCTAGTTAGGTCTGTAGGGTTCACCCAATGGGCAGTCACACCAAGGAAGCTCCTTCTCCTAACTGACCAGCAGTCTGTAGTGGTGGCGATGTGATCCACTTTACTCATCTCCTCAGTTAACACGTTTTTCATTGTCTTTGCTAAATCTTCAATCCTTGATCTCAGGGTGACCCGTGTGATGACTTTGGCAGTAGGAAGGAGATCTGTGAGAAGCTCTCTGAAGGCTTCATTTTCAACAGTTGACAATGGCTGGAGCCCGTTGACAACATACTGAACAACGGCCCTGTCAACTGCACTCTGAGATATGGATCGGGTATCCAGCAAGGTGGTCTGTTTGATGGTGGAGGTCCCAGCTTCCGAAGCCCTCTTTCTTTTCTGTGAAGTCAGCTGCTCATATTTTTTTTTTGAGATGGTGTGGATGTGCTCTCTACATGAAAAACACAAAAGTAAAAGAAATAACAATATTAGTTTAAATGATACTCAAGACATCATTCAACAGTTACCACAATGATAGGTCTGGATTGTTCTAACCACTTTCACCCTGGTGTCCCATTTGTGGGCATGTCCAACATTGATAAAAAAAAATGTTGGTCAACTGTCAACTATATTTTATCTTTCAAAAATACCAAATTGTTTAAAGCTAAAACATAATACAGCACACTGAGCTTGGACATCTAATTGCTGTACAGCAAATACAATTTAAAAAACAAAAACAAAGCCATTTTATTGAACGGCATGCTATTTTACTACAGCTCCTATGAACACACAACAACAAACAATAACCCAATGCTTAACTTCAAGTTACTGATCTTGTATGATTTGATTGTGTATTTTTCATAAAAAGGTGAAGCACTTGATATTAAAAATGTATCATGCAGGAGGAAAACTGCCTCGTTTGAGTAAGTTAAGATGCTAACCTTGTTTTATTGACACTGCTGCAGAACAATTTTCCGCAAGATATTATCTACAGGCAAGTTGCTTATGTTATTAGCACATAGCGTTAGCAACTTGCTTCTTACTAGCACGTAATGTTGGCTAACGAAAAGGCCAAAATGTTGGCTAAAACTATGTAAAACTATTAGCACATATTTATTAGTGCTGGGCCTTTAACGACCGTCGGTAACACCGTTACCAGCCATCGGTAACGGCGTCGTTAACGCTCGTTAACGGCCCAGCACTAATATTTATACTCCTCCTGCCACATGACATGACATTGGCAGCGATTAACTTACTTAATTCACTTACCTCAATGTGTTTCTTAAGGTTGGATGGAGAGTTGTTAAACGCCTTTATCTCGTGGCACTTTGGAAGGCACAACATGCACTTCATTCGGTAGGTTTTGGGATTTACCCCCATCCCGAGGTAGCTGAACATTGTTGCCAGGTATGACCACGGGTGACCGTCGTCTTCTGCCGAAGCTGTACCGTCTTCTGTCTCCCCCTCGTTGTCGACATGGTCTGCGGCTGCCATGTTTACAGTGCTACAGATCTCTGCCGCCCCGCGCATCCCGCCCTTCACCTTAATCTTCGCGAGAGTACCGTATGTGATTCTTCTCGTCCTCTCGGACCCGCGCATTCCAGATATCTCTTTGATTATTTTAATTTGTAACGAGTAACGAGATGGCAAATGTCAAAGTAAAGAAGTAAAAGTATATTTTTTTTACTTTTAAATGTAGTAAAGTAAAAGTAAAAGTCTTGATTAAAAAAAAAACTCAAGTAAAGTACAAATCCTCAAAAAAACTACTTAAGTAGTGTAACGAAGTACATCTACTTCGTTACTATACACCTCTGGTTATCAGTAACTTAGTCGGAATGTTGCTCTGTCACTTTTTGTCTCGCCCGCTTCGTCTGGCATTTTATAGATGATCAATAACTAGTTATAAGATGGCATGGTTCCCATGCTTCTACATGCACTGACCTTGCATTGCCATATGCCTTGTGTGTATATTTTCTTGAATGTTTCAGTTGCACGTTTATTGTGACTGATTGAACTGTGGTTTTATTGTTTGTACTGTTAAGCACTCTGTGTACGCGCACTATGAAGGGTGCTATATAAATAAAAGTTTACTTACTTACTTATCAGATGTGAACTAAAGTGTTAACGAAGTCTGGTGTTTATTTTAAAAGACCATAATGCTTTTCTTTGGTACAGTGGTGTTGGTGCAGAGTTTGTATGTTCTCCTTGTGTCAGCGTCAGCCTCCCACAGTCCAAAGACATGCAGGTTAATTGGTGACTCTAAATTGGCCGAAGGTGTGAATGTGAGTGTGAATGGTTGTCTGTCTCTATGTGTCAGCCCTGTGATAGTCTGGCGACCTGTCCAGGGTGTACCCCGCCTCTCGCCCAGTGTCAGCTGGGATAGGCTCCAGCCCAATTTAGAGTCACCAGTTAACCTAATGTGCATGTCTTTGGACTGTGGGAGGAAGCTGGAGAAAACCCACACTGACATGGGGAGAACATGCAAGCTTCGCACATGGGGGGGCTCCCCCACCCTGGGATTTGAACCCTCCAACTCGGGTTTGACCCAGGAGCTCTCTTGCTGTGAGGTGACAATGCTAACCATTGCACCACTATGCCGCCATAAAGCCTATCATTAAGTGAACAAAACAACCTATCATTCTGCACAAACATGTCAACGCAAAGTGTGTGTAAGAGTGCTTAGGTGTGCTCAGATTCTGTTCTTACCTAAGAACAAATCCCAAATAAGAAAACATTGGTAGAACATTCGGGAAAACAGCACACCTGTTTCAAGAAAAAAATTCTTCTTCAGCTGGTGAATTAGGCCAAATATCGTCTTTGTCCTTTTCTCGTAGGAAAAGATAGTACCATCAATGACAAGGTCGTTACTTATTTGTAGTCAATTAAGCATCCTAAACTCCACCCATGGCTGCCCATTGTTTGTTCAAACTTTTTATTATGTTGACATTTATTATCCTTAAACTCTGTACCTGGCAAATACAGTGCTAAGAGCCAAATGCATAAACAAATAACTGATATTTCAGTAAAATATGATACACATAAAAATTGTTTGATATATATACTTCTATATATTGTTTAAACTTCAAACAAGTGAGCTGTAGCTGAAGGCTGTATCAGGTGTTTTAAATCACTCAATGATATTAAAGTCTGCATGGTAAAGGTATCCTGTGGATACAGAATTCCACTGATCAAAGGGTGGCAGCAATGCACCAACACATGCGACCATCTGCCAACAAATACGCGGAAGAAGAAGACTGCCAACTAGTAAACATGAATATAAACAATGATGGATTCAAAATACTTAAGAATGCAACTGTTTTATGGAAGGGAAATGCACTCAACATGTTTGTGATACCCAGAAGATACAAACAATGAGCTTTGGTGAGTAGCACTAATTGTGAACCTGACTTTTGTTTGTTTACAAGAAAGTGCACTTTAATAATTGCAAAGTGCCACAAATAGTGTTAAATGGAAAATACAGTCAATGGGAATTGAAGTGGTTCAAGTGGCTCATCTGTTACTAGGAACTCCAGATTAAGCACATACTTATTGACCATGTGGGTGAATGTATGAAGGATAAACACATTGGAATGTGAATTCTGCATGTTCACACATGAGTATAAAGTCTTATACAACAGATGCGTTACGTAATTATCCTGTCACTTGTGTCAACTCACTGTCTGAAAATGGCAGCTATTCACAAAACATCTCCTCTAAAAGAAGACTTGGCAGCCTAAGGGCTACTTTCAGACACAACGCTACAACGGCCCTGTCTTGGAAACACGTTTCCAACCAAGTAGGCATATCAACACGAAACATGTATGGAGGCATACGTGTAGCCTATATGATGAATATAGCTTAGGTTTGTTTTTTGCTTTACAAAGACCTCCCCCTCAGTGGCTCTACAGATCTTTTGCTGTTTCTTTTCTGAGGTTTTTTTTAGAATTTTCTTTGTTGCTGGCAACAACAAAATGATGCAGTGCTGCTAGAAGTTCTGAAAATTCTGCCCCCGCTCCTCTGAAACTTCCTTGAACACCTAGTCAAATGTGTGCTGAACCCAGCAGCATGCGCAACTCGAATCATACTGTGTCTGAAAGGGCCTTGGAGGAAAACCTAAACCACAAAATGACCATTTGTAAATCAATTAGTCAAGCCATGTTAACGTGAACTCATGAAGAAAACTTGTTTTTCTCGTCTGCCTCCACAGAAAATAATTAATTGATGAATTGATTGGGGACCACGTTAAGCAACAGCAAAACTTTATCAAACTCACACAACTCATGCAGTATAACCCAAGTCTTATTTATCCAGCCATTTGCTCAGCACTTCAGAAACACGCATTTTAACCAAAGCGTTACTATTTACTATTACATATCTCGTCTGGCCTGGGAACACCTTGGGGCTCCCTAGGAGGACCTGGAAAGCGTAGCTGGGGAGAGGGACGTCTGGAATATTTTGCCTGCGTTTGCTCTGCGACCTGGCTTTGGATAAGCAGTTGAAAATGGATGGATGGAACCTTACTATTTAAAAGTGAACTGAAAGTGAAACCTATCAATGCTTTCTTCAAAGACTCTAACCCAGACTCTAACCCCAAGTTTTTTAGCAAAAAAATGTAAGTGTTTGGGAGGTACTGAGCATACGAATGAATAAATGAGACTTAGATTATACTGCACCAGTTGTGTAAGAGTTTGTAAACAGATGTTTTGATATAGTCCTGCTGTTGTTTAACGTGGTCCCCAATCAATCAATAAATCAATATGTTCCCTCATTTCTGTGGAGGCATGCAAGACAAGACAAGTTTACAAATTTAAGGTAACATGACATGACTAATGGTATACAATAATCATTTTGTGGGCAAAGAATTCCTTTAACAAGGCTTCTTTCTGTTAGTGCTTATGGGCAGCAGGTTTTACTGCTACTAATGTAGCTAGAGAGAACAGAGTTTAATACTACATTAACTACTACTGCAACTGCGAAGAATTACTCCTAGTACTACTAAACACTACTCATTTTAATACTAAAAAGTACAAAATGTGGCACTTGTACAAAGCAGTAAAACCATCTCTACAAAAACCGTGACAGTAGGGTTGGTAGTTCCAAAAAGGGCAGCTCTCTAATTAAGGAGAAACTGGCAGCAGCAGCATGGTGATGAGGTGTCATGGTCAAGTTTAACTTAACACAAAATATACTGTACTGCATAGGCAAACTAAGTCAGTCATAGGGCTGATACACAGTGCAGAGGGCCTCAACTTGTCAGACACCAAATGGACACACACACACTCCTCTGGTTTTAGATACCACTTATTCACTTAAAAGTATAAACACTGGAACAAAAACAGGATCTGGCAGGCTTCGGCCTGCGAATGACTCAGCACTTTGTGCAAAATGCAAAAGCATAAACAAGCCCAGAAGCTTCTGACCTGCCGTAACAGTCCAATCTGCTCCATTTCCTCTCTCAAGTGCTCCATCTTCCTCCTCATGGTGAAACTGGGGTCTGTTGAGCTGTACTCCTGGCGGCTTCCTCTGGTGAAAGCTGAAAAAATAAATGAAGTGTGCTCAGTTCCAGATAACCCAGAATCCTAGAAACAGCTACTGTTGACATTCCTGGCAAAGCTACTTCAGGTCATAACAGATAGGCACCTTTCATTCCTGGAAAGTCTGCCGAAAAGAAAATCTCTTGTAAAGCCAAAAACCAACGCCCTTTGATAATGTCCAAGATACCTTGATATTATCTTTCTTATCTGAAAAAAGGGTGATGTCACCAAGAAATATGATTGCATCTTGTTTTTACCTCCTATAAAAAAATGGTTGAGATGTGACGAATACTTCCGAATACTTTATCTTTATTTTGTAGAATATGGGCGAGTGTTTCCTACAAATCTTCTTGTAAAAAGTTTTGCATCCTACACAAATCCTTGTTCCTCATTTGCTCACTTAAGTTCTAAAACCTTAGCTTCTAATAATACATGATACAAACATTTTATATAACAATGGAGATGGAACAATTAGCCAATTACAGAGGCTCAATGTGAAATTCAGAAAGCACTCCAATCATGGAGGTGGCTGCGCCGGTGGCTAACAGCTAATGGTGCTAACTCCATAAACAGCTAACAGTGTTAACCAGGGAGGAAACAGAGGATGGGCACTACGCATCTGTGGCGACACCATCCTAATATAAGCTATAACCAGAGTATAAGTGCAGTGCAAAGTGGCAGCAATGAACTACTGGTATACACACTTGCACTAATGTGCACACATGGCTGGACAGTCCACTGCAACAAACCACACAGAGGGAGCCTGATGTCATTCTGTGGTCATGACGTCATGACTCCTCTCTGTTTTTACATAACAAATAGTGGTTTGCTGCTGTATTACTGCTCTGAATATTACATACAGAACCTTTAAAGCAATTCTGCAACAAAACAGATTAATCACGTTAAGAGAAAATGCCAAACATTTCACAGTTTCAGCCTCTTAAATGTGGGGATTTGCAGACTTATTTAATCCAGGGTGTCTACAGGTAAGTTAAATTTAAGACTTTTTAAGACCTTTTTAATACCACCTTTTATGAATTTTAAGACCAAACCTGCAATGAAAATACACATTACATATACACTGATCAGCCAAAACATTAAAACCCACTGGTGGGTTAAGTGAATAACATTGATCATTTTGTTACAGTGCACTGTTCTGCTGGGAAACCTTGGATGCTGGCATTCATGTGGATGTGCTCCACCCACTCAAACACCGTTGCAGACCAAGTAAACCCCCTCATGGCAATGGCACATGGCACTGGACAAATTGGACAAAACAAGCAACATGAAGATGTCACTTTGGTTCTTGTTGATTGTCATGGAGTTACTCTCTATTTTTTTAAGTTTAACAAAACAAATAACAAATTGATTAATCGAGAAAATAATCAGCAGATGGATCCATGGCGAAGACTGTCATTAGTTGCAGCCTTGTATCAAACTTAAAGAATTAGCTGCAGCTCAACAAGCTGCAAATGAGTGCACGAGTAATTGAGTACTGTGATTATGCTCACATACTTTTTATTAAATAACATTTTCAATGCAGGACTTGTAAGTGCAATGGAGTGTTTTTACAGTGTTTTATTGATACTTTTACTTTAGTCAAGTATCTGAATACTGTTGTTTCTACAGATAGCTATAATCAGCAACAATAAAAACACATTTCCATGACTTTTTTGGGCACTGAAACAAGATTTACTCATGCACCCAAATAAAGCATGTCAGGAAGAGACATGAATCCTGTTGCACCTTGTCCTTGACTGCTAATACACTGATAAAGAACAGATCAACAGTTCCTCAGAAACCTTCCCCACTTCCAGAGAAGGGGTGCCGGGACTCCACCTAAAGAAAAAAAACTTGGCTTCAGCTATGAGCCTTGGGTTAAAATGGATCACTGCCTCTGTGTTTATGCAAGCTTCATTTTGATTTTTTTAGATTAGTGGAGGCTAACTGGACCTAACAAAGACTCATTCAGTTCATCCCATTGATTTGAAGGTATCCTTAGTAAAAGAGACTCAATGACAGCAAATGAATGAGGTAGATTTTACATAAATATGTTTTGCTTTTTACTAATTTTACACTTTTACTTAGTTACTTTTAGATGTATAAGAAACTCTCTCACAGACGAGGCAGCTAAGACCTTTTTTGCATGCTATGATTTTGTCCTACTTCTCATGTTGTATAACTTGCTGGTCCCAAACAAATTGTACAACTCTTATGCCACTTGTATCACTCTACAAGCAAGCGCTGAAAACATTTGATAAGAAAACGCTAATGTATCATCACTGTAACATACTCGCTAAACATAACATGATGAACTTTGAGAACTTCGTGATGTATTCCGATCTAAGGCTGGTTTTTAAAATTGTCGATGGCACTGCACCTCGCCCACTTAAAAAATTCATTCAGCTCACCCCGGGGCAATCAAGATCTGGCAAGTTGCTGTTACAGTAAATGTGTTGGTTGTGACTATGTGTGGCCGTGCTGATGTTGTACTGTGAGGGGACAGCAATTAACATTGACTGTCTGTTAACTTATTTTGTTTATTTGTTGTTGTTTTTTGTTATTTGTTATCTTACGTGGGGACCGCAGATGGAAACTAGCTGTCAGCTAAATCTGGTGTTATGCATCTCTTCTTGTGATTCGAGATTAATGTTTATAACACATGGTCCCTGTTAAATAAAATTTGGGGGAAAAAAAACAAAACAAACAAAAAAAAACCTTAAAGCTTGAGCATGGAGCTTTTGTCTCCCCCCTCTGGCAGTGAGAGTAATAACACAAACACTGTCGACCCATGCTTATGACGTATGCATACAGGTGAGCTCGCCACATCTTCCCGTAGGAGCCCATAGGAGCACTCCCTTCAAGTCTTTTTTGACTTTAGTCTATCCTCTGAATACAAAGTTTTTTATTTGAACCATCTAACACACATTTTCCGCAACAGTTTTCGCCATACTCCCAGCTTCTGCTCCATTGTTGTGTTTTCCTCCTCCCTCCTGCCCCCTTTAGCTCTGGCTGGTTCATGTGAAATGAGATATTTCCTGTGTGCCAGCATGGGAAAGTCGCCACAGACACCACAACTCCAGTATACTACAGAACAGAAGATGCTTTCCCTGACAGTGATAGGCTTAATCAGCATTGTGTAACCTTGTTTCGCAGGGGCTTGCATGTAGCAGACAGTCATTAATATGTTAAAGTCCCGCACTCCAGCTTCAAGTGTCTGGATTTATCAAGTCTTAAGGGTTTACATCCTTGCTTGTATCCATGTCTTTATAATCATCAGAAATCTCTTCAGAAGAGGACATAGGGCTTGGACTTGATGTCACGCTGGACGTGAACTTCCTCACGCACATGGAGAGGTGATATCCTACATTCCCACTGCATATTTAAAAGACAATAACCCAGTAGGGGACTATTTTTAAACTTCAGCTCCGTGATTACTACTGCAGTGAAAAGGAAAAATATGGAGCCAAACAGTTGACAGTGTCATTCAACAACCACATTACCTGATCTGGGCTTGAGTCCAAACACTGTGAGAGTGGTGCTGAAATCGGCATTGCGCAAGCCCTCCTGTAGACACAACATTCATGAAACCAGAATGAGGCATTGTCTTAGCACTGAAAGATGTTCTGAAATACTATGATGTTTAGATGTTTATTCACACAGGAAGTTTCTTAAACTCACCTCACAGTCATCGTTCCCACTGGAGCTTTTCCGAGCACTCTGACACTTATACTGTCAGGAAAGGAAAGACATGTTCTTTTTACGATTTGACGCTAATTACTTTGCTAACCTCTATTTGTGTTGTCTGGTTGAATGGGTGTCTGACTATGGATGCAAACTTGAGGAGACTTGTGTTGTTGACTGTCTGTTTCGTAGACATCGTGCTGATGTACTCATTATAAAAGAATGACTTACGATCATCCTACATTCTTTCACTGTGTTATTTTTAATCAAAGTAACCATAAATTAGACTGCTGCGGCTATGGGGAGCCGTGCGCACGCTCATACCTTCAGATAATCTTTTCTCAGGTACTTGTTCCGCCTGCGATCTTCATTCTGATTGAGGACTGGTGGGACTTCGGGCCACTTTGGCTCTGAGTCTGACTGATCTGTCTTCAGGCTGCCATCAAAGGAGCAGGAGAAAGAAGGCTGTAAGCAAGCACATAAAAAAAAAATCATCCTCTTCATCCGTCCAGAGAGAAAACATCATATGAGGAATGGGAGACGCGAGCATAAACAAAGAAACTGATAGACTCGGGACATTTTGACTCATGGTATGTTTGCTTTGAAGAAAAGGAGTTTGTACCTGTCCACTCAGCACCGATGCTCCACTACTTCCTTCATCCAGAGAAGCACTAGAATAAAGACACGAGTAGCATCAGATGACTTTAAAGAAACTATGGACCTAAGCATCTCTCTCTTGTAAACATTTTTGAGATTTGTTTCCAAGTGATTCTTGCATGAGGCTCAATGTCCTCAAGTCTGATTAGAACCAGAAATTAAACACTACAGAGCTGCCCTGCGATTAACCTGACCATGCAGGATATTATCTGGGTAATATCTGAATATTAGCGTCCACGCTGGTTGCAAGCCCTGGCATTGGAAGGTAAAGACCAGTAAAGCCAGTGGCTGATCAAGTGGATTGCAAGGTTAAAGGCATAAGTTGCTGCCTGGATCATTATCCACACCAAATCATCCAAACACATCACCCCTGTCCTCATCAAATTACACTGGCTCCCTGTTGAGTACCAGATTGTCTACAAAAACCGTCTGTTCACCTTCAAAGTCCTGCACAACCTAGCCCCCACCTACCTCTCTGACCTTTTCCAGGAGTACACCCCCCCCTACTCCCTTCACTCTTCCTCTGGTGGTCTCCTGACCATTCCCACCTCACGCCTAAACACCACGGGTGCCAGGGCTTTCAGCTGTACTGCCCCGAGGCTCTGAAACTCCCCACCTCCACACATTGGAAAGTCTGACAGCAAAACATTCTTCAAATACCATCTCAAAACCCACCCTACAGTCAATTTTAACTTTATCACAGCAACAATATCTTCATTTATGAAGCAAAATGACAGACACTGCTGGTTTTATCAATTATAATGTGAGTATCTGTTGTTATCTCTGCTTTATACAATTCTGAATGTTAGAGCTTTGAGTTTTGGACTATTGGATAGGTGAAAACTTCAGCTCCTTGAAATTGTGATGGTCATTATTACTGTATTTTTCAGGTATTTATAGACTACAGGAAAGATCATTTATTGGAAAAAAGTTAAATATTTGCCTCCGAAGTTGATGTTTTACTTTGTTTTTCTCTCTTTTTCATAAAACCAGTCAGAAAAATATACTATTCCTCCAGAGGCACAAGTTTCTGATCAAACAGCACAGGTAAATGACATCATGTGACAATCAAAGCAGATATATTGCTTCTGAGGCTGTATTCACAAAACTTCCTTTTCCTAAGAGTTGTTCCCTGTGACAAAATTCTGAGAAAATTATCAAAATAAAAGTAAACGTTATTCACAGAGCATCTTAACCCCTCAGGTATTTTAAAAAGCTCAAGAGTTTCTTAAACAGACTAGAAAATGGTGGAAAGACAAAGAGGTAGAAGAAATATTCTCCAAACACTGGATGACAGTGAGTCAGTGGAACGCTACAGATCAGATCATGCAGGGATTAATGTTCTCATCAATGTTCTCATGCAGTAACACTATAATACCAGACGTGATCACACTAAGATATTCGCAATTGGGAAAATGCAACAGTCTCAACTGTCTCAACCATCCATCAGCAGAGGGATCACACTATTACAACTCTTTCACAATCACAGTTCATTTCCACTGGATACCCACACCTTGCAGGCTCACAAAGTCATGACAAGACAACCACTTACATCTGTTAAAACAATGTGTCATACCAAGCAAAAAGGTCAATGATACTTCCTCACTGGGGTAAAAGTTTCTGTCCCTTCCTTGCAAAGAATAGCTCTGATAATTTAAAAAATAATCCCTCCTTACTAGAAAATTTTAGGCTATGGAGCGCTGTGAGACCCCTGGTCATCTTTACCACACGCCCTCTGCAAGGGCCCTGTTGTAAATGTGTGCTTGTCCTCAGCAGGACTGAACATGTGGTACAGTGCATACCTGCGAGCCGTCTGAGGCGGTGGCCTCGGCTTGCTGCCGGAGCTTCCAGAGTGACTCAAGAATCTGCAAAAAAAGAGACAGGTGCAACTGTGACAATGGTGATGACTCATGTTACATGATAGGCATGGATTGCCATGCGTCACTTAGGATGCTATGTTTACAAATACAAAACTATGCAACAATTGGGCTGAGTCAAATTCAATGGAAATGTTGCCAGTTGAGAAACAATGGGGAATTGTCTGCACAACAGATGGGACAGTAAGTAAGAGCGTCTGTTTAAGGGTTGTTTCATTGCTCATATGTTGCTAGGGCGACAGCTTTGGTCCCTGCAACTTCCTGTCAGCTACCAGGGAAAGTAAAATAGAAGGAAAGGTCATATGTCAGTAAGGAGGACCCAGACTTTGATGTCACCGGGGCGAGCACTGCAAATCACACTAGAACCCATAAAATCTTTGTTGTTTCACCTTCAAATGAAAAAAACCCCCACACATTACATCCGTCAGCTGCATCGCAGCCTCTGTTGGACAGAGACATGATCTGTCTGGAGACCAATAAAAAAGAAGAAATGCACACACTTTGATTAAAAAAAATCTGTCAGTGTCAGGGTTTGAATGTGATGTTCTGCTTCCTGTTTTATTTTGAAAGTCTGTTATTTGCCTCCCGATGTCCTGTCAAGTTTCCCGCCGCCCTGATTGTCTGATTGCTTCCACCTGTGTCTCATTACCTCCCCTGTCAGAGGGTATATAAGTCTGTGTCTTCCCTTTGTTCTCTGCTAGATTGTGTTGTCCTTCGTGAGAGCTTTCTGTGTTCTCCTTAATGTATATTCCTCATGAGATTGACCTTTTTCGTATTAAAACCAATGAGTTTTTGCCTGTTGGTTTGGTTACCTCTACCTGTGCTGACTGCCTATTGTGTACTAACCCTGACTGTATTAAAAACCCTGAACTTTGGAATTCATCTCAGTCTGCATTTGTGAGTCCACCATTGTGTTTGATAGTGTTTTTTTAATCTGGTGGAAGGATTTTTCAGTCAAACTTGAAACAACAAAGATATATTGAGATTTACCGCACCGCCCCGTTGACTCCGACTGACCTGACACAGTCAGACAGACAGTCTGGCTCCTCGAACATGATCACTGTCATGATGAATGCTCCTTCTTTATAGTTTCCTTGTCAGCAAGTGCATTAACAAACATTCCAACAGGTAAAATACACTTAGACCCATTTAAAAAGTTTATTTTGTCAAGTTTTAAACAGCCTATCGATGAGTCTTCATTTTAACAACAGCACTGATTTAAGTTCGAAGTTTGCATAAACTAGCCTCACAGGTAAAGAGAGCTAAATCCATTTCTATGACAAGAATATTTTCATGAATTCAAGCATAGAAACAGCTGAAATTCCTCATACTGTGTCAGTGTGATTGAAACGACCACTGGTTATCAACTGTGTGACAAACAGTAACTTTATCTGTATGCCATCTATGAAAACCAGTTACAAAGTGCTTTGCAAAGACATAAAAACAAGAGAAATGACCACATGAATAATAAATAAAAGTAGAATTTTAAGAGAGTTGAGAGAAGAAACAGATCAGCTGTGGGGTCATGACTCCAAAGACTTGGCCTCCTCTAGTTTTTAGCCTTGACCTGTAAATGCTGTTAAAGAAAGTTCACCTACCTGTGTGCTCGGCCAGTCACTCTCCGTCGGTGAATAAGACTCTCTGCTCTGCAAATTAAGGACCGTCGTCTAGAAGCCGTACATCAAATGTGCAGCGGTTGAGTTGAGGGAGAAAGCAGGGAACAATAGATAGTCAGGAAGGGAAAAGAGTGCACAGAGAGTGAGTGAAGTAACGCTGATGACAGTTTGATTTGGGGGGGTTAGGGTGGTAAAATGGTGATGATGGAGCCATATTTGGGGATGTCAGACAGAACATCTGTTTGGTTATTGAGGAACAGGAGCACAGATGTGATGAGAGGATAAGATAAGAGAGGATTTCACGGGTTGTACGATTAAACAACAATCTCTCCTGAGAGGAGTGAGGAGGAAGTAACAGAAGAAAGAGGTGCGTTTTTGCAGTGCAGCAGAACGGAGATCAAAACTAATGGCAGCGCAGAGTGATTCGGTTAGAGTGGGATGGCTTTCTGTGACGTCACTACAAGAAAAGCGAGAGCCACACACCTATTCTGCTGCTCCTGCTGCAGAAGCTGGACAGCAATCTTCCTCAGATCCAGCACTTCTTTCAGCTCATCGTCCTCTTCCTCGACCAGCTGCTCCTTGTCAGAGCTGGGGAAAAGTTCAGAATCAGAGTTACTATTGTCACAAAACCCCACAACCCTATTTGACTCCCCCGTTTAAACATTTGGCAGCAACATAATCACTCAGAAAGCCTCGATACAGCTGTCAAAACACTAAAGCCTCGCTGACAGGGCCACGTGTGTTGGGTAAATTCTGTAATATAAACTTAACTTTTTGACCATGTGATATTTGTTTCTTGTTGAGGTGAAATAAATCACGTCCGCACATTGCTGTCTAACTTTTTGCATTGTAAACCTCCCAAAATATTTGCAGATGTTTTAAACTGGCACAACCCACAAAAAGAGTATTCATAAAAGCTGCTGGCGGATTTTGTAGTGTTTACATACAAGGTCAACACCTGTCCATCAAACCGATTCGTCAGTGTCACAGCGGAGTAGTATTCAAGCTGAGGCACGCGTTGTATATTTGCAGCTGCTGATCAAAGGAGCTAACTGCTTGCATCAGGGGTGCGCCACCTAGCTGATGGATCGAGCACTCAGCTACTCTAACTACTGATCAGTGCTTCAGGATTATGTGTTTTCAGCCTGCGTCTCCTGATTTGTAGAAAACCTTTGCTCACATATCTACAAGCACCTTTTTTTTGCTTTTTAGTGCTGCAATGTTTTCACAGAGACATCATTCAAGAACTGCAGAAGGCCTCTGTGCATGCTCTATGTTTTTAATTATTCAGCCTTATGACAGCCTGTCAACTCGTGACTCATTATTGAAAAAGCTGCCATCAGGAAACTCCTCTCTTCCATTGAACTCCTTGTGCAGTTATTGCAATCATGAGCTCCATGCATTGTGAAATGAATAAGACAAAACATGTTTGCTCAAGCATCAGTGTCCAAAGATGTGGTGAATTATGACCTCACCCTGACTCCTCTTTCCAGCCATCTTTATCTTTGCTTTGGTGAGACATGTTAAGAACTTTCTCCAGTTCCTGAAACACACACAAACACAAAAACATAATGTCAGGAACCAGCAGCCTGTGACTGATTTTATCTCCTGGGGAACTCGTTCTGATTTCCTTTACGTTTGAAATGATCCGTTTTGATAAACAGATACATACACGTACCTTTATACAAGACACATGACTGCTCTGCTGCCCGTCACACTCTGACAGAGCAGGATCCTCGTCCGGGTTGGGGTCTATAAAGTCATAGAGATCCTGATCTGATAGAGGGAGGAAGCATCCGCGTTCATCAAATACACTGTCACATTTTAGGCACTTCATTCAACCACCCCGTGTCTCTGTTATTGCTTTCAAAGGGAATATGTGATACTTATTTTCGGTAACCTTTGCAAGAATCCATTTTGGAGAGGAGCGACAGGGCATCAGCACGGGCTGTCTCTGAAACCTGAGAGTGCAGGCTGACAGTGTCATCGTCTGAAGGCTGCAGGAGAAGAAGCAAAGGAGAGAGGATTATTTGTGTACAAGTACTTCTCATTTCTAGTGCAGTATTTTAGTATTCCTTTTTAACGAATGTGACTGGATGAAGTCTCTAATGTTATTCTGCTTTCACAAGATTGACGATCAGGGTTCACACACATTTTCACACACATCGCAAATTTGAGCTACAACACGTCGACAGCTACAGAAAATACATTTGATGCTATGTGACCTTAGGTGGAAGCTCATCCGCTGAAGATTACTTTTCCAAAACTTTCAACGACTTTCACTAATTCCATAACTTTTCCAGTGACTGTTAAATTCCAAGTCTATGACATATGTTGGCTTCTAATGCAACACTTTGACTCAGCAGCAGGAGCAGCAGGGTGGTTCCTAGTGTCGGGGGCAAAGGTGGACTCCTACACGTGTTTCAAAGTTGGTGACTTCCCACAACAGCCTTTCCTGTCATGACTCAGCCGTTCTCCATCTGTCTACCAGTCACCCTCGGAGAACTTCCCACCTCAGCCAGTCACCCCTGATCACCTACCCACCCGAGCTGCACACCTGCCTCCCATTAGCCAGTCTACCTGGTCCAAAGCTTTTAGTTCTTGCCAGATATTCTGCTGCCAAGTTGCCATCACTATCTGACTCTTGTCTGCTCTGCCCACCATTTTTGTTATGATCCTCTGCCAGTTTTTTACCACTGCCTACTGCTTTGGCCTCTCACGATTTGTTTGTTGTACCCGTCAACTTTTCTACTGCCTAGTAAGGACTGTTTTATCCTCTGCTGCTTCGTCTGGAGGGTCTGCTTGTGAGTGCTAATGCCTCAGCAAGAGTTTTTCCGTTTGTTAGATTTATATGCAACCATCTGGCTAGCAGCAGTGAATCAGAAGCAAAATTCCACAGGGTGCTTTTACATTTTTGGATCTTGAAATGTTCAATTTAAGTAGTACAACATGATAACATGTTCATCATGCACTGGCAATCAGCTGAGCTCAAGTGTTTGAACTCTGACCTCAGTTGTAGACAGCCTCTTGTCACCATTGTCACTACCGATTCCAGAGTCAGGCCCGTGGTTCTTACTGGGATAAAAATCTTCCATGCTGGAAATGTGCAAAGAAACCCAAACTGCTCATTAGGGCTGTATTTTGAAACAGGTAACTACTGTACATGCAAATAATATGTTAAAGGAAGATATAACAGTGACAATAAATGTGTCAGTACCTATCTGTAAGTGGCTGTGGAAGGCAACGCTTGCCGAGGGAGGGGAGGTCCAGGGTGTCCGGCTTCTTGTCCATCCTGCATGCCTGGATGTTCAGGTACTTGAATATGTGCACTTTGCCCTTGAGACAAATCTGAAACATAAAAAAGCACACCAGGGGATCTTGTTATTCCTCTATTTTTTGCCTCCTCGTTTCCTCCCTCCTCCCAGCGACCCACAAATCTTAGATCTTAGCACACCACGTTGAAGGATGTCTCAATTCCCAAAATGCATCTTGAGGAGAGAGGAGGCTTGCTGGAAGAGCAGTAAGTGAGGAGGCACAGGTGTATCCTTTGTAGAAGTCCTTTCTGGACCCGAGATGTATAAAAGAGGTGTCACACACAGCTGATGGCGCAGCTGTGCCACATGTCATGTTTAATTGACGTCATTTAAAAATGGCAGCTCCAAAGAATGGATGTCTCATTTTGTTAAGTGCCTTGTGTCTCTTTCTTGCCTCCTCTGCTCACGTCTCAGTTAGGAGGGCTTAAGACACGAGGAGAGGAGGCGAGGAAAGTAATCACAGGTGGACAAGCTGAGAAATGACAAGATAGGAAGGTGTCTCTAGAGTAGTGGTTCCCAACTGGTGGATCGTGGGTCCATTCTGAAAGGGCCGCAAATGAAGTTTGTATAAGACACACTTTATTTTGAAGTACAGTGAATTTCGGGGAATTTCCTGCTGTAGACTGGGTGACTAACAGACAGCTACTTGAAAGAGATAGCAAACTAACTAGATGACATGGCCAAACACAAGTATGACGCTAAAAATATCAAACTTTGTGGACCTTGAACTAATGACTAAGGAGAAATCTGGACCCTGTGGCTGAACCAGTTGGGAACCACTGCTCTAGAGTCAGAGGTGTTGTAGCCACAAGAGAGAGAACTTTGTTGATTCATCCACTAGATGGTGCAACTGTACCAGTTTCATTAGAATGAGCGCGACATGTCAACCTGTCAACTCAGAAAACCCTTAAAAACATTCATGCTGCATGTCATGTATACACTCAACACCTGTATGATGTGAACAAACAGAATCATGACATGAATGCACCCACCTGTGCTGGTGGAGACTGCATAGGATTGTTATCTAGGATGATGTGCTGCAACTGCCTGAGTTTCCTGTAAGCTGGAGGAATCTCTGTGATCTTATTGCAGGAGAAGTCAAGTCGGATTAGAGGCAGGTCAGCCAACTCTGCAAGTACAGACCAGAGAACAGCGTATGTTGAATGTGATGCACGCGAGTTGGATGCTTTGTTATGCTAGCCGGTTAGACCTAATCAGAGTACGGCAACACCCTAAAAACTAAGTCCACAATGGTCTCATCTCTTCTACATCATAAAGGAGTGCCCTGTTGATTTAGTATTCACTGTTAAATTAATCAACACTTTAGATTTTTGTCCCTAGTATGAGTCAAACTCCAAAAATCACTAGATAATGTAACTTATAGCAACTTCACATTGCACCCTCCTTACCTTGTTAACACCCACATCTTCTAAACTGGTGGCAGCTTGTGGTGCTCAAAGCGCTAAAAAAATACATTTGACAAACTCAACAGCAACGTCATGGTAGTTGCTCCAGATAATCCGTAGAAATAGTTGTCAGCAGTTTCATGTAGGAACTATTTTCCAAATTTACCAAACCCCACCCACCAACAGCATCACTGCGCAAAGGTAAGGCGCATTTACTCATGGATGAGAGGCTCATGCTTTTGACAGCATGAGATGTAAACGTTAATGGTGTCCTCCTCAGCTGAGCTAGCAGTAGATGCACGCTTCCTTCTGTGTGGTGATACAGTTGACGGGTGTAGTTCAGTAAGCTCCTACATGAAACTGCTCACAACAAGGTCTGTGGGTTATCTAGAGTGACCGGGTCATGATTTCTGCAAAGAGTGCCATCTAGCCATATAGCACTACGGGTAAGAGGAAGAATCGATATTCTTGATTTGGGGGTGAACTGTCCTTTCAAGGGTGTGATGGTGTTATATTTTTTTTCATTTAATTCACTCTAATTCAGATGCATACAGACTATGGAAAGGTATCCACAACTGCCTTTATGTCTGCTTCATAACAGTCCAGCCTGGGTGAATTCATATGACCTAAACACACTTAACCACCAAAGTTGCTCTTAATTATTGCAACCCTTATCACTTTCACCTTCTAACTTATAAATAAAAAAAATATACAATATAAACTATTATTTATGATATAAACAGCACGTTACTCCACAACCTCTGCCTTTGGCTGGTCCCCTATTGGATAATATCAAACCTGTTGCAAGAAATCTTGGAGTCTGGTTTGACAGTAATTTAAATTTTACGCAGCATTTCACAAAGCTTGTCATCTCTTCACGCCTGGATCACTGCAACAGCCTCTTTTCTTGCCTGAATCAAAAATCTATTTATCGACTCCAGACTGTTCAGAATTCAGCTGCCAGAGACGTGATCACATCAGCTCCCAGTATGTTTTAGAACAGATTTTAAGATTTTACTGATTACTTTTAAGGCTCTTCATGGTCTCTCTCCCGGCTATATCTCTGACCTCTTAGTGCCGTACACGCAAGGATGTACTTTGAGGTCCTCAGGCAGAGGTCTTAAAACTAAAGGGGACAGAGCATTTGCTGTCAGGGCAATCTGCCCTTGGAAATCAGGTCGACCGAGTCAATGATCTCTTTTAAGTCCCTTCTTACAACATACTTTTATCGGAGAGCCTTTCCTAATTTTACTTGAGTTTTAACTTGATTTAAACTGTCCTTTATTTTCTCAGTTTTTATACACTTAAATGTTTTTATCAGTTCTTTTGAAAGTAGTTTTCATGTCTTGTCTGTTTTAAATATTGTAACTGTTTTGAAAAGTGCTTTATAAATAAGATCATTACTATTGTTATTAATATCAGAGGCTGCATGATTTGTTGCATTACATTTAAGGATTGTTAAAACATGTCTAGACTCCGGGAATTCTTCACCTCTGTTGTATGACTATTTATCACTCATCAAGGGCATTTTGGCTGCACAGACTGTAACATGACAGCCAACACAAAAAAAGCAGTAGAGGTGTCAGTCTTGGCTGTGAGAGGACTGGTGCTCTTGCCAAAAGTGTCAACCTAAATAAATGGTGGGATATTGCTAAAGAACACAGGGAAATGAAACATGGATAGCATCACGTGTGATGGACTGACCCTCAGGCAGCATGTGAAGACAGTTCTTCCTGATGTTGAGTTCTCGTAAGGCATGAAGCCTCCCCACCTGAGCTGGCAGCACCTGGATCTCATTACAGCTCACGTCCTGCAAGGGGAGACAAAGTGTAGGGAATGGGATCGCTCTGGGTCGCACAGTGTACACAAGTCTATATGCACTGAGACACACACACACACACTGCTCACCAGTTCCATCAACTCTTTGGCCTTGCCGATCTCCTCAGGGATGGACACAAGCTTGTTGTTGCTCACGAGCAGAACTTTGAGGGGGAGGCTGAACAAGTATTTTGGCAAAACTGACAGGAGATTTCGGCTGTAGGGAGACAGATAAAAGATTGACCTACTTTAAAACAGTATACAGAGGCATGTAACAGTGTGTGTCTGGTCACTGGGAATTGAGTTTCAGCAAAAGAGGAAGTGCTTCTCTTTCATGAAAGTGTTTTTGTCCTGTTTGTGCACTGAAAAGGGAACAAGCACTTCTTGAGAGATATAAAACCAAACACACACACATTCACTTTTGTTGAATGTATATAACGAGACACAGGAAGCAAAGTGAAAGTAAAGTGTTGGCAGTGACCCACCTGATGTCTAGATAAGTCAGCATCTGCAGATTGATAATGGCTTCTGGGATGCACTTGATGCAGTTGTGGTAGAGGTTTAGCGACTCGAGGGGGGCGAAGAGACACACTTCAGGGGGGATTTCTGTGAGGCGATTCTTGGACAAGTCTGCAAGGCAAAGGAACAGGAGCTGATGAGATACACATGTGACATACATATTCTAATCTTGTCAAGCCCTGGCACCGTCCATTATGTTTGCTTCCAACATGAGCCTTGAAAGACCAATCAATACTTGACAAAGTGGCGGGCAGCGGGCCTCCTCATTGAGTACTAGTCTAAGATTACACCAGAGTCCTGGGCCTTGAGGGGTGGAGTGCTACTGGCAGTGTAATATCTTGGAATTTCCAATATCGATCTCACTGGGAGTGGCACAGTAATGGCTTTAGATTTGTATGAATGAGCGAAAAGTGTCAGGACTCACTCCAGATGTTTTCTTTTTGTTGACAGATCAGTTGCAAGTAGCAGAAGATAACCACCAACTGGTTATTCAAAACAAATTTGTACAGAAGCATGGTAGGTTTTGTATGCAACTGGAAACTTTTGAATAATTTATCAAGAAAAATATTAAGCTCTTTAATAGGACTTATCTCTCTAGGCTTGATCATTAGGAGCTTCTTTTTAATGGTGCATAATATCTCGCCTGAGCTATAAAACTGCACTTAACTGAAATATGTATTTTTACACACATGGAATACATCAGATATATCGACATCGATTTAACATATGTGCAGTCTAATGTGATATACCAAGTGTTGTGGTGCTATGTTGCAGAAAGAGACCAGTCTTTTCATATGCTAACAATTCTGAGGCAGTGGTGCTCTAAGCTAAATGCTAATGCTAGCATTGTAACATACTCATGACAATGCTAACGTGTTACTGCAGGGGTACTTAACATGCTCTACCTGAGCCAGTTTATAAACAAACACTTACCATTTTTACTGCTATATATAATAAATGAACTGCCTGTTTTCAACCTTTTGATGTTTGCTGACCTTACTCAGCTCTGCCAAGAGGTAAATCCAGTCGCACCAGCCTCACACAGGTCTACAGGGGCGTATAAAGGACTTGGCTCAGGCCTCTGTCAAGGGGTCAGGGGCCCTTTTCTGACACCTTTTTCTTAAATAAAACAAGCTCTGTTTTGATGCTGTTTATGCACTCCGACACCTTCTTTACATTCAAAGTACAAAAAAATTTCCCAGTTCATTTCCATTGTAAATTAGAAAATGGTCGACAGGCAAAAAGGCACCCTGTACTGCAAGTGACAGTGAGGCTCATAGATACGTCTATGGTGAGGCTGAAGCGACCAGAGCAGAGAGTGTGAAGTTAAACATAGCAGTGCAGTGTGTGCACCGTTTAGCCTGTCTGTCAGTGAATAAATGCTACAACTCCTCGACACCAGCACCTCTTTCAGTGGCACTGTTCAAGACACAAGCCAAGTTCCTGTGTCTTGCTCTCCACCTGCTGATTTAAGTGAGGAGGTTTAGCCCTGAAGTTTGCAGTCAAAGTTAGCCTCTCACTAAAACCTGACCAGACTCACTTAAGGTGGACCAGCTATGGAGAAACATCCAGCTGCCGAGTCTCTCCTGAGTTACTGTGACCATTATTGATCCCACCTCAAAATTTATTTTGCTGTTATATGTACTGCAACTGCTATTTAGTGTTCTTTTATTAAGCTCAGGCCCTAGTTGTAGTTGGGTTAGGTTTTATTTATATTATTATTGTGTGAATTTGTAAAATGTGTCTTGGATTTATTGTATAATATATTGTTTAATTTCACATACAAATTATTTGAAATAAAAAAGTTCTTTAACCCTTTGAAACCTGGAGCAACATCACTTTTCTTAGGCTGCTTTCAGATGCCTTTCGTCAGTATTTTAACCTTTGAACCCTGAGCAAATTGGTGCAATATCTTTCAAAAACATGAGGAAAAAGGCAATGAGCAACTTGCTAAGAAAAAAATAGATTTAGAAAATTATATTTAAAATGCTAGGGAGCAACTGTATTTATAATTATCACTATTTTATATTTTAAATAATGCTACAGAATTATTATGTTTTAAAGCTCTTTTTCCAAGTTATTTCCTTGTTTGTTTTTAGCTTTCATATTTTTTTTCCTAACTTTTGATTTTTAATTTTTAATATTCTCTTTTTCCTAATTTCTTGCAATTTTTGGGCCATTTCTTCTTCCATTGTTCTTTGCCTTCTTCCCAAGAAGAAGAAACCGAGCCAATCTGCTCAGATTTTAAAGCATTAATGACATTGACCTTCATTTTGTGCTTTTTTTGTTTGTTTGTTTGTTTTTAAGTATCCGTTCAGGCACTTTTCAGAAACTAGTACAGTTTTAAAAGCAACGTTTTGGCACTGGTTTTGGAAAAACCCAAACTATACCTGATTTTAAATTGAATAATTAACAAATTCCTTTTTTAAAAAAAAATCATCCTGTCAGGGATATTAACATCTGTACTAAATTTCAATCCATTCAAAACCTTTCCAAAAAATTTCACTTTAAAACCACGAATGTCATCCTTATGCTGGCACTAGAGGAAAAGTTGCTGAAATATTTCAGTCTGGACCAAAATCGGACAGACACACAAGCTGACATATTCATCCCTTATAGCCATGCTGACAGTGTGGCAAAAAGCATTACCATATATTTTCTATGAATACTAGGAGATATTAAATATTAATCAGGCGTGTGTTGTAATATGTGGTGTCCTTCTGTATATTCAGAGATATTCTATATATAACACTATATTTTTCTATATGCCGATCACTTCAGTTGCATGAGAAAGATACAACTGATTCGTGCTGTGCTGAATCAATACAGGACGAGCTGTAATTAAAAGTGTGTGTGACACAGTTAGCACAGGCCTGACTATAACTCACTTGCTCTCTGCTTCCCAGTTTGCTGCAAAATCACAGTCCCTCAAACCAGCCCAGAGTAGCTGCTACTATTCTGCAGCTAGTATATGAATGTAATCCCTGCTTCAGTCAATGAATGTGGGCACAGCCTTCCATCTGCATCTGCCTCCTATGATGAAATATTTAGATACTGGCTCTCTTGCCCGAGAACATAAAAGCAGAGGAGAGCAGTCACTCAGCACTTTCCCATATACATACATCATGTACTAAATCATAAATTATATCATCAACCAGACTCACGTTCCCTCTGGAGGTCTACATTCTTATGCATGCTTTTGGATCACGCACAAAGCCTGAGTTAAGGCACATTGTCCCTCAACGTTGCTGAATCACTCACACAGCCCAAGTTATTTCCATGCACGCACACACACGAGCATGCTCTCTCTTTTAGTGTCCCCTATTAAATAAACCCTGACACAAACTGCATCCAGGAAACACGAGGATACACGAGGAACCATGAAAACAATACATGTAAGGATACCGTATTGATAAGACTTCACCTTCAGACACATATTGATCCAGCAGCTGCAAATTGGTGTATGTGTGCGCCTATGTATGTGTGTGTGTATGTGTGTGAACGATCTTGTCTTCTGAATTATCTCCGGGTGACACGATAATTAGAGACCTATGTGATGGAGCTGCACAGCCGCAGATAAAAACAGCTTTCAATTATTCTGTCTCACCCCACTGATGCGCTGCAGCCATATACTACTGCAGCTCCATCCCTTAATGCACGCAATTACATACAGACACCACCCTTTATTATACAATTACACTATATGGGCTTTACTGAAAGGAAACACTCACTGACTTTCTGTTCACTGTGGGTGGATTAGCAATATCATATCAGCAGCTATTATTCAAAAAGAATTTTAACATACTGCAGATACTGCAACCTTTAATCGAGACTCCCCAAAGTTACAAGATGTCATGAGAACTGTGTGTGAGTTGCGTCTGCATCTTTAGATAGACTCTCATTTCTGAAAAGCCTTAAACGACCAACAATAGACCCGACAGGCGTCGTTCTGTAGCTGTGGTCTGAGCTCTTGACAGCAGCTAGTAAGCAGAAGTGAGAGGCAGACCATGAGACAGTCAGCAGCGCAAAGGGAAAAGAAGTCGAGAGGTTAAGGGAAACAGAAATTACCACGCAAGGAAAGACCAAAGCTGAGGTCACAGGGTGTACTCGCTCTCCATTAAGAGTAAATTCTGCCTCTCCCTGAGGCTCAAACCTTGATGCTGTAACCCAGCTGTACGTAGACGCCTTCCCCACTCCCCTCCCTCCCTCCCTCCCTCCCTCCAGCCAAACAACTGGGGATTCTTCTTTAGCGGTGGAATCATGTGGGTCGATGGGCGCTGGGTGATGGGGGTGGGTGGAGGCGGTCTTTGTGAGCCTGTCCATCTCCATCCCCTTCTCCCTCCTCCAACCCAGGGCCATGCACCATCTGCAGCCCACAGTGGGCCTTTTATCCACCTGCTGGTCGCCCAGAGCTCCCGCAGGACGAGGCCTGCCAGGCAGACGAGCCCCTCCATCAAGGCTCCACTGTGCTGCACCCTCACGCCAGATCAGCAATCTATTCATTTATGGTGCTAGTACAGATAATGTCTGGTTATGTCTTCCCATGACACAGCAAACTCTGTACTAACAGACATCCTGCTGAGTGCCCGAGGAAATAACAGACTCTTTACTGCTGCAGAGGGATTCTGGACAGGAAATATTTGTTTTCAGGTTGCGATTAAATGATTCAACCTGTGATCATCTTACCACGCAAACATGTCACTTAGAGTCTACAAGAAGTACCAGCATTAAATGCAGAAACTGAAACACACCAAAATAATTAAAATCTCTTTTTTGCACCTCAGCAACTTCACTACAAGGTTCAGTGTAATAAAAACAGGACAGGAGCACGACACAAACAAGATTAATTGGGGTTAATTATTTGCGCCCTGTAGCAGACGTGACCACGGCGTCTGGCGGGGGGGGGGGGGGGGGGGGGTGGGGTGTCTGTGGGGGCTTTTATGGGGCACTTTTAACGTACTCACAGTCAGACACTAACTTAGTGCATGTCGGGTCCATGCATTACTGTCATACAATGTACACTTCTCCCCTCCAGCAAGGGCATGGATTTTAGGGGAGGTTGGGGGTAATTTTGTGCATCAACGCTTTCCTGCATTCTGTTGAATTTTTACGCACCAAATTGTGTCTTTTTTGATATTGATTTAAGGCAGAAAATAAAAGTCCTTTCATGATTTTATTGTGTCCCCTGCAACCCCCACCCCCCCACCCCAATCTACGCCTATGCCCACGAAATATGTCCTATTTATTGCTCAGCAGCCCCAAACTAACAACACCCATACATTCTTGTCTTGTGCATATGCAGACAGATTCATTTATACCCTATAAACATACACAGAATCATTATTACAAGCACTTTAGATATAAAATATTAATGGTCACTTAATGCTTGTTTTTATCCAAGGAGGTGACAATCACACTAACACACACTCCATCTTTTAAGGGTCCTAGTCTTGGTGTTCAAACTCCTCTCCAACTGTCAAATGATCATGAAAATAAAGTATATAGCACAGTGTGTTTGATTCCCATATTTTTTTTCTTTAACCGTCCCAAGAGTCAGAACAAAACATGGTGAAGCAGCGTTTTATCATGCAGCACAAACCTGGAATAACCTCCCAGATGATAGACAAGCCCCGACTCTGAGCACTTTTAAGACCACCCTTTTACACTGCCTACTCCACCCTGTGATGACTGCAACCTTATTTTAAAACTCAATATGAGGTCATTTTAAATAATCTTTGTATCTTTTTTACCCTTACCACTGCTGACTGCATGAAATGAAACCGAAACTGCGACCCATATGCCTGCATTGTAACTGAAGAAGCATAAGTCATGGCCGTACACTTAAGGTGACACTAAAGCTACCTGCTGATTCACATGTAGGCGACTTCACTGCTAACGTCTCATCTAACCAAATCATGCTCTGAAATATGATTACATTAAAATAAGCACAGTCGCCATTACGTGACACACAAGAGTTTCTTATTTTATTTACAGTCTATTTAATGGCATAATTTGGCCGGTCTAATTTAATCAAAAGGTTCTTTCAGGTCAATTTTTGTTTTCCATGCAGCTCTTATACCAGTGATTTCTGACCAGAGTATCTACAGATCTCTTCTTAATTTCATCAGAAGCTAACTTTATGGAAAGTACTGCGGGCGTATCAGATATTTCCTAAAAATATATCATATTTCCATATGTAAACTCAACACTGTCAGGAATAAGTAAGCACTTACAAAGAGAGCTTCCTCAACTGTCTGTAGTGTTAACAGTCCGTATACCATCAGGTATATACTGTATGATTAAATCTTTGTTTTATTACAGACGCTGCAACACAATAAGCATTATGATAAGGAGCACTATTTCATTTTCAGTTTACTTTTATTGTCCAAGTATGAAACAGTAGCATCATTAATGTGACATGGCATTGTGCTCCTGCTGACAGGTATGCATTTTTCTTGTCTAGACATGCAGAGGCATATCTAGAAGGAGCCCTGAGGGAAGAAGCACCGGTTGGGAATGTGGATTATTTTTCAAGCTACACTCATATTACTACCAGCGAATTTTTGGGGCCAGATCTGTTGAACAGCCTCCCAGCAGCCGTGACAAGAGGATAGACAAGACAGGCTTTAACAAGACACCCAGAATATGTGATTTCACATAAGATGGAGCACGAAGTATGAGTAGAACAGTGTTATGTTTTTACTGACCAAGCCTCTGGAAGCCTTTTGAGTGAGTCAGCCCGCAGTGCTCTTAAATACAGTTAACAGTATTTACACTGGTTGATTATTAAATCCAAGAAGCTTGATACTTTTGTCCTTGTGGAGAACGTCCTTCACAAACTTTTCAGGAATGTTAACAACTAAGAAGCAGACCTACTGTTTGCTTCAAGTCACACATAGTGACATAAAATGTGGGATATTCACTCCGCCACCTGTTTCAACCAGCTCTCAACAGTCCACTATAAAAGTCTGGACATGGTATGCTATGAATATTTCAGCTTTTGGTTTGTTCTTGGCTGCCCGATCTTTGTGCATTCACCCTCAGTTGGCGACAAAAATCACACTTCTTTATCTTTTCTTTGACCTTCCGTTCCAGCTTTATTTGGCTGTTTAATATTACACTGAACTCTTCCTAGAGGACACGAGAAGGCGATAGATATGTAGTGTGATGACAGATTCTGTTTCTAATTTTGAAGCGGGAGTCACAAAACAAGGAGATATAAACTCAAATCTCCTGTGCGACCCATATTCTAACAATGTGGATTTTAAAGTATATTTGTTTCCTAGGATTCCCCAAGCTACCACACATACTTTAAACACACATGTAAGCACACTGCATGTTGCACTGTCTAATGCGTGTGTCTGTACCCTCAAAGGGCAGGGAAATGGCAGGCAGGGGCATGCTGGGATACGAACCTGAACATCTGCCCAGGTTGATGCACTGCTCCCCGGCCCCTCTCCAAGGTCAGGGCGGCAGCTCAGAGCTCATGCACATTCCCATGGGAAAACAAACTGACTGGAGACAAACTGCCAGGAGCGCAGTGCAAACAGACACCCTTGTGTGAGCAGGCCTCTCTCTTTCTCTGTCTACACACACTGGGGCCTTCTGCTGCTCATTAGTCAGATGGAGGTCACTTAGTTAGACCCCATTCTGTATCAAAACCCCATTTAACTTCTAAAACCAGCAATCGGATAGACTGAAATTACAATAACACCCAGTTAATGGTGGGATGAAATGCTATAGCTTCAATAAAGGATCCATATCTAAATAGTGCACGGACATTAAGCTTTATTGCATGAGGAAGTAACATGCAAAGACATGTACTGCCACAACAGTTTTCAAAGGAATCAGCCATTTCGTCAGCTTGCAGGTAAAGTAAAAAATAAGTGTGAACTAACAGCAGAAGAAATGGCCGCACTAAATCTGAGTGAGCTTCCTTTCATTGCATTTAAAAGGCCTCTGATGCGATCAATCCAGTGAAATGTAAAGGCTCCATGCAGCATCGTAAAGCTGTTTCTTTTCACGGCGGCAGAGATCAGAGTGATGATGCAAAGGATGTTGCTGTGAGGTGTTGATCTGTCTTTGCACATCTCAAAGTGAGACTTCCCCCTGGCACACCTTTCATTCAAGGCATGGAAATGAAGATGTGGGAAAAAAAAGTGATAAGGCTGCTAAATTCACAGCGACGGGATTAGTCACTGTGTAAGCAAGAAGTCAGAGGTGTGACAGGAATGTACACTCGTATCTCTTTTGATTACTATCAGTGTTAAGTAACGTGCACTCGGAGAAAATCAAACAACACAATATCTTTTACCAAATACCTTAATATTGATATTGCACCGAAATTGTAGGGTTGACTTTATGCTTTTACAAAATTTTTTACAAATAATCATCTGTAATATGGATATAACGACTAAATGGGTAAAGGAGGAGACCAGGAGGAGACAACCTTTATGATACTACAATGTCCAAAATCTCAGACAATATCAAGTCTCATATTACAATGGGGCGGCTGTGGTTCAGGGTTAGAGCGGGTCGTCCACCAGTCATAAGGTTCTTGCAGTCAACATGTTGGAGTATCCTTGGGCAAGATACTGAACCCCAAACTGCACCCAGTGGCTGCTCCATCTGTGTGTGAGAGCGTGTAAATGGTAACTGAGTAGCAGGTGGCACCATGTATGGTAGCCTTGGCCACCAGTGTGTGAATGTGTGTATGAATGGTAGTGTAAAAGTGCTTTGAGTGGTTGGAAGACTAGAAAGGCATTTACCATTTACCTTTATTGCCCAGCCCTAATCCATGCAATAAGTTCCTGTTGTGTCTACCTCCTCGCTGAATGTCAGCCTATGCCTAATATCTATGGCTTCAGCTCTATAAGGGCAGTGGTGTAGTGGTAGTTGACGAGATGGGTGTACTACTAAGTAGATGGATAGGTTTCCGAGAATGAAGTGGGTATACTCTCCTCTATATTCCATGGCTTTTGGGCTGATTGACGGGTACACCTACCATACTCCTAGATCCTCCTCTGCAATCCAACTCGCATCACCATCTGCCCTCTTGACTACCATGGGTTCTAGACCCTTCAGTCTCTGGAACTCTCCCCTACGACATTTGCAATATTGACTCCCTTGCCACTTTCGGATCCCATCTGAAAACAGGTGGGTCTTCTTCCTGTACCTGTATACACCGTCTACTAATCAGCTGTTCAAGGGTATAGATTTTCACACTGTTTGGGCACGCGTCATTTAAAATGACATCATTATGTACATCTATATGACTAACACAAAAAAGCCACAATCAGCATTCATGTCCAAAATGTCTCCTTGATGTTAAACAAACCTGTTACCTACATACAATTTGCCTCCAGACACCAGAGCCAATCAATTTGTGTTTAAAACATACTACTACAAATATTTTCACTTTTCCTTTCAATTCCACGCATGAGGTTAAAAAACTGTCTGGAAGACGTACCAAAATCTTGGAGCAGAAAATGAAACTCCCCTGGGGTAGGGGCTCTCCAACAAACCAGTGGCTTGCCATGAGCTACACATGACAGAGTAACACCATATGGTACGTGGACATCTTGGAGGAGGAAACCACCACTCTGAGATCCAGCATAATCTAGACGCCTGTGATAATGACTTAGAATAATTAATAATAACTGAGTTTCACTATCATCTATTCAATCTGCCTACAGTATGAGAAGTGGAACAAATATCCTCCTACACAGGGTTCCCTTTTACAAAATCATGAAACTTAGACAAGATTTTTTTTTGTCTAAACCACCATGTGTGATATAATTAAGTATGTATAGCCCGACCCTTCAGAATACGTGAGCCTAATACTGACCTACTGACCACCAGACTACATGGCTGCATCATTCTAACCCAGTAAAACACAAAATCAAATAACAAATAAATATCTATCCCACGTATGAAACCAAAAGCAGACCAGAGTCTTCCTCCTGCCTGAAAGATCATGGGCTATATGGGCATATGCACCCATGGCAGGCAGGCAGGCAGGCAGGGGGTGAGGCTGCAACTACACTGCATCTTTTGTCTGGTTGTGCCGAAAATGAAAAAAGGAAAGAAGAGGAAGAAGCCTGTACGTGTGTCACATGCTCACCGCAAATGATATTCACTGAGCAACAATTTACAACTGGCCTCATGGTTCATTCATATTCTGTTCCAGCAGTCCGGTGCCAAATCAACTGCAGCTCGGTGTGCAAACCACTGCACAGCGGCTGAGTTGGGTGCGCCTGCCGTCTCATTCATGTGTCTCGGGGGGGGCTGTACTCAAAGCCGTTGGCGTCGACCAAAACAACCACACAACAGCAGACGGACCCCCTTGTGCAGTAGGCTGATGTGATATATGAGCCTGAGAGGAGAGTAATTACAACCAGGATGCAGCCTTATATGTGCATTTACACAGGGCGGCTCAGCTCCCTTTAAATATTGTCATGCGCCTCTATAATAAAACCAGACAAAATCCATGCACAATGCGGGCGTGCTGCATTCACAAAAAAGGAGTGAGCACGTTTTTATATGAAGCACACTGGCACCCGTGGTTTCCTATATAGTCCACGCACGCACGCAGCAACCCACCTGCTTGTGTTGTATCGGTCAGATCGTAGCTCATCCCCGGGTACTCCCTCAGCTTCCTCCCGCTCAGGTTCAGTATCCCCGAGCACACGGCATCCTCCAGAGCCCGGTCCAGGCTGCGGGCCGTGTGGTGCTGCTGCTGGTGCTGCTGGTACTGGCTAACGCCCGGGCTCCAGTGAGGTCCGCTCGAGTAGTGATGGCTTTGTAGAGCCGTGACAGCTCCCACACCTCCCTGACTAGACGCCATTTTCGTAAAAAAGAAATTACTCTTACAATAATAACAGCGCACAGCGGCAGTCTCTCCGCCCATGCGCATACGGGGCACATTCCCTGGACGGACGCTAGGGGATGGGCTTCTGAGGTGGTGCTGCGAGTAGTGATGAGGATGATGATGATGGTGGTGGTGATGGTGAGCAGGGTATGGTGGCCATTTTAGGCTTTTTATCCTGCCTCCACCTGCTAATATCAAACTCCCAGCAGGGGCCCCAGTGCTGCACACAGGGGGCCCTTCATGTAATCCAACATTCAGCCTGGAGGGCAGTGGATGGTTACTGACAAATTATAATTAATCACTATGATCACAACTATATCAGATATGGTTATTAAAGCAATGCTGAGTGCCATGTGGTGCCATGTCCCTCTGAATACTATCATAACCTAAAGCAGGGATGTCAAACATATGGCCCGTGGGCCAGATCTGACCCACCAAAGGGTCCAATCCCGCCTACTATCACTAGATAACTATCACTAGACAAGAGGTGCCAGATTTCAGGAGCAAGTTGAACAATGCCTACTTCATGTTAAATTCTGCTTCAGATGCTTTCCCACCCTGACCAGAGCACAGTCCTCTGATATACCAATGAATCCTTACTGTGACCATGTTTAAAGATATTGAACAATGTGCAAAATATTGTCAATCAGCAGCTTCCGTTCAAAAGAATCTGTACCAGGAAATGTGTGAATAAATGCACATGTCATGACGGTCAGAAGTAGACTAACTGAATGTGGAAAAACTGAGACATACCGTTGAAATTGCACTTATTTTACTTGCTGTTGATCTGTTTTGTAAAAGGATGAACATCAACAGAATTCTTTACAAAAAAAAGGGAAAATTTTGGAGGTGATAATACTTATAAGTTATTGCGCTCTGAGAATGCAGGGCTGCTTGTGCTTACTAAAGTCACAGAAGCCAGAGCCTTCAGCTATCAGGCTCCTCTTCTGTGGAACCATCTTCCTGTTTCAGTCCGGGAGGCAAACACCGTCTCCATATTTAAGACTAGACTTTACTTTTTGATAAAGCCTATAGTTAAGGCTGGCTCAGGCTTGCCTTGGACCAGCCCCTAGTTAGGCTGACATAGGCTCTCTCTCCTCAGTTTCTAAAAAGTTGGTTCTTCTTCATTTGCTAACATTCATGTCCCATTATTGCATATTGCTAACTCAGCTTTACTGCATGTCACTAACTCAGCTTCTGGAGGCAGACGCCGTCTCCGCATTTACTAGACTTAAGACTTTCCTTTTTGATAAAGCTTATCGTAAGGGCTGGCTCAGGCTTGCCTTGAACCAGCCCCTAGTTAGGTTGACATAGACTCTCTCTCCTCAGTTTCTGAAAAGTTGGTTCTTCTTAATTTGCTAACATTCATGTCTTATAACTGCATATCACTAACTCGGCTGTACTATATGCCACTAACTTGGCTTCTTCTCCGGAGCCTTTGTGCTCCACTGTCTCGCAGGTTTACTCGTATCGCAGCTGCGCCTAGATCGTGTGTCGTGGTTACACTTCTGCCGTGGTCCTGCGTGATGCAGACTACTACTGCTGTTATTATTAGTCATACTTCTTCCATTATTATTCACACATCCAGCCCATCTAAGATCAAATAGGGCTGTATGTGGCCCATGAGCTAAAATGAGTTTAACACCCCTGACGTAAAGCATCAGATAGTGGACAGAAGATTGTACATGGTAAATTTGCACATCTCATTCTCCCATTATACCCCAATGCATTCTTAAAACAAATTTGCACACACATATAGCATATTATATTCTTTATATTGTACATTCTATAGATATAAATCTTAATCTTACAGAATATGCTAGGGTTTCCAGCATTCATCGTCACTGAGTCGGGCCACTGCCACTGTCTAAGCAATTTGCAGGTTAAACTTAATTTGATTTATTCATTCACCCACTCTGTTACTCATGTATTTCCTTCGTATTCCTTTCTGACTTTTGTTTCTGCTCTACCTCATGCCATCTCACGTAGCTTGTGCCCCCTTCATATATGTTATGTCACCCTCTTATTTAGTTGAGCGTCTGTATACAATTACATGAGTGATGGCTTGTTACGATCAGGGTGCACTTTTCTACTACCTCAGTGAACGATGCTTCTAGTACATTGGACAATTTTTTATTTTTTTAAATGTTTTTGTTTCATTTATTTGTTTTTTATATATCTTTATTTATTTTATTGCATTGCTTTCTCCATCTTCCCTCTTATTGTTCTAGGTTGTGGGAAGGGTGTGTGGTTGTTGTTCACTGTGTTGCCCTGTAACTATGGCAAAATATCAATAAAAATATATTCAGGGGGGGAAAAAAGAATATGCTGGGGTTTCCTTCTCTACTGAGATATTTTTCCCTTCTTGTGTAATATGTGTATCACTGTGTTTTTACTGCTCCCATTCAATGCCTTAATAACCTACTGCTGTAACAACATAATTTCCCAACTTGGGATCCATAAAGCACATTTATCTATCTATCTATTACAGCATGGAGTAGCTACAGCACCCATATACCAGGTAATTACTGGCATGATTTTGTTCAGTGGGTGTCAATTATGGTTCATCATCTTCATCATCTACTGCTACTGCTGGTTAGGGAACAGCTACCGGCAGACTGAATAATGGAAGCTCTGAGCAAAATAATTTACATAGATCGTTGCTGCGATAACCTCCAGCAGGAAATATCTGGGTCCTAATGGTGCAGTTCATTTTCTCCCCTAACGTCACACTAGAGAAGCACAAAGGTAGCACAAGCTGCCGTCTTCTGCAGAATTGCACAGACTGTGCTCTAGTGTGCTGAAACACACCTTGTTATCCCAAAATGTTGTTTGGCCCACATGCTCCTGTAAGCACCCCTCTGGTCAACACTGCTGCAACACACAGCTGGTTTCTCCAAGCTCCAATGTTCATTGAATTTCATTGCTTTCTGTTTTTCAAGCAAAAATATCACTAACAACAAGTGTGCTAATTTTTGTGTTTTCTGCAGTTATGGCTGTACGTACTGTGAATGAATTTAGCCTACAGTCTATATGTTGACTTTCTTTTTCAGTTCTCTGCATCAGATTATTTCACCACCACAAAGCTTATAGATGCTTTTAATATTATCATTGGTAAATAGCAATAATGTATTGTATAATCTGCTAACTCCATGACACAATAGAAAAATGTGTCAAAAATATGCCGTCATCTACACTTTTTTGTCTTAATATAATGAGACGTGTAATATTCATATAATGATCAGGTTTGCTTTGGTTGATATTATATTGTATTCTGTGTTGCGGAGTAACTAGTCACATGTAATTAAATGACAGAATTAATATAATTGTAACCACTTACAGTTACAGAGAAAAAAATATGTAATCATAAATAATAAATAAATAATCAAAATGTTGGTGATTACAAAGACGTTACATCTGAATATATTCTTTTCTGTACAAATTTTAGACTGTATGTGGAACATTACAGTTTGTTGTTATACATGTTTTTGCCTTGCAGTAATTCACAATATTTTTCAGCTTTGTTGCCCAGTTTAAAACATTAGTTAGCGAAGTAATCAAATGTTATAAGTTACATTACTTTGAAGTATTTAAAATAGTTACATTACTAATTAGATTTTTTTTAACAGTGTAACTAAACTATCTGTTTTGTAGAGATGTTCTCCACCAGATTGCTTCTGTCATCGATCAAATGACTGATTATGAGGGACATTTAAAATCACTTAGGGACTAAGTGTGTTACTTATGAGAAGGGAAGGGGTGGTGCAAAAAGTGAGAGGCATGCCAAATATTTTTTTTGAGCACTGGGGAGGGACTTATGTTTTTTATTTTGGCTTAGAGGAGGGGCATAAAACTTTAAATGTCTGTATTTTGTATTTATTTAACTATCGTGGTTTCTTGAAAAAAAATAAAAGAAGCCAAAATTACACCATTTATCATAGCCAGAAACTTAAAAAAGAGAAATTATCATTGAATTGAACACATTTTGTAGGATGAACACTTCGGTCAGAAAAAAACATAACCAAATCTGAGCTTGAAATGGTGATATTTCATCTAAATCACTTTTATTTGCAAAGTCTAAGGGCTGCTGTGAAACTGCGCCTACTTGGGGCAACAGAAAAGTTTGTCTTGGGTGCGTCAGTACAATAAACAAACGAGAACTTTCCTATCATTCTGTGTACAGTTGTGTTTTTTTGTACATTCGTTTTCTTACGTTCTGCTATCATATATTGGTATTTGAGGATGTGAATAGTGAAGTACTTGTATGACAGGTCACTGTGATTTGGTAGTCAGGCTTCTGCTCCTCAGAGTTGATCTCATGTGATGAGTGGCACCAGCTGATTGATTTATCACCTGGAAGGAATCTGTCAGTGTCTATATCCAGCCCCGGGCAAGGGGGGGGGGTTAAAGGGCACAGATGACCCTGGCCCAAGGCCAATAGGGGGCCCATGTAAAGTCTTTGGTAGACCCTTGAATGGGATCAAGTACAATTCACTTACTGACTTAAACCACTTACAATACAAGTTCTATGTATTTACATGATAAACAAATGTAATTTTAAATTAATACACATTTCAATGTGCCATCTGATACTCCCAACCCCTGGAGTATTGAGAAATGGAGCGGGTCAGGTGCACCATGGAGAAAACGCACAAGTGTGGCTGATGTAAACATGTGAGGTGAAGTGCAACCTGATGAGCTAAGTCAGAATGCCTCACAAAAAGTCAGGGGCTCCTAAAGGAAAAGTCAAGGCACAGAGAGAACAAGAAAATGAAAGGAGCAGAGAGTGGATGACCAAATGTCTGACAAAAAATGTGAAGAAGCAGCAAGTATGACAGGCAGAGCTGAAGGTGAGGAGTGGAGCAAATAAAACCTGCTGTATCAGCTCAAGTTAAAGCTACAGTGAAGACGCAGGTATCATATTAAAGTAGAGGACCTAAAAGGCATCCATTGGTACCAACAGTGTTATGCTATCTTGTTGGAAAGGGGGCAAAATAATGCTCCAACATAATGCTAAATTTGGCGCGGGAAAAAGGAATGCCATTTTTCAAAATGGTGTATTTAAATATTTCTGCATACTGGGGTCCCTAAACAGTCTTGACACTGTTTCAGTTCTGCACTCAATTTGACCAATATTTGATTAGCCTCAAAAAAAGATTTGTTCATACTGATTTGATCTTATGATTTATCCAATTTCCTCAATCCATGTTTGACTTTACTTTTCTCTAATCATTCATTGGAGGGGATTTCTTTGGCCCAGGACACGTGACTACCTCTGCTTTTCAGGTAAGAAAACAGGTCTTAACTAGGGATGTTCCTGGCGGCTGACTTCCCTGTCGACTAAACAAAAATTTGAATTAAGTCGACAAGTCCAAAAAGAGAAGCACAATTTATTGTTAAGTATTTGAAACACTGTCCCAAAAAATAGTGTGTACATTAAGAGCCCCTTGAAGTCTTAAATCACAATCTTCATCGACCATGTTGGATTACAAATGCCCCTGAAGTACAAGACACTTTGCTCTGTGCGGTATGAATGTGAACATGAACATACAGGCTCAACATATTGCATTAACTTCCTGAAGCTTTTACCTTTGACAAAGTTAAGTGGAAGCATATCTTGCGAGATCATCATCGTGATGAGCTGCGTTATCGTCACAGCGTCTCCGGGTGAATGACGCTTCTGCTTTTACTCACTTTTTTTTATTTTGCACTTTTAGCACCTTTTTTGTGCACAGGTGTCTTAAATAAATAGACTATTTTTGCACTGATCCCAGCCTGCGGACTTTTTGTGGCTCTCTAGCCCAGTTGCATTGGTGTGCAGGTACCTCCTCTGACATCATTTCTCATTTAAAATTTGGCCAAAAATAAAGCAGTTGCACAAACTAACCTGCATGCATGACAAATGCGACAAACCAAGGCTTTTTTTCCAACTCCAGAATTTTGTCTTCAGCTTTTAACTTTTTAAAATCTAACAAGTTTATAGTGGAGGGAGGGTTATTCATTCATCCCCTCCTCTGATAAGTACAGAACAGTCCCTTATTCTACCATGCTCCTAACATTATCAGTGAAAGAGTGAGAGTTTGTTCAATGGACACTTACACAGATTTTAAAACCTTAATGAGACCTGGTTAAACCTCAAACTTCAGTACAGGTCATATGTAGGCTGTTAGATATGAGCAAACTTTGCCTACCACAACACACATGGGAATATAAATAGGGAGCACTCCATAAACTGTATCAGTAACATGGATAACTCGACTACATACCTATGAAAGTCCAATTTCCATGAGAAAGAGTCTCCTTCATGAATATGTACGAGCAGAGACAGACTCATTTATTGAATGTGCAGACGGAGCAGGCGTCCTCCTCACTCCACAGCTCCTCTTGGATATCTGTCGCCTCCTCACAGCTTCATGTTGTTATAGAAATCAATTGTCGTCGCAGCCAAAAATGGTGAAGCAATAGCATGACACACATAGTAAGTCACAGTTTAAGATGAAGTACGAAGCTATGTGCATGCTGTGTGGGTTTACAGTCTGCTGTGCGGCCAGTCGGTGCTTGTTTTGTGGCGATAACAGAGGAAAATAGACTGTTGTGTTAGCTAGCGTTAGCTAACAGTGTCACTGTGTGTTATCTACAGTTAGCTGCGGATGATAGCGGTGAGATAATGTTGCATCTGTGTGGCTCATGAGATTATCAGGATAATGCTCGACCGAGATATATCAGCTGTATTCAGCGTTACTCATCTAAAGGCTAACGCAGGGTTAGCTAACCATGTCACTAGAGTTCAGCTACAGTTAGCTAAGCTAATCATTATTGTTAGCTAACGTTAGCTAAGTGTAGCTCATATTTAGTCCAGGCCTTTTAAACAGCGTTTGTTCACCAAGCTGACCAAAATAACTGCAGCAGAGGATATGCAGGACATTTATTGAATGGTTTTATCAAGTTAAAACAGCTAGCTGTGTATAATATTATGGGGTGAATGTGCTTTGCTGCAGCTGTCTGCTAACTTATTAGAGTATCCCAAATGTCCATCCCCTTTGACCATATGTTTAAGCTGTTTGCAGTGTAAATAAGGAATGACTAGCACCTGATTTTGCTTTGTTTTGGCAACTCCTGTTTGTTTACCTGATACACTGCCTGTCTGACCTTAGAAGAAATGCCATAATGATACAGGTAAACTTAATAGCACACACATATTTATGCAGTTTTTGCCCTTAAGTGCATGTGTGCTGTGGGTCCTGCCCTGTTCCCCAGAGGATAAGGGAGATGTCTTAATATTTATTGTTCTCCACTGACCCTGACAGTGATGCACAGTGTGTGCACACAGCATAGAGGATGTTAGACTTGTTTGAGACAAGGATACATACACTGCAAAACTTCAATTAGTAATCCTGGACTATTTGCATAAATCACTGAAAGCAACAGGCCTATATTTGGGATAGGCCTTTAATTCCTTTGACACAAAACTGTTAATCAGTAAAGATGGGAAATACAATCAAATTGTTGATTTAAACCAGTATGAATAATACTTGTTTAAAAATTAGGCTTCAGATAATATATCTGAAGCCTAGCGTTGAAAGGGGTCAGTTGAGGTGGTTCAGGCATCTGATCAGGATGGCTCCTGGGTGCCTCTCGCTGGAGGTGTTTCGGGCACTGGTAGGAGGCCCCGGGGCAGACCCAGAACACGCTGGAGGGATTACATATCTCATCTGGCCTGAGAACACCTTGGGGTCCCCCAGGAGGAGCTGGAAAGCGTTGCTGGGGAGAGGGATGTCTGGGGTGCTTTGCTCGGCCTACTGCCCCCATGACCTGGCTCCAGATAAGCGGTTGAAAATGGATGGATAATATATCAATTATAAATCATTCATTTGATCTAGCTCTTACAGATAGCATACCGACACAACACCACTTTATCCTGCTGAGGTAGCCAACAACCCGCTTTCATACATCTGAAGAACTTCTGTTAAAATGAACTGCTTGGCAACCAGACCAGGCCTCTAATTGAGACAGGCCTTTATTTGTCAAAATGTGTAGCCACACCAGGCTAGTAAAAGGGACTGGGCCTTTACTTGAAGTTTTACAGTAATAAGATTAGAGCCATTTGAACACCTATTGAAGGTAAACTATCTTCTATTGATATACTATTAAAAGAACGGGTGTTTGGGATATAATGATATAAATAAAGGGATTATGTCATGAGTTTAACAGAGATGCCATTCTTATTTTGAACAATTTAGCATTTTGGTATTTTTATTTTATTCATGTACTATTATTGTTGTTATTTTTGCAGTGTGAGCATGGCAGATAGAAAGGGAAAACCTGTCACTCCGATCAAAACACTCACAAAGAAAGAACAAGAAGAACTCAAGAAAAAGGTAAGGACATTTGGGGTGTTATGATACTGGATAAGATTTAGTGCTTTTTAGATTTAGAAAGCTGCATTTTGTAGTATGAAGATACATGTTTTCCCAATAAAAATGTGTGTGAAATAAATGCATATAAGTAATCACCAAGTCTAGAATTTTGAATTTGATTAACAGTGAACTAAAGCAGTGGTTCTCAAATGGTGTGCCGTGGGATTTTGTGATAAACGCACATTATTATTAAAATATTCAACTGGGCCTATACGAAAAGTTATGACTTAATATTTTATTGACTGAATTAGTATGTTGTGTGCACCCATTTCCTAATAAAGAGGCAAGCTCTAGATATAAAATGTTATCTAATTTGATTTAATTAAAAAAAACAAACAAAACCCTTCATTAGGAATCTATTTGTTGCTGTTTGCACGTATGAATTATTAGTGTGTGACACATCAAAAGCCCTGACTGGCAGCCAGTGTGAGGGGTGATAACATTTAAAAGGAGTGGGACAATGGATCGCTTTATTGTATGGAGCAAATTACAACAAAGCACCAGCAAAGATGACCTACCACTGTCAGTAGACAGTGTCATGAAAGCTGCCTGTCTTGTTTTTGTCTTATTTTCATTGTCTTTCGTTGTGAAGAGTGACAACACACATTATAGAAGCTACTGTGCACAGATATAAATACAGGTGTGCCTTGAGATTTTGGCTTGCCCTTTGGTGTGCCTTGGGTACAAAAAATTTGAAAAACACTGAACTAAAGGATGGATAAGATACATATATTGTGTTTCTGTTTGCTGTTTTAGGAGGAAGAGAAAGCAGCAGAGGTTTTTGAAGAATTCTTGGCATCATTTGAGACCAGCGAGAAAAGCGGAGTGAAAACTTTTGTCCGTGGGGGCATCGTGAATGCAACTAAAGGTCAGCAGCAAGGACTTTGAATCCAGCATTATGACAGCACACAACTACATCTTAGTCCTGTCCACTTCCTTTGTGACTCATGAGTTATCTGCTCCAATAATATTAAACTGAATTGCCCTGAACATCTAAAGAGAACTGAAAATAATTATTGAAGAATATCAGGCTGACTCAGCAGTGAAATAGTTCACCTTCATAATTTTTCAGGGCCCCTATCTTTTGAATGGCTTAATAAAAATCACCCCTCTGGGGACCCGTAGTCAGCAGTCCATTATCACTTTAATTAAAAATAAAATAAAGCTCTTTCAATACTGAGCACTTCTTCAACTTTCTGTGACACATAAAGACATCCAGATAATTTAAATCATTACAGCAAACACAGCAGGAAGACCAAGCCTCAACAAATACATCAGTTGTTTTTCAAACCAAGGTCAACCTGTCTTCTAATTATACAGGAAGCTGCTCAGATATCCTGCAGACCAATAAAAGAACAGTGGTGACAACAGAGCCTCTTCCTCTTTTTACAGACCTAACTTACTATTACTGAAATAATAGTTTGCACACCTAATCATCATTGTTCAGGGATCACTTTGATTATTTTTTGCAGAGGAGGAAGCAGCAGAGGTCAAGAAAAGTAAGCTGTATCGACCTGCAACAAAGTTTGTCCCCGTGTCCCAGCATATCTCACCAGTTTCATCTGCTGAAAGCAAAAAGTCTGTAAGTTTGTACTCTGATATTTGTGTTTACAGAATTTATTATTACTACGTACATTCATCTTTAAAGGTGTCTCATGACCTCTCACTTAAGTCAGTGCAGTTGTACAATGAGTCAGTCATTGTAATAATAACCACAGCGGTTGCCTATCTGATTAACAGGCATTTAAAAGAAAGACAGAAGAAAAGAAGAAGAGTAATCTTGAACTCTTCAAAGAGGAACTTAAGCTGTAAGTCTATCTGTAAAAGTGCCTGATGCCATGTTTCAGGTCAATAAGTTGACTCTTTTTTGGGTATATGTAAGTCTGTTTTCATGTTTGAAAAAAATGCAGAATACAAGAAGAGCGTGAGGAACGATATAAAAGGAAGAAAAATGACTCCAGTGGAGGAGCAGCAGGAGGAGGAGGAGCAGGAGGAGGTGGAGGAGGAGGATATGGAGATCTTGACACACCGTTATCAGGACGGTCAGGTAAGAGCCCCTCTCCAAAATGAGAGTTTTATAAGTTGAAAATTGCTAACCTCTGTATCATTTTAACCTCAATCCTGCTTTTTCCCTGCAGTATTATATGACGACCTAACAGTGCCAACCACCACTAACCTCTACATTAGCTGCATTAGCCCAAAGGTAACGCAGCACGCTGACTTTAATTGGCTTAGCGCAGCATAGATGTATATTTCTCATTCTTCATTGTTCTTGTTTTCCAGATGAATGAGGAGATGCTCTGCAAAGAGTTTGGTAAGTATGGTCCCCTGGCCAGTGTGAAGATCATGTGGCCCCGGACAGACGAGGAGCGCTGCAGGACCTCCAACAGAGCCTTCGTGGCTTTCATGACACGCAGAGACGCAGAGAGAGCCTTGGCTGCACTTGATGGTACAGTTGGCTCTTAACAAGCAGGTTGATCTAATAACCATTCCCCCACTGCTCTTATCGTATCGTTATGTTCCTCACTGACTGTAATTTTGTTTTGTATCGCAGGTAAAGTGATTATGGGGTTTGAAATGAAGCTGGGATGGGGTAAACCAGCTCGTATTCCACCTCAGCCTCTCTACACACCAGTGGGGGTGAGGGCCACGCCGCCACCCCCATCTGGTCTGCCTTTCAATGCTCAGCCAAGGGATCGCTTCCGCAATGACTTCACCAAGCCGCTGGGCATGTCCAAAGGAGAGCTCGACAAGGTAAAATTGTCTCTGTTCTCTGGGGGTGTCTGCATGACCATTTTTCTCTGTGATGTGCACTCCGCTAGGCATGACAGGCTCTCATATTTAAGTGACAAGTGATGGATGTTAACTGCATTGGGATGGTGGTGCACTAGAACAAGAATTACAGTCTATACAAAAATGTGAATATTAAAGGAGGGTGAGCCTTTTACCGAGGGTTTTCCTTTATGATGGAACACAGAAGTAGAAGAAGAATCTTTCTGCCGCTTTTTAGAAAAATACACTCCCTGAAAATTTATCATTTGACCTTAAAGGGATAGTTCAGATTTTTTGAAGTGGGGCCGGATTACATATAGTAGATAGCGGTCTGTAATCTCCTTGTTTGGAAAAGCAGACCAAAAGAACACCAAAGAAGCTCACCAATGTATGGCTGTGAATAGGGCTTAGCAAGAAAATGGATTTTAGCCACTTAAAAAAAAGCCTACTTAAAAAGAACATCCCTATCAGTCTGAGCAGACGCTATATTGGGAAATATTTTCACTGCTTTACCTCGCTGTCAGGCAGCCATTTTCTTTGGTACCACATTTTCTCAACTGTATAACCTCCATATTCCTAGCCATGCACTGCATCATGCCGCAGGTCAGCTGTTGGGGTCAGAAAGTGCTGTTGAGCGATCCAACTGATTCTGACTTTTCTAAAGATTGTAAAGATGGTGCATGCTTGTGTTTTTCCAGGTTGGTCAAACAGAAATTAAAACAGTTGTAGCTAGTTGCATTGAATATAGACATCAGCTCCACCTGCAAGACTGAGACAACTCTGTGTTTGCAGTTAACATTGCTCCCAAGAAGATTATGTAAAACTACCACCAAATAAGCAAGAGAGAATCTTGCTGAAGTGCACTGCTATGCTTAACCATCAGGTAAAAATAGGCAAAATACCTAAAGTAGATTAAACTAATTGCCAAACAACTAGGAAAGTGTGAAGCAGTGGCATCCTCTGCTTCAGAAGATTGTGAAGTGGTGTTGTAACCAAGTCCCACTCATGGCAGCAGTAGCTCTCTGGGACAGTGAGCATGCATTCCAGAGTTAGTTTGAGCTCTTTCTTGGCCTCCAGTTTGCACAGAAGCTCCTTCTTTTTCGGCCTGTTCAGTCCCTCTCCGTAAAGCTCTTCTTCCCTATACTTTATAACTTTATAAAAGTATCCTTTTATCTCCATGGTAAACTGCATTTCTTCCTCGCTGTCATAATCACTCAGTTTTTGTATTGTCTTGTATTTGTCATTTCTTCCATAAAATGCTGAAAGTCTGACCCAAACAGCTGACCTGTGGCACAATACAGTATGTGGCACCTTTCTATAGGATACAGACATTATACAGTTGAGAAACATGTAGTGCCAAAGGAAAGGGCTGTCTGACTGCATGGTAAAGCCATGATCATCATTATAGTATCCACTCAGCCTAATACTGAATTGTTTTTTGCTGGCCTTCTTTAAGTGGCTAAAGTACGTGTTGCTGCAAACCCTAATCCACGACAATGCGTTGCTGAGCTTCTGTGGTGCTAGTGCCCAGGGCTGGGAATCACCAGAGGCCCCTCAATATGACATTATTACGATACTTAATTCATGATACAATATTATTGCAATTTTAAATGTTTTGCGATACACTGAGTATTATTATTGTTTTTCAACTGCAAATCATGTCCCCAAAGGAAACTTGGTCAAAATGTTTCAGCTAATAAGATAAAGTGTTCAGTCTGTTCATCTTGCTTCAGTTACTGTTATTGCAGCAAAATGTATCCAGTGGACTGAAAAGCCAAATTGATTTATTCTAGTAGGTTACCAAAAGTTAAATTTTTGTTTGCAGTATTAATAATTCATAGAATTAAAAAAATCAATACTTGGCATCTACGCAAAAATATCGCTGTACTATGCTGTATCAGTTTTTTCCCTCACCCCTACTAGTGCCGTCCGCTTCTCCAAACAGGGAGCATGCTGACCACCATTTACTGTATGTAAAACACTGATTATAGATGTATATGTCATGCAGCCCCACTTTACATTATCTGAACTGTCCCTTTAATAATAAATTGAAATATAAGCATGTAAAACTGCAGTTAGTTCTAGCACTAATTTAGAATATGTCCATGTCTAAGAAATCATTGTATAAACTTGGGAATCAGATTATTATATGTTGCATGTTTGTTCATTCGTTTAATTGACCACCTTGTCCGTGCAGTGTCATATCACAGGATGCAGGGGTGTAGAAATGCACAAATGCATAACAGTTTGAGTGTGTATACAAAATGTTAATATAAACTTTTAGATCATTTAGCTAGTATAGATGGTCTAGCATTTTTGAGTAGTTGACTAAAGCTGTGTCCCCCTCCCCCCATTTCACTGACTCTGAATGCTATCGTGGTTTTCTATGCTGTATGTATCCTGCAGTGTTTCATCTGTACAAGTACTCACTCTTTAATACTTTCACTATTTGATTTGACTTCACAAACAGACTCTGTCCGAAGCCGTAGTCAAAGTGGTTATCCCAACCGAAAGGTACACACACTCTTCTTACTACGACTGACCCGCTGTTCTTACACAAGTGTTGTAGGACCCACACAGATTCTGTCAGGCAGGAGGTTCCAGTCCTAAGATCTGTTCATGCATCTGACATATAGATCATGGTAAACAACACCACCATGCAACATATGAGTGCACATTTTGACATCTTTAATTAGGACTGAGGGTTCTTGTTGTAGATGTCAAAGGTCCCATCAGATTTACACATAGTGAATGCAGTTTGTATTTTTTTCCTAGTTTACTCAAATACCTCAGATAACTCATGTTTTTCCAATATTAATATATTAATGTGTTACTATGAAAAGTGTAAAGCAGTAGACATTGTAAAGGACTGTTAGAGCCACTGATTTAAACCAACATCTTTGAGCCCTGGGTTTCCCATGGGTAGGCTGAGACACTGCAGACCGATACAGCTAGAAGGCAGATAGATGTAATATTAACTCAAGTCAGACGATGTAGATTCATGCTAGTGCCATAAGTCAAACTAAGTCCCATGTCAGGTTAGAGTAGTGAGTAATATATAAGTCTAAACTGCAGTGGTAGATCTGACACAAAATCAGCAACACTGCGTAAACACACTTTACACTGATGCTTCATTTCAGAAAGGTTTCAGGCCTGAAGCCCCAATCCACAGTAACTTCTCTACATAACTGCCTGAAGAGATGTTGTCACCCTGATGCTGACCTATCACTCATTGACTGTGTTCTGTTACAAGTTATTTTCCAGAGACATACATTTTCAGACCATTATACCTAAAGAAAATATCTTAAATTTGATGGCCTTACAACTGAATACCAACCACGTATAAATGTTGTAGTTGAGACTTTTTATTACATCCTTAGAATAAAAACTGGCCTCTAAACTCGTGTTGTGTTGAATTTGTGAAGAAAACTTTTTTTGTATCCCTCAAGTGAACGAAGAATTAAAAAACTGAGAATATTCTCAACGAATTGAAGTCATGGGGGCCATGTTTAACAACAGAAAAACTATATAAAAGCATTGATTCAAAACCTCTCACACAACTCGTACAGTATAATCCAAGTCTCATTTATCCAATTATATGCTAAATACCTCCCAGACACATGCATTCATTTTTCACTAAACCATTACTGTTTATAACTGAACTGAAAGTACAACTTGTCTATGCTTTCTTATAAGCCACTCACTCTGTTGACAAAAATAGTAATTTAAAGCCCCGTTTCCACCAAACACTTTTGGTATGGTACCTCTGGAACCAAAAGTAACCCTTCAGATATGGTACCTAGACCCTGGCGTTTCCACCACAAACAGTACTCTTAAAGGTGGGCAGGGTCATCGTCACTCACTGCTCCGTCCAGCACTCACTGTATTTCCTCCTTTATCAGTCTGCACCTCGTTTGTCGTCCACAGAATGCTGACATTTTCAAAACAAAATAAAACAGGCTGCAGTTTACTAATAAAACTCTCCACGGTATGAACAGAGGTTACATGAGCCTCAAAACCAGCCACAACGCAGTCCTGAGCAGAGTGACCGTCCTCTATTGACCAATCAACAGACTGCAGTGTTCACAGCTCCACCTTTTAGTACCAGATCTGTGTGCTAGGTACCCCAAGAGAGGGGGGACCAAAAATGGGGACGATACGGAACAGTTCCATTGGTACCATCCACAACTTTTCACAGTGGAAGGAAAAAAAGCGTACTGAACTGAACCGTACCGTACTGTTCAGTGGAAACTGGGCCTTAGATCACTGAACACAGGACTTTGTTGTTTTAAAGGATTAGTTCAGATTCACCAAAGTCATACACTAACTCAAACAAACTACAAATTGAGGCAGCAGTAGACCAACAGCTCTCATGTTCAGTGAGGCAAAATTACTTTTTGTTTGAGTCTGGTTTTGAGGAGAGCATAGATAAATTCCACCTTAAGTTTAGTGCTAAATTGTAAGGTTTTAGCAAAATGCATGTGTGTGAGAAGTACTGAACATTTGACTGGATAGATGAGACCTGGATTATACTACATGAGTTGTGTGAGAATTTGTAAACGGATGTTTTGATATGATTCAATTCATCAAGAATTTTCTCAGTTTTTGGATTCTTCCGTCACTGCATAGGCATGGAAAAACAAAGTTTTCTTCACAAATTCAATGTAACACACTGATATATGATTGATAATTGATTTACAAATGGTCATATGGGGGTTAAAGTATCCTTTTAAATTTTGGATTGGGGCTTTCACATCTTAAAAGCTAAGTCAGTGTTCATGAATAAATACTGTGTGATTTCTTTTACCCCTTTTCATGGACACAGTGACCCAGGAATATTACAGTGTGCTGACAGTGTCTGTCCAGAAGGCAGTGACTCTGCAGTTCTTGCACAGTGAAATATCCCTCAGGCTGTCGCCTTATTATGGTCAACATTCTTTGAAGTAGTGAATGCTGTGACATGGAACGACACTGTTAGCGGTCAGCTACATTCAATCAGACGGTCAGCCTGCAGTTTGCATGGGTCACTAGTTCAGTGTAAAGAGGTGTTAGAGATCTCATACTGTAACTGACAGGCAGTGTGCAAACCCTGGTCTGATACGCTCTTCTCTCCCCACAGGAATCTGTTATTCCTCATTCACAGGATGATAGAGTTTGTGGTGCGTGAAGGCCCCGTGTTTGAAGCCGTAATTATGAACAAGGAGAAAAACAATCCAGACTTCAGGTGGGAGTTGCTGCGCCTGGCTGTGTGTTGGCTGTGACCTTGAAGGGTTCGTATTAAATTTGCTCATTCTTTATCGTCTCAGGTTCCTGTTTGACAACAAAAGCCAGGATCATGTGTACTATCGTTGGAAATTGTTCACCATCCTCCAGGTATGTTTTTACAGCACCACCTTGTTTCTGAAAATGTCTAGGACTTTATGTGGAGGAACTAAAAAACTATTCTATACTATAAAAGCTGTTGAATACCTGAATTCTCTCTAGCTTTTACTCCATGAAAATGAAACTGTGGCAGTGATGCAAAGTTGACACCTCTCGGCAAAAATCACCTTTTTAAATACAGAATAGGTCATTTCTGAGATTTGTGTAGATTGGATGAGTTTTTGAATTGGGGGGTCGGGGTTGTCTGGGCTTGCGAGGACAGAGTCACAGGAGATAAACAAAGTCAGTTTTTGACTGCCCACATGCCTGTAGGTAAGAGTGTCTTACAATTGCATGATGATAACCTCACTTGGATTATATGATGATCTGTGATGTTGTTCTGACACAGTGGATGCTAGCCAGTGTTTCCCCTTCATGCATTTAGCAGCAGCGCTGCAATAAAATCTCCACATGCACAATTAACTCGCTCTTTCAAGGCTTCTCTAAACAGCAAGAGTCGTGGACCAGCAAGAATTATAAACAGAACACCCCCAGATATTGGAGCTCTGATTGATCAGCCACTGACTGTTATTGGCAGATATTCTTTCTAAATAGTTTGAAGGCCGATGAGATGACACAAAACAGGAGAGACTATGTTTATAAGCAGTACTGAATGAACTGAAGCTCACACTGAACATTCACTGTCACATTCATGGTTTACTGCTAATCTGATGTCCAGCTCACCTGCCTGTCCTGAGTGCAGACACACCGTGTCTCTCTCCTCGCTTGCAAGACACACACACACACACACACACACACACACACACACACACACTGAATGCTTCTGTAGAGGCTACAGTATACTCCACTGTTTTCTGACAATGTCAACAAGCTGCAGTTCAAAGGTGAACGGTCTTATGATGGAGCATTACATTAGGCTACAGTTGTGTTATTTATTTTTGTTATGTATTGAAAAAATGTCAGTGTTTGAGTGCTTCAACTCTTGCAGTGAGAAATATGACCAATGAGCCACAGTTGTTTACATTTTTCAAAATAAATGAAAAAATGTGGGCAATTAGCTGAAATGGACCTAGGTTACTTATAATGTATTTAAATTAAAGGCTTGTTACAGTAGCCTAATATGTAGCATAAGAAAAGGGCAAATGCTAAGCTCACTGAAAACAATAGAAGCTGAATTTACTTTGTTACAGGTTTTCTTTTAGTTGTAGTGGCTGTGAGATTAATTTCTGAAAGTCATATCGAAGCCCTGTGTTTAAAATGACCAAACAGCAGTCGTTCTAACTGTAAAGAGCAACCCCCCCCCCCCCCCGATTTTTAATAGCTGCACCAATGTAGTAAAGGGCACCTTAATACAGTTTGGGACTTGGCTCTGCACTACTGTGTCCTGACCTGATGTCCCCCTTACATTACTTTGACAGTAAGATCAGATTTATTCTAGGGGGTGTTTGTCACAGTATGGTTATGCTGAAATCAGCTGAATAGCCACATTTAAAAGCTGATATTTAATAAGTATCCTCCCAGGGGAGCATGCCCCTGAACATCCTAGAAGGTTCGCAGTTCACATCACAGTCACCTTTTTCACCCGGATGAGTCTGCACCCCTGCTATGATGTATCCGTATGTAAGTTTCCATGTACCTGGCCTTCATTACCACAGGGACAGACACCGACAGAGTGGAGGACCGCAGATTTTCGTATGTTCCGGGGAGGATCCATGTGGAGACCTCCTGTCCTAAACAATTACTCTCAGAGAGTTGAAGAGAAAGCCGAGGTGGAGGAGGATGCTCCCCCTGAGGAGGAGGTGAAGAAAGGGCAGCTCAGAGCTGAGTAAGTATATCTAGCAGACATAATGACATTTATGTATGGATATAACTTTAGTTAAATCAAATTATTCTTCTGTTAATACCATTCAGGCACAGACAGAGGCTCGAGACGTTGCTGAAGGAGCTCACTCCGAGCAGAGAGGATGTCGCCAATGCCATGCTGTTCTGTCTCGAGCGAGCAGACGCAGCAGAGGAAGTGGTGGGGCACATCACCGAATCTTTTTCCTTGCTTCAGACGCCACTTCAGAAGAAGGCCAGTCTCCTTACTCTAAAAGTTTTTTTTATAAATAAAGTGTAGGTGATTTCATTTACATTATGTATTCTTTGTCCTCGTCTCTACAGATTGCCAGATTGTATCTCGTGTCAGACATCTTGCACAACTCATGTGCCAAAGTAGCCGGTGCATCATATTATCGTAAATAGTAAGATACTTTCCCTCAATTCGGCTTGAACGCTTCTATCCTCCTTTAATTCATCACCATCTGATAATCTTAAAGTCTTAAAATGTTCTTAAATCTCCTCTCTCTGTTGTTTTTTTTCCTCCAGTTTTGAAACAAAGCTAACACAGATATTTGGAGACCTTAATGCAGCGCATAAAAACATACAAGCCAGGCTGCAGGCAGAACAGTTTAAGGTAAACACGTGTTTCATTTGCCTCACACAAGGACATTTATTAAAAATAGAACAGCAACAACAACAACAAAAATTAATTCTCTCTCTCTCCACAGCAAAAGGTCATGAGTTGTTTTCGAGCATGGGAGGACTGGGCCATATACCCGGAGCCTTATCTAATCCACCTTCAAAACATCTTTCTGGGCTTTGCCAAAGCAGCGGAGGAGCCGACAGAGACGCCAGAGGTGAGCTGAATATTTATCTGCTCATTACACACAGTATTACCTTTCTCTGATGACATTTCAGCCAATTACACAGCTGCTCATGCTGAAAAATATTTGAACACGAAGAAGATGATGCTCAAACATATTTGGACATCTGTCTCCTCGCAGGAAGCATCCTCTGATCTCGACGGTGCTCCGATGGACAGCACGCTCATAGATGGGTTACCTTTGCAGAGCACTCCAGTGGATGACCTTGACGGCTGCCCCCTAGGCTGGGACCCTCTTGATGGAGTCCCTGTCGATGACATAGACGGCGTTCCCTTAGGAGCAGGCATTGACGACATTGATGGAATGCCCTGTGAGTCCAACACATATCAAAAGCACATCTTTCAACCAGAGGTCCACCGTTTCCTGTTGCTGTTGTCAATTATCTGCCTGACTCAAGTGTCTTAGATCAATACATAATCAATCCTCCCTCTCATGGGTTGTTGTCTTTAGCTGAGTGTGCACTTTAAACTCTATTAGAACATGACAATGCAGAATTTTCCAGCAGGGATTAATGAACTCATCAACACCATTAAATGATGTCACTGTCCTGACCCTGCTGTGTCTCTTGTGTCCTCAGTGGATGAGAGCAATGCTCCTCTCTCCAGAGTGCCTTTGTCCAAGTGGGAGAGTGACACAGGGACATTTTCTCAAGGTAACACAGGTCAAGATGCACTTGTGTATCATATTAATCTCCCCCCTATGATCCTGCTCATCTTTCCCTTTTCTCTCTAAGCCAACCCTGAGTCTAAGTGGGACATGGTGGTGGAGAATAACAGTGAAGATGAAGTCAATGTAAGGTAAGGCCTCTGTGTTTGGTTTGAATGCACCATCAGTCTGCATACAGAGTGTACATAAACTGTCAAATGGTATGTAAATGTGTTGTTCTCCTCCCCCTCCTGGTGACAGCATCAACTCACAGGACCGAGAGGAAGACTCGGAGAGTGACAGTAGTGATGACTCGGGCGGTTCGTCTAAATATGAGAGTGCAGACTTTCAGAGCTCCCTCAGAAGTTTTCAGATGTCTGAGGGCAAAAGGAAGAGGTTGAGAGAGCTGGAGGCAAGTACGCATTTAAAAACAAAACAAAAAAACAGATGAAAACTGTGTTTGCTTTTAAATACAATACAATATAACTGTGGTTGTCGTCCTGTGTTATCTGCTGTGGTTCAAGCCATCCAAATTTGAAAGTCGCCCTTCAGTCCGTGTCAGTATCCTGCTGAAAGGGTGACTTCAGTGTTTCTTAACTTGGACTCTGTTTGCCCATGTTTTTGAGTTAAAGCCACTAATGGGAAGTGTTTTAAACAGGTCGAGTACTGAGGAAGACCACTGCATCCAACAGTGGCGACACAGGCTGTAGTTGAACCACTCAGGGCATTAAGCACTGTGAGTTTAGGTCCACTAAAAGTGCTTGTTTTTGCCACTGAAAGGCTCAGTGTCTGACAACATTATGGCAAAGATCTCTACAGAGATAGACCTCTTAGTTAAAGCATAAGATCCTTTTTGTTTAACCAGAAACAACCCCAAAATCGCCATCACCGAACCCACCAGACTCCTTTTAAATAAACGGTAATTTAAGAGTGTAAACGCCAGAATATTTTTACATCTAAATGAGTGAATTAAGGGTTTATTTCAACAGGAGCAGAGTTGGTGATCGTTGCAGCAATCGAAAAGACTAACCAAGCCGTCGAGGTGCCATCTCACTCAATACTGGACCAGTTTTAAAAGTTGTTGCCTCCACTAATCACCTCCACTAATTGAAAAATACTTAAGTTACCCTTAAGATAAGACATATACAGTTTTTAATTTCAGAAGGAAATGTCACCAGTTATTGGATTGAGCAGTTAGAGCCATAACTGTATTGGCATATCCCAATTCCTTTCCACCTCTTGACTCCACAGTGAGCTGCCTCCCTGCATCTTCAACCATATTAAAATGTCAAATTCTAATTAATAAACTGCAGGACTGATGAGATGTGTCCTGACACAGGTAAAGGTTATGAAGATCCAAGATGAGCTGGAATCTGGCAAGCGGCCGAGGAAGTCTGGAATGAGCATACAACAACAAGTGGAGCACTACAGGAACAAACTGTTACAGAAGGTGGGCTATGGGACACTTTTTTATTTCATATTGCATGTTTGAGTTTGACCTTAGATAAATAGGAGGTGTCCTGAATTATTAAAGCAGTTAATTACGCAGTATTATTTACACCCAGTGTTTGTTCTGCAGGGAGGGGTCCTTAAAAGAATATGTCACTCAGAAAATTAACATTTGTATTTCAGTTTCTCACCCAGTGTTATGTTGAATTTGTGAAGACATCAATACTGAGCATAAAACTTGATAAATGAGACTTGTAGTAAACAGATGTTTTGATATAGTTTTGCTGTCGTTAAACACAGCCCCCTTCGACTTTTCTTTTCAGTTTTGGGATTCTTCGTTCACCATTAAGGCATGCAAGAGTTTTCTTTACAAATTCAACTTAACATCGGATGATCATTTTGTGGGTGAACTATTCATTCAAAGAAAAAATGCAACCATCACTGATGTGCAATAGAAAGAGTTCTTTAATTAAGAACAACACTGGGCAAAATATACAAAAGTTCTTGTTCTACGTACATTAAAATTAGACTGTTAAATCAGTTAATTAGCACAGTAAAAAAACGGTGGCACTAAAAACCAGACACAGCTGATGGAGAGCCACAGTAGCAGTTTCAGATCTGCAGATTTAGTCCAGTGTGGCCATCTACAGGAAAAGAAGGTCTAGCTACAGTTGCTGTTTGTATTTAACAAGTAAAACATACAATATTGATGTTTTGTTTACTGGAGCACAATCTGTGTTTAATACTAAAGTAAGCAACAGTTTGCTCAAAGTATTATGAGCTTGTTTGACACTAATATTTTTGGCCACACAGAGAAAACGATTGCTCTCTCTGCCTGTAGGTGTCGATGTTGATATTCATACATCTCTAGGTCTGAATGAATTATTTTTCCATTACAGTAGGTGGAACAGTTTAGCATGTGTTGAAGTCATCTGACATTGACCAGACAACTCCCCCTTGTGGAGGAGCCACGGGCTATTGAGCGTGAATGAGTGGGTGTGTGAGTTACAAGCCAGCTCTGCGTTTTCTTGACAGGCAAAGATAAAGAAATATGTCTGACCTCACTGGGATGTTTTACTTTGTCCATTATAGGAGTTTGAAAAAGATGAAGACAAGATTGAGAGGTCGACGTCGAAGTCTAAAGACAAGTCAAAGGACGACAGGAGGGACAGAAGACGAGGATATAGTAGAGATCCTGACGACCAGAGCCAAAAGTCGAGGAGCATCTCCCCTTCAAAGTAAGTGCCATGAGATGTTGTTGTAGAGTGCTGCCAGTGTATTCCTCCTGATTGTTATTCTTGAATCTATTATACGTTCAACCCTTTTAAACAGGACAAGGTCTCCCAAATGGTCCAAGCGTTCCCGATCGCCATCTCCAGACCGTAAGGCAGGGAAGTCCAGGTCACGGTCGCCGCATCGCTCGCACAAAAAGGCAAAGAAGAGCAAACACTGACTCTCAGTGACACTCTGGACCCTGTCATCCATTAGCCTGCTGGGTTACACAACGCAGTGCTCTTTAAAGAGACTTGGTACGTTTGTTGTCTTGGTCCCCTCTCACACTATCCATGCAAGATTCAGCACTCTTTTGTATGATGAAGTTTGAACACTGTAACTAATTATATATATTTTTGTTTTAATGTTTGTTTTTAAAATGATAACCAGAAATGTTGCTGCAAAGTTCTGACACTAAATAAATCACTGCTGGTGATGAATGTGTGTGTGGAGGACGTGTTTGAGGGCCAGGTATCAAAATGTTACTCACTCACCTAAGTTGTTGGCAATGATTTTGATTTCTCAAGGTTAAAAAAAAGGTTATCAACAAGCATTCTTCTAGTTTGTGTTTGCTTTTATTGAGGAAATTAATAGAGCATTTGGTTCTGTTTACAAAAGCAGCAAGTATGCAATGTTAAACACTGAATTTACAGTACTATTTTATAATGAAATGTGCTTTCATTGAACAAAACAATTTATCAAAAGTACGTAAGAGCCAGTATTGTTTCTGAAAAAAATTTAAGATACCCAGCCCCAATCACAAATAGCCGCATACAGATTTCCTGTACCGCAGATTTGCTGTCATCCGCTGAAACGTCTGATAAACCTTAGAGGAAAGCTTGAAGTTAAATTTAGAAAAGCGATCTAGATTTCAGAGGCACAAATAATTTCAAACCACCTTGCTTTCGAGACAAAGGGTTACATCTCTTTACATAAGACACATTGAAATTTGTGACTGACATTAGGACAGTGTCTTGCACATAACTCTTCTGAAATGTGGGAGCAAAAGAAATTAGTAAGGTGCCCATACTGTTACAAATAGCCTTCTAGCTATACTCAAGTCTTACAGCTGTAAATTAGCACATACATATCTGAACAGACCGCACACACTCAACATATGCAGCTCTTTTTGTTTCTCGATGCCACACCGTTCACAGTTCCTTGGTATTAAAGATAAAAAATAGAAATGTGACAGGGAATCACACAGTCTGTTCTGTACAGTCAGTTTTCTTCCACCCATTCCCTCATCTTCCATTTTAAGGGTCCCTGTTCTTCTGAAAAAGCTACAGACGGCTCTTTGTCTCAGAGGAATAACCGTTAGGTAGTTGGGTGATGTTAGATGGCCCCTGACAGGCTGTCCTTCATCTTCAGGACTGATCTCCGACAGGCAGGCCTGAGTGCGGGGAGCCGACAAACCTCTGAAGTGCTCAGTACTTTTTTACATTGATGAAAACCTTGATGGCTCCAGTGAAGTCAGCGGAGAGTAGAACCTCCGTGTGATCGGTCTTCAGGGCTCCTGCCGAGGACAACACTGTTTTATAGCTCTGAAGTGACAGTCTGAGTGTCATGAAATCTGTCCGTGAATTAATTCAAGCCAACATACCTGAGGGTATCGTCTCAGAGTCTGTGGAGTCCAGGCTCTTGCACTCCGCTTCTGGTTTGTCTGCTCCAGCTTCCTGTGGAACAATAAGGCCCGGGTGCGGTGCAAAAATCGCTGAGGTGACCACTGCGTTGTGTGCTGAAAGATAAATAAAGCTTCAGTACCAGTTCTATCAAGGGGCACAAATAGAGCGCTCCAGACAGATGGGTTAGTTAGCATCACCCTGGTTCCCTTGACAAAAAGCCTACGGGTTTTTTCCACTGGAGTTTGGATTATTGTAGACAATACAATATTTACACATTTTGTTCAGCAGGATAATCATCTTAAATGAACCCCACATTTAAGAGTTCAGTTGGCAGAGGTACAAAGCTAACGGACTTCACCAGGGTGACATAACTTAACATTTCTACCACGGCAAGGCTGTTTGGCCTGATGACTTTCTGTAGTCTCATTTAGCCACTTGTTAGCAACTGCCTTTTTTAAGAAACATAAAAGCTACAAAACTCACAAGTGGGTTATTTCATGACATATTGTATGTCAGAGAAGAAAACATGAAAGCATCTAACCAAAATGCCCTTGACTTTGAGACTAGGGAAATGGGAGATGCCAAATTCCTCATTTCCAGGTTTCAGGACTCATTTCTGGGGCACATAATTTGTCAGACAGGTAGTCACATAAAAGGGACAGTTCAGTTGCCCCGTGTTGGAGATATCAGCTGTAGAGATGTCTGCCTTCTCTCTAATATAATGGAACTAGATGGCACTCGCCTTGTGGTGCTCAAAGTGCCAAAAAAATACATCTGACAAACTCAACAGCAATGTCTCTTTCCAGTAATCATGACCTGGTTTCTCAAGATAATCCACAGACCTCATTGTGAGCAGTTCCATGTAGAAACTATTTGCTTTCTACGAAACTACATTCACCAACCACATCACAGTGCAGAAGGAAGTGTGCATCTATTCATGCACAAGAGGCTTGTGCTCATGACACCGCAAGGTGTTAACATCAATGGTGGCTGAGCTGTAATGTATGTTAGCTCAGCGATACTAGGTGAGCTAGCTATCAGATGTACGCTTCCTTTTGCGTGATGATATGGTTTGTAGTCTGTAAATTATCTTGAGTAACCAGGTCATGATTTCTGGAAAGAGACATTGCTGTAGAGATTTTCACAATGTATTTTTTGGCACTTTGAGCACCACAAGCCAAGTGCCACCTAGTTCCATTATATTGGAGAGAAGGCAGACATCTCTACAGGCGATATCTCCGACACTCATCATCTCACACCAAAACAACCTAGACTGATAAACAGATCTACAGGTAAAAGCAAAAAATATGTATTTTTGATTTTCAGGTGAACTGTCCCTTTAAAATCACCTTTGTCATCCAACACACAGCACAGTTACCTTTAATTCCTTCCCAGAAGTCATTGCGGTCCCGTCGTACAGATGTGAATTTGCTCAGGTCGTGGTAAGTGCTCCAGATGTACACGTATTTATCCTCTGAGCCACTGACTATGAAGGAGTAGTCATGACTGTAGGAAGATAACCCGCAGTAAATCAAGGTACAGAACAATATATAAACAAGACTTTTGTGACTTGTTCAAAATGGTCAAGTTGAAACTCCAAAAAAGGGAGTCATCCTCACCTAAAGCTCGCCTTGATCTGGCTGCTGCTGTTCACATAACCTTTGTACTTCATGGATAAAGACAAGTCCCTCAGGTCATAAAGGCGAATGCGGGAATCATTTGAGGTCACCAAAATCTATCAGAGGGAGAAGAGGGAATTCATCATTTACAAGTCTGACTGGCGTCTCATTATACGGGCATCAAACCAACTCTAGATGTGTTTGTAGTGGTGATGAGATGTTACCTTATTCTCTCCAGGTAAAGGTTCAATTCCAGTGATTTTGCGTCCAACTTTGTTCCTGCCTCTGGTGGACCTCACGTGAATTTGTGTATGGTACTTCAGGCGCTACAGAACGGACAAAGAGAAAAATAAGTTCAACCTGGAATGAAAAAAAAACTCATAAGGTCGTAATGAAACCACTGCTGGGTACCTCTGTGTCATAGAAGATGCATCTGCCATCATAGGTGCCGATGACGGCGTACTTCCCATTTTGACAGAAGTTAGCTGCTGTGATGAGGCGTGTCTGACCGTCCACCTCGTTCCAAAGCGCCACCTTCTTGTCAGGAATGTTCCAGAGTCGTAGCTTTCCATCCAAAGAGCCACTTAAAAAGTATCTGTCATCCTGGAAAAAAACAGAAGCGAGTGCTACTATAAATACAATCTGAGAGCCAAAATTAATAGATGTCTGATTTTTGCTGAGAGAAGTAACGCAAGGTGACTCTACTTACTCTGGGATGGAAAGCAATGGCTGTGACAAAATCAATGTGCTGAAAGCAGCAGAGACACTCTCTCCTGGATATGTGCCACAGTCTGACTGTTTTATCCATGGAGGAGGAGAGCAGGAAGAAGTTCTACAGTGACACAAAAATGGAAAAAAGTAAGATGAAGATAAAACCAGTGCTGAGAGTGTCGAATGTGTGAGAAGAGGAGGGATAAAAGGACAAAGAGAGGACAGTAAGATATCACCTTTGACCAGGACAAGTCCAGTAGATCAGCTGTATGACCTTTATACTTGCAGAAGGGGACTTGACGGAAAGGGGCATTCCTATCTTCTGTGTCTGGGTCCTCTGGAGCACAACTTGCCTAAGATGAGAGTACGATCTGTTAAGAATCTCAAGACTGTGAAAGACACAACATTGCAATAGTCGCACTACTATTCTTAGCATTTTTGGATGTCCCCCAAATTAAAGGGATCATTGATTTCACTCACCCCAGGGTCATCAGATTTAGAAGAGCACAGACTTTCCTGAGAGGGAGAAGGTGAAACTCGACCTGGAGAAGCCAAACAAATAAATCTTAATGCAGCTAAAGCATCTATGGGTGCTTTCAGACCTAGAGTTGTTTTGCTTTGGTCTGAATCAGGGACTAATTTTGTTACAAAGCTGTATAATTGCCTAGAGTTGGTTCGTGTTCTCACAGCAGCATTTACAAGCGGACCAGATCAAATGCCTTGCGCAAGAAAGCTGCTCTTGATTGGTCAGAATTTCCATGTGGGAAAAATCCAGGAAGTAAACAAACCATACAGTTTGCAAACAAGGCGCGACTCCAACTAGAAAACAATGTTTTGATGCATTGGATGTGCTGAATGTGCATATTAAGGCAGTACAGGAGGAGGTGCACATTAATAATCCTCCAGGACTGTAACATGCTCATGTTTAACCCAAACAATATGTCATGTGACTGCAGTTGGTTTGGATCGAGGTTGGAACTAAACGAAACGCACCAGAGTTCGTTTGTAACTGGACTGAGACCACCTCTACAACAAGGTCTGGCTGTTTTGGTGCAAACTCAAGTGTGATTGCTGTGTTCACACCTGCCCAAATGAACCGCAGTTTGGGGGCAAACATACTTGACTTCGATTGAACCAAACCAAACGGGCCAGGTATGAAACCATTAACATAATCAATCATCATACAACAACAAAAAAATCTGCGATTCCGATGATGTTACCTTCAGTGTTGTACTTTAATCTCATGTTATTAAAGTAGTCAAAGGCAGTCTTCAACACCCAGATGCGAACCACATTATCTTGGCCTGCTGTCGCCAGCAGCCTCCCGCAGTGAGAGAACTTCATCGTCCAAACGGCCCCCTGAGGACAAGACACAGATGGTGTAATTCCAGCACTCATTGGTGCACATCTTCTCTTAAACATTAATATCACACAAAAACCTAAGCTCCTCTCACCATGTGCTCTCCACTCAGGTCCTGCACAACTTTAATCTGATCAAAGTCAAAGGGACCCTTGAAGCTGTGCGCTGCCTTGAACTTGGCGGGCCGGGTGTAAGGCATGCCCTCATCGTCACTTGACGACGGATCGTCCTGATCTGTATGGAACACTGACCCCACCGGAAACAAAAAGCATAACTGATGTTATCAAAACATTTACAGCAGGAGCATTAATATTTCACAGGCATGTCCTGCCAAATCCTGTAAAACGGATGTACAATTTTGTAGCAGCATTCAATGTGAGATATTTAATAAATTGCTTTAGCCATATCAGACAGAATTGTCAGCTTCAGGGGAGTGGGTGGATTTCAAAGCCTGGACCCAGACAGCATTAGCAGTTACCATCCTCATGATTATGTGGAGCTTGAGCCAGATCTAATACAGTGAAACATTCCTCAGGGAACGATGTCAAATCTTGTTAACTCATTGGAAACAGTTTAATAAATACCCACAAAGTGAACGCATGTAGAGTCACATAGTTCACCAAGCGGAGGAAAATAATTGAATAGTGTCATTGATTTGTGGGTTTTGATGAGTCAGTGGGGCATTTACTTGACTTCTGCCATTTATGGTTATCACAGTGAGACGTTTGAACTCAGCTGTGATACCCTCAGCACCCACATCCATTTAGAAATGGCAATCTCAACCAAGTCTCTTCTCCTGCTTGCACTTATCACTCTGCATCCTGTTGTCCTTCCACTTATCCAGCACTTTTGTTGACAGAATAAAATATAAAAATACATGGTTGCATTTAAAATGTTTTCCTGAAATTTAACTTTCTGCCCAAATTCTTCAAATAATAATAATAATGATAACAACAATAATAATAATAATGATAATATCTTTTACCTTCATCGCGCACACTCTTCACTTTGTTGACTGCCTTCTCTCCATACTCCTCAGCGAGATGCTTGGCCTTCTTCACAGACTTGCCCAGGAATTTTTTAAACTGGGTTCTGGATACAAATGAGAGACAACAAATGATTATATTCTATATTTGATCACAGAAGATGAAAATCAATTCCAGCAACAGGCTATAAGAAGACACTTACGTTTTCTGTTTCAGCTTTCCACCATCTGTGTCTGCCAGCGGAGCCGCAGCCTTGTCATCATCATCTGATTGTGCTGCATCATTCCTGAGAGGAAAAAATAGAACAGATGAACTTCCTCCAGAAAATGTTACATGTAAATGTACTTAGGTTAAAAACAAAACACTGCCAACACTGGGAGAAAAAAGGGTTTTACTTGAAGCTTGTTTTGACAGTGAAGTGTCTGGATTCAGTAAGTGCATATGTTGTAATATTAGACAAAGCACTGCCTTATTCTTCTATACACACTGGTTTCTCAGTTTATAGAACAGTGTTGAGGAAGATGCATAATATTGCAGCTAATAGAGAAAAAATAATTTTCTGCTCACGTGATGTACTCCTTGGTCCTCCTCATGATGTGCAGAGTGAGGGGGTTAATCCCTGCAGGAAGTTTCTCCTCTGCCTGGATTAAAGGGATCTCTTCCCCAGTGTCCAAATTCTTGATCATCACACTGGCCAGGATTTCCTGTTTTCAGATAACACACATTTTGAGCGTACAGTGCCGGTGGAAGGAATGTGTGAGGGGTTGGGTGAATAAAGGCAATAAAAACAAACACAGAGGGAATCTTACTTCATCTGTCAGCTCTCTACCAGAGTTGGAACGTGGACGCTGAGGGCCTGGAGTTTGTCCTCCACTCTGAGACGAGGCCTGTTCATCCTCATTTTCCTAAAAAAAAAAAAGAAAAAAAAAAAGCATATCTTAGCATCTGAGCATATCTAAAAGGAGGACAGAGATTAGGTCTGCAGCCTCACTGACCTGTGCTGTCACCACTTTGTCCCCACTGGTGGCACTGGCCAGATCCAAGGAATGCTGCAGCTCTTTGGTTAGACTCCTCACTGTGCTGCTGGGAGACACCAGGCCGGAGGGCTCCAGAGCGTCGACGCTGACTGCAGACACTGGACAATCATATCACAGAACACACTTCATTTAAAAAAAACTACATATTTTCAGAAACTGGTGTAGCATTGAGCACATTTTCTGGCCTTTTGTGAACAAAAATGAAGTTCACTGTTAGAAAATCATAAAAATAAAGGTAAGCTGTAACATGGGAAGTGATATATCAGCATTACCCTGAAATATTTGACTTTTTAGTATGAGATCAGTACTGTTCTTAAAGGTTTTCCACACATGGTATTGCTCTAAAGGCTGTACACACAACAACATCAAATGCTTTAAGTTACTATTCCAGTGATGTCTTGCATCAAGCACCTATCAGCTGTGAAATGTTTTCTCTACCTTCCAGTCCACTTGGCCTCAGACACTCCTGAGACTTCTTGGAAGGTAAACTCTGCCAAGCTGGCGGAGGCGGTCTCGGGGGAGGACCTCCGGCGGGAGGTGGTGGACGTGAGGGAGGAGGCTTCTTGGTGCTGGCTACGATATCCGGTTCCACTGTGAATTGCCGTGGGGGCTTTGTAGGCCCAGAGTCCGAGTCAGCTGGCCTGTCTGTGAACGGGACCTGTTCTAAGATATCTGCAGGTCTCCGCTCCTGCTCCCCTTCTGCACCCGCTCCAGCCCCATCAGGCTGACACAGTCCTACAGTGCTGGTGATGTCTGGGGGTTGAACACTTTCTTGCACCCCAGCCGATGGCCCGGGGAGATCTGCAGGTTCAGGGGCAGGTATAGAGCATGCTCCGTTCGTCGCTGCGCTTTCCTGTTGTTCCTCCGGCCTCTCGACAAGCAGAGGTTTGACAGCTGGTGCCGCTAGATCCGCAGGAAATTCCTGAGCATTACTCCCTTCCTTTGGCTCCGGTTCTTCTCTTACATCAACATGGAGCTGATCTAACAGCTGATCCACCTCAACAGCATCACTAGCACTTCCCTTTTGACTCTCCTCAATGATGCTATCAATGATCTAGGAGGAAGAGAAAATAATAGGCAGTTTAACAATACAGCAACTACAATGCAAAATCCAGGTGTCCAGCTCACCGTCAACACAAATATGTTACTGTCTGTACATGTACCTTTTCTTTCTTTCTTTCTTTCCACAAAACAAAAACTCACAACTAGTGATATTAAAACGACTACCACAGATATCTCTAAAATCCACACTAGTTTACACTTTTGTTATACAAAAGAAAAAAATATATATGAGAACATTTGATCTGAGTCATCTTGTGCAAGACACCGTGCAACAACAGAGAAAACCATACCAGTAGGGAATCATCTTGCTGAGTCTCAGATGCAGCCACTCCACAGCTCACATCTTGTGCAGCGTTCACTGTCCTCTGTGAGAGCTGTTTGGAAACAATAAAAAATGTTTCACTTACAATAGATACACACTGGACATAACAAAAGTCACATGCCAGCTTTGATTTATATCAGAGTTCATTAAGCACATCAAGAGAAAAACCTATATTCACACGCACATTTCATTAAAATTTACAAAGTTCTCACATCCAGTTAACTTTTACTTTTATCTGTCCATTTCTTCATTTGATGCAGACATTTTGCCATGTGGGTAAACTCAGTGCCCTCTGTGACTGCCCCTATAGTCATATCCAGGGTCTTCACGCTGGTTTAATCTATGTATGACACATTGTTCTATAAGTTAATTTGCGTGCAGGGCTAATATTGCTCTGTGAGAAAGGTTCACCACTTGGGTCCAGTCCAATATCACTTCAGTATTGTTAAAGTAGTTCTTATTTGCAACCTCTCGTGAGCAGGGGTAATTTGAATTTCAGTTGTAACGGTCTGTGTGGGAAGGGCGGGCAGAGCAACAAGGTCAGATGATTCATTTACATTTCATTTACATTTTTCTAGCTGTCAGGTACGAGACGCCGACTAACCACTGTGGGCGGCAGACATCGTGGCAAAGGGTTGAGTATTTGCAGTCAATGACTCATTACACAACAGGCTGCGGTAATGTTTTCACACAGGCAGGAACCAATATCTTACTCTGACGTCTCCTGAGGTTGGGGCAACTTCAAGGAGAGCTACTATAAACACTGCAGTCACCTCTAGATAGTTACAGACTTGTTGGAACAGTGTACTGTTTTAGTAGGTTTCAATTCCAACGGTGCCTAAATCTGGTAAAATACCAGATTAATTTAGGTGCAATTCTCGCAAAGTCTCTCTTTTTTAATGAGAAAAGAACAGCAGTTGACAGTAAGTCATTTGGCTTAATAAAAACATTCAGAAGTAATCTATCTGGCAAAGATAACTCCATAGATTTAATAAAAAATATGACAGGAATGTCATGAATTTTATGTATGAGCTACCTCCACTTCATGTCCAAGCCTTGGTAACATTGCAACTGCAGTTAAAGTAACCATTGCAATACTGATTGAGCAGATACTGCCTTGTTTCAACAGCAGCTGGGCTTAGATCAACATACCTGAGGGGAAGGAATGACAAACTTTGCAGGTGACCTAAAAAAAACACAAAGGGATAAAGTTCAAAAAGGCGATGCAAATCAATGTCAAAAACACAAGCTAAACATCACAAAACAAATCTAATCTGAAATCACATTTGTTATGATTTTATCTGTCCCTTTGAGCAACACTTTTATCCTAAAATGAAATACAGATTTTAAGGCCTCTACTATCACTTAGTGCAAGACATAGCAGTCATGCACATGCAGAAACTGTTTAAGTGAGATGGTGGACAAAAGAATAGCAATATACAACATGAAAAAGGCTGCACACTGTAGCTCTCTTAAGTGCAATTTATTGGCACATCCACAAGTGGCATCTCGAGCTGAATGCTGTTCTTCACACTTGTGGATGTGTCAATAAATTGCACTTAAGAGAGCTACAATGCACAGACTTTCTCCTGTTGTTTATTGCTCATATATCGCTTGACGAACTTTGAGGACATGGCTGCACACAAGTAAAAGACACAGCATCAATGGGCTTTGATTCAGTGGTGTGCTGAATGTTGTTGAGTAAACATGACTTGGTCAATACTCAAAAAAAAAAATCAACCAGATACTGCAAAAATTTGGTTTCTGAATGTGGTCAGTGCTAAATAGCAGCAAGATACAGCCAAATTGTCGTTTCAAAAAAGCTTTAATAACTAACATACAATGCATGTGATCTTACATGGCGGCTTCAACCATTTATTTTTACTCTGAAAAAAACAGTCACTTGCTTTCATGTCAAATGGACAAAAAGTGGCAGAGTTAAAGTTTAATCTTGCTGTAGTTTACCCTTTCCCCCTAAACTGACAGCTTTTAACATTACTTTGAAAACATGACAATGTTTCTTGGTTATGCTTGACTGAAGTCGTCCCCACCAACCAAAACAAATAGCTCCCACAATGACAGGCAGTAGCATCTTTTTGGTGACACAATAAACAAAGTTTCTGTCCATTTGATCTCAGGGAAAAACATCATGTGACTGTGTGTTGGGGTTAACTCCGCCTGTATTGACATCAAACAGCTGGTGACCTGAAGCATCGTTACTGTATCACTGTATACAACATATTTTAACAGTTTAAATACTAAATTGACTGGACATTAATTTACCCCCTTTAAGACTTATTTCTGAAGCAGCTCAGTTAACTTGATGCTATCGGCAGCAATCTGGATTTTGCTAACTTAACGTTCGCTAGCTGTCATTGCTAAACTGACTTATGACGTTAACATGACACAAGATGGCCTAAAACAAGCAGAAAGACGTGTGCATTAGTCACTGTTATCTGAAATAGTATTACAAAAGGTGTTTCCTTACACTTTGGGAGATGGAGTGAAATTAACGTCCTCAGCAGCATCATAGAATTCCTCGGTGTCACTTGTATCTGACGCCATGCTAACATGAATTTAGCTCACTAGCTAGTCAAAGTTCGTCGCCAGGCAGCTATCTAAAAGCCTAACCTGCGAGAGGAAGTGTTACACACATGCGCTTGTCTCTCTATACCCTGCCCCCTCTATATTTATGTTATAATTTAAAAGGCTTGACCCAGGCGTCGTCAACCACTTTCCTGTCCAACGTCACTCCATAACGTTACAGTAACAGTTAGCCGCTAGCGCTACTAGCCAAATGCTAGGCTAACAAATGTAATCTGGCCGTACGACTGACCAACGCCTAATGCTAACTAGCTTTCTACCCTGATATAAATCTGTCCCGCTCACAGCGAGAGTCTTCTATGAAAGCAAACACCAAAAAGCGCGTTTTAAAACAGCGTACACTTGATCAGACGTCAAGCTAACGGAGCCAGTGAACCGCGTCATAAACAAACCAGTAACACAAAAAATACATTAGCGAGGTGAGTCAAAGGGCGGGGCCCAGGCGAGCTCTTCTTCTACCTCATTGGTGGAGATGACCGTGACGTGTCACTGCCCCCTACTGGACGCATTTCAGAACAACAAGCAGGGAAATGATAAAACAGGGTATGAGCTGTTGATGTGTCATGGGATGCTGGTGTGGAGATTTTTGAGCCAGATGACACAGAGATATTTGACAATATGATAAATCTATAACATAAACAAAGATTTCTTTGACAATAATGTCTAAAATTTTGTTAAAGGGGGACTACACCCATTTTCAAAGTTCACACATGTTATTCCTGTGGTTTAAGACAGTCCAAAAATATAAGTAAACACTATTTGAGCGCTAACTCAAATTTGTGATAATAAAACAAAAATAATAATAAACTTTATTTATAAAGCACTTTCATACAAGAAATGCAGCATTAAGTGCTTTACAACAATGGCAGTATAAGCAGAAAATAGACAGAACGAACATAAAACAGAATTGATTCATAAAATCATAGAGCTGTAAAACTATATATCATAAAATCAGGTAAGATTTTAAAAGAGTTGCAGCAACATGGAGTGTAAATAGAAAGTTTCAGTTTCAGACCTGTATCACAAAGTCAGAGCTAGTTAAAGGCAAAAGTGAACACATACATTTGTAGCTTTCTTTTTAAAAACATTTAGCAATGTCTCTAAAGGTAGTGTGTTCCATAGCTTTGGGGCGTAATTGACAAAGGCTGCATCCCCGATCTTCTTCTGGCTGTTGCTGGGAGACAATAAATGTCATGGGGCATAAAGTCTGGAGCTGCTCTATAGATGATGAATTTGGAAAGATGACACTGAGAGCACCCAGGGGAATGTTCTGAGTATATGGGTACATTACTGGTTTCAGAACTGAGAACACTATGATACAATAAAGCTCATTTAGGTATAAAAAAGAAAACAAACCTTCTGTGGGTCCACAAAATCAGTCTCCAATGCATTGTCTATCGAGCAGCTCCAGACTTTATACCCTGTGACATCACAGCTCAGTGGCCTTGTGGTAGAGTGTCCGCCCTGAGACTGGGAGGTCGTGGGTTCAATCCCTGGCCGGGTCATACCAAAGACTATAAAAATGGGACCCATTGCCTCCCTGCTTGGCACTCAGCACCAGGGGTTGGAATTGGGGGGTTAGATCACCACATGATGCTCACTGCTCCCTCAGGGGATGGGTCAAATGCAGAGAACAAATTTCACACATTCAGGTGTGTGACAATCAGTGGAACTTTACCTTTACAAGTTTGAGACCTATGTCTCTGGCTATTAGAGAGTAGCTCATGTTCACAAATATTTATTTATTTATTGAACTTTCCTAAGCCATGGAAACAACATATTGATATTCTTAATCTATGTGGTGCCCCCCTTTAATAATAAAAGATAGATGTGTAGGCCACTGACCAGGACATTTTACAATTAAAAACTAAACTTCTCAGTGCTCTCTGGTGGACAATCAGAGAGCACTGAGACTGAGGTTTATCTGACTGAGGTTTATCCACACACTTCTCCCAGCAAACCTCCGTCATTTGATGCACCAGCTGCTGAAATCTCTGTTTCTGAGACTCAATTCCAATGAACTGCTGAAGCCAAGGGTTGGCTGTCGCTCCCTGGCCGTCCATATTTAGCTAAAAAGGGGTACTACAGGCAATATTTTTCCATTTATGAACGCCTTATAGCTCTAAACGCTGACCTTGCTTATTTACTGTATTTAATACTAACAAGAACAAGACCTAATGGGAAATCAACACAAATGAACACCCTAGCTAACAAACAGTAATAATACTAAACAAAACAAGAAGAGAATGGCCAAAAATATCAGCATGCTGACTGATTCCTTTGTCTTTCAACTGATGAGGCTATTCATTCATCATCATAGCTTCCTTAATGTACTTTCATCCCCTACTCTATACCCCAGAATCCTGCTGAATTAGCCAACTGCTGTTGAGGTCCTTCCTAATGTAAATTTTTTAGCCCTTGCATCCGTCGTGTATCAATATTTTTCCGTAGTTCAACCCCCCCCCCCAGGCTCATCCACAGTGATAATCAAAACTTTTCTGGTGTTGTTGTTAAAAATGATGCAGAAATAACAGATTCTGGAAAATGTGTGGGAATCTTTGATTATGAATTTTCATTGTACTACAGAGAATGTAATTACAAGGCACTGTATACCAGTTGGATGCCTCCTCAGCAGCCAGTGCAAGTCACGAGGTGAAAATTGGTTGGTAAAACATGCACATAAATTAGCAGCTGCAGGTCCCATTCATTCACACATAATGTAGGCAGGCACATAGAAGTGTAGAGTCACCAACAGTTCAGCAGAATTACCACTGAATTTGAAGCCTGTTCCAAAGCACTCTTTGTTCCAGATCAATGCAGCAGTTGATTAATAATGAGCCTGCAATTTAATTGTTGATTGGAGAGGACAAAAAAGGTGGCGGAGGTAGAGGAGTGATTATTGAAAGAGCCTCATGCATTTTAATGAATGCATACATTAAATTGTTTTGGTCATACTGTAAGAGTGTAGCTGCATTAATATTATTAAGCATGTTGAATATGCATTGCAAAAATAATCACTGTCATGCTTTAAGCTATTAATTATCCTCAGCCATGTTTAAATGTTGATAATTAAACTCCAAACACACAGCGTGTTTTGATGCATAAGGATGCATTTTAAATTGTAGGCTTTAGTAGTAAACAATTACCAGACTCATTTTTAAATATAGGGTTGACTCCTTGTCTATCTTTTCCTCATTTTTTTGTTTTTTAAAAAGTGAAGTTATCAATTAGTAACTACAACAAAATGCTGAGATTTAATGGGTGTCAAGAATCCTTAAATTTCTTCAGCATTAAACAGCACTTAAAGAGAAATATCAGGCATTATGAAATAAATAAATGAGCATTATTCCTGTGCCCAAACAATTTTTGTGAATGCGTCCAATTTGAAATTCTAAAAATCTGAAAGATAACTCTAGAACTGATGGAGTGCAGTAGCCTATAGAATTATTTTTATATGAGCAATGAATCAATTGACCTACAGAGATGTATCACCTGAAGCTATTTTACGTCATTGTTTCATTCTTTTTGATTTACATTACATGTTTTCTTCTGTTGGGGAAGCTTCTGAGTTTGAAGATAATGAGGGTGTGTGTGTGTGTGTGTGTGTGTGTGTGTGAAGAGAGAGAGAGATACTTGAAGCTGAAAGGAGACACTAAATGCAAAAGCATAGTTTTTTGTTGTTGTTGGTGGTGTTTTTTTGTTTTGTTTTGTCTTGTTTAGTTTTGTTTGATCTTCATGAATTTTGAGATTTGGGCCTATTTAGCTCCCGTGCCTTATTTCAGATTAGCGGAAAGAAATAGTCCAAATTCCAGAATTAGGTGTTTATTTAAGTTCAGGTTTCTGTAGTGGAAAAGTACGTAAAAATGCACATTTAATTAGATAATGCATCATTTGCATGTTTAAACCTAACATTTTAAAAACCTGTGCTACAAAAGAATTATTGTCCCAATGTGAGTAATCAACTGGGAAAGTTTCATGTTTATATCTTTTAATTAAAATTGCACCTTCTTCCCCTGTGTACTTTTTTTTGTCTATAAATATGGAATTTAACAATACACATTTTAAAACCACTTTCTCCACATTTTTTTTTTCTCATTCACTTACACACACCAAACTCTCCAGTTTTATTCTTGTCTATATTGTTAAGGTTTTCACAGGGGGGTTTGTTCATTTATCATTTTACATAACATATTCTTAAAAACCTAACAAAAGTGTATACTTTTATGGCTCCTGATAGTATTTTTTATTCATGGAGTGACTAAAGGAGATGACCAAAATCCCCTCTGTAAAACCTCTGACTTTGAACCTGGCTTCATCCAATGTTTAGATTTCTATTTGGGAATATGCAAATTACTGCATATTAATTAGACAAAGTCCCATTTGAATATGTAATCATAAACTTTTAATAAACTTGTAGTACGAAAACTAATTTACTTAGTTTAGTTAGTTTATTTATTTGCAAATACATGTATATAAAAGACAAGAAATTAAAAGTTAAAACATTGTCCAGGAGTGGTTAGAAGCCAAAAATGATTTATGAAGATACCTCCCCTATTAAGTTACAGCAATCATACATAAAAAGAAAAAAGATTCATCAACTTTATGTGAGTAATCAACTGGGAAAGTTTCATGGTGATGTATTTTATATTTTATATATGATAGTTTTACCCTGTTTACCTGGAGTGTCTCCTCTTGAGAGAAAGAGATAAAGATTTGAAGAGGCAGCAATTGTTTTGATGGTACCAAAAACAGGGGGTTATTATGCAAACTGAAATATTTAACACATTTATTTGTTTCAATGTACATTATTAGTAATGTGTGTTGACTTCAATGTCAGCAATCACATCCACTGTATGTCTGCTGTTAAAACAGACAGCTCCTGTCATTAACTCATCTGGAAATGTACAGTTTCACCACACTTATATTAAAGCACTCAAAAAAATCCGACTTCTGCTTTTGTGAACTTTACAAGCACATCACTGAGTCCTTCTTTGCATCATATACACTGTGTGCTTGTTACAGTAAACTCTAAATTGAGTGGAAGGCTTTTCTGTAAGTTCATACTTCATAATTTCCCTTGTAGCTATAACTGGGTGTTGGGAGGACTCTAAATGATGACAGTTTATCGTTTTGGAGCAGAGCACTACAGACATTTGTTTGAGGGTACAAACGCTTCACAGAAAGACGACTCGTCTTTAGAAACACTTTATTTAGTAACGGAAGTTTTGAGCCAATGAGAAAAGATTGCCATACTCTCCAACCAATGGAAAGTTCGGATGTTCCAGCTCTCCGAGTAAGACGCGATTCCATTGGATAAAACAAAGAAGGAGGCTCCAGTGGTATAAGTGGATTTGAGGGCTTGGAAGGAAAACAAGGACGCTAGTTAACGATATCTCGTTTTTGAAGGTATGGAATCTGTTTTTTAAAAGTTTACAGAGTGTATTTAAGCTACATACGGTGATTGAAATATAATATATAGCATATTAAGGTCAACAAATACCAGCTTGACAGGTAGTCACAGTCATATGTTGGTGGTGGCAAACCAACCAACCAGACTAACTAACAACTAACCCAACTAACTCATGTTAAGACCCCGGTCTTTTACGCTGTCTTTAGTTAAACTAACGTTGCTAGCATGCGATATTTAACTGTAACCAACTTAACAGCCAAACAGTCGACTGTCCGCATCTAACGTTAACGTTATGTCAAGCTAGCCAGTGTTAACGTTAAAGGGCTAGCTCAGCTAATTAGCTTTAGCCTGTTCCCACTGGAGATGTAAGGACTGTGTTGAGCCAACATGGCCAGAAAATGAGCAAAGCTCCGTTCTGACAGCGTTGCCTCTTGTGACAATATAACTGTCTAATCCGGCTAAATTAACAGTAACACTTTAAATCACGATAGCCTAGAGCCGTTGCTAGCAAGCAAGTTAGCTAACGTTACCTCGCCGTGCACTTAGTTTCTCCATACATGTATCACACTTAGCTTTAAAAGACTAACCTTACCGGCTTTGTGTCTTGTCTAAGAGCTCAGCGAGCAACACTTGGCAAAGGAAAACTGTCAACTATATCAGTTTTGTGTCACTGAAATCATGTCACTTCAATTTGTTTACAACAACAGGCACTTAGCAGCAAGGAAACTTTATTGTATCCAAATTCACGCGTGTACCAGTTGCAGTTGTTTTGAAACATCGAGACATCGTCCTGCTTTCTTTCATTTCTACACCACATTAGATGAATTTTAAAATACCATGAAGATCTTTCTGTCAAGTAACACACACGGCTGGTATTTTTAGCTTCAATTAGCCTAGTTCTGGGTAAAGCAACAAGTTAGAAATGTGATGCAACTGTCACATTTCAGCAGGGGATAGGGGTCAAGAAACGCCCATACATCTTGTTATTATTTCTTGAAGGACATTTTATATCCAAAGTGAAGATGAATTTACAGTGTGACTCATAAATAATAAGGCCAGAGGGTGTGCGGAGCTAAAGGCTACCAAACACACTAATGTTTTCTTTGAGAAATAAATACGTTTTGATGATTACTGAATTCTCGTGCCATTATGAGATCTTGTTAGACAATTTTGAAACTTTTGTAAGTTTAAAGTATGTTAGGCATTGTGTAATTGTCCATCTCAGTTGCACAAAATAAGCATTTAAGATGTGTATTCACATTTTTTGAACTGTGATAGTGTTACTTGGGATCTGTGGTACAATAACGATTTTGTGTCCATGTAATTTTAAGAGATAGCATACCAAATTCATAACACTTACATGCATTAGTTATTATATAGAAAAGGCTCTCAGTTACAGCACTGAGATATTGCACCCATTAGGCAATAAAGTGTGTCTAAAATAGTGTGCAGACTGAAAAACAAAAAACAGGTGCCATTATTAGATCTTGTTAGACAACTTTGAAACTTTTTAAAGTTTAAATTATGTAAGGCATTGTGTAATTGTTCATCTCAGTTGCAGAAAATAAGCATTTAAGATGTGTATTCACATTTTTGCAACTGTAAGACAGTGTTACTTGTGATCTGTGGTGCAATAATGATTTTGTTTTCCATTTATCTTTTAGAGATAGGACACCAAATAAAAAAGATGTATATGTATGGTTGATTATATGGAAAAGGTTTCTCGGTTACGACACTGACATATTGCCCCCATTAGGCAATAAATTGTCAAAAATAGTCTACAGACTGTAAAACATAAAACAGGAAGTTCTATTAAAAGTACACATGCGAAACTGACATGCAAGTGCTGAATTGAAACCTGTCTACATTTAACAGCTGTGTGTTAATTCAGATGTTTAAAGTACTATGTTTATGTTTTTTGAGGTGTGGTTTGGCGAGGGTATGGAGCACCCTGTACACAGAGGGGAAACGATGCCCATCGGACTACATGACAGGTAATGTGCAATGTCTCTTATTCCATTATTTTGCTAGCAACTGTGAATATTTTTTGAACACATTCCACTTTTTTTTGCTCACAAACTCTGGATAGTTAGAGAGAAAAAAACACATTTTGAGGCAGGATTGATGGTTGACCGCACTTAAATTGTACACAGGACAGCAGTTATCAGTCCTGGAGTCACCCCAGGCTAGGAAATGGCTTCCGCCCAGAATCACAGGTGTTAATCAAGTAATCCCTGATTAGATTGTGGGAAAGAATAGCTGTAGGGCTGTTGCGCCTAGTGACCTGGGTTGAGAACCACTGCTAAGAGTTTTACCGGAGTGTTGTCCAATGGCTTGAAAGATAATTCAGTGTTTCTGCTCCATTAATTCACCTGTGGCAGTTGTCCACACCTGAATGGCCTGAGGATAATCTAATTTATCACCATTTCCCAGCAGTCATTCTGTCACTCAGACAGTATTGTCACAGCCCCCTTTTTTGGTACGCAGACACTGAAAATTGGGTTTTTGACTGGGCCCACGGCTGGTGCCTGGAAACAAACAAACCATTTTACAAGCTGGCCACGTGTGGGAGTTTGATTTACATAACAAAAACTATGGTGGATCATGCACTTTATTCTCAACTTCTAACAGAATATCTGCAAATAAATCAAAGTTAGGCATCAGTCACATTTCTCAAGATCAAGCCTACGACTTATGGCATCAGAGAAAATGACAGATGGGGTGATACATTTGGCCAAGTTTTTCTTTTAGCTGGCTACAGATGAATATTAGTTTGTATGTGAGTAAGCTGCAAAAGAGCAAAGACAAATGGAGATGATACAGGAACTGTGGTTTAATAATGAAAGCTTGGTTTTATAATGAAGCAAGGATTTCTCACATTACGATCAACAGAAGCTCCTTTTACTCCCTGTCAGTCATGATTGGGCACACCCAAACACATGACGGTCAGGGAGAAATATACTGTAGGCTTCAGCCACATATTTCAGAAACCCTCTCTGTGCTTCTTTCTTATTTGTGGGATTTCTATGGGACCTCACTTTCTCCAGTAAACAGTGACTTGTTTGTTTATGTGGTAATTATGTTATATATCGGAACATAAAAACAAGAAAGATGCCAGCCACTTGAAGCATTGCCTGCTTGAAATGTATGAGTGTGGATAAAAGATCTGACGACATATTTACTGACTTTTACTGATTATTTCTTGCATACCTTACCATATGTAGTACTGAATAGTTGAATTCAGCCTCCTATTGGAATGAGACCTGCATGTTGAAATACTCACGAAGGCAGCTCGCCTGATAGTTTCTGTGTGTTTGATCCAATCTGTTGGCAAAAAATTCTCCTTTACTCGTGAACAGAATTCTGACTGTGTGGAGGTGGATGAGACACTACACCAACTGGATGGGATGTTATGGTACTTCAATAGCAGATACTAGAATAAACTGTTGGCCGGTTTATATGAATGAAAGAGGCATAACGCAGTATCAAGTCTCCCTCACTTTATCGTGTTCCTTTCTTTTAAAATGATTATCTTTACATGGGAAATGTGTGGGATTTTTTGCAATGCTACTACGGGGATTATTTGACTTAGATGTCTTTACAAGGGGGGCAGAGATTTTGGGAGGAGAGTAATATAGTTGAACTGAGGATAACAGGTGCAGCAGTGAGTTTTCAGGCTTTGACAGAGGAGAGGGAATGACTGCTGCCCTTGCAGGCGAGGCAAGGTCATTCTGCTATTAACAGTGTAAGCTGGGATGGAGGATGGTGGAAACTCGAAGGTTTGACGACAAGGTTATTATCAGGATGGAGCTGCAGGTGGAAGCAACTTGTGCCCCCACCTCAACATCTCCCTTGAAGCCTTTTCCTGTAATAGCTGGACAATCTGAAGGTGATCTGAACTTTGGGATTGAATAACATGGAAAAAGATCACTTTTACTTTGAACTACCATGGACTGCTGTTCTTTATCCATGCTGCTTTTTGTACTTGTGAACCCTGATAGTGATTGTGTATCCTAATTTTGTGGGTGCCATTGCTTTTGTAGTGATTTGACTCATACTGAGGTTTTTTGTCTGTGTGTCACAAGCCAGTAAGAGGGCATTTGCTTTGTTCCTCTGATTGAGGTCTTTAAACTGGAATTAATCTCTTAGATAGCGGTTGCTATGGGCTTTTATATAGTTCAAAGCTTCCCTTTTACCTCAGATGACTTTGAATATATTATAGAATTATGAATTACATCAGCAGTTGCTGTGTCTTAATCTCTTGCCCAATAATCCAACAAATCTAATTGATTTGATAAAAGTGGGGCGAGACGATAGGCGTGACAGCTTCTGTTTTCAGTGAGATATGAATTTTTCTCTTCTTTTTTTGGGTCCCACATTAGGTACAGTGTTGTGCCCTCTCATCTGCTCAAACCTTCTTTGATTGTTTTCCAGTGATTTTTACATGAGCGGTTTTAAATTGAGAGTTGATTGGGCGTCCTGGTGGCTTAGGGGTTAAGGCAAAAGTGGAGATGAAATGGTATGAAAATTTCACATCATGATTATAGTGACCAAAATGACCACAGGGTGCTTAAAATGTTCAGAAAGCACTGATGCACACACATCATTTCACCAGGTTTTGTTTCATACTGGTGCGTAAGCAGCCTGTCTTAGAAATGCTTATTCGAGTGACACTGCCACTGTAGATGACCACAAAAGAATAAGTTGCATCACTGGGTTTGCCTGCCGCACGCCCACTCTGTAAACAAGGGAATAGCAAAGAAAAAAAAACCTGTTGCTTGCGAGCCTGCGTCTGGCAGCTTGTTGCTAACTTTGGTTGATGCTGGGCATTTACCATGAGCTTTTATAAAGCACTGTAATCAAACATGGTTTTAATGATGATTAAAATTTGAAACGGGGGATACTAACCCTTGGGAAAATTGTTCTTTTCCAGCATACTCCAACCATGAGCCTCAACATCTCCTGTTTGTGTTTGGCCCTAAAGCTTTGTTGCATAATTTAGGAAAATTTCTAATACCAGAGGCATAGCTAGCACCTTGACGTTGCACTGACAATGACAATCACTTCCAAAACTGGCAATTGATTTCAGTTGTGGAGATTTATGAAATCGGCAACATGTTTATTTCTGTGGTCATTTTCATCGGTAACGCTTGAAGATATACTGTTAAACATGGTGGTCCGACCTATCTGACACTTCTGCTGTGCTTATTTTATGTACTGCGTTGCCATGCTAGCATCTTTGAAAAATCAAATCTACTAGGACCAAAGCTGGAATGTACTACTGTGGATGGGATCCGCAGCAAAACGTAGCCTGTCAGTTTAAGTGTATGCTATATTTGGAACATTTTTTCCGCTCACACGCTAACCAATCGAGGCAGCGGTGGACTGCCAACCCTCATCTTCAGTAAAATGAAGTTTTTGTCAATGGAGTCTGGTGGCTTTGAGATAAAGGCTTCGGTTTCCTGTCAGAAAGGGCTGTCTGATGGCAAGTTGAAGTGGTTCTCTTTAGATGGACATATATTTAGGCGGCTAAAAGCTAAACGATTGAGGCAGTGTTTGTGCAGGGGTACACAGCAGGAAGTTATTGCAAACAAACATTGTAATTTGGTCTCTTGGTAAGTCTTAGGGAATCAGATATACAGTGTTAGTGGTTGGACTAATGAGCGCACTGTGGCATTCACACCACGTTGCCATTCAAGCCCACAGGGCCAGCCACTGTGGTTCAGCCCAGAAGGATGCAATATGGATTTGAGGCTTATGGCTATGATAGCTTAAAACTGGAGTTTGTGAAATTGTTATTGGCACTTTCTAGCAGTTTGCAATGGTCATTAAGTTTATAAGATGTTTGCCGAACTGAGTTGGTCCCCCTTTATTGCTTTACATTGATTGCACTTGGCCTGACTACGGCTCACTCCACCCATGAATGCTCCAGAATAATGCTCATTTATGCTACTGTCTGTTTTGTTTAGCCAAAGCACAAACACAGCCGTATCCAAACATGATATGTGGGAAAGGCCTATATTTTAAGCAGAGGAATTTGTGAGCATGCTTTCAGAATTATCAGTTAATTTGCCTGTGCGGCTTAAGAGTCTTAAGACTTGGAATGCCAATGTTGACAAAGACATATGGTGAAGGATAATACAAATTTTAATTTTGTGGCTTCTCTCTACTACATCCTCCAGAAGGGTAATATAGTGCTCCTATGGTTTTCTGACACATAATTGATAAAATTAAAACCCACACTTCATCACATAAGGAACAACTGGCCTGGATGTATGTTGCAGATTTTATTTTGAGCTTTGACACATTCCACAAATTCACAATAAATCCTAGGCGAGCAAAATTATTTGCTTCAAAGTAACTGAATCATATCAATGTCAAAATAATTTGTTCTCTTTCTCTCACTCCTTTATCTCCCTCCTAATTCTCATCATAGCGAATTCAGAACTGTAATCACATCTCCTTTAACAAGGTGGTGCTGTTGCTCAGCTACTGGGCTACTCACAAACCCTGAAAGGGTGATGGGAAGGCTGGGCTCCCCCCCCCCCTCCCTCCTACCACGAGACAACCGTGAATGCAGCAGGGCAAGTAGTCGTGGTGGATGCAATCTATTGGCTTCTCAGTGCTGCCGCTAAAGTCACAACCCTGACTGTAGCCTGCACTGCCTCTACCAGGGTATTTCTGTAGCTGCTGCTGCTGCCGCTGCTGCTCTCCCTCCCCCTTAAATGGTGTGGGCAGAGTGGGATGGAAGACTGCATTGGAAACCTTTTCATGGAAATGGTCTTTGCTGTTGGTATTGCTGTAGCACCATTCTGGTGACAACAACATGCCGTTAAAATGGAAAAGCGGTTCTCCTGTCAGCTGGAAATTCCCAGTGCCAGTTCTTAAGACATCCAGGTCCTCACCCCTTTCGCCTGCCTACATGTGAGTAAGAGCTAAATGGCATTCTCATTTTACCGTTGTGGCAATTTATGTGGAGATAGATTTGTGTGCTTTTCAGTTAAGATTTTTTTTTTTTTTTTAATAAATTATTGTGACAGCATTATATTTTGTTGCAGCCCTAATTAGGCAGAATGCGCTTGAGCCTCGTAGTGTGTCAGGAGATTCGCCTTGTCCAGCATGCATTTTATGGTTCGCTGGCAGAATGCTTTGCTCCTGTGCGGAAGGACTCATTTTGCCGCTAGTCTGGTCATGGCAAGCACCACATCCCCGACTCCTGCCCTCTCCCTGTGGCTATGTTTATTTGGGAACAGGGACTCAGCAGCTTGGGAGGAGCCTGCCTTTGTCAGGATGTCTGGCGTGCCCTGGTTTAGAAGCTATTGTCATCTGCTACTGTTCAGGAGGGGGGGGAGGGTAGAATGGAAGTGCCTCTCACAGCCTCTCGCCATCCTCTCTCTTCACCCCTGTTCCTGGGCTCTGCTGAAATGGACAAGTGCCTTGTTTGACTTTTGTGACATGGCTTTGGCTAACAGAGAGTGAGAACCAGAATCTTGGAAAAACAAAACAAAACACAGTTTTAATGACAAGCTAGGCTAACAGATAGCCTGGAGGTAATTTTATAGGCTAACAAGGCTTACTTGGGTGGCTTTTTACAAAATTGGATTTATGCAGTCTCCAGTTATCGTGGAGCTTTACTTATGAGCTTAAGAGCTTAATTTTGCTAGTTTTACAGAAATGTTTATTTTAAATATTAATGCTTCACAGCAAGAGAAATCTGAAATCCAACCCCAGTGAAACGGGTGACAGCTGAATCTAAATTTACAAAATAGGTACATTTACCACATAGCTTGTACCTTCCAAGTAAAGGGACGTCTTGACAAAACTGTCACTTTGTAAGCTCTTAACAAAATGACGATGATGATGAATGCTTCACTATTGATATTATTGACTTGGTAATTATGGTTTTAATCTTGGTTTTAATCTTTATTTAACCAGGGTAGTTTAGCAGGAAAACCCTGTTTCAAATTCACACACATAAAAACACACACACACACACACACACACACACACACACACACACCTGGAAGCTTTCCAGTACAACCACAGTCTTATCTGCTGGCAACTGAGCAGCTCCACTGGAGCAGTTGGGGGGTTAAGGGCCTTGCTCAAGGGCACCTTAGTGGTTGTAGCAACCGAGGGGTGAGTAAAGGTTTTACACTTCCCCACCCAGATTTATCCAGACAGTCTATGGAGAACACAGGCAGCCTTCCAGTTATTTCAGGTTCCTTGCTAACACTGTGGAACAGGATCTGTAATATATCTGCCAAAAATATGTTTCAGCACAGAATTAAGTGAAAATCTTGTCCATGAGCATTTGAAATCTTCCAGTTTGCAGATAACTGTGTGCCTCTTTGCGTCTTCAAATATAACAGTGCAAGGCAACACTAAAATGGGACCATGGGTGCAATAAATATATTTCTAACTGGTTAATATTTTTGATTGTCATGAATGTTTTGGAGAAGTGTTTTTTCTGGAGTTCTTAAATGTTTCCATCACCTATTTTAAATACTCTGTAGTGTGTCTGTAGCAAGACAGCAAAGGTTTATACTTGCTATAATATTTTTAGTTTCTGTATAAATAGTGTTAGACCTGCCTCATGCTGTGTGGTTCTCTGTGGTGTACTCATTTGCATTACATCTCAGGATACTTAATTTTTATGAATGATCTTTTTTACTTTGTGGCAGTTTATTTTAAAACTGTACTGGAAAAAAATGACACTCTGTCAATGCGTTAAAAGTGACTTAACTACCTTATAGCCCCTTTTTCCACTGGACAAAACCCCCCACAAACACTGACTAACAAGTGGCTTCTGTCTTTAGTGGGAAAGGTAACAGTGGGCATTCGTGCTAATTTTTGCCCCCTTTCCGGCACGATGCAATTATGTGCTGCCACAAATTACCTCTGTCTCTTTCCAAACCATGCTCGAACATTGTTCCAGATTAGGTGGCACAGAATTTGAAAGAGAGACTGAATAAGTAATCAATGTATATAAAACAGAAGTAACCACCGTAACATTTTACTGGCCTCCATGCTGCTTTCTACTGTTTACTAGCCCTGTTTTCTGATGTGTTTGTGATGTTGAAGGTGACACACCACTACAAAAAAACAGAAAGGCATTCTCGTCTACATGGCTTTGGTGTACTGGCAATGAGACGGGGGGCTATCACCTATTTTAGCAGTTTTGTAAGCATTTAAAAAAACTTGCATTTATGTGCTAATTTCTGTGGAAAAAGGTCAGGCTATATGTTATCAGTTACTGCTGGTGCTCTTCCTGCTACGGCATTAATCAAAAACCAGTCAGAGGCTGCATGCATTGTGTATGCACAGTATTTATTTTCACCACTTGACATTGCACAAAAGCACAAAGAGAATCTTCACCAGCACATCACCATGTCTTATGGAGGGCTAAGATAACTCTCCCAATGAAAGCGCAAGGATGAGAGTGCATTAAGTGTCTTTAAGTGGCTACGGATGGTGCTTGTTTGTCTTCATAGTGTGTGCACACGCTAGCAAGTGAATCATATTCAAACTTTGAGGCTCCACCTTACTCTGCCCAGTGTGGCTGTGCCCCAGCATACCATGATCTATTTTGAAACGTGTATATTGTAAGCTGTGTTTTTAGGCAGGCTGATATTGGGCCCCCAATTATAGGTTACTCTGTGGTCAGGGAGAAGTCACTCTTTATAGTCCCTTTGAGTGGTGCGTCTGTCTATTGGAGACATTTAAAACTTGGTACCATGCTACAGTTAGGATCTATGTATCCAAATCAGCAGAATGATGGAGGACACAGGAGAGAGAGTGTTTTTGGAATTTCTGACACACATGATGTGAAAAGAACTACTCTCTGTTTTCACAATGTGCTTGTCTGTTTTGAACCCGCCCTAATCTATATATAGACCCGTGAACTGCCCATGGTGCAGATTTCATGCTAGCAAGGGAGGAATGGTTAAGGTTCACTGCCAGTGCGGCCCATGAAATGATCCTCCTCTTGGTAAAACGTCACTGGGTTTATCTTTCATTCCACAAAAAGTCCTTGAAATGAATGCCATCCCTCATCTTACAGTGGTTCAGCACTAAGCACTTAATATGTGTGACTGCTGTCTTTAGTAATCACCTCTTGGAGGCGTCATGGTGAGCCAGCAACCTCAACTGTGGCAAAGCCTGTTCGATTCCAGTCAGGGACCTTTTAGAATATGTCATATCCTTTTTCTCTCTCCCCATGTTCCCTGTCACTATTTGTCAGTCTCATTGAGGCAAAAATGGGAAAATCAATCCCTCAAAGAAAATCTAAAAATGAAATCACATCGTGAACATTTTGATCTTCATATTTTAGCGACTTACCTTTCTTTCACCCTTGGTTCTACCGATTTTATATTTTGTTTGCTTGAAAGAAAAGCACAGTTTTAGAAAATACAATCTTCTCTAAACATGATGGATTTTACTCAAAACTTTACTCAAAGCCACCGGCTAGAAATATTCCTAGTGTAAGACTATAGTTAAAGCCAGTGTGACCATATTAAATTCCACACAGATTGTACAGCTACAGGTAAAATGAAACCTTTGAAAGTCTTTTTAACAGATATTTGCGAAATGGAGATGCTTCACATGTCTCATGTGGCCGTCAAATCCTTCTGCTGAATCCCCCTGTGCTGCTGCTATGAGATGATTTTTACAGTCTCTGAGGTAAATGGCCCATTAGTCTACATTCTCTGAAACCCACTTCATTACCAAGCTGCATTAATTTGTTCAATCAATTAAACAATCCATCTAATAGGAACAGTTGATTTGACAGCTGACATCTAACTGAATAAGAGCTGAGGTTCTTGCTGGAGGATTTTTCATTTACTTTAAACATCATCCGACAAGAAGGACATTTTTTACGTTTAAAAATACATAAAACTGGAATGATACTCGAGGGTCTCTGCTGATATATCACAATGTGATTTATGTGTTAATTGGACTGCGTCGGGGCTGATATGCCAGCAGAGATGTTAAAACCACGAAACTGTTCTCAGCCAACTGTATGATTGTACTCTAAAGTGCAACTACAGTTTAATCGCACATTCACACATTAATGTAAAGATAACGGCACATTCTTAAAGACGTAGCACACATTATTTGGACTACATGCCTTTCGGGGCTGGTGTCAGAACCTCTTGATGTATTGTTGGTTGCTTGGGTCTTATTCTAATGTGTTGGCTTCTCCCATTCAATGGAAGGCAGATAATTACTTTAACAGCCTGCTCTTAAATGAATGCATTATAATTGAATGATTAATATGCTCTCTAAATGCCTGGCTAGAAAGTCACTGATCACAGTGATGTGAAACAATATGATAATTTTCATAAAACATTTTAAATGAGCTTGATTAATTGTTTTCTTGAAACCACAGATTAGTAATTCCCCTCTTCCTGAGTGCAACATCTGCCAGGGTTTTTAAGTGAGAGTAGTGGTTTTGATGTCCATTTTCTGGTGTGACACATGGGCTCTGATGCTGGAAAAATGATAAACTTAAGAGCATTGTGGTGGAGCTTTTAATTTACCTGCCCCTCGGAATGGACATTAAGTTCTTGCTGACTTGTGGCCATTTTGTACGAAATGCAAGAGCCACACAGGGATCATTTATTTTCATTGAAAGGCCAGAGGGGAGGCACAGGCAGTCTGGCTGGCAGAGCATCAAGTGAAGAGTTCAGTCAGGTGAGACTGTCATGTCTGTGCTCATCACACACACACACACACACACACACACACACACACACACACGCACACTTGCCTACTCAAATCTAAACTAAGATGAAGTGGGTAGAGTTTCACCACAGGGTTGACCAGTCAGGGGATTTCATTATGTCTGATAAAAAAACCTGCTGCCTCACCAAAATTTGATTGAATTGAATTAATAATCTTACATTTTGCGTTGGCAAAAATAACTGTTGTTGCAGTTTTTACAACTGGACTGGAAAAATATCAGCATCCAGTCTACATCAGAGGTTCCAGTACATCATACTAAACACAGACCCTACCATCAGGTCATTTCAGCACTAACTTACTCTTTGCCAGTTCCATTCTTATACCATTGTATAAAATAATGGACACAGCCATCGTGAGGTCACCCATTGGTTCATAGAATCCTGTTTTTTTTTGTTTTTTTTAAATTTTGTATTTTTGACATTTTAGTCATCGCTGTCTTTGACTTTTGGAGCCAGAAGTGACCATAAAGCTAGCTGCTAGCCTGGATACCACAGTGAATTTAAAGCTATAGATAACTGTGATAATGCAAATGCTAATTGTTGCTAAGTAAAAAAAGCGGCTTAAAACCATTTAAACAAAACATATGTAACAGAAAACTGAACATCCGACTCCTCAGATGGTCTTTTGTACGACCTAATGCTAAATGTTACAATTAACTTTTATGAACTGAAAACACACTAAACAGTGTCAGCTGTAGCCCTTATGGAAAATGTCTCCCAACTGCCTAACTGTCACTATAGCCCCTTTTACACTGCCAGATTTTCTGCGAATGTGGCCGCAATAGGAGGGGCTGTTGAAGACTTGTGGGAGGAGCTGTTGATGACGCTGCACACGCGAGCCACTGGTGGCGGATAAACAGGAAACAGCTGATAGCAGGAATTAGCGAGCAGCTAGTAGCAAGAGGGAAACGCAAACCTGACAGACACTGTAAAGATGAGCAACTGGGGAGACAAGGAATTGCGCGCCCTCCTTGTCCTCACAAATGAAGAGGCCATTAACCGTCAGATGACAGGAACGGTGAAGAACGGGCCGACTTATGAGAGAATTGCCAAAGGACTGACCAGCCGCTGCTTCTCTCCCACGTCACTGTTTACGTCACATGCTGAGCTACATGTTTTGTTACTTGCTCAAGCCCCCCCTGCCCCGAAAAAAGCGCATTCTGTATAAACAAAAGTAGGCAGGCGGCATTTTGCTGCACTCCCCAATTTTGTTTTTATACTGCCAATGCTGAACGAAGACTGATTGGGCTTTCCTGCAGATTTGCACAATTCTGTTTAAAAAGGGCTTATGGTAGCAACTCATCAACGGATAGCACCCAAGTGTCACTCAAAGTGGCCATGCCCTTAATTATGCATAAGTTTAAGACTTAATGACACTGAAACAGGTGAGTTTTATAAAAAAAAGAGAAAGACCCCCTCTGCAGGTGTTTTACCAGGCTGTAAACATGTTTATTTCTGCTGTAAATTTGGGCATTTTAACATGGGGGTCTACAAGTGTTGCCTCACTCTTGGAGCCAGCCTCATGTGGGCTTTCGAGGAACTGCAGTTTTTGGCACTTCACGTTGGCTTCCTATTTCAGCCCCGGAGGCCAGCGCTCTATTATTACACTATTTTTTACCCTTGCTTTGCTGCTCATAGCTTGTATGCTTGTATACTTACTCCCTTTGAAGCTTCTCCCACAATGTGTTTGCTCTACTTATATAGTTGCATATTGAGAATTCAGGGGTTGTAATTGGCCCCACATAATGGAAGGTGTACCACATACGGACAGTCAGGGGAATTAAAAATATATAAAAACTTCAATATTGCTGACCTACATGATGGTGGAGGGATCTGCAATTAATTGTGCGCCCCTGTTTAGATAGTGAACCATTAAGACCCTTTGTATGCAAAGCTATGCCTCTGTACTTATTTGAGTCCAGGCGAAATTATGCTGACACTTCTTATTCCCTATTGCTTTGACACATCTCTGGCCTTTGTGTTCAATCTCTGGATTCTGCATATTTGTAGCTATTTCCAAAAAAAAAAAAAATAGTAAAGCAAGCTTTCCTCCCAAATTAGTATTATTCTGGCTGTAGTTGTCCTTTTTGATTTACACATACTCAGCTGGTTCGTGTTCCTTCTTACAGCATCTCTCAGGTTGATTTAGCATTTGGTACATGTTGACAGATTGTCCGCTCCACCCACACGCATCCACGTTATGAAGCTCGTGTGGCTTAACCACTTGTGGTGAAGCCTGAAGCTGTGTTTTTTAAACTTTAGGAAGGTACTTAGAAACTCCCAGGCCCTTTTTGATTTCAAAGCCTTGACCTTAAAGTGCTCTTTGATTATAAAGTGTAATTACAGACTCATTATAGCGTGTAGGCTGCTAAGATTATTAGCAATGATTGGAGCAATTATCTGGAGATTGTGGATAGTTTGTCCTACGGAGACTGAGCTGCAAATACTTTGGGAATAACAGTGGACATAATGCTTAACACAGTGCAACAACATGATCACTAAATACAGACGCTTCATGCAATTCACATACCTGTTAGCATATAGTTTGTGACACCCTGGGGGGTTGTTTTCACATGTTCACAGATTTTCATTGCTCTTTTATTGAAGCTCAAAGACATGTTCTCAGAAATACCCCTGTTTTTTCTCTACTCAAAATAACCCTTTTCAGTTTACAACAGCTCAGTTAAAACTTGTATTTTCCATGTTAATCTATTTTTAAATCGGAATTGCATGTGTGATTTCCAGCGCTTAAAAGAGTCTGTGAATAGCACATTGCAACCATCCATTCAGTTGGTTAAGCCTGAGTATTAATTAGGGAAGTGCCAATTTTCATCATAATGAGCAGAGCAAACAACATTTGTCAGACACATGGAACACAGATGTTTGCAATGGTCTGATAAGTGATCGCTTCCTTTTTACTGGAACTCCATGAATGGACGAAAAAGAAAATGAAAAAGATTATGGCTCATTTCAAAAAGTGGCTGTATTCATTATTACACGATGAACGTGTTCACATTTTCATATTGCAATCTTTCCACCAGACCTGTTGTCACAATTTAGATGCACCAAAGTCTGTTTGATAGAATAGGAGACGGTATGAGAGGAGAATTTTAAGACCTAGCAACTACCTCCTTTTCTTTGCCCTACTGTTTCTCGCTGTGTGGTGGTAGGGAAAGCAAAACAAGAGCTTCATCCGATTCTCTGAAATGTTGAGAGGATTTCTCTCTCAGTTAATTTTTCAGCTGAGTTGAAGGGGGAAAAGGTGTTGCTGGTGCAGGAATGCTTGAGAAGCAGCTGCTGATTTGAAGCATATTTGTATACTAGAATGCAATATACTGTATGTTGATAGGTTTGTAGTTTGATGTAAGTGTTTAGTTCACTTCGAAGTATGAAAATTATGCTTTGAAATGATAGCCACAGACATCCTCTGCATTATTAGAAATCCAGGTGATGCTATACTGTACGTTTCCTAATTGGGCTTCAGTTTGAGCCACAGCGCTGTTGCTGCTGCAGCATCGTTGCTATAGTAATTTTTGAGGCTGTGGTCTTGGTCTGTGTTACAGATGTATTATGTTAAATTGTACCAGAAGGTGTTTCTAAAATCTCCATTTTTCTTACATCTATAAGAATGAATTTAACACCAAGTTTCATGGGCCATTGTATCAGGTTCTTTTACATTGACATGGATTTTTATTTTCTTCATTTTCCTGAGCAGTACTGTGTCATAAGATCTTTTTGTCCTCAGGAGTAGAAGCTGGTCAACATGTAGCTTTATTGCATTGCTCTGTTCGGTGATTGAAAAGACACTCTTAGGGAGACTCACTTCAGAGAGTTGCCTTTATTTTTGTTTCCTTGCAATTTATTATCTTTTCTTATGCCTTTCTGTTTTTTGTGTGAGCGTAGCCTAGACCCTCCTTCCTATCAGGCAGTCCAGCTCAGTTTTGTTTGCATCGTTACACATTAGAGCGCCTATTTTTGCATTTTCATTGTCAAAAGTTGTGGATGGTACCAACAGAACCGCTCCATTCCATACCATTTCGTCAGCACCCTTCTGTTAAGGTACCCAGCACACTGATCGGATACTAAAGGCCCGTTTCCACCGCAGGAACTTCGGGGTAATTTTCCGGGCCCGGGGCCGTTGGTGCGTGTCTCCACCGCAGGAATCACCCCCGAAGGACAGAATTCTGGAACTTTTACAGGGGCTAAACAAGTAACTCAATATACGGTCTGTGAAAAAAATATTTTTTCCAGCAGATATCTTAGTTACAATATGATTGAGCTAGCAAAGCAGTTTTGTGTTGCTATGTGTGGTATTTATTCAGTTTTGGGAAATCACGATGTCTAGAAAGCATCAGCTGACAGGTACAGCTAACAGCAGCAGCAAAGCTAACATCAGGACGTCATCTGTTAAAAGCCTTCTGTTGTCAGATACGACATGAAACTACTCCAGTTAGCTCAATCATGTTGTAACTAAGACATCCGCTGGAAAAAATATTTTTTTCATGGACAGTTTATTGAGTTATTGAGTTAATACAGACACCACTAACGGCTAACAGCTAACTACGTCCCTACGTCGCCCCGGTCAAAATGGTCGCGCAACGATTACGTCACATCCAGAGCCCGGTAACTTTATCAGAATCAGAATCAGAAATACTTTATTGATCCCTGAGGGGAAATTATTTATGTTACAGGTGCTCCTTGCAAGAGAGGAAAGATACGAGAAAATATAAGAAATTTAAACAATAGTATATACAAATATATAGTCAAATAAACAGGAATTATTAACAAACGTGAACGTAAATAAATATATATATATATATATAGTAAACTGAACAAGATTATTTACACAAACAGAACATGCTAAGAACATCGGTACATCATCAGTATCAGTCAATATAAGCTTTAAAATGAACTATCGTAATTGGCCAACATGCTTTTTCTTACTTTGCACAATGAATGAATATTACATATGTTGAAAAGTAATATATTTCATGTCTCCATCTGCTGGTGGGCCGTCATGATAAGAGTATGTATGCATAATATGATGTCAGTTCCACGACAGAAGAGACTTGATGATCAGTAAAATTAGGTCAGGAAAAAGGGGATATATCGATATCGGCTATTGGTCAAATGAGTTGTTACATAACAGCATATTGGATATCAGCAAAAAAGTCCAATTCATGCATCCCTAGTAACAACTGTTACTACAGTGGCTGGTTTACATACATTAGTCAACTACATCTATAAAATGAAAGGAAGTTTTGCTGCCTTTTCATCTTTATTAGTTAACAGTTATCAGCTATAGAATTGGGCGGGGGCTCCAGCCCTGAGTGTTTTCTGAAAAGCCTTGAATCTGTGCTATTCCCCGAAGAAATCTAATATAATTGAGTAAATGTTCTTCTGTTGGCCTAATATTCAATTCAGAATAAGGAAGACCGCATTTATTTGGCATTGTCGGGGATCCTTGATTTGTAATTAGAGCGGCCCAGATTATTATGGCAAGGATTCAAATGTAGCAGATTTGTCAGCTGAACAGTCATTCTGTGAAGTCTACTTCAGCATAGTGTAACAAAAATAGGTTTCAAGATCAGCAGTGTTGTTTATGCCAAATTACTACCTTACCTATGTTATGTAACTTAAAAATAGTAGCATCAGAAAAGTTTTGCCTCTTTAAAGGTGGCAGGAGTGAAAATTAGTCATCCTCAGCACTTGTGTGTCATGGTTTCAGGATAATGAAGGCAGCTGGAGAACAATTAGATACAGATGTGTAGATGTAGGCTCTACAGGATTAATTTAAGTTTTTCCCCAAATGATGTACAGATTTTTAGGCATTATATTATCTTAAATGGCTTGTAAAATAGTGCATACAGCTGCCATAAAGGGACAAAATCTCCATGGGGGAACATGCCCCCCAAGCCCCTCTGAGCCCTGAATGTTTACAACGGCACTGGTTCTGTGAACACCAGCTGGATCGTAGAAGTCTTGTGGTCTTTTTGTCAGTGGGGCAGAGGTATCACTTTTACACATATATGTGTAAAAAATATTTTTTTGCTGCTCAGCCACTTCCACTGCTGCCTCATTGTCTTCTTTGCTCTCAGGCTCTTCCTCTGTTCCTGTGAAAACAATGTCACATTGGTTCACAGTAGCTGTAAGCGACTAAAGACAGGAATGAAACTTTCAAATGTCTGTGTAATGCAGGTTGTACAAGAAATATTCCAAGACTAATGGCCTGCAATCAATTTTTCATTAGCACTGCATCCATTTTATTTCAGAAATCTTGCTTTTCGGGGGGGGGGGGGTATTCTTCCTGTCTCCTGTGAGTAAGCAGTCCTTTTGAAGCAGGGCCCAGGAACTGATACAGTGAAGACTTAAGCTACATCAGTATTCCCCTACATCTTGCTAACATTTAACCGACCGGTAATAAATCATATCTCAGGTATCACAGGGCTCTGAATTTGTTTCTCATGTCAGAAAAGATGAACAGGACGTTTAAGATTGAAAAACTGTGACTCAATCCTTTAGCATGTATGTATTAAACATGGGTGTAGAAGTATTTTCCAGTAAATTTCACCACGCACATTCTATGTTTTGCTCCACAAACCATGACATTGCTCTTTCAGATGTTCCCAACCTGAAATAGATGAGATTTAATGAAGTTTCAATAAATGCATGGCTAAGCATGACGAGGCAGCAAAGCTATACTCATTAATCTTTTAAGACCCTTCCACTGTCATCCCAGGGAAAAAGCCAAGTTGACTTCAGCTTCCTGAACTGTCACTGGTGGAAGGATGTTTTTAAGCTTTTTACTGACATGAAAGGACTGGATAGACTGCCACCCTTGTTTTTTCACATCTTCTTTTTCAATCCTCCGACTTCCCTCTGTGCTTTTTAATATTTCCTGTGGCCCTCCCCTTTCCCCCAGCCCTGCTCAGAATCTAAATAGGTGAAAATAAAGTGTCACTGACCTGAAAATAGGATCCAGAGCATTCCTGTTATTTGTCCTTTCCGCCGTAGTTAACAGTGTATTTTCCGGTGCTTGTTGTGGGGAAGAAAAAGCCATAAACTGTAACAGGCTGTGAGAGCAAATGTAAACATGAGAAATTGCTGTACTCCGAACTTATCGCAGGTTTTGCTTTTTTTTCCATGTATCTGCACCAACTGCCAGGATTTGTTAAGGTTAGAACCTTAAAACTGAAATTCATCATCTGTACCATAACCAGACACATTAAATGATGTCCCCTCTCCAATATAATTGGTACTATCAATGTACCAACCACTAATCTAGGATAAAATGTATAAGACAAAGATTAAGTATTGTTGTTTTTTCATTAAACCCAAAAAAGGAAGGGCTTTTATCTTCGTCTGTCATTTTAATTCCCCTTAATTGAATCCATCTGACAGTAGTATGTATCATAATGCATTGTTTGATGTGAAGGTTTATATTGATTTCATTCTTGTAATTATGAAACTTAAACATCCAAGGCCCTATTTTGTGGAGTTGAATGGTGATGGTAATTTATCAAATTAAACTGTGACATTTGTTAATCATTAAACTCATGAAAGCCCATCAAACAGAATTAATTATGTTATGGCAAAAGTGTTTTTTTATCAATGCATCCAAAGGTTTATATTAATTTTTTAAATGACTTCTTCAATCATTTTTATATAACTATTAAACTATTAAAACACATAAAACAGACCTAAAAGATATCCTAAGCCTAATAGATTGTGATATATACTTTGATGTTTAATACATTTTTTTTTGCATTGGTCAGTGTTGAACTGCAGTAATGTCTTAGTCATTAATTATCTACAAACACGCCACAAACACAGCTAGAGATTCAGTCTCCGGGTTCTCTGGTGTCTTTGAGAAGAGCAGAACTTTTATGTGGGATGCTGTAGCTGTTGTCTTTTTTTGTTTCGTTCCGGCAGCCACCAACACTCCTTTGTGGTTTGGACAACCCACTCTCTCCTCGCTGCCTGTCCGACTTACCACCTGACGGGGTAAATGTGCCAGTACATTGCCTGTGCTGTGTGTCAGTGTGATTGTGACCACTGTGTACGCCGTGCCAGTTCCTCAGCTTTTTGTGGTGGTGCTCACAAAATTTCCTAGTTGACGTGGTACATGATCATCTCCTTGTAAAGTGTAGCTTATTACAATCCCATCCTCTCATTATCATTTTAGAAATGGTGCTGTATTTAAAGGTGCAATGTGTAATACCTGGCCACATGCTCCGAACGAATAATGGGCAGCTTTTCAACTCTAAGCCAACTGGTACGAACTCTCTAAGCTTGTTTTTTTTATGAGATTTTTATCATGATTTTTCATTATACACAATAAATACTTTCCATCATAACAAAACTAAGTTGCACAATGTTAACAAAAAACAAAACTAAATTGAAAAAGGAAGTAAGGGAAGTAAAACAAAATAAAACCTCAAATCAGATTTGAGTAAATGGACCATCCTTTTTCCTCTTTCTTCATGTGCTCAATGCTCGTGATATTTCTCCCCATATGTTTTTAAATTAAGTTAATTTGTTCTTTTCCATGGCTTTTGTCTTTTCCCATATTCAAATAATAGCACATTTCATATTTCTAATGAATTACTGTAGGAGGGTGAGTGGATTTCCTATCTTGGAGTATAAGTTTCTTTAATACAACTGAAGAAAATAGAGCAATCCAAATCCGTGGATACCTCACAGTGTCATGCAGCATGTCCTGTATTATACAAATTGCGGGATTAAAATTGAATTTTACACCCAATATCTCTGATAACCAAGGGTCTATTTCAAACTTAACTCTCTGAATTCTGCTACATTCCCAAAATGCATGGAATAATAAATCTGTTGTTCCGCATTTAAAACCATTCCCTGATTTGTTCCCACAAGCTTTTTTAATCTATAAAATAAACAAAATAAGCTCACAAACCTCACTTGCCTGGGATTTACTAGCCAATGTGACATTATACTTCAGGCAGTTGCTTTCATTGAGTCCTGCTCTTACACCTCCTGAATTTTACATTCTCTCTTTCACCAAACTAAGTCTTGTTAACTCACTGGAAAAACATACTTAATTCAAACTCAATAGCCACATAATAAAACTCACCAAAACTGTCTTGGATAATCTTTCCACTGTTCCAACAACCACCAGCTCTAGCTTGGCCAAAATAACACCTAATTCACCCATCTAGATGCGAAAATATGCTGGATCTGCATGCTGTTTCCCCCCGCTGTCTCTCGCTTTCCAATTCTTCCTGCTAAGCTGCAGCTCTCACTCGTTCTTGGGAGGCAGACCCTTCAATTACCAAATAAGATAACAAAATCGCCCCCCAAAAAGCAACCAGTGACATACTCAAACAGTCACCCATAGCCAGTAGATTCATTCAGTTGCCCAACCCTATTGACAAGCCCTCCAGGTAGCTTTACTTCTTTGTCCTCTCATGTTAGACTGAGGGCAGACTGGATGCTTCGTTGACTCACTATCACGTGTTGAGGTACAGGTGGTATTACAAGACAGGACGTGCCAGATTAACGTCTTTGACATAACCTCTGGCCATATCTTACACATTGCACCTTTAATTATTGATCATTAATATTTAAATGTAGTAGACCTTAAGCATGTGTGGCCTAGGTCAAGAGTTGTTTCTTTCCTTACCTCTCGTGGTAGTAGAACTCTCTATGTATTTGTGCTTATTTTTGCCTTTGTTGTGGATGTATCCTCATTGGTCTTCCTACCTGTTCCTCAGTTTCTGTACAGCATGTGAAAGGAATGACAATTAGATTTCCACCTGACCGTCTCTTAATGTTTATCCATCATATGCCCCAGATGTCTTTGGCCTAATCGTTAAAGTCTTGAAAAGAGACTGCAGTGGACTGATAGTCGGCTGAAGTCTTAGCGGAGTGTTCAAGTGCAAAGATGTGAGGTGACACAAAACGTTTGATCAGTCAGCCTTTGTCGGCTTTGAGGTTGGCTTGGAGTATCAGAGCCCCAAAGTGAAGTTTCTTTTAAAGGAAAGAAATGGAAAGTTTTCATCCTACAATTCTGAAGATAAAGTGGCCAGATAACTTTTTTTCTCTCAGTTACTTTTCTAACCAGATTATGCAGCCCAAAGCAGTGTTGACATGCCTATTTAACAAATGTTTTTCACCTCTAACCAACCTTGGACAATTGTGACTCACAACTTTGCAAAAAAAGTAGTCATTATGCATTTACAACATTATGTTCTCTTTTGTTTTCATACAGCATAGCATAAAGAACAACTTCCAGCATTCTCTTTCAGTCTGTAAAGTTAACCAATCATATTGCAACATTTACTTAAAAGATGATTAATAAAAACATGACAGTCTCATATTAATGCGGACATTGCGAACATTACCTTCCATTGTCCTTTTCCTAAACAAAGCAGGCTAAAGCGCAAGTTTCTGCTGCTCTTACAGACCCTAAATCATCAACCTGGCATAAATTAGTGATTCAACCATTAGTGTAACTTTATCCTGAGCCTTTGTGGACAATTGTCTGTCTAGCTGTGTGCAGATATGATGTCTATATTCGACATCACATCTCCTCAATCCCTTTTTAAATTGTATTCAAAGAAATCCAAGCTCTTTTCTGTTTTCAGTATCCCATTTATTAATAGCGTTGTGGTCGTGATCTCTGTCAGAATTGTCAAGTTATTAACAAATTACTGACACTGTTTCTAATCAGATATGTCATGGTGTGCTACCTTTGAAAGAACAGACAGGCAGAGGAGTCTTTATATAACAGATGTACTAACCATTATGCCTGATTACTCTTAATGATAGACCCGCATGGAAATAGTTCACCATTAAGTACATCGGTTACATAAACACTTACAGATATAAATAACATTATATGTGCTTACTGTTATAGAAGGAATAGTCGCACTGAAAGGTTTGAAGTACAGGGAGTGTGACAGGTGAAAAAATATTTTTATGAGACGTTCTCAGCAAGTTCTTCGTTGGCATGTATGTCCTCCTGCGCCTGAAAATAATAAGTTGTCCTATCTTAGTGTCACTGTCGTCGGCAGTGAGGAGAAAGCAGTGACGTTTATGCCTCCGTGCCAGCAATAGCCGTGGCAGGAGGTATTATGTTTTTGGGGTGACCGTCCGTCCCATTCTTGTGAATGCGATATCTCAAGAAAACCTCAAGGAAATTACTTATAATTTGGCACAAATGTCCACTTGGACTCCACAAATGTTTGATAGGCTAAAATGATGATGATGATGATGATGATGATATGACATTTGACATCCATAAGGCCAAAAATCAGCTTTACTGTGACATCATAACATTCTGCAAAAACACTTTCCTGGCTGCTGTGCAATGCCATAACTCAGGAACAGAAGGGGAGACATTTGGTTGGATACAGGATTGGTGACGCTAATCTTGGGTATCCACCTTGAAACTGCTGGGTTAAGATGTGTATGAAGCATCTGTGTTTTATAGCTTATATGCAACATCATCCATATTCGAAGCATTGTCTACTGTCATGGCTACATGTGAGTCTGGACAGACATGGGCATAAACTGTAACCGCAACTTGACTGGTTTGCGGAGGCATACAGCTGCGAGGTGGTTATCGTAGTTATCTATTAAAGTTGTAAATAAGTAAGTAAATAAAAATATTAGCCTTAATAGATATGTTTACTGACACTTTTCAAGGCAGTCATTTTCCTCTAATTTTTTGAAGCAATATCAACCTGTCAGATTTTACAGTGCATCAGATTATTAGCTGAAATCTGCCACATTAACGAACAAATTCAATATTTTCAGACATTAATCTACCATCTGAAAGCTATTATTTATTTAGACATGTTGAATAACGTCCACTCAAAGCACAGAGGACATTTACTTACAAATGATAAAACCACTCTGCTAACCACAAAAAACACTCAAGTATTCATCCACACAAGGACTTTAGAATTACTTCATTATATAAATAGTCCACCCAAAAACCATTAGTCTTCAACATCTGACAAGTGCTGCCTGCTCATGGGCCTGTTTGAAGACACAGATTTACTGTTATGCTGAGCCAGACATTTTTGTAAAAGAATATTTTATCAAAACCAGGCCAATCTACATCTGAAAATGAGCGCCTTTCAAGTCTCACATGCCACATTCGGTGACTGGTCTGTCATCTCTATATATCGCATGGAGAATAGTTGTAATATTTTATGCTTGGTTTTTGTTCAGTGGGTGAAACGCTGATCTTTGTGGGCCATTGTGTTGTGTAGCACCCTCTGTCTGTGAATCACCTCTTACCAAAAATGAAGCAGGCTATGGTACTTTATTGACGTGAAGCACACTCACTATAAGTCACAAGTCATTCCTTTTGGTGTTACATCCATAGAAGGTACACACCTGGCTCAGGTAAACTGTCCTTGCTTCTCGAGAAATGGTTTATGTATTTAACAGATAACATTATTGACACCATGGCCGGCCCTTTTTTTAATAGAGGTGGCAATCTCGCTTTTGAAAATAGGTACACAGGAGCTTGGCATCAAAATCAAAAGCAGTGCAATCAACATTGTTTGCTTATGATATAACCTTTAGAGACAGTAACGCTGTTTGATGGCAGATGACAAATGCTTGGCTGATTGTGTTGATCCACAGACTGCTTACCCAAATGAGCTTCATTCTCTAATGTCAGTTTTGTCAGCACAAAATGTACCCATATCCCCGAGAGTATTCCCCTTGGGGCTCTGAGTCACACTCGCTTTCCACATTCACTCTCTGCGGAGCATTTAAGGACTTTACGTTACATTTTTAGTTAGACTGCCCTAAAGCACAGGAATATCATAAAAATGGGACTATACAGATGAGACACACTAATATTAAGTTCTTCTGAGTAGAAGGCTGTTGCTGCATTATAAATCAATTACACATCTTGAAACCAAACTATCATTTACATCAGTCATCATTAGCAGTCTTTTGTCTCCTGAGTTGTTTTTTTTTTTCCTGAGTGCCGAAGACTGAGGAATAATGTCTTGCAGTTTTATATTTTAGTCACAGCTTTTCGGAAAACTAATGATCTTTTCAGTGCTGTGCAGCCCATTTCAAAATAGCTTAATTTCATTTCATGTCCTCATTTAACTCAGAGACATGATGCATCGCATAGCTGTGTGGTTTATTGAAGGAGCAATCTTCCACACCCATCGGTGTCTTGTTTGAGTCGAAACACAGAGTATCACTAAATGTAAAAAGACAGCATTATGGGCTGTTTATCAATAAGCCTCCACAATCATTTTAGTTTAATGCTCTGCAAAAATCCCAGTAAAGCATAAACTTGAATTAAGTCATTTCATTGTCACCTTCTTTCTTTATTTTGCATATACTTTGGCGTGATGGTATTTTTCTGTGATGCACTGTTTATGTACCTTTTATAGTTGACATTTTAGCCCGAGGGTGGCACTAGATGGAAGCTGATGGTTCATCATACAGTGAGCATGAATGTGTTCAATGCATTTTGGGGGAAATTGCTCTTTAAATTTTTATATTTATTGTGTACAAATTGTAAATGGTTGTATTTGAACACCGTGTTTATCTCAAGGGCATTACAATTTGACTCTCATTCATGCGCACACTCACACACCAATGGCAGATTTCAGTTGTTGACATCACTTGCTTTGGACCAAACTGTTAAATGGACTGACCAAGTAACACCACCGTTCCTGGCCCCCTGCTGGCAGCCGTGGTTTGGGTTATATACCTGACACATGCATTGCTTGTAGCTTATCCATCTGTACAGTCTAAGGATTTCACTTCTGTGGCTCTAAATAAAACAGCGAACTCAGGATTTCACTGCACATTTTTATTGTTTTACAAATAAGTCAGAGTTTGTGTGTTTATGCTTCATCATCTCAGAATTCTGGCACAACATAACCGCTGATATGAAGCACTTACTGTCGGTTTATTGAGTACCTGGGGTATTTCAAATTTTACAACCTGCTCATCTGACTTCTGAATGATCGTATGGCTGATAAGAGACATCACATTCATAGCTGGTGTTACAGAGAGAAATGTTCTGCAGCTAATGTTATCTAATCCATCCTGAGCTCCTGTTTCCGAGATGTTAGAGATGTCTCGAGGAGTTGCTTTACTGTTATGTCCATTTTCTTTCTCTTCTTAACTAGGAGGAATATTTATTTTTTACAAAATCTGGAAGCAGCTTGTTGTCATATTAAAGACTAGTTAGTTACTACTCTTGCCCAAAGGCACTTTGGGAATGGAGAGAAGCTCTTGTTCACTCCCCCTGCCACAGTTTTTCCAGCTGCTCCAGAGTTGCAGATCTGCAACTTTTAGGTGACAATTTGTCTAACAATTAGGCTACCACCACCCAATATGTCCTTAAGTAGTGTCACTTTGAAAACTTCTCTGTCCTACTTTCCGGAAGCTAAAATTAGATGGAAACATGTTTTTGCTACCCGTTTTGAAGTGAAAACTTGTCTCCCTTTTCCTAATAGATCCCTCGTGGAGGACGACGACGCTCACATGAAAGTTGCTCTGGGCTATGGTGATATGGGCATCTCTGCTCACCTTCAGGCATCAAAGACTGGAAACACTCGTTTTTTCACAAGCAACACGCACAGCTCAGTGGTTCTTCAGGTGAGAGTTCAGTTCAGAATGTTAAGTCATACATCATCATTAGCTGGCAATAATGTTTTCATGTTTCTTTATTGTTCTTTCAGAGGTCCTGCTGAGTGCAGGCTGGTGATGCAGTAATTCAGATTTGTTCCCATTGCTTTTAAAATGAGATCAATCTCTATCCAAGTTAATCTACGCCTACTACAAGACTACAAACTGGTTAATTTGCACAATCAAAACTACGTCGAAGAGCATGGCATGAATTACAGGATAAAATTTTAATAGCTTAGACAATATTCCAGTGATTAGCCAAAAGCTTTTGGGATTTGGTTTCTGTGTAATTTGATAGGAAGAGTGAGCACAATAAGAATATTATGAAATGCTGCTGATGGAGAATGTAACAGAAAATAATTCTTTTAATTTTTCATTTTAAGTTCTTGAAGTGACCTACTTTCTTCCCAAAAAATGTGTATATATTTAAAGCAGGAATTAAAGCGCATAGAATCATATTGTTAACACAAACACACCCTCTCATTGAAGTGTATCTCAGCTTTTAATGTTGGCCGTGCTCATAAAATGAATAAGAACAACAGCTTCCATGCAGCAGAGAACTGAATAATCTATCAGAATAAAACCATTAAGGAGAAGCAGTGAGTTAAACAGTTAATAATTGATGATTAAAAATTGTACATGTTGTAATATATATAATAGATGCATGGCAAAAAAATGGAAACCATAATATGGGATTATTTAGGGCAATTATTCTTAAAAGTTACAGATTTCATCTAACAAAACAAGATACTGTATGACGGCATACACTTCCAATCTGTGCTTGGTGGCCGCTTTAGCGTGTCACTACCAATTTGCATAAAGTAAAAATCAGCCTCAAGTTGTTGTAGTGGATGCTGGCATTGCGCTGTTTGCTGCTGCCACAGCAATGACTACCCTTCGTCACCAGATCTCATTGAAAATGAATGGCTGTTGGCTGCTTTTGCTGCACATTAATCTCTCGGTGTCAGAGCACAGTAAGGGAATGATAATGATTTTTTCTAGGCCATCCCATCTGATCTTACGCCCTGTAGCCACAGTTAGTTAGCACGTTCATTTAGCTGGTGCATTTGGAAGCGGCACCAACTGAAAATCTCCCATTGATCATCACAGGACTTTGAGTTGTTGTAGTATGCTAATAGATCGCTGCAGGGGGGACTTTTTTTTGTAGGCCAACCTGGGAGTTAGCATCTCCATGATTCCCTCAACAAAAAGCCAATGGGATTATTGCAGAAAATAAGCTCTGTGGCAAACAAAAGTTTATGATGCTTAATCTTCACAAATGAACACCACTTTCATGATTTTTGAGGCGTCGATGCAATCGCCAGAAGTAAAAAGCTAACATTAGGCTGTAAATGAACCACACCGTGGTCACATAACTTAATAGTCACCACCACAACAAGGCTGTAAGGATTGGACGTTTAATGTCCCAGACAATCTCTGTAGTGTCATTTAGCCACAACCACATTTTTTAAGAAATGTAAAAGCATGATGTATTTTAAGTCATAGAACGAAAAGGTAAAAATTTGTTAAGCTAGTGTGAACTGCAGACCTTATTTCAGGCATCAACCAAAAACCCATTCTAAAAAAACATTGACTTTGAGACAAGGGACCTGGAAGTGCAAAACCGCTAACTAATATCCGTGTTTTAGGACTCTTTTTTGCAGCACTCTGTAGCATGTTTCAAATGTGTTCTAGCTTGCATGCTATTAATGCTACCTGTTCTGACTGGCTCATAGCTGTGGCAAAAAATGGGATGGAGATTTTCCTGTTTTACTGCCAAAAGCATAAGATGTGGTAGTTAAACAAATCAGGATGCTTAGATAATTGAGTATGTTTGAGAAAATAACAGCCTCATGCTGTATGTGTAGATGGCCTCAGGTGCGCAGCAGCTAAGCGATTAAACAGCGGACACAAACTATGACTCTCCGAAGACTCACTGCAGTTGACTGCATCATGTAAATGAACAGCGCAGCCATTCAAGTCACTAATAACCTCATTGATTAAAGGATAAGGATGGGATTAGTTTTAAATATCAACACTTTCCCTGAAGAGACTCAAAAAAGCAGTGAATTAATCTGTGTAGCCAAAGTCCATTGTACTGTAGCTAATGCCTTTGTGCTTTACAAGTCCCCGCTATGTTGCTACTGTATGCCTTCACTGTAGCTGTAGCTCCAAACATGTAATTCTCTACCAGTTACGTGCAAGAAAACAAGCAGGCCACAATCAGTCTGACGGCACGAGTGGTCACATACCATTTCGGGCCCATGAGCTCACATCTGACAGGCTGCGGTCCAGTTCTAAGGAAAACAACCACTTCATAGTTCAGGTCCTCTAAGCTTGACTCACCAACACTCATCCCTCTCATGCATCCCTCACCTTACTCCTCTCTCTCCTCAGGGATTTGACCAGCTGAGGATAGAAGGTTTACTATGTGACGTCACACTAGTGGCTGGGGACGGTGATGAAGCTTTCCCTGTACACCGCGCCATGATGGCCTCCTCCTCCGACTATTTCAAAGCCATGTTCACAGGTGGGTCTACAAAGCCTCGCACTGACCAGAGCATCTGCTCAGCAATGGGTTAGGCCATTTTACTGGTACCTGCTATGCTGATTTGTGTAGGATGCACTCCCTGCTTTGATGCATTAACTTGAATGCTTTATATCTTCCTCCCTCCTGCACTGTATTCTCCCATGAAGCATTTTTTATTCATGAACGTTTCCACGCTTTAACAGTCACTGTCATTTTGTATTCTGAGAAATTATTCAAATTGACCTTGTGCACACATCCCTCTAGTAATGTGTGTATTTTCATAACCGCTCCCATGTTATAAAACCAACCTGCTCATTGTTATGCATTCATGTTCATGGTCATTTGTACTTGTAATGATGGTAAATGCGACTTATTAGCCCGTTTGATCTCCTCGGCACACTGTATGATAGGTAGAAGGGCCTTGAGTACATTTAAATACATGCAGTGTGTGAACGGTATTTTCAGGAATAGCAGATCTGCATTATCAAAAAAATAAGGTACGTTTTTCTAGATATTTTTCATTGCAAAAAGGAAATTAAACTGAAAACATAACATGTTAGATTTTGTGTGTCTTTTTTAACTTAAAGGGACAGTTTATCCCAAAATAAAAAATTGTGTATTTTTCCTCTTGCTATTTATAAATCTAGATTGTTTAGGTGTGAGTTGTTGAGTGTTGGAGATATCGACCATAGAGATGTCTGCCTTCTCTTGAATATAACTGAACAAGTTGGCACTCGTCTTTGGTGTTCAAAGCGCCTAAAAAAAAAAAGAAAAAGAAAATACTTGAAAAACTCAACAACAATGTCTCTTTTCAGAAATCATGACCCTGTTACTCAAAATAATCCACAGACCTTGTTGTGAGCAGTTTAATGTAGGAACTATTTTCTTTCTACTTGAATACACCGACCATATTAGGAAGCACTTACTCAGGGACGAGTGGCGTGTGCTTGTGACAGTGTGAGATGTAGACATTAACTGCGTCCTCCTAACAAAAGCAATTTTAGTGGTGCTATGTGAGCTAGCAGTAGATGCATGTGTCCTTCTGCGCGGTGATTTGGTCAATGGGTGTAGTTTGCTAGAGGAAAATAGCTCCTACATGAAACTGCTCACAACAAGGTCTGTGGACTATCTTGAGTAACCAGGTCATGATTAGGGATAGACCGATATGGATTTTTTAGGGCCGATGCCGATACCGATTTTTTTTCCATCACCCTTAGCCGATGACCGATTATGGATTGCCGATTTTCTTAAGCCGATATTTGGGGCCGATACTGCTTTTGCTCCCTCAATTTACATAAAAAAAAATGACACCATGATAACAAATATTACAGGTCTCAAGTTTAAAATAAGAAACATTTATTGAACAGTAAAAAATACTAAAACAAGATGGAAAGTTGAGGTAGAACAGATAGAATATTATTATTATTATTATTATTATTATTATTATTATTATTATACATTCAAATAAAAAAAAAGAGTTCAGTGCTCTTAAATCGTCCAGTAATGTCTTTATAAAATAAACAAATATTTAAGCTGAAGCATAAATAAAACAACAACTACTGTACATAGTAGGATTCAACAGCTTTGTTCAACTTAACCACATACTTTCAAATGAAAAAAAGTGCCAGGGAAAAATAAATCTGCGAACCCACGCGCGTATCGGCCGATGCCGATACAAGTAAAAAACTCAAATATCGGCCCGATATATCGGCCGGCCGATGTATCGGTCTATCCTTAGTCATGATGTCTGGAAAGAGACATCGCTGTTGAGTTGTTGCCGAGTGCCATTTAGTTCCATAATATTCAAGAGAAGACAGACATCTCTACAGCCGATATCTCCAACACTTGGCAACTCACGCCAAAACAATCCATACTGATAAATAACTCTACAGGTAAGAAGAAACATTTATAACTTTGATTTTGGGGTGAACTGTCCCTTTAAATCCAAAGAAACCTGGTAACACTGATGTGTGTTGGTAAAAGTGACACTTTGATTGGACCTTGTGTTAACCTGTAGCCTATTGGTGTTTATTTTTTATGACTCAATCTTTGATTAGTAATTAAGCACTCCTGTCATTTGCATTAATGAGCACTGAAAGAGAATTTTAATTTTGGAACAGTCAGCGGAGTTACTTTTGGTGTCACAGACAGCAGTGTAAGTATGTTTAGAGATTTGTCTATTAAAGTATATGATAAAAATGAAGAAGCCTCTGCAGTGAGAATAGAAGAAGAGCTTGCTAGGAGTAAGGGGAAACTGTACTTAGAGTGTGGGATAGCTCATTAGTGATAAGGGAGCTGTGAGAGCACAGATGCTGAGCAATGGGATTCTCCCTAAGACCTTCAATCCTTTCTCTGAAGATAAGTCCTTTGACACTGAAAACATTTCATTGCCGTTTACGCACAATGGTGTATGCATCTAAATGAAATAATGCATTGTTTATTTTCAGCTTAATTGAATTTGTTCAGTTAAATACGCTTTATTCTTTAAGTTCTTTAAAAATTCTAATAAACGTGGCTGCCGACAGAGCTGTCAGACAAATGAGATTATGCATGGGTTGAACCACGTGCTAGTGTCTCCTTCTTCTGATCCCCTACTCTCTCCTGATGCAGGTGGAATGAAAGAACAGGATTTAATGTGCATCAAGCTTCACGGAGTTAACCGAATAGGCCTGAAGAAGATCATTGACTTTATCTACACGGCCAAGTTGTCACTTAACATGGAGAATCTGCAAGACACACTCGAGGCAGCCAGCTTCTTACAAATCCTTCCTGTGCTGGACTTCTGCAAGGTCTTTCTTATATCTGGGGTAAGGAGGCAGAAGCACGAGCCGCACAGCTGCACGCTATTGCACAACACAAAGCTATCTTCTAGTGCTGGCCAGCTGTTTAGGGCCATTGGCTGAAATAACTGGATATTATGATTTTAAAAATAATTTCAAATGAAAGCTGCGGTTTATTTCCCTAAATATTGTGGCTTTAAATCATGGAGTGGTATTGGATTAGAGGAGGCAAGCACACACACAAAAGCATATTTCAAGATGGATTAGAGGAAGAAGTAGAAATTGTCAGTCAAGAAATAATGAAGGCAATAAAGAAGAGGAGAGCTACGGTTAGGGTGGACAAATTATGATGGGCTAGATCAGCATGCTGATGACTAGTAACCCTCTAGTTCAGGATCTGTCTCACAAAGCTTGCTACATAAAACCCAGAAGAAGCACCTGAAATTCTGAAAAAGGTTAAAAGCATTTGTATTCAGCCAACTTGACCATTCTGCTTTGCTAGGAAGGCACCAGATAAAATGTTAAAGATGCTCTAATAGAAGATAGCAGCTGTCAGTGTGTATTAACATTTCATTTTGATATAGAAACAGCACATAAAATGGGCAGAATTACCCATATCAATGTGTGTGAACTTTGATGTGTTCTGAAGGTTTGAGCTTGTTTTTACTTTTGAATGCATTGCTAAAATGTAACTACAAGCAATTCATGTGGAATTTTTTTTCCAAATGATACTTAGAGGCCATGTTGACATGGTAAAATTGCTTTTTGTCTTGCCAGCAGTCCAAAAACTAAAGGGTATTAAGTTCACAGTGACAGAAAACAGCAAAAAGCAAACCCTTGTGTGCTACTCATGTTTTGCCTTATAGCTGCAGACAATATGTTTATTTGGCTTTGATTGCAACATCCCTCAATGCTAAATCATTGATATTTTTTTTAACTAGAAGGCGTTCTGTCCAAGGAAATGAGTTTATCTATACAAGTTGGGAAGACTGAGTCACTCATCTTCTAAGATTTGTTGTCATCTTAACTCTTGACGATGTCCACATAATCAGGGCTGGTTTACCTCACACACATGTAGCACACAACTGAAGATCGTCCGTGTCAGACCGCTCACAACTGGCAGTACTTCAAAACTTGGTTTGGTTTAAGCAAGAAATGGCACCTGGGTAGAGCGTGCAGGAGGTAAGACATGATGCAAAAAGTACGCTGCAGCTCTCTTGCTGTTTCTTGAAGTAGTCTGACGATAACGGCTTTGGCTGTTACCGACACAAGTTCCCAAATCTTATCTCTCCAGTTAGACATTTTTATTAGTGTCTTGTTATAAAATTGTACAAATGGCTGTTCAGACATTTCTTCCGGTTTCACACCACTGGCATGATAGAAATGTCATGAACAGCCCCACTTGCTTGCTGTGAATCCTCCGGACAGTCACCTGCTGTTTTTACACATGGGCTCAGTTGCACATTACACAGAGTTTGTATTAGAATCATAGAAGAGGAAATGTCTGTTCAATGTCCAGTTGCCTTCTCACATATAGCTCCTCCGAATGATGTCTAGATAAATTCAGGGTTGCAGTGCTTATGTGAAAAGGACTTGAGTTGCAGCTCTCCAAAATTTCAATTTCTCCTCCCCTGCAGGTTTCTCTTGACAACTGTGTGGAGGTGGGGCGCATCGCCAACACGTATAACCTCACAGAGGTGGACAAATATGTCAACAACTTCATCCTGAAGAACTTCCCCTCGCTGCTGGGCACGGGAGAGTTTGTCAAGCTGCCATTTGAACGGTTAGCTTTTGTACTGTCCAGCAACAGCTTGAAACACTGCACTGAATTGGACCTGTTCAAAGCCGCTTGCCGCTGGTTACGCTACGAAGACGGCCGTATGGACTATGCCCCAAAGCTCATGAAGAACATCCGCTTTCCCCTCATGAACCCACAGGAACTCATCAATCACGTGCAGACAGTGGACTTTATGCGCACAGACAACACCTGTGTCAACCTTCTCCTGGAGGCTAGCAACTACCAAATGATGCCCTACATGCAGCCAGTTATGCAGTCAGAACGGACAGCCATCCGCTCGGACAGTGCCCACCTGGTCACCCTGGGTGGCGTTCTGCGCCAGCAGCTAGTTGTAAGTAAGGAGCTGCGTCTTTTTGATGAGAAAGCTCATGAGTGGAAGGCGCTGGCACCCATGGATGCACCCCGCTACCAACACGGCATTGCAGTCATCGGAAACTTTCTGTACGTGGTGGGTGGCCAAAGCAACTACGACACCAAAGGCAAGACAGCAGTGGACACCGTGTTCCGGTACGACCCTCGCTACAACAAGTGGATGCAGGTGGCATGCCTTAATGAGAAACGAACCTTCTTCCACCTCAGTGCACTCAAGGGACACCTCTACGCCGTCGGTGGAAGGAATGCTGCCGGGGAGCTCGGTGAGTTTATTTCCCTGCTTGTTTGTTTTCCTTTTAAGCAACAACAGACGGCTTTAATTAATATTGTATGAGATTATACACTTAAATATCAAGGAGCAGTAGGAGAAAGACTGTGCAGTCGTAATAAGGCTGCAAGCATACTGACGCTGGTAATCAAGTGTTATGCCTACACATCATTTGCTGTTTCAACATGTAGCGTGCATAATCTCTGTGTAATTTAATATAATTTAGAGGATGTGCACATTGTCATGAACACCTTAACAATCTAATTTAATCCATGACTGAAGCATTTCAACACATGCAGAAGCCTTTGTGGAGTTTAGCGTTCAGGTTCAGTTCTGACTGTGTCAGAGAAGTTTCATTATTTTTGAGGCTGTATGTTGTTGAGGTGTTGTTTTGGGTCTCATTATATTATATTTATATTATTATCAGGGCTGTGCTGAAGAGTTCAAAGCTTCATTCACAACGTTGACATTGGAATTCTAAATACAACATTCAAAAGCTCAACTTTTTTCTTTCACAGTATTTCTGCACAGTTGCAGATAAAGATTAAAGAGAAATAAAGAGAATTAGATTCCATTGGTAGCTTTGTAGGATTGTTACCGACTTGTGACACAAACATAATAAGGTAAGATAATTTTATTTGCTATTTGTACACCTGCACACAGTCTGGGTACATACATACATTCTTGTGCAACAAACACACATTATCATTTCTGTTGTAGCATAATGTTGCTGTAAGCCTAAAGGTGGGATTATTATTTAATCGTTATTGAATCATTATGAAATGTCCGCATTGGATTAGCCCGCTGCCTAGCTGCCTACATGTATTTACGCTGACGACTGATGAGTTATAGTAATTAAAGAAAGTTAATATAATACAAAAAAGACAAATTAAATCCAGTTAATCGCTTTATTCAAATTGTTGGGGTTTTTTGTTTGTTTTTGAAGGATTTTTTAAATTTGAATTTTTAATTTATCTTTTTTTTGGTACAGCACTAATTGTAGGTTTTGATATTTTTTCACCTAGTAATATACACCCTCTAGAATTTCTACTGAGTTGAATGTTCACTGATATTGTCTCAACATTTTTTTTAATGATTTAAGTCACAGCGCTGTATCAGATAACACTGAATTTTCGGTCCTGAGACACAGCTGAAGCTGGGTCATGAACCGTACAGGCAGAGAGGATTAAGTGAAAAGTTGTCAGTGATTATAAAGGAGTTGTATCAGATCATCTTTAGTCAGTAATCTGATGCTTTTCATACTTTAAACATCACTTCGTGACATTTGGACTCACAGTTCACCCCTCTGGGAGAAGCGCTTCAATGAAGTGATATATTTATATCTGCTCATTGTAGTTTGGTTGCTGAGTAACCAATCTGGAATCTCTGCACCCGTAACTGTGGACCACAGAGAGGTGCCACCCAATACTTAAATTCAGCTCAATAACTGCAGCGGAGAGAGGGAGAGGCCACTGTGTGAGCCGTCTTCTCTTCTGGGTTATAATTAGACCAAAGAACACGGCCCCGGTTCACTGCCTATCTACACAACTGCCTCTTTCTGCTTTACGTTCCACTGCCCTTTCACTGCGTGTGGTTTAGCCTTGATGTTTTTCTGGATGTGCCCAGCCCCTGCATTATATTTGTTTACTCGGAGTAGGTCATACAGGCGTGGTTTTATTGTTATACCTCAAATTCCCTAAAAAGAAAAGCTCAAAACAGTCATGATGGATATTTACAGGAGGAAGCTTCCAATCTTGACGGGTACATTTAGCTTTGTTTTTTTTTGTTACATAGTCAGACTCCATTTCCAATTAGGCTTTGCTGTGTGCAGACTCCATCTTTTAAGATGACGACAATTACATTTTGGAACAAACTGATGTGATTGAAAAGCATTAGGGTCTCATTTTTAAGATTTCACTCCTCACTATGTCATCTTTAAATATGGGGGTGGGATAGTTGGTACGTATTTCAATATAGGTTTGTTTGTCAGACTTTTTATAGATCTTTAAAATACCAATTACAAAATTGTTTACCTCAGTCACACCATCAAGGAGTAAAATATTTTCCTCAAGTGTCCCATGATCATTGACAGTTATTCAATAATTGTCAATAATGATTGTCAAGCACAGCACAAATCAATTACAGCAATGTTCCATCCCATTACAGGGTCTTGGCCTCACATGTTGGGAAGCACTGCTCTATGTCACAGAAGTATTTTACGTTGTGATTAAAACCAAATATCACCAGCGACCAAGTTGACCCTTGTAGTGCTACATTGAGTCTTGGTGAACAGCCTGCAGGGAGGGATTTATGGTCATTAGGAGAGTGACCTTTTCAGCTGATCATAAAAAAACCTGATAGTAGAGTAAAGTAGCTATTTTTCAATTTAAATTAGTGTACCCATCAATGAAATTACCTCAGATAACAAACTGTGGTCTCTTCAGGCAATTCAGCAGCAGTCAGAGTTTATACACAGGTCAATTCATCATTTGTTTATTTGAAAGATTTTTAATATTGATGCATTCCCTTCTCAGACCGACCTGCTCTGCATTCATGTAATTCAACCGTGCTCAGTACAAGTATTGTCTCCTAATATGTCTGTTCTACTTCCACTGAGCGGCTGCAAGATTTTGTGCACTGCTCTCAAGGTCACTTTGATGATAGTTATTGAGCAAGCAGAGAAAAGTATTCACTCATTTTCCCCGCTGAGATTTCCCCAGCTGGCTCACACTGCTTTGTGGTCCTGAGCTCGCTGCTGTATTTTGGAACCAGTATGAATGTTTTTTTAATCTTTTCTTCCAAGTCATTGATTTAACCATTGATTTGACCAAAGCCTGTAAAAAGTGTTTTTTTATTCTCTGTGTTCAACTGAGATCGCTTACTGTCTTCATTTATCAATTCACCAGCTACTTCTTCTTTTAGCTGCACTCTGTGAAAACAAGATATTGTTTTTTACAATATATCCAGCCTTGTTTAAAATACACTAACTCTTTATCCTGTGATATGCAGATGAGACTTCCCTGAGCCGGAAAGATAAGAAGATAAGTTATCTACTGCCCATGATGCTCTAGTGAAATGTACACTTGAGCTCCTCCTTGTGTCTGCAGATGACGTTTTGATGCAAAGAGTGAACAGTGCACACTAGGAATGGGACAATATACGATTTTATCACGGGTTATGATATAAAACACTAACAATAAGTTGATCATTGTGAATTTCCCTTATCGGAATTATTGAGAATATTGTGTCCATCAGCACCCAAAGAGACTGATAGGCACTGGGCAACCAGCAATATAAGAGAGCATGCATACAGGCTGCATACGCACTAGGGCTGCTCCCTAATTGTCAAGCAAGCGTTGGTCGACCAGAAAGGTCATTAGTAGGCAAGATTTCATTGGTTGCATAGTCGCAAGAGAAAAAGAAATAGTTAAACTCTATTGGGAGCTAAACTTACATGACTGGACTGTGTGGGAATTTAAGAGGCCATGCTCAGCAATCACACAGGAGTCCCGTTAATTTACATGGCCGGTACCTGCGTACATGTCGGGCAGGAAATCCAAAGTGTGGGACCATTTTGAGAAGGTGAAGGAAAAACCCAGGGTGATATGTAAACTCATTCATCAACTACAAATGTGACATATACGCACCGACCCCAAAAAACACAAAAGATCTTTATCAATCATCTTTATATTTCATATCAAAGGACATGATGTCGTCTCAAATAGTTAAAAAGCCTGGCTCTTTTAAGATTGCTTTTCTCCACTAAAAGGGATGTCACCTAAAAATAATAAGATGTGTGTCCTATCTGCATTCATGCGCGTGGGAACACATTTTTGCTAAGGGGTCCTGCACGGTATAAATGTGCGTTAATCACTCTATACGTACAAACCCTTACAGGAGCTAAAGCAAGTCTTCTCAGATGTACTGATATTGTGCATTTCCTCACCTCAGGAACAATTTCTCTTTGGAGCGCATGTGCCAAATTTCTAATATTTCATTTTGAATGGTGTCGGATGTCCAGTTGTCTCTTCGCTGAAGCCACTCACGTTACATTCGTTTCCATCTTTAGCTTGATGGCAGTGCCCCCTGCAATGGAAGTCTCTCGCCTTCAATATATTTTATGGATCAAAATGCAGCTCCGAAACAACTGTCCTGGCGATTTCAGCCTGTTCAGCCTATCCATGATTTTGATTAGTTCCTGCCTGATTAGGCAAATCTCTTCCCAAGATTAATGCCCCATGTGCTGACCCCGACCCTTGCCCTTTAACCTGACATGATGACATTATCGTTAGCTGTTTAAAATTTAAAGCAAATGTTCAGATAGCCCATTAGTATGGTAAAATACCCAATTATTTACACACTGTGTTGTTCCACGTCTTTTCTCTGGGCTGTGGCTCAGAGGTACAGCAGGTCGTCCACAAATCGGATTGAAGTGTCCTTGGGCAAGATACTGAACCCCAAATTGCTCCCGATGGCTGTTCCATCGGTGTGAGTGCAAGTGAAAGTGAATGAGTAGCAGGTGGCACCTTGTTTGGTAGCCTCCGCCACCAGAGTGAATGTAACGTGTAGTGTAAAAGCACTTTGAGTTGTCGGAAGACTAGAAAAGCACTATACAAGTGCAGTCCAGTGATAAAAATATTTATTTCTTCACAGCCTTTTCAAGAGTTTTAAGATTATTATTGCGATAATATTGTGAATCACAATTATTTTGGCTGGGATAATCATGACCTTCATGTTGTCCCACTCCTACCACACATGCTCTTGGTGTAATTTTAAGTTATAACAGCACATAGAAGCTAACATCCTTGATTTGAGGATCCTTTGATGCAGTCATAACACTTTTCCAACCCCACAACAGACCTACAAGTTGATGGACCCTGGCTTCTTGTTAAGGGGTCATTCACCTATGAGCATCACTCCTGAATCCCAGCATCCCTATTCCTGTTTCTCACAGATTTTGTAAAACCATCCCCGGGGGCCACAAGATAAAGGATCTTACACTCTCCCCATTTCCTGTGCAGTCAGTGCATTCAGTGCTGCTGGGGTTGAAGGGATGTGTACTGTGTATTTAAATCCGTGTTTTAGCTCCCACGCTGAGAACCTCCAAGGCCTCATTTGCTGCTGTTTGTCCTCCTTAGTTGTGTCTTGACCTACTTTCTACTAATACGTTCTTCCGTCTTTTTCTTCAAGCTACTGTGGAGTGCTACAACCCAAGGACAAATGAATGGACATATGTTGCCAAAATGAATGAACCACATTATGGCCACGCTGGGACGGTGTATGGAGGTTATATGTATATTTCAGGTAAGTAAGTTAATCTGCAATCAGCCCAAAATAAAGAGGCTAATGTTGTGTGAGTGTGTGGTGAAAATAGATCTCTTGTCTTCAAGTCATAATTAGAATGAGTTTCCGTGCATTGTGATTTCCAATTAGATTTTTTTTTTCTTCCCCAAGAAGCAAACAGCTGATTACATCTCATGACACGCGAGGCCATAAAATCTAATCAGTGGTTTCCTCGTCTGATACCTTCCCTCCAAATCAAGCATTGCTACGAGTCATCAAGAGATTTAAGATTCAATTTGTGATTGACACATGCATAATAGGGCTGCAGGGGGAAGAGGGGGTCACACAAGTTAAACACAATTCAGTATTATAAAAATGGATTGAACATGAATTTGGTATTCAGATTTTTGACAAGTAGTACATACAGTACATTCGAGGGTTTAAGTTGTCAGTCTGTAATAAGATTTGGAGCAGTATGCTAATGCTGCACATTTGTGCCTTTTTCAACTTCTTATTAAAAAAATGTCTTTCACACTTGCACACTTTTACAAATCCTTCCTCACACACTCGAGTCATCTGTGCCGAGCACGCAGGTGAAGTTAGTTTAAGTGTGCGAGGGTTCAATGCGTAGGTCAGAGGGTGGACACTGAGATCGCTCCTTAGGTGTCACCTCGATGCTCGTTCACTTCGTAGGATTGAAAACAAATCCTGCATTATGGAGATGAGCCCTAGTTTCTCAGTGTGACTAATCCAGAGCGGTGCTACAAAGGAAGGGGATGGGAGGGGCGGGAGGGAAATTGGGAAGGATGAAGCAAAGTAGAGGACTGAAGCCTGTGTAGGAGGTGTAACACAGAAGAGCCTGTGTTAATCCCTCCTGGCCGTGGGTACTGTCAGCGTTCTACAACACATGAGAGTAAACAATGTTCATAAACATTACTGGAGGGTTCCAGCTGTGTACATTTGTTTTCTATTTTTTTTTTCTTGTGCGAAACAGAGGTAGAGAAGAAAAACAAGGAAGCAGAGAGTCATCCATACCCTGAATATAAAATAAAACAGCAACATGACCAAGTTATCTCTAAACACACATTGCAGTGTATAGGTTCACCAGTTATTTTGTACAAATCCCAGTTCAATTACAGACATGTAACCAGTGGAGCTCGATAAAGTGAAAATCTGTGAACACACCACCAAAGAAATAAACATCAGGGGCCGGTTGCATAAAGCACTTTACTTAAAGATTTTCCTTTAAATCCAAAATCGATCGCCCAAAACAAGTGTTAAATAAGTATTCTCCTTAAGGTTTCCTTAAGTTTTTCTCCTTATCTTGGACTTATACTTAAGGAATTACTTAAAGTTTGTTAAACCGTTTCACAGAAGACCTTAGCAACCTCTGTCGGCATCTTAACAGCAACATGGCTGAGTTTATGGTGAAAAAAATAGGAAAATGAAGGCATCCTGAGAAGTGTTCCACAAATGGGAGAATCTGATGGACACCCTTCATGGTGAGCAATTGAATTTGCACCATAAATTCCAGTTCCATTACAATTAATAATCGCAACGTCCAGGATGTGACACGTGATTCACCGTGTTTTGAACACCCTCACCCGTCTGCGAACACCATAGCAAAGTATCTGTCCTAGCGTGAGAAGGATGAGATAGCGCCGCACTTATTTGATGTTGCCATGGCACCCTAAAAGTGTGCGGGGTGATAGACGGGACCCACATCAGGAAACAAGCGCCCACACAACATGAGGATCATTCCACACTTAATCAATGTCAAGTCAGTTTGCAGTCGAGAAAATGAAATAACCAACATCGTAGCACAATGGCCTGGCAGTAGGCTACCCATGATGCTTGAACACTGGATGAGAGCATCCTCTCAGGTGAGTTTAAGGGGTGGAACATAAGTCATTCTTCATGGGGACAGTGGTTGTTCATGTCGTTAGTGGCTAATGACGCCATTCAGAAAACCTACAGATCTCAGGCAAGTGGTCTAACTTTCCAAATTGTATAACTGTAACATCGCAGGCTATATTCACCTCTGTTCTACTTACTAAGCTTTTATTTACTCATCTTTTCACTTGATATTAATAAGATTTGTAATGTTTGTTATAATTGAAAAACTCTAATGATTATTAAACAAACTAAATTGTTTAGATGCATGCTTAACCTTAAATCAAAATTAATTTAATGTAACAGCAATAACAGGTAGGCTATCACAAGCGCAAGTGCAAACAAAGAAATGGTCTCCGTGGAAACAGTAGAATTTCACTGCTGTAAAATCGTTTTCAGTGCAGTAAAAGCCTTGACGTCTGTCCTTGACTAAGGAAACCTTTTAAGAGATTCTGTGCAACACCCTTAAGTAATTTTCTCAGTTAAGGAAAAACTAAAACTTAAGTGTCATACTGAAGGTGCTTTGTGCAGCCTTCCCCCAGCTGTTTAAGTGGTGAATCAACTACAAGTAACAATGTCAGAATTTCAACTCATGCTGTTGTGGGTCCATGAACTCTTTGAAGAGGTGGTATCCCCACTGAGTTAACATACAGACACATGAACAACATCGACATCTTCTTTGCACTAGTCCTGACGTGCTGTACACGAGGTGCTGGCAAATAAAAATAAAATATTGAAAACCTCGTTAGCAGTGGTATTAAGCTTATTTACAGTGTAAGGTGCTGACCAGCATGCACACTGTTTTATTAGACACACTCCCTGATTTTGATTACTGTGCACACAACCAGTGAATTTAATTTCATAATCCACAGATCTCATTATTTTTCCAAATCTTTGACTTTATTATGTAGTTGTATACACATTACCTACAATATTAGCTCCACTTATCTTTATGTTTTAGCTCCACATAGTAAATCCCACAGCTGATATACAGTAACATGTATTTGTATGTTCTTTGTGTTTATCTTATGAACAATTTGTCAGTTGATTGTTTTTTGTTTTGTTATTAATGTGCTGCATGATTTGTCACTGTGTGCACGCATGCGAGGAACTTAACAGTGCATGCAGCCCCTTTTTTAATTTGATTTTAATAATAACTAACTGGTAACAGTCCAGAAACTAATAACCAATGTCATACATGATTACTATCATTGTTTATATAAACAAAAAGCAAAACTTTAATAACATTTTTAATTAGTTAGTGTCTCACTTGGGAAGCAAAAGAACTGTGGCATATTTGGGACCACAGGATTTGGCAAGTGTAATATTACCGTGCGTAGAGCGGAGATGAAAGGCACATTTTCACTTTTTAAAATAAATAAAGTGAAATGATGAGTAACATAATGGTCACGGACCGAGCTAATCTGCTGGTAGCCAGCTGTTTTTTAATCTTTTTGCCTCGGGCTGTACTCTGTAGTACATAGTATTTATTACACACTCGTTTTGATATTCTAATGGATTCCTTTTGTGTTGGTTTCATGTTATAGCGATGCACTCAATGGCGGGCCAATAGCCTGGAAAATTTCACCGACACAATGTCATGCTTTGTACCTGCAGCAGCTAATACTACACGCGGGGGGGAAATCAACGTTTGTGTGTTACAGCACAAAGCTGGTAAAGCAGTTCTGCGAGTACAGCTGTGGGTTAGACACATGCATAATGGCTCATATGAAAACTGTAATAGACTGAAGTGCTTTTAGGTACATAGCGTTGCCCATTAGAGGAATTTTGTTGCGCTGAGGCCCCGCTGTAGCGCCCACAGTCTCGGGGGTTACAGTCTTGCTGTGCAAGGTGACCCATACTGAAGTGCAGTTCTGTGTCCGTCTGTCACAGCAGATCAGGTCACATTCTCCGGCTGTGCTGCTGCGCTGTCTGAAGGTATTCTGTCAGCTGGATGAACCTGACAAAAGCACTCAGCCCACAGACCATCACCGCTCAAGTGGTGTGGCAGAGTTCAGACATGAGTACTGAACCAGCACAGAGCCACACAGCCTCCGGTTCACCGTCTTACCTGAGAGATTAAGGTCTGTGTGAAGGTCCGGTGGTCTCACAGTTCAGACCATTTTTAGTTATTTACTGACTCATGTGGACTCATCTAGCAAGGACACTTGACTCGCTGAGTAATTTTGACTTGAGTGTATGACAGCAGAGTTTCATAGTCTAGAGTTGTTGTTACTATTTGTGATTTTTTTAAATTACTTTTAAACTGATTTGCAGTCATCATAGCATGACTACAGGATTTTTGAGGCTGATACTCATATTGATTTTTGGGAGTCCCTTATGTAGGGCTGGGCAATTAATCCAGTACTATTTCTAGTGACTGCCAAGCCCAAATCCCTCACTTTCAGCCAGGCTGTGGCACGTTTAGTTCACCTCAAGCCTGTTTTTCAGTTTAATTATATTCAAAGTTCAAGATAATCCACTATTAAAATTACAATGTTTTTTTCCAAGTTGAATAAATGGGCATTGTTTCCAAAGTCACTAGCCCCTTTTACACTGCCAGATTTTCCGCGAATGTTGGGCCGTTTTGCCGGCAAGCTGCGAGCGTTTAGACACACACAGAGCCGGATTGGCGAGTTGATCCGAGGTGCCCAATTTTACGCATGAAGTCAGAATATATGTGTCCATTCTTTGATTACCCGCTAAGTTATTTGTATTCCTTAAGTTCGTAAGGCTCCACCAACCAAAAGAATCAGAAGTGTTTTTCATATAAAAATTAATCCAAGTTATGAATATTGTTTAAACAAAATAAAGTGTTTTGTTGGTATGCCGGGTGCCAGTATCCTCGGGTGCTGTAAAACAGGTGTCACAACATAACACATAATTATTGTTATTCAAAGCCTGATTTTTATACAGTTGATATTCAGACTGTTTCAAATAAACAAATTTGATCATATTTCCGATCTTTGCTGAGCAACAGTTCTGTGTAAAAGGATTTAAAGGCCTGTCCCTTATATAGGCCTGTTGAGTTTAGTGATTTAACCATTTAATAGCCCAGGCCACTAACTGAAATTTATGGTACACTAAAATAATTGTGATTATGATTTTTGCTGTAATCAAGCAGCCCTACCCTTGTGTGTATTTTGGATTATTATTATTGTGACTGAGATGCATACTGAGTGGGGCTGTTCACCTTTTGAAATATTAACTTGCCTGGTGGACAGCAACCATGACACTGTTTCTCTGGCATTTTACTTCCACTTCTTGTTAATTACCAGCAAATATATATACTCACATATATCTACAATATGCTAATATCAACACTTAGTTTGGCTGATTTATTTCTCTAGCTCTAGTACTAACATTTAAAAATTGCACTTCAGCTGAGAAAGAAGTTTTATTTTGTTTTCTAACTTGTCATAGTCATCATGTATCATGAGGAACTCTTGTCAGAACTTTGGTGCAGAAGACACAAGCAGTAGTTGATGATGTGACTTGTTTGTGAGCATTCCTGTGGTCATTAGCAGGTTGTCTTTGTGGACAACACTCTTGAGTTATTGTTGTTGTTGGGTTTTTTTGGCTCTGATTTTTTTTCTCTCCAGACTGTGACTAAGTTTCATGTAAAAAATGGTTAGTTTTTTTTTTTTTTTTTTTTTGCTACAAAGAGAGCTGGTTTGTTATGGCCATTGTTAGATTTTTTTAGTTGAAATGGCTTCCTAACAGTGCTTCTTAATTAGATTATTTTATGCAGAAGAGGGCAGCGGTCTGCAAGCGTTCTCGCCACCTGATCATTTTTGAAACATTGTGACATAATGGCAGCTCCTGCAAATAATGTGAGGTTTGATTAAGACTGTGTCGGAAATCACACCTTATGTTGTCTGCTGTGCCATTTTATTCGAGTGTCCAAATTCTGTCCATGGCATGCTCACTGTTTTATGTGATTTTACAGAGGTGAAAATTACTGTTGTGTGACTCAACCTTTTTCAATAATGACCCAAAATGGCGATGATTGAAGTGTCTGAAGCTTCAATTTGCTGCTCACTATAGAGAGTAATGACTGTGTGTTATAAAGGGAGCAATGGAGTGATTTTAGACACGGCTGAAATTTGATTGTGAAATCTCATAATCCAGCCTTCAACACCTCGTTTCCACTTACATATGTGTACGGAGACGAGGCATCCGGACGTCCAGTCATATGGGAATCTTTGTGATATCCGATGTGCCTTCAAAATTCCTCCCCTCCGTAATATTGTGGTCCAGAATTTGCCTCCAGTACGTTAAAAAATTGAACTTATGCGGTGGATTTCGGAGAGGCTGTATGACAGTGTGCTAGCTAAGCTAACGGGCTGTTTTATTCAATATTCTGCTGAAATATGGTTATACATTACGAGTCATACAGATTGTCAGTATGACTTGTTCAGCCGTTCATACGTGTTTTTAATTAAATATTTCACAAAACATGCCGCATCCTTGGCAGGCCAACATATTCATTTATTTGTTACCATGCAATATTGGTCCTATTTCTGTCCCGGTAATGTTTCAAGCATTTATTCCAAACTACTGGATGGCGAAAATCGGACAAAAATAGCCTCTCTCCCATGGCTACAGGTAGTTGGTAAATGCACCTCCTTGCATTGGACACTAGAGGCATCATTCTCTATATATTACGGCTCTACGGACACCAAACACATTCGTAAGTGGAAATGAGGCATAAAAGGCGGCGAGATTTGGCTGTGGAGAAATAAAACCTGAATGGGGACTGTAACAGAAAAGCACTGCATTTTTTAGCTTGATCTGACAAGTGAAAAGAGGAAGCCAAGTGACTTCACTTGCATTCATAATGCACTCAGAGCTCACTGTATGTTAATGTCGATCCATATGTTCCCTGCCGTCCTACAGAGAAATGAAGCAGTTCCCACTGTAGCTCGTCTCTAGCTGTGTGCATCCGTAAGGGATTTAACCGCTCATTTGTTTTTACAGAAACAAGCACAGTGGTTGTAATTCATGCGTCTGGACACTCTTCATCATTATAGGGTATTTTTGGAATATGCTGAGGCCCCTTTTCCTGCTTTACCTCTGTGTCTATTCTCCGTCTTCTCTCTCTTCTCTTTGGGTCCCGCTTGTGCCGGCACTGATTCAACCAACCAAGCAGGTCACTGGTTTTACGAGGGGACTCTACAGTTATATCTACGTGGCTGAACGGGGTCATGTTTTTAAATGGCCCGTGTAGCAGACAATACAAACAGTAACCCAGTCTGTCCTGCGCTGTCCATGGAAGGGCAAACGCTTTTAGCATGTCTCTCTCAATTTGGCTAAACCTTGTCCGCTCTTAGTGTCTCACTAATGGCACTGATTAGACATTAGGATACCGGGATACTGATCAGACATCACTGTATCAGGGAAAGGCCAAAGCCCTTGAACTGAATCAGAATAGCAGCAAGGCCTCTCGAGAGGAATTATAAGGACCTAACGTCGGCTCCAGCACTGTTCCCTTGTCAGGATTTTAATAGCAGACTCGCCCCGTGGACTACTTGGATAAAGAAAATGGATAGTCAGGCTATCTTTGGGTTTGATCAGTTAAGGAGGTGCAGCATCACAGATCTGAGTCATGGCAGCTGAATAGACAGCTTAGGCCCCAACAATAAACCGAGCGCACGATCACTGGGCAGCAGCAAAAGAGGGATTCTGCCTCTATTCGGCATGCTCTGCAAATCTTCTCTGCATTTGCTCCTAGTCACTCTGCCTAAGGGGGGGAGGGGTGGGCTGGCTTCCACCCAAATGCATGCTGGGATTGTGTTCCTCTTTATTTTAAGCCTTCCCTGTAGACATGTCCTGTTTTTTTGTTTTTTTCCTCCCCACTTTCCCTCGGCTTTTTTTGTGTCCCGCCGTCTACAGTCTGTTTGTGTGTATGCGCATGAACGTTTTGTAATAGTGTTCCTCTTTGTACCGAGCGCTCGTCATCGGCATTATTTCACAGTGCAGAAAAGAACATTGATGTCACTCCTGTTTGTTCAATTACGGTTTACCCGGTGTATTGGTTGTTGAGTTTGCGTCAAGGTTTGAGAAATAGGGATTGAGGAAAGGTGAGAGCTAAAAATGTGCAGACTTTGTCCTGGTTCTTGTTCTTCGTAATGTTCCGGTGTTGTGGCTGGTGCTCCACTTGGCCTACATAAATAAATGTAGGTTGACATGGGTGAATGAGTCACAGATAGGTCTGATTGACAGGTCTACAAAGCTGTTTTTACTCCCCCAAATGATCAGTGTGGAGGCTAATTTGCGCTCTTTTTTCCTTCTCGCTGCAGGGGGAATCACTCATGACACTTTTCAGAAGGAGCTGATGTGCTTTGACCCAGATGCAGACAAATGGACTCAGAAAGCACCCATGACGACGGTGCGCGGCCTCCACTGCATGTGCACGGTGGGCGACCGCCTCTACGTAATCGGGGGCAATCACTTCCGGGGCACCAGCGACTATGATGACGTGCTGAGCTGCGAATACTACTCCCCCGCCCTCGACTTGTGGACTCCTATTGCAGCCATGTTGCGAGGCCAGAGCGACGTGGGTGTGGCTGTGTTTGAGAATAAGATCTATGTGGTGGGCGGCTACTCGTGGAACAATCGCTGCATGGTGGAAATAGTACAGAAGTACGACCCCGAGAAGGACGAATGGCACAAAGTGTTTGACTTACCCGAGTCGCTGGGCGGGATCAGAGCCTGCACACTCACAGTTTTTCCCCCTGAGGATATCTCGGGCTCCCCCTCCAGAGAGTCGCCCCTCTCAGCACCTTGATGAGTAAAGGGGGGGAGCCCGGCTCATACCCCCGTGTCCCCTCGCCCACTCAACCCCCTCAACAAACACTCCTTATAGACATTGTTTGCACTTCCTCTTCGGACTACATCTGTACTGCATCCCTAAGTATCCCCGAGTCCACCTCCCCCAAAGCTGTGCAGAATCCCTTCCCTAAGTGATTACACCTACGTACCGATATGGTTTGGCAACCTAATTACATGTTAATGTTGCATACTCGGTATATTTTGGCAGGAAAAACCTTGACTTGAAAAGTGACTTTGCAAATCAACTTTTCTACCTGATGTCTACAAAGTTTTCTTATGTCTCGTTTTCTTTAGGCGTTCTACCTTGAGATGTTGACTACCGCACTGACTCTCTCTTCTAGTCTATGCCAGGTTAGATGCAGGTGACTCCAGAAAGCAGAAGCGTAGGGACGGATGAGCTCCAAAAACACAGCCGGTTTTTAACTCAGGGGTTGGCCCAGGCCCCGTCTACGTTGCTCTCTTACAGTTTCAGTTCTTTCCTGCTATTGCTATGAAACTGTTAACAAAATGGTGTTTTCTAAATTTAATAAACATGATTTTGAAAGTATTTAAAATGTTGTCGTCTTTGCTGACAGCAGCAGACTCAGGCCACAATTCAAAAGTTGTTTGAATGTAGGGACCGGACAAAACATCTTCATCATGCATACAACTGTGTAATTCATGTCAAACTTTGTGCATGTTGACCCTTCTCAAATAATAGAATGTGATCTTGTTGTTATATTTTATTGTTCTTATATTTTTTATTCTGATACCAGTATCTGAAATGCCTCCTTACTGCTGGATGCTGGATTGGGTATCGGCGAGTACACACATCTATGTACCAATCTGATACCATGTAGTTTGTCTGATAATTAATGTAGATGACACCTGGATAAAACAGCAGTGGTCCAGGAAATCACTTCTTCTTCCCCACTCTAAAACAGTAGCCTACACAGCAAGTGCTACTGGCAACTACTGTTTTAGTGCGGCAAAGAAAAATTGATTTCTGGTAACGTTAGCCGTTAGCAACATGTCAGATTAGATAATAAAAGTTCTGTAAAGCCTATGTGTGTGAGAGAAAAGGAGAGTGACAGAGAGGAGGGAGAGAAGGTGGAAGTTTAACCACTGCAGGCAGTGTTTTCTTAAGTTATTAAGAAGCTGCTTTGTCACTGTTGGACAATTGATATTTTTCTAGTAAGTTTACCAAACGTATTGCATCACTGCTGCTAATAATAAGGTGATGGATGGAAGTATTAACGTCTCTCACAGGTCAAACACACATATTCACATATTTGGGGTTAGTAAATCAGTCCTAACAACATGTTTTCATCTCAATTGTTTTGTGGTTTGCTTCAATGTAAGAAGGAAAAAGTACTGGATATCATAAATACTGTAACATGTTTGTTACCCTCCTCACATTTTTCAGAATTAATTAATATTCCTTGGGCTGGATAGAAAGCTCTGGTGGGCCGGATGTGACCCGTGGGCCACCTGTTGACAATCACTGTTCATTCTCTGTATGTATTGTTCATGTTCTACAAAAGGTTTACCCTGAGCTTTGCAATACAACAATAGTATTTATTTCTCAATCCGGTTGTTGTACGTTGGAGGTTCAGGATTCAACTGTCATGCATTTAATCGCAACCCCAAGAGGATTCATAATAGATACATTTTTGTCCTCCCCTCAAACTTTATTTTTTATAACTTTGTAATGCAATGGTATTGGATCTGTACCCAGAATCAGCCGATTCGCAAGTTCAAAAATTGCTATCGGAAAGGAAAAATCGTTCTGGCATAGTATTGCGATATTTTTGTGTGGCAATATCATCACACAGTGCAGTGCAGTGAGTATTATTTTTTTTATTATAAAATTATTAATATTACAAATACTTATTAAACTTTCGGTAGCCTACTAGAATAACATAATAAATTGCGTTTTTCGTCTACCAGATACATTTCGCTGTGACAAAAAAATGGCTGAGGTGAGATGAATAGACTAAAAGCTTTATCTAAAGTTGAGAAAAGGTAATAAATCACAATATTTTTTATCGTGATACTCAGCATATCACAACATATTCATAATCACAATAACATAGTATCATGATAATATTGTATCATAGATCCTCCTAGTGGTCATTGTTGACTCAAGTGCAGCCTTCTGATTCAAGTTAAAGACATGGTCAGCTGTGAGAGAAAAGCTGGCCTCCTTTTTATTGTTGTAACTTTTGACTGTAAAGAATGAGCTCTAGTTTGGAGCAATGGTTAACTTGCTTCCTGTTATTACAAGATGAGACAGCACAGAGTAAAACTGTTAATCAGGCCACAATCAAGAATTGATCACTGCCAGTAAAAGTAAATAATTGGATGTGTCTGGGTTCAGGCAGCATTTTGCCTCCATTTTAACCTAGTGTGACCTTGTGACCTCTCCAGCATAAGGGGTTAAAAAAATCTGTCAGCTATAGTGTGTGTGAGTCCAACTGTTGAAAGCACTGAGGGGCCTACCAGTGACAGTATGCTGCTGACCAGTGTTAACTGGATAACTGGCGCTTCACCGCTGTCGCCTCACCTCCTGGCAACAAGACAGACGGTAACGTCGTCCACAATCTGCCCACCTGTTCCTGGCCGATTAAAACCCTTATTAGCAGCATATGGTGTCCGAGACGTCTGCTTCATGCTGCGACCAGGAACAAAAGATTTGTGTAATCATCAGGTGAGTTTGGTCTGGGCCTTTAAATCCTCATTATACTCTCATTATATCGTATTAATGAGACACTGCAGTGGTGCCTCTGATTCCTGTGTTGGTCATAGCAACAAAACCTCAACTAATAGCAGGTTGTTTTACATAACGTCTTAAATTTATGACCTGGACAAACTCTTATATGTTACATTTCCTTTTTTAGTGGCCATATTGTAAGCTTTGCATGTCGTCTTCCTTCCTTCATGGAGTCTTGTTTTTTGTGGTGCTTTGTCACGTTGTTTTGAGAAGGCCTACGTTAATACCTTTTTTGTGACATTTCAAAAGCTCTATTTTGTGCATCGGCTTATTGTTAAGTCCTTTTGACGAAACGGTTTGCGTCATTTAAAAACAGGCCGTTTGTAATCCTTTAATGGAAAGCCACTGAATGAACAGAGGAGCCAAAATGTAACGGGCTCAGCTGCTGGCAAACGCACACATGACAGAAGGCGGTGAAAGGGCAGGAATTTAGTGCCATCTTTCCCAGGACATTACACCCAAAATAAATCCGACACTGTTGACCATCCACCCCGTGTATCACCTGGACCTGAAGGTATAGTGCGAGTCAGAAGAGAAGACGAGGAGTGATGCTGCAGATAAATCACCACAGCAGTGATGCTGGCTGGAAAAGTAGGATGAGACGGTGAAACAGCTCCAGTTAGGCCAACAAAGGACTGAAAATATGTTGCCTGTCTTCCTCTCTGCATTTTTGGCAATGAACGGATTTCACATTTGCCAAAATATGTGGCCACATACAGTCTGTTACTGAGATACATCATTATTATTAGTGTGTGTTAAAGAAATGTGTACTGTTTGAGGCAATAAAATGCCTCATTAAGACTCAGAGATATGATGATATAAATGTGCCAGCTGTTGGAGATGTTTACATAGTATTTGTCATGTTGTGTGCATCTCTCTAATATCGCTGGATGTATGAGGTCACTGTAGGTTGATAAGCAAATCAATGCAGGACTGCTTTATAGGAAATTGGATTTTGTAGGCATGCTAGCAATATAGCTTTAGGGATGGCAATATTGGTCTGTTGGTCCTCCACTTTAAGTCCAGACTGAAGTATCTCAACAATTATTGGATAAATTGCTGTGACATTTTGTACCAATGCTCACTGTACCCAGAGGATAAATCCTAATAACTTTGGTGTTCCCCTCACTTGACTTATAGTGCCACCATGAGACTGAAATTATTGTTTTTTATTGAAAACTGTTGGATGGTTTGTCATAAGTGTTGGTAGAGACATTCACGGTCCTCAGAAGATGAATTGCAAAAACTTTGGTGACCAGGCCCCCAAGAAGTGCAAAGTGAAGTGAAATTACAACATCCAAGTTCGTCACATGATGCCATTGGGCCCAAAAAGACTTTTTCCCATAGACTTACATTAGGAAAGAGCCATCTGTAAATCAGTAGATACATTTTTGAGTGTCGCAGCTCCCAAGAAATGACTTGTTTCACCATCAGGAGTTGCTCAATTTGGTCCGATAACATCTACAAAGTTTAAAAGAGCTGCAATATTAAATTATTTTATCCCCACTCAAGTTAGTGGAAGGCTAAGTTAGCTGCGCAAGTCATTAAAGTTTGTGGTGTGCTTGCTCTATGGCCCCAACGATGCAGACGACTCAGGTAATTTTACTTCAACTTCAACTTTATTTTGTCCCTAGAGGGCAATTAGTTGCACAGCAAGTAAAAACACACATAATAAGACACGAGAAAACACATAAGAATATAAATACTCCACTCTAAATAAGTATTTGGTACTGTAAATATACCAAATACAGTGATCTGAAACAACAACCATCAATATCAGCAACACCATCACTATCACACATCACATGATCATAATGAGAATAACAGCCAGCCAAAAGAGAAGCCTCAGTACTAGGTTTGACTCTTTCACTGCATAGAAATTCATTCATTCATAGAAATGTGAAAATCTGCAATGTCATCACAATATTACATTTTTGAGCCAAGCAGGAACTCGTAGGTGGGGCCAGTGGGAGGAACACCACTGTACATATTCAGTTGGCCACGCACTAAAACAAGGCGGCAGGTAGGCTGGTTAGCATCGTCGCCTCACAGCAAGAGGGTTCCTGGCTCAAACCCAGGGTGGGGGAGCCCTTCTGTGTGGAGTTTGCATGTTCTCCCTGTGTCAGCATGGGTTTTCTCCAGGTACTCTGGCTTCCTCCCACAGTCCAAAGACATGCAGGTTAATTGGTGACTTTAAATTGTCCAATTGTTGTCTGTGTCTATGTGTCATTTTTTTAATTCATTTATTGGCATATGCACCAGGCAAGCAGCTCCTTTGGAACGTTTAGGTACCATCTTGGGGTCTGGGATCTAAACTGGACCCCAGAATCTATGGGCTTAATGTGCCACTAAGCAAATTCACAGGAATGAACGGAGCCCTGCCTTGAATGCTGTATCCATTTCGCTTTATACATCCATACCAAACACCTGCAAATATATTGCCGTCCCATCAGCCTCAGCTGCAGATCGAGTTTACTGTTAATTATCCAGTGGTGGAGATGGCAAATATTATTCGTACCAAACATCAGCATGCTAGCATTATCATTGTTATCCTGCTGATGTTAGCTCGAAGCTTCTCTGTGTTTAAGTAGCTTCATCCTCACAGAGCTGCCAGCACAGCTGTAGACTCTTGTCTCATATGATTAATGCATTAGTGTGATGCAGCGCCTCCATTTGTCAGATTTTAAATCAGTTTCTAAACTGACTTCCTAACAAATTACTGTCCCGTCATATATATATATATATATATATATATATATATATATATCCATACTGCAGTGTGAAATAACTTTTACCATGATGAAGGATTTTATTCATGCCACCCCTCTACCTCAGTGTGAGCATTGTTCCAGCAGTCAGACCAGACAGATTGCAGTCTGAGTTTTACAATAGCACTCAGCTGTCCTCAAACATATTTTAAAGCATTAATTGATTTTTAAATGGATTTGAGAAAAGATATTCAAGCGCTGACACTTTAATGAATCTTCTCTGGCTGTGCAGAGTACTTTAAGGACACACCAGACAAAAAAAAAAAAAAAAATCCACCTCAGCATATCAACTCTCTTTGCAGCGATGCAGCACATGATGTTCCAGATCCAGCATGTAATTCCTGCCACATGGTTGCATTGTTTCCAAGCCAATGTCAATATTACATGACGCAGAGCTTTGTGCGTCCTGAAGACTGAAGGCTTGGATTTTTAATGAACAGTGTGTCCTCGGTGCTAAAGCAAAGAGAACTGGAGCAAGAAATTACAAGCGTTCACCACTCCTCCCCCCTCCTCCTCCTCTTCCCTCCTCCTCCTCCTCCTCCTCCTCCTCCTCCCCTCAGCTTCACTACCTGTGTTCCTCAGCGGATTTCACCACCACTGAAGGGGCACGTTCACTTGATTCATGAAGCAGATAAAAGAGGTGCGTGTGGATTACAGCCTGACTCTTGACACAGTGCACATTTGCGACTCGGTGTGTCTCCAGACAGCTCCTCCTCTCATCTCATCCCAGCCAGAAAATGACCTAGTTTCTGCTGGGTGTGTTTACATACACAGCACACTGATGACATTGTCAGTCAGACAGCATCGCTCTCAGCAGTGAGGAGAGGGATGCTCTTACAGTAACTAAAGCTCCAGTCCGCCTCCTATCATGATGAAATACTCTGCAGAGCCACAGATCCCTGCTGTCCTCTGACTGCATGCATGATGGTGTTAATGGCTATTGATCCTTCTGGCTGGCAGACCGCCAAGATATCCTGATGTTGCTCCTGCTAGATATATTTATTTTCGCACTGAATCACAAGCTGCCTTCTGTTATTAGACTCCCTAAAGGTTTCAGGTCTCAGAAAAGGTTTACATCTCTCTCTTCTCTTTCTCCCTCTCATCATGAATATTCAGAAAAGGTCAAGTCCTTGCTCTCCTCTCGAGCTCTCTATCCCCCCGTGACTGTGTCCTGAATAATCTGTCCCTGATTCATCTCTTGTTCCAGTGCTTGTTCCTGCCCCAGCTGTAGTGTTTTTTGTTTTTTTTTCCATTATAACAGCGACGGGAGGGGTAATTGGGATTTGTTTTGTTCAACATCTGGCCATGCATCAGTCCTAGATTCTAGTTTATGCCTCAGTTGTATCTCTGAAGGTATTCTGCGTGCTTGCAAACAGATTGGACGGAAAGCTCACAAATTGTTCCCTACTGGAATCTGTTCTCCTGCACCTGGCCCCTGAATACAGGACAGGATGTGCAGAACTACATCTTTGCATCTTGTGTTTAAAAATTCCCAGTTGTCATACTGTTGTAGTGATGCCCATGAAGATGGACCGCTGCTCAGTTTGCATGTTCTCCCACTTTTTCGTAGCTCAGAGTGGATCGGAGAGTCTGTGATTGACTGGCAGCCTGTCCAAAGTGTCTCCTTACCTTCATCCAAATGCATGCTGGGATATGCTCCAGTGCCCGCCTGACAAGAAAAAGCAAAAAGCAGGAAAAGAATATAAATGGGAGGAGTGTTGGTGGTGGGTGCACAGGCAGAATGATGCCATTTGCACACTGAGAGCGATTCTCCTTCGAGTTAACAGAGAACATGATTTTATAAAGTGCGTGAAAAGCTGGGACAGCAGCAGCCACTCTGGGAGAACTACTTAACCTCCCAGGGTTAAATACAGCTCCGACTCCACGTCCCTGTGGGCAGACAGATTCTGCAGACGGCACCTGAGCAGGTCACACACTTAAAGAACATGTACAAAGCGTACATGCTGATTCTAATTATATTTTTCTTCCACACGCGGCCTGCTAGTTCATTGAGGTGATATTATGCAAGAAAATAAGCCGAAAGAAGTGTGAAAATGTGTTTAAGTCTGTTCTAAAGGTACATGTTGTGATCTGTCTTCTTTCAGCATGTACTGTGTCAAGTATTATGATGTTCCCCACTGTAATAATGAGATGTTCTCCACCTGTTGTGACCTGAATACATTTGCAGGTTTCTCTCCAGGTTCTTGGTTTGTAGTGATTCGTGTTTAAAAAGCAAGTTATAAAAACCCTCATTATTATACGTATTCATCCTGAGCCTGCAAATCTCCACAGAGATCTTTAATTTGTTCAACAAGTTTTTTAACAATTATATCTGCTATTGCAAAACAAACTGAAACATAAAAAGAGGAAGAACAAACACTGAGAAATCATATTCTCCTGTGAGTTCAGGAACTTCTGTTTTTAAATTAAGTACATAAAGTTAATTTTATGGCTGGAGTGGAGTTTTGTAGCCCGTTCAAATCCCCTGTTCAGAACAATAGGTGTAACTTGTCTAGGATATGTAGATTTATAATAACATTCCACCCAAAGGCCCAGACTTATTTGAGTGGATGTCTATAAGCCAATCACAGTGCTCCACATCATCCAAAGTGGACTACAGTAGAGCAGCACCTCATGTTTTTTTTTTTACCAAGCATGGCCAACTGAGGTAAGGTGGAAGTGCCAGGCACATTTTAATCTATTAGTCATCAAGTTTTACAGTAAACATTAGCTTTTTTTCTGTAACTGCTTATCCTGTTCAGGGTTGCCGGTTGTGCCAGAGCCAGGGGTGCAAATATGGACAGTGCAGGCAGTGTGGTTGCACTGAGGCCTGTGGGGTGGGGGTGTGAGGGCCCTTGCAAATGATTCAGATCACAGATCAAATGGCAGCAACTCAATGAATTTAGGCATGTAGACATGGTCAAGATGACCTGCTGAAGTTCAAACCGAGCATCAGAATGGGGAAGAAAGGTGATTTAAGTGACTTTGAACGTGGCATGGTTGTTGGTGCCAAACAGGTTGGTCAGAGTATTTCACAACCATCTCTAGGGTTTACAGAGGATGGTCTGAACAAGAGAAAATATCCAGTGTTGATGTCAGAGGTCAGAGGAGAATGGCCACACTGGTTCAAGATGATAGAAAGGCAACAGTAACTCAAATAACCACTTGTTACAACCAAGGTCTGCAGAAGACCATCTCTGAACCAACAACACGTCCAACCTTGAAGCAGATGGGCTACAGCAGCAGAAGACCACACCAGGTGCCACTCCTGTCAGCTAACAACAGGAAACTGAGGCTACAGTTCACACAGGCTCACGAAAACTGGACAATAGAAGATTGGAAAACGTTGCCTGGTTTGACGAGTCTGGATTTCTGCTGCAGCATTCAGATGGTAGGGTCAGAATTTGGTGTAAACAACATGAAAGCATGGATCCATCCTGCCTTGTATCAACGGTTCAGGCTGGTGGTGGTGGTGTAATGGTGTGGGGGATATTTTCTTGGCACACTTTGGGCCCCTGAGTACCAACTGAGCATGGTTTAAACACCACAGCCTACCTGAGTATTGTTGCTGACCGTGTCCATCCCTTTATGACCACAGTGTACCCATCTTCTGATGGCTACTTCCAGCAGGATAATGCACCATGTCACAAAGCTCAGATCATCTCAAACTGGTTTCTTGAACATGACAATGAGTTCACTGTACTCCAATGGCCTCCACAGTCACCACATCTCAATCCAATAGAGCACCTTTGGGATGTGGTGGAACAGGAGATTCACATCGCGGATGTGCAGCTGACAAATCTGCAGCAACTGTGTGATGTCATCATGTCAATATGGACCAGCATGTTTCCAGCAGCTTGTTGAATCTATACCACCAAGAATGAAAAAAGGGGTCCAACCTGGTACTAGTAAGGTGTACCTAATAAAGTGGCCAGTGAGTGTATATGCAATGTGTGAAAACATCACTTTATTCATTGATATAAGTTAACCAGTCATGACAAATTAATTAACCCATATTTTGGTTGAAGAAAGGTTTGTCAAGACTATTTATTGTACATTTTTGGTGGTTTCTGAGTTCAGATCCTTCGTCCACTGGAAAGTACAGGAAAGGTAACAAACAATAAGTATTTTAATGAAAACACATAATAAATGAAATAATTTACAGTGGAAACCCATCTTTACAATATTTTTTTGGTGTTAGGAACAAAAACAAACATGGATTATAATCTGGCGTACAGGCAGTGACAAACACCTTCATCCCCTTTAGCATGAGCATGAGGGTTATATGCATCCAGATCCATCTTCTGGACAGCCGCACACAGAAGTGGATTTTTTTTTCTTTCTCTATGATGAAAGGGAAAATGTCATGATTCCTGGCCTGTGAAGGCATGTGACGGTTGAATAAGCATGCATGTGTGTGTGTGTGTGTGACAGTGCCGATGCCAATGTGAGTGATAACTCTCCTCTCCGAGCCAGAGCTCAGTTTCAACCTCCTCAACTCTGTCCTGTATAATGCCAGGTGGTTACCATGGTTACCCTTGCTCTTCATACAAGGAAAATGGGGGGGGGGGGGGGGGGGGGGGGGGGGGGGGGAGAAAGATTTTCTCCTCCTCTCCTCTCCTTTATGAAACGCTCTTGCTGAGTTATCCTGGGGAGTTGAGAGGAGAGCGCTGACCTGCCTGTCGAGCAGGGGATGAAGAATTTTTTAAGAAGAAAGATGGAAAGCAAACATTTAGCCACCTCTTCAAACACAAACCCTCACTCTCCCCTGCGATGTAGAAGTGTGGCTGAGCTGATTACCGCTGCAAACTCATTTTCATCCTTATTAGAGCAACTAATTTCCATTTCCATTACATTATCACTGAGTGCATGCCAGAGGTGGCTTTGATTTCTGCAGTGCTCTTTGCGATAATGACCTCTAGTGGCTCCTGTGGAAACAATAAAAAGCAGCTCTGACTCACACTGAACCTGTTTCGAAAGATGTCTGGATGATGAAAGATGTCACATTCTTGTTGGGTTTTTTTTTTGGTCTGCAACGGTGCCAAAAGAAGAAATGTAATCTAATGCACGCCTTGTTGCATTTACATAAACCCCGATCATCCTTCCAGTGACATCAGAGTTACACTTAGAGACAGAAGTTAATCTTTTTATTTACAGAGTCGTGGTGTGAGCCAAGACAGACAGACACACAGTCTGAGACATAACAGGAGTAAACAGGATGAGACGCCTGCAGGGGGGGATCAGTTTCTACAACCACCCACTTGCACCCAGAGTTCCCTCTGATGAAGGCCACAACATGGCCCAGAGTCTTTAACTCTGAATGACACCTAGCTTGTTTGGCGAGGACTTCTTTGACTGACACCCTGTCATTTGCTTTTCCTTTTTATTCATCGCACAAAAAGCTAAGAAGACCAAAGAGGTGGAAACCCTTTCTACATTTGAATAAAACCAGTATGCACACAGGGCTGTCTAGATCCAATAATGGCCGCTGATGGATGCCTGACCCACTTTGAAGATTTTATGCCCTGTAAAAGCTGACCCCAGCGGGCAGAGAAAGCAGCCATTAGTGCCCCTGCTGGTGGATTACTAATAATAAAACCCAGCGTTCATTTTCCCCAGCAGCAAATGCAAATGAATTTTTCATGAATAATTAATTGCATGGAAATGAATGACTGTTTGGAATAGGTGCCGGTATAATGTTATGAGATGAACGTAATATTACAACCTACGATTACTTTCATTGCAGCAAAGCCTCTTAAAGCCTCGGCTACAAGCTGCTGCTGCTCATGGAAATACACTCAGTGATTGTTTTTATCTAGAAATGAAACAATTACTCCCCATTCAATGTAATTTCATATACAACACGGGGGGTAGGCTGAATAATGTAATCACTTTATGATAAATAATTGTGCAAAGGCTGCAACACAAGGGGGTCAAATTAGTTTTGCCAACAACATTTTTTAACCCTTTAGATCCAGTTTATCTGACATATTACTGAAGGTTAGACTCAGCTACAGCAGCTCCTCCTCTTTGATACCTGTGTTCCACCCATGCTTTCTATAATTCATTTCACCCTGACATATTAAATACTTTTTGACTTTTTAAAATACTTTTTCCACTTTTATATTTATACCGTACAATTTCTAACACCAAACAATATATACTTGATTATGTCCATTTTATGCCACATTGCACTTCTGCTTCACTGACTTGAATATTATATTTTTGTAGGTATAAACTTTGCAGATTCAAAATGTGCATGTTAAATTTATTGTTCAGTTGTCTTGTAGAATATGAGGCTTTGTTATAAACTACCCAAAATATGTAAGATGTTATTAACCTTAATGTCAGCTAGCTCCAGTGTCAGAACGCTGCTTACCAGAGGTTGGAGACTCCAGTCAAATGACCCGACATGAGTCAGACTTGAGTCGCAAGTTTGGGGACTTGAGACTTGCTTGACTAACACTGATAAAAGACTCGACTTTGACTCAGTATTCATGATTTGAAACTTAGACTTTAGACAGATGACTCTGAAGGATTTAACTTTTTTTTTTTTTCATTTTTCAAGATAGAGTGCTGCAGGAATGAGCCCTAAAAACTGAAAATGAGTCAGCATTTATTGTTCCCAGTTCCCTCATCTCAAATTCAGTGGGTTTTTGGTGAGATGCCTGAAATAAGATCTGTGGTTAACACAAGCTTAAGAGACTTTCATGTTTTGTTCTATGACACAAAATGCCCCAGTAAATGCCCCACTTGTGAATTTTGAAGGTTTTATGTGTTAAAAAGGTGGTTTCTAACAAGTGGCTGACTGGGACTACAGAATATCATCACACCAAACGAACACAGCTTTACAGCCGTGTTGTGGTGGCGACATTAAGTCATACAACTGTAGTGTAGTTTTTTATAGCCTAATGTTAGCTATTTACCTCTGGCAGTTGCATTTACACTTAAAAAATCCTTTGTGAAGATTATTTTGTTGAATAAAACATGTAAGTACTAGGTGCGTTTGCCACAGAGCTTATTTTCTGCAATAATCCAAGACTGTATAAAATAGTGTTCTCTAGGCTTTTTGATGAGGGAACCAGGTCGACCCTAACTTCCACGTCACCCTGCAAAAAACATCATCCCTGCAGCACCCTATTGACAAGTTATGTTTTGTTTTTGAAACATGATTTGATGATTTCAAGGGCAATGTGCCCAAACCTGGCAACCTACTAGGACACTACAGAACCCACAAAGAAATGTATGTGAATATGTCCTTTAAGCTATTTGCTATCAGCTTACTGGCTGGTGGCATGTTAGCTTCCTAGCTAACATTTGAGCAGATCATCAGAATTTTATAAGACTTGTGATTTTGCTTGACCTGAGCAACTTCTCTTGTGTGATGTATAGCAGGAACTTGACTTTACTTGGGGACTGTTTGTTATTTATGAGAGGGGATGGGGTGGTGCAGAAAGGGGGTGGCATGTCAAATATTTTTTAAGCACTAGGGAGGGACTGATGGGGGTTTTTTTGGCTTAAGGGGGGAGCAAACAACTTTAAATGACTGTAATTTGTATTTATCTTACCACTGATTTTTGAAGAAAATATGCCTTCCAAACCTGCACGTTTTCAGAATCAGAATCGGAAATACTTTATTGATCCCCGACTGGAAATTGTGATTTGTTACAGTCTGATGTAAAGAATCAAGAATTATAAGAAGTAAGAATGAGAGTATGAAGTAGAAGTATGTAAATAAAAAGAAATAAAATAAAAAAGAAATGAAGATGTGCATTAAATTAAAAACAAAATAGAATGTGCATGATGCTGCCGTGTTTAACACTAGGACTTAAGATATTAGAAGTAAAAATAAAATATATACTGTGCTGAGGTTGCAAGTATGAAATTTAACTACAAGAATAGAATAAAGTAACATAAGAAATATGTACAGTTGTGTTCATGATAAAGTCGTTTACTGAAAAATATTGCACAGCTGAATAATTGCACAGAATGTTGCGGCAGCTTAATTATTGCACCAATAGATAATTATGAATTATAAATGCAGAAGGTAAATGACGTCCAGATGTCAGTCTACTGACTCAGAGCAGCAGACACTCTGAGGCCACAAGCAGGAATGACTTCCTGTGGCGCTCTGTGGTGCATCGTGGGGGAATGAGTCTGTCCCTGAATGTGCTCCTGTGTTTGAGCAGCACATTGTGGAGGGGGTGGGAAAATCAAAAATCTCAAAAATCGCCAAAAATACACCAGCTATCAAGGTCAGAAACTGTAAAAGCAGATGGATTTTCAACTTTCTGATGGTCCTTGAACACATTATGTAGGACGAATGCCCCCTTTAGGGAAAAAAAGCAAAACCAAATCTGGGCTTAAAATACTGATTTGTCAGATTTGTTTTTTGATTTTGATTTGTCAAAATCACTTTCATTTAAAATTTTGCAAACATGCACAACATGAGTGAATGTCAACTCCAGGATTTTGTCTTCAACTTTTAACTTCTAATCATCAGAGGGTAAGTTTTTAAATCCTAACAACTAATTCACGGAGGAGGGACGGTCATGCATTTCCTGCCAGTCACTCAGGGAGGCTCAAGGAAAACTATTTGTAGCTTTGGGGAGGGTCAAGCCACCCTCCTCTGATGAGTAAAGAACAGTCCTTACGTGATTTTTACCGCAGCAATTTGTCTGCACATGTCTGACATACTCCCACCTCTGCTGCTTAAATATTAATGCATCTATTACATATAATGAAACACTGACAGGCATTACTCTGCTTAATGAGTACTTTTGCTTTTGATACTTTAAGAACATTTCTCTGATAATATTTGTGTACCTCAAGTAAAAATTTGAAGCTCGAGCTTTTACTTGTAATTATGTTTTTATACATTGTTCATATAGAAATATTGATTAAAGCAGTTTTAGGTAAAGGATCTAAATACTTTTCTGATGTTGCATTTGAAGATCTGTTTTCTTTCATGTTACATTTAGATGGATTAGTAGAAGTGATTATTTTTGTGATGATTTTTCTTTCATGTTAACATCCTCCTCTGCCCTTTGGTGCACTCAGGCCCCTTCTCTCAGGATTGAATGTGACCAGCAGAGGGCAATAAGGTGACTCCTCTTCTCTGAGCCTGAGGGCAGCTCACAGAGGCCTGTACAAGGTACCTTTGTCTCTGTTGTGAAAATAGTCTTATTTGTTGGAAAGCACTGTTAAAGATCCTACATTACCTAATGTCCCTTTAAACATTTCTAGTCTGCTTATATGGCGTACGCGACATTTTCATATTTAGCACGTGAGTCATTTCTCAACACTGTCCGTTTAATCACTGGCCTCAGTCATAACATAGTGCATCACCTGCAGGTAGATTCCAGAACTTCATGAATCCACATAAAAACATGTCATGCGGCAGTTCTTGGATTATGTAAATACTCATTCTTACACATCAAACTCCATCATCGCTGTTAATCACACAGTATCTGTAATAAAGGGGAGGCAGGTAGAGGCTGACACAAAGTGTCTAATTATTGTGTAAACCCGCGGCCTGAATTCAGATTATTCACTGTTTTATACGTGACCTCTTCACCAGAGAAGTAGTATGAGTCACTGGGTTTGCTGAATGAGATGGCAGTGATTCAACATCATTACATCCTGGACGCACAACACGCGTTCCTGCTGCTGACCTCACAGCAAAATTCTCCTGCCGTTACAAAGGAACAACGTCATATCTGAAATCCATCTCTTTCTGTCACTGTGTCTGTTTTGTCTTTTTCTCTTGAGATGTTAAAATAATTTTAAATTTGAGTTCAACAGAGCAGAAATTTCTCCTACGCACATTCTGCACATCACATCTGTGCCTCTTCCAGATGATCCTCTATAGGAAGTGTTTACAGAGACACCCTGTGTGCCTGAGAGGTGCTGTCCGTCATTGCAAATATTTGGAATTCTTCCACTGAAAACCACAGGAGAATCATTTATTGGAAGCGCGAAATATGCAGACACAAATCTGCATCAGCAAATGATGTAATAGTTTTTGTCTCCTCAGTGCCATATGTCTGTTAAATATCAGTTACGGCCCCCTCATTCCTGATTTATATGTATCAGCTCACAGTTTTAGATCAGAAAAGATAACTTAGAAATAAGTTTCCAAAATAAAAATCTTACATTTCAATCAAGTGATTTTCCTACTAAGGCTAGTGCCATCGTATGGAAACAAAGGAAGGCAAATTGTGACACTACAACATTACTAGATACTTATTTCTCCCGTTTTTATGTCCGAGTGACTAAAGGCTACGACAGTTTTTGAAAGTGAGTGGGACTGCTGCAGCTGGCAGCAGTGAAACAGGCTGTAGTGTAACCACTTAGGGCAACTGTGCATTGTCAATGTACATCCATTAGAAATGTTTGTATTTATCAATGACAGGTTCACATTGGTATTATAAGTCTCTGACAACATTATGGAAAGGATCCCTACAGACACAGATCTTTTTGTTTAACCAGAAAAAGCCCCAAAATCACTATCATCAAACCCACCAGACTCAACGTTAAAGGGTAACTTTGGTATTTTTCAACATGGACCCTGTTTTCCCACATGTTTGTGCCTGAGCGAATAACAGGAACAACATTTTTTGAAATTGGTCTAGTATTGAGCGAGAGGGCTGCAGCTGGCAGTAGCTAAATGGGCTGCTATGTAATCACTTGGGGCAATTGCACACCCTCAATTTACATCCACTAAAAGTGCTTGTTTTTGCGACTGACAGGCTCACATAATTATTATAAGTGTCTGACAACATTATGTAAAGGATCCCTACAAGATAGATCTTTTTGTTTAAGAGTAAGATTATTTTTGTTTGACCAGAAACAGCCTGAAATCGCTATCGTCAAACCCACCAGACTCCATTTAAATAAGCAGTAATTTACCAAATACCAAAGTTACCCTTTAAGTGCTGAACTGCACTGAAATAAAGTCCTTCCCAAATCTCAATATAGATATTTTCTTTTGGGTGTTAACAAATTTAAATAGAAAATTTAAAGGAGCCCAATCTTGAAAAAAACAATTACACTTAAGTTGCTCAACTTCAAATAAAAAAATGCAGATGTTCAAATTTGATTGGCAAAATTTAAACACTAAAATTCAAGATTAAAAACATAAACTTAAATATTTGAGCTAGCGAGGTTAAGCAGTCCAGCACGTATGAAATCTGTCAAATCATGTTCTAAGTTAAGATGAAAAACTGGAAACCACACCCACTTTATTTTGTCTATTTTGAAAGACACAGAAAATCTAAATAATTTCAAAAAGGAGGATCCAAACTACATAAACAAAGATACATTTACTTGGATTTAAATATAATTGTTTAGTAGTAGCACAATTTTACAATCAGGTATTCACTTGTTTTTCAAATTTTCCATTTTCTGCCTCCATATGAGCAGATTATTTGGCTCTCTTGAAGACTAAATGGTGGTCAAATCAGCGGTAAGTCTCCTCTGCATATTCTTTCCAATCATGCAACTTTTATGTCTTATTTTGAGGTTATACATATTTAAGCTCTGCTTCTTTATGATCAAAGAGCTCAGTTTTAAACACCAAGGGCAGCTGCAGAGACAAAGTATTGAAATTTTTTTTAACTCTGTGTAATAGGTGGATTTTATTTCTTCATAAACAATAAAAACATCCAGCATTTCAAAAAAAATAGTTTATTTAGAAAAAGGCAAACCACATTCATTTTGAAATAAGACATATAAATACATGTTGTGCTGTTCTGGTACCATGCATTGCTCTGGTTGTACATTACGACAGGCTGTTCCCTCCACATCATATTGTCCGCCCATGTTTTTGCATTTCATCTCTCACTGGCTCATTCATGTCAAGATTTCCCTCCCAGTTTGAGAGCGACTGCACTCAGGCTGAATATGTGTCACAAAAGCAACATCTTGAGGCCATTTCAGTGACTGAAATGAACAATCTGTTGTGTCTCCAAATTACAGATGTTAGCTGACTTCCGTGCAGCTCTGCACGATGTAAGTTGTGCAGTGCAGTTGGAGTAAGAGAGACGCCAGGAGCAGTGGAACAACTCCGTGGCAGCAGCAGCCAGAGCAAAAAGGAATTATAACATGGCTGCGAGACATGCAGATGGAAGCTTGAACATGAGATAAACTGGGGGGGATTTAAATATTGGACTTTCTTCTCTTTTTCATCATGGCAAAAAAAAAAAAGAAAGCCTGAAGCTTCTCAGCAGCCCAGTGCTGCTGGATGACTGGAAGTCTCAGCTGGAACGAGACAAGCTTCACAAAATCCATATCCGGGGAAAAGGTTATTGTATGACAGCTGGAGAAAGCTCTCAACACTTGTGCTTGCTGACACAACTTCCGACAATGAGACAGATGGAAAAAAACACACCCATCCCAAAGCTGTTCAGTGACCACATATTCTGACACACTGGTGCAAGAGCAATTACGGAAATGATGCTTAAATACTCAGACCTTTATCATACATAAACAGTACTGACAGTTTGTGCAATCAGTCTCATTTTGTGTGCTTTAGACTCAGTTTGTTTCTCCAAACTTGTATTAGTTTAAGGAAACCTGTCAGATCAACTCTGAACTCGTAACAAGGCAACAAACCAATGTTCATAATAAATACAGCACATAACACAGCACAGCATTTAAGTCCTTAAAACTACAAGCAATCCATTCACACTTTAATTAAATACATAAACAGAGGAACTCTCACAGAGAGTTTTAAGCAAAACACCTCCACACACATTTTTCTTGGATGTTTTAACAACCTCTACCTAACCCTATGATTAAATTATTCTAACATAACCACAAATTATGTGCGTCTATATCCATATTTCCCACCTCACTGCTGATAGAAAAGCATGTATCTCCAAATTTGATTTTAAATTCTTCAGATAAACTTATGGATTGAATAGTCCTTTATGGTCTGAGCAATTTAAATAAATCTGTATCTGCACTGGCATCTGTACGTATATTTATTTATTCATATCATCCATAGCAAATTACTTTTGCACTGCTCTTACACTTTAATTTAATCACCTTACACTGCAATACCTGCACTGTCGACCACAAATTTGCACTGCCATCATAAGCATATGACTAGTCACAGGACCAGACTATCATTTCACTGCTGTGTTTTTATTCTTTTTATGTATTTTTTCTATCCATATGTGTATCTCTGTCTTTGTATATATTGTGTAGTGTCTTAATTTCCCTCTGGATTAATAAAGTATTTGTCTTAAATCATGAAACAACTCCTTGGATTACAGGAAAATGCATTTACACAAACCTGAAAATGTCTTTCTTAGCCCATTGAAAGCTGATGTTTTGGAGCTACATGGTTTTCATGGGACCCTTGGCTTTAGATAGTTTTTGAGAAATAAGCCAAATTCCCTGAAATCAATAAATAAATAAATACTAATAAACTACGGTACTGCATGTTTGTTTGTTTTTTCAATGACTTTTTCAACGAGCAAAGACTACGGGCTGGGATGTTCCTTAAAGTCATGATACTTGATACATCAGCACTGTCCACCAAACAGCTAATGTTTGAAATGCAAAAAGGGACCAAATTCACATTATCTTTCTTACAACATTCTTATTTGTCTTCTGGATTTATTTTTTTTCTTCAGAAAACATACACAGTGAAAATCACTGGGTTGAAATGGAACCAGTTTTGGTCAATACTGAGTGAACTTTTGCGAGTAACCCTGCCTTAGTGTTATTTTTGAGGGTATTTACCCAAACTAAAATATGGTTATTTTGACTGACAAGTCAAAATTGTCCCAAATGATGTGCATCCAAAGGATACACATTTACATACTAGTTAACAATCTGTAACAACTACTGACATGAGTTTAAAAAGAGCTAGAGTAGATTATAATAGTTTGCAACCGTAACATATTTTAGGTAAAACAGTATATTAAAAAAAATAATATATAAACTGGGTCAAAATTACCCTGTGGTTTCTCATGTGTAGTGAATATGTGCAATGTTTTTCTGTAGCTGGTTTTCAAATCACAGATGTGGGAACTTCCTTTAACCCTTCACCGAGGGGTTTTCAATATGAAACAAGAATTAGCCAATGAACATTACCAGTCACATATCTTCTTGTTGGGGTGAGGGACTTTGTTCCCGTCTGCATTTTAAGAAGGCCTCTTTGTGCTAAAAACCTTGGACGCAATAATGTACTCACAGTTAATTAACCGCGATGAGGAGTCTCATGGGACAGTCTTATCTCAGCGAGCGTCCAGCCTTGCTCTGTTATCTGTTCACTGTGTCCCTGCTGTGTCATGCATCGAGATGCTGGCTTCCTGTTTCCTTTGCTTCTTGTGCCTCCAGAGCAGGACGCCCAGCAGGAGGAGCAGCAGGAGCCCCAGAGCTCCCCCAATGAGTCCCGCTTTGAGTGGCAGACTGCTGTCACTGGGATGGTACATCTGGCAATCCTTTTCACCTTCTCCAGCACTGTTCACCGCAGCCATGCAAACTTTTGCGATGTGGTTGATGTCTCCCACTCCACCGCTCCTTCTGTCCTTCTCAAACGTCTGCGCCTCTTCCCCTCCTACTGTCACAGTGTAAGATGTGACGTATGAATTGGGTGCACACCACTGAACGATGACCTCTGACCCGTTCCAAGCCACTGATTTCAGTCTTGGAGCCTCTGGAACTTCATTGTATAAAGTGAACCCTGGACACAAGCAGCCAGTGCGGGCTGCTAGATCAGGACAGGGGACCTGACTCTCGCGACAGGGATCGTAGTTGCATCGCTCATGGGGTCCTGCATTTGAAAGCACTTTAGTATTTACAGCAGGGGTGACTGGGTCTTCATACTGAGAGTAATCATCAGCAGCAAGTGTAACGGTCTTGGTCGAAAACCCATCTGGTGCCAGAGATCTCATGGGATTTGTGCCTGCAACTCGTGATGTCGTAGGCAGGGAAAAGTAACCTCTGATGAGAACCAGGCAAACGATCACCAGGGGGAAAGGCAGGTCCCTGCTGGCAGCCATCGTGCTGTCTGGAGATCACAGAAAGCAAAATTCCATCAGTTAGTTTGAAATCTGTTCCTTGCATAGCAATGGTAAGTATCAGCCCCTTGGGTTTCCCAGCCATATGTACATTCAGAGTAAGCTTCTTCTGTTTTCTTGCATGAAAGAGCCTGAATGAGGACACACAGTTATTCCTCCCCTGATGCTGTGTCTGTTAGAGATTATATGACTGCACAGGGAGGGAACGTATCGGCTAAATCTGAGCATACTCTCTGCTGGAAAACAAAAAACCTTCAAACTCTTCTAAAAAAAAACAAAAAAAACAGAGCGCACTGCTTTTACTCTTGGGAGAGCAAATGACAAAACTTGTGTACACTTAATTAGTTGAATGTATTATTCTCTGGCATGTTTGTCAATGATTTATGGTCTTGTACACAAAGCTACCAGGAATAATCCTCATCTGTTTAGTTTTGGAGGTACTTCACACTAATTCAGCATTCCAGGCGGTATTGCACAACAGGACCAAATGCCTACACACCCAAGGCACGGCGCAGACCTCTCGGCTGGATCCAGTTACGGGAAAGCTGTCTTTTACAGCTTCCACAAGAATCCGAACAAGCATACCTGAAATATACTCTGCGGTGGGCGTGCATGAGGAGATAACAAGGAAGCCCATTCAAAAATCTCCTAAGATATCTCTGTGATTAACTGTGCTGTGAACAGAGCAGGAGCCTCCAGCTGAACAGTGCTCTTTGTTTTACACCACAGCTAAACTCTATTCACTTTGTCAAATATTAAAAGATATGAACTTACCTGCTGTTTGCAAAAGTTTGTTTCTGTCTCTATCAAAATGTGAGTGAGCTCCTCGTCTGTCTTCCACTTGCTCCCTGTCTTGCTCTCTCCTCCTTTTAATGCTCTCCCCAACAATCACCTCCTTCTTTCTGCCCTCCCACAATCCCCCCTTATTCTGTCTGCACCAGCTCCACCTCCCTCCTCTGGTTTGCAGGTTTTTCAGAGCATGCCTGGCTTCTTAATGAGCTCTTGTTTTCCTTTTAGGGTTGAGGGAAATTCAATAGGATTGGGAAATGTCTGTGTCAGGGCCTTCGATTCACAGAAACATGTCATCCCTGACATATGCCAGTGACTCAAGGCAGTCTATTCCATCTTCTCAGCCACCATAACCTCTCACCTAAATGAAATGCATCGCTTATTTCCAAACACAGCAGCAAAACGGAAAGGAGTGAAACTCCTGTGCAGCTGCTCACCATAAGGCCGGAAATAAATCTGCCTAGGCTTGTTCCAGGAATGATTCCTAATGTATGAAATGCTGGTAATTTTCTTAAAAAACAAACTGAAACAAGTTAAAACAAGAGGTAAAATAACAAGGAGTGGTAAATAATTTGAGATAACACCAACAGAACAGCAAGAAAACTCCACTCAGCACTTCCAGGGAAAAGTACAAGATGTTTTGTTGATGTGACATGTGGAAAGAAACTTTATGTGGCAGCTGTGGCCATAAATCCAGCTGCATGCTCACATCTCCGCTCTGCCCTTTTTGAGCTTTGTCTTCAGAAAAGGTGACCACGATCAGCTTGCATTGTCCTGTACCAGAAGAGTTCAATCAGCTCTGATTGAGAAACAACACCTCAGACAAATCTCACTTAACTGATGGAGTCAGTTTACATTTTAATGTAGGGGAGAGTCGGGTCGGTCGGGACTGACAAGAACTAGCAGTGACGACAACACATTCTTACTCTGATTTCATCACATATTGTTTAGTCATGGACTTTCCACTTCCATATATGATATGAAAGGTTCCTTGGGTGTGTTGGTTGTTGACATTCTGGGACACTCTGTCAAGTTGTGCCTGTTACAGTATCATCTTCTTTCAAAATACTCTTCCATTTTCACAAGAAATTTACCTTTTACACACAGTCTCTTTCACAATAAACACACTACGTCAGTGCAACAATGCAAAGTGATGTTGTTTTTCCTCCAACAACTTGCGCACGCGGTTATGTTTAGTAAAGAAGAACAGGCCTGGCTTTATAATCCAATGGGATGTGACACCCCTCTCCCGGGTTAAAGTCGTGTTTGTTGGACTCATCCAGCACCCCTCCCATCCACTCTACTTGAACTTTTGCCACCTTTACTTCATTCTTGTCCCACCACATGCCTTTTTTCATCAGTGTCTGACGCTGTAAGTCACTGCCCAAATGCCGTATTTCAACAGCTTTGGATTTAGACTGGGTTGGCAACAAAGACTGACTGTTGCATTGCATTACGTCACCTGTGTGTTGGCTAAAAAGCTAAACACACCGCAAAAATTACAGCTGACGGCCAGTCAGCACGAGGAAATAACTCTGTTGCAGCAGGTGGATGTAGTCTGTAATCCTAATTCAAAAAGAAAAACCAAAAGACCGACAGGATGGATACAAGATGCTAGTTAGCCAGTTAACACACTAACAACACAACCAGCTGTTCAAAGAACAAAGGACATTTACCGTATCCTAGCAGCAATAACACAAACAATTACAAACCATTTCTGTTCAAGAGCTCAGTGGCTAAAACAAATAATCATACCACACATAACAAGTTTGTTTCATTCTCACGCCCTCTTGACTTTTGTCATTTGTTTACTTTCCTCACTTCCGTTTTTCACTAAGCAGAACTGCCAATCACAGCGACTTCATTCACTAATGGGCTCCGCCACCTCCGATGCCGATTCAACATGATAAATCAGCCGCAAAAAGCCAACAAAGGCCGATGTGGGCAACACACTGACCAGTGGCACCAACATTAACTGACCGCCAACCGTCAGCTTGGAGCATCACAGCCTTTCTTTTTTGTTTTCTGTTTTGATTCTTTGTTGTTTTTAACCTCTGTGAGGCACTTTGTGTTACTGTTGTATGAAAAGTGCCATCTAAATAAAGTTGATTTGATTTGATTTAAGCAACTATGCCTATACCTTTCACCATGCTCGTACCCAGTCACACCCTTGTCACTTTCAACCTCAAAGTGGAGACCCTCTGACTATTCTTCACATTTTATTCATACTTTTAAAATCTACAGCTTCTATGTTAATTTTTAGCTCTATTGGTATTTTTCTTCTACCCCTGTTTTTGTTATGTCACATACAACAAACTTAATTTTTGTTGGTAGCCAACACAGGAGTCCAAAGTGTGTCTGCTCCCACTGGGATGGTTTGGACAGTAGTGTTTATAGATCCTACCTTGTTATAAATCTACAAAATGCAGTGAAAAACAAGACAAAGACTTGTCCTGATTTAATAAGATCCACTGAAAAATCACTGAGGGTACAAAAAAAAAAAAAAAAAAAGAGCATGAATCTCATGTAGGCCAGCATTTCAACCCCTGAGTGTATTTTAAATATGCAGAGTTCATCTATTTGACTTTCCTTTCAACCTGGTCTTGCTCTGAAGTCGCTGAATTAAGACACTTGGGCAGTGACTTCTGGCGTCAGACATCGACGAAAAAAGCCGTCCTTTCACGTTAGTGATATGCCACTGGTCATTTTGTTTAACGGTGCCAGGCGTCAGGGGAAACGCAGTGTGACAACAATGAACGTTAAGGCGGCACAAGTCCGAGTAGGGCAGGTGGGAGGGGTTGTGGATGGACCAACTTTCACCCAGGAGGGTGGTGTTTGCTTTCCGTAAGACTGTAAAGCCAAACCCTGTTCTTTTTGCCGAAACCCAACCATGTGTGTGTGATGGCAGAACGTAACCACGTGTGTTTGATGTTGAGGGAAAAAAAAATGTCAGTTTGCAGTGTTGTACCAATGCAGTGTGTTTATTTTGAAAGAGACTGTATGTAAACAGTAAATTTCCTGTGAAAACGGAAGTTTATTTTGAAAAAAAGACAATGCATGTAACAGGCAGAACTTGACACGGCGTCCCAGAACATCAACACCAAAACCAACACACCTAGGGTACCTTGGACGCCGAGTGAGAATGTGTTGTTTTAAATTCTCAAGTTGTTTTTATTGACTTTTATTGTACTTTCAAAATGCAACATGAAACAAAGTCAAGAGCCTTAATAAACGTACGGGCTACATGCAGCCTATAGGAAACACATTGACATGATAGGTACCAATACAATCAGAACTCTTTACCTTAACTGACAAAATTTTTCCTTTTCTCAAAGAATTGTGTGAGAAAATGACATCGTAAATTTAAGCTGTTCAGATCTAGACATTTTTTTCCATTTAAATTATATTTTCTAGCTCAGAACAAGGCGTACTTACGGACTGTATCCACTGTCCCAAAAATGAACTCCCTGTACATTTAACAAATTTGTGCCTTTCATGTTTGGGTTGAGGTCTAAAAACTCTATATATAATTTGTGAGTAGACACCTGTATCTGTCTTTGAGTGTTGAAAGTTTATTTCATGTCGATACAAATGTGTCCCAACCGACCCCGCTCTCCCGTATATATCATATTCCTGCTGTTTCTCTGCTTCATTTATTTCTGCAGGAGGATTCTGTTGACAAGTATAACATTGTGAATAACTAGATAAATTATTTATTACTTTTATTTCTTATATGATTATTTTCCTCCTGTTTTGTATGAGCATTTGTCTGTGGGTGAGTGGAGGTGTTTGGGTCTAACAGGGAAGAGTGTGGGTGTGTAAGTGTGAAGGAGATGCATATATTTGCATGAAGCAACATGGGTATATTTATGTATTGTGTAATACAGGTTGTGTCTATGGAGTCTAATACTGAAAAACATGTGTCTATTTTTGCATTACTTAATAACGTTCATGGTAAAGTGAGTCAGTTGAAGGCCTGTAAAGAGTTTATCCACAGAAAGCCCCTGAGAGAAACAGTGACACTTTGAAATAAATTCATAGGAACAGAGATGGTGTGACGAGCGATATGAGCAAGTTGGAGACAGATGTAAAGTCACTGACTAACAAATATTTCTGTTGTGACTCTGGAAGTGACACACAATCAAGCAGATGGTAACTGTTAAATGGTTTGTTATATAATCCCACAATGCACTGCCCCTCTCGGCCCTGGATCACATCACTTTTTCCCCGGACCACCGGGTGGCTGGGATGGGTCTGCTTTCCTCATCGCAAACAAGTCCATAAGGAACAAATTTATTTTATATATGAAATGAACACAGTCCAAGTGAATACTACACGGTCCTGTTATGGCAGCATCAAAGATCTGCATAACAAATAGTACGGGTGTTTGATTTACAACGAACATGAACAGTAAGACATGATCAATGCAACTTATTAGCCCGATAATACAAATTTCACAAATTATTAACCAAGTAAATCATTATTGTGATTTTCCAACAGCCAAGGGGAAAACAACAACATGTTGGCCTGCCAGCTTTGGCCCACATGACTCCTAGACTGAGGCAATGTGATCCATAAAACTAGAGTTACCAGATTCTTCTTTTCTTAGTTCATTTTTAAACTTTATTTCATCTTTAAAAGACACAGCCTTCTTGCTGTTAAATAGATGCAGGAGGCATTGCAACACACTTTACTAATTATAACTGCAGGCGGTATTCAGTGGAACTCATTGCTCTATGATTCACCTCAACTTTGTGAACAAACAATAAACAAAGAAAACCATAAAATTAAATTAAACATGTTGAAGTTGTCAGTATTTTATTGTTTAAAGTTTCAGGGCCGTGTACAGACATTCTGGGGGCATGTGCTCAAGTAAAAAAAGGGCCACCCCTCTCATAAATATTTATATAAAGTAAAAAATAAAGTTAGCAGTAGCATACAGTAGCACATATTTTACTTACTCACATTTTTATTTCACTACCTATACTCATAGTGGTTTAATTTCACAACAAACAATGCAGAGGCTTATGAGGGATTTCTACTTGTGCATCAGCTCTATGCAGAGCCTATGCTTTTGGGAGCATTTATACATGTGCGGTGGTGTGTCTGTGTCACTCTGCAGTTACACCTCCGAAACACTAGTCAGCAGCAGAGGTTTCTGTGAAGTGCTGTAAAATTTCATTGATTCAAATCACACATTAAACATGGCTTAGTAGAGACAATTTTAAACACAAGTGCACAAATCAGCTTCACTATAACTCGCAGCATTCACAGACAACGGACTTGTCTTTTGCTGAATACATTTTCATCACAAATACAACATGCTAATGTTTTTAGCACAAGCCTATAGCATTTTACATTGTATAAATTAGCCTAGCAGCTAGCGAACTTTTCCTCTTCTCATATAAAACCAGGAACAACAGCAAAATTTAACAAAAGGTAACGTTACAAAATTTGGCTCCGTTACAACTCACAAGATTCACCGACAAAACAACTGTCTTATACTAAACACGTTTTCCAAATATAACATGCTAACGTCATTAGCACAAGCCTATGGTATTTTACATTGTATAAATTAGCCTAGCGAGGAGCGGAGATTTACTCTACTCATATGAAGCCAAGGACAACAGCAATATTTAACAAAGGCAACGTTACAAAACTCACAAGGTTCACTGACAAAACAACTGTCTTATATTAAACACGTTTTCCGAACAATTATAATATGCTAATGTTATTAGCACAAGCCTATCGAATTTTACATTGTATGAATTTGCCAAGCAGCTAGCAGACTTTTCCTCTACTCATATGAAGCCAGGATAAATCACACACATGACTTGAAATGCTTTTTTTGTGGAGGCTTTAATGTTTTCAGAATTTATTGTTTCTTATCTGTGAAATTAAAGTAAATAAAAGCTTTGTTTCCACTGAGGGAAATGGTTTCAGCGTACAAATATAGACAGGAGGTCTACGTCACCACGACGTGTAGTTACATTTCTTGGGAGGTACATGTTAGGCTACAGTGTAGGGTACAGCGTAGGCTTTGCGGCGACACAGAGCATATGCCGTATAGGTACAGCATCAATTCGATGCAGAAGTATATATCCTGCTTAAGGGCTTGTTACCTGGCTGGCTGCCACTAACAAAGGCAGGTCAGGTCGCTACTCCACGGCGCTTGATTTGTGTGCGTTAACTTTGATGGCTGTGACAACAAGGGAAGTTGAAGAGGGTTGGGCAGAGGCAGATGTCGAGCATTGTAACAAACTTTTAATTGAGAACTGATGCCATGAGCCAAATTTAATTTAAAAATAAAATATATATAGAATTTTAGACAAACAAATACAAAAAAATGTCTTGCTAAAAGGGCATTTATCAAGTCAGAGGCCAAAAGGGCGGGTGCTTAAGCGCCACCTGGGGTCTGTCTGTGCACGTGCCTGCAAGGTTTCTTTATTAGCACCAAAGCATCTTGTTTTTGCAGATGGAAAATTCAGCATTACAAAACAAGACATCACAGCAATTCAAAGGACATTAAAAACAAATACATTCAAACAAGTACCATGTAGTATCAAAATATCAAAGTACAGGAACTCCTACGAATGTCATGACAAAGTGCTTCTACACACACTCACCCACTCTCTCCACAGATTTAAGTGCCGAGCGCATCATCCTGTGCTTTGTTCAGCAGTTTTGATCTGCACATGTGGGCCGTAAACTGATGGCGGGTGCAAAGAAGCTGGAATTCACTATGTAAGGGAACAGTCCTGGAGAATACAACTGGCCTTATATGCTGTAGCTGTGAGGAGTAAAGAGCTCATAGGTTGAGCTGAGACTCACCTGAAACCCCAATTTTGGGTTAAAGAGTTTTTATTTTTCAGATGCAGGTCACCAAACCATGACACAAGAGAAAAAGACTAAATGGATGTAATACAGCCCGATGAAAGACGGTCATCAGGGTCATTGTCATATCTGTGAGGAGATGGGAGATGGTGGCTTGTTAAATGACCTCAGTGTCAGTTGTTATTAAAGCAGTCTACAGTGCCTCCTAGAGCCTGCAGAGTTAACAAGAGGCAACACATGGACAGAAAAGCGAACATGAACAAGGGTGTATTAAGCAAAGAGCCAGGCGGGGTCTGTGTCTTTTCAGTTACACAACAGGGTGTGGATGACATTAATTAGTTTCTATGATGGATGGCGCTGTGACAATGAGCGCTTCATCAGAAAGTTCATGATACGGTCAGTTTCACAACAGCAGTCCAGTCTGCAGACTGTTAATGTGGGATACACTCTTATCTTCCCGCTGGTTTTAGACTTTCTAAGTCCCTCTGAGAGGTCGATGACATGTGGGTACTATAGATTTGAACCCTGGAGGTATATTTTTAGACTGAGAAGAGGAAAACTTCAGTTTTTCTCCGCAAATGGCTGCTGCACTGCCGGGAAGTCCTCACACACTTAGCCCTGACTTCTGACTTGCAGGCTGACAAATGGAAAACATATTAGCTCACTTGTACATGGACTCAACCAAGAAAAATAAAAAATGAAAAGACAAATTTGTCAGACATGACAGGTTTGAATAGAAGAAACAAGTGACCATCACCGCCTCTCAAAAGGTCACTAAGCCACATACTACTACACGTTATTTAACTGTGAAATACAATGTGATTTGTGAAACATAATTTTAATATAATATAATGATCTAATTTTAAATTATAATAAATATATAATAATATATCATATAATGTTATAATAAAAGAAATATGATTTGTGAAATATGATATGATTTTCAATTAGAGGAATGACTAGGCAGGACCTACCTATGAACATCACAATGTAAATTATTTTATATATTATAGTAGTTTATTGAAAATGTCAGCAATTAATTATCAGTTATTGATATACCAAATAATTTAGTCTGTTTATTTTTTTGTTTAGTATAATAATTTGTAAAATAGTTAATTTAATTTTTTGTTTTGTTTTGTTTTGTTTTTTTTGTTTTTTGTTTTGTTTTTTGGGACGATCAATGGTGTGTTTTATAAACTCATACTTGACACATGTGGTCTTCCATACTGGCTTATCAGTGATTTAAGAAAAGAAACATTTATCTGAGACGTCATTCCAAATTTTATTGGCTCTGTTGCCTATCTAGATGTTATTTTCTCTACCTATCCGGTCAACTGGGGAAAACTGACCAGACTGAATATCAAAAGATTAATTTGTGACTTCACCCGATTGTGCTTGCTAGAGACAGAAATATTGAATATGTGCAAGCGCAAAAGATGAGAGTGAATTACTTGGGCTAGGCCAGCAAGACAGGAGGAAAGTTGAAGAATATGTGAATGTGGGGTTTACAAAGCAAGTTTTATTAATTGTGAGGCATTCTTAAAAAGTCAGCTTTTTAATATGCAAGATTTAATTGAAACAAAAGTAGCATTGTACACAGTGTTGGGAAGTTTACTTTTGAAATTTGATAGATCACAGATTAGTAGTTACCCTGTTAAAAATGTAATAAGCAATGTAACAAGTTTGATTACTTTAAAGTAATGTAACTTATTACATTTGATTACTTTTCTGACAAATGTTTTAAACTGGGCAATAATGCTGAAAAATGTCCAGAAATAGGCTCTGCCATAAGAAAGCCTTCCTGCACGGAGAAAAGAAGCAAAGCAATAAATGAATGGTATAATTGACATATTAACTTTTTTAGCACTTCATTTACAAAGATTTTTCCATTTATCTGACAGGACATTAATAAGATGAGATAAGATGAGATGAGATGAGATGACATAAGATAAAACTTTATTGATCCCACAGATAGAAAAGCAAGATAAAATGTCAAAGTACAGACATCTACAGAAATATAGAGAGAAATGGAAGGAAAAGACAGAGAAACAGACAAGTCATAAAACAAAAAAAGGAAAAACAAATATGAATATCAAGCTGGAAGAAATCAGATGCACCCTCAACAGCTCCATCAAGAGATTTTACAAGACCCAGGACCCATTAATCAAGTATGTGAATAATCTATACCTGTCCTGGAACTATGATCTTACTCTCTATAGACGGTCTGTCCTATATGTACTTAAACACATCATGATACAAGTTTTTTATTCCTTTATTTGTTAGTTTGTTTGTTTGTATAACATCTTTGAGCCATCGGCTGTGTGATGGAGGGGTCACATCCTTCCATTAAATAGAAGCTAACAGGGAGGAAAAGGCAATGACCTTCTGTGAGTGAGCAGGGATATTGAAATGATCTAGAACTGAGAATGTACCAAAAATACCAAGTGTAGGAGAAGGCACAATGTTACAGCCATAAGCTTTGGAGATAGTGTCAAAAAAGGTCAACAAGAAAGGGGTGAGTTTTAGGCCAGACCACAACATGTGAATGAATGAATGACTTAATTTCCAGCAAAACAAAAAATAAAAACAAAACAACAGATGCGCTTGAAAAGGAGCAGGAAGAAATGTACACTTATATAATCTTACCCCCTTCTCAGTATTCATATCTCATTTAAAAAAGGATATTGTCAACAACCATCCCAAACGTATTTACAACCATTATAGATAAATAAACAACAATCTTAGATATTAAATATACAAACCCCATCTCAACCAAGCCCAGATTAATAAATAAACCAACTCATCAGCATCACCCCTCTTGGTCTGCATACCTCCCTAAAAATACTGTGTCGGTACATCTTTTTAAAGTGCTCTATAGTTGTGCTTCCCTTTAACTCTGTCACATAGCCTATGTTTGGGAATATTGTTACATGTTTTGCTTTAAAGTACGGAAGCGTATTGCATTCACTTGACAAATTAAAAAAGCCCTGTTTTTCTGAGTAATTTATTTATTTTTCTGTTTTTTGGTGTAATTTTTTCCCTGTTTTTCTGAGTAATATTTTCTGTTTTTCTGAGTAATTTTCCCGTTTTTCGTGGTAATTTTTTTCTGTTTGACAAAGTGCTCTGATAGCTTGGTGTGGGACAGATGTTGTGTACATGATGCATTCACACACACCACATGTACTCGCATGCACGCACATACACACACACACACACACACACACACACACACAAACACACACATGCACACACCTTCATCATCATAATTATTTTATTTTATTTTTTATTTTTTATTATTTTATTATTTTATTTATTATTATTATTATTATTATTATTATTATTATTATTTACTTATCTTTTTTATGTTTTATTTATTTATTTACTTTTCCCCTCTCAATGTATTTTTTTCTTTCTCAATGGATGTGTTTTCCTTTGTATTTAAATGCTATAAAAACTTAAATTATAAAAAAAAGAGGTATGACTATCAAGTACTCAAATTCAGATTATTATATGTCTTATATTTATTATAATAATTTGATTGTTGAATTTTGCTTCTATTTTTGTGTCAAACTATTTTCTATTAATTGTTGTTACTCTGCATCTCTCTACTGACACAGCATCACAAATGTTTTGTCACTATTGGCTTTTTGATTGTCTTGTAATATCTGACATTCTGGAAAATCTGTTTTACTTTGTTTTAGTTTATTAAAAAGTATGTCAATAAAAAAGCAAAAGCAAAAAGAAAAAAAGGCATGCCCTGAGAAAATAGACTATGTTAACAAAATTTGGATTTAACCCATTTTGTATTCACCAACATTCTTTGATTTGTTACTGTAATTTAATCACATATTTTTTCTCAGTATCTGTAACTGATTATAATTACATTCATTTTGTAATTTAACTACGTGTAACTAGTTACTCCGCAACACCAGCAGATGGCAATTTAATTAAAGTATTAGTCTGGATTCTTTAAAATGCCGTGCTGAGGGATAAAGCTCTCCCTGAAGTCAATACGCAGGGCACAGTGCACCCTGGTCGCTGCGCTCCTTTGCTGACGTCATTTCTCTGCGACAGGCCTCAGCGCACAGTCACAGCAGCTCTGCAGGCACAAACTGGAAATGGGTGAGTCGCTGCTGAGGGCCATGGTATCAAAGTCTTTGAACAGTAACTTACGGACTTGAATAACGCCGTTAAAGACCCTCGGCACGTGTCTCCTGCAGAGTTACAGTCCTTGCAAGAGTGCGTCTTTGACCGAGTGGCGTTGTTGGCTCTAAAGCTAACAGGCTAATGTTAGCTAGCGGAGGCCCAGCAAAGAGTTGACTACATTGTTTTTGTCAGCGACGCCACTTAAACAGCTAATGAGGCGGATGAATTTGGTGCCACTTCACTCAAATATATCTCAGCAACAAAACTCGCACAAGTAATCCAGTTAGTTTTGACAATTTTTAGTAGCGCCCTGAACGTTAGCATACCCCGTTAACACTAGCTAACTGAATTAAAGCTAGCTGACTACATTAAAATTATGACTTCCAGGAGGACAGGCTATGCTGGTAGCATGGATTCCTCCCCTTCAAATAGTGGCAACAGCTCAGTCCACAGTGGAAACCGTAAACAAAGTATTATCAACATCCCGGAGAGGACCGGGGTCGAGTCCTGCTACGATCGGAAAGCAGACAAGGGTACATACGGAGCCTCGCAGGGCAGCATGACCGTAACGTCGCTGAAATCTCGCCTCGCCCCGACCATTCAGACTGCCATGTCCGCTGCTGTTGACACTCTCCTGGGCGAAGTGGTGCTTGTGCTCAATGAGACTCAGCAGGAGTTGCTACACAAGGAACAAGAGAATGAAAGACTCAAAGTGCGCCTGGAGGTGTCAGAGAGGGAGCTGAAGACACTGCAGGAGTGTCTGTGTAGTGCTCAGAAGCTCATAGACCAGCTGCAGATCTCATACACAGGCCCACAGTCCATCAGTCAGTCTGTTTTCGCCCCATCGCTGTCTTCCATGGCTTCAATGACTTCAGGCTTGGACCGGGACCACCAGAACGCCAGGAATGTGAATGGAGCCGGTGTGGACTTGGGTCTCGGTGGCTCTGTGGATGATTCGCTGCATGGGTTTGAGCCGAGGGATGACTACAAAATGTGCCAGCTTTCAATCCAGCCAGATGGCTCTGTGACTAACCACGCTCTGGACTCCTTTGCTTCCAACACATCTCACATGTGCTCAGACTCCAGCAGACCAGGTAAATATACAATATGTACAATGAGTGTTAAACTTTGTATTCAGGGTTCCCTTTAACTTTGAGTCGGAGCAGATTAATCAGTAACTTTCTTCAAATGGATATATGGATCCATGTTTGTTTGCTCCTATGTTAACCATTTCTGTTTGTCTTCAGACGAGAGGCAGTCTCAGGGACCAGGGGGACCTTCCAGGTTTGAGATTAAAGAGGAGCAGGGACCAACCTCAGGCTCCGGTCAGCCCACCAGGAAGGATCCTGGGTTGCGTAACGACAACAGAGTCGGGGACAGTGACCTTGGCTATGTTCAAGTTGGAGGGGAAGGAGGTTCCCAGCGCTCCTTTACTCAGCCCCTGCGTCACCAAAGACCTGTGCGAGAATGCAACGATGCCTTGCAGCAGGGCGGACTTGATGGACAGAAACAGTTGGCTCGGACTTCTGCAGCTGGGAGAGTAGACAGTGTTTCACCAGGCAGGGCAGAGGACTCTGCAGGACCTTCAGCCTCTGACACAGCAGGGGAGCCCTCTGGTGATCGGCCCCACCACTGCCTGGAGTGCGGAAAGACCTTCCGTCTGATCTCCAGCTTGAAGAAGCACATCCGCATCCACACCGGAGAGAAGCCCTACCCGTGTGGAGTCTGCGGCCGTCGCTTCCGCGAGTCAGGTGCGCTTAAAACCCACCTGCGCATACACACAGGCGAGAAACCATACTCTTGTTCAGAGTGTGGAAACTGCTTCCGCCACTTGGACGGTTTGCGCAAACACAGGCGCACACACACCGGAGAGAAACCATACGTGTGTGCCATCTGTGGAAAGCGCCTGAGCCGCCTGCAGCACCTCAAACACCATCAGCTCATCCACACCGGAGAGAGACCATGCTGCTGCCCCTTCTGCAACCGCAGCTTCAAGGAGCCCGCGGCGCTGCGGAAACACATCCGCACGCATCGGGAGGAAGGCGGTCACATGGGGATCGGAGCCAGTGATGACACGGACCCAGATGCCATGGATGATATTAACAACCTCCATCCAGCAGCTCCGTCCCCTCAGATGAGGTTTGGGGAGTGGGGAGCTGAGGAGGACGACAGCTCGGTTGTGGACTGTGTGTAGGGGATGATTAAAGGAGTAACTGTCAGTTGTTATCATGACACCTACTCCAGCTGCAACACATGGGATGAGGTGTTTGTGTAGTTTGTAAACATGATGGATAGGTCATCTCTGTTCCATGCTGGTGAAATGAATGAGGCTACTTATAACCCTAGCCTTGGAGTGTCTGGCATTTTCATGTTTTACATTCTGAGATGTAAAAATAACATTTTAAATATCCACTGTACATTCTTCAACAGCAAGTTGGTTTTTGTTTTTTTGTCTGGACATTCATCAAGCAACAGCAGCAGTAGCGCACAGGTTGTTCTTGGCACAGGAAGTTGCTGGTTTGCTACCTTCCCGGCAGCAATTTGGGAAATTTATGGCAGAAGTGGAAAAGAGCTGTTTCCTCACTTTAAAAATATAAGTGCCTTGAACACTCACTCACTCATCAGCTGAGTCACTACTGCTGCTGCTGCTGTTCAAGACACTTCCCACCTGGATTATAATCAAGACAAACTTTATGTTACGTTACTGATCACAAGCTTTTTGTAGTTTCACACATTAGTGAGATTTTCTGTTGCATTATTTTCAGTTACTTATTAGGCGTGCTTTTGCCAAAACACTGCGCTGCTCAAGTAGATAGAAATGGATCCAGAGAGCTGTTTCATGCTTCATGTGGGGACAGACCATGTGCATGATGTAGCAGGGCATTACTGACTCATCCAAATATCACAGTATATTTTTTTTTCAAGGCTTTGATCTTGTGCTTTTACACATTTATTAACTTAAATAAAATGTCAGTTAGTCAGGTTAGTGTGCGGATGTCATGCCCAAGAGCGCAGCATGGTCATCTTTATTTCACTCAGCTGCAACAGCTGATTAAACTGTGTCAAAAAGTTTTAGCTTTTTCACTCAAATGCATCATTTTAAAGATAATTTTTCAGCTTTCTTGCCTTTATTTGATAGGATAGTTTAAGATAGAGAGAAGGGACGACTCGCTGTGGTAAGGATTCAGCCTTTTGTACATGGTGTACTCACTTTATTAGGTGAGATACAGGTTGCCCCTTTTAATGCGTCTTTCAAGAGCCGGAAGAAAAACGTCTAAATAATAGCAAATTTAACCAAAACCCAAAATAATATCTGTCTCCTGTCATAATAATTGATGTTATACTGACTCCCAGCTCTACCTCAGTACTCATCCTCGCTGCTGTGCTGTATGTAGTTATTGCAGCACTTTTATCTTGTCTGATTCAAGATTTTAAAGATTATTTTTGTTGAAGTGGAAAGAGGGAGAGAAAGAGGGGATGACGTGCAGCAAAGGGCTGTGGGCTGGCATTGAACCCAAGGCCACTGCAGCAAGGACATAGCCTTTGGGAGGCCTGCTCCGCCCCCTGAGCTATTGGGCACTCATGATTCAAGTTTTTGCTGGTGCATAATTGGGCAGTCACAAACTAAAAGTGTTTATCTGTTCACTTATAGTCCTCTGGTTCCTTCACCTTATTGATTAAGTTGAGAAAATTAGTTGAAACTGTTGCTACAAGTGGATCCAGTCACATCAGATAATCTTGTACTTACTGGGGACCAAAGCACATTTGTGAAATTTATTGTCATACCACAGATGTCATCAATGTTTTCTGTAGTTTATGACTACAAGAATACCATTCCTACCGCAGTCATCAGATTTCTGAGGGTAGCGTGGCTGTGCAGTCTACCCTGAGGAGGCCATTTCTAAGATAAAACGCTAAGATATCATTTTAAGTACATCTGCACTTGTGTGTGTGCGTCTTCATGAAGCATGAACCAGTTTCACACTTCAATCAGCAGCGACCCGATCTGAAGCCCGACTCCACTCTTGTCTTATCTCTTCCTGTCTCTCTGCGGAGCCCTCATCAGTTACACAATCACAATGTTTTCAGTGAAGCGGAAGTTATCTGTGGCAAGAATATCTGAAGATATCCAAACATGCATTTATGTGTTTAGTTACTTGATGAGGGCACAGTCAGTCGGCATCAGCATGCAGCCAGATCAACAGCTTCAGCACTACTTTAATGTTACACAAGTCTTGATTATCATCTCTCTCTCATGTGAACCATATCTTAGCATTCCGTTTTTTTTTGTTTAAGCTGCTACTGTTGGTCTAGAAAGCCTTTCTTTTTCTGGACTTGTATTATTGTAACCAGCCAGTCACTAGCAAATCCTAGCGGACAGATTTTGGTGCTTGCATGTGCATATCTGCTCCTCTGCTGGCGTTGACGCTGTACATAAGAATGTAGTTTTAGGCGTTTTATCTGGATTAATGAGGGTTTAACATTTGTGGAAAAGTTCATGTCACTTTTTAAAGAAAAAAAAAAAAAACGTAGTGTGCTTTGAAAACAGTATGCTAACATACAATGTAATTATATATACTCTTATTAAAACTCTCCCTGATGTTCTTCCTGACGTGACACTGCTTCAGAGTTGACAGCAGAGCATTAATCTTCTCAGCCTCTCGAGCTATTCTGTAGGTCTCTGGTGTCATTTACCATGTATACTGCTATAACGATCTCCATGTAACTATTCTATGTACATTTACAAGTGTGAGTCATTTTAAAAGGCACTCAAGATGTTAAATATCTGTTACTGTATACCCAGAATATGATTTGCCAAGGTAGACTTGACCCCAGATAATCATATTTATTGTTTTTTGTATGACATACAGACAGGGGCTTTGCATGTAACTGAAATGGCATTTCTTCCTAAAAAAAAGTCAGTGTTAAATGTGAAATGAATAACTTTTTTATGCATCTGTGTCCAACATATATCCCACACATCACATTCATCCTGTTACCTGCTGTAAATGTTACTATATTAAAGGGCCTTCTTTATATTTCTTGTGGCTTTTATTCCCTTTATGAAAGGAAGAGGTTTCTTTTAAGATCATAATCGCAGTGAAACTATTAAGTGGATCGACAAGAGGGCAATTAGCTCAAAGCTAAAGCCTCGAGTGCGTCCTAATTTTAGATCATCCCATCAGTTTATCACTTATTACTTTCATTTCAGTTTGTTTCATTGTATCATGACAGGAAAACCGCATTAACCCTGGAGGAGAGTTTTCGCACCGACTGAAACGTTGCCAAACAGTTTGTGTCGGTGCTGTTGACACGCCCAAACACAGGTCTCAAATAACACCTTACTCCTCTCCCGACGCTGAGTAATGACAGCTGTGTTCATACTCACAAACTGCTATTTGAGGTGGCCTTTGGTATGATTACAGAAGCTTAGCAGGGTGGATGTTAACCAAAAAAAGTGAACATGTAGCATTTCATCCTTTTTTTTAACTTCGGTGTTTTGCTTTAGTTGCTGATAAAATAATCTTATTTTCCTTTGATTCTTAAAAAAGTACATATATTGCAGATTTTATGGTTTTATCTGAATTCATAGTGTTGAAGATCACTTTCCAATGTCTTGCACAGCCCAGAATAAATGACCTCTATTATATCACTCTAAGAAAGGTCAGATTCATTAGGGATGGTTTCACATATAGTTCTTTTTAAACAAACCCAACTCAGTCTTCTTAAAGTGTACCAAAAAGTGGACTGATAGAAAAGGGACTCAGTTCTTTTTGTGTGTCAGGGTGTTTTCACACTTTCCAGCCCTCTAAGCGGACTCAGAGCTGTGACTCAGCATTTTTTGCACATATGTGAACACTCAGACCCCTCTGAAGCAAACTGGTTCGCTTCAAGTCCACAGTGTGCCTCACTTAACCTGTGCTCTGTGAACACAAAGTACTCCATGTTCGCTTTGCTCTTTGACATTGTATTTAGCCCTCTAGATCACATGCTGTTGACCTGGGACGCTTGAAAAAACGGACAAAACCGTGTTAGCCTGTAACGCTTGTAAGGACACAGGACGAGGAGTAGTTTGGTTCATGGAAGATACTGCACGTCTCCAGATGTGGAATATAGAATACATCAAATGGCAACAGAAACACTAAGGTTTTCCTCCAATTTTAAGTTCATCTGAAAGCGTGGAGCTTCATAACCGCACTGCAGTGCCATGTCACATTAAAAAAAAAAAAAAGACTTCATTATATATTATAAACAGGCTATAGTGTAATCAGAAAGAGAACTGAGTCCTCTTTGAAATGAACTGACAATGTGAACACAAAAACAAAAGTCCCTTTTTCTGTTGATCCACTTTTTGGTGCACTTTAAGAGGACTGAGTTCGGTTTGTTTTAAAAGGGACGAAGTGTGAAAACACCCTTAAAGTGCACCAAAAAGTGGACCAACAGAAAAGGGACTTTTGTTTTTGTGTTCACGTTGTCAGTTCATTTCGAGGACTCAGTTCTCTTTCTGGTCCACTTCAGCTCTGATGGGGGCTCAGTCCTCTTTCTGTTCACACTATATATATAATATATACAGTACAGGCCAAAAGTTTGGACACACCTTCTCATTCAATGCGTTTTCTTTATTTTCATGACTATTTACATTGTAGATTCTCACTGAAGGCATCAAAACTATGAATGAACACGTGGAGTTATGTACTTAACAAAAAAAGGTGAAATAACTGAAAACATGTTTTATATTCTAGTTTCTTCAAAATAGCCACCCTTTGCTCTGATTACTGCTTTGCACACTCTTGGCATTCTCTCCATGAGCTTCAAGAGGTAGTCACCTGAAATGGTTTCCACTTCACAGGTGTGCCTTATCAGGGTTAATTAGTGGAATTTCTTGCTTTATCAATGGGGTTGGGACCATCAGTTGTGTTGTGCAGAAGTCAGGTTAATACACAGCTGACGGCCCTATTGGACAACTGTTAAAATTCATATTATGGCAAGAACCAATCAGCTAACTAAAGAAAAACGAGTGGCCATCATTACTTTAAGAAATGAAGGTCAGTCAGTCCGGAAAATTGCAAAAACTTTAAATGTGTCCCCAAGTGGAGTCGCAAAAACCATCAAGCGCTACAACGAAACTGGCACACATGGGGACCGACCCAGGAAAGGAAGACCAAGAGTCACCTCTGCTTCTGAGGATAAGTTCATCCGAGTCACCAGCCTCAGAAATCGCAAGTTAACAGCAGCTCAGATCAGAGACCAGATGAATGCCACACAGAGTTCTAGCAGCAGACCCATCTCTAGAACAACTGTTAAGAGGAGACTGCGCCAATCAGGCCTTCATGGTCAAATAGCTGCTAGGAAACCACTGCTAAGGAGAGGCAACAAGCAGAAGAGATTTGTTTGGGCCAAGAAACACAAGGAATGGACATTAGACCAGTGGAAATCTGTGCTTTGGTCTGATGAGTCCAAATTTGAGATCTTTGGTTCCAACCGCTGTGTCTTTGTGAGACGCAGAAAAGGTGAACGGATGGATTCCACATGCCTGGTTCCCACTGTGAAGCATGGAGGAGGAGGTGTGATGGTGTGGGGGTGTTTTGCTGGTGACAGTGTTGGGGATTTATTCAAAATTGAAGGCACACTGAACCAGCATGGCTACCACAGCATCCTGCAGCGACATGCCATCCCATCCGGTTTGCGTTTAGTTGGACGATCATTTATTTTTCAACAGGACAATGACCCCAAACACACCTCCAGGCTGTGTAAGGGCTATTTGACCAAGAAGGAGAGTGATGGAGTGCTGCGGCAGATGACCTGGCCTCCACAGTCACCGGACCTGAACCCAATCGAGATGGTTTGGGGTGAGCTGGACCGCAGAGTGAAGGCAAAGGGGCCAACAAGTGCTAAACACCTCTGGGAACTCCTTCAAGACTGTTGGAAAACCATTTCAGGTGACTACCTCTTGAAGCTCATCGAGAGAATGCCAAGAGTGTGCAAAGCAGTAATCAGAGCAAAGGGTGGCTATTTTGAAGAAACTAGAATATAAAACATGTTTTTAGTTATTTCACCTTTTTTTGTTAAGTGCATAACTCCACATGTGTTCATTCATAGTTTTGATGCCTTCAGTGAGAATCTACAATGTAAATAGTCATGAAAATAAAGAAAACGCATTGAATGAGAAGGTGTGTCCAAACTTTTGGCCTGTACTGTACATATATATATAAAAACATAATTATAAGGCTACGAAAACCAAACGAATTTTATTTTATAGCGATACATACACTTATATAAACATATTAATGGATAGAAGATTCAGATTCAGATTTGACAATAAACCATGCCAAATATTACACACTGGCCCTTTAAGCTCCTTAAAACAAAAAAAAAATCATCTGTGGGACAAGTGGGATTAAAACGTTTTGCCAGGTGAAACAAAAAAATGTGCCACAATCACTTTTTTGAAAACGGTAGATAGATAGCAGATAGATAGATTTTATGTGTTTGTTGTTGCAATACTCATTTTGGCCACAAAGGGCTCACATGTGCCACTACCCCATATTCTAAATAGGATTAGAAGCATTTATGTGTATGTTTTCTTCCAGTAAGTTTTAATCTCCCCATGCACTCTAAACACAAGGTACATATACTGTGTGCAAGCAGGTTATACGCCGATCAGCCAAAACATTAAAACCACTGACAGGTGAAGTGAATAACTTTGATTATTTTGTTCCAATGCATTGTTCTGCTGGGAAACCTTTGGTTCTGGCATTCATGTGGATACCACCACCCACTCAAACACCGTCGCAGACCAAGTACCCCCCCCTCATGGCAACAGTACTCCCCAATGGCATTGGCCCCCCAGCAGGATAAAGCACCATGCCACACTACAAACATCACTCAGGAATGGCCTTAGGAATGTGACAAAGAGCTCAAAGTGTCAATCTGGCCTCCAAATTCCCCAAATCCCAATCTGAATGAGCATCTGTGGCACGTGTCATTAACCCACCTCACAACCCACTGGACTAAATGGATCTGCAGCCAACACACTGGTGCCAGACATCCTGTGTCCATGCCTCGACAGGTCAGAACCAAGTCCGATCCAAGGAGACCCCACCTCTTATGTAGCATTACATAACTTCCTTAACTTAACTTTACTTTCTTTCTAACTGTGCATTCACACCAAAAGCGTCATGACCGTCATAGAGGTATGGGCTCTCCCGGAGCTGTACGAGCCGGTGAAACACACCAACCGAACACAACTCACCGTGGAGTTGCCGGGTTTACAGGACTCTGTGGACCCAGACGGCCTGACAGCTCCGGGCCGCGTGTTTCCTCAGCAAATACGCCGATGCAGTACAAAGGAGGCTTCCAAAAGTGCCATTAATGAGCTCCCGCTTATTTACCACCAATAACATTTCTCAGTGGTCCTACGTGCCAACAGGAGAGTAAAATCATAATTATAAAAGACTCATAAAGGCTATATTGACTGTGTTTATTGGCATTATTTTAATTGTGCAATGAAAGTCATGGAAAATACAAAGTGAAGACATAAATGATATATTTGTTCATCCTTGTAAAGTGAACAGCCGTGTCAGCCTCAATGGACACATCTGCAGCAGCCGGCCCCGCCCCTTTGGCCGCTACAAGCGCCTGCTGGAGCTGCTGCCAGGCAGCATGATGCCAGCGACCTGAGCGACCGCTGGTGCTCATGACGCTTTTGGTGTGAATGCACAGTAAGTTCCTTAGAAAAATGTCCTCTGTTCTTAAGTCATAAATACAAGAGAGAAAACAATTTAGATCAGACTTAGAAAATGGATCAGCAGAATTTTTTTTTTCCCACTTACCAGTGAGGGCTTCCGTAGAAAGCAACTACTTTTATCTGTAACAGTAAATACATTTTTTAAAAATGTCAAATGCAGTGTAGTTAAAAAAATAACGTAATTAGTAGTATAGAACATCATAATTGTATAATTATGTATAATAGTTAGTTACTTTCTGCCAATATTTTTCTAAAGATGACACGTTATTTACCTTCAGCTTGTTTATGAGCATGTTGAGAAACATGTCAATAAGCATGTATATAATAGCTTTAACATTTTAGAGTGCAATTTAAGAAGTTTTAAGCTCAGAGGAGGTGGACAATATTTTAAGTCTAACCATGGGACCCATTTTCAGCAGTTCATGAGTGCTTTCTGTCAGATTTCCTTTCTCCTCTGTCTAATGTCATAATTAAAACTGTTGTGACTTGTTTAGATGCACTTTTCCCTCAGCAGCCACAGAGGTTTTTCACTGTGTTATTTTTTCATGAATCACAAGCTCGGCACTGTGCGAACTCCCACTGCTGCGTTCAGGAAAATATTGTGTTTATGCACCTTCTGCAGCACTTGCTTCAACTTGATGTCATAACTCCCATTTGTGGTCTGTGTTGTTGGGACACGCTTGCAGCCAAGTGAGACTTCAGGTTAACTTCATTTTGTTTTAATGAAAAGAGTGAAATCAATATGTAGGCTCATCATTTTTGGATCAACCAGACGTAGTTGGTCCTCACACCCACTGGGTCAGAGTTTTGGAAGTTAAAAAAACAACTGATGTGTCTTACTCCAATCAGATTATCAACATGTAATTTAGCAGGTATTTCTGCAATTCCTGTCCCACCGCAACAACAACAAAGACATGACAGCAATAAGAGCCATAGTCAGGTCTCAGATTATGAACTATTTCACAAGCACTGCAATAATTTAGACTTCAGCCAAAAATAAACAAAACAAAAATGTTTAATTACTGTTTTCATTTCACATTGTGCAAAGAAAACAAAGTATGCATTGTATTTTTTCTTATTAAACTGTTCTATTGTTTCTTTATGCATTTATTAAATGTAAACTACTACCACCATCTGTTCACATATATCCTGTGCATTCCAGTCTCCATACTACCATACTATATAATATGCCAGAAAAAGATTTAGTATGTCCCAATACATAGTATGTCAAAAATACCAGGATGTTCTACTGATTTTGCAGTATGCACGCCAGCATGCTTTTCTGGCAATTCTAACCCACAATCCTCTGCACAGCTGACGATACGTCACATCGACTGATCCGCAAACAGATGACTAGTCAAACAGTAATAATAGGAATACTGATTGTTTAATGAACAAAATAATCATAAATATTGCAAACAACAAAAGGACATAACTATAAAAATAACAATGACAGAGAACTGCAGATAAAACATTTTATAATCTTCAATCTGTGCTGTTATAATTTTCAAAACAAGCTACATACATTGCAAAGTAACAACAGCAGAGCTCTCTGGGTTGGTCTTTGTCTCTCTGGCAAACTCCGCAGGTGGTGTTAGTTTAAAGTTATGAGAAAGTAGTTTGTCCTGATTGTGTGCATACTGCATGCAACAGTACATACTTATATATATAGCTGCAGTACCTACTAAAAGTAAAAAGTATGTGATTCGGAACATACCCCTGCTCTCTGACTCATGTCAAAGAGGTCACAAGATGGTCAACAAGTTGGGAAAAAACAAATATTTTTGCCCCTTTTTTTGGATATATGTCTTTGTCTTATGTGCTTTTTTCATGTAAAAAATGTAGATGATTTTTTTCACATCAGGCTTCTAAAATTATTCAAATACAACAATTAAGACAGTGAAAGGGGCACAAGCAAAAAAGGGTTTGGGGCCTCTGACTTTAATGATCACAGCAAGACTGTCATTTTTATTTCTAAAGTTTTCTCCTCAATCAGATGAACGGATTATGTCTTTGCGACTACCTATAATGTAATGAGTAAGAAAAAAATCTCATGTCAGACCAGCCTTATGTTTAGAAGAGCTAAATAACAGCCTAAGGACAATTGTGGCTTATATAACAGTATGTTCATTACTACTTTTTATCTTATATCTTCTAGATGTGTCAGAGGCTTATTCCAGCTCCCTGTGAATAGATTATGATGTTTACATGTGACATCTTGAATATTATTTGAGAATCCTAAACAGTATTTAATGTAAACACACTGTGGGATGGACCAGGATGATCACGAGCAACCTCTGAGTATAAGCCTGAGTCTCAGAGAGAACAAAGACAAAGAGCAAAGTGAACCTGGTGCGCTTTGTGTTCACAAGGCACAGGTGAAGTGAAGCACAATGTGGATTTTTAGCGAACGGAATTCAGACCACCTTGTTCACTTCAGAGGGGTCTGAGTTCCGTTTGCTACAAGTCCGCATTGTGCTTTGCCATTGTATTTAGCCCTCTAGATCACATGCTGTTGCACTGGGACGCTTGAAAAGACAGACGAAACCGTGCCGGCCTGTAACGCATGCAACGGTCTACAGCACAGAAACACTAAGGTTTTCCTCCAATTCTAAGTTCATCTTAAAACAAGAGGCTTCATAACCACACTGCAGCGTCAAGGTAAAAACATAATTATACCAATATACAGTACAGGCCAAAAGTTTGGACACACCTTCTCATTCAATGCGTTTTCTTTATTTTCATGACTATTTACATTGTAGATTCTCACTGAAGGCATCAAAACTATGAATGAACACATGTGGAGTTATGCACTTAACAAAAAAAGGTGAAATAACTAAAAACATGTTTTATATTCTAGTTTCTTCAAAATAGCCACCCTTTGCTCTGATTACTGCTTTGCACACTCTTGGCATTCTCTCCATGAGCTTCAAGAGGTAGTCACCTGAAATGGTTTTCCAACAGTCTTGAAGGAGTTCCCAGAGGTGTTTAGCACTTGTTGGCCCCTTTGCCTTCACTCTGCGGTCCAGCTCACCCCAAACCATCTGGATTGGGTTCAGGTCCAGTGACTGTGGAGGCCAGGTCATCTGCCGCAGCACTCCATCACTCTCCTTCTTGGTCAAATAGCCCTTACACAGCCTGGAGGTGTGTTTGGGGTCATTGTCCTGTTGAAAAATAAATGATCGTTCAACTAAACGCAAACCGGATGGGATGGCATGTCGCTGCAGGATGCTGTGGTAGCCATGCTGGTTCAGTGTGCCTTCAATTTTGAATAAATCCCCAACACTGTCACCAGCAAAACACCCCCACACCATCACACCTCCTCCTCCATGCTTCACAGTGGGAACCAGGCATGTGGAATCCACCCGTTCACCTTTTCTGCGTCTCACAAAGACACGGCGGTTGGAACCAAAGATCTCAAATTTGGACTCATCAGACCAAAGCACAGATTTCCACTGGTCTAATGTCCATTCCTTGTGTTTCTTGGCCCAAACAAATCTCTTCTGCTTGTTGCCTCTCCTTAGCAGTGGTTTCCTAGCAGCTATTTGACCATGAAGGCCTGATTGGCGCAGTCTCCTCTTAACAGTTGTTCTAGAGATGGGTCTGCTGCTAGAACTCTGTGTGGCATTCATCTGGTCTCTGATCTGAGCTGCTGTTAACTTGCGATTTCTGAGGCTGGTGACTCGGATGAACTTATCCTCAGAAGCAGAGGTGACTCTTGGTCTTCCTTTCCTGGGTCGGTCCTCATGTGTGCCAGTTTGGTTGTAGCGCTTGATGGTTTTTGCGACTCCACTTGGGGACACATTTAAAGTTTTTGCAATTTTCCGGACTGACTGACCTTCATTTCTTAAAGTAATGATGGCCACTCGTTTTTCTTTAGTTAGCTGATTGGTTCTTGCCATAATATGAATTTTAACAGTTGTCCAATAGGGCTGTCGGCTGTGTATTAACCTGACTTCTGCACAACACAACTGATGGTCCCAACCCCATTGATAAAGCAAGAAATTCCACTAATTAACCCTGATAAGGCACACCTGTGAAGTGGAAACCATTTCAGGTGACTACCTCTTGAAGCTCATGGAGAGAATGCCAAGAGTGTGCAAAGCAGTAATCAGAGCAAAGGGTGGCTATTTTGAAGAAACTAGAATATAAAACATGTTTTCAGTTATTTCACCTTTTTTTGTTAAGTGCATAACTCCACATGTGTTCATTCATAGTTTTGATGCCTTCAGTGAGAATCTACAATGTAAATAGTCATGAAAATAAAGAAAACGCATTGAATGAGAAGGTGTGTCCAAACTTTTGGCCTGTACTGTATAGCAAGGGCCTTGCTTTAGAGAGGTTGCCATCTTGCGCCGCCATGTATGTACGGCAGACCGAGTGGACGATCCAGCCAGCCAGAGAACGTGTTTCGCGTGTATAAATAAACCAACGAAGACAGCGGAAGGAAGGAAGGAGGAGGAGGAAACAGCAGAGAGTGTTAGTAGTTCGTAGATAGAGAGTAGTGAAAAGTTTTTTTTAGTTATAAAGTTTGCGAATGGACCACACTTACCACGCAACAGGAGAGAATGAACCCGAACTGTCATCTGCGAGGAAAAGAAGACGCAACTTCACTCCTTGTGATGTACTCTCTGCGGCGCTTTCCCTCCTGATGATATATCTCCCCAATGATGGTAGCACCGAATCCTATTCTGTGCAGCAAAATGTGAGCGGAAGATTCAGCCTCTCTTCTCGCCTGCTCAGCATCCAAGTTCCTCATCTGTATGCTCCGGCTCTGTATGTCTGCTACAAGAAACTCTTCAAAATTGCGTTCAAAGTCGTCCATTGCAGCTACTATAGTCCGGAGATATTGCTAGGCTAAATAAACAGCGAGCTCTGTTTACAGGCTACGCTGTCAGTCAGTGTGCGGGCTGGAGATTGGTGGAGCAGAGAGGGGAGGGGGTCCCCACTTAGAATGGTAAACGAGTATGTGTGTATGAAGTGTGTGTGTTACGCTAGAAGAGTCAGAGTTTGGGACGGAGTCTTTTACCCCCTGGAGTGTTACCGGAGTTTTTGGAGTGCTCAAATAAACTGGCCTTTTTCCCAAACGCTCCTCTGGTCTCCTGCTCGTGAGGGATTCATTACAATATCGTAACATGGCTTAGATTTCTAAATAAACAGTCACCTCATCGCTAGATAGACCTACTCCTGAAAAACTCTTGTCTGCGCAAGGCTTTTTGTCCCTACGAGGCCACTGTCATTTACCCAATGGGAGGGGTGAGCGAGTGAGCCCTGCAATCTAGAATTTGACCACTGATGTCACTGTTTTCAACGGTTTTCAACCCATTTTACACACTGGCCCTTTAAAAAAGATTATCTGGGCAAAACCTTTTTGTTTTTAAGTCATAAACACAAGTCAGAAAACTATTTAGATCAGCCTTAAGGCCTTTCCACACTGAGTCTTTTTTTTCGGATGTCTTTTTTAATCCGTCATCTGAAAAAAAATCATCACACACATTTCCTCATTTGCCTCTCTCCGCTGGAGTTACCTATCAGGCAATCACCACTCCCTCCCTGTCTTTCATGTGGCATTGCAGCTACATGAAGGGGCGGAGTTGTCCTCCCTCTCTGTCCTCCACATCCTCCTCATCATCCACCTGAATATTACTGTCTGACCTGTTGAACGTGAGCTATCTGAGTCATGAAAGGATTCTGTGCACCCCGTTCCTCTGTCTTGGCGCGGCTGTGTCCCACCGCCACTTTTTCTTCACTGATTCTTGGTCAAACGTCTCTAAAGGCTCTGACGGACGCAAAAAATACAAAAAACTGAACCTCTTCCAAAAATTTTAATGATGGACTCAGTGTGCCTACATGACATAATGTGAGGTGGAATTTATTTTTAGACATGTGGCAATGTCAGACGAAAAAAAAAACCGACTCCATGGGCAAAGGCCTTTAGAAAATGAATCACCAAATTTTTTATCCTTACTTGCCTCTCTGGGCTTCTGTACTTTGCAGGGAAGGATTTTTAAAACACTGCTTCAAACAAAATACTGTTTTAAAGTTAAAATACACTGACAGGGGCCGTTCTGCTGCATACTGAGTACTTTTGTTTTTCTTTCGAAACTTTATGTAGCCTAATTTTTGCTGTTCTACTTATGTACTTTTAATCAAATAAAACTGTGAATGCAAGAGTTTTATGCGTAATACAGTATTAGTACATTGTGGTAATGATATTTTTGGTTACGTAAAAGTTATGAATACTTCCACTACCATCATCAGATAGATGTTGACAGCTGGTTTTATCTTTAGGTTGTGTAATACAGATGTTTATTTCTGTCCGCTGTTTGTCATTAGTGTCATGAGTGACGCTAAGGTTTCAGCTTCCAGAAGGGAAGTGATTATGTTGTACTAATAATAATACTTGGGGATAGTTTATGCGTGACCTACAATGTATTTGCATTCTGTGTGTGTGTGTGTGTGTGTGTGTGTGTGTGTGTGAGTGTGTTTCTTGGCAGCCGATGATGCAGTGATGGCGAGTAGCAGAGGCAGAGAGAAATGTGAGAGCGGCCTGTGAACTCTCTGCAGCCACATGCAGTCATTTCCTCAGAGACTGAAGGTAAACACTCACTTTTTGGAGAGGAAGTGACTCAACTCGCTCTCATTTTCTCTTTCTCATTTTCACCCCTTTCTCACGTGAATCCAAACAATGGCTGGGCCCCGTGATCCTAACTGTGCCAGACCTTTTAACTGTTGTGTGTGGTTGATGCTGACAGAAGTGGCACAGTTCAGCTGAAATGACATCAGATGTTCTGCTCAGTTAATTAGTTTTCTTTACTGTATTACATCATGGTTTTATTTACATCATTTATACTTTCTGAAGGACATTTTTAATCTTCATTGAAATTTATCTGACTAGTTACTAACTTTGCAAAAAGGTTTACACACAGGAAGCTCATGGTGCATTGTTGAAGTTTAAACCAACCACCAGTGTATGGAGTATTGAGACCGCCCGTAACAACAAAACATCTATTAGGTTTTATTCACTTAATTAAGGCTTTCACTTTTGATTTGATTCATTGTGACATGATACAATACGGTGTGATGCAATGGCATGCAGTGCCATAGGATGCGATATGATACGCTATGCTATGATACAAGATGATACGGTGTGATACAATGCAGTGCGATGTGATATGATGTGATGCGATATGATACGATATGGTGTGAGATGATGGCATGCAGTGTCATACGATACAATACGGTGTGATACGATACGGTGTGATATGATAGGATATGATACGATATGATGTGATGTGATGCCATTTGATACGGTATGATGTGATACAATGGCATGCGGTGCCATACGATGTGATGTGATACGATACGATGTGATGCGGTATGATACACTGTGATACAGTGTGATGCAATGGCGTGCTATGTGGTGTGATGCGATTCGATACAATACAATTCGATTCTATTTGATACGATATGATACTATACGGTGTGATACAATGCAATACAATGCAATGTGAAACAAGACAATACGTTATGATATGATACGGTGTGATACAATGCGATACGATACGGTATGGTGTGATACAATGCGATACGATACAATACGATGCACTTTATTTTCCCCGTAGGGAAATTTGTCTTGGACTAAGGTATTGCTGCTTTACAATAATATTCCAGAAGAAATGAAAAGCATACACTATAGAAAAAACATATAAACATTCTACACAACATCAACAGTATTGCAAATCAGCTACTCATGTATTGCACATAACACCAACACACAACGGAGCACCATAAACAAAACACAACACAGCCTCTAAGCATCAAGGGACATTATTTAAAATCTTAATTGAGGTTGGCACCAATGAATTTTTAAAATGGTTCAGTTTAAATATGGGCATCCTGTATCATATGCCTGAAGGTAATCTAAATTAATCTACGTTTTACTGCTTATCATTTTTATTTAGGTTAAATTTTGGTGGTGAACTTTTGATTTAAATTTGGTGTATTTCTATTTTGGTATTGTGGCGTTGAGCTTTTTGTCTATCTTTGGAAAAAGAGGTGATCACGTCTTTGATCTGACATGTTGCATAGGGCAACAGAAATTATTTTTGTGGTTTGCCAGTTTGTACATCACAGTGAAATTTGCAATACACTGACATGATGAGTGATATCAGATAAACTGACCTGAGGACTCATCCCAACATGAAACACATCTGTGCAGCTGTAGAGCAGATGTCACATTTTTCTCTGAATGTTGAACCATCCTGAGACAAAAACCAGATGTCCACCCAGCTGCATCCATACAGGTGGAGGAACTCCTGAGACTGCTGACCTCAGCATGACCCTGACGACCCATATCAGAATATGTCTGCACATTTTGACAGAGGTGTGCACTTGAGTCACAAATGTGAAAACTAGACCTAACATAAGCAAAAAAGACTTCCAACTTGACCTGAACTTTAACACCAGTGACTCATAACTTCACTTGGACTTGAACCTTTTGGTTTGAAAATACTTGAAACCCTCCCCACAGTCCAAAGATTGAAAGGTACTGTATGTTATTTAAAAAGTGTGCCGCAAATCAGTTAATTTTCCTTAATTTCCTCAATCAGCTAACATTAACATTATTCAATCCCAGCAAGTCAACACTGAATTCCCCAGATGATTCACTTTGTTTAAACCAATCTGGCAACATCCAGTCAATTTCAGGAGAGAACCATGAAGAACTAACATTACTTTACTGAGCCCCAGTTGCAAAAATGTTGAAGATAATTTAGTTCACACACAAAAACTGCATGATAGTCAACAATAAACAAATTCCAGTATGCAAAACATGCAGATTGAACATTACAGTAAGAAACGCATCAACTTCCAAACTTTTTTAACAAATACATCAAAATTTTAAAAGGCATTCATGATTTTTGCAAATTGAATATATTATCACTCTGTTGTTTAAGTGCCATTAAACTATGTGAAGACGTAATGAATTGTTTAGGACTCAAAACCCAAAGTTCAGTCACAAACACTTTACTCAAAGAAAACTTTATTTCCACTTGCGAGAGCACACCTCTCTGCCCTTCCACATGCAAATGAGGAAAGTCTGTGGCAAAAAGAGCAAACATCCCTGCCCTTCCATGCGCCTACATGGAAAGCCTAAGGCAGGAAGAGCAGCAGCAAAGACCCCCGGGATGGAACAGAGCAGCATCAACGACAAACAGACACAACATGAAAAGGAGGAGCTGGGGTGGAGGCGGGTTGCAAAGTGGCTTGCAGAGGAAGGAGCAAAAGTAGGCAGGCTAAAGCAGTTTAAATAGGGCGCCAAAGTGATCCATAAAAGTAGAGTTACCAGATTCTTCTTTTCTTAGTTCAGTTTTTAAACTTTATTTCATCTTTAAAAAACACTGCCTCCTTGCTGTTAATTAGATGCAGGAGGCACTGTAACTCACTTTGCTAATTATAACTGCACGCGGTATTTAGTGGAACTCATTGCTCTATGATTCACCTCATCTTTCTGAGCAAACAATAATAACGTGGTTAAAAAAAACCCATTAACTTAAACATGTTACAGTCAGGACCACTTTAGTCAAACAAAAATGTATTTCCAGTAGTTGATGGTATGGCTCTGATCTGGGGCCTCTCTGCCCTTCCTTGCACCTACGAGGAAAGACTGTGGCAAATAGAGCAATCCTCCCTGCCTTTCCATGTAGGCCAGAGCAGTTTAAACAGGGCACCCTGAATGAGATTCGCCAATTGGTTGCATAGAAAGGAATCATGTGATCTATCAGCTGACTCCCTTCCATCAATCAGCTGTTGTTTGTGATCAGCTGATTTAGCTGGGATATGAGCTGAGCTTGACTTTGTGTCCTGCCTGAACTAACTATGCTCAATTTAGGACTTGAAACTTACTTGTGACTTGCAAAACTATGACTTGGTGCCACTTCTGAAGCCTGAAACTTTAAAGACTTCTTTTGATTGATGTATTATAGTTATAGTTAAGTTATAGATGAGGTTGGGTGTCAACACTGAGCTGATCAAACAAACAAAACAATATATTTTCTAATAAGTAATACAGAGATGATGCAGGTCCCTAAGTCCAGGGGCAGTCATTAGTAAAGAGGGGTTGCTGACTGATCAGTGTCCATAGTCACGGGCTCATTTTAATACCTTTATAAATCAGGAACTACCCAAACTTAAAGGTGCGATATATTACATGTCAGTATTTTTTTATTCTCAGAGTGACACACACAGCTGTGCAGCTATGATTTGCACAGAGGGGTCTGTGCGGGGGCGGCAGAGGAGAGGAGAGGAGAGAGCAGAGGAGGGGGTGTTAGGGAGAAATAACCAACAAGGAAACCACTTTCAGCTTTGCTCCTGCACCGCCTGGCTGGCCCGCAGCCAGGTTTCTCCAGAGAGGGTTGGCTCACCCCTTCTCCTCTCCTCCCTCTCCTCCCTTCTTTCTCTCCCAAACCCACATACGCACTCTCTCCAACTCTCCAAAGCAACAGGGCGAGAAGGAGAAGGAGAAGAAGAAGAAGGAAGAGCGACAAAAAGCGAGGGCAACTTTTCAATCTCACAGCAACAAGGGCAACAAGAAACTTCTTAAAGATGTCAGACGTGTCGGTTTTGCAGACGGATCACTTGGGAACGCGAGGGAAGTGATTTTTTTCCCTTAAGGAGAAACAGGAGGGGAGGACGCGCTTTTTTTTCCTCCGCCGTATGAGACGTCAAAAATCTGCCTCGGTTAACAAAGCAGGCGCCTCTGATCTGGAGCTGAAGCCGCCAGCTTTGTGATTTAATGTCCCCGGGTCTCTGTGGAGGGCAGTGAAGGATGCCAGGATGCCCACTCTGATCTCCCATCTGCTTGTCATCTGGCTGAGCGTCCACAGGCTGGTGTGGTGCACGGAGCGCTCCTCCACACGGGAGCGCTTCAAGGTGGTCATCGCTCCTCTTATCTGCAAGCGGATCTGCCTGAAGGGACAGTGTCAGGATACCTGCGAGCAGGGCAACAACACCACGCTGATCGCGGAGAACGGGCAGGCGGCCGACACGCTCATCGGACAGGGCTTCAGGGTCGGTGAGTGAAACAATGCTGTTTATTTACCAGGGGATATAATTAGGCCGCTGCGATTAACTAATGGTGCTGCTCCGACCTCTGGGTTTATACTTTCTCCTCTGTGGAGCCTCTGGAGAGCTGAGGGAGGCCTGTTGGTGCTCATAAACACACTTCTTATGGAGATATGCTTTATGTCCTGTCAAGATAATCAACTATCACTGTAATTTTGCTCACATTCAGCTGTATTTCAGACATATCCTGGAGGAATAACTACTTTAAATGGTTAAATCAGACAATAAAAGTGCTATAACTGCTATGAAACTCCATAAAATGCTCAGACTTGGCACAGTTTTAATATTACCATAAGGCTGTGGTGGAAAAACTAACTGCTTAATTAAATAAAAATGGAAACTTTTGGTCCACTCCAAGGAAAAGTCCTGCAATCAGATTCCTCCTTAAGTAAAAACACAGCAGTGGGACTATTATCTATCAGCGAGGCCTAAAAGTAAAAGTGCTCCCAATGCAGATTGAGTTCAGTGTCATTTCAGTGTCTTTCAGTATTAAAGTGTTGATGAAGTGAAGCTGGTTCAAAGGGTGAGGAAGCTAACATTGTAACAAGGGCATAAGTTTTGTGGGGGACACTGTCACTTTCCCAGTGGATCTGGAGGTATGCCTTTTGGACAACCTCTTAAATTCTAATATCAGACATAGCTATTTCATCAAGCTTAAAGAAATCCTACTGGCTATTGCCGAAAATGTTTTGCAGTGTCAAATCACCCATTGCCTGTTGGATAGCTGTGACTCTCAGAAGTGAATAGTTACATACCTCTAGAGAAAATAACGTACCCACTAAAGAATAAGATGCACTCTTTCTATAAAATATGGCAACCTTTTATTAACTATATGGAGAATCTCCCATCTCATATGATTTAATGACTGTCTGCATGTTCTCTGTATTGTCACCACACTAGTATTATAATAGTATAATAGCATAGTATAACACATTTTTTCCCAATAATTTTGTAGTGTACGACTTAATTTTCATAGTAACATTTTTATTTGCGTTTTTACGTGCCACTTTGTTTTATTGTCTGTTAATTTATTTTCGAAGCATTCGTAATGTAAAATTGGCATTTGTGTACTGTCAGTTTGTGACTGCGTGCTTTGTATATTTGAAAAACTAAACTAAAATATTCCAAAAAACGTGAAATGGAGAGGTTTGGGGTCCTCCTGCAGAAAATTTGAGCATTGAACACTAAATTCCGGCATTGTGGTAAATTTTTATGCACCAATTTGTGCCTTTTCCACATCAATTTGTGGTGTAAATGTCTTTAATTTTGTCAAAATTATTGTTTTCAGTAAGGGGGATACATACACACATGTTCTAAACATTGGATGGGGAGTGTGTACCCAGCGTACCCCCCGAAATCTACACCAATGCACCTGCCAAATATCTTCTAAGTACAGCTGTCAAATTTTGTGTAAAAAGTACAAATATGACCTCTGTAATTTCATGGAGTAAAGTAGAAAGTCTTTTAAACTGAAATAATCAAATATAGTACAAATACTGTGTCACAAAATAGTGCTTGAGTACAGTATAGCTAAATCATTGAGGCCTTTATTCCCATAAAAAGATCCTATCTTCTTTATAGCGCACACCAGTTTGACACCAGCTGCTCAGATCCACTATGAATACATGTCATTAAGATTCATGTCAAGCGAGTATAAACTCTGCTCCACAAATAAATAGGTGGCTAAGGCGAGGTGAGCCGGGTTTACCCTTCACTGCATCGCTGGAAAATGTTTCCATGTTGCACTTTAATTACTGAGGCATGGCTCATTACATAGCATATAAATGTACTCCTAAGATCTATATACTCCCCCCCCCCCGACTCCAGTGTCTGGTTGGCATGAGTGGAGCCTTTCTGCGCTGTATCAGATCAGCTGTGGTGAGAAGTGGAGCCTCGCAGTCTCAGGCCCAGGACTGGATTTCACTGCCGCTCTTTTCTTTTAGTCACTCAGAGAATAAGGTATTACATGTTGAATGACAGTCTGAGTTGCTCATCTATGATAAAAAAGGAGCTTCATCTTCTCATTGACGTGTCTGTAGTGGAATTTAGTGCCGGTCAGTTCTCTCTTTGTACCAGCAGATGTTAATTATGAGTCACTTTATCACTTTTCACCAAAATAATGCAACATAGATTGGTTTAAATTCCTGTGTGGTACAAGTCTAAAATGATAAATAATAGATAACAGCTGTGCTTCAGAGCCAGCTTAATGTGATGCAACAGCTTCATATTTCTGTTGACATCACACTGGCACCAGAACCATCTTCCTGTCTCCTCAGTTTTTCAGGAAATGAAGCAAACGCAACTGAAACACTCCTCAAATCCCCAAACTGTCCAACTTCAAAACCCTTGTTTTTTTATCCTAAATTTTTAATGGTGATTTTTTTCCCAGGGTTTACCAGTCATGTTTGTGTGGGTGGATTTTAAAGCAGTAGCTAAGATGCAGTACTACTTAGTTAAAAATGTCTCTTAAGCCAGTGGTTCCCAACTGGTGGGTCATGGGTCCATTCTGAATGGACAGCAAGTGACTTGCAAATGTGTCAAGTTTGTGATAAAACACTTTATTTTTTTGTACAGTGAATTTCCAACAAGGAGTTTTTATTTTAAAGTGCCGTTTTCTGTTGTAGAGTGAGTGACTAACAGACAGCTACTTGAAAGAGACAGCAAACTAGCTCGACGACATGGCCCAACGTAAGTATGACGCTGAGTATATTAAACTGTGGGACCTCGAAGGAATGACTAAGGAGAAATCTGGACCCTGTGGCTGGACCAGTTGGGAGCTACTGTCTTAAGAAATGCCTTACATTCATCTGTGGCTGAAAGCTAATAAGGGACTTGGTAAGAACTTGAGGAACACTGAGAGCGCAGACCTTCACCAAGGCCAAAAGCCCCATCTCGTAATGTTAACCAACAGCCCTGTCTCACTCTGAAGTTGTCAAAATCCGGCGCTTAGACAGTGAGCTGCAACATCAGACAATGACAAGGCGAAAGTCAGAGTAGGGCGGGCGGTAGTGGTGGTTGATGGGTCCATTAAACACTGACTTTTACTCAAGAGAGCGGTGTTCGCGTCCCGTAAGATTATAAAGCCAAAAACTGTTCTTTTTTCCTAAACCTAACCACGCGTTTTTATTGCCTAAACCTAACCACGTGCTTTTGTTGCCTTAACCTAACCATGTGTTTTTGTTGCCTAAACCTAACCACGTGTTTTTGTTGCCTAAATCTCACCACGTGATTTGTTGCCTAAACGTAACCATGTGTTTTTATTGCCTAAACCTAACCACGTGCTTTTGTTGCCTTAACCTAACCATGTGTTTTTGTTGCCTAAACCTGACCACATGCTTTTATTGCCTAAACCTAACCATGTGTTTTTGTTGCCTAAATCTCACCGCGTGATTTGTTGACTAAACGTAACCATGTGTTTTTATTGCCTAAACCTAAACATGTGCTTTTATTGCCTAAACCTCACCACTTCCTTTTGTTGCCTAAACCTAGCCATGTGTTTTTGTTGCCTAAACCCAACCACGCGTTTTTGTTGCTTAAACCTAACCACATGCTTTTGTTGCCTTAACCTAACCATGTGTTTTTGTTGCCTAAACCTAACCACATGCTTTTATTGCCTAAATCTCACCACGTGATTTGTTGCCTAAACGTAACCATGTGTCTTTATTGCCTAAACCTGACCACGTGCTTTTGTTGCCTTAACCTAACCATGTGTTTTTGTTGCCTAAACCTGACCACATGCTTTTATTGCCTAAACCTAACCATGTGTTTTTGTTGCCTAAATCTCACTGCGTGATTTGTTGCCTAAACGTAACCATGTGTTTTTATTGCCTAAACCTAAACATGTGCTTTTATTGCCTAAACCTCACCACTTCCTTTTGTTGCCTAAACCTAGCCATGTGTTTTTATTGCCTAAACCCAACCACGTGTTTTTGTTGCCTAAACCTAACCACGTGCTTTTGTTGCCTTAACCTAACCATGTGTTTTTGTTGCCTAAACCTAACCACATGCTTTTGTTGCCTAAATCTCACCGCGTGATTTGTTGCCTAAACGTAACCATGTGTTTTTATTGCATAAACCTAAACATGTGCTTTTATTGCCTAAACCTCACCACTTCCTTTTGTTGCCTAAACCTAGCCATGTGTTTTTGTTGCCTAAACTCAACCACGTGTTTTTGTTGCCTAAACCTAACCACGTGTTTTTGTTGCCTAAACCTCACCACTTCCTTTTGTTGCCTAAACCTAGCCATGTGTTTTTGTTGCCTAAACCCAACCATGTGTTTTTGTTGCCTAAACCTAACCATGTACTTTTATGGCCTAAATCTAACCATGTGTTTTTGTTGCCTAAACCCAACCACGTGTTTTTGTTGCCTAAACCTCACCACTTTCTTTTGTTGCCTAAACCTAGCCATGTGTTTTTGTTGCCTAAACCCAACCATGTGTTTTTGTTGCCTAAACCTAACCATGTACTTTTATGGCCTAAATCTAACCATGTGTTTTTGTTGCCTAAACCTAACCATGTGCTTTTCTTGCCTAAACCTACCCACATACTTTTATTGCCTAAACCCAACCACTTCCTTTTGTTGCCTAAACCTAACCACATTCTTTTGTTGCCTAAATCTAACCATGTGTTTTTGTTGCCTAAACGTAACTACGTTTTTGTTGCCTATACCCAACCACATACTTTTACTGCTAAATCCAACCATGTGTTTTTGTTGCCTAAACCCAACTATGTACGTTAGCTGTGAGGGAAAAAAAATGTAAATCCACATTGTTGTACTGGCGTAGTGCTTTTATTTTGAAAGAGACAGTATGTAATTGGTAAATTTCCTGTGAAAACAGAAGTGTATTTTGAAAGAAGACAATACATGTAACAGATTTAACTCGGCATGGCGTCCCAGAAAGTCAACAACCAACGCACCCAGGGTACCTTTCACGTCATGTCTGGACGTCATATCTGGATGTGAAAGGTCCGTGACCAAACGTCGACATGTGACGAGGTCAGAGTGAGAATGTGTTTTAACGAACATGAAAAATAACTTGTGTATCCACCCTGTGATTCAGATCTGCTCTAAAATTTAATATGCTCTTCCTGGTCCAGTTTCATGAAAACCGAGCCAGTAGTTTTTCCATAATCCTGCTGACAAACAAACAAACCCAACTGAAATCAAAACCTCCTTTGCGGACGTAGTAAGTCAGGAGCAAGTTATTGTCTCTACGTTGTATGATGTGGTACTTCTAACACACAGTTTTGCAGTCCAGAGAGGTTGACGTTGGTTACACAGATGTTGCTTCTCCAGCTGTTTTCGTTGGTTTGCCCATGTGGAAGTGAGCAGGCTGGATTTAATCGAGGTCAAGTGAATCCTACTTGTAGCGCCTTGACAGTATTGTTCCTTCTTGACACCACACAGTGCTGTGGAGTCAGAGAGTTGGCTCGGCCACCAGTCCTCCCTCCTCTCCTCCGATTTCTTTGTGTTGCATCACGTTTTGGAGCTTCTGTGTGAAATAATTCAAGAGAGACATCCGAGATTCCTGGAATACCTCATGATGCTTCACATTTGGTCCAGATAGTGAAGCCCTGCGGTCACCTGTCCTGGTTTCACAGTCAAAGTATATGAAAAGGTCTTGAGTGTATGAGTTTCGTGCGGCAGGGGATAGAGGGTTCAGCTCGGAGAGGAGACGTGTGTTGTTCAGTGCGAGGGCTGGAATGTGGTGTGGACAAGTGGAAATTTCTCTCTCCCGTGTTAAAACGGCCATGGCTGTAGCAGCAACAATATGAAGACTTTTCCATATTTGAGCTGTCGTGACGTCGGCGCAGTGCAGCCTAATCTGAGTCAACCTTTCCTCAAAAGAAAAGTAGATCCTGCCAGTGTGTGGAGAATACCTTTCAGTACGTGGCCTTCAATATGTTCAAGGATTTCCACAGTCTGTATAGTTATTGTCTGAATTCAGCTGGAATTTTGTGGACGAGCAGGCGAAGGACCAAGAAGCAGTCAGGTTTTTAGCAGTGATCTGGATCTGGGATTTCTGCCAACAGATGAATAATTTTTATGGCCATTATGTTGAAAGTAATAGAGAAAGAAAGTTCATTGGACAGGTCAACATGATAAAGTGACCAGAAGCCCGGGGATAAGAAACCGGGGCCATTGCTCTTATATTGTATACATCTGTTTCCAAAACATACATTTTGAATAAATAAATGTAACCTTAAATTTAAGTTGGATGAATGATATCCCAGAGTGAAATAGCTGTGGCGCAAAGTGGAGGACATATTAGTGTTGGCAGAGGTTTGTGCTGCCAATGAGTTTTTATGTTTTTTTTTTTTTTTTTTTAACATTGTTTATTTTATCTGACCAGCTGTCCAAAAACCAAAAGCATTACAGTTAGAGTGATATGAAAAAGCAAACAAATCCCAGATTTTATGTGTTTCTGACAAATAGCCATGCTGGCAGTGTGCCTCCGTGGATGGCAAATCTGTCCATAGGTCAGCCAGCTAGTTCAACCATTTGGTCCAGATCATGGATTGTATAATAAAGATGGACAATATGACAGCGCCCCAAAAGTGAAGCCAAAACATCTCGATTGCCCCCTGGTGGCTGGCTGCAGTACAGGTCATATACCCTGCCACCATTAGTAGGCAAAGCATACATCAAATAAATGCTTTCCAAAAATGGTTTGTATCATTTTCGGAAGTTCTTATGATATCGATTTATAGCCAAGTGTTTTGGTTATAACTTGTTATGTGATGCTAGAAAAAGTTTGAAGGGTTTGATCTCATGATTGACAGCTGTTGGTGCCAGTCATGGATGTATAAAGAAAACTGGATACAGCACTGGAGGCAGACCTTCATTCATTCCGGTGAAAGTTGCTCAATGGCAAATGAAGCCAAATGGCGGCTAAGTGCAGCCGAGCAGCTAACTTCCGGTTTAGCCCTTGTCTAACATGAATGGGGATAAAAAGATTTAATTGTGCAGCTCTTGCAGACTTTTTAAATGTTATCGGACCGAATGGATCAAATCCCGGTGGTGAAATGAATCTCCAAAAAATGTATCCACTGATTTACAGATGTCTCTTTACCAATGTAAGTCTATGGGAAAAGTCCTTTTGAGTCCCGTGGCATCGCGCGATGGACATTTAAGTTGTAACTCCACATTTGGCCACTAGTAAAATTGGCTTCAAAGCCTGAAGCTGTTCCTAGGGGCTCAGTGCCAATTGATGCTCTTTGCGATCAATGGCGCTGCTCGCTGTTGGTTGGACGGCAGGAGCTAAATAACGTGGAGACTGCGACTGTGCAGATTCTGGCTCCAAATGATGTTGTTAGCTCAAGATGGTAGCAGCCGTATCAGGGATATTCAGGCTTCATTTTTGTATAGAGAGTGTAAGTGAGGTTTTTCCATCTGTATACAGTCATTGGTCTGCATTGAAATATCTCAACAATTATTGTATGAATTGCCACGATGTTTCGTAAAGACTTTCATGGCACCCACATGATGAATCTGACTTTGTTGATCCCCAGATTTTTCATCTTGCGTCACCATGAGGTTGGCATTCATGGTTTTTGAGTAAAAAATCTCGCTAACTATTGGATGGATTGCCAGGAAACATATGGTACAGACTTGGGTTGCGAATCACCAGATGATCCACGATACAATATTATCACGATACTTAGGTCATGGTACAATTCTATTGCAATTTTAATATTGTGATATATCAACATCTGTTTTATTTAATAAGATAAAGTTTTCAGTCTGCTCATCTCACTTCAGCTATTTTATTTGCAGCAAAATGTATCTAGTGGACTGAAAAAGCAACGGATTATATTATTCTGATAGGCTACCTAAAGTTTAACCTGTAATGTTAATAATTTATATAATAATAGACAAAAAACGATATTTGGCACTGTGTGACAATATGATATTACAAAAATATCGTGATACTTTGCAGTATGATACTTTTCACCCCTAGTACAGACATTCATGGCCCCCCCTCAGGGTGACCTGTATGATATTTGGCTGAAAACAGCAGCCTGAGAGGTGAGAGTGACCAAACACAGTAAATGTATGAGCCCAACACATGTATCTGCTGTACATGGGGACAAATCACCTAAAAGACAGGCAGCTCTTTTACACTTTATGTACACAGACAGTCAGAGATTATAGAATATCTGTTCTGGTTTAGTAAGTAGCAGTTGGACTTCGCACTGGTCTATTAAATATACAGTGTGCAGCATACATCATAGCAGTTCTTCTATGTAATCATTATTTAACAAGTGTTCTCTGAGCTCTTGTAGACTGCAATTCATTCACTACACACTTTGTCATTAACGAGTGAACACTTACTCGACATAGCCTATTTAATCTGCATAAACAACTGCAATGAAGTTAAAGATATGATCTGATCATATGTTTCCAGGGAATCCACATCATTAATGAATCTATATTTCACTCCACACTTCTTAAAACTGATGAAAGCATGGAAAGTTGAAAGCCTCCCAGGCATGTTGGCAGGCAGAGAAAAGTTGGCGTTTACAACCCGATATGCCCTTTTTTTTTCCTTGGCTCCAACATGGTATCTATGTAAGTCATCATCGGGCTCTGTGGGGGCGCAGGCATCGTTATCGTTTATGTCAGGCATAAAAGAGTGAGCACATCTTCGGGTATTTGAGAACAGTTATGTTCCATTAGTAAATCGCAATCGCAATTGCTTAAACCTCGAATGAACCTTTGTGTAATTACTCATCAGATGTCCCATTGCATGTCCTCTTCCATGTCTCTGTGGGGCCTGGACCTCTATAACGACAGATGGAAACTGTCTTTTTTAATTATCTCCATGTGATGGGCTGACAAAATGTCCAACAACCGACTTGAAAGCTTGGTGTAAATTGCAGGATAGGGTGAAATAGAGAAGGTTACAGCGGTTTTTTTTTTGCACCTCAGAGAGTGTTTTTGTTTATGTGAGTGCATCTGTCTCACACTTTGTGCACTTGTGAAAGGGAGAGTTGTATCTTCAAAAATATCTTTTAAAAACAAAGTGGTTACATAAAAATCTGTATCCGTACACAAGCCTCGGTTATTTTCAACAAGACTCATTTTCAGTCCATTTTTTTTCGTGCTTTTGCTAGCACAGAAGCATCTCATCTATCAGCCGTACCGACAGCAGCTGCTCGACTCCCAGACCGCCCTCTTAGCAGCAGCATCTCTTTATCAGGGCTCCAGGCGTCCAGGATACTATAGATTCACATCTTTTTCTGGAATAACTAAAAACGAGGGGCCTCATGTTGCACAGGAAGTGGTCTTATCATATCCTGGTCTGGGCTTGTCTCCCCTAAAATGGGCATCATGAGAACGTGGATATGTCTATTTCAGGATTTCCCATGTGGTTCTTTATTTAGAGTTAAGTGACAGTAGTAGCGCTGTGGTTTGTTTTGGTTTTCCCTTGGCATGGGTCAGAGGTCCATGGGAGCCTGAAAATGAAGACAAGTCAGTCAAATACAGTAGACAGAGCCGGGTTTGCTTTCTCTGTATTTAGGAGGAGAGTTTATTTTACCTTTCAAAGCCCTCCGCTCTTCCCCACACACTCTTTTTTCTCCAGTGCCAAACCTTGGAGAAGGCGGTCTAACACGGGCAACCAAAAAACCTGCAGCACTCCATCTTTTTGCCACAGGTTGGACTGAACTCAGAGGCAAAGCTGGGCAAAGCTCCCGCGCTCACACCCTCTCAAACACAAACACATGTGTGTGGGAGGCTCATGGACATTCATTTGCAGCTGATTAATTGTGAAAGCTTCTTCCTTTTGATGATTTGCCCATTTATCGTGAGTAATCGCATGTTGATCATTACCTCTTGCTCAGGGTGTGTTTTAAAGGAATACTTCACCCCCCCAGTGACCATTTTTATTTCAATTACTCACCCAGAAAACTGTTTTTCTTGCATGCCTCCACGGTAAATGAAGAATCCAAAAGCTGAGAAAATTCTTGATGAATTGACGTCATAGGGCTGCATTTAACAACAGTAAAGCTATATCAAAGCATCTGTCTACAAACTCTCAACTCGTGCAGCATAACCAAAGTCTCATTAATTCATTTATATGCTCAATGCTTCCCACTAAAACCTCAATATGTAAAACACTTCTGCAGAACCAGGTGTGCTACCTGTCTGTGCATGAGACAGGCACTGAGTGTACGACTGAATAAATCAGTCTTGGATTATACTGCACAAGTCCATAGTACCTAGTACATAGTCCATAGTACAGGCAGGCAGTCCAAAAATGCATCCGAGGCACTCTGACTGTGTTAAAAATCCTTTATTAATACACAATTAAACCAACGCGTTACGACTAGAAGGTCCACACCAGGGTGTCAGGGGTTTATCCATGTATTAATAAAGGATTTTTAACTACAGTCAGAGTGCTCTGAATGCATTTTTGGACTGCCTGCCTGTACTACAGGCACTATATATATACTATACTATATGTATATGTAATTTTACACTGAGTGAGCTTTTTATCTTTATGAGACTATTTGCCCTATCCTTGAAGAGCACCTGATTTTTTACAACTAACAACATAGAGCCTTAACCCAGTACATCTGCCCTCTATTTGTCCTCTCTAGTGTAACTTTGGGCGTAGTTTTGCTGTTGTTAAAGGCAGACCACAATGATGTCAACTCAAGAATTGTCTCAGTTTTTGGATTTTTTGTTTGCTGTGGAGGCACGGGAGAAAAACAAACTTTTTTTACTCAAATTGAGCATCACATAGGGGAAGTAGCTGATATAAAAATGGTCACCTCGGGGCGTGAAGTAATTTTTTAAGGGTCCAGTGTATAGCACTCAGAGGGATATATTGGCAGAAATGGAATATAATATAACAAATATCATTTTGAAAGTATAATCACCTGAAAATGAGAGTCATTGTGTTGTCGTTACCTTAGAATGAGCCGTTTATATCTACATACGGAGTGGGTCCTAGTCCATAGAGTATGCCATGTTGTATAGCCGTGTTTCTACAGTAGCCTGGAACGGACAAGCCCAAAACTGGCTCTAGAAAGGGTCATTTGCATTTTCATGCCAGCCACCGTAGTTAGCAGCCCCTCTGCAATGAGCCAAACAGTGTCAAAAAACACTTATTTTTAATGTGAAACTGCTTTACGCAGTGTTTTTACTGGTTTAAATCACAGGAGTCTCATTTATAAACCTTGCGAACGCTTGAAACGAGGCCTGAAAGAGGCGTACGCCACTTCCCATGCAAAAGTTGTGATCTATAAAAACAGACTTGATGGGAGAAACTATAACCAATGCTTACCAACATTTTGGAGACAGGAAATTGACGACGCAGATGTTGAAGTGGAAGCCTGATTGTAGAAATTTGGCTTTTGTCTGTACATAGATTTTTAGCATGGATTTTACGCACTACAAAGAAGACCCAAGGTTTATTTGTTTTGGAGAGGAAGAGACCTCTGTGGATAATTAATCAAGATTTATGCTTCTGCGTACCTACAACGCAGAGGGCTTTGCGGAGGTGCACCTCCAAAAAATTGTAACCATGTGTCAAGGCAGCGCAGACCCACGCATACCCAACGCATACCCAACGCAGACCCACGCATACCCAACGCAGACCCACGCATACCCAACGCATACCAATGCATACCCAACGCAGACCCAACGCAGACCCAACGCAGACCGCAAGAGCTATAATTGGTCCTTCAAACTACATCATTTCCGGCATTTCGCAGGGTTTCACTTCCTGCTGCAGTACCACAGCACCGCCATTTTCAAAAGTCTCCATTGTGATCGGTTGTGTTTTGAGTTTTGATTAAAAAATGGATGTAATAATGTAATAAGAGCATTTGTTGTTCAATGTCGATCATTTCGAGCTCCAGCAACAGTCTTTCTCTCTTGGTCGCTATTTTCACTGTGACTAGAGCAAAGCCAGAAGATAAACAAACACGTGACAGAGTCTAGGTAGGTATATAAAGGAACACCGCGCCCCCAAGCGCTTTGGTAGGGAATTGCATAGCGACATAGACCAACAGGACGCAGATCTATGATAGGCACACAGCAACTGCGGAGCAACTGCATGCACGTTGCGTCGAGTGTACGCAGAAGCACAAAGAAACTTTTAGGCTCCCAGTAAAATCCTCCTAACAACGAACACTGAAGGAATCCTAACTGGGTGTTCACGCTTGGCATATGGGGAAAGTTTCCAGCTAGTAGCACTCCAATCCTCACCGCTAATCCTACACACGGCTCCTTTAATATACATAGATGCACATTCTGTCACCTCTTCCTGTCTATTTATGCATGTTGGGAAAATAACACATGAGGTTATTTAGGGGCTGCTGCTCTTAGTAACCTTTTACCACTGTTTGGCAAGTGGGACACCATCACTCTGTAGAACTTTCACAGACTGTTATTGCTTTGAAAAGTTGCATGAATATAAACATAGTGTAATATACTGAATGTATTAATAGATTAGACTAATATATTTGGTCATTTTCAAACAGAACACCCTGTCGTAAAAATATTCAAGCTTCTATTCAGAGAAGTCTGCAAGTGAAAGCTCACAAACATGGTGTCTCCCTCCTTTAGAGTAGTCTGACAGCCCCAAAATGTGAAAGATATATAAAAACATGTTGTTAAAAGGGTTAAATTCACAGTCACTCGTGTCAGAGTTTACACCACAACACTCATTCAGAGAAGAAATCCACATCTGAGCAGGAGTTTCCCGAGAAATCAAAATCATTCATGTCATCACTTTCTGCAAAAAAAAAGCCAATTCACAAGCATCCAATTAAGTTATGAAAACAAAGCAGCAATTAGAGGTTTTTTGTAACGTCACAGGGGAACAGTGTGTATATTTGTGTGTGTGTGTGTGTGTCTAAGTGTATTTGGTGCTCTAGAGCAAAGTGTACTGAACCCAGCTCAAACAAACAGCCTTCTTTGCCATCTTTAACACTCTCCTCCCATTTGCTAAGCAAGGGGGAGAAACGGAGCAGTTATTTAAAGCCGCGCAGAGGAATGCGAGCGCTAGGGACTGCACCCACACCGTGCAGGACCCTGTAGCTGTAGCGATTAGCCAGGGTAAACAGAATAACACGACCTCTGCCAGCGCTGCCTGCCGCCATGGCCTGAGACTATGCAGCCCACAGACATTACCTGCCACGCACTCCACTGCTGAGTATCCCGCAGGGCAGGTATCTGACATAATCTCAGCAGAGCACTGTCAGCACTCCTCTACCTGCCTGCCCTCCGGTCCCTATTGCCGAGGCTTTTAGGCAGTCATTATATGACATCACCGCTATCGGTGCCAAGATCCTGTCTGACTCTCTGGCTCTCTTTCCACAAACATCTCTGCCAGAGGGGAGTGACAGGGCAACGTTGGATTGGTGCCCACCCAAGAGCTATAGAAACCACACCACATATTTTCCATGACATGTGAAAATCCCATTGTGCAAGGCCGAGTTTGATTTAGATTTGGGTATTTGCAAACCTCTTCACTCAGATCTGATCGGCCTGATGATGGCTGCTTCGGATTCTCGGGAGGGGACGGCTCATCGTCATCGTCCGGTTTCTGTTAAGTTTAAAAAACTGTTGTTTTAGGCGCACTGTGAGAGGTAATGAATGCCTTTGGTGACAGTGGTGCACTCTGGCAAAGGGCAGCCCCGTTGTTTGGATAGCTGAGGGCCACTCAGAGTTTCTGGGGGTTGACGGAGCGCATAGAGTTCTGCCGGGGGAGGAGGAATGCGTACGCAGATTTGTGTTTTCAAAAGGCAGTGATTATGTCATTTACTCCCAACGTCTGGCTCAGCTGCAGTCTGACCCACTTCATGCGTTGCTCTTTCTCACTCAGTGTGGTATGTGGTCTCACATTGCCAGTCGATGGTAGGCGTATTTTGGGGATGCGGTTTCCTGCTTTGGAGCTGATGGTAAAGGGAAGCACGTCATATGATGATAGCCATTCTCTTTTTAAACTGGCTCCACCGGCAACTGTGTTTACAGTTTATGGGACCCTGTGTTGTTTAGTCACGGTTCTCTCAGGTCATTAAAGATGGCATTGGATAGTAGTAAAATCGAGGAAGGAATAGTATTGGCAATACTTTTTAAACCCTAAATAAAATGAAACTTCTGACAATGACATTCACTTCAATGATGTGGAATGCGAAACGGTCCCTTATAGCACCAAACCCACTGAGAATGAACACCAGATATTGTAACTCTATGGAGCTTTTAACTGCTTGTAACCAAGCAGCAACTTCTGTGGTTGAGAAATGACGCCAATGCCGAAGTGCCAAAAACTGCAGCTTATTGAATGGCCAGTTGAGGCTGGCTCCAAAACAGAGTCAATCCCTGTAGTGTTGGTGAAGATGGTAATTCTAAGTGCTATATCATGGGCGACTGGACTTCCTTTAGTTTCCTGTGGACATACCACCTCTTATCCAAAATGCTTATTCAGAAATAAACATGTTTACAGCCTGGTACAAAAAACAGTTTTGGTCTCTATAGCTAATTTCCCCCTTCGTGACAGCCGTACAGGGGGTGAATTCTTTTATCACCCGCCATTTACATTTTATTAAGGCTCAAAGTTATGCATATTTAAGGGCGGGGCCGCTTGATTGACAGGCTGTCTGTGAGGTATCGCTAATGGTTGCTGCAGTCTGAGTCAGATTCACCCCTCGCTCCTCCACACCTCCAACCTATCGTTCAAATATGGTCAAGCCAAGATGGAGATGGCCGAAATCCCAAACTCGAGGCTTCAGAACAGCAGTCCACAATCTGATAGGTAACGTCATGGTAGCTATGTCAATTTTTTATACAGTCTATGCTTCTAACTCATCGTTTTGGTTTTCCAGGCTGGACATTAACAGTATGGTTGAGCCTCACTCCTCTCATACCTAGAGCTTGATATCATTTAAAAAAACCAAGGTGGCAATGGCTGAAATCCCGAACTCGAGGCTTCAAAACAGCAGTCCACAAACTGATGGGTGATGTCATGGTAGCTACGTCTATGTCTATTTATAGAGTCTAGGCTTGTAACTCATTGATTTGGTTTTCCAGGCTGGACTTTGGCTGTATGGTTGAGCCTCATGACTCTCATACCTAGAGCTGGGTGTAGGTGTATTGGGGCACCCAGAAGCTCACCTGGTAGAGCAGGTACCCTAAGTATAAGGCTATGTCCTTGCCACAGCTGCTGGGGGTTTGATTCCAACTTGCGGCGCTTTGCTGCATGTCATCCCTTTTCTCTCCCTTCATTCTGAAGCTAAACTATCAAATAAAACCAAAAAGCCAAAAAAAATAATGTGAGTGCCCATACCAGTATCACCTGAAAGTAATACAGACACCAGTAGAGTACTTAATTCAATACCAATGATGTGAATGGAAGCATTCAGCTGCATAAAATGCCACCAGACGCCATAAGCCTGTAGTACAGTCATACTTTTGAACATGTTGGTGGCTTCTCGGCAAGCTGAACTGCGACTCCATCAAATACACTGAACTTGACTTCACCATGCCACAGATTGTATGGGTAGTTGCGGTAGGGGGCCCATCATACATTGCATTAAATTGAAGAACACTTGCAGTGACTGGCTGTGAGCAAAACCATGGAGTACAAAAACGATTGGCCGCAGTTAACGTTTGACTAAAGAAGGCAGAGGGCTGAAACCAACTCCTTTCAAGTTAGATAACAAGGTCGATACAATGCCTCTATCTGGAGATGGATAGCTTACCGTAGTGTAAAGACTGGAAAGAAACTAGCCTGGCTCAATCTGAAGGTAACTAAATCACCCCCACTAGTGACTCAAAAGCTCACTAATTTAACTTTACTGTATGGGGGACTATATGTCAGACTTTTCTTGGCCAGGAGCAGTGACTGTCTGGAGTCGCTACTGGTTGACTGGCAACTTCACGGTGATGACAAGGTGTTGATATGGTGATAATGACTAATTATGTGCTGACGGACCTGATAAAAGGTTGCAAGAGAGAGAAGATGTTTGGAAGTACCGTATCAAAATATATTTATTTCTACATTTTGCTAAATTTCTGAGAATCTCGCCTGTTGAAGCTTCAGTGTGAGTTGTAGTGTTTAGTAATAAGGCAGTGTTTTTCAGAAGTCTGGATCTGCTTCATGCGTCATAGTTACATTAAAACAATAAGAAAACTCCACCAATGGAAAGACGACTCGTTGTGGTATCACCATGTGTATTTCTGTATCATGAAAATGACCAAAAAGTGTTGTGGCATCCATTTTTAAATCTCAGACTGGGACTGAATCATAGTGAAAGTGACTCAGTGTGATTTTTGCGTCTGAATTTTGCAGACTTGGTAAATTGCTCTTTGTGATTCAACCAGAATATGACCGTGTTCAAAGACAAGGGACAGATCGGGCCATTGTATCATCCGTATGGCGAGAGATGATGTGTGCAGTAGCTTTCATTTCAGTGAGCTGGGGAACTTTTGAAATGTGGTTTGTAGGGCTGTAATTTGTTGTTTTTGTGCCGGGAGGGTGCGGCTGTGGCTGAAAGGACGCTGTGGAGGGAGGGGGCTGGGGATGCGTCATCTCCAGACAGACAGGAGTGAGTGGGTGGTCACAGGGCACTCAGAGGGCAACCTTTCCTCTCTTTGTCTCTTTGTTTCTTTCTTTCTATTAATCTTTACACACATGTACAATACATGCCTGCACAGACTAGTCTAATTTTCCCACCGGTTATTACTGTAATTTGGCAAAACAAAAAAAAGTGCGTCTGTCTTTATGTGTTTTTATGGACATACATGGTGTCTTTTCTTGGCCTGTTAGTTACACCAGGCTTGCTTACTTAGCAATTGAGGAATGCACAGTATGTTTTTCTTTAAAGGAAAAAGAGTGTCTGGGAATCATAATAATCCCACTCAAACATCACGTTATTTTTTATTCTCTGGATTTTACATTTCTGCCTCATTTTGCTTCGTTCCTCCCTCTTTACTAGTGATATGATATACAGTATATGACAGAGATATGTTCGTTTTGCCTACTCATGCTGTGAGGAGGTCTGTCTTTCTCCTTACAGAGTGAATCATGACATTATGAAGAAGGAGCTTTCACTCGTATGACACATGAAACACTCTGACAAAAGAGCCCGAAGACAAAGACTGTTTTTCCCTCCTCTCTTTGTGTCGTTTTTCACTTCAGTTCGCTTTTATAGTTGGAGTGAGCGCTGCATGGGAAAATTATACGCTTCCTGAATGTCTTGGAACGTACCTGCAAGCTGACGTTCAATATTAAATTAGCTTTCAAAGCCGTGACAGCGAAGGATACAACTTTAAATGGTCTCTTAGTTAAAGGACCAGTGTGTAAGATTCAGGGGGATAAAGTGGCAGAAATGGAATATGATATGATAGAGTGGTTCCTAACTGGTGGGTCGTGGTCCGAAAGTGGGTCCAGGTCCATTCTGAATAGACCGCAAGTGACTCGGGAACATGTCAAGTTTGTAAAAGACACACTTTAAATGGTAAATGGAACTGCACTTGTATAGCGCTTTTCTAGTCATTAGACTTCACACTACGAGTCACAGTCACCCATTCACACACACATTCCTACACTGGTGGCCGTAGCTACCGTACAATGTGCCACCTGCTGCTCAGTTTTTTTAACACACTCAAAGACAGATGGAACAGCCATTGGGAGCAATTTGGGGTTCAGTATCTTGCTCAAGGATACTTCTACTAGACTAGAGGAGCCAGGGATTGAACCGCCGATCTTCTGATTGAAGGATGACTTTGGCCGATGAATTTCTGGCACAGAGCTTTTATTTTGAAGTGCAGCATACTGCTGTAGCATGAGCGACTAATGGACAGCTACTTAACAGAGGCAGCAAACTAGCTCAACGCATGGCCAAACGCAAGTATGATGCTGAATATATTAAACTGTGTGGACCTTGAACTAATGACGAAGGAGAAGTATAATGACCTGAAAATAATTCGCATTTTCGCGTCAGCCACCGTAGTTAGCAGGCCATACATTGTTGGAAAAACAGCTTTTATAACGTGAAACTGCTTTACTCAGTGTTTTTACCAGTTTAAATCACCAGATGTTTGTTTTGGAGAGGAAGAGACCTCTGTAGAGAATTCATCTCTCTGTAAAAACCTTCTTAACGCCTGGATCTTAAGTTATCAGAGAAAAAAGGTGAGCACACATTAGCAGGTGCTGGGCTAATGGCCAATCTGCTATGAGCTGAACACAGTCAGAAAAACACTGATTTATATTGTGAAACTGCTTTATTGAGTGTTTTTCCCTGTTTGAATCACCTGGTCTGTTTGTTTTGGAGAGGAGGAGACCTCTGCGGATAATTTGACTGCTAGTAAAAACCTCCTGAACAATGGACACTGGAGGAATCCTAACCAAGAGTTCACGCTTGGCACATGGGAAAAGTTTTAGCCGGGTGCAGTCTAAAATCCTGATGCCAATTAATCCTACACACTGCTCCTTTAACTGAATCCATACATGGTAAAAATGGGGGTAAACATTCAGCAGCACACAGAGTGTCTTCATTTAAACCGTTAGTAATTGATAAACTACTTTGTGCAGATCTAAATTCCACAGATGCAAGATGAATTGTCGTTTAATGGGATTCTGGATTGCCCTCCATTTTTCTCTGACATGTGTAAAATAAGGTTCATGATAACACACTGCTTCACATATACACAAGGCCCTCTCCCCACCACGCAGCCTGTTCATGCCTAGCATTCATTTAGACCACCAAATAACTCCTAGGTGCGTTTGATTCTTAATAACACACCACCTCGAGTCTCAGGAATGTGTTAGATCCATAAAGACAAAGGCGTGGTACAAAACACTTGGAGACGCTAAGCTAACTGACGACGAGAGTCAGTGAGCGATTCTGCATCATAAATCCTGCTAATGAACTCCGAGGTGATGATTTAAAGGGAAAGTCTGCTGGAAAGTAAAATTCCTTGTTATGATCTCAGCCTTAAAGTGTGGTGCTCTTTTTAGTGTGTAATGTGGTGCAGTCACCCAACCACAGCCGCTCTCCAGGAGACAGTACACCCTCCACTTAATAGCTCACACACACACACACACACACACACACACACACACACACGCGGACTAACACGCCCATTCACATATAAGATCTGCAGAAAACATTAGCCAGTGCATCTCGGGTACAGTTCAGGCTTAAATGAAGGGGACAGATGTGAAGGAGAACAGCCGCTGTACGGTATGTTTTTATAACATACAAATGATTCAGTCCTCCTGGAGCTCTGAGGACAAGCAGACACGAGACACCTAATTTAAACAGAGTCCAATATTCACGATAACATAGGCACAAAGTGTTGCTGTAATACCACCTATTGTTGAGAACTTTAGTTTGATTGAAGAAATCAAAGGGGAATTTATTTTTTTTTTAAGATATTTTTCTGGGCATTTTTGCCTTTATAGATAGGACAGTTAAGAGTGAAGAGGGGAGAGAGAGAGAGGGGGAGAATGACATGCAGCAAAGGGCCACAGGCCAGAGCCGAACCTGGGCCGCTGCGTCTCCCAATATTGATCCTATAGGCATACAGTACTTCACTGTTGCATACAAATTGCCTAAAACCAAACCAACTTTCATATCAAGACTACATAAAATGTGATTTATTTGTGCAATGAAGTGCACACATTCCTGACCCACCCTATGGGGGTACATTTCCTGTTTGCGTCGACACATAAAATGGATAAACCAGTGTTTTATGAGTGATGATAAAACAGACCAGATACAGAAATAACAGCCATGAGCCCCAGTTTACCTACATTAAAATATTTAAAGGTTCTTTATATAAGACTTTGAACATTAATACAGCAGCAAACAACTATTTGTTTTGTCAAGATATAGTGGAGTAATGGCGTCCTGGGCAGAGAATGAAGTCAATCTCCCTCTGAGGGTGTTGTAATCCGAGCTTCTCTGTTCTTTGTTTTGGTAGCTGGGCCAGCCACACGTGCATGTTAGTGCATGTGAGTTCCTCCTGTCATGTCCCAGCGGCTAACGAATTGTCACCGCTCTTCACTGTGCTCATACGGCAGTTTCTGCTGATAAAGCCATCCAGACCCACGGTGTAGAGCGCGGCTTGGGCTGCACTTTCCTGACCGAACCTGACTCGAGTCCAAGACAGTTATAACCGAGCCCGGCCCGACCCTGACAGACTTTCTGATTTTTAAGTCTGAACCCGACAGGAGCCCAATGCAGTTACCTGACATATTGTTATCATGGTTACAGCTTGTCTTTCCTGATAGCAACTTTTGTATAGTGTCTTCCATTTTCATTAGCTCAGTCTGAATATTTACCTCCTCCTGCCTGTAACTATTGGCCCATGTTGCGTTTAGGCGTTGTCACGTTGTCACAGCAGCATGTCAGGAGGGCTGAAACCGAACCGAACCCGAGCAAAATTTCTGATTTGTTATCTGAACCAGGCCCGTCGGGCTCAGGTCGGGTATCCACACTGTGATGGTCGCGTGATGGTCGCAGCACTGAAGAATATGCCTACTCTCCCAGTTCCCTCTCATATTAAAGGCCTTTGCATACTGAGTCTGATTTTTTCAGATGAGATTTTTTTTTTATTCTTAAGATCTGTGCTGCATCGGCTGATATCCTTTGTTTAATTAGAATCTGTATCCGTCTAGACTGTAGAAAGAGGTGTGCTGTGCTGGCAGCTGCAGCTGTGTATTGTACTTTGCATGTCATCACACTGGGTTCATTTTGCAACAAACCTCATTCTCACAGCCCCACCCAAGAAATATTAGCCAAAATCTGGAATACGATTCCCCTCCTTTCCTTTGTGTTCATTAGTGTGGCATTGACCCTGACTGCGCTACATCAGAGTGCCGCTCTCATTCAGACACCTTCCCAGCCAGACGGGGCCTCAGCCCAGACTTTTCCTTACACTATGTCGTCTCTCCGCTCTCTGTGGTTTCAGATTGTGTAATCACTTTTGGAGAGAGGTTCTTTTCCTGACTTTCTGTGTCTGTTATCCTAATTTTCAACCCCTGCATCTTTCCCAGTTTCCTCTCATTCTAAATCCAGTACTGAAACGAAATTTGAACCGTGGAAACAGGAGCTCTTAAGTTGAGTTTTGAGTCCTATACAGTCTGGGCTGCTCACCCTCTTTTTCCTGCCATGACTGAGCCTTCCAGCTCAATCCTGCATGTTGCTGCCTGCACTCAGTCCCAGTGGTTAAAGACCACTGTCACATGGTGTTAGGTAGTGGAAGGCTGCTTCTGAAGTTGCTTCAGATTAAAAGTTTTTTACTCCAATAGTCAGTTGTTTCATTGAGGTCCTTCAATTTTTCTGCCAGACTTTCACTATGTGAGGATGTCCCTGCTGTGTTTAAAGTGATCTAGTCCCCCAATTACGCCACAGCCCAGACTCCCTGGCAGTCCACACCTAATTACTTCCATGTGTGCACACTTGGCTCAGCAGCAGAAAGAGGCCTCCTCTCCTCTCCTCTCCTCTCCTCTCCTCTCCTCTCCATAATTTTATGATACAGGTTACTTTGGTGTAAACCTCAGCACTGGAATAAAATCAGTGACAATATAGAGTTGATGTTGGAGAAATGATGGATTTAAAGATGTTTCGCAGAGTCTTGGCAAGGAGGAAGAGGAATGTTGCCGTGCACTCAAAGACAACAATACCGTGTTGAGCATGTATGCTGTGTATTTGACAGGGAGGTTGTGATTAGATGTGTAATTGCTGAGAAAACACGGTGGAACAGAGTACTGCAAGTGAATAAATGTTTTGACTGTAACCATAGTAAAAGACGGAGCAATTTAAACTGATTAGGAACAATTTGGAAAATTAAAGGACTGAGTATTGAAGTGAAATGTGACCTTCAAAGACGATCAAGCCAGTTGACATCTTCTTTTATCAGTTACAGGGCTGTGACTCAGTATTCATGAATTTGCCTGTGTTTGGTCCATAAAATGTTGCTAGTTGAAGTAGATTGAAAAATGCTTTTTGCTGTTTGCTGTTTGATCAACAGTCCAAAACCCAAAGCCTGAACCACTAAATTTTTGATACTGTGCTTAAAAAATCACCCCCCCCCCCCTTTTGAATATTATCAGCCCATTAAATGGCTGTTATCAGTTGTTTTCATGAACACTATAATGCTTCAGACGCAGCAGACTGCACCTACCAGTGGGCCAAAAGGTGCGTATCAAACAGTGTGACGTCGTCGCACATTTGTTAGGTTTCAGTTTCACTTTGGTTAGTTTTAGGTGCCAAAACTTCTTGATTAGGTTAAAGAAAAGATTGAGATTTCTGTTGCAATATGTATGTATGTAACATAACCTGATGTAAGTGAAGTATGCTACGTCAATGTTGACTTTTGGTTTCACACAGGACACAAACAGCGGTCTCTTAAGTGAAAGTCCTGTGTATGTTTGACCAGTCCATCCACTGCAACCTCCTACCTACGCAGATTTTGTTGCTCTTTATAAAACATCACCTGACCTCCACTTTTGCTCCCAACATAATTACTACAGCCATTAGAGGTCACCACCCATAAATGCAAATGTGGGAGGTAGAGTAGGGCCATACTGCCTCAAATCTATGACTCCCAATGTCAGCTGATAACGGCCGTCTTGGAGTCTCCATAGGTTGCCTGCCAACTGCTTAACTAAATTATCAAAATTGTTGCAAATTAAAGTGGAAGTTATTGTTGGCACAGCTGTTCCAAAGACGACCAAACCATTTACTGTTTTTCTCAGAGCCCAGCAACTACCACAGTTCCCACAGCTGCTTTAGTTGTTCCACTGTCCGTCATCAGTGGGGATAGTACCTGTAAAGAACGTACATTAATACTCTCAGGTAACTGGGGATAGCTACTGTGGAAAACAGAAGCACTATCCTTTCCCTGTTTTAGTTGTGCAATGGTTGACAAACTTCCTTTGTGCCATAAATCAAACCTTCATTTTCCTGGGAGATTGTTCCTGGTGACACTGGGAGATTGTTCCGGGTGACTAAATGCAGACTGTGTTGTTATCGGGGTGGCTGCAGGTCCTTAAAAAGTCTCAAATGTCGTAAATACACATTTACTAATAAAAGGTGTTAAAAAATGATAAATAAATTCGGATTGAATGGATCTTAAATGTTTTTTGTCACATCACTTATATCATTTTTGGTGTTTGTGTTCTAGGAAACATAATTCTAACAGGAGGGAAACGCTATTCGACGGGGTACCAGACTTCGGCACAACACCTGTATGTGTGCAATGCCCCTATTTTTGCCCCGTCAATACACTTAGATCACGCAATGAGTCTGCAAGGTCATTAAACTAGGACCTTGCAAGCTATGAAAAATAGGAAAATGCAAGTGAAAGGACAAAAAACTTAAAAGAATAACAACAATTACTCTAAGTGATTAAACCCAGTGCCTGGAAATGTTTATGAGGCAAACTGAGCTATAGGTCTAAGGTGTTTCAGACGTGGTAAAATGGGGATCAGGGTGGTGGAATCGCACATGTAGAGCTGTAAGTACAGATCGTTAGGGTCATTTTACTGCTCATTTTGAACTGATGTCAATGTGTGTACTTGGAAAGAGTCTATTTTCACTCTTGGTGTGTGTTCCCATCAAAAGTTTAGTCTTATATTTCATTTAAAGTGGTATTAAAAGGTCTTAAAAAGTCTTAAATGTAACTTGTTTATACCTGTAGACACCCTGATTATTCTATAGTGCATCCAAAATTGACTCCTTTATTGGGTTAATTGTTTCATATTTATGCAGATATTTACTGACTGAATTGTATTTTGTTCATAAGCACTTGCTATTTGTTTTAAGATGTTTATTGTGGCTGTTTTGATTGAAAGATATGCTTCTACATACTAAAACGTGAATTTAAAGTACGGTACTGAAGCATATTTTTGGTAGTGATACTAAAACTCCTTAAATTTTGGATATTACCAGGCCCTATGTAAAAAGTGCTGAGACGAGATGGCCTTCCTGAATGAACTTTCACTATTACTTCTTCAGCAGTCATAGCTGTAGTAGTGGTGTCGTTTGTTTTTCAGCTTTCTCTCGGGTCTCTCCATGGATTCATAACTTCCTTGCAGTTTTCTCCTCAGTCCTGCTCGCTCTCTTTCACTTTCCTCTGATTGTTCTATTGTGGGAATTTCAAAAACAACTGGACTTTACATAAACACAATGGGAGACCCAATAAAACCGCAGTGAATACTGTCTATGCCATGAATCTCTCTCCAGCCAGCAGCTTTCCCATAGATTTCAAGATCTTTCCCATATGTCAGAATAGAGCTGTTAAACAGATCAATGACTCTACCTGCTTTCCTGCTCAGACGCTGCTGCTGCTGCTGACTGGCTGACTGAAGGGACCTGTTAGTCCGTCATGCTGATGTGACTTTTACAGCGGTACAGCTCAAAGTGAATACTTAACGTGGCCCGAGTCATGCCACAAACTTCTCTGTCTGTCTGCCGTATTTATGTGATATGACACTAAATCATCAGTCTCAGTCTGTCTCTGAGGTGAATTCATCTAAAATGAGAAATTCCAGTCGGATGAGACTCATGAATAACTTTCATTTACTTGTTGTATAACTAATTATTTGCTTGTGTTGCTCGTGTGTGTGTGTAAGCTTTTCCTCTCCACTGATGATTCATCGCTCTGAACTGTTGACCCTCGGTATGACAACTCTACCCCTGTCTCTCTCTGCAGTTGTGTGTCCCCTGACGTGTATGAATGGAGGAGTATGCAGCTCGAGGAAACACTGCCTGTGCCCGCCCGGCTTCACCGGTCGGCTCTGCCAGTTTCCACTCCACCAGACGCAGCAGGCTCAGGCAGCACGAGGCAACAAGCAGCCTGTCTACCCCATATCTTTGAAGCCAGACGGCCAAAAAATATTGGAGCAAATAAACATAGGGCGTACCCAGTTGACGCAAACACACTCTGTTTTTACCCTACCCATGTCGCACTCATCTGAAGGTATCTATCTGTCATCCGTTGCCAGAACTTTTTATCTCTGTTGATTTTTCTTGATATATCTGTGATGCATTTTGCTCCCATGATATCTTCCTTTCCTCTATTTTCAGTGCAGTTTAATGTACGCGTCCACCACACGCCGGACACCTCTGTAGTCATTCAACCCCTAGATCCATCAGATGTCAAGCCTCCTCACAAGACAGGGCAACGCCCGATCCCCTCGAGACACAAACCAAAGGGGCGCTGCTTCCAGGAGACCACACCCAAACAAGCTGTGAGTTTAGACACATGTCGCACTGATGGACAATCCAGAAGGCTTTTGTTTGTCATTTCCACTGATAACATTTCACTGTCTCGTCTTGCTTCAGTGCAACAGCACCCCGCTTCCTGTTCTGACCAATCAGGAGGATTGCTGCGGCAGTGTGGGCAACTCATGGGGACAAAACAAGTGTTATCAGTGCCCCAAACTGCCAAGTGAGTTTCAGTTTTTTTCCATCTTTGTAGATACCACCCACCATTTGTTTACTCTTATCTGTTTTTTTTGAGTGCAACAAACTGTTTTCTTAAAGTAGTCCTTGGTATTTTTATCCCATCTACATCTTGTGTGTTCCTGGGAATAAATTATTGTTTGTCGAGCCAAAAACGTCAAGCATTCCCTGCAATTTATCCCTTCCACCTTAAGAAATTATGGCCCTGGATTAAAACAATCACTTCATACCTCTATAAAACTGTGTACATGAAAGTTAGTGGTGAGGTGGGGTAGGGAGTGTGTGAACGGGTTGAGCAGGAGAAAACGGAAGAAATTACGGGAATTACACACAGACAGTGAGACAGAAAAAGAGAATGTGGAAAATAACCCTCTACTTAAGCGTGTTCCTATGGGCCTGCCCAGTGCAGGACTGTCATCACATTGCTGGAGATTGAATTTCAAGAAAATCTTGGCTACTCACGTTTTTCCACTCCGCTATTATTCCGTCTCTCAGTTCTGACTCAGACAATGTGGCCTTTGACAAAACCTGATACTGTACGTCTGGTTAGTCTTTAGACAACTGGATCCCTGCCCGGAGTGCTGTCTGTTTTGTTTCATTCATATCCATTTATAAGCTCCTTGTTGTTTTTGTTTTTTCTTAATGAGAATGGCAAACGTGAGCTGTAATCTTTCCCCTCTTTTCATTGTGTTTTCAAAATGTTTGTGTAAGTGCAGTCTTCCCACAGCTCTCTAATAAAACTTCAGTACATGCTGTTACTCCCTCATGGAAAGAAGAACATTCTTCTGTTTTAGAGCTTCAAAGCTCATTTGGGGAATGAATAAGAACAAGAATAATGCACTGTAAACCTCATGAAAGACATTTCTATTCTGTGACAAAGTACACTTCATCAAAGGCCTCATAAAAAACAACTGTCATCAGAAAAGAACAAGAAAGGCAAAGAAAGAAGAAAAGAAAATCTGAGTTCGTCCAATCATAAAATCATGACATAAAATGTTAAAGGAGGAGTTTGACATTTTAGGAAACACGGTTATTAGGGCTGGGAGATATCTCATGAAAATTATATCACTATATTTTTGGGCTATATCTTGATACACAATAAATATGTCCACATTTTTAAATCTCCTCAAAAGCACTTCATCAGTGCTAGGACTTGGAAACAAAAATGAACGTACAGTATTTCTGACCAAACACCCTCTCTGATGCGACTAAGTTGTGGGGATTACTATTGTTTTTTTTTTTTGTTTTTTTTTCAGTAAACAATAGTGAGATTTTTTGATCAATAATGCAGCTATATAACAACTAAGTGGTTTAAGGCAAGTGTTAAAACAAACAGAAAAGTCTGGTATGTTGATAGTTTATATCAGTAATGCAGCCTTTAAAATGAGGGAAAAACACCATTTATGTCTTATCACGATACGATAACCAAAATCTAAGATGATATATAGTCTCATATCTCGATAACGATCTAATATCTTTATATTTGCCCAGCTCTGACGGTTGTTCACTTTCATGTCTGTACGGCTAATGTGAAGCCATCAGCTTTGTCACAACCAAGAAGAGCCACTCTTGCTGTTTCTCTGTTTTCAGTCTTTATGCTAAGCTAAGCTAACTGACTGTAGCCTTACATTTAACAGACAGATATGAGAGTGATATCAGTGTTCTTAAGTGAATGAGACTATTTCTCAAAATGTCGAACTTTTGCTTGTCAAAGTTGGCTACAGTAGCTTCTACAGTGTTTTAGTGCCACTGCCAAAAATACAACTACCTCTTTAATGTGACTGTGTGTAAAGATCGTTTTTAAATGTTTTTAGACTAATATTAATGCACATGTTAAAGGAATAGTTTGACATCTTGAGAAATATTTACTTGCTTTCTTGCAGGAAAGCAAAACTTGTTGCTTTTACACTTTTGTTCACATAGTTTGGTTTAGTTTATTTTGGTCATTTTCCAACTTCTAAAACACAAATATACTGGTAGATAGACAATACTCAAATGTTAAGTTAATGGTAATGATAATAGAAATAATAATAATTAAAAAAAAAAAAAAAAAACATCTGACCGAAAACATGTAGGGTGAAGCTCTAGCTTATTACACCTACCCTTTTAACATTCATTGTTTTGTCAGCTTCCTTTGAATTATACAGAGCAATACGAAGCTGATGGAACTATAGCCTTGGACCAAGACGTTAATTGCATGAACGTCTTGAAAACGAACCCCGTTTTTCGTTTGGGGGTTCCCGGTCTAGACCGATTCACGTCTCCATAAACGTTCAAATCAAACATGTAATGTACTCACCTCATAGGCACAGATGTTAGGAAGGTGTACGGGGGGTTGCCGTGTGTTTGTATATATCCGTTATTGTTCAATAAACATGCATTTTATCTCGGGATATCTTGAAATTATCTTCACCCCTTCTTCGTCCTGCAATGAATGAGTGCACCGGCTTTCTACTGCGCCACAGCGCCCCTATAGCGGTTGGGAGGTGTATTGCACATTGGTAGTAAGTCTTGGTCCAAGGCTAGAGCCTTTTACTACCAATGTGCAATACACCTCCCAACCGCTATAGGGGCGCTGTGGCGCAGTGGAAAGCCGGTGCACTCATTCATTGCAGGACGAAGAAGGGGTGAAGATAATTTCAAGACATCCCGAGATAAAATGCATGCAATGAACGTCTTGGTCCAAGGCTAATGGAACTATAGACATTAAAGCCTAATGTCTGCCCAAATATACTCTGTTCATACTCTCTGTTCAACATTCACACTTTTTTAACTCAAAGGCTTTCATGGTGACACAGTTGGTTGTGCACATGAAAAGTGACAAAAGTAGTTGTGTGAAGAATTTAAACCAAAAATGCTTAAGAGAGAGATTCAAAATGTTATTACTTTTACACCTCTGCACACCTGGCCAGTGGCTGTGTAATGTGGGTGTTTTATTTCAGTTTTCTGAGCCTGTTTCCTCCTTGCATTAACATGCATCTTGGACGGTCCGATCAGAAGTGGACAGCTTTCGGTGTATCTGCGTCTCCATACGCGTCTTGAGTGATTACTTGCGATCGCACCTCACTTTCCTGCTCTCTATGCAAATCAACACGTGCATCATTTTATTAACCATCAATAGGAAACTAATGCTGCAGGAATGTGAACTCTGTGCCAGGGACAGTTGGTGAGAGTCTGCTGGTACACACACAGTGACAGGGCTAACTGTTAGCATCACACGGCTAATGCTACCTAACGTTTATTACCAGGTTTAACAACAGAGTAAAGCTGTTTCGGTGTCACTGTGAGTTTGTTGGGACCCCTGCTGCTGCTGCTAGGTTAGCAAATGCTAACGGGACAGACATCGAAATGGCTGCCAAGAAGACAGCAGCCCCAATGTAGCCTTTTATTCTGTTTCGGGAAATTTTTGGTTGTATTTCCAGTGCAGCTGATGCAGGAAAATGGCGTGTGAGTGCTTAAAGATAAGCTGAGTATCCTGTAAAGTTTCCTGACACTGTTAAACTTTTAACATTTCCAGATATTTGAGAAAGTAGAAGTTGGTGTTGGGAATCCCTCATGATTTACAGACTGAATACTGACAAGAGCTAAAATTCTATTTTTATATTAAGTGTTAAAAATGAATATGAGTTGTATTTTGGTTTGTATCCCTCACCCGTAGCCCTTCTAATTCCAGAAACACAATTTCACTCACACTTATTCACACCTCTCCCTCTGTGTCTCGCCCTGTCTTCTCCTCCCTCAGATGCATCAGTCAAGCATACCATTGTGGAAGAGTCCGGCTCCACCTGTCCGCAAGGCTATAAAAGATTCAACAGCACCCACTGTCAAGGTAACATGGGCAGGATGGAGCTTATAACAAACACAGAGCATGTACTTGTACTTAATAAAGCCTCAGCTCCCATGTCATGAAGCTCTGGTATCACTTTCTGAATATAGGGTACATCAAAATAACCTTTTTATTTTTGCACACCACCTCATGACCTCGAAGATATCAACGAGTGCTCCATGCAGGGCGTCTGTCAGAATGGAGACTGTCTGAACACGCTGGGCAGCTTCAAATGTTCCTGCAAGGCTGGTTGGGTGTTGGAGAGGAATCGATGTGTTGGTGAGTCATAAGGTTTCTCTCTTCATATCAACTTCAGTTATATTTTATTTTATTCCATGATGGAAAACCCGAATGAATCCCTGTTGTCTCCTTTGTCAGAGTCTCCAGATGAGCAGGCTCAGTGCTTCCTGATAGCGTCTGAGGCCAGGGGCTGCGAGCACCCGCTGACGACCCACCTCAGCCAGCACTTGTGCTGCTGCACGGTGGGCAAAGCCTGGGGCCCCAACTGTGAAAGATGTCCTCAGGTGGGCACAGGTGAGTGAATGGAGACATAGAGGAGCAGTTACAGGCTGATAAAGTGTCAGACTAATTTTCAATAAATATAATGTTTAATAAAAACAAGTTGCAGTTCATGATATGTGGGACATTATCGGTCCGTGCGTCTGCACATATACACATTTTATGAACACAGAAGGTTGAGTTTTGATACAGGTTCCTCCTGAATGTTAAATGATCATATTTTTACTGCATGAATTTATGTATTAATGTACATATTCTATTCTTACTACTTTGACATGTAAATTAAGTAGTAAGCTCAGCCATGTGTGGCTTTAGCTTGATTAAGATTTTTATCAGAATGCTCATTAAGTTTGATCAATTATGGTGATTATTCCAAGTCATTACGCAGCTCAAGGTCTTGTTAAAGGGACGGTACAACCCAAAATAAAAAATACATGTTTTTTCTCTTACCTGTAGTTTTATTTATGAATCTGGATAGGTTTGGTGTGAGCTGCAGAGTGTTGGCGATATCGGCCGTAGAGATGTCTGCCTTCTCTCCAATAGAATGGAACTAGATGGCACTCAGCTTGTGGTGCTCAAAGTGCCAAAAAACACATATACAAAACTAAACAGCAATGTCTCTTTCCAGAAATCATGACCCGGTTACTCAAGACAATCCACAAACTCTCTACCGAACTACACCTACTAACCGTACCACTGCACAGAGGAAAAGGTGCATTTACCGTTAGCTGACCCCACACCACTGAGCAAGTTGTTGTTACACAGCTCAGCCGAGGAAGAGGCCATTAAAGTTTATATCTCCCACAGTCAGGAGCAGAAGCCTCTCGTCCATGAGTAGATGCACTCTTCCTTTTGTGCAGTGATACGGTTGTTAGGTAGGTGTAGTATGGTAGAGAAAAAATAGTTCCTACATGAAACTGCTCACAACAAGGTCTGTGGATTATCTTGAGTAACCAGGTCATGATTTTAAAAAGACACATTGGTGTTGAGTTTTTCAAATGTTTTTGGCGCTTCGAGCACCACAAGCTGAGTGCCATAGAGTTCCATTATATTTGAAAGAAGGCAGACATCTCTCCAGCAGGTATCTCTAACACTCAGCAACTCACAACAAAACAATCTAGACTGATAAATATCACAACAGGTAAGAGGAAAAATATGTATTTTTGATTTTGGAGTAAACGTTCCCTTTAAGAGTTTCTCTTACTTATTTTCTGATGACTCTTTATTAAAATTGGATCTCAGCGATTTAAGAGAAATATTGGCCTAGGCTACTAATTGATGCGTTACGGTTTGTTGTGTTAGATTCCAGAGAGTAATCTTTGCGTCTTGCAGATTTTAAAAGAACGATTCGGTTTTTCATTTGCTTTAAACTGGCTGCATGTGTTTCACAAAACATGAGAATCTTAAAAGTGAAATAAAGTAACAGTGAAATCCTCTCTCTATGGTGCTCAGTGGCCTTCAGTAAGATCTGTCCTGCCGGGAAAGGATACCTTCTCCAAAATATAAGAGAGACTGTGGCCTTCCCTCCCAATTTCTTCCCCCGCAAGTCTGACAAAGAGGGTGAGTCGTCAGATACAGTTCACAGCACTCACGAGTTTTTAAACTTCGCTACTTGTGAGTGCTTTGTACAAATCATGTGAATTCACACTGTAATACCTCTCTTTCTCTTTTCCTTTCAGAACCAAAGTGGCCGGTAAGATATTATTTCTCTTTTTAAGAATGAATACATTTTAGTTCTTGCTTTTGTGAAATCTGATTATCCCTTTTAACCAGGAGAGGCCTCCAGAGACGGTGACTGCTCCACCGCAGTCTCCCACCAGCACCAGCAGTCAGCGTGTGCCTGGTAAACTCACTTCTAACCCTACATTCATACTCCATAACATCAGTAATAAACATGTTGAAACACAGGTGAAAATTAAAACGCTACTGGTGCTTAATGAGCTTCGGCTGTCACAGTGAGGGGAAATTTTCTACAAGGACTAGTGTAGAGAAATGTTCCCCGTGTGTGTGTGTGTGTGTGTGTGTGGTGAAGATAAAAATCTCAGGACTAAAGTTCAACATGTCATATTTCCTCCTAAAGTCTGTCCACTTCATCTCTCTTCTGTTGGATCCACAGTTGTTAAACCCACCCCTCCAATAATCATCAGAATGACCCCGGACAATGACCCCTTCGAATCACAGACAAAAGTCTTGCGTGAGTTCCCTGCAAACACCTATCCTGCTTTAACCTTAATAGCGAGCGTTACCTCTGTCAAGGCTGGTTCATGTTTCATGTGCCTCAGAAGTGGAAAGCCCGGCTCTCCACATTCCCCAGTAAGAGAAGATCTTGTGGTGAGCTTTGGGTCCATCACTCACACATGACATGTTGACTTTCTCCATGTAATGAACACAATTTATGACGCCATCCTCAAGAGTTATTCAGACACTGAGGCAATCCCTGATGATGGAACTGAATCAAAATAGTGGAGTCGAGTTTAACACCGAGCTAAATCTAGTCTGACGCATGCTTCTTTGACACTGAACTGATGGTTTTGGACACTTTGCATGTTGTTTGCATTCAGCCATGAAGCATGAACCAGCCTTAAGGCTATGTTCACACTCTTCGTGTTTTATGGAAGCAAGTGTTGTCATAACTTAATTTCGTGCAGGTGTTTGAACTTTGTAAAAAGAAAGAAAAACATTCTTGAAGGAGTGTTGGAGATCTGTTTCTGATTCTGGTCTGTGAGACATTTTCTTGTGTGCTCATATATGAATTAGAAACTCAGCAGAGTTCCTCTCTCTGTCTTTCTGACTGACACCTGTCATTGGCTCTGATATGAAAAAGACAGATTTTAAAACTTCAGTAGTGTGAACATGGCTAAAGATAGAGGGATTCAGCCACAGCATGGGTGTTACCAGCTTTAAATATATATATGTATCTCTACACACATCTGTGTATCTATATATATGCATGTATATATATGATGCCTGTTTTCCCTCCTTGAAGCAGAGACAGATGAATGCAGGCTAAGCAGGAACATTTGTGGTCACGGGGAGTGTGAGAACAGCCTGAACGGCCACATCTGTCACTGTCACCCTGGCTACCATCTCAACCCGCAGAGGAACATCTGTGAGGGTAAGAGACAATGGTAGAGACAGAGGCTGGAGGAGGAGGTGGTGATGGATAGCTACGAGAAATCATCTCGTCGCTATTCTCCCCAAAGTTTCTTATGCATGGATTTCCCCTGGCAAGCAAACTTTTCCCTCTCACAGATAAACAATTGCTCAGAAGGTGGAAACTTAAGCGTCCATGAATTTTGAGCAGTGGCTCTCCTGCTGTCTGCCGGGTAATATATGGGTGCTGCCCTGAGTTCAGCATCCACAACAACAGCAGTGGCTCTTGGATCTTATCGCTCTCAGTGTTGGTTGTTCTTTGGATCAAAAATAGATAAATTACAAGAATGATAAATGAAAAGTTTTCGACCTGATCATTGTTATGTCCATTCACCTCAACCACTATAACTAGAAAGATGATTACATCTCTTATTGGTCTGCACATGTAATGCAAAGATCATAATATTTACAATCAGCATTTTGGCTTCCACAATCAAAGGAGCTGTATTTGACATGGGCGGCATGGTGGTGCAGTGGTTAGCATTGTCGCCTCACCGCAAGAGGGTTCCTGGTATGAACTCAGAGTGGGGGCTCCCTTCTGTGCAGAGCTTGCATGTTCTTCCCGTGTCAGCGTGGGTTTTCTCCGGGTACTCCGGCTTCCTCCCACAGTCCAAAGACATGCAGGTTAATTGGTGACTCTAAATTGTCCGTAGGTGTGAATGTGAGTGTGAATGGTTGTCTCTCTCTATGTGTCAGCCCTGTGATAGTCTGGTGACCTGTCCAGGGTGTACTCCACCTCTCGCTACAATGTCAGCTGGGATAGGCTCCCGCTCCCAGTGACCCCTGACAGGATAAGCGGTTACAGAAAATGAATGAATGAATGCATTTGACATTCAGAGTGTTAATATAGCAGCGAACAACTATTTTCTATGTAAAGCCGTAGCAGAGTAATGACATCCTGAGCAGAGAATGAAGTCCCTCTACCTGTGTGTAAATTGTAATCTGAGCGTCTCTGTTGTTGAGGTAGACGGTCCAGCCACTAGTTTGTGTTAGCTCTTGCATGTGTGTCCTACTGGCTCGCTAATCACCACAGCTCTGCACTTGATGCACCACTGTTAACAATGTCCTGATCCACAGTGGTGGAACGGCCCTCCAGTCACCCCTCACGTTAACACTGCTTGCTCTGTCAGCACTGTTGCCATTGTTAGTACTGTTCGCGCTGTTAGCACCATTAACTGCTAGCCGCTAACTCAGCTACCTTCATGTTGAGAGCCGTGTGTAGACAAACTCGGCCTAGACTCTGAATCATAGATATGCTCTGAAAGTCGTATACAGCTCCTTGATATTAAACCTGATTGTGTGTGATGTTAAAGCTAAAGATTGCTGTATTAATGTTTTATTAAAGGGGCATTCCACTGATTTTACACCAAGAGATGAGTTTGGTGGTCATGAGGAGTATAACTGAGCTTGGGAAAACAGATGGAAATGTCTTTTAGGGCTCTGAAGGGAGCTTGTATCACCGGAGGCGCCAAGTAGCTCACCTGGTAGAGCAGGCGCCCCATGTACTTAGGTTATGTCCTTGCCACTGTGGCTGTCAGGTTCGTAACCAACCCACTACCCTTTACCGCATGTCATCCTCCTTCTCTCCCCTTTCACTCTAAAGCTGTCAAAAAAATGATCAATTATCATTATTTTAATTATCACAGAAATAGCCTAAAAGTAATCTTTAAAAAGCCCACATCAAAAACTGGGAGTGCCAAGTTTGGAAGATGTGGGCATTTGCTTGTCAGGGTGGATATTAGTGCTGCCTTCAAATAGAACTCGTGAGCTCATGGTTATGACATGGGAAGTCGTGTATATGACGTCAAGTGGTTAAGTCGTGAGAACGCTGCTGCTAAGCAACAGCAACAAGGATGCCACAGGAGCCAAAGAGGCTAACAATTTAGCAAGCTAGCAAGAGTGCAGCGTTATGCAGGAAATGCAAAGGCATAATGACAGAGGAAAAAGATGAGGCCATTGGGAATATCAACATTTTACTCAAACACATAAAATCCTGCAGAATCCATTTTTGAAAACGTCACCCAACATGTCACAACTTGAGAACACGGAGCTCTTAGAAAATGTCCAATTCCAACGTGGTGAATGCCACAACAGGGGTGCATTTTAGCTGGAGTAGCCCTTTAAGAAACACTTTTTCCAAATTGGAGACATGTTTTACTTATAGGTTTATTACGTAAAATGTGACAGTCGTTAAATCCATAAAAGTCATTTCTGCTAAAGCTATGAACCTCACTGTAGTCAGGTAATACGTTTCTCCAACAACTTATATGTGATTGGTTAAAAATTATGTCTCTGCATCTAAAAATCCCTTAAAAGTAGAATTTGTATGTCCTCTCAGAGTGAAATAAATGGATCTGTATGATTAGTTGTGTAGTTTATGTCATATATGTGAATGCATCTGGTCATAGTAAGACATACTTAAACACTATCACTGAAGGAATGATGTTGAGACAGGTGATGAAAGACACTTCCAGGAGTCAGAGCACTTTGTCCTCTGAGCTCTCTGACCCTCTGTTGTCTGTCTGTCATAAACAACACAGTTATTATCATGTCATTGAGGTCATTGTGTATCTCTCCTGTTGTCCAGATGATAATGAATGTGACTCAGAGCCGTGCGGCCACGGCAGAGGCCTCTGCGTCAACATAGAGGGAGGATACAAATGCCTCTGTCGTCAGGGCTATAAACACATGGTGCAGCATGGGAGACTCAAGTGCGTAGGTAAGTTGGATTGCATTATTTCTATGTTAACATATTTGTTTCCAGAAGATATCAGGCCCTACACTGGCTCTATCCTCTCTGTTCTGCAGATGTGAACGAGTGCTCGAAGCAGGACATCTGTGGCGTGGGAGGCCAGTGTGTCAACCTGCCCGGGTCTTATAAATGTGAATGTCACAGCGGCTTTAGGAGCAAGTCACACCGTCATCCAGCCTGTGAAGGTACAAAGACAGTGATGATTATGACAGTATGGATATAAGTGCACAGGCTCTCCACTGACAAAACACTTATTATGGTTGTGTCTGTGCTCTGCGTGTGTGAATAAATCATTGGTATGTGACACGTCTTTTCTCTTGCTCCAGACATAAATGAGTGTTTGAACCCCGACACTTGTCCCAATGAGCAATGTGAGAACACACCAGGCTCTTATGAGTGTGTTCCTTGCTTGCCTGGTCATGAAGCCCGCGCCGGCACGTGCTACGGTGAGTTTAACCCTGATGTACAGCAAAGCAGCAAAATTCATCACTTATTACCTTGTTTTAATCTCCCTTTTTTGGGTGTGTTTCTGTGGGGCACTGCAAAATTGAGGGCATTAATAATGTCAGGGTTGAAGTGGATCATTAATCTGAAAAAAGGGCCTTACTAATTGATTTTAAAATGTCTGAAATCAATCTTTTGAAAGTCTTAAAAATGCTGAGACATGACAAGTAGGATTTTATATGTAGGATTTTTTTTTCTGGCATTACATCGCAAAATATTCAAATAATTGGTAACATCTATTTTTTAAGTAATTTATCAAATGCCTTTCACATTAACAACAACAGCAGGCCAGGATAGTGCAGGGGTAGGCAACCTGCGGCTCTGGAGCTGAATGCAGTTCTTAAGACCCTCTCCGGTGGCTCTCTGGGGCTTTGACATGAAATTATCTGGAAATGAATAATCGTTATTTTTTAACATTCAAAATTTCATTTGTCATTGTTTTAGGCCTACAGTGATTCATGCATTTTTCAATTGTAAAAATGTGTAGCCTATACATCAAATTAAAAAATGTTTTAATGTTTCATTAACTAAAATGTGTGTCATACATCTACAACTTTTCCTCTTAATTTTGCAGAACTTCAGAAGTGTTGGCTAGCTCTTTCTGACAAGGCTAGCTCTGGATTTCAAATTCGAAAAAGGAAAAGTCAGCAATTTATAATGAATCCTCATTTATACCTATTTGTAATGTTGATGGGCAAATTTAGACTTAATAGGCTGTTAACTTTATTCAAATATGTTTTGCGGCTTGACGCAGATTTTTTTCTTTTTTGGCCAATAATGGCTCTTTTAAAGGTAAAGAAGAGGCTTTTAAAGGTCAAGTTTGCCGACCCCTAGGATAGTCGGACAACACTTACATTTTCTTTGCGGCTGGAATGCCCAGAGCAGACGATCCACTGTCTACTTGCTAGCTGTCACTGCACCCTGAATAATCTGTGAAAGTGCAAATACAGTGAAAATTTGCTATCTGACCAAAATTTGGCATGGCTGAAACATGTACAAGACAATGCATACGAGGCTCGGTGCGTTTTATGCAAAATGTTTTTCAAACTTGACGCGATGGAAATCAAAGCAGTGGAATCCGACGTGCAGAGTGAGAAACGCAAAATTGCCAAGTCATGGTTTATGTTGCAGTAAACATCTAAGCCAAAGTAATTGATATTGTTGGGTTTTTTTCCCTTTCAGTTTTGTTTGTTGTAAAATTATGTTAAATTTAATTCAAAATGAAATTAAAAAAACTCTTCAAGAGTCTTAAATCTACTTTGCCTTTAACTGAAGGAACCCTGTGTCATGATAAAAATTAAGTAAAATGTCAACAGTGTGGCGATCTGTCCATCATGGCACTCGCATTTGCGACTAAAAATAGTTTTGAGCGAGCAAAATAGGCTTAAATCATTCAGCACGCTGTGCGAGCAGCCTACAGATTTCAACCACCAGCAGAAACGAAAGGCGAATCCCATCGGTTGTGGGTTGAACGGGGGTCACAGACACAGACAGTAATGTATTCCTGTCAAATACGGCGGCCATCGGCTTACCGGCGACGGGAAGTCGGCTCCAATAATATCCTCTTCTTGCCGTGTGGACTGCCCAAAAGTACCTGAACAGCCGAGCTAGCCAGACACAGACCGTACATGATGTGTCAGAGAGAAACGAGCCGTTCACGGCCCACAAACCTCACCGCACTTTAGGGACTGTTCTTTACTTATGAAGGGACTTGTCAGGGGAGGAGGGTGGCTGGTTGATTTTTGCTTGATTTTTATTTTAGTTATTTATTTTATTTTGATCCCCCCTATGTTAATCACTCATTGATGCTGTTTTTGAAGTATGAATAAGTCAATAAGTAATTTATTCCATTGAAATATCATTGATGTACTATAGAAAAGTGATTTATCTTTTTATAAATGACAAAAGGCACATCTGCCTCATTTTCGCTTTGGTATCGTGATACTACTCAGAACCATGATATTTTCATTGGTATCGTACAGTGGGTCCCAATTTTGGTACTGTGACAACACTAATCTGGAGGGGGTTCATCTGCAAAAACTAATGAAAAACTAAACAATGATATTCGGTATTCAGTACTCGGTATTCGGCCAAGCGTTTAATATTATTCGGCTTCGGCTTCGGCCACAAATTTTCATTTCGGTGCATCCCTACAAATCATTACTAGGTGTAATTTGAGCCATGAAGTGTGTTGGGCATCATTACACGGAAACATCTTCGATTAACCTACTGTACAAGGAGAACCCTATATTTTAAAATATTACAATAAACACGCATTATATGCTATGTCTCTAGGTAGTCTGCCCTCCACGTCTTCACTGGTTAAAGACGAATATGGTAGTTTTATATTATTGTAATAAATCAGGTGTTAGAGCCGTTTTTTAAAAACATTTACGTGCATATTATATGAGTTACAAACCTCACTGGGGAAAACAAGACATAAAGTAGTAGCACTGCAATAATGTGAAATATATTAGTAGCAGTATCAGCCAAACCCTGGAGAATACCATGGAAATTATGCAGTAAATTCAACACTGTGAATCTGCACTGCAATGATAATAAAAAATGTAATTAGGTCCAAATAAAAGAAACATTGCTACAAACTGACCGTCTTTTCATGTCTCCTATATGTTTCACAGACATTAATGAGTGTCAGAAACCTGGTATCTGTCCCAACGGGCGCTGTGAGAACCTCCCTGGTACTTACCGCTGCCTGTGTAACGAGGGCTTCCTCCCATCTTCAGACAGCAAAGTCTGCGGCGGTGAGTGATGCTCAAACCTAACCTTTACATGACATTACCAACACTAAGGTGCTTATGATGCGGTTGAGTGATTTGATGGCCGTTTGGTGCTGACATTTTTTTTCTTTTCCCAAACAGACATTGATGAGTGTGAGGACGTCCGGCTGTGTGCTTACGGTCACTGCATCAATACAGAAGGCTCCTTCCAGTGTCAGTGCTACCCAGGATACCAGCGCACACAGGAGGGCAGCCACTGCGAAGGCATGAATTATTCAACACGCCATGTATTTTAATAGTGTTCACATTACGGCTGTACTGAGTCTCATTTGTCGTCACATTTGAAGCTTCTATTGAGGTTTTTAAATGAAGCTTCAAATGTCTGTCGTCATACTTTATGATTTGATTATAGAAAACAAGTGTCACACACTCTGGCTCCATATGCATTTCTTTTATTTTGATGATGACATTTTAACCTTTGGGCCCTCGTCATGATCAACCATCATGATCAACAATCATACAGGTGCATGCTTCCCTTTGTGCACGGCAAGTGGAAGAGCAAATTGTTTTTTGACATCATTGGAAATGCTGAACACCAACAAACATGGATTGAGGCAGAATGTATTGTTAAATTAAAACATGTTGTGAATTTTAGAAATTATTATATCTACCTTTTTTCAGTGGGTTTTGATGCTGTGGAGTCATTCGGGAAGTTTCCATCACACGAGTCTGACAATCCTACACAGCCATCACTTGAACCCAATTCTACAAATAGTATAATACTAATTATATTAGTGTAGCCACAACTTTATCTCCACCTGTGCAGAAATACCAAGCTTAGATTGAATGAATAGACATGTAAAAACAAAAGAAAAAAGCTGCACAGCATTCAGATGTTGTTGTCAACATTATGAATAAAGCTTTGAACAGTTTGGTACAGCCCCACTTCACTTAGAACCAATATGCAAGTTATTACCGCTTTAAACTCCCTTGATATAGTCATCACTGGACTGTCCAAATAAAGCATGACTGAGTTCACATTGTTTTCGACCAGTTCATTAATCCTGCTCACCACATGCTCCACATTCCAACATTGTTTTTATTTCCTTCCCTTCAGATATCAATGAGTGTGAGAGGCCATCAAACTGTCAGAGGGGCCGCTGTATCAACAACATGGGCTCATACCACTGCGAGTGCCAGAAGGGTTACACACTGGTCGGAGGCAGGAGGTGTCAAGGTCAGTCCCTTTAATTCTTTAAGGCGAGACCTTTCTTAGAAAACAGGATGCTGTCTGTCGTCTTGTTAGTAACTGACTCATATGCAGGATATGGTAAGCTAAACTGCATCTTTAAAGGTCCAGTGTGTAGGATTTAGAGGCATATATTGGCAGAAGTGGTATATAATATTAATCACTATGGTTTTATTGGTTTCATTTTCATTTTCATTACCTTAGAGTGAGCCGTTATATCTACATAGGGAGTGGGTTCTCATCCATGTAGTCTTGATTGGTCAGAATTTCCATGTGGCAAAAATCCAGGAAGTAAACAAAACATTGAAGAAGAGTACACTTGTAAGATAAATGTGACACTTTCTAATGTCACAATGCAGGGACAACTACGCAGGTTGATTTTAGCGCTGCTCATCGTGGACTATATTGCTGTCATTGTTCATTTTAGTCAAACCATACAGTTTGAAAACGAGGCGCGGCTCCAACTAGAAAACAATGTTTTGATGCATTGGATGTGCTGAATGTGCATATTAAGGCAGTACAGGAGGAGGTGCACATTAATAATCCTCCAGGACTGTAACATGCTCATGTTTAACCCAAACAATGTGTCATGTGACTGCAGTTGGTTCAGATCGAAGTCGGAACACGTTGTCACCACAAATGAACCGCACCAGAGTTCATTTGTAATTGGACCGAGACCACCTCTTCAAGAAGGTCTCGGTCCGGTTGTTTTGGTGCGCACCCGAGTGTAATTGCTGTGTTCCACCTGCCCAAACAACCACCTGCACTTAGGGGGCAAACAAACTTCAGTTCAATTGAACCAAACCAAACAGGGCAGGTGTTAAAGCGCCCTTAGTCTAGTCATCTAGTGAGCCGGATTGGACCCTTTGACACCCCTGCACTAGCCCTTTGAGTATCTTTTTTTCTCATCCTTACCTTATGAATTATTATTATTTTGCTTAATCACTGACAGCTGTAAATTCCAAATATCTCTCTGGCATTGTGGATAAACATAAGTGTACCTGATATGGACACTGCATTGCTGATATTTACCAGTGGCCGAATGTTTTCTTATTTCATTCTGAATAAAAATTAAAGATGTTTAAAAAAAAAAGAACAAAATGTATTTGTTTGCAACTCAGATGGTGTTTGGATTGAAACAAACACTCAGAGCAGCATGTGTGATTTCCCTTTCAGACATAGATGAATGCGCCGACAGAAGCCTCTGCCAGCCCTTCGGCTCTTGTGAGAACAGACCGGGCTCCTATGTGTGTGCCTGCAATCATGGTTATGTCCTCTCAGAGGACAAACACAGCTGTGAGGGTAAGCCTGCTCTGATTCCTTCTGCTTTAGCGTGGACCCACATTTATCCCCGAGCTTAAACCAGGCCTGGACATTTGATCCCCGCCTGTCCCGAAACCAAAACATTTCAGTTCAAACCAATCTAACGACCTGAAAGACAAACAATTATAATTATTGGTCATAAATTACCAAATCATATATTCTATATGAACCAAGTCACAAAATAAACTAAAATTAAGAGACAGGCCAGCTTGGCGAGCCTGATTGAGATCCAGTCCAGTTGCTGGATTTGCACACCAAAACATCTGTTCCCTAACATTCCCTGTGTTTGCTCCTGCAGCAGTTCGAGTGGTGACGGATGAGAAGAAGGAGTGCTACCTGAACCTCGATGATACTGTGTTCTGCGACAGCGTCCTGGCCACCAACGTCACCAAGCAGGAATGTTGCTGCTCCATTGGTGTGGGATGGGGAGACCACTGCGAGATCTACCCCTGTCCTGTCTCCCAATCTGGTACATTTACATCCTGGGTGCATAATGCACGTAAACACACATTCGATCAGGTTATTAATGGGTCTGTACCTCAGTGTGTTGAATAGGTTACTCACAAGGGTTTGGACAATAATGATATATATGTAATGAACATAGTGTTTTGGTCAGGCGTCTATTCAGACTTTGAAAGCTCAGAGTTTATAGGAGTTTAGAACATTATGATGGCCGTTCCCATGCTCAGTTATGTCTTATAAGTTCTTCAAGCAATTTTTTGGTTTATACCATTGTTACACAGATTTGGTGCTAAATGTAAGCATTTTTTACCACTTGAGAATTGAAAAAATGGTTAAGGTGCCCTCCAAAATACCACATTAATACACCAAGACCTTGAAGAATACTGTAGAAGAATCCGTGCTGTAATTTGGAATCAAAAGCTTCTGACATATGGAGATTTCTGGAAGACTTGCATTTTTCGGGGACTGGATGGCAGGCAAATCAGTTCTGGAAACTTATGAAAGCCTTACATCCTCTGAATGTCCAAGGTCTCTAGTTTGTGGTTATAAAGTTTCATGAGGCTGTGATTATCCTGAAGGTCACAATGGGTCATTTTATACAGTAAGGACATGTTTCAAAAAACTGCAATGAAAGGTTATTATGGGGACTAACATCATCTCACATGAATACAGTTTGGCTCATTGAATCCACAGGAGTCTCAGCTCTCTAGGCATACCCAATTTATGCATTTCTAAGACACTTGAGGGACCACAGTATGCAGAAATATTTAAATACAACAGGTGAAAATTTGGTACTGTATGCAAAACGCTGCATAGCTTTTGCCCAGAACTGCTTGGGTCTAGCAAAATTGGGCATGTCTGTAAACAGGAGACTCTTCAGTGTCTATAGAACCCATTGTCATTCAGATATCTTGAGGGGAGAGGTCAAAGGATCCCTGTAAAAATGCGAATGCCATCATTTAACCCCCTTCCCGACAGCCTAACATGATACAGTTGGTACCGATAGATTCATCAGGGCTTCAAGGTTCATATAATATCACTCTATCTTTAAAACTCAAACTGCTACAGCCTCCAGAAGACAGTAATGTAAGCTGGGAACACCAGTGTCCTTGCGAAGTACAAGAGGTTCAAACGTTGTTGAGATAATACTCTATACTTTAAGAATTGTACCCATGATAATAGCTAGTTCTATTTCTGTTGAGTTCACCAGTGCTAAATGCATCTGGGTTAAAGTCTCCATCAAATGGTGAACATTTTGTCATATTCTGCATCTACTGTATATTTTACTGTTTACTAAACTCTGCCCGGTCCTCTCCACCCAGCTGAATTCCGATTCCTGTGTCCAAATGGTCAAGGCCTATACTATGATGAAGGACTCATGTACAGCCTGCCTGTCTACCATGGTAAATATTACACAACTTGAGTCACAACATTCACAAACAAAAGGGCTACACAATGATAAGATATTCCTGCTTTTGCACCAAAATTCTTTGTTAGAATAAAAACAAATACAACATTAGAACGATTATAGCACCACCTGACTTAAATACACTCCTCATGAGATTGGTAAAACGTGGGGAGGGACAGTCTGTTTCTAAAAAGAGATTTCTTTTTCCACCTCTGCAGATATCGACGAGTGTTCTCTGTTTGCTGAAGAAATCTGCAAGAAGGGTCGCTGTGAGAACACGCAGCCGGGCTACGAGTGCTACTGTCAGCAGGGCTTCTACTACGACGGCAACCTTCTCGAGTGCATCGGTAAGTGTGTAGATATACACACCTAAAAATGTCACCTAAATAACATCTGTAAACATGCTGTTTGTTTTGTAGATGCTTCATAACAGGAGAACGTTGTTCTTTGTGGTTGCCTGTTCTCCCTCAGATGTGAACGAATGCCACGATGAGTCTTTGTGCACTAATGGTCACTGCGTCAACACTGAAGGGTCTTTCTACTGCAACTGCAAACGGCCGTGGACTCCAGACCCCAGCAAGAAGGAGTGTGTGATCGCAACAGTAGCAGGTGAGTGAAATCTTATTCCGCGTTTATCTACTTGTAGCCACAGGAGAGATTATCTTGATCTTTGAGTTGACCTTTCTGTTCTACAGATGTGAACGAGTGTGAAGACCCATCCAACTGTAAGAACGGACACTGTGTGGACACTCCAGGGTCGTACTACTGCATCTGCTCTCCGCCCTGGACCCTGGCCACCGACCGTAACAGTTGTGTGACTCCTGAGGAGCAGGCTGGTGAGTGCAGACCCTGTGCAGTGGGGGTGTTATGAAGAGCAGCGAGGCAGTGGTGGGTAACAGCAGTTAATTCTAGGAAAAAACAAAACAAAGAAATGATAGTGTTGGCTGTCTGCGCTTGTGGGAGGCAGTGTATGTGAGACAGAGCTGATATCTGTGCCAAGTTGAACAAAGAAGGTGAACAAATCTACTAACCTTTCTGTAGGTGTCATTGTACTAAACAGAGGTGAGAACAGACATCTTCATCATTTTTCTGGTTTAAGTAGAAGGCATTGACATCATCATAATGAGGAGGCAGATCAAACATTACGCCCATGATGTTTTGTAATCACAATTAAAGATGATTACAAATTATGTGAGCGTGTCGAAACAGTTTGTGTTTTCATCACATTATAAGTGGCTCAAGGCGATTTTTGTGATCTTACTTTATCGCTTTGAGCCTGAAATTGACTTTAAGAGGTGATATTATAGAGGGACAACCTTGAGAAGACCCAGTGATTTCTTTCAGAGCTGCAACAATTAATCCATTAGTTGCTTCACTGTGAGTTTTTGTTCTAACTTTGGGAATGATTAAAAGGCCACTACCAGAAGGGTTCTAGAGGGTTCATATGATAAAAGCAAATCTGATAAATAGGTAGGCCTAAGACCATTTAGAGCTTCTTAAACCAAGAAAAGGATCTAAAACTAAACTCTGAAGCACACAGGAAGCCAGTGTAGAGACTTTAAAATTGGTGTAATGTGTGCTCTCTCTATGGTCCTTGTCAGCACACGTGCAGCTGAGTTTTGTAATAACTGTAACTGAGCTGTTTTTCTTAGGAAGACCAGAAATTAGAGCATTACAGTAATCAATTCTGCAGGTGATAAAAGCATGCATCAGTGTCTCTGTGTTGGCTAAGGAGAGAAACGATCGCACTCTGCCAATGTTCTGAAGATGATAAAAACCAGTTTTGGTTATACTTCTAATATGTGGGTCAAAACTAAGATTCGAATCAAAGATAACTCCAAGGTTTTTCACCTGTCTCTCTGAGCCTCAGGACCGATAACTAAGACCTCGGTTTTGTCCTGGTTGAGTTGTGTATCATCAGCATAACTGTAGAAACTGATGCCATGCCTCCTCGTGACGTTTCCAAGTGGCAGCATGTAAAGATTAAAAAGTATTGGAGCTAAAATTGAACCTTGGGGGACCCCACAATCCATTATTTATTGCCAACTAATGTGATAATCGATTGATCAGTTTGAATGATTAAAAGAAAAAGGCAAAATTCTCTGATTTCAGCTTCGTAAATGTGAATATCTTCTGTTTTTTTTAACTCCTCTATGACAGTAAGCTTTATATATTTGGCTTGTGGACATAACAAGACCTTTTGGGAGGTCATCTTAGACTTTGGGAATCACTGATCAACATTTTTAACCATTTTCTGACGTTTTATAGACCTAATCCATATACTAATCTATTAAAAAAGGAACAATCGACAGATTTATCACCAATAGAAATCACTAGTTGCAGCCATCATTTCTTTACATATAGTGATGGCAGCATGATGATGTTGGATGAAATATTATACATACATTATGATACATATTCTGTCTAAGGTAAACTAAAAATAATAATATAATTCATTGGATTTATATAGCAATTTTCCGGACACTCAAAGACACTTTACAGAGAACGAGAACAACAATACAAAACACAAAAAAGGAAATAATAATAGGTGTGTTTTGAGGGATTTCTTGAAGGTGGAGAGTGAGGGGGAGTCTCTGATGTATTTAGGGACTGAGTTCTAGAGGGTGGGGGCAGCAATGGAAAAGGCCCTGCCCCCCCAGGTGCAGTGGTTAGTCCTGGTGGGAGCAGGAGGTTTGTATCAGCAGACCTAAGAGTGTGGGAGGGAGTGTGCTGATGGAGGAGCTCAGACAGGTGGGCGGGAGCCAGGTTGTGGAGGGCGTTAAAGGTGATGAGGAGGGGGCTGATGTGGTCACGGGTGCAAGAGTGTGTTAGAAGATGAATAGCTGAATTCTGGATATGTTGTAGTTTCTTGAGAGTTTGGGATGATGAACTGTCGAGGAGACTGTTGCAGTGATCAAGTCTGGAAGTGATGAATGCATGAATGAGAGTCTCTGCAGCTGAGAAGGAGAGGGATGGACGGAGGCGGGTGATGTTTCTGAGATGGAAGAAGGCTGTTTTGGTGATGTGTTTGATATGTTGGTCAAAGGAGAGGGTTTGATCAAAGATGACATCAAGGTTACGGACATGGGGGGAGGTGAGCACAGTGGAGCTGTCGATGGAGAGGGAGAAGTTATGGATGGATTTGAGAAGAGATTTTGGGCCGATGATGACGACTTCTGGTTTGTAACAGTTAAGAGTGAGGAAGTTGGTTTGAAGACAGGATTTTATTTCAGTGATGCAGTTGGTGAGGGTAGAGTGAGTGGCGGGAGTGATGACTTTGGTGGAGATGTGGAGCTGAATGTTGTTAGCGAAGCAGTGAAACTAAAGTCCAAACTAATTGAAAACATGCATTTAAGCTCATGGTCTGAGTTGCAGATGGTGAACGGACAAAAATATGTACATAGAAGACTTACAGTATGTATTTCTATGTACATTTTTTACATGTAATGGTGAAAATAGTTTAGACTGCAGACAATCAAGTGATGTGTGTTTGTTTGTGCAGCTCAGTGCTGAAATGAAATAGTTGTAAGTGTTCTATAACTTTATATAACTCAAGTGAGGAGTTGCCTTTGCAATCATTTTTTACTGTAACTGATGCCTGAACTGCTGGTCGTCAAAATGTCACAACCATTCCACCCATGATCCCATCCTGCCTGCTGTCCTATTTATACTGACACCATTTCAGTGCTGTCACTACCTCCGATGCCGACTTACAGGCGAGGCAACTCTGTTCCCCCCTTGCACAATTGTACCTATTATACAGAATGGTGAGGCGGCATAATGGCATGAAATTCCTGCTTTAAGAGGCAGTGTAAAAGGGGCTAGGGTTTGCTGATAAAATCTGGTTGAGAACTTTGTCTTAAACTTGGTATTCTGTTTTTACCTCCTTGTGGCCAGAGGTTGGGGAAGTGCAGTTAAACTACCCCACTTTAAGAAAGCAAGGCTGCAGCTGGCATATGTGCAGAAGTAAATGCAGTGAGGAATGATTCTTGTCTGACTGTGAAGGATGAATATCAGATGGCCATTCTGTGACCATGTTGCCAGAGGTATTTTGTAGAAAGTGTTTGCAAATATGGCAAACTCTTGTTCCACTACACTTAAAATGGGAGATTTGTTTGCATTTTTTTAATGAAGTCAAACAGACTCCAGACTCCAACAGGTGTGTCTTTGTTAACTCTTTTGTTTGTCATAGTTCAAGACACACCTGAGCTCAGGATTGGAAAGTTCTGGTTTTGTGACAGTGAGGTGCTGTTGTTTGCAGATGATGTCATCCTTGTTGTTTGTGGCCTTCAGTGTTTACTGTAGCAGTTTACAGCTAAGTGTGGCATAGTTGGGACAAAAATCAGTACCTCCAAGTCTGAGAGTGTGGTTTGTTCCCACAGAAGAGAGCAGAGAGCATTACTCCAGGTGACAGGGAAGTAACAAATCAAAGTGTATCTTCACAGATGGCTGTGTTATTAAAGACAGAAGTAAAATGCTAAATGCTGATAAATCATTTGAAGTCTCACCTATGGTCACAAGCTTTGAGTCGGCACTCAAGTCAAGTGCTTTTGCAATTACTTTTAGGAAGCATGTGGCCCACAAGTCCTGCCCTCAGACGCAGACTGGCCAATCATAACGTAGTATCAGGCCAGCTCAGACCAGGGTCCAACAACAACACAGCTGTGCCCCATTGTCTCTAATGCAGTCATTTCAGATTTCCTTCATTTTCGGGCTGGTTTTGTGGATTTGGAGCTAAATGTTGTGCCTGGGGCACGTCGTGTATTAATGATACTCGTTACCTGGAGAGGTTGGAAAAAGATATATGTTTCTTCCCTGTTCCAAAACCAAAATCAGACCCTGAAAAGTGTAGGGTTAGCTAGCTAGCTACTGAAGATATAGCCTACTGAATGTATACATATGCTGCTTTTGCTTTTTAATGATTATAACAGTGAAACAAAGACTGACCCTGCTGTACAGGAACCAGTGAAGGGAAGCAGGGAAACTTTGCTGATATTCAACCAGCTCTGTGTCATCACATTGTGCGCAGATGAACGTTGTTTGACTTCCCCCGAAATCCCTGCCCTTCCGGAGGTGGAGGTCCGGGTGCTGGCAGTGGCACCAGCAAAACACCGTTCATCTGCACACACTGTGATGCCACACAGCTGGTTCAATATCAGCAAAGTTTCCCTTTATATTCATTGTCTTGTGTGGCGATCAGCAGTGATGTGGTGGTTCACTTTTACACTGTGATCTGTAGCCTATAGTTCAGCTTTAACTTCTAACTATCTTTGTCTTTTTAACCTGTTGTTGCTGCTGAGTCAGTTTGACATCCTGGATATATCCTTCAAACACAGACTGTAGACCCCTCTGTCTGCTTCTCTCTGGAATCACTGTTTCATTTTTCCAAAGATATGATAATATTTCTTCAGGGAGTGCAGTTAGTTACAGAGTGGGCTCCATGCTTACTGCGACAGCTTGTTGGACCATCACAAATGGGAAAGATCAATTGACAATTACTATGCACTCACCACGAATTCTTCTGTTCTTATGCTGAGAACAGGAATCATGTTTGTCAAAGGTTTTGTTAAACTAAAAAACTGAGCAAATCCAGTCCAATCAATGTTGTGTTAAAATGACAAGTTCTGAACAAATAACAAATAACATGGCTGAATATGGCTTGTTCTGTAATGTCCTGAATTAAAAACAGTTGGACTGATAAAAGAGTTGGGAAAACCCGGTAGATTTTAAACATGCCTTTCTAAATTCATACCAGACCCTCATTCTTCAGCTATCAGTGTGGAGACACCATATGTGGTTTTGTTCAACCTTCAACCAAGAGCAAAGATTAGAGACTTGCTACATGCACATCCCAGTACACACTGGCCATAATGGCGGTATCATTTTCTCTGCAAACTGCCTGCAAACTTTTCAGGAGATAAACGATTCCTCAGTTGAAGTGTTGCTGGAACCAAGCTTCCTGTTTTAACCTGCAGCCTTTGTGCAGATATCACAGACTGGTTGCATGTTTACTAGAGACCAGCTGCAGTGTTATGCATGACTGAAGCTAATTTTTGTCATAAGCAGAACTTTGCATGCAACATTTATGGTAGAAACGTAAACAGAAATTAAACTAGGGGTGGACACAATAACAGCACCCACTGAACATTGTTATCCAAACCATTACAGTATCACTTCAAGCTTAAAATGTTCATTTTTTGTTGTGTCAGAGTTGATTCAACTGTCTGCAACTTGTTAAAGCTGAAAGTTGAATCAATGTATTTTTAATATATTCGCAAAGACTATGCAGTAAACTTTACATAATGCAGGATAATTGTAATGAATTTCATGATGTAGCACATTTTTAAAAATTATTGTGTCCACCACCTACAGACTAAGAGCTGGCCCCAAGCAGATGTTCATACTGTAACCAGTGTCTGTGGTGCCCTTTGCAGATGTGAATGAGTGCCAGGACCCCTCGTACTGTAAGAATGGGAGGTGTGAGAACACGCCCGGCTCCTTTCACTGTTTTTGCGACCCTCCCCTCACCTTCAGTGCAGCGCTGAAACAGTGCGTCTATGACGGTGGGTAAAATCAGCGTCAGCTCACCTGAGCATGACCGATCCAAATGAGTTTTGGCTTACCTCGACATCTGCCGCTCATGTTGCTCCTTTTAATTCCTCCCAACTTGTGTCCCATCTGGCCTGTACTGGCTTTATGTTTTCCCTCTTACCAACTTTATAAAAACGCTTTCCCATTCTTTGGAGAGATACCACTTTGTGTAGTTATTAAAAAAATACATATGGAATTGAGGCATTGATGCAGACGAAGCAATATCTGAGCATGTTCAGTGTGAGAAAAAAAAGTGATTACTTTTAGCATTTTCTCTGCATGTCTATTTTTCCAGAAACAATTTGTGCTGTTATAGATGATAAAATTGATTTGTTCTGGTAGAGAAAAGACAGATCTTCATTTAGTGAAGAATGGCTTGACCTCACTGATGATCATTTTGCATGTAAGATATGTGATTCACAGTACTTTCATGTTTCCAGCTGCCATTTCTTACAGAGTAATGAACATCTTTAATATGGCTCGTTTAACATCTGTGATTATCGCTATAGGATTGTTTAGGTGTGATGCATTGCAACCAGCAGACCGAAAAATGACACTATTATATACTCTGTCTTCACAATTACAGCATAAGGGAGCTGTAACAAGAAGCTGTTTGCCTAATTAGAGCAAACTGTGTCTTCATAATCAGTGCAACACACGCAGCCACTTAATCACACAGCCATCAATCTTACACTAATTGATAAGTGCTTGTGTTAATTTTTTTTCAGTGTCGTTTGTATTTATGACATTGGTTTTCGTGTGTGTGAATAAATAAATAATCAATAAATAAATAATAAATAATTTAATCTATTAAAGCTACAGTTGGAAACTTTTATTAAAATAGATTTGTCATATATGCTAGAAATGTCAAAATGTCACTAAATCCATACAGAAGCACATAAAGCAGATAATATGTGAAAAATCTGCTGCGACTGTTAGTAAACAAAAAATCACAGCCAAGGAATCTCTTACACAGCTGTCAATCATGTTAATCTTGGCTTGGGAACTGTGGTTAAACGATACGATGCGATATGATATGATACGATGCGATGCAATACCTTAGGCTATGATACGATACAATACGATGCCCTTCGATAATATGTGATACCATTCGATGCAATACGATATCCTTCTATAAGATACGACACAATACAATACAATGCAATACCCTTTGATACGATACATTGCGATTCCCTTCAATGTGTTACGATACCCTTCGATACGAAATGATACGTAAGGTACGATACCATGCGATATGATACAATATGATACCCTTCGATACAATACGATACTCTTTGATACACTACAATGCCCTTCGATATGATACGATACCCTTCGATGCAATACAATATCCTTCGATAAGATACGACATGATACGATACAATACAATACAATACAATGCAATGCGATACCCTTCAATGTGATACCATACCCTTCGATATGAAATGATGCGATATCCTTCAATACAATTCGTTACGACATACTTTATTGTCCCCCGAGGGAACTTTGTCTTAGACACAGGAGCTGCACAAGTATTGCTGCCTTACAATAATAGTCCAGAAGAAATGAAAATGCATACACTATAAAAACATGAAAACACATACTACACATTACAGTACTGCACTTCAGCCATTCGTGTATTCACACAACCATAAGCGAAACACAACACAACCCTTAAGCATCAAGCAACGTTGCACAAACTGTCAAATTAGGCAGCGCTGATCAAATATGAAACAAGACTTTCTGTGTTGCCTATTTCTCACCTTAGAAGTTTTCAGAAACATATTTTACTGTACTGTTTAGCTGTAAAATGAGAAAGCATGCCCCAGCCAGTGGGCGGTGCGTTGTTTTGGCTCAACTGTTTCTAACGTGGTAGCTGGTCACAAGCTTTCTCAGATACAGCTAAACAGTGCACTTAAAATTGTTTCTAAACTCATTTGATGTGAGAAATAGGCAATGCAATAACAGAATCTTGATTCATATTTGAAGAGCTGCCTAGTTGGACAGTTTGACCACAATTCACGAGTAGAGATTGACAGCTGCCTCAGAGACTCCTCAGCTGTGATTGGTTGTTTTCGTTCATGTGCGTTAAGGCCCTTATAATCAGTAAGAGGAGGCAGAGAAATACGATTTTTAATACTACTGTGTGGATGCATTTTCAGCAAATATGACAAAAGGTTATTTTTTATAAAAGTTACCAACTAAAGCTTTAAAACGTAGCTTCCATGTGCCATGACCAGATCTCCATACTAGACAAACAATAGGTAGCAGGTTTAGTTAGGCTTTTCTTTTGTTGTATCTTTTACTTACAGAGGACTGCTGTATATCTAACTTATCACAGCTACTATAGGCTTCACACAGGTACTCACTATTTTAAGGGGTGGACTCATTTCTGCACTCTTACTTATGCATGTTTGGATAGGCTCCTGACGTCCATTACCCTGAACCCCAATGAGCATGCACTTACTTCTCTCTGAGATATATTTTTTTTCACTGCAGCATATTTAAGTCAGTCTGGCATTTATTAAGATATTCTATCATGTGATCAACATCCATCATCTGTAATTGTGGTTATCACAACAATGCAATTAGATGTCAAATACTGTATATGCTTTTAAGCTTTACAAATGCTGAATACACCTTGATGATATTTAACCCTTAAAGTTACAAATTTACATACATTTTAATCTTTGGTTGTTAACATCTTCCACTGATTTGCATAACACTGCTTTACTCAGAAAACTTGATATTATTCTTAGAGCTCAGAGACTGGCTGAATGTGGCTTCCTGTACTTGAACCATGTACTGGAATTTTTATGTGAATCTGATAGTGCCTTAATTCTTACATTTTACCTTTAATTGTGAAGCTATAGTTAACATTTCATGTTTTTTAATCCTCCTTTTCTATCCAGATCGCACTGCAGCCCACAAAGACGTGTGTTTCCTGCAGGTCGATGAGGGCTTGATCTGCAGCGAGCCCAGGAACGGCATGGTGGTGACCTACTCAGAGTGCTGCTGTCACTACGGCCGTGGCTGGGGGCCCGAGTGTAACACCTGTCCACCCCGAAACTCAGGTGAGCAAACTGAATTCAACTGGCCGCTTGGATTTGATGGCCGATTTCTGCTGTTCCTTTCCTTTAAACTAAGACGACATTTATTCTTTGTGTTCAGAGATGTTCAGTCGTCTGTGTGAGATGCATCTGGAGACTGAGTCTGATGGGGAGCAGGATTTCCTGGCAGCTTTTGCCAACTACAACCCAGGTAAAACTATCCACCATTTTTTGTCAATATACAATCATATGTCAGACATTCTTGACTATTTCCCCCCAGCTAACCATTGTTTTCTTCCCACATCTCCCCTGCCTGTTTGTCTGTAAAAGGTGACAGTTCAGAGGAGGATTCAGACGAATGCAGCTGTGCAAACGGCCGCTGTGTCCGCTCCTATCTGGGCACCATGTGTGAATGTAACACAGGCTTTAGGCTGGACCACTCCCGCACCCGCTGTATAGGTTTGTCCTTGCTAGTCTTACAAAAATAGATTTTTTTCATTAATTATTTACCACATTTTAAAGGGACAGTCCACCCCAAAATCAAAAATACATATTTTGCCTCTCACCTGTAGTGCTGTTTCAGTCTAGATTGTTTTGGTGTGAGTTGCAGAGTATTGGAGATATCAGCCATAGTGATGTCTGCCTTCTCTCCAATATACTGGAACTTGATGGCACTCGGCTTGTGGCGCTCAGAGTGCCAAAAAATACATCTGACTAACTCAACAGCAATGTCTCTTTACAGAAATCATGACCCGGTTATTCAAGATAATCCACGGACCTTGTGAGCAGTTTCATGTAGAAACTATTTTCTTGCTACTGAAGAAGGAAGCATGCATCTACTGCATCTACTAATGTTACAGCTCAGCCAAGGAGGATGCCATTATTATTTACATCTCACATTGTCACTAACTCTTGCCTCTTGTCTATGAGTAGATGCACCTTACCTTCTGCACAGTGATACAGTTGGTGGGTGTAGTTGGGTAGAATGAAAATAGTTCCTATATGAAACTTTTTACAACACGGTCTGTGGATTGTCTTGAGTAACCGGGTCATGGTTTCTGGAAAGAGACATTGCTGTGAGTTGGTAAAGATTCTCAGTCATCCAGGTCACAGTTATCTCAAGTGCTATATCATAGGCAACTGGACTTTAGTATCTTAGAGACGTTTCACCTCTCAGCCAAGAAGCTTCTTCAGTTCGAAACTTCAGTTAGAGACTTCACTTCAGACTTTTGGATGAGAGGTGAAACTCAAGCAAGTCCAGTAGTCGACGATATAGCTCTTAAGATTGCTGTGAGTTGTTCAAGTGTAGTTTTTGGTGCTTTGAGCACCACAAGCCGAGTGCTATGCAGTGCTATTATACTGAAGAGTAGGCAGACATCTCTACGGCCGATATCACCAACACTCAGCAACTCACAGCAAAACAATCTAGACAGATAAATAGCACTACAGGTAAGAGGAAATATATATATTTTTTATTTTGGAACCAACTTTCCCTTTAAAGGGGCAAAAGCGAAATCGTTTCACCGCTATGTTTGCTGTTGTGCACTGCCTGTAGACCGAAACAAAGTGTGTCATGAGCCACTCCTCCCTCTACCTCTGCTCTCCACCCCCTCACCCCCACCACCCCCCACTCGCCTCGTCTAAACTTAGTTTAGCAGTTAGCGATGTCTTTCACTCACTCTCGGTCTCTGCTGTGTTTAGCTATTTCCCTGCCTACTTCAATGATGATGGTACCTGTAATAAATGTAATATATTTGCTGAGATGGAGGCGAGGCTCAGTGACTAGAAGAGCTGGTAGAAGCGCTCCATAGCTGCTACATTTTACAATGCTAATTGCAAATGTTAGCTGGGCTGCCAGGCTACTCACCTAACACAACCGTAACGCCTGACCCATTGCTGGGACCGAGCCGCTAATAACCCAAGCTCCGGACATTAACCCATGCTACGATTGTAACATTAAATTTAATTGAATCGACATAGCAACATGTGCTTAACGTTACTGTAACACTAATTAAAACAGACATTTGACTTTATGTTGTACCTGTCCAGGAGAAGAAGAGCTAGCTCTGAGTCAGATTGTAGCCCCTTTAGCTCTCGCAGTGCTCTCCACCTTGGAAATGCAAGGCCAATGTTAATCCAGGTTCTGTCCCTTTCTTTATCCGACAACTTCTTTGCCAACGACCGTTGTTTCTTTAGAGGTAACGTCGGATCCTGGTCGTCTTCAGGTGAAAGTTTCGTTCCCCTCTCCGCCATTTCGCTTCGAAAATACGCGCTCACATGAACGTACATGAACGCGCAGCCGGAACGGCTTGTATACAAGGGGCTGGAGATCAACACAGAGAGAGGGTGTGTTACGTCATGCTATACTCCAGATGAAATTACACCTCTAGTTCTTCACATAGCGATTTTTTAATTCCTTCAATCTAGAAATGATGAATTTCCGCTTATTGCCCCTTTAAGTAGCCAATAGAGGTATATGCAAAGACTGTTATGTGTATTTAGTAACTTTGTGTTTGGCACTGTTACGCACTGTTTTATTTCCTTTTTTTTTAACTTACCCTCTCTGATATGTGTTATTGTTGTTGTTTTTCAGACATTGATGAGTGTGCAGAACCAGGAGTTCGTGTCAGTCCATGCAAGAACGCTCGCTGTGTGAACACCGCCGGCTCATACAAGTGCTTTTGCAAACACGGCTTTGCGGCCACACGCAGGCCAAACACATGTATGCGACGCAGAGCTCAGTAACCTCCATGTGTCAGGCTGCTTATCCTCATCTACAGTATGCCGCACGCACACACTTGTGTCTCAGTGCAAATGTGGGACCGCGTGCTGGCAGTGAAACCAAGAACCTGAGCTCTCATCAGGAGCCAAATCATAGCAATGGCTCATATGAAATGTACAAAACATATCAATGTCACTCCCCATCTCACATTTAAAGAAATAATCAGACAAGGAATATGTTTGTTTGTTTGTTAAACATTTTTGTAATTATTATTATTTTTAATGTTTAAATTTGTGCTTTTTTGTGCTTTTTTTTCATTGACCTCCCTGTTGCATTGTTCTCATTCTTAATTTGAATTTCTGATCTCAAGCTGACTTCTGTTTTAATATGGAAATGTGTTCCAAAGACGTGTGTGGTGTTCCTGTTGTCTGCTTCAGCCCATTCATTATTTGCATACTAAAGGAATGCCACGAGAACTTTTACTTGTCATGGTATTCCCCTTTACATTCCCATTCAAGTCCACATTCTGTCATGTTTAATTCTAAATTGACTGCATCTGGTAGTGTCTTTTCTAACCACACATTTGTTGACTTTGTGTTATTGTACAGTTTGTCCGATGGATCGACAGCCTCTGTAAGGATGCTCCCTGTCCTCCCCCTGTTTATTTGTTGATGTAAAATATGAGAAACCTGAAGTTTTTGTATAATTTGACATGTGTACCTAAGTGACTTTAAGCTAGAAGACAAAGGTCATGCACTTAGCGGTGAATATAGTGGGAATATTTGCTAAATGTAGCGTATTCCAGGAAGCCAAGAAAGTTGGCATCTGTTGTCATGGGTGCTGCATCAAAGTATTTAGAAAACCAAAGATGCTGTTGAGATAAGAAGAATTTGATTAAAAAAAAGATGTCAACCAGTCATGTGTGTGCTGTTCTTGTGTTTATGTCTTGTTCACATATATGAAAACAGCAGACCAGCAACCAGTATGGGGGACTGCACTGTGGATGATTCAGTGTTGCCCTTTGAGCACGCCTAGAAAGCAAATAAACCCAGCACATGCCGGGGTTTGATCAGCTTCTCTACTCTTTTTCCTGTTACTCAGTGAACAAATCTGTAACATTCATGAACACATTTTGTAATGCTCCTTTACATCCTACAGTGCAGCATTGCAATGGTGCTGTAAACCAGATATTTTGCAGCATAAGAAGTTTTTAATTTTAGGATTCAGTTATCATCATCAACAGAACACTTTCAAGTATTTAAACTGGTGGAAATTTGCTGTTCCCTCAGTGCTGTAAGTTTTTTTCCTGGACATGTTTGTGCTTCCAAAGTGTTGACATAACCTCTTTAGAGCCCACGTGTAAACTGTGATTCTCCTGAATCTGAAATCTGGAGTCTATTTTCCCCATGACAGACAAGCAAGTCCCAGGGATATGATAGAATACTGTAGATGCCATAGGGCAGGCATGTCCAAAGTCTGGCCCTCAGCTTGTCTCTCAAAATGTTCTATATGTGGCCAGCCACAGAATATTTGTGAATTGAGCATCATCACTTTGCATTTTTCCGTTGACCTTATGATGGCAGGACTGTCATACAGTTTGTAGACGTGCACCAAACAGGAACTACACAGGCAGAGCTAATGTGTTTTCTCTTGATAATTATCTTATTCAGAACTTTAGTGTATAACATAGTGTATAATTTACTTACTTCAGAAGGTGTTAGGCTAACATGAAAACAACAGCATATTTCATACATTACATGTAGGACATAAAAGGCAGAACTAATGTGTTTTCATAAACAGATGGTAAACAAGTAAACCAAGGGCTACAAAGTAGCAGGTATTTCCTGTTAGGTAGCAGACATGGCCACAGCAAAGACACTTAACGTCAGCAGTGAAGGCTGATGCTTTCAGGGGCAGAACATTGAATAGTTTTTCGCTGGAAAACAAAACAAAATTTGTCTCATTTGTAGTGAGTCTTTTTAAAAATAACCCAAATGATGTGAGAAGCAGTGGCCCCTGGGTATTGTCATTCAGAAGTTTTGACACCCCTGCCATAGGGGAAAGACCACCGTTTATTATAGGGGTGGGAATCACCAGAGGATCCACGATACAATATTATCACGATACAACATTATTGCGATTTATATATGTTGCAACATGGTGAGTATTGGGATAAAATATATTGCAATTTATTACCCTTTTTCAACTGTTAATTATGTCCCCAAAGGAAAACTTTATAATAATAATATAATAATAACCTTTTTTTATATAGCACCCTTTAAAGCACAGTTACAAAGTGCTTTACAAAACCAAATAAAAGACAAAGCAATAAAGCAAGATGAAAGCAATAAAAATAGAATACAAGTAACAAAATAAAAACATGCAATAATAAAGCAGATAAAATCACTGAAAGGCAGTTTTAAACAGGTAGGTTCTCAGAAGTGATTTAAAAGATGAGACAGAATTTGCAGCCCCGTGGAGCTCGGACTGCAAAGGCTCTGTCACCTTTGTGAATTAATCTTGACCTTGGAACAACAAGAAAAGGTGCATTTGAGGATCTCAGGGTGCAAAAGGAATATAGGGCAATAAAAGATCTGTTATATAACTTGGAGCAAGGCCTCTCGGGGCTTTGTAAGTAATCAATAAAATCTTAAAATCAATTCTAAAAGCAACAGGTAGGGAGCCAGGATTGGTGTGATGTGGTCATGTTTTCTAGAGTTTTGGATGAGCTGGAGGCACGAGAGGGATTTTTAACTGATGCCAGAGAGCAAGGAATTGAAATAATCTAAACAGCTGGTTATGAATGCATGAATAACAGTTTCCACGTTTGTTGTCAACATCTGTTTTATCTAATAAGATAAAGTTTTCAGTCTGTTCATCACCCTTCAGCCATTTTTTTGCAACAACAAAATGTATCTAGTGGACTGGAAAAGCAATTGATTATATTATTCTGGTAGGCTACCTAAAGTTGAATTTGTTTTGGCAATATTAATAATTTATATAATAAAAAAATTCATACCTAGCACTGTGTGAGGATACAATATTGCTACACACAAATACATGGATACTAAACTATCGCCGTAACTGCCCCCATATCTACCGTTTTAGCTCGTTTTGCGGCTGCCGGCTGCATCCGCCTCCCTCAATACTGAACCAATTTTAAAACGAGCTGTACCTATGAATCATACGCACACATACACATGTGGAAATAGGGCCCAGGTTGAAAAATCCTTTAATGGATAGTGTACGATTGGTAAAATTCCTCTTAATTCATATTAATTATATGTAACCCAGAATCTTTTTTAGTCAGTGCAGCAGCTCAGCCATGTAACTCAAAACATATTCAACATATACAGTACAGGCCAAAAGTTTGGACACACCTTCTCATTCAATGCGTTTTCTTTATTTTCATGACTATTTACATTGTAGATTCTCACTGAAGGCATCAAAACTATGAATGAACACATGTGGAGTTATGCACTTAACAAAAAAAGGTGAAATAACTGAAAACATGTTTTATATTCTAGTTTCTTCAAAATAGCCACCCTTTGCTCTGATTACTGCTTTGCACACTCTTGGCATTCTCTCCATGAGCTTCAAGAGGTAGTCACCTGAAATGGTTTCCACTTCACAGGTGTGCCTTATCAGGGTTAATTAGTGGAATTTCCTGCTTTATCAGTGGGGTTGTGACCATCAGTTGTGTTGTGTTTTCAGGAGTAGGTCTATCTAGCGATGAGGTGACTGTTTATTTAGAAATCTAAGCCATGTTACGATATTGTAATGAATCCCTCATGAGCAGGAGACCAGAGGAGCGTTCGGGAAAAAGGCCAGTTTATTTGAGCACTCCAAAAACTCCGGTAACACTCCAGGGGGTAAAAGACTCCGTCCCAAACTCTGACTCTTCTAGCGTAACACACACACTTCATACACACATACTCGTTTACCATTCTAAGTGGGGACCCCCTCCCCTCTCTGCTCCACCAATCTCCAGCCCGCACACTGACTGACAGCGTAGCCTGTAAACAGAGCTCGCTGTTTATTTAGCCTAGCAATATCTCCGGACTATAGTAGCTGCAATGGACGACTTTGAACGCAATTTTGAAGAGTTTCTTGTAGCAGACATACAGAGCCGGAGCATACAGATGAGGAACTTGGATGCTGAGCAGGCGAGAAGAGAGGCTGAATCTTCCGCTCACATTTTGCTGCACAGAATAGGATTCGGTGCTACCATCATTGGGGAGATATATCATCAGGAGGGAAAGCGCCGCAGAGAGTACATCACAAGGAGTGAAGTTGCGTCTTCTTTTCCTCGCAGATGACAGTTCGGGTTCATTCTCTCCTGTTGCGTGGTAAGTGTGGTCCATTCGCAAACTTTATAACTAAAAAAAACTTTTCACTACTCTCTATCAACGAACTACTAACACTCTCTGCTGTTTCCTCCTCCTCCTTCCTTCCTTCCGCTGTCTTAGTTGGTTTATTTATACACGCGAAACACGTTCTCTGGCTGGCTGGATTGTCCACTCGGTCTGCCGTACATACATGGCGGCGCAAGATGGCAACCTCTCTAAAGCAAGGCCCTTGCTATACAGTACAGGCCAAAAGTTTGGACACACCTTCTCATTCAATGCGTTTTCTTTATTTTCATGACTATTTACATTGTAGATTCTCACTGAAGGCATCAAAACTATGAATGAACACATGTGGAGTTATGCACTTAACAAAAAAAGGTGAAATAACTAAAAACATGTTTTATATTCTAGTTTCTTCAAAATAGCCACCCTTTGCTCTGATTACTGCTTTGCACACTCTTGGCATTCTCTCCATGAGCTTCAAGAGGTAGTCACCTGAAATGGTTTCCACTTCACAGGTGTGCCTTATCAGGGTTAATTAGTGGAATTTCTTGCTTTATCAATGGGGTTGGGACCATCAGTTGTGTTGTGCAGAAGTCAGGTTAATACACAGCCGACAGCCCTATTGGACAACTGTTAAAATTCATATTATGGCAAGAACCAATCAGCTAACTAAAGAAAAACGAGTGGCCATCATTACTTTAAGAAATGAAGGTCAGTCAGTCCGGAAAATTGCAAAAACTTTAAATGTGTCCCCAAGTGGAGTCGCAAAAACCATCAAGCGCTACAACCAAACTGGCACACATGAGGACCGACCCAGGAAAGGAAGACCAAGAGTCACCTCTGCTTCTGAGGATAAGTTCATCCGAGTCACCAGCCTCAGAAATGGCAAGTTAACAGCAGCTCAGATCAGAGACCAGATGAATGCCACACAGAGTTCTAGCAGCAGACCCATCTCTAGAACAACTGTTAAGAGGAGACTGCGCCAATCAGGCCTTCATGGTCAAATAGCTGCTAGGAAACCACTGCTAAGGAGAGGCAACAAGCAGAAGAGATTTGTTTGGGCCAAGAAACACAAGGAATGGACATTAGACCAGTGGAAATCTGTGCTTTGGTCTGATGAGTCCAAATTTGAGATCTTTGGTTCCAACCGCCGTGTCTTTGTGAGACGCAGAAAAGGTGAACGGATGGATTCCACATGCCTGGTTCCCACTGTGAAGCATGGAGGAGGAGGTGTGATGGTGTGGGGGTGTTTTGCTGGTGACACTGTTGGGGATTTATTCAAAATTGAAGGCACACTGAACCAGCATGGCTACCACAGCATCCTGCAGCGACATGCCATCCCATCCGGTTTGTGTTTAGTTGGACGATCATTTATTTTTCAACAGGACAATGACCCCAAACACACCTCCAGGCTGTGTAAGGGCTATTTGACCAAGAAGGAGAGTGATGGAGTGCTGCGGCAGATGACCTGGCCTCCACAGTCACCGGACCTGAACCCAATCGAGATGGTTTGGGGTGAGCTGGACCGCAGAGTGAAGGCAAAAGGGCCAACAAGTGCTAAACACCTCTGGGAACTCCTTCAAGACTGTTGGAAAACCATTTCAGGTGACTACCTCTTGAAGCTCATGGAGAGAATGCCAAGAGTGTGCAAAGCAGTAATCAGAGCAAAGGGTGGCTATTTTGAAGAAACTAGAATATAAAACATGTTTTCAGTTATTTCACCTTTTTTTGTTAAGTACATAACTCCACATGTGTTTATTCATAGTTCTGATGCCTTCAGTGAGAATCTATAATGTAAATAGTCATGAAAATAAAGAAAACGCATTGAATGAGAAGGTGTGTCCAAACTTTTGGCCTGTACTGTACTTTATATAGAACAACATTTTTATTAATAGATATATGATGAATGATTTAATTGAACACGTCTTTACACAGCCCTGATTAAAACCCAAATGATTAACAGTAGAAACCATGATATTAAACTGTGACTGGGGACCTTGCACAAAAAAAATAACAAAAGATAAAAAAAATGCTACATCTAAACATGTTTTCTTACCTCCTCCTGATAGAAGAATTTATTAGGAAATTAGAGGAAAAGCTTATACAGTAAGTGTTGACTGTATCCAAAAAATCAATCCTATTATAAGATGTCTTCCTTGTTTTAAGAAAAATCATGCTTTCATTTGGCTTTATTGGACTCAAAGATGTTCAAAATACCAGACTAAACACATGCTACAGTTACAAAATAAGGGGAATACCTCAGTGTGTGTTGGTCAGCTCAAAGAAATGCTAATGATTTGCTGAATGTGGGAGATGAGACCACAGAGCCCACAGATGACATCAGCTACCTGAAGAACAGCACCAACTTGTGGCCTCTCTGTGTTACTATAACTCCACCAGAAGCTTCAGTAAACACTAGCTAGTGCTCAGCTCTGTAGAAACTACTGTGTCACACAGATTTCCAGAGTTACCTGATATCTCATACAGACAGATTTGGTTGGCGTAGTAGAGGAGAGTTTGGTGCTGGTGTTGCTCACAGAGATGAGCACCAGTGAGGCTAACTGGGTCTTTGTATCTGGTCCTGTCTGTGTTTGAGGTCACCATGAGGCAGAAGCAGCTGCTGTTCATCCGTGAACCATCTGTATGGACTACAGGTGAGTTCCCACAGGGTGACACCCATGAACAAAGTTTATAATATACTGTACATACAAGCATTTGTATGGAACATGTAAAGTGGAGGAGTGATTCATGGTGGTTGGGCCATGTGCTGCTAGACCACTGCATTCACACTCAGAATGTCCCTCTAACTTCTAATAGCCTTTTTCCACAGCAGATATTTTGACATGTCATAGTAAGAAAAGCACAGGTGTTTAATAACATTAACGATAGCTGCGTGTGCTCCAGTGATGCCCAGGAGGCGGTAGGCCTTGCATAATGATCCTCCCGCAAAGCCCCTGCTCCCCATTTTAATAGGCATGCACCGTGCACGCCACCCCCGTCTGCAGCAGTCCTCCACCAGCTCTGCATACTTCTCCTTCTTCCTTTCACTAGCCTCCTCCATCGTCTAAGCTCAAGCATGACCACCTGTTTGGATGTTTCAGACAACAGCATGATGTCTGGTCTGAGCCTTGTCTCTGTGATGGTTTACGGGAACCTGAGTTGTTTCCCCAGGTCACACGCTGTTCCCAGGAGGTCAGCTTGGGCTTTTGCTTGCTGATTGGGATATTCTCCTGCTCGGACGAATGTAATCTTGATGGTTGGAGGTGCTTGCTCTGGTCGATGGCGCTGCAGATCGATTCAGCAATGAAATGAGTCTTGTAACTTAAAAGGACAAGTTGACTAAATGTCCATTTTTGGCTATACTTAAAAGTACATATTTGGGTACAATGTCACCAGAAAGTATTGTGTTTATCTAATTTGAAGAGAGGTACAGGGTGAAGGCGTGTTATGCGTCTTTAATGTGTCTCCGATGAGTGAAATGCTTTCCTCTATGATTAATATCAAGACAAAGCAGATGGTGATAAGAAAGGTAACCACCTCAAACACTCTCTACACTCTTTCTCTACAGTCTTAAGCTATACTTGTCTTTCTGTCAGTGTGGGTCTTACAAGGTTTAAAATGAGGTATTAACAGCATTGCAAAAGTTATAATTGGATGACTAAGTTCATGAGAGATTACACTTGACTCTGCTGGTGACACAGGCTAATAAATGAGTGTATCAGTGAAGAAGATGTATTAGATTTGAATTCTTGACCATGATGAGACTAATCAATGTATTGTACTGTATATCATGACATGGAAAATGAGCAACTCTTTCCTATAGACTTTGATTTTATTTAGATTTGCTTTTTGTTTACTGAAACTTTTAGATTTTAACTTTAACTAAAAAGCTTCTACACATGATGAAAATGAACTTTTATTTCTAGGGTCTTACACCACTGATTCAGCCTTCATTAATTTCCCGTAACTGTTTATCTTGTTAGGGGTCACAGGGGCGCTGGAGCCTATCCCAGGTGACACTAGGTGAGAGGTGGGGTACACCAGACTATCACAGGGCTGACACATAGAGACAGACAACCATTCACACTCACATTCACACCTACGGACAATTTAGAGTCAAGAAATTAACTTGCATGTCTTTGGACTGTGGGAGGAAGCTGGAGAAGACCCACACCAACACAGGAAGAACATGCAAGCTCTGCACAGAGGGCTCCCCCACCCTGGGGTTCAAACCAGGAACCCTCTTGCTGTGTTGCGACAATGCTAACCACTGTATTACCGTGCCACCTCATATACTACTTTGTCTTTAGAAAATAACTAGCCTAGACTCCTTCTCAGCAGTGTTATCTAAACTTTTTCACAACAGAAACTCTGTCTTGTCACAACACAAAGGCCACAGGTGGGACTAATTATTATGATCTAATTCCAGCAATTAATGTTATGTCTCATATCCAAATACTGTAACATAATTGACCTCGACTGGCTCTTACAACTTGAGAAGCCATCACTTATTTCTATGCAAACTAATGACAGTCACACAAAACAAAACACGCACAGTATTTTCTCTTTAATCTTACTCCAGTTCTCTCTGTTACTTGATTCCTAACTGTTTCATCTAATACAGTTAGAATATAAAATAGGTTTGGATCAACAAATTATCCCTAAACTAGACCATAAAAGGCAGACACAGGTGAAAACAGATGAGGCTACACTGCTGCTGAGACAGTCCATGAGTCACAACACCACCAAGGCGTTTATCAGTGTCTCCCTGAGCTGGGATTCACTTATTGATCCCATCTTTTATTTTTACCTGCTTTTTTTGTGGTGGCTTGTTCTTCACTCACTCTTGGATTATTGTGTTATTTGTATTATATTTCGATGTGTTGTTTATGGAGTCAAGATCACACCTCATTTGTGAATTCATTGTGATACTTTCATGTGTTACACCAGCTTTCTGAGTGAAAACTGATTACTGATGTCCACAATGACCTCAGAAGAAATCGCAGAGCTCATAACTTAAAATACTTCTGTGACAGTACACTTTTAAAAAATTAATTCAGTGAAGATGAGTGCAACTCCTACATGTGCATCTTTTGTAAAGATTAGAAACACAAGCTAAAGCTGCAAGCACATGAAATAAGAATAATTACTGTCAGAACATGCTCCAATTTAGTCATCAATGTGCATGAATCATTTATACAACAACAAAGCATGAACCTTCTAATTGCCTGTTTTGCAGCCTGTTGGAGCACAACTGTGATTAGAGGGGAAACTGTCGATGAGGAGGAAGCAGATCGCAGCAGCAAGCCTGTTCATATGGAGACATCAGAGGTGTGAGCAAAGACCATTTATCAAGTACACTTGAATCTGCAGCACTTTATTACATTTCCTTCTACACAATACTGTCTGTGTCACACAATCTGTCCCACAGTGTGTGATTTACCTTCATTTTTTAGGTTTCATTGCTTTAAATTGACGTTATCTAACAACAGAATCAATAGTCCTCTCATACACAGTGTGATCTGTTTAATTTATTCTGTCCCACACTTCCCACACATTTAATTTTGCATGTCAGAAACATATTTTTACCAGTTTTTAAAAATGATCCATGAGATCATCCACTAGAGGGAGCTGCTGCTTCTTCATCTTTACAGCACTGAATACGCTTTCCATTAATCTAACTGGGTTTTCACCACCATCATGCCTGCACTGTGGTGTAGTCAGCTCTGGCTGCATCATGATGAGGTTATTTCTGAAGTGTGTGGGTGAGATAAATCTAATGGATAAGGCCGCAATATACAGAATCCTGCTGCTCCTGCAGTACAGTAAATGCATCATTCTGGCTCATTATTTTTTCTTGTTTTAGAGGGAACATAGAGTAGATGTTTTATTCAGTTATTAAAAAACAAGCACCTTATGGGATTAATTTGATTTAAGGATTGATTGTTCACTGCTGGAGTTCCTTTTATAAAACTAGGAAGAGAGAGAGAAGATGGATGAAAATGTTAATGGACAATAACTGTCACAACATGTCTGCCTCTGCTAGAAACAAACAGACATATCCATATGGTTTATAGAATACACAACATGCTATAATATATACACAGTTCCTGCAAAGTCATCAAGCTTTATCACCACACCGTGTTCACTTGCTGGACTGTCCAATGTGCAAAAAGATAAATGAAACCCCCCACATTATTCTTAATTAAAGATCATTAAAAATAAAGAATATACAATTAAAGTTTTTTTTTTTTATCATTATCATCAAAATTGGTCAAAATGCTTGTCTCTGGCTTTGGTCTGACATAATGAACATAATAGTGTCAAGAAAAAGTTTTAATTTAATGATAATCACCTCTAATCTCATTGTGAAAGGTGCATATTATGTGTAATACTGACTTTCATTCTCTTCTGCCATGGAAACGGCAGATCAGGGATACTCAACTTGCTTCCCCGGGGGCCACTTTTGCAAAATGACAGGAGGCCAGGGGCCAGTAAATAAACATACATAAATAATAGGCTATTTTTCAGTATATATAATAAATGAATTACCTATTTTCAACCTTTTAACGCTGGCTGTCCACACTCATCTTTGCCAAGAGGCAAATCCAGACATTCGGAGTTTAGCCCAGACCTCTGTCGGGGTCCAGACAGTCCTCATCTGACACTTCTTTTTGACAAACTACAGTGATTTTTCATGCACTCATCCATCCATTTTCATCCTCTTATCCAATGCCAGGTCACAGGGGCAGCAGGTTAAGTGGTAAATGGTAAATGGAGCTGCACTTGTATAGCGCCTTTCTAGTCATCCGACCACTCCAGGCGCTTTTTACACTACGAGTCACTTTCACCCCTTCACACACACATTCATATGTTGGTGGCTGAGGCTACCATACAACGTGCTACCTGCTACTCATCCTCACACACCAATGGAACAGCCATTGAGGGCAATTTGGGGCTCAGTATCTTGCCAAAGGATACTTTGGCCAACCTCTGAGCCACAGCTGCCCCATAAGCAAGCAAACCCCCTCCCCCAGACGTCTCTCTCCCCAGCAACGCTTTCCAGCTCCTCCTGGGGGACCCCAAAGAGTTGCCAGGCCAGATGAGATATATAATCCCTCCAGTGTGTTCTGGGCCTACCCCGGGGCCTCCTACCAGTGGGACATGCCCGGAACACCTCTAACAGGAGGCGCCCAGGAGGATCCTGATCAGATGCCCAACCACCTCGACTGACTTCTTTCAGCGTGAAGGAGCAGCGGCTCTACTCCAAGCTCCCTCCCTATTTATATTCAGAGTACAGAAAAAAAATCCCAGTATAAATCACTTTATTTTCATGTGAATTAGAAAACGTTTGGTAGGCCACCTGGCACCCTATTGCAGGCCAGATATGGCCGACGAGCTGTAGATTGGAAGGTGTGTTGTGGGGTGGCTACAGCACCTGTTGTGTTTCCTTCAAAACACTGATTATTTTCCATTTGAAAATGCTCTCAAGCAACGTATAAAATAGGCCATGGTGTTATCATGTGATTTGTGTTAAACTGCATGTGAAACATCACGTCTGCTGATTAGCACGCCAGGAGGTGGGAGTAATAACTCACCAAGCTGTCAGTCTCCCTCTATAGATGTTCCTCATCCTGTGAGCTCAGTGAGTCACGTTGCACCATATAGTGGCACCACAGCTCCTCACTGTCCTGGTTTCATTCTGTCAAATTATTATATAATTTTAAAATGGAACAGCAGGGTGACTTCCAGCAACTAGTTTAGGGAGAAAGAGAGATAAGAAAAGGGACGGGGGAGAGAGAGGATGAGCAAGAGCTGAAACAGAAATAGTATGGTTGTCCTTGGGAGACGACTCAAAAAAGTGGCTAGGGGGATATAAATATCTTTTAGTAGGTCGCACTGACCGAACTATAACCCACTAGGTACCGGTGGCTGTAGACTGCAGCTACGAAACTTTCTTCTTTGTTGGTCAGACGCAGCTTTCGTTAGCTTTGAAAGTTGGGGGACAAACGTGACATAAGATAAGGATGACGTTTTGTAATGACTTGCATGTTTCAGTCTGTAGATGCTGTATCTTTAAGGCAGTCAACCTGTCGCTTCAGATCAGTTCAGTCATCAGCATCTTTGTAATTGCAATAGTTGATTCATACAAAGTGCTGAGAGAAAAGAGGGGAGCTGCTGAATTCAGAAAAATTTGATTTTTTTTCCTTGCTTTTTTTCTTCCAACAGGTCCCCTCCTCTTGTCTATGTATTTGAAAAGCAATTTTACTATAGATGTTCAACATGAGCGAATACTGAACTGAACAAAAAGGCAGCTGCAACTGAAAACACAGGAAATCTTTCAGATACATTTTAAGATTTATCAACAGATAAAGCGTCACAAACAATTTGAACTGTAGTTTCTCTGTGAGAGAATAAAAAGTGTATCTGCCTTAGCAAAGATACACAAGCAAAGCACCCCAGACGTCCCTCTCCCCAGCACCGCTCCTCCTGGGGGACCCCAAGGCGTTCCCAGGCCAGATGAGATATGTAATCTCTAAAGCATGTTCTGGGTCTGCCCCGGGGCCTCCTACCAGTGGGACATGCCCAGAACACCTCTAACGAGAGGCTCCCAGGATGTTTCTTGATCAGATGCCCGAACCACCTCAACTGCCCTCTTTTGAGGTGAAGGAGCAGCGGCTCTACTCCAAGCTCCCTCCGGATGTCTGAGCTCCTCACCTTATCTCTAAGGCTGTGCCCAGCCACCCCACAGAGGAAACCCATTTCGGCTGCTTCTATCCATGATCTCATTCTTTCGGTCACTACCCAGAGCTCATGACCACAGGTGAGGGTTGGAACGTAGATGGACCAGACAATCGAAAGCTTCGCCCTTGGACTCAGCTCTTCACCACGACAGCCCGGCACAGGGCCCACATCACTGCAGAAGCCGCACCAAACCGCCGATCCATCTCCTGCTCCATTCTACCCTCACTCGTGAACAAGATCCCGAGATACTTGAACTCCCTCTCTCAACTCTCCCAACCCCAATGGGCAATCCACTGGTTTCAATGCCTGGCCAAATTTGGAAGAGGAATTGCTATCAGATGATCAGAGGTCAAACCGAGCAAAGCAATCTTATAGGGAGGAAGCACATCTGCTAAAATAAAGTAGCATGAATTATACTCTTGGGTTCAGATCTAAAGTCATCTAGTCAGTGCCAATAAATAAAACTTTGGAGTACAAGAAACTTTAACAATGGGGCTACAATCTAGAGGAGGAACTGCAGTGCTAGTGCATGCTGATTGTGATTGTGAATTGTGCTTCTTTCAGCCTCAGACACTTTATTTAAAGTCAGCACAGAGACCCCCTCCATTACTCAAGACTGGAGTCATGTGATACAGATTTAAGGCTGGGAATATCAGTCACATTGTGCTGGTGGGAGAAAAAAAAAAAGAACAGAGATCATGTCCACCCGGGTGTGAAGCTATACAGTCAGTCACACCAACTTTACCAAACACCAGCCCCCCAACTCCACCCTGGTGGCTGCACACACTAATGATGACCCCACCCACCCAGGTCCCGTCTATAGTGAGCAGACAGAGAGAGGGTTTAGCTCAAACTGCTGCAATCTGCAGAAAGCACTGTGCTGGACACACTCTGGCAGCCAGTGGCAGCCTTATATTCTGCACTCAGCTCTTTCCCTTTGTCACGGTGGATTGTGGATGAGCTCTCTGCTGGGGTGTGGGTCTGTGAGCAGGGGTGGGGACTGGGGCCAGGGGCGTAAACAGGTTGTGTGTATGTGTGTGTGTGTACTACCACACATACCCACGGCTCAAATGAGTGTTTTTTGAAGCCCTGGGGTCTTTCTGTTAGCCTTAAACACCACTGTAAAGCGGCTAGACAAAGAGACTTGAAGAGAGCCTGTCAGGAAGTAAAATGTAGCAGGGGTTTGTCCTCCGAGGCTCCAGCCCTGAATGTTTTCTGTACAAACCCTGAGTCTTTTTTGAAGTTAGGGAACACCACCTACATTAAGAATTCCAATATGTTGTTTGCATGGCTGAGCTCAATCAATATTTGTGAACATGAGCTACTCTCTTAAAGCCAGAAGCCAGAGACGTATGTCTCAAACTTGTGATGTCATAGGGAATAAAGTCTGAAGCTGCCCCATAGACGATAAATGGGAGCCTGATTTTGTGGACCCACAGAATGTTTGTTTTCTTTACTCTATTGTAGTGTTCTCAGTGCTGAAACAAAATGTACTCATATACTCAGAACATTCCCCTGAGTGCTCTCAGCGTCATAACATCTTTCTCCATTTATTCTCTATGGAGTGTTCCACACAAAGTTGAGTTTTAGTGCTCTAGTTTTTGGTTTTGGGAGAGAGTTGTTCATGTTTCCTCATATCTTTGGACTGTCTTGGACCATTGGAATAACATGTATGAGTTCCCCTTTAAGACTGTGTCATTCAGATAATAATATATGTCCATGTTTTAGTCCTACAATGCCTCTCCAACATGATCCCACTTCCAACTCGTCAAATACAGGCGCTTAGTCAGTGGCCCGTCGGCATGAGACACCGACACACAGAAACACACTTTGGTGGAGGTGTGAGACGACCTGAATGGTGGTTTATGTTGATGCTACAGGCAACTGCTGGAGTATAAATAGCAAGAAAGTCCACATGATGCAGGTGGGAGGTGAGGTGGATGCATCAAATAAAGTCTGAATTTTTCACTCAGGGAGGCCGCTGTTCATGTCCAGTGTGAAACCAAAAGTCAATCTAGTTGTTTCGATAACTAGTGACGAATGTCGTGTGACATATGTGACACGTCATGTGATGTTCATTGCATTTAGTAACGACCCTACTTATTATTTTTTCTACACCTAACCTTGTTCTTTTGTTGCCTAAACCTAAAGAAGTAAACCCTAAAAATTAAGTTAATCACCAACTTTGTAAGTTTATTTTGAAAAAGACTGCATTGAACATGCAGAAACTGTATATTTCCTGTGAAAAGAAAAGTTTATTTTGAAAAGAGACATTGCATGAAACAAGTGTAAATTGACACTCCGTCCCTGAACACCCTAAACTCTCACAGGAGGGATACCTAGCGCATCATACTTTGACGGGACCAATGTTAGCAGTAACTGTATATTTTCTGTGAACGTGGAAGTTTACTTTGAAAAGAGACAATGCATGAAACAAGTGTAAGGCCCCGTTTAGACGACAACGATTTCAACTGAAAACTGTAAACTTTAGTTGCGTTTTGGCTGATCGTTTACATGACAACGGCGTTTTGGGTGCCTGAAAACGCAACGATTTGAAGACGGGTTCCAGAGTGCAACGTTTTGGAAACGGCAGCGTCTCCGTTGTCATGTAAACGTGCAATATGCAGTTCCTCTGAAAACGGAGACTTTTCGCACATGCGCATTACAGTTCCAGTCACTAGGCATGCCGACCGTCACAACAACAATGCTGAGCTCTGTTTGTGCTGCTCACCCTGTTGATTTGAAGTGAAGTGTAGATCTGTTACTGTAGCAACTCCACCTCGTCGTCCATCCAGACAAAGTTATCTGAGCATGCTTTCGCCAGTGTGTCTTCTTTGTTTTGGTTTGTAATCACGGCGTTGGAGAGGAAGGCGCTTCAGCGCAGGCACATGGCGTCATGCTGTGGTGTTGCTTTGCAAATTTACACTGCCACCCATTGACCTGGTGTGCATACTATAGCGTTTCCAGTAGATTTTGCGGCTCCGTGTGAACGGGGATCGTTTCAATAACGTCGTCATATAAACGCAGAAGTTTTTTAAAACGCAAAGGACAGACTTTTCCGTTTTTACTGAAATCGTTGTCGTATAAACGGCCCCTAAATTGACACGCCATCCCTCAACATCCATAACTTACGCAGGAGGGGTACCTAGCTCGTCATATTTTGACGGGACAGGCCACTGACCAAGTGTTGATATTTCAGGGGTTGGGAGTGGGAATGCGTTGTATAAGCTTAAAAAAGCTTATACAACTGAGTAAATGTTCTTATGCTGGCCTAATATTCAATCCATAATATTGAAGACTACTTTTTCTTGTCATTGTTGGGGATCCTTGATTTGCAGTTAGAGCAGCCCAGATTATTATAGGATGGACTCGAATGTAGCAGATTTGTCAGCTGAACAGTCAATCCATAAACTCTGCTTCAGCATAGTGTAACAAAAATAGGCATCAAGATTAGTAATGCTGTTTACGCCAAGTTCCTACCCTTACCTTTGTTATGTAACTTAGAAATAGTAGCATCAGACAATCAGCCTTTTTGACTGAATCTTCCTCTTTAACATTTGTTGTGTTGTGGTTTCAGAATAATGAGGACAGTTGGAAAACAATTGGATAGAATACAGTCTGAAGGTCGACAGGACTAACTATCATGCATTTCCCAAATGACTCACAGAATTTTAGGCATTGTATTATCTCAAGTGATTTGGAAAATAGTGCCTAAATCTGCCATAAACAGGTAAACAGATCTTGCATGGTGGCATGCATGTTTGCAACATTTGCCTCTGCCTCTGCCTGAACTCAAATGTTTTCCAGTTTTAAAAAGGATTGGTTGAACCAGACTGACATAAGTCAATGTAATGTATTTTCAAAAGTATAAGCTTTTATTATGTAATGCTCAGATAATAATGTTTGTACAATCATGCTCTGGAGGCTGCCAATAAAATAATCATAGATAAAATGATGAGACGATTAGATGTTATTAAATCAGATATGAATAAAAATCTGTCATACTGAGGAGTAAATTCAATTCAAGTCAATTCAATGGAACTTCATTTATCCTAAGGGAAATGCTTGTGCCACAGAATGCTTCAAATTACAGTAACCACAATTCTAATGATTGACAACCAGTACCAACCACACAACCAGTGGGTTCCCCAGGTCAGGGTCACTCACTGGGCCCAGTTTTAGAGCAATAGAGTATTATATATCAGGCAAAATATACAAGATAGAAGTGTTTTCAAGGAGCAAAAGCAAATCAGGTAAATATAAGGTTAACATATGTTAATAGTCATTCTGTATCAACATAGGTACCAACGACTAACTGATATATACAGCAGAGTTTTATCAGGACAGCAATAAAAATTGTTTGTCTATACTAATATCCAAAAGCTGCAAAATGATCCTCTACCTGTTGAGTGTTTGCTATGTTTGGATTTGAAATGGTTTTTACTGGATGATGTCATCTTATATGGGAGAGTCAGGTCAACCAATACAATGATAGAAAGTTGAACGTCAGCACTTACAGTATGTGATGTTTCTACAAATTTCTTTTTTGGTATTTTCTTTTTATTTAAATTCATAAAAAAGAAATCATCAGGTACAAAGCCACTTGAACAGTTCACTTTTTTTTAACTGACCTAACAACACTATGCAGACAAATAAATAGACAAATAATAATAGAAAAAAATGTCAAAGAACAAAACAAATAAATAAATAAAAGTAATGATCTCTGGTCCAGGTGTAGCAGGTCACCAGGGGTAGTTATTGTAGTGCACGGCACCTCTTAAAGTATCTAGTTTGGGTGTTTCACATTGAATTGCCCATTGAATGCATCACCTCTAGCGGCTCATGGCATGACAGGACACATAAAGCTCACATCATTCAGGAAATTAACAACAGTACCACAAATTGCAATCAATCATTTACCAGAACAAAACTGGCAATTGTTTTCAACAACAGGGTTTAATTGGTGTTACCAAGTGTGGACAAAAAGTCTTGTTACGTACTCCAATCACATATGAAAGTACAAACAAGTCAACAGTGTCCTATATTATTCAACCTTAATGTAATCAGGGTTGTTTCTAGGAATGCCTTGGTCACAGTTTCACACACTCACATCTGTCATCTGTCCGTAACATACACAATCTAATCTGTTAGCTACTGAGCAGCATTGCTGGAGCAATTGGGGGTTTATGGCCTTCCACAACGGCCCTTCCTTAGGGACACTGCCTCATCTTATTTGGGTTAATGTGATCAAGTTTAGACAGTAAGCTTCCTTTTCTATTTCTAGCTGATGCGACTTAAAATCTAAGACAGCAGTGCTCTCTTTTGAGGTACAAAGTTCCCTTTTAAACTGTCCCTCACCTTAGTTCAACTGTCCATCAACCCCTCTCAAAAAGTCTGTTGAGTCAGATGCTTAGTGCAATACAATTTTTGAGCAGCGACAAACTCAACAGCTCAAATGTGTTGATAGTGCAAATCAATACCAACTCTTGATGCTGTGGCTGCAGCCGAAAAGATCCTGCCCACTCGGAAACCTTCAACTACAATAATACGCTCACAGCAAAAATGCAAAATACTGGAACCACATTAACAACACAGCAGAGCTTTTTCATTACCACTAACTGCTCATAATGAGTAGCATGCTATTTTCCAAACTGCTCAGCCCTCCCTACGAGACCCATCATCCCATAAAGCCCTCGCCACTACCACTTTGTTGGTTCAGCACCACCCATGCTCACAGATACACACCCTAAAGGGAGACAGACACAGTGCAGACAGAGAACACAAAGACAAAAATAATTTAGGTGTTGGAGTTTGGGTGTCTTCCTCAGCGCTTATCTCCGGGCCACCAGCAGGAATAAGTCCCTCTCTGGAGTCGGGATCTTTTCTAGCTCAACTACAAAAACCGTCAAATCACTGCTCACATTGCTGCACGGTGCAACAGAGGAAGCACAGGGGAAAACACTTCTCCTGGTCTTGAGGGTCTCTCACATGAGGATCCTCTGAAGCTTTATGAATAACCCAAAACTTGATGACTTGCTTGATGTCACACACCAACCATGTGCTGCATAGTGTCTCAGAAATAATTTAGTGCAGCTGCAGCAGCTCTCAGGGAGAAAAATGCTAAAACGAATGGAAGAAAACTGGAAAAAAAAAGACATAAAGATTGAGGTGTTCATGGGAATTTGATTTCTAGAAAGAATTTGTGACTCAATAAAAAGTGCTGATATGGGTGAGATGTTTCAGTGGATCACTATGATGTAATCTTGCAGTATGATGTGTGGATATAGTAGGATATATGCCATGTTTTTGTATAAACTAACTGCTTTTAATGACAATGATGTGGTGAATCCAAGGAGACATCATCTTATATTTATCCCATTTTTAATTGCCTCTATCCCACCAGTTAAATGAGATAGTTGGAGCATTTAAAGGAACAGTGTATAAGATTTAGGGGGATTTCGTAGCGTCCAGCGTTGAGGACTGCAGATTGCAACCAGCTGAAACTGATTAGAAGTCCTTCAGTGTTCATTGTTCAGGAGGTTTTCACCAGGAGCTGAATTATCCACAGAGGTCTCCTCCTCTCCAAAACAAACAGATGATTCAAACTGGTGTAAACACTGAATAAAGCAGTTTCGAGGTAGAAATCTATGTTTCTTCGACTGTTTGGCACATTGCAGACAGGCCGTTTGCTCAGCGCCTGCTATGTGTGCTCACCTTATTTCTGATCCAGACGTTCAGGAGGTTTTTACTGGGAGCCATCAACATCAAAACATCAATGTTTTTTGTCGCTTCTGGCTTCTAACTGCAGTGCACGATGCAAAAACACAAAAGGCCTTATCTAGAACCAGTGTTTGGTTCATCCGTTCCACGGTTCTGGGATATTGTAGAAAAATGGCAGTGCAACATGGTGACCTCCACAGACGAGGACCCACTCCCTATGTAGATATCAATGGCTCATTCTAAGGTAACAAGTAGAAGACGTCATCATATTGATTTCCTTCTTAGTAGCCTACATCCTCACCAGTTAAATAACAGCTGGAGAATTTAAAGGAACAGTGTGTAAGATTTAGGGGGATTGAGTAGCATCTAGCATTAAGGATTGTAGATTGCAACCAGCTGAAACTTCTCCTGATTACAAGTCATTCAGAGTTCTTTGCTCAGGGAGGTTTTTAACCAGGGGCCGAATAATCATCAGGGGTCTCCTTCTCTCCAGAACAAACAGACCTGGTGATTACAACTGGTAAAAACACGGAGGGGCTTCTAACTACAGCGGCCAATGCTAAGACGCAAAAGGCCCTATCTAGAGCCAGTGTTTGGTTGGTCTGTTCTGGGGTTCTGGGATATTGTAGAAACATGGCAGTGCAACATAGTGATCTCCATGGACAAGGAGCCACTCCCTCTGTAGATATAAACGGCTCCAGGAGAAGACATCATCATATTGATTTACTTTCTAGTACCCTATATTCTCACCAGTTAAATTAGATAGTTGGAGAATTTAAAGGAAAAGTGTGTAAGATTTAGGGGGATTTAGTAGCGTCAAGTGTTGAGGACTGCAGATTGCAACCAGCTGAAACTCTCCCGATTAGAAGTCCTTCAGTGTTCATAGTTCATGAGGTTTATATCAGGAGCTGAATTATCTGAACGGGGCTCCTCCTCTCCAAAACAAACAAATCAGGTAATTGAAATGGTTAAAAACACTGAATAAAGCTGTTTCACGTTGAAAAATCAGTGTTGTTCCAGTGCTGCTTATCACGGAGGGGCCTCTGATGCAAAAACGCAAAAGGCCCTATCTAGAGCCAGTGTTTGGTTTGTCCGTTCAGCCGCTGTGTTTCCCCCTGACACCGCCAGGTGCCATTAAACTATAACAACAACCAGCTGCAGATCATGTCAGTGTTAAAGGACGCCTTTTTTCATCGGTTTTTGACACAGCAAGTCACTGCCCAAGTGGCCAATATCGACAACTTTGGAGTGAGACCGGGCTCATTGTGTAGGTATGGTGGGCAAGTCATGTAGCTGCTCCAGCTGCACCTATACCTACTGGATCTAGAGCCAGTATTTGGTTTGTCTGTTCTGGGCTACTGCAGAAACGTGACGGAGCAACATGGTGACCTCCATAGAGGAGGACCCGCTCCCTATGTAGATATGGCTTGGTCTAAGGTAACAAGTAGAAGACATTATTGTATTGATTTCCTTTCTAGTAGCCTATATCCTCACCAGTTAAATGAAATAGTTGGAGAATTTAAAGGAACAGTGGGTAAGATTTAGGGGGAATCAGCTGCGTCTAGTGGTGAGGATTGAGGATTGCAACCAGCTGAAACTCTACCGATTAGAAGTCTTTCAGTGTTCATTGTTCAGAAGGTTTTAACCAGGAGACAAATTATTTGTAGAGGCCACGGAGGGACTGCTAACTAAGGATTGTAGATTGCAACCAGCTGAAACTTCTCCTGATTAGAAGTCCTTCAGAGTTCTTTGTTCTGGGAGGTTTTTAACCAGGGGCCGAATAATCGTCAGGGGTCTCCTTCTCTCCAAAACAAACAGACCTGGTGATTAAAACTGGTAAAAACACGGAGGGGCTTCTAACTACAGCGGCCGATGCTAAAATGCAAAAGACCCTATCTAGAGCCAGTGTTTGGTTTGTCCGTTCTAGGGTTCTGGGATATTGTAGAAACATGGCAGTGCAACATGGCGATTTCCATGTAGATATAAACAGCTCAAGGAGAAGACATCATCATATTGATTTACTTTCTAGTACCCTATATTCTCACCAGTTAAATTAGATAGTTGGAGAATTTAAAGGGACAGTGGGTAAGATTTAGGTGGAATTAGTGGCGTCTTGTAGCAGTCTCCGCAGACAAGGACCCGCTCCCTATGGAGATATAAACGGCTCATTCTGAGGTAACAAAAGCATTATTTTTATTTTCTGGTGATTACATACTAAAGACAATATACTTACTGTGTTCTTTTTCTGCCAATGTATCCCCCTAAATCCTACACACTGGACCTTTAAAGCTTTGAAGATTAGTGAGATGCTTTAATGGGCTACAACCCCATGTGGACTGAAGATGATGCATTCAATGTTGGCAAGATTTTTTCCATGCTTGTATTCATAGACTTTCCACCTTAAATGCATTAACTGATTGCAAGCATAAAAAGCTACGTTAATATGGAAAACTGAATGGTATGTGGATGTGCATGTTGCAGTTTTAGCACCAGGGACAGCACCAGATGCAGAGCAGGGACAGAGCATCTTCTCCTCTCAGTGTTGTTGCAGATATTGTTGAGAATACTGAAAATGTGCACAGTGTTTCCCATGTGACTGTGAAGGGTCAGCACCCACCCACACACCCACCACCCACCCACCCCCACCCCCCTTCGCACACCCCTAACTACCAGCACCACGTCCACTTCTTCTTTCTTCTCCCTGTTGAACGGGAGTAACATTACAGGCAGCGGGAGTGAGTGAGGTACGGACGGCCCTTCGGATGCTCGGCCGCGGGGGGAAGAAGAAGAAGCAGCAGCTGCGGATATCCGTCTCATACCTGCCTCAAAACGGGCTCTTCTCGTCGCCTATGTTTTTTTTTGTCTTCTTCTTCCCCCGCTGACCGGTTTTGTGTGAAAGCGAGATAAAACAGCCTGGTTTGGTTTCGTAACGCGCTGCACCGGTTAGCAGCGCGGAGGAAAAAGATCTTTTCCGAGGATGCGGATTTAACGGAAAGACGTTATCGGTGTTACCTGGGATTCTTGACCGTTAAAATTTGAATTAGCTTCGTCGCACGCGTCGGTAGCGGAGGAAGATATTTTTCATGTCTGGTGAAATATCGCACATAGTGACGCGGTAGTTAAAATATCGACAGCCTCTGTAACAGAAGACAAAATAAGGGGTAAGCGTGATTTATTTCTTATTATTTTTCTTATTATTTTTGGTCTTTTATTCTCCAGCAGCACCAGTGGGCTACCCACTAATAATAAAGCTAATGAGAGAGGGGAGTCTGATATTCAGGTGACTGCTGTTAGCTTACCACTGCTATTAGCTCCCCAAGCAAACATAACGTTTCTGTATCGCAGCTAATGTCATTTTTGAAACTCTGAAAGAGATGCTGGCTCAAATGAACTCATTTATAATTCTGGTGTGTTAGCTGCCTGGTTGAGAAGTGTATCTGACTGCAACGCCTTGCGTTAGTTACTGGGAACCATCCCTGTGTGTGTCTGTCTCTTCTTGCCTTTGTTTGAACCGATGTCAAACGCAGCCACATTTTATCTGCGTGTTCTCCTACATGCAACCAGCCTGTGGATCTTTGATTCAACATCTGCCATTGTTAAACCGACCAAGCCATGTTGCCTGCCCGCTTATTGCTTATTATTATTATTATTATTATTATTATTATTAGTGTCTCGGCCAAAATGTGCTATAGTGCTGACATCTTGTGAAGCTGCAGTTTTTGCTCTCGACATTGTGGGCTGTGTGGTTATGTTATGATAGGACTGAGATTTATACTGCGTGCCTGGCCTAGACTGTGAGTCATAGCAGGGATGCATCAGGTAAAAGTGTGTTAAATGGTTGGCTTAGGAGCAGAATTTCATTAAAAACAAATGCCAGTGAACAAGTTGTTTGCAAAGTGTAAGTTTGCTATATACCCAGGAAGCATTTTGAGACCATACCACCTATTTTTTTTGCAGATACCGAAAGCTGACATTCGCCGGCTACCACGTGTAGAACCATGTTTCATGGCCCAGAGACATCAGCCCATTGAAAAAAATGTTATTGTGACAGAGAGGAAAAACACATGGGCATGCTGATGAAATTAAAATTTCAATATCAGTTTTGAGCCGTTTGAAAATTTAGATTTTTATGTACAATATAGGGCAGGTATTAGTCATAATTGAGAGTAGTTATTGGTGATGAAGGGTTATATTCTAGTATGTTCTGTTCTTTTTTTTAATCTATAGGAGACAACAAAAAAGAGCTGAAACGCTAGGAAAAAATGCACTGCACTAAAAGAGTAGTGGAATAACACTGGCTATGGAAAAGTGGGAGGCCCTTATGCAAAGATTGACGAAGTTGTATCAGTGCAAAACATCGAAATTTATGGCATTTAACTCCTCATCTTGGCTAGAACAGCTAATGGTAGGTCAGGGAATGGTTAGATGTTTTTTTTAAGGACACTTTCAATAAAGTATTATTTGGCTGTTTCGTGGAACCAAACCTATGCCCTCTCCATTACAGGATGGTCATATCCTTTGTCACTGGTTCTCAGTCCAACACAAATAAGATTTTAGCCCCTTTTTATATTCAGTGACTGATTTTCACATTGATTGCAATCATAGAGAGTGTGATGGAAAGCCAGGTGTCCATTCTGTTATGTTTAATATGCCTCCATCTCCTCCTTCCCTTTGTGGCCAGGAAACTGGTTTATATGGAAGACAAGATTTGTCAAAATTATATCAGTTAAATTGACTTTTAAATATAGATAAGATGAGAAAATAAGCAATTAAAATGAATTACCTCATCATTTTAGGTTATAATTACTGCGTGTTAACCAATGTATGTTGCTTTCCTATTCCTATACATTGTGTTTAGCACTTTACTGTTTGGATGTTTTTATTTCCTACCTAGGGTTTGCCCGGGGCACTTTTTTATTTATTTTATTATTATATAGCAGGGATTTATGTGGTAACCATATCAGCACTGTGATAAGAAACAACATATTGCCTTGGATTTTAGCTGTTTTGTTATATTCTGTTGCTCAAATGTTTTCTTTTTCTGATGTTTAAGGCTGTATTGTGGCTAAAATGTAATGCAATTTCCATTAACTTCTAACATAACTAATATTATCAGGCAAGCTTGTGTAAAAAAAAAAATGCCTCATCATCCTACCCACATAGAGACTATACCACTTACATGTAGTTCAGACTAAATTTTCTACAAATATCACCTGTAGCCATACCCAAAATAATGTCATAGAATTAATATAGAGGTACTAAGTCAAAAAGTGCTCAATATTTTTAGTATTTTTAATATCAACTGCTCATTCTGATTGTCACTTACGTTGTGAAGTAGCCTAGATGCCAATTGATATCACACAGATTTCATTTTTCAAATAAATTAAAGAAGAAAAAAAAACTGACTTCTAGTATGTTAAAAAAAACAATGTTAATCAATCTGGTTACTCTAAAGTCAACAAATACAGGGTTTGTTTACTAGATAAATTTGCCAAATTTACACAAAATTCCCCACAGAGAGGTCAGACCTTGTTTCAGCAAGCTTTGAGTGGTACCACCAGAGGGCGATATGATGACTCTCCCCTTCTTGTTCACCTTGTTGAAATGATGCTCATGGAGCATTGTCTGCAGGCAGCATTAGGTGTGCGGTTGAAGCAGGCCTCATACAGTATGTTTAATAATTAACGACATCCCTTTGGGGCTGTGGATGAAATTTAGCCGCAGAGGCCTGCTGTGATATGACTACACACCAAATGGGGAGATTACAAGGAAAATAACACTGGGTAATTGTGCATCAAAACACACCATGTACTTGGAATAATTTATTAGCCATTGTGCAGTTCTTGTGTTTCTTTGTCTTTTCCATGGCGTCCAGGCTTCCTGTGCAAACAGCCATTAGGAGCCTTCCTTTAGATTTTTATGGACAATCAGCCACACACGCTCATGAAAGTGAATCTGCCTTTGAGGAGTAATACAAATGCATTTATATCAGCAGATTTATCAGATATATTCAAATTAGCAGCTTATGGCACCCTCAATTTGAACTGAGCCCCGTTGCTCTTTATGTTAATTACATGCTGACCAATTAGAATACATAAAGCCCACTTGAAAGTTTTATGTATGAGTTTAAAAAGTATATTTTTTAATTTGATTTATGAATTGCAGCTTTAGAAGATAAGCACTTATTTGCAGGATGGGCATTGTGTGTTGCTGTGATAGGAGTTCTCTGTCGGTAATTGTATATAATTAGAAAATGCTTATCGATCCATTTAGCACTGCATAATGTTCCCAGGAAGACCGTGTACCAAAACAAGCTAGATAAATGCTCCATCATCTTTTTATTAGACTGTAAATAGTGTGTGTGGGTTTTTTTTATTTGCGTCAAAAAATCCTAGTCAGATCATACCTTGTTATTGTGTTCATGGCCACAAGTTGAAATAACCTTTTGATGGAGAGACAGATGGGTTGTGATGATAGATGGATGAGATATGGCTGTTAGCTGGCTGGCAAGATGAACAGCGTTCAACAATAGAATGGGGCTGTGAATGTGGGCCCCCCATAGTGCTGATTCTCAAAATCCCTCTCGAACAAGCTTTTTTCAGTTCCTGTCATTCACGCTTTCATTGTGCTGCAGTGAACCATATCACTAACCAGCATACGCCTTGTGTAACTATAGTGCTGCTTTCTGACGTGCAGTTCTACATTTAACATTTAGATTTTTAGGCCTGTGGAGTACAGTGGAAAGTTAAATATTGGTAGTTATTTTCCAGATTTATTTATTCATTCTTTCACATGCGGTTGTGTCAAATGCAACCCCCCCTGAAAGCAAAACCGTCGGCATGTGTGCCCTGTGTGCCCTGTGTGCCCTGTGTTGTGAGGCCAGAAAGTGACATTTATGATGACTTGAGGCCGAAATGTTTGGGTTTTTTAATCCGCTGCCATTAAATAAAAAACTGAAGACACATTTGGCGCTAGGCAATCCACCCTTAACAGTGTGAGAGAGCTTAAAATGTTGAACAGAAAATGGCCACAAAGCTTTGGAAAGACAAAATACCTATAACAATAATAATACTTTTTACTCTATAAAAATGCTTTTCAGTGGGATGAGAAAATCCCTCAACCAGTGGGGGTTTTGAAATATTTTGAACAAATTGGATCAATTCAGATTGTCAAAAGATATGACTAACGCTGCAATTTGTTCCTGAAAAGTTGACATTCTGGAGACACATTTGTGATTTCCACTCAAGAGACCATTCCAGTTTATTTTCAGAATTTGAAAAAGTAGGTCATCAGCATGAATATGATTATATCACATCTTTTAAACAAAGCAAGGCAGTATAGCTCATCAAGATTATCTCCATAAAAACATCACTTATTTTGTGAAATGAGATTGATTGATCTTGAAAACAACTGGAGCCAAATACACTGAAGAACTGTCCTGAACAACTGGGTCATCTGCATAAAATATGCATTTAGTTTTTTTTAGGATAGCTGAGTCATTAATATAAATGTCAATTTATCTTGCATCTATTATTAAACAGCAGCCAGTGAGTAAAGTAGATCAGAAGTTATTTTGGTGCTTTAGTTGCATTTGTGTTCCATAGAAAAACATTAATGGCATTCAATTTTATGTCCATACTACAGGCTTTAAATTACTTATGTCCAGCTTTCCTATGATAATTATTATAACTGCAGTGCGCTGCGTAGCATACAAAGTTGGAATCCTGAACACAGCTAAATGCTCAATAGTTCAAGGAGAGGGCAGTTCACTTATCTCCTTTATTTTTCATAATGTCAGAAAAGTAGAGAGGGAGAAAGAATGAGGTCATTACAGGGCCACACGTGGCAGCAGCCAGCAACACAACCACCAGGACATCTGGAAAGCAAGCACAGATTTATCAGTTTTATGCATCTACAGTATGGCATGTTATGTGCTATTAAAGGTTTTTCGTTATGCCCCTAATAAATACACCCACCTGTTTTTAAAGATGAGGTCATCGGAAGGACTTTGTTTCATGCTCACTGCCTCTTGCGTGGGCAGCCTTTTCATGCACAGGCAGAAATTCTGAGCAGTTGTTGCACCTCTGCTTCACAGGGTCACAAAATGTTGCACACCCCCTCAGGAATCTGAAAAAGGAATATTTCACTGCCAATTCAATATAGAGCCATCCCAAGCAATTGTAGCATTTTTGATTTTGACCTGGGGCAATATTTTACTATAAGAAAGGAACTAACTACCTCTAAACACAGTTGAAAACAATTTTAGTGCTGCAAGACAAAATGCAGGCACACAAGTCACAATATATTTCTATTAAGTAGCAGCTGTTTTTACAAGATCACTATAGAGAACATCAGGCTGGTGATTTGAATACGGCCCTAGACCTTTAATGCATGCCATCCTTCAGTCCATCCCAGTATTACCTGTTTTTAGAGTTAACTTGCAACCACATTAACATATTTTATTGAATTGTTGAAGTAGTCATTGTCTTGTATTGATAGACAGGCAGACAGGCACTATGAAGCAAGAAGGAAATAAAACTATCACGTGTTGCACCATTTTTAAGGTCTTGTTAAAGAAAAGAAAAGCAAAACCAAAAATATAAAGCGCCTATGATTCAAAGAACCTCCCACACATGCACATAGGCTTTTTGGGAATCAACAGATGGTTTGAGCGGGCCTTTCGATCAACGATGCATCAGCATCACCACACGCACACTCTAGCAGACCTGTGGGCATGCTGACGGTGCTTACGCTTGCGCTTGGTCTTGTGTGTTTTAAAATGGCAAGAATCAATTCACAGTGGATTAGCCTGATCTGCATGAATATTTCATTCACTGATGTTTTTAATTTGGATTTCTGGCAGCCCCGGAGATTGATGCTGCCACTATGACTTCCAGCCAAATGTACTTCAAAGCGCAAGCTAAGCTCAGGACTCATTCAGCAACAGAGGCAGGACAGGAGCAACAACCACTATAGCTTTTGCCTTGCTTTGTCCGTGCTGTGGCACTTCTAAATCTAAATGTGATACAAGTAGTCCTGTTATGAGCAGGATAATGCTTTGGATGGGCCAGAATAGCCATAGTGGGGAGAACATCATGAAGATGTATCCGGTGTATCTCAATTTCCCTGTAAAGCACTGTCACGTCTCCTCAAACTTCGAGGCACATATTGTTTTTATCAGTTGTGTTATTAGAGATTACTTCAGGAAATACTTTGAGAAATCAGATATTAAATTGTGTTGCCCATACTGATTGTTTACTCATGCCATAAGCATTGCATGAGAAAATAAAGTGCAGCTTGGATATGAGGTTTAGGATGGACATTGTTTACAAATCAGCCGCACCTACATTGTCTGTGGACTAGCTCGAGGATATCTCGGTGTGATGTTGTGAAATCTTGCTTGTCTTTTTTTCACGATTGATGAGAAAGTTGTAAATGTTCGCAGATTTTGATGAAATTGCCAAAGATTGTGGAGTTATTTATAATTATTGAAGTGAATGGTGCTGCCTAAAGGGGTCCATTTGCTTTATATAGTGCTGGTGCCCAAAACCAAAGTAACATGTCTATGTCCATGTGTGGAGGGCATGCTGGCCGCTTGAGTGTTTGATGAATGTGATGCTACAGGTCAACAAAGGACCTCTGCTGTCCTATTCAGCAGGGCATTCAGGCCAGGATCAGCAGCCTGTGGAGGGGCCTCTGATGCATACACGCCTCTGGCTGCCTCATCTCTGCAAACAGGAAAGGCTCGAACGGCTGGCCTCAACTCTCTGCTGACTCCTCCATTGTATGGGGCCAGTTTGGCGGAGCCGGCTTTGTGCGATGCATTTTGGGATCTGCCTCCCCACCCTCCAGCCTCGTCTGAGTATCACAGGCAGGCAACACAGAGGTGCCACCTCAGCTCAAACTCATTAAAATTTGTTTATGTGAAGCTCTTGGCTGCTTTACAGCCATATAATGATGTGTTTTCAGTAAAATATTTAAAACTGAATTGTGTATTTTGTGTATCACGGTACGGCTTTTGCTAAGAGTTGTATGGCAAGGCTGATGGCTCCTTTGTTTGACATTACAGGGTGTGGTTGTGTGTGTGTGTGTTTGTCTGTCTACCCCAGTCCCTTGGTGCACGGTGGCAGTGTGGCTGGCTAATGGGCACAGGCCTAATTCCCTGCGGGCGACTGATTGTGGACTCTATTTCTCTTTTCCTCTCTCCCTGATTAACGGGTGCAGTGACAAACAGACCAGCTGGTTGAGGGGAAGCAGCTCTGGGAAGGGAGGAGGGATGGCGGAGAGTGAGACAGAAAGAGGTGGTGGCGCTGCCTATCATGCTGCTGCCTCTGCCCTGCTTTCTTCACTGGTGTCACTCTGTTGTGAGCGAGTCTGATGTGTGTCTGCCCAGTCAGAAGCTAGGCTTTCGCCTTGAGGCATTCCTCGGTGCCCCACTTTCACTCTTCCTTTTCACTCATCCTTTTTCAGAAGCACCATTCTTCCGAAACAGATACACCAACGGTTTATGTCCCGCTTTCCTATTTTGAGTTTAGAGAAAGCATAGTGCTGTCATGTTTGAAAAGGTCTGACTCCATGTAGGCTATGCCTTGTTACCCAGCTTGAGGATATTTCATAACAGTATTGAAGACATACTATTATTGAATCTGTGTCAGTTTTCATTGTGTTCACACAGCCCTGCAATGTTATTGCAGTTATTGCAATAATAAGTTACAGCAGCACTTACTTCCCCTGTATTTTTTGTTTGTTATTGCACTAGTGTTCAGAGAGTAATGAAAAAGGCATATGAAGGATACACAACAGATTCTAAATCTTTCATTACATTAATGTGTGTCTTTTGTCATTTGTGGATTAGGCCTTGAGGGGATTTTCTTTCATCGAACCTCTTTTATGCTCCCCTTTTGTGCCACATCTGTCTGCCTGCCTGTCTGCCTTTTTTTCCTGATATGAGCAGTGTTGTTGGACGTTGCATTGCTGTAGCTTTGGGGCTAGCATCTGATGTCTCTTGAAGGTTTGTGTATGAAAGAAATTTGACTCGAAAGGCTCCTTCATGCCTTTTTAACTTTGCAGAGCAAGGTTACAGTTTAGGGGTTATTTTCGTTCTGATTTGGTTTCTCTCTGGGAGGCAATTGTACGTCACTCTGCCTAGCATGATTGTAGGTGTTGAAGCAACCCATTTTGTGTGCGGAATACTGATCCACACATGCTGAGTGGGTGGATTTGTATGTGTGGCTTTTAGAAGCATTGTGTGTGTGAGGGTTGGTGGTTGATGGTAGTGCTGGGGGTGTAATAGGTCAGCTCAGCTTGCATGTGTGGTTTCATGTCTGTTGTGTGTGGGAGGATGAGTACAGTAGGTTGTATCATAGTAGGTCAGGGGATTGTTTGTCTGATCCATTGAGGGGCGATTAGTGCAGACACTGAGCCGAGCCTCTTCCTACCCACAATAAGGGGAGGATTGCCCTCGATTTTGCCACTGCCAGACTCTTGTGACCTCACTGGTCCAGCCCCTCTGCAGCCCCCACCCTGGTCCACTTCCACAGACAGATTGTCAGGGGCTTCATTGCTGCCAGGCCTAACCTGGATAGTGTGTGTACTCTTTGTGGCTCTTGCTTCCTTACTGTGACGTTTTGGTTATTTAAGCTGCATGGAAATCTTACCACTGAGCTCTTTCTCAGCAGCACCAAACCACAATCAGCCAAATGGTGCAGGCCTGCCTTTGATTGTACATTTATTTTGTAGTAATTTGCCCCATAATATGACATGATGATGTTCAGGAGAGTGAAAGGCCTATTTGTCAAAAGAGATGCTGTTTTTGGACTTACTGTGTTAGTATTATATTTTAGAGAATAGGCTATCTTATCATTACAATCAGATATCTGCATCTGTCTTCAGAATCTGTTGGCAACGAGACAAAATTTTGGTATTGCAACAAAGCGCTCCGGTTTCCATTAGTAGTCGAAGTCCCACTATTTAGCGGCAGGTAAACAGTCAATGTGGAGAGGTGGAATGCTCGGGCGGAAATGCAATTGCAGAACCCATCGGCTATCATTTGCAAGGATTTAGCTTCATGCTAGCTGTTTTTTTTTAATGTGCAATCTTATGCAGATATTTCTTTATAGAGATTGGCAAAATGAACGATGCATGGAAGAGGTAGGCTACGCCCGGATATTTGCTTGCTACTCCGGATATCCCCGAAATATTGGCTGTGTCTCTCAGCGGCTTATTGTCGTCAGACCAGTAGCCGGTGGCTTCAAAGATTGGAGAATATCCAACCTATAAATGAGGGACACAAGAATAAACATACTGACTACGTGCACACACACTCAGGGGGGTGAAGGTATTAGCCAAGTCGTGGGGTGCCAGTGAGTGGGGAGGTGACGGGTCGGGGGGCAGTGTGGAGGCGTTGCTCTGCCTTCTACTCTAATCCCTGCATTTAGTTTCTATTCCCAGCCACTTCTTAATCTGCCACTAATAGGATTTGCCAAGCTTTTGTTTTATTTTTTTATAGCTAGAATGTATGTGAGACGTGTTTGACTTGTCTTAACAATAGCATGGTTTACTTTAGGATTAGGAAGATGGACTTTGCCATGGTATGACTGAAAACTGAAGCCATCAGTGATATTTCAGAAATTTGATGTCAAAGTCTGTTGAAGAAAAATTGTATGGGAAGCACATTTACTTTTATGGGAAAGACATTTTTAATATGTGTTTTATGTAGCATATTAATATTCAAGTGGTTGTTGTATTGCATAGTGGAATTGGCTGTGTTTGATTTCAACAAAATCTCTAGCTGATTTAACATATTTAAAACACAAAGCCCAATGTGCCCTTGTGGCCTAATGGATTTAAATTGCATACCACTTAATGGCAGTGATTTTCAATTGTGGCTTTGGACCTTTGTTGCATCACATCCACCTCTTTCCCCCTTGTTTCTTATCTGCATCTACAGTGTACTGTAAACTATCCACTACATGCAAAATTGCCAAAAAATATTCATTAAAAAACAACACAAAAAGCCAAATATTGTGGCTCAGTCACATACTAAGTTGCCTTAGGTGTTGATAATTACATTAACCAATTTCTCTCTTCTTGCATAATAGCTCACTTTAGGCTTTTTAAATCTGCATCACCTTATTCACTTTTCTTTGACACTATGCCCAAGGATGCTATTGCCTTTCTATTATGTACTTTTTGCACTTCACGATACAGGGGATATGTATATGGATCCAGCGTAGCTGCACACTGGCAGTGCACAGTATTGAAAGGTATCGGTTCTGGCACCTGTCTGTTATCGATCTTCATGTTTGATTTAGAGGATGCATTTACTTTCATGACATGACTAGGCCAAAAACGGTCCTGGCAGACACATTACTGACAGCTTTACATTCAGCCAGATAAATCTCTGCCATCAGCTGTTATCGCATTTGTCAATCACACCTCAAGGAAAAGAACAGAGAATGATTACATAGCCTCATTAATGTGCGATGTGTTGCGTAGCTGGCCTACTTAATCTCCTCTCAAGCACCACCTCATTTGTTGCCAAGAATCCTTACAGCCTCTCACTGTGGCACATCATAATCTAACCTAAACAAAACTCATCATGACAGACGTGATGGAGAGAGCTTATATGATCAAAATGTAAGGACGGCTTTTTCAGTACATTAAATGAATTCATTGAACCTTGAACCTGTGGAGAGGGTTTGCAGTCCTCAGTCATGCTTAGCTTATGATTACCTCCTCACAAATCCTCAGCATATTTCTATCACTGTCCTCTGTCATACATCAGCTCCATATAAGTCAACCGCAGCCTCTAGACACAACAAAAGATAAACTAACAGGTATTAGCAAACTAACTGCTCAACCTTGTCTATTAATCTGTGCAATGCTCTTAAACAAATGGCCCCAGTTAGTTAATGGGTCTCTCTGGTGGTGGTGGGGGGTCTAATCTGTATGTAATTCCCTTATTGGGTGTCAGTGGACAAAGGACGGGATCTGTGTGGTCATGTGCAGTTAGTACTGTTTTTATACAATGGAGTGAAATCATTAACTAATTAAACACTATTACTGATTCATATTTGAGGTGTAATGCATATGAAATCTATTCAGACTTAGTATATGAATATTATGGAAGAAATATCTGATTTACTTCCCTGTTGCTGTCAGATAAACTGTTGGCTTGACATCCCTTTATCCGTGTGAAGCTGAGGATCCATCAATATGATCAAGCTTTTCACACTTCCGTTGAAGGCCAAAATGTGCCTTTCTGTAACAGAAGTCAGCGTGTACAACATTTCTTGTCTAACACACATAATTTAAATGAATAAGCTGCATTTACTTCTGACTTAAGTTAAATCTGTCTCCAAAATACAAAGACTCAGCCAGTATGAGAATGGAGGTGGGATTGACCTCCTTGTTTATGAACTAGCCTATTGATTGTTTCCATATTAGGGTACCCATAAACAGATGCTGAGTTAGTACAAACAGCAGGATAGGACGGTTGTTGCAAAGCTGGCAGTGAGTGCAAGTACGGGAACTGATGTAAGGTGTTTTACTTTGTGGGTTTTTGACCACTAGTAGGGCTGGCAATCTTTTATGAGCAGGTCCCCATACTGTTTGTATATTATTGTATACAAATAGTATAGGGACCTGCTCATCATTGTATACTGTTCTACCAGTATGTGCACAAGGATGCACATGCATCCCCCAAGCTTCATGTGTTTTGAGGACAGAAGGGAAGTAGCGACTGTATCAGAGAAGGTGTCATTTTTATCACAGCAGAGGGAACCAAAGCACCACTGAGTGATGCATTGTCATAATATTGATATTGTGACAAGCTAGACTGGGGATTTTGGTTTGTTAACATTTTCTTCCTCTCATGACTCAGTACCAGTTAATGGACAGGCATTTCCAAGACTATTTAATGGTTCAATCTAAATGAATTAACCAATGAATGCCACCTCCTGTTAAGTTATCATCCACATTGCTAATTGCAAACTTTATTTAGTGGAAATATCTTCTGAAAGCATCAGCAGGCATCCTTGAATACTGCTGCATTAGTACAATATATATCGATACTCAGGCACAGTACCACTCAGGCCTATTGCAGTATGTGGTTATGTAGATGTGTTTTTATGTTTGTACTGTTGTGCATGTGCAGTGGTAGTTTTACATGCTGGGTTTCTTAAATTGTCATTATCATGTGTGCGTGTGGATGTAGCTTTGTAGATTTTGCGCATGTGCAAGTCAAGATTTAATCAGTGCAGATTGAGGTTGTTTCTGCCATCAACGCTCAGGCTAAAATGAGATTACTGGAGTCGCCCTGGCTTACAGGAGCAGTTATATTAAATTATTGGTTGGCTAACTGAACAACTTCATGGCAGTTGCTGAACTATCTCAAAGTTTTTTATCTCTTAACACACAATGGCAGTTGCACTGTCTAAGCTGCTATTTGCATATGACTGTCGTTTGAGCACATAAAACTTGAGTGCAGCTGTGAGGCTGAGAGGAGAGTGTGGGTGATGTATGCTACACTGCATCATCTGGCCTTGGATGAAATAGAAATAGATTCTCAGCTCCCAGACTGAATCTCCCTAACATTAGCTCACAAACATTTTCAGGGTCAGTGTCAGCTTCTGGTATCACGCAATGTCCTCTCCTCTCTCTGTATGCACTGATGCTGATGCGTTTGTGTCTCTGTGTCTGAATTGTAGGTTGAATGTGTTTTCCTCCAGCCTGGACACCATGAGCACCATCTCGCCGACGGACTTTGACAGCTTGGAGATCCAGCAGCAGTATAATGACATCAACAATCGCTGGGACCTGGCGGCAGAGACTGACTGGGATAACGAGAACAGTTCAGCACGCCTCTTCGAACGCTCACGCATCAAGGCTCTCGCAGGTATGCTACACTTCACGCCCCACCAATGTAGATGTTTGCATGGTGTCAACATGTGCCTATGTGTGCTGTAGGTGGGTGATGATGATTGACAAACATTGGGTTCTGTTTGAAGCATTGTTCTTATGTCACAATTTAATACATTGTACAACAAAAGCGTGGACCTTAAAAAGTGGCTGACACTCCCATTTACAGTTTACCATAACAATGAACTTTACAAAGGTGTAGTATTTCAGACTTAATGTATTCGGATCGATTGATTTTTTCGATTTTTGTGTCATGCACACACAAAGTGCCCAGCCCTCATGGGTTAACAAGACATCAGAAGTGCAGTTGCAGTGAGATATTATTAGGCACACCTCTACAATCCAATACAAAAGCCAAAAATACTACCCTTGCCAAAACACACCGGCAGCGTACGACATGCGTCAAAACAGCCGCCCCCATTATTTTCTATTTACAAACCCACACCAGCGGCGGCTCAATGTGCGTCGACGTGCCGCGCCACGGCACTTTACACTATTGTCCTATTTTTCCAGCGTCACCGCCCTTGAAAAAGCGCTATTTTGTACTTCCCAGCCTAGCGGACTGGAGTGTGCAATAGAAATCCGGTTGACACCCCGCAGCGCGATGCTTTTTGTGTGTGTTGGGGGCGGCACTTGACTTGCGTCAATGATGCCGCCGTCATATGACGCCGCCGGTGTGTTTTGGCCTTGAGTAGTTTTTCATGACACTGTCTTAGAGGTGTTGATTTAGCTCCTAGATAATTTTTGAGGCTGCAGTTAAATGTTTTTATGTGGGACTGGATTATTTTAAAGGTGTTTCTAATACTGAAACTGTTCAGGACTCACTAGTTTGTTGGGTTCACTATTTATGAAGAGACCCTTTGGCACAGACTAGAGGGAACATTATCAGTTGTGAGTCCATCAGGTAGTGGTCACAGCCCATCTTGCAAATCTTATTGGAATTTTTTGAACATAAAGGTTTTGGTAATAAATATAAAATGTGTAGCAGCCTCCACCACAAAGTTACAATAAGCTGCAAAATGAAACGAGCAAAAGAAACTAATCATCAAACTGTTATAACTGATGTAAAATTGCCCTGCGTGCTTCATTAAATCCTGCTGAGCTGAACAGTATGATGTGAATGTTGTTATGACAACTCAAGTAATACTATCAAAGGACTTAACAAGTACATTATCAAATATAAGCCATTGAAACATTCAAGAAAATTCAGTAATTATTTTGGACTCAATCAAACATACTCTAACATTACTGTTAGAGCATGTTGATCAAATACTTCTAATAATAATTTAAGATGATGCATTTTTTAGAAGGCCTGAACTGAAATGTTTCACCATGTTAACAAGAAACAGTATTAAACAGTAGATTCTGCTGACTGGTAACACCCAGAGCATTTAGCTGTATAACAGCTCCTGTAAAAGGCATTCTTACTTAGGTTTTCAGTCACATACTGACACACTTTTGTGTCAAGCTTTTGGTGACAGCCCGTTTGGGTGGGACCAATAGAAATTCTTCTCGGACTGTTAGCGTTTTTAAGACTGCCTTTTTGGCCTACGTGTATTTACATGACAGTCCCTGACAGCACATTTCTTACAGGCTTGACGGATTACTCTTTTCCGTTTATTTCTGTGGTGAAGTAGACAGGAGAGGCTGTCCAGTGTGGCAAGAAAACCCACATCAAGAGCAGACATTTTTCGGGCTGACTAACGCCAGTAGGCTCTCTATAAATGGGCAGGTAGAAATTTGCTAGCCTAGCAGCAGTAAGGCTAGAAACTACACATAAGACAACACTTGTAAAATAACATGCGACAGGAATTTGATAAACAGACATTTAGAGACAAAATCCCAGACTAATAGTAAATTGTTGAAATCTAATGAGGCTCTCCAGAACAAGGAACCAACTTTATTTTTTCTCTCCCACAAGGCACAATTTTCTCTTTATAGGGCAAGACAGAAATACTTTCAAAAGGAGGACAAAGCCAGGCAGCTGTAAAGTCAATTCACCACAGAGCAATAAGCAGTGATGGAATTAGGTGGTGAGATTTTAGGGTTAGGTGGGGAAAATCCTCCTTCAATACAGCATCGCTTAAAGATAAATAAACCATCTAAAATGTTCATAATGTGAGTCTGTCCTCTGATTATTTAAGAAAACAACCATCACATGAATGCACTGAGATGATCCAAGGTTTCTGGATGACATGTGTTTCGGAGCCCGTGCCCTGCCCAAGCAGTGGTCTTATTGAAATGAATGAAGAGCTTGCCCTTGAGAGTCTTGACATCCTTCCAAGTTGTGCAAGTGCATGTGTACTGGGCAGCCTATCCTGTCGGAGGCTTCAACTAATGTGACCCAGGTGAAATCCTGACGGCTCTATTAGTTGTTGTAGTACATCCAGCGTGCATGTGTGTTCATTTAACTACCTTGTACCTTCCTGGTTTCACATTCTGCAGATAAAATCTGTGTTGTTTGTAGTCAAAACAAGTTGCAGTATCATGGAGAACCCACCAGAGGGGAGCAACAGGCAGGAACACACACACATACACACACACACGCACATACAGTTACACACATGCACACACAATCAGCAAAAACCACATGCTCTGCCCATCTTTGAGCAACGCTGTAGTCAAAGTATTTCTGAAAGATAAACCTCATTTCACTTACAAATTCATACAGACTCATTTCCTCATGCCAACAGGAAACACACTTTGGGTGTTGCCTTTTTGTACATGCATTCCACTGTATTTATATTATGTATTACTGTCATATAAATAGGGAAAGCAACAGACATATGTATATTAAATGTAAAAGCTTGACCTGTGTATGTATGTATGTGTGTGTGTGCATGCTCCTGTTTGAATACCTGTGATACCATCTCCGTTTGACGAGTGTGGGCTTGATGTGCACATTCTTTGACATGCTGTAGCAGCTACCTCCCTCGAGGCACAAATCCTGCCCACCTTTGACATCTTATCCCCAAATGTCAAGACCTTCAGCAGTTTGTGAGCTGCTCCTTACTTATATGTCTTTTTCCCACCGTCTCTCGCAACTCAACTTTCTCTGCTTGTCTCTGTGTAACATGATTGCCTCATTTCCTGATTCACACCTCTTCTGCCACTTACAGTCTGTTGGAATCATTTTGCTTAAGGTATGACGGCAGCGGCACCCTCTTGTTTCACAGTAGAGAGCTTCTCCTGTGTTATATAATTGAAATTTGCTTAAATAACCACTTATCTGCTCCCCTATACTGTGTGGGTAGCAAGGCAAGCGGTGCAACTTTGCATTTCTTTAAGCAACGCCCAGCTTCACACTCAAAGAGTTACATGTATTTACTTGTGGAAGCTTTCACAGTAGGAAAGAGCAAGGCTTTTGCACTTTAAATAGCATCCCTGTGCTTTCTATTAACACTATGTTACTGGTGTTCTTCGTAATGCATCCACATCATTAGCAAAGATCAGTGAAATCTGTAAAACCACCAACTAGATGCACAGACCATGCATGTATTTATAATGAACTGAGAATCAACACAGAAGCATGATTAATAGAATATAATATCAATTCACTGCCTCAAATTTGGCTGCATTTGGGACAACACTGAGATCTGAGTGATTGTGTGACTCTCGTGAGAAATAAACCGCACTTGCTCCAGGGGGATTCCCGTTCAGATCAGATATGTACTGCTGGTGTTTGGAGTATGGTCCAGCCTTTCGTCCTCCCCCGGGTCCCTCGAAGGGGTTGTGCTGTGGGGTGAATAAAATTTACATGCTCAGCAATAGATCTCTCCTTTCTCCCTCTGGTAGTCCACCTCCCTCACAGCCTCTATCTTTTCCTCTTTTTCATCTGTGTTCACTCACAGCACCAGACCATCATTAATTATCATTAATTCCAGTTTGCTCCATGCAGGAGTTTCTCCCACATCTCCCTCTGGCAGACTTTCTCACTGTTTGTCTTCGAGTTTCACAAGATTCAGAAAATCACTGTTAATTCTATTCAGCATGTTTATGTATTAGTACATCCAGATGACTGATGAGTTATATAGGGAGGGATCTGCCCTAACATAATATGTTAGTACGCATATGCCAGACACACAAACCTGCCATCACATCTGCCTCGCATGTTGAATGGGATTGTGATGTTTGATATATGCCCAATGGGATCTTAAATGGTCATTACCAGTTTACCAGGTCTCTACTCTTCATTTTTTCACCGCATGTGACCACTGCACAGCCTCTGTTCTTCAGAAGGAAGTGTGTTCTCTTTGGATCTCATTAGTCCAGTCCTCCCTCCATAAACACCCAGTCACAGAAGGCCCGGGGCATTTGGCCTTCTAATGAGAACCATCCAGATGCTCCCTGCTCATCAGGACAAGCACAGATCAAAAAAAGCAAACAGACCTTTTAACCACTGCCCCCTGACCAGACCAAAAGCCATCCTCTTGCAAGAAAGGTTTTGACCTTAGTCCCCACTGTGTTGACAGACTTGTGTAACTTTTGCACAGACAGGCATTTAGTAGATCTGTAACTCTTACTGTTGCATTTTAAGAGTGTTAATTAGCAGCTGCAAGAAAGTTTAAACCCTCCATTCAATAGTTATACTCTATAACTTGGTGTAAATAAATACTGCTTTATTACTGGTGTTGAATTATGGAGCACAGCCACAAAAGTCATGTGTATATAAACTTATCTGAGCATCTGAAATATGTGCTACAAGGCTACAATTACTGTTGCTATGTTATCATGAGCCTTTGTTCACTGATGAAGGAAAATAATTGTTTTGTAACTGTCAAATCCCCGTACAATTTAAAATACAAGTCCATCCTCCCTCCAGTGTTTTCATGCAAACACTGAATTTGACAGTGACAAAACTGACATATTAAAAAGCCAGTAAAACCCATTGTTTCATGAACAAGTTAAATCATAAATCATATTTATATTTGTTCCTTACTAGTAAGACATAAAAGTTGTGAATGCAGTAGGCCTATGGTTCTATAATTGCTTTAGAAAGGTAGTGACTCACTTCCACCCCCACACCTGCTTAACTATCTGCCTGACAAACAGAAACACAAGCTTATAATTTCAAATCTTGTTCAGGCAGGAAACAGCTTGTTGTATTGCGGAGACATACTCAACAACTTCCTTCCTGTCTTAACGCTTTATACGGCAGACCCGCGAACAGAAAGCGTAGAATCAAATCCCTTTTCAGAGAGTGATAGCCATAAGAGCCACACACCAAGACAACAGGATAAGGATGCGATCTGATTTGGACTTTCGTGATGTACCTTCTTGGCAGGCCACACCCTGATGCTCCCTGGAATTAAGGTGGAGTTGAATAATCCGCCTCAAGCTACACCGAGCAAAGAACTGTAATGATTTAGTCCACCTCTACACCACCTCCCTCCCCTCCTCCTTCCACCGTGCTCTCCCTTTGTGCTCCTCCCTCAAACACACCTTATGCAAATGACACAATTTTCAGACAGCACAGCAGGCTTTGTTTACACAGCTATCCGACCGCAGCCGGTTAGCCTGCTCTGCTCTGCTCTGCTCTGCTCTGCTCCAGCAATTGCGTGTTGAGAGTTTGGAGGGAAGGAATAGCCAGTGTGCTTGAACCACAAGAGAGTGCAACGAAAAGTTTTTTACTTTGCTCGGAGGCCACAAGCGTGGTGAAATACTTCTCAGGAGGAGATGAAACAAGAGAACATTTTGTTCTTCAGTTTTGTTTGAAATTATTTTTTGGAAAAAAGAAGCCTCCACCGTTGCACTGCTGTATTTTCACTGGACAAGGTGGGACATACAGTAGAAGAAAAGAATCCGGCCACATTTTCAAGCTTTTGTTGTACCTTACTGAGGCACAGCATTGAGGGAATCTAGAAGAGGAGGACTAACCAAGGCATTTTGGATATACAAAACTTTCATTTTCTGGAAAGCCCTCTGAAGGATTTGATACATTTTTAGTGGGAAAGGTTGCCTCTGCTGGGCTATGCAGGAGAGCTCCCATTCACTCTGTGTCTGAGAGGAATATTCAGGAGACAGATCCAGAAGAAAAGGCCATGGAGTATGACCGCAGGGACAGAGAGCCCTGCTTGTCCCCTGCAGCATTTGTTAATCAGGTGCAATACTCTAACATCCTGGAAGGAAGGTTTAAACAGCTGCAAGGTAAGAGCCGTTCTGACCTGTCAATACAGGGGAAAGGGAAATTCCATTCAATTTGTAAATTGGTTTTGTGCATTTATCCAACGTTCTTTGGTGTGATTTCTTATGGAAACAGTTGTTAATGCTAAAAGTTATTCATAAGACTGGCCCAGGGTGAAAAGTGTCACTCTTTAACACGTATCCTATTGTTTGTTGAAACAGGAAATATTAAGTAGAATAGGACTTCTTGGTAAGTGCTACAGCAGGTGCTCTGGGTTGTAAATGAGTCCCCAGCAATAGCTCAGCATTTTTCTGACATAAGTGATTACCTGTGAGAGGTTGAAGAGACTACTCTGTTCTGTGCTGTTTTAGTGCTTAATGTGAAGCAAATCCAAGAGAGCCAGAGCAGACACAGTAGACTTCAGCTCAGCTCTAAAGCAGGCAGTCTGGCACCTGATCACTGGGCCACCTGTCCTTTCTTATCTTATTACAATGCATGGCTCTGTCTCAACCTAAAGCCTGCGAGGTCCTGCAAACAGAAATCACAGAGGCCAGTGGTTGGGACATTGGACTTAGGAAATGATGTGGTAACTAAAGTGCAACCCCTCCTCAAACTTAGGCTAGAACTTGATTAATTTTAAGGGAATCCTGTAACTCCTCGTAGTTTCTTAACTAACATCTAATATTTGTGTGAAATGGAAGCAAAAATGGTTATTTTTCACTTTGTGAAGGTTTTTGTTTGATCACCACGTGTACCTGTTAGAATTCTTGTAGTACCATGTGGCATGTTCCTCTGAGCTTTAGACTTCTTAGTCACAGGCCACGAGATAGTAGGAGTATGTGCAGTGGCTGAGTGTGTACGGGCAATCGTGTATGAAACTGGCATTTCACATCAGCGCTGTGCATTAGGTTTACAGTGTTTTGCTAGCTTCCGGTCCCCTCCCTGGTTGCTGTCTGTGGTGGAGAGCAGCCTTTGAGTTTACTTGAGGGGCAAGTCTACTCTTTCTACATGTTTGACATTCTTGTAGAGGTCCTGCAACATTTCACCTCCGAGATTAAGCAGAATCCTCATTGCAATTGAGAAGGTGGTTGGTCTGCTGAAAGAACATGGAGGTATGTATATGTGAAATTTGATGACTGAATAAAAAAAATGTCTACACCTCCACAATGACGGCACCGATGCTCTTGAGTGATTAGACCCACAGAAGAGATAGTATCTTTTATTTCAAAGAGTGCACAAGATTTACAGGCTTGTCTAATTCAGCAGTGCAGCCTCTTGCACAAAGAAGCTAAGGGTGCATACCTACACATCTTTCTCAGCTTGTCAGGCAAGAAAACCTTTATCACATTGTGTAATTGGGGGTCAGGGATCAGTCACCAAGTTTACGCTGACAGAATTTATTTGCACTTCCCTACAAGACATATATTGTGAAATGAGACATCCATGCGCATGGAGATGTTCTGGACAGAGTTTGCTGTAAATATACTCACGCGCACATTCTCAGACACACAAACACATTTTGGCACCACCCACTTGTATTTCCAGTTTGGCTACCCTTGAGGCTCATTCTTGTGTCAATCTTTCCCTCCCTGCATTAAACCATGATGTCCGCTGATGAAACGGAAAATGTGCACATACATAGTCTGGTGTCCTCCTCACATGAATGGAAGCATTCAAAAAACAAAATAAAATTCACATGCATTTTGGCAAGGTCAGTGTTGCCCAACTTTTCTTTGTGGACTAAGATTTAATTTCAACCATACAATGGATCTCCCTGTGAATATTTCAGCATAACAGTGGGACATATAAATATATTTTAGTGGCTTGAACCTGGTAAAGACAGAATTGTAGGCCCTATATCTGTCATGAAAGCCCTGAACACATCCAGGAATATCTGACTGAGTGGTGAATGATAAGTTACTAAATAACTACGACCAGGGCAGACAGGTTTAATGAAACACTGGGCCACATAGTTGCATTGAAATGAGAGACAAAACCTTCATCTCTGTGTCTTTATTTGCAGATGGAGGGACAGTTGCTGTTTTTAAATAGCTTTTTGTTTCTTGACCCACCCTCATATGAAACGTTAACCCATAAAATCATGCACGACCAGTTAAGACAATATACAACTTTTTTTTTGTCGTGCAATCCCACTATGCACATGATATTATGCAATCTTAATGTGCCTTGTGTGATGCTGTATAAAAGTTCATATTGCCTAATACTACTGATCTTGGCGCCAAGATAAATATGTTGTCAGTTGGGTTTGATGTTCCGGTTCGTAGATAAATACAGTGTGTAATGTTAGACTGCAGGGTCACTGTTCTGGCTACCTGCACCCTCTGAGTCCACTGCTGTGGACTTTAGTTTGGACTATCACTCAGCAGGCATTAGCACTATGGCTTTATGCAAATAAAAGAGGGCTTTGAAAGATACAATCCTTTGACTCAGCTAAGGTTTTTGCCTTTTAGGACTTTAAACATACTTATAAACACAAACGAAGTGAAAAGATGTACCAACAAAGTCTGCAGCTCCAATATTTTTGGTGCTGGACTGACTGATTTCGCATTGAAGTGTCTGTTTTTTTTGTTGTCAGCCCATCTCTGCAGTCGTTTTTCCTCATGCAATTTAATTCTAGCATTTTGGTCTGTGAAGTCAAATCACCACAAAAACAGTGATCAAGGCTATATACAGTATTTTTTCTCTCAATGAATGTTTAGCTGGCTAGATCAGAAGCATTTTTGTTCTTATATGTATTTTTTTTAAGAATCTGAGTTGACATTGAACAAGCTCAATGTCAAGTTTTGGGTCAAGTTTCCAGTCTGGTGTCAAACTATGAACTGAATGTGGTAACGTAATATTATTCAAACACTCTTAGTGAAAGCTCGGACTCTAGTGGCCTCCAGCTGTAACTCAGAGTCACATTACCTTTGTGAGGGTTCACCATACGTACACACACACCCACACCCACACAAAATGCCCTTTTGTTTGTACAGTTTTACCAATATTGACTGTTTCCTACTTTGGAAGGGTAACAAGGGGGTGCTATTTTGGAGGTTTTAGGACAATTATTGTCCTGTTGACATTTCACACCCTTTTTGTGTCCAGATGTTATGGCTGAGAGGTGCCTATTTCTATCTCTTTTCTCATGGGATTGGCCTTGGCTGGTTCCCTCCCCTCCTATCTTCCTCCATTATCAGTTGCAGCTGCAGATGGCACAGAGGGGCATGACCTGAAGGGCATGTGCACTGCCTTCAGAAAGAGAACAGTATTGTAAGAGAGGTCTCTGTCTTACTCACACTGTCAGTCTTTGTAAGAACAAACCTGTTAAGAGTTAGGCAAAACACATTGTCTTTCTATACTTGTGACCACAAACTGTTAAAAGTGTAAAAATAACTCACGCCACATGTGGCAAGGCGGCGGTTTTACCACAGCCCTACTTTCAAAGTCATAAGCAAAGGAAGGGCAGTTCCGCTTTTATAGGGAAAGAAATGTCAAAGGATGTGCATCTGTACATGCCACTTTGCTCGCTTTGTTTTGCTCACACATTACTTGTTTACAGTTTGATTTTTATATCATAAATAATTGGGCTGAAGATATGCAGGGATGCCTACGTAAACTCTGTAGACATTTTACGTCTGTGCGTAAAACTGAGGATAAATTTCCCAAACATGAAGTAAGAGTAAATTGTTATTTGTGCTCAGTGCTTTGATGCAACAGTGGCAGGTACATACACTACAACATCCTGTTGCTATGATTTTTTTTGTTGTTGTAGACTTTCTAGTACTGTTTTTATACAACTGAAGCAACGCAAGCAAGGGTTCATCTCTAGAACGCACCAAAGGTAGTTTTGAATGCATCGTTTATCACTTTTCCCCTTGTTGTGAAAACATTATTCACGAAATACCAACTCCTCCTACAACTGTTTTTGATCGTTTGTCTTCATTGTTTGCATTGCTCATGCACTAGCACACACCATAGTCATAGTTGACTCTTCGCTCAAACCACCCACTGGTGTCAATAACTGATGTTAACCACTGACCACAAAACTTACAAGCTGCTTTTGGCTCTTTGAGGGTTTTTTTTCTCTCACTACTGTGTGATAAATACTTTATGAAAACAAATAACAGACTTAATCTAGGTGTCAAGGTCGTCCTCTAATGAGTGCCTTGAGTCTGCTCTGTAATCTCAGACAGCAAAATAGTTGGAGGCTGAGTAGATGGTGAAGAAATGCATTCTTGAGCCTTTGTTTTTTGTTTCAGTGTAATCATGTTAAGTTCATTGTGACTTTTTTTTAAAGCACTGTATGAATAAAGTGTATATCATCATTTTTATATTATACACACACTCAGTTTAATGCAAAAAACCCCAAACATTTTGTAGCATGACAATCTGAGTGTTCTATGGTTGTAATAGTGGCTTGTTGCAGTTTTGTGTTTTTTTAGCTAATTAAGAGTAGAGCTGAAAGCAAGCTTAAGTCAGACTCTCAGCGATGAGCGCCTCTCTCTACACCCTTTGGCACCATACCATAATCTTGTCTGTGTGGGAATGTCCAAGTGAAGGTCATTAAAGCAGATTAAATTGATAGAAGCTGTTTGCTCATTCTTTCTGAGGACGGGGTGACCAGAGGCGCTCATTACGCAAGCTCACGGTGGGTGAGGGACCGGATGTCAAGAGTTTACGAAGTCAAGGGTATTTCAACCCGTCTACAAAGGGAACCAGGAATAGCTAGGGAGGAGGGCATGACCTGGGCAGGACATTAAACAAGATGAAATTGTTAACAGCATGATTAGCAGACTGTGTTTAGATTTTCTGCCGCTCCTCTGAAAGCTTCTTACATGTTTGGGAGTAAAGAAATAATCCCCAGATAGAGTCCAGTGTGGTTGACAGTGAATGGTCAGGGAAATGGAACGTGGACAAAATCTGCAGTATGCATTTGTTGCTATTGTGTGAAGTGCTTACTATGGTAAGCTATTTATGGATGGAGTCACTTCTTGTCCTCTGTGCTAAAGTGACGCCACTGGGAGCCAAAGTGCAGTGTCATGCAACACAGTGAAGGGATGCAGGATTCTTTGAGACAGTGAGCAACATAGGAAACTTAAATTCAGTAGGGAACATCAGAAGGAAGTCTCTGTCTCCAATTCTCCCCCACTTATGCTTATTTTAGTCTCTGTGATGGGCTAACAGAAGATTTCATCAGTGTCAGGGCATGGTCAGTGGGTAAGAAGTATTGCTGACATCTCATTATGGGCCAATGTACGTTGTATACAGCGACACGCAGCACACATTTCTGTCAATGAGATAAGCTTAAATGTACAGGCGAGTGAAGCTCTAGTAGAATTCAAGCATTAGTAATCATCAACAATCTTTAGAGTCGTAACGAGCTGATAAAGCGATTAAATGCCTCTGTGTTGACTACTAGCCTCACCAACTCCGGGCAGTTTAGAATATTTCTAACGTTGTGTGTATTTGTACAGTATGAAGGGGCTAGGTTGACCATCAGTGACCACACGCTATGCGTACAGGCTGCCATAAAAAGTGACCTGACAAATATGGGTTGGGTGTTTTATTGGTCTTACACTAATCGCACTGTGAGCTAGCAGGACAGACAAGTTTCTGCTTCAGTGACATTACAAACGGTCTGACATGGATTCATGAGTCTGTGTAGGATTTTTTTTTTTTTTTTTTTTTTAATTGAAATGGTTGCATTTTTGACAGCACACGGTTCAAAATGTGTTTACAGATTTTAAATATGTACCCACCAAAACAACATAATTGCATTTTATTTTAAATATGTTTCAATTAATTCATTTTTAAAATCTTTTTATAGCCATTTTCTTGAGATCGGGGTATCTCTTTTTGAAGATATTCCTGGCTAAAGTAGCAGCACACTCTATGAACACTAGATAAAATAAGACAGTAGGAAATGCAGATCAAAACAAAGACCAACAGCCAGCCACAGTGGCTTTATTCATGTGTATTTCATAGCATCAGTGATGTTTGTTCACTCATGAGTTGATTTACAGAACCTTGACGCAACTGTGACCACTTTATTTTGAAAAGCACATTGTACGCGGGGGCATGGAAAATGGGATCATTAATAAATCATTAATTTCTCTGATCAGTTAACACTTCAATGCTACAGCACATGCCCAGGTTACCATAAATGACCTGCTAAACACCAGATATTAAACCATGACCTCAATACAACAGTTCAGCTGAAAATGAAACCCACTGCACCTTTGCTGTTCTGATACACAGATGTCGTATTGTTTTCCATCATAGATCTGTGAAAGCCATGGCCCACCGATTCCTTGTTCCTTGTTGCATCTGTCTCCATTTTATCACCAAATATGATCATAACCACTGTGAGTCTCACAGACAGGATTAAGTCTGGCGGGATATTTGCTCAGATTACCTGCAGATAATCATTGTTATCAACTGTGCCAAAGTTTGTTTGGGGGTTAAATAGGAAATCAGCAGCAATCTAAATCCCAGTACCTTCAACAGAAGAAATGGCAGTGTCTGAGCCAGGCCCCCCTCTCTACTCCCCCTCACCCTGACATATACTTAAAGCTGACTACCAGAGACAAACATGTTCAAAGTGACTGGACATGCCCAAATATGCTTTGAAACATTCAATGATGCCTCTAACCACTAGTTCTGATGTGCCACTAGTAAACAATGGAGAAAAAACATGCCACAGAAAATTCTACACACTGAAACAGGCTCAAGAAGTCAAGTGGAGCTCCAAGATGGTCCAAGATAGTCAGGAGAGGTCTCATTCACTAACTCATTATGAGATTTAAATAAAAATATATATCATTTTAGTCCCAGAGTACTTGAAGAACATATACTGTAAAGTAAGTTATTGGTAAAGTCATTTTTTTTTTGGTTGAGTCGTTTTTTATTGTAGAAAAAAATAAAGTAGCTGATTGAGTCCACATTTGAGTGTATACTTGCATGGATTCATAAAATATTCAAAGTAGCCAATATCTATTTTGCATTGGATTACTGGCATGTTAACAAAGGTATATAAGGCAATTCCTGACTTTGGCACATTGCATCTGTAGTGTCAGAGAACTATTACTTTGAAATAACCGTCTCTCAAGGTCATTATTGCTGGATTTTTTTGCGAAAAAAGATTATACAAGATTTAGTAAGACTTAATAGTAGCTACTAGGCTTGCTTTCTAAAGTTCATATTTTCCGACTCTTGCCCTCTATTGTGTAATCATGTAACAATGTTGGCAGGTTCTGCAGGTATTTTGCATGACGTTAGACTCGAGACATCTGACAACATACAGGAGACACAGGAGTACAGGAGTCTCAGTTTCTTTTCTCACCATCAGCCATTCTCTCTGTTAAAAATAAGCAAGCTCTTTGTGGCAGATACCGAGCATTCGTACAGGTTTGTAAAACTAATAAACCATTTAGCCATGGATGTACAAACATTACGGTTGACATATCCTCCTATGTACTACAACACAATCCACAGATGTCACATTGTTAGAGAAAACGGATGTGCAAGTTTTGTCCTTATCCACCGCAGCTGCAGCCGATGACAAGTTTGTGTTTGTTTGCCATTATGAGCAAACAACATCACAGAGTGATGACAGTGTTTGTCTGTCTCGTGCTCTCATTCAGTAGCCTTGTTATTAGCAGCGCACCATGAGCTGGGTTGCAGCACGTCTTCTTTTAGGACCCCTGCCCACTGCCTCAGTGCCTCCTCTTCAGCGCTGGGTGCTGTCACAACACGACCAGGCATCAGGAGGAATGTAGGCTCCTCCGCTGTGTCTCACCTGCCACAGTAATCCACCTCTGCTGGCTCATTAAACAGCTTCAAATCGCTTAGTGGTGCTTTAATAATGGAATAATCTGTTAGTGTGGTGCATGAGGGAGGTAGGAAGGAAAACAAAGCAGTCAAATAAGAGCCCAAATCAACCAGCACAGCCTTTAACAGTATGTAGAGGACCAAGCAGGGCTATACTACTGTAGAGTAGGGCTGTTTGACCGATAGTAGCTGTTTGAGTACACATCCAGGAAACAAGAGGGCTGATAGCCGGGATAGCAGAGAAAAATGTGCCTCTGCCACAGCTCCAGCCCTCCAAATGTGCCCAAAGGCCAAGATTATAGTCACCTGCTTTGAATTAATATGTCATAGTCTTTAAATGGTACATTTATATAAAAGAAACATATCTGTGTGGAATCTGGAGATTTGAAAACTCAAGACAACTTATTGTCGGGGCCTTTTTCACAAAACCTGTTGACTCATGTGTGTACTTTTTTAACTATTAACTGTAGCCTAATCTCTTGGCATTTGTCTGCATAGTTACCGTAGTCAGACGGTAACCAACAGATCCATCTCATTGTGCTGCTGTGTGTTTGTCATATGGGTTTATCTGCTATTGAACTCTTTGTCTGTGATGCATGCGCCCTTCCCAATTGTTACCAAGCCCTCAAGCAGGAAATAAGAGAGGTAGGACAGGGTGAGACATAATCAGTTAATGATACTTTACTTTTTGAACACAATTCTCATGCTTCTTCTGCAGTCTAGATGCGGACATTATAAGAACCAGCTCTCTCCTACAACTTTCATGTGTTGTTCTGCTGCTCTCAGCTCCGGTGCAGAGCATGGACAGCCAAACTTAATACTGAATAATGGAATATATTCTGCTATAATTTCTTCTATTGCTGGTGAGTGCATTTTGGCAGGCGCTGCTATTAGGAGAACAGCGAGTGAAGCAAGGAAGGGCGATCCAAAGTGCTTTGGCATTTTATCACTGAGCTTGGATTACAACAAACGTGTTGTAGCGATGTTTTTTTTAAGGTTTGAGATTTTCATGTCAAGGCTGTGAGATGGCCACAAAATGCACTGAAATGTGAGTCTCAACGAGGAAATATGAGACATGATAGGTGTGGCGTTCTGCAGCACGGTGGTATTACACCACCCTGGTGCATACATATGCGTTCTTGTGAGTATGTTGTTGGAGCATTAACAAACAATAAGGAAACCTGCTCATTAAAATATCACTGTATATGGCCACTAGAAGTCAAAATGTCCACAGGGTACCTTTAATACTCGGATTACAGTGAGGTGAAACACAGAGGTCACAGCTGTAGGGGACTGAGTAGTTTAATCATGTTAATAAAATTACTGTGAAAGATTTTAGTGTTTGTTTCAGAAAATTAACAGCACATTGCTTTAGATTTGCTGTTAAAGCGTAACATTACAGGAAGCTGTTTGTGTTACTTATTTCAAAGGAGGACCTCTCTAGTAGAGCAGATACAGGGGAAGCACCTCGAGCTCGCAACAGGTCAAGTGTTATGTCCTGTCGTGTTACTCCACCCTAGAAGGCTTGTGTGAAATTTCAAAATCTGTTCTTTTTTTTGCTGACAGTTAGTAGAGTGGATATTTGCACAACGTGCTGTCTTTGGTCCCCTCACAGCACTTGGCGTGGCTTAGTATTCATTTATCAATTAAAGACTAAACACTGTGATGATTCAGTATTGCTTCCTGAGCCTTGAGTAGCTTTCTGATAGTTTATGATCACCAATTTGAGTCACTTTCAGTGAACAAAATATTTTTATTTATTAAATTCCACAAGAACCATCAGTAATGTACTGATATTGTGATTTAATGTCATTGATATCTTTCAGTATGTCTATACACTATTTCAACCTTCACAATCTGCCACTGATACAAGAACTGCCTGGATATCTGGACCTTGCCTTTAGGTTGAAGGTCTCACCTTTGAGTAGTGTTGCATTTAAATGTTACAGTAACTTGAAGTTGCAAGCCTCCCCTTCTGAATGACTAGGTTTTTTTATGTTTAGAAAAATCAGCATGTATGTCTTTTAGAAATACAGTTTGTAATGGTGCATTCTGTAATCACATACTGTCAAAGAAATCCTGTTGTCTTGGCTTTTGCTAAAGTAGAACAGGACATTTGGCAGCATTTAGATACTTGTTGGTGGGCTAATATTAGTAGTAGCAACATAGTTACATAATAATAATGCTAAGAAGTGAACATTTGGTTGAATTGAGTGAGGAGAAGGATCAAGGGCAACACAGGAGAGTGTATATTTAAAGTAATGAATCTTGTCCAGGTACCTGTCACGTTAATTACATATCTACCTTTGTTGTTTTGATGCAACATAAGAAGCAAATTAGATGTAGCGTTTGGGTTTATGTCGTTACACCACGCTTCTTTGAAGTGTGTTGTTGAAAGAAGGTGTGGTGTCTTACACCATCAAAGATGATTTTATCATATGAAGCTATGTGCAACTAAGAGCTTTTCTCAGAGTGTGGTTTTTTTATGGTTTGGTTTGTTAAACTATCAAGTCTTTGCTATTTTTTATTGTTTCAAAGAGAGGCATCCATCTTCACCACCATTATATTTCATTTCATGCTGATGCAAGTTGGCTTTGTTTTGTTTAACTCATTATTACAGTGCTGCTCCTCTGATCTATTTTCTGTCTGCTCCAGGGTTTTTCTGTGCGGGCTTGTGTTAGGTGCAGTGCATTAAGTACAATGCTAGAATAGTGTTTTCAAAAGGCAGGAAGACCTTGTGTCCTAGAAATGAGGTCACCTTGTTAGGTGGCAGAGCAGGATTAGCTTCTTACTCCCCTGGTCCATATGTCTGAGCTGCTGTTACAGCTTAATTTATTGTGATTCTTTTTACTCCTGCTCCAATAAAGAAATCACAAATGTCCTTGCCTTTATTTGCAATTCTGCATTGTCACTTTTCTCTTCTAAACTCACAACATACGAGGAATTAGCAATGCACATGTGAGCAGAGCCATCAGTAAACTTTGGTCTGAGGAGTGAAAACCTCTCACTAAGCTGTCAATACAGGGATCCTCGAGACTTAATGGCATAGCTTATCTGTGAAATGAACTGCTCAGGACAAGGGCTTAAGTCCTTATGATTTACTGTCACCTGTCTGCTCTCAGGATCAAAGTTGTTGACTAAGTTGGTGTTTGTTAAGAGCAAAATTGATTCCTTGTAAATATGTATTTCCCTGACAGTAATGATATTGATGTCAGTCAGTGGAGAAGGTTATAATTTCAGTGTGATGTGACTTCAACCTCTCTCTCCCTGTTGTTTCCTTTGCAGATGAGCGTGAAGCAGTACAGAAGAAGACCTTCACCAAATGGGTAAACTCTCACTTAGGCCGAGTGACCTGTCGCATTGGTGACTTGTACACTGACCTGCGCGATGGCCGCATGCTCATCCGCCTTCTGGAAGTGCTCTCAGGAGAACAGCTGGTCAGTATCACACAGAAACCTGTCCTAACCCTGACCCAGGCCCTCAGCATGACCCCCACACTACAACACAAGTCAAGAGGAAGGAGAAATCATGTGCTCCATTCCTTGAAATCATGCGCACCATTTCTCCTTTCTTTTAGTGTGATCTACTTTTACTTGTTTCACTCTTTCTACATGCCTGCACTCCTTTCCTCCTCATGTATGTTGTGATAACTTTTGTTTAATAATTTCAACATAGCCAACTTTCTTTTTCTCCTGCTCCCCACAGCCAAAGCCCACCAAGGGCCGCATGCGTATCCACTGCCTGGAGAATGTTGATAAAGCCCTGCAGTTCCTTAAGGAGCAAAAAGTCCATCTAGAAAACATGGGCTCACATGACATTGTGGATGGGAATCACCGTCTCACCTTGGGTCTCATTTGGACCATCATCCTTCGCTTCCAGGTAACATACAGAGTAGCTTCCTAGAGCTCTGCCCATTTGCCTTGAAGCACAGCAGCCACGCTGCTTAACCTCTTCTAAAGAGGGAGTTTGTCTTTGGGACATCAGGTCTCTGCATGTAGCCTAGCCAGTCCTCAGGCAAACTCACATAAATGGTAATAGAGGTGAATGCTGCTGTGATGTGATTTACAAGGTAGTTCTTCATTACAGTAATAATATTGCAAATAATATTGCAAGTTCTAGGAATTGTGCAAAAATGGTGTGAGCAGAGTTTTAACTGAATGAACGCTCTGCTGACAGATCCAGGACATCAGTGTGGAGACAGAGGACAACAAGGAGAAAAAATCAGCTAAAGATGCTCTGCTGCTTTGGTGCCAAATGAAAACTGCTGGGTGAGAAATGAGTGGGAGAGGAGAGACTGAGGGACGGCTTAATCCCACAGAATAAACACTGTGAAGATATATTTGAACATTTGTGGTTTTAGGGACATGGTTACTGATGAATCTCGCTGTGTTGAGTTAATGATTAATGACTTCTGATCTGGCCTCTGCAGATACCCCAATGTCAACATCCACAACTTCACCACCAGCTGGAGAGATGGTCTGGCGTTCAATGCCATCGTGCACAAACACAGGTCATTGACTTTTTCCTGTACTTGATGTAATGTTCTACTATAAAACTGGTCTGTGTATTTGATTATAACAGGTCTTTTCTTCAGAGTGTGGGTTTCATAAAATTATCCTGCAAATCAAAAAGGTGTCCAGTATCTTCAGCCCCTCCTTTATCTTTCTTCGCCTAATGAGGAGCACCTGTCGCAGTACCATCACACTTCTCAGGGGTGTTTTTATCCCCTTTTCTATTTAGGTCTCCTCCTACTCCTCCCATCCTTCAGACTGTCTGCAGTATGGTGAAAAGGATGAAAATAAAATAGGGAGCAAGATGACCTAGATCACAGAAATAATAACCCACTTATTTTCCATGAGAAGCCATGCTTGATAACTCACTTGCACACCCTGCTGTTCATTACGAGTGCCTAAGGTGATAGTTGATACACGAATGCAAACACTGCTTTCATTAGAGTTACTGAACCATGGGATATTCATGTAAACCATGACGCTGCCATTTACATGATCAGGCCCCTTTTCAAGCTGCAGAAAACACACTACAGCAAATTACAATATGCAAAGAGTTGTTTTTCATTTCCACTGTTAAAGTACCTGCATGATTAAGAACACTCTGTGGGCCATTGAACCTCAATGAGAAAATAGCTGTTTTTGTCCTCATTCTGATATTTTGGCATAATGGTTGATATATTGTCCCCCAAACCAATTTTACCCCCTCGTAATGCCTAAGTAAGCTAAAAATTAAAACATGGTTCAGGCAAGAATAGCAATAATAGGCAGGAGCAGTTTGCCTAATCCATACCTTAAAGTGGAGTGTTTATTGCACCCTGGTCTGTATATATAGACTTTCAGTGAAGTGGATTGCAAAATGTTTTTCTCTCTATACCTAACAAGAAGGTGATTCTATTTGTCTATATGTCACCCTGAATGATACTGTAATTGGCTTGCACCCTGCTCTGCAATCTGTACTTATTAAAACCATAATTGTTCCTGGCTTTGCAGACCTGATGTGATTGACTTTGACAACCTGAAGAGGTCCAATGCTCACTACAATCTCCAGAATGCTTTCAATGTGGCTGAGAAGGAACTGGGGCTTACCAAGCTGCTGGACCCAGAAGGTGAGTGGATAAAGCCCATAGGCTGTATAAAATAATGGACATAGCTCCTGTGACGTCACCCATTGGTTTGTGGACTCCCATTTTGAAGCCTCGAGTTTGGCATTTTGGTCGTCACCATCTTGTTTTTTGGAGCCAAAAGTGGCCATATTTGGATGAGAGGGTGGAGTGAGGGGTGTGTCTGAATCTCAGACTGTGGTGATGCTTTGCAGACAGCCTGTCACACAAAGTGACCAGCCTTAATTATGCATCACTTTAAGTCCTAATAAAACGTAAATGGGTACGATATATAAAAAGTCACCCAATGTGCAGTTGAATGGGACCATAGCCTTAGAGACCAAAACTATTGTTTGTATCAGGCTGTAAACATGTTTATTTCTGCTGTAAAGTTGGGCATTTTAACATGGGACTCTTTGGTGATTGATTTGCTTCTGGAGCCCGCCTCAAGTGGCCATTCACGGAACTGAAGTTTTTGGCATTTCGCATTGGTTTAATTTTTCAGCACTGGAGGCTGCTGCTTGGTAAAGCCTCCACTAAAACGTAGCTGACACTGTCCTCTAAGGCACTAAACTGGTGCCTGTTGTCTGAAACAGACTGATTGCTGTGAGACTACGGAGGATTACTGGAATTAATTATAGCTGAGACAACACCACATCACATGTCAGCTACACTGACACCACAAAAAGCATGTCCAAAGATAGTAACAATTTGACACCCATTAAACTCATTAAGGCTGCTTTAACAGCCACAATTAACAGTCTTGCTTGTGCATGATGAAGTTTACGGTCAGTAGATTAAATAAAGGGTGAAGTGTTCATATGAAGATGGATCATGGTGTCTTTTTTTCCCCAGATGTTAATGTTGATCAACCTGATGAAAAGTCCATCATCACCTATGTGGCGACCTACTACCATTACTTCTCCAAGATGAAGGCTCTGGCAGTGGAGGGCAAACGAATTGGCAAGGTTAGATGTGTGTTTTAGTCTCTGTACATTCATGTGTGAGTAAACCAGTGAGTGCATGTACATTACGTGTTTTTCCATCAGTTGGCTTGATTCACATATCCTTCTTGGTTGTAGGTACTGGACTATGCTATTGAGGCCGACCAGCTGATTGAGAAGTATGAGACCCTTGCCTCAGAGCTGCTGCAGTGGATTGAGCAGACCATAGGGACGCTCAATGATCGGCAGCTAGCTAACTCACTGAGTGCCGTACAGAATCAGCTCCAGGCTTTTAACTCCTACCGCACTGTGGAGAAACCCCCCAAGTGAGTAACAGAGAGCTGAGTTATTATAACCCACTGAATGACCCAATGCCTGTTATCCATCAGGATCCAAAGTGTGATGCCGTGCAGTATGTTAACCAGCGGTGGTGTCTGTCTCCACAGGTTTACAGAGAAAGGAAATTTGGAGGTTCTCCTCTTTACGATTCAGAGCAAGATGAGAGCAAACAATCAGAAAGTCTACATGCCAAGAGAGGGCAAGCTCATCTCTGACATCAATAAGGTATGGGCTGCTCAAGACAGAACCAGCAATGTTTTTGTTAATCTAGAAACGTGAAAGACGTGTTTAATCAATATTTAAAATAAGCAGCCTGTCACATGCTCTTTGGGAAATTGTCCACAGACCACAGAATTATCTACTATGCAAGTTAATGAAGTTTCACAAAAGTGGCCTCATCATGCATGCAGTATTGGTATCCTAGTTGCAGGATGTCACCGACCTCCTGTGTTTTCATGTGGCAGGCATGGGAGCGACTGGAAAAGGCAGAGCACGAGCGAGAGCTGGCACTAAGAAACGAGTTGATTCGCCAGGAGAAGCTGGAGATGCTCGCTGCCCGTTTTGACCGCAAAGCAGCTATGCGGGAGACGTGGCTGAGTGAGAACCAGAGGCTGGTGTCTCAGGTAGGAAAATAAAATTTAATAAATCAACAACAGGCACATGCGTGGCTACAGATTCATTCTTATTTCTGACTTGATTGCACTGAATAGTTTTACTCTGATTTCCTCTGTTATTAGGACAACTTTGGAACCGACTTGGGAGCGGTGGAAGCTGCAACCCGCAAACATGAAGCAATTGAGACAGACATTGGGGCGTACTGGGAGCGTGTGGCTGCTGTGGAGGCTGTTGCCAAAGAGCTGGAGACAGAGTCGTACCACGACGTGCGACGTATACTTGCACGAAGGGATAATGTGCTTCGACTCTGGGAATACCTGAAAGAGCTTCTAGCTGCACGCAGGGAGCGGCTGAATGCCCATCGTGACCTGCAGAGGCTGTTTGAGGAGATGCGCTACATCATGGACTGGATGGCAGACATGAAGGTATTGAACCACTCATCACAACGCATGCTTAAGGCCCGTCCACATCAAGAACGATAACTGTAAGGATAACTAAAACAGTCATGAAATGATGATGTTCTGTAAACAGTGGCACCAAGCATACATTGCCAATCCAGCTGTGACGCCCTGTTAATTTGGATGTATTTTGTTTGGCTGTCAGTGTGTCTATTGTTCATCAAATCACTCTGAAAGTGATCCCAGTGATATCATATGCCACTGTCATTGTTAAAGTTGTTGTGTAGACTCCTCCGTCCACTTTAGTCAAAATGATATTTAAAACTATTTTGTTACAGATACTCTTCTTGGTGTGTGCGGGACTTTACACTGTTTTAACTGTGCTCACTTTGTTTTAACTTGTTCTGAACTGCTGCTTTCTGTTCCTACATTCTTTGTTTTTAATCAACAAAAAGGAATTTCCTAATCCTCTCAATTAAGTTAGTTCACATATGTCCTCGGCAGTTTTAGTGCCTGTGCTTATCAGAGGACCATTAACAGCAGTAATAAGCTTTTTACTGGCCTAGCCTGAGCTGTGTTGCCTGTCATTGCTGTCTTTCCTGAGGTTGGCTGAGGTAACTTTAGTCACTGCAAGTCTTTTCTCCTTACATGGATAAATCCGGGTCTTTATTTTGGTGTCAATCATTCCTTTTAACGCACGAACACTGTATTAATATTATGTCTGTTTAAAAAGTAACATGTATGCCTCGCTCTGCTACTCTGACGGCTTGGCCTCATCAGCCACCCACTACCTTTACACAAGTCTGGCACATTACATTTCTCAGTTGGGAGAATATGAACAGGTGTTTAAGTTCATGAGGGACAGCTGGGATGGAGATGTACATGTCTGTGTTTGTTTGTCTGGAGTGGAGTTGATTAGGACATTAATCCATGTCTTCTGTAATTTTTGGTGGTAACTGGAAACACGCTGTTAATGTTTTGGCGATTCAGTCAGCCATTACCATATAATTAGGATGCTGTATACAGTTTATTATCTGTTTTTTAATAGTGTTTGTCGCACAATGTCCTGTTTTCATTTAATAGTCTTCTGGTCTAATGGCTCAGATTAGAGGAATTTACTCTTCTTCGGCTTGAGTAAGGCTCTTGCTCCCCGTTTGTTCAGGTTAATGGTCTGAAGCTAACAGCTTGCTGAAATTGTGTTGTACGCCATTGGTCATTTAAAATATCACCAAGTGCAAGGCATAGCTCATAAAATGTCATGATTTAAAATGTATAAATATCTGTTTTGTTTAAAAATGTTGTCCACTCTTCACATATCCTGTTTGTGGACACACTACCCAACCCAGATTCCTACCTTGTGTATTTGCTGTTGCAAACCAAATATTCTACTGGACTGTTCTGTTTCAGGGTCGTCTACAGTCTCCTGACAGTGGCAAACATTTGCATGACGTGTTGGACCTACTGCAGAAACATACTCTGGTAGAGGCTGACATTTCAGCTCAGGCAGAGAGGATCAAGGCAGTGCAGGGAGCTGCACAGCGCTTCACCTCCTATGAACAGGGTGAGTCTTCAAATATGTTTATGTAATCTTTGTACAGATCATGCAGCTTTAATCTCACCTATTTGTGCACAACATTTAAGTGCCCATGTATTCCTGCCTTTCTAATTGCCAGCCTACAAACCATGTGAGCCGGGACTAGTTAGTGAGAAGGTTGACCTGCTGGGTCAGGCCTATGAGGAGCTTGGTCAGCTTGCTGGGAAACGCAGAGTACGCCTCGAGGACTCGCGCCGCCTGTGGCAATTTCTATGGGATCTGGGAGAGGAAGCAGCCTGGATCAGAGAGCAGGAGCAGATCCTTGCCAGTGGAGACTGTGGTCGTGACCTCACTTCTGCCCTTCACCTGCTCAGCAAACATGAGGCCTTCAGGGATGAGATGGCAGCCCGTTACGGCCCCCTGAGTAATAGCATCGCTGCTGGAGAAGCTTTGGTTCAGGAGGGACACTTTGGAGCCCCAGAGGTCACAGAGAGGATTCAAGACATCCGTGCACAGTGGGCACATCTGGAGGAGGTTAGTGGTGATCATGATGATTTGTATTTGTACAGTATAATGCTATTCCCAATATTGCTTTATTGTTTTTGTAATTTTCTTGTTCTCCCTGCTTCCCAGACAACTAAGCTCAGAGAGCAGAGCCTTAAAGAAGCAGTGGCCCTGCACCAGTTTCAAACAGATGCCAATGACATGGAGGCATGGATCATGGAGACACTTAGACAGGTGTCCAGTACAGAGGTGGGCCATGACGAGTTCTCCACCCAAACTCTCGCTCGCAAACAGAGGGAGATAGATGAGGAGATCCAGAGTCACCGCCCCGGCATCGACTCCCTGCATGAGCAGGTCCAAGCACTGCCACAGGCCTATGTACATTTCCCTCAGGTATGTGTGCTGTAATTTCATACTTCTTCGGTGATGACATGCTGTTGGTAGTACTAAATTATTGTTTATGGCTGACTGTAGGTGGATGGCCGCCTACCTGCTATTGAGCAGCGCTATGAAGAACTGGAGTCTCTGTCAGTGGCTCGGCGCCAGGCTCTGGAAGGGGCCCTGGCCCTCTACCGCATGTTCAGTGAAGCTGGTGCCTGCCAGCTCTGGGTGGAGGAGAAGGAGCAGTGGTTAGATAGCATGGAGATCCCAACCAAACTGGAGGACTTAGAGGTGGTGCAGCAGAGGTTAGTCTGGAGAGAAGGGAAGACTGTCAATACAGAAGATTTAACTTAGGGGAAACATGATGACAGCTTAATTCCTATACTTTAAAAAGCCTTTTCAAATTGGAGACACTGAAGCTGCGACTTACACATGTAAAATAACAATTAAAAATCCATTCAAATATGTGTGAGACCAGGTTTTTTAATAGTGAGGGATGCTCTTGGAATTCTTTCTAACTGGACAATTACATAACTTTGAACTCTGAAGTAATTTCATTTGTGAAATCAAACACATTAGGTCATTTTGATGAAATTCCACAGACGATTAAAACTGTTACAATATTTAGAAATGTCCAGTACATCATTGTGTAGCTCTAATCTTGTTCTTAAAAGTATACAAAATGTTACTGAGTTTTATTATCTATTGAAATATGTAGTCTAAATGAAAGTAGACTTTTCAGAATGAGTGAATTAATGCTGGTCTATTATTTATGACTGCAGATTTGAGACGCTGGAACCTGAGATGAACAACCTAGGCACTCGTGTAAATGATGTGAACCAGGTGGCCGAGCAGCTGCTGAGCTCCGACAACTGTAACAAAGACCAAATCCACCAGACACGAGACCAACTACACAACAGGTTAATGCTAACACATGATGCCTACTGAACCCCACTATTGTACACAAAAATATATTTGTAATCAATGAGTACTATAGTTAGCATTTTTAACCTAAATCTCACACTTGGTGTGATCCCTAGATGGAAGGAGTTCGAACAAATGGCTGGCCAAAAGAAACAAGCCCTGGAGTCGGCCCTCAACATCCAGAACTACCACTTGGAGTGTAATGAGATCCAAACTTGGATGAAGGAAAAGACCAAAGTGATTGAATCCACCCAGAGCCTGGGCAATGACCTGGCTGGTGTGATGGCACTGCAACGCAAACTCACTGGCATGGAGAGGGACCTGGAGGCCATTGAGGTATGAAGAGGTCACATGCAGTGACTTACTGGTGAGGGATGTAAACAGAACAGACTGTGTAACAGATAATGTAAAAATAAGCTAAATTGATCGTAGGATCATTTTGGGCTTCGTATTGCCATATCTTGTCATCATTTCTGCATTTAAATGATTTTTCATGTCCTTTCAGGGTAAACTGGATGATTTGAGAAATGAGGCTAAAAAGCTGGCCATGGAACATCCCGATCAGGCTGGAGAGATTCAAGGACACCTGGCAGAGATTCAAGAGGTGTGGGAGGAGCTGAATGCCACCATGAAGCGACGTGAAGAGTCATTGGGTGAAGCCAGCAAGCTGCAGGGCTTCCTTAGGGATCTGGATGACTTCCAGTCGTGGCTGTCCCGCACCCAGACGGCTGTGGCCTCAGAGGATATTCCCACCTCTCTGCCTGAGGCTGAGAGTTTGCTCGCCCAGCACGAGAACATTAAGAATGAGGTGGATAACTATAAGGAGGACTACGAGAAGATGCGAGCGGTCGGTGAGGAGGTGACCCAAGGTCAGACGGATGCCCAACACATGTTCTTGGCCCAGAGGCTCCAGGCACTGGACACTGGCTGGCATGAGCTGCGTCGCATGTGGGAGAACCGCCACAGTCTTCTGGCCCAAGCGTTTGACTTCCAGACTTTCTTGAGAGACGCGAAGCAGGCAGAGGCTTTCCTCAACAGCCAGGTACGGACAACATAGCCTGTGCCAGAGAGCTATCATGTATCATTGTAAAGCCTATTTGGCACAGTCCACAGTCCACCAGTCAGTGCCAAAGTCAGAGCCAAATACCTGTGTGTACCTGAAATACATAGATATACTGCATGATTTAAGTAGATGATTATGCCTTTAAGCAGAGCATGGGTTAAACTAAGTATGAGTTGGAAAGAAATCTAAATCAAATACAAATTTCTCAGCAGACCATCTGCCCTCTTGCACCTCCCATTTTTCTCAACATGACTAAGTTGCACTTGATTACAATACAAAGTCATCATATCTCTAATCTGAATTAATTGAAACTGATTTGATTCAATCTTCAGATTTGCAATTTTGTGATGGTTTAACCGCTAAAATAATTTCCAAGCTTAGATTTGTCTTTTCTGAACTAAAACAACACTAAAACCAGTGTTGTTCCCACACTGGTTTTAGTACAACACAAGTGTGTTGTTCTGATAATCAGAAATATGTTTACCCTCATGTTTAAACTCTGTTTATCCTATATTAGTCTCTATTGTGGTTGTCTGGGTGTTTGTGGTTTGTTTACACTGGTGGCCAGTTCTGTGTTTTCACATGCTCTCAAATCAGAGCAACTGGGAGGAGAGATGTAAGCTGCACTATAAGTGGGCCATAAGCCTAGATCTGTGTGGTGTAGGCCACTATACTACAGTAGGTGATGTCATAAAATTGAAAGACCTACTGTCATAGTTCTAAGTGGCACAAAAAATTAATTGACAACTTAAGGACTGGAACAACATAAGAATTTGAATTCAGAGACAGGAGCAGAAAAATTATATTTGTGGCTTGTTCTATTTTGAATTATTTACTATATCCCCAGATTGTAGTTGTTTTATAAGTCTTAATCTCAACCCGTCACTTACAGTACGCCAACAGGCCGCAAAAATCATGAAGAATTAGATAATTACACATAAGAAATGTAACACAAAGTGACATTCCTTTCCTCTCTGTGTAGGAGTACGTGCTGTCCCACACAGAAATGCCCACCACTCTTCAGGGAGCAGAGGAGGCCATTAAGAAGCACGAGGATTTCCTCACCACCACAGAGGCCAGCGAGGAGAAGATAACTGGCGTGGTGGAGGCCGGACGGCGCCTCATTAATGACTGTAATGCAAACTCGGACAAGATCCAGGAAAAAGTTGATTCCATCCAGGAAAGGTTAGAGCCGACCGCCATTAATGTTTTTCTTTTTAATTTGTAGTTTGAAGGACAGAAGCTCATTTAACCTTCTCATTAATTTTCTCCAGGCATCTCAAAAATAAAGAGGCTGCAAACGAATTGCTGGCAAAGCTCAAGGATAACCGTGAACTGCAGCACTTCCTTCAAGATGGACAGGAGGTAAAATTATTTTTAAAATCAAATGAAATATTAGCAGAATGAATAATACTCTCAGTAAAGGGATAAATATGTGACAGTTAGTTAATCATAAGAAACAAACTATAGAATTTGTGTTTATCACTAGAGAAATAATGCTTGTTCCATAATGCTGTTCTCTTTTCTGTAGCTCACGTTGTGGATCAATGAGAAGATGCTGACAGCACAGGACATGTCTTACGATGAGGCCAGAAATCTTCACAGCAAGTGGCAGAAGCATCAGGCCTTCATGGCAGAGCTGGCCTCCAACAAAGACTGGCTTGACAAAATTGATAAGGTGTGGCCATTTTTATATTAATCGTTGTTGAATTTAATGTTATCAATCAGTATTTAGACATCCATTTATCTGCCTGTTAATGGGTTGGCTGATCAATAAGGCTAGCTGGCATTTCATCAATAATTTATTCTGCCATCAATTCAAACATATTCTTGTTTCCTTGTCTCCAACAGGAGGGTCAGGCGCTGGTGGCGGAGAAGCCGGAGCTCAAACCTGTCGTTCAGCAGACCCTGGAGGACCTTCAGCGTCAGTGGGAGGAGCTGGAGGGCACCACCCGCACCAAGGCCCAGTGCTTGTTCGACGCTAACCGGGCAGAGCTCTTTACACAGAGCTGCTCTGCTCTGGATGTCTGGCTGAAAAACCTTGAGGGTCAGCTGCAGAGTGATGACTATGGCAAAGATTTGACTAGTGTCAACATCCTGCTCAAGAAGCACCAGGTATAGAGCACGCTGTGCAAGCAAAGCATAATCTATGGCATCTCTGCTGTCATGAAATACTGTTCATTTTACACAAAATGTGTACTGAGAAGATTTACTGTGATTGTAATCGTGCTGAAAAAGCTTCAAAATGTATTTTATAAATCCTGAACTTGCTGAGCTAAGTGCATGTGTTGGGACTGGCCAAAGCTGCTTAATGTCATACCTCCGTGTCTAACATTTTTGTTCTGTCACTGTATAGATGCTGGAGCACCAAATGGAGGTCAGAGAGAAGGAGGTGCAGTCCCTCCAGTCTCAGGCTCTGGCCCTGTCCCAGGAGGAAGCTGGACTCACCGAAGTAGATGGTCAGCAAAGGCGTGTCACTGACAACTTCTCCAACCTTCAGGATCCTCTCAAACTAAGGAGACAGCGACTACTCGCCTCCAAAGAAGCACATCAATTCAACAGAGATCTGGAGGATGAAATCGTGAGTGGGATTACCTGACTGCTTGCATAAATAAAATGTAGAAGTTTGGAGTAAGTGAGTTTTTTTTATTGCATCCTTTTTCACCTGATACTCATGTCTTATTCATTCATCTATTTTCCTCTCAGCTATGGGTGAAAGAGAGGATGCCTCTGGCGTCTTCCACAGACCATGGAAAAGACCTGCCCACTGTACAGCTGCTGAGTAAGAAGAACCAGGTACAGTGAAAAAAGAATCAATTTCCTGAAACGATTAATTACTACTTTGTTTTTAAATGTTGTAATACAGGTTAATTAAAAGGAAGATAAAGGTGACTTACAATACACTCACTGGCATCTCTAGATTATTAAACACCTTCACTGAGCATACACCACAGGCAAATGTGAGGTGTGGAAAATACCAAACCCACCTTTTGTTTCTGAATCAGACATTGCAGAAGGAGATTCAGGGCCACCAGCCTCGCATCGATGACATCCTCAGACGAGGCAAGACTCAGAGCCAGTTAGATGGTGATAGGCAGTCTGTCCTGGAGGAGCGCCTCGTTGAGCTGGAGGACCTCTGGGGCCAGCTGATAGCCGAGACAGACAAGCGCAATGCCCGTCTAATGGAAGCCAATCGCGCCCAGCAGTTCTATGCTGATGCAGCAGAGGCCGAGGCCTGGATGGGAGAACAAGAGCTACATATGATGTCAGAGGAAAAAGCCAAGGTAAGACGAGACAAAATAGGACGTAGAATTGCTCTTACACTTCTTTCTGTCTTGACAAAATGTGATAATCTCCTGTGTTTGTTTCCCAGGATGAGCAAAGCGCACTAGTAATGGTCAAGAAGCACCAGACCCTCGAACAGGCGCTTGAAGACTACGCCCAAACCATTCACCAACTAGCCAACAGCAGCCGCCTCATGGTCACCAGTGAACACCCAGAGAGGTGAGGGAGCACAAATAGATCCAAATGTTAAACTAACATGTGACACAAGCTTTCTAACGAAGGAAGCTGCACACCCACAACCACTGATCTGTCTTTTTATTTACACAGCGAGAGAATCACCTTAAGGCAAGCCCAAGTCGACAAACTCTATGCAGGGTTGAAAGACCTCGCTGAGGAGCGTCGTGGGCGGCTTCAGGAGAGACTGCGGCTGACCCAGCTGAAGCGGGAGGTGGATGACCTGGAACAGTGGATTGCTGAGAGGGAGGTGGTTGCTGGCTCCCACGAACTAGGACAGGACTATGAACATGTCACAGTGAGTTTTTTTTCTCTGTCACATACTTTGGAGACACTGATGCTCAGGGAAATTTAGCTGAATTAATTATGTTTCCCATTTTTGCCCTAATTTTTCTTTCTACAGATGCTGAGGGACAAGTTCCGGGAGTTTGCTCGTGACACCAGCACCATCGGCCAAGAGCGTGTGGATGGTGTAAATGGGCTGGCAGATGACCTGATTGAGTCGGGTCATCCTGAGAACGCCAGTGTGGCTGAGTGGAAGGATGGGTTAAACGAGGCTTGGGCTGATCTGCTGGAGCTGATCGACACACGCACACAGATGTTGGCAGCCTCCTATGAGTTGCACCGCTTCCATCAGGATGCCATGGAGGTGCTTGGGCGTGTTAAGGAGAAGAGGGAGGGCCTGCCCTCTGACCTTGGCCGTGATTTGAACACTGTTCAACATCTACACAGACAGCACAACACTTTCGAAAATGACATCCAGGCCCTCAGTGGACAGGTCAGCTATCAGTTAATAAAGAGATCTCGTGTGAGACTCAGGGAATGTGAATAGAAACCTGAATGTCCCTGCTTCATCTTTTACCCATTAGGTGAACCAGGTGCAAGATGATGCAGCACGGTTGCAGAAGGCTTATGCTGGGGAGAAAGCTGATGACATTCACAGGAGTGAACATGCTGTGACTTCTGCCTGGGAAGGCCTGCTTGAGGCTGGTCAGGCCCGCAGGCTCCTCCTGCTGGACACTGTGGAGAAGTTCCGCTTCTTCAACATGGTGCGAGACCTCATGCTCTGGATGGACGGTGTCAACCTGCAGATAGATGCACATGACAGCCCCAGGTGAATGTCATTTTATGCTTAACTTGCCAGTTACTGTCATAAATGCTGTTATAATCAGTGTGTCAAACATATTTAAATCTCAACTCTGTCTCCTCTCTGTTGTCCCAGGGATGTGTCCTCTGCAGGACTGGTCATTGCCAATCATCAGGACATCAAGTCAGAGATCGAGACAAGAGCAGACAGCTTTACTGCCTGTATTGAGATGGGAAATACTCTCATCAACAATAATCACTATGCAGCCGATGAGGTAATTTGCCATGGCTCACTTCCACTGTTATCTACAGTCATACCAATGCATATTTACAAGAATGAGGTCTGAGTCAAAGGGAATACACTTAATGACTCATGTGGGTTATTACTTAAAGGACCAGTGTGTGGAATGGCGGGGCAGTTATTGGCAGAAATGACATGATATCCATAATTATGTTTTCATTAGTGTACCTGACACTAAGGTTTGCTGTGTTTTGGTTGGATAAGAAAGAGCTCTTAATATCTACAATTGCTCACATGTTTGTTTATCAGGAGTCCCGTCCTACTGTGCAGTGATTGGCTAGTACTTGTCACTTCGATTTGTGGAGGTGGAATGCTTTGAGGTCGTGGTTAAAGATAGGGCAAAAAGGTCATAGTAAGGATTGGTACTAGCCAATCACAGCACAGTAGGGGAGAAAAAAAATGGCATTTTGCACTTCCATGTTTCTATGGTGGCCCAGAACAAACACAATATTGGCGCTAGAGGTGTCCTTTCTTGATTTTGTTACCTGAAGCCACTTTAGGTTCTTGAGAGCCATTTTGGATGCTCTGATTTTCTCTGCCTCTGATTGGCCTACCCAGATATTTTTACCCTAACCCTAACCAATCCAAGGAAAAAACTAAAATTCTGCTTGGAAAAGGAGGCGTGAGTGATGGTGTATTTAACCCCTTGGCGCCACTACATTCTACACACTTCTCCTTTAATGTTCTTCTCTTCATCTTGATTCACAGATCCGGGAGAAACTGGCTCAACTGCAGGAAAAGAGAGACAAGATCAACAAAAAGTGGCAAGACAAGATGGACCATTTACAAATTGGTATGCATGCATAACATGTTATAGAGAATAGGGGCACACTGAGTCTAATAGTGCCATGGTAAAAGAGTTGTGAGTCATACTGTGGTGTGATTGGCAGAGGGTATGGGGTAAAGGTAGTCAGATAAAGTACAAACACATATGTCCAGGTTAAAGTTCTAAGAGACACAGATTCATTCCTCCCTCGGAAATAGGATAAGGATAACTCAAAGTTATCATATCAGCCGCCTTTTCTGCAGGTCATAGGTCATACACGTATTAGATGGGTGTTGATTGCAATATGGCAAAAGTAGAGCCAGGACTAACGTTTTGGTTTGTTTGCATATGTTTTTATTTTTTATTTTGTGACCCCTTTGCTGAGTAACCCTTCCCGCACCAACGAAGTGGTCTTACTCAAATCAGTGAAGCTTTTGTTTTTTGCCATGAAGCTACAGTTGGTCTGAAAGGGCCGTAATAGGTAGACGTGACAGATAGATAGGTAGGTGGGTAGGTAGGTAATGTAGATAGATCAAACACAACAATTACAGACACTCAATAAATATAAATGTGCATAAATGTGCTAGTAAGCATCTGACTCACTACTAATAGTTTCTGTTGCTGTTTATGCTGTATTTCTTAATGTCTCATTATTTGTTCACTCTGTCTTTTTGTTTCTCCCTCTTTATCTTTTGCTCTTCTTGTCTCTGCATCTCAGTGCTGGAGGTGTTGCAGTTTGGACGCGATGCCTATGTGGCAGAGTCTTGGTTGGCAGGGCAGGAACCTTTGGTGCGAGCAGCCGATCTGGGCTCAAATGTGGATGAGGTAGAGAGCCTAATTAAGCGCCACGAGGCCTTTGAGAAGCTTGCTGCAGCCTGGGAAGACCGCTTTTCGCTGCTAGAGAAACTCACTACAGTAAGTAGAGAGATGACTTACACATCAAAATAGCGTCTGGTGCAATAGATACAGGATGTACAGGATGTACAGGATGTCCGCCTCTCATCTGTGAATGTAGGCATTGATTTTTCCTCACTCATGAGGTGTTAGGTTTAGATAAAACAACTGACTTCCCGTTTTTCAGCTTGAGGAGCAGGAGATCCAGAGGAGGCGAGAGGAAGAGGAGAGAGCGCGGCGACCCCCGACACCGCCCCCAGTAGAAGTGGCACCATCTGAGACAGAAAGTCAAGCACATGATTCTGCAGCCAGGTAAAATAAAGGGGAGTTATGGTGGAGCAGAACGGTGTTGGCGTACAGTATCAACAGACATTGATTTTTTTTCTTTTTAACACAGAACCAGTCTGGACCAGACCACACTCAATCAGTCGGTGTCAGTGAATGGAGTTCACAGCGACAATGACACATCTCAGGTGAGTGTTTTTTAAATCCAAATGCTTTGTGTGCTACAGGTTTCTGCTCTGTAATTTTTTACCAGGTTTCTAATGTCATTTTTTACCTTTGGGCTCGAGCACATAATGTCCTATAATGTCTTTTCTATGTTCCATGATTCATCTTCTACATTATGACATGGATTATATTCGCCCCCCCACTCAGTCTGTGTCAAAAAGTCAATTACAGAAAGATAAATGAAAGAAATAATGGTAACTTTGTACAGATGTTGCCATGAGATGTCCACATTTAATACTATTCCATTACTATGACAAATATAACCTTATGTTGCAAACTATGAATTTCATGAAAGTATATGAGTTGTAAAAGAAGTCCAAACCTGTGACTATGTCATACATTTAATACATAATGTAAGTGTATGTGAGTGTGTGTCCCTGTCTCTGTCTGTTCTACTCCAATCAACAGTGTTGTTTCAGTACAAACCTTGTTACATTATCATGTAATTTGCTATTGTCCAGTTGAAAGTAATATATGTATTTTTGTCATCAGAGAATGGCTATTAATTGTAAATTATGAAGTGTTTATTTAAGCAGAATTTTTTATTTTTTTTAGGTATTTTTGATGATACTTGAAAAATAAGTTAGTATTGTGGAAGCACTTTTTCTGAAAAGAATCAGGCTTGCAAATGAAGAAACTTACCCACCACCTCAGGAACCCTGAAGTGGGGTTTGGGATCTGGGTGGGACATACTTCATGCATGTTACACGATATAGTGAAAGTCCTTATTGGCAGATGCCGGAGGAGATGATGGTAGCCTACACTAGCTGCTGGTTGAAAGCAGAAATAAATGTTAAGGTTTGCAGCAGAAACTACAGAGAATAATCAGTCAGAGAAAGGGAGCCATTTCTGTATACATTGATCATATGGTCACAGTTGTTGACGACTGTTGTTAGAAGCCAATCAAAATGGTGTCTGAGAAAAAGTTCTAGAAGTGTAACCAGTGTCTAAAACACTTCTTAACAATGTCTTGTTACGTTTTTATCAGCAGTCATTATCGCTATCGTTGTCAGTGGGAAAGAAATCAGAGCCTAAACGTGTGTGTAAGCCAAAGCAGCCGGAGCGTGTGAGTACCAAGCCGCGGTCAGCTGTGTAGCTCTCCCCTCGCCCCCGTCACAGCCTCCGCTCAGCTCCTGGTCAACTGCAGTGCCTCTTTTCTTCTGTTGAGAAGCCATCGCTCTCTGTCACAGATGCAAAACCATCGCTTTATTTATTCATGTTCCATCAATGAGTCCCATTGCTGTTTTAAAAGGCATGATGCAGATTCATGAACAGATTGCTGTCATGGATCAATCTGCTGTTGTATATGTGCTCATATTGACCAGGACAGGAGTGACTGTACGTGTGAAGCCCAGAGTTGTAAATGTGGTGGTAACTGTAGCTGTTCGCAGATGATTTATGTGTAGTTCATTTTAGTCTTTCCCTATATGTGTACACTTCCTGTGATGAGTGTGAAAGTCATTAATAGTCTTTGTAGAAAAAAGGTTTGTTGAGGAAATAGAAACACAACTACTGTCACAAACGAGTACTTTAAAAGGCATCATGTTCTCTGTGGTTTCTGTATTTAAGATAAATTTGGTAAACGATTTTAGGCTTTTAGAGTTGACCTGTATTTGAGTTCATGTATGTTTTGTCTGTGTGTGTGTGTGTGTGTGTGTGTAATAGTGGCTCAATATATTACTGATACTTGACTGAAGAGGCAAAGATTATTTTAAGAATACCAGTAATGATATTTACATTGCAAATTTGTATCTGCCTCTGTTCCAAACAAACCTGGCAGCAGGTACATTTTGATTATTATTATTTTAACATTTTAACTATCCATGTTCGGTCCAGCATGCATGTTTCACACATGTGCTGTTATTTTAATTGTATATCTCACCCGTATGAGTGACTGTAATCGTCCTGTGTAATATCAGTGTACTGTGTGATAATGTGGACCCACGCTATGCTGTTACCTGAGGTAATCATATGGTGCTGTCAAAGCAAGCGTCATCATGGCTTTTCATGTATGGCTGTGAATGGCTGCTTTGCTGCTCACTGCTTCCATCCAGTCTCGTGTTTTTCCACCTCCTCACCACCATTCATGTTCTTGGTTTGAACCGTAGGGCTCAGAGTCTGAGTCGGTGAACGGACCAGGAAGGGACAGCGGGCTGGCATCGTCTCGCCTTGAGCCTTCTGCCACGTTACCGAGCAGGGGTGGAGCAGAGTCCGAGCCAGATACCATGGAGGGGATGCTCTGTCGAAAACAGGAGATGGAGTCCCACAGCAAAAAGGCAGCTACCAGGTGAGTGTTGGTATGGAGGGGGTTGGTCAAGTGCATTAAAGGGGACCTGTTATGCTTGTCTGTATTTTGCGTCTTATATAATGTTACAATGTTGGATGTTCGTATGTAGAAATAATTCCTGTGAGCATAAACCTCAGGCTTCAGACCGTTCTGAACACTCTTGTTTCTTACAGTTTTGTCTACTCTGGCTATCTTCATCATAGTGTGCCAGATTTCTTTATATCATCATTGGCTCCAGGCATTTACATTACATAGCCTACAGTGCTACTTAAACCTACATGCTAACTTCAGAGCAACATGTAAACTCAGTTGCTTATGTTGTTAATTTGTCCCCAATTTTAAAAACATATTCTTGCTTGAAAATGGTTGGTTGTGTTAAAAAGCTCTTACTGGTGATTTTTCCACATCTTACTTATTTTTTTACTCCCACAGATCCTGGCAGAACGTGTACTGTGTCCTAAGAAAAGGAAGTCTCGGTTTCTATAAGGACAACAAGAGCGCTAGCAACGGCATTCCATACCACGGAGAGGTACCCATAAGCCTCGGGGAGGCTGTGTGCGAGGTGGCTCACGACTATAAGAAGAGGAAATTTGTATTCAAGCTCAGGTAAGAATAAACTTGGTAACTAATGATGTCAGAAAAAGGGTTCCTGATTCAGTACAGTTGTCACGCTGTTTGATTTATTTATCATTATGTTTTCAGGTTGTCCGTCCTATTGTTGTGAAAATGATATCTCAAGAACGTCTTGAGGGAATTTCTTCATTTGGCACAAACACCCACCTGGATCCAATGAAATGATTAGATTTCGGTGGTCAAAGGTCATTATGACCCTGTCTCATTCTTGTGAACGCAATAGCTCGAGAACAGCTTTAGGGAATTTCTTCAAATTCGGCACAAACATTCACTTAAACGTAATGATGACTTAATTAGATTTTAGTGGTCAAAGCCACTGTGACCTTGCATTTGTGTCATTCTCCTATATGCAATATCTTAAGAAGGCTTTGAGGGAATTTCCTCAAATTTGACACAAACATTCACCCAGACTCAAGAATGAAAAGATTAGAAATTGGTTGTCAAAGGTCAAGGTCACTGTGACCTTGCATCTGTCTTATTCTTGTGAATATTTCAGAACACCTTAAAGGAATTTCTTCAAATTTGGCACAAACACCCACTTAGACTTAAAAATGAACTGAGTAGAATATGGTGGTTGAGGGTCAAAGGTTACTGTGACCCCATAAAACATGTTTTTGGCCATAACTCAAGAATTCATACGCTAATTGTGACAAAATTTCAAACAGATGTCTACTAGGATAAAATGATGAAGTGATGACATTTTATTTCCCAAAAGGTCAAAGGTCAACTTCACTGCAACGTCATAATGTTCTGCAAAAACACTTTTCTGGTCATGTCTGACTCAACGTCATAACTCAGGAACAGAAGGGGAGACATTTGGTCAGATACTGAATTGGTGACACTAAATTTAGTTGTCCACCTTGAGACTGTGCTGATTGTTGATCTTTTGTGCTGCCGTGTTGAAGATATGTGTGTGAATCATCCATGTTTTCACAGACATGGTTGTAAACTAACTGCAACTTGACCAGTTTGTGGAGAAATACAACCGTGAGGCGGTAGTTCTAGTTTATTTTATTTTAAAGTGAGAGGCTGTAATAAAATACCAACAAGATGGTGAAATAGTGAGATGTATTATTTTATAGCTTATATCTGACTAATGGTCTTCAACATTGTGTCTGCAGGCTAGGAGATGGAAAAGAGTATCTATTCCAAGCAAAGGATGAGGTGAGATGTGAACAGAATCACTCTACTAAAACACATAATTGAATACAAATTATATTTGTGTCCTGTGACTCTCCTTCACAATGGTTAAGTATAATAAATATTTTTGGCTGTTTAAAGGCGGAGATGAGCTCCTGGATCCGTTCCATCCACAACTCCATTCCAGCAGGATCAGGAGACTCGCCAGTAGGTCCGCGGGCCCTCAGCCGCGCCATGACGATGCCTCCCATCTCCCCCAGCTCAGGTGAAGCCGGAGGCGTTACCATGCGCAACAAGGAGGGGAAAGAGAAGGATCGTGAGAAGAGGTTCAGCTTCTTTGGCAAGAAAAAATAGAACTCTTGTTTAAATCGATGGAAACTACATTTGTCAAAATTTCAACAGACTGAAGCAGGCAGAAAGCAAAGTACAAACCGGTCACACAAACACACTGCTCTCAGTGCAGGCCCCAAGGAATTTGTCGACAGCTACTGTACGTGGCTTACAGAGAACTTTGTTTCTTTTCTTTCTCTCTGATTCTCTCCCTCGCCAGTTTTATCTGTCATTTTCTTTTACGTTCACTCAATTCATAATTCACATTCAGCTGCACCCAACAATGAAAGCCCTCATCCAATTTCAGCCGACCAGCTGAGCTTATTAGTCTGAGTCAGTAACAGGTGTGGTTGGCATTAGCAAGGATTCAGGCCCAGTTCAGTTCCAACCCACCAACACGGCTCTCGCTCAACATGAATTCTTCCTCTTCCCTGAGTCTCGACTAGCTGAGCCACTTTGATGCCGTGTCGCTAGTTAAACAATGGATGGAGGCTTTCCACTGTGGTGCACCCTGATTTTATTTCTCCACTTTAAAACGCTCTCTCTTTGGGAAGGATCACATCAGTCTCTTTTTCTGTTCTTGGTATTGATGTTATTAACCTGACCGATATTATTGCTATTATTATTATTATTATTATTATTATTTATCTTTTGCTATTGCTGGTTTGAGAAAACAAACTAATTAATTTGCCAGTAGATAATCTTGATTCATGTTGTGGAGAGAAACAAATTTGGTTCTAGTGGAGAATGTTGGGCTTGCCCTTTGTATGTATTATTTTGTTTATTTTAGGAATGACAGTTGATGAGGTGTTTTTGAGAAAAAAAAATAAAGTTCATTAAATTTTAGCAGTGTGCAGTAAGTGATCACAAGTTTCATTGGGAAAATGATATATATATATATTTAATAAGTGGTTTTATTTTTTATTTTGTCTCTAATTTTGCCTGTATTTGATTATTTCTTTTGAGTGATCTTTTCTGCTTGATTTTCAACTTTTTTTTTTTCTGTACAAAGCAGAGAAGATTAGTTTTCTAGTGTGTGTGCGCGCGTGTGTGTGTGTGTGTGCGTGTGTGAGTTGTGGTGCTGTGGATTTTGCACGTTTATGTTATACCTGATCAAACGTGGCCAGATGAATGCTGCTTTTCGGTCCGCAGACGAAAATCAGACACAAACACGAAATAACAATATCACCGGAATGATTTCATAAAATTAGCTTTTTCTTTGCTTCTGGTTTTTATTTTATGTAAGCTGACATTACCAATGAAGTTCCTCCAGACCAGACGCTTTCATTGTTTCTGTTTAAGTCTTCTAATATCTATTTCCGTTCTCTCTCTCTCTATCTGCTGGTGTGAAGGCACAGGGGCAGTTTGTAGATAAAAAGCTGAAGCACATTTTCCGTGGCAGACCGCGAGGATGCGAGCAGGACAGATGGACAGCTGACAGGTCTCATTACAGGTGAAGTGAGGGGTGTGCAAGTGATATCAGACAGGCAGTGAAGAATGCGCTTCATATGCTACCTGACAGAGAGAGGTGTACTGAGCCTTACTTGAACCCACTCCAGATACACTGAACCCCTTTTTACAACCCCGCCCTCCATTCGAACAGTCTTAACGAAAGTTTTTGTAGTACGAAGATGAGAATGTTAAAAATGTGCCCTGTGGCAATGATCTAATGTATGTCAGTGGATTATATATGCAGGTACAATATGAATTAACAGCAACGACAGAAAGCTCTGCCCACTAGTGGTGGCAGGGAGGGAGAAGTCCCAAATTGTCTCTTAGACGAGCTTTGCTCTCTTGCATATGTGGCATGACTTCATGTAGGTTTATACTTGTATGTGTCTCCATCATTGCCATCTATTCTCTTCTGTGTCGATGTACTCTGGAAAAGATCACCTCATATGCAGGGTTGGAGAGCAACTATGTAATTGGCATTTCTAAATCAAGATAATGGCAATCCAATATGTAAAAAAAAAGAGATAGGTGTTTATTAGTTTCCTCAAATATGCTACATGTTTGAGATGATAAGAGCATTTCTAGTATCTTGTGAGACTGTAGGCAGTAGTGCAATCTTATATAAATTGGTCGTTAACTGTTATTATAGTCAGTCACTTAAATCCAAGGGTTAATTTGCCTTTTCTAACTGCCAAAATGCAACAGGAAGTTACTGGATAACAATTCTGAATTCAAGAGTTTTATGGATCATTTTAAGTAGGTTGCAAGCGAGTAATTATTTCTGATTTATTACACTCTGAAAAGTAACTCTTTTAAAGCTGGTAATTGCCTGGATGTGTACACCATGCCTTTGAAAAAGGCAAACTGTTGCGATAACACAAACAGCTGGAAGTTTAACAAGCTGGCCTTATTTTCCAGTCCCAAATGAATGTGGAACGCTCAAATCAAAGACCCCAGAGAAGTATCCTCACATCCACTTTGAGACTACTAAACAGTGACAGCACCTGGTTCAAACTTTATCAGTCTGACTGCCTTGTCTCTGTCAGTGGGATTTGTATCAGTTAAGTAGCCTTAGACTTAGCTACGATCTAGGAGAGTCAATATGGTCATTGCATACATAAGTGAGCCGACGCAGTTAGCGTACATTGTGCACAATTTCGAATGGAGGAGTCATTCTTCCCCGGTGGACGAGCTGTTTTTAGTGCTACCTTCTCTCTGCTCTGGACATCAGACACAGCATCCAGTCGATGTTAGGGACTTAAAGGTCAAACAGTGTATTTTCTTATCAGCTCATTTGAATGTGAATGATTCAAATTAGTTTGGCCAAATTGGTCATGTGAAGCAAAAATATTTCTCATACTTGACATACTGTACACGAGCTCTCTCTCTCTCTCTCTCTCTCTCTATCTCTCTCACACGCGCTCACACGTTAATACTGTACTGTATACTCAATGCAGAATGACCCTGGCAACCCAGTTTTGTGGAAACGTCCTCAGCTGGCTGCGATTCGATGTTGCATCCTTTTAAAAATAGCATCGTGCTACTGGTGAGCTTTGACCAGGACATGAAAAGTAATGTATTCTTGATGTCAAAGAGATGAGTTTTTGGTAATGAGAGTACTTGTAACAATGGAGTACTTAATGAAGAAGAAAAAAATAAACTTTTACTTGTTAAGTATTAGATATGGGTGAAAACAGACTGGTGACAATTTGAGCTTCCTTTTTTTAGAAGAAGGCAGGATATTTGCTGTCTAGTGGGAGCTTGTATTTTTTCATCCAGTGGTCTGTCTTGCAGCATTTGATAAGCCTGTCCTCCTACCTTCATTTCTCATTACTTTTGACGAATGTCTGTTCCTTCCTCTGTAATTCAGAGTTGTTAATACCACTACTATTATTAATTGCTATTATTATCATTATTGCTACTGTTGTTACTATTACTACTACTGTTACTAATGCAAGTTATTGCAAAAATTATAACTGCTGTCCATTTTCAGGTACGTGTCTGTAATACCAGACCCTTCCACACGATGTCAGTGTGCTGTGGAGCATTTTCATTACAAAATCTAAAATAATGTTTGTTGACTTGTGTATCTACATCTAATATTAGGAATAATAAAACATGGTTTAATCAAAAATCATGATAGTGTTTGGGGGTTTATTTATGATTAAATAAAAGCTCCAGCTTTTATTCTAGTAGGTGCATCAGATAGAGCATGATGGCTATTTGAATTATAGTCAGCTGACAAACTCATATTCATATCTCAACTATGGTATAACTTAAATTAAAAGCCTAGTCCCAATTAAATGCCCAATCTGTTTTACTAGCCTGGTGTGGCTACACATTTTGACAAATAAAGGCCTGTCTCAATTACAGGCCTGGTCTGATTGCCAAGCAGTTCATTGTAAAGAAGTTCTCTGGATGTTTAAAACCGGGTTGTCGACTACCTACTTGAGCTAATGTTAGATAGCTGTGCAGATCGCACCTACAAATATAAATGTTCCAGCTTAGTTAGATTCTCCACAATTCAGTCAGTTCATTTTATTGAAACTATGAGCACCAGAGAAGACCGTAATTCATTCAGATTTACCATCATGATGAAAGAACCAGTGGTGACTCTGTACCTTTGAAGCTGTTATAAAGTCAGAATATGTGTCCGTTACTTGATTACCCAGTAAGTTATTCATATCCCTTTAGTCTGTAAGAGTCCACTGCTCAAAAGAATCAAAAGGGTTTTTCATAAAAATTAATCCAAGTTTTTGAGTATTGTTTTAACAGGATAAAGTTGTGTTGTGTCAATATGCTGGGTGCCGTAATCCTTGAGTTCTGTAAAATGAGTGTCATATGGTTCTCTTTCTCTGATGGCCTGTCTGTCGGAGCTAGATTAAATTAATGATTCATAATTGCTGTGTGATATCTATACTGGTTCAAATAAACAATTTGACTGTTTTTCCCATCTTTGCTGAGCAACAGTTTTGCATGAACGAAATTAAAGGCCTGTCCCGAATAAACGCCTTTTGACTTCAGTGATGTAAGCTAATAATAACCTGGGCTACTAATAGAAGTATTAGGGTAAATGTTCTTAAAACCATTAGTAATTGGGATTTCACAGTAAAGTGCATCATTATCAGTCGCTTTTTTCCAGAAAATCTTGTCTGTGGTGGGACAGCTTAAAATGGGGTTGGTCAGAGATATCTTGATATTTTAGTTCCAAGTGTGCTTCAAGAAATGCTGATCCTAAAATGCTAGATCCTACATTTCCCACAATGCAGCCAGGGCTGGACAATATATTGATATCATATCTATACAGTGATATGAAACAAGTTATTGTCTTCCATTTTGGGTGTCTTAATATGAGTTTTGTATTTTCCTGGTTTTAAAGGCTGCATTACAGTAAATTGATGTAAATTTCTGAACTTATTGCCCTAAATGCAAAGTATTTCAGACCCTTGTCTCCTAAACAGCCACTTCTTCCAAACCCCACATTTTGAATTTGTTACCCCATCGATGGTGCCTCTAGGTAACATTCCCATTTTCATCTGTTTATACCCCACAATAAATCCTAAATTATGTTGCAATACTCCGCCATTGCCCCAAGACAAGCAATATTACTGTTTACATGACTCTCTGGAAGACATGCTGAGTCCCTTTTTTGGAATCCTTCTCGCATGGTTCAGCTTCATCAACTCCCTCCACAAAAGTGGCCTAAAAACGTCTTTTTGTGTCATTTTACAGTCTGTTAGTTTGATAGTTGTAGTAAATGTAGAAGTTAAGTTTGCTGAAATATTCTTACACTCTTTAACACATTTATTCCTATGGGATGTTCCACAGTGGTACGATGTTGTCTGAAGAAAATGTTCAAACAAACAAACGAGTTAAGAGTTAATTTTAATGTTTGGTTTTTTTTTTCAATTTCAAATGCCATGGATTTTAATCTTAAAGGTTTTTTAATATTTTCCAGAGGTATTATATCAAACGTAATTAAAACAAAAGTGAAACCGATTTTTTTAAATTATGTATACTTGGTCTTTTTATGACAAAAAATAACTAAATTATGGCCATTTTTTTATTTTTTGCCAACTTGCATTATAGTGCGTACCATATTATTCATGTATTTTGTTAAAAAATGTCACTAAGTCCAAATAACTCTGATGACACCATCAGAGTTGTCTTTTCAGACATGGAAAGGTCGTTCCAGAGCTGCAAAACACATTATAAAAATGTTTTCTAATTTTCTAGTATCACTCTTTATGATGAGTATACTCAGTGGAGTTCCCCTTTAAAAATGCAAGCAAATCGAGACTAAATGAGCAAAATTAAAATAAAAAAATAGTTGCTTTTAGGGGGAAAGATAGGATAATGAACAAAGGTTTTAACTTTTGATTATATAAATATAAAACAGTTGATCCACATGATAAAAATACCAGATGAGGAAATACCTTAAGGAAGAATGATGTTTCTTTTCTCCTGTAGATGATCTGAGAGCTGAAGAATCTGTGTCAGGTAGCACTAAAGCTGTTCTGGTGTCCAACCCATCAGTACATCTGTTGCTGCATGTAAATTCATAAAACAATATCTGTCAAGAGAGCAGAATGAGTTTGTAATTTGCCAATTAAAAACCATAAAATATTCTTGATGGGAGCCTAATATGTGTGTTCACATTTTACCATGTGAAATACAGTTCTTGCAGTAAAGGTGCAGTGGACGTGATTAGCTGCTGCAGTGATGTCATTAAGAATGAATTAATGGTGAAACTGCAGCAAATGAGGCCAAGGATGATCGAGTGATGACTAACACACGGTCGGTTTATGGTGAATCAGTGGCTGCGGGGAAGGATGACATCATCTAAAGAGCAGTGAGAGTTGTTAAGAGAAACCTGAGCCTTTGTTTCATTACAGCAGATGTAATCTCCATACTAGAGGCTGAAAAATGGGAGAGGATGAGGATGGTGGTCAAAGACCGAGCGAGCAAGATAACATAATCTAACAGTTTATATGGAGAAAGTGGTAGGAGGGAGTAAAGGAATGCCTCCTCCACATATCCGAAGCAGTTAAACTCGGTCTGTGCAGGTTAAATGATTTCCTTTCACACAAATTTAAAAGCCAAATGACGACAATAGTCAACAAATACAAAGGATTTAGGTGTGAATGACAAAGCAATGAATGTGTGAACGTTGAATGTGAAGCCAGGGCCAGTACAGTGAAACCTTTTAGATAAAGCATGACTACGAATTTGGTGACATTTAAAAATAACAACAACAAATATCCAGCAATGAATAGAGAGTCTGTTAAGTGCAGCGTTTCCCTGTATGTTCAGATCCATTATAAATTGTAAATGTAAATGTCATTTGGTGACAGTTCAGATGTCGCTCAAAACATTAACAAAAGCTATTTTAATTGAACTGAAGCAGCTATCATTGACTTTATTATTTATACCTTTATTTACCCTCACTGTGACATGTTAAACAAAGAAAACGCTCCATAGTTTAAGTTGTCCTGCCCTGACGGAAGCATCTAAACTAACAGAAGGATGAGGGGGATGTTAGTAAAGCAGTGTTTGTACATGCCCACTCAGTCCTGTAAAGCACTTTGACCTTCACTTTGTGTGTGAAGGCAGCTATATAAATAAAGTGTACTTTTATTAAGAGTGTACTGATAACCCTGTAAGGCTATCTCTTTGAACTATCCTAAAAAAAATCTGGAAAGGTTTTATATCAGTAAAAGAAAAACACACATTGTTTATCCTCGCACTGATAGTGGATAGTAAATGTGTTTACAGCCATGAACTCACGCCACCGAGAAACTTTTCTTCAAGCTCAACTCGTTGTTTTACTGGACTGGATTTATCAAAATTCAAGTAAGTAAAATGTTTTAAATGGTAAATTTTGTGATCATTACAAGGTCTAGAACATGTGTGTCTCTGTTTATAGACCTTTCAATATTGGACCACCTACTACTCATTAACAGCTTGGTTCCACAGTTATCTGACTAGTCGTTCACAGATTGTTAAACATGGTAATGTCATGTCAGATCCAGTCATTGTGAAGAAGGGTGTTCCACAAGGATTGCTTTTGGGACCCTTGCTTCTTCTTTTTTTTTTTTTTTTTTTTTTAACCAAGAATATGTTTCTTCAATTTTAACAGGTTTACATAATACATATTCACAGCAGGTATCAAACTTAAAGTATATATGACGAGGAACAATGCATGAAATCCACTCACAATCCTCCCCATTCCACATATCCCAAATAATAGCTGGAATATCGTCAATAGGACGGTTCTCTATCTTCTGATAGTACAAAATACCATGTGAGCTGAAAGTCATTAAAAGAGATAGGGAGGGATGACTATGTAAAAGGCAAGCTCAGAATAGAAGGTACTTTATCAGAGTATACACTGACAGAAAGCAACAGAAACAAGAAACAAACACAAAATTGTTTTTAAAACACCTTCCAACACACTCTTACAGATCTGAAACTGCCTTTAAACTCAACCAAAACTAAAAATATGACTTTCTCCCCTGGATAAACAAAGCTTTCAACCCTCTCCATGAATATTCTTTATGGTGTCTGCATTCAATCTGTTGATAATTGTAAATATTTGGGAATTTGGATGGACAAAAGTCCCAATTTTGAATATTTACTACCTTGCAAAGAAACTGAAATTCACACTGTATTGGGAAAACGCTTCGCTAGCCTATTTCTGTCTGTTTGATTTTGGCGATACTGTTTACAGGTTTGCCTCACAGTCCACCTTATCCAAGTTTGACCCTCTATCTCTCAGCCCTGAGGTATATGACTAAACCTAGTTTCAGGACCCATCATTAAACCTTGTACAGCATGGTAGGATGGCCGTCCTCACTTTGCCTATGTTACAACACTGGTACATCAGTACAGTCTTTATAAGATCATCTCAGGTAAATGTCCAACGTGCCTAAGCCAGATGTTTTTATCTTTGCAAAGCAGCTATAATCTGAGGTCACACACATGGCTTCAGTTTAAAGTGCACACAGGCTGGTGAAACAAGTCTGTTCTACTGTGGCCCTGGTCCTGGAATGACCTGCAGGTCGAGTTCAAACTCAAAACTCTTATCTCTTTAAATGATTTTAAATTTAGAATAAAGGAATCAGTCAGCTCTAGCTGCAGCTTTATTTAACAAACTAGATTAAATATTGTTGCTGGGATTTAATCTAGTTTTTAATAGTTTAATATTTAATAGTTGTCCTATTTGTTTGTATGCTGCTATATGACCCTGTCTCACTTGCAAAAGAGGTTTTAATCTCAGTGTGACTTCCTAGTTAAAGATCTGTAGTATTGTGGAACACATTTATCATGAGTTTAAGCTTTTTATGTCCGTGTTGCAATTCTACAGCCCTATAGGTCAGGGTGGTAGTAAAAATACCATGTGCACCTTACTCATTACATGGTGACATTGCACTTTTCACATATGGAAATAAATACCGGTGCAATTATAATGTATTTGATGATTCACTATAAAGACTTTTAGTTTAGACTAGAAATTGATTATTATTAATTATTTCTGGTTGCAGTATTTCAAACTGTATGTATAAAATCATGCATGGAACTATATGTTATTAGTAAAAAATATACTAAATGTATACTTTTTTTTCTCAGTTTCCGAAATTATTATTATTATTTTTATTTCATTTATTTATTTTTTCTTCTGAGTGGGGTGCTTGTTTCATTGTTATAGGGCAGGTGTTTGTTCAGTGTTTCTGAATGTGAGGTTGTAAGTGTTCTTGGGGGATGCATGTGTTCCTTTTAGTGTGATAAGTAGAAAGCATAATAGGATAGCCAGACAGTGTCCTGTGCATTTAATGGAATGTGTAAGTAGAGTTAGGATTTATTTGCATTAAAAGTATTTAGCCTTTAGGTTATCTATGACAACATAATACTCATTTGTATTATTTATTATTATTTAACTTTTACATTCCAGAATACCAAAGAGAGGTCTGCTACACAGTGAGCCGGATGTGACTGATGCATCCAAAATGGAGATGGATTTTGAGATGGAAACAGATGACCATGATGCAAATGACAGAGAGGCAGATGAAGATGCCAGTGAAGTGGACAAAGAGAACCAACAACCCACTGACTGTCCAGCTGGTGATTATGTGGATATTTAGCCCAATGACAGATATCGCTGGCTGAAAAAGAATATCATGGCCCAATACTGATTTTTGTGGTCTGAATATCACTGATGATGCCGTTTCCCTCCAGACAGCACTGGATTCTTTCCTCAAGTGTAATGTTCAACTTTGCTTTTCATTGACAAAGAACTGGCATTGCAAATGAACACAGTTGAACACTGGGTCAAAGAGTTGAAATTCAGCTCTGTAAATACAACTTTATCTTTTTTTTTTTATTAATAAATGACTGTTCATTACAAAGATGATTGTTGTGTTAGTATTATTTATGATATATGCTGTTATGGTGCTAAAGAAGAAATCAACCCTGCAAATGAACCTTTAGTTGTTTTGTATATTTGCTCAGACAACATGAGTACAAATTAAAAATTTGCCCCCAACAAGGTCCAACATGCACAATCACAACATTTTCCTAAAAAATCAAACAAAAAAAAAACATACTTAAATTCCTAAATTGTTTTTTCGTCTGTTTTTATTGAGGTCTTTTCTTTGACTTAGTCTTTGCCTGTATTTTACTGTGTATGTTCTGTTGTATTATTGCATGGAATTACTCCATGCTCATCTTACACTTACTGTTTTTATTTCTAAAAGCCTAACCAGAGACAGGAGTTGCAAAGTAGCCACGGGTAGAAACCTGTGTGCATTGCATCTGCTTTGTATTTTACATATGAAGCAATGTCTTATGCATTTGTCCTTAAACAAGTAAATAAATAATAAATAATAAAAAAAAATTAAAAAAAACTTTAATTTCTAAATCAGAGGCCCTCTACATCAACATCTGAATGGTGAACAACAATTTAAATTTTTTTCTATATCAGAATTAGAGTCAAAAATACTCGGTTGATCCCAGAGGGGAAATTATGATTCGTTATAGTCGTTCCAATTTAAAGAATATAGAATTATAAGAAGTGAGAATAAGAGTATGAAATAGGTGTATGTAAATATAAAGCAATAAAATAAAATAAAATAAAATAAAAATGAAAATGTACATTAAAATAAAAAAAAGAATGTGCATTATGGTAGTGTTTAACAGTAATACTTAAGGCATTAAAATATTTTTTAAAATATTTGGGCTTTACAGGGTTAAGAGATAATGCATCCTGTGTGTACATAAGCTGCTGATAAATAACATTTTTAACAGAAATCAGATTTGCAGCTTTGTGTCGTAAACCACCAGCAATACTACAACTCCATAGAAGGGGGCGCCAGATGCCAGGTTCCAGCCCTGTCTGCCTACAAGTCCTGACAGAGGGCACACATTACCCAGAGCCACTTTCCCCGTGTATTAAAGCAAGATGGCAGCTGTTGTTGAGAATGTTGTCAAACTGTAAGTGTTGGACTTTTCTACTCACCTTACACCTGGCTACTTGTCACACACCGCGGTCACACGTCAGCGGCTCTATGTCCATACAGTCACTGAGCGTGTCGCTAGCTAGCTTAGCAGCATTCCCACTGACTTAATGAGGTTAGCCAACGTCGGACCGTCGTGTGTGTGTTCACATCCTGGAATGGAAGTGTAAGTTAGCAGACACGCAGAAACACGAATCACGAGTCTGTGTCATACAACATACGTCGGTGTGGTTATAAGTGTATTTATTAAGCTATTACAGGTACTTGTTGTGTGTTTGTAGCCTAACAGCTAACGCGGTGCTAACGTCAGTGAAGTACAGCAGCTAGGTGGCTCTCACGCTAACAAGCTGTGGCCAACGCTGTTAGCGCAGGCTGGAGTGCTGTTGCTGTGGCGGCTCGCCAACTAGTTCAGAATGAATGAAAGACTGGCCTTGAAGATCAGTCCTTTCATCTTCACACACCCGGCTCACACACACTGTACACACCACATTTATCACTCACACAGAGTAACTCTTTGAAGGTGTAACGCAACGTCAAAGTTTTCAGTGACCTGTGTTCAGTTTGACTAAAACGTGCTTTCATTTCCGTTGACTTTGCGGTGCTCAGGGTGGCTGATATAAGAAGTTGATTCACGGTGTTTACAAGCATTTGGCTTAAACTGTGGAGACAGATGTGTCTCAGTATTGTTTGTGTGAACAGATCAACTGTCAGTGTGTTAATGTGTTATAGATATGAAACACTTTATACAAATACAAAAAACTTATGTAAGGGACTGTTCTTTAATTATCATAGGAGGGGTGGCAGGGATGTGACTTCACTTTTTTCAATTTCAGTTTATTATTTTTATTATTTGGACCCTCCCTAAAGCTGCAAATAAATTTCCTTGAGCCTTCCCGAGTGACTGTCAGAAAATACATGACCTTCCCTCCACCATAAATTAGTTATTAGACTTTTAAAACTTCCCCGTGATGTTTGAAAGTTAAAAGTTGTGTGTGCTGATTAGTTCTTGCAAATGGCATATTTTTAATGCTCAGATTTGGTCGTGCTTTTTTTTCTGACATAAGCGTTTGTCACACGCCATTTGACCAAGGACTGTCGAAAAATTTAAAAAAAAAAAAAAAAAATCCAACTATAATTTATGTTTTTTGCAGTTTCTGGCTGTGATAAATGATGTAGAATGAATGAAAGAATTAATCTGTGGTAAAATAAATACAATACAGTACAGTAAGTACAAATAAATACTTTTTGCGCTATCTCTTTCCTCATCATAAGCAACAAATGGTCCCTAAACTAAAAATACAAATATGAAATGGATATGCAAATATAGAGTAAGATCTCAGTATTTTTGTGTGAACAGATTGACAGTTTATGTGTTAATGTGTCATCTGTAAAATGAAACACTTTCCACACATACAAAAAAAAAAGATTTGTAAGGGACTGTTCTTTACTTACCGTAGCAGGAGTGTGACTGGGCTGTAACTTAATTTTTGAAAATAAATTATTTCATTATGATTAATCATTTATTTTGACCCTCCCTGAAGCTACAGATTTTTTTCTTGAGCCATCCTGAGTGACTGGCAGAAAATACTTGACCTTCCCTCCACCATAAATTAGTTATTAGTTTTAAAACTTCCCCTTGAAGTTTGAAAGTTAAAAGTTGAAGATGAAATACTGTAGTTGAAAAAAGCCTCAGTTTTCACTCTTGTTGTGCATGCCGGTTAGTTTGTGCAACCGGTTTATTTTTGGCCAACTTTTAAATGAGAAATAGAATAAAGTCATTTTAATTCTTAAGAATTAAGAAGCAGTCATCGCACCTCATGTGTCCAAAGACTGTCAGAAATTTGAAAATCCAACTATAACTTCTGTTTTTACAGTTTCTAGAAAAAATGGTGTAATTTGGAATTTTTTTTAAAGAAAACAAAATCTGCTATAAGATAAATAAAATTCAGTACAGTAAATACAAATAAATACTTTTTTGCACTACTCTCTCCCCCTCAAAAATAACCAACAGTCCCTAAACTCAAAAAAAAAATATTTGTTTTCCAAATTTAAAATGGATCTGCAAATACCCAAATAGAGTTAGATCTCAATATTCTTTGTGTGAACAGACTGACAAAGACCCTCTACCAATACAAAAAAAGATTTGTAAAATCAAAAAACATTTTTGAAAATATGACTTATGATAAAAGACTGTGTGTAGAATTGAGATTCACCAATAAAAACAAATATCTATTCTAAATTTTAGGAAGATATTCACAAAAGCTTTTCATTTACTTGTAAATTAATTAAATATATTCACAGATTTTTTTTAATTGTGGAATTTATTTATGTTTTTGCGGATCCATTTTTTATTTGCAAAAAAGTTTTGTGAATTTCCAACTTTTTTTTGTAACTGTGGAAGGTGTTTATTTACAGATTACACGTGAACACATGGCTTGTCGATCTGTTCACACAAATAATATTGACACAAATTTATCTGCATACGAAGCTCTTAGTAACCATGGTAACATATCCTGCCATACAGACAGTGTCTTTTTTTAGGGACGTCCCTGCTTATTATAGCAAGACACAACACCAAGACACATTCTGCCTGTGTTACAACAGCGTGGCTTCATAGTAAACAAGTGCAGGTACTAGACTGGCCTGCCTGCAGTCCAGACCTGATTCCCATTGAAAATGTTTGGTGCATTGTGAAACACAAAAGATGACAATGAAGACCAAGGACTATTAAGCAACCAAAGTTGTTTATTAGGCAACTTTGGTTGCCCAACTTTTTTGGAACATGTTGCAGGCATTAAATTCAGTTTGACTATTAACTATATTGTCTTTGTTCTGTATTCAGTTTAATTTAGGTCGAAAAGAATTTACAAATCATTGCATTCTGTATTTATTTACATTTAACGCAATGCCCACCTTTTTGGAACTAAGGTTGTAGTTAGAAACAGTCACTACTGTCACTTCTTTAAATGTAAAAAGCCTCAAGTTTCCAGTGTAGACTTGACCAAATAGCAGATTTACGACATTGTACTGAGTCATTACATCTTTACATTGAATAACATGGTTAAGTCTGACATTAAAATGTTAACATGAGCCTGTTTGTCTGACTTGGAAGTGATGCAGCCCTTGGCTCTCCTTAATGGACTAATCTCACAGCAGTATTTGAGTGTATTTATATTGAAAACACAGCACATTTGTGACTGTGCTGACTACCAAGCTCTTTGCTGTTGATGTACCAACAAAGGAGCACCTGCTGTTGCACTCTCACTAATGATTTAGTCTGGAGTACAAAGACACTGTCTCGTGAGTGAGCTGTTTTTTCCAAGGTGGCATCACAGGGTAGAAAAACAACAGGCTTTTGATTAACTGAAAGAGAGGTTCAGAATTTTCCAAGTAAGACTGCACTTGTTTTGTAATACCTACATCCACTGATTTTTGTGTCTTAACCATAATGGACTGAATAACAACAAGCATCTGGCTCTGGTTTGTGGTGCCAGGTTGGGGGAGCAGTACTACAGAGATGCCATGGAGCAATGTCATAACTACAACGCCAGGCTCTGTGCGGAGAGGAGCGTCCGAATGCCCTTCCTAGACTCTCAGACAGGTGTGGCACAGAGCAACTGCTACATATGGATGGAAAAGAGACACAGGGGACCAGGTGAGACACACAAATATGTAGTCTAGTGTGCCACAAAATGAACTGTACATCTCCCTACAGGATTTTAATTTTAGTTTATTCAGCTGGATCTGTTAAGAAAAATTCTAGGTTGAAGGTTATCTGATTAAAAAATGCTTTTTGAGATTAACTAAATGGATGAAAAGGGAACAATGAGGACAAAATTGCAAAGATGGGTTGTTTTAGCTTCACTTAAGATGAAAATGCCTTGTTAGCATCTTTCATATCACCATCCTCTCTCTTTCATGTTTTTTTGTGATAACTTTTTGAAGCTAAAAACAGTAGGAAGAAAAAACTCCTTGACATCAAGCAGAGAAATACAGCAGCTCATGAAAGTTAATTAAAATATTTGGAGAGTGAAATCTTCATAGAGTCAAGCACAAATGTTTTTCAATGAGCCGAGTGTAATTTAATCAAGCTTGCAGCTAAATCTGCCCTTTAGGTTTAAGCAAGGATGCTAATTACGCTAACAAGCTGTGTCAGTTTGTCAGAAAAAGCTGACAAGTTTTTCATTAAAATGGGTTCAGTGTTATGTAAATGAGTGTGTTCTGATGTCCCCCAGGCATGGCTCCAGGGCAGCTCTACACGTACCCATCCAGGAGGTGGAGGAAGAAGCGGCGATCTCATTCTCACGAGGACCCCCGGCTTATCTTCCCTCCTCTCAAGTCAGGTACCACATCATCCAGCTCATGTTAGCCTTCAAGAAAACAGCTATAAAAGGATATGCTTTCCAGGTGTTCAAGAACAACTGTAAGAATTCACGCAAAATTGACATGTTTTATGCTTGTAAGGGCAGATGTATACATCAGGATGTGCCTCAGTGAAAAAGCACCACTGTCTATGTGCGTGTTTTCTGGTAAAATATGCATCTAAGTGTTTTGCTTTCGTGCTCCTGTCCTAACTCATTGTGTTTTATTTATAGAGGTAGACGTAGGACTGAAGAAGGATGCTGTCTTGTCAGCGGATGGCAGCAGCCTGGAGGCCCTGCTCAAGGGGGAGTCAGTGGAAAAACGGACGACCACAGAGCTCCGAGGGTCTGAGGAGGATTCAAACACAAGTGACTACACCGGAGGCCTGAACCCTGCTACAAGGATTAGAAAGGTTCTTGTTATCAGCACAAAGTCCTGTTCAGACCAAAGATTTGTGACGAGACGAGTCGGTCATTGATTATTGTATTGATTTTCCGTAACTGCTTATCCTGTCAGGGGTCGCGGGGGGCTGGAGCCTATCCCAGCTGACATTGGGCGAGAGGCAGGGTACACCCTGGACAGGTCATCAGACTATCACAGGGCTGACACATAGAGACAGACAGCCATTCTCACTCACATTCACACCTACGGCCAATTAAGAGTCACCAATTAACCTGCATGTCTTTGGACTGTGGGAGGAAGCCGGAGTACTCAGAAAACTCACGCTGACACAGGGAGAACATGCAAACTCTGCTCAGAAGGGCTCCCGCACCCCAAGGTTCAGACCCTTCATCCCATGTTTGAACCAGGCAACAATGCTAATCATTGCACCACCGTGCAGTGATAATTGCAACTATTTACAATACGCCGGTTTGCAACGTAGCTCAGGAGGTAGAGAAAGTCATACACTAATCTGAAGATCACCAGTTTGATTCCTGGCTCCTTCAGTGTGTATGTTGAAGGCAAGATACTTAAAACAAGCCACTTGCAACTTAATAAACTGAGTCGCATGCGACACCATCACCCAGCTTAAATCAAGCTGAGACAGGCCAGTAAACAACGTTCGAAAACAAAATCTCATCTTAAATTTTTGGTCTGAATTGGGCCTCAGGCATAAGATATGTTTGGAGTCAAGAAAATAATTTGAGTTTCTCATTTGGTCATTGCCTCAACACAGAGAATCCTCGAGCCCGATGACTTCCTGGATGACCTGGATGATGAAGACTACGAGGAAGACACGCCTAAAAGAAGAGGCAAGGGGAAGGGGAAGGTAAAGAACTCCCAGACTGTCTGTAGACCTTTTTACACAGAGGTCACGCTGTAGGGCTGCTACGAAGTCCCATCTTTTTGCCTCCTTTGCATTTTTACACAGAACCAAATGACAGCGGGAACATGCCACTCAAGTGTATGATTTTAGAGAGCATGCCAGCACTGTTGGTGTCAACTGTGACATACAACATACACGTCTGCAGCACTTTATAAACAATAAGAACAGCATAACATGACAATAACAGTCACTTACCGTCTCTGTTATACGGCGGTTGATCTCGTCCTCTGCTCGGAGGCTAAGGAGCTTCTGGAGCTTCATTTTGGGAAGCTGTTCTTCTTTTTTGAGTTAGCTGCTAACTGCTATCAGCTACTTTTAAAATCTCCTGGATGTGGGCTGCACACATAGCTTGTCACCGAAACGTCAAACCCATGCTGCCCATTTTCCCGTCCTGCCGGCTGTCCTGTTTATACAGACATAGTGTTGGTGCTGTTACTACCTCTGATGCTGGCTTAAAGGCGAGACAACTCTGTCCTCCCATTTCGCAACTGTACATTTTACACAGCATGTTTAGGCAAAATAACAGCGTGAAATTCCCACTTGGAAGAGGCGGTGTAAAAGCGGTTAATGTCTTTGTCCTCAGGGTCGAGGAGTGGCCGGTAACAGGAAGAAGCTGGACACAGCAGCACTGGAAGATCGAGACAAGCCGTATGCCTGTGACAGTGAGTTCTGGGGGGGTGGGAGAGGAGAGCATGTGAACTCGGGACAGAGCAGAGGGTCACTGCAGATGTTAATAGCTGTAATGTTTATAATCTAATCAAGCAAGATTTTGCCCAGAGTCCTCATTCTTTATCACCCTCCTTTTCATCCTCTCCCTCCTTCTCTCTCTTCATGGTCTCCTCCATCTTCTCTCTGCTCTCTGTTAGCTTAATCTGATATTTATAAAGCTAGTCCAGGCTCAGCTGTGTTGTTTCATGTGTCATTATGATATCATACTTTCCTTTAACTTGCATTTCAAATCTTTCCGTGGGCTGGGGGGGAATTGTTTCTTCCACTTCTTTGGTGTTGTCAGACTATGTATCCGTACTGCTCGATGTGTGTTTTTTTCCTCTTTTGTGAAGCATTTTCACTTTGAGCTGCAGCTCTCAGTAGCGCTGACTGACAGACTGACTGACTGATCCTCTGTCAGTCTATGAGCCTATTTCTCTGAGTCTCTGTCTGTGCTCTCTCTTCTCCTTCTCTTCTCTCTTTCAGACACTATCAAACAAAAGCATATTTCAAAACCTTCTGAAAGAGGTATATTTCTCTCATTCCTTTTTACTCCTGTCTGCCTTGTCTTTTGTCTTCACTGCCTGTTTTAATTTTCTGTCCATGTTACCAAGTAGATTTGCTTTTTGTTTAGTTCAGTTCATACGTGTTCTGTCATTTACTTAAATGTGATTAAGTGGATTTAGAAAGGGGCAAGACCATGTTATTGTACACCCTAATTAAACTGGAGTTTGTAATCGGCTAAAGATATGAGCCGTCTCAGCTTACAAAAAATAAGATGTGGCCCATGAAAGTAATTTTCCCCTTAATCTGGCCCTGAACGTCCCACAGATTTAGATAAGCTAGGATCCTGCTGTTGTTTTTTCTCTCTGTGCTTTCTTTTGTCTCGCTTTTTGATGTGTGCAGTTTCATTTTTTTCCTTGCTTGTTTTTTTTTTCCTTTATTCCTCTTCACCACCTTTGCACCCTGTAATGTCTCATCCCACGTTCCATGCTTTAGAGTGAGCTGCTGCCTTTGTTTCGAGTCAGTTTGATGCCTGTTTTACTTTTGGGGAGTGTTTTTCCAAATCTCTGTGCACACAATCACTCAGCATGTGACTAGCTGTGATTTTAGCAACATTGCTAAGATCCTCTGGGGGAAAACCGTCCACAGTTTGAAGAAGTACAACCTAAGCCTTTTGAGGAAATGAAAATGAGAGAAAGTGTGGAAGCGAAAGAAGAAGTAGTTTGTCTTTGGGCGTTATCTTATGACAAACCTTAGCTCACACACCCCCTGTGACGATGGCTGCAAACAGTGGCATCTTTGTCCCTCTTAAAGTCAGTAAGTCCTCCTCACACCACCCCACTGGCCTCTCTTACCCCCCAATTAACACAGAATAAATTCAGATCAGAAACTTTATTATTCAGAGCAATAGGAGCTGTTGTGCTTGTCAGGCACTTGTCCTAAATTGAAGAAGTTGAAACTGTTGTTCTAATACATGGGTGGTGTTAGCAGTGCCAGTGACTGAGATGTTATCTTAACGCTGTGCCCAAATACAGAGCAGGATGTGATGACACATGCCACTGCCTCAGAGCATAATCTATACATTTCCGGACCGCTTCATAATTCTTCATCTTTCAATGTCTGTCTTAAAATGTCTGAAATGTTACAAATATCAGGCCTTAAAAGTCACTGAAAAGTCTTAAATTTGAAGTTGTGAGGTCTTAACTGCACAAACATTTTATCTGGTTTTAATTTTCAACCTCTTATTGTTGGAATAAATTAAGCTCTTCTGCATTAAAGTCCACATTTCTGATGTTACAAATCTTTAAACGTACTACTGAACCTCATAATATCTCTGACTTTGTACTTATCTGTTGACAAAATGTAGATAAACCTATTGCAGTCTTATAACCATACAGTATTCCTACATAAAATCTACCACTGCATGGAAGCACATATATACTTCTTACCTTTTATATTTACTTTTGAATAAGATTTGTCCAAAAATGGATAAAAAGTTTCTCCAAAAGGTATGAAAAGAGCATTAAATTTAAGTGTCATATACCCTCTCGATACTGATGTCACTGTGGATATCCAGATAGTAAACACAAAGCAGGTTATCACAGAAACGTGTTGGGATTTTAAGAGATTTTCTTGTTGTCCCAAACACATCGTCATCACTCAAAACTGATTAAGTCTTATCATATTATACCAACATATGCCTTAAAAGAGTACTCCACCAATTTTAACATTACACTTTCAAGCTTACAGTGTATAGTTTTTAAAAAGGTGTATTGTCTTTATTATCTAATTTATTCTTCTTCCTGGTACTACAATACCCATAATGCAACTTGGCTGACAGTTCAGTTGGAGTGTGTTATGCTAGTAGTGGCTAATGTAGCCTTAAACAGAGATGTGGAGCAGCTAAGTCTGGTAAACTGATTTCCATTTAACTCCTCACCCCCAACTTGCAGTCTTTAACCCCAGCCATCACTGACTCAGGTGACATCACTTGATGCAATTTATCAGACTTCATGCAGCTCCCTTTAGAGCCACAAAAGACTTTCTGCAACTTTTTTTCACATATTCAGTAGTGCTCTCAAAGACCTGTAAACAGACTTGATGTATAAGATTGGTCATTTTTAGATTATTACAGTTATGGACGTCCTGGTTAATAATGCAGATAGACCGTGCTCATTTAGCTACAGTTTGGCTCACTAAATTCTTGTGAAATGTCCCCCAAAGTTCTTTTGACAATAATCTGAACGATAGAAATGATACAGTGAAAGAAACTATTTACGTTACTGTTTTAGTCAGAAGTAAACACTCCTTTCTGAGTCATCCCCCTTTCACCCCGACTTTATTTATGATGGACTTTACTTATTCTTTGTTTTCATACACGTTGTATTTTCTGGTTTTGGTGGCAGTCTGTGGGAAGCGCTACAAGAACCGTCCCGGCCTGAGCTACCACTACGCCCACTCCCACCTGGCTGATGAGGAGGGTGAGGAGAAGGAAGAGATGGAGATCAGTGAGCCCCCCCTGCCGCTGCCCGATGAGCCTAAAAGTAAGAGATCATTTACTGTGCGCCCAGATTTCACCATTAGATTGCTGGGTTCAGTGTAGAGCTGGACTTAAGAGAGGCTGAGCACTGATGCTCTCTGGGTGTTTTCATCTTGTTTCTCAGCCCCCAAGAAAGGCCCAGATGGTCTCGCGTTGCCTAATAATTACTGTGACTTTTGCCTGGGAGACTCCAAAACCAATCACAAAACTGGCCAGTCAGAAGAGTTGGTGTCCTGCTCCGACTGTGGACGCTCAGGTATGTTAGGGAATAAAAGAATAAAGTAACAACAGGAAAAAGTAGAAACCTTTGCAGCAAACTCATGTGACAAACATTTTTCTACACACAGGCCACCCGTCCTGCCTGCAGTTCACTCCTGTAATGATGGCCGCTGTGAAGACGTACCGCTGGCAGTGCATAGAGTGCAAGTGCTGCAACATGTGCGGCACCTCAGAGAACGACGTGAGTTTACCTACATTCAGATATTGTGTGTACTGTAGAATGCTGAAGTCTTAAGTGTTTGTGTTGTCCTGTTTCTTCCAGGATCAGCTTCTGTTCTGTGACGACTGTGATAGAGGCTATCACATGTACTGTCTCAACCCACCCATGTCTGAACCTCCAGAGGGTAAGATCACCACATGTGTAAAAACTGAACGTATCAAAACAAAGGACGTTAGTGATAGGGCTGGATATATTAATACCATTAAGGTTTCTACCGAAATAACTGAGTATTGAGTACTATTGAAACTTATCCAGTCAGACAATACCTGCATTTTTTTTGCACCAAGGATCTTATGTCAGACTGTCCCGATTTCCTGCCATAATAATAATAATAATAATAATAGCGCTAGGACTGTGTAGTCTGAAAAGCAGTTTTCAGTCGTTTAAAGGCTCAGTAAAGAAGGAAGAATACTAGCACCACAAGTCTTTCACAGAGTAAACCAAGCTTGTACAACACTGCCTGAAGGCCTGCTATGGAGCTCAGACGACGCAGACGTTTGTTCACTTGTGTTGCTTCACAACACTGCAGGTATCTGTACTAAATACTTGTACTGATTCTACATCCTTAGTAGCTTCTGAAAGCATATTGGCTTCCTGCAGATAAAAGCAACAAATAAAAACATGCTTTCTATAAAACCTTCGTTTTCATTAAACAAAAGATGTAAAGAGTTTTTAAATGTTAAATGCTGTCAAAACACAAACTAAAATAAATAGTGTAAAATTGGAAAAAATGTTCAATTACATTGGGTACTATCTGATCCAAGAATAAACAAACCAGATTATAAATCTGACCAGTAGGGATACTGCAGTGAGGAAATGTATCCGCCAAAAAAGGTACATGTTGATAATGCTCATTGTCTGTAGAGCGCTTACTTTAATCTTTAATGTTAGATCTTTAGATCTTCCTGTTACTTTGAATAAAATACAACAAGAGCAGTTTGTGTAGCTGTGGCAGCGCCTGCTTTTAGTTATGATAAACTTGCTTAAGTTTTCTTTCTTTTGGGCTGTGGCTCGGGCTCCGCAGTGGCTCCCTCCTCCTTCATATCTCTTCTCTGACGGGATACGCCTTCCAACTGATGATGACTGCGTCTTCCTGTATCATCTATCTCTCTCATCTCTATCATCTATCTTCCTCTATCCAGCATTGGTCAACGAATGTTTTCTTGCCATAAGGTCCCAGCTTGCTTCTGGCAGAGCTCTGTGCTGCGACGCTGCTGCTGCTGTACGGAGCTGACATTTCAATTTATGATTGTAGCGTCGGTCATCCGAGTATTGATAACACCCGTAGTATTTTTTTACAAATTGAGTTCTTTAGTTTAATGAATGTCTTTTAGTCAATTTTCACGCTGATACAGGAAAATGTATTCAATGGGTTTTGTTTCTATACAGAAAGCAAAAAGACATTTAATTCAATGACAAAAAATTATTGAGGTTTAATATCCAGCATTACTTGTAGGACGACTTTCCTTCATGAATCAGTTAGTAGGCTGCAGCGCCTACTCTAGGATCAAAGCTTTAAACATCTCTGGCATTAATAGAATTTTGTCTGTCATTTTGGCCCTCAGGGAGCTGGAGCTGTCATCTATGTCTGGACCTTTTGAAAGACAAGGCATCCATATACCAGAACCAGAACGCCCCACCATCGTGATGGCTGCCCCCCCCCCCCCCGTACACACTCATCACTCAACCGTCCCGCAGCAGTATGGTTTACCCTTCAAGATGGATGATTTTCTCCCCTGATGAGCTGACCTCAGAGGGTTTGTTGAGAACAGGACAATGAATTGTGAAAAGGGAAGTATCCCTTACCAAACTGGCCTCACTTAGCTTCAGATATGACTGTTACACAGTTCCAAGCTCAGATTCAGCCCCATCGGTTTTTATTTTCACCTCTTTGCCACATAGCCAATTTGAGCAGTACTGAATTTCAACAAGAAACACAACATAAATAGCCAAAATCTGACTTCCTGTTCAGGTTTTTTACACATACACCCACACAGAGATGCTGAAACCTTCTCTATCCTGCAACATACCGATTTTATGACTAGAAATCTCGTTGGAATCAAGTAGCATGCCAGTGCTTGCTCATCGTTTAAAAAGAAAAAAAAGAAAAAGATTTTATAATATTTATATATTTCTATGGTATATAATAGTGTTAAGTATGTACAAATTGGAAAAAAGAATGGTCACATAATGGTCTTTTTATTAGTGCCCATCTTATCATTATGGAAATATCCACAAACACGTTCTTTTATGGCACTGCTGATATTTGGTGATTGTCTTGATAGAGTTAAAGGGATCTGTTGAGACTGTAAATGATTTTCTATTTCATCCACTGCCACTGGCCGCACAGAAACTTCAAACAAATCAGGAGCTATGAATAGAAACCCTGACGTGCTTGTCATAGTGGCTCCAAAGGCTGAGGGACTTCAGGGACGCAGGTTAGACTTTAGTCTGGTTGTTGACTCTCGTGTGGCCGATTGAGCCGCGCAGAGCTCGAGAGGATGCATGAGGACACAATAACGTGCATGTTTTACTCAGGCTTTGGGGCCTTTTTGAGAAAGCCGTTAGCTTTTCACTGTGGCCTGCTGATATTTGACTGAAAAACTATCTTTAATCTGCACACCTGGCCCTTGTTTGTCGGATGTGATAATGTGATAATTATTCCGGTTAAAAACAAGTCCTACTTGCATTATCAGCCAGGTAAAGGGATAAAAAGCCTTCGTTGCTGTGTTTTAGCAGTTTGCTCATCATGCACCATATCCAATATCTGTTGATGTTGTGACACCACTAGATTATTTTAATATAATTGAGGACTATGCGACCTTGTAGATGGTAACTTGCTGACAATGTTAAAGCAATATCAGAGCTCCTGCAGGATGCTGGGATGACAGGGACTCTTGGAAGCTGAGTCACTTTAGGCTCTGCTGGCAGATAATGTGCGATACTGTAAATTTTCTCTCTCAGAAAATGCTCTTACAGACAGGGGACTGTGGCAGCAGCAATTATGGATGGCTCCATATTGTAAAAATAAAAAAAGAGAGATTATAATGTGTATATGTATAGTCCTATGAAGAATCGGCTCTTTTTGTTACTGCTTTCATAGTTTTATTATGCAATGGTTTCTTTCTGTGGCAAGTCTAAAAGAAAAAGTCTGGCTGAACTGCTAAAGCAGTTACTTTACCTCAAACAGAAACAGTATTTAAAGGGTTGAAACATGCTGTTGATAGATGGGAGAGGGATACATAGTAATGACAGCTGCAGTGTCTGCTTCAATAACTGCATATTCTACAGGTAAACAAGTGCATGCTCAGTAATCGTCTGCACTCTCATATGCTACATAGTTGTCTCAGCGTTAGGTCGGCAAAGGTGTTGGGAAGTGGTGTAATATAAATTAACCATGCTATCATGTCGTTTCAATAGCCAACTAACAATTACTAAAACATTACACAAGTATAACTTGGTTTATTTTCTCATCACGTTTTAAACTTTGTTATTTAGAGACAGTGGCTACTAGAATACTTTGGCGGTTGTTTTTGTATTCATGGATGATGTTTGCGTACCTGATGTGTGGGACATTTTGGGACTTAAGTGGAGTTGCTCTCTGGTTAATCCTGTGATCACGTTCTGAACTGAGATGCTCTCTTCCAAAGCTCCAAACAAGGAGCAAAGCCCATAATGTGATTAAGAGACAAATTCTGGAACTGCACCTTTAACACTGAATGGTTAAGTAGTGATGGACCAAGTATGCACCTTCTAGACTGCACTCAGAGGATGGACATAACAAAGAGGGAAGTCCATCTGTTTTTGTCACATAATAATGATCATTATTTTGTCATAGATTATGGTTTTCTGGTCTGAAGCTTTGGCAGAGAATTGTACGTGATAACAAATCATGTTTTAACCAAGATCACAGGATTACATAGCAGGTGACTTCTCTTTGGGTGGACTTTCATTTGGATTGTGATGGAATGTTTTATTGTATGAAATTTGTCTTCAGGAAATAAAATACTAGGCACTATGACCTGTTGCTTTTTTTTTCCTCTTCCTCAATGAACATGGGTCGGGATTATATATATATAATATATATATATATATATACAGTACAGGCCAAAAGTTTGGACACACCTTCTCATTCAATGCGTTTTCTTTATTTTCATGACTATTTACATTATAGATTCTCACTGAAGGCATCAAAACTATGAATAAACACATGTGGAGTTATGTACTTAACAAAAAAAGGTGAAATAACTGAAAACATGTTTTATATTCTAGTTTCTTCAAAATAGCCACCCTTTGCTCTGATTACTGCTTTGCACACTCTTGGCATTCTCTCCATGAGCTTCAAGAGGTAGTCACCTGAAATGGTTTTCCAACAGTCTTGAAGGAGTTCCCAGAGGTGTTTAGCACTTGTTGGCCCCTTTGCCTTCACTCTGCGGTCCAGCTCACCCCAAACCATCTCGATTGGGTTCAGGTCCAGTGACTGTGGAGGCCAGGTCATCTGCCGCAGCACTCCATCACTCTCCTTCTTGGTCAAATAGCCCTTACACAGCCTGGAGGTGTGTTTGGGGTCATTGTCCTGTTGAAAAATAAATGATCGTCCAACTAAACACAAACCGGATGGGATGGCATGTCGCTGCAGGATGCTGTGGTAGCCATGCTGGTTCAGTGTGCCTTCAATTTTGAATAAATCCCCAACAGTGTCACCAGCAAAACACCCCCACACCATCACACCTCCTCCTCCATGCTTCACAGTGGGAACCAGGCATGTGGAATCCATCCGTTCACCTTTTCTGCGTCTCACAAAGACACGGCGGTTGGAACCAAAGATCTCAAATTTGGACTCATCAGACCAAAGCACAGATTTCCACTGGTCTAATGTCCATTCCTTGTGTTTCTTGGCCCAAACAAATCTCTTCTGCTTGTTGCCTCTCCTTAGCAGTGGTTTCCTAGCAGCTATTTGACCATGAAGGCCTGATTGGCGCAGTCTCCTCTTAACAGTTGTTCTAGAGATGGGTCTGCTGCTAGAACTCTGTGTGGCATTCATCTGGTCTCTGATCTGAGCTGCTGTTAACTTGCCATTTCTGAGGCTGGTGACTCGGATGAACTTATCCTCAGAAGCAGAGGTGACTCTTGGTCTTCCTTTCCTGGGTCGGTCCTCATGTGTGCCAGTTTCGTTGTAGCGCTTGATGGTTTTTGCGACTCCACTTGGGGACACATTTAAAGTTTTTGCAATTTTCCGGACTGACTGACCTTCATTTCTTAAAGTAATGATGGCCACTCGTTTTTCTTTAGTTAGCTGATTGGTTCTTGCCATAATATGAATTTTAACAGTTGTCCAATAGGGCTGTCGGCTGTGTATTAACCTGACTTCTGCACAACACAACTGATGGTCCCAACCCCATTGATAAAGCAAGAAATTCCACTAATTAACCCTGATAAGGCACACCTGTGAAGTGGAAACCATTTCAGGTGACTACCTCTTGAAGCTCATGGAGAGAATGCCAAGAGTGTGCAAAGCAGTAATCAGAGCAAAGGGTGGCTATTTTGAAGAAACCAGAATATAAAACATGTTTTCAGTTATTTCACCTTTTTTTGTTAAGTACATAACTCCACATGTGTTCATTCATAGTTTTGATGCCTTCAGTGAGAATCTACAATGTAAATAGTCATGAAAATAAAGAAAACGCATTGAATGAGAAGGTGTGTCCAAACTTTTGGCCTGTACTGTATATAAAAAAATCTTAGAACACTGAGAAGCCACCCCCTTTTTTTAAACGAGATAATGTGCAGTATGATGCGTTAATTTTGATTTTGATAGCATATTTTGGTAATTACAGGTGAGTATACAATGATGACCTGCGGGGCTCCCCAAGGCTCCATTCTCGGGCCTCTGCTCAACACCTACGGGGCATTCAGAAAGTACTAAATACTCAGTTAAAGCACCGAATACCTATGTTACTTTGATATTTCAGGGTTTCTTTGAATAAATTTGCAAAAAATTCTCAAGTCCTGTTTACACTTTGTCATTATGGGGTCCTAAATGTAGATTGATGAGGGGAGAAAATCAAATGATCTACCCTGAGGTGGCAAAATAACATTATGTAAAAACTTTCTGAATTGACTAGCTCCCACTATGGATTTTAAAAATGTATCATACTATATATATTATTTTAAGATAGTGATATTTTTTAATTAAATCTTTGTTTCATAATGTATTATATTTTTATGTCAAACTATACTGTGTTTTTCTATGTCACACAATGCTATGATTTTTTTGTGACATACTATACTTTGACATTTTATTTGCATACTATACTATGATTTTTTGGCAAACTGTAAAATGACATTTTTTGACATGACATTTTTATGGTATACTATACTATGATTTTTTTGACATACTGTACTATGACTTTTTTGGCATACTGTACTATGACATTTTTTTTTACTCGTAGAGTTTTTTGGCATACTATCCTGTGATTTTTCTTCAATCAATCAATCAATTTTATTTATAAAGCCCAATATCACATAATTGACATACTATACTATGATGTTTTTTTTTGACATACTATACCATGATTTTTTTTTTTTTTTTTGGACATACTAAACTATGACATTTATTATTCCATACTATACTATAATTTTTTGGAATACTATACTATACTATGCAATTTTTTTGGCATGCTATGATAGGACATTTTCATCGCGTACTGTACTATCATTTTCTGGAATACTATACTAGACATTTTTTGAAAAACTTTACAGTGATTTTTCTGACACACTACTACTATACTATGATGTGCCATGACTTTTTTATGGGAAAAAAAATAATGACATACTATACTATGCCTGTTTTATGGAAAAAATAACGACATACTATACTATGCCTTTTTTTATGGAAAAAATAATGACATACTATACTATGACATTTTTGATGAAAATATGACGACATACTATACTGTGACATTTTTTACTATGGAGTTTTTGATGAAAAAATTATGACATACTATACTATGACATTTTTGATTAAAAAAGTCCACATACTATACTATGATTTTTTTATGAAATAAAGACATACCATACTACGGACATTTTTGATTAAAAAAAGTCGACATACTATACTATGATTTTTTTATGAAAAAAATTAAAGACATACCATACTATGACGTTTTTGATTAAAAAAGTGGGCATACTATACTATGACTTTTTTTATGAAAAAAAAACAACAACATACTGTACTATGATGTTTTTGATGAAAGAATGATGACATACTGTGCTATGACTTTTTTATGAAAAAGATAACGATATACTACACAAGGATGTTTCTGATGAAAAAATGATGACATGCTAAACTATAACATTTTTGATGAAAAAATAACAACATACTATACTATGACCTTTTTAATGAAAAATAAACTATTCTATGACGTTGGTGATGAAAAACAGTCAACATACTATACTATGACTTTTTTATGAAAGAAATAATGACATACTATACTATGACTTGTGAAAAAAATAGCGACATCCTATACTATGACTTTTTTTGAAAAAAATAACGACATACTATACTATGATGTTTTTGATGAAAAAAAGTCGACATACTATACTATGACGTTTTTGATGAAAAAAAAATCGATATACCATGCTATGAGATTTTTGATGAAAAAATAATGACATACTATACTATGACTATTTTTATGAAAGAAATAGTGACGTATCATGCTATGAGATTTTTGATGAAAAAATAATGACATACTATACTATGACTATTTTTATTAAAGAAATAGTGACATACTATACTCTGACGTTTTTGATGAAAAAAATAACATATACTACAGGCTACTATGACTTTTTTTGTGAAAAAATAACGACATACTATAATCTGACATTTTTGATGAAAAAAAGTCGACATACTATACTATGATTTTAATAATGAAATAAATAACGACATACCATACTATGACGTTTTTGATGAAAAAAAGTCGACATACTATGACTTTTTTTTTGAAAAAATAACCACATACTATCCTATGAGTGTTTTCATGAAAAAAATAATGACATAATATACTATGACTTTTATATCAAAAACATAGCAACTTACTATACTATGAAGCTTTTGATGAAAAAAAGTCAACATACTATACTATGACGTTTTTTATGAAAAAAATAACGACATGCTATACTATGACGTTTTTGATAAAAAAAATAACAACATACCATACTATGACGTTGTTTTATGAAAAAATAATGACATGCTATACTATGACTGTTTTTATGAAAAAAACATCATACTATGACTTTTTTTTAATGAAAAAATAACTGCCTACTATACTATGACGTTTTTGATGAAGAAAAGTCGAGATACTATTAGACGTTTTTTATGAAAAAAATGACCACATGCTATACTATGACATTTTTGATTAAAAAAAATGATGTCATAGTATACTATGACATATTTTTATGAAAAAATAACGACATACTATACTATGACTTTTTTTATGAAAATAATGACATACTATACTATGACGTTTTTTATGAAAAAAAGTCGACATGCTATACTATGATTGTTTTTATGAAAAAAAAGCGACATACTATACTCTGACGTTTTTGATGAAAAAAATTATGACATACTATACTATGACGTTTTTGATGACAACCTATACTATAACTTTTTTTATGAAAAAAATAATGACATACTATACTATGATGTTTTTGGTTAAAAAATTAATTACATACTATACTATGACGTTTTTGATAAAAAAAAAATGACGATATACTATACTATGACTTTTTTTTATGAAAAAATAACCACATACTATCCTATGAGTGTTTTTATGAAAAAAATAATGACATATTTTCTATCAAAAAATAACTTACTATACTATGACGCTTTTGATGAAAAAATAACAACATACTATACTATGACTGTTTTTATGAAAAAAAGCGACATACTATGATGTTTTTCATGAAAAAAAAATGACATACTATACTATGACTTTTTTTAAGAAAAAAGATAACTACATCCTATACTATGATTTTTTTGATGAAGAAATAACAACATGCTATACTATGACGTTTTTGATGAAAAAAAGTCGATATGCTATACTATGACGTTTTTGATTAAAAAAATAACGACATGCTATGCTATGACATTTTTGATGACAAAATGATGACAACGTATACTATAACTTTTTTATGAAAAAAATAACGACATGCTATACTATGATGCTTTTGATGAAACAATAACGACATACTATACTATGACTGTTTTTATGAAAGAAAAATAGCGATATACGGTACTCGACATTTTTTATGAAAAAAATCACAATATACTATACTATGACTTTTTTTATGAAAACATAATGACAAACTACACTATGACTTTTTTATGAAAAAAAAACCCGACATACTATACTCTGACGTTTTTGATGAAAAACATAACTACATACGATACTATGACTTTTTTATGAAAACATAACGACAAACTACACTATGACTTTTTTTATGAAAAAAATAACGACATACTATACTCTGATGTTTTTGATGAAAAACATAACTATATACGATACTCTGACTTTTTTTAATGAAAAAATAGTCATACTATACTATGACTTTTTTGATGAAAAAAATAACGACATACTATACTCTGACATTTTGATGAAAAACATAACTACATACAATACTATGACTTTTTTTAATGAAAAAATAATCATACTATACTATGACTTTTTTGATGAAAAAAATAGCAAGATACTATACTGTGACTTTTAAATCAAAAAAATAACGACATACTATACTATGACTTTTTTAATGAAAAAATAACAACATACTATACTGTAATGTTTTTGATGAAAAAATTACTGAATACTATACTATGACGTTTTTTGATGAAAAAATAACAACCTACTATACTATAATGTTTTTGATGAAGGAATAACAACATACTATACTATGACGTTTTTGATGAAAAAAGTCGACATACTATAGTATGACGTTTTTTATGAAAAAAATAACGACATTCTCTGCAATGACGTTTTTGATGAAAAAATGATGACAACCTATACTATGACTTTTTTATGAAAAACATAACAACATACTATACTATGATGTTTTTGATTAAAAAATGACGACATAGTATACAATGACGTTTTTGATGAAAAAAATAACCACATACTATACTATGACGTTTTTGATGAGAAAATAACAACATACCATACTATGACGTTTTTGATGAAAAAAAGGTCGATATACCATACTATGAATTTTTGATGAGAAAATGATAACATACTGTACTATGACGTTTTTGATGAAAAGAAAGTCGACATACTATACTATAACTTTTTAATGAAAAAAATGGTGACATACTATACTATGACATTGTTGATGAAAAATTATGACATACTATACTATGATTTTTTTTGTAAGATATTTTTTGGGCAGTTTTGCCTTTCATTTATGGGAAGGTCAAGTGTGAAAGGGGGAGACAGAGAGAGAGGGAATGACATGCGGTAAAGGGCCACAGGTTGGAGTCGAACCTGGGCCGCTGCGGCAACAGCCTTGAACATGGGGTGCCTGCTCTACCACTAAGCCACCAACTCCCCTACTATGATGTTGTGGATGAAAAAAATTGACATACTATACAGTGACGTTTTTTTATGAAAAAATAATGACATAATATACTCTGACGTTTTTGATGAAAAAAATAATGACATACTATACTCTAACGTTTTTGATGAAAAAAAAGACATACTATACTATGACTTTTTTATGAAAAAATAACAACATACTATTCTATGACGTTTTTGATGAAAAATAGTCGACATACTATACTATGACTTTTTTATGAAAGAAAATAGCAACATACGATACCATTATATTTTTGATGAAAAATTATGACATACTATACTATGACTGTTTTTATGAAAAAAAGTGACATACTATAGTCTGACGTTTTTCGTGAAAAAAATAACGACATACTTTACTATGACTTTTTTTTTTTTTTGAAAAATAACGACTATGAGTTTTTTAATGAAAAAATAACCACATACTATACTATGACTTTTTATTATGAAAAACATGACCACATGCTATACTATGACTTTTTTGATAAAAAAAGACGATATACTATACTATGACATTTTTGATGAACAAAAGTCGACATACCATACTCTGAATTTTCTATGAAACAATGATAACACATGATACTATGACGTATTTGATGAAAAACGATGACACACTATACTACGACGTTTTTGATGAAAAAATTATAACATACTATACTATGACATTTCTTGATGTAAAATTGACGACATACTATACTATGAATTTTTTAATCAAAAAATAACGACATACTATACTATAACATTTTTGATGAAAAAATAATGACATACTACAATATGAATTTTTAACGGAAAAAATGATGACATACTATAATATGACGTAACTGATTAAAAATAACGACATACTATACTATGACTTTCTTTTCTGAAAAAAATAGCAGCATAGTATACTATGATGTTTTTTATGAAAAAAATAACGACATACTATACTATGACGTTTTTGATTAAAAAAAATGACGACATGGTATACTATGCCATTTTTGATGAAGAAATAACGACATACTATACTATGACTTTTTTAATGAAAAAATAACGACATGCTATACTATGACTGCTTTTATGAAAAAAATAGCGACTTACTATACTCCGACGTTTTTGATTAAAAAATGACGACATGCTAAACTATGAGGTTTTTGATGAAAAAAATGACAACATACTATACTATGATGTTTTTTATGAAAAAAAGTCAACATACCATACTATGAATTTTCTATGAAAAAATGATAACATACTATACTATGACGTTCTTGATGAAAAAATGATGACATACTATACTATGACGTTTTTGATGAAAAAATAATGACATAATGCAATATGAAGTTTTGATGGAAAAAATTATGACATACTATACTATACTATGACGTAATTGATTAAAAAATAACGACATACTATACTATGACGTTTTTTATGGAAAAAAAAACGACAAACTATACAATGACTTTTTTATGAAAAAATAACAACACTATGATGTTTCCTATGAAAAAATGACAACATACTATAGTAAGACTATTTTATGGAAAAAAATTAAGAACATACTATACTGACTTTTTTGATTAAAAAATGACGACACATTATAGTATGTCTTTTGGCATACCACACTAAAAGTTTTTTGACATACCATACTATGACATTTTTTTTGGCTTACCATGCTATATTTTTGGCATACCATACAATGACATTTTTATCATCTACTGTATTATAATGTTTTGACATACTATACCTTGACATTTTTTTGACCTACTACACTATGAATTTGTTTTGTGGCATATCATATTGTGATTTTTTTGACATACTATCTTATGATTTTTGTATTTTTTTTTATCTATCATATTTGACCTTTTTTGGCATATTGTATTGTGATTTTTTTGGCAAACTAACCTATGTTTTTTTTTACACATTATACTATGTTTTTAAAAAAAAAACAAACAAAAAAAAACAACTATATTATGACATTTCTTTGGCATACTATATTATGATTTTTGGGGGGGGGCACACTATAGTATGATCTATTTAACAATATACTATGACATTTCTTCTGGCATACTACACTGATTTGTTTGACATTCTATACTATGACTTTTTTTTTACATACTATACTGTGACATTTTTATGGTATAAGATATTTAGATTTTTTTAGGCAAACTATATTATTATATTTTTTATGACATACTATATTATGACTTTTCTTTAACATACCATACTTTTACATTTATTTTATTACATCCTATACCATGAAATCTTTACTTCACACTGTACTATGATTCTTTAAAATGTATCACACTACTGTATACTGTGATTTTTTTTTTTTATTGCGTACTATAACATGACATTTTTTCTTCAAAATTTTAGTGGCATACTTAAAACATATTCTGCCATGATTTTATACAAGCCATGATTTTTCTTTTTTGTTAATAGGGAGCTCCCATATGACATCACCCCCCTAAAGCTCACCAAAGTTTCATATATTACCTTTAATCAAACTTTATACGTCACAAACTGATAATAGGAGCATGTACATGTCATAAAGTTCTTGACCTCCTTTAATGTATGTATTAAAGACAACATCAAAGAATGGAGGAGCCAAAAACGGGCAAAGAGACGAATTGTTATTGCACATTTTTTATTGGTCTCAAGATACAACAGTCTTCTATGATCCAATAAGACCTCTAAGCAATAAATTTCAGCTATAAAACATCCACTACCTCCAACATCACAGCAGAATAAGGAGAACATTCTTTGAGTGCTGTGAAACCAAAACAAGTACTGGAGATCAGCTGTTTGCTTTGGTGCTGTTGTGTCTCTCAGTAGCCATGACGAGCGTATTGAGATTATTACTGGGTCTGAATACAAAAGTTTACAGCAGAGAGTCCCAAGAGCTGAGTCAAAGAACACATTCGCATCACCACCTGCTGTAAAACATTTCCTGGCAAAACACAGTTATTACTGATGGTTGTTTAACAGGATGAAGATAGTTAGGATATGCAAAGACAATTTTTCCATTTCAGTAACTGCAAAAAAAAGAAGCTAAATTAAGAGCATGGAACAAACAATTCATCATCAGTTCATCTGTTGTGTATTTTTCCAATTGATTCATCGGTCATAGAGAAAAGCAGCAAAACAGCGCATTTGAGAATCTGCAACTGGTGAATGTTTGACATAGTTGCATGATGAAAGACTCAAACAATACGTTGATCAACTAAACGGTTATACTACTAATCATTTCAGCACTATTTTTTCTGGACAAGCAGTAGCCATTGTTACAAGCTACTAGTTTCAAAGTGTAGCTTTAATGTTTGGGTCAGGAACATTTATAGGATAATATCACTTTTTCTTTTTTGCTATGACATTTTAAAGGGATAGTTTGGTTCTTCGGAGGCGTGGTACTGAGGTACTTATCCATATTCTGTTATTACATACAGTAAATGTCAATCAGCAATCCCCCAGTTTGGAGAAGCAGGCAGGAGTACCGCCACAGAAGCTAAGCAATGTACTGCTGTGGAGGGGTCAGCAACAAAACATATTTTAGCCACTTTAAAAAAGTCCCACCCAAAAAAATCAATAATTGTATGCTATTTTTAGAATATTGTTACCGCTTTACCTTATTGTCAGACAGCAATTTCCAGTGGGGAACTGAAGCCATTACATTACTCTCTTTCAAGCCAGACTCCATTGAGAAAAACAGTGATTTAAGATTGCCAAACACAGAAGCTGCCGATATATTGCTGCTTCAATCAGTTATTTTATTTGTTTTACTGTATGACTTTGGCGTTGAAAGGGGTAAGTTCGGATTCACCAACATCGCACAATAACACAATCTATCTAACTAATCAAAGCAGCAATACACCAGCAGTGCCCGTGCTCAATGAGCCAAAATGACTATTTTTGTCAATGGAGTCTGGTGGCTTTGGCGAGAGTATAGATGAGGAACTGAAGCCCTTATCAGCTTCCCTGTTGGAATGGGCTGACTGACGTAAAGGCAAAGAGGTGAAATACTCTTATATATCGTACACTTAAACTGATTTTTAGGTGGGACTTTATTTAGGTGGCTAAAACACAGCTTGTTGCTGACCCCATCCACAGCAGTTCATTGTTTACCTTCCATGACGGTACTCCTGACACTTCTCCAAACTGGGGGTGCACTGGCAGGCATCTATTGTATGTAATACACTGAGTATGGATAAGAACCCCATACAAACCTGCTTCATAAAATCCAAACTATCCCTTTAAAAGTTGCCCTAAAACCTTATTTAAATGCATCGATGGGTTTTGGCACAAAAACTCCAGACATGACATTTGACCAGATCTGATAAAATGTGTTTCAGTAAAAAGTTTCATTTTTAAACTGTAGCTAAAAGAGAAAGTATGATTTAAAGATAAAAAAATTGGAAAAAGGGGATGAAAACTTACTGCTATTTAAATTTAGTGGTATTTCTTAGATTCTAGGCAATTTTTAAAATATCTAAACCTAAAAAACCTAAAATCTAGTTTGAACCTGTAAACAGGAGTTTCATTTCCTTTGTCTTCCCCTGCATGAAATCAGGTTTTCAATAAATCAGTACTGAAACAAAAGAAAATCTAAGTGCTGAAAAGATTTTAAGACACAACTGTAACTGAATTAATTACAAATGGAGTGCTGGTCTGACATTACAGCCTTCATATTCCACTATCTAACAAAGTGACAAAATATGCATTCATTCTGTTACAATAATTCACAAATAGGCTTACATTATGTATTATTATGTATTCTTTTTAAATATCAAAAACACCACAAAACTAGTCTCTGTCAGACATTCATTATTGTAAAACTATGTCAATTATTTAACATTTACAAACAGTAAAAAGTATTGTCAAGTAGACAATAATTATAATAATTATACAGCCATTTAAAAAAACAAACAAAAAAAACTTGCCCTGATCCCTTTGGTGGAACATTTAGTCTTGAATATAATGTTATCTGAATGTGTCCAAATTGTTTTCATAGTTTTCAGCAGCAGCAGGTATACCAATACAGAATATACAGCTTATTTGCCGTACCACACACACAATTACAGTGTGTGTGTATGCGTGTGTATAACGCGCTGCTTCGGGTCTGATTTAAATAAAAATGTTCCACCAAAGAGAAACAATCTCATAAAATGAACAAGAAACAATACAAACATCGATTGTCGTACCTAAACGTGAAGTTATTACAACTAACCTGCACTCAAAGTCATCAAAGTCTGTGACACTCATAGAAGTACATTATATATATTAGATTTCATAGTAATAAGACCTCTAAAAATACTGCAACACTAAGGTTAATCTCTTTACGTACATTAAGCTGTACCAATACTTGCTTATAAGTACTCAGGCAAAATTCGTCAAAATATTGTCACAATAATGTGCATTTTATTCTATATTATATATTCTAAAAGTCTACTGACATGTACACGGTGTCCTTTATGGTCGGACTATAGTGCCTCATCGTCTGCTCAGAGGTTCTTCGCTGTAATTCAGTGCTACATTTGAATGCATGTAAATATTTCCGCTAGGTTGTACATTCAAAACATACAAGGGTGTTCAAACCTAAGGCCAACAGAAAATATTAATCTTTTTTTATAATGGACAATAGGTCTGAGCATGACATGACAGATTTAAGAATGTTTATTTAATGTCTGTGCAATCTGCAGGAAAATAACTGTTCATATAGTTGAGATAGCCTCTAAAACCATGTCAAATATATATTAAAACATAGACATATATATATAAATATTGATTCTTCCTGGTTATGTTATTAATTTGTTTCTTCAATATAATTTTACCCACAGGAACTATAAAGTTCAGCCTCTTGTCACACATCCTGGCCCCTAACTTATTTAGATATGAGTGGTTCTGTACTGTAGCCCAGTAGGATTTTTATCTACCTACTGTAAATCACAACTGTCTCTGTCCGCTACCTGTCTTTATCCTGCTCAACATGTTTAATCACTGTTGCCAGAGACATGCACTGCTGAACGCTCCTCACCGACAGAATCTAGTGGGGAGACAATATGTGGACATACCAGCTCAGTCACATGAAGAACATGTTGGCATTGTTTGTTTCTGCAAACCATGAATATGTCACATTTGTTAGTTTCATACACATCATATTGATGTTTCTATAGTGATGTAGTGTATGAGCTGACTTGCCATCAGAAGACTGAGAGGATGGTGGATGATGTGATATCCATTGCAGACCACTTTTCAAGATCCACAAATACCAAAACGGGTTGTTTTTAACGAGTCGCTGCTATGGGGGTGGTAATTTAGTGGGTAGAGCGGGCACCCCATATACGAAGGCTGCAGCGGCCATGGGTTCAATTCAAGCACGCTGCCACCTGCTGCATGTCAGCCCCTCTCTCCCCCTTTCATGCCTAGACTGTCCTACCTAATAAAGCCCCTCCCAAAAAACCTTTAAAAAAATTGGATTATAATAATCTTAAAAAAAAAGTCATTGCTGTTGTTTGAAAATCTCAATTGATTTTATGATTTATAGTTTTACAACTCTATGATTTCATGAATCAGTTAATCCATGTTTTAAACTGTCTTAAATGTCCTTCTATATTAAACTGCCTTGTTTGTCTGTTTTATGTCCATTATGTCTATTTTCATGTGAAGCACTCAGTGCTTATACTGCCCTTATTGTACAGAACTTCATTTCTCGTATGAAAGGTGCTATATAAATAAAGGTTATTATATTATTATTATTATTATCATCATTATTATTATTATTTCCAGTGGCTTTTTAGGCACCAGTCATGGGTGTTTTTTAGCGACCTGTTGCTGTTTTTCCAGCAGGGATAGTGCGTGAACTTTAATATGATAATGCTAACTAAATACCCGACCCCAGGATGACGCCTATTCATTCCAATGGAGTTGCCTGCCACAAGTTCCCACATGGCTTGAAGAAGAATTTAAATCCTTTTTATTGGCTTGAGGACAGTTTTAGAAACATAAAATCTTCATGGTTAAACGTTTCAGAATAGAAAAAAATTGTCCTTGTTTGCAGTTTGGAGTGTCTGGTGAACAGTTTTACAGATGTCTCTTTTATAATGGTGGTCTATGGGTAAATGGCTTTTTGAGCCACAGGGAAATTGTTTGCAGCAAAATCCCAAGTGGCCACTGGAAATTACTGGCTGCAAGGCTTGGCGGCATTCCTTGGAGCCTGGAATAGTGGCATGAATGTGCTTTTTTTTTTTTTTTTTTTTTTTACCAAGACACTGCTTCTTTCCCAGCCATGACTGTTCCCCAAATCTGGGTATTTTAAGCCAAAACATGATCTTTTTCTAACCATAACCAAGCAGTGTTTTTACTAAACCTCGTAGAAAAGACTCTCCCACATGGTCTAACTTGCAAAAAACAAAATGATTTTAATGCTGCAACGTTTTGGTGACGAGACCTTCATCAGGCAAACAGTTTTGTAACCAACAGTCATCTTACAGCGTGGCTGTAAGTTTGCAATTAATCACAATACCCATGTGCAGTGTAAAGTAATGTAATCAAATAATGCTGATTGTTACACTAATTGATGCTTGGTATTTAGCCTTTCCACTGCACATGCACGTTGCAGCATTAAAATGTATTATTTTTGCAAGTTAGTCAGTGTGCGGGAGTCTTTTCTACAAGTTTTATTCTTCTCGTCCCTCTCCTACACACCTGCTTGAAATAGATGTTTTGAAGTATTTCTTTGTTTTGCATTTCTAAACCTAACTACATGTTACCCACAGTGTTGTCAGCAGGCCTACATGTAACCTGTCTGTAGTTTGCAGAAACACACAAAGCTAACATTCTTTCCTGGCGATTATTTATATGTTCTCCCTTATAAATAACTTTTGATTGCTGTGTTGTTGAAATGTTGAAAACTAAACAATAATTCTGTAATTTATCTGCTGTGCTGCAGCAGCTTTCAGAACACAAACATTAAAAATGTAAATAAATAACAGATGAAAAGACTTGAAGTGACAGGAAGCAACAGTCTTTTTAATTACTGTACATCTAAACAGTTTATTGCTTGAATGAAAGAGTGATGACTCATCATTTATTCAAGAAATTATTACCTAGCAGGAGCAGTTTGGATTTATAGTGTTAGCTAGCTGGCTAAGCTAACTGAAGAGTCTCAGTTGAACAGGTTGTTGTACATTCAAATATAAAACAGGCATGAAATATAATTGTTGTTACGGGGTGGAAACTGACATTCTAGCTCAGTTATGATATCCAATTATCATCAAAATATTAGTGAGCTGTTACGTTTGGTCACTTCCTGTTTCATATTGCTGTTGAAGGCGCAACAAACCTGCTGCTTCTATCTGCCATGTCATTAAATATTTTGTTTGGTCGCCCAGTTTGTTAATTTAAAGACTGTATTCAAACACTGCACTGTACAAAGAGGAGAGAAAAACATTGTGCTATTGACAAAAGACTTCAGTGTGTTTGTGTCGTTGCATTGTGTTCAGTATCACACTAGCGAGTCCTACAGAGGTGCACGGAAACTCTAACAAGGAACACGACAACGCTGTCACTCTTTTTGGCTTCAGGAAAGAGGACGTGTGGTGGAAAGGTAGGTACTCATCATGCTGTCTGACGGGGTTGACTTTTGACCTTAAGGCCTCACATCTGCCCGAAGAGGATGGAGCAGAGCAGGAAGATGGCATAGAGAAACAGCAGGCCCAGACCCAGCCGTCGATCCAGCCTCCAGCGGTTCAGATGAACACTCATCACCTGGAAACAGAGAGACTCTTGGTATAAGTATAAGGCCTCTAGAAAAGAGATTCAAATTATTTTTAATATCAGTTAAGGCCTCAAATTCTCGTTGTAAAGCAACCACACTTTTTCCATGTTAGGTTATTTCCTCACACATGCTCTGCGTCTGATTCATTATGGATACTGCATACAGCATGTGTTTAAACTTGTTTCCTCACCGTCAGGAACACAGATGCCAGCAGCAGGATGACAGAATACACCAGTCCTTTATTATTTATGGAGACCTGTGGGTGGAGGGGAAGCAGGTGTCACAATTTATGACCATCTAACAAAGGTGAAAACCCAACATCTCAGTTTAGCCTTCTCACACACATGCAGACATCAGTGAATCACAAACAAAAGAAAAAAAAGAGATTGGTATTATAGGGAGATGGAGTGTATGCGCACTGATGATCCGTGGTCCACCACAAGGGTACGTAAAGCCCAGGGGAAACCCAAACCCAGCAGGATGTCAAAGATATTGCTGCCTATGGAGTTAGACACCGCCATGTCCCCCATGCCTGAAAAGAGATGGGAAAAGTGACAGAGAAATGCTGAACTGAAGCACTCGCACCACAAAGAGAGAACAGGCAAAAAGACTTGGGAGACTCAGAGTAACGAGCTTTACGCTTTTTACCTTGTCGGGCTACAATCAGACTCGCCATGCAGTCCGGCACGCTGGTCCCTGCGGCCAGGAAGGTTATGCCCATGATGTAGTCTGGGATGTCTAGTGTGTGGCTGATGATGGTGACCTGACAGAAGCATTAGAGCATTAAGTAAACACAGAGGAAGCATTTTAAGGTGGTGCATCCTCTAATAACAATCACTCTCTGTCCTGTTAAACCTTTCACCTGTTTTTTTTTTTTTTTTTGTAATTAGCAGGGGTGGGAAATAATCGATACAGCGTAGTATTGTGATATTTTTCGTGGTGATATTGTATTCATACACGGACGCCAAGTATTGATCTTTTATTATATACATAATTAATTATTGCAAATACACATTTTAATATTACTTGTGGTACTAGGATTATAAAATCAATTGCTTTTTCAGTCCACTAGACGGTTTTGATGTTTTTTTCCTGGTGAGGTCAGCAGAGGTCTCAGTCAGCAGCATTTGGCAGGAAGTTCATCAAAACAAAGATGGAGGTGCCACAGAAAAAAAAAATCAGAAATGTGCCATCGACGTCTGGACTTATTTTGGGTTATTTAACACGGTAGGAAAGAGGGACTTGGATATGACACATATGATTTGCAAGCAGTGTCATATGAGAATAAAATACTCTGGGAATACTACGAACCTGAAGGCTCACCTCACACTCTACCATCCAGAAATAGTGGTAGCCACTGATGGCTAAGCTAACACTAAACACCGGACAAACATAAGTTTGACAAAAGTACCATCCAACTCTGAGAGAGCTAAGAAAATAAAACAGTCCATCACTGACTTCATGTGCAAAGATCTGCATCTCTACAGCGTTGTTGAAACAAAGGCTTTTGTTATATGCTAAAAAAAGGTGAACCCAGTATGTGACATTTTTTTACCGACACAGCCGTACCCAAGCTCTTGGGGAATCTTTGAGTACAGCAGGAAGGGTGGCATTAACTTGTGATGCCTGGACTTCAAGGTCAGTGGATTCATATGTGAATAAAACGGCACATTATCTCACAGAGAACTGGCGACTGCTGTCTCACGTTCTTCACGAAAGTCACACCAGAGCAAACATCGCAGACCTCCTGCAAAATGCAGTACAAGAATGGGGGGCTGTGGTTGTAACAGACAACACTACTAACATGGATGCTGCCATCCAGATAGCAGGATACCTGCAGGTGAAATGTTTCACTCACACGCTTAATCTGACCTCACAGAGGACATTAAATCTACCAACAGTTCAGTTTGTCAGGTGTATGCAGTAGTTCTGACAGGTTTTATGACAGTGTTGGTCAGTCTGTCTGCTCTGCATCACATTTTGCTGCAATAAAAGTGATTAAAGTCAGATGGACAGACTGAAAACTTTATCTAATGAGGTAAAACTGATGTTGACAAAGTTTTCCTTTGGGGAAATAATTTGCAGTTGGAAAAAAGTAACAATATCGCAATAATATTGTATAGTGACCTACAGTAAGTATCGTGATAATATCATATCATGGGTCGTCTGGTGATTCCCACCCCTTGTAATTAATATACTTCTATACATATCAGTATAAAGATTATATACATTTTTGTTGTTACAGTGTCATCTTTACTGCATTAACTTCTGCCTCCTTACCATCCACACCATGAGGTAGGAGAAGACAGCGATCCACAGGGTGGAGGCCACGAAGGTGACCATGAACCAGCGGTGCCAGCGTGGCAGAATACAGTTAGGCACAGTGCAGTAGAGCAGGAGGCCCAGAGGCCACGTGATTACCCACTTTATCCGCGCACAGCAGCTACCTGTGAGGAGCAGGAGGTCAGTCAGAAGAGCAAATGGTAGTCATGACAATTAACAAGGTGTTTAATCACCCAGGGATTGGCTGTGACATCTAAAACTAGAATTAATGCCTTGTAATTGTCCACTCAGGTTGAAGTTACAGTTTACATCCATCTCTGCCAGACTCATAAGCAGCCATATGCACAAGGAAGTTACGTATTCTAAAACATGGATGCTTCACACATCTTTAACTGACAGCACAGAAGATCTGTATAATCTGCACACTTTCCAGATTACTGTCACCAGTTCAGCATCTGACCAAATGTCTCCCCTTCTGTTCCTGAGATATGACACTGAGTAATCAACAGTTTGTGCCTGATCTTCCTCACCTGGTATGCGCAAAGGACTAAATATCCCATCATCATCCTCCTCCTCCTCCTCCTCTGCCTGACACGCCTCAGCCCCCGGCTTGTCTCCTGACTCTGCGTCTCCCACCCCAGGTCTCCTGCCTCCATTCTCCAGACTGCAGGAGCCCGTCCTCTTCAGGCTGTTGTTGGCTGATCCCGTCCTTGACCCGGGGCTGGCCTCGCCATCCCTCTGGTTTTTCGAACTCTGGATCAGCCTCTGTCTCTGTGAGAAGGGCAGAGAGGAATGTTTTTTTTGTTGTAGAGCTCAGAGAGGGTTGTGTTATAATGTGTGTGACATGTGCATCAGATACCTCACTGATGAGCATGCGTCCTGCCATGGAGAGTCTGGTGCGGGGGGAGAAATGTGGGGTGATCATGATGCGCAGGCCAGCCTCAGAGAAGGACAGTTTGTGGGGGTTGAGGATGAGAAGCTCATCCACCATGATGACTGGAGAAGCCTCCTGACTGTGACCTTGGCCTGGGAAAAGATTGTTGTAGATTAAACTTGTGTATATATCACAGTGTGGACAGAACAAAAGATCATTCAAACATCTTCTGACCTTTGTTGAGAAGCACCATGGAGGTGTTGCAGGCAGAGGCATCCTCTCCCATCTTGTCGTCTCTGTGGTTCTCTGATTTGGAGCAGCATGGCCTGGAGCTCCTGAGCTGTCGCGTCACAAACGCCAGAACCTGGGAGTTGAACCTGCAACCAAACAGATACCATTTGCCTACATCCATATTTACCATAAATGGGGTTTGTCGTCAGTCAGAATGCAGACACGCGTGCAGATGGAGGCATGATGACTGTTCGGTCTTACACTTACTTCATGATTATAATGTAGATTCCATACATGGTCATGAGGAGCAAGGACTCCCACCTGCACAGCAAAAAGTACATCTGTGTTAGTCCCGGTCTGACACACCATAAAGTTACACAGTTAGTGTGTGCACATTCATTCACATCAAATATAACATAGATAATACACCAAGTAAACCTTCAGTCTTGCTTTCAAGCTGTAGAACAGAATTTTGTCACCCCCCTGTGACAGTGAGTGTAACTGCAGAAACACTGTTGATGCCTCTAATGCATCTCCGCATCTCCCCTGCCTCCAGGAGAGCTCTCTTCAAGTCTTTTTTTTTAAATTCAATTCTTCCTCTGAATGCAGAGTTTGTTTTTTGCATAGCACCCACGACACAAACTTTACTTGTACACTTTTCCACCGTGCTCCTAGCTGCTGCTCTGTCACCATGGTCTCTTCCTCTTTCCTGTCCCCTGATGCCCTGGCTGGTTGTTGTAAAACTCATCACCTCCGGCATGCCAGCGCGGGAGAGTCTCCCAAGACACCAGTAAACACAACTCCACTGAGAAATATAGTGAGCTTGCCCTGGCAGTGATAGGCTTAATCAGCATTGAACTTGGTAGGAAAGGATCTGAACCTAACAGGCGTTCTATTATATGTAAGTGTGAGATTTAGGGGGATTTAGTGCTGAGGAGTGCAGACTGTAACCAGCTGAAACCTCTGGTAACAAGTCCTTCAGTGTTCGTTGTTCAGGAGGTTTTTATTATTTTTGAGAGCCGAATTATCCACAGAGGTCTCAAACAGACCAGGTGATTATGCTTAAAACACTGAATAAAGCAGTTCCACGCTACGAATCTGTGTATCTCCAGTGTTCTTTGAATTGTTTGCGACAGACCTCTAGCCCAGCACCTGCTATGTGTGCTCACATTTTTCCTCTGGTAGCTTAAGATCCAGACGTTCAGGACATTTTGACCAGGAGCCAATCTATCGATAGAGGTCTCCTCCTCTCCAAAACAAACAAACGTGGTGATCTACACAAGTAAAAACACTCAATAAAGCAGTTTCACGTTAAAAAATCTGTGTTTATCCGACACTGCTTGTCACAGAGGGGCTGCTGACTAAGGTAGCCGATGTGAAAATGCAATTGGCCCTATGAAGCGTTTGGTTTGTGTGTTCTGGGCTGCTATAGAAACATGGTGTCATTTTTTTCTAGACTTAAACTGCGAGAGAGAGAGAGAGACATCTGTAAATCAGTGGATACAGTTTTTTGAGCCAAATGACTTATTTCACAATCAGGATTTGATCTTTTTGGTCTGATAACATTTGGAAAGTCTAGTAGAGCTGCAAGATTGAATCATTTTATTCCCATTTAAGTTACGAAGATGTCTCCTCCTCTTAAAAACAAACAAATCTGGTGATTTAAACTGTTAGAAACACTGAATACAACAGTTTCACTTTAAAAAATCTGTTTTTCCAATGCTCTCATTGTAGCTAGGCTTATAACTACAGTGGCAACAGGAAAAAAAATTAATGGCCTAGTGTTTGGTTTGTCCATTCTGGGCTACTGTTGAAACATGGCAGACTCCGTAGATGAGGACCCGCTCCCTATGTAGACATAAACAGCCCATTCTAAGATAACAAAAACACAGTTCTTATTTTCAGGTGATTATACACTAAAGCAGTGGATCACGAGTACAAGCGGCCGAAATGAGTTTCCTCCGCAGGGTGGCTGGGCTCAGCCTTAGAGATAGGATGAGCAGCTCGGACATCCGGGAGGGACTCGGAGTAGAGCTGCTGCTCCTCCACATCGAGAGGAGCCAGTTGAGGTGGTTCGGGCATCTGGTAAGGATGCCTCCCGGACGCCTCCCTTGGGAGGTATTTTGGGCATGTCCAACCGGGAGGAGACCTCATGGCCGACCCAGGACACGCTGGAGGGATTACATCGCCCGGCTGGCCTGGGAACGCCTCGGGGTTCCCTCGGAAGAGCTGACGGAGGTGGCTGGGGAGAGGACTGTCTGGGCTTCTTTGCTGAGGCTGCTGCCCCCGCGACCCGGACCCGGATAAGTGGAGGACGACGAGACGAGGCAGTGGATCCCAACTGGTCCAGCCCCAGGGTCCAGATTTCTCCTTAGCGATCAGTCCAAGGTCCACACAGATCATCACATTTGGCATTTGGCCATGTCGTCATGCTAGTTTGCTGTCTCTGTTAAGTAGCTGTCCATTAGTCACTCACTCTACAGCACTTCAAAAATAAAAGCACTGTGCTTAAAAATAAAATGTGTTTTTTACAAACTTGACATGTTTGCAAGTCACTTGCTGTCCATTCAACCCACTTTTGGACCGCAATCCACCAGTTGGGAACCACTGCAGTAAAGGACTCATAAATGATGTTCCATTTCTGCCAATATATCCCCCTAAATCCTGCACACTAGACCTTTAAATGTCACAGAGAAATACTTCACCACACCACTTGTGCAAACAGTTGTTCCACTAGGCCTAGACAGACCCTAGATGACCACTGCTGCATGTGTGCAGACTCATTTCTCAAATACTCAGAGCATTCAGTGAACTGAGACACAAATCTGACAAAGTGCACTGAGAAAGAACAGTGGTGAGGTGAAACACACCAGGACAGCTTCGGCCTGGCACACTACGATTCAATAAACAGCCTGCCATAGTATATCACTGATAAACCCACATTAAAGCCACATATAAATCTGTTCTTTCATTAAAAGTGCTGACACACACAACAATGGAGAGCCGTTATTTCTTTACAAAAGGCCTCAGGTCGACAGAACTGACAACAGTCAGGACAGGCAGCTAAGAAGCTAACAAAGCACTGAGAGCACAAAATGAGCCTGTTGAGAAGGAAAAGCTGCACAAGAGAAATCAATCTAACAGCTAAGCTCCAAATCATTAATCATGTGTGAAATGGCTGACACTGATGACAGAAACCTCCTCCACACAAATTAAACAAATGAAAAGTAATTTTGCCACAGATGATTTTAAACTGAGCTCGCTCCTCGTCACCTCTGCTGATTCTGAAATGAGCTGATTGGAATTACGTATTCAGATGTTTTGTTATTGTCGAGTAGGAATCAGGGACCAAATCGATTTAACACCATCAGTGATTGTTAACACCCTCGTCTTCGTGATTGTAATAACAGTCATTTGCTGGAGAAGTTGACACCAATCAGAGCGTGAGCAGAAAGAGATGAATTTGTAGATCTGTGTCGGTATGAATACAGAGGAGAGCTCCTGTGTGATTGTATGAAGAGAACAAACAGGTGCGTGGACTCACCAGACAACAGTGGCATCATAGATAACCTGGAGAAGGGAACAAAGAGATTCTTCAAAACACAATGTGGAGGTGTAAAAGACTGAAGGGAAAATTCACCACCTATAATGAAGATATCCAGTCAGTGTTGATGGTAATGTGATTGAGCTGCATTGACCGAGAAAGCTGAGTTTACAGCTGCAAAATCTACTTTTCTTCCTGAATCCAGCCACATCATTTATTCTGACAGTGACGTAGCTGGAGAGAGGAGAACTATAGGCTAGATTTCACCTCCGGATAGCCAGGAGGCGTGCTCTAGATGCCTCTCAAAAAAAGAACTTGCTTTGCTTGCATTGCACACTAGCTGCGTTTCCAACAGAAAAAAATGGCATGCCAAAGTATGAAACACATTTTCTTTAAAAACTATGTTATAAATGCTTCAAAAACAGGAAAACTGGAGCATATCTACATTTGTGTTACTAAACATTTGCCAGTGGAATCACACTGTTTTACAGGATATTCAGTATTTCAGTATTTGACCTTATCCAGGTCATGTTAAGCTCCCATAAAACCCATTAAAAGCCTAGTCCCAAGTAAACACCCAGTCCCTTTTACTAGCCCGGTGTGGCTACACATTTTGACAAATAAAGGTCTGTCTCAATTAGACGCCTGGTCTGGTTGCCAAGCAGCTCATTTTTTTGACAGAAGTTCTTTGGATGTATAAAAGCGGGCTATTGGCTACCTCAAATTATGTGACCATTCCTCGATTACCCTGTAAGTTATTCATATTTCTTTAGTCTGTACGGGTCCTCAGATCAAAAGAATGAAAAGGGTTTTTCATAAAAAATTAATCCAAGGTGTGAGTATTGTTTTAACAGGATAAAGCTGCTGCTGGGTGCCGTAATCCTCTCTCTCTGATGTGCTGTCTGTTGGAGCTAGATCAAATGAATGATTCATAACTGATATGTTATTTGAAGCCTAATTTTTATACAAGTAATATTCATACTGGCTTGAATAAACAATTTGATTGTATTTCCTGATCTTTGCCGAGCAACAGTTTTGTATGAAAGGGATTAAAGGCCTGTCCCAAATACAGGCCTGTTGATTTCAGTGATTTAAGCAAATAATAGCCCGGGCTATTAATTGAACTCATATGTTACGTGAGTACACAAACACATATTACTTGGACCACTACAGGAAATTGCACATGAACATTATTGACGCAACTGACTATCCATGTAAAAATCTGGCCAAAATGTATTATTAATTGTATTTTTTTTGGCAATCATATAAATATTAGAAATAAAATACATTGCTTGTGTTTTCTTGAGCCAGGTGACGACATGGTTCAAAGTATACAGCTGATGAAATGTTGCAAAAAGAGGCCGAGGCTGTGAACCTAAGCTGCCGACTGCAAACCCCAACTGGTGGTGCCTTTGCTCAAATTGCCCTGCGATGCAAACAGAAACTGAATCATTCTCCTGCTTTGAATTTCAGGGTGGGCATTTTTTGTTGGATGTTGTTGCCAACCCCAAGAGAGCCTTTCGTGTTACTGTGCATGAAGGTTTTATTTCTCACCTGGACAGAGGTGTGCTAGAGACCCTCGTCAGGATCTTGAGGATAAACTAGAAGACAACCAAGACCAGTGGGGCAGAGAGGGCAGTAAGAATTTTGTCACCTTACGCTACGTATTAGCCAGAAAAGTATATCTATGGGTTGGGGAGTGATACACAGCATCACCATGCACATGTATGCACTGCTGGCACGGCTCTGCAAACAGGAGAGCTCAGGTTTCTATATAGCACACACTGAGGACTGCCTCTATCATCAGCACTGACTGAACATCCACATATAAGGTTGCAAATTTTCCCATTAACACACAGTTATTTATTATTTTAACCAACAACACATCTTACCATGATGAGAGTCAGTACGGAGAGGATGTAGTAGGAGGAATCTCTAAAAAGGGACCACCACGTCAGAACCACTGTCTGTGGAGAAAAGTTAGAAATGTTAGTGTCCATTCATTCAGGAACAACTGCATGCAAGAGGTTGTTCAGAGTTTCCCCCACCTGGCCTGCAAAGATCCCACTCAGGCCAATGATGACCAGGATGTTAAAGACGGCAGAGCCAACAATCGTGCCGACTCCAACGTCTCCTTTGGTGATGAAGACACCTGAGGGCGGGTGACACAGGGGGACAGAGAGATTTGCTATCTGGCTTTGTTTGGTTTCAGATTAGATAAAATCCCTGCAGTCTGTCATCTCCTATCCTTTTCATTTGTTATTATTTACACACAGAAACACACCCATCCAGCTCTGTGTTTGGAGTTTATTGCCACTGATCTCCAAGTAAACATCTTAAAATAAGGAAAAGCCCTTTGGAGGTTTTGAATCAGACTTTGCTGACATCTCCTGGGTGATTCTGGCACTGCAAAGAATGGGAAGACCATGCAGCATTTCTGTTAAAATATTGAGAATCAGTGAAAACTAATTGTATGCTTTCCCCAAATTGCTCCTTGGTCATGATTGGCTGAGCTGCTTACCAATGAGAGAGGTGAAAAGCTCTGGAGCAGAGCTTCCTGCAGCCATAAATGTCGCACCGGCCACATCTTCACTGAGATGCAGGTTCTGAAAGATTAAATAAAAGGAGAGAATAATCAAACATGGATCCATGAAAGTAAGAAACTGACATGGGGGACGGCTGGTGCTGTTTGCTCACCTCAGATATTTTCTCAAGGGAGGGGACAAAGTAGTCGTCACAGACGATGGCCAGAGCGTAGAACATGTAGATCGCCTGTACAGAACAGTTGAGCACAGATATGAGAGCAGAGGGAAACATGCACATGATGCCTTTTTATTAAATAAATTAGCTATGTAGGTCTTGGTTTGTAAAATACAGTATGTGCGTTACTCACACAGAGTGCATGCAGACACACAGCACCTTTCTTCCTCTGCTCCTTGGTAAAAATGTCTTCTGGAAACTCATGGATGGCTGTGAGGGGACACAAAATGTTTCCCATTGAGAGAAAGTTAGGATTTTTTTGAAGTGGGGCTGTATGAGGTTCTTATCCATAGCCAGCAGAGTACCGACACAGAAGCAAAGCATTGTAGTGCTGTGCAGGGACAACAGCAAATTGTATTACAGTCACCTAAAAAATCCAATATCAGTTTAAGTATACACTATATTGAGAATATTCTTACTGCTTCATCTTGCTGTCAGACAGTGATTTCTGATGGGGAACAGAAGCCATTATATCGCTCTCTTCAAAGCCAGACTCCATTGAGATAAATAGTGATTTAACATTGCTGAATACAGCAGCTGCTGGTCTACTGCTGCCTTGATCTGTTAGTTTGTTTGTGTTATTGTGTGACTTTGGATTCACTAAAGTCACACAATAACACAAACAAACTCACTGATCGAGGCAGAGGTAGACCAGCTGCTCCTTTGTTGAGCGAACCAAAATTACTGCTTTTGTCAATGGAGTCTGGCTTTGATGAAAGCATAGATGGGTAACTGAAGCTGTTATCAGCTTCCCTTTCAGAATAGGCTGTCTGACGTAAAGTTAAAGTGGTAAAATCTCAGTACAACAAACATTTGAACTGATCACATAAACTGGATTATGCAGATTCTTACAAATATCTCAGTTTCTATGTTGATGAACACATGAATTTTATAAAAGGTGTTAAAGTTCTTTTTGAATCAGCAGGTAGAGCTCTGGGAGGAATCATTGGTAAGAGTAAAAATTTGAAAGATATGAGTTTCCAAACATATTCAAAGCTGTTTCATGCTTGTGTATGTCCAGTGCTCGATTATACTGCTGGGGTTAGGGGCCTCAGAAATATTTCTATGTGTGAATTAGTACAAAATAGTGCATAATAAGATATTTCCTGGGTGTGCACAAATATGTTCCAAAGCTGGCTATAGTGGGGGACATGGGATGGGAACCATGTGAGGTTCGCTGTAATATATGTATAGTTCAGTTATGGAATCAGTTACCTGATATGGAGGAAAGTAGGCTGACGAAGCAAATATTTAAATAAACAAAATATTGGTTCCTGGTCTAAAGATGTGCGTACATTATTTTGTAGCTCTGGGTTTGTCAATACCTAAGGACAGCGTGCTGAGGATATATGGACTAAACCAAAATTGCGTACTTTTACGAGGATAAAAACTGGATATGGTACAGAGAATCATGTTGTATATAATTTGTCTAAAAAGCAGAGATCTTTATGTGCCCAGCTGAGATCTGGTATTTTACCTTTGACTGTGGAAAATGGACGGTATGTTAATTTAGAAGAAGAAAGGCGGATTTGTCCAATGTTGTCTAAATGATGTAGAAAATGAGTTTCATTTTGTTTTCGACTGTCCTTTGTATTGTGAACTGTGTGAAGTTTTGTTTTGTTTTGTTTATAAGAACGGTCGCTGATTTTATGAATATGGACGATGCACAAAGACTGAGTTGGCTGTTCACATATGAAACATAAAAATTAGCCTGGTATGTGGAGAAAGCCTGGGAGAAGAGGAAAAAAGCTCTTTATCAAGATAATGTATACACACATGATAGTTATGTTATATATATATAAACCTGTGTATTGTCTGTGTTTCTTTTTCTTTTTCCACATGTTTTGTATACAAGACCGGAAGATGTACGTTTTGTAAAAAGTGGTGTCTTGTAATGCCATGAGGGATGGGCCAAATATACAATATGGCATGACACAGAAATAAAAATGAATGAATGACAGATTTTTTTAAGTGGCTAAAATACGTTTTGCTGCCGACCCCCATCTATAACAATACATTGCTTAGCCTCTGTGTTGGCACTTCTTCTGCTTCTCCAAACTGGCGGCGCACTGACTGTCATCTACTGTATGTAATACACTGACTATGGATGAGTAACTCATACAATCCAGCATCAAAAAATCCTAACTATCCCTTTAAATTTAGGAAATAGATTGCACTACTTACTGTTCTCTTGCTTCTGACTTTTTTTTTTCACCAAATAAAATGTACTATGATGTTTTGTTTCCTTCTGATTTCTGCTGTAAAATAACAAAGCGTCGCTCTTTAAGTATAACCATCTTTAATTCCATCCAGTTATTTAAAAATTAACTCAAAGATATAAAGAACAAGTCATCATTGTGATTCTGTGTCATCATCATCATCATCAACATCCTGTGTGTTCATTTTAGGCACCATTTTTTTCAGACAAGATACAACCCACAACAACGTCTTGTAGATGCTGTTTGCCTTGCACAGAGGAGCAACACAGGAAGTGAGGTGGAAGTGAAACTGGCAGCTGCTTCCTGCTCTTCCTCGAGTGTAAACTGAAGGAAAAAAAAAAAAACTCTTAATGACAGCCTGGCTTGTCTCTTTTCCCTCAACGTTACAAAAGAGAGCCTCGAGAGTGTGGTGCAGCTCCAATTTACAACTCAGAGGAGAGCTGGATGAATTTAAACTACTGGGGAGCATGGAGCTATTAATAGCTCCTCTGCTGTGTGAGACAACAGTGGGTCGACAAGCACACAATAAGCACAGTGTGGCCGTCACGATGCACCGCGGCTGCATGGAAACCTAACAACAGACTGCGTGGATTAGGAGAGGGTCCCTTGTGATCGGGGATATGAGATTTGATCTTTGACACTTCAGTGTCAGAGAGTGAGAGAAGGAGGCCATATGCTCCTGAGGAGGGGACAGTAATTTGGCAAAGTTCAGTTAGAAAATGTAAATGTTTATGCAGTGATGTTTACACATTTGTGTCGGTGCCAGAGCGCAGCGCTGCCTGCCTGGATGCTTACTCTGCCATAAACTTCTTCTCGCGCATCATTTTCGAGGCCCAGAGTCGAAGAGAGTTTCTGAAGGTTGGTAGCATCTCTGTTTTCTGCTCTCTCAGAAGAAAAAGCCTATTCTCTGTGTGCCAGCTGTTAATGCAGGGCAGGGTTTGTTCGCTAAATCACCGCGGCTTAGCATGTAAACTTTCCGTCATCTTATCGCACGAAAGAGGGAGTCTAAATGTGAAGCTGCACTGTTGTGCGTCTTCTCAAGCGGCCCTGTCAGGCTGATCAGCTGCTGGACATCTGTGCTCTCCCTGTGGCTTTATTTCTTTCACCTTCTTCTTCTTTGCTCTCCGCGCTCTGGGAGCCGTCCAGTCTCCTTTCTGTCCCAAAACATAAACTCTCAGGTTATTCTGTCGGTGGAAACCTAGGGCTGCAACATGTACCTCAGATGGATGCTTTGAGGAGTTGCTCTGGTGAAGGCAGTTGCTATGGCGACACTCTCCCTGGGGGCAGCTTTTTTTTTTTTTTTTTTTTTTTTTTGATGGGTGGCAGTAGGAAGCCAAAGGCAAGGCGACTGCCTGAACAGTGAGAAAGGGGGAGGTGAATATGTGTTTCCCATGGTTAGGGTTCATGAAAAATGAAAAAAAGAGAAGTGACAGCAGCTCTGGACCGTAATGTCTAAAAATATTTATTTTTCCTTACAAACCCTCAGGAGAGGTCTGAGAGAGCAAGGGAGGGGGGAGGAACGGCATGGAGATACACAGCGTATCTCAGCGTATCTCAGCGTACTGGTTTACTCAAGGCTACTGGACAGGAATGTGCTTTGCCGAGACTCTTGCGCTGCAATTTCACAACGCAGCACCACAAACTGAAACACCCGCGTTCAAGATGATCGCACATCTGCAACTTCCCAAATCAGGGATTTAAGCCAGATGTGCCATCAGCTTGATGAACTCAGTAGTTTTGTAATCAGAGGTCGTGCTGCAGCGTCGCCGTTATCCTGACAGTACAAGTGCCCTCTAACATCACTCCTCTCTGCGCTTGGTGTCTTTCTAACGCCACAACTCCCACAACACTTTGACCTCTGATCCAGTTCTGTCACAATCTTCACAGCAGCTCACATAACTTTGTTTCACTCCTACACAAGCCCGAGTGCTCTGAAAAACACAAACCCAGAGTGGCTCCAAGCGTGTCCTCAATCTTTTCACATTTATTGCACATAAACTGCGGCTCTATAACATAAAGGGCGTCACAGTCAGAGGGCAGGTGTGAAGCTTTAATGAACTATTGAATCACTGATCTACCCCAGTGATGGCAGCGTCTGCAGCCAGAACTGGACCAGTAGGCGTCATTCATTCCTTTCCATTTATATTGTGTGCAATTGTGTGTCGCTTTGTATTGTATTGTTTTGTCTTGTGTTTTGTGTGTGTGTGTGTGTGTGTGTGTGTGTACAACTTAATATTGTGTTACAGGGTGGGTCTTTTTTCTGACCTGCCAAGGGACTGCAGATGTGAATTAGCTCTAAGCTACAATTTGGTACGGTGCATCAAGTGGTAACATTCATGTTTTGACCCATACATGGTCCCTTTTAAATAAAAATAAATCAAATTGAACAAATTCCTAGTCTCAGCTGAGTTGGGCAACCAGAGAGCAAAGTTTGGTCTATGCTGGGCTAGGTCATTTTTGCTACCTGGTACTTTTTTTTTTTTTGTTTAATCACAGCAAAAAATGAAAAAATCTTTCATTTATAATGTTTCCAGTAAGTGGAAACGCACGAGGAAGATAACGTTAATGTTTCAGAGGCTATGCTACAGTAGGCTAACGTTAGCCATTAGCAACTGGATGCTATGTTGTCATAACGTTATATGTTATATTAGAAGCAAACTAAACATAACGTTACCTGTCCTGCAAAGTCAAGCGCAACCCCGGAGTTTTGAAACTTATAACTTAACCATATAACGTTATAGCCTATGTTTCATTAGAGGCAAATTAAAAATACTTGTCCAGCAGAAACTCTGCGACCATCTCACCCCTTTTTAGCTCAGGATGAAGCTGCATCAGTCTTCGCCATCGCTCGAAAGCAGCCGAGGAGTCTCTAATGAAGCTCAGTGTGATGTCAATCAGGAAGATTTTATTTATGTTATATCAATTCACAATTCTCAGCTTACTATGGGCATTGCCACTCCTGGTTAGCCAATCAAACTTTACCACGATCTCCTTCAGCCATTCATGCCGCTGCTGCCGAACTTAAAATCTGTTCTCCTCTCTGCTCCTGTCAGCTGTCACTTTAAGTGGAATCATCATGCACTCCTCCACCCTGTTCACCTCTAATCACCTCATCCAGACCCCAGGACGAGCTCATCATAAGCCCACTCCTCTTCACATCCAGATCCTCATCTCATCTCATCACCACCACTAGCATCTAGACTCTATAGGGTGGGTTCCCTAATCTACTACGTCTTTACCAACCTCCTGGTCTAGTTGACATCACGAACATATTTCAGTGTGCTGTTAAGCTGTAAAATGAGAATGTTTGTGATGTGGCTGCCTACAGATAAACAGTACACTAACATGTTTCTGACAACATTGAGTCCAGGAATAGGCAATGCAGTAGCAGAATCTTAACTCATATTTGACCAGCGCTGCCCAGTTTGACTGTTTGACTGCAGTTCATGAGCGGTTATTGACATGGTTGACAGCTGTGTTAGAGACTCCTCGGCTCTGATAGGCTGCTTTCGTTCACATGCAGTGAGGCTGTTAGGAGCAATAGAGTAGGCAGAGGAGCAGAGGAGTATGGTTTTTGTTTTTAGACTTTTTTGGGGGGCTTTTTGCCTGTAATAGACACAACAGTGTTAGCATGAAGGGGGAGAGAGACGGGATGACATGCAGTTAAGGGTTTTGGGTCTAATCGAACCCCTGGGTGCTGTGGCTGTACTCTGTGTAGATGGGGTGCCTGTTCTACTAGGTGAGGTACTGAGTATCCCGAGTATGTTTTTTTCCACAGATTATCTGTCATGCTTACTGCTGTGTGAATGTAGTTACAGTTTCATTAAATGTGAAAATGCAAAGTGGATTTACTGTAATTTCAACTTTACTTATTTGACATGCTGCCCAGCACTTAACCCGGGCCAACCAAGACATCGCTAGGCGATTGGCAAAATCATTTCTTTTCACTGTGTTTCTCTTGTGTGTCATTTAGTTTTAATATCCAAGACTTGACGCTGGCTTTATTTATTGTCCACCTCTGACTGTGAAGCAACAAAGAGACAGTGATAAATCATAAAAGAAAATAACTCAGTGATGGAAAAAAGGACCCTGAACAATTTTACAAATTAACTCTGCAGCATTATAAAAGCCAGGAGGCACATGTTAAAATGAGTCACTGTTTGTCAGAAGCAAAGCGTAAATTTACCCCTAATGCATCTGCTTTCAGCCCGACACACCGAGTGTCTGCTGTGTAAAAGTTTATTAGCTTTTAGTTGAAAACACTGCAACATTTATGGCGATCATAAAACTCATTGCGAACTCCAGCACGGCATTAACCAGTTAGTGGTTTATGTTGGTGTCATTTTAATCACATAATAATGATTGATATTTGGGTTTTAAGTCTATGTAGCAAATGCATTTGAATGTGTTGATGTTGCTTAGATCAAAAAGGCACATTTTTCTGTCTTTTCAGAACTGAGATGTGTTTATGTTGCACAGTTATGGTTGCTGAGTGTTTCACAGAGCGCTGACGACAGATCCTTTATGTGTGTATTTTATCTGAGCCCAGATCAATAAACCTGTGCAGCAGATTAAATCTTCAAGAATAACGTCAATGCCGGGCAAGTTCTTCAGAAGGCACAAGATGTGCTGATGTGAGAAGCTGAGCTCTTTCTGAGTCAACCTGCCGCAAGGGGGTTCAGTGTTGCTGAATGAAGGGGCAGTGGGCGGTGCAGAGTAATGTTATCGATTGGAGAGTTGGCGGGGTGTCCTGGAGTCAAGCTATGGCATCGACATAACTCATGCATCAGCCAAACCAGCGTTGGAGTATCGAGCTAACACACACACACACACACACACACACACAGAGACCTCTGCAACAAGCCTGCATTTTTCATGAGGAATCAAAAAATAAATATTTCATCCAGGTGTGTAATGTAAATTCAATTATGCATTTGTTCTTTGATTTGCTTTCCTTTGAGGCAGTTTGAATACGACTCTGATGAAACGACCGCAGGGCTTCATGCCGTACCCACCACCTCGCCTATCAATAAGAACAGTAAACATCATGTTACAGTGGTGTGACAGAGGTGATCATACGACGCTGTCCATCATCATCTCCATCAGCCTGGAGGGCAAGAAATACATATCCTCTCTTTAAACAGTAACTAAACCCTCTAACCTGTTCAGCTGAAAACCAATGTACACGGGTATTCAGCAGTGTTGTTGATGGGTTCAGGGACATTTTAATGTGAAGTATTTAAATTCTACATATTGTGTTACAAAAATATGCACAGCAACAGGCTTCTATCAGTTGATTGGGGCAGGTGACATATGGCGGCAGCTTACGTCACACCAAGCCCACTGTCAATATTGGGCTGTCGGTCAATGTTGTGCTTTCGGTGAGGGTCTGCCGCCCTAGTTGGTGTGATTGGCAGTTCAGCTTAGCACACGAAAAGAGAAACAGAAGTGAGGAAAGTAAACAAACAGCTGAAGTCCAGAGGGAGTGAGACCAAAACAAATGTGTTACATAAGGTAAGATTATTTTTTTCCTTAACCACTGAGCTTTTTAGCAGTAATGTTGATGGTTTTTCTTATTATTCACTGGTGCACCACACAGGAAATACAGAGACGTATTTCCCCTCACGCAGGTGCAGGACATACATGCTGGCTGGCTGTCAGCTGTGGTCTTTGTGGCATGTTCAAGTGTAACATTTTAGCAGAGATACAGGAAACGCAACAGTCAGCCTCTGTTGCCACAAGATCTTTAAAGTTGATTTGGTGTGTCTGGGCTTTCTTGTTGTAGCTTTGGTCATTGCTGTTTGCACGCACCTCTCTCTTAATGTATCATTATCACTGTACATTTATTATGTTGATCTGTCCTGTACAGACGACATCTCTTGCACATCTGTCCGTCCTGGAAGAGGGATCTCCCCTCAGTTGCTCTTCCTGTGGTTTCTACAGTTTCTACAAGTAGTATTTGTATTTTTCTTTTTTTAAAATAAGGTGATTTAAATTCATTTTAAGTGCTAATTAAAAATGCAAAGACATTTCCCATGATGGTGAAATAATGTGGGCAGTAGAGGACTTCAAGGCTTTAAAGAGGAGTTTTATGATTATTATGTTTATTCCATAAACCTTGAGTCGTTTTTATTGGCAGAAAGTGAAAAAGAGTGAACAAGGTCATCATTGCACTGCTTCAAATTTTCCAAAACTTTACTTGGCAACAAATATCACTCGCATTAAGTGCAGTTTGTTTTGAGTGGCATCCATAATCTGACTCCGCCGATAACAGTCCAATTCCATTTGAATACTATTTCTGTTAGATTATCTGCCAGCTTCCCTTACTCAACTCTTTCCCAAAAACTCCTAAAATATGGCTGTGGAAAAATACTATTCTCAGCTGACTGTCACTTGCCAAAATAAACAACATAACAAGCCTCGACGACACACACAGCATGAGCCACTTACTTCATTTACATCATTTATATTTGCCAACACCCCCCCCCCCCCCCCCTCACAGTCTATTTTTAGCTCTTTGGACTTTTAATGCTTGAAAGACAGAATTGTCTGGGTTTCAAAATTTAGCATTCAGTTGCCTAGCAACAACGGTCTACGAGGCTTGTCAGCTGAAGGCGGGTCACACAGTCTCCATCTTGTTAAGCAGTGGAGGGATGAAAGAGAGATAGAGAGCCTGCGGCTGGACGTTACTGTGCAATCCCCAAGACAATATCCCCTCGAGGTCCGGGTCAGGATTTTTAATCACACTACAGATTATGTAATCACTGTCAGACGGCCTGCTGAGGAAGAGGGCGGCAACCTGAGCCTGGAGCCGCGCTCGCTGGTGTTTCTTATACTACCTGTCCAGCCCTTTGTTCGCATGCTTGTCTCCAGCGAATTACCACAGCGAAGCATCTACCCGCAGTACGCTTGTGTCTTTGTAGGAGATAATGAGGGAGATCTGCTTGTAGTCAGGAACTCAATAAAGGTTAAGTGTGTTATCAGGTAACTAAACACAAATTGTTGTATTGAGTAAATGCAGTGCTCGTAGAGAGAGACACCGTGGCTCATTTTCTCTCTCAGCGGTGGAAAAAATAGACTGTCACAGAGGAGGACATGTGGTGACAGCGATGTGTAATGTGTGAATTTACTACAAGTGCCAGATGAAATGTCCCTGATGAGTCCCTGTTCGTGCACCTCTCACATGTAAGCTCTCCAAATGCAATATATAACCAGTGAATTACTCGTAATGTCGCTGAGCAGTGGAATTATTTTTCCAGAGCAGATTATCAGGAGCGAGAACCGTTCTTCATACACCTATTTAAGATTAAAAAATGACTTGGAGATTTGAGGTTTAGTGATAAAATGTTGCTCGAATCAAGACTCTTAAATAAACAAACGTCTTCAGTCAAGTTATTTTTAAGTCAGACCTTTCATACAGACGAACAGATGGTGCCAGATGCACATTATGTAAACATTTTGCAAATAAATGAGGATGCCCTGACATGATCGTCCCCAACTGCTGTCACAAACTATGTGAAAACGTCTGGGAAGACTTTTAGACTTTGTGCTTTGCGATGAGCTTTAGACATCCTTGCAAGTCAGAAAAGCGTGTTTCACTCAAATCTATTTTTAAAAGGCCTAAAATAATTCATTGTGTGTGTTGTTTTTAGGCTGCACGCCCTCAGCAGGCAGAGTACATTTAAGGTGGTATTTAGGAGAGTGGTCTGAACAGGCCATTTGCATGGTATATTATTAGCATAACTATTTGCATAAATTTCTGCGAGAATACAATAACTGTGTGGTTTGCATACAATACAACATTGTGAGTGACAGCCTAATATTAGCACCGCCACAGAGTAAATGCAAATGATGGCAAGATACAGCACTGTATTCTGTCAGGAAGGCAAAGGATTTTTCATTGTGCAGCCGTGTTATTTTATCTACTCTGCTATTCTCCCCATACAACAATAAAGAGATCTCCGCTCCGATCTGAATTTTTAATAATAAAACTGTCAGCTGTGATGAATGCGGCTCATGTCAGCCAGCCGGCTAATCAGCCTGGGAACCAGAGAAACAGAGGTCTGATAATGGCTGTCGATTGACTGCGTGTCTCCGTGATAATTTCATGAGGAGCAGTTTGAATCTGTGCAAACTGTTCAGGAGTGCAACCAGACTCAGGAAGCACTGGAAGGTAACTTGGCATCTGCTAAAGACAGACCACCTTAGAAAATCTAATCTGACTTTCACTCTGGCAGCCTCCTCTTGTGAGCACCGTCTGTCTCCTCTGTCGGTGTGTGAGCTCGACGCCGACTACACACTCCTGACAACTGACACAATGCCGCATGACCTTTGAGTTCACCTGCAGGGGAGAGGCAGAGATCTCTGGTACACTCCGCCCTCCTTGTTTACCTGCATACACCACACACGCGCACCTATAAACAGCGCCAAACAGCTGCAGACTCCGACATCAATGCAATGCACACCATGCAGCCTTTAGGGTCTTGTGTGTGTGTAACTCAAATATTATACAACATTATCTACTCACAGGTGTTTCTACAATTTTGTCCACCACACAATTGAAATACAGGTCAGCAACATAATATTTACATACACTGCGATAAAAGATATTTTCCATATTGCCCACCACTACACTGAACAATGAAGAAGTGCTGCAGAGAGTTTGCTGGTCTGACCTGGAGGAACAGACGGCATCTATCGAGGTAAAGACGAGTGACTCACCTGCTCGGGGCTGATCCACGCTCTGGTTGTCTGACTTCTCTTGCATCAGCCTGCGAGTCCATCGTGGCTCCCCACTGTTCACGCCTGGCAGAAACCCAGAAGACTCTGTCTCTGCTAAAAAAAACAGCACCAGAGTCATTTAAGTGCAAAACCAGGAAGACATTTCACGCACAAAGAAGTAAACCTCTGAGCTTTGACTTTGGGATGGTAGAACTAAGGGTTTCATTATCGGTTGATATGTCTATTATTCTTTAATTCAACTTGTTTAGGAGAATAAAATGTAGAGCTGAAACAATCAGTCATTAAAAAGAAAAAAATATTGTCAACTATTTTTATGATTGCTTGTTTGTTTCATTCATTATTCAAGATAAATGTAAGGATTACCTACTTTTCTCTGTCTTTATGAAAGTAAACCCAACATCTCTGGGTTTGGACTGTTCATCATGTTCAAGACTTTTGAAGACATAAAGTTGGGCTTTAGTGAACTGTGATCGGCATGTTTTGCTACTGTCCAAATTATTAACGAATTAATCAAGAAAATAATTTGCAGTCATAAAAAAATATTTTCAAAAAATAATATAATAGAGCACAAGGTTATGTCTCACAACTGTTTGCTTTTGGTGCGTTCCATTTGCACTAGGAAGTGGGAATTTCTGAGTTCCCAGTCAGAAATGTATATTGGAGTCAAATTTCTGACTTAGAAAGTTGTAGGAAACTCACCAACCCCTACGCGACAAATACTCCTTTGCTATAGGTTGAGGCAACGATTTAGCCTGTCAAAGTTCACCAAAGTTAAACTCCACATGATAAGATGTGAATTTGCTTTGCCATCGGAGGAATTGTTTTATTCACCCCTTATTAAATGGAAGTGAATGTGAAAGCCAATATTCACTAATGGTAATTTCGCTCATGTGTGGCTGTATCTTAAGTCCAACCAACAAAAAATCCATGGACTGTAAAAATAATAGAGCCTTGAGTTTGGCATTTTGGCCGTTGCCATGTTGGTTTTTGAAGCCAGAGGTGACCATATTTGGGAGAAGGAGCGAGGGATGGATCTGACTATAAAGCTGAGGACACTGTGGGCAGACAGCCTGTCACTCAAAGCAGCTTGCCCTTAATTATGCATAACTTTGAGCCTTAATAAAACATAAACGGATGAGTTATATAAAAATTCAACCCCTGTGCAGTTGTCATGAAGGGGGAAATTATAGGTATAAAACTATAGCTAAAGAGACCAAAACTGTTTTTTGTTCCAGGCTGTAAACATGTTTATGAGGATCAACGCACTTCTGGAGCCAGCCTCAAGTGGCCGGTCCAGGAACTACAGTTTTTGGCACTACCATATTGGCTTGGTTTTCAGCCCCAGAGGTTGCTGGCTAGTAAAATCCCAAAGGCAGTAAATATTCAAATGTGAAAAAGTTGAACCTGTGGTTTCACTGGCATTTTTGTTTGATAAATGACTCAAAAAAACCTCATTAAAATTGCTGTTGATTCATTTTCTTTGATCAACTATTCAACTCATCCTTTCAGCTCTACTTCGATTTATTGCAGCCAGGATCTGTTTGCAGTCACAAAACTGACCTATGAACCTCTGACTGACTTATATGATATGATAGTTTGGGTTTTTAATTAAAAGATTTCACTTTTCCTCATAAAATCCTTAAAGTGTTGTCACTGGCACTTCTTTTTGTCCATGTAGTAATTGTCTCCAGAGTTATTCTTGTGTCAAGCAACAGCTCAGTGGACTGTAGTTTCATGTTTCTGGCTCTGGAAGATAGCGGCTTGCTCACTAATTCAGTCCATGCTGCCATCAGCTGTCCTGAGGAATCAGCACTGAAATCTTTATGGTGTGTGTCAGCGCTGTATTTCATCCCTTGATAGCTCATCTCTGTGTGGATTTCAGCTTTTACGACTTTACTACAGTGACAGGCGAGGAACTCCCCACAGATATATCTGTCTCATCATCTTCCTACTGGGGGAAAAAAAACAGATTTCCTCCACCACCACCCACAGAGATCTTTCCACTAAGAGCCGAGGAGATAGTGAGGCAGTTATTATTGCGCTCTGTACTACACACTGCCGTTTTATTTACGGAGCAGCTTGGTGTCTGTGTCTGATGCGTTTGGTGATTGCCAGGCGCTGTAGTGTCCCTTTGTACCTTACAGCTCAATGAGCCCATTTCACGAGGGCAGCGGTCGTGGCTGAGAGGAACCGTGAAGGCTTTCATGTCGTGGCATCAAGAGGAGCTCGACTCGTATGAAATTCAAATGGGTTTCTGCCACAGATGGCTATGCAACATTTTCACACTCATAACTGGGAGAAGACTCTAGCACCTCAACCATCTTGTCTTGTTAGAAAAGGGGAGAAAAAATGGGATGTTTCTTCGATTTCTTCAGATTCAGATTTTATTCACCCATAACAGTCTTATCAAGCAAAATATATTTTACAACATTGACAAGTGCTGAAATGGTCAGTTTATTAACAACTACAGAAACTAATAAATTGTGTAAGTCATTGGCAAAAAATTCAAACACTCTCTGATTACATTTCCTCATATGTGAAGATGTGTTTTTAAAAAATATTTAATTATTTTAACTATAACTGTTTGAGTTTTGGATTTTTCATGGACAAAAGCAAACTGAAGCACACTGGGCTCTGGAAACTTGTGATGGACATTTTTAAGTCAATCAATCCAGGGGCGGATTATCAGACAATGGGCCCCAGGGCACATTCATGCAAAGGCCCCACCACCTCTCCTATGGCAAGACACACAGACTTTTAAGTTGTTCAGGCTCTTTCTGTGTTGTTGATTTGCATCTTTGTAGTTGTTCTGTGTCTCTTTGAGGTAACTTTGTGTCTTTATTGGGTCATTTTGTGTCTCTGTCGTTGTTTAGTCCCTTTTGTAGTTATTTTGTGTATATTTTGCATCTCTTCCTGGTCAATACGTGGTAATTTGGGTCTCATTTTGCAGGTTACATTTTGGGTCCCTGAGGTCATCAACAGACTACCTTTAAGCAAAAATAATAATTAGTTGCAGCCCTAACAGAGTGGTGCAGGAATAAGTCCTAAAACCCGAAAATGGTTTCAAATTTTTGTTCCCTCGTCTCAAAGTTGATGGGTTTTTTGGATGGGTTTTTGGTTATGCCTGACATAGGGTCAGTGGTTAAGATCAAGATCAAGATCAAGATCAAGATCAAGATTAACTTTATTGTCCCACAGTGTGGAAAAATTTGTTTTGGGCCCTACACCCACACTGCAGCCATACAAAATACAACATGCAACATAGTACGCTGACAAATCCAACATTATACCTAACGTAGCAATAAGAAATACAAAAAGATAAATACAAAAATAACATCATATGCTAAAAATGCCTCTACAAAAATGCAAATCAACAAGTCATCATAATCCAATGCCAGTTCCGGCTTTGTCTGCCATTGTTTAAAAGCTTTACAGATGGAGATATGAGTGAGTTTTTAAATCTGCTGAAGATTGAAAAACACAAGGTTAAGAGACTTTCATGTTTTGTTCTACGACATAAAATACATCAGTACACACCCAACTCGTGAATTATGAAGCCTTTAGGTGTGTTAAAAAGGTGGGTACTAACAAATGGCTGAATGAGACTACTGAACGTCATCAAGCCGAACATGGCTTTACAGCCTTGTTGTTGTGGCAACACTGAAGTCATGCAACTGTAGTATAGTTTATTTATAGCCTAACGTGAGCTTTTTACTTCTGGTAATTGCATTTATGCTTCAAAAATCATTCATTTGTGAGGAATATCTTCCTGAATAAATATATCATAAATATAATTTTGTTTGCCACAGAGCTTACTTTCTGCAATAATCTAAAATCAAATGGAAACATCCCATAGGCTTTTTGATGATGGAATCAGGGAAACGCTTACTTCCTTGCCGGTCTACAAAAAACGTCATCCCTGTAGCACTCTATAGTGGAAAAACAAAGGCTCCCAGCTTGAATAAAGTGCATTAACATACATAAATGGCTCAAAAAAGTAAAGCATTCTTCAAGCGGGCATCTGATTAACATGTAACTTTTGGTTAATCTGACATAAATTACATTATTAATGAAACATAAATAGACTAAATAAACAATACTTTCAAGACCTTATTCCCTCTGCTTGCATTCATAAATTCAATCTTCATGTGATACTCGTCTCCCAGAAGGTTGTCATTATAGAAGTTAGACTCTCTGATTCCTTTCCAAGCCTTTATATCTTCCAGTAAGTTTGAGGGTTCTGGTGTTGCTCACACTAAGCAGTGTTTCCCGCGGGAAATTGTTTAGGCGAAGCGGTAAGCCACCCAGATCTTGGCGGCTCTCATCTTGTGATCAACATGATCAGCAGTGACGTTAGTAGATGGCGGCCTAAACAACAGCCCCTTATGAAATATGGTTTACTTCATTAAAGTGTATTAATTGCTACAGCATGAGGCAAGGTGGAAACGGGAAACAACATCCTGCCTGAGGTTATAAAAATGTGCTAAAATTGGACACCAAGATCACAACCTCAGTCTCCACTCACACAGTCTTCACTCTGACTCTGAGCTTTGCGTTTAAGTTGTGTGTAATTCTGGTGATCCATGGTGTTTAAGCGAACTTTACTGTTACAGTGATTGGTCCTCTTGATAACACTGTCTGCTAAAGGCCTCAAATGTAAATATAGAGGAAAGAGGTTACAGAGGGATCATGATGTGTGATGAAAGCTGATGAAACATGAAATGTGGTGTTTGTATGGAAATATCTTAATCCTGCTGCGACACGCCTCAACATAAACACACTGGTTGAGTGCAGAAAGGTAAGTGTAAATACCATTATTCCTCCCTCTACACATCAGTATAATAATGCAGACTGTGTGGAACCTCTGAGCTTAATTCCTATATAGTGAAACTTATATTATTTTTTGTATAAGGCAGCAAAGAAGTCCCATGAATTCCTCTTGTTGCAACACATGCTGAACGGAAACCAAATGTTGTCACTGCTGCAAATCATTAAACAGCACCTATTTGATATTTAGGCCTGAAAGAAATCGGAATTTGAAACATTAAAGTCTAATGCCACAACACAATCATAACACTATCATCTTTTGCTTTCAGGAAAGTTAAACCAGTGTTGTCTCCTTCCTTGGCAGACACAAGACATTTGATCCTGTCAATGACACTTCGACTGGAAAGACCGGCTTCCTTCGGTGTTACCCCAAACAGGTTCACTACCTCCACGGGACAAGACTGCACTCTGTGTTAGTAAATGTCTCTGACCGTGAAATCCTCAATAGTGGTAAAGCAAATAAGTACGGCTGCCTCTGAAACCAGAGTCTCTGGATATTGCTGTATAAAAAACAATATTTCTATTTCAGTCCGACGTGCGGCGCTCCATTTCCTCGTCAATAACAGTGCAGCCCTCCAGATCTCCACTCTGACATTCAGAATGAACATTTATGAAGTGTCATGTTGCAGTAAGAGGAGAGCTGATGAACATTTGATTTGATTTGACCTTAGATGGAAGCTTAACCACAGTTGCATAAATATCTGGGCAGAAACAAGTTCAGAAACACCAGCGTGGAGAAAAGCTCAAATCAGGATTCTGTCACGAGTGCAATTTTTTTCCCATGATGATGCAAAAACAACTGAAATTCCTGATATTGACTGCATTTTGATTTTCATTTTATTCCTTTGTACAGTTCTATAGTTTTATAGCAGAGTTGTTCAAAATGTGGCCTGCGGGCAAGTGGCGGCACTCAAAAACATTTTGCGTGGCCCCTGAACATGACATGAAATGTATGCATTATATTTTAATCATTGATGCATTACAATACTTTCACTTTCAAATGCCTACATTTAATACACTACTCAGATACTTAGTCAAACTCTGCCCCTTTAACATGCCGCAGTTGGGAGAAATCTTCCTCAAGAAAGGAATCTCTTGGTTAAGGTTCAGGAAAAAGTTGTGGTTTGGGTTAAAATTAATAGATTTCTGTCAGAACAGGCATCCTGGGAGAAAGTCTACAAGGAAAACTTCTCTCAGGTTAGAAATGATAACTTGGAGAAAGCTGTGGCATATGGGGTGCCGTTTGTAAAGTGGCTCACGCTAAAAATAACATCAACATTTTGCCACATTTAGCTTCAAACAATGTTTAAAAAAGTGTTGTGAATTTTTTAACGTCACCTTTTACCACATTTACAGGAATATTTGTTAGAAATATATTAAATAGTTAAATCTAAATATTAAATGTGGCACCTAAATGTTAAATGTTAAATCTAAATATTAAATATAAATATAAATATAAATGTTAAATCTAAATGCTAAATATAAATCTAAATGTTAAATGTTAAATCTAAATGTTCTGGGTGAAACTAAATATTTAGCTAATATGCAAATTTACACTGCCGGTCACCGGAAGTACCAAAATAAAAGCTTGAGATGGTCAGACTGTGTTTATAGAATCAAATAACGAATTAAAACCAACTTATTGGGGGAAATGGACACTTGAACATACATTAGCGTGATAATAACTACCTAAAATAACAAGATACGTGTTTGGAGAAATTTTATTTGATGTGTACTTTGAGTTGTTAGTGTCCCTTCGGAGGGAATCACCTTGTTGTTTACATATACTTCCGGGTAGAAAACCAGCGGAGTTTAGCTACATATATATATGCATATCTCACATTTTTCACGTCACTATATCACTGTTTAGACTAATCTGGTCTTTGTAAAGTCTATAAACACAATGATTGAACAAACATTACTATCACGTTCTGAAATTAATAACATGGTTATCGTAGATTAGCGGGGCTAACCGTTAGCTGTTAGCCCCGTTAGCGGTGTCTGTAATGACTCATTAACTCTAAACGGTCTGTGAAAAAAAATATTTTTTTCCAGCGGATGTCTTAGTTACAACATGATTGAGCTAACTGGAGTAGTTTCATGTCGTATCTGACAACTGGAGGCTTTTAACAGATGACGTCCTGATAGCTTTGCTGCTGCTGCAGCTACTGATGCTTTCTAGACATTGTGATTTCCCAAAACTGAATAAATACCACACATCGCAACACAAAACTGCTTCGCTAGCTCAATCATGTTGTAACTAAGACATCCGCTGGAAAAAAATATTTTTCCGCTGGAAAAAAATATTTTTTTCACAGACCATTTAAGAGTTAATGAGTCATTACAGACACTGCTAACGGGGCTAAGAGCTAACGGTTGTTAGCTTAGCTTAGGTTGTTAATCCCTCCGAAGGGACACTAACAACTCAAAGTACACATCAAATAAAATTTCTCCAAACACGTTTCTTGTTATTTTAGGTAGATATTATCACGCTAATGTATGTTCAAGTGTTCATTTCCCCCGATAAGTTGGTTTTAATTCGTTATTTGATTCTATAAACACAGTCTGACCATCTCGAGCTTTTATTTTGGTACTTCCGGTGACCGGCAGTGTGAATTTGCATATTAGCTAAATATTTAGTTTCACCCAGAACATTTAGATTTAACATTTAACATTTATATTTAGCATTTAGATTTAACATTTAGATTTAGATTTAATATTTAGATTTAGATTTAGATTTAGCATTTAGATTTAACATTTAGGTGCCACATTTAATATTTAGATTTAACTATTTAATATATTTCTAAGTTAACAAATATTGCTGTAAATGTGGTAAAAGGTGACGTTAAAAAATTCACAACACTTTTTTAAACACTGTTTGAAGCTAAATGTGGCAACATGTTGATGTTATTTTCAGCGTGAGACACTTTACAAACGGCACCCCATAGTGGCACCTCACGGATATTGCAGAAGTTATGTTCTGTCATCAGCAGCGACTTTTACACTATCTCATCATTGTGGGAATATCCTGCCTTTATTCCTCTTCACCAATCTGTATAAACAGTACAATCACAGAATGAGGGGACAGAGTTGTCTCGCCTTTAAGCCGGCATCTCAGTGGCAACAGCACCAAAATTACCTCTATACAGGACAGACGGCAGGAGCTGGACACAAGAGTGACGTTTTAAAGATGTGTCACGCATGCGAACCACCACGGGGGATTAAAAAATTAGCTGCTAGCAGCTAGCAGCTAACTCAAAGAATAAGAACAGTGTCAGCAAATTGGGATAACTGAGGTCCAGGAGCACCTTGCTCTCCGAACAGAAGACGCGAACAGCCACCATATCACAGAGACTGTTTATAAAACACGTATGCTATATGTCACGCTAGAGACTGACTTTATTCTGTTACCTGACACACCTCATTTGATTCCGCCATGCCGGCATGCTGTCTAAAATCACACAGTGGAGCGAAATGATGCTGATCACTCTGTTAAAAGGTCTAATGCTAGTGATGTTCGCTAATAATAGCGCTTTTGGTTGACAAGTCCACGGTTTACTGTAGAAGTGCCATATGCGTTTCTCCTGTGTGGCCCTCAGTCATATGCTGAGTCCCTAAATTGGCATTCAGTCAACGAAATTCTCAGAAATCCTGATTTTAAAGGGTCAGTGGGTAACTTTTAAGAAAATAACTTTCTGTGATATTTGTTGAAACCGTCACCGTATCTTGACAGTAGTACAGGAGACAGATGTGCTATGAAAAAATGAGGTTCCTCTGGCTCCTCCCAGTGCTCCTCATGGCATTTGCAAGGATCCTCTGTGCCTGAATGAAAACAACCAATTAGAGCCAGGAGAAGTCTCTAACACAGTGTCAATCCCTGCTTGTGCTTGTGACCTGTGAAAGTGAAAGCCAGCTTTTCGTTGTCTGTCTCTGCTGTGCACGCTGTTGTTAGCAGAGGACGGATGAGCTGTTTTTTATTGCTGGTCGTTGTTTCTCAGCTGTTGTGTTGGCAAAACTCCTCTTGAAGATACGCTTAAAATAGAGCTTGACTAAGTGCAAGCATGCATGGGAGAGGAGGGCGTGTACACGAGCAGTGACTGACACTGTGTGAGAGACTCCTCCTGACTCTGATTGGTTGTTTTTGTTCAGGCGCGGTGGATTCATGCAAATACCATAAGGAGCACTAGGAGGAGCCAATGAAAATGATTTTTTTCACAGATTATCTGTCACATGTACATATATGAATAAAAAGAAATCTAAAATATATGAAAAAAGGTTGTTTTTTCTACCAAAATATCGATACTCTCGATCTTATGTTTCCATTTTGAAAATTGATCCGAGCATCACTTGGATCAACACCAAAACTCAGATCATTGTCTCTCTTCTACGTCGTATTTATTTGTATTTCAAGAGTAAAAGCGTCTGCGCACACAATGTTCCGTTGTCGTGAACACATCTATTGGATGTACTTTGCTTCTCCACTGCTTTTGTGTTGTCTACACTCAAATTACTTACTCCAGACCCAGCAGCGTCTTCTTAGTTTCACTTTCACCTGATGTCAGCAGTCACAAGCTCACCTCCCAGCCCTCCTGTTGACTGCTAGGGGCTGACATGGACCCTCAGTTATACCATGATTAGAAACGTGAGCACATCCACGTGACCATAGCTGTCCACTTACGTTCAATGTGGAAAGTGTGTCCGAGCCTGACAAGTTTAATTAGACACATATAGCAGTGATGGCTTAATGAAAGAGGGAAAAAACATGAGAAAGAGATCTTGCAGCTGAAACTGAAAAGAGGGGAGAAGGAGGAGGGACATGCCTCAGCATCCAGACCTCTGACACAGAGACTGAGTTCACTGGCAGAGTGTGTTCACAGAGGCTCAGGGGAGGAATATCCAGGAATATAGTAGCCTAGAGAAATTAGCCAAATCAGATCTTCAGCATTGGTCAGTGTTACATTTTCAACTGTAATTGGTCGTTAGGAGCTGTTACTTGAACTGATTTATGATTCAACTCATAAATCATGACACACTGCTTTCCCAGACATAAAAGTGCATGAGCCATTTTAATAATAAAAAGTATTGCCGATTCTGGCTTCGTAATAGTTGGTACTGGATCAAAACCAAATTGTGTGGCCATTTCTTCTTTTAATTTTCCAATTATTCTGATAACATTATTCTGAGTTTTTTGTGTGTAGAAAAATTTGTCAAACTGGTGGAAACCCACTAGAGGATGCCAAAGTCAGAAATGTTTAAATTCTACAGACTTTAAAGTAGCTATAATCAATACTTTTCGATTAGCAATGGATCACATGACAACTAAGTATATTAAGGGGTCGCTCGTACTGACGAACCTACAATGAGAATCATCACCTGACTCTGTATTTTCTCTCTGTTCTAATGAGCATTTTAGATTATTTTATCCTGTTTGTTTTTGAGCACACAGCCAAGTTTAGCCTCCCCTTTCTTTTCAGCTTTGTTTCCTGTCGTAACAAGCAGCGGCTTCAGCTGATAAACTGACTGTACGCTACCTGCTCAGCACCAATTGACAGGCAGACAAAGACAGTGACTAGCTGGTGAACGTAGTGGAGCATTTGGCAGCTAAAGAGTCAGATATTCCCCAGGAGGTAGTGGAGACCAAAAACAGAGATAAAAGTAGAGTAAATATTAAACTTAGGGTGCGTTCAGACCTAGAGTTGTCTTGCTTGGTCTGGTCTGAATCTGGGACTCATTGTGTTACAAAATTGTATAATTGCCTAGAGTTGGTTCGTGTTCTCACGGCAGCATTTACAAGTGGACCAGATAAAAAGGCTTGCACGAGAAAGCTGCTCTTGATTGGTCAGAATTTGCAGGAAAAATCCAGGAAGTAAACAAAACCTTGAAGAAGAGTACACTTGCAAGATAAACGTGACATTTTCTAATGTCACAATGGAGGGACAACTACGCAGGTTGATTTTAGCGCTGCTCATCGTGGACTATATTGCTGTCATTGTTCATTTTAGTCAAACCATACAGTTTGAAAACGAGGCGCGGCTCCAACTAGAAAAAAAGGCTGTAAAGGAAAATCCTCCGGGACCGAACATGATCATGCTTGTTTAACCCAAACAATGCGTAATGTGAGTTGGTTCAAATCGAGGTCGGGACACGTTCTCACCACAAACGAACTGCACAAGAGTTCATTTGTTCACTGTAGTGAGACCACCATGTCAAGAAGGTCTCGGCCCGGTTGTTTTGGTGCACACCCGAGTCAATTGCTGTGTTCACACCTGCCCAAATGAACTGCACTTAGGAGGCAAAGGAAATTGAATTCAATTGAACTGAACCAAACAGGGCAGGTGTGGATGCACCCTTACAGTCATCAGGAGGACAAAAATATGACTCCAAAGGATGCCAATGTTGCTTTGTGCCTGCTGGATGTGTACACAAGCTATTAGCTACCATTTTTGCTCTTTTAACCTTAAAAGATGATTTGTAATGTTTTTTCCACAGCCCCCATGAGACCAAACAATCAATTATTGCAGATTTATTATCTACTTAACTGTACAAAAAGCATTTTATTTTTGTCATAATGGAAACTGTTTAAGCTTTTCAATAAATGCTGAACTTCAGTCTATCCATTGTGTTGTCAGACAGAGCCAAGACATGGACGCACATCATTAAGTGTCAGCTCATAGACTCACTGCTACTGCGTTTTATAAATGTTTCTAAAAGGAATCCACTCGCTTGTACAGACGAGGGACGGCTATCTTAGAGATAATATGTTGGCCAGTAAGGCTTGAAATGTTTAGTTAAGCATTAAAACCCCATGAAATGGTTGGTTATCTTCAGCAAAGCAGTTTGTTGAATTAATTTATTGCTTCCAACAATGTTTTTTGCTTCTGGAAATGTTTCGTCTTGAGACTGTTGTCTTTACAACTCATAATACAAGCCTACATTTTTATTGTGATTTTAACTTATATTTTTCAATATCCAATCCAGTGTTTTTTTTTTTCTAGAATCAGACTGATATTATTGGTGTGTTGGTTCAGCACATCCATAAATGGCTCTACAAGCAGCGGTATTCAGGATGCTACAGTATGTGTAATATTTTCCAAGCATTGCGAAAGAGTAACCTGCCTGTCGCCATTACAAACAGCAGACCACATGCCTTGCCCTGTGCTTTTATATGGTTTAAGTTGAGCGGCCTTGATCTCGGTTCAAAAAACCTCTTCTGGTTGATGGCACACTCATAATTTAAAGGTGAAGTATAAATATTAATGACACGGCTCATTCACCGGGACACTCTTCCACGAAGGGCCGGCTTGCAATACTAGGATGAAACCTGGATGTAAATCAGACACTCCTGATATGAAAAGTTCAACGATTCATTTCATTATAACACACACAGGAGAAGGACAGAGGCTGCTGATGGGTGTGTGCAGGGGTGTAGTGGTAGTGATACGGTGGCTGTACTGCTAGGTAGATGGGTAGATTACCAAGGAGGAGGTGGGTATACTCTCCCCCTCATACATACCTATATATAAAACTGTAAATGGCCAGAAAATGATGTGGGTGTACCCCATAAACCCTGCGTGTACCCTCCACTACACCACTGATTGTGTGTGACAGTGTGTGACTGCATCAGCAAAGATGATGAGAGGATAATGAGCTAGGGGGGAGATGCCTTTAGATGCATACATACAGAGAATGAAAAACACATTCTTGTGCAAAGGCCAGCAAGGGCAGTATCTAAGGATATGTCCACAAAAAATTGTATCCAACATGTCTTATATAGTGTTTCTGCTGAGACAAAGTTAAAATAACCTCGCTCAATCTCCACCAACCCATAACCGAACTTATCCCCTATGATTGGATTTATACGAGCCACGATTTCTGTCTGCTTTATGTAATCACCAAACTGTCACCTTTCTGCAGTGTGAGTGGAGCAAGGCCAGAGGGACAGACGCTGGGAGATGGGCATGTTGGAAATCACTGATTTAAATATTTAGAAGCGTGATTCAGCTGCAGCACTGTTTGTTACTTTGAGGACAATATTTGCCACCGAAAATGGCACAATGCTGGACTGTGGTCAAGTTTTGCACCACTTGTCTTTGTTAGACAGTTAAATGCAGCTCCTTTCTACAATAATATTTACAGGGATATTCCAATACAAGACACTGCATATATAGAAAAAACAATTTTATATCCATGGATAAGAGGAAATGGAAGTACATTAGAGGTCCAAATGAAGACAAAGCACTACATGTTGTGCTCTGAATATATGGATAATGCAGCATTTTCTGCTAGTATAACAAATGTGGGTCTTCACTGAGACAATACTGGTCTGTTTTTAATTGTGTGATGATAAATATTTCTACAATTTCCTTTTCTCTTGATAAGATACTGAATTTAATACAGCAAATCAAACTTTAGGTCTAGCATCAGTGTAAAATGTGGGCTCCTGATAGCTGCACACATAAAATCAGATCTATACATTCATGTAAATTCAACATTCATATTGTGCACACTGTGTGTACTTATCAATAAGTGCTGCATGCTTAAGACTATTATATTAAAATAATATTAATTTTCCAGTGTGTATCCAAAGAATGTCCATATGATTATTGTGCACGCACGCAGGCGCGCGCAGCCCGTATGTCTATATTAAGGTCTCACCTGGTGCCTGGATGACCTGTGCGAGCCAAATGAGGGCGACCACTCCGACTCCACAGCAGCAGAACCGCTGGAAGGGCCGCCGGTGCCTCGCCGCTGCTCTCATTCCTCAGCCGGCCGCATATCCACCAGAAACATCTGTTGCTCTCTTTCTGACACTTGTTTCACACTTTCTCTGCAAACAAACAAGCTCTGGCGGCAGCAGCAGCAAGCGACTTCTCTGCCAAGTTGTGTCAAACAAAAAAAATCCCCGCAATGACAAAGCCTGTTTCCCCCCTCCGGACTCAGAGCTGACGCTGTGCCGGCTCACTCCGACAAACCTCCGGGTCGCACATAGCGAGGAAACGCGTGAAAAAGGCTCTCTGCGTTCATGTGTACAGTCTGAAAGGTCGACAGCAGATCCCACAGTGAGGTGCAGCAACAGGAGGCGACATGCTCTGAGCTCTGTGTGCTTTCGCTCTCTCTCTCTCTCTCTCTCTCTCTCTCTCTCTCTCTCTCTCTCTTTCTTTCCCTCTGTGTCTCCCTATCCGCTCACACTGTGGTTTACCTGTGTGGCCACCAGACGGCGACAAACTCAGGACTCCCTGTCAAGAGGAGAGAGGCAGAAATGTTTCCGACCCCGGTGAGATTTTAAAGGGGTAGTTCATTTTTTTTAAATGGGGTTGTATTGAATTCTTATCCATAAACAGTATTTCACATACCCTGGAAATCCAGAGTTCTCACGAGAGCACAATTTGAATTTGCTCAGCGAGTCACTCTGGCAATCAGTAATGATGCTCATTACCCATGCCCAAGAAACCGAGCTGCACCAATCACATCGGTGTATCTGATATAGGCGGGCCAGAGGTGAGCTAAACAGATGACGACAGCGCTGCGACAACAAAGTCCGGAATCAGTCAGTAAACATTGCAAGATGGCTACGGATGAACACCAGTTGTTTGAAACGGCTTTGGCTGCTACAATGACCGAGTTAGACTTGGCTTTTTCTCTAAAAGAGGAACAGAAGACGGCGCTCGAATCTTTCCTTTGCAAGAAGGACGTTTTTGCTGTTTTGCCGACCGGATACGGCAAGAGCCTAATCTACCAGTTAGCTCCGCTGGTAGCTAAGCTCTCGATACATCACCCCGTGTATTGCTCTGATTGGTCGTAGTGTTATCCAATTGCGTGCAGTGATATTTACAAATGCATGCTTGGTGCCGCCCCTCGAGTTGGGCCATTTTCATTACTCTTGGCCAGACCCTAAATCTTTCTAGATTTGGGTCTGGATTTCCAGGCTATATGTTACATACAGTAGATGGCGGTCGGCATGTCCCCAGTTAGGACAAAGAGCATGGATACCAAGAGGCGAAGCTCTGTTGAATTTTTGCCAACAGCCACTAGGGGCGCTGCGGTAGCGCTGCCGCCATTTTGGACTGTTGAGCTTGGACTGTTGCGCCCAGACAACATATAAGATGTCAAGGAGAGAGGAGAAAAAAAGTAAAAGAAAACAGTGTAGTGCAATTAACTGCAACAACTATCAGTGGAACACCCCGCACCTGGCCTTCCACCGTTTCCCGAAGGATCCCGACAGGTAAGAACTCCCGAGGTGTAAGTATATATGGCCTCTTGGACCATTTATATCTGAATTGATTAATGCTTTAGCATTAAAATATATCATATTAAAATAGCCTATATATTATTATTATTATTATTATTATTATTATTACTGTCCCCTTACTGTACAAACTGTAAATAAATATTTATTCCTGACTATGTGTCGCCATTAATGTGTTTCTAGTTAAAATATTTATTTATTTATTTTTTTTTTTAGTTTTTGCTAGGTTGGCTTATGGGGTGATTTTGAAGGAGTAATTAAGTTAATCTTCTCATAAGTGGATGTAATATGTAGAGATGCCATCTAGGCCGTTTTTCTTTGTTTTGTTTTTTTTAAAGTCTATATTTTGCTTTACAAAAACGTGAAAAAGCAGCTGTGACCAAGCTATCACGAGGTGAGTAGCATTGTAAGCATAATTAATAGCGATATACTTCAGTTTGTCTGTGTGTTTTTGTATGCAAGCGGGTCTGCTGAGGTCTGTTGACAGTCCAAAATGGCGGCGGTAGGACGAAACCATGGACGAGTCTGTTGCTATGGGGCGTTCTATTGAGCTTCGTCTCTTGGTATCCATGCTCTTTGGTTAGGAGAAACAGGCTAGAGTCCAAAATGGAAGCTACACAATCTACTGCTGTGAAGGGGTCAGCAATAAGTCAGACCCTGTGTCCCCATATGAGGATATTACATTTTGGGTTTGCTACACCTTATACTTCATTCTGCTTAACTGAGACCTGTTGTCCTCGTTCGTGGACACTTTTTTGTGCCATCCAGTGGTAGTAAGACCACAATATGCTAATCCATGTAAAAACAAGATGGCAGCAATCTCTACCAAGTCAGTCTGCAGCCCACCCCAACACAAAAGTGGAAAACGTACAAAACCTGATCACATTTTATGGTTGAAACTTGTTTATTTATGTTTAATAATATTTGTAGTTTGATATTCCAACAAATTTGACCAATTTTAGCCACAAGCTAAGACGTTATTAATGAGAAAGTACTCATTTGAAGACATTGGGGCTTTATTATCATCTCATTTGAAGATATTGGGACTTAATTATTGTTAACAAGGTTTAGTTTTTATACTTATCAGGTCCCACTGATCCCAAACAGCTATGAGAAATTAAAGCTCTGGCTGCTGCATTCTGAATAAGCTAGAGTTTATTTAATGTCTGCTTTGTCAGTTTCAGCAAAAAGTCCATTACAGTAATCCAGCAAACTGAAAATGAAAGCATGAACCAGCTTTTCAGAGTCTTAGTGAGACAAGAAGCATATAACTTTTGATATGTTTTGGAGTTTATAAAAGGCAGTCTATTACACAGGAGAAGGACAGAGACTGTCTATAATATTAGAGATGTGCTTCTGGAAGTTAAGATCAGTGTCTAAAATCACATCCAAGTTTTTGACATGCTCACATGGTTTTACAGACAGGTAAGATAACAACGATACCAAACAAAATTAATTTTAACCACTTAAAAAGTCTCACCTAAAAGAAATCAAAATCAGTTCAAGTGTATACTATATTAAGAGCATTTTCACTGCTTCACCTCAATGTCAGACATTGATTTCCAATGGGAAAATTATGATGTTCTATCTCTTTCTTCAAAACCAGTGAAAACATCTACTGTATATAATACACTAATTATGGATAAGTAGCCTAGCACATACAACTCCACCTCAAAAAAACTGAACTATCCCTTCAACAATGTATTCACTCTCAAGTATTACACAGCGTACATGTTTTAGTATTGCTTACACTAAAAGCATCTGTAGCCTACCATGGTTCCAGCTACCAGTCCTCAGATTTTACCATCCCTTCTTCTTTGGTTTTCCTTGAGGGCTTTCCATCTCTCACTTCGCTGCCTGCACCTGAGCAGCAATTAGCTGAACACACCTGATCCCAACAATTAGGTGTGAATGGAGCAGGGAGAGGCAGAACTGGAGCTCAGAGTGGGTGCCACTTAATGCATTTCAAACTAATAATCCCTGCATTAATGGTCCAGTGGGGAGGGTTGAGGGTGATATATAATCACCTGAAAATAAGAATCATTGTGTTTTCATTACCTTAGAATAAGTCCTTCCTTATCTACATAGGGACTGAGTCCTTTGTATGGACGTATTAAGAGACCTGGATGCAGCATTGAAAGCAGGACATTCTTGAGAAAGTGGCTCAGTGGTGCCAAAGAAGCTCTGTTTCCATGGTATGAAATTACCGGATGATCAGTGCTGCTTCTGCATCAATGGGCTCATAGAGTAAGAGCACTAGAGACTTCAGCCGGCCAGGGTGGATACTTTGGTTTAGTGCTTTGTTAACTTAAATGGGGATAAAATGATTTAATCTTGTGGCTCCTCTAAACTTTCCAAGTATTATTGGACCAAATAGATCAAATCCTGAAAGTGAAACAAATCATTTGGCAGGTGTGGTGATGCCAAAAATATATATCCACTGATTTACAGACGTCTCTGTCCCAGTGAAAGTCTGGGGAAAAGTCCTTTTGGGCCTAATGGCATCATGTAATGGACCCCAGAAATTGTAGTACCAAGGGCACACTCCCTGGGGGCCTGGTCCTTTTCTACAGCAGCCCAGAATGCAAAAACCAAACACTGGCTCGACATAGGGCCAATCACATTTTCACGTTAGCTATCTCCACTCTGTGATAAGCAGCATTGGAAAAACATGCTTATTTGGTGTTTTTTAACCAGTTTAAATCACTGGATTTGTTTGTTTTGGAGAGGAGGAGACCTCTACCGATAATTTGGCTCCTGGTAGAAACCTTCAGAACGTCTGGATCAGAAAAAAAGATGAGCACACATGAGCCCTTTTTACACAGAGATCAGACTATAGAGCTGCTACAAAGTCCCTCCTTTATGTCACCATTGCATTTTTACACAGCACCAAACAATGTGATTTTTGACAGCATGCCGGCATCATGGAAGCAAAAGAGGCATGACGTGCGTGGCATGTATAACAACAGCATCAGCCTCAAGTGTAAATTATAACATTTGCGTTGGCAGTGCTTTCTGAACAATAACCATGGCATGGAAACAATAAAGAGAGTTGTCTGTGAGCTAAAATCATCTACCTGTGCTCTAGATCCCATTCCAACTACTTTTTAAAAAACTTTAAATAAACCACTCCTTAAAAAAGACAACACTGATTGTTCTGTCTTGTCTAATTACAGACCAATCTCCAACCTGCCTCTTCTAAGATTTTAGAAAAAATCCCTGTTTGCATGTGGTGTCCCGCAGGTCTCTATTTTAGGCCCAGTTCTCTTCAGTCTGTATATACTACCACTCAGCAATATTATTAGATATCACAACATTCATTTCTATAATTACGCAGATGACACGCAACAATAAATCTCTGTAAAATCAAATGACTATAGTTCAATCAATAACCTGACTGCATATATATCTGGCATAAGTTTGCGGTTGGATCAGAACTTCTTTCAGTTAAACCAAGAAGATTGGTGGAGTGGAGAGAGAACTGTCTAACCACCTGAAAACATTTGCACTGAACACCAAGGAACATGGAAAAACCTTGGTGTTATCACTGACCCTGACCTGAACTTTGAACAACATGTTAGAAATGTGACTAAAGTGTGGTTTTATCACTTCAGGGATATTGCAAGAGTCAGACTGTTTCTGTCCCATACAGATACAGAAAAGTTGATTCATGCCTTTTTTTTCCAGCCGACCGGACTATTGTAACACTCTTCTCTCTGGTGGACTCAGAAAGTGAATTACAGCTTGTATAGAATGCAGCAGCATATGTTCTGACAAAAACCAGACATTACTCCAATCTTAAAGTCATCGCTTTGGTTACCTGTCTGTCACAGAATTAATTTTAAAATTCCTTTATTGGCTTCTAGTTCACTACATGGCTTTGGTTCAACTTATCGGTCTGATATGATCAAGATAAATGTGCCTGCTAGGTCCCCCCCCCCTGTTTTGGTCTGACATGCTGTCAGAGTAAGCGTGGAGCCCACACTGTAACTAACTGCACTCCCTGAAGAAATAATATCATATTTTTTTGGAAAAATGAAACAGTGATTCCAGAGAGAAGCAGACAGAGGGGTCTACAGTCTGTGTTTGAAGGATATATCCAGGATGTCAAACTGACATCAACTGACACCACATCACTGCTGATCACCACAGAAGACAATGAATATAAAGGGAAACTTTGCTGATATTGAACCAGCTGTGTGGCATCGCAGTGTGTGCAGATGAACAGTGTTGCCAGCACCCAGACCTCTGCCACTGGACAGGCAGGGATCTCTGGGGGAAGTCAAACAACGTTCATCTGCACACACTGCGATGACACACAGCTGGTTCAATATCAGCAAAGTTTCCCTGCTTCCCTTCACTGGTTCCTGTACAGCAGGGTCGGCCTTTTTTTCACTGTTATAACCATTAAAAAGCAAAAGCAGCATGTGTATACATTCAGTAGGCTATATCTTCAGTAGCTAGCTAGCTAACCCTACACTTTTCAGGGTCTGATTTTGGTTTTGAAACAGGGAAGAAACATATATCTTTTTCCAACCTCTCCAGGTAACGAGTATCATTAATACACGAAGTGCCCCAGGCACAACATTTAGCTCCAAATCCACAAAACCAGCCCAAAAATGAAGGAAATCTGAAATGACTGCATTCGAGTCAATGGAGCACAGCTGTGTTGTTGTCGAACCCTGGTCTGAGCCGGCCCGATGCTACGTCATGATTGGCCAGTCTGCGTGCGGGGGCAGGACTTAGTGAAGGGTTAACTATGCCCCTAAACTCTAGAACAGTCTGCCTGAAGGTCTTAGGGGCTCTATCTTAAAACACATCTTTTTACCATTGCTTTCTCAAGAAAAGTGTTTTTAACTGATGGTTGTTTTATCTTATCTTAGCCTGTAGTTTTACCTGAATTTTTCTTTCTCTTTTGTCATTTATTTTTTTTGTTTATGTATTATTATTATTATTATTATTATTATTATTATTATTTTATTATATGTTTTTAATCATCTTTTTTTCTCTATCAAAAATGTCTTGATTGTCTTTTATGTTCAGCACTGCATTTTATGCATGAATTGTGCTATAAAGTTATCATTATTATTAAATTATATTCAATTTCTGCCAGTATATCCCCTAAATCCTACACATGGGACCTTTAATTAATTTATGTATTTAACCCATATTTAACCACGTAGGTCCCATTGAGGTCAACCATCTCTTTTACAAGGGAGACCTGACCAAGACAGCAGCACACAAAAGGTTACAGCCAAACAACCACACAATAAAAAACATAAAAGATGCACAGTAACACGTAGAAATATTAGAACACCTACACACAACGACAAGAACCAACCAACTCATTAACTCTTGTACTTATGAGAGCTTTAAAATCAGGCAGAGAGACCAATTCACGTAGTTTCAACTGTTTTTGAAGGTTATTCCAAGTGAGAGGAGCAGAGCACATAAAAGCTTTCTTCCCCAGCTCAGACTGTGCACTGGGAACAGACAACAAAACTAAGTCGTGAGATCTCAGACTATAGCTACAGTCAGATCTCTGTTCAATCGAAGTACAAATGTACAAAGAGAGTTTACCCAGTACGGCTTTATAAATGAACAAATACCAGTGACTGAGCCTACGAAAGGTCAGAGAAGGCCAGCCAGCCCTGGAATAAAGCTACAGTGATGAGCAAAGGGCTTTATAATTTATAACAAATCTCATATGCAGTATCTAACATGTGGAAACAATGTGCAGATGCATTTGTGTTCAACAGATCACCATAATCCAGAACCTGTAAAAACATAGCAGCAATCAGTCTCAAGCCAAATACCGAGATATTTGTAACAAGTGACAACCTCTAACTGCTTTCCATGAGCGGTGATAACATCAGGAGTGTTCACAGGCTTCATCTTACCATTTGAGAATGCATAACCTTAATTTTATCCACATTTAAAACCAGCTTTAATTGTGAAAGCTGAATCTGGATAACCTTTAATGACTATGGGGTCCTTTTTAATGTTGGAGGCTTTTTGTAAACGGCCACAATGATCCTCTCAGCTGTCCTCACTGTGGGACCTACAGTAACAGCCTGATTCACTAATTTCCACCAGTAACAAAACATTCTCTGCAGCGCCCTGATAAATGGGGGAGGATGGGAGAGAGTGATAAAGTAATAGCCATTAAAAAATACATTATAGAGTAAGATGCTGTGCGATCACATTCAGTCTGTAACATTGTTTTTGTTGAGACTGACTGAAAGGTCAGAAAAACAACAAAATATCTTAAAAGTTACATAGTGTTTCTTTTGTTTCTTTGGCTCTTGAATTATGACTGAACTAAAAATGCTAAAAGTGAGGGGACTGCCTCGCTGTCTGTTTTGGGAAACAAAGACCACTTGTCACATGGAGACCTTCCAGAAACAGGGTGAAGATTAAGAAACACTGCTGCAGTGCTGTCTGCTAATAATCCACCCTGCCACTTTCCAAGAAAGTACCAGAAAGTACACAAACCCTTTTACGTAAAAGTGCATGTACTGTACAGTAGAAGCAGTCTGGTTAGTGTCTCCTATTAAAAATTAAGGCCTTAAAAAAGACATTCACTTCAGCAAAACGACATAAAAAAGTGAAAGTAGCTTCACAATACATCAGTTAGCCTGCAGTGTCCTGGTGTTTTTCATTCCTTAATGTTTAACTGAGTTTATGACAGGAGGGCAGGACTCTGTGATTAGTTTGTCATTGATGCACATGGCTTGTGATATGAGGTGCATCACTTATTAACAGGTTGCAAGATTTAAAAACTGTTGTTTTGTCCACAGAAATGTGTTAAACGTGCGTATTAGTTGCATTTAAGTGCAACCATTTCAAGAACAGAATGTTAGTGTGGATGGTTCAGTTCCATGGTTGGCTGGATAAATAAACTGTTGGGTGTATCTCTAAACATTAGACGACCTCTTGATAAAATATTTATCAGATGTCTGTTTCTGTAGATGCAAAGCATTGATCAAAGCTTTTAAAATTTGACTGATATAAGCAACATTAAAGGGGCAGTTCACCCCTAAATCAAAAATACATATTTGGCCTGTCACCTACAGTGTATTTATCAATCTAGATTGTTTTAGTGTGAGTTGCTGAGTGTTGGATGTATCGGCTGCAGAGCTATCAGCCTTCTCTCCACTATAATGGAACTACATGGCACTCAGCTTTTTGAAGAACTCAACAGCAATGTCTCTTTCTAGAAATCATGACTCAGTTACTAAAGATAATCCACAGACCTTGTTGCGATCAGTTTCATGTAGGAACTATTTTCTTTCTACTGAACTACACCCACCGACCGTTTCACTGCACAGAAGGAAGTGTGCATCCTAAGCCCCTTTGCACTGCCTGATCAAAGCGGGAATATTACACCATTATTCCACCTTGCCATTCTTTATAAAAGGTACAATCATGCTACAGACTCACCCTTTTTCCCCTTTAAGGGCGGTGGCCTTGTGGGTAACCCATGTGTACTTCAGTGTGCGTATGGGAGGAAGCAGCTCTCGGTGTCATGGTGAAGATGGCATGCGGCAAAGAGTGATGATAATCAGCAGAATTAAGTGTCTCAGGGCTATGGCTAAACCTCATAAGAAGGCCATGTTTGTTGTTTTGTGGTTAAGATTGCAATAAAGTCATTGTTGGTAAACGGCACCTGAATGCCTCACCACCCTTCACTCTGCAGAGTGGTCTGGACCGCTAGAAGCTAGCTACCAGCTAATAAGCCAGCGTGTTCCCAGCTACGGTTTGGAGCCGGTAAGCTGTCACTGAGAGAGGTAACAATTGTGGAATGGGGAGACAGAGTTGTCCCGCCTTTAAACTGGCAGTGAAGGTAATAACAGTTTCAAGACGGGACCATGGATGGGATGGGTGGGATGTTTTGATGACAAGTTATGTATGCCACCCACTGCCAGGAGATTTTAAAAGCAGCTAGTAGCAGTTAGTAGCTAACTCGAAGAAGAAGCACAGTGGACAAAAATGCCCGCAAAGTGGGGAGACAATGACATCCTCGAGTTCCTCACTCTCCAAGCAGAGGACAGGCTCAGTTGCCATCTAACAGGGACAGTAAATGATTGTTATTGCCAAGTTATGCCTTTGTTTGTGTTCAACAGTGCCAACACACAGCCTATGTAATATGTCACACTAGAGGTAGACACTGTTGTTTTACACATCAGGCCGTCACGCCTCTGTTTCTTCCACAATGCCGGCATGTTATCTAAAATCACACACTGGGGCAGCATTATGCCTCCTTTGTTTGGTTCTGTTTAAAAATACATGACAGCGTAAAGGAGGGACTTCGTGGTGGCCTTCTGTGACGATCTCTGTGTAAAAAGGGCTTTAGTTTGATACTGCTAGCACCACTGAGCTAGCTACAGCCGAGGAGGACGCCATTAATGTTTACATCTCAGGCTGTCATGAACATGAGCCTCTTACCCATGAGTAGATGCACGTTTCCATCTGTGCGGTACTACAGTTGTCTAAAAAATATAATATATATATAATACTATATAATAAAAATATAAAAATTTAAATATAGATATATATATATAAAAAAAGGTCATTTACAGCAGGACGACAGCAGTGATGCTGCAGTCAGACTCACATTAGGCCTCATGTACATGTTGTATGGGGCAACAGTGGCCTGGCCATTTAAAATACGATATACACCCTGCGAACCACAAGTCTAAACACACACACACCAGCACATGGCCTCTGTATTTACAGAACACGGATGAGTCAAACTGGCGTTAAGCCCTTGAGCTGTGTGTGACACATAGCCCCTAGTGAAGACTCCGTCCTGCGCACCAACCCCAAATAAAGACATAGGCCGGCGCATTGTTGTCATCAGCTCTCCTCCTGCTGTCAGGGCAGGGAAGATGAAGCGTTCTTCTGCGGCTGGTGTTTAGGAAAGCCTTCCAGAGGACAGAGTCCTGGCAAATGTTTGTGTGATGTTGTCGTGCTGTATTATGATCATGGAACAAGCTTTGGAAAGTCTGTTTGTCTTACCTCATGCTGCATCAATTCAAGGCGATGGGAATGTGCGTCCAATCAGGAGTTCAAGCTGTTTTTAAACTGTATCATCTCACACTAAATCTCTACATTATGTGATACAGATGGGTTTTATTTTTATATGTACTACTAAATCTCAATTACAGATGTATTTGAATTGAAGTTAATGTTTTTTTAATTAAAGTTTAGAGTTACAGCATTGTGTTTGGTGTCAGATTGTGTAATTATGGTCTAATAGTTTCGAAACATGAGTCTGAATAACTGAAGAGGTTTTATGGTTTATTCTGTCAGCATTTTTCAGTTCCCTGTAGGATGTTAAATGACAGAAACTGTCTCGACAAACAAAGCCGCATCATGACTGACCAGCTATTATGGGGGAGTTTTAAAGGGTCAGGGACAGAGCTCGGCGCCGCACCATGCTTTCTCAGCTGATGGAAGTGACAAACAGGAAGTTAAACTGATAATGGGGAAAAAATAGGGAGTGCTGCACTGGGTTAAGGCTCTTTGTAGTTAGCTGTAAAAAGAAATCAGGTGCTCTTCAAGGATGGGGCAAAGAGTCAAGATTTAAAGATGAAAAACAATGACTAATAAGGATTTTATGGACTTTAACACTTGTGTTTTTTTATCTTTATGGAAGTTAAACTGTTTCTTGGATCCTTTAAAAGTTGGTTAAGTGTCATGGTTATAGAGCTCCTATTTCCACTGCTGACACAATTCAACGTCGACACATGTATCTTCAGTCCAACTCAAGCACACACCCAGAAATCCTCAGTATCAATAGTTCTTGCTGACAGTGTTTCAGACTTGATGATGACACAATTACATTAAGATCAGAGGGTCGAGATTAAATCGAAGTTTTCCTTATTCCTTAAGTATTCCTTAAAAACCAAAGCCAGATCATTCAGATATCATCAGCTAATGAGCAGTGATAAGCTGCAAGCACATTTTTTTTAAAAATAATTTTTTTATGTGTCATGCAACGACCGTAAAAATCAGATTTAGGACATGAAGCAGTTTGATTGTGAGAGATGAGTGTTTTTTAATCCTCCTTCTCGGAGCTGCTGGGTTTCATTTGAGCTGTGGGATTGATTTACACCTGGAACATCACTGCAAATAACCAGCTGGTATGACTGAAACACAGCAGGCTGCAGAGAACCACTGACGTGGATAAAATGCAATTAGCCAAGAGCGTAGGTTCAGTTTTAAGATTGGTGGGGGGGACATGTGTGAAACAGAGGGTTTGAGGATCCTCCGCCAGAAAATTCTAAGCATCTAACACTTATTTTCCTACATTATTGTGAATATTCATGCACTGATTTTTGCCTTTTCTGCATCAATTGGTGGTGTAAATGTCCTTAATTTCATCAAAATGAAAGTCCTCTGCTACATTCAGAGTATACAGAGAGAGCTACAGAGTATTTTTTAATTGTGGTATTGCTACTTTTACTTAAAGGTCCAGTGTGAAGGATAGAAAGATAAATGGTCAGAAATGGAATATACGTTTGTTTTCTTTAGTGTATAATCACCTGAAATAGGAATTATTGTGTTTTCATTACCTTAGAATGAGCCGTTTATATCTACATTTGGAGCAGGTCCTTGTCAATGGAGTCTGCCATGTTGCACCTCCATATTTCTACAGTAGCCCTGAATGGACAAACCAAACACTGGCTCTAGATAGGGCTATTCACGCTTTCACACTGGCCGCTATAGTTAGCAGCCCCTCTGAGGCAAGCCATGTTGGAAACACAGTCTGTGCGTTCCAATATCCACGCTACCATACCATATAGTATGCCAGGAAAAAATTTAGTAAGTCCCAATACATAGTATGTCAAACGCAGTATGCCAAAAATACCAGGATGTTCTACTACATCCGGTCTGATTTTGCAGTATGCAAGCCAACATGCTTTTCTGGCTGTTTTGACCCATAATCCTCTGTGCAGTGGAACATATGTGACATCGACTGTCAGGAGTTGTAATGATGGATGGCAGCACATTCAGGTGACTGATGACTTGACTCGTAATAACAGGGGTATTAACTGTTTAATTTAAAGAAATAATCATATGTAAAACCAACGACAAAAGGACATAAGTATTAAATAACGACAACAGAGAAGTGTATAGCCTATTTCATTTTACTATTGTGAATATAATATGTTGGATTCCTTAATGTAAGCAGTTATTATGTATTGCAAAATAACAACATTGAAGCTGCCCTAGTCAACCTCCGTCTCTAGTGAGCTCGGTGTACAGCGTTTTGTTTTTATCTCCGTGGTAACAGATGTAGGAGTAAAAGGGCCAAAGTTCAGGGCGTAATGTTATGAGGAAGTAGTATGTCCCAATTGTGTGCATACTGCATGCAACAGTACATACCTTTTAAGCAGTGGTGTAGTGGTAGTTGATGAGGTGGGTGCACTACTAGGTAGATAGGTAGGTTACTGATGAGGAAGTGGGCATACTCTCCTATATATTACAATGGCTTTTTAGCTGATAGGTGGATATACTGTAACTGGATACAAAAAGAAGTGGTTATACCCCATATACCTGAGTATACCCTCCACTACACCACTGCTTTTAAGTGTAGCTGCAGTACCTACTAAAAGTAAAAAGAAAAGGTATGTGATTCTGAACGCACCCAGTGATTTTTTTTAATGTGAAACTGCTGCATTCAGTGTTTTTACCTGTTTCAGTCCTTTGGAGAGGAAGAGACCTCTGCGTATACTTCAGCTCTGGATAATTCAGCTCCTAAACACCTCATGGACGTCTGGATCAGAAAAAAGTTGAGCACACATTGGTGAGAACACATAAGCAGGTGCTGGGCTAGCGGCCCTTCTGCAATGAGCCAAATGGCATCAGAGAAACACTGATTTATAACGTGAAACTCCTTTATTCAGTGTTTTTACTGGTTTTAATCAACGAGTCTGTCTGTTTTGGAGGGGAAGAGATGTCTGTGGATAATTCAACCTCCAGTAAAAACCTCCTGAACAATGAACACTGAAAGAATTCTAAGTGGGAGTTCACGCTTGGCACATGAGAGACATTAAAGCTGGTTGCAATCTGCAGTCCTCATCACTAGATGCCACTACACACTGCTCCTTTAAGTAAAAGATCTGAGTACTTCTTCCACCTCTGGTCTTTCCCTTTTATAGCAAAAACATTATTTTCCCATATAAATAAAGTCAATAGTTTTGTATACTACTCATTCTGTTGTTAGTTCAATTACAGCGGAGGCCTCATATTTCAAGACGTCAACAGCATGCTGCTTCCCACATAGTTCATTGTGAGTCAGTTTCCCTTTTAACATCTCTCTTGCTCTTATACATTCTATTCTTTTCAGCCAATCTGATTTGGTTACGACCTCTGTTTGAGACAAATCGTGTTGTTGCTTCAGACTAAAATGACCTTACCTCTGCTCCTGGACATTTTAAGATCTACCACAACCAGGTATTTATTGTATCAAAATAAACAACTAAAAAAAAGAACTACATATGGAGTGTGGCTGATATGTAAGTGATGTAGATGTGAGTAAATGAAAATTGTGTGGTGTAAGGTGCCAATAACCAAACAAAGGCCAAAATGTGCAGACGCCGGAGAGGGTGAGTGTTATTAGAGGCAGAGCAAGCAGCGCTGGAGCTGGGCTTTATCTCCCCAGGAGCACTCAGGCCAGGTGCTCCGAATCAGACACCGCACTCCTGTGACACCTTCGAGAACAAAGGGGAAAACAGTCATCTCTAAATCTTCTAAATCTTCAATCTTATATGCCCACGATTCCTTCACGTGTTGACATCCTACGCACACTTTTGAGTCACAGTAGCGTTTCTATTCCTGATTGTGTTTCCAATCATGCAAATCAATTAAGACATAAAATATTACTGATAACACTCTTGTTTTTTTCTTTGGTTTTTGCTTAGTGAAAGAAACTAGAGATGTAGAGTGAGCAGTTAATAGTTAAAAATCTTACTTCAAGAGAAACTTGGGTAATTTTCAACCTGTTTTCAGTCTGTTTCAATCCATATTTTTGCGCCTAAGTGACCAATTGGAACAACAATTTTTTTAAGAACTGGTCCAGTATTGAGCGAGAGGGCTGCATCTCAAAGTCGTGAAATGGGCTGCAATGGGAATTAGCTCACTGTCAAAGTATGTCCACTAAAAGCACTTGTATTGCCACTGATTGTTATTGTCTGACATTGTCTTGTGAGTTTAGTTGTTGCAGGAAGACAAGGACAAACAGACCAGATCAAGCAAAAGGTAGACATTTTATTTCTTTTTAGGGTCTTTCCCACACTTAACATTCTGAGCCTGTCAGTGGCAAAAACAAGCACTTTTAGTGGATGTTAGCTGATGGTGCGCTATTGCCTTAAAGATTACACTATTTACACTGATATACAGCCGCTGCTCAAAAGTTGTTCTTCCCAATAGGGTTCGGGTTGAAAAATACCAGTTTCCCTTTAAGTGACTTGTTGATGTCAACTCTGCTGCTGTGTAAGTCAGTCTTAGGGACTGTACTTTACTTATCAGAAGACGTGGGTGGCTGGGGTGTAACTTGGTTTGCTTTATTATCTTGAACCTCCCTGCAAATATTTTGCCTTGAGCCCCCATGAATGACTAGGGGGGAATGTATGACCCTCCCTCCACCATCAAGAAACATATTTTTGTATATTCACACCAAATATGGAGTCAAGCAAGCAACAAGCAAACAGTGCAAAGGTAGTTATCACCAAAAATAAACAGCTAATTCTATTAGGCAAAAGGCAACCAGACACACATGCATTTCAAACCCACTTACGGGTTTTAGAGTTCTGAGGGTATTTAAAGTAAATACAAAATATGACCATTAAAGGTTGAAGGCCCAGACACACCAAATAGACTTCAAACAACTGGCGGCAACAAAAACCAACTGTTGCATTGCTTCACGTAGCCTGTGTCTCAGTCAAAAAGTTGCACATGAACACAAAGCAAAGACTACACCATGTACGTTCTGCGCCTGTGTGAGAGGAAATAACAGTAGACTGGTTTTGGCATTCAAAAAGGGAAACTGGAAGCTAGTTAGCCAGTTAGCACATTAATAGCACAATCCAGTGTTAAATGAACAGGGCATATTTACCATGCACCAGAGAATAATAACACAAACCATCACAAAACATTTCTGCTAGAGAGCTCAATGGCTAGAGAAAAAAAATCTTACCTTATGTAACAAGTGTGTTTTGATGTCACTCCCTCTTGCCTTTAGCTGTTTGTTTACTTTCCTCACTTGCTTCTCTTCTCATGCAGTGGGCTGAACTGCCAATCAGAGTGATTTCATTCATCGATGGGCCTGCTGTCACAGATTTATCATGCCGAATCAGCCAAAAAAAAGAAAAGAAAGAAAAAGCCAAGGAGAGTGACAAGGGGCAACAGTGCAGGAAACACCACACAGAAGAGGGCAACAGATGCTCACTGATGGCCCAGCATTGACTGATCTTGTCTTGGTGTGTCAGGGCCTTGAGCCAAATAAAAAACATAACTTATTTGAAGTCCCTCTCCCATTTTGCACCACCCCTCCCCTCTCATAAATAACAAACAGCCCCTTACTGCAAATCAAACGGCCTGTAAGATAATTATGGAATTGTTTTACCTCTAAACTCTACTGCAACCAATTTAAACACTTCTAGTTTTCTGAGCAGTGATCTTGTCTTACTGGCCTGCCATGTTCTCTGTGCTGTCTGCGCTGCTGAGTAAACAAAAGATTAAAAAAATCTGAGCTTTCATTCCAGCTATTTGCTTTTCTTTTCTTTTTTTTTGGGAGTTATTTATCCTCCGCAAACCAAAACAAAATGACAAACACCTCCCACAATCATTCCATCATATCTCACGGTCTGCTATCTCAACATTATCTGCCTTTGTGTGATTAGTCACTTTGTTGATAAAACATCTGTGTTAACTCATTTCCAGATAAGGTCAAGTAGAGCACCGTGTGACACCCAAAATATTGTGTATTTTCCCCCTTTTGTCCCTTTTAGGTCATTGAGCCACAGTCAGTTTTTTTTTTTCAAATACTCTTGTTAGATTTTCTGAGACAATTTATTTTTAAATAATTAAATACCAAAATAATCATCCCGTAGAGGAAGCATACGCCATTCAACACATTCATTTCAACTTAAACTTGATTTCAATGCATCATCAGTCATTTTCAGCACCTTTGTCCTTTTAATTCACTTTTTAAAAATCATATATTTGTCGGTTTGCTTCTTCGAACAATCGGTGGTACTCATCGAGCTTCAGTGATTCTTCAGACCAACAACACACATCTATTATTATTACTATTATCTGTTCTTTCGGATCATGTGTTACTCAGTGACTTTTCCTCGTGCAGCAGATGAAAGACCAGATGTTGCGACGGTCTCTTAGAAAATCCTTCATCTGCCGCCAAAAAACCTCAGTAAGTGCAACCAAAGACAAAGAAATGAGGTCACTAAGCTGGGTTAACATACATTACATTTTCTGGTAGGCACAAAGTCAGAGAAATAATCCTTCACATAACACCAGTATGACCAGTTTGACCATCCATTCTGAAAGAAGAGTTTCACTCATTAAGGCGTACCTAATGGTGTTTTAAGACCTTATTAAATATGTAAGAGCTATAGCTGAAATAGCTCAATACTAGTATGATAATAAGAACCATAGTCACATTTAGCAAGATTTGCAGATAGTATGTTGTCATATCATATCATGGTTGTTGGTTTTCTACAAAAGAAACTAAAATTTATAACCAAGCCCACTTTTCCTTCCTGCCCTATTTCACATTTCTTTTCCTCAAGACTTCCCTCCAGTTTAAACAGCTACAAGAAAATCCACATTTGCATGATTAATAAGTTACATTTTTATACATACACACATACAGAGGGGAGCTTGGAAGTTGCTTGGCACATTCTCATGCTTGACCAACCTCCTACAATCTAAATAACTATACAAGACACAGTAAAACAGGTCTTCTCACACCGCCGTCTCCCTGTTCAGTCATGAGGCTTCAGCATGTACGGGAGATGAAACAGGACGCCTGCATGGCCACGGATAACACTTGTCTGCATAATCATCCTGCAAAAGGAGGGCATACACAACCCAATGCACTAACATGGAACAGTTCAGCTGTACATACAGTATCTTCACATACTGATAAAGTTTAGATTCATAATTTAATCTGTATATACTGTATCTTAATATGCTGGTACCAGGTATTCACAGTGACTCTAAAATAAAATTACAAGAGGAAGTTTGTACAAGAAACAAGAGAGTCTGAGTGACTGGCGAACGTTTGGCATCCCTTTTTGTCATAGTTTGTCGTCAGGGTTTAGTTTGTGTGTCAGTTCGGTTTGATTTCCAGAGAGCTGCCTGGGCTTTTTCGTTGGCACTGAGGAGAAGCAGTCCGACTCCTCTGAACACACGTTGGCTGTTGGCGCCGTCAGCAGTGGGACACAAAAAGGTGAGGTAAAGGTGGCGTCAGTGGGGGAGGATGAGATCTTATCCACCTTCTCATGTTGAGTGAGACGTAACCTGGGCTAAATAAAGTACAGTATGTGCCCTGTCCAGTGCTGATTTTACAAAAAAAGAAAGTGCAAGAACGACACAGAAACACACACAAACACACATCAGGGTGGAATGGTAAGATTTCACCTATTGTCCTTACCGCTACCACTCGTAAGCCATAGTAAACAATTACCCAAAAATGGTCACTGTAGACATCTGCCAAACACAAAACATATTTAAATACAATATTCTGTATTTCACTATTAGTTCAAGGTGTTTTAACTCTGACACCTAAAGCTATTTTGCCAGCTGAAAGGAAAAAAAGCTGCCTTTTGGCATTTTGTGGTTCAGGCCAGCAGGAGGAGATCTTCTACAGTATGGCTGCTACAATAGTGAGGTTAGAAGAAAACAGCTACAGGCAATCATGGAAGGAAGCTGAAGCAGTTCTTTTCCTGCCATTGTCTGCGTCTTCAGGAGAGGTATAACCCTTTTCAGTATCCCTTTAATACTGTTTTCATACACACTTCCGGGAGGAACAAGCATGCTCGGTTTTTTTTCCAGTTTACTGTACGTCCTTTTTATGTATGGGTTTCTTTTTTTCTTTTAAATAGTCTCACCCTAAAAACTCCAGTGTCTTAAATACAGTACTTCTGAGAAGTGAAGAGGGCAGAGAATGATGTCCTTACATAACAGGCCTTGCTCTGAAGCCAGTCAGCTAGCATCATTACATCTTTTGAAGTAGAAGGCTGCCTACAGGCTTGTCATTGTCATGTTCCCTTTTTTTCTTTTTCTTTTTTCCTTGCCTTCCACACTATCAGCGCCGGGGCGGAGCCACACTCAGACATCGCAACTACACGTCTGGCAGAGAGGATAGCAATACTACTGTTCACATATATTATTGGTGATATATATATACACTTTTGGTCATTTCTGATAAGACACCACCAAACATGCTATACAGTGTCTCTCAGTCTTAATTGCCACTTTTTATGCAAGTGCTATTCAGCCCAGCTTGTCAAGTATTTGAAGCAAGGTACAGTAAGAGATGCACAAACACACACACACACACACACACACACACACACACATTCACACACACGAGGCACACATCCACGCACATACTGTATCATACACACCAAGAGAAGCACTCTGGCACAGCGTACCCACACAGCAGCCTGAGAGCTGCACACTGGTCAGTCTGTGAAGGTCATGGGATATTGGAAATGTCATTTCTTTCTTTCTTTTTTTTTTTTAATGAGTTGATTTGCATACTCCCTCACCAGCAGGCAGGTCCAGGATTCAGGATTGAGACTGTGGTAACACACAGACTGAAGAGGATGCATGTGTGTGTGTGTGTGTGTGTCTGCCTTTTGCAAATATGTATAAACAGAATGAATATACTGAGCGTACGAGCACGCTGTACGATTTGGATCTAACCACCGATTTGTGTGTTTCGTGCGTGCAGCAGCGGAGCTAACAGGGCTTGTTGACGTTGCACAGCAGCTCGGTGACTTTGATGAGGCGAGCCACTGTGCTCTGCGACTCCTCCTGCAGCCGCTGGTTGTTCTGCCTGAGGCTCTGCACCTCGGCCTGCAGCACCGCCTTGTCCTCCTTCTCCTGAAAGACACCAGCACACAACAAAACAAAAGCCGTCGCTCAGATCGCTGTGGCAGGAACGGAAGGGGAGCGTCAGGTACAGCGGTGGCTTTAAGGAAACTAGTGGGCACACATAAGCACAGAGCTTGGTGTAAAAACTCACAATTCTCTGTGCTTTGGGGTTTTAGGCTGCTGGTCGGACTGAGTAAGCAACTAATCACCTATGATGTGTACAGGCTGCAATTACTGATTATTTTTCTAATTGAATAATCTCACAAATTAATTATTTAATCAATAAAATGTCAAAAAATAGTGCAATATGTCCATCACAACTGCCCAGAGCCCGAGGTGACAACTTTAAAGTGCTTGTTCTGTACGACCAACAGCTCAAAAACCAAAAAAATATTCAATTTACCATGATATATAAAACAGAGAAAGTGTTTCATTTTTGCTTAATAAACGACATAGACGATTTATCAGTTATATTAATCTGTTTAATTTTCTGTTGATCAAATAATCAATTACTGTTGGGCACCAAATGGGTATTTTACTATTATTCTTGACAGACTAAAGGATTGCTTGATTTAAAAAATATTCATTAAATGAATCTGTAATGAACAATAAAGTTGAAAATAAAACATTCCATGTAATTGGGAGATCTAAAATATTTCGACATGTGTACATACAGACACTATTGACCAGGAAATCTCAACACAAGGTCCACCTGTCTGCTGCTGACTGACTGCAGTAAGTCCATCTGCTGAGGAAGGCCATGAAATATGGCCGAAAACTTTGAAAAAAACACAAGTGGACTTTGTGCTGAGAACTGTTTTTGTCAAGTGGCTGTTTCTGAGAGTTCATCACATACAGTACTCATTGATATCTACATACATACATACATTAGTTGAGATGTACTAGAAAATATTGACAAGGTTGTGGTACATACATTTTTTACAAGTATGATGTTGGAATATTAAAAAAATCTGAAATATTACTGTACAAATTTACAACAATATTAGGAATAAATAAATGCTTTTTGAGTGTTTTTGTATTTATAGGTCCAGTGTGTAGGATTTAGGGGGATATATTAGCAGATATGTTTTCTTTAGTGTAAAATCACCTGAAAATAAGAACTGTTGTGTTGTTGTTACCTTGGAATGAGCCGTTTATATCTACATAGGGTGCAGGCCCTCGTCTACGCATCAGGCCATATTGCACTGCCATGTTTCTACAGCAGCCCAGACCGGGCAAACCAAACACAAGCTCTAGATAAGGCCATTCACATTTTTGCGTCGGTTGCTGTAGTTAGAAGCCCCTCCACAATGACAGCATTGCAAAACCAGATTTTTTAAATTTTTTTTTTACAGTAAAAGTGCTTTATTCAGTAATTTTACTAGTTTAAATCACCAGGTCTGGTTGTTATGGAAAGGAAGAGATCTGTGGGGATAATTCGGCTCCTGGTAAAAACCTCGTGAATGTCTGGATCTTAAGTTCGCAGAGGAAAAAGGTGAGCACACATTAGCAGATGCTACGTTAGTGGCCTGTCTCTGACATGCCAAACAGCATCAAAGAAGGACTGATTTGTAACGTGAAACTGCTTTATTCAGTGTTTTTAATGGTTTTAATCACCAGGTTTGTTTGTCTTGGAGAGGAGGAGACCTCTGTAAATAATCCTGGTCCTTGTAAAAATATTCTGAACAATGAGCACTGGAGGAATTCTAAGGTTGGAGATATGCTTGCTTTTACCAACGTGTTTGCATGCACATGACGGCTACCTTGCGTCCGTTTGGAGCTTTGGTTGTGCATGTCCTCTGAAATTAAGGGGACGGGCTGAATGGTTGTGGCAGTGTTGGCAGAACAAGAGAAAGAAACTTACTATTGTCAAGATATCCTTTACACAAATCATCTATGAAGGTGCTGCTGTCAATTTTTTTTTGCCGTGATCCACGCTGATCTTAGAATTAACAATACAGTAACCTCCTCGAGTGTTGCTGTGTTAATTGTTTACATCAGGCATATCTGAAAGCTCTGTAGCAGTGGTTCCCAACTGGTCCAGCCACAGGGTCCAGATTTGTCCTCAGTCATTAGTTTAAGGTCCACACAGTTTAAAATATTCAGTGTCATACTTGCATTTGCCCATGTTGTTGAGCTAGTTTGCTGTCTCTGTTAAGTTGCTGTTCATTATTCATTCATTCGGACAAGATGTGTTTCTGAGTCACTTGTGGTCCATTTAGAATGGACCCGCGACCCACTTTTGGACCGCGACACAGCAGTTGGGAACCACAGCTCAATATGGTCTAAGTTCTCTGATTTGCCCTCTAGTGGAATCCTGCAGTAACATCTTTAGTTCATAGGCAAGTATGTGAGTAATTCCATTCACAATACAACCAGCTGTCACTGCAAACACGTGGTTTGAAAGCAAGTATATCTCCGGCCTAACTGGGAGAAGTTTCAGCTGATTGCAATCTGCAATCCTCACCACCAGATGCCACTAAATCCTCCTAAATCTTACACACTGCTCCTTTAATGCATTTACAGTGAGCCCACTGCAGCTTGCAGTTGCTGAATGCATCTGAGGATTTGCACAAATAAGCAAAAGCCTGCCTCAGAAAATACAAATCATCTCTCTTCAGCGACAGAAGCTGGACAATTCAAATACTTTCTCCTACCTGCTCACTCTGCCGTGGAGCTCACTGAAAATATTAATACAGAGAAAAACATTCATGAAAGTCAAAGCACCTTTTGCAGGTCATCCTGCAGCCTCTTCAGCATGGACTCCAGCTGCGACACCTTCTCTTCTAGGTGGCCTGGAGAGTCACTGCAAAAAGGGAGGCAGTGAAACTTCGTCAAAGGTCGGTACAGAATCAGAGAATGTTTAAATGGTTTCGTTTTGGTTATAGAAGAGGTTCTCTAGTATTTCTTTTGGTAAGAAAAAGTTCTCTTCTCTCCCTTCATCTCATACAGTGAGTGAACTTTTAGATTTGTGTGATTGGTCGTGAAGCTGTGTGTCACTGCGGCAGGCTCAGAGCTCGAGACATTGTCAGTACTGCCTTTAATGAAACCTGTAACACTCAGAGATCAGTTTAAAGTAATTGCTAAGGTGACAAGCAGAGCCATTTTCAGCGAGTACAGTCATCCCATGATGCATTCTGTCTGCAGTCACACATAATGACTCCACTCCTGCTGACGTGAACAGCGTGATAATGCTTTTAAAGGAAAAGAACATGGCATTTTCGTCAAACAGTTTGGGCCTAGTGGTGTAATTTTGGCTGTGTATTTTATCTGTTTGTGCAAGTTATCCAAAAGTGCCAACCATATCTGAGTACATCATTTTCCTGAAAGAGATTGGCAGTTTTATTTTTATTGTAGTCACCAAATAAAATCTGAATCTTTCTCTTGAATTCAAGTTCTATGTACTGAAAAATAAACAAATGGACTATTTATTTTCTCCATGATGTGATCATTTATTGCCATTTGCAAGTTCACAAACATACTAATGAGAGCTGATGTGAAGTATATTGTACTAGTGTCTTTTTATTGGAGCCACATTTAAAGGTGAAATAGTCCTTAATGCTGAACTCTACAGAACGTGGGTGTGCATAAACTGTGTCCGTAAATACAAGAGACTTTTTCTGAAGAAAAGCTTCACATTTTTTATTGACTCATTTTCAGCTGTGCTTTCGGCCAACAGTTCTGTGGACTTTGTGTGTTCAGACGCAGCATGGAGGAGAAAAATAAGGTGACTAAGGAGCTGGGAAAAAAAGTTTAAAAGAGAAATAAAATGAATCGAAGTGCGAGTTCCACAGAAAGATGACAACGTCATTGAGTCAGACGAGCTGTGTGTGTGTGTGCATCTGCGTCTGCATAAGTGCACCACTGAGTCAGCGAAAGGGCTCTCTTTATGGGGGAGAGAAACCATCGCATTGACTCAAACAGTTGGGATGTGGCTGATAAAGTCTAAATAATTGAGAGAGAATAAAGAAACAGAGCTGAGAAAGGATGTGTGCAATGATTCAGACAAAACCAGGAGACTAACTACAGAGATATTGAACTGTGTGTGCACCGTGGAGCAACCCACCTCTCCTTTGAGTCTTTTAGCTTGCCGTCTGTCTGGTCACCTCCTGCTTGGGAAGGGTCTCCAGCTTTACGGTCTGTGGTAAAGAACAATGTCCATATTATTATACTTTAAAAGAACCATATATGCCATTATGATAATAAAACATGAGGGAGACAAAGATGGACAATGTACGCCGTCTCTCACTGTAGAAACTGCTGTCATTCATGCAGCACCTACAGTTACTTATCTTCACATAGGCTGCAGATTTATTACACTCATATTCTTTTAAATGGTCAAAAATATGGACATGACACCCACATGTGACTGTGGATCATCTCATTTCAAAACCAATATGCTGGAAACAATGAGACAATGGGCCCCTGGGAACAGTTTAAAGGCCCCACCACCTCTCTTACACTGGGCTGGAAACACATACGCAGACTTAGTGGTGATTTTCCCGTTTTTGTTGTGTTCATTTTGTGTCTTTTTTGGTTGATTTGTGTTTCCATATAGTCCTTTTGTGTCTCTTCTTGATTGTTGCCTCTTCTTGTAGTTATTTTGTGTCTCTTTGAGGTAATTTGTGTGTTTTTTAAAATAATTTTGTACCCCTGTCTCTTTGTAGCCATTTTTTGTCTCGTTGTGTTTGCTTTACCCCTTTTCTAGATCTTTTGTGTGTCTTTTCAGTTCCTTTGCATCTCTCTGTGGTATTTTTGTGTCTCATCCTGGTCGGTATGTGCTAATTTAAGAGACATTTGGCAGGTGAAGGCCAGGGATGCACCCTGACACCTCAGATTTGGAACCAGGCTTCAGGAATTTATTTCCATTCAGCCACAAGAGCACCAGTGAGGTGATATGGTCTGGTTCACTTTTGGCATTCCAGTTCATCCCGCAAGTGTTGGGAGAGATTGACATCAGGCCTCTGTGCCAGCTAGTCAGGTTCTTCCACACCAAACTCAGAAAACCTGTTTCCATATGGACCTCACCTCGTGCACCGGGTTAAAACAGGTCCAAGCCCTTGCCCAGTCTGCTGCCAAAAAGCTTGAGGCACACTATTGTCTAAAATATAACTGTTTGCTGTTTGATTAAACATTCCCTTATTTATAAGAGGCCAAGTTCAAAACTATACAGCCATACTTTTGGTCATATAGTGCAAATTATAAAAAAAATACATATCTTTCCTCTTATCTGTAGTGCTATTTTGTAATCTTAATTGTTCCGGTGTGAGTTGCAGAGTGTTGGAGATATCAGCCGTAGAGATGTCTGCCTTGTCTCCAGTATAATGGAACTAGATGGCACTCAGCTTGTGGTGCTCAACGTGCAAAAAAAATACATTTAAAAAAACTTAGCAGCAATGTCTCTTTCCAGAAATCATGACCCGGTTACTCAAGATAATCCACGGACCTTGCTGTGAGCAGTTTAATGTAGGAACTATTTTCTTCTGAGCTGTAATGTTAGCTAGCTCAGTGGTGCTAGCTGAGCAAGCAGTAGATGTACACTTCCTTCTGTGCGGTGATTCGGTGGATGTAATTGACCTATGGCTAAGCCCCGCCCTCAAATGCGATGAGCCAATCACAGTGCGTATAGCCATTCCCATACACTCAGACATTCTCTGCCTGGAAGTCCATTGAAATGCATTACAGAAAGTCAGTTTTGTTAAGTTTTATGAGTTTTTCTGAGATTTGAAGTTTAAAAATGGTCAAACGGTGTGCATGGGGTACATGCAACGCTGACACAAGGTATCCTGAAAGGCTGGGCGATGAGGTGTATTTTTTACCCTTTCCTAAACCACATCTCAACCGAGAAAAGTGTCTCCTTTGGATAAAGTTGTGTGGTAACGTTAGACCACAATATCAGCTCAACGTGAATAAGATTAACAATGATGTGTACATCTGTTTTAAGGTAAGTCAACATTGTGTTTGAGGCAACATATTGTCACTTTGCTGGAAAGAAATATAAAGTTATCTTTAACATCTCTAGCTAACGTTAGCTAAAGTTAGCCTAACGTTAGCTCGTAGCTGCGTTCATCATGTCACCTTGTTTGCTGTTTTGTTCTAGTTTTGTACTTTGGTGATCGTACATCATTGTTAGCTGTTGTCCAAAGGGCTCTAGTTAAGCTAACGTTAACTTTTGGAGCTTAGCTTCATTTACTTATCTGTAATCGCAGAGATAACAAAGGTTGGCAAACATTATGCTGAATGATTCAGTGTAAATACTGTAGCACCAAACTAACGGAGAGACACTCTTGGTAAAGATGGTAAAAAGGCCGTTATCTTTTTCTCATATTCTGAGCCAAAAACCTTAACTTCAGTGGCAACGAGATGCTGTTCACAAGCGTACACTGGGACCTGTAAATTTTGGTTTGTAATTTAAGCTTTTCATCGACCTTCTCAACAATAAAATGATGAATATATCCCTCCAATGCGTAGTTTAGGCCCTTTTGGTTACTTGTCAATGACATCTGATCGTTATGTCTCCAAAAATCATCAATTGCCTCCTGCGAAATGCCGTGTACTGTGACACCTGCTATAGCGCTGTCACTGAATGTTGATAGTTTGTGCTTAGCCATAGGTAAATTCAGTTGGAAGAAAATAGTTCCTACATGAAACTGCTCACAGCAAGGTCTGTGGATTATCTTGAGTAACCAGGTCATGATTTCTGGAAAGAGACATTGCTGCTGAGTTTTTCAAATGTAACTTTTGACCCTTTGAGCACCACAAGCTGAGTGCCATCTAGTTTTATTATATTGGAGAGAAGGCAGACATCTCTACGGCTGATATCTCCAAACACTAAGTGAGGTGTGTATATATATATATATATATATATATGTGAAATTAGGTCCTCACCCTCTCGTGACAAAGCTTCCAGGATGCTGCGGCAGGCTGTGGCCAGGTCAGCGATGGACTGCCACTCCTCTTCAGTCGAATCGGTCGTCTCTGAGAGAACTGGGAGAGAAAGAGGTCGAGATTGATCACGCTTTGTTATGGGACAATACAGCAGAACAGGGGGACTGCAGACGTTTGAGCAGCAGTCCTACAGTAACAAAGAGCCACCACTGGGGGATGCTGCTGTGTTAATGCTGGTCAGATTGAGGGCCAGAATACAGAGGAGGAAATGTTATGTATTTAATAATGCCTGCAGGTTTCACTGAATGTTTTTGGCCTGGTAAGATCTGCTTGACAATATGGAATTTAAGGCAGCATATTACAATACAAAAAATAAAAGTAAAGATGTAAGACAATGACCTAATTATAATTTAACATAATAGAATTTTGGTAAATAATTGCATGCAACATTTTTAAAAATTTAAAAAAAAAAAATGTTCACATGCTACAATTCTTCTTTTTTAAGTTCTATTAAGGCCCTGAATTTTACCCTTTTGTTTTAAAGTTGTGATGCACTTCAACAGACTTCCTGTGAAAGAACGTGATGTGAAACAATCAGAGGCTTCAGAGGCCGCCCCCGCACACACACACACACACACTCACACACACACACACACACACACACACACACACACAAAAATCAGAGAATCAGATGAGGGGATGAGCAAGTGTGTTCTTATGGCGGCTAAATGATGAGTCTCATTGTCTCAGCGGAGGCAGAGCAGATGGTGTAAGAGGGGCTCCTTGATTTGGGGCTGCCTAAAAACTCCACCCCTCCCACTACCCATCTGTCCCCCTTTTATCCCAGCCCTGGCAGGGGGTGGCAGCAGAGCAGGGGTGATATTAGATTAGCGGGATAGGGGGCAGCGTGGATGAAAGAGGAGGGACAAAGGGGATGCAGTGGGGAGCAGAGGGAGGATAATGAAGAGAGGGGTTTAAGGCAGAAAAAATCTGGAAAAAAGGACTTTGAGGGCTCAAATCAGGCAGAGATGATTTGCAAACATGTGTAATTGTTCCATTTTTGGCATCACTTGAGCAGTCGTGTCAGCTGTTGTGTCTGAGAAGGGAGCTTTGTTTTGAGTCTATGATCAGGGTCATAATACCTCTTTGTGCTCTTTGTCTCCTAATTCATTAACACGCATTTATTTTTTATTAAACATGCTGTCATTCCTTCTGTTAACGGATTATAAATATATTATTAATATTAAAATAATGAATTTAAATTGTAAAAAAAGAAAAATAGCAGGAATAGTGAAGTACTTACTCTTGGTGATGGAGTTATGAAGACTGAGGGCTCGTGAATTTCTTTCAGCTCGGTCTACACATGACAACCGGGAAGACGAGTCACTCACCGAAGCTTTGTCATCGCCAAACTCGGCGCCCATGAACTGAAGACATAGGAGATAGAAGGGAAACGACACTGTCAGAGAGGAGATGGAGCGCTGGGAGAGAAACCACTCAGATGTCCTCTCGTCTCAGCCTGTCACCTGTTCGTCCTCCAGGGGAACCTTGGGTTTGACAGCCAGGATCAGATCAGGTGTGGCGTCTCTCAGCTCGCCGATGTTCTCGTAGATGTGGCGTTCCCCCTTCAGCCCCACGTTGTCGTACACGTGCCTGTCCACCGGGCAGGGAGGGAGAGATGTGGTGATGATGGAGGTGGTGGTGGGGGGGAAAAAAACACAAAGCAAATCTGCTGTTGATGCTTCATGACATTTTTTTTTATCCAATCCAGAGGTCAAATCAGAAACTGGAGCACTTAGACAAGTAATCTCCAGCATGGCACAGATTTAGGCCTGATTGATGTTTGCTCTCCTGCTCTCACAAAATCATCTATCAAAAATATCAGATCTGATGCGGTTTCGGTGAAATAATTCAGTTCTGCTTTACGTGACAATAAAAACAGTCAAATTAATTTTGGTGAACGGCAGAGTTTAATATCATCCTCATGAATATTTTTCCTTTATGTGTAATTTCCTCTTCAATCTGTCGTGGCTTTTTAGAGTTCTTGTGGTGAAATGTTGTGGTTTGCTTCAAATTATTTGTCAGGCGGACACATACATGTCCTCCTGCCTTTACATATGTGTTTTTCTCTCTACTTAGAGAAAATTTTCATGTGACTGTGGGACCTTGACACTCAAGAAGATGAGCAAATAGTGCACAGTGTAAACCATAATATAAGTGACTGTTTAGGGGAAACAAATGCACTTTCATGTTGCCATTTACTTTACTTGCCATCAATTTAAATGGTGTGGAAACAGTGGCACCCTCGGAATGTTTTCATAGGTTTGACCAGATGGGTCCACTCACTGACAATCTTGGGGTGGCACACCAAAACCAAAAGCCATCACTGAATTTCAGGAATTTGATTATGCTGTTGTTGTATAAGGGCTAATTGAAAACAACACGGAGAGTTAAAGAATCGCCTACTGATATACTTTGTTTTCTAATTTTACAGTTAAGATTATGAATTATCTGATGTGTATAAACTAACACCGGTACAGTTTTGAGCTCCACAACATTCCTTTTTTAATGTGTTATGTATTTGTGTGTGTTTGGCAATTCATTGCTGGTTGTCCAAATATCCAGCTTTAATTTGAAGGAGCACATTGATTGTAAAGAATACGGCTGCACAATTTATCTAAAATTTACCTCCATCGGGATATCAAAATGTGCAGTAAAGGTATCACAAAAGTCAGCTTGAACTCCAATAAACAAATATTTACACGTGCTACACATTCACACCCTGCATTTGAGTATATTCAGCCAAACTGATGGAGCCCCGCTGCCCTAGATGCCCGGATGTAGATGGAAGGGAGTGACTGTGAACAACCAGAAACAGTGGTGTCGGGTGACTTTACCAGTTTTGAAAGTACTTCTCACGTCACAGAAACCACTAAGAGTGAAACTTGTGTTTTGGATGTCATTATCATACTGCCGGTGATGTGTTTGTGTTTTGTTCTGGTACTCTGCACAGATCTGACACCTTTCTGCCCGCCCACCTGCTCTCATCCTCGGCTGTCTGAAGCTCAGTGCCACCGCCATTTCCTGGTAAACGTGGCAGGGCATCACGGAGTCCCCGGGGACTGCCGGTAGATAATAACCTTGTATTTTAAGGTTCATAAAATACACCCCAATTCAGAAATATGTAGGATATGCCTATAGACATTACTGTTATCTTTCACTCATGTCAGCGACGATGGTTCTTTACCGTCCAGGGGAAGCTCCTTGGTTTTTCCCAATAATGCTATATTGTAATAATGTGATTGTGCTACTGATCAATACTGTACTGACTCGTGTTAATGATGAGCCAACGATGTTTAACTTTCCAGGGGAGACACTGTGTTGAAAAAATATTTTCACCAGCAGCCGCCATATTCTTATGGTACATATCATATATCTCATGCAAAACCAGTTTTATTGTAGTTTCCCTTTTTTTTATAGTCCCAATCAGTGAAAAGAAAACAGTCTGTATATAAAGAAACATATACAGTCTGTGGTTGGTAAATAAAGCTTTCAGATTTGAGATTTTATCTCACTTTCAGATCTATTGTCAACATGCATGGAAGGGGTGCAGTTGTATCAGGGGGCAATGGCCCAACCCCCTGGTCCCCTCTTGGAAGCGCCACTGTCTGGAAATCCATTGTCATTTTAACTTTTTACTACTGAGTTGAAGATCTGCTGCACAACCCTCCAAACAGTTACACGCCAGGGTTTAAAAAAAGGGCAAAAAAAAAAGCATTAAAATTGAAAAAGGAGCATCTCAGTGACTTCTCTAATGTGAAACATAAAACGTTTGCATTAATCTAACACAGCTCAGTGAAGCAGAGTGACACATGGCTCGGTGTCCTCTCACCGTGCCCTGTCCTTTGCTGGAAAAGTGACGCACTGACTCTGAGATTAAATTGTGATGAGTCAGCTTCTGTTTGAAGATATTTTCGGCCATGTCGGATGATTTAAGAGCCCTTTTACCTGATGATCTCCCCGTCTGCAGATGTAATGAGTAAGACCTCACAAAGGAGCATTTCCTCTTGTTTAAATCATCTCTCTCTGTGCAGTGCCCACATATCACTCATACGTCAGGCTGTGGCGACTTGAATGAAAAGTGACATCAGCTTTAGTAACACTCACCCATCACACGTGTCCCTGTAGGACGGCTGTCTCTCCAAAGAGCAGCTGCGTGTGAGCTGCGAGCCGCTGCTCTCCTGGTTCTGATTGGCTGGTTGGTCCTGCAGTGAAGTGGCCCGTAACAACGGTAAGCTGGGCGGCGTGAGGAGCGAGCCGTGACTTCTCTCGCTTTGCCCTTTATCACACGACTGCCCTTCGCCCTCCTCGGCCTCCACCTGCACCTCTGTTATGTCCGCTTCATTAACCCCACCCGCCTTCAGCTTGTCCTCCTTCGCTTCCTCCGGCTGCTCCTCCTGCTCCTCTTCTTCTTCCCTCTCATCCAGCACCCAGGCCTCTCCAGACTGATCCTCGCCGGGTTTGCACTCCACATCCTTGATGGCTTTCTGGTACAGCTCGGAGAAACTTCTGCAGAATGTAAAACAACAACATACTTGGTGAGAAGAAAGCCATCACACCTCTCTTCTCCGTCCAGCTTCTTATCGCACTTCTGAGTCATATATTAATCTCGAAGCCAAAATAACAGATGAAATAGAAAGAAAAGTGCTATATTTGTCTATTATTGTCCTTTGAAATCAAGAATTATGACATCTTGGTGGCATTTGTGCTTTGTTGCCACAGAACAAGCATTTCAGGACTGAAATATAAATAAACCAGTGGGATTCTCTGAGGATGCTTCTGCTGCCACTTTTGAAATGATGCTCTAAAGTGCAGAGCTGCAGAGGTGTCCAGTTAAATACTGGTTTTATTTATTCTAACCATCCTGTCTGCAGCTGTCCCTGCCCTCTCCCTGACTTCAGCTGAGTGGAAAGTGTGCTGTTAACAGTTGGACAGCCTGTGCCAGTGTGATTAAAGATCATTAGAGGGATTGATTGGTTGTTAGCCAGCTGGTGTGACACTGACTGCAGGCCGTCATCAACAGCAGAGTAAGCTGTGACCCCACAGTGGCACCTCTCTTGTTTTCCTGAACCGACTTGTCCCACTGACCCCCTCCTCCTTATTTACAGTCAGCCTCTCTCTCACACCCTCACTGGGACTACTCTCTGCTTTCTGGAGCACGCTTTATACCCACGAGCCCCCTCTCCAGTCTTTCCTTGTGTCTGTTGACCCCAAAAGTGCCCTTGTTAGTGCTTTCTCTTCCTCCCTATCCTCCTCCATCTCATATCTGCAGCCTCACCCACCTGCGAGGCTTGCCGTTCTCATCCGGCGGGATGACAGTGATGTGGATCTTGTGCGCAGTGCGGAGCAGCCTGGTCCTCTCCTCAGGGCTCAGGTGAACAAGCGAGTGTCCGCACAGCCGCACTACACGAGCCCACAGCTGCAGGCCTCCACTCTCGGCGTAACAGAACCGCTGCAGCTCCGTCACAAAGCCCTCCTCGTTCATGAGGAAGCCGGGCTGCCCGACTCCATCTCTCAGGGGGGTGACCTCTAGAGCCTCACAGCCCCGCGTCACCAGCTGCAGACGAGCAGAACAAGATGAATGAATCAGAAAGACAGAGACCGCCCACTGCAAAATCTAAAACCCGGACACAATCACCCACCTCTAGCCTCTGCACCACCTCTCGGATATCCTCCGCCTGGCTCTCCATCACACTGATTGACACCGACTCCCCACGCTCGTAGAAGATATCCAAACAGGGCCCCCCCTCCTTAGTCTCTGTCACTGCCTTCCAGCCGATGACATCTCGACAGGAGCAGTTAAACACCACCCTGCGTGTGCACCTCTCAATGAGCACCACCGACTCGGCCGACACCCCGAGCAGACAGGGGAGCCTGTGCTCTCCCACCTCACCATCATCTCCACTGTTGACCACCACAGCCCACACCAGCGCCCCTGCACTGTGCAGCTCGGCCCCTTTGGCACCCTTCAGCTTGTCTTTGCGCTTGCCTCCCAGAGAGAGCAGAGGGAACTTGGTGGAGGAGTCGATGGGCGTGGTGGTCACATAGTTTTCAGCCAGGTCCTTCAGGTATTCCTGTCGTGTGCGGGTGGCCATGGAGCGAAACTTCTCTGACTTCTCTGCAGCGTTTTCAGCATTCACTGCCTTCGCCAGGAGGAAGTCTCTAAAGGCAGGTGAGCGAGGGAATCGGGCGCCCTTGGGGAACAGTGGGCCAAATAATGGCATGTCTTTAGAGCGTGTCACAGCCACCCTGAGAAGGGGAGAGAAAAAATAGGAATGACAGAGTAAGAGAGAGGTTGCAGCACAAACATTCGATCTACGTCTTGTTTTTCAGCGCTTGACTGTTGTGTAGTGCTCTCCAGAATATTTACACTGAGTCTGCGGCAGTGGGGCACAGATTTATTTCCGACTACTATGATGTACTCTAGCCACAAATTTATTTTCTCAAGAGATTTCAGCCTGTAAAAGGAGGGTAAGATCTTTTTTTGTGGGTGAAAAGATCTATTTATTTTCCACTAAATGTCTGAGTATATTTTGAACAGAGTGTAAGCGATAGGATCGAGTCAGACCTGTAATAGGTGTTGTCAGTGCAGGGCTCATGGACCTGAACGATGATGAAGACATGCTGGAAATGGGAGCGGATGGACTTTGGAGTGAAGGGCAGGGCGCCTGGCTCCTGGAACACGATCGTCACGATGTCGTTACCAATGTGACGCTTCCTCAGCAGCTGGCGAAGCAAAACAGAGACAGAGAGATTTTATTAAACAAGCAGGTGAGTCTTTATAGTGAACTAAGATTAGAACAAGCCACTTACTTGTCAACTCTTTTAAATGATTTCATTTTAATGTTTTGTTAGTTTGGATATAATTTTATTGTTAGATGATGTAACTACATTATTTACCGTATGCAGTCATACGATGCCCAACACTCCCTTTTAATTTCTCTCCTAATAAATAGATGGTGCTACATCTACTGTCTACACAGGTATTGAATTGTGACACTCTGGTGAACTGTGACATTCGTGTGGATTGCTGTATTACTGAGATTTATTCCACCAGGACCGTTTTAGGGTATATTGGCCAAATCTTTTGTTACTGGACAATAGTGATGTATGTATTTATATTAAGTTGTGCATAAAAAGCTTTGATATAGGCCTATATGATGGGGGATTTGTGGGGAGCAGGGGCGTAGCACAGAATTCTGGGCCCTGTGCATAAGCAGCGTTTGATCCATCTCTCTCTCACACACCTTTTGATTTTTTTTTAATACAGTCAGTTTCCTATCTTTCCATTTCCTTTCCTTTCTTTCTTTTTTTTGGGAGCCCTGATTTCCCTCTCTTGGGGAAAGACATGACAGTGTACGTTTGGGCTCCAGCAGCATAAGCAGTCACTCAGTCAGCTCTAGAGATGAATCCTAGTGCAGGGGCAGACTAACCATTTTGCACCTTTAAGGGATGAGAGGGGCCTCAGAGAGCTTCCACTCTTTTTATAAAAAGTTTAGTCTTTAATCAACCGATTTATTCCACCTATTTAATGTAGTTTAGGCGCTAATAAAACCAAACTTTGCATTCCAGGCTTTTTCCAGGTCCCCCCTCCCTTTGGCGCCTTAGTTAATCAGTCCCACTTTCCCCCCATTGTGATGCCCATGGTGGGGAGATTCATTCAATTGGTAATGCTAGCTGTCTAGAATTAGCCAACATTTTTAGAAAGCTTGGTGAAGGGAGAGGTGCTAAAATAAAAACACTTAGCCTGATAAAACGGGTGTATGTTTTTAAGATAATCTGTTAAAAGGCAGGCCTGGGATTTTAGTTTGTTTAGTTAGTAAAGATAGTTTGTTTTGAGTTTGTCTCAGACAGGGGGCATCTTGCCCTGACAGTGGGGCAAGAAACAATAGAAGACAACGCCTTTATTGTCGTTGTACTGCTTACAACAAAAATAGGTGATTCTCTAATTTGGTGCACAAGCTATTAAACACAAAAACAAATAATAAATAAGATAAATAATAATTTAAATGTATAAAAATGTGGGGGAAAAATGGCGGGGGGGGGGGTTAATAACAACATTTTGGATAGGTGGAAGAAATAAATATTATCAGTACCATACTGCACATGTATACGTGGCAGTTTAGATGAGTCTCTCTGTGCTTATTCGAGTTCATTGTGTGTATGGCCCTGGGGAAGAAACTGTCACACTGTTGGGAGACATGGTCCTTTGCGATATTCATTTTTGTGCAACAAAATTGGCTACACCACCAATTTATTTCTCCCAACAGTGTGTTGGTTCATGCATCATCATCCTGTACATGCTAAAATCACATCCAATACTTAGCCTATGTATCTTATCTGGATACAGACTATATAGGAGAGTAGTTTCCAAGGCAACAACCAATGTGTATCCAAATAAATGAAATGATAAAAATAAATGCTGCCAAACAAAACAAGGCTAACTTGTTAAAAACAGTAGAAGCTGAGTGAAATGAAAAAATAATAACAATAAGCTGCTGTAAGTATTCTCTAAAATAAACCTGCATGGCCATGCTGCGCTTGGTAAATTGCAGAACTTTGTAACTTAAAGTTCATTGATTGTGCATTAAGAAACTTTTTATGACTGAAAAGATACCACTTCCTTCAAAAAATAAATTGATCTGAAACTAGAGTAAAAAAACAATCCAGATATAAAGACATCCGAAGCTCTTGCAGCCAAAAAGTCGACAGTTAATAGAGGAATGTCCGGGGCTTCGTCACCACAACGTTTTGTTTTATTTAAACCTTTAATCTATATTAGCATGTCATGTCCAGTCTCTTTGTAGGCAACAGCAAACAGGCTTAAACTGCAGACTGCATATAAAGAACCGACAGTCAGCCGAACGGGAAGCCTGGCTGCGAGGCGACAGTGAATACCTTCATGGTGGGAGTGAACACTGGGGGGCAGGATTTTTATGTCATGCTTGTTGCGGAGTACAGAGGCTTTTTCTAAAGCATTTACCAAAGCATGACAGTCTGAACAGAGATGGGTAATGAAGGTTGTACCGAGACTGATGCAATTTCTTTTACGGATAGAGGTGAAACGTTTGAAGAAAAATCTCATTCTGTGAATTCCAACAGATGGGGAAAAAGTATTCTGCAACACAAAAGGCAGCAGAGGAAATCGTGTGTCAGATCTCTGTTGTTATTATACATATATGGGTTTGATTTTTACCTGTTGTGTGTTGTTGGCTGTGTACGGCAGCATGGTGGACACATGAAACATAATCTCATAGTCCTGGTAGCGCGTGTAGAGGGAGTGTGTCCCTGTTGAGTCCGCTACAAAGGCAAAAGACACACAGAAACACACACAGAAACACAAAGAGATAGCCAGATAGGGATTTAGCAAAATCAGTCAACGTCTCTGAATGAAAGACTAAACTCAAACTGTCACAGTCACCGTGAAATCTGTCCCATTTGCTCTTCCTTGCCGCTCACTGAGGGGAAAACAGCTCCAAGATAATCAGCAGTGACTATGCTATTTTGCAGGCATTACTCAGATTACATGTGGCCAGATAGGAGTTATCTTAGGCTTTCAGTGGTGCACTGATGCCCTTCGGATAATGGCCCTGCGACAAGGTGAGATACAGCCAATAGATGGAGATGTAGTGCGTTATTTGTTTTTTTCAGCTTACTCTTGTTGTCCAGCTGGGCTCGATATTTCTCCCAGCCCTTCAGCCGCACGCGCTCCCCAAGCAGGTCCAGGAACTCCTCAAACGCCGGCCCCGAGCTCTCGTTGTTGTACATGTCTTCCTCTGAGCTCTGCCCGGCCCGGCAGTACATCACCCCAACCTTTCGCTGGAAATTCAGCTACATTAGAAAACAGAGAAGTGCAGAGTTTATAATTAGCCTGCCAAGACCTTTCATCTCATGGTGGATACTGATCAGTTGACATCTTAGTACAGTTCACAAAGCTTGCATGAAAAATCTTCTGTTGATAAATGTTAAACACCTGCACAGCACGCATTCCACTATCAAAACTCCCAATTCCTGTCATCTTTTATGGCAAAGTTCAGGCTGCACAAAGCTTCAAACATTTCGTCAAAGTTCCTTCTCTGAAGCAGTTAACCTCAAAGGGAGAGATAGTGGCTATCTGGTGTGTGGGTTTAAATTTTCAGTGACTTCTGCAATAAAATGTAAAGGGTCATAAAAGTAAAGTTTCTATTCATGTGACAGGGCTTAAATGTATGCAGGATTTTCCGAAAAATACAATGCATGGACTCATACAAAGTAACCCCCCCTCAGTTATCACTTATGACCCATTAGAAGTGTGGGGCACTGTGTTTATCTGTAGAGACTCTGCCTCCTGTCTGTATTTTGACGCGTCCAGGATGTTTCTGGATGTGTAGCTCCCACCAAACAACAGCACACAGGTGAGGTCGGGACTTTATAAAAAGGTAGTGACCAGGTGCCAGACAGAAAGCAGCACACATCCAAAAGAAAGATATATAAATTGTGTAAATAAAAAATGCAAATATGCGAAATAATAATGGGCAAAACATCAAGCCGAGATAGCTTGTTCCAAAACACGTGTGAATTAGGGAAGTTTTGCCATGACAACAAATGTAATGTTGGTATTGCAGCGCCTGGAGCAGCTACATGACCCACCCACCAGCTATATGATTCACCCAGTGAATCATATAGCTGGTCAGTTCATCCGATCAATGCATGATCAGGCCCTTTGCCCTATGGTATGTTAACTTTTAGCTGGCTATGAAATGTTAGATTGAAGATTGAAGGAGAGGCGGTTAAGGTTAAGGTAAGGTTAAAGTCTCATTACTGATAAGGGTGTTACGTTTTCGTGTATATTGAATTATAATGTTATCATTTCTACATCATGCTGTAGCAGGGATCCAATAACGGTCCTGTTGTGGCAAGGTTCAAATAACTGATTGTGTTGGTGGGGCTGTCTTATGCTGGTGTCTCCAATAGAGTGGTGCAGGAATGAGTCCTAAAACGCTGAAGTGAGTTAGCATTTTAGCACTCCTGTGGTTCCCTCATCTTGAAGTCTATGGGTGTTTTGAATGGGTTTTTGGTTGGATGTTTGAAATAAAATCTGTGGTTCACACAAGCTTAAGAGACTTTCACGTTTTGTTCCACAACATCAAATACATCAATAAATACCACACTTGGAAATTTCGCCTTTACTCGTCTTTAAAAAGACAGTTGTTAACAAGTGGCTAAATGAGACTATAGAGCATCATCATGCCGAGCACGGCTTTACAGCCTCGTTGTGGTGACAACAATGAAGTCACGCAATCATGATGTAGTTCTTTTATAGCTTAACGCTAGCTTTTTACTTCTGGTGATTGCAGTTACTGTATGCTTTAAAAAACATTTTTTTTAATTTAACCTTTATTTAACCAGGCAAGTCATTAAGAACAAATTCTTATTTACAAATCATGTTCATTTGTGAAGATTATCCTGCTGAACAAAACATGGAGGTATCATAAACTTTTGTTTGCCACAGATCTTATTTTCTGCAATATTTCAATGGAAAAATCCCATTGGCTTTTTGTTGAGGGAACCAGGGCAATGTTAACTTGTGTTGGCCTACAAATAAATGTCATCCCTCAGCACTCCTGCAGTCTTTATAGCGCCCAACCGGTTTAATGCAAAATAGCACTAGACAAACATAGCTGCTGTACCACATGGTGAGTGAACAGTCAGCACAGTGGTAGAGGTAGTTGAGAGAGGAGTAAACAGATATAATAACTGCACTTTCACATCTAAACACACCAGACTGATCACTGCGGAGGTGCTGACTTCAGAACGTCAGCTTTTCAAATTTTTTTTTATTTTTTTTTTTTTATGCCTGACCTTTGAAAAAGAGCTTTTTGCTGCTATTTGATATCCGATGTACTGAGAAGCTTTCTGTCTGACACATGCAGCAGTCTTTGGTGTCAGCAGACATAGCCTTACTCACCCCCTGCTCGTCCAGCTTCAGCAGGGTGTCTCGGACCTTGGGGGAGTTTGAGGCCAAGCGGAGGCAGTGCAGGTTCAGCTCAGGCATGATGAACTCCAGTAGCCTCTTGGGAGACAAGCCCCTAGGGGTCGTGTGACGAGCAGCAGAAGGCACGGACTCCTCCAAGATGGAACCTCGCAGTGTCTTCATCTGAGGGGACGATTCACAGTCATCACATCCAGTCAAATCAATTTTGCACACACTGAACTTGAGGAGGGCTTCGAGAAGAGGAAAGTGCCGGGTTACCTCTGTGGTGCGAAAGATGATTCTGTAATTGTACTGAGCTCCGCTGGATCCTTCCTTCTCCTCTCGACGGAAACTGATGGCCACTGGACCGAGGCGATCATCCATGCCGAAGAAATTCTGGTGTTCTGTGATGACAATACAGTCACATAAATACAACTGTGACAGTCTTAGGGTTAAAATATGAGGACTGTATGAAAATTATTAGGGTGGAAAGGGGGCTGAATGGTATTATTTTCTTTATACTCTCACTTTAACTGCAATACCCTCCATCTAACATATCAAAACAACATATTAATGGCAAAAAAGCACATATGCCTGACCTACCCCTCCTCCCTAATGACCGTTGCACAGCCCCTAAATAATAAGATGATATATCTGAAAATGTATACCCTGACAAAGACGTGTTCAGAGATGAAAAGTGATTCACGACTTACAAGCAACACAATCTGCTTTCACATTTTGCTGAGCTGGAGTTCTATCTCAATTCATGTATTCGGCCACAGAAATAGCCGACAACGTAGGTTGTACCTACCCAAATATGTGCCCACAGTATATATAGGAGAGGTATGTTATATTCTGACAGGGCATTCTTTTATCAGGCTCCACCCACTGTACCCACAGAGTCAAGTAGGAGCAGAGCCTGCGTGAGATAGAACAAAGGTTACGATAAAGTAACCCTAGTTCTATTAGCACGGGCGGCTCCCTCTACCTAGGGGCCCTGTTGCTCCTGCACTGCTTGCTGAAGAAGGTGTAGGATGCGGAGATCATTATGTGTGCCCTATATATACTGTGGGATCTGCATGTATTTGGGAAGGCACATCCTGATTTGCCAGCTTGTTTGTGCAGATTTCAGCTGGCGAATGGGTGTTCGTGATTGGGGAAGAGTGTTACCCATATAGTCCAGTAGATGGCAGAACCTTTGCAAATAGAACTTGGGTTACAATACCGTAACCTTTGACTAAACAGAATTGGTAAGAATTGAAGTTGACTTGCACTGCACGTACCTTTCATGTAGAAATATTTGCGATAGTAATGGGCTCCCAGATCTGCATGCTCTATAAAGTAGTTGCTCTTGCCCTGCTGTTGGACGTTACTCTCTCTGGGCTCCTCCAGGACTGACACTGCATCATTGGGTGTTCGCAGGCTTGACCAGAGTCCCCGCCTCCCCTGGGATCGACCGAGACCCACCTGCTCCTCTCCCCCTGTCTCATTGCGGAAGTGGGGGCAGCTGAGAAGGAGCTCGTTATCGTTGCCGTCACCTTCGTCCAGCAGCGACTGCTCGGCCTCATCCGCATTCCCGCCGTTACCTCCACTGCCCTGTGCTGGTGAGGACGGGGAGGCTTGGGAGAGGGGGCGAAGCTGGGAGGCGGCTGAAGCCCCTGAGGTGATATTCTTTTTCCGTCCAATGCTGTCCCTGTTTGTGGCCGCCTCGGTGAGGTCAAACAGGATGCTCTGAACATCGTAGTGGGCAAAGTTCCTCACCCAGGCCCCACCCCCGATGTTGTCATATGGACCTGGTTGAGGGATCTGAGGGGGTTTGGTTTTCTTACTTAGACCTTCAGGCTTCGGCGGCTTTGCAGGTTTTGGGGAGTCCCCTACAGAAACAGACAAACCCCGAAAGAATCCATCAGGCTCTGGAGGGTTGCCCTGAAGTCCTAAAAGTAGGAAAGGGTCTTTGAAGCGGAGGGCATTTGGACTCAGGGGCCCCTGGTCGTCTGTGCTCGGCTCCTGGGCTTGAGTCTGTCTCTCCAGCGAGGACAGGCTGCCATATTCCCTGTGTAGCAGCACACCCCCATCCCCCTGAGCCCCCGCACCCACCTTCTCACCAACCGCCCGGACTGCTTTCCCACCTGCCTTCCCGGAGGAGTCCAAGTCTCCTAAGGTTACATCGCTGTTACTTCTCTGCATGATGTGGCCCCGGCCCACCGACCTCAGCGTCAGCCCCACACGGCTGGGAGTGAGGCTGTCTCCATCAGCTCCATCAGCCTCCCTCCTTGGCGGCCACTCCACCACACCTGCTTCCCGTTTAGGGTCAAAGTTGACGGTGGCAATAGGCGGCCGCATGTTCTGACGGCGAAACTTGCGGATGAAGAGGTCATCTGACTGCATGGTGCCTGAGAAACCGACTCCAGTCCAATAATCTTTTCTCCACTCTGGTCCAGAGCTTTCTGCTCTCCCTGTTAAATTTCTGTCCTGGTCTCTATGATGCTGGTGTGAAACGAGAGCTCTGTGTGCAAAGATGATAAACTCCTCTGAGTGAAAGCAACAAATACAGTCCTCATTCACACCACTTAAGGTGTTTGAAATTTATCAACCCTTGGGCTCTCATAGATGTGTCTGTGAGGTGCCACACTCTGTTACCACAAGTCAACAAGTTCTTAAGTGTAAATGAAGAAGACTGAGGAGAATATGCAGCTGTGTCTCGCTGCAGGGGTCTGTCCAGGTGTGCAGATGTGTGTTTGGATGGTGGTCCTTTCTGCGGAGTAAGGATGAGAGGATCATCACTGGAGCTCGAGTCCTCTGTGCAGGAGAGGCTCTGTCTCTATCAACCCCTCTAACATGGCGTCCAGTCGTCTGCACTCTTCAGTGCCTGCTGCTTCCCTTTTGGTCTGCTCCACTCGCCACCTGTAGAAAAAAAAAGAGAAAGAAATGTCTTTTTTTAACCTCATCGTTCACCCACACTGCTGCTATCTTAATCGACAGCTTAATATTCAACCCATAGCAGCTTGTCAGTGAGTGCACAGAAACACTTTGTGGAGGAGAATGGCTTTGATAAACAAGTATTGAATTCCAACAATAAAGCAGCAAGCAGGTCTGACGTGCAGTTTATTGTTGAGTAATGCCTTGTACCTCTGTTTTCTTTCGTTATTATTCTTTCCTTTACACACTTTCCGTTCCAAAGTTTCCCTAAATAGTTCCATAGCAGACTTAATGCTCAGCACATCCACCCTGCACACGCTCACAATAGACAGTATTAACACAGGGGAGGGGGCCTTCCTGGCTCGCTGACACTCTGCCAACATACGAGAAATAAGTGTTAACTGTCTCTCACCCCCACATACGTTCATGCACAAACAGACACAGTTTTGCTAGTTCACTCTCTCTCACCAGTATTTAAAAGAGCATATAAATAATAGCAACAGAAACATTATCATGATCTACGGATATAGCATTTTGGAACAGCTGTTATTATTCTCGCTAGGTCAACAAAGAGGTTAAGAGTCATATAAAGGCGACAGTTTTGTGCAAACCGTATGAAGTGGTGTGCTTCCCTTTTTCAAGTCCCGATACAATTCATCATCTTACAATTTGATTGCAACTTACCAACAAAGGTACAGATCGGCCAGTTTCTGTCATCATTTGTCACAGTTGCCCTGTCTTTGACCAAACTGACGTCAATCATCTCAAGCCGAAACCTTTTGTCGCTCTCAATAAGGTATGAGGCTTCTTCCTGTCTAGCTTTTTTCACATGCATCTCCTCGCTCTTGCTTGCAGCCTAAAGAGCAGGTGCAGTGGTGCAGAGCTGCTACCAGAAAGGCTTCACACATGCACACACACACACATACACACACACACATGAAAATGAGTAAAGTGAGGAAGTCACAAGAAATCTTTGTTTCCCTTCCTTGCCTGCTCTCACACTCTCCCTATTTCCTCGCGGTACGAGAATTTATCAGAAGACGTTTCCATTTCGCTGTGAAAAGCCTTTAAAAAGCTGTAAACAAAATATGGAAGTTGAGCAACTGTTATCAGAGATTATCAGTGGTTTCAGCAGTGCGTCGAGATATGCTAATGCGCGTTGAGGTGCTCTTATACACTTATATCATCTCGAAGACATTTGGTGTCACTGGAGGGACTCACTGTTAGCAGGAAGTGTTGCTGACTGCAGATTTAGCTTCTCTCAAAGGGTTTTGTGAACACTGAAGTGGATCACGCCTGCACTTCAAAAAGAGGAAAAACAAGGCTTTTACTAGGCTTTGTAACAAGTTATTGTTTCGTATTGTCTGCTGCAGCATTTGATCACTTTCAGCATTGTCTAGAGCCTGTTTTCTCATTATAGTCAGTACGGTAATAGTGGTGTTGGACGTCAGAGTAGAGAACCGCAGACATCCAAGTTTTTGTTTTGGAGTACTAAAAAATGCATGAATGCTTTTGTTGCATATAAACTATCATCTGAAGCTGCAACTTCTTACTTGTTTTCTTTAAAATACCAACCATCAGAGCTGTGAGACATTAATACTTTAAAGTCTCCATAGAATGGGCAAACATGAATATGTTGGAAGGGCACTGTTTTCTCAATCATGTTGAGCTTTTAACCATTTAAATCAACAATAATATGAATTGCAGTTCTGTGGTGTTGCTCTGTTGGTGCAATGCTCCGACACAAACAGTCTTTCAGTCTACATTCCCCCCTGGCAGAGCGTGAGGCGCACAGCGTTTGGTAGAAAATGAACATGTATTGGGAGAAATATTCAAAATCCACATATATCTAAATGCTAATACAAGAGGGGACTGGAAAGGTGTGGTTAAATGACTGGAAACAGGCAGGATGCATGTTTATGTATGCAGGTCCATGGTCAGGATTGTAGAAATACTGAGTCTGAATTCCCCCCGTGCAAATACCCATTGAAAGGATGCACATTCTTTAAAATCCTATTTTTTATGTGTTGGTTTAAAAGTTAAATTATATTTTCTGTAATTCTGAAGCCATAAAGAATGATCTGCAGCACCAGGAATTTCACTCTGGTGGAGAAAGATGATAAGCTGTTATTTTAGTTTTTTGGCCTGCAGTGGTCAAATTAACAACACTGACTCAGAATCAGTCTTTAAGGAGCCGTATATGACATTCAAAACAGATCTATGATCCAGAGTCTGGGCCGGGATTGCCTGCAAATGGTTCTCAACATGTAGGTGGCTTAGCAGCTAATAGTGCTAACAGCCCTAACCATGCCAACAGTGCTGAAAGAAAAAATGGTGTTAATGTTGGGGGGAGGGGGAGGGGGGGGCATTAAGCTTCCATGTGGACACTGTCCGGACCATAGACTGTCAGAATAATGGACGTAGCTACCGGGACGTCACCTATTGGTTTGTGGACCATTTTAAAGCATTGGTTTTGGCATTTTAGCCATAGCTATCTTGTTTATTGGAGCCACAAGTGACCATATTTGGGCAAGAGGCTGGATCTGACTGAGAGGTCGAGGGCACTGTCAGCAGACAGCCTGTCACTCAAAGCAGGCCGCCCTTAATTATGCATAATTTAAGCCTTAATAAAACATAAATGGGTGAGTTATAAAAAAATAGCTGTTGAGGAATTAGGAGGAAATTAGCTTTTGAGACCAAAACCATTTTTACACCAGTCTGTAAATGTGTTTATGGGGGTCTAAGGGGATTGACTGGCCTCTGGAGCCAGCCTCAAGTGGCCGTTCAAAAAACTGCAGTTTTTGGCACTTCCATTTTGGCTTCATTTTTCAGCCTTAAAGGTTGCCACTTGACCGCAGTGCAGAGCAGTAGTGATAGTCTAGCCAGTGGGATACACACACAGAGATTCACATGTACTACTTGCACATGCAAATAGTGCTCCGTTATAATACTAACGTTTTGAATTATGTATACAGCACCTTTAAAATAATCAGTATGTGCAAGCGATACAGAGGAAATGACCTCAGTGACCTCAGTGGCAGCTCTGGCCCGGTGTGTATGCAGAATTAGTGATAGACAATTCCATATATGAATGGTTAGTGCTACAAATAGGCTGTTGTCATATATGATTGATCAATATTCGAAACATTGGACTACTGAATTACTTGAGGCTTCAATATGTTGTTCGCTTCAAATGATACAGAGATGCTGCAGAAGTGGAGTGATGAAAAATGTGATTTTTTTTTTTTTAACGCCTCTGATTGGTCCAGGCCCTGACGATTCAAGACATTTCCGGCCGTGTGCAGCTCCCCATCTGAAACACTGAGCACTGGGTCACATAGAGAAGCCTCTGTGCACCGTCTGTATGGTGCCAGGGCTGCTGACATTAAAACCCTGCTCATGTTTCTCTCTGGGAACCTGTGAATGTTCTCAAACATCATTACCCATGTGGGCACAAATGATGTTTGTCTACGCCTATCTGCAATCATTAGGTGCAGCATCATCTTCATGTTTCACAACGCCTTGAAAAGGTGTGAGCAATCAATTTTCTCCGCTGCCTTAAAGTGGGAGTGCAGATTATTGGCAGAAAGTTTGTTTTTCGAGAGAAAAAAAATCACAGATTTCCTTCATGTTGTTCCAACAACAAACTGAACTTCCAGGGTCGGCCAGAAACACTCCTGCTCTCCACCAACACAGAGCGCGGGTTGAACTTGGACACTTATCACTCACCGCCTTTGTACAAATCATATATTCCTGAGCTTCTTAAGACCCTAGACCCATGAATCTGTCCCTGTTTCCATAGCAACTTGTCTAGTGCCACCCTCTTTCGATGTGGTATCCAGTCCACCAGTGCTTTATTGTTTACTCTTCTCAGTGGGTGAAATGGCTCCACTTTTGCCAAACAACCCACGACTGCTGATATTTGTGTCAGTGACCTCTATCTTATTCCTCACAACAACAAGACAGCATGGACAAACGAGGCAGATATATTGTTTTGTCATGACTTAACTGTTTGCTTCTTAAACACAAGATGATGATGAAAAATCTTAGTACAGTATAAATGTTGCATCAGTCTTGATGGGTTTGGTTGTTGCAGGAAGAAGGTGGTAGGCAAATATAAATTAAAACTTAGTCTGGGCAGAGAGAAACAACATTTGTACTTCCCACAATCCAACTGGATGCTTTGCTTAAATTAAATGCGTGAGAAAAGGTGACACTCCATCAGGAAACATATTAGCATGTGTTTTTAGCCATGCTAGGAGGCTCTAGGGATGACAATGATGGTCTAATTAGTTTATGTTAGCATGCTAATGCACTAAACTACAATGTTGAACTTAGTGAACATTGTAACCTGCTTTACATCAGCATGTCATGCCACTGTGAGCATGTTAGCATTTAGCTAAAAGCACAGCTGTGCCTAAGGAAAGCCTCACGGAGCCACTAGCAACGCTGTAGACTCTTACTACTCTTGTTCATGTTTTAAATATGAACACAATGTATGCAGTACTGACTGTGTTAATTTACTGTGAAATCTTTTTTGATTCTTGTGATTTAATCTACTAATGTGTGGGGTAAAGTCAGGTAATACGTATGGGACGAATAAGGCTTTACATCTTGAGCTCTTTGAATATGTCAGTTATCAAACACATCATTGCATTATTGATACAAATGTGCTTGATTAGTCTGAGATAATTAGGATGGGCAAAGTGAAGAGTCAAAAAATCACTGGTTCCACAGCTTGCAAGGTAAGCCATGTGGCATAATGATATTCTATAGCCACATTCACACTGCCTCTTCAAAGTGGGAATTTCACGCTGCTATGCCGCCTCGCCATTCTGTGTAAAAAGTACAATCACAGAATGGAGGGACGGAGTTGTCTTGCCAAGGTCTAGATAAACAGGTCAGCCAGCAGGATGGGATCATGGGCTGCATGAGTGTCACGTTTTGATGGTGTGTTATGCGTGTGACCCACAAAGCAGCTGTTAGCAGTTAGCAGCTAACTCAGAGAAGGTGAACTGAAGCTGAAAATTGGAAAACACCAAGGTCCGGGAGCTCTTTACCCTTCAAGCAGAGGTGAGATCAGCCACCATATATTAGAGATAGGAAATGATTGTTATTGCCATGTTATGCCATTGTTACTGTTTATAAAGCGCCGTGATGCGTCTGTGTCACACTAGAGGCTGACGCTGTTGTGTAAAATGTCACGATCGTCATGCTTCTTTTGCTTCCACAATTCAGGCATGCTGGCTAAATTCACACACTGGAACGGAATGATGCTGCTGTCATTTGGTTCTGTGTAAAAATGCAAAGTCGGCATAAAGAAGGGACTTCGTAGCGGCCCTAAAGTGCGATCTCTGCTGTTAAAAGGGCTTAGATTGGTAATGAGAGAGCTGCAGTTAAAACAATAATTGTACAACAGAAACAGTTGATGAGCTGCATTTTGTTACCTTGTAATCAACACACTTTACTTTTTGTGGGAAATGGTTTTGAGTGAGTAGCCTACTTAATGCCTTGAGGTAAAATGGGACATTTTTTTGACGTGAAACCAGCATGTTTTTAGGCCACCAAGTGCCATAATGTCATGACCTATGCTAGAGTGTGCCAACCTGTCATAATAGAGCCATTTTTAGTATTTTTGTAACTTGAAAATGATGCAGCGAGTCCATGTCAGACAGCCACAACAGTCCAGAATCAAACATCATCAAGCGCACACACACAAGCACACACACATCCATTGCAGACAATATGGCACCAAGAAAACAGGCAGCAAAAGAACAGGGAAAGCATGGCAGAGAAGTTGGAGGATCTTTTTTTTATGAATAGTAAGGTTACAATAATGATTTAGTAAAATAATTACTGAACCAATAAATGGATTTAACCAGTTATAAAAACAAACAAACAAACAAACAAACCTGACTGTTCTATTTTACCTTATGAGCTGTCTGAAGTTACCTAAACAAGTCATCGGAGTGATCTTGATGTGTATGAACGTCCAAAGTTTCTAAAATATTTTACTTGGCAACATATTTTATTTATAGATATATAGCAGAGATACATACGTTCTAAGAGTAACACTTAGTCTAGTAGGTGTGGAAGTATTGATAGTCTTCTGAATTTCAGTTTTCTTGTTAATCTACCAAAAAGTGTCCTAAATTACCTTCCTCACACTAACCCCGTGCCAAGTACCAAAAGTCTTTCATATCTAACACAGCCAAGATAAGATTAGCAAAACTTTAAGCAATTAGCAAACTTTCTTTATTTCACACTTTGAAAAAAGTGACACCAGTGATATTAATTAGCTGCCTCAAAACCTTCTAACGTGCAAAATAAACTTTTAGCCCTAATTAGTTCCCGTGGCTTCTTAGTACCTGGTGCTAATCAAAAGTAAGCATAACACGCTTAAACACTGGTACTGAAAGAAAACCCTCTTAGAGGCCTTCATGTTCTCAGTTATTGCAATTTTCCTCCTAATTGGTAAGGAGTGAATAGCGAGTGGCTTTGAAGAGGAGCCGCGCAGAACTCGGATCACCGAGTTATTTGCATGATTCACATCTACATAATCTGTCTTGTGTTGCAGCCTCTATCTGGTACAGTGCTATTAAGTTATTTTTCATCCGTGTTTACCACTGTGTGAGCGTGATAAACACATTCCCTTTGAATCAGAATCAAGTACGGGAACAGAAGATGGTACTTCGTGGAAAGGAGCCAAATGTTTTAAAAGCAAGGCTAGAGATTTTCTTACCATTACTGATATGCAACGTCTTCAGTAAATCTTCACTAGTCCACACTTTGAAATACATATGACCACCACTTTGATGGTGACCTACCGTTGAAAAGAAACTGTCTTCTGTCTGTGTTACCGCTATAGAGAAGTGTGGGATATACCTTGCATATAAATACAAAGTGAAGAGGAACTGAAGTGTTCTGTCCCTGCCCCCCCTCCAGTTTCAATTTATTTGGGAACCCATTGTTGTATGCTCAGTAAATTTTAGCCTGCCAATTTAAATGTCACTGTACATCCTCCCAACACAGAAGCAGTGAAGCTTTGTTATTTAAACAACTACCTTTTGATACAAAAAAAAGCTACCCAGGAAAAAACCCACATAAATTATTGATAACCAGCTTAATGTTTTCCCAGGATATTTCAGGCTGAAAAGTCTTACGAGCTTGTATCAGTACGGCTTAAACCAAACCCTAATATGATCATAAATGGATCATTTCGTAATAGCAGGACTGACTGAGTGGCAATAAAAAAGAACTTAAGGATATTATAAAGGCTTGAGACAATAAACAGCAACGGGAAGCTCTTTTTTTCCAAAGCATTCAATACAGCTGATTGTACTCTGATTGTTAACGTGCACGGCTTTGGCTGTGATGATGCTGCATCTCGCCGGTTTAAATTGCTCCCATAAGAGGACACAATATTGTAACTTATTACTTTTGTCATGCTGAACTATAAAGGAACAATTGCAAACCTGAAGTCGTTTATTTCTTTTTTAAGCAACCTAAGATTAAAGATTAACTGTCATCATGGTGTAGTTGCACTCTCCTAACATGATTACAAGTACATAATGCCAAAACATAAAACAGTAAGTCACTGCTGATACACAGATAACTGCTATTGACACTATGGGGTCATCCCAATATAATCAGGGTCCTACTGTATGTACCTGAGGGCCTATAGCTCTGTGTTGTGTTTGAGGTATGCGTGTCTCTTGATATAAAGCAACACTGTAAGCAATGTTGTCTTGGGTGTACTACTGTGTAGATATGTAGGTTACCAAAGGGGAAGTGGGTAGACTCCTATATATTCCAGTGGCTTTTTGATTGGTAGGTGGGTATACTGTAAGCAGCCAGAAAAAAAGGTGAGTACATCCTGTTCACCTGCTTATACCCTCCACTTCACCACTGACTGTAAGAGATTGGTAGGGGCTATCTTCACAGTTTAAATAACAGAAAAATTAAGATGGACTTTTCAAATGTATTTTGAATGAAAACATTCGTTCAGCAACCGTGACAATATTAGTGTCAAAACTCAAGTAAATTGTCTTGCACGCAAATTTTAGGATGTAGGTTTCAAAACATCAGTATGCTATATGCTGTATGTGGGTGATTTCAACTAGGGATGTCACCGGTTACCCACCAAGAATACGTTTGACCAGTTACGCATGTCGGCCTATGGGTTCATTTTGCTACTGTTCAGTTTACTGCACTGCACATCACCCAGATTTGGTGGGAGACAAACAGCCGGTTTGCGTTAACATGTGTTAACATGCTGATGCATAATATCCACCTTGGCCCATCTTACTCTGCATCTGACTGGGGTACTCTGACATTTTTGCCTTAACCCTAACCCATCCCACACCTCTTGCCAAAACCTAACCAGTACAACCAACGAAGGCAACAAGTACAAGCCAATCACAGGCAGAGAACTGTGGCACATTCCTTCACTATCCTCGGATTCACAAATTTGTGTACTGTGCACCAACCAGGTCTGGTGGAAGCTAGCTAACAGCGCTGGTCATTTGGTAATTACCACTAGCAGTACTGTCCCAACCCAACAGTGTTGCTGTGGAAACACTGTGCCCACCCTCTGGTCTCCACCCACATCACCTAGGTGAATAAGCGGCTCAGTTTTGAGCCGCAAACCCCCTTTAGCATTGTTAACTATGTTATCGCTGTTAGCTCTGTTAGCACCGTTAGCAGTGTCAGCGTGGCTGGTGGTGCTAACATGGTGAACACTGCATAAGCGGCTTCATTTTGAGCCACAAAATCCTTTAGCATTGCTGGAGGGTGGCCACCATGTGTACCACCAATAATCGCAAATGAGTGGTGCCGATAGGCTTTCACTCAATCCAGCTGGTGTGCAGTGCAGAGCGGCCAAGGCTAACATAAGCTAACAGGTGGAGACTGGAGGGTGGGCAGTGGGCACTAAAATAAAGGGCAAAACATTTCCTTCACAAAACATTCAAATTTCTAAACAGATAGAAAGGCCTCTTGTGTTTCACTTAATTTTGTGCTTTTTATTAAAAATTAACTAGTTAGTTACCAGTTAGCGTCGGGCAAAATTAACCTAAACTGATATACCTAATTTCAACATACTGACCCAAGGAAACATAAACTGAACATTTGACCTTGGAAAAAGAGGCACTGCTGAGAAGATTAAAACCTCTGAAAGGTCTCTTTAATGTGACATATTAAGAAAATACTGAGATGTGGAACATAGAACAACATACGACCCTGGGAACACAGACATGCTCCAGACATTATTTTCATGAGATATCAGGTAGCAACACACAACTATCTTTTCCCCTGTATGAGGGAGTAAGTACTCTATATGGTTACACTTGCCCACGTTCACAGTGCTCACACACATCAGTCAGTGCAGCATCTGATGGAAACCGTGCATGACCTCTAATACTCCCTGAGCCACAACTCTACCGCCACATCAACGGAAACTTGACCCTTCACCGGGCTGCTTAGCAAGAACCACTTAAACACTTTGTATTAAATGACTTTGAGGAAGAACTGCGTAGAATTTGATCTGCTGACTTTCTGGCATGACTTGAATCTCTATGACCTGGTTGTTTGGCCACTTCACATATTACATATGTCATCTGTATCTCAACAAATCGGTCATTCTCCTGCCTTTAATCCACACTGACTGAAGCTGATTTCGCCATGTGAATCCAATCATGGATAATAACTCTGACATGTATTCATAAGGTCAGAATATTTCATAAAACCAACTGCATTCTCAATAGTTTGCAGACAGTGTCATCTGTACAGCGCTCTTCAAGCCTTGCATCAATTTAAATAATAAACAGAATAACACAGCGTCTTTGTTTTTCTCTTCTGCCACAGGATCAGTGCAGGAGGGATGACCCAGACATTCAACTGATGCTCTCCAGGATTGTTTTGAAAGATTTGGAGCATTCACTAAAACACTTGGAGGATGCTGCCCTCCGCAGATCCTCTCACAGTACCAGAGCCGCTCTCCATCCCAGAGAAACTCAATAATGCATGTAGACAGCAGTGTTTAATCCTGCATCTCGGAGCTTAAAGCTCTGTGAGCAGCCAGTGGACAGTAATTATCTCAGTATTGTGCTCACATGCTCTAGATAAACTAGACTTTATTTTAGTGCTGAAAAATCAATTTCTTTGTGTGCTGAGCTCCGTCGTGTCGGTCAGAGGTGATGACAACGGTGGGTCTGCCTGAAACCCTCGGAGCAGAAAGGGAAATGTAAGATTACAGTGTGAAGCAGCATCATTTTATCTACATACTTTTTTCCTTGTTTTTTTGCACCAGATTCACTTTGAAGGGCAAATTACTACCACTTTTAGATATTTGGTTTAACTGATGACAATAAATGAGTTCTACTTCCAGTTAATTCCAGGACAAGGTTAATGGGCCTCTGGTGTGCAATGTGAGGACACAAACTGAAGTCAGAGGAGAGTCCTTTAAAACAAACACTGTTTTGGGGAAGTCATGGCCGCTTGACTTATTTCGCACCCACTCATGCAAGTCTGCGTCCTGTGAAACAGGAAGAGATGACTGACTTTTGATCCCTGAGAGGATGGGTGTCGTCATCATTTCTACTCAACACTTCCACACCTATGGCAGACTGGCCGCCTTACTGCAGCATGAATGAGCAGCTGTTTTTTTTTTTTTTGCTCTCTGCCAGTAACCGCAGTCAACTTAACCTCTGCTCATGTGCTTTTATCATAATTAACGCTGATGTGGCAGACATTTGAAGTGTCTAATGGTGAAAGGAAGATTGCGTCCTGATATAGGCGATTGAGATTGGATCTGTTTTCTCCTCAGGTGAAGCTGCGGAAATCGGCTTAACCGCTTAGCAGCAATTAGATGTGATCAGTGACAAAAGTTGTGCACTTACTGCAGCCTTATCAACTCCATCATATCAAGTTGCAGCAACTATTCAGATTTGCAATGCGATGTTGTGCTTGTTGTCCTTCTGTTTCGAAGAACTGAAGTTGTGAAATGCACCAAATACGACCACATATTAGGCAAGTGGACTTTCAAAGCAGCAGACTGTTTTGACAAAAAGTCCAGTGTGTAGGATATAGGGGGATCTATTGGCTAAAATGGAATATGATATAATAAGTATGTTTTCTTTCGTTTATAACCACCTTACAGCAAGAACAGTTTTGTTTTTTCACCTTAGAATGAGCTGTTTTTATCTACACAGAGAGCGGGTCATCGTCTACAGAGATTGCCATGTTGCATCACCATGTTTTTAAAGTAACACAAATTGCACAAACCAAACACTGGCTCTAGATAGGACCATGCATGTTGTCACGTCGGCCACTGTAGTAAGAAGCCATGACGAGCAGCATCAAGAAAACACCAATTTTTTTAACGTCAAACTTCTTTATTCAGTGTTTTTACTGGTTTAGATCACTGGGTCTGTTTGTTCTGAATCTTAAGTTATCAGAAAAAAGGGTGAATGCAGATGAACGGGCTAGGTTAGCGGCCTGTGTCTGAAATGCCAAACAGCATAGGAGAAACACTGATTTGTAACGTGAAACTGCTTTATTCAGTGTTTTTACTGGTTGAAATCACCTGGTCCGATTGTTTTGGAGAGGAGGAGAGCTCTGTGGATAATTCGGCTCCTAGTAAACACTTCCTGAACAATGAACACTGAAAGAATCCTAACAAGGAGAAGGTTCAGCTGGTTGTGATCAGCAATCCTCACCACTAGATACACCTAAACCCTCCTAAATGTTACACACTGGACCTTTAAAATGATAATTAAAGATGGAGAAACCAGCCCTGACACCAAGGTCCGCTTACTGCATCTCAGTGAATACCTAACTAGGTGAGCGAACGTCAAGCTTCACAGTCTGGAGGTCAGCTGTATCGCTGTCTATCCTCATAGTTAAAAGCTGCCTTGCCAATTCTTAACCACAAGGTCTAAATCAACTCCTAATAGTGATTGATTTTGGGAAATTTAAAGCCGGGCTCAGTCTCACTCTCATTTATTGATCCCACGCAACCCTGTTACATTCGAGGTCAGGTTACATCCCTGCTTTTGCTGCCGAATATGTGACACTTTACTGACTTGGCTGCAATGCTTTTAAGAAAGTAAACGTGTATTAATGTGGCTGGATCTGATTCAGAAAATGAGTTCATTCTAATGCCCAACGCGCGCTCTAGGCATCCTCAACCCCCCCTCCTCCCTCCCTCCCTTCCTTCCTTTACCACACTGCGGACAGTGAACTGGGCCAAGTCCAGAGGCTGCTAAGTGGATGGTACTGCAGCACTCTCTTTTTCGTAACGTGTTTTATCTCTCTTTTTCATTGAAACAGTTTGCAAACGTCAGTCAGAGCTATTGGTCCCCAAAGACACATAAGCCTGCATCCCTGGCAACCGGTGCTCAACGGCCGATAAAAGAAAAAAAAAAAAAGAGGATGACTGTCAGAGTGGCTGAGAAAAAGAGCAGATTTTTGAAGGAATTCATTATTATGAGCAATATTTTTCAGCTACAGAGGCTGGCACTCTTGCCAAGTATGAATGTAATCCACATTTTGATCCTGTCACTGATAATCATTCATTTCCTTTCTGCACAAACATCTCCATACATCTCCGCCTTAAATATGACACATGTATTGTCACTACTGCTTGACTGCTGCTGTTTGAGTTATTGGTCTAATGATGTTTTAACAACACTTCAAGGTGACGGATAACAGAAGAGTGGTTACAACATTTGAAGAAGTTGCGGTTGTTTCCGTCACGTATGTGACTGAAGCATCACACGACACGGAAAATGTAAAGTGAACCGCACCATTCTCTTGTCAGTTATGTGATGCTAATTGGATCTTTAAGGTTAGTGTAACAACTTGTACGCTGTTATTTATTTTTCCTATTTCAAAGAAGGGGCATAAGTAGCTCCAAAAAGTCTGGAGCAGAAAATATTCCAACCAGTGTAAATATTAAAATGAACAATCAGCAAAAAAAGTCAGTAAATGCTTTCTTTGTCTGCATCAGCTCGGCTGTATAGCGCTGTTGTTATGGTTGTATGTGGAGGTCAAACCTCCCTGTCGGCTCCACAAAGCATCATCTCCACACAATCAAATACTTTTAATTTGAAGGACATCCTTTAAATGTGTCCTTCAAAAATTGAAAATAAAGTCTTCTGCCTAATAAATTATTAATGAGGCTGGGCGAAAGGGGGCGAGGGTTACCAAGATGTTAATAATTCATTGGTTGGTTGCTCCCTTGTCCACTCTCGAGCCGTCTGGGATGCACACACAGACGCACGCAAACCAGAGCCGCTTTGTTATGACTTATATCTAAGTCTGTGTCTGACTCCCACGTGCACGTGTACAGTAAACCATATGGTTGAAGTCATCTGTCGTATGACTTCAGTGGCGCCTGGTCCAGTTTCAGTTCTTTATTTCAGCTGGTTTTTTGTAAAGACGCAGGGTATTACTGGGAAAACAAGCTGCTAGTCGGACGCTGTCAGTGGGAGTTGGAGCAGCAAATGTGAACGTTTCATGAATCAGTGCATACAGATATTGTTTTGGATTATTTTTTTACTCATAGCGGATGCATTATCAGTGGACCTCCCCCTTCAGTAAATGCAAAGAGGAAGTACGCTCAGAAAAGCTCCTTCTATAGTATTGTCCATATTAGAACCTCACTTCCTCTTGTAAAAAATAGTACAACCTAAAAACTGATGCACCCTTGAACACAAACTGAAGCGCTATTGTTTCAAACCCAACCTACGTGCTGCTCTGCCACTGTGAAAGAAAGTACCTAACTTGTGCTATTGTTTGACATGTTATTTGCCATGACATCAACACTGTGTGCTGGCAGAGCACTGCCACTTCCTGTGTATCTGAAAATACACCTTGTGGCAGAGCGTGTGTGTGTGTGAGGCTGAGGGACAGGAGGAGAGATTTAAGGCCTAAATGTGAGATGGTTTCAGTGCATGCGTGTCTTTGTGTGCCTTTGCTGACTCCATAAAAGCCTTATAGATGCAGCACACTGTCCTCACAGTGACAGGAAGAGCAGCTGTCCCTCTGTGACTGCCCTGCGTGTGTGTGGGTGTGTGTGTGTGACAGGGGAAAGGAACTGACCCTCAGCTTCATGACTGCATCTATTATGTTGAGACAGGGTTCACTGTTACTCCTCCGTCATCAGTGTAACCAGTTCTGAGGCAGAGGAAAGGAGATTGCACAATATTGCCTCAATAGCACTCTGAACTGTTACCCCACCTCGTCTACTTTCAGAGGAAGAGATGCTGACCTCCACTGCTTCCTCACTGTCCCTGTTGTCGGCTGAAATGCAGCCGTGTGCCCATGAAATGGCTGCGGCGGTAACAGTGCCCACACTCATCCCCGTTTCTCAGCTTAAAATCTTTGTTTATAGGAGCAAATCTTAAAAAGCTGTCCTCGGTTATTTTATAAGTGTTGCTTATAACTTGAGGCTACTTCTGAGTGTCAGCATCAAACCAACAACCTACACTGGTTCAGCTTGGGTCCATTATGATCTTAAACCTCAACTAGACTGATTCAGTTTGGTTTATTACACATCAGAATGGTTATTTTTGTGTTTCCATTGTCAAAAGTTGTGGATCGTACTGATAGAACTGCTCCTTTCTATGCTGTTTTCGTCAGCCCTCCATTGAGGTACCTCGCATACTGATCCAACACTAAAAGGTGGAGCTAGAAACAGTCCATTGATTGGACAATAGATCAACTATAACTTGGCTAGTCGACTATAACTATGACATGAAAGGATGTTTTGCTGCCTTTTCATCTTTACTAGCTAACGCTTAGCTAATCTAATTATCTGTGGAGTCTGGTCACGAAGCTCGCACAATCACGTTTTCATAATTTTAGAAGTATTTCAAAAGTATGATCCATTTTAACTTTTATAGACACTAAGACAATTTTACACCGCTTCATCTCATCACGCCTGGATAATTGCAACAGCCTCTTTTCTTGCCTGAATCAAAAACCTATTAATCGACTCCAGACTGTACAGAATTCAGCTTCATTTTTAGACCAGCTCCCAGTGTGTTTTATAATAGATTTTAAGATTTTACCAATACTTTTACGGCTCTTCATCGTCCCTTTGTCGAATATATCTCCGACCTCTTAGTGCTGTACACGCCAGGATGTACTTTGAGGTCCTCAGGCAGAGGTCTTCTGTCTGTTGCAGGGGCCCGGCTGAAGACTTAAGGGGACAGAGCGTTTGCTGTTAGGACCCTGAGGCTCTGAGACAGTCTGCCCGAGGAAATCAGGTCAGCCGAGTCAATGATCTCCTTTAAGTCCCTTCTTAAAACATACTTCTATCGGGGGGGGCCTTACCTGATTTTACTTGAGTTTTAAGTTCATTTAAACTGTCTTTTATTTCCTCAGTTTTATACACTAAAGTGTTTTTATCAGTTCTTTTAAAAGTTGTTTTCATGTCTTGTCTGTTTTCATTTTTGACGGTTTTTAACTCAGTTTTGAAAAGTGCTTTATAAATAAAGATTATTATTAAATTATTATATTTTAATCGTTTTATGCGAACTGCAAAAATATTTAATTTCCTCAAAAAAAGAGGCAGCGCATCATTCTTGTGCGCTCTGGCAGCACTACACCTTGCTCCAAACACTCCAGCCGATTCTTTTTCCGAAAATGTTGCGAAACCCCGCTCTGTGCTCAATCAGTTAGGTCCAGAATGAAGCAGTGATGCCGCTATCACCATCCAGTAACAACCCTGCCTACATTTGAGAAATGTCTGCAATGAAAATGCAAAACAGATCTAGGGTTTAGGTACATGTTCATACCAGTTACACTATACCGAAAGTATTTGGTGGAAACCCAGCTTTAGAGATCATTATTTGGAGAAATAAGACTACTGTGTCTTGTTGACGTTCACAGCTCAGGCATGAAGTCTCCACACACCTTTGACAGAGAAATCAAGGCCTAGCCAGGGAGATTACACCTATTAGGAGATTACTGTGTTAAACTGATGGCCTAAGTGAAATATGATTAGTTAATACTGATGGTCACCCAGTGTGATATCCTGATTTCATCACCATAAAATATACAAATATTGTAAAAATGCTGTAATTACAAATATCATTCACTACATACAAGCAAGTGTAAATCTAGGTTATGCACTCTTGCAGTAAAGTATAAAAACACTGCATCCACTGCAGCTAGGAGTAGCTACTATAAACTCTTACATGTGATGCAGCTTGAAGCCAGTGAAGCTAATTACAAACAATAAAAGGTCCAAACATCACGATTATCCGAATGTGAAAAAAAAATACCCTACTCACATATTATTCTGGGAGGGCTCTCTTTACATCTGCACGTTGCAGACAAGCACTTGCTGCAGTTGCAGCCTCTCTCCTGCCTGGTGGCCTGTCATTTACACCAGCGGCTCTGCACCTTCTGACCTACATAAAAAAAAAAAAAAAACAGCAGCTCGTGCACCAGTATGCTAACCGTGGTGATGCAGATAGCGGCGGATTTGTTGTGATGCTATGGAGGCTCTGGTCAAAAGAAGGAGCAGGTTCTGTACATCTGTGGCTTCGCACCGCTGAACGAAAACATATAGTACGTCACCAGGAGACTGCTGTGCATCATGTGAATTATTGGTGTGCACTAATGCTTGCATGGAATGATTCACTGAGCCATTACAGACAGAAACCTGCTCAGGAGTTTATCAGTCTGCGCCTGGAGCCAACATTATTATTTCTGGTGCTAATTTTTCTTCACTAAGGCATAAAATTGACACATAACCGCCGTGACTGCGAGGCAAGTATTTGTGTCACGTTAAAAAAACAAATGAACAAGGATATGCAAAATGTGAGAGGATGTAATTTCAAAGTAAATGCGTGACACCCCTTCTCTCCCCACCTCACCCCTCCAGCCCTCTAAGGTCACAGTCAGTTTCTTGTGTGTGGTGGCTGTAAGAGCCAACAGACAGCGCAGCACTAAAAGGTTTCAGCTCAAACTGCTCTCACTTCTTTATTAACGCTGCCTTTAACATGTAAATGAAACAATTGAGGTTGCAACTTCCTCCTCATAGTTGTGACAGAACAAAGAGGCCCCTCAGTCATAAATAAATACGCTGATAATCTCTAATATTTCATGCGTCAGCCTGAGAATAGACTATACTTCATGAGGGTATTTTTACACTCCTCTCAGCACGGGATGTTTTCTACCTTTTTTCAGAGTCTCTATCTGCTAAGAATGGCGATGAAGTGACGTGGTGCGAGCATGAATGGTCGGTCCTGGTCTGCTTTCAGTGGCTCTGAATACCCTTGAGTGCACTTCTCCTGTAATAGCAACGTGAACAATGAGAAGGAGCCACTGCACCGCTTAATGGTTTAATGTATGTATGACATAACTGAGAGGGACATTGTGATTAAGGACAATAAGCGCCAATGTGTTTCTCAAAGGGGACATTTTGTAACACATGGACGTGGTGCATGCTGAGGGATTTTTATACATGTAAATACGTCTAAATATAAAAGACAGAAATGGAAGTATTCACAGCAGATGCTTACGTAAATATGTCTCAAAGAGGCAGCAGCTCCTGCATGTTTTAGTGCTATTACATCAGGATTTTGTTGTTAGAAATCCCCGGCTCAATTTCTTTTTGTCTCTCTCCACAGACAGCACAATGATCATCAAATCTATCACGTCATTAATTTAAATAGGTCGAAAACATTGCTCATCAACAATCATTACTTTCTTTGTACTTGAAGCACCTATCCCTTTGTTCACCCTTGACTTCACACTCGCACAGACGATGGATTTTGTGAGTGGTTTGGGAAAGGATATTAATGACTATTATTCCTTTGTGCCATTTGAAACATTTAACAGAATTGCTTTGTGCAGACAGTGGGTGTTCCAGAATCATCCAGGGACATTATTAGAGCTTAAATGGACAAAAAGACAACAGTGATTCTGTAGCCACTGAGAATTAACTCCCTGAATGATAGAAACAATCTCACTCAATATTAGTCCGACTAATTTATTTCAACCATGCAGTCAGGGGCGTCACAGTGGGGGGTGGGGGGTGGGGGGGACTGATTACCCAGGGCCCCAATGGGAGCGGGGCCCACAAAAAACCTGGGATGGAAAGTTTGATTTTGTTTCATTTATTTGACTCACAACCGTATCACATGGCATGGAGTACAAACATTACATACAGTAACAAAACAATGGCACACAGTGTGGCTAAAGTACAATCAATGCTACTTAAACAGAGGAAGGTCACTCTTCAAAAAAAGCACCTAGTTTACAAATTACTTTCGGCTTATCAAAATTAATTTAAACATATCTTTATTTCTAAGAAAATAATGCCATTACTAAATTAAAACTGGCTGAATAAAGTGACTAAGAGATTGAACTTTGTATTAAAAAATAGTATAGATGCTGTGAAGGCAATCTCATTCCTTACAAAAGGCGACAAATGGTTTAGTCACCTCTGCACAAAGATTTGTAATTAAATGCAGTGTGAACCAAGTGAACGACCGCTTACACTGCTGTAGCCACAACATACACAGTGATGTCATTTCCCACAAAAAATTGGGTTCAAAAAAGGAAATACAGAAATCAAAGGGAAAGAACGCAAACTGAGGACAAGCAACTTTTGACTAATTTTTTTCAAAAGAAAGTTGAGCACAATGAACAGTTTCAGAAAGGTTTCACTAAAATAAGCAGTTCTTAAGATCAAAGGCAGTCAGACAGCCAGGAAACAAGCCTGCAGCATATTTGCATTGTATAAATTAATGAGTATCATAAACCGATATATCATCGATATAGAATAGTATCGCAATATTTTTGTGATCGCTACATGGTCACCAAGTATTGATTTTTTTTAATTAAATGAATTAATAATATTTCAAATACAAATTAAACTTTTGGTAAAATAGTATTATCAATTTCTTTTTCAGTCCAATAGATACATTTTGTTCTGATAAAACTGACATGAAGTGAGATGAACAGACTGAAAAATGTATCTTATTAGATAAAAACAAACGTTGACAAAGTTTTCCTTTGGGAACTTAATTTGCTGTTGAAAAAAATCACAATATACTGCAATATATGTTATCGCGATACTCAGCATATTGCAATACATTTGAAATATTGTATCGTTACCTAAGTATCGTGATCGTATTGTATCGTGGGACCTCTGGTGATTCCCACCCCTTTAAAACAGCATCATAGCTACAGTGTTTGACATTATAGCCCATTTTATTGTATAATATACTACAAGTCAAATCACAATGTTAATTTACAATAAATTCTGGGTAGAAAATCATCGCATCCCATACATAAAATCAAACAACTCTGAGCACACACTGCCTCAACTGGTTAGTTTTTAGCCACCTAAAACATCAATATAAGTTTAAGTGTACATTATATTTAGATATTTTCACCGCCTTTTTCAACGTTTAACTGAAGCAACTATATTAAAGCCACCAGACTCCACTGGCAGAAACATTTTACTCAGCGGAACACTGAATTGCTGGTCTACCGCAGCCTCAGTTGGTTAGTGTGTAAGGTAAAGTAGGGCAAATATTCAAATACAGCGTACTCTTGATACTGATTTTTCTAGGTGGCTAAAATACATTTTGCTGCAGCCCACATCCACAGCAGAACATTGCTTAGCTTAGCTTAGCTACATAAAAAAGCACAGCAGACATGTCAGGTAGGTCAGACTGCAGTGTTTCATTATACACCTTTAAATGTTACAGTTATGACTGAAAACGACAACAGAAACCAACAAGTTTGGTGTTTTTACATATTGCTGCAATTGGGGTTCAGACACAGAGACTGTTTATGCGTTCAGCCCATAATATGATGCTACAGCCCTGGTTTGACAACTAAAAAACAAAAGGGCAGCAGCCTCCGGACAAAACCAATGAGGCCTGAAACTTTGAGAATAGTGGCCAACAGGGGACAGGTGACAACAGAGAGCACAAGCTAAGAGGATCCACCCAGAGGCTTACACTGCCAGCATCCTGCCATTTGATGAGGAGAAGGCTCCGCCTGTCCAACTGCCTTCCTCGCTGAGCCCCCACAGGGAGCCTGCCGGGGTGTAGCCATGCAAAATGGCTCCAAATGAGAGGGATGATACGATGCTGACTCAGACCAGAACCAAATCTGCCTGGTAACCTCACGTGTTCTTCTAAATCTCAATGAATGAGTGCAAAAACAGATCAAAGTCACTTTGCCCGTGCCTGTGCTGGATTTGGGACAACTTTTTTGTTCAAATATACATACATGGACCTCTCCTGTGTGGTGCAGCGCAAACTGGAAACACCTTTAGGGATCTTTGTAACCTGCTTTCTCCTTCTATTGCTGCTATATACTGCTGATTGTTGATTGTTGTCAGCTATTTGCTGACAAAGAGTCATTTTAGAAGTCACAGTATCATTCAGCAGAGAAACAGGACAGACGATGTGCGTTAAAGTTTAAATCCTGGCAGACAAACAGCATCAGGAGCTATTAGCCGGGATCTATCGGCCCTGACAGTGACTCAATCTTACTGCACAGCTGTGATGCTGCTAACAAACTGCCATCATCATTATTCAGTGTAAAGCACACAAAGGTTATTCACTTCTCCACCTGCATTTAAAAGGGCAAACAGCAACAACATTACTCTGTTCTGTAGTTTTTAGTGTCTCTCTAAGATTCGCTTTTTACAACAATAATGATGGTTTTAGATGTCACAGGTTACAGCTGGCATTAAGCAGCGACTGAGGGAGCATTTAGGATTATTTTAATGGCTCTGCTAGACAACAAACACCGCATCTGAATCCACAACATGGCACACACATGTACACGCTCAGGCTCTCTTGGCTCTTGTTTGGTGCAGGAAATAAAAGTAGGCCGATCGATTCAAGAGTCTCCTCTGACTCCGCTCCCCTCCTACTCAACCTGGAATAGTACCACAGAAGAAGCCTCTCATAGGAAAAGACACCCCTCGGTTGTAAATTATCACACTAAAAAAGCAGAGCTGTTGTGCATGTATGCTATTTTTTTTTTTTTGTTTTTTTGCTCATGGACATTTCAGTTTGAGCTTGGGCTACAAAAAAGTACCAGAGTCTTTTTGGACTTGTTCAGAGTTTTACATATTAAACGTGTCAAATAGCTGCGCCGCCTCCAGTTCGACTGCTGCTGGACTGAAGAACAGCAGACTGAGTGCCAATACATTCATGCAGAAGCTTCATGAGGACTGATCATCAAGTGTCAAGTGTGTCCAGAGCTAATCAAACTCAAAATGTGCTCGTGTCCTGGATGTCACAGTATCCAGTTTGGAGCAGGAACAATTAGTCAATTAATCTTTTAAGTCATTTATTGAGCAAAAATGCCAAACATCCTCTGACTCCAACGTCTTAAATGTGATTATTTGCTCATTTCCTTAGTTTTCCGTGACAGTAACCTAAATATATTTGGGTTTCACAGTGCTGGTTGGACTAAACAAGCAATGTGAATGTCAGCTTGCGCTCTGTGACATTATGATTTCAGCAGCCAAACAATTAAACGACTAAGCGAAGACAGCAGATTATTCAATAATGACCATTCGGAAATTAAATCGTTAGTTGCAGCCCTAATCCACACATCTCTGATCTCTCATTCCCACTCACATCCAAAGCTGGAACTCCTTACTAATAGCAGGTAGACATGTAATCAGGGGCGGATTATCAGACACCAGGCCCCTAGGCACAGATATATGAAGGCCCCACTGCCTTTCCTACACAGGTGCAGGACACACACACTTTTTGTATCGTTGTGGTCGTGATGAATCTCTGTGGTTTTGTGTCTCTTTTTAGTTGCTTTGCCAGTTTTTGTGGTTATTTTGTGTCTCTTTGCAGTTTCTTTGCATCTCCTTGTGGTCATTAAAAATCTTTTCCTGGTCAGTACAAGTTAATTTTACCCCCTTTTCACTAAACCAAATTAGCACGTGCACATGGGTTCTTTAAACACAGGAAAAGTCGCTAAAAACAGGACATAGACTCCAGAGATCAGAGCTGTGTACATGGCTCTGTAGCAGTTGAATACACCTTTCTGTGTGTGGGTTTCTTTGGTGTGTTACAGGTTAGTAAACGGTAGAAAACAGCATGTGGAGGCCTGTGAAAACTTGGTGGCTTCTTCTTCTTCTTTTTATATATCTCTTACTTAGTCAGTCTCTCTTTCAAAATCAGTGCAATTTGAATCGATGTTTTTGTGCAGCTTGGACAGACGGACGGTATATTGTGGTGGCGTGTTATTGCATCTCGTCGGTTAAGGGGCTAAAATTAGCACATTCATAGGGGTGTTGCATCTCCATCAATGCCAATCGAAGCCGGAGCCAATAAATATAAGTGACTACCACAGAGTCATTTGACCTGGGTGTGAACGCTGATTGTAACCTTTGCCATTACATTAAAAAGCCGTGTTAGCAGGTGTTAGCGTGTTCTTGTGCAGTGGAAAGGGGTGATATTTTGCTGGTGAAACCTTGGGCCCCTGGGCCTGTGCCTGATTGGCCTGTTTAGTATCCTGTATGTGTGTAGTTTTCATACATGTAATCATTTGATGTGATTCTCTTATTGAAAAATAATAAAAACCAACTGGCGCTAATTGGTTAACTAATTTACAAATGGAGTTTATTTCCGTCCGTTTCACATAAAAAAACACATCTTCAGGAGAGAGGGCAATTAATGGAGCCATTCTGTTTGGCAAAAAAATCTATCATTAAATTTTCATGGAGGTGGATAGCAAATTATGAACTACAGGGGGCACAGTGGGATTAGCAGGCCTCTATATTAAATTTTTGATTCTGTGCACCTGCTTTGTCAAATATTACACAAGCGCTCTGGATCGTGTTTGATAAATACACTGCTTGACCAAGAATTTGAGTTTTGTGATACATAATGTAAAGGCAGCGCGGTGGATGGAGGCAGAACAAAAGTCGGCAGCAGCTGAGTTGGATGAATAAGCTGCATACTGTTAGCACCGTTATGTCAGTGTACCTCATGCACACACTCACCGTAAAGAATAACTGTGGGTACACTTACAGAAGGTGGATTTTATTACACACACACACACACACACACACTGCATTCAAAGTTGACCCTGACACAAACACAATGCCATCAGGTCGCACTCAGGTATCACACATCCATGAGTCCATCACGTCAAGTCAAAGTGCATTTTATTGTTTAAAATGCTAATGTCAACCACAGAGAACACCACACTGAATGAGGAGCCATGCGGCTCGATGTAAATTAAATGGCCCGTCCTTTGAGTGCACTGGCTTATGTAAGCTGCTTGTCTCTCTGCCCCCCCACCCCCCCAGCTCTCCATCCATGCCTTTCTTTCCCTTCAGCAGCCTTATCCATCCCCTGAAACCCTAACGTCTCGTAAACACACAGCCCCATCCTAAATTGGAGAGTGCAGGGAGGTTGGTGAGGAGGGTGAGGAGGGGAGAGGAGGAGGGGGGAGCCTGACTCCCGCATCCCTCATTTTCTCTGCCACCTTGAAAACAACACCCCAATTCCGGTTGTGGTTCTCCATTCCATCATTGTTTGTGCACATCACATGCAGTGGTGCTACAGTGCTCCTCGTCCACACAAATCCCCTGCACACCGCACACTGCTGGCTTTTTATTTGTCTTTGGAAATATGGATCTAGGGGATAAAAAAAAAAATCCTGCTCCTCTTTTTGTTCCTGCATCTTCTTTTTCCTCTGTCTCTCTTTCATTCTCTCAGTGTCCCTCCATCCATCCCTCCCCTCCTCCCTCCACCTTGCCCTCATCTCTGAGTCCTGCAGCCAGGAGCGCTCTACAGCGAGGTTTCGCAGTGGCTTCTTGACAATGTCACAACACCATTTTTAAGACAATCCTGTCTCGTTGGAGGGTGCACAATGGAGAGAGACAGGAAAGATGATGGGGGGGGGGGGGGGGGGGTAGTGTCGGGAGAGGAGGAGGGGAGGAAGGGGGGGAAGGCCGGGGATGAAATGCGACAAAGGTTGCGAGCTGGATTCAAACCTAGGATGTCGCGTGTATATGGTATGTGCAGGGCTCGCTGAGTAAAATGCATTTTTAAAGGGCTGACAACGGCACAATGGGTAGAGAGGCAGAGGGAGGACAAGCTGGATATGATAATGCCAAGCCATTATTTCATATCCTCTATTGCTCTCATACATTGTCTCTTTGGATTGTGTGAGTATAAGAGCATGCCTATACAGAGGTATGTGGCATATACGGTGTGCAGATCCATCTATCTGAATCCATTATCGTCAGAAAGAGGGCATGGGGAGGCTGGAATGTGAATTCTTCGTAATCTTAATACAGAAAGAAAAGGCTTACCTCCACATTTCAGCTGTGCTCGACCCTGCCTTGTTTCATCCTGTTCCTCTCTGCCGACTCCCTCCCCTTCTCTCCCCATGACAGCATTTTTCTGCTATCTATCTCCACGGTGAGGTTCTCTCCTCCTCCTCCTTCAGTTCCTCCTGTCTGCCGTTCTCTTCCTCTCTCCAAAAATAAAAATAAAACAAACACACGCACGCACTTCCCGATCTCTGTGTCTACCGGCTCCTCTATTCTGTTGTTCAAGTCAAGAGGCAGGTTGATTTGTGCTGTCCTCCTCCCTCTTTCTCCCTCTCGCGCTGATTCTATTCCATTCACATCACACTAAAGCCAACCCCCTCTTTCTCCTCCTCCTCTCTCTCTCTCTCTCTCTCTCTCTCTCACACACACACACACACACACACACAGCTTTACCCGGCCTCTCTCTCCTCCCCCCCTTCTCATCTCCTTGTCAGAGCGAGGTTGAGGCAGCGATGGACAGCGGCGGCCAAGAGGAGAGCTCTCTGTGTCTTAAACTGAGCATTTAAAATGCTTCCAGTGGCATGACTGTGAATTTAAAAACCTGCTGAATCAAGGACTCCTCGTATAATACCATGACACGCGCCAGCAGAAATGTGAAAGATTAGATGCTGATGCAATGTTGTATCAAGACAGTCACCTCCCACATTTTTTTATCTTTCTTTAACTATTAAATTAACGGAAAGAGGCACTCACGATATCAAACGCCTCCATTTAAAGTCTCATTTTCCTGCAGCCAAAACCGACAAATCTGCACAAGAGAGATAAAGGCTCAAAAGCAGGCACAGGGGCAAAGGTGAAAATGTCAGTGTCTTTGTGTGTCTGTTTGTGTGTGTGTGTGAGACGGTGTGTTTATTTGTAGAGACCTTTGTGTACTCCCCAAACGCGCCCAGTGTGGGTCGAGACCATAACAAACAATCAGCTTGCATAAGAACAATGAGTGCACAGGAGTGTAACAACATAGCCTGTTTTATTTTTTCTTCCCTTTCAGTCATCTTAAATTAACACATACCTGAGAATTTGGGTAAACCATTTACTGATGTTCAGGAGAGGAGAGGAATCATGCTGCTTAACCTACACCGCAGCAGAGCCAAGTGTCCGGCACCATCCCCCTAATTACTGTATGGAGTCCCGTCCTGGCCGGACCATATGGCTGTGTGTGTTACCAGGTCAGTGGCTCCGGTCTGAGGTTGGGGGCGGGGTGGAGGAGGAGGTGGAGAGGCCTGCGTTGTTGGTGGTGTGTGCCTTGAAGAGATAAGAGAATAAAAACAGAGGCACGAGTTGATAGTAGATGGACAGTTTTCTGAAAAACAAGCATACCTCGGTGTGTTCATCAGCAGTCAGGAGGTGTCTTTGGAGTTTCCTCTGGTGTTCAGCAGAGCTTTAATCTGAAAAATGAGCCAATAAAAATGTCTAACAACTCATTACCTCACATACAAGTACATTTCAGATATTCACACAAAGTGAAATGTCAGCTAACATTTCCATGTGGCGATATAGAGTTCATGAATGTCTTACACATGTGAGCTAATAATTAAAAGTATCAATATTCTGCGAGGTTAAAGACCGTGTAAGATCATACCCCACTGACACTATTAATAAAGTTGACGCTTGATTTACTGGTATTCATGGTGTATATAGTTGCTGGAGCATGATTTGTGATGGTGTGAGGCTCTTAAGCTGTTCATCACACCAGAGGTCATTTTGGACAATCAGTGCTACAGTGACACCCTGTGGAAATGTTCCACCAAGACCATGGAGACCCTAATACTTGTATCAGCTGAGAGACACATTTGTCTCTCTTAAGTTTTGTCTGTCTTATCAGCGGCGCCACTGAAGGGTGGCCGAGGGGTGGGGGTGGGGGGTGGGGGGTGTGTGGCCACCCTGATTCAATTCCTGCCCTCCTTTCACACAAATAATGAAATAATGGAAAATAATTAAAGGCCTCTCTGTCTTTTTTTTTTAATGGTACGTTACATTTGAAATTTGAAATTCCCAAATTCCCGGGCAGAAATGTCAACTGAAACCCCCCTGAAGTTGGATTTACAACCCAGAAAGTCGGAACAACCTCACCAACCCTGACCTCAAAATCCAAGATGGCTGCTCCTAGTGAAAACTGTAGTGCAGGGTTCCCACAAATTTTCATAAACAAAATTTCCCAACATTTTCAAGACCGTCAAGGACCCATGATAGAGATTTTTTTTTTCATGATATGTTGTTCAAACATTCTAGACTCAACCCATAATTTCAGCTGGCTGGCACACAGGAAGGGAGAGACGAACCCAAGGAGGAAATATCGAAACATACGTGATGGTAAACAAAAGCTGTCACACTTCGACGCATGTTAAAGCTACACAAGTCAACAGCAAACCAAAATTAATTTGCTGTTACGTTACACTGAAGGTTATCCACAGATTATTGTCACAATTTCGTTACACACACAAAATTCCCTGACTTTTTCATGACTTTCAATGACTTAAAATGGGCAACGTGATTGCGAAATTCGATGACTTTTCCAGGTTTTCCATGTTAGTGGGAACCCTAGTGGTAATAGACTGTCAATTAGTATTTCTGTCTACTTTGTGTACCATTAAAACAGTGGCACCCACAGTCCTGTTTAACTTCTATCTGTGGACACCTTGCTAAAGGGTTCGTAAGTACAAAATTCGATGTAATGCATTTATATTAACTGGTATTACTAACATTGGCTAGCCTGCCTTGACCTGGTAATGCTTACAACATCTTGGTTTTCTGAATTGTTGCAGTGGAACGCGATAAATACATCATGTCATTCCCAGCTCCAACCTCCGAGGTAAATGGAACGCAGCATTAAACCTAAGTAGGCCTGTTCCCACTAAATATTTTGTTCCTTACAATCAATATACTCCTTCAAATTAAAACTGTACATTTGTCTTTTTAATGAAAAGGACAACCAGCCTATTTGAAGAGCAATGAATTACCTAACACAGGGGTAGGCAACCTGTGGCTCCAGGGCCACATGTGTCCCTTTAGCCCCTCTCCAGTGGCCCTCTGTGGCTTTGACAAAAAAAATGATATAGAAATTAATTACAGCTATTTTTTTTAACAATTTCATTTTTCATTGTCGGCCTTGAGTGATTCTTACATTCTCTTCTGTAAAAATGTGTACCCTATACGCAGAATACATTTTTACATTTCATCAATTAAATGTGTGTCATACAGCCTGTCACCTTTTCCTTTAAATTCTGCCAAACCTAAATAGCGATGGCTTGCCTCGGCTCTCCCTGGCTAAGCTAGCTATGGATTCCAGATTTAAAAAACAGTCTTGGAGGACAATAGAGAATTTAACAATGGGTGGACATATCCATTTGCTTTTACTGCCAATGCTGCAATGTTAAAGTACCAGTGGTAAAATCCATCTATCCATCCATCCATCCAACCACTATGAAAAATTTCTGGGGGCGCCACTGCCTCTTATGACATATTTTAAGAGACAATCAATACCTGAGGTTTGAGGTTCAATGACAATGATGTCAGCACAATACAAACCAAACCTTTTTCTTAACTTCTGACTAACTGTCCAAAGATATTTAGTTTATAATCTTAAACAAAAAAGCAGCAAATATCCACATTAAGAAGCTGAAACCCAGGAATATTAACAAATGCTCGTTTAGACCAGAGAGTAACGTCAATAGGCTAATTAAGACGAACTGTTCCCTTCATTATAAGGCTTAAATATGTTTTGTGGGGCTTGACAGATAACTTAAGAGCTTTTTGGGTCAAAATGGCTCTTTTGATAGCAAAGGTCACTGACCCCTGACCTAACACATGTATTTACAGATACATAACACATTAACACAGGATTGTTGTGGAACTCAAAATGTTTACCGGTATTAATCTATGCACATCAGATCATTAGTAATATTTGCTGTGAAAAGGGAACCAAAGTATATCAGCATGTTATACCTTCCATTCATCCATCCATCCATTTTCATCCGTTTATCCAGGGCCAAGTCATGGGGGCAGCAGGCCAAGCAAACCACCCCAGACATCCCTCTCCCCAGCAATACTTTCCAGCTCCTCCTGGGGGACCCCGAGGCGTTCCCAGGCCAGACGAGATATGTGATCCCTCCAGCGTGTTCTGGGTCTGCCCGGGGCCTCCTACCAATGGGACGTGCCCGAAGCGCATCCAGCGGGTGGTGCCCAGGAGGCAACCTGATCAAACGGCCAAACCGCCTCAACTGACCCCTTTTGACGCGCAGGAGCAGCGGCTCTGCTCCGAGCACCCTACGGATGTCCGAGCTCTGAGCTGCGGTCAAGAAGACATTGATGAAATGGACTTTTCAGACCTTGAGCACCTCGCTTAGTATGGGGACAATGCTGAAATCAGGGTCTGGCGCATCGTGTGCCGGGTGGCAGCCAGGCGTCACGGACTGGCTCGGACATAGTTTAACTAGTCCATAAAATACAACAGCATAATAGAATTCCTGAAGTTACAGCTTTTGCTTTTGGTGTGCCACCACAAGATTTTCAGTGGCCCCATTTGGCCACCACTATGAAAAATTTCTGGGAGCACCACTGCCTCTTATGACATATTTAATGAGACATCCAATGCTTGAGACGTGAGGTTTGAAACAGTGACAGTGATTTCAGCACAATAAAAACCAAAGCTCTTTTATAACTTTTGTGAAACTGTCCAAAAGAAAAACAGCAATAATCCACATCAGGAGGCTGAAGCCTGAGAATATTTGCTCATACTTGCTGTGACTCTCCCAATTATACTTTATCGTTTAAGCTCTTGTATACATATTTTCTTGTGAGATTTTATCTGAGTAAAACACCGGAGGCCAGAAATAAAAAACTATACTGGGATCTCAGAGGCCCAGATAACACCCAACCTGCCACCAGTCAGGAATCAGGATGAGGAAATGTGGTAAACGTCAGGAAGAGCTGCCCAAATGAGTAATGTGCTGAGGATATTAGATGAGTGTGAAGTTCTTCCCAGTCCTCTGGGGGGGCTGGTGTGGCTCTGCCAGGTGCAGAAAGAAAATGGGTGTGATGTGATGTTGGGAGAGGTTTCACCAGAGAGGGGCTGTTAATTCAAACCTGACTTGCAGAAGTTAAACATCATCATGCCTGAGCACTGCCAAGCTGACCCCATTAAAAGGAGAATGGCCCTCCAACAGATGTGTGTGCCCCTGCAGAGGAAGCTGCGTGTTACTGAAGGTTTTCCATGTTAAACTGTTTATCTACCTTGTTCTGCCCAGCAGCAGCAGCAGCAGCAGCAGCAGTGAACTAGTTTAAGAAAACGTTCAGTAAACTTACTCTCGATTTAAGATCATACTTGAGCAGATATTTTGCATCTACCTGTAGCTTGGATAACCACATTGGATCCACTGCAGGTGTCCATTTGTTGTTGATATTTCTCCAGTCCCTCGGCAGCTGTAACAGAATCACGATGGTCAGGTTGCACTACTACATTTCCCTTTCAACAAACATCCTCTTGCCTAATTTTAGCCCGTGGTTTCAACTTCGCTAATGCGATTTTGCATATACATAGGGAAATGCATGATGTCGCCCTCTGGTGGCTGTTAAACTTCCTGAAAAAGGAGCTTTAGCCAAACAGAATATTTTGAGCTGATTTCACCTTTGGAAATTTGTATGTTTACACAAATTGCTCACATTACAAACAGTCTCAAGCTGTATTCTTCAGCCCTTCAGAGACCTCTGTCAACAGGTCTGCTCTACACTGATGTGACAGACATCCATTAAGGGACTGTTCTTTATCAGAGAAAGGGGGTGGCTTGAGTCTGACTTTGTTTTAGACCCTCCCTGAAGCTAAAGCATTTTTCCTTGAGCCTCCCTGAGTGACTGGTGGAAAATACATGACCCTCCCTCCACCATAAATTAGTTATTATAAAACTTACCCTTTGGTGTTTGAAAGTTACAAGTTGAAGAAGAAATCCTGGAGTTGAAAAAAAGGTTAGTTTTTAAATGAGATGTCAAGTAAAGTGATTTTGATTAATTATCACTATTTTAAACTCAGATTTGTTTGGGGTTTTTTTCTGACTGAAGCCTTCATTGCACTTGATGTGTCCAAGGACCTTTAGAAATGTGAAAATCCAACAATAATTTCTGTTTTGACACTTTCTGGTTGTGATAAATGGTGTAATTTTGGTGATTTTCTAAAGAAAACACGCCTTGGCAACCAGCCTGAGGGGTTTGGAAGGCACATTTTCTTGGAATTACCAAAATTACACCAATTATCACAGAAAAATATGCCGTCCAAAAACTCACAGACCGGTTTGAAAGGCATGTTTTCTTTAAAAAATCATCAGTAAAATAAACACAACATTGAACCATTTCATTAGCATGCCCCTCTCCCAAACCAAAAATAAAATATATCAGTCCTGCCCCAGTCATTAAAATTCTTTTTTTTGACATGCCTCCCCCTTTCCCCTTGGGGAGAACAGGGTGATTTGAGCCTGTAGGGAAGTTGAGCCATCCCCCGTTTCTAGGCAACCATAAACAAAATTGGTCATGTGACATCACATTTTGAAGTGTTATCCATTTTTCTTAACCTGCGATGGAGAAAGTCCCATGGACAGAGCAGTAAGCACTTTCAAGTACATTCATACTGATACTTTTATGTTAAAGGAGTCATGATTCTTGTGTCTGAACAATCACAGACAATTTGAAATTACCGCCTTGCAGTTATACACCTCTGTGAACCTATCATGTTGCACTTACAGTTTACATCCATGTCTGTGGAAACATTAAGGCTTCAAACACATCTTGCCCACAGCAGCACAGAGGATCTATACAATCAGTTTCAAGATTAGTGTCACCAATTCAGCATCTGACCAAATGTCTCCTCTTCTGCTCCTGAGCTATGACGCTGAATAGAAGGAAAGAAAAGTGTTAAGGCAGAACATTGTGATGTCACAGTAAAGCTGACCTTTGGCCTTTTGGATTTAAAATGTCAACCCTTCATCATTTAGTCCTATCAGACATGCATGTACAATTTTGTCACAATCAGCCAATGAATTCCTGATTTATGGCCAAAAATGTTTTGTGAGGTCACAATGACCTTTGACGACCAAATTCTAATCACTTCATTCGTGAGTCCAAGTGGACGTTTGTGCCAAATTTGAGGACAGTCCCTCAAGGTGTTCTTGAGATACTGCAGTCACAAAAATGACACAGATGCACGGTCACAGTGACTTTGACCTTTGACCACCAAATTCTCACTCACTTAGTCCAAGTGCCAGATTTTGAATTCCCTGAAGGTGTACTTGAGATATTGTGTTCACGAGAATGGGATGGACAGACAGACGTACAAACAACACAAAAACATAATTCCTTCACCCACATCTATCACCAGCGCAGAGGCATAAAAATCTCACACTTATTAGGGCATGAAGTCTCAGTATGAGGCTTAATAATTTGCATGACATTAACTCCAAACTGCTAAATGATACAAGTTTGTCAAAATGGTGGGGGTGAGGTAACTGGAGCCAAAAGGCCTGGGAGAAGTTGAGTCTGTGGCTCACTTATGGTTATCACCTCCGCCAAGGAGGTTATGTTTTCGCCGGCGTTTGGGCGAGAGGCGGGGTACACCCTGGACAGGTCACCAGACTATAGACTATATATACTAGAGACACACAACCATTCACACTCACATTCACACCTATGGACAATTTAGAGTCACCAGTTAACCTGCATGTCTTTGGACTGTGGAAGGAAGCAGGAGTACCCTGAAATTCAAATTTTGAAAGTGGTTAATTGTAGACCAAGAGTGATAATTCCCTGGGAGGCGTTGCATTCTGAAATATATGTGCATACTATAGTTGGTGACATTACTGTCAAGCCCTCACTATAAAGACGCCTCAACTCTTTTCTTTTAAACCTGCTTGCCAATAAAAACACTGCACCTGAACAGGGGAAAGACTAACTTCTTCAGACACACATTTAAGACTCTTTTAGGGTTTTTAAGATGTTTTTTATCAATTCAACAAGCTTTTCATATCAAACGTTCAAATCATACTCTCAACTGTGTTTCACTTAAAGATATACTAAATCATTTCAACAGGGTAAATTCAACATCCTTTGTGACATGTAAACATAAAACACAAACTGAAAGTAGGATACCACTTTTATGTCTTCTCCTGTTGATATTGTGCAGCCAGTTAGTTTACATTAAGTAAAAAAAGACACTAAAGACAACTGTACACAAAATTTACATTCCTCTAACAGTTCAACATGGCTTCTGTCTGCTAAGCTTTTCTTGGTTTTTTTTTTGTTTTTTTTTACAATCAGGTTCAGTATGTACAGGTGCGGGGGAACGTATGTTTAAAGTGGGGGAGTTGATTTGTCTCATTGCACACGGCACGGATGATCATGATGGGGGATTATCTGAAAAAGGAAGAATCACCTGGATGATCACGAACAAAGAGCATAAATACTTCCATCTAGTTCAAACATAGGGAAATGAAATGCAGAGCTACGACTGTAAAAGATAACAAGCCCACTGGAGCTGAAGCAGCATTATAACTGTAGGTCTTCATGTCTAGTTATGAATTTTTTGTCTGTATCCAAATTGTTCTGGCTGTTTTTTGGAACATAAATATTTTTACAAGTGAGCCATGTTGATACTACGACATCTCTGTTCTCCCTGTTAGTTAAAAGACCACTGAATCTTTAATCAGTTACTTAGAGATTTTGGAGAGATTCTGAAGCCTGCACACTTTGTATTAAAAAAATCTATATTTAAAGTAGAAAGAGATGACAACATTTTTGGAGTGCTGTTCAGACATAAGTTATAACTATTGTTTACAGATATACTATGCAGGATTCTCCTTAAATAAAATGTATAGACTCATACAGACCTCTCAGTCATCACGTAATGACTCATTTGAGGTGCGTAAAGGTTTATTTTTCTGCACTGATTCTGCCCTCTGCCTGTATTTTCTTATTTTCTGTGTCTGTAACATTTATGGGCGTGTACACCCTAAGCGCTTAGGTGTGGTCGGGGTTCATGAAAAAGTAGCAACCAGACGTCTTATTTATAAAACAATGCGTAGCACCCACACTAAAATTGTACAAACAAACAAAAGCCAAAAATGGTGTGTGCCAAAAATCAATCAGGCTTCCACTTCACCATCTGCATCGCCAATATCCCAACTCAAAAATGTTCATAAGCATGGGTCAAAGTTTCTCCCATCACATCTCTTTCTATACATCACAACTTTTGCGTGACAAGTGGCGTATGCCTCGCAATATCTATAAATTAGACCCCTGGAGGCAGACTGTAGGCAGCAGACACCCAAGACACGTAACGCCGGCAAAATGCAAACACATCATCGGCAAATAAAAGTGAATCTGGGGTTGTCTTTTAATTTCACTTTCACTGGCAAGCGTGTTTCCAACCAGTAACCGACAATCCAGCACAGTATACCTTTAAGGAGTGCTAACAGGTCTTGTATTTTAATAAACCTAAGCTGTTGAGGTCCATGACAAACTAAATCGATGTTATTGGATAGATTCACACAAGTAATTTGAAGTCTTTTGGGGAACATTAATAATTCTGACGATGACAATTCCACGCCAGTTCTTTGTGCAGCAGATACAAAGGATGTAGACAAAATCACACACTTGTGTTTGTGTTGGTCAAAGCAAAAAACCAAAACTGTTCCATGTTGAATTTAAGGAAAGGAAACCCCCTTTGTGGTTTGTACATAACGTGGAGTCATCAACAGATGAGGCAATTCACTGTAGAACTCGTCATTGTCTATAAAAACAACCATCTTGCTTCCATCAGGTGGTCCGTATGTTCTAATTTACACTATTAAACAGACACCATATCTCTATTTTAACGTACTGTTGGTCATAAACAGGATCTTTTACACAGTAGTAGATGTGGTGTATATTTTGGCGATGTCACCGTTAACCAGCCTCTCTTTTGTCCCCAAGTCTGAGAGCTTTTTAAACTCACAATATTTAATGAATATTCACAATAAAAGCTTATGCATCTCAAGTGACACTTAATGTTCATTGTGTTTTTATCTGAAGAGGAGTCCTGGTTTCAGAAAGGTTTTGAGGTTCTCGGTGAGACACACTGGGAAATAAAACCTTTATCTGATCCACTGTTTGCTTCAAGTCTGCTATCTGGCGGTGTGGGGAGGGTGTTCAGTGAACCGAGCCGGGACTCTACCACTTGCCCCTCTTGCTCCAGTCCTTAGGTGTGAAGTGAAGGCATTTTGGATCTATGCGCAAGTGTCTCTTCTGCATCGCTCTTTCGTGCCCGTCCACTATGTCCTCTGAAAGAGTCAGGATGTACTGACCCTAGATTCAAGAGACAAGACACAGTCAAAAGTTTAGACAGAATGTCACGTCACATTTTCTACGGCATACTGCATACAGCTGGAATTAACCACATCTCAGTACATCAGCATGTGATCTGACTGGATACCACTAGTTTATTATATCAGCTACCTGTACTGTGGTGTGGAGTAAAAATGAATGAAAATAAAAACTGCCATCACTGATGAAATAAGCAAAATCTACGGGTCAAATTTTCCTCTCCTCTGGATATATTTATTCTTTTCACTTCTATATAACAGAAATTGTCATGACATCAAAAACTTTCTTAAATGTAAAACTCAGAACATCTGAAGCATCTCTATTTTTGAGGCAGACGGGGAGTCCGCTTAACTCTTTGTTTACACAGAAAAGTTGTTCATTGATAAACCACTAAGCTGCAGTCACAATCAAAAAGAGCAAGGCTGAGGGACAAGTGAAATAAAGTCTCTCACCTTGTAGTAGTTGATGAGGTTGAGGTACTGAAGTGTTGAAATGACGTCTTCTTTCTTTACACTCGTGATCTCACTGATCTCACTAGAGGTTAAAAAAGAAGTCATATCAGAGTGTGTACAGGTATCAGACACTTAAATGTGATGCTTTTTAGGAATTTTCAAGACCATTTTTCAACCAAAGTTAAGTGATGGCTGTGCTAGGTGATACGGCCAATAAATAACACCACAATATCGCGATACACAATATACACTGATACTTTGAAATCTCTTCGAAACTACTGCAGACTATTAAAATACTCAACTACTCAATAAATAACTGTTAGAAATAAAGTTAAATAAAGTATTATTACAATAAAGTAAAATAAAATGCTGTCATGCTACAGGCAAATAAAGAACGGTTACAATAAAATTAACTAAGTACTGTTGTAATAAAGTTGAAGTGTCGTTTTAATGAAAGAAATTAAGGCGGAACCACTGGTGCTCATCTTGACCTGGAAGCGTTTTGGCCGTCAACTTGAATCTTCCAGTCAACAGTTAGCAGTTAGCTGAGGGTTAAACCAATACAGCCGTGCAGTTAAACGTGAGGATTTATCCACTGTGACCTGCAAACAAACTAACATCTCCCAGTTCATATATTACTAATATTGGCAAGTTATCTGGTGCTCCATGGTCGCAAATGCAACTAAAGAGTCACAATCCAGAGCCCTGCAGATACAAACACGCATGCTTCGCCTGCTCATCGCCCAACAGAGAGTGGTCTGGATTGGGCAGAGGAGTGCGTGTGACGTATTGTGTTTGTGAATCCTTTTTTTTGGTGTGTGTCTTTGAGAGGGAAAGAGCTATGACAAACACCAAAGTGGGTCTTATGCCGGTGGCTTAAAAAACATGATGCAACCATTTTTACTTGATGCTCATGAGACCGTCATTATATATATTCCACTTGGAACAAGCCACAAAACATTGAGTATACTCTGTATATCGCCCACCCCTAGTTGCAGGTAAGTAAAGGTAGGTTTATATGTGGTTCTGTTGTGAGGTAGATTTAATGCAGGATATAGTTAGTAGAGTGAGTTAGGCTAATCTACATTTTGCCAACAGGTAAGTGCAAGTATAAAAGACAGGATATAAAAAGAATAAGAACATTGTATTGAGCTCAGATAAAGTGCCAAGAGTCACGACACCTACTTGATGGTTATCTGCGGCCTTTCTCCATTGTCAGGTTTAAGATCCATGAGAATTTCCAAGATGGTCTGGGACCAGTAGGAGCGATAGGACAAAAGACCAAGGTCAGAAAGTGGCTTCTCAGGAGTGCCGGTCTTCCCTTCTACCTTGGACAGCTCATAACCTGACAATTACAGACGCAGTGAACTGATCAGCACAGGTGAGGTTACAGAGAAAATGCCCAAAGAATTTAATGTACATATATTTACTGAACATTGTGGCACTGTTTTTTAAAACTGCACTTACTGAACTCAATGAGCAGTTTGCCATAGCCTCTCCGCTGGTAGGGAGGCAGGGTCAGGATGCAGGCAACGTTGTAATCTTCAGTAGACTCTTTTTCCTGCACACAGAAAATAAAATTAAGTGTCGTTTTGGGAACCCCTCGTTGGATACGTGATTGTGTCCAAGTTGTTATGAGTGGACTGTATACACACACTTTACCAATAGTTCAAAATGCTAAGCCAAATTCGTGTACCTTAGAGAAGTAGCCCACTATGTGGAAGCCTTTGGGGTCATACTCTGTCATTACGTAGAAGAGGAAAGGGTCTGTGTCGTAATACAAGGTTTTGTGGTCCAGGAAACACTTAGCGAGTAAACACAGGTTCTGGGAATAAGTCTGGAAACACATAACAGACATATATCAATTAAAATGAATGAATGTTATTAAAAAATATTGAGAGAGGAGAGAAAAATATCCCATTACTAACTTTGTTTTTCCTGCCGTCAATCTCAAAAAATGAGATGGTGCCTTTGCGGTAGATCTCGTTGCCTGGTGGATGTCTTAGATTACATTTTGTCTGTCAAAGACATAGAAACATGAGGATGAGCTCAATGAGCAACAATCGAAGCAGGAGGAGATTAAGGGCTTAAGGCGGTGACATGCTGATGACTCTCACCAAATGCCTCTGAAGACATTTCAGGCTTTTGAGGTACTTGAGACAGAATTCACAGAGGTAGAGGATGGGCAATGTGGTGAGTTCCTGTGGGTACGGCGAGAAATACCAGGGCTTCAGTCTGTGACGTCCTAATTCTATACACTCTATGTTTTTCATCCGGGTGACGATGTCGTCATGGCTGCGGTCGGACACCAGACTGCCTGTCATGCGGGGTGCAGACGGGATGCCGTCCGAACTGTCTTGGGAATCCTGGTGGTGAACAAAGCAGACATTAGACACGTTAGGCACTCTCGCTGCAGTTATTTTCAAGCAGTTAAAATTGTGTTAAAGGTCCAGTGTGTAGGGTTCAGGGAATCTAATATAATAAGGATGTTTTCTTTAGTTTATAATCCCCTGAAAATAAGAATGGCAGGGTTTTTATTTCCTTAGAATAAGCGTTATATCTACATAGGGAGCGGGGTCTTCGTCCAGAGATCGCCATTTTGCACTGCCACGTTTCTACAACACCTCAGAATGGCAGGCCAAACACTGGCTCTAAATAGGGGGCCGTTCATGCTTTTGCATCGGCCACCATAGTTAGCAGCCCTCCATAATGAGAGTTAGAAAAACACTTGCAGTATTGGGTGTTTTTACCAGTTTTCATCACCTGGTTCATTCATAAAATGGAGGATTTAAAAACCTCCTGATCAGTGAACACTGGAGAAATTCAGGGAGAAGTTTCAGCTGGTGGCAATCTGCAATCCTCAACGCTAGATGCCACTAAATCCCCTAAATCTGACACACCGCTCCTTTAAAACAAAAAACTGCTTGATCAAACGCTGCATTTGTATTGTAAGATTTCAACACATTCAGATTTCTTCAAATGAGTAACAGGTATAATCACAGTGGTTGTACACATTAGAGTTGGGTCTGAGGAAAGCAGCACCTCCATTTTATTGGACCCACTAAGGCACAGCTGAATTTTGCACAGCAACACACAATCAACGGGCAATAATAGGAAATAAAACAGACCTCTGGTGGTGGTAGAAAGACACTGGCACTTTGAGGGTTGTTATACTGCAAAACCTTTATCATCTAGCAGAAACAGACACAAAAACACTGGCTTTTAAAAACTAAAGAGAGGAATGGTTCTTATTTGAACTAAACACTTGGGTTAAGGGGCAGATTGAAAACAGTATTGAACTTCTGTGTGACATCTGTTTTAGTCCATTCCAGGGTGGTTTCAGCCAGCAGTACTGGCAATCACAGGTAGTGAGAGTGATGTTACACGATGAATGAGTGAGGAAAAGAGCAAACACAACCGTTAGTCCAATTATTTCATGCAAGTGTCAGATTATTCAGTGAACTTATATGACGAACCCACTGGCCACTGTCAGCAGAGATGATGTGAGAACGTAGGAGGTCAGCTGCAGCAGTTTCCTAAACTCAATACGACAGCTGAACTGCTCATGTCGAGCAGCTCGACAGACTGAATCAAAACCCTAAAAAAAATCCAGATCTGACCTGTTTTGTTTGGTTGTTTATTTCTTCCTCATTTAATTAAAATAGACCACGTTATAATCAGTTCTTCAGCTGCGTGACACCACCAATATCTCAAAAACAAGGAACACATTTAAAGTTAGATTATTAAACTAGATTGTAAAACAAAAGAATTATAATTAATTTATTATTTATTTCTAACAACTTCAAACTAAAGCAAGTCTTAACAAAATAGATTTAAGGCTCAGAATCTTGTACTTAAACAGGTAGTTGTGACATTAATGCCCTGCTGTAAACACCGTGACACAACCTGCACACACACTTAAAAATTCAACTAATCAAAGTATCAGATGGCAAATATTTTTGTCAACAAACTCGTATTCTTGTGTTTTCTAAGGATAGTTTCAGAGACATCAGCATGACCTAAGGAAAGAGGGTTAAGTAGGATAACAAAACGTGAAAAATGTTTCTACTTTTCTCTAATTTGTGATTCATTTTCTGACAAATACTTACGCAAACTAACACTGCTCAAATTGAAGTAGACAGAATTTGTCATCATTTAGGCTTTCAATATTGGTATGGATGATGAACATAAATAAATAAAATGTGTTCTTTGACTAAGGTTTTGAATTTAATATATGATACTGTTTATACATTTAAGACTGTAGTGCTTAAAATAAAGAAGAAAATGATGCCTCTTCAATACTAAACAGATGCAAAGACTACGACATGAGGTAAACATCTGAAATGAGAAAACAGTAAGTTAACTGCAAAGATGAAATATACTGAAGTTACATACTTCATCAGTTCCCCCACAGTTAGCTTTCCTCTTCCTCCCGGGCTGCGAGGGGATGAGTCGTCGGGCAGTGCCGTTCTGTTGTTAAAAAGAAATTTTGCATTAGCTTGTGAAAAAATACATCAACTCAAACATTTAAGGGATCTAGAACGGTTTCCTTTACCGTTGTGAGCGAGGAGATCTGTTCATGGTCTTCGCGGGACTTGAAGGTGTTGGTCTCCCTCACAGCAGGAAAAACAGATGCCTGAGAGGCTTCAGCTGAACTTGGCAGGGAGGGCACGGGGGTGGCCGGGGATACCTGAGTCGCCAAGGGGACGGTCTCTACTTTCCTCTTCTGCAGCAAACAGACATCGTTAGACATTTGGCTTAAAACGAGCACGGACAGACCAAATACTTAAATGAATCAGAATTTTTATTTGATTCCAGTGAGAGGCATGTGTTTAAGCTTCCAAAATACACAGCAACGTAATGATTAAAAGCTGGGAAGGAGTGCCATCTTAATATTATCTGCAGTCTTGTTCACTGATATGAGCTACGACTGTGTCTGGATTAATAGCCACAGCATATCACATTAAGCAGGTTTTACCAATGTCTTTTTATCTCCAGGTTAAACTAGTCCAATGTTAACGCCCTATTAAAACCTGGTATTAAGATGCAACAGACACAGATCAGCTGCAACTGCATTGGGTTTACACTCAAAACTTAAAATCAGGAGGCTAAACAACAGCTGAATCAACAGCTTTTCCCTTGTGGTGCGATTATTATATTAGCTGCTTTAGTACATGCGATTTTTTTGTTAAGCCTGCAGATAATGAAAGCTCGGCTTCAGCACTACATGAGAGATTATGTCATAGACAGAGAATAGCAGCTACCTTGAAGGATTTGAAGTTGAAATGTGGCTTGACAAGTCCAGTGCATACACCTGACAAACTTTTGGATACACTGTGAGTTAAACCACTTCCAGATGTGATCTGCACGACCGGATCACCATCTTCTTTTTTTGTCTCATGGTTGTTTATATCTGGATTTCCATGCAGTTCAGCATGATCCGATAGCTGTATGATCACACAAGATGCATGTTAACACCAGGTTTAAACAAGGTCTCAGTCATTTCTAGAATGTGTGAATTCAAGTTGTACCGGTGTGGGGAGGGTTTTGCCTCTGGAAGGAGCTGTGGCAGATTGTACGTTGAGATCTAGACTCTTCCTCTGAATTGAACAGAAAGGAAGAGAAGGAAGGGGGTTAACTTACATTCATATTAACCCTCAGGTTGATACGCAGGGATTCACTGTACACACAATGTAACTAGCGTCTTCAACAGGGGTGTCATGATTCTCCAAATCCATGATTCAATTTGACTTTGAATTTAAGGACATGACTGAATTTAATTTTTGATTTCAACCTTTTTTTTCCTCAGTCCTGACAGCTATGCTATTGTTCGAGTCTTGATTCCTGGATCAGCAGATTATTAGTTTAATCCTTTAACAATCTGCCAAATTCTTCTTTAAATAGACGCAGTATTTGCCGTAGAGTGCGATATAGCTGCCATATTTCTTTGGGACTGTGCTACGCCATGACACTATGGTCAAATATAAGTAATTTATTTAAAATGCAATACCAATAGCTTATTTCACCAGTCGATTGGGAACAAAAAGAAGAGCCACTCGATCGCTGTTCCCCAATCTGGGGGTCCTGCCCCCTATTAGTGATTGTACAATCTTCAGGAGGGGTCACATGGGCCCTCTAGATTTTAAGGGATTTATAAGGACTATTTAAAAAATATATACAGTAGGCCTATATCTCAGCAATTTATTAATTTCTGTGACGAGAACTAAATGTTAGTTATCATTAAGGTTTAGATGATTATTAAAGATACAATTTAAAAACAATATTTCATAGGGCAAGGGCATGGTGACGACCTAAACATAAGCTATAGACCTATTCACAGAGCTTTCACTCTTTGTTAAACAGCCTTGTCCTGCATTAGAAAAGAACACTCTTTAAAAGCTAACAGAACAATGGCCAAACATGTCTGGAAGAAGAAAACACTGAATTTGTCAAAAAGAAGCCTAGTTTGCATGCATGACTGTTTGAAATTAAAAAACTAAATAGTAGAGAATGAGAATCATACAAAAAGTTCCTATAAGTATAAAAAAATCTCATCTCTGATGCAATCACAAGAAATAATCACTAAAAATTCATTAAAACTGCACGTTTTACACAAATTGAGTTAAATATTTGGGTAATTGGACGGTTTATCAGTTGTTCTGTACTGTTATTGTTATGTATTAAGTAATTTTAATAGTCAGGGATCATCAGTTTACTCAATGATAGAAAAGGGGCCCCTTTAAGAGACAGGTTGTGAACCACTGTTCTAGATGGGAGAAGGAAACTTTACAACTGTCATCCCAAGTCTTTGCTTAACTTTCACCTGACTAGCATAGCCCACAAATTTTAATTTTTCTGTCAACAACGCATTCTTCATTTACATAACTCACAGAGTTATGTTAAAAAAAAAAACTGTCATCACACCAGCGACTTTAGGGATGCAGTGATTTTCCAGTTCTTTTGTACCTCCATCATGTCCGACTCCAGCAGTGGCCACAGTGCTTCAAAAAGTGCAGCTGCAGGCTAAAGGTAAGCTATGTTTATCCCATTTGGTTGCACGGAAGGAGGCGGGAGTTGTATAGAAAAAAAATACTGGGAGAATTACTGATCCTACTTTTGGTTCTAGAGGACTAAAATTCAAAGTACTCAAAGCTAATTTCAATCAAGTTTTGATTTAGAATTGAAATCGTGACACCCCTGTGTTCCATGATAATTAACAGCATTAAAAATGAAGTTTCTGTGGCAGTCTAAATCAGATCTGATCAAGTATGAATGCAAAAATGTGAGACTGAAAAGTGACAATTTCAATGTGTCTTTAAAACGTAGAGCTCTCTGTATCACACACTCCTTAAAATTTTGATAAAATCATCCATAAATGTAGAGGCTGGGTTAAATACAACAAACACTGAACATATACTCCTGTTTCCACACAGCTAGCACACACATCATATATTGTGTTGGTACATTTTGACAAACTACTGTTTCAAGCAGCATCTAAAACACTGTACGTCGTTAGCAAAGTGATGATGTCAATGGTTGCTAATATCTCGTAGTTAAGCAGAGTTTTTCTGCACAGCAAAACAACCACCAGTGAAAATGATTCACTCGTAAAAACAGAGTTATTCTGTTTGTTTGTGCTGCTTGTTGTACTGACGACCAACACCATACAGGTTTATATATCCACTTGGTAATATTCATAACACAATAGAAACAGCTTACTAGTCTGAAACATGACTGATATCACTCATCTGAATAAATAGCAATCTTTAAAAAATACTCAGCAGCTGTTAATCATGCTGGGATGTAAAATACAGGCTCATATTGTTTAAACTAGTGTCTTCACAATAGTAAAATGATCCTGCCAAACCTGAGCCGATTGTTACAGTGTCTGGGGGTTTGAGATAAACAATTAGAGGCGTAGCAAGCACTTACCACTTCTCTCTCTGGGGAACTGGGACGGGAGCCTGGAAGACCATTCTTGGTTGGTGTTTTAGCTTCTTTTTTAGGAAACTGAAGCTTCTTCATGTCCAGCCTGTCCCCTGTGACCCACTCATCCAGGCGCTTGTTGACTGTTAACACACGCAGTTTTACACAAACAAGAACACACATGCTGTGATGTTTCAGTGTAATGTAATGACAGTGACTGTCACAGTTAGCATGCCAACGAAAAAAAAGAGGTAAACACAAACAATACTTACAGTCAATATAGTGAACATAATAAAGCTTTCTCGATGAGACTTCCTTCACACTTAGAATTTCAGCCAGTGCTGCAAGAAAAGCAGAAGAGTCAAATTAATATCTGCAATGAATTATACTCAAATTAATACAATTACTGTGATGGACTTCCCTGAAATATCAGCTCAAACGTAGATTTACCACCACGCTTAACAAGTGTCAATAGATACTGTGGGTTTAAGTTTTCACGTAGCTTTCACTGAACTAAGATAGCAAGAATTGCTGAAAAAAAAAAAAAAAAAAGACTAGAGTACTAAATTCAAGCAACAGAAAATAAAAACACAAAAATGCCAAATGTGTTGGTTTCAGCTTCTCAGGTGTGACAAATTCCCTGCCTTAAATTATTGTAAATTAGGTATCTTTTAAGTTTTACATTGTGATCTGAAGACGTCATCCAGCTCTTGGAAATTTTGATGCCCATTTTTCATGATCTCCAGGCATTTTATCAACAATTAATCAAACAAAAAATAAACGTTACTTATCACAAGGCAAATCTAGGGTGTCCTCGTGAGATAATACAGGGAATAAGAAACATGTATCTACCACACAAATCAAGTTATTTTGTTCTCATCATAACCTTTTAAGACAAAGTCAGAGTGGATTTTGCATCGTCTGGGTCCTGTTTCAGAAAGCGGGTTTGGTAAAAACTCTGAATTAGTTCACCCCAAGAAAAGAGTAATTGTGTTTTCCATTCCAGACAAAGACGTTACTCAAACTCTGTGTCAGTTACCATGGTAACTAACTCTGTGAACCTAACCTGCTCACTGGCAGGTTTTCTTCAACAACCCGAGTTTCTCTCTGTCTCCTCCCTCTGACAGAACCAGACATGCTGTTTCATTTTCTCATTGATGCAGCATGTCTCAGAGTGTGTATTGAGGGATATTAATTAGCAGAGGTTTACTGTCTGTCACAACCAAAATCCTGGTCGTTTCTCTGAACAGCAGTTTTTACCCTCACATATAAAAATGTGTAACAGCATCAAGTCACCCCTAATCTCTGTAAACAGGTATCTGCATATGTATGTTTTATTGTCGCCACATGATAGCCATTGGATCCAATAATGCACAGAATAAAACCACTGCGTCTTCATCATTTTACAAGTTCTTTTTTACGTTACACCATAACTCTTAACATGACAGAGATATCAGTTTGTTCAAGCCATTCTACCAAAATGTTTATTGCATATCATGTGTAAACTCAATTCAGATTGTAAAAATCTATATGAATGAATAAATACTTCAATCAGTCATGATATGAATGCTGTAAATGAGAATGATATTTTTCCAAATAGACTGCATATAGTCTGAATGTGTTTTAACAGCACTTTAGTGACAATTTCAAAATTTTAAACATTTGTTTGAGTAGCAAGCAGCTGTAGCTGAAATAACACCAGTGAATTCTGTTGAGCCAAGGATCCAAATAGATGTCTGAAATTTTAAATCTACTGTATTTGAACCTCAACGTGTTTTCAAGTGCAAATAACCAACTACATTATTACTGGATCAGATTGAGACAATGCCTCTACATGTTTGATCTCAGCCTATGTATGTTTTAAATCTTCAACCACATCTTTCACCTTCACTTGCTGGCCCTGTGTTTTGTCCCTGTCAGATTAAAGCTAAAAAAGTGTATTTAAAATGTAGGCTATGGTTAAATCGTGAATTAAAGGAGTACAGTGAATAAAACTTTCTGTAAACTTAGTCTTGATGCTTTTCCACACTCTGACTCAGACTTTTTTTTTTAAAGATAAATATACATGCATTAATATCCCTACATCCACATGATTAAAATGGTGGCTCTGCCTTTTATTTACCCATTGCCATGGTAAATCGTGGTATCAGAGCTCTACTTATAATATAATTAGAGGAGTGAACATACTCAGAGTTGATTGAACTGACTCTGATCAGCTGTTCTGGAGCCCGAAACTTTTTTTCGTCCCGAAACTTTTCCATCTCAGTGTTCATCAACTCTGATTTCAAGGTGGGACTCAGTTACTTACACCTGCTTTCTGAAACAGGGCCCAAATCCGTAAAGCTGATTTAAATAAGTAAACGGTGAAGAGAACATCTCCTTTTACACTACTCAGGGATCTGTGCAACCTGTGACGAGGGGTGGTGAATAGTTATTGCTAATTTAAAGGGTCACAATTAAGGTGAGACAAACCACTGCATAAAACCCACTTTGAGATAAAGTTTAAAAACTATCATAAAATATGTGTACTCATGTTGAGGTGTTAAAGGGGTAACGCTGCCATAATAGCATTTCTGAAGCTTTACAATAATAATTTCACTGAGGAAGTGTCAATGAGATTTAGCTGTTTTTACTGTGGCTCTTATTTTTTCTCATCCTCCGACCTGTCAAAACAAGTAGGAACACTGGCCCAGCCATGACCCCTGTTAGTGATGCTATCTGCATTCAGACAACCAACAATTTAATCTGAACAATCTGCTTCAGATTTGTAAACAACAGCCTGATGCCACATGAGTTTCACCTAAGATTGTCTTTCCTCATAAAATGTATTCAATAAAAATGTGTCTGAAGGGTAGCAAGTTTATCTCTTATAGGATGTAACAGTGGTTTTATTAGCTAATCAAACTACAGACTGTACAAGTGCATGTGTGCCCTGTGAGTGTGGTGTTGACAGTGCTTTAACTGGAGGCCGTGGCGTCTGATAACAACAGCTGAGGTTCGCTAGTTAGCATTAGCTAGCTTAGCATTGGGAAAATAAACGGACAATACTTACGCCATTCGTCCTCGTGCTCTTGGTTTTTACGAAGAACGGGGAGTCGACAGCCCTCAACAATCTCGACCTGTCGAAAATAACTCGTTAATTTGCATCCTGAAACCAGTCAATGTCTCTAAAATAAAATTACATCTCTCGAAGACCTACCGATGATGCGTTGTCCGCCATTTTCGTCATCTGTGAGAGCAGGAGCAGGGTGTTGTGGGAAAATGCCGGTCCACGACAAAGAGGAAATAAACAGCAAGATAGTAATTCTCGAAGCTCGTAGGAAGCGGAAGTCGGGAAAGCAAACCGGAAAAAAGAAGCAGGAGCCCAGCAAGCACCGAGCGAGCAATATGATGACAACAACAACAATAACAACAACAACAAATAGGGAATTACAAGACAAAATAAATGATAAAAATAAACAAATGGTCAAGCAAGAGTCTTCACCGAGAGCCATTAATGTGTTTTTGTTTAATCAGTTTAATCAGTTGACTATGTGGTAACATCCATTGTTTGTCTTTCCATTTCTATAATAAAAATCTAACAAATATATATTGCTACTACTACTACTTCAAAAAAATAAAAATAAAACGTAACATAGCGCCTGTCATACAAGGGGTGTAGCTCAAAGTGCTTTACAATAAAGAAACTAGAGAATAAATAAAAACTGGCAAATTAAAACAATCAGCAGGCTAATAAATAAATAAATAATCATTAAATAATCAGATTGTGCTCAAATATTGCTGACAGCAGCAGGTGAAGTTAAGGTAAGCTTCAATAAAGCCAATCACAGCAGTTCCCCTTCTTAGGAACAGACAGTTTAATGAGCCAAGACCTCAGGAGAGAAAACTGTTCTTCAAAAAACAAAAGACTTCCCTAAATATCACAGCACTGCAAGCCCACATTTATGACACAGTTTCACAAGGTGGATGTGAATGTCTGTTTCAGGACACGGAGAAAGTTCTATCAGTGCATGCAGTGTGCTCATTTCGTATGATGAGACATGATGGGTGATTTTGTTGCTCTATCAACACTATCAGGCCTGCCAACTCTGACTCCAACCCAATCGGCAGAAAAAAAGTGGTCCCATTGTACATTTCTGCAAACCACAGATATTTGAATGTTACTTTTCTCAAAAACCATTTGGTTATGGTTAGTAAAAGATCATGTTTTGACTTAAAACACCCATGTTCAGTAGCACAAAAGCCGCTAGAAAAGCAGGGATGGGTTGGTGAAAAATACCCAGGTTTGGTGGTTCAAATGCACACGGGGAAACGCCACAGTTTGTCAGTGGAAAAACACCCAGGTTCAGTGCCACAATCACTTGTAGAAACACTGCAAAGGGTTGCCAAAATACAACCAGTGGTGCTGTTTGTTGGTTTCGCACAGTGGTTTGAAGCTTGGCAGCTGTCTCTCTTAAGTGTCACATCATCCACCATCCCCTCAACCACCTGATGACAAAGTCTTATAAAGTTGATGCGTATGAAACGTGCAAATGTAACCTATTTGTGGTTTGCAGACACGTACAATGTTAACATACTGACTGTATGAGACTGTTTACAAAAAGGCTGGTTGCTCTCAAAGCATACTCAGTTGGAGGCACTGCAACATCAGCAGTTGCAAAAAGTGACCTGAAACAACAGTAGTATTATGAGTACATGTATCAACTTCTAACTTCCCACCAACCCTCTTATTCTCAGTTTGCTGAATTCAATGTTAGCCAAATGTCAGGTGTGTAGCACCCTTATTAGCATTACATTACCACCTGAATGGACAGTGAGTGCATCGATCTGTCTCGAGGTGCTGAGGCCTTATTAGAGTTTAACCAATTAAAGCCCATTTGAAGACTAGTAGGCTACTCATGAACACCAAGAGGAGAAGGTGCACACATCCAAAAAACTTAAATCAAAGCAGGCACCAGCATCATTATGTCGAACTGAAATACATTTTCACATATTCATCCTCAAACATAGCACTGCAAAGAGACTGCTTGACACATAATGACATGGGACATGAAAAACTCTGAAGTTGTCCTGTATAGTTTTGAGGAAGGACGGTGCACATATCCTGCCAGCAGGGGTCCCTCTTGTCTACAACCTAATCAAACAAGCTTCATGCAGAGTTTAACCACCTACGTGACTTCCATTGACAGCATTAATTAGGGCTCAACACACAGCTAAATGGAGATTTGGATGTTAGTTAGATCACATGGGATCTGACTAACAACCATAGAAACTGCTGTAAGTTCAGTAGGTGTGATGATTTAATATCTATTTTATGTTATGTTTTCATTTTTGCTCATTTATTTTTAATTTTTTCCCCGTGAGTGCAAAGCTCAAGGCCCACATCTAAAATCTAGTTTCCTAACCCGATCCAGTCTAGCTGTCCTCTTCACATATTGCCCCTGTGAGAGCGAAGAATTCAGCAGTGTGACTGAGAAAATGAATTCTAATCCCTGTTAAAGTTTCAGTGCCTTTTCTTTTGTCAACAGCTCTCAGCTTTCTCGTGTTATGATTGATATACTGCTGAACTAAACTGCTTCACCACACTGAATGACGCCATTATGCACATTTATGAAAGCACTTAGATCGCTCTTCTCATGCTGCTTTGTGTTCGGCCGCAATTACTGCTCTTGCAATCATCAGGACAAAGGCTGCTTTGGGCTGTAAAATGTGTAAAAGATAAAAAGAAGTGAGGAAGTCAGACTGATCTGTCTGGTTGTTGATGATATTTACACCCAGCTTTCCTTTTTTTCTCCTTCTAACATTTGACTCATTCTGTCCACAATAATACAGTTTACACTACACAGCTGTTAATAGTTAGAGGCATGAGTGGATTATGAGACAATGGGCCCCTGGGCACAGATATGCAAGGCATACTCCACCTCTCCTACACGGGAGCAAGACCCTGGTGGTTTTGCATCTGTTTTTAGTTCTTATGCATCTGTTGTGGTTTTGTGTGTCTTACTGACATCATTTTGTGTCCTTTTTGTTAGTTTCGTGTCTCTTTGTAGTGATTTTGTGTCTCCATGTGGTTGCTTTGTATCTTTTTAGTTGTTTGGGTCTGTCTGAGGTAATTTGTGTCATCTTGTGGTTGTTTTGTGTGTATTTGAGGAAATTTTGTGTCTGTTTTGAAGATTTTATGTCTCTTTGTAGTAATATTGTGTCTCCTTGTGGTTGATTTCTGTCTTTTTGTAGTTGTTCGGGTCTCTTTAGGGTAAATTTTAGTCTTATTAAGATCATTTTTGTGTCATTTTTGGTCATTTCTGTCTCCTTGTAGTCATTTTTTGTCCATTTTGGTCATTTTGTGTGACTTTGAAGCAGAGTTGGAAGTTAATTCTTATGTCCCCTTGTGCTTTTGTATCTTTTTTGATGATTTTGTGTCTCTTTGTAGTAATTTTGTGTCTCACTGTGGTTGTTTTGTAACTTTGTGTGGCTGTTTGGGTCTCAAATTTTTTTTTGTATCTTTCTGAAGGTGTCTGTGTCACTTTAAGGTAATTTTGTGTCTTCTTTTGATGATTTTGTGTGTCTTTGTGGTTGTTCCATGTCTTTTGAGGTCATTTTGTGTTCTTTGAAATAATTTTGTGTCTTTTTTGTGTGTCACTGCAGCCATTTTGTGTCTCCTTGTGGTTGTTTTCTGTCTGTTTGTAGTTGTTTGGGTCTCTTTGAGATAATTTCTAGCCTAATTAAGGAAATTTTTTGTGTCATATTTGGTCGTTTTGTGGCTCCTTGTTGTCATTTTGTGCGTCTCTTTGGTTGTTTTATGTCTTTGTGTAGGTGTCTGGTCTCTGAGGTAATTTTGTGAGTCTCTGAGGTTATTTTTTTGTCCTTTTTGGTCATTTTGTGTGACTTTGTAGCAGGGTTGGAAATTAATTTTTATGTCCACTTGATGCTGTTGTTGGTGGAGAGTAAAATCTTCCAGCCACTCAGTGAATTATCATTGTTTTTTCGGCTGGTGAAGGAAGGAAATTTAGCTGCGACATGCATATTTTACCAGCATTTGGCTGGTGCTAATTTCCAACCCTGATTTGTAGTCATTTTGTGTCTCCCTGTGGTTGCTTTGTGTCTCTGTGATTGTTTTTCCCATTTTATAGTTATTTTGTGTCTTCTTGCAGTTCCTTTACATATTTTGAGGTAAAAAGATGTAATCCATCCACAGTTGGAGGTATTTGCCTTCAATAAAGAGGTCTTTTTGTGTTAATATATGACATGAAATACTGGCCAAGGCAATACTGGATATTGTGGAAATGGTTGTGATGGTTCTACTGTGACTTTAAATCTAAAATCAGTGTCTCATGTCACAATTACATGACAAGTGAATAAAGAGGGGTTATGTCTAAACATCTCCAAATCTACCCGATCACATAGGTGCATTCACAACCCTTTTGTACTGGAAAGTATGGGAAAAAAACAGTTTAAAGAGGCCATGTATAAGCCTCATGGTCAATGTTGGAGCGAATCATCTCACTGAGCGAGGGCAAAGGTTATAAATGATCTTTATTATAATCCTTGGAACAGCGTTCAGTATACAGAACTTGCATTTTTTGAGTTGAGAAACCATGGTGTAACCTGTAAATGATAAACAAACGATACCAAACAAAACTAAAAACAGTTTGTGTTTAACAGCGTTCTTTTCCATGACTAACTTTCGATCAGACAATTGTAGCTTTCTGTAGGGATAGCCTGCATATTATTGTTTACCATGCATGATAGAGTGCACTGAAGTCAGGTGGCTTATTATGACAAACAGGTGACATGGTGACACGATTAAAAGAAAAAGTGTTGAAGAGAGTGAAAAAAGCTTTTGGATTTTGTACATAGTCTCATCAGCCGCATCCCACACAGTCACTTCCAGAATACTGCTTGCACATGATTACACTGAATCAGATTTTCCACTGGAGCCAAATCATATCTGTCAGTAATGATCACGTTTCTGACCTAAAAGGGACACTGGAAAACAGATCTTCAGGAGCGTGGCCATTTTATGCATGAGAAAGAAATGAGGAAAATCTCAGAGGTTCCCACTGGACGTCCTTTCAGAGCTCTCTCTTTGGTCAGGAAATTAATGAGAACATTTGACGACATAATCTCACTCTGCACGCTTCACATTTCATAGCAGAGGAAGGATGATTTGTTTTCTTCTTTGGTATCACGGGCCTTACGACCTCAGGCCAAGACGTTCCCAGACTGGTTAATGACTTCAACACTAATTATCCCTGCTTTGTTCCGAGGTTGGAGCCGTTTCTTTTTTTTTTCATCATACAAAGTCATACCTGCAGGTCTACTACCAACTCATGGCTTTTTATATAATTCGGGGAAGGTTAAAACACATATCTGCTGTGTTGGCAGTAAAACTGGCTGTACCCAGTATTTCTCCCATGCTACACATTGAGAACCGATTATCTTGACGGGGTCTGGCATTCAGATGGCAACATCTGCCCAGTGGCTTTAGCTTATCCAGCACCCATCTACAGTACATTTCACTATTTTGATTCTGTTTCTGTCCCTGTAATTAAATCCGTAAGAGGGCCATCCAGTAAACACGTCCACCAAATTAGTTTCTGAACAGAAGCAACAAAAACACAATGAACAGATGAAAAACAGACGCATTGCAGCGTCACATTTTCCCTTCACGAAACTGGTCTCATAGAGTTAAAACACCTTTGGATGGTTATTGCACATAATAAAACCAGTCGGAACAAAATGACTCAAATCAAGCTCTTAATATAAGACATATGAACTGACTGATGCCACAGCAGTGGGAGGTATAACAATTAAACATCACAATGTTGACTATTGCTATTAATGACAGAATCCAAACCTCCACCTGCAGCCTCCAGTCTGTGCAGGACTGAACAGTGAAGCAGATCTGCTCTCTGATCCAGTTTGTTCCTAAAGAGATCGCCAGTCTCTTTAGCTACATAATGATGCATTTGGTTGACTGTTGATTATCCGTCTTCCTCCCAGCACATTTCACACATTCCTGTGTTACCTTCTCTCACTTCTGATTCTTTGTTCTACTTTTTTCAAATCTACACCAGTGACGCACTCGATTCCAGATATTCTAAAAATGTTCAGCGGAAAGCAGAGGACTTGCAGCTCCTCAGACATGGCAGGATACATACATTTGGAAGTAAAAACGTTTGAAAACGCTTTACTCTGAAATTTAATATTTCATAAATTTCATTCCTAATGTGAACATGCAACATTCGGTTGCTGTTTTCCAGTTATACTTTCAAGCAGCACTCATCACATAGATATATAAAAATAAAATCAAATACAAATAAATAAAAAAGAATAAACATACATTGAAAAGTGCAAATGTACATTTGTTTACAGCATGACATATTCACTGTACAATCATTGATTATATACTCACATTATTTTATGCATTATAATAAGGATTACTAAGTAGCATAGTTTAAGTAAGAAATATTTCATAGCAAGTCTATTGGAAAATATTTGCATTGCCCTGCAACAAGGAGAGGCTCTTCTAAACATCGCCAAGAGTGTATTTGCTTGTGTGTGTTTTCGTGTATATGTCTGAGTGCATATGTGCATGTGTGTGTGCGTGTGTGTTTGTGAACCAGCATGTTCGTTGACATAAAGTGTATGTGCAAACAATGAAGCAGAGGAAACTCAAATCATTCTAGTTCAGAGGCACAAAAACTGCCCAGCCAGCATTTCAAGTATCTAGCATTGTTTTGGACAACACACATCTGTCAGACATCAGCAAAGCAGAAGAAGAGAAGGAGAAAAATAACAGGTTATTTCCTTTTGCAGCTTGGGGAGGAGGCAGCTAAAGAGTCATACAACGAGTGGAAACAAGCAGTTCAAAGAATCGTGTCAAAACAACACGATTAGACTTTTTTAACCGTAGAACAGGCTGTTGCACTTCACTGAAAACACCTTTGTGTCCGTGCGGCAGCCTTCTGCATCAGGAAGGAGACAGCAGTCATGCTTGCTTTCGCATAATGCTCCCAGTTCACCGAATGCTTCCTCAGTTATGGCAGAAACAAACATGATATATTAAGATAAGGAGCAAGTAAGGAATCATAGGGCTGGTCGCAGGGTGAGTCTATATCAGTCTTTGTATAAGACACACTGCTGGACATTTTCACAAACATTTCATCCATGTCTAAACGTTCTGCCACCGTCAATGGGCAGAAGGTCCTGCGAAAGGGATTCACACTGGAGATGGAAAGCGAGGAGAGCCATCCACTGGCAGTCGGTTTGTCATGGTCGTATTCCGTAAAGAAAAGTCATCATGTTCAGCGTCTTGGTAAAAGACACCTGATGAGATGATCCTACAGGACAGCGAGAGGCCGCACAAACGTTTTCCGGCACTGAAAGTTTCGACATTTCCCGATGGCAATAAGAGGGCTTCCATCTTGAAGTCATGTTCCTGGTACATCCAATGAACGGACTTCTGATGTGGCTTGGATTATCTTTTTAGGCATTGTATTGAGAAGCTACAAATTATTGGACACTTCTGCACCAAGATGGTTATTATGGCTCCCCATAAACCCCGAGACTTTCACTCATGTTTCATGTGGCGGCCAAATAAGAACAAATCCAAATTTCTCAGTTTAAAGACACATGCTTTCTGTTACTTTGTTGGGTATTTCGTTTATGTATAGTGCTGATACACAATATCTCTGACAGGTAATGGTGATCTGAAAAATACTATGACGTGAAGGAGAACTAAAAATGGGCAGAGGGTAGAACAACACTTTCTCCTTTTTCTTGAAAAACAAAGCCCAAAAGATAACATTATACTGTACAGTTTGGTGGTGCAGCACACTCGTAGTTAATGCCTTTGTACATGTATGTAAAGAAGAGACAGAGAAAGAGAGACTATATGTTTGCTTACTATCTCACACTGCTGGGATATGTGCAAGCATCCAAATCCATCAGCCTCTGGATGTCTTAACGCTCTGACTTGACTTTGTAGCGCAGAACCAGGTACGTAGCCAGTCTGAGGATCAGGAAGAACACCCCCAGCACCATGAAGTCCACGTAGAGCTTTGCATTCTCCACATCCAACAGCTGCAGGACCTCCTCTGGCTTCTGGAACTTACACGACAGGTCCGGACACTCCAGCTCCGACCGGTTCATCCCATAGATAGAGAGAATCACCCCCTCAAAGCCGTACCTGAAGAGAAAAGGAGAATTGTTTCAGATCAGCGAGAACCTGGCCAAAATAATTTTAGCAAGTCTCTATCTTAAACTACATAAAGTAGCTGACAATACCTGACGTAGGAAACATAAGAGCTCCACTGTAGGTATTTGGGAATGGTGTCAAAATTGACGAAGAAGCCAGAGAAGAGGAGCACAGGTATGGCTGTGACTGGACCCACAAAGGTTGCCACCTGTGGAACAAATGAGTGGTATTAAATCAACAAACTGGCAGAGGTGGGACCAAGTCATGGTTTTGCAAGTCATGGGTAAGTCTCAAATCTTTGCATTCAAATTCCAAGTCCTAAACTTTGAGTTTCTAGTCCTAAACAAGAGTTAAATCTACAAAAATCATGAATGCTTTATAAAATTTTCATTTATTTCTTTAAACAAGTTTGTTAAAAACTTCTTCAGCTGTCAAACTAACGTTAGCTTAGCATTAGCTCATTAACTATAGCCCCTTTTACACTACCAGATTTTTGGCAAATGTTGGGCCGTTTTGCCGGCAAGCTGCGAGCGTTTAGACACACAGAGCCAGATTGGCGAGTTGATCCGAGGTGGCCAATCATCCACCTCGTAGGGTAGACATATTGGCGGAACCTTTTTGGTTAAAAAAGAACGAGGTACCCTTCCACCACGGGAGGGGCTGTTGATGACGCCGCAAGTGCGACTCACTGGCGGTGGACTAACAGGAAACAGCTGATAGCAGGAATGAGCAGCTAGTAGCAATAGGGAAACACAAATCTGAAAGACACTGTAAAGATGAGCAACTGAGAAGACAAGGAATTGGGCGCCCTGCTTGTCCTCGCAAACAAAGAGGCCATTAACCGTCAAATGACGGGAACAGTGAAGGATGGGCCAACTTAAGAGAGAATCGCCGAAGGACTGACTAGCCGCGGCTTCCTTCGGAGTACGTCACTGTTTACGTCACACGCTGAGCTACACGTTTTGTTACTTGCTCAAGCCCCCCCATTGCCTGATCTCGTAATTTTCAACCCACACCTTTAACATATTGCAATCTGCTTTTGTTTACCACAATATAGTTTTTGTATACAAACAAAACTGACTTTGGTTCCATTTTTTTCTCAACTGGCACTCAATAACATAATGATTCTTCATGGTTCCCTCCTCCAGCTTGATTGGATGCTGTCAGATTGGCTCAAACCAAGTGGCAGCCTATGGGGCTGATAAATGAAGCCACAAAGGAAGTGCCAGAAACTGCAGTTCTTTGAACACCCACTTGAGGCTGGCTCCAGAAGCCAGTCAATCTGCATAGACCCCCATGACAGCAAGGGTAAACGGTAAAAATATTCTAAATATAGCTTATACTTAAAATGGTATTGATTTTTTGGGGGGCTAAAACATAGTTTGCAGCGGACCTGTCCACAGCAGTACATCACTTTGCTTTCACGTAGATACTTCTGTCTTTTTCTCCAAACTGGGGTCGTGTCGATCAACATCCTCTGTAGGTAATGCACTGACTATGGGTAAGAACCTCATTCAACCCTGCTTCAGAAATTCCAAACTATCCTTTTAAGGTGTGCAGGTTTGCCTACCTGCAGAGACGTGGATGCAGCCCCTATGAGCAGACCTAGGGACTGGGCCACCAGGGCTGTGGATGTGGACAAGGCCATAAAGAGCAGGTAGCGACCCGCTTCTGGAGGCTGCTCAGTCATCCAGTACACTATACTACAGTACATGATTGGACAAAGCACCTGGAAAGGAGAGCGTTGTTAATTTGAAATATATTGTATTCATGTTCAAACCATTGTGTGCTCAGTCATTGACCGTTACCTGGAATGGTATATCAGCCATGGTTTTGGCCAAGTAATAGGCCTTCAGGCTGTACCAGTAGTTGAGATGTTCCCTTATAAACACGGACATCTCCAGAGGAACTGTGGAACAACAGCAGCGTTAAAAGACTTTCCACTTCAACCACAAAAACAACATGTCAAATGAATGTTTCCGATCCCTCGCTAGCATCTTACAGGTTAGGACGGTGGGCATCAGGGCGGCAAACATGAGGAACAACATGGAGAAAAAGAGGAAGCCAGTGTTGTTGAAAACCTTGCTGGCATCATTTCCAATTTTGAGATAAAGCAGGCCAATCAGCACTCCAATGCAAATATGGGACATCACCCTGAGGTGGGTCAGCACCTTTAAAAAGACAGATAATAAACATCAACACAGCTCAGATACCCTCAACTGATACTTTCAATCAAGTTCAACCTGTTTTAATAATGCCTTTCACAGTATTAGTTAACAGAATAATTATTTTACCATGTCCCTGCATATCGTGACGAAGGTTCTTTTAAAGAGGATGCAGAACTGTGTGAATGTACTGGTGGCAAAGCTGTGTTTCTCAAGGGTTCCTGTGTCCTGTGGAGAAAGACAGCGAGATCAAGGAATCAGATATGTAATACACACATTAATATAAGATAACAAAGGAGACAAACTATAGTTTAAGTATAAGTATTAAGTAGTAATAAGTAGTATAAGTAGAAGAATACAAATACTCTGCTAGTTTAACAAAAATGTTTTTTCGTGGGCAAGTGAATCTTACTTCATGTAGGACATAAGAATTATTCGAGTTTATGGTTAAAAACATATTCAAATTGTCCCAGAGTGATGCTGAGGAGACACTCACTTTATCCTAATAATGTTATAATGTCATTGTACATATACATTTTGTCCCTAAAGGAATTTAAACCTCCAAACACGCTCCAGTGCACATTGCGTCTGTATCAAATTCTAGGTGATGAATGATAGCGGATAGTTTGACTGGCAGTGGAAGGTTAGGGACTGTATTTTACTTATCAGAGGAGCGGGGTGACTGTGGTGTGACTTGGTTAATCTTCACCCTCTTCACCTTGATAACCTTTTTTTAAATATTCACACCAGGGTTGTCAAAATAATGTGTTAATTTCAATGAGTTAATCACAGAAATAAATAACACATTAAAAAAATTAGGGCTGATTAATGGTGCCTGTGGTGCCCTTTGACCCGGTGCATCATTGAAGACCACAGTGGCTTTGTAACATGATGGAGGCAGACGAGACGACACTGCTCTGCCCCGTGAATGGAGCCTTTACATTTTTAAAAAACAGCCAGATGGAACTGTTGATAGGAGCAGTAAAGAATTTTTGTACCATCGAAGAACTTCGAGCCTGAAATATCACCTCAACGCAAAGCTTTTAGCAGCGAACCCAGAGGTCAGAGCTAGCACAGCCTCTGATGTCTACTTGTGACTGACTAACTAACTCCCTTGCAAATAGGATTGCAGTGGACTGTAGACCAGTTTGAGTGGTAAAGAACAGGGGGACTACTGTGTATGAAATGTAGCAGCTTTACTACAACACATCTGGCAAAATTCAGTAAAATTAATATTTTTTAATACTTTTAGAGCATCAGTTGATATATGCGATTAATTCAGATGAATTAATGTAAATGAGAATGTAATTAATTAGATTTATTTTTTTAACTGCTAGCCCTAATTCACAACAAATGTAGGTATTGGAGCTGATGCAATGAGCAAATAGCATAGAAGTGAAAGTTATCACCAAAACAAACAGCTTATTTCTTTTTAGCAAAATGGAAATTGCATCATTGCACAAGCTGTGTGTGAACTTCAGCAGACTGCAGGTGCATGGCAGTCACACACGAAACCCCCAAAATTAAACAAGCCTACACATCACACACACAAGCACAAGCGTGCACATTACAGTGTGCACACAGCTAGCATTAGCATTATGCTAGGAGGAAGGCGGAAGTTTGTCAAGGTATGCAACATCCTAACATGTCTGAGATAAAAGAACAACTTAAGTCATTATCAGAAACTAAAGACATAATGAACACCATTGAACCAATATATATATGTTATGACTGCCTTTCCAAATAAACTGTATGCATCAGTGGCCATATCAGTAACTTTGTACGGCGGGCATTAATAGATTTTAAAAACTTAATGTGTGATGTTTGAAAGGTAAAAGTTAAAAGTTGAAAAAGGCCTTGGTTTTTCACAATTATCATGCATGCAGGAGTGTAGAATTTAATACTTTTTAAAAGATCTGATTAGTGCAAATATTTAATGTTTTGGCGAAATTTAAATGACGCATGTAGAATAAAATTATTTTGATGATGAAAGCCTTCATCGCACATGATGCCTCAAGAATTAAAACATCCAAAAATTTCTGTTTTTAAAGTTTTTGGCTGTGATAAATGATGAAATTTTGGTGATTTTTAAAGAAAACATGATGAACCCAGCCAGCAGGATTTGGAGTTCCAAGGGCATTTCAAATAAATGTAAAATACAACAATTTAAAGTTGTATGTCCCTCTCCTAAGCCAAATAAAAGTTCCTTACCCTGTGCTTAAAAACTTATTTCAAATGCCTCCCCTCTTTTGCACCACCCAGTAAGAGTTACTGGTTGATGCCTACACAAGAAGACAAAGAGGACAACAGAGAAAATCAATAAACTGATAAGATGTTTAAAGGCATACAGGGGCAAAATTGCACTATACAGGAGTAATGGTATATCAGAGAGCTCTTGGTGGTTTACATTTATAGTTATAGCAGTTAGCTGATGCTCTTATCAAAAGCAGCTCATGAGGCTGAGAGAGGGAGTGAGAGTAAGCTGAGAGAGGGTGAGGAGACAGATCGATGAGCTGGAGGGGAGAAGGAACGGTTTAGATGATGTGGACAGGAAAGGGTTACGGCAGTGATACTCAAATCTGGGCTGCCATGGGGTGCCTGGTGGTCTGCTGAACATTTTATAATTCACAATGTAAATAAATTGATTCACTCTGGGGATTTTGTTTGCACTTTGACTTTAAATATGGTGCAAGAGTGTGTAAAAAAAAAGCATCAAAATAGAGGTTGTTTATCAAATGTAACCAAAGCTTTTACAACTAAAATGCAGTTGCAGCTATTAAATGCAGTAAAATATCTGATTTATTTGTCATATAGGCCTAGTGTTCAGTCTTACGTCAAGATAATAAACTGAGTTAAGGATTTTGTTAACATTTGGCAATAGAAAAATGAGTCATGGGTCTTTTAATGTTTACTCGTTTTATCTGATAAATATTATTAATGCTTGATTAAGGAATACTATGCAGGATTTTCCTTGAAAAAACAAACAAAACAATGAAGTAATCCCTCTTAATCATCACTTTTGACCCAGTAGAAGTGTGCCTGACTATTTATCTGCAGACATTCTGCCCTCTGCCTGTATTTTCTTTCTATTTTGCTATGTTCGAGATGTTCCCTCAGCATAGGTGAGCTCGGGACTTTATAAAAAGGTGGTGACAAGGTGCCAGACTGTGAGCAGCATGTATCCAAGAGCTACAAAATAACGAACACAGTGTCAAAAAAACACAAATATAGCGAGGTGAAACGCTGCCTGGTGTTGGCTACAAACAGTAGCTGACAATTTTCCCTTCCTCAGTTCCACCCCTTTTCACTTTGTGTTCCAATAACAGCTGAGCTTTCCCGTTATATTTAGATATGTTATGTGCTAGTTAAAAATGTTGAAAACAAAATTTTAAGATGGTTAAAAGATGCGGCTGGAGGCACAATACTTTTGAAGACTGTCACTCGACAGAATTGACGCATCTTCAACAGAAAAAACTGTTGCGCAACACTTTTATTTCATGTCGTGCAACTGGAGAAGTCTGTTATGTTGCAGACAGCATCATATTTTCTCACGCAGTGTGATTGGTAGTGTCACTATTATCGCCACAGAGATAGTAGTTTTCAATCCACACCTACTCCGACCTGCATTCAGTATCTCTGCCCACTGAAGCAGTCGTCTGTCAGCAGCGGCTGAGAGGACAGAGCTCACCCAAACTGCCTTCACCAGGCTGACTGACAGCAGACATTTACTAAACCAAAGTAGTTTTCATATCAGCGCCACAGAAGGAAATCAATGGTGTTAATATATATTGATTCACTGATTAATTTCACTGCCCACTGTAGTGAGTGAGTGAGGGAATCTGCCGCTCACAGACCAATAAATATATGATTAATAAGTCAGACACACATACACAGTGGGTATTTCTGTGATTTTAAACAGCTGTCTGCGCAGATTAGGCTTCACTAAATGCAACGTTTTTCTGTAGGCCAACACTGAAGTTAGCGTAGCCCTGGTTCCCTCTTAAAGAGCCTATGGGATTTTTCCATTGGATTTAAGATGACTACTAAACATAAGCTCTGTGGCAAACAATCATTTATGATACTTACATGTTTTGTTCAACAAGACAATCTCCACAAATAAACATCAATTTTTATGATTTCTTAAGCGTAGATGCAATGGCCAGGAGTAAAAAGATAATGCTAGGCTATAAATGAACTACACTGCGGTGGAATGACTAAACGGAGTCTTGTTTGGCGTGATGACACCCCGTAGTTTCATCTGGTGGCTTGTTAGCAACCACCTTTTTAAGATACATAAAAGCTTCAAAATTCATGAGTGGGGTATTTACTGATGTATAGAACAAAACATGAAAGTCTCTTTAGCTTGTGAGAACCAAAGACCTTATTTCAGGCATCTAACCAAAAACCAATTCACTTCAAGAGGAGGAACCAGTAGTGCTAAAATGCTAACTTGTATTCCAGGTTTTAGGACTCATTCCTAGGGCCCTTGGAAGCCATCAATTCCACCATAGTTTACCTTAAAATGTCCCACTATTTACTGGGTGTTCACTTTTTTTCTTTGGTTGGCAGTAATTACTTATTTGAACCTTAAAAATAGAGTTATTAGAGTATTTTTAGTCAAAATTGACGCAACCAACACTGTTTTATTGTAGCTTGTTATTTTTTATTTTACACTGTGGATTTGTAGATTTAAACACTATCACCTTTACTTTTAAAAGAGTAGATAAATTGCTTAATGAGCCATCAGAATCAGAAACCATCAATGAAATCTGATGCAATTTCCCGTTATCGCACAATTCTTTGAGATAACTAAAGGTGGATATTTTCGATGTTGTGAGCATTTTCATTATTATGTGATGCGAGGCTGTGACGTCAGTAAATATAAAATATATGGTGTCAGTGCTCGGTGGGATGGCTGCTATCACTCACACTGTGACATTGAGAGGGACAGGAAGAGTCACTTTTGTCTCTGGAGTTCTTCTTGCCCTCCTCAGAGCACAGTCCACCCTGGACTGCCTCAAACAGCACTGGATTCAGATCTCCATACTCCCCTGATGCCACCTCAATGACTGGGGACAGAGAGGACAAGCTGGTCAGAACAAAGACACAGACAAACACAGGCACACGCAGTTGTACTGGAGGAGTTGTGTGACTCACTGAAGTCAGCAGGATTGTGATACGTTGGGCAGTGGAGGCCCAGGTTCTTCAGATAAGGGATGAGGTAAGGGACTGTGCCCTTGTATATACACTGACCCTGACTGAGGATGTACAGCTGGAGGGGGAACACAGGTACACAGTAATCAACATTATTTCCAACACACTGACTCTGTGAATAATATATGAACAACTGACGAAACAATAGGCCCAATATCGACTGCTGCGCTGCTTGTCAGCTGGATAAAATGAATCATGCTAACCTGTGCCCTGGTCTGAGCCGCAGCTAATGGAACGCTAGACGCGCCCAGCACTATGAGCACTGAAGTTACCTTATCAAACATCTCAAAGAGCTTGGCACTGGGCTGATGAATGGTGCATATGATTGTCCGTCCTCCCTGGGCCAAAGACTTCATGAGGGAAACCACCTGGAAGCAGGAAGCGCTGTCCAGACCACTGGGATGGGATACAAGGCGAGTCAGAAAAACAGACGTGCTATTAAATCTGGATTCAAGCAGATTCAAACTATGTGTGTAAAACCACACCTGGTGGGCTCATCAAAGAACATGACAGGAGGGTTGTTGACCAGCTCGAGGGCGATGGCCAGTCTTTTACACTGGCCTCCAGAGAGAGAGTTGGTGCGTGTCTGAGCACACTCCTGAAGACCCAGAGCAGTCAGGATCTCATCCACCTGAGACACAAACACAGACGGATGTGGTTACATGTTGTCGCACATAACTGACAATACAGTCGGGCAGTGTGGATAAGATTTCATGTCATGGTATATATGACCTCATCTTATAATATTTCCATAGACCATTTCAAACTTGACAACATAACCATTCGTGAGGAACAAGGGCAAGGAAACTATTAAAGAAGGAAAGGACATTGTAGCCATAGATGAGGATCTGCTCCCAAATGTAGACATAAATGGCTAAATGTAAGTCTATGGGAAAAGTCTTTTTTGGGCCCCATGGCATCACTTGATAGACCTGGAAGTTATAATTAAATGGTTTGCCCACCATGTCAAATTCGCTTCAGAGACTTGAGCTGTTCCTATATCCAGGTCTCTATATACGTCCATGGTTTGGTGTCTGTGGTGGCTCTCCTGAACTGGCACGCCAGAATCGATGCATTTCACATCAACCAGCCGAGCCCGGTCTCACTCCCAAGTTGTCGAAATCCAGCGCATGGGCAGTGACTTGTGGCGACAAAAACCAACAAAAAGGCATCCTTTAACGTTGGCATGATACGCGGCCAGTTGCTGTTATAGTTTAACAGCACCTGGCAGCGTCAGGGGGAAACACGGAGGGACAAGGACGAAAGTTAAGGCTGAGAGAGTCCAATTAAGGCGGGCGGGAGGCTTGTTCTTTATTCCTAAACCTAACCCAGGTTTTTGTTGCCCAAACCCAACCATGTGCGTTTGTTGTTGAAGGAAAAAAATCTCAATTTGCGGTAGTGCGTTTATTTTGAAAGAGACTGCATGCAAACATTGTTATTTTGAAAGAAGACAATGCATGTCACAGGCAGAACTTGACACGGTGTCCCACAACATCAACAACCAATGCACCCAAGGTACCTTTCATGTCATATGTGGACGTTGAAAGTCCCTGACCAAACGTTGATTTGTGACAGGATCGGAATGAGAATGTATTGACCAGCCAGAGCTAAAGCGGGTAGGAATGGGGGAGAAAACATAGCGATGGAGCAGCAGCCAGGAGTATGGCAGGAGCTATGGTGGAAAATCCCAAGAAGCATCCAATGAAGCTTTCTGAAGTGGATGCTCCAGATAAAAAAATAAACTCAGGGAAAGGATTCAAGTCAAAAAAAATGTCTTACAGAGAGCACTCCAGGGAGTGAGGGAGATGTGGCAAGCAAAACAATTCTGTACATGTAATCATAATGCAATCAGTATATTCAGACTTACAAGCTCTGTTTTGACCTGCATGCTCTCATTCAGTTTCAGATTGGCAGAAACCTGAAAGACAGACACAAGCCAGCACCTTATTATTGAACATAAGGATTTAATAAAGTGTTGCAAGTTGATATTGTTTTTTAAGACAACCTCACCATCATGGCCTCCCTCGCAGTGAGATGTGGCAACAGCATGTCATCCTGCATGATGTAGCAGGACATCTTCCTGAAGGTCCTCAGGTCCCTCGGTCGACCGTTCACCATGATCTGGCCCTTCATGCCCGTCTCCCTGTTTCCCAACAGAAATCAAAATGACATTGGAGCCATTTTCTAAGCACTACATTAAATCAAAAGTCTGATCTTCCACATCTCACCTGTACCCCGCCAGAATATTCATCAGAGTGGATTTCCCGGCTCCAGACGGCCCCATGATGCCAATCAGCTCTCTGCTATTGAATCTTCCTGACAGACACTTGAGGAGGGCTTTGTAACCTGACAAAGAGGGGAAAAATGTGTGGTTTATAGTGCTGTAATTGGTCTGAAATTATCAATATCAGACACTTTACTCCAAAGAGGTCGAAAATATATAATGAAAAATCTAAGCAATTGTAGAAAAGTGAGCTTTTTGAGGTGCTTTTTTCACAAAACAACAAGGTAAGTTTAAAACATGTTACTGAATTTATGTTGTTCCACCCTCACACATTACAGGGGAGTACAGGTCAACTATTGAGATATGAAATTACATTTTTAGTTGATATCCTGCTCCTCCATTGTTTTTTTAGTGTATTCATGTGGGAAATTAATTGCAGAGAAAGCCAGGTATGAAAGCAAGACAGAGGCTGATGTTTGTTCTTAACAAGATTAACAACTGCCGACACAAAATTATTTTACATTCTGTATTCAGTTTGCTTTCACCCAGTTGTCATTTTAATCATGGTCCGTCTGCTTGGTCTGCTCACTTTTAAAAAAACTTTATAAAACTCCTATTACTCATTTTCTACATTGAATGAATTCTGCTCCACTTCCTGCACCTAATTTCGACCAAAACTAAATGGGTTTGAAACCAGAAAACTTGGTTCCCAGGTTAAACTATAAATAACAATAATGATAATTTACAGGACTGATGACAGACTAACTCAGTGATTCCCAACTGGTCCAGCCACGGGATCCAGATTTCTCCTTAGTAGTTTGTTCAAGGTCCACACAGTTTAATACATTATGCGTCATACTTGCATTTGGCCATGTCGTAGGGCTAGTTTGCTGTCTCTGTCAAGTAGCTGTCCGCTAGTCGCTAACTCTATAACATAAAATGGCACTTCAAAATAAAAGCTCTGTGCTGGAAATTTACTGTACTCCAAAATAAAGCGTGTCTTTTACAAACTTGACATGTTCCCGAGTCACTTGTAGTCCATTCAGAATGGAACCATGACCTACTTTTTGGACCGCGACCCACCAGCTGGGAACCACTGGACTAACTGTTACCCATGAATCCTTTTGCAACCATATTAGCTAGTTAGCATAAATCACTGTTCAAACAGTGACACACTACTGAAACATATCGGCGAATTAGCTGTATTATTGGATGTGCATAGACGTTCTTGTGAGCCACAAGAATCGTTTTAACTTTTCAAGCAAGAGACTCTCAAAAACCGTCCACCTCAGAAACAAACATGATGTACACACCATAAAAGGGTACTTTACACATTGCACTTAGGCCCATTTTTATATGCAACTCAATTTTATACAACATATGTCATAGGGGGTCACTGCTCTGTCTCTCTGTCAGCTAACAGGTTCTTGGCCTAAAAAATGTAGAAGATCCTTGGTCTAGGGGAAAGAAAGAATTCATGGTGAAGATGGCTGTAAAGAATAAAAAATAAAGGCTGCTGCTGGACTGGGCAGCAGGTCTGCAGCAAAACATGAAAAGAAAAAGGAGTACAGAAAGATTGAAGATCATGGCTCCCTCAGCGGCACCAACAGAGAAACCACAGGCATTACTTCCCTGCTGCGGTTTTAAAAATGGCTGAAGTGGTATGGCCTTCTTCTGAAGATGGCTTCAGCATTATGATAAAAGAACAAAACAGTTTTAGATCTGACAGATATGGGAGGTTTAAAAAAAAGGCTCTAAGTATCCTGCCATGTTGTCACCCGTCTCCCTCGCCTCACCCATTTCACCATTGTCCTCAGAGATGCGTCTTCCTGTCTCGAGCTGTGTAATTAGGGTCTCAGCAGAGCTGCCAGACCCCTTAAACCCTTGCTGTATGAGTAAAGCAGCCTAATGGCAGTGCCCCCTCCTCCCACGCAGTGTTATTACATCAGACAGCCTCCACTCAGACAGCAGAGCAGCCTGCTGTCAGTGAAGCAGCCCTGCTCTGGCATGTGGTGCATACTGATGATCTAACCCGGTGCTGTAGGTCGCGCATAATAATGATGTTATCTGTGTGAGGCTGCAGGCACATCCTGATCACCCACAGTCCCATGAGAGCCACACAGTATATAGTGCACCTCATCGTCAAAGACACGTCGATTTAACAACATGTGACAGTATCTGCTGAGTGTGATCTCAGGAAATCTCAAAGTAATTGTTAGACAAATTATTATGAGTCACGGTTGAGGAGGGTTTGTCACATGCCTCAAACTGGCACAAATGACAAGTCAATTCCCACACCAGGAATGTACTGGTAGTATTTCCATGAACCAGGGTGATCTGATGGAAAGTAGTTCTTTCCCCTCACACTTTATCAATGTTTGATTCTTTATTACAATGTTACATAAAGTCTCTACTATTCTCTATTCTTAAATGAGTTGTCTGCATGAAGTCTGGTGAATAAGGTTCTTTGGTCACATCTACTGGGGTGCAATAAGAAGATGAATACCTGTTAGACATTTGCACATCTTGGTTAATTAACACTTGCAAACATACACAGCGAGACACTGTGGTCACACTGTTGGATTTAAAAAAGCATTTCACCTCATCAAAATAACAACTTTTTTTCAAACAAAATACTGTCATGAGCACATTTTAGCTGGTGCCTACATAACCCACAATGCAACTCGACCACCAACAGTTTGATCAGAGTTTTGGGTTTGTTGCGCCTTTCACAGAGGTATGATTCACAGCCTTTAACAACATAACATGAAGGGTCCCTAAAGGGTGGGCAGGAGGGGAGGTGGATAGGTCCACTCAGGAGGCTGCTTTTTGCTTCCCAAGTGAATGTTGAGCCAAACTACGATGGGATTTTTCTAACCCTAACCGCATACTTTTGTTGCACAAGGAAATAAATGTAAAGACGAGATGTTTTACCGACGTAGTTATTTTGAAAAAGACTGCTTTGTTAATTTGAATGGGAATGCCCGATCTACTCTCATCTTATTTCTATGGGAGCAACTGACACTGACTCAAATGACATCACTTGAGGTAGTTTATCAGACTTCACACAGCTCCCTCTGCAGCCACAAAGGCTTTATACAGCTTTTCACAAACGCAGTTGTATGTAAGGCCTGGCCACATTAAAACTCAATGGGGGCAACATCTCACCTACAGGCCAACAGCTAACAGCTTGGCAAGAATACGCACAATTTAAGCAAACTGCTGAGACTCTGAGTGCCAGTAAGAAGAACACTGTTATCCTATAACCGTTACGGCCTCAGCCTGTAGTTTACATTATGGCTTGTTTAGTTCAGTTTTAGCCCAACCATAGTAGCAAGAAAACAGCCATATCAAAACTATATATCGATGCCATTTGAATCTTTTTTTGGTACAGTTTGTGCTGTCATAGTTGCATTGTGTGTCCTGCTTGTTCCTCTCTGTTTTGTGACAGTCTTTGCCTAAAAACTATGGATTTCGGATTTTTAGTTTCGGACCTCAGATTATCTGGCTCTGGACATATTTTGGCTTTGACCAATGCCTGGATTGAGACAATTTATGATCGCAGAGTTAAGACAAATGGTTGCCTAAGCCTGCAAGGTAGCTGAGCCTAGCTTGCTTAGCTTGGCTGAAATGGCACTTAGAAAGCAAGATGTACCCAAAAGGCTTTTCCAGTTACTTATGAGTCAAAGACATAAAAAGTAAGCTTGTCAGGAGAGATCAGGGGTATTTCAAAACATCAGAAACTAAAAAAGAGGGGCAGGAGTGAGTCCTAACACCTAAAGGAATTAGCATTTTAGGACTCCTCGTTCCCTTGTTTTAAAGTCAGTGGGTTTTTGGTTAGATGCCTGAAATCAGGTCTGTCGTTAACACAAGCTTAAGAGACTTTCATGTTTTCTCTTAAACAAAAAAAATACTTCAGTAAATACCCCACTCATGAACTGTGAAGCTTTTAGGTGTCTTAAAAGGCGGTTGATAATAAATGCTTACTGACACGACAAAGCTCCATCACACTGAACACCATTACAGCCTTGCTGTGCTGGTGATGTTAAGTCATGCAACCGTGGTGTAGATCATTTATAGCGATATGTTAGCTTTTTACTTTTGGTGAAATCATAAAAGTGGTGTTCATTTGTGGAGATTATCTTGCTGAATAAAACATGTAAGTATCTTGAACTTTTGTTTGCCACCAAGCCTACTACTACTGCAATAATCCAAAATGGAAAAATCCCACTGGCTTTTAATGAGGAAACCATGGCGACGCTAACTTCTGCGTCAGTCTACCAAAAAAAAAGTCATCCCTGGAGCACTAAACACACTAAAGTGACTCACTAGTGCCTCTTGAAGCACAATTAGTATTATAAGACAGGATGAGCCGGGGCTAGCTGGTCGGCATGCTCAGTTCAATAAACATCTCTGCAACGCAAGACAAAGACGTTTTTGACAGGACTTCAAAACTGTTACTTCTTCACATTTTGTTAATAATATTAGGCTAATTTATTCTGTAAATGTTTTAAACTTCTCGGCTGGTCATATCTTATTTTGAAATTAAAACAATCCGGCTGCATAAATCAGCTCAATTCAAGCAAATTTAACTAATTATGACAAAATATATAATATACTTAGCAATGAGATCTGTCTGATGTGCTTGATCATTTGCTAATGATCTACCACCCTGCCATCAGGACATTTAGTAGATAGTATACCCAGACTCTGTAGAAAGGGCTACCATTCTCCATATGACAAATACACGGAGTATCATTCTGACTTCCCTGTCTGGCCATCTGGTCTACAACATAATAAATAAACAATTACAAGACTGCTTTTTAAAAAAAAAAAAAAAAAAAAAAAAAAAACTCGATCAAACCTAATCATCATACATGTTCATAACCATTCTGCAAGACAGTGACAAAATGTTGATGGTGAAGCACTATGAATTACTTTGCATCACAGTCATAAATTTGAATTATCGTCTGCATGGTGATGCATTTTAAAAGGAGCATGATCCGAGCAGCACCACGCATGTTGAGTAAAATATGTTTTTTTTCCTGTAATGACCATACTTCTTTTCATCCTGACAAATGTTTATGTGGAGAGACGTGATGGCAGTTAATAAAATGCAGAGATGAAATCACCTAGAAGCACGAAAACATTTTCCTGCTCCCCCTCCCTCGACCTGTCCTTCCCCTTTTGTAGCCAGCTGTGCCCCCAGAGATTTTTCCTAGGGGTGACCAGATGAAACCACTGAAAACATCAAAACCAAAAGTCATAAATGAATTTCACTATTGTATTGTTGTAGTATATAAGCTAGTTGAAAAATGTCAATATGAGAGTTAAGAAATAGCATTTCTTTTTTCTTTTCTTACTTTGGTTTACTAATTATCTGAAGTGCATTGACCAATACTGGTACCGTCGACATTTTGAGTTACACAACAATCTTGTTTTAATGTGTATCTGTATATACATGTTAGGCAGTTCATTGTTCTTCAAATTAGTCCATGAGCCAGGGCAGCTCGTTCTCATTCACAAGTTGTCAAATACCACCGCTTTGTCAGTGATTTCGGCATCAGACACCAATGCAAAAAGGCACCTTTTGTGGCGGTATATGCTGCTGGGCAGCTTTGGTTTCTAACACGACCCGGCAGAGTATCAAACCTCTATGAAAGATGTGTCAATTTATAATGCATCTGGCAGCATCAATTAGAAACTCTGCTGGTAACAACGTAATATAAGGAGCTGGAAAGTCCCTATAGAGTGAGTGGGAGGAGAGGCGGATGGGTAAAACAAACCACAGACTACCATTTGCATTTGTTCCCTAAACCTAACCTTGTGCTGTTGTTGCACAAGGAAATACAAGGTGTTTTACCAAAATTGTAAGTTTATTTTGAAAAAGACTATTAGCAACTAATGAGCTGCATGTGAAAGTGGAAGTGTAGTTTTAAAAGGCTTAATGCATGTAACAAGCATAAATTGACACAGCATCCCTGAATGTCAACAACAGATACAGGAGGATACCTTGCACATATGTATCCAACACATTCTCACTCCGACCATGTCACATATTGACATTCGATCATGGACTTTCCACGTCCACATACGACGTCCAAGGTACCCTGGGTGCGTTGGTTGTTGACACTCTCAGTCAGTTCTCTTCTTTCAAAATACACTTCCATTTTCACAGTAATTTAACGTTTACATACAGTGTCTTTCAAAATAAATGCACCAGGTCGATACAACACCGCAAATTTACGTTTTTTCCCTTCAACAACAAACACACATGGTTAGGTTTAGGAAAAAAGAACAGGTTTTGGCTTTGGAATCTTACGGGATGCAAACACAGCTCTCTTGGGTGAAAGTCCGGTCTCAGGTCAAAATCAGGTGTTTGTTGGACTCACCTCACCGCCCCACTTGGACTTTCGCCGCTTTAACTTTCGTCCATGTCCCGCCACGTTTCCCCCTGATGCCGCCAGGCACCATTATGTATAACGGCAAACGGTGGCGTATCATGCCGACATTTAAGGACGCCTTTTTCGTTGGTTTGTAAAGCTGCAAGTGTAGTGTAAGATTTAATCTTTAATCAGGTAAAGGTGTTATACTGCATAAGTTGATTAAGAGTAAAGGTTATATAACCATGCTTTATGTATAAGTTCCTATAAAACTGGTTGTTATGCATCTATGTGTAATAAAACGCTGTTGTACAAGTCTATGTATTCATAACACAAGGTTATGTATTCACATTGAAGAGCACACATATACCACACCATGTACTGTTTAATAATAACGCACACACACTCTAACGTTTGTATTGCATGACACACACTCTAAGAGTTCACATTGCATGAAAGCACAGAGGATTGTATAGAGAAAGTCCCCGGGCTTCATATGTTTTTAAAAAATAAAGTGAAACCAGGCTCGAACCTAATGGTGGGAGAATTTGGGGATTTCCAGGCCCAGGGATTACACCTTTAGGTCATGTTTGGACAAGGGCCCAAGGGGCCTGCCACCAATAGATTTTGACCAGATGAAAAAGGGCTAAAAAGGAAAAGACCTGCCATCAATAGGTTCGAATGCAGGTAGGAAGGACTAAAGGAAAAGGGTGGAGATTCTCTCAAATCTTCACCAGCATAAAAGGGAGAGCGCAGAAAGTGAAACTTCAGTCTTGCTCCGGAGCCTGACTCATGAGTTGTATGTGTTGTGTTGCTTGTGAACACATTAAACTCGATTGTACCAGATTCCATTTGACTCCAGTGTTTCTCTAAGTGTCAGCCAACTGAACCTAAGATACTAAATCAATTCAGAGGACGATCTTGAAGAGAAGTAGAAGACGAGGTCGGGAGCCATCTGGCCCACTTCCAGGCACCGATTTTCGCTTCTACACAAGTCACTGCCCAAGCGCCAGATTTCGACGACTTCGGAGTGAGAGCAGGCTCGTGTATCACATGTAGACGTGAAAGTCCACAGACAAGGACGCATTGAAATAAATAGAGTAGAAAGGACCTCGAACTATTTGCTATGGTCATGTGAGTACAACAAAAGAAAATGGCGATTTCTGTTAGTTGCTTTGATGACAACACACGTCGGTTGTTGAAATGACATTGAGTGTGTAACTCACTAGTTTGAAAGGGCCATTTTGGCCTATTCTTCCACTCAATTTTTTAATTTAACATAAGAATACAACCGTACACCATTTAAAAATGCTTTCTTTCACCAAAGTAAGACTAACGTTATCTTAATTGCCTTGTTAAAACATCACAAAAGATACTTAATTCAAACACAACGGAAAAAAAATAAATCTCACCAAAACCATTTTAGTTTTTCTTGTTAGTCATCTAGTTAGTTCAGTGTTCCAACAATCACCAACTCTGGTTTGGTCAAAATAAATTACATTTACATACATTTCTTGTGAAAACAAAGTGTGTTTTAAAAAGCATAATGCATGTAACAAGCATAAATTGACACAGTGTCCCGGAACATCAGCAACAGATGCCTAAGAGGATACTAAGCACGTTCTATGTAGACGTGAAAGTCCACTGACCAAGCAGTGATATTTGACGTGTTGGGATGAGAATGCATTGGCCAGGAGGTTTTGTCATGACAGTTTGGAGGGACTATTTCTCAGAATTATTTTTTAAAGGTTTGTGTCCCTAGCAAATTGCATCAGAGTGGCCCTGGCCCCCACTGGCCACCCCTTAGTGGCGCCACTGTTTGTGGTTGGGCTAGTGTTTCACCAGTTAGGAGAATACCTCAACATGAAAGCAGGTCACGGCAGCTTCATCCTAACAGGGATAAATGGCTGCCCTTGCCAGAAAGAACCTGCATTAACAAATGGAGACGACGGGAAGCTCATACATCACCTGACCCTCCTTAGCCCTTTTACAATAAAACAAAGTTTTTTTTACATTTATTGCATTTACAATATCTTCCTCTTGGTACTCTCTTCCCGTTTGCCGCAGATATTTTAAGGTATGACTCATAAGTAGCGTGTTAGTGACTCAAAGGCTTAAACACATTTAATTACTAATGACATCACGGGTTCAAGGCTCATTGTTTACGTCATCCTTTTTTCCTCTATCAGCTGTATGATTGCATATAATTCAGCAGAAGCAACATAAAATGATGTGTTTTTTCCAAGGGGAAATAATCACTGACTACTAAAGCACACCGCAGAACAACAGCCTTAAGCTCTGTGCGATTACACCTGCTTTACAGCTTTGATCAGGCAGACAGGCACTGCAGAGAATCACCTCCGAGCTTACTTTGTCAAATGAGACACAAACGCCGACAAGCCCCTCAGAATGAACTACAGCATATGTCAAATATAAGCAACACACTGCTTATGTTATTTGGTGAGAGTGGCAGGGGTAATTGGAGGAGCAGAGAGGGACTTAAAGGAGCTAGATGGGAGGTTCAGTCAGACTGGAAAGAGAGTAAAATGGCAGGCGAGCCTCTCTATGAAAGGCACCGCTTAATTAGTAAAAGCTGAGACACTTCCTGTTCACACATCATCAGCCTGATGAGCTGAAGCAGGCACCCTGAAGAGACAACACAAACAAAAGCAGAAACCACAGGTTGGTTTTGATGAGACCACTGGAGGAAAAACATGTGCATCAAAAGCTTTCTAGCCGTGATCCTCCTCGTGAAAACTTTCCATACATCCAGGTAACACAAGCAACAACAAACACTCCTCTGCCAGGCTTTTATAATGCACATCAATATTACACAAGACTGAAAATAACACAAGACGACTTGCAATGCATCATGTAGGGTCACCCCTAAGGATACAATACCGAGAATGTGAAGAGAGGACTCTCTGAAGTCCCTGTCCCCACCCAGCTAAATATACACACTGTAACAAGAGCAGCTAAATATAACAGTTTACAGAGGGTGGTTTAGTTGACAAGCAGAGATGACCAAAGGTTGGACGCTTATAATTAATAAAGGTGGTCGGTTGAAATGCTGTTAATAGTTCATGAGCAGATCAATCACAGGCCTGACTCACTGCCACCGTCTATCGTCAGACAACACAGGGAAAAGAGAGGCAAGCAGTGTGCCAACCTGTGAGTGTAAATTATTTACTATGTCTAAACTCTGCTGAGCGCAGCAAAGCTTACCAGCACACTGGCTGCTACAACATGGAGGAAGTCTGCAAGTGTGTGTGTGTGTGTGTGTGTGTGTGAGGGCAGGGCTGGGCTACATGTGTCAGAACAAAAGAGAAAAGCAAGAGAGACTGACTGACGCTGAGGAGAAAATATTTTTCTTAAATGTCACACAGGCTGTTTTTATGCCTCCCTTGAAATGTCTGCACTCCAGATATTGATCATCATGGGTGGTGTGCTTGCCTGCTCATCCATCATGGTTACTATGTGAAATTAGCTTTGCAGTACCTCTCCTCCTCCACCAGGGACCCTCGCGGATGGTGTACGACAGCTCATTGAACTCCAGGTCCACAGCGGAGCGGCGTGGGAGGTGGGAGAAGCGCTGAGCCTCAGTGATGTGGTTCTCCACCTTCTTCAAGTGGGTGAGGAGTGGCGCCTCTGGGGGTGCTCCGCTGTGGAGTTTGGTCTCCTCCATGGGGATGCTGACCGAGCCCGGATCCAGTGTCCTCTCAGCCATGCTGAAAGGCTGCAAAGGAAGACAGACATGTCAGTGTTTACAACTGATTTCAAGCTTAACTCCACTCACCTGCTTCAATAAAGCACCTTCATATCCCTACATTTTCATACAGAACATCAGATTCATTTTTACCAGAAAAGGTAAATAATTGGGCATTAAGACAAACCTTTCACTGGTTTTGTTTTCTCAGTTTGTTGACTGACTGATAGAAAGCTGTTACCTCAGCAGGCGTGTGGACACAAAGGTTTGCTGTAGGAATGATTTTAGGATGACTCCACACATCATGTTAAAACTAGGTGCTGGGTATGATCTGATTAAGCTTTATTTTATGGACTGGCTGGTTGAGGGGAATGAGATTCTGAGTGTGAGGAGTCAGGATCTGGTTTCAGTCCTGCAGCACGCTTATACTGCTGATTCACATAAATTTGCTTCTAGACAAGGCGGCCTGTCTGAAGTGTGTTTTAAAGTATGTAGTGGCTGCTGATCCATTAGCTTTCCGATAATCTGAAACTGAAATCATTACCCTTATATCAGCAAGCTGATGATGTCAGGATATGTGACATCATCAGAGCACATTATTATTACATGAATCCGGTAGTCTGTAGTTATTTATCAAACACAATGTGCATGATTTACGTAAATCTGTTTTTTGTCTCATACGGTGGCCTTCTTTAGATTAGTGCCTGTAAATAAAGAGCCATGTAATTATTAGTTCAAAGTTTATGGATGGTCATGTTTAAATGCTGAGAAACTAATGGGATATGTTTTATTGTAAAGTAATTGAGGGTAGCAGTGTTAGGAATGATAAAAAGGACACAGCTAATATACAAAAGCACCTGATTCTGTCTAAATAGTTAGGAAACTGTTGTCTATTTATGCCTATTTATGAATAACTTTAAGACTGCTTTGAACATATTTTGGAGCGAATAAAAAAAAGTCATGGTGACAAACAGATACACATAAAAAATGTCTGTTTGGGTCAGAAATTAATTACTGAGGCTTCTCTTTGCTCAGCTAGTGACATATTTACCAGACGTGCGAGTCACAAGCAGCTAAGTTCCGGGTCTCGAGTCAAGTCCCAAGTCCTAAACTTTGATTTTTGAGTCCAAAACAAGTCATAATGTGCTCTTCACCAAAAGTAATGCCATTATTAAATTTACAAAAATCATGAATACATCGTAAAACATGCATTTATTTGTTAAAACAAATTTGTTAACAACTTCCTTAGCTTTTAAGCTAACGTATGCTAATAGCAATAATGCTAGCTGATTCAGGACATGAGGGGAAATGAATTGAGGTGATGAGTCATTGGTGTTAAAATCCAAGTCGAGTTGTATGGAGGTCAATTTGTCTCAATAGTATTCGCGTTAACAGATCAACAATCTGTTGCTGTGTCTCATATTGCATACTTCTGTACTTCTGTACACATAATATTTTGAGTGCATAAGTGCGTTCATGGGCGGCACGGTGGTGTGGTGGTTAGCACTGTCGCCTCACAGCAAGAGGGTTGCCGGTTCGATCCCGGGTGTGGGAGTCCTTCTGTGCGGAGTTTGCATGTTCTCCCCGTGTCAGCGTGGGTTCTCTCCGGTTCTCTCCTCCCACAGTCCAAAGACATGCAGGTTGGGGACTAGGTTAATTGATAACTCTAACTCTAACTTGCCCGTAGTACCCTATGGTGCACTCAAAACGGTCAAGAAGTTGAGTGTGGAACTATGGACACTTCTTGCCCTCAATGGTCGCCATCTTGGCTATGTAGCGGAAGGGGAGGGACCACTTTTCAAACCGGAAATGGCGGCCGAGGACTGTGCGACCGTGAACGTCGCTGCATTGTACAAATAGCCTACATGTGTTTTTTGCAGTAAGCACCACTATACTGTTGTCGGATATGAGCCAGCAGTATGTTTATTGGGTTAATTTAGCAGTCTGTAATGATTTGGTACCGCGAACAATAACGTGAATGCTAATGCTAGTTTGCTAACTAGCTAATTTGCGGCTGTCATTTCCGGTTTGCGCACTATGCCAATAAGTACATAGGGTACATAGTATACTAAATGGAAGTGTACTGACGGAAGTATGTGATTTGAGACACAGTGTCTGTGTTAATGTGTAATCTGTAAATATAAAACACTTTTTGCACATCTTAGATAAAAATGGATAAAATGGATCTGCAAATACACAAATAAATTTCACAAATAAAAAATATTTGTGAATATATTTAATTTAGAAATAAATGAAAAGCATTTGTGGAAATCTTCTTATGGTTTATCACTTTTTGCTTGTGGATTTTCATTTTACACATTGTCAGTACGTTTACATGACATTAAAGAAAATCGATTTATTGTGTTGGTCCGACTAAAACTGGACTTTTAAAATACATGTAAACATATTAGTCCAACTGAAATTGGACTAAATCAAATCTCTCACAGTCAGACTAACACACCCACATAATGTGATTTTGAGTTGAACTCCTCCTGCATGTAAACAGTCAGTCAGACCCAAACTGGCTGAGGCCCTCTGCATATGCTCCACAGTTTCCGTCCCTAGCTTTGACTCAGATGTTTAATAGCATAAAATGTATAACAGAAGAAGAAGCCAGTAACAACATGCTGAAATCTACATCCAGAACCATGCATTTTTTGGATGGACGAAATGTACAAAGCTGTAAAGTTCTCCACCATGGTAACAGTTTGCCACCAGCTAATCATAGCTAACTTGTTTGTCGATGTTTGGTCTGTGACATAATGGGTCAAATGGAAAAGAGTCTGATACTCACAAGCTGAAAGGAGGCATATCACCACCTATTGTAGGGAAGTCGGACATACAATCAATTCTCCTCCCAAGCTTGTACACTGAGACAATGACAGTAGTCCATTTAAATGGCCAACTATAACCGAAGCTTGACTTAACTGTGCATGTAAACGTCTTTTTTTTTAAAATTTGTTTGCATATTTGCACATCTGTTGTACATTTGAAAAATGTTTTTTTGAGCTCACAAATCGTTTTTGTATCTGTACAAGGTGTTTTATATTTACAGATTACACATTAACACACGGACTGTCGATCCGGTTACACAAATAATAATGAGACAAAATGACCTCCGTAAGTTACAAGTCTTTTTGATTCTGTCAATTTGAGTCTAAAGTCATCAAATTTATGACTCAAGCCTGATCGAGTCCAAATCATGTGACTCAAGTCCACACCTCTGATATTTACACCCAGTCATCTCCCATAGAGCTGTGATTCAGGCATGTTTAACCCCATCAAAAGAGCATTTTGTGACACTGTTCATGTCAGAATCAAGGTTTCTGTGGTAAATACTGGCAAACAACACATCCACCTCTCTCCACAGAGATACAGAGCAAAGCAAACCTAAAATGAAGACTAAAATCCAAACTCATGCCATGTTTGAACACATAATCACTGTATATAAACATCCACTGCTGCCATGCAATGCCATGCAAGCCTTGTAGTACTCTCCGGCTACTGCTTACTATCCATGACCTACTGTATATAATAATCTCCTCCTGTGAAGAGGGCCAGTGAAGGAAATTGGCCATGGCTTCTATTGATCATCCTGCCATTAGTGAATTTCCATTACCAGCCTGCATATAAGCCCAGTAAAACACTGACAGGCTTTAATGGCCTCTCAGTCAGATTGAAGGCCTCCACGTTCCGTCATGTGCGGCATCCAAAGCAAGGACATGTGAGCACACACGGCCATATTAAAAGTCTCTGATATATGGTTTTTTAATGTATCTATATAGCTTTGCAGTGGCGTGGTGTGACTCTGTGCTCTGCAGTGACTTGTCAGTGATGAGGGATGCTGCCAGCTCTTCAAAAAGCACCTGTTAACAACTGATGGGAATGAAAACATGAGACACTATTAAGGCTGGAAAATGACAGAGCAGAGGGGAGAGGTGACTTTTTTGAAGGTATAGATGAGTCATAAATGGTTCTGAGGACACATACCAGTCAGTCCCTATTCTGTGTGTTGCATTGCACATGCACACGCACACACGCACGCACGCATTGCACATACTTAGTATTGTGTGTTGAAACGACCAGGTGAGCAGCTCAGCCCTGGTTCTCCTCTCGGGGTGAGAGCAACAGTGCTCAGATGATCCCTTCAGACAAAACAGCACAATCCCTCCACATCAGAAGGTCCCCAAACAGTCCCACAGAAAAAAAAGCAAGAGATGCTCACTGTGCGCCACAGTCCAGGAAAAATCCGGATCGGATGAGAGGCATCAAAGGACAGATCTGAGTTCTCCTTATCAATATCTCTTCTCGGGGTGCGGCGCACACCATCCCGCATCCACTACAGCAACTCCTGAGATTAAAATCATGTCCGGCCTCAAACTATGACTGCATCCCAGAGAGAATCGTCAGGGGAGCAGGATGCCTGTCATGTTGTTCCTCGGTAGGATTATTCCTTGCATTGAATCCATCCGCTCTGAAGTCGCATCGAAATACTCACACACATCCTCGACGCTGGTGTTGATGTTGACAATCTTCAGTGTCTGACATCTGGAATGAAACAAAAAGCAGCCAAACAGCGCTGCAGATGCTTCAGCAGCAGCATCAGCATCATCAGCAGCAGCTCGATGTAGCAGCAGCCACCGTTATCCTCTTACCGGTTAGTGCGTCTGTGTGGTCTACGCACGCGGCACGCCGGTCTGGGATACAGGGCGTTGCTGGCAGGATGCTACTGGAGGGCAAAAAAAGATATTGTTTTGATTTTGATTGTATCCTCCTAATCCTCACCCTGACCTCGTGTTTTATAACGAAATAAGCCTCAGATAAATCAGATTCTGTGAAAGCACTGTTGCAGTAGTTGATCATAAACACATTTTAAGCCCCATGTAAAGACATTTTGAGGCTGTTACGGTGATTTAATGGCAGAGCACTGACCTAAACGTTGGAATTAATTCACAGTTAATTAAATGTATTCAGTTCAGACAGACCGCCACAGCCTACTTCATTAAATTAGCCCTCAGATGCCAATTTAAACCTTTTAAGTATTCCATTTTCTATTCTGGGGCTACTTCAGGCTGTTGTCTCTGGGGAAATGAGAGGAATGGGAATAACACATTGAAATTAGGATGAAGCTCCGCTGTGCATATGCATAAGATTTTTTTTTTTTTATGTGTCATGTGGCCACAAAATACTGATACATAAGATCAATTCGGCTCCATCGCTGTGTGTGCACATGCTGTTGACAGTCTGTGTAAACATGAGGAAGGTTTTGGTGAGATTTGAGGCCCCGCTGTCTCTTTAAAGGCCGCACCTGCGCAGCTGCCTGGTGCTGATGCTGCAGTGCCCGGGTTATTTTCGGTAAAACAGCCGGGGTTACTCGCGTTCAAGCGGGCCCTACATGCCTTACATCACCCCTGAGAGGAAATCAAAACCATTTTTAGCCAATCGCACCTGGCTCTTAATCAGACCAAATTAAAACGAGCTCTCCAGTCGCCACATGACTGATTTCAGCACAACAACCCATCTCTCTGTCTCTGCCTCTCTGATGTGCCTCCTCTATAGTTTTATTATCAGCCAGGAGCACACTGTTGGACAAAGACAGTGTAACACATGTAAACCTGAATCCATCACACTGATGGCAAAGATTGGAGACTGTATGCCCAGGCCCAGACCAGACCTATAGGCTCCCCTCCCCCAATAAAGACAGAAGAATCAAACAAACAAGAACAAGGGCTAAGGGACTGTTCTCTACTTGTCAGAAGAGCGGGGTGGCTGCAAGGTACAAATATTTTTCCTTGAGCCTCCATGGGTGAGTGGCGAAAAATGCATGACCCATCATAAATTAGTTATTAGATTTTTATAACTTACCCTCTGATGTTTGAAAGCTAAAAGTTGAAGACGAAATCCTGGAGCTCAAAGAAACCTTGTTTTTTCACCCTTGTTGTGCATGCTGGTTGGTGCAAATGGTCTATTTTTGACAAAACTTAAAATGCAACACATTCTCACTCCGACCTCGCGACATAAATTACATTTGGGTATGGACTTTCCACATCCACATACAACATGCAAGGTACCCTGGGTGCGTTGGTTGTTGACGCTATGTCAAGTTCTGCCTGTTACATGCATTGTCTGCTTTCAAGATACACTTCTGTTTTCTCAGGAAATTTAACGTTTACAGTCTCTTTCGAAATAAACACACTATAGCCCCTTTTACACTGCCAGATTTTCGGCAAATGTTGGGCCGTTTTGCTGGTAAGCTGTGACTGTTTAGACACACAAAGCCAGATTGGCGAGTTGATCCGAGGTGGAGACATATTGGCGGAACCTTTTTGGTTTAAAAAGAACGAGGCGCCCTTCCGCCACGGGAGGAGCTGTTGATGATGCTGCATGTGTGACCCACTGGCGGTAGACTAACAGGAAACAGCTGATAGCAGGAATGTGCAGCTAATAGCAAGAGGGAAACGCAAACCTGACAGACACTGTAAAGATGAACAACTGGGCAGACAAGGAATTGTGCGCCCTCTTTGCCCTCGCAAACAAAGAGGCCATTAACCGTCAAATGATGGGAACGGTGAAGGACGGGCCGACTTACGAGAGAATCGCAGAAGGACTGACCAGCCGCGGCTTCCCTCCCACGTCACTGTTTACGTCACACGCTGAGCTACACATTTTGTTACTTGCTCACGCCCCCCATTGCTCTGACAAAGGCGCATTCTGTATGAACAAAAGTAGGTAGGCGGCATTTTGCTGCACTCCCCAATTTTGTTTTTATACTGCCAATGCTAAAAAGGGGCTCATGTCGGTACAACACCGCAAACTGATGATTTCTTTTTCCATCAACAACAAACGAACGTGGTTGGATTTAGGGAAAAAGACCTGCGTTTGGCCTTAGAATCTTATGGGACGTGAGCAACTGTTTCCCGGGTGAAAGTGGAGGTTTGTTGGATGCATCCACCACTGCTCCACCTAACCTGCGTTGGACTGTTAAACTAATGACAACCAGCTGCGTATCATGCCGACATTAAAGGACACCTTCTTTTGTTGGTTTCTGATTTTGACGACTTTGGAGTGAGACCGAGCTCTATTTCAAGCTAAAATCGGATTTTTTCCTATTGGAAGTTTTCTTTGCACATGATGTGTCCAAAGACTGTTGGAAATGTTAAAATCTTTGAAGAGAAAATCCTGCACCCTGCTCTTGCTCAGCTTCACAATTTATTAGTAACACTAATGTTTTGGTCCTCCTGGTAATTTGTCAAAGGTCTCAAAGATTTAAACAATACTTTCCGACACACCTGGCTGCATCCAAGACAGTTAGCTATGCGAATATCTCTCTTCAAACAAAGGAAATTTGAAAATTCAGTGATAATTTCTGTTTTTACAGTTTCTGGCAATGATAAATGGTGTAAATTTGCCGATTTTTAAAAGAACAAAAACATGCCTTCAAAATCACCTTCTCTTTAAGTTTACATGCTCTTCTCCTGAGCCACAATAAAAAACATAAGTCCCTCTTCAGTGCTCGAAAAAAATATTTTATTTTTTTATTTTTGCACCACCCCCTCCCTCATAAGTAAAGAACACTCCCTAATGACAACACATCACAAATACATAACATAGCTAACATATACATATTAATACATAACAAAGGAATAGTATGTACAAATTTAGTCTTCTTCCTTTTTTTTTTTTTTACTGAGCCCTGTTCTTTTTCTCTTACTTTAATTCCGTCCACATACACATACACTGGGTGGTGCCCTATAGGCGGCTGCCTGTAATGCCTGTAGGAGGATCTGCCATTGCGTTCACCTGTAAATCATCACAGGTTTGCACTGTGTTGCAACATATCTTGGTCTAATTTTTCCTATAACTTGAAGACATGTCGGTGTCCAAAATAAAGATGGATGCTTTGTTTTTAGTTTCCAGTAAATGTGCTGCACGGCCACTTTCAGTCTTGACTGATAGGACTGCTATAGGGACACACAGGGTGCTATTTAAATCCACTTCTACGTAAAAGGCCAAATCCTGATTGCGTAATGTAATATTTTCCTCGAGGAAGGAGAGATGACCTTTCTTACACTCTCTGTAGGATAAGTTTGCCTACATAAATGATCTAAAAACGACCAGTCATTTTTATTCATACGCTGTGAGAGAACACAACCATAAGGTAGATCATTAACCAAATAAATGACCATGAGATAATTGTGGTTCTCTATTCATATAGCACACATTAACAGTGACTGATTGGCACATGTGTGAGATGAGAGCAAACACTCGTTGGTGTTCTGGCTGTCACTATGAGTATTTAACTCCACAAACATGTTTTTGCAAAGTGACTGCAGGAGTAAAGATACTATAGGACTGGAGAGGGCTCACAGAGGAGGGTTCGGCACACTATAAATACTGAGCTGAAGTAGTAGTGGGCATCTGGGGGACAAGATTGTACAGGATGGCACTGAGACCGGCTGCTCTCCTCTTTGTGGGCTTTCTTTTGATGTTGACACGAGGAGCTCTCACAGACAAAGGTGAATATTGAAGAAAATATGAATACAAAAAACTTTAAATGACTCGCTTTTGTGTGTGTGCATCATGTAAAGTGTCACTGTAACTGAATGCAACATGGTGTGCAGGTCCAGCGACTCTTCCTATCAGAGTGTCTGTGGAGAATGACCTGTCTAACATGACTCCTGAGTCCCATTTCAGCTCTGTGGTCGAAGGAGGTGTGCTGCTGGGTGCTCTGAGGAGACTGCAGGAAACACAGCGGGACTTCAAGTAAGACCGCCCATGACATCCCCTCTAATACCTCTGCATAACACCCTTTATTCTTAAAGGTGGCTGGGCTGTTTCTCATACATATTTAAGCTTGCGCTGACCCATTTCTGCTGTAGATAAATAGTCCTGACTCTCTGTGTATGGCCAGGTTCACAGTGAAGGTGGACCCAGAGTTTGGCCTGTTGCTGGAGAGTGTGAATGGAGTAGCTGGAAACGAACGCGAGCAGACTTACTGGGAGATCCTGTCAGAAACCTCAGGAGGGTACAACAGGCTGGATGTGGGTGAGTATCCTCCCCAGAGTGTCAGTGCAACATATCTGACTTAATGAGCTGTAATGAGGCAGGAGAATTAGTTGTCGTTGGTGCCTCAGGATGTCCTCTGGTGTGATTATTCTAAAATTTTATCATTGCTGTGATATTAGTCACTCTCTGCCTTTAATATATTGGGTGAGATTTTTGCCGTTCATGAGCAGGCAGTGCAACTATCATTTAGTGGTGCTTTAAGAGCGCTGCTTTGGTTTTTTGGGGGGTACAGAGCAGTGGTGCCTACAGATACTTCCCATAGGGGTGACCGCATGGAGCCACTGAAAGTCTTGGGATGGCACACCAAAACCAAAATCCGAACTGAATTTCAGGAATGTATTTCTTTCTTTTACAAATCTTTCTCATCTACTTATCATCTGAGTGAATGGTAGCCTTACTCAAAAACTCCATAAAGGGCTTCCAGGTCTTGTCGAAGGATTTACCAGCGTCTCCAAGGGAAAATCTACTCTTTTCAAGTTCAAGGGGGTTTAGGATCTCCTTAAGCCAGCTATTGTGTGTACTTAAACAAGTTGAGGGTGCCTAGCTAATAGAGTTGTGAAAGCCAAAACATGCTGCTTTGTCAATGGGACGTTCGGTGCTGTAGGTGGTGGGACTCCAATCAGGGCCGTAAGAGGATCAGGGTCAAGGTTCACGCCAAAAACTGTCCCAAGTGTGTTGAATATTTGATTCCAAAACTTTTGGGCAGGACCAGAACATGTGAATATGATTAGCAGGTGACTGTTTGCACCTATTGCAAGTGTCACTGGTGGCATTTGTGTAATGTACCCTAAGAGAACCTTACATGGTAATACGCCATGCCTAGCACACAGAAGAGTGGACTCATTCAACGATATGGTCCCATCTGTTGTCAGGTATCGTCACACCAATGTCTTGCTCCCATCAAGAATTTATTTCTGCACAATTGTGTACCCCTCCTTTAGGATGCCACGGGTTCAGTTTCACATTATCTCCCAATTGCTATTAATGCAGGTACACCATGTGAGCTGAGCAGCACACCTGAACACTGTATTCCTTTCAGTATCTGTGTTCATGTATGAACTAAACTGTGGAGTTTCTGTTCTAAACCTTTCCTTTTCCGCAGGAATTGGCTGCTACAGACCGAAAGCAAATGAGCACATCATCCTTAGGTTCAGCACCTGGCCCCGACAGTGACGAACAAGCAGATGTGTTTGGCAGTACCTCCTGAGGATCAGATGTGGAGGAGAATTTATTCTGTTTTAATTGCTGGCTGTTCCTTGGATCATCAAGTGTTGTAAATGCTGTGGCCTGACGTGAGAGAATAAAGAAAACAGCGACATCTAGTGGCTTTCAAGAGCAATGTCATTTATCAAAGTTGTGCAAGGAGTATGTGAATCAAATTTTGCAAACCCCACTCAGCTGGAGAACATGGTAGCAGTGTGCTCCAGGACTATCTTTATCATATGAGACTCAAGAATAAACACAGGTGCACCTGGACAAAAGAACAAATTAACTTCAGACACTCGTGTGGAGCAGGAACAAATGCACTTGAATTAAGTTAAAAAGCCTTTTTTCATAAAACAGGGCTGCTTACACTACAACACCGACCGGTTTGAACCCTAAGGTCTTCATCAGGGTGCATGAGGGTGGACCGGAGTCAAGCAAAACATTTTATAAGCATAGTCGGGGTGTCGAATCCTGAGGAATAAGTGAATGCAGGTGGGTGACAGCAATGGGTCACAATGAGAGGCCATTTTGAAGGTGTTCAGAGAAAAAAAACATCCTGCACAAACATATAAAAAAGAGAGAAAGAAAATGCAATCCATTGCTTAAATTAAGTCGTATAGTTTCAATGTAAGCAGCCATGTTTTTTGACTCCCCACTCAGCTGGCTTGCAAATGATCAAACAACGTGAGCAAATAATCACAAAGTGGCGCTGTTTGAAAAATATATGTAACATTTATTTACAGTTTGTGCATGCATGGCCAGTGTCGTCTTTGAGTTAGTTATGATTCATTTTTTACTTTAAAAATTGAAAGGGGTATCAGAAATGAATAGAAATACCATTTTGAAGAACACATAGACAAGATAGGAAGAAATGTCACGTGCAAGAAAGTGTACAATCAAAGTCATTTGAGTACAGAGGGGTTGAATAACACCGGGAAGTGAGAAACATACAACATCTCATGACAGCTTAAGTCACAGTCCATCCATCTATATAAAAATAAAGATTTAATTTAACAACAAAAATAGATATATTGTGCTATGTTTTCCATAACAACTAACTGAGACATTATTAAGTGCATAGGCTAGTGTTTACTATCCATAAAAGTAATTTGCTTAGAAGGTCTACAACACTCTTCGTGTTAACTCTGACCCCTGAGCTCCCTGCCAAAGCTCCTCCCTGTGTAACAAGATTAAGGTTTCATCTCCCTCCAAGACAGATGGACTGAGAGGAGGAGCGACGAGGCGGAGACGCTAATCCCTGTGTTTTCACTTCCCCTTTCTCCTTGTCGTACTTTCTTCCTTGCTCTTAGAAACACAAACACGTCAACAGACATGTTAAAAAGAGCATCAATGTTCCTGGTACGTGGAATTTGTGACGTGAAATTATAGCACCAAGTTAAAGGAACAATTCACACCTCAAATCATCATTTGTATTTCAGTTGCTCACCCTGTGTTGAGTTGAATTTATGAAGAAATCTTTGTGTTTCTCGCATGCCTCCACGGTGAACGAAGAATCCAAAAACTGGGAAAATTCATGCCGAATTGGAGTTAAAGGGGGCCGTGTTTAATAACAGCAAAACTATATCAAAACATCTGTTTACAGACTCTCACAAAAACACCTACAGTATAATCCAAGTCTCATTTATCCAGTCGTATGCTCAGTACTTCCCAAACGCTGTCTTGCGCATGTGCTGTTTATGCTTAAGTGTTTTAAATAGTGAAGTTAAAGTAAAAATGCATGTGTTTGGGAAGTACTGAGCATACAGCTACATAAATAAGACTTGGATTGTACTGCACGAGTTGTGTGGGAGTTTGTAAATTGATGTTTTTTTGTTGTTAAACGTGGACCCCTATGACTTTAATGCATCAAGAATTTCCTCCATTTTAGGATTCTTTACTCACTGTGGAGGCATGTGAGAAAAAACAAAGTTTCCCTCTTGAACTCAGTATAAAACATGGTGAGTAATTAATACACAAATGGTCATTTGGTCATTTTAATTTAACCAACTGGAGAATGCTGTCTGACGTACCGAAACCTGTAATTTCCCTACCCAAATTGAGCATCTTATCAAGAAACAGACCTCACCACCTGGCACTTAGAGTAAACTCCTCATTACAAGTATTTTAAATAATTATTTGACCCAAGTCTGACACGGCCTCTGAGACTGTTTTAAAATTCACTTCACTTTCCTTCGCTGACCCTTTCACCACCCTACATCACACAGATTGACTAAGCTTTGCTTATAATTCACCACTGACTCACAGAAGGATTTGAACCTGAGGCACTGAAATCTTCTTGTCATAGTGTAAAATCTTATATATGTATATAAAATCCAAGGAGAAATTGTTGGCTTTAGTGTGCTGTGCCAGAGAGATTACATTAATGTCTTAAAACATCCAGATTTCGGTCGGCTGATTTGTCCACACAATGGGATGAAGCAGCGAAAACATAGCATGACTCTGCGGCGTGCAAGCTGTCTGTGTATTTCGTCTTCATCTGATGTCTCACTGTACAGTCAACATAGTGTTTTCTCCATAGTTTATCCTGTAGATGCTAAAAATAAAAAGAACAGAAGTGTTCTTTGCATTGGCGTCCTCAAAGAAAGGCTGCAAATTCAGCTTTAAAGCAATAATTAACCACATTCAAGTGTGTTTACACTGAGACAACATTGCAACATGCTCACATTACATTATTTATTCTTGACAGTGTGGCAGTAAAGCTACTCACCACATGATAAAGCGCAGTCACAAATGCAAGGGACACACTGTGCAAAGAACCGCTTCCAGCCAGTCTCCTTCTTCTTACAGTTGTCTATCCGAGTGCAGCCTTGTTTGGGTGGGCCAAAGTAGCTCTTGTATGCGCAGGTGGAGTTACACGTCCCATTAAGTTCCCTCTCACTGACTTCAATGCGTCCCCGCTGACACATTCCTGAAGACAGGTAGAGAGAAATCACATGATGAGCTAAAACGTTTCTAAGGGATTGTAAAATCTTCATGTCAGTGTTGACTCACTGAGGCAGGTAGGTTTCGGGGTCCAGAGGCCATTAGGCTGGCATGTTCTGGTTGGGCTTCCCACCAGCATGAAGCCAGAGCGGCACGTGTACCGCACCACAGAGCCCACCCACCAGTCGTTACCATACACCACTCCATTGTAGTCCACATCTGGCGTCCCACAGTTCACTGGCACAGAAAGCAAAGGAGAGGCAAAGCATGACACAAAGCTCCATAACAGGATAATCAGACAGAGTTGCCCCAATTAACTGAACTTTATTTATGTAGCACCTTTCATATAAACACGCAGCCTAAACTGCCTCACAAAAAAAAATAAAGAATGAAGACAATAAATCAAGTTTTGCAAGACTAGAACATTATAACAATAAAACATTGAAAATCAATAAATTAAAGGCTACAAATTCTAAAACATGGATGCTTCAAACACATCTTCAACCCCGCAGCACAGAAGATCTAGAATCGCACAGTTTCCAGGTGGGCACCCAAGATTAGTGTCACCAATTCAGTATCCAAACATGTCTCCCCTTCTGTTCCTGAGTTATGACGTTGAATAATGGCAAGAACAGTGTTTTTGCAGAACATCAATTTATTTAATAAGATATTTGTTTGTCATAATTAGCGAATGGATTCTTGAGTTTTGGCCAAAAACATGCTTTGCGAGGTCCTAGTGACCTTTGACCAGCAAATAATCAGTTCATCCATGAGTGCCACATTTGAAGAAATTCCCTCAAGGCATTCTTGAGGTATCACATTCAGGAAGAAGAACGGCTGTGATATTACTTGAAATCAAAAGCCAGATCAAAATCATAGGTCTTTTTAATTCCCTTTTCAAAATACAAGGAGAGCTTGCCATTCTGCTATCAAGAGGCAGTGAGTCCCACTGTTTTGGGGCATTAAAACAGACGGCACTCTCACTGGTACTTTTATGGGACACATGAGGAACATTTAAAAGTAAAGCAGTGGAGGATCTTAGTGATCTGGCTAGATCATAACATACACGAAAATCTCTGATGTAAGGAGGACTAAATTTAAGTAAAATTTAAATCAGAGTCTAAAACTAACTCAGCTGTCAAACGTCAACAGAATGCCAGTCACTGTTGTGGTAGCCTTACCCCTGCACAGGGACTTGTAGCCGAGCCAGCAGCAGCTCGAGTCTCCACAGGGATCTCTCCTCAGCTCCTGGTGTCGCGCCCTACAGCCTCCAAAACACACCGGCGCTGACCCGGTCCAATATATGTCGTCTATGAAATCTGGTTCGGGGAACCATTCTGTCTCACCTACGGCAGAAGTTTTATTAGCTTATTTTCATACACATCAACTGGGCAAACATTCACATAATAGATAAGATCATAAAGGTTCTGCATGCAAACTGGAAATATTTTCAGGCTTCAAGGCCAACAATAGGAAAGATGATACTGTGTTATCTCCTGTCTTGAAGATTGCACTGGTATTGTAGGAGGTCTTACCACTACCTTCCACCTCACCAATCCATCCAGGCAACTGAGAATAGGCTCTTTGGAAGGACCCGAACAACAGCAGCAGCAGCGGATACAACCTCATGGTGCCTCTCTTTGGATGCAATCAGTTTCTGTGGAAAACTGCGAACTGAGCCATATTATTGTCCAGCAACATCCTATACATCCTCAACAGACATGAGGCCATTAAGAGCTGTCCCAGTGGAGCTGAGTTCACTGACTGCAGAGTGAGGAAGCAGAGAGCGGCCGGTAAGTAACACTTAAACTAAGCTCTAGGTGCTGCCTAATCTTCTACACACGGCTAATGCCACTACGCACTGTATGTCATGATGAGACAAGACTCACTGCTGCAGGTTTGTCATGATGCAAGTCACCTGATCACCTGAGCTTTTCTTAAGATCAAAGCAAAACAAGGAAAAGGAGATTGAAATGTGAGGGATAGATTAATGAAAAGCAGTAATTTGGTTGTTTAAATGCACTCATATTGCCGTACTTTTGAGTAGTAGAGTCAAAAAATATGCAGTATGTACATATTCTTGGAGCTTAAAATCATAGGACATTATCTCATGGAGTACAGTAGAAGTGTGCCTTCACATAGTCTACCCAGACAGTTCTGCCATATGAGTACAAACATTTCAGATCTCATGCGTAAGAAGTATATGAACGTTTATAGTCGATAATACTACAGCAACAACATTTCAGTTTACAGTCACCTAATATCTGTTTGTCCAAGAGCTCAGTCAATACATCTAGATCAATAAAATGTCCAGTCTGGCAGAGCCCGATTTAATCATAAAACAGAGCTGCAGTAGAGCAGTTAGATTCAGCGGGGGGTGCCAGAATGGAAGTACAGATGGTGGATACTATCGATGTAGTGACCTGTGAGTCATATTAAAAATAAATAAAAACAATTCTCTTTCAATGGCTTGTTGACAATAATGGAACAGAATTTTGTGCACCATGCAGGGCTCCCAGGGTTATGGAATTTTACAATCTCATATTCATTTATTTATTCCACAATGTAATCCTCACTGCAGAATATCTGCTACTAATATTCTTTGCAGTAGGTATCTCTATGGTATCTGTCTTTGCAATGCTGTCAATATATACCCATACATATATTCATATATACATTTCATATGTGCATAAGTGAAAGGTGAATATAGTGTATATATCTTTCTGTATTTTATCTTTATTCTCTAAGTATTCTATTGCCGTTCAACTTGCTCTTCTATCTGTACTATTTGAGCTGCTGTAATGTGAATTTCCCCGGTGTGGGATCAATAAAGTTTTATCTTAGCACTTATCTTGTGTTATTTTCCAGGCCTGGATAAGTCATGGAATTAGTGAAAGTCACTTAAAGTTTAGGAAAAGTCATGGAATTTCTTTGTTTATAATAAAATCCTTTCAAGTGGGGCAAGAAAAATAATGTTGTGACAGTGTGAATGTTTTCAAATACATTTTGGGGGGCTTTTTTTTGCCTTAATTTGATAGAACCGCTATAGTGTGGAAGTTGGAGAAAAGGGGGGGATGACATGCAGCACAGGGCCATGGATCGGAATCTAACCTGCAGTCACTGCGGTACGAACACAGCCTTTGTAAATGGGGCGCCTGCTCTAACAGATGAGCCAGTGGGCGCCCTGTGACAGTGTGATTTAACACGTTTCAAACATGTGCCTCGCTACAACTTTTAAATTGTAAGCCACTGCAATACTGACATGGAGCAACTGACATAAGGAGCCCAGGATGTTCAGTTGTCATTCAGAGCGCCAATGCACACTTTGGTTTTGTTCTAACTGCTCTGAAAGTAGAGCATGGTCGTCAGAAAGTACGGGGCATGCTTCTTGTTGAACATATTAACCAACTGTTGATTGTCACTCCCCCACTCTGGGAGCTCTACTGCTCCGTGTTCGCAGATCGACAGTGTCAGGAGTGCTCTGTGAACGCGCTGGATAACAAAAAGCTTTAAACAAAACTTGAGTGCACTTAGAGTGGTGACTAACTGTGTGGTGGCGAAAAGGCCTAGAAATACTTGACCCTTAAAATTCAAGTTAGAAGCAAAACATGTTTACTAAAACTGAGCAACCCTGAATAGTCTAGGGGGAAGTCTTAGAACAGGATGACCTGGAAAACATTGTGATGGTGAAACATTGTGATGGGAAACAGATATCGTTGGCAGGAACAAGTTGTGGTAAAACGGCAAGTATTGAGATAAAATAAGCGCAAGTTCTGGAAACGGAAGGAAATCACACCCACACACATACGCACACATATACACACACATGGAGTATAAGAATGTTTAGTGAGCTGCTCTATGGGGCTGTCTCATTGTTGCTGTATTTGAAGCTGTATATTGTGTCTTCAATAAATATCCCGCAAGGCTGCAGATCAACCCCGAGTCATAGAGTCCTTCTTCAACAACTGTCACCCACATTTTAAGCCAGTACTATGTTAATTTGCACAGAGACATTTCACAGAAACAAATTTCAACAGTATCAGCTAATTACTCAACTTCAGCAGTAGTCAGCATTGTGTTGGAGGCTATTGTGCTAAGAAGGCTACTGATAGATTGAATTGAAAGACTTGTATTAAAGTAGGCTATATTAATGGGTGGTGCTGAAAGGCGTAAAAAGAATATACCTACATACTTCAGTTGCCGCACTGTTTTTCAGACTTGCATCCAAAATTAAGTTTAGAATCAAATGCATTAAGAGCAGACTCATAGTAGAATCCCCCTCAGGCCCCTTGTGCTTGAAAGCCAGCGCCTGACTGATATTTGTGGTTGTACAGGTTTTTTTTTTTTGGATGATAATAATAAACATTTAAACTACGTTTTCCTACAGTTCTGTTTGTGTCTGTGGAAGTTTACTAGGGGTCCTTGTAAAATTGTGTTCATGAAGAAGAGTGAGAACCCTGACCGTTACACCCAAATAAGACAAAACAAGTTATTTTAAACATGATTTTTAAAGTTTATTTATCCAAATAAATAAAAAACACACCATTCTTGTGACTCAATCCCTTAACCTTCAAAAATATGTGGCTGATGTGCCTCTGAATTTGAAACAGCCTTCACATTAAAAAGAGGATGATAACCCACTAGGCAGTGTAGCATTAGTATCCATCTGTCTAAAGGCGTTACAGTACGAGGTATAATGAGTGGAATGTAAATAATTAAATACTGGGAAACAGTTTGTCCACGTGCTCAACATTAGCAAACAGTTATTAGCATTACCTAACATAAGCTTGTGATCAAGATGAGTTATCATGGAGTACACATCCCTTCATTTAGATGTTTTGATTTATCATTATTAAGTGCCTCCAGATTAAAGGCTCAGAAGTTTTGCATTTTCAGACATATGTCATGTATCTGTGAAACAACACAGCTGACTACATTATGTCCTGTTCTGTATATGATGTATACATGGCAGTCAAACTACCTACATTCCTCGCTGCTGATGAGTATCCTAGAGTTGCTGCATGACCTGGTCCTCCCCTGTTTGTGACAAACCTCCAGCGAGAACATACAGCATGCCCTCTTCCTGACCGCCCTCCTCGGCGCTGGCTGTTGGCTCCTCAGTCCTGTGCTCCTCCAGCAGCACCCCTCTTAGTTCTACCTGCAGCTCTGAGGGAGCTGCCCCCAGGGATTCTTCCTCAGTCTGGCCACTGTCCTCATCCTCATCCGCTTGCCTGCTTTGTCTTTCCCTCATTAGCTGCTCTGTCAGTTCCACACTCTCGTAGCGAATCAGCTGCAGCCGCAAGAAGCCGTCCTCGTGCTCCTTGTACCTGACAGAATGATGATGAGGCCATCAGTGCTGCAACGCCCCGCACATCTCAAATTCAACATTACTGGGTTGATTGATTTGTCAGTGGAAGGTTTACCTGAACCTGGGGTGTCCAGAGGGCCATTTGAATTGGTGCTTCTTGTGCAGATGAACAGTTAGGTTGTTGCCACGGGTGAAGCACTGATCACACACGTGGCACTTGTAGCGAGCTACAAACTTCCCCTGATGATGGAGAGGAAACATTAGAGAACCGTTAGTAACATTACAACTCCCTACATGAGCGTAAAAACAATCATTTGAAAGATTCACCCCTTCACCTCATGCTCTCTTTTGTGGTGAATCTTCATGGTGATGAGAGTTCGAGCGGTGAAGCCACAGCCAGGAACGTCGCAGTGAAACGCTGGCTCGCTGCTGTGTGTATCCAGGTGTTTGCGCAAATCTACCAGATTCTTACAGCTGCAAATACAAAATCATGTGAAGGAGTGTTACGAATAATTCAAGTGTGTTTATAACAGTTTAATCTTGTTTTGCACTGCTGCAGGGTCAGAGGATAGAAACCTGTACTCGCAGTATTCACAGCTGTACGGCTTCTCGTTACTGTGGCGGAACTTCACATGGTTGCGCAGCGAGGAGGGTGACGGACAAGTCATGTCACACAGCGGGCATTTGTAGTGGCTCACTGTACCAACAAGAGAAAGACAAACCAGCGATAAGATTAAATCATCTAATAATACTGCAGAGCTGTTTGTTGTCAAAAGGATTCCCTCATTCGCTCGGGCACCAAAGCGTATCACATGGTCAGTATGGTCAGAAATAGACATGGTACAGGCCTATTTTTACTTATGCTTGTGTCAGGCCAAGAAATCCTGGTGAAATAATTTATTCTAAAATTTGACACTGTTGCTATAGCAACACCGACATCTATCACAGGGAGTTCTTAGCAATGTGCTTATAGAATAGAGGGGTCCACAGAGCAGAGGCTTACTAATGTTTATGGGTGGGTAACCATCAATCCACCCTCCCACCATGTTTCTCTGACTTACATCTTCATCCCTCCCACTGGGGGTGCATTGAAAGACGTATGGAAAGCATGCAAAAGAGAGGAAACGAGGGAATATGTTTTCTGAGAAATGAGACGTTTAGTCTGAAGCACGTCCGTTTGTGATGATGCCGGCAGCTGATCACAGCTGGATCAGCTGGTGGTCAGCTTTTACAGCTGTAGAGACTTTAGATGGAGTTTGCGGCTGCATCCCACGTCTCTTATTTGACATTTCCTCGCTCATTGATCCTCGCACATTACAGTGCGGCATCTTGAAGGCCGTTACAAAGGTTTTATTTCTTCTGTAGGGAGCGAGGATCTGGGAATAAGGAAGGATCTCTGAGGAGCAATGAGCAAGGATACACAAGAGCAGCCTTCTTAGAAGTTTTTGTATCGGCCGACGTGCCCGCAGTAGGATGTCAGTTATTAATTGGACATGCGAAACCCAGCAGCTAATCGGACTGATCTGATACATCAAAACATCAGTGGACTTTAACGCTGGAGTCAAGACAGATATGAGATTATTCTCAAGTGTATTACTCCCAAGTTTTAGACAGTCATTGTTGCCTGATTCACCATCTAGTTAAAAATCTGAACAACAAATTATTATTTCCCCAATTTCCCCTTTTATTACGGAAAGAATTTAAGTCAGAGAAAGTGTGTCTGTCAGCAAGACACACTTTTTAGCTCGTCACTTCCATTCAGTCACATTCAGGGAGGTTTTTAAGGTGAGGGTTGGACCGTAGATGGACACAAATAGAAAATAAAAACCAAAAACAAACAAATAAGGACTATGTTGTGTGAAATAACTACTATATCATATGTTTCTATCTATTTTCAAGTTTCATTTTGTACAGGAATTGAAACCACTTCATGCAAGTAGGAATCAATCTGAAAATGTAAGGCAGGATTTGGAAAATGGTTGTTACTGTGTGCCATTTCAAATTCTTTGCTTCACACATGCAAAAAGAGCACTATGGTCTTTGAACTCCTTCTTCCCAGTACATGGGAATAACAACTGGTAACAACGACAGCAGGATGACTGACCGTGGGTTCTCATGTGGTCTCTCAGTAGTCTTTCCGTTGCAAAACGTTTGGAGCAGTGAGAACACTGGAATCTCTGACCTACAGCGCACATAAGCACACAAAGCAAGAATTACAAGATGGTCAAATCTGAACCTGTTGCAAACACTGTTACTTAGCTCCCTATCGTAATTCTGACAAGTTTTTACCTTCCATGGCGCTCTGTCTTATGATGTGGTCAAACAGCTTGGTGTTGTTAGCGTACATCCCCCCACAGCCTGGACATGCCACAACCTTCTCCTGGGTGTGGCTGCGCAGATGCTCCCGAAGCTTAGGACGCCCTTTAGCAGTGGCTTCGCAATCTGTGAAAGACAGGCTCAGAACTTGGACTCAACAACCCTACATTTTGAATACAAGGCAGAAAGTGTGCTCAAGTTGCTCAAGGTGTGTTAAATTACACACCTTTCCATCCACAGCGTATTGGGAATTCACAGTCTCCTGCTGGTATATCTATGCACTGGCTATGCATCTCCACATGGCGATAGAACCACTCTGGGTTTTCATAGGGTGGTTGCTTTAGAAAGAAGAAACACACAGTCAGAAATATTTAGAGTTAAAGATTGTTTTAAATTCAGTGTTTAAATTCTTATTTCAAAGACAGAAAAGAAAAAAATGAAAGACAGAAATCCTCCCATTATGTCAACTGTGTGTACCTTACGAGGGTTAGCTTCTTATATGATTTGCACAAAATCTCACAAACTGTTGTATGAAAGGAGCAGTGTACAATACTTGGGGGATTTAGTGCCATCTAGTGTTAAGTATTGCAGATTGCAACCACCTGAAACTTCTCCTGACTTGAAATTCTCTGCAGGTCTCTTCCTCACCAACCCAAGGTGTTAAAACCCAGGTGGGTAAAACCAGTAAAAACACTGAATAAAGCATTTTTATGTGACAAATCAGTTTTTCTCTGATGCAGATTGACCCTCGTAGACAGGTCGCTAGCCCAGCACCCGCTAATGAGTGCTCACCTTTTTTCTCTGATAACTTAAGATCCAGACATTCAGGTCTTTTTTTTACTAGGAGCCTAATCATCCATAGATGTCTCTTCCTCTCCAAAACAAAGGGGTCCAGTGATTTAAACCAAAAAACAAACAAACAACAGCGTTTTTTCAATGCTGCTCGTCATGGAGGGGCTGCTAACTATGGTGGCTGAAGTGAAAATGTGAAAGACCCTATCAAGAGCCAGTGTTTGGTTTGTCTGTTCAGGGCTACATGGCGGTCCAGCATGGCAATCTCCATAAACGAGGACCTGCTCCCTAGGCAGGCCAGGACAGGACAGGACTTATTCTAAAGTAATGGAAACACAACACAAGCAGAACACAAGAAGGTAAAGCGGGTCATCCACTTATCAGACTCAATCTCCAGCTGCTCTAGTCCACATGTCAAAGTATCCTTGAGCAAGATACTGGGCCCCAATTTGCTCCCAATGAATGTGTGTGTGTGTGTGTGTTAGGTGGCACCTTGTATGGTAGCCTCAGCCACCAGTGTGTGAATGTATGTGTGAATGGGTGAATGTGACTCATAGCGTAAAAAGCTCTTTAAGTGATTGGAAGACTAGAAAGGCCCCATACAAGTGCAGGTCCATTTACCATGCTCATTTTTTTAGGTGATTACACACTTCAGAAAACGTATTATATTGGTACTTACATTGTATTCTTTCTGCCAATATATCCCCCTAAATCCTACACAATGGACCTTTAAGCCTATTTATTAATGCTTTTCATACTGACTACCACACCTTGCATATTCAGCTGGCACCTGCATGTGAGTAAGGGGGTTAAACACTCTCCACTCATCTAAGTATTCTTGCTTTACTGCAGCAGCAGCAGCTGTCTCTGCCAAACTTACCTCACACTCCTCCCAAAGACAGATGAAATTGTCTGGGATTTCAGGGATGATGTTTCGGTTCTGGTACCCAATGGAGCATGTGCCAATTTCTGGCTGGGCATTAAGCACCTGCTGACCCAGCTGCTTCAGCTTAGTATGGTAACAATGGAAGAAGAGATGTCTTCGCAGCTCCTCAGCACCCTCCACAGAGCAGAAACCACAGTCTTTCCAGAGACAGTTTCTCTCCCCTTTGCACAAGAAGGAAACAGTTTGCATTAGAAGGCATCACCTTAATGGGGGCTGGTTTATTATCTACTTTTTGGTAGCACTGCAGAATATTGGATGGAAAACGAAGCAATAACTATTGGAGTGGCAGTAAAGTGTCACAGGCAGATACATTGAACTATGGTAATGAAAACTCCTCACCTTCTGTTTCCTCTTCGTCCTCCTCCGCCATGTTCAGAGCACTGAGATGACCCTCTGCATGCTTACAGAAGTTATCCATCCGACTGAACGACTCCGGGCACGAGCTCCATTCACAGTCCAATTTTAGTGTCTTCTTGTGAATCCGTTTGTTAGGCGGCATGTCTCTGAGCCAATAAAGGTTAAATGTAGTGTGTTTTACCCACAGACTGAGGCTGTAACTGTTAGTCAGGCTGGAGCATCACCCGGCATCCACCGGCTACAAGCTAACACCGGCTAACTGCGAGTGTCTGACATTTACCGGCTCTGCTGACGTTACACTTCTACAAACATCATCCCAGAACACTTTGACAAACGACACAGCATTAAAGAGCATCAAATTCTTACTTAAATAGGAGCTTCAACACAGTAAATTGCAGTTTAAAAGCGCGGGCGTAATGTCAACACAAGAATTGCACTGACCGCGCGCTGTGTACCGCGCAAATGTCTCCCCGGTCACACAAGTGTACTTTAATGGTTCCGGATGTAATGTGTTCCGCCTCCAAAATAGGGATCGACCGATATGTTTTGTTTTTTTTCAGAGCCGATGCCGATACCGATTATTATGAAACAGATAGAGATACCGATAGCCGATATTTACAACCGATATACAGTACAGGCCAAAAGTTTGGACACGCCTTCTCATTCAATGCGTTTTCTTTATTTTCATGACTATTTACATTGTAGATTCTCACTGAAGGCATCAAAACTATGAATGAACACATGTGGAGTTATGTACTTAACAAAAAAAGGTGAAATAACTGAAAACATGTTTTATATTCTAGTTTCTTCAAAATAGCCACCCTTTGCTCTGATTACTGCTTTGCACACTCTTGGCATTCTCTCGATGAGCTTCAAGAGGTAGTCACCTGAAATGGTTTTCCAACAGTCTTGAAGGAGTTCCCAGAGGTGTTTAGCACTTGTTGGCCCCTTTGCCTTCACTCTGCGGTCCAGCTCACCCCAAACCATCTGGATTGGGTTCAGGTCCGGTGACTGTGGAGGCCAGGTCATCTGCCGCAGCACTCCATCACTCTCCTTCTTGGTCAAATAGCCCTTACACAGCCTGGAGGTGTGTTTGGGGTCATTGTCCTGTTGAAAAATAAATGATCGTCCAACTAAACGCAAACTGGATGGGATGGCATGTCGCTGCAGGATGCTGTGGTAGCCATGCTGGTTCAATGTGCCTTCAGTTTTGAATAAATCCAATAGGGCTGTCGGCTGTGTATTAACCTGACTTCTGCACAACACAACTGATGGTCCCAACCCCATTGATAAAGCAAGAAATTCCACTAATTAACCCTGATAAGGCACACCTGTGAAGTGGAAACCATTTCAGGTGACTACCTCTTGAAGCTCATCGAGAGAATGCCAAGAGTGTGCAAAGCAGTAATCAGAGCAAAGGGTGGCTATTTTGAAGAAACTAGAATATAAAACATGTTTTCAGTTATTTCACCTTTTTTTGTTAAGTACATAACTCCGCATGTGTTCATTCATAGTTTTGATGCCTTCAGTGAGAATCTACAATGTAAATAGTCATGAAAATAAAGAAAATGCATTGAATGAGAAGGTGTGTCCAAACTTTTGGCCTATACTGTATGTCTGCTGTAAAAATCATAGTTGACACAGAATTAAAAAAATTCACACTGACAAAGCACTACACAATAAATGGAAAAAGCGATTATCTGTTGACCCCTATTCCAAAACTTTACCTACATACTTTACTTAGGTGCAATTTAAAGTACTTGTACTTGTCGTTTATTTCACGCTACTTTATATTTTCACCTCACTACATTTAGAAAATGTTATATTTTAACCTCTACATGTATTTGTCATTTGTAGTTTAACTTAAAGATTATGACTTTCAAGGCCATAGCCATAGAGTTTACATTGGGTGAGGAGGTGGCCTTTATTATTTTAAATGAGCAAGTACAGACATACAGAACACTATGACACCTAACTCAAAATTCATGTGAAATACCTATCAAATGTAATGTCATAAAGACATTAAAGGGGAGCGCTGCCGAATTTAGGAATTGCAACATGTTATTTCCATGGCCAAGGGAAGTTTAATCAATTTTTGTGAACATGAGCTAGCCCCTCAAAGCCAGAAACCAGAGAAGTAAGGGCTCACGTATTAAATGGCTGCACAGGCCACTGCCGTCTACAATGCTGTTCTGGTTTAAAGGTACAATATTACGACCCCCCGGAAAACAACTAAGCCTTACAGCAAATGTTTCCCAGTGGCCGCTCACTTAATACTAGTGGGAGTAGTAGTAGTAGTAGTAGTAGTAGTACAGTAAAAAATTCTCCTGTGGCCCAGAAAGTATTTTCTTCATAAACCACCATTGTAAAAGGCACGTCTGTATAACTGGTGACAGGACACCTTGAACTGCGAACAAAGTCAATTATGAATCTTTCTATTCTGTATTTTTGAGCCATGGTGGTCTTATATTTGTAAAACTTTCCTCAAGCCGAGAAAGACGATTTAAAAATCCGGGACATCATCACAATGTAAAGTCTATGAGGCGAAGAGGACCTCAAGGGCAGAGCCAGTGGGAGAAACACTGCTGTGCATATTCAGTAGGCTGCATGCCGTGGAAGTTAACCAAGAAGCTAGAAAACTGTTTTGGTGTATGCACCAGGTGAGCAACTCCATTGGAATGAACAGGCGCATCTTGGCATGTGGTATCTAGTAATAAATAAAATCTATGTCGCCTTGTTTGTTGTTGTGTGAAACTTTTGATTCTATTTTGTCCCTACTGACCACCAGAGGCGGTGCATAAGCACTGGATAACTCCGCCCACGCTAGCGCATGTCGAGTACGAATATCAACAATGTCACCCGTGACCCCTGCGTGAACTCTGGGAGGCTATATCTTCCGGTGTCAGCAGGTGATCTGTTCCTTCATTCTTCTTGCGATCACGCGTCGAGGTGTACGTAAGTGTTTGCTGTTGGTTTCATGTGTTGCTGGCCCTGGGCAGCCTCGTGCCTCTGTGGTGGGAGTAACGGGCTGACGCTCGTCCTCCCAGGGGCTGTGGCCAGCGTGTTGCACAATTGCATGTATGTCGTTGTCCCTGCTCTAGTATTGTGGCTTTGCTGGTATGGCGGCGTCCCCGCCACCCGCTTCCAGCATTGCCTGCAGCTGCTGAAGGCTGCGTGAGCAGGTCAGTGGAAGTTGAATTCTGATAAGTGTGTTCTGTTTTTTTTGCAGTTTGGGATTCAAAGTGAAGGATTCAACTGTGATTGGTGACGGTGGTGCTTCCGCTACCCTCTCCCAGCTCAGTTGTGTTTGTCAGACTTACATACATACATATACATATACATATATATATATATATATATATATATATATATATATATATATATATATATATATATATATATATATATATATATATATACATATATTTAAAAAAAAAAAAACAACAACAAAAAGACGGAAAAGGAAGAAGGCTGATAACCTTGTTGGTGACGGTTGCGTGCCCACCCCCTCTCCCAACTTGGTCTGGTGGTTTTGTTCAGTTGTGTTGACATTTCCGCTCCCAGCAGTGTCATACTTTTCTGGGCTCCTCGCTGGCTTCTCCACCTGGTTGCGGATGGAGCACGCCTGTGGCAACTGCATGACCCCCCTTGAGCCTGAAGACGGCCATGACCACTGTGTGGCCTGTCTTGGCGTGGACCATCTGCAGGAGGCCCTCACTGACGAGGCCTGCATGAACTGCAGTATCATGCCTCGGTCAGTGAGGTTGGCCCGACTGGCCCAACTGGGTCCTCCGGCCTGTCTCCCTTCCTTCCAGTCTGAGAGGGCGGACTTCTGTGGGGCTCCTGCGCAGAAGAGGACTGCCACACGGAGCGGGAACGGTGCTCCCGCGAAAAGGAGGAAGACGGTGGCGACGGACCGGTTTTCCTCCAAGGTCGACCGCTTGGCTGCTGACATGGAGCACATGAGGGCGCTCCTCATGAATCTCCAGCCTGCTGGTGGGGTGGCACCTCCTGCTGTTGTGCCGGCCCAGGAGTCACCACTGCCACTGGACGATGTGCTTTCCATCGCAGCTTCGTCGAGTCAGTTTCGGGACTCACAGGGTAGTCCGGCCCCTCTGACGGCGGCAGGCTCCTCCCGTTCCTCTGCCCCGTTCTCGGCGGGGGTCTGATGACTCCTCCATGGGGGCGATCATCCGAGCAGCCCTGGCACGTCTACAGCTCGATGCCCCGAGCCGGGGGCAGGCTCCCAGTGCGTTCCATAGGCGCAACCCTCCCCCGGCGAGGGTTACAGTGCCGCATTCTCCGGACTTCTTGAAGGAGCTGCACTCCTGTTGGAGGGACACTTCAGCCCTCACCAGGCCGGGGTCGGATGATCGGGCCTTGGCTGCCATGGTGGATGCCGAGTCGGTGGGGCTTCTCCACATGCCGGCGGTTGAGCCTCCAATCGCGGCCTTGATTGTGGCTCCGGATGAGGCGATGAAGTCCAACCCTAAGTGCCCTTCTGCACAGTGTGAGGTTACGGACGATTACACCTGCAAGGCCTACAACACAGCAGCACGTGTCGGCCGCTTGGGGAACACCCTCTCCCACTTACTCCTTGCCCTCTCAGCCTCCCTGCAGGATGCACAGGTGGACGACTCCGTCCGCGACATGTGTGATGCATCACTGCAGGCTTTTGCCTACCAGACGAGGGAGCTGGGACGGCTGATGTCGACGCTTGTCCACACTCGCCGTCATGTCTGGTTGGCACAGTCACCTCTGACGGAGGCGACTCGTAGGGTCCTTCGCCGGGCGCCAGCAGAACCTGGGGAGCTGTTTGGCTCTGCTGCTCTGGATGCACTGGACCGCACCGCTGAGGCCGACGACACCAGGTGGCGGCTTGCGAGCCTCCATAAGAGAGCACCTGTTTCCAGGGGCAGCTCGAGGAGTTTTCCATCTGCCCCTCAGTGTCCTCCACGACAATCTCCCCGGGGTGGCCAATGGCGGTGGCGGGACGAGAGGAAGTCAGCGGGTGACTTTCGCTCCACTCTGCGCCGCTCACCTCGGAAGCCTCAGGACCCCAAGCCCAACCGCCGCACTTCCGGCTCCTCCAGGGGCCGGGGGCCACGGCGCTAGGGCCACGGGGCCGGTCGTCGGCTGCTTTTCCCAGCAGTAGCTCAGTCACTGGGCTGCCTGCTCGCCAGACCCCTGGGTGGTTGCCACCCTGACCCGGGGTTACGAATTGCAGTTCCGACGCCGGCCCCCAGCCTTTGGCTGGGTCACCATGACAGTCATCAACGACTTGGCCAAGGCCCAAGCCTTAGCCCAGGAGCTGTCCACCCTCCTGGACAAGGGTGCCATCACACCAGTGGACCCCCTCCTTCAACCCGGGGGACTCTACTCGACCTACTTCCTTGTCGGCAAGAAGGACGGCGGACTCCGTCCCATCTTGGATCTACGCGGCCTAAACAGGTACTTAAAGTTTTTACCGTTCCATATGTTGACCTCAGCGGACGTGATGCACGTGATCCGGCAAGGCGAGTGGTTCACGTCCATCGACCTGAAGGACGCGTACTTTCATGTACCCATTGCGGCTCATCATCAGCCCTTCCTGCGATTTGCCTTTCAGGGCCGCCACTATCAGTTCAGGGTGCTCCCCTTTGGGCTCTCCCTGTCTCCCAGGGTCTTTACCCGGTGCGTGGCAGCAGCTCTGGCGCCATTACAGGCTGGGGGCATGAAGGTGCTGCCATACCTGGACGATTGGCTGGTGTGCGCACCTTCCCGGGCCCAGGTGGTCCAGGATACGGCCCGCCTTCTGACACACGTGGCCCGGCTGGGCCTCACGGTCAACGTGGAGAAGAGCTGTTTGGTCCCCACCCAGCGGGCTGCCTACCTAGGTCTGGTCCTGGACTCTGTGGTCATGAGGGCCTACCTGTCAGAGCGTCGTGTGGACGACATCCTCCGACTCCTTCTTCTCTTCAGGAGGGGCAAGCGGCTGCCGTTCGTCATGTATCTTCAGTTACTGGGCAAGCTGACGGCCGCGTCGATGGCCATTCCTTCTGGCCTGTTGTCATTGCGCCCCCTCCAAATGTGGCTGAACGGTTTTCGCCTGGACCCCAAGCTCCACAGGCGCAGACTGATCACTGTGTCGCAGGCATGCATTTGCGCCCTGGCGCCTTGGAGGGACCGGGCGGTCCTGCTGGGGGGTGCGCCCCTGGGTGCTATCCCATCCTTTCAGGAGACCATCACATCGGATGCATCCCGCTCGGGATGGGGTGCGGTCTGGCGTGGCAGGCCGGCTCAGGGACAGTTGTCTGTCCGGGGCCGCGCATACCACATCAATGTGCTGGAGCTGCGGGCCGTCCATCTGGCTCTCAGGTACTTTCTACCACACCTGCAGGGGAAACATGTGCTGATCCAGTCAGACAACAAGGCTGTTGTCTCCCAGATCAACCATCAGGGGGGGCACCAAGTCGGTGCGACTGTTAAGTGTGTCCCGGTGCCTGTTTACATGGGCTGCTCCCCGTCTGTCCAGCCTGCGGGCTGTGTGGCTGTCTGGTGACCAGAATCGGGTGGCGGACTTCCTTTCCCGACACAAGCCTCCTCCGGGGGAATGGAGGCTTCATCCGGAGGTCGTGGGGATGATCTGGGGCATTTTTGGCAGGGCAGAGGTGGATCTTTTTGCCTCGAGGGAGTCAACTCATTGTCCCCTCTGGTTCTCCTGGACAGATGGGGACGGTCCTCTGGGACGGGATGCCCTGGGGCACGAGTGGCCCGACGGGCTCCTGTATGCCTTTCTGCCATTGCCTCTGATCCTCCCGACGCTGCAGCGGGTCCTTCAACAGGGCCACCGCCTCTTCCTGGTGGCCCTGTTCTGGCCAGGGAGGATTTGGTTTCCACTGCTGCGGAGGCTTTGCTGCGGCTCACCATGGCGCCTCCCACAGAGGACAGATCTCCTGTCACAGCTGGGGGGTCGGATTTGGCACCCCGACCCCTGCCGTCTCCAGCTTTGGGTCTGGCCACTGCAGGGCCCGACCCGCTCCTGACTGCTTGCACTGAGTCGGCCAGGTGCACCATTTCGCATGCTTGTGCACCATCCACCCGCCTCCAGTATGAGTGCAAGTGGAGGAGGTTCTCTGCCTGGTGTGCAGGCAGGGGGGAGGATCCCGCCTCTTGTATGGTGGCCACCATTCTGGAGTTTCTCCAGTCTCTCTTGGAGGACGGTCGCACTCCTTCCACCTTGAGGGTGTATGTGGCGGCAATTTCATCGCGACATGTTTTGGTTGAGAATGCCACCGTGGGGTGCCAGCGGTTGGTGTCTTCTTTTCTCAGGGGGGTGCTGAGGCTGCGGCCTCCGGTGGCCCCCAGGGTTCCGGCATGGGATCTCTCCCTGGTGCTGGATGTCCTGTCTTCCTCGCCCTTTGAGCCTTTAGCCCAGGCTGATCTTAAGCGGTTGTCAATGAAGACAGCCTTCCTCCTTGCTGTCACATCAGCAAAGCCGGTTGGGGAGCTGCATGCTCTCTCCGTCAGTGAGTCCTGCCTGCGTTGGGGGCCGGATGGTTCGTGGGTGACTCTCTGGCCGAATGTTGCGTTCCTGCCAAAGGTGCTGCCACGCAACCATCTCAACCAGCCGATTCATCTGGCTCGGTTCGACCCCCCGTCGGCCGACTGTGGAGCACAGTTCTTGTGTCCTGTACGGACCCTGGCTGCTTACCTCAATGCCACTGCGCCTGTGCGACGAACAGACCAATTGTTTGTGTGCTATGGGGGTCATAACAGAGGTTGTGCCCTCTCTAAACAGTGCCTGTCACATTGGATTGTGGATACCATCTCCTATGCTTACAGGGTCACTGGCCGTCCGTTGCCAGCCGGGGTCAGGTGCCATTCGACGCGGGGGGTCTCCACGTCCTGGGCTGCTCTGAGGGGTGTTTCACTGGAAGACATCTGTGCTGCGGCTTCTTGGGCGTCGCCTTCCACGTTCCATCGCTTTTATCGCCTCAATGTTGCTGCTCCCCACCCGTTGGGCGTGGTCATCCGCCACAGGACTTCTGATCAGTGAGGTAGGTCTGGGGGATTCTTCGTGACGTTGTTGGTATGTGTCATCCAGTGCTTATGCACCGCCTCTGGCGGTCAGTAGGGACGAAATAGAACGAAAGTTACAATGGTAACTACGGTTCTATGAGTCCTGGATGACCGCCAGAGTGTCTGGTCACTCTGAATCCTCGCACGCTCGCGAGCAGATTTTAGGAACAGATCACCTGCTGACACCGGAAGATATAGCCTCCCGGAGTTCACGCAGGGGTCACGGGTGACATTGTTGATATTCGTACTCGACATGCGCTAGCGCGGGCGGAGTTATCCAGTGCTTATGCACCGCCTCTGGCGGTCATCCAGGACTCATAGAACCGTAGTTACCATTGTAACTTTCGTTCTGCCCTCTAGTGTCATGTACTGGCTGTATCTATGCCATCATAAAGGACACAAAGAAGTATGAGAGCAGTAACATTTGAAACAGATGTATGTATTTTTGTCATAAAGGGAGTATAAATGAGCCTCAAACTTGTGGTGTCATAGGGTATTAAGTCTGGAGCTGCTCCATAGACAATGAATGGGAGACTGAGTTTGTTGACCCACCTAATGTTTTTCTTTATTCATACACAGATGAGCTTTATTCTAATGTCGTGTTCTCTCTTGTGAAACAGAAAATGTACCCATATACTCAGAACATTTCTCCAGGTGCCCTCAGTCTCATCTATAACACCGTTCCCAATTCATTGTCTATGGAGCAGCGTCAGACTTTATATCCTGTGACATCACAAATTTGAGTTTTAGTTTTTGGATTTGGAAGAGAGCTGTTTTTACTAATCTTTTTGGACTGTCTTAGACCACAGGAATAACATGTATGAATTTTAAAAATGGTTATAGTTCTCCTTAAACATTAGTTGAATACACCTGTGAGACGTCTTCTGTCGGGGTATCTCAACACCACTTGAACAATCCACACACACAGTGTTGCACTATAACCAGTAGTAATAATAATGGCAATTTGTCATGTTTATTTATGATTAATGATTATTGCAGACAGCAGTGCGTGGTCGCCTGTTGTAAAAAAGCAGTTTTTTTAATAGTAAATAAGTAAATGCACCGCATACAAGAGGGCTGAATTGCTACTTTTAATTTTGTCGTCATTTGAAATGTTACAAAAAATGTTTTGCCCATGGCTTCATCAGGTTTGCTGCAAACCTGATCAATCCATATCAGTATCAATATGATGCTTCCTGCCATCACCTGCACCAAGTTATAAGGACTGACTACGCATGGGGCATGTGCTTTTGAATGAGTTCATCTAGCCTTGTTTTTATCATTCTAAAAAAAAAACAACTCCAAAATATATATTAAAATTACTGCCTTAACCATTTTCCATACACAACAGTTTATGCAGTGTTACTGGTGAAAACACCCAACACACTTTATAAAGCAGTTGTATATGAGCATTTGAAAAAGGCGATAAAATTCTTTAAAAAATAGTAAAAAAAAAAAAAAAAAAAAAATAGAGCATAATAAATTAATTTAAAAAATAAATTTAGTATTAAAGAATTCTGACCAAGATGTTCGCCACTATTTTTGGCATTTTGTGGTGCATTTTTTTTTGACTTTCTATACACCAATATCAATATCTCTGTCATAACCTAAAATCAGGTGATTATGAAAACTTTTATTTTCTGGTACTACTACTGCATTTTGCTGATAACACCATTGCAAATGTAGGATTTTTTTTTACCTGTAGTCAAGTATTTAAACTTGTATTTCTACACCAGTTTAAGAACCTGAATACTTCTTAAACCACGTTCTGCAAATAACAAACTGCTACATTTGAATTTTCGCAGATTTTATTTTCTCAATTTGAGGCTTCCTGCTCAACAGTAAACAGTTTCTCACTTGTAGTTACATTCCTTAACAAAATAGTCCAGTGCCAGTTTACTTCACATTGATGTCTGCTGAACTCACGGCGGAAAAATGCGTATCAGTCATAAAAATACAGCTTTGTATCCAATAATACCAAGAAAGGTATAAACAATCAATTCTCATTATCCTCATCAGGCGACCTTTTACCTTCCAAAGCACTTAAGTAACTTTTACAACAATCCATACACTATAATCTCACTTTATCTCTTCTAATATCCCGTCTATTTACCTGTCTCCACCTAATACCCTGTCATCAATTATAGCTTCCTTATGTCTTCACCGCTTTTCTTCACAATGACCTTCTACGTGCATTTGTTCAGAGGTAAAAGAAAAAAACAAACAAAAATTACATTAACTTATAAATTCATATATTAATGTTGCATGGATTGATAAGTCGTGGAAAATGAAGTGTGAATGGAAACATTTTCCAACTGCAGATTCGAGCAATGAACTGCTGTTTGAATATTTTTATCATTTTTAGAGAACTTCTGCATCCATAAATCTGTTATCAAATGGTAGTAATTTTGTAGCAGGCAGCCATGGGTGACTTTCGGTCATCCCCACTTACTGTACTTTCCTTTAAAAAACCAAGTACAAAAATATACTTTCAGGGTGGACACACAAGATCATCAAAACCCAGTTACTTCCTCCTGCTTGTAATTACTGAAACTTTGTGGGAATAACATACAGAATTGCTCTTGATGTCAGACCCCGAGCAGTTTATGCTTGTACACTGTATGTGAACATGTTTTAAGAAATGAAATGTAGCTTTGAACGTTGCACCGGGTCAGCACTGCAGGTACAGTCTGAGGCAGAAAAGTAACAGTGAGGTAATGGAATCTATTAAAAAGGCAGACAAACCATTGAGCCTGTAAAATAGTTCCACAACAACATCATATTTTCTCCGTCGGCATTCCCTCCTCTTTCTGGCAGAGCTGTCTAGACGTCGTAAAAGAGACGCACCAGATGATAACGTATCCCAAAAGCCACTGCGCTGCCCATCACCTGAGGAAGACATGGAAATGAGCATCCAGTGAAACACTAACATTCCTCAAAATGATTATTATTCCAGGGTATTTTTGATACAGCAGGTGCTTTGTTTTACCTGTATGATGAGCATGATGACTGTGAGGTTTCTCTCATGGGTGGGACCGAGTAATTTCAGTGCCAGATTTATTAAGGTCATGTTGTTGCACTCAATAAAATCATCATCTCCCTCCTGGCCTCTTCGCACTTCTAGTAGCTTTAATAACTCTGCCACCTGTTGAGGATCATTGAGACATATTGTTATCAACCAATAAACACAGCATGAAGCTGGCCACTGCCTCACATGTGTTTACCCACCTGGACCAACACTCACTACATGCACTTTTTTTTAATAGGTAAGCTGCTACAAGGGCACTGAATCACTGCACACATCTCCCTTTTGAAGGTAGTAATATAATAAAATCAATATAAAAGGCGAAATCTGTTTGATTATCTGACGCATTTAATTAAAGTTTGACAAGATCAGAGACCGGGCTGTGATACTAACTAGTCTGCAAGCATTGTAGTTTAAGGTTTTACTGCATCTGCACCGTTAGGAACGCTGCTACCCACATGCTTTCATGCATTGAGTGCACATGCTACTGGGCTATAGGTGTGATGTACAGTACACAAGCAAACATGTTTTATATCAACCAAATAATGCCGCTGTATGCTAATACTGTACTGAGACGAACAGAGCAGAAGCAATTAGTTGATTAAAAAATAAGGAAATTTAATTGGTATTCTGGTTTATTTTTATTTTGCTAAACATTATTTGTTTAAGTAAAGTTGCAAGTAAAACTGACGAACGTTTTGTAGTTCTAGGATGTTCTGCCTTTCTATAAAGTAAAATAAAATAAAATAAGACAAATAAATTAAAATAAAATAAAATAAAAATAAAAAAACTAAATAAAACACAACAAAACAAAATAAATAAAATAAAATAATAAAATAAAATACAATGAAGGCCTGCCATGTTGAACCATCATGTTCCTACAGTAGCTCAGAATGGACAGACCAAACACTGGCTCTAGATAGGGTCATCTGTGTTTTCATGACCACCGCAGTTAGCACGAGCATTAGAAAAATGCTGATTGTTGTTGAACCAAAAAACTGCTTTATTCATTGTTTTACTGGTTTAAATCACCCGGTCTGTTTGTTTTGGAGAGGAGGAGACCTCTGCAGATAAATCGTCTCCCAGTAAAAACCTCCTGTTCATTTGGATCAGAAGTAAGGTGAGCACGCACATGTTATCAGAGAAAAAAGGTGAGCACACATTAGCAGGTGCTGTACAGCATATGAGAACGTGAAACAGCTTTATTCAGTGTTTTTACCGGTTTAAATCAACGGGATCTGTTTGTTTTGAAAAGGAAGAGCCGTCTGCAGATTATTTGGCTCCTGATAAAAACCTCCTGAGCGATGAACACTTGCAATCTGCAATCCTCACTGCTAGACGCCACTAAATCCCCCTAAATCTTACACACTGTCCCTTTAATATCTTTGAGATTTCGACTGTTAGGTCGGACATAACCTTAGGCTCTGGGAAAATGTGTAATTTTTCACTATTCTGTTTGTCTCTCTTTAGACAAGCTCATTCAGCAATCTGTTCAAAAGAGAATACACAAGAGAAAGAGCTTTACCTTCAGAATGAGGTGTCCTAATTTTGAGAGGTCCTTTCTTTTGAATTTAGAGTAGCTCATCCCCAGTTTGCCTGTGTCTGGATTCAGCCTTTCATTGACAGTAACATTGGCAGACAAAGGCCGTCATTGAGAGAACACAATCAGCATGAATGATGAGTGAAAAGATATCACTAACAAATCTGAAGCCTGTTACCTGGGGAGGCGGTGTCGGGGACAGGGGATGATGTGAAAAAGCTGAGGCAAGGAGTAGACAAAGTTAACCACTTGAGGAATGAAGAACAGCAGCATTGTTTTGCTGAAGTGTCCCAGGATGCCGACAACAGCGAAGGTCATCCCAGCAAAGTAGCAGAAAGTGTCTCCCACGAACACAGATGAAGGGTACCTGTGATAAAAGAGGTTGCAAGTTGACGGAATATGGCTTCACCAACATATGGTATACCCCCCTCGCATTTTATAACTTTTTATTTTTATAAAACAACCTTTCGTAATAGTTATAACTTACCAGTTGTGGTAAAAAAGTGCTAATGTGGTGAAGAAGAATGGTATCATGAAGTAGAGGGAGAAAACATGGTCGTCACGGTAATCTCCTGATAAATTAGATAATAAAACAAACCAAATGTCAGATGAATCACAAAGAAGTACACTGTAAACATCCGCATTTATAATCACACAGTATCTATTTTCACATTTAAATGATTGTTTTTCAATTAACATCAACTTGTCCGTATCCAGTATATTCATGACTTGCAGTGTGGAGGCAGTGATCTGTAATGCTGATGATGACAAAGGAAACGGCCACACACCGCTGAGCTCCAGCAGGTTGAAGATGATGATGGATCCGGAGATAAACAGGGCTTGACCCGACTCAATACCATTGATGCCCGCTAGGATGTTGATGGCATTTGTGCAGAACACTGCAAGCATTCCCATGTAGACGTAGTAAAGAATACCTGCAAAGGATCATAAATCATATCAGCACTGAACACAAATGTTTCAGCTACTCTCATTTTCAGTGGCGCACAGTTAAAAATTGGTACCACAGACATAGATCATGCTGGGGATTATACACTGAAGAAAAATTTGAGTGAAGAGTGCATCAAAGGGGAGCAGTTGCCATCTTAATGACTCAACCTGCAGATGAGCTTCCCTGAGACGGTTTCTAATGGTTTGTACAGAAAATTTTCAGGTGTGCATAACAGTTATTGCTTCAGCTGTTCAGGTGGCTGGTCTAAAGCCTAGTTCACATTACACGATTTTCACCGCGATTTTGCCGTCGCAGAGGATCTTGAGCGCCACCTTGGATTGGAGGTGAGTCAGCAGATAGTCTGCCACAACGAGTCCTCATGTGTGAACAAGCCTACAAGCAGGTCACCCCCTCGTCTGTGCCTGGGACTGGATATTTGGCATGCTAGAAAACTGGAGAAGTCTGACATGACTGAGAAAGAGCATCAGCCAATGAGAGGAGGCTTATAGGCCACGACTTTGGGCTTTTTTCTAAAGTGGAGTTGCTTATTTGGGCTTGCTCTCTAAACATCACCTTTCTCTATATATATCTGTCTAATAAGTTATTTAAACGCATGATAGTCACTTCTTTTGGGCGCGCGGGAGCACGTTGTGTTTGGACCCAGGCCCTGGAGGCAGATCTGATTCAACACTGGGAAGAATATCCATGCCTTTACGATGTGTCGTCTCCAAGTTTGGTGACGTCACCACGTTATCTGGGGCTCTGTCGGCGAGGGCTCGGTGGAGAAATCTTGTGGTGTGCACACACAGGTCGTAACGCAGTTGGCGAGACTCCCGCTGACAGAAACAAGACAGAAACGTCGCGAGGTATTAACACTCAAAAGATTAAGATAGTCTCCGCAACACAAAATCAGGCTGAAAATCATGTAATGTGAACTAGGCTTAAGACGACCTTATGGGTGAAGATGCTGGATGCAGGGTGTCTACAGATATCGGACAGTTAAATTTAATGCTTTTTAAGACCCGTTCAGACACCCTTTAACTACATTTAGGACAGATTTTTGGACAAATCATGTTTTACTTATTTCAGCATTGAAGGCGAGTAGTATATATGTGGTTTTGTGCAGAGGTAGGTGTTATGTAGGAATATGGTTACTAGAGTAAGTTAGGTCAATCTATATTTTGCCAACAGGTAAGTACAAGTATGAAGTAATATAACAGTATTATAATCTTTTAAAGATTTGTAACATTAGAAATGTGGACTTTTACATTGAGACGCTTCACTCATTTTCACAAAAATAAATTACAAAAATGGATTTTTATAGTAGTTAAGATCTCACAAATTCAAATTTAAGACTATTTAATGACTTTTATGGCCGTATTCTTGTGACATTTGAAGACTTTTTAAGGACATGCAAACACCCTGTGGATGTCGAGACCTGAGCTGGTGTGAGGCTGGTTGGATGTACTGCCAAATTCACGAGAATGTCAGGTGGATGAATTATCTTGGAATAGGTGAAGTGCTCACTGACAAGGATTTTAACAAATCTGTGACAAAATCTGAGACAAACAAATCTATTGAGTGCATAAAAGAAGTCTTAGATCCTTAACTCAAACCTGCGCAAAATGGGTGCAAAAATAAAAGTGTTGCTTTCAAATTTTTGTTCAGTGTATATCCCACCTGCTCTGGGGAATATCTCAGGATCCCCCAGGAGGTACTGGAGGATGTGACTGAAGTAGAAGAAGTGTGGCCTACACTGCTTAGCCTCCCTCTATCCGGACAATGCTGCAAACAACTGAACAACTTACCCAAATCTAAGTGCAGCCCAAGCAGGGCTCTGAATGGCTTCGGCACCACGATGACCGTGTTGCCGAAGTTGGTAAAATAGACCATGAGCAGCGGCAGGGAAGCCATAGTAGGAAGCAGGAGCTTGTGTCTCCACCGCAGGTTCAGCACATCATCCGCAAAGCCCAGGAAGATCATGCAACAGATGGCCAGAAGAGCACCGATCAGCTGGACAAACTGATGAAAAACAAAGAACAGAGTTGAGTTACAGATTCGAGATAACTATCGTACAACTTCAATGAGAGGCCTAGTCCCATTTACTAGCCCGATGTGGCTACACATTTTGACAAATAAAGGCCTGTCTCAATTAGAAGCCTGGTCTGGTTGCCAAGCAGGTCACTGTTTTAACAGAAGTTCAGATGTGTAAAACCAGGTTGTTGGCCACCTCAAAGTATGTGTCTGTTCCTCAGTTACCCTGTAAGTTATTCATATTCCTTCAGTCCTAAGGGTCCATAGATCAAAAGATTCAAAAGACAGTTTTGTGTGAAAGAAATTAAAGGCCTGTCCCAAATATAGGCCTGTCGATTTCAGTGCTCTACGTAAATAATAGCCCGGGCTATTAATTGAAAAATTTACAGTACACAGGAGTACTATGCATCACCATACCCACCTCATCATGTGGGAAGCCCATGCACTGATCTCCTACAAAGCAGCTAAGGAAAGGCACTGGGATGAAGCAGAAGAGGATGATGAGGAAGACCGTCCCACTGATGACTCCCTGGGACTCTGGGCTGCAAAGAGGGGTGACCAGAAAGACAAACAGGATGAGAATGAGGTCAGGATTGACTTTTAAACTAGGCGTATTTAACCTAAAATGTTATCAAGGATACCGCATCATAGGAGAGATAGGGCAAAGACTCACACTTCCTTCTTGGACGTCTTGTTTAGGTCCATTCCGTACAGTCTGGCTGAGATGAAATGGTCTTTGAAAGCAGGAATGAGTTTTAACGTGGCCATACAGCCGAGCACAGACAGGAAGCAGTTAATCACCAACGGCAGGACGGGTATAGGTGACATGTTGTCAGGCATTTCTGTGGCTCCGTTTCTGACAGATCAAACCAGGTTTGTCGCTAATCTAATGTTGCCCCCTCGGGCGATCGATGAACGAGCTGTGGCTGTCCTCACGGAGGTAAAAACATGTCATATCGTTATTCTAAAGCGAAATACATCTCCGCGCTTCCGGTGTCAGAGAAAAATAAGTCCGTGAGTCGCAACGGTAATCCATACCATCTTTCATTCCGTGTTATTGGTGCTAATATCTGCTAACAGCCTGCTTGTCAAACTCCACGTCTGATTATCAATTTAACCGTCAAGTCCCGGATGTTAGGAGGTGGTTTCACTTCCGGTTAAACTTCAAAATAAAACGTTATTTAATATATCGGAGACGCTTGATATTATTATGTGGAAATAGTTGCTGTATTAAATGAATTATTTGATGAAAATGTGTTGTCTTTTTACACAATATTACTATGTTTGGCACTTTTCTTGAGACAGTTGTTTCTCTACATCTTGCTCATGTAAACAAACCATGGAAGCATTTATCTTTAACAACTTCCTGTCAAAATGGTGTTGACACGGAAGTGACATCTTCTTCTTTGGTGTACATGACAGTAGTATTGTGAACTTCCGCCATCTGTTGTCAAAAAATTAGTTTTTAAATCCCCCTGGCTCTATGTTGTGTTTGTATACTTTCAACTGTTACACTCTATTGTTTAAACAAAGAATGTTACATAGGTAATAATAATAATAATAATAATAATAATAATAGTGATAATAATAATTTTTAGAACATATATTTTCTTTCTTTCTTTCTTTCTTTCCAGTAGCTAATTTTACATTCGCTACAACATTTGAATCAAACAAGTTAATGACAGAAATAATAATCTAATCTATTCTACAATTTTAAAAGGTAAAACATCAACAACAAAGGGGATTGTGGAAATATTTAGAAAGCAATGTACCATCTGAATTAAAACAACAACAACCTACAATTAAAAACTACCATCCTGACAGTGTCAGTGGGAAGAGGTAGGCCTGTATTTCTGACTTTATTTAACATGGCCAAATACAGATCAGTGGTGGAAGAAGTACAGATCCATAACTGAAAGGTGCAGTATGTAGGATTTAGTAGCATCAGACTGTGAGGGTGCCAATTGAAACCAACTGAATGCCGCTCTGCTCAACCCCCCACGTGTGTGTAGGAGAACCTATGGTGAGCTTCAGGTGAAGGTATTTGTCTGTTTGCTATACTTGTGTCTTATTCTATACATGTATGACAACTCACCCTTTAGAGTGTTTTTAAATTTTTGACTTGTTGATTATTTTTTATATTTTTGTATCAGAAATTCTGTTTTCACCTTTATACTACTGCCACTGTTTGTTTAAGTTTGAAAACCCCTTTATTACATATAGTGCTCTATTAAATAAAGGTGGCCATACAAAAATGTAAAACTACTCCATTACAATAACAAGTTCTAAGTCCTACAAGTACTTATTACACACACACACACACACACACACACACACACACAAAAGGGGGGGGGGGGGGGGGGAGGGGGTGGCTTAGTGATTAGAGCAGGCGCCCCATGTACAAGGCTGTTGCTGCAGCGGCCCGGGCTCGAGTCCAGCCTGTAATCCCTGTGGTCCTTTGTTGCATGTCATCCCCCTCTCTCTCTCCTCACACCTGGCTGTCCTGTCCATTAAAGGCAAAATGCCCAAAAAAAAATATCTAAAAAAATGGTGCAAAAAGGGGAAGGCATGTCAAATCATTTTACAAGCACTGGGGACGAACTTAAGGTTTTTATTTTGGCTCAGGGGAGGGGCATACAAATTTAAATGGCTATATTATATATTTATTTCAGCGCTGATTTTTAAAGAAAATATGCCTTCCAAACCATGGCTCTGACAGCAGAAGGCTTCTTTTAAAAAAAATAAAATAAATTTGAAAATTAAAAAACAATAAAAATTGGTGAAATTACACCATTTATCATAGCCAGTACAAAAAAAAAAAGAAATTATAATCGGATTTGAAATTTCTGATGGTCCTTGGACACATCATGTGAGATGAACACTTCTGTCAAGAAAAACAAAAAAGGAGCAAAGATATATTTTATCAAAATAACTTTATTCTATGTCTCATTTAAAAATAACCTTTTTGCACAAACTGACTAGCTGGCATAAAAAGAGTGCAAAACTGAGGCTTTTTTGATTTCTTCTTTAACTTTTAACTTTCAAACATCAAATGGTAAGTTTAAAAAAATCTTATAGTTATTAGTTAGTTGTTTTTTTTTTAATATCCCTTTATTCATCAATTAGTGCACACACATGTTGACAGTGTGGACATGCTAATAAATATAAAAGCAAAGAAAGAAAGGCAGAATAACTTTACAGATGTTACTGACTGGCAAATATAAAATGGTTTAGATGAGCAACAGAGGACAATGTATGAGGAAAGAAAAGAAGAAAGAAGAAAACAGAAAGATGAAACAGAGGGGAGGTGGGGAGGTAAATAACTGTAGGGCATGGTCTGTTTGGGTTTGAATACATTTCAGACAAGTTTTGCAGGATGGGATTAGTCTAGTATTATAGATTCTTTCTATTTACACACATTCCCACTCACACATACGTTTCCCCAGTTGCATGCTTACATATGGGGTTGTGGCATTAACTCATATTGTGAGGGGTTGATTTTCTTCCTACTTTTCCAGTTCAGTACTAGTATTGTTTTCTCTGCAATAGTTGAGGCCACCAGTGGGGACTTTGTATAATGATTTGTATTGAACATGTGTCGAGTATATCCAGATCACTGAGGATGCAAACAGAGGGGTATAACGGGATATTACAAGCAAGGAATAAGGATAACGTGGTGGTTACTTCTTCTCAGAGATGTTGCATTGGTGGACAGTGCTAGAGTGCATGGAGGTAGTTGTCAGTTGTATTGAGTGTACACTGAGTGCACGTCTGATGCAGCAAATCCCATTATGTGCATCTTGCGCTGTGTGATGTGTGCTCTGTGGATGATCTTGTATTGTATAAGCCTTACTTTGGTATTTCTGGACATGCTGAAGATGGGTTAACCAGGGAGTGTTAGAGTCACAATAGCATTCTTTGTATTTGTTTTGATTCATGTTTAACTAATGGTGACTTAATTTAAATACAGTTTCATTGTTTGTTGTTTCATTGTTTGGCGCACTAGAACACCCAGGTAATATAGGTAAGGTGCAGATAATGAGAAACAAACCATTTTTCTGACTGTGTTAAGTGTGACAGCATGAAGAGTTTGTAGTGTGGAAACTGGAATTAATGGATGGAAACTTGGACACTGAACTACTGAATGGACACTAACCTGTGGTTGACTCAGAAACTGCAGAAACCTACATGAGATTAACATACAATATTTTACCTGTGTGAGTTGAGCACATGTGAAAATAAATGGGTCACCGCACTCAAAGAAACCAGATGAATTGGTAGTTTATTGTTGTTGCCCAGAACACGTGTCTGGAAAGTTCCCCCTGTTCACCCCGCAGAGACATTAAATGTAACGTTTCATTGGTTGTTTTCATTTCTAACCAAACACGTTAGCAGTTAGCTATGTTAACAGAACCCAAGCTAGCTTACGGTAATTATCTACTCCTTTTAAAAGATGACTTATGAGTTCTAACAACTCGTAAACAAACATTCACATGTTCAGTGATGAAAAACAAAGTCAGCCACCCCCGTCCTCTGACAAGTAAAGAACAGTCCCTAATAATGCAGAACCAGATTCACAAACATACCATGAACTAATAAAATTGTCTGGCCGCATTTGGCTGTGAGGCAGGAACAGCAGTGGTATGTGTTCATTTATAAAGCTTTGATGCAGATGCTTCCACCCTACATTACATACTTTTCAACTCTGACCTTATTAATCATGGCACTCGTTCACACAACAGGTTGTTGCTTCATATTCCCTTAATCAGAATTGAACTAGGAAGAATATCATTCTTTTACAGTGCTCCTTATACATGGGATAATCTGCAAAAGACCTTAAACTTGGACACTGCCACCATTGTGGCTGTTTCAGTGCTTTATTTATGATCTTGTTTAACCCTTTGAAACCTGGATCACTTTTTTGCAAGTATTTAAACTTTTAAAGCAAATTGGTGCGACTTCTTTCAAGAACATGGGGAAAAGGCAATGAGCTACAAAATAAAAAAATAAAATAAAAATTAAATTAAATTAAATTAAATTAATTAAATGACAAAACAAAACAAAAAACTATGTAGAAAAGAGAAAAAAGGGAAAAAAACTATATTTAAAAAAATAGATTTAGAAAATTATGAATTTTAAAAACTATGTAAAAAAAACAACAGGGAAAATTATATTTATAATTATTATTATTACATTTTAAAAAATTATGTTACAGAATTATTATAATTTTTAAACGCTTTTTCCAGGTCATTTTCTTGTTTGTTTGTTTTCAGCTTTTTTTTTTTTTTTTTTTTTTTACTAATTTTCTTGTTTATAATTTTCTCTTTTTAATAATTTCTTGCTATTTTTTATTTCCTCTTTCATTGCTGTTTGCCCTCTTCCTGTGTATTAAAAGAAATCAAGCCAATTTGCTTTGGTTTCAAAGGGTTAACTGAGTGTGCATGCTTTAAACTGTTCATCTACACCTTAGCATGTTTATCACCCTGTATTTCTACTTTTAGAGCTCAATTTATTGTTATTGTTGTTTTGAATGATTTCATTTCTGTGTTTAATTGATAGTTTGTTTGCGTATTAACTGTTTGTTCATGGGTCTCCTTCAATGGATTTCCCAAGTCTTAAATAAAAGTCTGAATGACTGAATGAAAATTACTAAAATCAAAGTGACACACTGTGAACTGGTGTTTTACTGTATGCATATTTTATTTGGTCTGTTTTTATTTCCTGCTTTTATTTTGAAGGCTTTCCCTTTCACTTCCGTTCTGCTGTTGCCTTGCTCCGCTGCAGCGCCCCCTGTGGGCCACTGCTGTTCTTTGTCAAATCATCATTGAAGAGAGGTTACAGAGGTAGGAGGGTACGAGCAGCGGAGGTTTGAAACCCACCGGAGTCTGTAAAGCACCTACAGCGAGCAGGAGGCTTCATTTTGAATCGATAAACAAGAACATCAGTCTGAACACCGCTGATGACTCGGAGATGGGACACACACATTTGTTGTCAGCAACACATCGCCATGAAGCCAGCTTCATGTTACCAATTCCTTGCTTTCGGTTCCCTGCAGCCTGCAGCTCGGACCCTTTAAGTTAAACGGTAGGTTTGTTATCAGGCTTCAGTAGATGAAGCTGTATCGTCCTCTCTGCTAATGCACGACTCATTCTCTGATATCTACGTAACGTTAACGCAGGCTTCAGCTCACTGGCTGCATGAACACACAGGCTGTGTTTTAACGTGATTTTAAACATGCATGTTAAGTCAAGCCATGTCTGTGTGTATCTGTGTTATTCCTCTGTTATAACTTGTTAGTGCTCCTTGAATCAAGATGACTGATTGTCTCCTGCTGTCACTCACAGGCTCCAGGGAGCTGATCCTCTTTGACTGACAGTCTTGATATTTCCATCTGGACCTGGTGATATGAGAGGCTCCAGGAGACGGTGATGGAGCTCCAGGAGTTGGGCTGGCTGTGCCTGGTGGGTCTCTTCCTAACTTCCCTGCTCATTGTGCTGGGATGGCTGTTCCAGTATTTGCTGACCGTGCTGCGGCTGTGGAGATCCAGGAAGACAGCCAAGCAGGAGAGGAGAGGACCGCAGCTCTCCCTCACACAGCCCCACCAGAGCCAGGCTGGAGGTGTGTGGGGCTTCCTGATGAAGCTCCGTGCAGGCAGGGATGGAGGCTCTGCGTCTGAGGCCGGGGTTAAAGGCTTGTTGATGTCCCTGTTGTCCTTCAAGTCCTTCAGGGAGCACTGGCAGAGAACCTGGGTCAAAGCTCTGAACGAGCAAGCCTGCAGGCACGGGGTAAGATGTTAATGTGAGGTGTTGACGCCATAAACAGGAGGAGATGCTGCACAAATCATAATGCAAAGGAGAGCTGAATAAACATGATGGCAGTGTGTAAAGGAGCACGCCTTAGGTTACTCCACTAAGCAGAGGCATTAATAGTTAAGCAAGGGCTGATACAGCAGTGTGCCCATGTCCGCTGGAAGTGTGTGTAGGCAGGGAGGTGGAAGTGTGGGAGTTGGAGTGTCTAATCGGTAAGAGGATGGGGGGCAGAGCGTTGCGTAACAGCTCTGAATCAATGCACATAAGAGCGGAGAGGCAAGACCAGTCAGCGTAGCCACAGTATGAACACCCACACCTCATAAAAATAGTCTGATACCCCGAGCTGTGGGGGGAAATGGATGTGTTTGATCGCAGTGGGAAGAGGCAAAATCTGTGTTTCTGCTCAAGACAGAAGATTGGCTGTCTCACCTCTCCTGCAACTCATAACCTGAAGTTAATTAAATTGTGTTAAAACTGCAGCAGGTAACTGCTTCACGCAGAAATACTGGATTCAGTTCGGTGAGTGTTCCAGACAGTTGGTCGTCTGGCACATGCTGGAGGATTATCATAAGTTTCCAAAGGTCTTTCTCCTTTCAAATAGTTCCTTTGATCAGTCTGAATCAAAGTCTGCCACGCAGTCAGATGTTTCCTATGAGCACTGGAAAAGGAGAGGGAGCCTTCACACACACCCCCCACTCAGAAACAGTGTGTGTTTGTGTGTGTGTGTGTGTGTGTGTGTGTGTGTATGTGTGTGTGTTGAATGAAAGATGAGTTGGCGGGGAGTTTAAAGGGGTCAGATCAATCCACAGAGTGAACGTGCACACACAGCACTCCATTCTGACTCATAAGGGTCATGGCTGATTGAAAGCCTCCCCTCAGATGTTCAAACACTTTGGAGGGATTCAGTTATGGTGCAAATGTTACATATTGGTTTGGGAAAAAATATACTTGGAGCTCATCCTAATGTTGCAGTTAGGAGGTCACAGCTTGTTTAACAAGATACTCTTTGCCTGTTTAGCACTCAGATTGGAAAGATGTCTGACTTGCTCAAATCTGCCTTTTTTTGAGCTAAAAAATAGACACGAGTAAAAATAAAAATAACATGACATTGTTCCTCACACTAGTTACTGTGCCTGGGCCATAATTCAGTATTATTTATCAATATAGTGATGATGTAATCATCATGTGTTATCATTTCACAAGAGTCTGCTCTAAAACTCAGTTCACAGCATTAGAAATTAATGGAGCTACCGTAAAACTTCCATTAAAAGCCTGTCTCAATTAGAGGCCTGGTCTGGTTGCCAAGCAGTATATTTTTTAATAGAGGTTCTTTGGATGTATCAAAGTGGGTTGTTGGCTACCTCAAGTTATGTGTCTGTTCCTCGATTACCCTGTAAGTTACCTATATTCTGTTAGTCCTTTGGTAGGGTCTTCAGATCAAAGGAATCATAAAAATGAATCCAAGTTGTGAGTATTGTTTTAACAGGATAAAGCAGTGTTGTGTCGGTATGCCAGGTGACGTAACTCACTCACTCTCTGATGCGCTGTCTGTCGGAGCTAGATTAAATAAATGATTCATAACTGATACATAATCTGAAGCCTAATTTTTATACGAGTAATATCCATACTAGTATAAATAAACAGGTTGATTTTATTTCCCAATTATTCCTGAGCAACAGTTTTGTGTGAAAGCAGTTAAAGGCCTGTCCCAAATATAGGCCTGTTGATTTCAGTGATTTAAGCAAATAATAGCCCGGGCTATTAATTGAAGTTTCACAGTATTTTACATATGTTTTTGCACAGATTTGCCATATTTTATACTAGGGGTGTCAGTTTTGATTAATTTTGCTTTCGATAGCCCAACACCTATTAACCTGTGACGAACTGATTTACCTAATTTCTAAGAAAAAAACAAACCCAAAATGACGTGAAATACAAGAGGCTTTTGTTTTGGTCCGATGCTCCACTGACTTTGTGTGAGCTTTAGCACGCATTTCAAAGTGCCATCCATTTAGAGTTGGTGAAATTTTTTATTTTTTGTGTCATAAATGTCTCGCCTTGTATTTTATTTTCTGTCGGCTTTGCTGACAAGACTGCTGGCTAGCTGTGTTAACTTGCAAAAACTTAGGGTGCATATGTAAATCCAGTCTGGAATGGTTTTGTTCACACGTTCACTCTGCTTGGCACTCTGCTGCTCCATCTCCCCACACAGAGTGCCAGAGTGTGCTTTGCTGCTCTGAGAGTGTGGTGCTCTGAATAACAAGGCAGTGCATTCAAACATGCTCCAAATTTATGAACTGTCAGTTTGTTCCAGAGTGCACTCCAGCACTTGGAGTGAGTATTTCTGAACACATTCATTGTGCCCACTGCCCACCCTCTGGTTTCCGCTGGTTAGCTAACATTAGCCTTGGCCACTCTGCACCACGCACCAGCTGGGTTGTGCGGGAGCTAGCTAGCAGCACGGCTCATTTGCAGTGGTGACGCCATCTTGGTGGCAGGACAACGTTACTGAGGAAACATGGTGGCCACCCTTCAATCTCCCCCGATGTTTCCCTTGTGATAAGTGGCTTATTTTTATACCGCAAAACTCCTTTAGCATTGTTAGCTTTGTTAGCAGCACTAGCTGTGTTGACACTGCTAACGACACTTTCAGAGCTAACGGTTAAAGTGCTTAATGGAGTTTGACACTCAAAATTGAGCTGCTTTTACACTGGGGCAAACTGGGGGAAACAAGAGGGTGGGCACATTGTTTTCACAGCAATGCTGTTGGGCCAGGATGGCGTTACTAGCGGTGATCGCCAAATGAACGGCACTGACCAGGCTGGTGTGCGGTGCAGTGGACTAAAAAGTAACGAAATTACCAATTCAGCAACATGCATGAAAAAAATATTCTCAGTGGATAACCAATTAACAGTTAACTGTTGACATCCCTATTGTATACATATTGAAAATATAGTCATTGATGTCATGAATATGATTAACTGTATAGCTCATGCAAATCTTAAAGGAATACTATGACATTTTTGGAAAAGCTCTTAAGACGTGCCGGTGGCAGATTTTTAACCTTTGGAGAAAACCAGGCTAGCTCTGTCCCTGTTTCCAGTCTTTATGCTAAGCTAAGCTAACAGTTTGCTGGCTCTAGGTATACTATTACAAATATGAGAGTTCCATAAATCGTCTCATCCAAGTCTTTGCAAGCAGAAGCCTATTTCCGCAAATGTCAAACTATTTTTTTGGTGTTATTCTTAAGGACCTTCATTAAATATGCAGAGGACAATGCCTCCTATGAGAAGGATACATGACAGTCTGTCCTGTGATGTGTACACTCCAATACCCTGTATAAACTGCTGTAGTTAGAGCTCAGTCATCTCCGTGTGAATCCTTCCTGGCCTAAGCTTCTGTATGCATTTTCTCCACATACCACATATGCTTTGGTATGCAGCGTTACGCCAGCTGTATCTGTTTTCATCAAAGTGTTTAGTATTTTTTCACTGGCAACGAGAGGTCAGTGAACTGAGCAGTGGGATTCTTTGCAACTGCTTCTCTGATATATGGTGGTTACTTGGAGCGTGCCAGCTGAGTTATCTTACATCGGCTTAATTAGTTGATCCATTGTGACCTTCGTTGCTCTCAGTTACTAAGAAACTCCACAACACTGGAATGAACCTTGGTTGAACTTCGGGGTGTTTAGTGAGAGTAAGATTAATGGAGTTTCTAGGTGACAGCATGAAAAATGGATGACAATACAACCTAGAATTAGTAGAATTGGTAATTTAATAGCCACTTGGCTGCACTAAACACAGGAGGAAGGGTTAGAAATGAAATTTTAAGGGGATTGCTATGAATATTTTTTGCATGTTAGACCTTCACGCTCCTCCGTGGGTTTGATGTGTTATGACAGTATGACCTTTAGGCAAATGTTTCTTCTAGAACCCAGTAGATACAAGGCGTCTGCCGGGCAGTAGTGAAGTACATGATGTGTATTGTCAGATAATTCACCAGACTGGGTAAGTGTGTCAGTGGTGGAGGAGACGGGGACAAGCAGTCCACGTCTGTCTGTCCATGTGGTGTTAAGTTTGTGCACTGAGAGTGTGTGCTGAAGCTTCCTGAGCTCATTCATCACAATAAAATATCTGTTAGTCATTGTGTCTGCGTGCAGAGCAGTCTGTTATTCTAAATGTGTCTCGGGTGTATGCAAATCACTTATGAGCTTGTTAATGAAACTTTGAAAATGATACTGAAATAATAAATCACAGACATGTTTTGAATAGATAAACCTCCAGGAGTCAGTCCAAGAGCCACTGTGGCCTGTTGAGTTAAGACAGTGCCCTCGTCTTGTAAGTTAAAGGTCACATATTTGGTCTCCAAAGGGTTCATTATTATGGTGTTATGTTATAATAGAGTAATAACTCTACTGTGTAGAATCAGAGTGGTAACTTGGCTTGTTGTTCTGGCTTTTCACCTCCTCCCTTAAAAAACAGTCTGGAAAAACCTGCTGTGGGGGTGGGTGGAGATGTGTCAAGTATTAAGTGGCTACAAGCGAGTCACATCGCATTCTTTGCCTCTCACACACAGTAAGCACCTGCCACCTGCCAGGCATGTTGCCCTGGCCACTTGGAAAACAGACACTGGAGCACCAGGCCCAAACTCTGGTCACAAAGACTCACGTTCTCCTCGAACTTGCATTTCCTGATTGTGTTTCTATATCCGGCAAAACATGAGCTTCCCTGTAGGAACACAGCACGAAGATACGGCTTCAGTGTCATCATGAGGGGATTAGCAAGCAAATCCTTTATAGCATTAACCTAAGTACTTCTGCGGCATCTAAGATTGGTGCTGACAGAGGTCTTTAAATAATTATGTCGAAATTTATCCAAATTAAGTCAAGGGGAATGAGCCCGTATGGAAAGTTGGCGCAAAGAACAAGGTTCAGCAAAATGCTTTCCTCTGCAGGCCCAGTTATGTTTGGTCAGGCATTACAGTGGCTTTTTATTGTAATCCTGGTAATTATTATTCTCAAAATCTTGTGAAACCCAAAATTTTGCAGAAAAAGATAATTTCAAATGTTTCCACAGTACATAAAAAAATTATACAAATATCCAATATCTTTAATGAAATCATTAAATGTTTGACATATGATTAACAGAAAAAAAATCAGTGACTGTTTGACAAAACATGATGAAAGAACTAGTTAAACATTAAACACCTCTATTTTATATCATCATAGCCATCTTTCATATTTCTGGAAGTGTTAGGCAGGGTTTTTGGCCTTCCTGGCTTTCCATAGATGGACAACACTCATGTAAGACTTTTGACATCTGGCTCAAAGACAAGGGAGTGAAGGATGTAACACTCTAAGTGGACCTCCTGGGTCTTATTTCATTTTCTCACCATTATCTGTAGCATTATACACATAATGGCTTTTAGAACCAAGTTGCTCTTGGGGTCATTGTGAAACATGATATTCATTTCAGGACCTGTGCTTTGTGCACGAATGACACATCGCATTGTATTCCAGTCACTCACTGAGTGTAGCTGTTCAGAGTTATGCAGTTGAGCACTGAGGATATTTTAGTAGAAATCACAAAAGGAGGGTTTTTACTTTTGTTGATAACACCTCTCACTGTGGGTATTTGGTATTCATGGGGCTGTACCTCTGCGCAATCTTCTACCAATCTTATTAGGAAGATTTGTTAAGAGTCAGTGGGTCACTGTCTGTAGTTTCGGATAACACTCATTTCCGATGTCTGGCTCGGCTGTCCTCGTCGATATTCTGCTCACTGCAGCAGAGGGTGACGTAAGCCAAAACCCCTCCAGTACTCAACGTGGGACCAAATGCTGCTATCATACAGAACAGCTCATGCTGTCTCACTAATTTTGAGTGTCATCAGAATGCTGTCTGACGACACCCAGTCCCGAGGGGAGACCTGACCCTGACCCCTGAAGTCCAGAATTCAGAACAACAAGAGGAGACTGAAAAATGCTTCAAGGGGCTGAATCCTGACAGGAAGGTTGGGGATTGTTACATAAATACAGTAAACAGCAGCAAATGGTACAAACTAAAGCATCATCAGTTTGGTTTGTGTTTGGTGTTAGTGACAGTGCCTCATTCAGCCTCTTCCTTGAAGATATTTAGTCAAGACGTTTGTATTTTATCCATGCAAGAGAAATATAATATGATTTCATATCGGCTGGGGAGAGGGTGAGTGCCTTTCTCAAGATATAGATTAAAGGAGACAATTGCAACCCCAGGGTGAAACGCAGAGCCCTGGCCATGTGTTGCATCTGGGTTCATCACAATTTTAAAGCCCTCTCCCCCTTCTAACTCTTCATATGTCCCTGCAATCCCGGGATGTGACCTGAGGCTTCATTGCAGCTTCATAAATGCAACAATGTCAGTATATGGATGTCCACCTGCTGCATGAACACAAACGTACTTGTGGTGATTTCCACAGAGTCACCAGTTTACTAGATTAACTTGTATACCAATAAACACACTGTACGCGTCCAAAGGTTAATGTGCATAAAACCCAAGCCCTAAGCATGATCTGCACATTAACATGAGCAGTTTAAACTGAGACATTAAAGACACCTGAATCTGTTCAGCAGCATAAAGAGCACCCCCTGCACCTTAATCCCATGATGCAGCCTGTTTCATGACTCAGTTGTTTATCCAGAGAAAATGTCTGTCTGCTGAAGCATTACTGCCGAAGCCTCTGGATATAATCTTGCCTTGGCAGGCGGGCCTGATATGGAGCTATTCAGATGTCTCTGGCTGGATTATTTTTGTGGAGGAGGCTTGAAGGACTGGACTGGTTGGCTTCTTCAGAACAGCAGATCATAATAGCATCGTCGGGTTGTGCGTGTGCATCTGCAGCTGACACATGATGTCAAGACATCGTCACTGGGTTCAGTGGGTGGTAGAGGAGGACTAATAGAGCATACGAGTGTGCATCTGCAGGGAAGGAAGCTCCCTGTCCATTCAAGATCTGCAATTATAAACAGCCTGGTGATTAGCCTGAGGCTACAGTTCACTTTTTTCCTCTCTCACTTTGAGCTGCCGGTAGATGATTAATGCCCTGTGATTATGCTCAAGTAGATTTTTTTTAACGACAGGGAGCGTTAAGCACTCAGCGCTCACTGGCAATGACTGTGCAGGAAGCTAACGTCAGCTGATGAAATTCCAATTCACCGGCCAGTTTTACTTTAATGACCCAAAATTTACTGTACAATCTGTCTGTGACAGGCATTAATCTACAAGGTGGCTCCTTTGACTCAGCATTTAAATGGACCTGCATTGTAAATGGACCTGCACTTGTATAGTGCCTTTCTAGTCTTCTGACCACTCAAAGTGCTTTTAACACTATGAGTCACATTCACCCATTCACACACATGGTGGCAGAGGCTACCATACAAGGAGCCACCTGCTCAGTTGGGAGCAATTTGGGCTTCAATATCTTGTTCAAGGATACTGCGACATGCAGACTGGAGGAGCTGGGGATTGAACAGCTGATCTTCTTGGTGGACAACCTGCTCTACCCTCTGAGCCACAGCCCCCCCCGTCTCTTTAAAATAGAGACATGCATTTTGTATTATTCTAATATTATATGTACCTTAAAAAACTGTGAAGTGAAGCCAGATTTATCCTCTTACCTGTAGTGTTATTTATCTGTGTAGATTATTTTGGTGTGAGTTACAAGCAACACCCGCCAGCCGTATCACCATGCAGGAGGAAGCGTGCATCTGTTCATGAACAAGAGGTTCATGCTTGTAACAGCGTGATGTACACATCAAGGGGCCGTACACATGCCGCGTTTTTTCAACCTGAAGTTCATTGTTTTTAATGAAGACGCACGGCAGGCGTGCTCAATCGCCAGAGTGATGCCATCATGGTGTGCACGCATTCCTGAGCACCCTGAGATAAACTTTTGGAATGCAGCAGCGTGCACTGCATATCATGTGACAAGGACCAACCAGTCATAGCTGACAGATATCTTCCTCTTCATCTGTAAATATCAGTCTGTGATAAATATGGAGAAGAAGTTGATCATTTTAGTGCAGAGCTGTCAGAGCTTTACATCAGTCCCACAGACGATAGGCGCCTGGAAGAAGATCAGCTCTGCACTCAGGTTTTCAGGTGAATAGGCTATGATATGGTGCTTGTAGAGGTTGCTTAGTAACACTTGCTGCTCTTGAATGCTGGCACAGAAAAGGCACAAGAGTAGCACCCACCTCGCGTTTTCCAGGCGGTTAAAGATGTGGCATGTTTACAGCCCCATAATAGCGTCCTCCTCGGCTGAGCTAGCTCAGTGGTGCTAGGTGCGCTAGCAGTAGATACACACTTCCTTCTGCATGGTGATACAGTTAGTGGGTGTAGTTCAGTAGAAAGGAAGAAGTTCCTACATGAAACTGCTCACAACAAAGTCTGTGGATTATCTTGAGTAACCAGTCATGATTTCTGTAAAGACAATTTGCTGATGAGTTTTTCAAATGTATTTTTTTTTAGCTTTGAGCACTACAAGGCGAGTGCCATCTAGTTCCACTGTATTGGAGAGAAGGCAGACATCTCTATAGCTGATATCTCCGACACTCAGCAACTCACACCATAACAATCTAGACTGATAAACAGCATTACAGGCATTGGGGTGAACTGTCCCTTTAATGAACTGTTCTTCACCAGAATAATGTAATGTACTGTATATGACAGATTACACTGAGTAGTTTTATGTATATTTAGAACAGCAGTTCGCAAAATGCTAAAATAAATACCAAATTGGAAATCCACATGGCTACTAAATCACAGTGCACAACAGGATTGGTTTATAGATTTCAGCAGCCTGCAGTAAAACAAGACTAGAGCATACGACATTCTGTGAGGCTACATGCTAATATAAGCATGCTAACATGCCCACAAAGACACTGCTAACATACTAGCAGGTAGTCAGAGATACTCTATAACAGAAGATAACCCATTACAAGCTGCGCCAATGAAACGAAATGGTATTCACTTCTAGTCTCCTAGATTTATTTCTGGTTGACTCCCGTGGTCATCTCTCCCCCACAAACCTCCACCTTTGTTTGGAAGTGTCGTAAACATTTTGTGGATGTACGAAATTCAAATTCTGCCTGAAAAAATGCCATTTCCATGTCAGAATGTCTAGAAGGATTGGGGCTTGTGAAATATGGGCCCAGTATTTACTTTAGTGACTATGGGGCTAAGGGAACGTTCATAACCTGTAATGAATGGACTCAGGGCTCTTCTAGTCTCCTAAATGGGCGGAGCAGTGGCAAAACCCATGTGACACAGATACAGGAAATGAATTTGAAGCGGGTTGTCTGGGTTTATCACCAGTCTCTGAGGTAATGATTACCTTGTTCACCAATTTAGTTTTGAGTGTTTGCATGCTAACATTGCTAACAAACATTGCCGTCCCCTCATCTGTACCCCTAGCATGGTAAAAATTTTTTGTCATTCTAATTTATCAAACCAGTGTGTTTGTGTATGAAGACGAAATATATTGAATGTTTTGAATTCCAAAACATGAACGTGAGATGTTTGATTGTAAATAGCTTTTTCTACACCTTAAAGTGTGTGCCCTTTCATAGTCTGAACCTGAGACACACGCCACAGACAGAAAAGACAGGAAAGGAAGATGAGGGTCAACAAAAGCCACAGGGGGGGTGTATTTCTGGTTGACCCACATGCTTTTCAGAGGCATTCAGCCAGTCGGACCCAAAGGGGCTGACTCTGATAAACCTGAAGTGACACTATGGATGTCCTCGGGAACTGTCTCTTTCCAGAAATACCTTCCACATACACACTCGGTTGAACAGTGGTGGTTCACAAGGACAAATCAGAGGTTATGCTGCCAGCATTCCCCTCTCCATGACAAAATGAGATCTGTAGCCTCCGCCAGGAGGATACACAACACCACAGAGCACCAGATGGCTACCTAAGAAGCCAAAGGATGCAAAATGTCTGAGTAAATTCCCTTTTAAGGAAAAGAAAACCATAAAGCAGTTTGATATTCAAGGCTTTACCTTAAAGAGTCAAACAAGAAAATAATATATGCATGATTTCAGACACATGATTGACCTAAACATTGGGGGATGGCTGCACCATTCCAACTCCCAGCATGTTTTCTTCAAAATGTTAAACTAGCACTATGGTAAAAAACACAAATCATGTTGAGATTATAGTTCAGCCCAGAAAGAGCAGACAGCAGAAACAGCAAAGACTCAAACTGACCCAGCCTTCTCTCAGGCATGCAAGATTTTGACTGACACATATTGGCAAGCCTGTGCAGCTGTATGTCCTTAAGAAATTTGGAAAAAAAATATAAAACTGTCACTATGTCTTTGTCATGACTTAACATGTTTCACATAAATGCACTATAGCGTGTCGTAAATTTAGGTCTGGACTGGAGGGGTTTTACAGCTTGAAAATTGCAGTACTTGGAGGTGTGTGGTGACCTAGTGGTTATTTGTACCACACAGACGCAACAGACATTATTGGATGCCATACCCATAGACTGTATATAAAGAGGATATTTATGCACACAAATGTTGATATACATACTCATATATATTTATTTATCATCTATGGTCATAAGCCACACTGTCTATACTGTCCCATATTTCCTGTCTCTGTTTACACCATCATAGTGACAGATAGGGTTTCATGATACAATAACCATCTCAGAAAATATTGCAGTTTCAAGGAAAATGGAAGGGTTATTCTTGGGTGAACAAAGTTTAACTACTATAATAGAAACTTGAAACCATTTTGTTAATGAAAGTATGTGTAAAAAGTCTCCCCTTAGAAAATAACTTGACACACAGTCACTTGCGGTCTATTTAGAATGGACTCACGACCCAGTTTTGGACTGCGTCCCACAAGTTGGGAACCACTGTCGTAGATAAGCAAATGTACACGGTATGATAACTGTCACCTTTTTATGTTACCTTATACCGCAAAACTACCAACTCTGGTTTGGTTGAAATTAACCCTTAATTTATCCAGTTTGATGTGAAAATATGCTGCCTCTGTATACTCTAAAATTACTGTTTATTTAAATGACGTATGGAGTGTATGGACCATAACCCACCAGTTGGGAGCCACTGACGTTGATAAGCAAATGTACACAGTATGATAAAGGTCAACCTTTATATCATATTTATATGTATATACCTTGTAACCAGCATACAGCTGCAACCCTAGACTGACAGTAAGGTTTGGCATTGAAAATAAAATTTAGCATTGAAAACGGGGAACACTGGCAGTGAAAAAAGTGCCACTGTAAAGTTAAACACAGGCATTAAAGTTATTTTATTTTATTTTGGTATTTTTTGCAATGACAATATTCTGATTTTTCGTCATGACACTTTTTTGTGTCAATTTTTTTAATGCTGAAAATGTTTTTTATTTTTTTATTTTTTAAGTTTCAGCTTTCTGTCTGTTTTGGTTTGGAGGGAAGGAGTTTGAGGGTAGGGGGCAAGGACAGCGTGACAAACATAAATCGTATGCTAAGAAGAGAATAGCTCTCCTTGACCTTTAGTCCTTCAAAATTGATATGAAGAAAAAAAATCACACATAAGGGTGCAAAAATATTGTGTTTAATTTGTCACTAGAGCTTTTTTTTAATATTAATATTTCCTTTTCTTTTTTAAGACATTTTTGGGGCTATATTGCCTTTATTTGGGTCGAAATTGAACCCACAGCTGCTGTGCCAAGGACACAGCCTTTATACATGGGACCCCTGGCTGCTCTACCAGGTGAGCTAGTGGGAGCCCCAGTGTTTCCTTTTTGAATGCCAAACCCTACAGTGTTTGCTCTAGCTCGATATGTTTGCCATAGAAATGTGGGTAAAATAATGTAAAAATGTAACAGCATTTTGTTTTCATCTTGACTTGCTTTCAACGTTGTAGTGACTCCAGTTTACCTTATTGCAAAGATGCCAGCGGGGCTTGACTGCAGTGACACAAACCTTTAGTGATGCACATGTATGAGCTGCACACAATCAGAACATTGTGATTAATGGGTTTACCTAACTCCACTCAATCTGAAATGCATCACATCATTTTCGTCCTGTACTTTGGATGTAATGAACGGTTGGGTGACTGAGCCGTTTTAGAGGCTCCAGCCAACCGAAGTAAACACAGCCGGTTGTACACTCTAGTCATGTGGCTGTGGTGTTGGTCCAGGAAAGCTTGCAGCATTGCACTTGGCTTTCTGCCCTTCTGGCTGGAACACTGACACACACGCACACATGCGTCTGCACACACACATACAAACACACACACACACACACACACACACACACACACACACACACCACAAACTTTGTTATATCATCCTCCCACCTCTGCCCCGCCTCCACTGTTGTGTTTGATAGCGATTGGACTTGGACCTAGAGGAACATATGCCCTGACAATAGGGGATTTGTATTCTCTCACTTGCATCTCCTGAGCCAGTTAAAGCCGTCTATTGAAACAGATCCCCTGGCACACACACACACACGCTGCGATAGCAGGCCACTGGTTTTGCCACGGTTCTGGTGAATCTTTTCTTACAACTGAGAGACTAATTCCTTCTGTTCGGGATGTCTACCAAGTCCAACACTCATACAGTAAAAGCTGCTCGGCTGTGAGCATGACTAAGCATTGACTGCTGCAGTCTTGGTAATGGATGCTATTGTAAGGCTAAGGCAGTCTGATCGAGAGAGGGGGAATCCACAACTTTAACATTATCACAGAAGCTCATATTAACATGAACGCACTCGTTGCAACCCTTTGGTCAAACATATGCTGTAATTTTTTTGCCAGTATCTTCAGGCACTGTTCATCTGAGCGCACAAATCCACAGAGCGGCCTGGGCTTAAATCATAGTTGTGCTTTGCCATGCATGGTAAATTGAATAGCCTCATGTTTGTTGGCATACACATTATGGCACCTAACAACAGAGTTTATTCATTCATTTAAATTTTCTGCATCAGACTTAAAGGCTGACTTCGGTATTTTTCAGCCTGGACCCTGTTTCCTATGTTTTTGTGTTTAAGTGACTATTTGGAACAATTTTTTAAACTGGTCCAGCATTAAGTGAGATTGTTGCAGCCGGCAGCAGCAAAAACTGTTGCAAAGTAGTCCCTGAGGGCAATTGAGCATCATCAATTAACGTCCACTATAAGTGCTTGTTTCTGCCACTGACAGGCTCAAAATGTTATTTCAAGTGTCTGACAACATTATGGAAAGGATCCCTACAGAGACAGGCCTTTTTGTTAAGGACTAAGACTCTTTTTGTTTCACCAGAAACAGCCCTGAAATCGCTATCATCAAACCAACCAGACGCCATTTAAATAAACAGTAATTTTATCACTGTAAAACACACTTCATTAAAAGTTGACAGAGGCAAAATAAACTCCCCCATACTGTCCTGGTTTGTCCTTCCACTGTTCCAACAACCACCAGCTCTGGTTTGATTGAAATTAACCCTTAATTTACCCAGTTTGATGTGGAAAATATGCTGATTCTATACACACTAAAATTACTGTTTATTTAAATGGAGTTTGGAGTGTATGATGATGGTAGTTCAGGGCTGTTTCTGGTTAAACAAAAAGGATCTTACTCTTAACAAAAAGGTCTTTCTCTGTAGGGATCCTTTCCGTAATGTTGTCAGACACTTAGAATAATAATCTGAGCCTGTCAGTGGCAAACACAAGCACTTACAATGGGCATAAATTGATGATGCACAATTGCCCCAAGTGGTAACACTGCAGCCTGTTTCGCTGCTGCCAATGTGATCCTGTCAGTGTCAAAAACAAGCACTCTTAAGCAAGATTTATACTTCTGCGTCAAATCGCAGCTGTACCCTATGCCGTAGCCTGACTTGCACCTCCCCAGGGTGTAACAACATGTCGCAGTAATGCAGACCTGCTGGCTATTTTTGTAAGCTGAAAACCATTTCCCTAAGTGGCAACAAAGCTTTTATTTACTTTTATTTCACAGATAAGAAACAATAAGACAAGAAAGCCTCCACAAAATAGAATGTTATGTCTTGTGTGTGATTTATCCTGGCTTCATATGGGTAAAGGAAACCTCCACTAGTCGCTACGCTAATTTATACAATGTAAAATGCCAATGGACATAAACTTGGGTGCTCAATTACCTGCAGGGATTACTATGCAACCTGTTTTGCAGCTGCTGGCTGTAGCGGTCTTGCTCAATACTGGACCAATTTCAAAAAATGTTTTTTTCCATTAGAAACAAAAACATGGGAAAATAGGGTCCAGGTTGGAATATACCAAAGTTACCCTGTCACCTTGCGAAAAGTGGACCTTTGGAATGAGAAAATAATCACACGTTAACAATCTTGACAAAATATTTGCCTGAAGAAAGATTTCTGTTCCTGCAGAGACTGTAAGGTTGCTGCAGCAGGGGATACAAACGGCAGTGTTTATTTGTAAGGATCGCTTTGTGTGATTAGCATGTGAATGAGGTGATAAGTACCATATGTGAGTTCACTCACACCGAGCAGAGATCAATGAACTTCTTCAAACGTGCTTGAAATTCATAAAATGCCCTAGTTAATTTGCATTTTAGTTCAAGTGATACAGCAGCAATTTCATTTACTAATTGCCCAGAGATCCATCAGGGCTGTGACTAACTGCTTACCAGCTGTGTTCAAGGCTGGATCACTGCAGTACAAAATCTTTTATGTCATCCCCAAATGTCTCTCCTCTTTCTCTTATGTAATATTTAGGATGTTTGTTCTCTTCCTGTCTCTCGCAGAGCTCCATCCAGATCACTTTTGACAGCAGCCTCCAGTTAACTGCTGCCTCTGCAATAGATAGTGTGACTTGCACTGACCAGTCGCCAGAGCGGATGGTAAGGAATCTTTGTAGTAACAAATTAATTTCTAAAGAAGACATCTTCAGCCTGTCACCCAGTATTTTATATACTGTACATTTTTAGGGCAATCCTGGAACGGATATCTGTGACATAACATGAACGTTTTCCTCCATTTCAGTATTGCCCCTTGTCAACCTCTTCTTGTTTTACAGGTTTTACACTGTAAATGTTGGGTGGACACTGTGACATTTCCTGTGACAGTCACCCAGCAGTCACCAGCTGCCGTTTCCATGGACACCTATCAGATCACGATAGCACCTATGGTGGCACAGGTAAGAAACATAGAGAAAACGTCAGAGGAGGTGGCTTACTACACCACTTAGACGGCTGAACGCCCACTCACATCTGGACCCATCTAAAGAGGGATTTATACTTGTGCTGCAGACCCTACGCAGTAGCCTACGCCATTGTGAGCATTTATACTTGTATGTTGGTGTGTCTGTGTCACTCTGCAGTTACACCTCCAAAACACTAGTCAGCGGCGGAGGTTTCTGTGAAGTGCTGTAAAGTTTAGTTGATTAAAAACACACATTAAACACACATTAAACATGGCTTTATAGAGACAATTTTAAACACAAGTACACAAATTGGCTTCACTATAACTCGCAGCATTCACAGACAAACACTTGTCTTTATCTGGACACATTTTCCCAACAAATACAACATGCTGACGTTATTAGCGCCAGTCTATGGCATTGTACATTGTAGAAATTAGCCTAGCAGCTAGCGATCTTCCCCTTCTCATATAAAACCAGGGACAACAACAACATCTAACAAAGGTAACGTTACAAAATTCGGCTCCATTACAGCTCACAAGGTTCACTGACAAAACAACTGTCTTATACTAAACACGTTTTCCAAACAAATATAACATGCTAACATTACTAGCGCAAGCCTATGGCATTTTACATTATACAAATTAGCCTAGCAGCTTGCGAACTTTTCCTCTTCTCGTATAAAACCAGGGACAACAGTAACATTTAACAAAGGTAACATTACAAAATTTGGCTCCATTACAACTCACAAGGTTCACTGACAAAACAACTGTCTTATACTAAACATGTTTTCCAAACAAATATAACAATGCGGTCTTGAGATCCCTCGCTAGACGGCTGAACACCCATTCACACCTGGACCCATCTAACCCTAATGACACACATGATGGCTGGGTGGGTCAACGACTCACATGTGACCTTAACGACTCTGAAACTCAGAGCTCACATGTGACCTCAACAACTGTTAACAAGTCGTGAGAGCTGAAGAAGCCTCTGAGAGGTGAAACATCTTCAAGAAACTCAAGCAAGTCCGTTTACCTACATTAGAGCACTTAAATTACAAAACATAGACTGTATATAAAGATGGATAATGCGCTTCCACTTCCTCCCAAAGCTTCCCATTCAGCCAAAATATCCAAGATAAAAGGGCTGCCATCTTCAAATGTTGTTATTGCTATTTGGGGCCAGAATCTGCTCAGTAGAGAGCGGGCACAAGCAGTGCCATTGGTTGCGAGCACACCAATTGGAACACGCAATCATGACGCCACACTCCTTTTTTATTAGGGGTGGGGGAAAACATTGATACAGCATAGGATCGTGATGATTCTGCGTGGCAATGTTATATTGATGCATGGATGACAAGTGTAATTTTTTAAAAATTAAATATAGCATTATTATTACAAATACAAATTAAACTTTTGTGAGCTTACTAGCATAATAAAATAAATTGTGGTTTCAGTCCATCAGGTACATTTTTATGTAATAAAAAGGATTGAAGTGAGATGAACAGACTAAAATGTTTATCTTATTAGATAAAACTGGTGTTGACTTTCTTTAGGGACATGATTTGTAGTTCAAAAAAGTAATACATTGCAATATATGTTATCTCAATGTTCAGCATATCGAAAAAAGTTTAAAATTGCAATAATATTGTGACTCAAGTATCACGATATCATATCGAAGGGCCTCTGGTAATTACCACCCCTACTTTTTATAGCATCAAATAACTAAACAAAGCTGATTTAATCAGAAAAATGAACACTTGAACATACATCAGCGTGATACAAACTACCTAAAATGACAGAAATCATCTGTGGGAAAAATGTATTAGGCAATTACTTTGATTTGTGTGACCCATGTCCCATCCACTAACATAGAGGGGACAAGGTTTATGACCTATACTGCAGCCCGCAGCTGGAGGCCATCAGGATGTTTTGGCTTCACTTTAGGGAACTGTCCTGCCAGCTATGTTTATTTGGTGGTAGAAAAGCACACCGCCTGAATTTTTAGAATTTGCACATTTGAGGCCAAGCCTCTAAAAACAAATGAGAATCTCAGAACATCATTTGCATTCTTATTCAAATGTGATGAATCGCAATTGCATGCAATCCCATCATCACCGTCACTGTCATTACCTGAGGATTCTTAGTACATTTTACTAGTTATGACAATCAACAGCCTCTGTCTTGTTTCAGTAATGCAAGTATTTATCAAAACCAAGAGCCCATTTCCCCTAAATCTTGTTGCTTCCTGTCTCAGTGATGTTTGTTTTCTCTTTATCTTATAGAGGTTAATCAGATTGGAAGTGATTTTCCATCTGCACATCAGACCTTCCGCCATGTCACATTATGTGACATGTATATTTCTGCAGCAGAATAAAGCATCCTCTGCATGTTCTCTGCTTCCACGTGTTAGCTGGTGTTATGTAAAATACACTGTGGAAGCTAACAGGGGCTGTAAATCATCTGGGAAATTAAGTTGTGTGGTTTTTGTTTAGTAATGAGAAAATGCGACATGTAGATTCCTTACTAGCCAATATTACTTTTGTAATCGATTGTAAAAGCATTCTGGTTAACGTGGTGTCTGCCTCTATGTCTGATCTGTTTCCAACCTTGCTCCCCCTGTCTGTCTCCATCAGGTGGTGGTGAGTCTGGAGGAGGTGGAGGACGAGGGTCTGCTGATGTCCTGGACTCTTTCCAAGCAGCCATCATTTACTCTGACGGTGTCTCCGTGCAAGCTGCAGAGACAGGTGAGAACATCTGATAACTGATACCACTAATATGATATGTCTGTGTCATGTAGTCAGCAGACACCTCATACATGAACCTGTTTAGAGTTTGCAAACTAGGCTGCACATGTCCAAAATAAGGAAAGGTATGCAGTTTTTCCTCTGTGCTCACACTTTCTGTCAGATTCTCTTCATAAATCTCAGTCAGCATGTGATGTTTGCATGTGAGTCATGTTCCATCCCATTAAACTCACCATGAGTCACGAGGGAAATGCCGCTCTTGAATATCGTTACATAAACTTGCATGCCATTTCGTGCCTTATGTCTGTGACAGCAACACATTCAATAAAGGATTTAACATATATAGAGCACAGTTCTGAGGGATACCTAATTTATCTGTAAACAAAAATGTACTAGAAGGGCACCCAGAGAGCACAGACCCTCATCTTATCTTGCGATGTCAATGAAAATGAAAAATAATCTGTGTATCCGCCTTGTGGTGAAATCCCCCAAAGGTGCTTTTTGAACAAACTAAATGGCTTTTAGATAAAAGCAACAAACAATTACACTCTGTTTGTTCTTCTGTGGTATTATTAGAAGAAAGATCATATCAGGTGTAAGAATTGATTACAACCCCCAGTTTTTGTCTGTAATCAGCTGCTTCTTTTTCATCCCAGGGTGCTGAGGGTGGTGCAGACCTGGACATGATTACAGGCCTGATAGAGGACACTCTGTTCAGCACTCAGCCAGCCATGGTCCTCAACCTCAAGACATACGCATCCAGTCCCTTGGTGAGAAATATGCTTTTTTGCTACCTTTGCTACCAGCAATAAAACAAACTAACAGGAACCTGTTTATTCATTAAATAAATGGTAATTACCAGATGATATTTCTTTTGCATAAAGGAACAGTGTGTAAGATTTATGGGGATGTAGTGGCATTACTGGCGAGCTGAAACTTCTCCAGGTTAAGTACTTCTAAGGCAAGCTCAGGGGTTTAGTGTTGCGATAGCCCACAGGAGCGACACTCCACAAACCAGCCGAAATTAATACATATAAACGCTTGAAGATCCACTCATTACTAAAAGTGTATGTCATATAAAAACTAAAGTGATAATCAAAGCTGTCATATGAAATGTTTAAGGTGTGTTCAGTTGATTCACGTCGTCACCTAACTGTGCATTCACACCAAAAGCGTCATGAGCGCCAGCGGTCGCGCCGCTCGCTGCAGCTGACGCCCCTGACGCCCTTCGTAGCAAGCGTACATTGAAAATGAATGGCTGCCGGCCGCTTATGATGCTCATGACGCTTGTGGTGTGAATGCACAGTAAAGCATTGAGTAACATTTCAAGTAAACGTTTCACCTTAAAAGTTGCCAGCAGTTGACCCAGTGAATTAAGTTATTTTTTCTCAGACTCCAGCTGCTGCGAGAGGCAGCAAAACATCCTTTCATTTTATAGTTACAGTTTACTAATAAAATTCGCCCCGGTATGAACAGTGGTTACATAAGCTTCAAAACCAGCCACAACTCAGCCCTGAGCAGAGTGACCGTCCTCTATTGACCAATCAACAGACTGCAGTGTTCACAGCTCCACCTTTTAGTACCAGATCTGTGTGCTAGGTACCCCAACAGAGGGGACGGTACAGAACGGTTCCATTGGTACCATCCACAACTTTTCACAGTGGAAAAAATGTGTACCGAACTGAACTGTACCGTACTGCTTGGTGGAAATGGGGCTTTAGTGTTCATTGTTTAGGAGGTTAATACATTGACGCTTGATTTACACTGGACGTGGAGGCGCCCTGATGTGTTAACTGTTGTGCAGCCGCCCGTCAGCAGTCGTCTGGCTGTTCACACCAGAGACACATATCTCAGTGCTGGTCAGCAAATGATCCTATCTAGAACCAGTATTTGGTTTGTCCATATACATGGTGGTGCAACATTGCAGACTCAGTGGATGAGCACCCACATCCTATGTAGATATAAAGGCTCATTCTAAAGTAACAAAAACACAAGGATTCTTATTTTCAGGTGATTAAACACTAAATAAAACATATATTCCATTTCTGCCTATATATCCCCCTAAATCCTACACACTGATCCTTTAAAATGATTTTGTTGTACGCTCTGAATGCTCTCAGGCCCCCATGGACCATCTAGCAGTGGGATTGAACTCTGTACCCCAGAGTGTCTTGGTGAGACAACTCCTGCTCCGGCAGCTCAGGGTGACCTTAAGTAAAGGTCAGATATTTCGCCTCAGCATCACATCATTTCTGCCTGGCTTCCTGCAGATTGCCAAGGTCTCACTGTCTCGCTGTGTGCATGCAGGTCAGTGGTCTAAATCAGGGGAGCTGTGCTGCGTCCTGAGCCTGGACCAACCCTCCACAGAGAGGACAACCCGCTTCCTGTCTGTGCCCAGCAACCCCAACGCCCCACTGGAATGGAGTGAAGAAATCACTCTGTAAGATGGCAGCCGTGATGTGGAAACTGCTGTGTCATGATTGTGCATGTTTAACATTAACCCTCCTTCAGACGGAGCAGTTGTGATTATAACTAGAAGATTTTTGTACTTTTTATCTCACTGATTTGAAGTAGATGATGTCATTATTCTGTGCACCAATCAGGATTTGGCAACATTTGATGACAGTCTTATTGTCACTGTCAATCAAATCTGATCAAACCATACTCACACAGGATGAAGCAGCCTTTAATAAGTTTAATAAATAATATGACTTTGACTATTGCTTATATATCATCAGGAATAGTAATGTTATGTTACATTATTTTAAATTTAAAGTTTTTTAGGGAAAAATCAGCTCAAGGAGAAGTCAGATTTTTCCAATTAATTTATTTTTTGCACAGAGAGGTTTTTTCACCTGTATTCTAACACAGTTGTTTCATGTGTGTTGAAGGGAGCTGGGCCTCGAGACCAAAGAGCTGAGAGTACGACTTCTGGAGCGGAACGGCAAAAGGGAACGTAAGGCATTGCGTGATAGCAATTTACTACTGGCTGCTGTTCAGAAACCTGATCAGCAGGAATGTTTAGACTGCTTAAGCAAAATCATCGATGCCTGAAATGCACTGTTGGCAGGCTCACTGTAGTGGTTAGCGTTTTGGGATGTATACAGTCAAGTAATGGCTTTCATGCTGGTGCTCCCCAAAGGATGAACAGGGGGCCCATGGCTCCTTTTTCCCTTAACTTGAGAGGGCTTGTTCTCAGTAAATGTTTTGTTCCTTATAATCAACATACTCCTTCAAACTGAAGCTGTACATTTGTCTTGGTGAGGAAAAGGACAACCAGCCTAATTGGAGATCAATGAGTCACCTAAAGCGGGATTTATACTTGTGCATCAGCTTTATGCAGAGCCTACACCCTAGCTGACACATGTGGCCTATGCTGTTGTGAGCATTTATACTTCTGCGGTGGTGTGTCTGTGTCACTCTGCAGTTACACCTCCAAAACACTAGTCAGTGGAGGAGGTTTCTATGAAATGCTACAAAGTTTAGTTGATTATAACACACATTAAACACACATTAAACATGGCTTAATAGAGACAGTTTCAAACACAAATACACAAATCAGCTCCACTATAACTGGCAGCATTCACAGACAAACACTTGTCTTTATCTGGACACATTTTCCCCACAAATACAACATGCTAATGTTATTAGCACAAGGCTATGGTATTTTACATTGTATAAATTAGCCTAGTGGCTAGCGAACTTTTCCTCTTCTCATATGAAGCCAGGGACAACAGCAACATTTAACAAAGGTAACTTTACATAATTTGGCTCCATTACAACTCACAAGGTTCACTGACAAAACAACTGTCTTATACTAAAGATGTTTTCCAAACAAATATAACTTGTTAACGTTATTAGCACCAGCCTATGGCATTTTACATTGTATAAATTTGCCTAGCGAATAGCGGAGATTTCCTCTGCTCATATGAAGCCAGGATGAATCGCACACAAGACTTAAAATGCTATTTTTGTGGAGGCTTTATTGTCTTCACAATTTATTGTTTCTTACCTGTGAAATTAAAGTAAATAAAAGCTTTGTTTCCACTGAGGGAAATGGTTTCAATTTACAGAAACAGACAGGAGGTCTGCGTCGCCGCAACGTGTAGTTACATTTCTGGGGAGGTGTAAGTCAAGCTATGACATAGGGTGCGGCGCAGACTCTCCACAGACGCGGAAGTATAAATCCTGCATAACACAAGTATATATCGATATATAACACGTTAAAAAAGAATTGTCGTATAACTCAACTTTTTTATTAACTTACGTGCACAGCACTTAAGTCAAAGACAAATTTCCCTACGGGGACAATAAAGTATATTGTATCGTATCATATCGTATCGTATCGCATTGTATTAACTGTACCAGTATTAGTCAACACACATCAGATAACTAGTAATATTAACTCTAAAATAAGAAACCACACTGTATCAGTTTGCAATTCCTTATCTCTCATACTGACGTAGTTTTCAGCTAACCTACACACAACAACAGCATAATAGAATTTCTAAAATTCAGTCATGGCTTTTGGTTTTTGCATGTAATCCCAAGATTTCAGTGGCCAACGCTATAAAACATTTTCTGGGGGCAACACTGGCTGTTTCTACAAATATCTTAAGACTTTTCTTTATGTTTTAATTTGTGATAGAATTCCTGCCTGGCCACGCCTCCATCGCCTTGGACCTCCGGTGCAAAGTTCCCACTGGACAACATACAGTGTCGATAAGCCCCGGCCACGGCTTGGCACCAAATGCTACGGTCACAGCAGAGGTGAGCGACAAGATGCTGCACATTTCTGTAAAACTATGGAAAGCTCTTCCAAAGCCATTCTCATGCTTTTGAAGTGAACAGTTACATCACAGTTTATTATCTAACATCAAGCAAGCTGCTCCGAAACAAAGATTCACAACAAAAGGAGAGGGAGTGTTGTATAACAGCTGATACACCGTCCATTGTCATGCCTGTGATTGCTGTTGCGGATGTTTTCTGGTGTTTTCACTGAACAACTGGTTGCCTTTTTTTGCCTTCTTGCGATCTTTAAACACAACATAAACAACGGCTTTATCTCTGCAGGCTAACATGTCATATCAGCACACTCCCTGCTGTCCTGTACCTCCCCTGCAACCTATCATACCTACTCTGATTAGTCATTGAAATTTCTTTTCTTTTCTTTTCTTTGTTTAAATAGAGTGCCCACGTCTTGAATAAAGTTCACTCGTTTTCAAAGGTATAATTTGCAGGATTTTTCTAAAACACAATGTACAGACTCATACAACAGTAACCTCCCTCAAACATCCCTTAAGACCCACTACAAGTGTGTAACGGTGTATTGATCTGCCCTCTTTCTATATTTTCTTCTATTTTGCTGTGTTTTCGAGGTGCCTGAGCACAGTGCAGAGGTGTTGTTTGAGTTTTATAAAAAGGTAGTGGCCAGACCAGACTGTAAGCAGCATGCATCCAAGAGCAAGCTATAAAAATGGCAGACACAGCACAGAAAAAACGGCAAGTGGTTAAAGCTGAGGTTGGGTCTTAGGGTGCTTTCACACCTACCCTGTTTTGTTCAGTTCAATTGAACTCAAGTTCCTTTGCCCCCTAATTCCGGTTCATTTGGGAAGGTGTGAACAAACCGCACTAGGGCACGCACCAAAACAAGCGAACTGAGACCTTCTTGAAGAAGTGGTCTCGGTCCGGATACAAACAGTAACTGAAAATTCCTGCATTGTATCACTTTAATGAAGTGCCAACCCCTCAACCTGTTTTATTTTCCAAATAAAAACCATTCTTTTTCTTTTTCAAGTTACTATATGTGGAAACCGAGGAGCCCCGCAGTGCACACAATGCTCTGCCACTTCGTTCCTCCCTCACCCCGACCAAGAAAGTCGATGTGGACCGAACCATCATGCCAGATGGAACCATCGTCACCACTGTCACGACCGTCCAGTCTCGACTGAAACTGGACCGCAGTCCAGGTAAATGGACAGAGTAAAGTATTACATGGTGCCAGAGTGGGTGAACATGATGTAAAAGAATGTGGTGATTATATTAACAATCGTCGTGGTGCCTTTCAGGTGAATCACCTCTGTGTTCACCGTCCAAAGTGGAGGTGACCGAGAAGAAACCCACCATCCTGTCAGACGGCAGGAGCAGCACCAGCCCCAACCTCAGCAGTGAGTTTTTGACTGCAAGGCCAGATGATGTTTTACATAACAAATGCAAAGTAGGATAAGAAGCCAGCTGCAGTGAAACATGAGATGAGAGGAATGTTCTTTTCAGTTTACATCATGCACTCTCAGTGAAGGTTCTCTGGGTCACGTAAACCTTTTGTTGTTTAACAAAAGATTTACACAGAGAAACCTCTGGCTTTACAAAGCAAAGAGCAAGGAAACTGAATAAGCAGGACAGACGAAGTGTGACAAGTTTAACTTTATATATGATTTCTCTTAGACAATAAAACTTTTCTTTTTAGTTGATATTATAGTTTTTTTATCCACCTTATTCCTGGCCCCCCAAAATTATGGGCGCATCTTCTGGCACTGAATCCGAACCAGCACTTTCCAATGGTAACAGTTAGCTAATGGTACGCTAATCCTCTTTCCTAAAGTGATTGGGAAATAAATTATGTGGAACACATCACCTGTTAAACCTCAGACAGTATATTGTGATCACACCTCTGCCATCTCTGACCGCTGTCTCAAAGCATTGGTAGGTTTAATTTTTAACCAAGCATGTTAGCGGTTAGCTTGCCTTGCTACGTTAACAGAGCCCGAGCTAGCTTACTGTAAATATCTTCTCCTTTTACACCTACCTCCTTTCACTATCTCACTGGAAGTTGCAACCATAATTATTATAATAGCACCCCTAGGAATAAGGTGGATATATTTCTGGTTCACCATTAATTTTCAAATGGATGTGCCCTGCAACAAAAATTAATTTAATAATGTGCGCCCTCTTGAAAAACCATTTATCATGGTTCACAAGTGTAGTGCTGATTTACATATTTGTGTTTTGTTGCTCAGAGAGCAGCCGCCTCTCTAATGGCCTGGATCCTGTTGCAGAGACGGCCATTCGGCAGCTGACGGAGTCCGCCTCCAAAGTAGCACGGAAGACGCCAACAAAGAGGAGCACGCTGATCATCTCAGGCGTGTCAAAGGTCAGAGAATGGAAACTGTTTCAAATGTAGCGGCAAGTGGAGGTCTTGCCATTTCTGGTAAAACAACACAGAAGTAAAGAAGGTAATTTTTAGACACGCAGTACGGTATGTTTATTAAAGTGCATCTGCACGTCAGTTACCTGCACAGCTACGTCTTTTGATGATTTATCAAACTTTAATACACTAGCCTTTAACAAAGTCTATGAAACCAATTTTGAAGGAATCTAAAATACAATGACGGAGAGGCAAAATGAGTTTAGTCTAAATTTAGTTCACAGTGCCAGCCCCCCCACTGGGCCACATTATAGGAGAATTAGAGTCCTCTGACCTGATTCTTGCCTGAAAGACTGTAGAAATGTTCAGTTTGAGAGTCTGCACTTGAACTTGACACAAAATTAACTGGAATGTGTCTTGATGCTAAAAAGTGTGTTGCATATTTTAAGTATTCGTCTTAATCTGTTTTTAGGTTGCAATTTCTCTAACGCCTTAATCGTGCTCACATTTTTAAAAAGACACTTTTGATTCAATATCTGTCTCTCAGCAGGTTCCGCTCGCAGAAGATGACTGCGCGTTATCGAGCGGCTACGCTGCAGCCATGGATGCAGCCATGCACGGCAACCATTACGGGGCGGGGCATCACCAGGACCCAGATGAAACCACACCCTCGGACGTGTCGGAGCGCCCGTCTGTGGACGATGTGGAATCAGATACTGGTTCAACTGGTGCCTTGGAAACCCGCAGCCTCAAGGACCATAAAGGTAACAGTCGTCACAGTTTGCTGCTCGGTCTGTGTCCAGTAAAACAATCGGAGGTTAAGTTTCCAACAACATCGTTCAGTAGTGTCTTATGTGAAGTGTAAAATCAGTTCAGCTTTCAAATATTGGTTTTGCAAATTGCTTGGCTGCATGTGTCACTTCTCATTCGACATTGGAGCAAAAATGAAAGATTAAAGATGTAAATTTTTAGTTTTGGTTTTTAGAACTGTTCTATTAAATATTATAGTTTATTTTAAATGCAAACAAATCTTTTGTAGCTTTACGTAATCCTCAAAATTTAACACCAAAACATCAGTTGAGCACTGACATCAACTGAGGCCAGACAACATGATGGACTCTACTGCCCTCTGGTGGCCACACTGCAGATCAATGACTTCTATTTGAATATCAATACAACAATAAAGATTTCCCATGAAATCACTGAATTCATTCATAAAACTAGTAGCTGTGAGTTTAGTTACTGCTTTTCAACAATGTCCCTATAGTGTAATAATGGATTACCACTTAATTATACAGGGTTTCCAGGGTCATGGAAAACATGGAAAATGTATTGAATTTCACAATCATGTTTTCCAGGCCTGGAAAAGTCATGGAATTGGTAAATGTTTTGGAAAAGTCATTGAAGTTTTGTTGTATGTAATGGGATTATTATAGTAATCTATCGTGGATAACCCTTCACATAATGTAACATCACGGTAAATCTATTTTCCAAAGCTGACGACGTAACGTAGCTCTAATATGTGTTGATTTGTGACATTTTGCTCACCATCACGTATGTTTTTCCATTTTCCCGTCCTGTTCTGTCTCTCTCTTCATGTGTGCTGATATTTTGTTTGAATAGAGTTTGAATCTGATATGTTTGAAAAATGCCAGGTAAGTGGGACAAGTGAGAAAAATAGGGATGCACGTCATCATTATGGGCCGATATTGGCTTTAACTTAAATATCAGAATCCAGAAACCAACATGCTTTTTCTTAATTTGCACAATGAGCAAATATTTCATGCGTTGGAAGGTATTGTATTTTATGTCTCCATATGCTGGTGGGCCATCATGATAAGAGTACGCATGTACGTATAATATGCTGTTAATTCCACTACAGAAGAGTCTTGATGATCATTAAAACAGGGTGGGGAAAAGTGGATATATTGATATCTGTATCAGTTAAGTATTGGCATATCGGATATCGGCAAAAAATCAAATATCATGCACCCCTAGAGAAAAAAAAAGTTGTTATGGGTCCTTGAAAAGTCATGGAAAAAGTGATGGAATGAAAATGTGCATGATAGTGTGTGTGAACCCTGATTATAGTGACGCATTCTGTCTGCTTCCTTCTAGTGAGCTTTCTACAGAGTGGGACCAAGCTGTTGTTCCGCAGGAGACATCGAGAGAAGGAGCCCTGCCTCAGCCAATCCCATGAAGACATCTCCAACATGGGCAATAACTTTGCTGCCGCCGCGGCCATCAGCCGTAAAAAGTCCGGCAGCTTCTCCAGGCGTCTCATCAAACGCTTCTCTTTCCGCTCATCAGGCAAATCGAAAGGCAAAGCTACCAACGGAGGAGCGGGCTCACTGGATAACTGATCATTAGGGCGGGACATGGGACATCCTGACTTAAACGTTGTCTGTTGTCACTGTCAGAAGAAGAACTAAACCTTGCAAGAGTCCAGTCTTGGACAGGCTGAACACCCCAGGCGGGTTGTCAGAGGATACCTCTGGGAGGGCTTTCCTCAGGAGAGAAGTGATTGCACCTTCAGGACTGAAGTCACGTTTAATCACATGTGATTATGAAAACTGTTTCTTTGAGGAGAAATCTGCTGCTCAGTGAGGGGAAGGTGATACAGTTTGAACACAAACTACAGCGGGAGTGTTCGAGCGTGACTGATGGTGGGAATGCTCTTATACTATTTAATGATATAAAATGCCAGTATGATGCTATCGGTTGCACTTTGGACTGTTTTATAACAGCACATGTAAAATTCCTGAGTTATATAACAGTTATTTATTATTATGTGGTTCTCATGAAACAAGTGCTATTTATTTTAAACCCCCCCCCCCCAAAAAAGACGAGTCATCATGGTTGCATCACTGTAAAATAGAGACATTGCTGTGTGTTTTTCCCACGCTGATGTAATTTTAAACACATAGTTTCAGTAAGTTAACAAATGCAGTCTTACCTAGCAGTCCATTCATAATTGCTTATACGTTGGTTTTAGGATGTTGTTCAACGTTGTATCTTATATAAGAAACAGAAAATAATATATTTATTGTACTTTTTATTTTATAAAGGTACTTTCTGTGGAATATTATAACGCATTTCAGTTCGCTTCTGAAACCAGCCAGGATCTCTCTCAGACTCAAGCCGGGCAATAAGTTTAAACTTTTTTCTGTCTGTATAAAAGAGAATACAAAACATGGTCAGGTCCTGTTCTCCTCGTGGCCGCTGTCACTCCAATAAGTCAAACGTGCATCTACACATATTACAGAGACTTAAGTTGATGCTCATGTGGACATTTCATTAATGCATTAACTCTCAGTCACTCTCGTTGCAGGCAAAATAATTTGCAGGAAATCATAATCATAAACTAAACATTGCAAAACCTATCCTACATTAATTATCATAATGTGTCTTTTTAAATACAAGTCTCACATGAGTGACAGTACTGTACCAGTTCTGCAGTTTCGATTGGTAAAACAGAACTTTGAGGTTGATGCTCTGCTCGAAATTCACGACAGCATGATGGGTGGAGTCGACATACTCAGGGCTAGAAATGAAACGGTTACTAGCAACTAGAGATAAGAGGAAACCTGCTGTGTCCTTCAAAGGCAAACAGAAGCAGTGTGTAAAAATGTACATACATTTTTGGCCATTTGTGTTTTTGTCAGAGAAAATCAAAAATCCTTTAACTGACTGCATCGATTATGAGACTTCAGAACAACCAAACTAAATGATTTTGAGAACATTTGCAGGGTATTTTGCATCATAGCTAATAATAAAAGGGATCCAAGAAGTGGAGCTGCTGCTGTCAAACGGACCACATGCTTTACGAAACTACAACCAATTCATAATGCTGAAGAAATGAAAAAAAAAAGCCACTTCATTGTCTAAAGACACATAATAAACACTATATCGCTGGAATGTGAAACAGACAGCGGCTACAAAATTTAAGAAATGTATGATTTTTGTTGTTATATTTGAAATGTTTAATTTATTGCAAATAAATTATTTTTGGAGCATCACTACATTATTTATGACTACTTTTTAGGAGGTAACAGACATTTGTCACATATAGAATGGAATATGAGACATAGTATGAGGTGTAGTAGTTCAGTGATAATATAGTAAAGCAATGTAGTGCAGCAGAATTACCTCATTATTTGGTACACTATGATATAGAATGGGATATAAGACATAGTATGAGGTGTAGTAGTTCAGTGATAATATAGTAAAGCAAAGTAGTGCAGCAGAATTACCTCATTATTTGGTACACTATGATATAGAATAGGATATAAGACATAGTATGAGGTGTAGAGGTTTAGTAATATAGTACAACAATGTAGGATAGATCAACAATAAACCACTTTTATGGTTAGAGTATTGTACAACAATATAACATAGTGTAAGAAATAATAGTATGTAGTATACTACAGCAATATAGTATCAGATATCTTACATCATGTCACTGCATATATATATATATATATATAATTACTAGCTTGTGTGGTTCTTTCCAAGGTTTCATTATTCTCACAGGCCAGCTATACTATGTTTCTTTTTATTTTACCAAGAAAAAGCTCTTGAGATTAAAAACCTCTTACAAGAGTGGTTTTCTTTCAAATCTGAAGGGTTTAGAAGGTATGTTTTCTTTAAAAATCGCAAAAAATTATACCATTTATTATAGCCAGAAACCGTAAAACCATATTAATGTTGGATTTTCACATTTCCTATGGTCCTTGAACCTATTATGTGGGACAAATGCTTCCCTCAGAAAGAAAAACATGAGAAAATCTAAGCTTAAAATAGTGCTGTTTAATCAAAATCACATTATTCTACATTACTCATTTTAAATTTGACCAAATAAACAAGAGTGAAAAGTCAAGGCTTTTTTCAAATCCAGGATTTCATCTTCAACTTTTAACCTTTAAACATCAAAAGGTAAGTTTTTAAAATCGAACAGCTAATCTATGGTGGAGGAGGGGTCATACATTTCCCCAAAGTCACTCAGGGAGGCTCAGGGAAGAATGTTTGCAGCTTTGGGGGAGGGTCAAAAGGAAATAAAATCACACTCCAGCCAGCCAGTCAACTCCCCTCCCCGATAAGTAGAGAACAGTCCCCTAAAGGAACAACTCAGGAGCTGCATACATGACGGCTTTTTTGCCAAACTCCATGCATACCCTAGGTTAAACCAAAGGGTCCAATATGGCCCTCTAGATGACATTGCACACCTAATATTGATGCACATGAGAAGGCTGAGAGGTTTCAGGAGCAATTTAAACAGTGAGCAGATACTTCATGTAAAATACTGCCTTGGAGGCTTTTCCACTCTGACCAGAATACAACTCTCTTAAGCAACAATAATACTTACTGAGGTCATATTTAAAGATACTGAACATTGTGCAAAATATTGTCAACCAACAGCATCAGTACAAAAGAATCTGTATCAGACTTCTGTCTTAAAACAGTATTAGTGGGAGTGGGTGCTGCTGAGGCACTGACAAAACTTCAGATTGTAAGACAAGGGATGACTTAACCTGCCTCTTCGACAGCTTCCACTGTAGTAGAAAATGAAAGTGAGCAGTAGATGGACTGACTGTGGAAACAGTAAGGCATACTGTTGAATTTGCACATAATTTTTCTTATGTCTTTGTTAGGTAAATGGATGAACGTTTTCAGAATGAAAGGAAAATTTGAAGGGGTTGATATTTATAGGTTATTTTGCAGTGGTTTTACTGCTCTGGCCCTCTTGAGATCGAATTGGGCTGCATGTGGCCCCTGAAATATAATGAGTTTGATACCTCTGTCTGAGACAAACATAATCGACTAACATAGCAATTTTACATTTTTTTCTTAATGTACACACATAAATATGCTGGATGTAGGCCAAGAAAAGCTTTGTAAATAAGAAAATGCCCATGAAAAGAAACAGGAAAACGGGATACAGTGACAAATAAGGGGCTGACATTTAATAAAGAATCTCATTGCATCATGATATACACAGGCCAGAGCATACAAACAGGATGCATCTCTTTAATCCCTTTAATCTAGAACAGTAGCAGAGACCAAAGAAAAGCAGCTTCTATTTCTGAACTAAAAAAAAACCCAGTTTCAGTTTTTTCACTAGGAAATATATAAAATGTTTAAGTTATCTTATATTGTAACACTAGTGTTATGGAATTCTGCTTAAAATGTGCTTTACTTTCACTGAATAACTTAAAATACCGCCAAAAACTTGAAGCTGGAGGGAAGATACTCGATTGGTTTTCTCTGTCCGCCTCTTAACACATGACCCAACCACAACAAGCCGGAAACGCAGCAGCCAATCGCCTGTGTTTCTTCCTCAGGACCAATCTTGGTTGGTTTGAGGCCAGAGGCAGATACACCAATAGTCAGTGACTTCTCGTCCCCTTTGACCTCTCACAGCCAATCACAGGTGACGATTTCAATTCCAACAGCCAATCACGTTCTAGGGCGGGACAAAGCCGGGGGTTTATATCCAGGTTGTGCGGCTCTGGGGTGCACATCGTTTGCCAACTACCACCTTTGCAAGTTTCAGAAGTGGACGAGATCTTCAACCGATAATGTCTGGAAGAGGAAAAACCGGAAAGGCCCGCGCCAAGGCCAAGACCCGCAGCTCCCGTGCCGGTCTCCAGTTCCCTGTGGGCCGTGTCCACCGTCTCCTCCGCAAGGGTAACTACGCTGAGAGAGTGGGCGCCGGAGCTCCCGTGTACCTGGCCGCAGTGCTGGAGTACCTCACCGCTGAGATCCTGGAGTTGGCCGGCAACGCCGCCAGAGACAACAAGAAGACCCGTATCATCCCCCGCCACCTGCAGCTGGCTGTCCGCAACGACGAGGAGCTGAACAAACTGCTCGGCGGCGTGACCATCGCCCAGGGCGGCGTCCTGCCCAACATCCAGGCCGTGCTGCTGCCCAAGAAGACCGGCCAGTCTGCACCGAGCTCCGGCAAGGCGGGAAAGAAGGCCTCCTCTCAGTCTCAGGAGTATTAGCTTGCTGGCTAATAACTTTTACCCCAAAGGCCCTTCTAAGGGCCACCCAACTCTCATTGAAAGAGCAGCGTTTCCTGTTGTTGCTGTCTTGTTTCATTTTTTGCATTTTTATTTAATAAACGCTTGTTTTGTAAAAGTGGTCAGCACCATCTCTTGTAGGTTAACGTTAGCTTGAGCTAACGGTACTTGCTAGCTATGAGTATCAAGTCTTGCTAGCTATTAGTCGGTAAGCTAATGAATCAAGCTAACCCTTCAGTGTCCAGCAGATCTGGGTAGGCCACAGCTCTCTGCTCTTAAAATATGAGGTTTAAAGTTCATAAGGTAACATATGTGTCTTTAAACCTGTGTGACTCATTCAGTAGGCCTTTACAGGGTTATTGGACCTGCTGGTTAAAATACTTAGTTACCTATGTTCCCAGCAGAGAAATTTGGCTGTGGCAATAAAAGTAAAGAACCTAACAGAAATAGAGCAGTAAAACACAAGAACATTTGAGCACCACTCTGTTAAAATGACTGTTGCTGATAAATTAGCAGTGGTAGGATTGATGGCTACACATTTAAAATGTGTTTAAACAATGTAGGGCAGGGGGATATGTGTAGAGTATAAGATCATGCACTGTGGGTTCTTGCACCAGAACCTGCAACACAGCCTGCAGGTGGCTGTCCAACTGGCTCTCTGTAGCATGACTGTGCAACTTTGTGCAAGATGGGCTCTGGGTTCACATTTAACACTGCAGTTCTCATTCTGCTTACATAAAAGCATAGCCACAGAGTAGAAATTTTAATAAAACCAGGGTTGGGAACTCACTTGTTTGTCCTCTAGCCTCTCTGCATGATGGATTTCAAAATCTACCAGCCACTTAATAAATTAGAATTGTTTTCAGGCTGGTGAGATCAGCAAATCCAGCAGCCACTTGCATATTTTACCAGCATTTAGCTGAGGGGCTGGAGAAATTTTCCAACCCTGAGTCAAGCTATAGACCAATAATTGTCCAGTTTATTAAATGAGCATAGCTAAAATTGATTCAGTATAATGCAGCAATAAATGCTACCAGTTTGAAACTGTGGTGTTGATACAGTCATTTCAGAAGCTGTGGTGCAGTTATACTTTGTCTATCCCAGGCACCACACACTACAGCCTCCAAAATGATTGAAGTTTAATCGACACCTCTAAAAATATCACTATTTTACGCTTAGATTTGGATATGTGTTTTTTCTGTGGGAAGTGTTCATCCAACATAATGGGTTCCAGGACCGTAAGAAATTTAAAAATCCAACATTAATTTTGATTATACAGTTTCTGGCTGTGATAAATGGTGTAATTTCGGTGATTTTTAGAGAAAACATAACTTCCAAACTTGTCAGATTTAAAGAAAACCACCTTTGAAAAGGAGAATTTTAATCTCAAGAGGTTTTTCTGGTTAAATAAAAAATAACAACAAAAACAGTATAGCTGGCATGTGTGAACTGAACATGGCTTTTATGAAGGCTGCAACACTATTAAATTGCATTAGCTATAGTTAGTGTGTCTAAGAAGCAGACAGCTGTTTGTATGTTGATGCACAAACCCACATTTAGATATAGGGCATGTTGATTTGAAGATTGTCTGTGGGATTTCACCCGTCAAAACAGTTTTCTCCAGGTGGAAGTGTCCTGAATTGAGTGTTGGTGCATCTGTTAGTTAAAGCATGCATGACACAGTAACGGTTCTTTGTGCTTGAAGCCCCAGGTGCTTCCTTGTAACATATGAGGAAAAAACAGCTGCAGCCAGTTAACAAGCATGAGCAGTAACATCTGATGTGGCTCTGATACATCAGACATACAATTTGGATTAAAGGGATAGTTTGGATTTTTTTTGAAGTGGGGTTGTATGGGGTACATATCCAAAGTCAGTGTATTACATACAGTAGATGTCAGTCGGCACGCCCCCACTTTGGAGAAGCAGGCTGGAGTCGGACATGGAAGCTACGCAATCTACTGCTGCATAGGGGTCAGCAACAACACATGATTTAGCCACCTTAAAAAAGTCCCAACTAGAAAAATCAGTATCAGTTTAAGTGTATGCTTCACCGTCAGACAGTGATTTTCAACAGGGAGGATACTACTGTCTTTAGTTCCTCACTTATGGTCTCACCAAAGGCACCAGGCTCCACTGACAAAAATAAATAATGCCCTCTACTTACTAACTCCACTATTCACATTTGTAGTACATGTGATCAAAATAAGGCAAATAATCATTAATTCAAGCAAGAGGCGCTCTGTTGTATGAGACAAAGGCTGTCAGCCTATAGTAGCATTTGGATAAAGTTCCAACAAATCGTGTGAGTAATTTTTGGTAGTGTATTAAGATTGAAATATGTTATCATTTGCTACCCTCTTTATATATAGTTATATATAATATAACTTGACACTTAGCTTTCATAAAATATCATGTGAATTAGTGTTGAGAGGTTAAAAGTCTTTGTCCAGTCAGAGAGGGATGTGGTCTAATTATACAGCTATCGGTGCAAATTAGGGATGCAAGATCATATCGGCATGTCATCGGTATCGACCAATATCAGCTTCAAAATGAAAAATCAGAATCAGCCAACATGCTTTTTCTTAATTTGCACAATGAATGAATATCACATATAGTACACTGAAAAGTATTGTATTTCATGTCTCCATCTGCTGGTGGGCCATCGTGATAAGAGTATGCATGCAAAAACCTAGAATATCTCAGCTGGCCAACTGAAGTCTACATTAGAAAAAAATCCCCACCATGCAAACTCCATGATGATGCACATTAGGTTGCATAAAACAAAGTCATGGCCTCTGACAGCTACACAGCACAGCGATCGGACAACAAACACACCCAAGAGTTACGAATGCAGGTGGTACAGCATGCTGGAAAAAGGCAATGCAACAGCATGACTGATGTACCAAGTCTTCATTGCTATAATCCATTGTTTCTGTTGTGGATACAGTCTGGCTTTTGCTGCCCCCAAGTGGCCTAAGAATGCAGTACCTGTCGTTAAAATATACAAAAAAAGTTATACATACAGTTCCTACATACAGTCCATACAAAACTATGGCTATTCACAATCCCACACCTCAGTACCTCCAGTGCATGTACAGACTGCCATCAGCCAACAAACTGCATGCTGCCCATTGCACCACACATCTGTTTTACAAAGTCATTTGTAATATATATATATATATATATATATATATATATATATATATATATATATATATATATATATAGAATATGTTTCAAGATCCAATTGATAATCAGCCCAAAATATTCTCACATATACACACTGAACAATAACTAAAACATTAAAAAATAAAACCTTTAAAAGTTTAGTGAGTGAGTTTGAGCTGTCAGCTGCTGGCCTCCGTTGCTATGGCAACACACTGAAATGCAACAACCTTATCAATTCACTTCACTACAATTTGTAGCCCACAGACAAAATCACAAAGTTCAGTATGAACTTTATAACCTGAGAGCAAAATGTACTTCACTGACTTTGCCACCAGGGGTCAATTGTTTCATGCCTAATAATCTGGGACGTGTGCGACGTGTTGATGCCCATGTGTGTTTCCATTAAATAACAACTGAATACAGCTCACTTCACATATTGTTCCAGCAGATATTCAAAGCATGCGCCTTATTGTAACACCAGGAAAAGACTGATGACAATGTTTCCTGCTGGAAATGAAAAAATCACAACTGACATTAAAACACTGAAATATCTGAAGAACTATTTTAAGGATCCATCAGTCCTTCTAACAGTCACACTTAATTATTCTATGTGTGGGATTTATAAAAGTGGTGGTGATCTTGATGTAATCTGTGGCGTGGATTACTTGTTTTCTCATTACATCTCAGACATGCAGCTAAAAGAAATCACCCACAACCTTTCCGCCTGCAGATATTTCTGTCTGCTTCCAGTGTTTTATTAGTGGCAAAAACAGCGTGACGCACTGAGTCTGAACCGAGCCCAGGACAGGCTGAACCAATTACTCGGGCCTTGACAACGTGTCCAACACCGACAGCCGGGCCCAAAATTCCAGGCTGAGAGGAAAAACTTGAGCGTCCATTGGCTGTGATAACTATAATTTCCTGATTGGTGCTCGGTCAGAGGCTCTAAATTTAACAGCTCCTCTCAGCTGTTGGTGACAAAGCAAACAGTGATATTCAGCTTATCTCGATTTACCTCTGCTTTTTCTGGGACTGTACAGAATGTATGTGACTGTATCCATGAAGCAGAGATGTAAGGTCACAGAAACTGTCTGGGAAATATCACTTGTGCTTTTCTAAAAGTGCGAACAAAGGCAATCTGATCTGTCATGAGTTTAAAGTGATCTCATCCTGACACTGTTTCCATGTTTTGTTAATTACAGCTTGGCGGAATAATGAATGGAACAAGTGTTTCCTAAAGCTAGTTACTGAAGGGAAACTATGCACTGAGTACAGTCTGTACATCTTATAGGACAAATCTGCCTTGTGAAAAAAAAGAGCAATGTTAGATTCAAATGGATGGGAAAAAGAAAATAAGAGGGGAGAGAAAAAGGGCCGGAAAGAGGGGTGGATCCGACAGAAAGATGTATGTGGATGCACTGAATGTTTCACTTTACAAACTGTCCCGGGCAGCAGTGAAGGACTGACAGCATATTTCCATCCTCGAGGAGAGAACCAGGAGACTTTTCTCATGCAGAGCTGGGAAGATGCCTCGTCTCTTGTGTTTTTAATCTTTGGACTGAATCATCCCGCAGACGAGGAGATGTTCGTAGCCAGCTCTGGTAATGAAAAACACAAACATTTGCTTGATAGTGTGTAGCAATGGGAGAGTATGTGGGAGAGTGGAGGAGATAATGGGGCTATTGTGGCATTTTACACTCATGGTTTTCAGCCTAATGTGACCCAGTTATCTCACTCATTGTGCACCGTGTGTGAGAGACTTCACATACTTTTAATATTGTGCATGCTTATTTATAACTTCGACATTACAGAGCAGGTGAAAGCCATTTAGTTTCAGAAAGAGAACAGTTTAGGAGCCAAACCCAGCCATGTCTGTGAATGGACACTTTCATGTGTGTGTGAAATCAGCCTGCCTTTAGGGCTCCTGCGTCCAGTCATGTACTTTGGTGGAATTACAGGCTGATGAAGTATTTCCCAGACAGGAGTGTGAGGTGCACATGTGCCTGAGTGACTATATTTTAACTTCAAAATGACAAAAACCTTCCAATGTGTTGCATTTCTGCACAACAATTGTGCTTCATGATTATGACTTGTTTGCTTGTAGATAACATGTCCGCACTGTCTTGAGTGTAAGTTATGAGAGACAAGTGGACAGATGTTTAAGGAGAGAGTGCATCTGTTTGGTGGGGGAGTCAAATGAAAGGTTTTTGGGAATCAGCAGCTTCCTGTTGTTCTTTTAAATTTGTCCTGGTGTGTCTGGAGTGGTGCCTTATGAGAGCAGCAGCTGGTACTTTCTCAACTGCTAGATGATTGTTGCAATATGAGAATGTGGGTGTTTGGTCAAGCAGAGCAAATCAGGATATTGGCGTGGTTTTCATGTGTGAGCACTGTTAATTTGTGGCAGAATAACAGGAGCAAAAATGCTGTACAATGAGACACCATCACACCCTGCACCTATCCAAGTCTTTGCTGTCTGATGATAATCTGTATAACTATCTGTGAATCAGTGTTTTATCACTCCTCCCTCAGGATAAGGGTCTTTCATGTGTTGAGTGGTGTCTCACACGCAGCATTGCTCCCAGCCACAACAAGCCCCACCAATAAAATAGTTTAATTTAGCTCAAGGTTAGGGTGAAGGGCATGGTTTGGCCATCAGTCTAAGCGGAAGAGGCAGGATCTGTGCACAGCTGAGAGGAAGTGCTGACTGGGCTCAGGGCAAGGAAGTCCCCGTTACCTGAAATAATGACAGAAGGAAGGTGGAAGCTGTTTCGCATCAGACTGGAATGTAAGCTGCGTCTACCTCTATGACTGTATCCCGCTCAAGCGTTTTGTACCTGACCGCATGCTGCCACCTGTCTGCTGTCATGTGTAGACATCAGGCAGAGATCTTCAGACGTCTGCTCCACAAGTCAGGTTAGTCAGAGCAGTTTGTATCTGCAGAGCAGATGCGGAGTAAGGATGGACGGGGACTGAAGTCCTTAAAGGTTTCTCAAAAGTCCTAAATCTTTGAAGTTTTTAAAGGACCTTTAAATTTGTGTCACCTAGATCAGTGATTCCCAACTGATCGCAGCCATGAGGACCAGATTTCTCCTTAGTCACCTATTTTAGGTCCACACACTTCAGTGTATTCAGCATCATACTTGCATTTGGCCATATCCTTGAGTTAGTTTGTTGTCTCTGTCATGTAGTCATCCCTTAGTCACTCACTCTACAGCAGGAAACTGCACTTCAAAGTTAAAGCTCTGTGCCTGAAATTCACTTTACTTCAAAATAAAGTGTGTTCTTTTACAAACTTGACACCTTCACGACCCACTTTTGGACCAGGACCCACCAGTTGGGAACCAGTGCTTTAGACATCCCTCTTCGATCCTGAGGCGCTCCCAGGTCAGATGAGATATATAATCCCTCCAGCGTATTCTGGGTCTGCCCCGGGGCCTCCTACCAGTTAGACATGCGTGAAAAACCTCTAACGGGAGGCGCAAAGGAGGCATCCTGATCAGATGCCTGAACCACCTCAACTGACCCCTTTGATGCAAAGGAGCAGCGACTCTACTCCGAGCTCCCTTCGGATGTCGGAGCTCCTCACCCTATCTCTAAGGCTGAGCCCAGCCACCCCACGGAGGAAACTCATTTCGACTGCTTGTATCCATGATCTCTCATCTTCTCATCTTTCGGTCACTACCCAGAGCTTATGACCGTAGGTGAGGGTTGGGACGCAGATGGACCAGTAAATCGAAAGCTTCGCCTTCCAGCTCAGCTCCATCTTCACCACGACGGTCCTGTGCCACACCCGCATCATTGCTGATGCCACAACGAAAGTCTATCTCACACTCCATTTTCCCTTCACTTGTAAAGAAGAACTGAAGACACTTGAACTCCTTCGCTCTCTGTTAACCCAAAGGGAACAATCCATCGTTGTCTGGCAAAGAACTACGGCATGCATGCAGGATCAACAGGATGATGCTTTTTTCCCTGGCAACTGTCATACTTCTTCAAAATGATATACAGATTTTTAGGCATTTTATCATCTAAAATGGCTTGGAAAATAGTGCACACAGTGAATGGGAAAAACAAACTCACCAGGGGAGCTTGCCTCTGGACCCTGCTACGTTTGAGCTCCCAGTGTTTACAACATCTGGCTCCGCCCCTGCTACAAGGCACACATACTGCACGATCTGAAACTCCCACTGGACACAAGATTCAAGAAGAATCCTCACATCAGTGCAAATCTTCTAGTTGAACTCTAAGCATCCTCCCACAGCACTCATAACCTGTCTAAATGCAGAGGCATATCTACAGTTAATTCAGACTTACAAACAAGACCATTAAATAAAGCTGCGTTAAGTCATAGTGTTGGCAAGGAATCAAGATCAGATGGTGAACAGACATTCATATTGATCATTAATCCACCTGGATGTCTGTAACGGCGTGTTTAAACTCCAAGGAAAAATAAAAACATTCTTCTCATAGCCTGGATGGTTTGAGCTGATTGAAACAATACACAGCCTTTTTATTTAAACTTAATTTGAAACATTTGTGGGATTTATAGCTTCACTCCATAAATAAACTCAGTCTTTCAAACCACCAGACTTTTTGCTATAAAAATGGCTCAAATAGCATATTTTAAAATCTGTGTTAATAGCCTTGTAAATCACAATATTTCTAATAATTCTACTTGAATTTGTTGAATTATATATCATCTATTGGCACTGACACTTATTGTCATATGAGATTCTGTTAGTAAATTATATAATAATAATGAAAACATGAGGTTAACAATGACCATGTGTTTAATTATCCCCCTCCTCTACTGTGTTGCCTTATTTGCTGTAGCTAGAGTGACTAATCTACATTTGAAATCCCCATTTAAAGGACATTCAGCAACTTGTCACCCCTCAGCTGTAACTTCCACATCATCACTGAGACTGACATCAACCCCTCTCTGCACTGGACTTTTGCTTCAAGTCCATCTGGTTACTTAGCTGCCTCTGTTTGTTTGTTTTTATTTTCCTTAGTGACTCATCATCTGCTTCATTTCCTCCATCTCCTCTCTGGCCTCCGACCATGGGAAAAGCCTTGAGAGATCAATAGTGGAGCCTTTCTCCCACTCTCTTCCACTCTCTCTGTCTGCATCGGGCCAAGTCATTCCTGTGGGACGTCTGAAAAGATGGCTCACATGTGTTTGCTCACTTCCTGTGGAACACTGTATTTTCTCTATCCCATTATCACTGATGTTTCGAGCACAGCGGACGCATTATGATCCAAAGAGCTTAGTCATATTATCATAAACTCTTATTCAACAGTTTTTCCAGAGTGGAAATACCCACTCTGTAGTTTGTTGCATCAGAGGCACAGAGCTCAGAGCAGGAAGTCAGAGGACACAAGGTGTTTTCCATCTCCGACTCCTACATCATGTTGTATTTCCTCCCTGGGTCAGACTGTTAACACCTGCTTTACTAATACACAACACCGAGGAGACTCGCAGCACTGAAGGGGTTTGTTCTCCAGCCTCCCCTGATCATCTGGTGTGGTCCATATGATCTTTCAATCAATGGAAAGCCTGTAGGAGTGAATACATCTCAGGGACTCTCTGAAGAGGATCTGAACTTTGACCCCATGCCTCCCTCAGTATGGGCTGTTTTGAAATTGGAGTTGAGGCTCTTCACTTGTAGGGTTCATCTGCCAAAAAAAGAGAAAGGAAACCAGTAAAGAAGATGTCCTGTAATCAGATGTAACAGCACATTTTCAAAGGCAGTGCCGATGCCGGGTCCCCCCTCTGTAACTCTGCACCGGGATGGGGAGGAGAAGGGGTTGGGAGGAGGGAAGTAGCAGAGGAACTCAGTGAGTGAATGAAGAAAGCTGGGAGCAAGACGTAAATAATAATGTGGACACTGATCTATGGATTAACACACTTCACACAGACTCATGGATCTAGCTGCTGTCTGGACTCTGTAAGAGTAGAGAAATGGTAAGAGCTGCATGCCTGTCAGTGACGTTAAGTAAACTGTTAACTGTGTTTGCAGCACTGCTGTGTTTATAAATTGTTTTCTGCCTCGTCCTTTATAAGAACAACACTCTGTTTTATTTTATTCATCGTTTCAGATGTCAGATTTAATCTGTTTGTCAGTGTTCACTCTCAGCACAAATCATTTCTCTTTAAAAGTAGCAGCCCAGACTGCGTGGCTGCCGGCGGTGTCTATTTTCAGAAGCTCATGGCAACTCTGAAGGGCATAACTGCCCCCATAATCACAGGTTACAGTGGAAGGAGCTGCATTTGCAAGCACTAAAACTATTCTCCGGCCTGGGTGTGTACGTTAAATCACTGAGGCTTGTGGGTGCAGGAGCATATGTGTGCACATGTGTGTGTGTGTGTGTGTGAGTCAGACAGCAAGAGACACATAACCCTTCCCACTCTCCCGTCCTGTGTCTGTGACTGCGTGGCTCAAAGAGGGCCAGTGTTGACAGCCTGTGGGCTGACAGCAGAGGCGTGAGGGGTCCAGTGTCAGCGGCGAACAGAGGGGATGGTCTGTTCTCCGTGTCACTGGGTCCTCTGAGACTCACACACTGGACATGATTGTCAGATATGTGTGGTTTCACGCGGCGGCTTCGTCTGGAGTGACATCAGACGCAGATAGAACGCCCTGTTGTCTCAGCCAGAGCTAAACTTGGCTCACAGCAGCTGTGGATGGTTTTTGGCTACTTTTTTTTTTTTTTTTTTTAAAGAATTTGAATTGATAAGTGATGTCAGCACGGAGCGACAAAGAGCTCAAGCATTTCAGTTTGATGTAACAGTCATGTGTCGGTGTGGGAATGGGCTGATGTGGTCATTTCCTGACATACAGAGAGGCGGCAAATTAAAGGAAAAAGCAGAATAGATGAAAAACACAGGTGCAGAGTTATTTACTGGTTTGATGAGTATGAAAATGAGCTGAATCATATGTTGTTGCCTTCAAAGTCACTATGTGTCAACCCAGTTGAACAGATTTTAGACTGAGATACAGACAGCTGCCTTCATCATCGCCATCAAAGCACCAAAAGATGGAGTTCATCCCTCCAGTACAGAGTTTGAGAGACTGTTGTTTTGGATATTTTGTTAACTTTCCATCCATCTGTTTATCATATCTGAAGATTACCAGATCACTAAATAAAGAGATCTCCTTTGAAATTAACTACATGTCAAACATGACATACAGTGGTCCCTGGTAGACAAAACAGACACTAAAAAGTAGGAAGTTGTGTCTATTTCAGTTTGGCCTGGAATGCTGAGCTGATACTAAATTGTTGCCAGGACGAGCAGCCCATGTGGGTGATAGTGAAAGAAGTGGATACCAGCTTTTAGCAGAAAATATGGTGAGTCATCTGGGCTGCTTATGTGTCTGTGTGCGATTGTTTGAGGTCCATCTGGTCCTGTTTCTCTCTCCTCTGATGTGAGCAGCGATGAGCAGACAGCTGGATGTAATCTGCAGCATCTGTCTGCGAACATGGAGTGTGTGTGTGTGTGTTTGTGTGTGTTTGTATTTGGGAGACCTATGTATGAGTCACAAGTGAGTCATCGAGGACAGAGAATGCAGTGATCTGACCCCCCGTGTGCGAGGGACCTGCAGGGCTCATTTACGCCTTCTGCTACAGCTCCAAAGTACAACTGTGATGAAATGTGTAAAATCAGTGATCTCTCTTAGATTGAGGCGAAAATCAACGCGAGCTGTCTTGATGGATCGTTTTGTCTGGCTGGTTCTGGTGAAACAATTACCCACAGTATAATGGTTTGGTCACATGGGCTTATAAGTGGGGCAGGAGGTTTCTAAGGAAAGCACTGTTCCCATTGTAGTACAACTGTAGTAGCAGTATTCCCAGCGCACCCATTCATGCCCTGCTCTCTCTCTCTGTCTCTCTCTGTCCCTGTGTACGTGTGTGTTTGCTTCAGGATCTTCATGTGTCAGATAATTCTGACAGTCTAGCCGACATGGAGCGTGTGAGCCGGAGTAAAGTGGAACATGGGCGACAGACGCACCAGGTGTTACAGGTGAGTCAATTCTTACTTCAGGACCAGTGACCATTTACAGCTGATGCTACTGGGCTGCTAAATCATGACAAACTAACTTAATTGCTATTATATATCTGCTGTGAGGCAGCTTGTTACTCAATATAACAGAGAAGTGAGTGATTTGTGTAAAGATACAAGGATTTTTAAGTCAGATTTTGGCAATAAATCAGCTTCACATCAAATAAATGAACCTGCAAATCAGTGCTTGTGGTAAGAATCGGCATATCAACCTATTTTACATATGCTGTCTATTTAAAGTGTGTTTAACATCTTTTAAATGTAAAGACAGGGATATTTATTTGCGCTATCTCTGTGTTTCTCTTTATTTCTAACACATAACTTGGACTTTGAATCAAACACTTTTCAGTGTATCATCATCAGTCTCCCAGTTACAGTCAGAGTTATGGGTGATACATGGAGCTTATATAAGATGTAATGCTATATCTTATTCCAGTGGTTCCCAACTGGTGGGTCACGGTACAAAAGTGGGTCGCAGGTCCATTCTGAATGGACCGCAAGAGACTCGCAAGCGTGTCAAATTTGTAAAAAAAAAAAAAAAAAAAACACACTTTATTTTGAAGTACAGTGAATTTCTGGCACAGAGCTTTTATTTTAAAGTGCCATTTCCTACTGTAGAGTGAATGACTAACGGACAGCTACTTATCAGAGTCAGCAAACTAGTTCGACGAGATGGCCAAATACAGGTATGATGTTGTATTAAACTGTGTGGACCTTGAACTAATGACTATGGAGAAATCTGGACCCCGTGGCTGGACCAGTTGGGAACCCCTGTCTTATTCTGTTATAAAAACAGAGAGACAGAGATTTCAAGACGAGGGCCTGCAGTGCAGTTTGAATCAATACTGGGGTTCTTATTTGAGCATTTCAGCATTTATTATTTGCTGTGTGGCTGTTCATACATGTAGTTTTCACTTTTAAGATTTGCTACCAAGCTGACGTCCATTTCACTGAGTGTTAAGACATCTAAAATCCATATGCTACTAATAAAGTAGTTTCAGGATCATGTACAATGCTGGGGAGTTAATTAAATTACAAATAAATGTAACTGTAATCAGCTACAGTTAACAGAGAGAAAAATGTGTAATTATATTACAGTCACTAATCAAAATGTTGGTAATTATAAAGTGGTTACATTCAAATATGTTGTTTTCAGTAAGAGGCTTAATGTAGAATATAATATTTATTATGTATCTTTTCACCATGCGGAGGAACCTTCTTTTGGCATTTTTCCATTGTGACAAATTATATTTTCATGACTTAGCTTTATTGCCTAGTTTACAACATTCTGTCACAAAAACAATCACATGTAATAAGCTTAATTACTTTCATGATGTAATTAAAATAGTGGCATTACTTATCACTAATTAATTAATTTGTTTCATTTCAAAAGTAACTTTCCCAACACTGATGATGTAATCATGCTCTTTCATTTGTTTTGTTTTGACAGAGCACACCTTTAGACCTGATTGAGACAGGCAAGTCCCTGAAAGTCCAGGCAGAGCGCCCCCACCTGGTTAGTTTGGGAAGTGGGCGTCTGAGCACCGCCATCACCTTGTTGCCACTGCTGGAAGGTGAATGACCTGTGACTTGTGTGTGTATGTGTGGTTTGGAGTGTATGTTAGTGTGTTGGTAGGATGGGTGGGTGTAAAATAGTGTGGTGTTCATAAAATGGAAAGTAGTCCTCATTTAAAATGATATATTTTCTCACTGAAGTCACGCACTACTTATTTCACAGATAGCTTAATGTCCTTGTTGAATGGAACATTTCAACCCCATTATCAGATTGTTAAATATACAGTCCTGCTTTATTATGCCACACCATTACCCTTTTATAGGAATACCTTACTCACAAAATGATCATTTGGAAATCAATTACTCACCCAGTGTTTCGCTGAATTCTTGAAGAATGCTTTCATTGTTCTCATATGCCTCTTCTGTAAATGAAGAATTGAAAAATGTAGAAAATTCTTGATGAGCTGGAGTAATGAAAGGGGACCATGTCACGACAGCAAAGCTATATCAAAACATCAATTTGCAAACATTCACAGCTCGTACGGTCAATACAAGTCTCATTTATCTAGCCATATGCTCAGTACTTCTCAAACACATGCATTTTTTACTAAAACCTTACTTTTTAAAACATTCCTACATAAACAGTCTCACGCATAGACAAGTAGTGCACCTAGGAAAAGCACGTGTTGAACTTTGCACGAGCAGACATCAGACTGAGCAGTGACCTCCAGGGCTGAAAAATAAATACTGCAGTTCCTTGAATGGACACTTAAGGCTGGCTCCAAGAGCGAGTCAATCCCTATAGACCTCCATGTTAAAATGCCCAACCTTAAAGCAGAAATGAACATGTTTACAGCCTGGTATAAAAAAAACCTGTTTTGGGCTTTAAGTTCCCCGTTCATGCCAACTGTAGGGGGTGAATTTTTACATAATTTACCTGTTTATTGTTATCAAAGTTATGAAGTAATGGATAATTAAGGACGTGGCTGCTTTGAGTGACAGGTGGATACCATCTGTAAGTTGCTACCACAGCGACGCTGTTGGTTAGGTAACATAACCATGGTGTGACCATATTTTCATAGAGCCCGCCTATAGGTGTAGCTGTAGCTATTTCATTGTATTTTCAGTTCATAGAAGTAAACTGTAACCTTTTGATCCACTAACACTATTGTGGCTTCCAAATAAATTCAAAAATAATAATAGGAGATATGATAAACTTGCTTCTTTGGTTTAATTTTACTCACTGATGATCCACAAACAAACAATCCCCTAATAAATAGGCCTTTGCAAGTTCAAATCAATGGGACATTAAACAACTTCATCAAACAATAAAACCAAGATTAACCATATATGCAGCGGTTAAAGACTGGAACCCCATGGCGTCTTCCATGCTCCACACTTACTTTAGCACACCTGCCTTTAATCAAAGGTTCCCAAGATGCCAATTCCGGTGGTGCATGAAAGTGACTCAAAAGATAATAGGTGAGTAGGACTTAGTAGAAATGGCTCTAACAAACATGGTTAACATTTGGTTGTACTAGAAGACCCTCTAAAGAGTCAGGTATTCAGTTTTTCTGGCAAGTACATTTTGTTTTAATGCTTTTAAGCCTGTTTTTCTTTTTTTTTTGCAAGTGAAAAATTAGCACAGTGTTATCACAGTTAACCATAGCTGTAAACGCACCATGTTTACCAAGCTAGCTGCTAGCATTAGGGTTATTTCCACCACATGTCTAACTCAAGGCCTCAAAACGAGTCCACAAACCAATCAGTGACGTCACGGTGGCTACGTCAATTATTTTATAGTCTAGGATTCAAATGCAGACGATTGGCCCAGGTGTGCTACTTGTACATGGAAGAAATTCGACATGTTTAACCTACATGGTAAACTACAGTTTATATCTCTGTACTGACTCAGGATCTGTTAGTCTATATAAACACTTACATAAGTACATTATTCAAAATGTGTCAGTTGTTCTTAAATAAATAAGCAGCACAACTTGTCATGAGTGATGAACTGACAAAAACTGATGACACCTTACCTTCTAACCATCCTGTTGTTACTCATGCTGCACCACAGCTGCAATTACACCCTTGTCTGAGATTTTTCTTGCACCATTTGTCTTGCACTGAGCCTAGAAACCACAGAGGAAGAGAAGGGTGTGACAGTAGCGCCCCAGAGAAAAGTCTTCTGGGATGTTCTTTGTGCTTCATCTCATCTGTAGTATCACTGAATAAATAGTGTTAAAGTGAAACCTCTTGCACTCAGACAGCAATATAAGTGCAAATGATAATCAAATTACAGCACAGGGAATAGTAGGTGGTTGTATTAAGATGCCTTTTATCTGCCAGGCTGAGCACATCTCCAGGGACTAACACCTGTTTTTCAACAGTCAATCACGTGCTGATTCCATTTGTGACTCGACCCATTTGGCCTTGACCCCTTTGATGACACCCGTACTTTGAAGTGCAACCCAAGAATACTTCACAGAAGTATTCACAGGTCCGCATGGATGTCCTGTAAGTGACGCTGAGAAAATGTTTTCTCTTGTTGCAGGGAGAACCACGCTGGGCAGTGGGGTGACAGATATCCCTCTGCAGGGCAATGGCATCGCAGCTCAGCACTGCTACATTGAAAACCAAGCAGGCAGCATCACCTTGTACCCATGTGGAAACCAGTGCTCTGTAGATGGCCTGGCCATCACCAAGCCCCATCGTCTGACACAAGGTAACACTGTCACAGTCTTAAGTGACTGTTGTATTATGATTGTTGGTGTTAAAGCTGCTTTTTTCCTGCATCTTATATCAATTAAATTATATAAATTTATGTATGTGTGCTACAATATTTGCCTTAAAAGACACACAAAAAATGTAATTATTTAACTGATTACTGGTAGCTGAGTAGGAGTAGCATTACAAACTGTGCCAGATATTAAGTGGAAGTTTTTATTTGTGAGCGAGCAGTGGGATAGCAATGCTTGTGTGTCAGTCGGTCAGTCCACCACTTTGGTCCAGACGGAAACACGAATCACATCTATGTTCCTCGGATGACTTTGGTGATGACCAGACTTTTTCTCTTGTGCCACCACAAGGTTGACATTTGTAAGTTTAAAGTGGATATAGAGAAGTTTTTTGCTCTCCGTTATTCATGATGATGTAAATGATTGCACAGTGTACTGGCTACAGATTAATGACACCATCTGCGTTTAGATTGGTTTCCCATCAGCCTCGCTTTCACCACGCAATTCTGTCTGCCACTGGGTACGATCTCTTGGGAAACTGAAGGCTCGATCTACAGCTCCGATTGGCATTGAAATTTTAGCCCCCTTACTAACTTGATGCAGTGATGTGCCACCATAAAATACCGCCTGTCTCTGCCCAAACAGCGCTCAAACATCGTTCCAAATTAATCGGCACAGAGTTTGAAGAGTTTGACTGAATGAGTAAGAGATATATATAAAGAAGTACCCACCATAACATATTTTACTAGACTCCATGCTGCTTTCTACTGTTTATTAACCCATTTTCTGGCCTGTCTGTGATGTCAAATGTGACACACCAGTAAGAGAGAGCTTTGTACACAGTCCTAGTGTACTGGTAATGGGAGAGGGGTCTGTGCCCCACTTTTAGCAGGTTCTCCCTGCTTTAGAAATCCACATACAAACACTAATTTTGGTGAAGAGGGCTATTAGTTTCCACTTTAAGTGAAATGTCTCAACGACTACTGAATGGATTGTCTGAAAATTTGGTGTTTCAAAGACTATTTTTAGTTCTTTGGTTTATGACTCAATAGCTTAAAAAACCAATGACATTCCCGTCAGACTCAGCTGTACTTTGTGTTAAGTGCTGATTAGCAAATGTCTGCATGCTAACATGCTAAACTAAGATGCCGATAATGGTGACCATTCCACCTGCTTGGGTTCAGCATGTTAGTACTGTCATTGTGTGCTTGTTAGCAAGTACTGGCTATAGCCCTTTGGTCTTGTCTAACTCTCTTTTATCTGTAAAATCACTCTCATGTACAGTCAGATGACTTATTAAAATGGTAAATGCATTGCACTATTACATACTCACACATAAACTAAGTCCCGCTGAGTATTTAATACACTGAAAGCAAGGTAGACAATAACGCTGTCCAGCTTCCTGACAACAAAACAGTCCCATGCCCTTCCAGTAATATGCATACTTGCCATAAAAAAGGCATAACAGTCCCGCCCCCCTCAGTCCCCTTTCCATGGGATCCAAGCCAGCAGCTACACTAGAATGTCATTTGAAGCCGAGTGATCAGCTGGTGTGTGTGGACGCAGCAGCTGCTGAACAAGAATACTTCAGGCTTCATTCAAAGGGCACGTTATGAAATTCTGAGTAAAACAACCTGGGAATGAAGGAAACTGCTTTACTTGTATCATAAGGAACAATGATGCTGCTAAATGGAACTTCGGCTTCCCTTTGAAGGATGATATAAATATTAAACTCTCTGTGGAATATCCAGAACTGGAGACAAAACTTCAGCGTGTGACTCTCTGGGATTATATCAGACATTCTTCAAAGCTACCAGTAATGCAGGGAAAGGAGAGGGAGCTGATTTCACTTACTGGTTAATTACACGTGAGTTAAACTGAGTCAGAGACACTGTCAACACTCCCTATATGTGACCAAACTTTCCAAGTGACGACAGGACAAATGAACAACAATAGCCTTTGTTTAGCTCTTTGCAATGTCTGTGTCACACACTTGCTTTCACTCATTTCCTTGGTTTACCACATGTTGAACTGAGATGTGGTTTGTGTTAAAATAAATCTCACAGAACAATCACTCCATACACTCACACCTCCTACGGTATTAATTAACTAATGTTGTTAAGCAGGGCAACAATAAGGAATTGTTTGCATACACACAGCACATGTACTATGAACTGTAAAAGCTACAGTGAGATTCTGTGTCACATTCAAACCATAATGAGTTTAATGGCTAAAGTTACTGATTGGTAGTAAAAGCAATAACACTGTATCACAAATAATTTATGGTTTAGTCAGTCAGTAAAATGTCTGTAACAGTGCAGTTAATTATGGTGTTATTACTTTACCTCTGAAGATATTAACTAACATCACTGATAACTCCTTACCCACATGGTCTTGTCTCTTGGCAGGGTGCATGCTGTGTTTCGGTCAGTCGGTCTTTTTCCGCTTCAACCATCCAGAGGAGGCCCTGCGGATGAAGAGCATGCTGCCCGGAGGAAGCCAAGGACGGAGCACTACAAGAACTCAACCTACTGGTAAAGACCCTGCTCTAGAAATTATACAACAGTGACGAACTCCTAGAATCCAGTTGCTGTTAAGAACACACAGCAGTGCATGCAGTTAGTAGGGCTGGGCAGTACACAGATAATACACTGATATTGTGATACAAGGTTTTGGATATCGTAAGAGTTTTCTGTTCCTGGTTTTAAAGGTTGCATTACAGCAATTATCTGAATTCATCAGACTGCCATGGCTCTTCTATAACTTGCCTTTACCTGCTTAGTCATTATATCCACCTTACTAATGACTAATTATCAGTAATCTCATGAAAGCACCTATAGCCAACGCTACAGTATCATCGTGATATAATTTTGAGACATATGGTCAAGAATATCATGATGTTTGATTTTCTCCCTGTCGCCCAGCCATAGCATTTAGTAATGACCACTAATCAGGGACCCAGACTTAAGCTGGTATACATAAAGGTTGCATAGAATCCTCAGTAGCTATTCTAGGCACAGCAAATGCTTTGGGCTGATAGATATTTAGTCACAGTTGGGTTCCTACTACCTTAGTGTACAAATCAAGACCTTGCGTAACTTCCCGTTAATGCTGAGCAAGGATGGTACATCTGTTGTGGTGAGTTACGACTTTGGCCTCTGGGTAGGATAACATATGTGATTAAGCTGTACATGATTAGCTGTTTAGATGATCCATGTTTTAGTCCGAACAAATGCTGACTGAGATGAGAGTAATGACGATAAAAGATAGCTGTAAACACTTCATCGGTCAAACGAATATTAAATTTTTCATGTCAGAAGTTCAGAAAAAGTTGAAGTCAAAAGTCAAATTTAACACCAAGTTTACCAGCTCTTGATTTTCACTATCTCCATGAGCACAAGTGTGACTGAAACATTGGTCATTATCCTTGACAGGATGCAGAAATAGCTTGTTCAGGGCTAATTATCTGTGGCCTACATTGTGATCTAGTTCATTTAAATCTGTGGTTTTCGCTCAAGGTGTGACCCCATTGTGACAAAGGATTGTTGTAACCTTTCTTTTTACAGTTACAGTCAGAGGATGTCATACTATTCTGGCCCGTTAATTGCTTTGACTCGTGCCGTCGATGATATCTAGAACCCATTCTCCTCTGACCTTACTAGTTTGGCTGTACAGTAAGAGCCACCACACCCTGCCCAGTGTGCATGGCCCACTCTTTCCTGACCAGGCCCTGATTTCATCTGCTCTGAATGAGGTAAACGGCTGCAGCTTTTATATTTAGCAGCTCCAGATCCCTGTAGGATTACGACACAACTGAGGAGCACAATATCCCAACTGCTGAGTTTGGTTCCTACTGGAGAACACGGGCTCTGAGACATTCATTTGTTCAGGCATGTGTATTTTTCCTTTTATGGGTTACCCCCTTTGTCCTAAAGTCCTGACCTGAGGTGTGGTGGATGTCGTGAGGATGACACAGGGCAGATCCCTCCCACTGTGTTTGTTTACGTGTGTTTTTGCAACTGTCTTTTCGAGTGTCGTCTTTCTTTATTCAACAGGAATGCTCATGCACAAATGTTTCTGTCTTCCCTCGCAGACTCCCACAGTGTCCTGAATGGAAACCATCAGTCTCTTTCAAGCAATGGTGACTCCAAAATCAACAACATAGCAAAGAACCTCCAGGACTCTTTGGTGCTGAAGGCTGGAGCTGGTAAACAGCCTGTTCCTCAGCCCTCTCATCCAAACATGCTCAATGGGAGAAACGGCTCCACGACCGAGGATTCCATTTGTGAAAACAGCAGCAGCTTTCTGAACCAGAACCTCGGCAGTAAAACCCCTCCAGTACCAGCCCGATCCCCTCATACCAACCAATCTCCTGTCCCCCATCCACGGACCTCACTCTCTGTGGCCTCAAGCGGTACAAGTGGTGGTCGGAGGGCCCAGGAGAGCCCAAAGCTTCTTAGAAACACAAGAGCAGAGGCCACATCAAGCCCCACACCATCTAGTAAGGGGTCAGGACAGGGCGCAGAAAACTCTAACCCAAGTCGCAAAACATCCCCTGTCAAATTTTCCCCAACAGCTCCATCCAGCCCTCGAGTGAGAGGCTCCTCCCTACAGAAGAGATCACCCAGTCCGATGCGAGATACACGCATCTCTAATGTAGAGGTCCCTCAAAGGCTCAGGACTCCAGAGCTGACTGGTTCTACCAGCCTGAGAGAACTTCCTCCCCTCAGTCCTTACATGTCCCGCAGAGGGACTCCAGGATCGCAGGGCTCGGCTTCCTCCCTCGCCTCACAGGGCTTCACAGTAAAACCCCTCCCAGAGGGCCCCCAGGGACACCTCAAACACACAACTACTTCAAAGGCAGAAGCCATGAGGGCACTGTATGCCCAGGGTCCACCACCACTCTCTGGTCTGGAGAAGGAGCCTGGAGGGAGGCAGATAAGGACTGGCCCAGGTGGTGCCATCATGTCAGGCCTGGGTTCTCTGTCTGGCTCCTCTCCTCTTGCTAGCCCTCATAGCCAAAGAAAAACCTCCTGCATGACCACAGCAGGATCCTCCAGCAAGGAACAGAGTTTCATGAAACCGTATACCCGTGAACGCAAGAACAGTATCTCTGAGATCAGTGACAATGAGGACGAGTTGCTGGAATATCACCGCTGGCAGAGAGAGGAGAGGCTGCGTGAGCAGGAGATGGAGAAACTGGTGAGTGATCAGCTCTTTAGATATGACTTCACAGTGGATATAACAGTAGAAAATAACCTAACCATTTGACTCTAAATCTGGAGTCTGGTGTGAACGTCACTCAGGAAGTCATAAAGAAAACATTTTCGGCTCTGGTTTGTCCTCTGTGACTGGTTGTTTATTCTATATCCTGTTTATGGGCAGAATTTGTACATACTTTAAATCTGCAGTTATAAAATCAAATCAAAACAAGCTGACAGGTGCAAAGCCACAGCTGTGTCCCAACGTACAAACTGTTAGCAAACAACATCTTTTTAAACATTTTTAATCAAACATCCAGCAGACAGAGAGCAAACACCATGATTTTAAAGGATATTATGACAGTGAAGTGAAGGTGGCGAGCCTGCTGGCATGGCAGACACTGTGTCTGCATTCAGATATCTTGTCTAAATCTCCTGGCCTACCGCCACCAGCTCATCTCCCCAGAGCATTACTGGCGTCGTCAGCCCATGTGGCCCGAGTAACACGGGGTGAACATTCCTCCACATGTCTTGAGGTCCAGAGCGCAGGGCGCGGCTGGTTATTGCTCAACACTATATTTATCAAAAGGACGAGTGGCTTTTACTTTCAAAGCTGCCCCTGCTTGACTGAAGGCTCTTTCTTATTCGCACCGACACTAGAACATAGACTGCATACTTGCTATCCATCCTCAGTGCATACCCACCAGTTCCCCCCACCACCCCCATTCTTCAGCCCCCAGCCCAGCCTGCGTCTGACAGCTGAAGGGACCATAGGGAGGAGAAGGGGCGGGGGTTCCCGGCCCTCCATGTCCACAGACTATTTCAGGAACCAAAAGGTTTCTGGTAACAAATAAGAGTTACTGACAACATGCGTCTGAGTTGGACAGACAGGGGTTTGACTGCGGTGGATACAGTATGTGCATGTTTGTGTCAAGTCATCCAGGATGTGCCATAACATCATATAAAAAGATGAACTTATATTTCTTGGCCCAGTAGTGTGTGATACCTGTGATCCATATTTGGAATATTACGCTGCCTTCATGTGGTGGAAGGAAAGATAGGCAGCATCGCATGTACATGCACATACTATTTTGTCAAACCACCACCCTGTAGATCAAGCCTGCCTAACCTACACAAATACATTACGTAACTGTAAGATGAAATTATAGATTTGCTCAGTGTTGGCCCGCTCTCATTCTGAATTTGTCAAATACCGCCACTTTGTCAGTAATCTGGACGTTAGCTCCCAACGCACAAAGGCACCTTTCAAGGCAGTATAATACACACCAGGTGACAGCAATTATTGACACAGTAGCCACCAACCAAAGTCATCAAATCCCGATGCTGTGTCAGTGGACGTCCATGTAACATACCAACACACAAAGGCATTTTTTATGTTATGAAACAGACCAGTGAGCGGCAGTTTGTAACGTAGCTGGTAACAATGTAACATTCGGTTTAGGTATGTAATGCAAGAATAGAATCCACTAGATGTCACTGTGTCTTTAAATACTGGGCCTTTTGAGTTTGCCTCCAACAGGAAGTTAGGCACCCCTTGCTAGTACCAGGTTGGACCCCTTTTGCCTTCAGAACTGCTTTAATTCTTGGTGGTATAGATTCAACAAGGTGCTGGAAACATTCCTCAGAGATTTTGGTCCATATTGACATGATAGCATCACACAGTTGCTGCAGATTTTGTGACATGGTGCGTTATCCTGCTGCCCTCAGAAGATGGGTACACTGTGGTCATAAAGGGATGGACACGGTCAGCAACAATACTCAGGTAGGCTGTGGTGTTTAAACCATGCTCAGTTGGTACTCAGGGGCCCAAAGTGTGCCAAGAAAATATCCCCCACACCATTACACCACCAGCAGCAGCCTGAACCGTTGATACAAGGCAGGATGGATCCATGCTTTCATGTTGTTTACACCAAATTCTGACCCTACCATCTGAATGTCACAGACTCATCAGACCAGGCAACGTTTTCCAGTCTTCTATTGTCCAGTTTTGGTGAGCCTGTGTGAACCGTAGCCTCAGTTTCCTGTTGTTAGCTGACAGGAGTGGCACCTGGTGTGGTCTGCTGCTGCTGTAGCCCATCTGCTTCAAGGTTGGACGTGTTGCTGGTTCAGAGATGGTCTTCTGCAGATCTTGGTTGTAACCAGTGGTTATTTGAGTTACTGTTGCCTTTCTATCATCTTGAACCAGTCTGGCCATTCTCCTCTGACCTCTGGCATCAACACTGGATATTTTCTCTTGTTCAGACCATCCTCTGTAAACCCTAGAGATGGTTGTGGTGACATTCCCAGTAGATCAGCAGTTTCTGAAATATTCAGACCAGCCCATCTGGCACCAACAACCATGCCACATTCAAAGTCACTTCAATCACATTTCTTCCACATTCTGATGCTCGATTTGAACTTCAACAGGTCGTCTTGACCACGTCTACATGCCTTTTGTTGGTATCAAAGCCTTGAAAGAAGCAAACAAAAAAAATCAGCTGTAGACCTACAGATGAGCAACACAAAGAGAGGATTTCCTCTCAGTGAAATCAATGCCCTGCATTTGGCACACTGCTCTCTTAGCACAGTTGGCACAGCTATGCAGGATTTTTTTTTTTTTAATCTCACTTTACTGAACCCAACCTACATACACGGGTGCTGCTGCTCTTTAAAAATCCTGTGCTGCACTTTACCTCTCAGCAAAAGTAAAGGGCAGAGGAAGAGAGGGAGAGATGTGACTGAAAAGTTAATTTTAGCATCATTTTCACTGGGCAGAGGCCAAACTGCTGGTGTGTAACAGAATTATTTCTATTTTTTGAAGGGATTCTGGTTAATAGAGAGGATTTCTATGGTGATAAATTGAGCAAGAATATTTTAATGGCCATAAAACTGCAACATTTCAGTGATTACAGAGGTTTTTTTTAGTGTTACCATATTTTGTACCTCCTGATGGCCTGTACTTTTAAGAGAAATATGCTTACTCACTTTCTTGCAGAGTTAAATGAGAGTTGATACCACCCTTACATCTGCCTGTTATAAAATCTGCCTCATATAATGCACCATAACATGATCTAACGTTAATTAATGAGGTTAAGAGGTGCTGGTAGGCTGTTTTTCTTAACTGACAGAGCCAGGCTAGCTGTTTCCCCCTGCTTCCAGTCTTTGTGCTAAGCTAAGCTAAGCTAAGCTAAGCTAAGCTAAGCTAAGCTAAGCTAACCACTCTCTGGCTGTAGCTGTAAATCTAACAGACAGCTATGAGAATCAGATCTTCTCATCTAACTCTTGGTAAGGAAGCCAATTAACATATTTCATTAAAGTCTGTCAAACCAAAATATCTGGCTCATGATAGCTTTATATTTCTATCACTATGTCCATATTTTATCCATAAACCTGCCAGTTTATCTGAAGTCTGAAGAAGGAATGAACTATGCAAATAGCAAACAACTGTCCAAGGTGTAAATCTTGCAGTTAGAGTCAATGCTCATGACAGATCTGATGTGGTTATTTTAACAGCCTGAATCATTTAAATACCAGACGAAAAAGGGCTGGCAGTTGTGGAAATAATAAAACAATACTGCATCAAGAAGCACACCAGACACAGTTGTTTCCAGTCTCGCCACATTCCCAATTATTGTTTCACATTCTGCGCTGTTATTTTGGTGAGATTAAAAAAAGCGTCCTATTGTTTGGAGTGACGAGAGACAACAGACTGGCCCCGAGCTTGAACCATGTGGCATAGGAAACAAAAACAAAACACAATGAAGAACACATTAAAGAATCTAAAAAAGAGCAACAATTAAAACATCTCTGATCAGAAAAAACAAAATGACAACTGGTGTGGTGTAATCTCAGCAACCAAAGCCCTCCATTGACTTCCATTTATTCTTCTTACAGTCATCACAGTCCCGTCAGATTCTGTTCCCATAAACAACTCTGGCTCTGACATGTTTTACTATGAGCCCCCTCCCTGGGAAACAAACTACATCAGCTTCGGACCCCCCTGCTATCAGGTTACAGTTGTCCCGTGCCAGTGGCTGAGGGACAGCTGCCTAAATGGGACAATGTCACACAAGGACACTTGCAGCTAATCTGTGATACGATCTATAATGTAGGACAGGCGAGCTTACATCTCACATCTCTTCTTCAGGAGCGGCAGAGGCTGGAGACCATCCTCAATCTGTGCGCAGACTATAATCACGAGGACAGTGCTGCGGAGCTGGCCGAGGTGGTGAGGAGTGGACTGCTGGGGGGCGCTAGAGGAGCCTGCTCGGACACAGCAGGGGGGATGTCTCTTCAGGGAGTAGACAAAGCCCAGAGGGTGAGAGAGAACGATGAGGAAACCCAGAGAGAAGAGTCTAGCAGCACAGAGAGCACACATCAAGAGGTGATACACACATTGATGCAAGTATGGAGATAAAGAAGTGTTTGTTATTTATGTTTTAGTCTGATTAAGAATCTAATTTTATCTAATGTTCCCTTAGTGTGAGGAGCTGTTAGCCAGTCAGGAGCAGGCCTACCTGGAGGAAGAGAGAAGCCGGATCTTGGCCAGGGTCGACGACTTGAAACACAGAGTCAGTGAACTGGAGCTGCAGCTACAAGAGACCAAACAGGAGGTCAACACACACACACACACACACACACACACACACACACACACACACACAGACAGATATTTAAGCTCGTACACTTTTAGATCATCTCACCCTTATAGTGAGAGGAATGACAGCTGTTTCACCTTGAAGTATTTATTTAGCTCAACGTGGTTCACAGACTCTGACTCCATATTTGTCTTTAGGTGGAGATGGAGCAGGCCCTGCTGCAGGCCGAGAGGCGGGCAGAGCAGGAGCAGGCGGACGCTGAAAATGAAATCATCTCTCAGCTGCAGCTCAAACTCAGCCAGCTGGACAAGGCCACCCAGAAAGACAAGGACAAGGTGGGCATGCGGGACAAAACAATGCGATACAGTAAATACCGTTGGTTTGGCCGTTGGTCAGTTTGCACGTGAATGTTGTTGGACATCTGACTGTGTAAAAACTCACTCTTTTCCGAATGTGCAAACAGTCTATACACCAGATCTCAACTGACACGCACTGCTTATTTATTAGATGTCTGTCCTAAAACACAAAGCACAAACTGTCCTCTCTCTGAAGTGTCCAACAGTTCTTGTGTCAACGACAGCTGAAATCTTACATGCGGTAGACTGTTAGCTGGATGTGAACAACACTTTATTATATATTCTTATTTTTCTCCCATTTTAACAAATGTATGTAGCATTGCAACCCCTAACACACCTGCCAACCTAACCTCTGCTTCTGTCCTCTAATACTTTAACTGCTTGGCCTGTGAGCTTTGAAGCTTAGATGCATGGATTTAAGTTGTGATTTTTTTTATTTTTGTTTCTCCCTGGGTTGCTGTGTGTGTGTGTGTGTGTGTGTGTATGTGAATGCGGTCCCAATCGTGCGTATGTGTGTGTTTCTATGTGTTTTTAGGGGAGGGCTAATGTGTCGGCTGAGCGGAAGGTCCTGGAAAAGCAGAGGAATGAGTACAATGAGCTGAAGAGGCAGTTTGATAAGTGCCCCTTGTCTCTAAGGGAACAGTTACAGGAGCAGCTCAGCAGGGTCAGTGTTCTCACGCAGCCCACTGGCTGGCAACAGTGAGTTATAATATACCGAATACCACAGTTCTGTACGATCCGCACAGAAACGGCCGCAGACATAACACTGACTCTGTTTTGAAGCACTCAGAGCTACTCGTAAATCTGCAGACTGTGCGTTTCCTCCTTTCCTGCTTCATTATCTAAACACATAAGGTCATAAGAGTAACTATACAACAAGCAATGCTTTTGCTACTACAGCAGCAACTTTAGAGCGCTTATTAATCTCTGCTGTCCCCTCATTCTGGATGCTTGAGATATCAAATGCAGTTAGTAATGATTAATAATGTCATTAACAGCTTTGCTCTAAAAGTCTGCATGCCTTTGACCATGAATGATTCCAGTCACAAACGCACATTTCATCCTCACATGATGTCAGACTTTATGGTATCAAATTTCGGCTGCTTCATTATGTGGATATCACAGGATGCGGCTGGTGTTCTTGTATATTTTGTTATTGTGAAGGAATCCTGTGAAAACACCAAAACCAACCCCTCTCAATACTGTCCGACCTCCGGAGATTTTCTTTAGCACTCAGTGAAGACGAAAATCCTCACTATCAGGTCACAAATTTATTCATTCATTCTTTCCATCATTCATTTTCTTTAGGCGCTTATCCTGTTTGGGGTCACAGGGGGCTGGAGCCTATCCCAGCTGACACTGGGCGAGAGGCGGGGTGCACCCTGGACTTGTCACCAGACTATCACAGGGCTGACACATAGAGACAGACAACCATTCACACTCACATTCACACCTACGGGCAATTTTGAGTCACCATTTAACCTGCATGTCTTTGGACTGTGGGAGGAAGCCGGAGTACCCAGAGAAGGGTCCCCCACCCTGGGTTCAAACAAGGAGCCTTCTTGCTGTGCAGCGACAATGCTAACCACTGCACCACCATGCCACCCAGGTCACAAATGTGGGGTCATTTCTTTAAAAAAGGCTGCAGGGTTTCATGAAACAGCTGAGTACTGTTGTTTTTAGCTACCATTATTCAAACAGGAGTAAACACTGCTTTTGTTGGGGACTATTTTAAACCTGGGATGAATACGTGCTTGCGAGTATTTCCAGCAGCAGCGCCTGTGTCCATCACAAGGAAGGGAAATGTCAGATGTATCAGGCTTTAGTACAGTGGTTAGCACTGTCACCTCACAGCAAGAGGGTTTCAGGTTTGAACCTGCTGGTGTGAACCCTTCTGTGAGGAGTTGTCATCCTCTTCCTGAGTTACTGTGAGTTTTATGCACATTCTTTGGCTTCCTCCCACATCCTTAAGACATGTAGGTTAAGTAACTGGTGACTCTAGATTGCTGGAAGGTGTGAATGTGAGTGTTGGTGGTTTTCTGTCTCCGTGTGTCAGCCCTGTGAAAGTCTGGTGATCCATCTCCTTAGGAGGATAACAGTTATTGGTCACAGATAGGTGGAGGGAAACACAACACTAGTTAATCAATCAGTAATTGGTGGTTTGGGTCTTTTCATCTGACTTTGTTTACAATAATCATAATATAGAATATTCCCAGCCTGAATAACTGTAACTCTTTGATTGATTTCAAACAGTGTGACTAACCTGCGTGCATATCTGTATGTGGGCAGAAAGCTGAAGCTCTGGAGTCCGGGACCAAGCAGTTTGAGGAGCTAGAGTTCTGCCAGCTGGAGGAGGAGAGCAGTCTGGAGGAGAAGAAAGAGACTCAGAGCTCGCAGCTTCTCCAAGAGCGGGCTGAGTATCACTGCAGCTTGGCCAAGAGGAAGGTGGGGGATACATGTGTGACAGAAAACGTATATCTGTGTAAAACATGATCACCAAGATGAGGTTATACGTCAGGGTGACTTTAAGAAACTGGGTGGTTTGCAGGAGAAGATAGCTGCCATGGAAGCTCAGGTGAAGCAGCTGGGGTTACAGGCGACTCAAGACTGTGAGAGGATAGCGAGAGAGAGGACAGTGACTCTGCAGCTGCTACACAAGGTAATATACCTAACCTATACAGTAGGCCATGTATTTAATCAATAACAGGGGTGTGTGGTAAGCTGTGAAAGCACATCTCTTTTGCCTTTTAGGAGCAAGACAAGTTGTGCATCATGGAGAAGAGGTACCACACCCTGACAGGAGGGAAAAACTTCCCAAAGCCCAACAACAGCATGAAAGAGGTGAGCAGGAGCATGCGAGACATGATATCACACCCGTCTGGAGGAGATATCTTGCAAAGTGGATTTCTTTTCAACTTAGCTGAACTTTTTAAACAGGAATGTCTTCACATCAGCGAACCTGACCTTGTTTATGTGGACGGTCCTCCTCATAGCCCCTGTCCCTCCTCTGCCTCCCTCTCCTCCTCTCACATCCCCTCCCCTGAACTCTATCCTGTTAGGCTGCAAGAGGTAAATCTCAAAATCCTCTTTGTAACGAAATCTAACAAATGGCTAATAAACGCCTGTGCTGCGGTGTCTACGATTTAAAAAATGGGCATGATCGTGTGTTAGCAAATACTGACAAACAACAGCAAGCTTGCAGTGTATGTTAGTAGGTCAAGGTTATGCCTTTCTCTTTGTGTTTGTTTGAGGTTAGTACATTCTCAAATTGAAGCACTGATGACGCAAAAAAAGAGAAAACCCTTGGAAGATGGCCTTTAAGACGATTAAACTGTCGCGTGATTTAATTTCAAAGATAGAGACTGAGTTGTGGTGCCGACGTGTTTGCTTTGTGCATCTTTGCATGACTTTTCTAAGTGTTGACTGTTGCCGTCTGCCGCCTTCTTATCCCTGTGTTCTGGCTGTCGCTGCAGGAGTACCTCAGGCTCTCTGATGTCTATAAGATGTATGGAAACGCCTCTGTACAAACCCACTCTACTTCCCCCGCTGCTCTTCACTGCCTCTCCCTCACTGTAGCTCCATCTCTGCCATGCGAGGTAGACACCCTGCCTGCCTTCTGCAGTATTCTCTGATACGTTTCTCTGACTTGTCAGTGTACTAAATACTGAACCCACCTCTGCACATTGACAGTATCTCAAAATATCCTTCTTTCTTTTCCACTTTCTTCTCTCGTCCTGTTCTGTAAATGTGTGTGTGTTGTTTTTCTGTGTGACTGCACTGACTGGCTGTCTGTGTGAAGGAGTACATCACAGTCAGTCAGTTAAGCCAGATCTTTGGGATGCAGAGAGTCGATACCTCCACTTCTTCTTCCTCTACTCCATCATTCCAACTCGCCTCCTCTGAATCCACCTTCTCATGCCGCTCAGCTGCATATGGTCCTTCCTCCTTTCTGTCTGCACAGGTTTGTTATTCTCTCCTAACTGGTGGGGTCCTGTTTTTAAAAATGACGACACCATTTAGTTTTTCCAGTGTTGCAGCCATTCCCTGAACGGTTCCTACTGCTGCAAGGACTGTTTCATGTTTATCTTCCCTGCCTGCCTGATGCCTCTGTTACTGATGCTGGTGCTGCACTGCTCCCCTCTCCTCTCTCTTTCTCCCTTTGGCTGCATGTTTTTCATCATCTCAGAGCCAGCCCGAGCTGAGCAGGAATGCAATGCCTCCTCTTAACCTCGAGCGCTGGTACCAGGACATCATGGCTGCTGGAGACCATCAGTCATGTCCTCCACCGCTGCCTGCAAAGTCTTTTTCCACACGCAGACACAGTCAGGTAAATTCTACAGGGGCACCAACAGCAGGCCAGATGCACAGTGCTGTCTCGAACCCCTGAATGTGACGTTCACATGAGCTACTTAACTATCCCTACTTCTATGACTAGGAGGCCCTCTAGTGGACACAACAAGACAGAGTAGTTTTTCTGTAGTTGAAGGAACAGTGAGAGATGCTGATATTAGTCCAGTGATTCCCAACTGATCCAGCCACAGGGTCCAGATTTCTCTTTAGTCATGTGTTCAAGGTCCACACAGCTCAATGTATTCAGCATCATACTTGCATTTGGCCATATCATCGAGCTAGTTTGCCGTCTTTGTCAAGTAGCTGTCTGTCAGTCACTCACTCTACAGCGGGGAAAGTCAAAACTTGCTGCCGGAAATTCACTGTTTTTTTTTTTTTTACAAACTTGACATGTTCGCGAATCACTTATGGTCTATTTAAAATGGCCCTGGGAGCCACTTTTGGACCAGGACACACCAGTCTAATCTTTAAATGGGTACTTTATCCTGCAGGGTAAAAGTAAACCATTTTATAGCTGTGAATAAAAAAACACTGTGAGCTGGAAAAGGAAGTCTTGTCTGACAGTCTTACATGTACTGACTGACAAAAAGTTTAGGCCCTTCTGTTATCAGTGCGTATATACACCAGCGGAGAGCTGACATAAATCAAAGTGCTCCAGCATCAGTATAGACAAATAGTGTTGGTCAATATTAGGATCAGCTGAAGAGGTGGGATGCAGTAAAAGCCCAGAAATAAATGCAGTCGAGCATAAGTATAAAGTAGCTGAAAATTGAAATGCTCAAGCAAAGCACAAGTACCTCAAAACTGTACTTGTACAGTGGTTGAGTAAATATACTTAGTTACCTATACGAGCACTGCCCAGAGGTGTGCAAGCAAGTCAGCAACCACAAACCAAATGAAATCCAAAATCTCAATCAGTTTCAATCTTTTTTACATCCAGAGAAGAATGTAAAGGAGGTAAGAAAAAACATGTACACGTCCTCCTCAAATGTGAAAAATATAATGGACAGATCTGTCTTTCTCCTCTCAGCTGTTGAAGTCCAAATCAGATGGTGAGGTCGGACAGGCAGCATCATCGTGCACACTGCCGCACTCCAGTGGTGCCGCTCATGAGAAAAGTGCATCCGCTAAGGTGAGCACATCAGTTTAAAGCAGGGGTGTCAAACATATGGCCCGGGGGTAAGTGTCGGCCTGCCAAAGGGTCCAATCCGGCCCACTGGATTACCTTATACACCTAATCGTGGCAAAGAGGTGTCAGGTTTCAGGAGCAGGTTAAACACTGGGTAGCTTTCTTCATGTAAAATGCTGCTTCAGAGGCTTTTACAGTTCTTTTCTTTCACTTTAGTTTGGTGTGGTGATGTTGGCATTAATACACAGCAGTGGAAATGTACAGGAAAATACACATGTAATGACAGCGAAGAGTCGACTGACTGAATGTGGAAAAAACTGAGAAATATTGTTGAAACTGTATTAATTTAGGACATTAGGACATCACAGGCTGTTTGAGGTAAGGGAAAATATTTGGAGGTGTTTGTTATTTATAGGATATTATGCACTGGTCTGGCCCACCTGCGATCAAATTGGACAGTTTGTGGCCTGTGAACTAAAATGAGTTTGATACCCCTGATTTAAAGGAAATACTTAAGCCACAAAATGACCATTTGTATATCAATAAGTAATGACGTGTTACCTTGAATTTATTAAGAAAACTTTGTTTTTCTCACATGCCTCCATGAAAAAGGGGAACATATTGATTTACTGATAGAGTGGGAACCTCCTTTAAAAGCAACACTATATCAAGACATCTGTTTACAAACTCTCACACATGCAGTAAAATCCCATCTCATTTATCCAGTCGTATGATTAGTCCTTCCCACACATGCATTATCACTGAAATCTTATTATTTAAAACACTTCCGGATAAACAGTCTCGCACACAGATGAGCGCCTGGGCAAGTGCGTGTGTTTGAATGTGTGGATTCCACTGAAATTCCACTTCCCAGCCAGTTCATTGGCCATGAAGCAACAGGCGTGGGTGAAAGGCTGCAGAACTCCTGGCCAAGACATTGGAAACAGATGTTTCGATATAGTTTTGTTATCATTAAAATGCAGCCGACACTTTCTGCAGTTCAACAAGAATTTTCATTGTTTTTGGATTCTTTATTCACCATGGAGGCATGTGAGAAAAATTACGTTTGCCTCACAAATTCAAGGTAACAAAAGGCCCGTTTCCACCTAGAAGTTCCTGGTACTATTTGGGGGGCAGGAACTTTACAGGAACGTCCTCTCGCTCCGCACACCTCAACCGCCGTGTCTCCACTGAGAGGGCGGAGTAGGAGGAAGGTTCCTGTAAAGTTACCGGGCTCTGGATGTGACGTAATCGTTGCGCGACCATTTTGACCGGGGCAACGACTTTTAAAAATGCCAGCTATTTTGTCGCTTTCTGTTGACATCACATCCCACCTTGAGTATATCCAATCAGCACCAAGTAAACCCCAAGCCCCACCCAGGAGTTTTTCGGGCCATTCTGAGTACCTACTCCGAGGCAGGGACTTGTTTAGCCCCTGTAAAAGTTCCAGAACTCTGTCCTTCGGTGGTGGTTCCTGCGGTGGAGACACACACTAATGTCCCCAGCTCCGTAAAATTACCCCTAAGTTCCTGCAGTGGAAACAGGCCTAAAGAGTGAGTAGTTGTTATACAAATGCACTTTTGGGGGTGAAGTGTTTTCCTTAAAGTCTTAACTTAAGACTTGAAAGCTGATGTCTCAATTCTTTAATTAAAAAAGCCTCAATTAACAACAGTAAATCTATATCAAAACATCTGTTTACAATCTCTCACACAACTCATGCAGTATAATTCAAGTCTCATTTATCCAGTCATGTTCTCAGTACCTTCAAAACACATGCATTTTTGCTAAAACCTAAATAATTAAAAATGAATTGAAAGTGAAACTTATCTATGTTCCCTTTAAAGCCAGACTCCAGTACTAAGGTTTCATTGTGAAATGTCATGTTTTGGAGAGAATGTGACTGGATAAATGAGACTTGGATTATACTGCACGAGTTGTTTGAGAGTTTTTAAATGAAGGTTTTGATATAGTTTTGGTGTTAAACATGGTCTCCAGTAAATCAATATGTTTGCTGTTTTCTGTGGAGGCATGTGAGAAAAACAAAATTTTTCAAAGGTAAAAACAAACAGTGGTAACACAGCATGACTTACTGGTTTACAAAAGGTCATTTCAAGGGGAAAGTATTGTTTAACATATGTATATTATATAAAAAATTCTAGGTAACTGAATGTGTGGTGCTGTCTTTGTGTTTTTCAGGGGTTACAGTTGATGCTGAGAGAGATGTCCAACCCATTAGACATGGACTCCAGGTGTAAGCTGGCTCTGCAGAGCAAAGGTACTAGACTTTATCTATTGAGCACACTGGAGGGTTTCACCTGGCATGCACTCATAACATACATCTGTGCGAACAGTATATCAGCAGTGTGTCAGGTCTACAGATTCTGGATCTCATAGCAATGATTTGGCAGTATCAGTAGAGGGCACTGTAAGTCTGTGACAGCTGTCTCTGCGCCCTCTCCGCTCCCACAGATCTGTCACCCACAGTCCATCACTCCATCCTGCATCACCAGTCGCCACCGAGTGGCAACCAGGCGTACGACACCCTGAGCCTGGAGAGCTCCGACAGCATGGAGACCAGCGTCTCCACCGGCAACTCCGCCTGTACCCCAGAAAGGTGAGAGACTGGAAAATGAGCAATTGGCTCTGTTTCCATGGGAACACTCAAGTCTGCCCCGTCTCCCAGGAGAAGGGTCACTGCGCTTTGTTCCCGTGACAACATGTTTTGTTAAATGTCTGCTCCCGTGACTGCTGGTACACTGGCTGTTGCCATGCCAACCTCTTCAAGTTTTCAGTGCCTCATGAAGTTAGGAGTTAAAAGACTCAGTTTACGGCTGCTCATGAAGAAACCTTTGTCTCCTTCTCCTCCTGCTAACACTGTTTGGTTTCCAGGCATGTCTGTTTACTTTTTTCATCCTGAGCCTTGTCGTAGCTGTGTCATCAGACACCCCTTCCCTCTGTGTGTTGTAGTGCCTGCGGGTTAGAGGCCCAGAGGATAGAAGAAATGGAGAAGATGTTGAAGGAGGCGCAGCAGGAGAAAGCCAGACTGATGGAGAACCGAGTGAGTTCTTAACTTCAGTGCTAAACAGTTCTGGTGTAAAGGTCTGCTGCTCCCTAACATGACTGGACATCAGTTATCATCAGTTATCCAGTCACTTTCTATACTTCATCTCCTCCAAGTTAATTTCAGGTTTCAAAATGTTTGGTCAATGAATCAGTTAGTTGGAAAACTAACCAGCGACTACTCCATTAGCCTAATAGATTATTTAAAGGAACGGTGTGTAGGAAACTTGTGCTTAGCATGAGCTCCCAGTTACAATTCCCTCAGTTGTCACTGTTCAGGAGGTTTATAACGGGAGCCAAATTATCCGTAGAGGTCCCCTCCTCTCCAAAACAATTGAACCAGGTAATTAAAGCAGTAAAAAACACTGAATATAGCTGTTTCACATTACAAGTTAGTGTTTCTCTGAAGCTGTTTGCACATAACAGACAGCCAGCTCACCCTGCACCTGCTATGTGAACACACCTTTTTTCTTTAATAACTGAATCTGTGCTCACCTCATTTATGATGCACACGTTCAGGAGGTTTTTACTGGTAGCTGAATTATCCACAGAGGTCTCTTCCACTCCAAAACAAACAACACAGTGATTTAAACCTGTAAAAACACTGAATAAAGCAGTTTTACATTAAGGAAACATCTGTGTTTTTACAACTCTGCTTGTCGCAGAAGGGTTGCTAACTACAGTGGCTGGTGCAAATACACGTGGTCCTATGGCCCTATCTAGAGCCAGTGTTTGGTTTGTCCGTTCTGGGCTACTGTAGAAACATGGCAGTGCAACATGATGGACTCCATGGATGAGAACCTGCTCCCTATCTAGATATAAAAAGCTCATTCTAAGGTAACAAAAATACGAGGATTCTTACTTTCAGGTGATTATACACCATAGAAAACATACTTATATTATACTCCAATTCTGCCAATATATCCCCCTAAATTCTACACACTGGACCTTTAAGTATTTTTTAAGCAAAAACACTACAAATTAGGTAGTTCCAGATTTTCAGATGTGAAGATTTGCTGCTTTTCTGTGTCACAGATGATAGTAAACTGAATATCTTTGAGTGTTGGACTGTTGGTCCAATAAAACAAGCAATATGAATGCATCTTTATGGGCTTTTGGATTTTAAAATGGCCATATATAATTTTTTTTAGCATTTTATAAACAAAAAAATGTATTGATCAATCAAGAGATTAAGTGCCAGATTAATCAAAGTGAAAACAATCAGTAGGTGCAGCCCTAATTTCAACTAATACATGAAGTTATCCCCTCACCTCTGGCCTAATCGATTTAAGCTGCTTTCAGTAGTGAGAATAAAATAGATCTGCACTCTCAAGAGTCACATTTATGTTTCTGGCACTGCTGTGAAGGACATCAATAAAAATATATAGATTATTTGTATGGTTACATATTTTGTTGCTGGAATTAGGACCGGGCAATATGAATAAATCACGTCATCATATTACTGTCATAATATGGCAAATTCATGCTAATCACATATGAAATAGCAAAACTACTATTCGATGCAATAAATTCCAATATGTTTCATTGTTGTGCATTTTATTCAAAAGGATTAATCCGTTAATTTGGACTGCAGATTGTGTAAAACTAACATGATGTGATCACATTACTTCCCCTGAAAGTTGATAAGCATTAACTTTTTTATTTATTGCAGGAGTCTCATGTTTCTCCTGTTTAACAGATAAAAAAAAACTAAGTTTATCAAAGTGATCACTCGGCTCAAGGTGTGGTGAAATGTAGCTGTAAGTCGTTTGTTTACCTTTGTATTATTTCTACATGTTGAAACAAAGCACACCTGTATGTAAGTATCTGAAAGCTGCAAAGGATCATTTTACATCAGCAAAGCTTACCCTTCTATATACAGACTTAAGGGATATATTTTACAAAACCCTGGATTGGGACTTGAATTCTCCTGTGCCTCCTCTGACAGTCGTTCACTTTGTATTGCAATATTTGCCTACCATTTACATATTCTCCCCGTCTCCCTTTTGCCCCTGTTATTTTCCCTTCTCTTCTCTCCATCTGTTCCTCTTTCTCCTCTCCCGACGCTCCCAGGAGAGGGAGGTGCAGGCTCGGCGGCAGATGTTGGAGGAGGAGCGGAGGAGGCGAGAGGAGGCCGAGAGGAGGCTTCAGGATGAGACGGCCCACAGGCTGAGGCTGGTGGAGGAGGAGGTGAAGATGAGAGAGAAACACTTCTCCCAGGTCAGTGGAGCAGCGGGAGGAGACGGGCGGCGGGAAGAAGAGGGAGGAGGGGAGGGGAGGGGAGGGAGGAGGGGATGGGAGACTTGGGGGAGAGGATGAGAGGCGAGACACTAAAGAGAGGCTGGGAATATGGGAAGATCAAAGATTGTCAGGGATGGGAGAGAATGAAAGGGAGGGTGGAGAGAAAGAACAGAGAGAAAAATAGAGTGGGGGAGCACAAAAAATATAATGTGCACATAATTCATGCTTTAATCTTGACAGAGTATTTAATTACCAGTCATCTGTGGTATGAGTACTGTCAGTAAACAAATAACCTCAAATTATCAAATACAAACGCACCTAGTTCCACCTGGGTTCAACTTAAAGCTGCTATAATCAATATATTTGAATTACCAATGTATCAAAGGACTATGTGTAATATGAAACCTCTTAGTGATGAACCCTCAGAGTATTACCACCTGACTCTGTAGCTCCCAGTTTTAGGCCTTGTTTTGGTTTTACGTACACAAGCAGGCAGCTGTTCTCTGCTAAAAATCTCTGACAGGATTACTGTGAGCTACCCGCTCAGCATCAAATGGACAGACGCAAGCTGTGTCTCAATTCAGGGGCAACAGGACCGACATCGGCCACAAAGGCCACGTCCTTTGAAGACCGCATCGGCTAAACCGAATGGTCTCCTAAAAAGATCGGCCTGGTCTGCGGTAGATTTCCTGGTTGCATCACCAGTTGTTTTGCCCCGACCCGTTGGGATGCCTGTTACCTAGCAACCAGCTGCGAATGACAAAAGAAGGAGTAAGCTAGAAAGTTAGTTAGCCCTAAGTCATGGACCCAGAGATTGTTATTATATCTTTTATTTAATTATTTAATACTTGAGGAGATGATTCACCGCCGGAGACACTGCTGTTTGATATATTTCAGGCTGATGGTCCATTTTCAGGTAAACTTATTAAATTAGGATTTTAGTTAACCTGTCTAACAGTTAACCATTAGCTAGTTAACAACCGTTAGTTAACTTAATATATAATTGTCACCGGCACGCAATGCATCTCGGGAAAGGCTGGGCCACGAAGGATTCATCCGTTGCATCCTCCAAATTCTGGTAAAGAAGGCTGCATTTTTCGGCCGTATTTGAAGGAGCCTTTGGAATGGGACAGTCTTGGTCGCACCAATGTGACGCCATTGGTCTTCAAATACAGCCTTCGAAGGCTGCAGCCCCTGAATTGAGACACAGGCACAGTTAGCGACCAGCTGAACAAAGTTGAGCTTAAAGTCAAGTCAATGTTGGACCCCCATTCAGAACCACTACTCTACATAAATACTAATGTTGCTCTGTATCAGTATTTAAAGATATGCAAATGTTTGCTAACAAGTTCAACATCTCAACCTATGTCAGTGTTATGTTTACAACTTGCTTTTGCTGCCCCCAAGTGGCCAAAAAATGAGTTAATGCAGGTGTAAGTCATAAAAATAAGGACTCCACACTTGACCTGCGCTTGACTGTCCTGAGACTTGACTCAATGGAAACTTGAGTCTTTAAAGGAATACTTTATCCTCAAAATGATCATCTGTATATCAGTTACTCACGCCATTACCTTTAATTTCTCACGTCCCCATGGTGAACCAAGAATCTGAAAGTGGAGAAAATTCTTGATGAACAGAAATCAAAGGGGACTGCATTTAAAAACAGCTTACAAAACATCCATTTACAAACTCTCAAACAGCTTGTGCAGTATTTATCCAGTGGTATGCTCAGTACTTCCGAAGTCTTACACAGGGATAAAGGCCTGGATGCATTTGAACTCGAGCATTCCATTGAAATCCCACATCCGTGCTCGTTCAATGGCCATGAAGCGACAGGCGTGGGTGAGAGACAGCAGAACTCCTGGCCAAGTAGTTGGAAACAGATGTTTTGATATAGCTTTTATGTTGTTGAACGCAGCCCACATTCACTTCATTTCATCAAGAATGTTAGCCCCCCCCCCCCCCCCCAAACAAATAACCACATTACTCCCATGTCTTCATCCTCTCACACACACTGATCTTCTTCACAGGCCCGTCCGATGACACGTTACCTGCCGAACCGTAAGGAGGAGTTTGACCTGCGTGCCCACGTGGAGTCGTCCGGCCACAGCATAGACACCTGCCCCTTCGTCATCCTCACAGAGAAGATGTGCAAGGGCCACTTGGTGAAGATGGGCGGCAAAATCAAATCATGGAAAAAACGCTGGTTCGTTTTTGACCGTATCAAGAGGAACTTCTGCTATTATGTGGGTGAGGATACAGCAACGTTTCCACATTATATTTGTTTAATTATTTCTGCTGAGTGATTTGTTAGTTGAGCTTTATTAAACAGGAAAGTCTCACTGATTGAGACATTTATTTTCAAGAGAGACCTGAAGATCAGTCACATGAGATCTAAATTAAAATGATCATAAAAGTTATGACAAATACAGAAGAATGGTGTTTATAACTTCTAAGTTTAGTTGCAGCTCATTTCAGTAATAAGGAGTCCTGGAGACCAGTCTTCCCCTGTTCAGAACTGGTACAGTGAACTTTTAAAGTGAATGTATCCTGTCAGTACAGGAACACACATTGGAACTGGTATCTCGTACATGATGAGAAAAAATTAAGCAGCTAAAGTTCAAACACAAACACTGAGAAAGATGAAGAAGCCAAGAGCTCGCTCAGTTTCACATTCAGTTAGTTCAGGGAGCCTTAAGGTGCTCTTGAAGATGAATAAACTGATCACAGATAGGAAAACGTTCTTCAGGCATAGCTGAGCAGAGCACAGAGAGGAGTGCTGTGGTGAAACTACAACGTTCCGGAGATGAACAACTTAAAGCGCATCCAGTGGATATATACGCTGGTGAAAAATAATACTTCATGATCAAGGTTGGAACTGAAATTATAAAAGGAATATAGGCTACTAGTCATAAAAGTGAAACGAAATGGAAATGAAATGGTCAAATTAGGGATGGTTGCTCATGCTCACCCTTCTGTCCATTTACATTTGTCAACATTAATCCCAATTAGTATGACTGTATGAAAAACTAGAATTACCGCCTCACAGTTGTGTGCCTCCTCACACCAGGCAAGGTGCACAACAGTTTACATTCATGTCTGTGAAAACATGGATGCCTAATACACCTCCTCCCAGCAGCACAGATCTACACAATCAGTCTCAAGGTGGACACCCAAAATTAGTGTCACCAATTCAGTACTCAACCAAATGTCTCCCCTTCTGTTCCTGAGTTATGATGTTGAATAGTGGAAAGAAAAGTGTTTTTGCAGAGCATTATGATGTCACAGTGAAGCTGACCTTTGACCTTTTTGATTTAATAGTCAACACCTAATCATATTATCCTGTTAGACATTTGTCTGAAATTTGCCATAATTAGTGTATGAATTCTTGACATGTTTTGTGAGGTCACAGTGACCTCTTGACAACCAATTTTTTTGACCAGTTCATTTTTAAGTCCAAGTGAACGTTTGTGTTCATGAGAATGAGACGGATGTAAGGTCACATTAACCTTTACCTTTGACCACCAAAATCTAATCACTGAAGCACTGAGTTGTCAAATGTGAATAAATTCCCTCAAGGCATTCTTGAGATACCGTGTTCACAAGAATGGGACGACAGACAGAAGAACAACCCAAAAAACAAAATGCAGGCATAACATGTTTTCATTTTTAAATGTTGCTGCCGCAAGGAACTGTGGGACAGAATTATCTCCTCTCCTTTCGTAAAGGATGGTCCAGTTTACCCTGTGCTAACGGAAATGAGGAAGGAAGCACTGAAGCACCTTTCCTCAGCATTTAGGGAATTCTTCCAGGTCATTTCACTCAGTTTGGAACCTTCCTCAGCAAAAAAAGGACCGCTCAACCACATCCCTGCTCTTCATCAGGGTGGAAATAGTAAAACAGACTCATGGTTCTCCAAATAGGACGGCAGAGGAGATACCCGCACACCAATATAACTGGGCTGGACAGAAACAAAAAAGGTTCACAGGCCATAAAAGTGTCAATTTATCTAGAACATCTGTGCACAAAAAGAAGGGTGCTCAAAGTGCAAAACATCAGTCCATGATTTTCGTTAATTTTATTCAATTAATTTTTGCACTTTGAGCACCCTTCTTTTTGTGCACGGATGTCCTAAATAATTTGTTTTGTTTTTTTTCATTGATCTCAGCCTGTGAACCTGTTTTTGTGGCTGTCCAGCCCAGTTGCATTGTTGTGCAGGTATCTCCTCTGCCATCATTTCTTGGTTGCCCATTGTACCGACGCACCCAAGATAAACTTTTTTGTTGCCCTAAGTAGGCGCAGTTTCACACCAGCCCTTAGACTTTGCACTCTAAATAGACAGTGCACCCAAAATGTACAGTATCGCAAATAAATCAAGTACACACACATACAGATTTAACAATGATATCAAAATACTAATAAACCCAAAAATGTGAAAAATATACATATATTGACCACACAAATTAATCATAGCAGTCCCATCAATAGGTACAATTAAGACATGTATAATTAAAATGTGTTCATAATCTACTTCCTCATTCAAACCCAAATCTATTAATGCATCAACTGTAAAAACACAATAGGTTTCCCTCTTCAGCAGTTTGTTCAATCATTTATTTTTCTACCCTCGAGACTATCATGTCCCACATCATGCTTTGTGTGGACTCTGCAGACACATCTGTATATAAAAAAACGTGTCATATGTTAAGACTGTCGATTAGAATCCTCTTAAAATTTGTAAACACCTCTTAAAGAGCATCTTAAGCAAAAAAAATCACTCTCTTCCTCCCTCCGCTGTGCCTCTCAGGCCTAAAAGTTGCAGCCTACGTTATTAAATACTACTCAATGACATGTGAACCAGGTTTTCACAGGATGCAGGACTAATAGCATGACTTGAATGAACTTTATTGGATCCTCTATAAAGGATCCTTTTGTGTTCAGGTTCTGCTTAACTTGTCCAATTAAAGTCTCAGGCCTCATTTACAGAAAAAGATTTGGTCAAACCAGTTTGCTCACACAAGAATCCAGTCCAATGTAGATTTCATAAACTCAGAACTTAGTGTAGAAAAGTTCCTGCAGTACACCAGGCCAGGACCTGATTTATTCAGTTCAGCCGAAAGCAGTGCCGAGGCGCTTCTGAGAAATGTACACTTCGCTCTCTTTCCTGTGTTTTTCAATAAAACCCGACTTCTGTCCCGACCAGCGTTTACTCATCTGGAGCCAAACACTAATTAAAGCTGCACTAAGTGGAATTTTCCGCCTCGTTCATGTGTGTTAAAAGTCAGTTTGTAATTCATGTCTACCGGACTGTCCCCCTGAATTTGAAACGAGAGCAGTTAGTTTTCTGAATAATTCATGAGCGTGTTTTTTAAGACATAATTTTACAATCAAGTTGAAAATAGAATCCGAGTACATTTTCATTACTGTCGCCCCTGTTCTCTTTGCTCCTCTCTCTCTCTCTCTCCACTCACTTGCCTAGCCTTTTCACCCCCTTACTCCTGACGAAGATGATGGTGATGATGGTGATGAAATAAGATGCAATACTTTCTCTAGATGTGTTTTTCTTGGGGAGGAGGCTAGCTCCTGGCTTGTTCGTGACTAATAAAACGAAACTCACATTTCAAAAACATTTATCTCATTACTAAGCAGATTTGACTTATGGAAAAGGGAAAGCAAGAGAAAGTGTCAGACGTATTTCAAAAGATTGCCTTTAATTGTTGCTGGATGTTTGCTTCTTTAGCCGGGTGCTCCAAGTGTGCATGGAAGAGACAAAAAGACCAATGTTTATTTGAACAAGAGTGGAATCCAGAAACTCTTTGAACCGATTTCATTTGAAGAAAATTGATCTTAGACGTGAGAAAAATGAAATGCCTACAGTTTAGCCCCAAACTAGAGAAACCCATCAGTCCGACCGCTGCGTCCGACGAGCTGCAGCCACAGGTTTCCCTCAAACATAAAACTCTTCAGTGTGAGTGACTTTAAATGCCCAAAGATATTCTGTGAATGGAAAACAGACATCCAAAGGACCGGACAGAAGGTCTGACCTGCTGGAAGGGGAATGTTGAACCGATCTGATACACAAAAGAGAGGCGCTTCTTTTTAAGTTTACAAAAGACGTGAACCTCGCCGGCAGGGAGGAGGCTGAGGGGGAAAAAAAACACCATAGAGACGATCCAGAAAGTACGACTGAGGAAAACAAGTCAAATTAATAGGATGGCAAAGACTTCAGGCATAGCTTGAAATAGACTTGCACTTTTAATTAACTTTTACTGTGATACTGTGCTGCTCATACCTATTCATGGGTTATGTGTTGTTGGGAAAAAGAGTTAACACCTCTTTTTTTTTTGCTTTACAGCTGTTTTTGTCTCTGGGTTCTCCATCTAGATTTAAATTAGTGTCCCTTTATTTCACTTACTTACAAACTACTTTTATGGCAGGATTTTATTTGTGTGAAAAGCCACAAGATTAATAAAAAAGATGCAATTTTTCCTCCTTAAATTAAGTCACAACAAACAATCCTCATCTCTTCAGATATATCTGGTATTCACGACTGAATCGCTCGGACCTGTCACCGCTGACAGACAAGGCAAAGGGAAATTTGTCTGAGAGTAAAATGACTTAAGCAGGAAATTACAAAAGAAAAGGTCGATCACACATTTTCATCAGTTTTATCCTGGATAAGTTTACAGATTTTACTTTGTCATTTATACAACACATCTATTCGACGTGTGTGAACTGTTTGACAAAAATATTTCTTATTTTGTGCCCGTTCTTTATTTCTTTTTCATGACAAAAAATATTTCTAAACAGGAGCAGAAGTAAATGTGCATCTTATTTTATTTTTGTATTTTTTCCAGATCATTCTGTTGTTGTTTTTTAGGCTAAAATGGCTCAAAAATCCCTGAAAAGGCCGCATGTTTAAAGACAGATATTGTAAAATTAAATATTATTTGTGACATCTATCTACTGTTCCTCTCTCCAGGTGCTTGTTAGAAAATAAAAAAGAGACAGCTCGTTATTATTTGACCAAACATGAAATGTATCCCCACATCTGATTGTGATTGTACTGTCTGCCTGGGCTGACAGAGGTCTTGCATCAGTACAAGACGTAATGTAATGTATCTTAATATGTTTTTCTTTCTCTTTTCTCCTCTCAGACAAGCACGAGACCAAACTGAAAGGACTCATTTACTTTCAGGCGATTGAAGAGGTTTATTACGATCACCTGCGCAGTGCCACAAAGGTAACGGACGCTCTTTTTTCCATTACTTACAGTTGAGAAATTCATCTAGGATTTTATAATGTTTGCAGGGATGTCGATCATTTTTAAATTTAGCAATAGTGGAATAAAATGTGAAGGGTTTGCTTCCAAAATTCTAAAAATGTCCTTACATTTACCCCTAATGAACTTTATTTCAACGTGTAATTCAAAAAAATAATTTGTATTAAAATAGTATACTCATTTTAGAAGAAAGCAGTTGGTACTTTCATTCATAATTTATGGTTACTGTGAGGAGGTTTGACTGTCTGTGAGCAGCAATTGAAACATAATTAAAATGTCCTGCTGCCAAATTGGATATCTGTGTTACATAAAAATGAAGACGTTTGCAATTGAGAGCTTTTTTTAGTTGGTAAAATCCATATTAGACTGGGTAAAATTGATTTTTCTTCTTCTTAATTTAAGATACAGGATGTTACAGACTATAAAAACACATTTAAATGTTAGTATGTGCTGGTATATACTCTGTTTGTGTCTGAGGAAAAGATGCAACAGGTGCAGCCTGCAGTCTAAAAGGTCTCCCTCTCTCCCTGTGCTCCTCCAGAGCCCCAACCCGTCTTTGACCTTCTGCGTGAAAACCCACGACCGCCTCTACTACATGGTGGCCCCGTCTCCAGAGGCCATGAGGATCTGGATGGATGTCATAGTAACGGGCGCCGAGGGCTACACACAGTTCATGAGCTGAGGGACCACTGGGTGGCAGATTTGGAGGATGACAGGGACTGAGGGAGCGACCCCAGACACCTGCGAGCCAACCTGAGCCGCAGCTGGAGCTTAAATATGAGACACACGGCCTGACGGTGTGTAACCGAGGCACATTTGAAGAGACGTATAATGTGGGGCTCTCATAAAAAGCCTGATGCCTTCGAGCAAATGAGGGTTTAGTGTTGACAAAGGTGCAATTCAAAGAGTTTGTTAAGAAGTTGTATTTATCTTTCAGCCGCTATGAGAAGGAAAACAGTTTGAGCAACCTGCCAATGGATCCACGAAAGGAGCTCTCAATTACATCAATCACATTCTGCTACCAAAATGTAATTAATTACAATATAATTTCTGATATTTCAGGAGGAACACTTAATATAAGCTCCAACAGTTTCCACCTCTGTAGCCGATGTGTGCGTGCAGTGTTATCACTCTAACGATGCCTTTCCCTCCTTTTTTGATACATTTGTACTTTTTTTTCTTCAGTTTGTAACTTTTCTCAGATGAAAGATTAATATCTTGATACTTCAAAACACTAAAAAGGAAAAATTTAATAGCAAATATTCTAAAAAAATATTCTAAAAGAGTCATATGTTACTTATTTGATTCAACATTACTTGTTGCTGCATATTTTATGTAATGTTTTGTCAGATTTCTACAATGCAAATGTTAATATCACTCTATATATTGATTTATTCAGGCATATAACTCAACATTAATCTGTCTGTACTTTACATAAATATGTCAAAGAAAACCTTCTATGAGCATTTTAACAAAATCTATAAATTATAGTCCTATAATGATGCTGTAAAACGACCGTGTACATGGAATAATAAAATTATATGGTGCATCTGTTGGTTTGTTTTGCCTGGTGAATTAGTTTGCTGCAGACAAATTGGTTAAACTGAGGACATTCAGTTACAAACTGCTTCCTGCTTCCTTAATTAGCTCCTCACGCAAACAAGTCTTTAATTACCAGCTTTCTTTAAATAATCTCATGCGCCCTAATGAGCAGCGAGCGTTCACATTTAAATGAGAGCACACAATAGGTGTTCCCTTTTGCAGCTTCTCTATTTACACAAAAACAGTCAGGTGGTTTGATTTGTTAATTGGCCTGTTAACTCGGATTGTCTACAGAAGTTGTTGCAGAAGTTTTGAAATCATAAACCATATTTGTGCAGTGTTTCTAGCAGGACGTAATTAGTTATGTGGCTCGTGCCGCACGAGGTAGGCCACATAAATATAAAAAAACATGAAGTGAAATTACATGCAAGTTAACATGTATGATTCAACATCGAGAAATTTGAGATCATGTAAGAGAAAAAAACCCCATAAACAAACTTGTATGAAAATATATTCGCACAATGTATCTCTTCTCGTGCTCTGGTGCATGTGCAGATAGATGATAATATACGACTGTGGCTGTGTGATTAATTTATTGCAGGGAATCACTGGAATATTTAACAGACGCGCAGGTAATCACGCAAACACACATTACCCCTGACAAGTACAGATTAGACTCAGCACTTGAAAGGTTAATTTTTAATTGCCCTGGTTTGAAGTGAAAAACATTTAGTGGTTCTTATTCAAATTACCAGTTCAGTACTTAAAACTCAGACACTAGAGGGGACTGCATCTGTCTGCAGCTCACTTGACAGCGTTCACACCAACTGCGTCTCTCTGACCTTGGGAGAGATTTTCACACATCGTGCCATTCAGTATCTTTGAGTCTCTGGCGCACCCGGCTGAATAATAAACAGATCTTTAAGAGGGCAGTGTGAGCTCATTACCGTGGTGATGAGCATGAGTGACACCCAGCCTTATTGTTGGTGAAATATTAATGAGCCCTGGGTGATCTCCACTCACTTTCACACGCGCAGACTGGCCTTTCCCCGAGGCCTCGGGAGCACAAATAAGATTGTCGGGCTGTGAATTAGCACGGGTCTTGCATGATTTTGTCAATATTAATGGGAGATATTAACCGTGTCTGAAAACAACCTCAAAAACTCTGATGAAACGGAGATATCTGTCGGATAAGAGGGCGAGTTTACAGCTTCACCTGTCAGAGACTTCCACACGCTTACACCCTTCACTAAAAATTTCAGCGCAGATGTTTGTGATTTACAACTTTTCATATCCACATGTGAGTTCAGAGTAATTTAGGAGATTAAAGAGAGAAATCTCCTGCCCAGCCCCAAACATGCCCACACACACACAAACACAAACACACACACTCAGACGCAGCAGATGAAAGAAGCCTTCACTAAATGCATCTGATACACCAGTGAAAGTTCCACTCTTAATGTTTACCGCTTTGAACAAATCATCTTCTCTCGCTTTGAAGGCGATGTAAAATGACACTCATGAATTCCAAATAGGGTACACAATGTACAAATCGTTAAATTACAATAAAAGAAACATGTTTTCGGATTTCATGGCAGGCACAACAATGATATCTGAAAAATATCCAGAGGGGAGAATAAGCAGAAGCACCAGCGCTGACCTAATGAGGCCAACAAAAACAGAGATAGTGAACACAACTGCACCCCAGTGTGGGATATTATTCTTTTTTATTTCCTTCACTAGCAGCCATGAAACTGAAGTACTTTCCTTTATCACTGCAGTGTGGAAACATGCAAGTATCATACTGTGCGTGTTCAGTGCTTCTATCAGCCCAAATTTTAGTTAATAAATTGTTTTTTTTAACTGTAAAAATACTAACATCTCATATAATAGAAAGTGAAGTAAAGGATTGGTTATGTGGGCTCTGTTTTTAAGTTTCCTGTCCATTACATCATCATCATTTTGGGGAACAATGTTAGGGTACCATGGCCTTGACCTTTGCCCTCAGTAAGTCTGGTGATGTAGGAATTAGATTTATAGTTGTATTAATATAAAAACATCATCTTCTTGACTAAATTGTAATGTGAAAATGTTGCACAGTAAAGCCAGCTGTTTTAAAGTGTCATTCTTAAACAGATGAATTATTAAGTTCAATATGAAATGAAGTTGAGTGACTGTTAACGGTGAGCAAGAGAAGCATATGGCATGAATGAATATCGGCTGTGTAAAGCTCAAAGGCGATAGACGCTCAGCCTCTGGGGTTTGAAAGGCTCTGCAGGGCAGCGTGATACGGCTTGAGTGCTGTGAATGACACCGAGGAACCTTTTGGGACTTGTTTGCCTAAAGAGCTAAAATTCTGAAGGACACAAGTGATGCACGAACGGTAAGTCTGAGTTAAAACCTGCGATGCTAAATTAATTATTTCGCAATCTTGGTAATTCTGCTGTTATTGTTGTTCATGACTTCATTTTTTTATACAACATTTAATCCCATTAAACAGATATCTGCATATGAATGCACAATCTGTAGGCAACAGGACAAGACTTTGGTATCGGAAACATTCTGGTTTCTGTCTGATGACTGAGTAGAATTGACCAGTGATGTTTGAGTGGGTTTTGGTTACATTCAAGTTAACAGAGCAAAAGAATCACAACGTACTGACCAAATGCAATTTCAGAAGGCAGCATCGATCATCTGACAATGCTTTAGCTTTTAATTAATTTTGATTTGGGGGAATAAATTGGCAGAAATCATATATAATATATATAAGTCTGTTTTCTTATGCATAATGACTTAAAAAAAATAACTTTCATGTTTTTGTTACCTACAATGGGCTATTTCTATACAGGAGCAGATATCCACCGAATTCGCCATGTTGCACCGCCATGTTTCTACAGTAGCCTGGAACAGACAAACCAAACACTGGCTCTAGACAGGACCATTTGCGTTTTCATATTTTCATGTCAGCCACTGGTGTATGAAGCCCCTCCGTGATGAGCTGTGTCGGAAAAACGCTCATTTGTAATGTGAAACAGCTTTATTCAGTGTCATATCTGGTTTAAATTAGCAGGTGTGTTTACTTTGCAGGAGAAGAGACCTCTGAATAATTCGGCTCACGGTAAAAAACTCCTTAAAGTCTGTATCTTCAGATAAAAGAGAAAAGGGGTGAGTGAACATTAGTAGGTGCTGGGTAAGCTGGGCTGAACAGCATCGGAGAAACACTGATTGTAACATAAAACTATTTTAAATACTGGTTTAACTCACCAGGTCCATTTGTTTTGGAGAGGAGGAGATGTCTGTGGACATTTCGGCTCCCTGCAAAAACCTGCTCAACAGCTGGATCAGAAAAAGGGTGAGCACACATTATCAGAGATTATAGGTGAGCAAACACTAGCAGGTGCTGGGCTATTTGAAATGAGCCCACAGACTGTATAATGATGATGGACAACATGACAGCTTCCCCAAAAGTGAAGCCAAAACATCTCAATCTCCCCCTGGTGGCTGGCTGCATTACAGGCCATAAACCACACCCCCTTTAAATTAGCGGATGGTACATGGGCCAAACTTAAAGATCAAAATATATGTCAAATAATTTTTCCCAAAGATGTTTTCTGTCATTTTTGGTAGTTCTAGTCACGCTGATGTGCTCAAGTGGTTGTTTTTGATACGTTTGGTTTTAATTAGTTATTTGATGCTTTCAATAAAGGGGGCTTTACGTCAGGGTTGACAGCTGTGTGTGCCAGTTGTGCTCTTGATCAGTTGCGCTCTTTGGGATTGATCAGACGGGTCTATTGACAGGAACTCAAGACCATAGAGATTGGTACTGCACAGACTTTGGCTCCAAATGACATCATCAGAGCAAGATGGCAACAGCCATATCCGGAGTACTTTGGCTTCATTTTTGTGGGGGTAAGCGGAGACTCATTGTCCATCTTTCAATACTAGCTATGGACGATGCATTATTCAGTCATTTTTAAAGATTTTGATCACCTGGTCTGTTTGTTTAGGAGAAGAAGAGACCCCTGCAGATAATTCAGTTCCCAGTAAAAACCTCCTGAGCAATGAACACAGAAGGAATCCTAAACAGGAGGTCACGCTTGGCACATGGGAGAAGTTTAAGCTGGTTGTAATCTGCAATCCTCACTGCTACATGCCGCAACATCCTACACACTGCTCCTTCAAATGTATCTGCTTTCATATGCAGATATTTGTTTACAGAGATTAACCAAAATGTCCATTCGTGCCTCTTCAAGTGCTCATCGGGGTGTTGACAATGACCGGTACACGGAGGAGGAACCCCTGAAATACTAGCTGTTGCTTTGGGAGGTGTTGTCAAATGATAGCCGATGGATTCCAAGATTGTGTAACACTTAATTTCTCCATCCACAATATACGCCAGTCTATCAACCTGCTGATATTGAAGTTAACTTTTACAATACAGGGTTTAATTTGTTTCCACACCAGGTCAGTACAGGCTGAGCTTTGTGCCTTCAGGATGCCGTTAGGAATTAGAGCTGGTTAAAGGTGATCTCCTAAAAGCTGTGACATCCCGAAGGGGCACAAAACAGGCACTGTAGCCCTTAACATCAAACACCTCTAATTTACCGCGAAGTCCTTGAGGAGTAGTAAATAAACACAACCCTGCGACTAGCTGCTTCACATCTGTCAAAGCCGAATGCAAATGAAGCTAGCCAACACACCGATCATGAATGAAAATTACATTATGGTTGTCACTTTTTTTGAAACTTGATTAACTGTTTTCGTGCCAAACAAATAAAGTGATTTGTAGGCTGAACACACACAAAAACATCCACAAATCCCCCCTGAGAGGCTCCCATTCACAAGTCATAACTGAATTCCATGTTTTCATCGTATGTTCAAAGAGGGGCAAAAGTTGAGGACAATAAATTCTGAGAGAGATGATGATGAAATGATGGTGTAACCCTTACTAACGTGCCATACGTGCACTTGGCATGCAGCATCAACTTTTTTCTGACTTCTCGCCTCATACACAATATTCAGACAATGAATTTGGGCACCAGTTGATGGACAGCCTCGAACCACTGTGGGAAATGATAAGAAATATCTCAGATATATCTAAATAAGTCAAGTTTGATCCAAAGTTTTACGGCTTTCCTTTGACTCACCAGTTAAATTAAGTTGTTTCAACAACCTGGAACATGTTAATAACCCAGATTTTCCTCTGAGCCATTTGGATTTGGATTATTCACTTGGTTAAGCAGAATTAAAGGTATTTGCTGCATATTAAACACATTTGACATCTCTTTCTAAATATTGACAAAAGGAAATTATACTCAACGGTGGAGACAACAGGTAAATGCAGCAGCGCTATCATGAGCGGCACCTTGGATTTCTCTCATGATACGCAAACAGGAGGCCCTCAGTGGACCAATTAATATAGACAGAGAGAGCAGTCAGCGATTTCCTGGGAGACCCTCCAACTTCACCAGCTACTACTATCTCAATCTGGTCTCCATTACAACCACATTTATCTAGATTGCATCAGGTTGCTCTTCTACAAATCTCTCAAAGCTCCACTCATATGATAGCTACTGCACAGTGGGCATTTTGCTGAATAGCTCCTCTGTAACAGAGCTGTCCCTTTAAATGACTCAGATTAACACAGATGGACTTAAGTACATAAAAGCCGTACAAAGCACATGTTACTCAAATTCAATATAATCCATTTCTGTGGATTAACTCTATTGAAACGACATGTTCCCCTTTGTGTGCAAACAACTCCTCTGTAGCCATGCTGGATAATGTCATTATGTGCAATCAATTACAGTTTGATGTTTCCTGACTTTCACTCAATTCGCAGACACGCTGACCAGTGGATGAATCTATTAGAGGCTAGTGTCCCATCAATATGCAAATTCAGCAGAACTGGAAATAAGCCTATTGGTTTTGACAAAATGATATTGTCACAGAGATGCAACTCAGCAAATGAGACAGAGGAACGGCTGAACAAGGAGGGGTGCAGAAAAACAGAGGTGAGGTGGAAGGAAAACAGCAGGTATGGAGGAGGAGGAGAGAGAGAGAGAGAGAGAGAGAGAGAGAGAGAGAGAGAGAGAGAGAGAGATGCAAATCCCATGGCAACAGCAACCAGAAAACAAGTCTAAAATAGGGGGCAGTGTCCGCTATTACTATAGCAACAGGAGAACAGCACATTCACTCAGCTTCAGGATTTGCTGAAAGGAGAAAAACAAAGTTTTATTTCTCACATAATTGTAATTGACAGTCATTACTAGTAAATCAACTCGGTTCCACCAGCTGTGTCTCACTGAATTAGCCACAGAAACAAGGATTCTCAAAGTATATTACGATCAGAGTCAACAAGAGAGGGGGAATAATCTGTCCTCCATTATTCTCTAACTCAGTGTCATTTCATCAAACAATGTCCCAGTGAAGCTGATACTCATATGAGCTGACAGCTATGGATTAAATTAGTCACATAATTACAATAGAGTAATTGTTAAAGGATATAAAGAGACTGCAAGCCTCTGATGACAACACGGGTTCCTATTACACGGAATAGAGAAAGTAATAAATGGCATACTCTCTCATTAAGTGTGCTCAACTGTATAATCAGTCAGACAGACTTGATTAACCACAAGCTGTTTCTGTAAATGTGTAACACAAAAAGCTTTTCTCAGCTTTAAAAACTGCAGCACTGAAATCCACACCCGGTTTGTTTACCTGAAACATGTGCACAGTCTGCACTGCAGGAGGAGAAAAAAAAAAGATAACAACACAGTGATGCTTTGCCTTGCCTACCATCAGCCAATCACATTTCACATGTAGCCGGATCCAACCAATGACAGGAGGGCAGTCTGGGCACGCGCAGCCAATCGCTCTGAGCATGGACCACTGATGCAACGGAGATGCAACAGACTTCTAACTGAACAACAAAGTGCGTTGTGAATCAAATAGTCCCCCTTCAAAACAATGCCACGCCACATAGTACAGTACACTGTCTAAACTGTATGTGGTGTGTGTTTGAGACGCGTTCACGTAAATCAAGCTTATCAGCGGGAGCGGTGTACGCCGTCGAGCTCTGAAACTTAACGGTACTGCCCCTGTATTTCCCCGGTGCTCTCAACAACGACTCGTAAGAAAAACAATGACAAGGTGTAACGCGTTACATAATAATGTGATTACTTTGGGGATTATTGCTGAGATAGGAACAGTATCACGAGCCGGAACCACTTGTTAATTCAATTGAACTTCGAAATTCCGAGTGTCTTTGAATTACCCACCCCGGATAGTGAGTTAAGATGAGTTTGTCCTTTTGTTTGACTAAATTCATTCATTCAAGATTTTACAGCTAAGCTAGAGTAAATAAAAAGCTTCCCATAAACAATTAGCTACTGTACACTGAATATTTGTTGTTACATTTACCTTTCTGTTCACTTTTTACGCTTTTTTCGCCTTCCCCTTAAGGCGTGCGGTTTTTTTTAAAGCAACCGCCATTTTGTGGCTGTATTTTAACATTATTATAAGTAATTAAAACTACTCATACCATACCATATTACGTTTGAAGCGAGCATCAAGGAACGAGTAACTGTACTTTTTTTTATAACGGAGCCCGGCGGTGAGTTTGTGGGACGTCCTTCGGTGAGACGTGCGCGCGGAGGGCGGGGGCGGAGGGATCTACCCTCAGCACCACGGTTTGTTCTGGTGACGCAGTCGGTTGCTAGGTGTGAATGAACTGATGCTTCCTCACAATTAAGCAGCCCCCTCAGTTTACAGGTCGACCACAACAAAGCAACAACTCGTCCCTTTTGCGCCGTCCCGGATATTCCGAGCTCAAATATGGCTCTTTAAACTCGTTAAGTAGTTGGACCCGAAGAGAAACCGTGCTTTGCTTTAGCAACGCACCCCCAAGTGCTCTACCTTTTTTTCCGCAAGAATGGAGTAAGTGAAACTCTTTCTACTCGCTGTCAGTGTGGCTGTGTAAAGTTTGTTTTTGTGCTGTTGTATTTGGCGTATTCAGGTGTGCGTAACGTGTGGTTACAGCTGTGGAGTAGTTTGGTGTTTGGCTGTTTTTTTTATAGCTTGTACAACTTCCTCTATTTTGATATATTCATAGGAACTATTTGCTTTAATATTTAATGTTTCCTCAATGGTGTGCCTTCGAGGGTTTAGTCTGTTTGGGTTGCTTTAGCTAAAAACAGTGCGTGGCAGGGTTATTATCAGATAGCTGCCTTACTTTGTGACTATCATATTAATGTAAACATATAGTCTCAAGCCTTTTATACACTGGAGATGCAGTATCTGTATTCTGTCACTTTCAGTTGCAGGTCTTTCCAGGTTTCCATTTAGATAACCTGCCACATTAGTGTCACCTAAACTGCTTAAGTGGTCAAACAGAGGTGATTAATTTCAAAGGAACATGGGATTGGAGGCAGCTGATCTGTATAAATCCGATTTAATGATCAGGGTGTCTCTCACTGGGAGACTTACTCCAGTGCCTCTTGACAACAGTTGGGCTGTTGACAGCGTCACTGGGTCCCACGTGTTTTGAGGACGTCAAGTGCGTTTTGCTTTGAGGGAGTTCAAAGCTCAAAGGACACAGCTCTCACTTGAGTATCACTGACTGTGTCACATCTGATGGTTGGTTTTTTAAGTGGTTTATTTTTACATTTTTTGCTGTAAATGTGCTTTTTTTGGAGAGTGATTTTCCTCATCACTCAAACCCCTGTGATTCTTACATGATGACCTGCAGGTGATTTCTTCATTGTGGCCACTCCATCACCAGACTGAGTCATGTTAAGGAACTTGCTGAGGGCAGCAGGAGTGATATTCCTGATTCCCAGTCGACTGAATAAGTTGCATCTTTTTTCTTTTTTTTAATAGCAGCACTTTTCTGATCCCTGTGTCTGTTTACCCTCCAGGTTTCATTATGCTCACCCAGCCCTGCTCTCTGTGGCCCATCTGTCAGACCCTGCTTGCTCTCAGCATATGCTTGGACTTGGACTGAATCAAAGCGCCAACAGACAATATGATGGCAACATCAGCTCCTGTTTGGAAGACTCTTCGTGTCTGCCCGGCAGACCCCCTCGCTCTCTCTCACCCACAGGCTAACCACAGCCAATCACAGGGGTGCAGGGGGGAGGTGTCAGAGGAGAGTCAGCACTTAATTGGTGAGTTGCAGCGAGTACGCTTTTTTATATTTTTCCCCATTTCAGGTGGGCTCGGCACTGCAGCACATTCGTCCTTCTTGAACAGTAAGTAAAAAACTAGCTACGCCTAATATGTTGAAATGCTGCAACTATATTTTGAAAGAATCTTGCTTTGCATTTACTGTTGTCGATCAGATTATGCCTTTGGAGAACTGCTACGTGCTATGTTGGATGACTGATATTTTTCTAACATTTGCATGAACGTTGTTTTTTGGCTGTAACGTTTGCCTCCACCAAACAGCATGTAACGACTGCAATTTTTTTCTCTCCTCAATAGGTGATGGTCTCACTGACTGGATGACGGAAGAAGTGGATTTCTCCTCGTACCTCCCAAACCCTCCTTCCCCTCCCTCCTCCACCAATGCCTCCCTTCCCCCTTCACCCCTTCAGAATGATATCCAGGTGCCCTCTGACTTGGAGGTCATGACCTCTCTGCTGCAAGAGGAACTTGCCCAACTAGAGGACTACTTCCTGTCTGAACCACTGCCAGAGAAAGGGCCGAGGCTGGGAAAATGCGACAGGGGTCCACTGCCGGCGGGTCCTCAGCCGTTCAGTCAGCTGCCATATGCATCATACTCGACATCCAACCAATCGGAATCCAGCCCACTCCTTGTTACCCTGGCAACCGGAGAACTGGACCTGCTGAGTATCTGTGGTGGGCCCATTGGGCGATCCAAAATTCCAAGACACGCCCCGTACAGCTGCAGTCGCCCCAGTGGGTGTGTTAGGAAAAGAGTTCCTGATGGTGTGAGGTTCAGTGAAGGCTATGACAACAGTTTGTTGAGTTCCAAAGGAAGTAACTCAGGTAACTCGGCAGTGACCCTCGCAGGTAACTATGGCTGTGTTGAGGACGAGCAGCTGGTAGGGAAAAACTACTGTCTGGGTAGTGCAGTCGAGGTCAGAAGATGTGCCGTTCTACCAAAAGACGAGAAAAATTGCTGTTTCAGTCAAGATGTGATAGGTGGTGCGAAGGTTGTTGGTGGTGGATTTGGTTTCGGCGGATCACTTGATGTTCCGCACAAGAAAGAGGATCTGCTGATGTATAGCATGAGGGAGGTGAGCGGAGGCACCGGCAACAACGAGGTGCTGAATAGTATCAAAACTAGTGTGGAGGTGACAAAAGCCACCGTTTCTTGGAAAACAGAGAGCAGCGAAGGTTGTTATCTTCCAGCAACACCGCAGTCTGAGGCCTATCATAGCTTCTTAGGCAGCATCAACGAACAGGTGAAATCAGAGGGTCTACAGATAGCGCAACATGATTTACACTGTAACTTTCTGGAGGATCAGGGCCCAGAGTGTCTTTTAATGGCGAGGGAGAGTCTGAACTTGGAGTCTGCAGGGCACAGACAAGCATGCAGGTTGAAGGAAGACCACTGTGCTTTGAAATACGAAGAGGACCTCATTCCAGCCGAAGGCGGCGAACGCAAACAGAAGAAGAGAGATCAGAACAAAACTGCCGCTCACAGGTAAATATTAGTTTCTGCTTAATGAAATAAAACTTTCAACATGATTTCACATGTAAAGATCTGCTTATAATCTTTGTTTTGGTGACTGCAGGTATCGCCAGCGAAAAAGGGCGGAGCTAGATTCTTTGGAGGAACAGTTGCACTGCCTTGAAGGGAGAAACCGGGAGCTGCGGGACAAGGCAGAGTCGGTAGAACGTGAAATCCAGTATGTCAAAGACCTGCTGATTGAAGTTTACAAGGCCCGCAGCCAAAGGCTCAAGCAGGACACAACAGCGTAACACCAACTCCTGCAAGTACATTTAAAGAGGGCGTAACAGGGAAAAATTCGGTGTCTTTAAAGATTGTCCAGAATTGAATGTTTAATTTATTTATTTTTTTTTTCATGGCGGGCGGGGTAAATGCATGCTTTGCTAATGTGAATTATTTTTTACTGTTTAAATCAACACTCTATCCAATGCTTCCATTGCTTCCGCACTCTAATCACTTGAGCCTGCACTGTGGCATTGCAATGCTTTAAATGACAATCATTTTTAATAGATCTCGCACTGCGCAGATCTACTAATTGAAATATGGTTATTTCTGATGAAGTAATGTTATTATTTATGCAGGTTTGACATTTTTAACAGCCTTACATTGGAATTGATGTCAGCAATAGAACTTCATGTTGCTGTTTTTTCTAGTTTAAACTTTTATTTCCAATCACTGCATCACCCTTCTAACAGTTGAAGTTGTCCAATATGTTTTTGGTGTCTACATGTGAAACTGCATCTTTTCATTTTGAGCACATCGTTCAAACCAAATACTTGTCTCAAATAATTTCTCACCTCCCTTGAACAGCAAATGTGATTTCAATTGCTATGAATATTTTAAAATATTAGAATTGCGCTTGACGATGTGTTGACTTTCACGATTGCGGAAAGAGCGGCCGGTGCACAGAAGAGCAAAAAAGTTTTCGTCTTCAACCTTTGCAAAATATTTTTATCAGTTTAATATTGTTAGGTTTTTTTTGGAGAAGCATTTAATTGATTGCAGGTTTAATGCAATCCAAAATTTTCATTAGTTAAAGGGACTTGGATGTTTTAGGCATGTAATTCCTTTTTCTTTTACAGAAAGTCTACATCTACATGTTATCCTGCTTTGTTAGAAACATCACTGTGTCTGTTGTATTTACATTTGTTTCTCCCCTGATATTTGCATTATATTTAATGTAACAAATCATCTTCCAGCAGTGAATAATGTCCAAATTATAAATTCCGTGACCGAAATAGCTTCTCATTTTTACTGTTTTAAAGATGGAAACTGACATTTTATCATGTTTGTGGCAGTTTCTAAAATTTTCTTCTATTGCATATTGCAAATTATACAATCTGTTTTGCAGCTCAGGATATGCAATTAGTCCTCCAGTCCTACAAATGTAGATGATTCATGGCTGGAGGCTTCTTTTCTTCATTTCAAGATTTCACTGCTATTGACATGCAGGTTTTCCTGATGTGAGGGAAAAAAAAAAAAAAAAAAAAAAAAAGGTTTTCATTATGTACAAATATTATACCTAGTGGAGTTTTAGCAGCCTCCCTCTGCATGTTTTTCCATAAATGAAGTAGAAAATGTAGGATTTGAGAAATAAGTCGGGGTTCTTCCTCTAAAGTGCTTGTTAAGGCAATAAGTTTTCTAGGCCTCTGGCTGATCTGCACTAATTTGTAACAACTTTTGTATGTTCAGGGAGCAGAGTGTGTTAGCCTTTTCTTTGTAGAAAATTAACTGAAAAAAAAATCTCATTAGGTTATTTGTTGAGGCTTTTGCAGTGCTAGCTTTGGTGTAAGAGGATGCTGTGTAAATTATTTTCCAATCCGATTTGTTGCTGAGCAAATACTACCACTACTGTTACTGTTAAATATGCCTATACCGAGGATAGATTTTTTTCTATGCATATTTATTTTGAGACAATCTCGGATATGAGCGCTGAGTCATTGACTCATATTTATTTGTGTTCATGGAGTTTTTTTTAGAGAGAAATTCATGTCACACTGTTTGACCCTGCTGCGGTGTACTATCAACTCCGATTGTTAAAACCAAAAATATGTGACAGCACATTTTAACGCTTTTTAAATTTAATTTAATCGTATATTTCCTTTGTGTGACGTCAGCTGTTTTTTTCTTTCAAAAAAATAAAGTGTGTCATCAACTCAGTCCGCTGTGTTTTGTCGGGTTTTTTCTCCAGGTTGGGGGATTCACTGGGAATTATTTTCACTGTCATATTAATCAGAAATCAGCTGTTTAAGCTTGGAAACAAGTTGCGTGTCATTGAATGCAATACATTTCTTTTTTAAAGCAAAGTTGAGCCCTGCAGGGCCCGATGGACGCGGACGCCGCTGCTTTTTGATCCGAGCCCGCGGCCCATTCACAGGCTGCACTTCACACACACTGAGAGGAATTAACGCTTTTAATATTGTCATTATTGGGCAGATCTTGCAAAGTCGATATCACGCTGCAAAATTAGCAATTTTAAAAGAGATGAACAAATAATTTAACGTCAAATAACCCTCTGGAAATTGATTGAAGCTTTCAAAAATGCTGCTCGCGGTGGCCCGACTGTCCAATAAATCAAGCCGATTTTAATTAAATATCCCAAAATTTCAATTTTTGAAGCAAAGGGCGTTAAAATCCGTGCATCAGAGTTATTTCAGGTCAGAAAACAGGACTCCTAAATATCAATAACGTGCGCTACAGCTGAACACAACTAACCTGCGCTGCTGTCATAGCATGGAAACACTTCTAATGCAGAAGTTTATTACACCACATATTCGTCATTCCTCTTTATTATTGTGGAGAGCAAAGAATAAAAATAATCTCTTCTAATACAAAAGAAAATCTGCCGTCAATATCTTTGAGCCACAAAGTTATTTCTCAATGAAATTTGAACAACCTGTCATTAAATGAAACATCAGATAACAGTAACAAGTTTATTATAACACAGCCACAGTTTCAGTTAACCCAACAAAGATCTCCATTTAAAAAGGCAACTTTTAATTTGCACCGTTTTGATTCTATGTATTAAGTTCACTTTTATATAAAAAAAACTTACAAAATTAATACAAGGGATTGCTGTCTGTAGTCCTCTACCACACTGCTTAACACTGGAGGAAGACGTAAAGAAAAGAGGGAGAAGAGGTATTTACACATGGTGTTTAAACCTGTTATTCCCAGTGAAGTGGACTCACTCACAGCTGTCCGATGAGCTGGTGATAGTCACACTGTGGAGGTGCGTGTTGTGATGCCTGGAGAAGTTTCTTACTGGCATCAAGGGACCTCAGGACCTACAAATCAATGCAGAAGTAAGTGACCAACTTTAAAATGTGTGTGTTTAAAGTGCTGACACATGCACAGATGTATGACTGAGGAAAATATCTGATAAACCCTTCAACGACTGTGCAGTGAACTATGACCAGTAACGCCTTTATATAAAGGAATGAATAAGCTCAAGGCAATATTACAAATAAAGGAAAGCCTTAAAGGCATTAAAGGGAAACACTGAATTGTTTTCTTCCATAAAGAAACTCTTGTAATTACATTTAAAAACAGTGTTCCTCTATTTGAATTCTGAAAACTGACAGACTTTTTGTAATGTCAATCAATCAATCAATCAATCAATTTTATTTATAAAGCCCACATCAAAGTCGACATCTGCTGTCCTGTAACCTCCTCATTTATTACCTGACGTATTGCGTCCTGCTCGCTGTACAGGCACAGGGTTGCTATGGCAGCTTGTCTCACTGCATTATGGGAATCCGTGCATGCCGCTCTCAGAAGTAAGCTGGACACGTCCTCTTCCAACAACAAGGATAAAGCTCCATCAACCTTTACCAGGTTTCCCAGGGCTGCGCAACAGTGACGACGTGTGAGGGCATCAGGGTCAGTGATCAGAGGCGCCAGCATGGCCGCCGTCCTCCTGGCTTCCTCTAACCACCTGCGCCCCTCCTCATCGTCCACTCCCTGTTCTACTATAGTAGACAAATCTCCTGCTGCCACATTGTGTGAACACTTGTGTTTATTTTGTTGCTTCCCTTTGCCCCACCCTGACATGTCACTGCCCTTTCCATTGGACCTACCCATTTTAAACCCTGCCCCTGCCGCAATATATCCCAACCAGTTCCCGACTGCCCTGCAAGCCATCCGCCGGACAGGCGTGCAGGAGTCATGGAGACAGTTTATCATGCTTTTGAAAATGTCAGGTTGCAGGGTGTGCAGCGTGGGAGGCCTGAATGGATCCAAATTTCCTAAAAGTCTGCATGTGGCAGCCCTGATCTGGTCATAAGAGTGAGCCAGCGCCTGCTGCAGCACTGAGGCTTTCAGGTGAAGCTGAGAGCGGGCAGGCCAGGGGGAACAACGAGCTACTTGGGACAGCAGAGTTAACAGCTCCACAGCAGAGTCCCACAGCACATCCAGCTGCAGCAAGTCAGAGAGGAGTGAGCTGGCAGTTCTGCTCAGCGGAGTCTGGTGTTTGGAGGCAGTGAGCCTGCTGTCCCCGGCTGGCGCAAAAAAACCACAAGCAGCTTTTCCGAGGCGGGAAACAGAACGCTCGGGGTCACAGAGGAGTAAACGGCTCAGCAGGGAGAGAGGCAGCTCTAACAGCGGAGGAGGAAGAGTTTGAATTACCTGCCAAAGCACAAAAAACAAAATCATCCAGACAACTCGTCACAGATCAAACAGCCGACAACAAACAAGACAAAAGTTCAGAGGCATTAAGATGTACAGTGGTGTGTGGCTGATGAGCGCCTTTTGCAAGAGTTATCCTCTGTTGCATCAGAGAATTATGTTTGTTAGCGAGGTCTTTATCGGAGCACGGGAAGGCCCTCACCTGCAGGAGGCACACAACAATACCACAACTGTCATACAGCTGTAAAATTGCAGACATGGTGTGTGAAGGCAGGTCCAGAGCGAATGGAAAGCACAACAAGTGGCAGCTCAACACGGACAGGCTGTTGTGACTCAGATCCAGCTCATGTGTCCCTGGACTGCCCTCAGCAAACAAATGAAGACTGTGGGGGTATAAAGATGCTATTGTTAGCTCCAGGCGTTGCAGCTGTGCTGCTCTAAGATTGGTGGTACAAATGAAACTGTAAGTTAAGAAATCTTAACACCAACCTGTCAGTGCCCAGCAGCCGGCCAAGGGTGTATACACATTTTGATTCGTGGTCAGAAAACAGAGGAATGCATGAGTATGGGTCCTTCGTGAAGACAAACAGCGCAGTAGACAGAAAGGAATGCAGCCCTGAGAAAATAAGTAAGACCACTGTAAATGTTTTTAATATTAATATAGGGCCTCATGTGACACGTATATTTACCATTTGCCGAACAGAAGTCTGCGTCTGGTGATGTCCTTGTTAGTGAAGTGCCTATTTTTTTCCATAGATCCAAAAACATTGCTGAATCTAAACATGAAGATCCTGAGCCATGTTCAAGCTGTTAAACGAGACAAACAGGCAGAGCTCAGAGGAAGAAATTGCAGGTCTATCTCTGGTATCCACTCAGTCAATGTTTTTTTAATCACATTGTGGTTATGGTCTGACCTCAGAGAGTGTGTGTAGGAGTAAAGACAGGAGGCCATCACAGAGTCCCCAGCCAGGAGGAAGAGAAAGCTGGGGCTGATGAGGAACAGGAGAAAATGGTGGATCACTTTAAACTTGCAGAAAACATACTCATATTTGGGCAAAATTGCTTCTCACAGATTCAGTACCTCATACGAGTCCAAAAGCAGGTTTTTCAGCGCGGACGTTAGATTGTCTGCATCAACTTCGACATAAACACCGTGTTGTGTCAATAGAGACAAAACAGAGGCGGCTAGAGGCTGAAGAAGAGATCACAAAATCAACTGTGTCACACAACTGCCAAATATTGATTTAAAACTAATTTCCAGTCACTCTGTATACCATAAAACTTCAGTTAACAGCCCAGTCCCAATTAAAGGCCCAGTCCCTTTTACTAGCCCAATGTGGCTACACATTTTAACAAATAAAGGCCTGTCTAATTAGAAGCCTGGTCTGGTTGCCAAGCAGTTCATTTTTTTTTAGAAATTTAGATGTATGAAACAGGTTGTTGGCTATCCACTTGAGCTATATATATGTTGAAACTTTGGTCAACATGGAGATGCTTCACATCGTTAGCTATTGTAATTCATTCAGATTTACCACCATGAAGAAAGAACAGGTGGTGACTCTGTACCTCTGAAGCTTTCATAAAGTCAGAAAATGTATCCATTTCTTGATTACCCTGTAAGTTAATCATATTCCCTTAGTTCATAAGGGTCCACCAATCAAAGGAATCAAAATGTTTTTTTGTAAAAATCACTCCAAGTTATGAGTATTGTTTTAACAGGGTAAAGTTGCGTTTTGTCGGTATGCTGGGTGCCGTAATCCTCAGGTGCTGTAAAGCAAATGTCCTATCTCTCTTTCTCTGAAGCCCTGTCTGACAGAGCTAGATCAAATGAATGATTCATAATTGATAGGTTATTCAAACCCTAATTTTTATGCAAGTAATAGTTATACTGGTTAAAGTAAACAATTCAATCATGTTTCCCATTTTTGGTAAGACACAGCTTTGTATAAAAAGGAAAGGCCTGCGTCAAATATAGGCCTACTGAGTTCAGTGATTTAAGCAAATAATAGCCTGGGCTGCTAATAGAAATTTTACGGTACACACATACTAACTGCAGTGAGAACTTACTGCCAAAGGAATGAGGTCTGGTTGATTGAGAATTGTGATGAAGGGTTTGGTGAACTCTTCCAGTCTACTGTGAGAGAACAGATGATGAGCTGCACTGACTGACACTCAATCGTACACAGACATCATTTAACAAATCAACAACATCAGCTTCAGTGAAGAAGAGGAATAATCAAACCTGTGCTCTTCTTCCACAGAGTCAGGGTGTTTCTCCCAGTAGATCATAAGCACAACAATCATTTCTCCAAGTGCTGGGACACTCCATGGCTGCTGAGCAACGGAAAAATATAAAAAGGTCAGGAATACTGTTTCAGGAAGAATGTAATATTAATTATGATTCCTGATTATTAACCTTGATGAAATTTGAGTTTTCTACAGCATCATTGACCAGGTTGAAGAGGACATGGGGTAGTCCGAGTTCCTGACCAATGTGGTACAACTTCTTGAGGTCAGACGTCAGAATAAGGTTGCGTAAGACCTTCAGTGGTAGTTGAATCCGCCATGATTCTTTAACAGCGCCACCTGATGACTGAACGAAGAAATTAAAAACCTAAATACAAAATTGTTTCAAGGAATAATTGGTTTATGCTTTGTTGAATAATGTATTACCTGAGCTTTAAATGCCTGGATCATGGATTTTAGTTTAAGTATAATGGCACTGTGGTTTAATAGTTCTCTCTGCTGTCTGCTTGGATCTGATTCTTGGACCAGTTTCTCCCAATAGTGCTCACTGTCAACATCCTGAAAGAACAAGAAATGATTGATACTCTTGGGCACATTTTCCTGTAAGACAGCAGACAGGTTCTTTATCACCAGAGCACATTTGCGACTGGAAGAGAGTACACAATCTGTATAATGGAACAAGACACAATTTCTAAATGGAGAGTGTCTTTTAATCAGTTGGCACTGACCTGCCTCTGCAGTGCGGTCTGACTGTCCTCATTGCATCTCTGCTCTAGTCGCGGCCCGACCTCTACGGAGGGGAACTCCTGTTCATAGTCCCTGCTGATCTGTCCCCTGCAGAGGAAATGCCCATAACAATGAACACACACCTCGATCTGTTTTGCTAACATATTGCATCTTTATTCTGAGCTTCTATAAACACCTGTGTTTTGATCTCACGCTGCCTTGGTTCTTAGGGTTGGGGCTTTGATTGACAGCTGTCATGATCGAGTGGCCTGAGGTAACAGAGACATCACCGGAGCGAGGCTTGGCTCTCGGGGATGGTGCTACCATTGCAGAGTTGGCCCTTTCATTTCCCACTCCATCCTTCTTTTTCTGTTAAAGCACACAGAGCAGCTGAAAGCTCCTCCGTGGATTTCCATGTGACTGAGTTAAGAATGAAAATTCAATTTGCGACTCACTTTCACACTGTCACTGCTCACTGGTTTCCCTCTGTTCATCTGTTCTATGGCCTTTCGCAACAATCTGCTCCCTCCAGGAGTCGGCGCCGACTTTGCCGCCACTTGCTGAAGTTTCAGTGCCATCATGTCCGGGCTGGGTGAGACTGTCAGAGGGCTGAAAAGGCCTGTGTCTGACAGCACTGGGCCAACACACCGACATTGGAATAAAACAGTTAGAATCAGACATATTAGGGAATAATCTAAAAAATCAGACCAGTGTTGTGCATGTTTGGAAATGTTTATGCATCACCTAAAACACCATCAGCAACAAAGGGATGATGCAGGAGGTCTGGCCATGACAATCGCTTCTGAGGGTCTTTGGTCAGCAAACCTTTCAGGAAACTCTTCAAGGGAAATATGGTAAGTGTTGTGATTAAGGCAATATATTCTGTGTGTCATACATGTCTTATCTCCCCTTTAGCAGTGCAATTTATTTTCTGTAGCTGACAGTGACACATCGCTGACAAAAAAAAGGAAACAAAAAATATACTTGACGACTTTTAAGACACAAGGGGAGAGGAAAACTGCAAACTATTTTAGAAATTTGTTTGTGGGTTCTAGTCATAATTATCCGCACTGGGCTTGGGGTGGTACTTGTCTTGTCTGTCTGAGAATTTGAAGGCTTTATGTCTCCACTGTTCAATCACATCTTAACAGAGACTGTAGCTGTACTGTACCGTGCAGACGTCGCTCATAGTGTCTGGCCATTTGACTTGGTCTTTCACTATAAGCTGCACCAGGTGGAAGATGGAGTTAGTGTAGAACGGAGGCGCCCCCGTGTGGAGCTCATAAAGGATGCAGCCCAGAGACCAGAGATCAGCAGTGTGGTCGTACGGTTTCTCCTCCACCAGCTCAGGGGACATGTACAGTGGTGTTCCCTTGATAGAAGTCAGCACCAAGGTGGAGACGCTCATGGCCCTGGCAAACCTGCAGGAGGATTGCATCACATGTAGTTTATCTTTGTGGACATGAACAACACAGCTGCGTTCTCTTTATAATAACCAACATCTACCTACCCAAAGTCACAGAGCTTCACCACACCACTTTTCCCAAGCAGAATATTTTGTGGTTTCATGTCACGATGAAGGATGCGATGGGAGTGCAAGTAATACAGAGCAGAGACCAGCTGGCAGGCGATCTCACGGACCTCGGAAGAAGAAAAGAATTGAGCACATGTTGATTATGAGAAACCATGATAAATATAATGTCTGGTATAACTCTGTGTGCTGAAGATAAATACCTGGCTTTCTGGTAAGTGCCCATCGTCCTCAAGAATCTGGAACAACTGACCCTCTGCGTACTCAGTTACAACCACAACCTGTTACAAACACATAAGGGACCACGGTCAAGAGATAATGAACTCAGATGTAGATCAAATACAGCATTTTGTGAAGAGGCATTCTGTGCTCCTGGTAGAGGCAAGTCCCAACCAATATTGTCCGCCAGAATTGTCCCTACCAATAATTGAGCAAACTTGTTCGTATTATCCTCATACTAATAAATCTGTACACAAAAATACAGGACAAATCACCTCTCATATTGATTCAGTATGGGACAGTGCTTTTTATTTTTCAATATAGGACAGTCCCGTAATATGCCTGATCAAGACTGTTTTCCGTTAGTTTCAGTACTCCACCTCCAATGAAGAGCTGCACACTGCTGCTTAAATTCTGCCTCATCCAGAGAGAGTACCAAACAGGGCTCTGTGTCTGTCTAACTGCTACCAAAAAACCTACCATTTCAGCAGAGCACTAACGTAATGCATAGCAGACTACAGGGCAGGGAGGTTTGTTTTTTTAAACATAATGAGTGTATTCTCATTAAATTATGAAGAAGAACATATATTTATCAATCCCCAAGGGGAATTCAATATTTTCACTCTGTTGTCATTCACACACAGGCCCGAAATTCACACATGCACAAACAGGACCTATACATGCATTTAATGGAGAGATGTCAGAGCAAGGGGGCTGCCTTGGACAGGCTCTCAGAGGCAGAGCAGGTTGTCCACCAATCTAAAGATCAGCAGTTCGATCCCTGGCTCCTCCAGTCTGCATGTCGAAGTATCCTTGAGCAAGATACTGAACCCCAAATTGCTCTCGATGGCTGTTCCACCGGTGTGTGAGTTTGTTAAAATTGAGTAGCGGTGGCACCTTGTATGGTAGTCTCGGCCACCAGTGTATGAATGAGTGAATGTGACTCATAGTGTAAAAAGCGCTTTGAGTGGTCAGATGACTAGAAAGGTACTATACAAATGCAGGCCCATTTACCATGTTTTGAATGAAAGTTTTAAACATGAGCTGAAGTCTAAAATACATATGATGACTGAGCAAAATACACAAAGGAGGACTAAAGAGTAGATCATGCCAACATGTGTGCTGACTCAGCAGAGATAACTGTAAATGATAAAAGCTGATGTACAGGAGAATAAATAGGCTATTAGATAGATAGATAGATAGATAGATAGATAGATAGATAACACTATTGTCCACTTCGGTGAAAATTTGTCTTTGGCTTCTCTCAAAAAACGTCAAAGGTACATACAGACACATAACACAATACACCATTAAAAACCTACAGTTTTACAATATCTATATGATACAATAGTGCAAATAGGCAGGTAGGAGCAATAAGTTATATAAATAGCAAAAGAGAGCACATCTTACAAAGTAGTAGTGTGTTCACTGCCTGTATGACATAAGGACTAAAGGACAGCAATGCAGAATGCCTGACACCAGTATTGCATTGTGTTCCATTAAAAATCGTCACCTTAAGCCTGAATTTTGTGTTTTTCCTGACATAAATAAAGTCATTTCCACCACAAATTAGTGCAGAAGACATCACTTAAATGCAGCAAATTCAGTGCATGTATAAATGTCCTCACCAGTGTTGAAATGAAACCTTCGCCCTTGCTTCTGTGTGTTTTAACAGCGATCATATTAAACATACCTCAGTTTCAGTCTCAAAGCTATCAAAGAGTTGGACAATATTTGGATGTTGAAGATCTCTCATGATCTCTATCTCCCTCTTCAGACTCCTCAGCTCCTTCTCAGATCGACCCACCTTTGGCATGAACTTCAGAGCCACCACCTGATGGACACAGACACACAGAGGGTGACACGGTGTGGCTAAACAAACTTACCACACACAACTACACAAAAGACACCTACCTGTCCAGTAAATCTTTTCCTTCCCTTGTATACTCGACCAAACGAACCTTCTCCCACCAGCTCCAAAACGTGATACGAGTTCATGTCGGAAGGAGGCTACCGTTATAACGGACACAAACCGAACATCGTTAAGTTAGATAAGCGGTTGTTTCACTCTTTGTAAGCAAACACAGGATACGTGTATACTTGTAGTCAAATCTTTAAACTTTACAAGTCACTAGTTGTAGCTAGCAGCCTTAAGAAGATGCTAATACGAACTTTAGGCACAGCTTACTGTTGTGTGCTTCTACTTTTTAGATAAGACGACAACAAAAATATTAACGCTCGAGCGCGAGTCTAACTGCCGTTTCACAAAAGTTACAAAAGATAGAGTAAAAGTTTGACTTGTCACACAAATATATTCAGAATTTGTATGATATAACAAAATGTATCTTGTTCTTTGAAACGAGTCGTGTTTTTTTTAAGCAATTCTTTCCATTAATGCGAAAGTCCAAACTGGCATTTCTGTGGACAACACGAAACAAGGGGTCCTTAGCGTAGCAACCACTGTCGCGTGCCTGACAACGGGCTGAGAGCGGACAACAGAACAGGGGCGAGCTGGAGGAGTGACGTCATCTGAGGAGCCAAGGAGGGATTCTGTCATTGTAAAACACAAAGTAATAGCCTATACTTGTTTGTGTGGTGTCAAAAATATGAGCAGTTGTTACTAATTAGTAGAGTAGCCTAGAAACAATACTTGTAATAATTTAGAGAATTTAAGGGACTTGTAGGCCTACTTGAGTATTTCCATTTTATGCTACTTTATACTAATATACTTACACTACTTTGCATCTCAGTGGGAATTATTATACTTTTTACTCCACTGCATTTATTTGCGTGCTTTGGTTACTTTGAAAAGTCAGCTTAAAAATACTAAATATAATCAACTGTACATATTAAGCAATGTCATCTTTCAGTTGAAATGCTCCCTTCAGAAAACTTGCCTGATATCACGACAGCTACTTGCTTATTTGATATTATTTGCATAAAGAAGTTATAAAAACACAGCACATTTTGTTAGTGAAACTGTGCTGTTGCTATACGTTACTTCGTTTCTTTAGATGACACTTTTGTGATCAGTTAGTTGTTACGTTACCCTCTACTAAAGGTTGCCTCGTGTAAGCTATGCATAAACTCCAGCGAGTTTAGTTGACAATGCTGCACTGGTTGGTAAAAGGATGTTTATATCTCATCACTAGCAAATATTTGTGCTGGTTTTTACAGCTATGCACTCTATTTCAGTAAATGTTTATATCCTGTGCTTCAGTTTACTCCTTAATTACCCACCTAAAGAGCCCATACACAGCTGGTTGACAGTAATAAGTGGTCTTTTTAAACCAGTGTTTTAAACAAATCTTTCAGGACACACTGGTCAAATGGCCTTCTATTAGCCCACAGATCACAAGAGACAGAATGACTGTATTATGTAAGAAAACACAGGGAAGAAGTGTCTATTGTTGTCTATAGCATTTTATTAAAACTACAGTTTATGTCAGTGGGGAAATCAATCAACTAATAAATGGTGATGTATTATATATTATTATACATTAAACCACTCAGTAGTATATACAGTATATGTATAAAGCCTTTCACATTACTGGGGTGCTCTCTCTCTTGCACACACATATGATCACACAAAGTGCACTGCTTAAATGACAGAGAGGACCCAAAACATTCATTTTTAAACAACAATATCTCACTTTTAATGCAGGAACAGAAAGATGAAATATTAAATTGGGGACTTTTTGTTTTCTATTAGGCCTATTCTTATTTTTGAAATAATACATATAGCCTATATATCTGGATCCAGGGATACTGACAAAACATTCAGGGCTAAAGCTTCGAACGCTCAGGCCTAACAATGCCACTGGTTATCAACGTATCAGTGTCAATGTAACATTAAAGTTAAACTCATTATGCAGAATGGTCCTATTAAGAATGTTATATCATTATTGTCATCATTAGTAGAAGTAGTAGTCGTAGTAGTGGTAGGCTACTATTTGGCTATTATTACTATTATTAGATGCATTAGATGAGACTTACAGGAAAAAGTCACATATCACAGCAGAAACAGGTCAAAGAGGTAGGGAACAGATTAATAATGCTGCTTAACATGCAGGTTGCATTTTACAGTTGGTAGATAGATATAGTAGTCTTTAACAAATCAATATATTTTGAAAGGCTGATTTAATCTATTAAGTATTCAGTCACCACAGCTAAATGGTCAACATGTCTCTCTGAAATGTAGTGGAGTAAAAATACAAACTTCCATTATCAGTCCTTCAGAAGTGTACCAAAGTACAGTAGCCAACTTAAATAAATATGCATAGGTACTTTCCACCACTGCTCTGCACTTGTGTCATTGTATTACAGGATAAATCTGACAATAATAATCAGACTACTCTTAGTCTTGAAATCGAAAGATCCCAGTTCATTGGTTGTCCACCAGATGTCGCATGCGAGTTACGCAGAGAAACAGATGTGACCGTGACATGAAAGCTGATAAGGAATCACAGCAGCCCAATATTCCTCTGAAGGATTTCAGCTGCTATTTTAAAGAGACTTGTGTCGTGTTCAAAGTATTTTTAAAATCTCTGTAATATATCTGCAGCTCACTGATGTTACATTTAAGATACTATATACATTATTAAAGCATCATTCTTAGTTGTGCATTAAAAGGAGATATTTCTGCTGATGTAGCGCTCTGCTCTTTATGCGAGATGTTAAGTGCTGTTACTGATTACATCTCCGCAATGTTGCCAAAAGTCTCAAGTGAATAATGGACTGATGTAGCTGTGCAGATAATGTGGAGTCAGGCAGGGTCTGAGCGCACAAAGCCCTGGAAGAAGGAGCTCTGATAACTCATCACAGTGTGTGTTGGGACATGATGATAGGCCTGCTGTTTGCTGGGTTTCAAGTGGCCGCAGAAAAAGTCTCGAGCTGAGACGCGCATCCAATGAGCGCCTCCAAAGACTGCCCCCCTCCAAAAGAGAGATTGAGTTTCCATATTTTTTACACATGACGAAAATGCATAAAGTCCACAGAAGGCAGCAGTCGACTCAGCACACACAGGTGGAGAATGGGAATGGGTCATGACCAGGAGGCGTTTGCACTGAGTGGACTCGTACGACCTGCATTGTTTTAGAATCGTGCGCACTGGATTATGCTCTTCATCCTGATCTGTGGCTCTCACCGCTTCCACTGAGCTTGCAGATTCATTATCGTTTTGTTTTCTCTGATGGTCATTGCATTCTTTATTGAATGCAAACATCGTCATGTTTATCAGAACAACTTTTCTCCTCTGCTTTGTGGTCTCGCTCTCAAAACTTGTTCGGTGCATGGAAAGTGAACTCTGCTTCCCTATTAGATTGGATAACCATGACAGGAGGGATTTTGACAACGACGTGGATATCCTTAATGAAAAAAGTGTCCTAAAAATAAGAGCTTTTCAGCAGGAATTAGTGATCGATTTACACCAGGACTCTAATTTCATAGCCCCTTCCATTTCTAACCAAGACGCATTGTGGCTCTCCAACGCCGATGTTACCACTGACCTGAGCCGGTGTTTTTACTCCGGATATGTGAATGCTGACCCACATTCTTACGCTGCTTTGAGCCTCTGTAAGGGTTTACAAGGTGCATTTGGCTTCCACGGCTGGGAATATTTCATCAGCCCGGTGCAAAATGACACCACAAGCGCGGAAGGCGCGCACATCATCCGGCGCAGAACCAGCAACAACCTGAAGCTTAATTCAACCTCTAGGTGCGCAGTGGACAGCGACATAAGTCTCCAGGTTGCGCAATTGTTGGAGAAATACAAGCGACTGCAAGATTACAGCAATGTGACCGAAACGATGCTGAGGAGGATGGGGAGATCCAAAAGGTTCGCTTCAATCCCCCGGTTCGTGGAGACGCTCGTGGTGGCGGACGAGTCCATGGCGAAGTTCCATGGAGATGACCTAAAACACTACCTCTTGACATTGATGTCAGTGGCAGCGAGGCTCTACAGACACCCCAGTATTCTCAACTCCATCAACATCTTAGTTGTGAAGATCGTGATTATATACGAGGAGGACAAAGGACCCAAAGTGTCCGGGAACGCAGCCATGACGCTGCGAAACTTTTGCACTTGGCAAAAAAAGATGAACAAAAACAACGACAAGCATCCAGACTACTGGGACACAGCAATCCTCTTCACTCGACAGGTAAAAATGCTTTATTGGGGTTCACGCTGCAGCCGGGGTAAAGGTAACACAAGAGAATGTGGTATTTTAATATGCGTAATTACGCACAGAAATGCGTAAATCTGATGCTTTTTCTCAGCAAATACTTTTTTTCACCTTCGTATTTTTTTTTCTGAAATAATGAGGTGACAGTAATAACAAAAAAGTTAACAGCGCCTTCTGGATGTAAGGCATGTTTATGTTAGATAAGATCTGAACTTAGTTCAACAATGCTGTAGGCTTTACATGTCAGGCTTCCCCCAAACCACTCCTGCTGTGTCAGATAATTGGTTTGCACTCACAGCACACTCTCCACCTCTGGTGAACTCAGGCAGCAGGCACTCAGCGAGTATCCAACCCACCAATACCATCACAGCTTTGACACTGACGTTGGGTCACTAAGGAAATTATTTGAGCTGAACAGAGCAAAGTCTTGATTGCTCTTCATGGATCCTTAGAGGATAGTTTTATAGACTTGGAACCCACCTCCCAGTTCTCTCCCTGCACTCCCAAATATTTGGCAGATGACTCTGGGTCAGAGATGAAGTCATTGCTCACATTCATTGGTCAGTGTGTAACCCACTGATCTGTGATGAACTGTCTGCCTTGTGGATTCAGACCACTTTGATTTCATTTTTGAAGACTTGGAATAAAGGTGTCAAATACATGTTTAATTACTGAGGATGATTATGATTGGATATTGTTCAGTCTGCAGTTAAACAGTCACCTGCAGATGCAATTACAGTCTCAAAGCCGCCACCACCAGAATTAAAGAGTCAAAGGTCCCTAACACAACACGAGATCACATCAGCCCTCAAACAAACGCTTGTTTTAACTGTAACATTGCCAAATTTAAGTGCCACCAGGGATGCATTAGTAGGAAGTGTCTCGTTTCTCTCAGCCGTTCCCATTCCTCCTCCAGCTGTGGGTTTTCCAGCCCTGCCCACCACCTTGCCTGCTCCTCATTAAAAAAGCCCTGAAGGGAGTGATGTAGGAGGGGGGAGGTTCCTATGTGCAAGTCGGAGATGTCACATCCCTCAATGTTTCTGCCCCACCTGCTCGACCCACGTCTGGAACAAGCTGCTTCAGAGAGGCAGCCCTGCACAGCTGCAGTCAGCCTGTTGCATCTTTACAACGCATTCTTCACCCTGTCACACACTTCCTCTCCCATGCAATGTTTTTGTGCAAGGCTCCAATATACATACAGTATGGTTTTCCTGTCTAAGCCATGACAGCTCAAAGATGGGCTGTATTTTCCATAAAAGTATTTCAGCCACAGAGTCTAGGGTGTTACCAGGTTTTGGGATCATGAGCTCCACGTGCAGAGTTGACGTTATAAACTCTGTGGCCAGTTTAGATGACCCTGTTCAACTGCGCTGGACCTGCCTACAGACACTGAGTCATGTGGCTGAAATCTATGATATAAAGCAGAAAGACAGGCGTCAACGGATTCAGTCATTGTTTTGGATTGGATGAATGACCTACACTGTAACAAGTAATGTATTTCTAAGGAAGATGCATTTGCCAGGATTGGCTGAACAAAAAAATGGCCGTAACCCATATGTGTGAGAAATACGTTCCTGCCGGTGGAATTTCTTGCCTAAACTGTGAAAGCAAAACTGAATGGAAAAACTGGGAGTATAAATGCACAGCTCACACCTCATTTATCACCATCCATCAAGCCAAGCTTCTGTCTAGGTACAACAGTAGGGATTTAAAGCACATATGCCTGGGCTGACATTTTACTTTCTATGCAACAAGCAAAGACATTCCAGCTTTTTATATGAGTTAATATCATATTCAGTCTATCAGAACAAACTCTCCTTTGTAAACAAAGTTTGGGCTTGCCAACATCATGTGCAAAAGATCCAGGATCTGAAAACTTCAAGGACAAAGTGCTTCAGTTTAATTTCCAAGAGCACTAACGAGTGGTGATCCTAGACTCTGGAGGGGCCCTGGGCAAAAAAACCCCCACTGAGGTACCAAAACATCCCCAGTGTTTTTATTTCTTCCTCTTTGTGTTTTGTCTTTCATTTCTGGTGATCAGAGGGGTTTTATTGTGCTGACGGTTCCTCCTAATATATGTATGACTGTTAAAGCTAGCTAGCTGACAGTCCTAGCTAACGGTATCCCGCTGATAACGGCAGCTAGAAGTGGCCCCACTTTGAGGGTTTTTTGGGTTAGTGGTGGTGCACGTATTGCCTTCAGGGTTGGTTTAAGTTGTCATTGCAAAATTTGCCAATATGAGTTGCCATTGAGGGCCCCTTTTCCAAATTTTTTCGGGGGCCCCAAGCATTTGCCTGGTTTGCCTCTTCTGGTGGAGCGCCCTGATTATATGTAAAGCCGACAGGTTTTGTTGGTTAAAATCTGATTGACATGCAATCCTCACAGAGCGGTTCATACGACATCCTGCAAATTAGCGCCAACAAATGACATTACGTCCTTAACGTACAGTTATGTAATAAACATAGAGTTACAGAGGTTAGGTTTAGGAAAAGAAACATGGTGAGGACGTACCTTAAAGTGACTCAGAAAGTCAGGAATGCTGCATTTTTGTGACCCATCTACAACCCCAACAGCTCAGGACTGCTTCCTTGTTTACTCCTGTCAGCGCTCTAGTCACGTGTTCGCAGCCTTTCAAAATACATGGGATATGTACGAATTTGGGTGCATTACTTCTTGTAGGAAAAAGTTTATGAGAACAGCCTGATTTTAAACAAACATTTTGCCATTCAGGCTTGTAGGGTGCATGAAGAAAATTCACCTCTCCAAGACTAAGGGTAGTTATTTATAATATTTCACACTATAGCTTCAGATATTAAATAAGGTGTCTGCACACATGCCTACTGATAATAGAGCATTCTGTTGAGCAAATCAGCAAAGGTCAAAAAGTCAGACAACAGCCCATCTTCTGTTGATTCATGACTTGGTGACTTGAAATTAGTCACTTAAGTCGGCGGTGTTGTTTCGGTTCACCAGGGCTTTCCGTGGGCATTCAAGGCACGTCCATTGTCTGCTGTTTACCAGCCCACAGTGTAATTTGTAGGTTTTATGAAGACCAACTCAGTGTTGTCCAGAGGCAACTGCAGTTGTCTTTAAACTCTATAGCCAGCATGATTGTTGCGTAAAGAATGTTGCAAGTTTACTCAGTTCATTAAGTCACACAGAAAGTTTATTGTATGTGAACAAAAGACTCCAAACGACTAAATCTTACTGTAATTCTGATGTATTTATGTTTCCTCTGGGAGAGATAGGGGTGGTAGTACTTTAACTCATAGCATGTTTGCTTTACATGATAGATAATGGGGTTGAGAAGGAAAAAGAGTATGCCCAAATATGTCCGGATGTCATAAACCCACGCTGCTGTATCAGACCTGTTTTTCCACTTCTCATAGACCTTAGTTTAAGAGTTCTAACGGAAACTCAGAGCAACATGACAGTAACAAGAATCGCACCCAAAACACAAACCATAATAGGCCAGATGGTAGTTAAGTGCATTAAAATCTGTACACAAAATAAAATGGAAATATTTCGTCGCTGAGATAATATTGTTTTTAAATTGCAGAAACACACAAAAAAACGCAAAGATAGATGACAGATGTGGGAAGTAGGTCAAAGCAAAGAACAAACTCATTGACACTGCTGTTTCTTCTCCCCTGTTCATCTTGCAGTTTTTATTTTTTGCTCATAAATGGCCTGAGCGTTCAGATGTCGTCTGCACACATGAGCACATCTGGACTACATTTGCGCTGGCCAACAATTGTGGTTCTGTGGTTTATTCTAGGAATGATTTGTCATAGCACTCGAGGTCTTCACTTGGCACTGGGTTTCATGTGTACGTCCAGTGTGCAGAGGAGGATTGTAGGGACCGTGCGGCATTAACCTGTGCGTTATCGCTAATAGCCGCCGGCCACTGGCTTTCTGGGTACTGAGACACAGAGCTGTTTGGGAGCCAGGCAGATGGGCGGTTCTCTGTGGCGGTTACTGCAGAAGTTGTCCTGTGATTAGGAGGTTCAGCTCCAAATGGATACTCGCTAAGATTGGATTTTAAAAACCTTGTGGTGGAGAAATAGGTCATCTGGAAACTCTGCTCTGGCATGGAAATGTTATGATTGGGGACAGTCACATTACCTCATAGAAGAAGGTGTGCTCTAAACACTGTTGCCCGCTAAAAACACTTAAGGACTCAGTGGTGGAAAGCCTGGATTAACACACATAGAAAACAAACCTTACTGCAATGACAAGACAATTTAAAGGATAATTCCAATTGGGTCTTACTTTCCGCATTTTGGCCCTCATTTACATTGATATTAATTACATTATACTCACCATGTTAACTGCTGAGGGCTGGGAATAAGGTGACATCACTAAAAAGAAGTCAGACAGGGTGAGAAACAGGAACAGCCACGTGATCAAACTCTGAGGTTAGACTGTTACAACCAGATTACAATGTTATCATAATACACACGGATGGATTACTGAACAAGCCTATCAGGCACAGGCCCAGGGGCCTTAGTGTCAGGGGCCCCCCTGGTCTTCACTAGCAAAATGTCAGATGTCAAATTAACACGTACCGACCAGGCAGAGACTCAAAATGGCCACAAGGAGACACAAACCCACAGAGAGGCGCAATGCCCTAGTGTCCTGCTCATATGTAGGAGGATTAATGGGGCCCTTTGCAAATGTGTGCCCAGGGGCCCATTGTCTCATAATCTGCCTATGATAACACAAACAAAATGACGCAGAACTTTGATTTTGTCTCCAGGACCTGTGTGGAGCCTCCACCTGTGACACTCTCGGCATGGCAGATGTTGGCACCATGTGCGATCCAAAGAGAAGCTGCTCAGTGATCGAAGACGACGGCCTACCTTCAGCCTTCACTACTGCTCATGAGCTCGGTGAGTCAGCGCTGCCTATTATTCAATACACACCAGTACTGTCACGTTTCCTGTAGCGTGAGTGCACACGCATGAGCACAGATAAAAGTGTCCATGTATTTATTAAAGACATCTGACATCTCGTTCCCTCTCGACAGGACACGTGTTCAACATGCCACACGACAACGTGAGGGCCTGTGAGGATGTGTTTGGGAAACTGCAAGACAACCACATGATGTCTCCCACTCTCATTCAAATCAACCGCACTAGCCCCTGGTCCCCCTGCAGCGCTGCCATCATCACTGAATTCCTGGACAGCGGGCATGGTGAGATTCCACCGACCCCTGACCCCTGTGTTTGACTGCAGACAGCCTCATAGTGTGTTTAAAGAGGTGTGAAGCCAAAGTCAGAACAGACACAAACTATACATCAAAGTGTGTTTACACATCTTGGGGTGTACTACTGAATAAGGGAAAAGAAATTATATAAAGCCTTTTGTGGCTTCAGAGGGAGCTGTGCCAAGTTTGCCAGATGGCCTCAAGTGACATAACTTGAGTCAGCAGCCCTTTCTAGAGAGATCCCATGACAGGGCTACAATGAAGACTCTTCATCACGCCAACTTTTACAAGTAAAGAGGCAGGCATAATGCCACCCCAGTGTGTGATTTTAGACAGCACACCGGCTTGCCAAAAGCAAAAGAGACGTGACAGGCGGGATGTGTGACACAACAGCGTCAGCCTTTAGTGTGATATTTAACATAAGCTTTGGACTATGCTTTATCAACAATAACAATTACATGGCAATAACAATCATCTACCATCTCTGTTATATGGTGGCTGAACTTAGGGTAAGGAGCTCCTAGACCTCATTGTCTCCCCAGTTTTTGGTAGCTTTTCTTCTTTTTAGAGTTAGCTGCTAACTGCTACTACCTGCTTTTTAAATCTCCTGGCTGTGGGCTGCACACATAACACATCTTCAAAACGTCACATTCCTGTCCTATTTACACAGTTGTTGATACAGCGCTGTTACTACCTGCACTGCCAGCTTAAAGGCAAGCCAACTTTGTCCCCACATTCCACGATTGCACCTTTTATACAGGCAGAATAATGGCGTGACATTTCCACTTTGAAGAGGCAGTTTAAAAGGGGCTAGCATCAGTTGTGGGCGAAGACTACAAGTTTGAAAATGAAAAATTCTGGTGTTGAAGTTAGAAAGACGTGAGCTTATCAGGCATCTGTAATTTCTGCTTGAGGCTATCAGCCTGAGGTCACATTAGCCACTATAGAGTCCGCCAGGAATGAGTCCTAACCCAGAACCCAGAAATGTGTTAGTATTTTAGAGCTTCCAGTTCCCTCATCTCAAAGTCAATGAGTTTTTTTGAATGGGTTTTTAATCATGAGCCTCAAATAAGGTCTGTGGTTAACACAAGCTTAAGGGTTTTTTCCGTTTCGTTCTACGACATAAAAGTAAGTCAGTAAATACCCCACTGTGAATTTTGAAACTTCTATGTGACTTTAAAACGGCAGCTGCAAACAAGTGGCTAAATGAGACTACATAATGTCATCATGCCGAGCTACACCGAACACGGCTTTATAGTCTTGTTACGTTGGTGGCACAACATCATGCAACCATTTTGTAGTTCATTTGTAGCCTAACGTTAGCTTTTCACTTCTGCTGATTGCATTAAGACTTCAGTAATCATGAAAGTGGTGTTCATTTGTGAAGATTATCTTACTGAACAAAACGTTTCTTTGCCACAGAGCTTATTTTTGGCAATAATCTAAAATCCAATGGAAAAATGCTATAAACTTTTCGACAACAGAACCAGGGCAAAGCTAACTTGCGTGTTGGCCTACAGAAAAATGTAATCTCTGGAGCACTCTATTAGCATATCACACCATCAGGTTGCATTCTGGGTAATGTGAGCACCATTTTTTTCTTTTAAACTTTCCACTGTGAATCCAACAATATTTTAGGAATGTATTGCTTAACTGATGGAGTGCCCCTTAAAGGGCCACCAAGAGTGCTTAACAAACATGTAGCTAGGTGCTGATCACATTAGGAGACACAGTTCTGTCAGAGAATAAAGAGATGACCTTCATGCAGCTGTTAAAGAGAAGCAGACTCGTCTTTTGACTGTTGCTGAGATTTATTCAATTACTCTGGGTTAAGAGCCTCTTGATTTGCACCATGTCTACAATCATTTGAGGTAAATTCAAGTGAGAGCATGACTGAATCTGAGCATCAGTCTAGCTTCAAATGTGACATCTGCCTAACCTCTTATAGCACCATGCTCATAGAAATGACTAGGAGAAGCCAAAAAGAAATTCATTCGGTTGGATGCAGATTGTTTGCCAAGCAGGCCAGACCACAGGACTTGGCCTGGGAGCAATGCTAAACGTTTATTTTAAAACTGCCCCCACATCTGTCCCAAATTAGAGGGCTTGTTCTGGGGAGAGTCGCCACAGTGGTTTGGACAGCGAGGTGTATCTGTCCAGTGTTTCCCATGCAGGTTTACTCCAAATAGACAAACTTTTTGCTTCTCTCCATGTCCTTTTAAGGGATGGTCTGAGAACAAAAGAACACAAACTGGTCCCGTGCGAGGCACAGAAGAAGATTTTGGACTCAACAGGGAGTGATTTCTATTGAACAGTGTTGTAACTTGGTTTCTTTTGGCCGTCTGTCATAAATCTAGACTTCAAAAGGCTGTGGGGAGAAAAAAAAACATGTTGCCACATGTTTGAGGCAGTTTTCATGCAGCACTGCGCCAAAAATTATTTGTAACCTGTTCATCTCTCCACACACACACACACAATACCAGCTATTGTTTTCGATGATTGCTCTTTGGAGACAGAGTAGGAAGGAAGAAGTGAGGTTCAGCTTGACTTGTTTATATAGTATCGTACTATCAGTTAATCTGCGTCTCTCCTCTGCCAAATTTGCGGTGAAATGGGAGGAAACAAATTTGCCACCAGTTACAGCTCATTCACTCCCTACCTTATTATCTGTTGTGAATTTACCGCAACACAGATGGCAAAATAAACAGTTCATAGCAACGTGAACCCACTTTTTCCTTAGTGCAAATGACTTGTTTTGGATGTGTAAATTCCACATAGGGGTGAGAAACTGAGTGATAAAAACCTCCTCCTGGAAACCTTCTCATCCAGTGACGCTGATCTTTCATGTTTCCAAGCACCTGCTCGTCAAACTCCTCTTATTAGCCTGTTCCTGGAAAGGTTTCTCTGAGCCACTTATTGTAAATGCAGTCCATGCCTTTGACCTTTGAACTGCTTGCTGGCCGCATGTTATTTTGATTTAAAGCAGAGATTTTAAGCTCAGATCAAAAGGGTTAAGATTGTTCAAGTTTAAGTTTATCCCTGGGTGGGATCAAACGTGAGGGGCCGAACTTGTGGGATTTTTAGGGAGAGTTTGAGGATGGGATGGGGGTGTGGGTGGCTGCATGTGGGGCACTCCTGTATTTGTGTGTGTTATGTGTCTGTGTGTGGTATGTGGAATACACTGCATGCACTGCATCAAGCTGTACTTTCACTTCAAAGAGCCCAAATCACAAGGGCAATGGCTGCTTACTGACTCCAACCCACAATCCCACTCACCCACACGCACTTAATGAAAAGGATAGTGGAAATATTGATGCATAAGTACAGAACACATTGTTTTTCATGATTTTGTGATAATATTTTGTTGAAATGTTACTTTCATAATTGGGTTGAAGCGCTCAAAGTTGGTAAAGAAAAGGAATAAAACCAGACAGTTGGTATTGCTCCAGCGTGTTGCTCACTGAGTCTCCCTCTTCTAGGGGAATGTTTGCTCGACCAACCTCAAAAACCATTGGTCCTCCCTGACGTGCTGCCGGGAGCATCCTACATCCTCGACCGTCAGTGTGAGCTTGCATTTGGAGAAGGCTCCAAGCCCTGTCCCTTTATGCAGCCACCATGCGGCCGTCTGTGGTGCACAGGGAAGTCAAATGGCCATTTGGTGTGTATGACGCGGCACTTCCCCTGGGCGGATGGCACCCAGTGTGGGGAAAATCAGGTCTGCGACCGAGGGGTCTGCTCCGAAAAACGGATCCAAAACGCAAGGGTAAGGCTAACATAAAGACAGAGTTCTTAATTTCAACATATGCTTTATCACTCTAAACAAAAATGGTGTTTAAGAGTACCCAAAAGCAGTTCTTTGACTCGTAAACATAGGGGAACCTACTTTGGTGCTATATCCTCCTTAGACCCAAACTTTTGTTGGTATTCATTTTTAATTTCTCCTGGCTATTTGGGATCACTAGGACCTGATAAGTATAAAAAATTAAACACTATCAATGACAATCAAGTCCCCAAAGTCCCAAAGTTTCAACCATAAAATGTGATCAGGTTTTGGATCTTGTCCACTTCTGTGTCGGGACTGGCTGCAGACTGACTTGGCAGAGATGGCTGCCATCTTGTTTTGTACATGGATGATTGTATTGTGATCTCACTACCATTAGATGGCATAAAAGGTGTCCACTAATGAGGACAACAGTTCTAAGTTAAGTAGATAAAGTACATGGTCAAGTAAACCCAAAATGTGAAGTCTTCATACGAGGACACAGAGTCTCAGGAGGATATTGCACCTATCTTTTGAAGGTAATATATAGCACATTTGTCAGATAGTGCTATAAAGAACCATTAGAGGTGCCATATTGCACTGTACTAACTGCGTTCTGAAAAACACTTTACCTTTTCAAATTTATAATATTTCAGTGCACATGGGCAAAAAGGTTGAGAGCCACTGCTTTCATGTGTTATCCTCTGGAAATATATTGTTTATTTTTCATCCTAAACTCTATTTAAACTATTTAAACTAAACTCAGCTAAGCCAAAGAACCAGTACAGAACCTCTAAAGGACAATGCTTGCACTTAAAAGGTTCTCTACTGGTTCTTCAGCTCAGTTTAGTTCAGTTTACAGGAGAGAGAACCCGTAGAGAACCTCTAAAGAATGATACAGAGGCTTAAAAAGTTCTTTATGTGGCAGTGGTGCTATAACACCTCCACCCACACCAAAGAACCGCTGAGTAACCAACATAAATAAAGAAAGGTCTTTGTTGTTATGCATTCTGAATATTCCACTGGTTTGTTTATTTCCAGGTGGACGGCCGCTGGGGGAAATGGGGTCAGTTCGGTTCCTGCTCACGCACATGTGGAGGCGGCGTCCAACTATCTAAGAGAGAGTGTAACAACCCTGTTCCGTCACACGGGGGTAAATACTGTCAAGGGGTTCGGGTCAAATACCGCTCCTGCAACCTGAACCAATGCCCTGACACAGGTACGCTAAAAACAGTCAACTATGTCCAATGACATTTTTCCCCCTAGAGCGTTCCCACCTCTCACCTTCTGTACCCTCCCTCCCTCCTCTCTGTGTAGGTAAGACTTATCGTGATGAGCAGTGTGAGACCAGTGGCCGCAATTTCAACAGCAACCGCATCGACCCCTCTGTGGTGTGGGTACCCAAGTACTCCGGAGTGTCCATGGATGACAGGTGTAAACTCATCTGCAGGGCTAACGGCACTGGCTACTTCTACGTGCTGGCACCCAAGGTAAACACAACACCTGAAGTGTATTCTCTACTTTACCTGAACAAATGTAAAGATAATTTGATTGGTGATTGGACAAAAGTCTGAATAAATGAAGAGATGTGAGGTCAAGATAGGTAACGAGAATATATGACAACCAGCTGCCTCTGGTCTAACAGCAAAGAGTAAAGGAAGGAATGAAGGATAGAAGGAGGACAGTTTATTTCTCTCAGATAGCAGGGTGTAGAGTGAGCTTAAGCAGCAGTGAGGTGGAGTTCACACTTCACTCCATCATCCCGGCTTAGGAGGAGTAGATAAGAGTGCTCAGGGGACACGTAGCACTGAATCACTGAGCAGCTGCATGTTTTAACCACAGAGTGGACTTTGAAGCAAAAATGAGTTTATACTACTTTCTGTGTACAGTTTAGTCTTAGACGAGAGCTGGAGTTTGGTTCATGTGGTGTCAGATTCATCTAAGGATGAAAAAATGTCTGCGTCAGGGAGCTCATGACCACATTAAGTGGACTTATCAGTCACATATTTGCGGACAGACTGGCAGTGAGGCTGATTTGGTTGACAGCCTCACTTCAGATACTATCCTCCACAGAACATACAGTACATCATCCTGGTACATGTGTATTATGTCTCTAACTCGTACATTTGGGAAGGACAGATCAACATTCACAGGACAGTATGTATTATGAGAAGTGTTTCCAGAGGATGTAGTGAAAGTTTTACAGGAACCAAAGCAACTACACAATGCTGTGGTTAATGTTTAAGAGCAATCAAATATATTCCCTACTTGAGTATTTTATTAATAACTAGGAATGGGGATGTTTTTTTTTTAATACTGTAGATAAGCAAATGTACACAGTATGATAACCGTCAATTTTTATATCACAGTATACCTTAAAACCGGTATACTGATACAACCCTACACCCCAGTAAGTATGCAGCTCGATTTTAAGCTGTAAACCCCCTTAGCAATGTTAGTGTTGTGTATCACAGAACTTTTTCTTTTAAACACCACAGTTAGCTCTGTTAGCAGTGTCAGCACAGCTAGTAGTGCTAACAGAGCTAACAATGCTAAAGGAGTTTTCTGGTTCAAAATGAAGCCACTCACTCATGGAGCTAGCTGAGGGTGAGACTGGAGGGTAGCCACCATGTTTCAACAGCAATTAGCTAGTCCTGGTGGCAGCACGCAACTGCTACCCTACTCACGTGGTGCGCAGTGCAGAGTGACCACAGCTAACGTAAGCTAACCAGTGGAGATCAGAGGGTGGGCAGTGGCCACTATGCATGTTAACACAGCTAGTCGGCTGTCTGTCAGCAAAGTCAACACAAAATAAAAAAAAAGGTGAGACATTTACATCACAAAACATTAAATATTCACCACCTCTAAATGACAAGCGTGTTGAAATGTGGCGCTAAAGGTCACTGCATAAATGGAGCACCGAACTGAAAAGAATGGCCTCTTGTATTTCATGATATTTTGTGTTTTTTAGTCATCAGCTAATGGCTGTCTGGCAAAATGAACTGAATCTGACAACCCTAATGTGAAATAACATAACACACTAAACCCACAGGGACTGTTATGTGGACTACAGATTGTTGTCCTGTATAGCGTATATGAAAAGGTAACCTTATAGCATCTCTGTTCACTCCAGGTTGTAGATGGGACGCCATGCTCCCCAGACTCCACGGGAGTTTGTGTCCAAGGGAAGTGCATCAAGGCCGGCTGTGATGGAAAAATTGGCTCCACCAAGAAGTTTGATAAGTGTGGAATCTGCGGTGGTGATAGCAAGGGCTGCAAGAAGGTGTCAGGACTCTTCACAAAGCCCGAGTGAGTAAAACCCACATCATCATGGGATATTGCTTACGTCATTCTTATTTCCTCCCTTACGTAAACATGATAGCATTATCAACCTTACTCTTATAATCTCTCATTGACTGTAATATGTTTTGGCATGCAGGCACGGCTACAACTTCGTGGTCATGTTACCAGTGGGTGCAGCCAACATAGACATCCGTCAACGAGGCTACCAGGGAATGAGGAATGATGACAACTATCTGGCGGTTAAAAACAGCGAGGGCCAATACCTGCTCAATGGGAACTACATAGTCTCAGCTGGAGAGAGGGACATCATTGTAAAGAAAAGCCTGCTGCGTTACAGCGGCACAGCCGGCACCTCTGAGACCCTGCAGGCTGTGAAGCCCTTGGGAGAATCCCTGACTGTGGAGGTGCTGTGTGCAGGCCAAATGACGCCTCCTCGCATCCGCTACTCCTTCTACATCGCCCGTCAAACCAAGGAGGACAAGACTCTGAAGAAGGAGGGGCGCGTGAACTCCCATAACAGTGTCCTGGCTGAGGATAGCATCAAGGAGAAGGGGACGGACACCCTGAAGAAGTCTTACAGCAAGGAGGATGCTGCTCTTGGGAAATGGATATCCGCAAGCTGGGACCAGTGCTCAGTGACCTGCGGTAATGGGATCCAGAGGAGGCTGGTGCAGTGTCTGAGACCGGACGGGAAGCCAGGGTTGGACTGTGATCCTTCACAAAGACCCTCAGCCACCATGGTTTGTGGAGACCCCTGTCCTGAGTGGCAAATCGGGCAGTGGTCACCTTGCTCCAGAACCTGTGGGAAGGGATTCAAGAGACGGCCGTTACAATGCAAAACCCAAACTGGGCATCTGCTTCCAAGGGACCATTGCACTGGCTTACGCAAGCCACAGGAGCTGGACTTCTGTAACCTAAGGCCTTGCTAGTGACTAAAACTCATAAACTATGTTCATATTTTAAATGGACTGAGCTGAATCAACCTCCAAGTATCTCACACAATATGTCTCACAGATGCAGTTTTCAACCTGCATAATGGGACACTTGCTTGGACGAAGAATATTGGAAGGAGAGTGAAAGCCGCAGGATAAATGCTGGAAGATACTTTTCACTGCCATCACTCTGACTTCAAAAGACATGATCCAGGTCTAACTCTAAAGGCAGAATAACATGACAGAAGGTCAAATACAATGTATTCGAATCCCCTGGGCTGTCTGCAGATAAAGAATGCCCATTTGCAAACAATCAATCTAGTTTACCTTATGAGTCTGGAACCCATTTCATGTCATAATATTTCAGCCGTTCAGGTTTCAAAGTTTTAGTTGAGTCTTGCAAAAAGATCAGCAAAGCCTTCTGGTTGTCCAAAAAAAATGACAGGATTGATGCACATAACTTTTTATAAACTGGATGAAAACACAAAGCCCATAATACTTCACACAGAGAGGGAGAATCCACTTTATGACTGACATTATGAGCAAACTTTATCTGCCATTTTATAGGTGTTCTTTTCAGGGAATCTTTAAAAATCATGGAATTAATTCAGAAATGAAACAGGCCACATAATTTATGTTGTTGTACAGATGTGGCCTTACTGCTGCATTGTTTATACAATGCAAATATATATGCACATATATTAGCTCTCTTGCTCAGCAGCTATGGTAAATCAAAGTTGATACAACATTGGATAGATTTCTACAGCAACCATTGTGTTTTGAACATCTTGTCCTCCAAAAACTTTCAAAGAAACAAACAATAGCGATGCAGCCAGCATTTCTCCTCCAACACTAGGAAGCTGTAGATGTTGATTTTGTGCAGACTTCACTCAGCGCCAGTCATGGAAACAGTTTAAACTAGAATCTGAAGTCACATTGGTAGCTTTCATGACAGACCTGACTAAACAAAGCAGGGCATGAGACAATAGCCAGTGGTCCCTGTTAGCTGGTGTGGTTGCCAGCGGAGGGATTTCGTCAGGCTGCACCTAACATTGCACTGCTCATCTGAGATAAGGGCTCAACCTGATATCACACTCACATGCAGACACACACACTCACATGCTGTGTTCAATTCCCACCTCCTGTGTCCAACACGTTTGATTGCTTCCTTCATTTCCTCTATCATTCAACCACAACGATTGTCCTCTCGGTTTATGGTGTTCAGCCATGTTGAGTCAGGCCTGTCTGGCACAGTTACCACAGATAATTTATTATCAATGAAACGATAAAGCGGAGAGGGGAAGAAAAACTGGCAAGCCTTCGGTCATGCTGTACAGAATGTGTGTTTTCCTGGATCTCCTCCTTCATGGCCCCACAGCTCGAGCCAAGCTGTTCTTTCTACACTCTCGGTGAAATCCTGTAATCTATTATACTCTTGTTTTGTTTCTTGAAGGGGCCACATTGTCCAGTCCAACATCCAACTACAGGATGGATCCTGCGTCAATTGGATTATTATTTCTGTTTTGTTTTTTTTAATCAGCTTTTGCACTTTGTACAGCAAAAGAAACCTATGACCTACATGGGCTGTCTTATATACTATGTATATATTTATTCAGCTCGGTGCAAAAAATAATGTAAATATTTTTTAAATCTTTTTTTTTTTTTACACAGGCATTTGTAATTGTCTTTGACTTAAGTGTATTTATTCCAAAAATAAAGCCATTCATGAACAGTTATTACTAATACCGCATTTCTTTTCCTGTTCTGCACTGATTTAATGTTAATATCACTAGCCCCTTTTACACTGCCAGATTATCCGTGAATGTTGGGCTGTTTCGCCAACAAACTGCAAGCGTTTAGACACACAGAGCCAGATTGGCGAGTTGATCCGAGGTGCCCAATTTTCCGCCTTGTAGGGTAGACATATTGGCGGAACCCTTTTAGTTTAAACAGAACGAGGTGGCCTTCCGCCACAGGAGGGGCTGTTGAAGACTTGTGGGAGGAGCTGTTGATGACGCCGGCGGTGGATAAACAGGAAACAGCTGATAGCAGGAATTAGCGAGCAGCTAGTAGCAAGAGGGAAACGCAAACCTGACAGACACTGTAAAGATGAGCAACTGGGGAGACAAGGAATTACGCGCCCTCCCATTTACGAGATACCAGCCGCGGCTTCCCTCCCACGTCACTGTTTACATCACACGCTGAGCTACACGTTTCGTTACTTGCTCACGCCCTCCATTGCCCCGAAAAAGGCGCATTCTGTATAAACAAAAGTAGGTAGGCGGCATTTTGCCACACTCCCCGATTTTGTTTTTATACTGCCAATGCTGAAATAAGACTGATTGGGCTTTCCTGCAAATTTGCACAATTCCTATCTAAAAAAGGCTACTGACTGGTCAGAAATTTCGCTTCAAACTGAATTCATTCTACTGCAATTGCCAAAATTAGTAGATTACCTCACGTGGGTGAGGTAAATCCATGCAAAGTTTGGCCAGTTTTTTGGTATCTTTTACTAATAACAAGCCATCCTTGCAGCCCTGACCTTTGAGAGGACGGCAAGCCAGAGAGGACAAAATGGAGGGAACCATCGTAGCAGCATGTGTTGCACCATTCACATTTATTTAACCTCCTCTCTTGGAGTATAACTTCTCCACTAAAAAGCAATGGTTTACACACAGTTATGACAAAGGAGTTCATCTTACAAATATGCCCTTTAAATTTAATGCATGAAGTTATTGTTCTATTAGTGACCAACCTAAACTAACTAACAATGAGCTTGCTAACTGGCCATGGATGTACAAAGACAGGTGGATACAGTGTTGGCGGCGGGCCCTTGTTCATTCCTATAAAAGTTACCCTATGGCATATGAAGCTGAAACAGTTTGATTTCCACAGTATAAATTTAGCAGGATCTTTTGCATTGTAGGGCTAATAGAGCAAGCACTCCAGAGACTTACAGCTGAGTTGCTACCGTCTGCTGGCTGAGCAGCTAACTTCCGGTTTAGCCAACATATCATCACTGATAACTTCCTTGTACCCTTCTCCAGCCAAGGCATGAGGCTTTGTGTCATTCTTGACAGCATCCTTTTATTCAAACATAAAAGACATTACCTGGACTGCTTTCTTCCACCTCCACAACATTTCCAGACTCCACCCATCACTGTCCCAGTCCAGCACTGAGGTCTTAGTCCATGCATTTGTCACATCCCATATTGAATACTGTAACACAGTTGTCTCTGGTCTCACCACTAAACTCATTAACAGGCTTGAAATCATTCAAAACTCTGCTGCCCGGATCATTACCCGCACCAAATCATCCGACCACATCACCCTCATTCTCATCCAACTACACTGACTACTATACGGACTCACAAATGTGTCAGGTTTGGAAAAAACACACTTTATTTTTAAGTAAAGTGAAATTCTGGCGCTGTGTTTTTATTTTCAAGTGCTGTTTCACACCTGTAGACTGAGTGACTAACGGATGGCTACTTGACAGAAACAGCAAACTAGCTTGATGACATGTCCAAATGCAAGTATGACTCTGAATATATTAAACTGTGTGGACCTTGAACTAATGACTATGGAGAAATCTGGACCCTGTGGCTTGACCAGTTGGGAAACATCTTCAAAACCTAAAGAAAGTCCACTTGCCCTTGACTGAGCACCTCTCAACAATATCAACCTTTTATATGTCATATAAGTATTAAAGTCTTTATCCCATATGCTCTGGCATAACAAATTGAGCTTTTAAATCCTTAAAAAAACATCAAATATGTAACAATATAAGAAAGCCACATTTGTCCATTAGCTACTCTAGAAAGTTTGTGGGAGGCACTTAAAAGCCTTTCCAGACTCAAAGTAATGCACAGTTTTAGCCAGAAAATCTATAATACTTCCAGAGGGAGTAAAATTACAGAACCCATGCTGAGCAGACTTTTAGCAAGGGTCAGCATTTACATTAAACAGAAGAACGAGAGGAAGCAGATGAAGTGTGGACCATGAAACATGCGCCAGAAAATATGCCCATGTTCTCTGTTTCCTCTCTGTGAAACATCCAAATTAATTACTGCTCTCACATGTGCAGCCACAGTAAGTGCACGCTGTAGGTGAGATGGGTGGCCGGCGAGCCTTGTTGCAGTTCACTGTAGCCCATAAACTCTACTTTGCCGTGCATTTGTTTCACGGTCAACATTTCAGACATGCAACTACAGACATTTTCCACTGGCTGACGTGGACTCATTCTCACTGTCTGTGTCTATGACCAGTCCAAAAATGCAGCTGTGTGTGAGAAGGTGGAAATTTTGAATTGCAAGATCCTGGCATGATGACTTATGCATGTCTGAGGACTTTGAGAAAAAAGGTCAGAGTCTAACATGGGAGGTATTGTGTCAGACATTTCTAAAAGTTTTTTTAAAGAAGGAAGTGATATGTCAAAGAGACTGAATAGTCTGACCTACATAAGAGCAGATAGAGGAAAAAGCTGGAGGACAGCCAATGGAAATATTTATTTGTTCCCCTAGTTGCCTCTTGCCTGGGTTTACAGTCATATCTAGTTGCAGGTTTGATGGCTTTAATTGAGCCAGACTCCTTATCAAAAAGAATGTTTGGCTGCACCAGTTTCTCTCAAGTGAAGCTTTTGATTTGGAAAAATAAATCTCATACATGGGGATGTCTACGTTATATGTGAACTCAATCCCGAGGATTAATGATCTCAGCCTCTAAAACTGTGCAGTTTATATAATACACATTTCCACTGGTGTGATACTTACTTTTATAGGACAGAAATTTAGAAGAAAATGGACTCCTGACTAAAATTCACAAGCTGGATCATTTGGTCCTTTACATATTCTAGTATATTACAATTTGGGTCTTTTATGTGTAGTTTTGATCATCATTCCTATCAGTGATAACAGCACTGTGCTAAAGGAGTTAATTGCTAACCAAACCTCACTTGCATGTCTTTGGACGATGGAAGGAAGCTGGAGAAAACCCATGCTGACACAGGGAGAACATGCAAGCTCCACACTATGCCGTGTTTCCACCAAGCAGTTTGGTACGCTTCTTTTTTTCGTTTCTACTGTGAAAACTTGTGGATGGTACCAATGGAACCGTTCCGTACCGTCCCCATTTTTGGTCCCCCCTCTGTTGGGGTACCTAGCACACAGATCTGGTACTAAAAGGTGGAGCTGTGAACACTGCAGTCCATTGATTGGTCAATAGGAGAAGCTCATGTAACCACTGTTCATACCATGGAGTTTTATTAGTAAGCTGTAACTATAAAATGAAAGGATATTTTAATTCACTGGGCCGACTGCTGGCAACTTTTAAGGTGGAACATTAACTTGTAATGTTATTCAATGCATGAGATGACAGTGTGAATCAATCAACACACCTTAAATTTCACTGTAAAAACTTTGACCATTACTTCAGTTTTTATATGTCAGACACTTTTAGTAATGAGTGGATCCTCAAGTGTTTATGTAATTTAATTTCGACTGGGCTGTAAACCGCATACAGTAAAATCCTCACTCGGAGAAAGGAAAAGTGTAGTGGAGCTTTGTTCCTGTGGGCTCCGGCAGCACTAAACCCCCGAGCTTGCCTGAGAGGGACTATATGCAGAGACACGCTATTTTTAAATATCTCATCGAGAGAGACTCTCAATGCAGCCTGTTTTATTTTGTTCTGAAAATGTCAGTGTGCAACCCCATTCTGTGGACGATAAACGAGGTGCAGCCTTCCCTCTGGGTCACAGGTAATGAGGAAATACAATCAGTGCTAGATGGAGCAGTGAGTGACAACAACCCTGCCCACATTTGAGGGTACTGTTTGCTGTGGAAATGCTAAGCGAATCTAGGGTCTAGGTACCATGTCTGAAGTGCTACTTTTGGTTCCAAAGGTACCATACTGAATGTGGAAACTGGGCTTGAGAATCTGGAGCGCTCTTGTCTACGGCTAACCAGACACAAGAGACAACATGATAAAAAGCAGACGAGCAGTCAGTAACACAAACATACAAGGTCATTAGGAAACACTTAACACATTAAGTCATCTCATATCATCGTCTGTCTGTGGCTTAAAACTCATCAGTCACTTTAAGTTAAGAATATTGATGGCACTTGGGATGAAGGACTTCTTGAATACATCTTTAGTTGCCAGAGGGACTCTATAGCGCCTCCCGGAGCTCAAGAGCTAAAACCTGGCTGAGGAGAGGATGGGAGCTATCTGCCAAGACACTCCTTGCTAGGGCTGGGCGGTATGACAAAATTTTCATATCACGGTTTTAAGAAAAAATCATATCGGTTTCATGGTATTTCACTGTATTTTTCTCAGGTTCGGCCAACTTGACATGCTGCTGTGTTGTGCTATGGCCTATTCAAGTGCCGGAATTTGTTATTTATCTGACAAGGCCTGAACACAACACACGCTCCGCTCCATTCATTTGGGCTCCACTGACTGCGTATGGAAGCGACACGTAGAGAAGCCAGCGGGGTTGTTTACCGTTTGCCGAGCCGAGAGGCTGCATGTAGGCTGCATGAAATGTTAAAGCATTTTCCACCTAAGTTATTACATATATTTGAGTTATCTACAAATTTACTGTACTGTTTGTCATCTACTCACTTTCAAATGTCCGCCACAGATATTTACACAATGTCACGGATAAACATGGGTAAATGCATGAAAAAAAAAATCATCACATATCACCTCTGATAATGGTTTATTCATTTAAAAACACATTGTGCTCTTTTAGCACACTATTTGATGTAGTTTTTATCTGCTGGAGGGTCGCGTAGGGGAGCGTAGCGCGACAAAAATAGAAGAGCCGCGTAAAATAGAGAGTTGTCGCGCGACAGACGGGGGTTGTCGTGCCGCTCCCGTTGCAATTGATTAACAGGGGGGCGAGCTGCTACGGGACTCGCGCTGCAGACGTGTCGCGCCGCTGACGGGCCCGGTGGAGCCCGGCCGTAACTGTCTCGGACTCGGGACGGGTCGTCTTCGGTCAGGAAAATGCGGTCCGAGCCGTGCTCTAGTGTGCTCACCTGTGTGTGTGTGCACTTTGTCTGTGTGTGTGCGCTTTGTGTGTGGGTATGGGTGTGTGCGCATCAGGGCAAAACTCCGCCGTGCGCGATACAGAGGGCAGAGGATAATTGTAAACGGCGGTGCGCCGCTGCTAGTTGCATATAGGGGAAACACTGCTCTTTTTGGTATGAGTTCTTCTGGGTCGTCATGTACAGTTGCTCTGCTTTTAGGACTCTCTCCGGTAGCCATTCTCGCCTCTAAACTTTTCTATGCTCTCACTCTCACCCGCTCAAGCGTGCCTGTGGTGTGCAGCAGTGAAATGGGTCCCCGCTGAAACACTTTCTCGCCGCGCACGTTCCGGACGTTGTTTGGGCTATTCACCGGTATGGCGGTATATGAAAAATTTATATCATAACGAAAATAAATACCGGTTTTCGGTACAAACCGGTATACCGCCCAGCCCTAACTCCTTGCTTTCTTCCTCATCCTTTCTGTAAAGATTTGGGTCAAGGACTTTTGTAGCTTTCCAACTATTTAACTTGAGTGGTTGTCTCTATGTGTCAGCCCTGTGATAGTCTGGTGACCTGTCTAGGGTGTACCCCGCCTCTCGCCCAATGTCAGCTGGGATAGGCTCCAACCCACCCCCGCCACTCTGTACCAGGTTAAGCAGCTATAGAAAATGAATGAACATTGCTTAAAATGTTATAAAAAAATGATTTGAGAAAATAATTTGACGGAGAAAATAAAGGCAAACAGTAAAACTGCTGACCAAACTGCCCTTTGTAAGCATTCATCAGGTTTACTGATGGACTTCTTGATCTACCTTTGCCATTCGTGTTTTGATTACGTGTACGCACTTCCTGTGCATTAAAGGATTAATCACAGACATTTTAGTTTTACTTTCAAATCAAGTGGTGCAGATAATCCTGTGGCTTGTTTACAACCCATCTGATCAGTTTAAACTACTTGTGTTTTTTGCCCAATCAGATTTTATTGTATTGTTGTTGCAGTGCTCCCAGATGTTCTCAGTAATTTCACTGGTGAGTACAGAGTAATAACCAGCCGTTCCCGATGGTTCTAGTAATGGGTACCAGAACCATTTGGGTACATTTGCTTCTGTTGTTTTACAAATTAAATCCACCACAGAGTTGGTGAAGTCATTGATGTCATCTGTGACATCAACGGTGGTGTCCTAGAATGAGCTCCAGACCCTGATTGGCTCCATCACTCCCATTATTGAGAGCATGGGTCGTAGTTTGTTTACATATCCTGACTTCAACAAGATGGGTGCACGATTGCCTCACTCAAACAGGGGCAGCGACCTCGCTCTGCAGCCGCCTCTAAACGGCATATAGCAATGATCCAGAGTGTTTAGCCCCACTTCCGACAAACACTTTCAGCATGGTACCTTTAAAACCAAAATTAACCCTTCAGACAGGGTATCTAGACCCTAGCGTTTCCACCGCAAACAGAACTCTAAATGTGTGTGGAGTTGTTGTCACTCACTGCTCCGTCCAGCACTCGCTGCATTTCCTCCTTTATCAGTCTCCACCTCGTCATCATCCACAGAACGAGGCTGCACGGCGACATTTACACAACAAAACAGAACAGACTGCAGTGATAGTAGCAAATAGCTAGTTTGTCCATTTGGTCCTTCTCAAGTCAAGTCGTCAACCTTAAAAGTTCCAGTAAACGTTCCACCTTAAAAGTTGCCGACAGTCAGTGTGGCAGTGAATTCACTGGTAGTGAATTCATTGGTAGTAAGTTTTTCTCTGCTAGAGGCAGCAAAACATCCTTTCATTTTATAGATACAATTTACTAATCTATATGTAAAACTCTCCACAGTATGAGCCTCAAAACCAGCCACAATTCTGCCCTGAGCAAGACTGACCATCCACTATTGACCAATCAACGGACTGCAGTGTTCACAGCTCCACCTTTTAGTACCAGATCTGTGTGGTGACCAAAAATGGGGACAGTACAGAACGGTTCCATTGGTACCATCCACAACTTTTCACAGTGGAAATGGGAAAAAATCTGTACCGAACTGAACCGTACCATACTGCTCGGTGAAAACGGGGCTATACAGTCCTTACACATCTCCTCCCCTCTGGCCAGAGTCCTCAGCTCTGTCAGATTGACATATAGAAAATGAGTCACCAGGCTGAATAGCGCTGTGCAGGATTAAGCTGTTTCAGTAAATCAAAGGATATTACAGTTTCTGATATCCTGCTGTAAACTGATGCGGGCACGGAGGTCGTTCAGTTTATTTTCCAATGCTTGTAGACCAGCTAGCAGGATGCTAGCTTGGCTGGTGCCCGTCTTGTTTATCTTTTCCTTGATGTTTACTGATGTTTACATTTGAATACTTCAACCTGGCTAGCTAGCAGGGTTGGCAGGAGGAGGGTTTACAGAATGAGAGTTGATTTCCTGAACGCAATTATTTACTCACAGCCAGACACCACCACCGTCCTACACAAACCACAAAAAGCAACACAAACACTTGCAAAATATTCATAAGAGCATAATTTAGCCAAAATATAGCAGAGCTGACAGAGAGGTGCCTGGAAATGTCGGCGCCTACCTTATTGTTGTTTAGTGATTGTCCATCTGTGATTTGTTAAAGTTTTTCTGTGATCAATTTACTGCTAACCAAGCTAGACATTAACTGGCTAGCTTGGTTCAAGGTTTAATAAACTGGAATTTGTCCTTGGGCAAAACACTGAACTACTGACTGCTACAGCACTACTCTTACCACTGAATGTGTAGCCAAACTTTATTTTATTTCTGCAAATTATAAGTCCTGCTTCACTCACCACTGCTGCAAGGCTTGACATTGAGCCACAATGTTGACGAGCTGGGTCAGCCAGCAGCGCATCACTGCATTTCCTGTTAAAAAAAAAAGACATAACTCCACATTTTTTGCTCCCTTTAATAGTTCCCCCTACCAAGGAAAGGCTTACCCCTAATTAGTGAAACCATTATAAACTGTTGAAGACCTGAGAGTTTCTGTAAGCAATTAGGGTGAGGAGCCCAGTGACAAAATTTCTATGTGGCGTCTTCTGTCTGATCAGCAGCAGATTTTTGTTTTTGCAGCTATTGCTGAGTCAGATGGACTGCACACCACAGACCATTTTAAAGATCTCAAAGAAGTGCTTTGTACACAGTCCATGTGATTCTGAATGGGTATGTGGAGAAGCCCAATGAGTAGCCTCATTAATGCGCATCTCTGAGGAGGTCTGCTGACTGCAGCAAGAACAGAATCTGTCTGCAAACAATAGTGATGACAGATCCGCAGCTGACCTCTGCTCATTGAAAACTATTCTAATGATTCAGCTTTGTGTGGCTGAGTTAAATGGCATGACACTTCTTACACACATTTTTGTTTATTGTGTGGTTGTGGGTTCATTAAACACCCAAAATTATCATCGACAAGTCAAAAGCAATTATCTGAGCACAACATCTTTTAGTGCTTTGCTGCCCTGTTGAACTGAGTATCATGTCTGTTCACGAAATATGAAACTGAGGACAAAGACAGCCAGCCTATGGCTCGGTCCAAAGGTAACAAAGTCACTGGTTACTGTTTGGGAGTTTCCACTGGTTTCCGGGCAACTGGTCCCAACTATGAAATACTCTGACACATTACAGCAATTTGTAGTTTTAACTACTTAAAGGAGACACAATTACAATAACTGAATCTTAAACAGACTTGATCATAGCACACGAACCCAGCCTTTTTTCCAGGTTATGATCTAATGTCACCTGACCTTGCAGCAGCAAAATGAGCTCTATGAAATGAGCTCAGCTCTAGTTGGAGCCGCGCCTCGTTTTCAAACTGTATGGTTTAACTAAAATGAACAATGACAGCAATATAGTCCACGATGAGCAGCGCTAAAATCAACCTGCGTAGTTGTCCCTCCATTGTGACATTAGAAAGTGTCACATTTATCTTACAAGTGTATTCTTCTTCAACGCTTTGTTTACTTCCTGGATTTTTCCCACATGGAAATTCTGACCAATCAAGAGCAGCTTTCTCGCACAAGGCATTTGATCTGGTCCACTTGTAAATGCTGCCGTGAGAACACGAACCCACTCTAGGCAATGATGAATCTTTGTGACAAAATGATTCAGACCAAAGCAAGACAACTTTAGGCCTGAAAGCACCCATAGGCTGTTTTATTGTCTTACATTGTACCACAGCAACATTTAAATGGCTGTGTGTATTAATAAGAGAACTGAAGCAGATATTTAAAAGTAATGCAAAAGTTACTTTTATATGCAGTAATTGGTAATGTAATTCAATTACTTTTGAGAGTAACTGTACCTACTTAAATTGTTCTGTGGCTTGCACAACATTGGTTTTTACACTTCCATTTTTTATGGTCAAACAAACAAGATGTAACATGTGAGCGTTAAGCCCAGTTCAGACCAAAAATACCTGACAAGATGAAGCCATTTTAAAACGTTGCAGAGAAACGTTGCAGCGGTGTGGCCGGTCTGGCCTCGACTCAAGCCAGCTAATGGTGTCACCTGCAACTCAGCTGGTCAAATCGGCAGCAGCTGGTTTTAGAATGTAAAGCCAGTTTCTACAGCCAATAAGCTTGTGGTGAAGTCCACTGGTCAATCAAAATGAACGCAGCAGGTGCTGCGTCCCTGCTGAGCCCTCTGTTTCCGTCCTCACGGTGTGCTAGTGTCGGACGGTGGGTCGCTGCTGCTGCTCGCTGTATGCGCTTATGCCCCTCCTAAAGAAAATGTTGGCATTGAAAATATCTGCAAACCATGAATACGTTGTATTTGCACATTTTATGCGTATCGTATCATGTTTCAATGTAAGCTAACTTTGTTATTGGTAGGATGGTGGATTGCGTGTCAGCTAGGCGAGACAGCTGCAAAGCTACAGACCACTGAAGAACATTGTTTGAGAGCAACAAATAACAAAAGCAATTGTTTTTAGCGAGTCATTGCTTTGTTTCCAGCAGCTTTTTAGGTGCCAAACATGGGTGTTTTTAAGGGACCGCTAACTGTTTCTCCAGCAGGGATATTGCCTCAAACACTGGTTGTTTGTTATTAGGACATCATTGTGGTTCCAGAGGGGATTGTGCCCTGTATTTTAATACACAACATGGATTTTTTTCTAACCCTAACGAAGTGTTTTTTGTGCCTAAACCTAACCACATGTTAACCACAGCATTGTTGAAAGTTCAATTTATTCGCTACATAATAATGTGCAAATGTAACATGACCTTGGTTTGCAATAATGTAAGATGCCAACATTTTTTCTGGTGATTGGTGATTCTGGTCTCATCTAACTCTCTGCCAAAGTTAGATGAGAAAGATCATTTCCATACTTAAAAATTAATGTCTCAATCTGGGATCCATTTATTTGATGCTTGCCGCTAACAGTTTTGTGTAAACATTCATACACTAGTCATGTGGAAACTTTGCGGGAAAGCTTTGAGATACCTCTGTTGATACAGAGCAACAGCAACAGTCAAATCTGGTGATACAATGTGAAGGCAGCGCCGTGGCACAGCTCCAAGCCAAACAAGGATGGTTGGGTCACCTGTCACTGTAACGCTCACCTCTGACCTTGCTTAAGGGGAAACATGTATGTGGATAAATGGGACAGAGATGGTAACACAGATTCCAAAACCTGCTCTACTTTTTTCTCATCATTGTCTGCACTGAAAGTAATGTTAAAAGGTGAACATTGTTGGGCCTAATCTAAATGTCTGGTTTTTAAGAGATTCTTGAAAAAAAATCACAAGAAAGGACAGAGAACGGTCAGCTGTTGGAGTATTTTGGAGATCTGCAGAGATAAAGCTCAGACTTCAGTGTGAGCTTGTTTGTGCAGCATGTCAGTGTGAGGATAAGGTCACAGAGGACATTCCTTTGGTCGGAGCCTAATATTTACTAAATCTCAGAGCATTTAAGACGAGTAATGACCACTTACTGAACTCAAGCATTTAATGTGTGAATGCAAAGCTTTGATAGCAGGTTACACAATGCAGACATTTTAGCCTTTATCCATGATGTTCATAAGATTAGGCCAGCGCAAGTAGACACCAGACACCACAGAAGATAACAGCCTTTTTACCTGTTTGCAATGGGAATGAATGGACCTGCTCTCTTTGATGTTAAGCCTCGCGCTATGAAGAAAGAAACGCTGACTGGCATTTTACATAACCTAATGCGATATCACTGCCGAGCCAACAATGGCAGCCGCCTCTAGTTTCAGCTTCAGGAGATATGTGAGCTTAAGATGTCTGCTTCGTTGAGCGTGTCGAGAGACAACAGCAAGAATTTATATTCGATGTCGGAGAAAACAAACAACTGTTAAAGATGACAAACGTGGTTGATACTCGTATGCACAAATGTGTTTCTTTGGGTTGGAAGGTCAGTGTAATGATCTCAGTTCCTGTGCAGTCTCACTGTCCACATAATCATTCGAATCACTGACATTCTGCACTTAAAAAAAAGGGCTTTTATGACACTACCAGACACTTTCATCTGGGTTCAGCTGAAAGGAGGTCCAATATTCGACATCCTCCGTTTCCAACCATGAGGTTACATTACATTAGAATTCACAGCAAGTGCTTTTCTTCCCCATTGTCAGCCTGCTGTTAGATGATGGAAACCTCTGACTGACCTCCAGTTGGGCTGAGGCAAAAAGGAATGCAGTGTGACCAGTTTTGGTCTCTGAGCACAGGTGGGTTTATTTACTCATCGTGGAGAATTAAGGGTGAAAAGGAATTGATTAGGACTAAGTAAAGCTGTCTTTGCACTGGCAACAATTCTTCAGTTGCAGGTTCAGCAAGAAGCCAGACTGTCGGCCTGGAGGGTGTAAGTAGCCAAAAACTCCTTGATTTACTTCTACTGGAGGAAGACAAATGTATCAGAAAGAGGTTATTATTAGACACTATTAGAAAGCTTTTGATTCACTTCTTTTTAAGTATTCCCAATATTTATTGCTTGTGACCCCCTAACACAGGCTCTTCCAATGCACTGTTTGTATGAACACCTATGACAAATAAAGCAGAATTTGTATATAGGCTAACCCACGAAATCAGGAAGGCTGAGATCACGTGTCCAATGCACCAACAGGAGTCAAGAAGGAAATAGTATAAAGAGTGAAAGTCCACGTAAGGAGGCAGTTAGGGGTGGTGGATGGGTCAAACAAACACAGGACTTTCCCCCAGGAGACCAATGTTTGTGTCTCGTGTCAAAACGTGAACTTTGAGTAAATTTAAGGTAAGTTGTCATCCCTTTCATCCCTGTCCAGGGACGGCGCTACATTTGGGGGAGTCTTTTGTTTATACTCGCTCGTTAGGCTAAGGCTAGCTAGCCTATAGTCCGTTGCAATGGATCGTTTTGTGATCAAGAAAAAAAGAGTGCAGGTAGAAAATGAAGACCAAGACCCAGTCTCCCAGTGGGACAAAGAAGAAGAGCGAGTTTTGAAAAATGAATCTGAGAGAGGAACTCGTGAGCCAGGACCTGAAGGAGCTCCGGAGCAGTCCATCGCTGCTACGTAAAACATTTTTGCCATTGCCTTGTGGTCACTTGTATTAGGCTTAACTATTTTGTTGAATATTCTTTGGCCAAATTCAGTTAAAACCACTTTTATATCGAACATGCTTGGGCTGTGTATCATAGGTGCGTTTATTGAAAAAGCAAGAACCTCCTTATAAAGTAACTGAAGTCATGAAAATCAGTTATTTTCTTAGCACCCCCACATATCGGTCAAGCTCCCCCTTAGCCCCGGGAGAGAAAAAATCCTGGAGCTGTGCCTGTCCCTGTCATTCCTTTCCCTAAATCTACAGAACATTACATCAAGCACATGACAACGCCCAACCATGTTTCTGCCTAACCTAAGTAACTTTCCTGCCTAAACCTAACCTACGTAACTTTACATCAATTACATCAACATTCTTTTCTTAAAACTAACTTGTGTAACTTTTCGTTAAGTACATAACCTTATGTTACATACGTAACATGATAACACCATTCATGAGGTGGTAATTTGTGCCATTTTTGGGGGTGCTTATTGTTAGATATAATATTAGCCGTTGTATGTGCATTTTTGTGAGATATACAAACAGCTGTATGAACATACTTTGCTTAAAACAAAGCAATGGCTTGTTGTGGCCCATCTTTTGGGGTTGCGTAGGTCAAATATGTTCACTTTTAAAGGCCTAGAAAGGTTACGAAATCCAGTCATTCAATTGAAAAGGTGCAAAGATTATATAAGAGTCTGGAAATTAGACGCAATTTATGTTTTTTTTCTGGCTCCTGTCCTGTTAATCATCTCAGGGGTCACAACCCCCCAGGTTGGGGGCACTGTTTTAGAGGTAAGCACTTCTGTTTTCTGTTCCTTTCCCATTTGTCAGTGTTTTAATTTATGCTGAAACTCCCATTGTCAGGTCTCCATATGAAGTTGAGCTATTCAAAAATCGTGTGAGTGCCTGAGGCAATTCCATCACAGCAAAATGTTTTCAACTGAAATATGACCATTTATTGTCTCTATTCTTTTTTGTAACAGTAGAAGTGGAGTTACAAGAGTTTAAATGTACTGGGAGGTGTGTTTTTTGATGATAGATGAGTTCAGTTTTGTTTTAGCCGCTCAGGAAACTGTGGAATGTAAATTTTTGTGTTTGAGGATAAAGTTGTTTATTTTCAGACAAGCAAAAACTTGAGAACAAGAGTAGTCTGTATGCATCAGTGCATATGCTGATGTTCAAACATAAAAGTCCTGTAACGCAGCCAACTGAACATTGCTTCAGTGCAGCTGAATGAGAAATAATTTAATGTTTCATTTGAGTTGCTCATCCAAAGGCGCACCATCAGGCCTAAATCTGGGGTTTCATATTCCATTTACTCTAATCAAGAGGTTTTTAAGGTCCCAGAATGAAGAGAGAGATTAAGTAGAACCATGTGTGTCTTTATGAGAGGGGATATGGTAAGTACCCAAAAGTGGGGGGCTTGTTTTAGAGTTCTGACATTTATTCTTCACACTATAATTTGGATCACAAAGACAAAGCCAGGCAAATGAAAAATATGGCATCAATCATGGAGTTGTGATCAAAGTCACAGAGTGTATACAGAACACTGGAAGAGCAGGACACGAGCTGGCTGCTTTGGATGCTCATAATCTTACTCATGAATGTTTTGGGTGGTCTGGCTGCTTTGGTTCCTTTGTTTAACCTGAACCCAGAGCAAGTTTGACTGGTCTATAACTTGCCTAGGAATAGTCCAGTGGTAGCCGGCCAGAAAATGATGAAGAGTTACCCTTTTTTGTAAAGAAATGCAACCTGCAATTCATCAGGAGAATGAGAGTATTGCATATGCATAATGTGTTCACGTGAAGGTTTCACTGCAACAATGTCAGGGAAATTCTCCAACTCCTGGCTGGCTGTGCCTCCTGGTTTCAACAGGGAATGCTAATGATGCTAGCAAGCCATTATAGGAAAACAAAATGGCAAGTTTTTCCTATAATGTGACAAGTTCCTGGCGGAGACAAATAATCTGCTGAATTTCAAAACGTCAAGTTATGCCTTTAACCTTGGCCTAGAAGAGAAGTAAAGTCCTGCTGCCTGCGGTTAGTATGCATTTGGATTTCGGCCACATCAGTCTGGCCTCGCCAGTCCCCAAAGATTGAGTTCATTTCTCATTGGCTAAGCATCTTGACGGGAGAAGCGAGAGGATGAAGTCATATGACGCCATGAACCTATAAAACGGAGTGTTTAGCAGGAGTAAGGCCATTTTATTCTTCCGTATCTCTGTCTGAATCAAAACATGAACTACAATGTGCAACAGACAACGTGGCATTAGGAAAGTTCATGGCCAAAGTTAAAGTCTCTAATCTCTAAATGAGCAGTTGAGAACTCTAATCATAAGTCATGATTTATGAACAAGAGCAATCAAGGCCAGGATCCCACTAATCTAAACCTGATGTGGGTAAAACACCCTGAAACATGGCTGGAAAATGAATCAGATCTGCTCAAAACACACAAGATCATATGCTGTAGAGTGGATAATACACTCACGTAAGTGGGTACAGACGCAAACTCATGTTCTGCTCAGTAAGACAACATGCTGACTGATACAACTCCATAAAGAGAACTCAAGGGTTTGCGTACTTCACATATTTCACACAGAATCATTTCTCTTTTTGAACTAACACTGTGATACAAACCTGACGTTCAGGTCATGATGTTCAGGTCAACATGACTTACAGATGTGTAAGTGGATGTTCTACCATGAAACCTGGCCAGAACCCTGTGAGAACAACAGAACAAAGGAAACAAATAAAAACGGGAACCGGACGAACATTTCCAGCAGAACAATGTAAAAGAACAGCAGAGCGTATGCCTCCTGTTGGCGTCCCAATGTCAGCATGGGGTGAACTGGAATGCATATCAGAAAAGCAGCGCAGCAGTGAGGTCATTAATCGTGGTAGGGGATAAATAGCAAATGTCCCTGCAGGTCTCTCTCATGTTCTGCCAAAGTGTATGGCAAGCGTTGTCGTGTTTCCAATATCATTATTCATTTAGTCCTATTTTTTTGATCAAGCTTCAGTCACATCAAAAATTAAATCACGACATAAAACAAATCTCTCAAGCTCTCTTTATACAGTCAACCACATCAAGTTATGCAAAAAGTGTAAAGATATGAAAACACGTTTGAGAAGAGAGTTATTTTCCAGTTGCAAATGTGCAATGACTTCTGGAAGACTGCAAACCAGACTTGATAGATTATTATCAGGTGCACCTTTTTGAGTATTTAATCCTGTGTGTCTGATTTATCAAACCAGCCTTGGATCATCATTCTCCAGCTGTGAAACTCAAAAATCGACATTGAGTAATAAGCAGTGATGGATATTGTCTGTTTTCCTCCTTTCCTAAGTTTCCTATTGAACCGAAAGAGGACCAACAACTGTGACATGGCTGATGGCCAGAGGGCTCTGGGACAGATTTAAAGGGGACCTGTTGTGGTTTTCCTTATTTTCTTTCATAAAAATGTTACAATGTTGGATGTTCATATCAAAAGTGGCCAAACTTTTAAATAATGAGGTAAACATGTGTAAAAGTAATCCCTGTGAGCAAAAGGCTTCAGAATGTTGTGAATACTGTTTCCAATTATATTTCTGCTTTCAAGACATGCTGATGTCAGCTCGATACAGATTTCTTTATAAGGTCATTTGCTCCAGGCATGCTACTGCGTGTTTATATTACATAGCCTACAATGCTACATGTAGCTACTTGCTACCATCAGGGAAACATGTAATCTTGGTTTCCAATGTTGTTAATTTTTCCCCAAGTTTGGGTCATATTCCTGCTGAAACATGTATGGTTGTGAAGAGTTTGGTTTAAAAACTTTCATTGGTGATTTTTCATGGTGGAAAGTATGGTGGACATACTTCATTAAAATCAGTCCCTTGGCTGTAAGTGCAGAGCTACATGTAGCTGTATGCTAACGTCAGGGAATTTGTAACCTTGGTTGCTGATGTTGTTAATTTCCCCCAAATATAAGGTAATATTCCTGCTGAAACACGTATGGAGGTAAAGATATTAGCCTAAATGCTTTTACTGGTGATTTTTCACAGTAGAAAGTACCGACATACTCAGTGCTTAATTTGTAAAATTAGAAGTAAGGGAACACTTTGGGCCTCTGAGAGAGCAGTGTTCCCCCACTCCCAAAAGTGGGGGAACACTTTTTTAAGCGGCACCCGAGCCGCCTCACTGCGCAACTCCGAATGGAATGGTTGTGACATCTCGTGTTGTCACCGTACCAAAATTGGGACCCACGGTACGATACCAGTGAAAGTATCACGGTTCTGAGTAGTATCAGGATACCACGGCAAAAATGAGGCAGATGTGCCTTTTGTCATTTATAAAAAGATAAATCACTTGTCTATAATACATCAATGATATTTCAATGGAATAAATTACTTACTGACTTATTCATACTTCAAAAACAGCATCAATAAGTGATTAACATAGGGGGGATCAAAATAAAATAAATAAATGAAATAAAAATCAACCAGCCACCCTCCTCCCCTGACAAGTAAAGAACAGTCCCTTCATAAGTAAAGAACAGTCCCTAAAGTGCAGTGAGGTTTGTAGACCGTTACCTGCCACAGAGAGAAATGTGAACAGCTTGTTCCTCCTCTGACACGCCACATACCTGTGTGCCGCCATGGCTCAGTTGTCCAGGTACTACTGGGCAGTCATGACACCAAGAAGAGGAAATTAGCGGACCTGGAGTCAGACTCGCCGGTAAGCTGTAATGTTGCGGCACGGAGCACTATGAGCCTCCACCGTATTTGACCGCCGTATCCTGTCTGTGACCCCCGTTCAACCCACAACCGGCAGGATTTGATTTTCCTTTCTGCTGCTGGTTGAAATCTGTACTCACACAGCGAGCTGAATGATTTAATTTGCGCTCACAAAACTATTTTTAGTCGCAAATGCGAGTAAAATGCTCGCACGTAGAGCTCTGTGGAAAACAAATCACTGCTGACAAGTAAAAATAAATAAATAATAACTTTCACTGCTCAAAGATACTCACATGCCTGGAAAACAAACCACTACAGCAGCATATTGAGTGCCAGGCGGCCGGCGCGTGCCGTTATTGACCAGCGCACGCTGGGACGGACACTCACCGTCTTGCGATTGGACTTTGAACTATCATATGTAGGCTACTGTGGAGTTTTAGTACCGCGGTCTACCATTACCAGTATACCCTGCAACACTAGTGACATCAGCCAATACTGTATGTAGTTTTTAGATGCGAAAAGTTCTAGACCCATGCAAATTAGTTCCGGAACGCACCAGGGCCTTTTCTGAAAAGATCCTGGTAAGCGTTCCAGTACGTTCCGGCTCAAATTAAGCACTGGACGTACTTCATTAAAATCAATCCCTTGGCTGTAAGTGCAGAGCTACATGTAGCTGTATGCTAACATCAGGGAATATGTAACCTTGGTTGCTGATGTTGTTAATTTCCCCCAAATATAAGGTAATATTCCTGCTGAAACATGTCTGGTTGTAAAGATATTAGTCTAAAAGCTTTTACCGGTGATTTTTCATGGTGGAAAGTACCGATATACTAGGGGAGCTTACGTTAAAAAGACAGGCGCTGAAAAAGGGGACTGCAGACCGAGGGTGAATACAGGTGTTCCAGCACAGACAATGAGGAAAATAAAGTGTTTTCTGAACATTGACGCCTGTAAACATGTTCTAGTAATAACCCAAAACACAAGTATGAACCTGAACACAAGCATAATAGGCCCCCTTTAAAGCTACCTGTAATTGCGCATTTCTAGGGAGACAGAGACAAAGGTGAAACCAGGTTAAACAAGAAGACTCAGTATTTCATGCACTGAATGCCTGTGTGACACATTTGAAAATACAGAATTTAACTCTTCACATGCTAAAAAAAAAGGCAAGGTCAGTAAAAAAAAAAAAAGAAACACAGGTTTCAAGATAGAAAAAAGCCAGGCCTCTGTGAATTATACTTCATCACTTAGAGAAACAAATGATGGAATATGAGCTTAAATAGTTCAACACTTAAAATATTATCATGCTGTTTTATTATCATTAGAAACACAGTGTGGTGGTGATACTGCTGTAAATCCTGAGAGACCTCGAGAGCCTCGGGTCAAGTGATAAAATGAGGGGAGGCGCCCAGCTTTCCTCCTGAAACTGAAGGGCTTGAACAGATCCTTTTAATTTTACACAAACAGAGTTCAGCCAGGCACAACTGTGATTTGCACTAAATGTTAATGCCAGCATGCTAATATGCTCACGCTGACAATGCCAGTATGCTGATGTTCAGCAGTTATAATGTTTACCATGTTCACCATCTGACTGACATTTGCAAAATTAGCACTTATCACAAAGTACATGTTGAGTTCTTAGTTTTTATGTAGGTGTGAGAGTTCAGTCATGAACCAGCATGGGACAAATGTATAGTTTAACCCCGATAGTGGTGCCAGAGACCATTGATAAACTGAGACAGCCCACTTTAGATTCATTTCCTGTATGTGTGTCACGTGGGTGTCTCCACTGCCCCGCCCCTTAAGGAGACTAGAGGTGGTCTTAAAATGGCATTCTTCAGACAGACAAATCAGGAGAATATTAACTTTGTTTGAGACATGTCACCACCTCAGTAACCCACTCTCACAAGATCTGGCAACACAGAATCTTTCCTGTTGCGCTGAACCATCAGCCCAGGTTCACTGTAGTGCTGGCCATGTCACTTTCCATCCATCCATCCATCCATCCATCCATCCATCCATCTTCAACTGCTTTTCCGAAGCTTGGTCACGGGGGCAGCAGGCTGAGCAAAGTATTCCAAACATCCCTCTCCTCAGCAATGCTTTCCAGCTCCTCCTGGGGGACCTGAGGCGTTCCCAGGACCGATGAGATATGTAATCCCTCCAGCGTGTTCTGGGTCTGCCCCAGGGCGTCCTACCAGTGGGACATGCCCGAAACACCTCTAACAGGAGGCACCCAGAGGGCATCATGATCAGATGCCCGAACCATCTCAACTGGCCCTCTTCGACGTAAGGAAGCAGCAGCTCTACTTCGAGCTCTCTCCAGATGTCCAAGCTCCTTACCTTATCTCTAAGGCCCATTTCAGCCACTTGTATCCGCAACCTCATTCTTTTGCTCACTACCAATAGCTCATGACCATGATCCTGGGAGCTGTGTTGCCAGGGGCTTGGAAGGGTCTCCCACAGCACAGTGGTCCCAGGGGGAGGGGCCAGACTAAGAGCGATTCAAGAAGACCACGATGACATGGCACATTCAGGGAAGGCGTACCTCGCCTAGTATGGGGAGACCAGGACCCCCCTGGCTGGGCCTTGGGCCATGGGGCCAGGTAGGGCTCAGCCAGAATGAATAACATGGAGCCTTCACCCTGTGGGCCCACCACCAGCAGGGACTGACGCTGGGGCCAGTTTAAATGTGTGCCAGGCAGCAGGCAGGGGCAGGGACCCAGGCGTAATGACCTCTGGTGTTGCAGACTTCCCAACTAGATAAACAGAAATTAAAATAGACTTGAATGTGAACTGTAACCAAAATTTAAAACAAAAACAAAACATGTCTTTCTTTGCTTAATAATACTGTTTCTGTTATTATTTAACTGGTTTCGGAGAGGGGGAAAGAATTCGAATTAGACTGATATGATCTTGTACGTGGTTGATATCAGATTTCAAGGTAGCAGATAAAAAAGCAAACATGTTCTGTATACAGTGTTATATTGTTTTAAGTCTGCTTTCATCCATCCACATGACGTTTACAACACTTTCTTACAAGGTGGGGGGATAAGCAAGACAGGAGACCACGCCCACTTAGGAAATCAGTAGTGTATACCATTTCATGCAAAGTTCATTTCACTCAAAACATCAATGTGAGCTTCATGATGCCACGAGAGGAAAAGTAAGAGGATTAAGTTCAACAGGATTCATTGTCTAGGAACCATAAATGTGTGTACAAATGTTTGTTAAACTATCCAACAGGTTTTTAAATATTTCACTGTGGACCAAAGTGGTGGACTGACCGACCCTCTAACATTGCTGTACGGCCACACTTCTAGCATTGTTAAAAATCCAACAGAAAGAAAAGATGGTTGCTAGCGGTAAAGACCTATCGAGTCCTATATGGGCCTAACAAAGGATCATAATAATTGAACTAAAAGGAAACAGAAATGCAGTGGTCATAAAGTCAGAATTCCTCTGCCGTTACAGTTTTGAGTTTGTGTAGCAAAGCAAATGTTTCCACTGTAATTATTGAACCTTTCCAAGCAAAACATTAAAAACACGCTGACTTACTCCCCTTGGGCATCAATACATTTATAGTCAATGAAAAACAAAATAGAATAAAACAACATGTGGTAATGATAGCCCCTCTTTTATTTTCCTTACTGCACAACTCATTTAATAAACTGTCCAACACTCACATTAGTGAGAGGCTGTGCTTTTTGAAGGTAATCATTGCTTTATGTAATTTTATGTGATGTTTTTACAGAGGCACAGGGGCTTAAGAGCCACTTGACTGCTGCCTTTGCACATTTGTTGGGAGTAATTAAATCAAGGGCTGATATATTGAGTTATCAAATTCATTTTCATACTGGTTCTTTTATGGAGAGCTGATTTAAAACAGCAAGGCTTTTGACAAAGACTCAAATTCTATTAAAGATTCAAATAATAAGCAGTAGGATTCACAGACTTAAGCCTTTAAAGGCCCTGAGACACAAAGCCAACAGTCAGCCATCGGTCAATGTTGGGCAATCAGTGAGCCGTCTGTCGCCCTTGTTAGTGTAGTGTGTCTCGCACTGTTGCCCCTCGTTGGCCCCTGTTGGCTTATTTTTTTTTGTGTGTTCAGCATATTGAATTGGCGATGGTGGAGACCATCAGAGAATTAAATCACTCTGATTGGCAGTTCAGCTCAGCACACACGAAGAGAAATGGAAGTGAGGAAAGTAAACAAACAGCTAAAGTCAAGAGGGAGTAAGACAAAACAAACTTGTTTCATGAAGTAAGATTATTTTTCTTCAGACATTGAGCTCTTTAGCTGAAACATTTTGTGATGATGATGTGTGTTGTTGTTCATTGGCGCACAGTAAATATAATTTGTTCTTTCAACACTGGATCATGTTGTGAATGTGCTAACTGACTAACTAGTGTCAAGATGGTCTTCTGGTTTCCCGTTTTGAACAAGGATTATAGACAACCGCCATCTGCAGGTGTGGAAAGTTATTTCCTCTCATGCAGGCACAAAATATACATGCTGGTTTTCCATCGGCTGTAGTCTTTGTGGTGTGTTCATGTGCACCTTTTTGGCAAAGACATAGCAACATCAAGTGATTCAGCAGGGGGTCTTGGTCTGCGCTAGTTCTCTGAAGTCAGTTTGGTGTGTCTGGGCCTTAAAAAGCACCTTAAGCACTGTTTCCAAACTTTCGGTATAGTACCTGTAGAACCAAAAGTAACCCTTTGGACATGGTACCTAGACCCTAGGTACGTTTAGCGTTTCTACCACAAACAGTACTCTTTCATGTGGACAGGGTTGTTGTCACTCACTGGATTTCCTTCTTTATCAGTCTACACCTCATTTCTCATTCACAGAACAAGGTTGCAAGCCGACATTTTCAGAACAAAATAGAACAAGCCGCAGTGAGAGTCTCTTTCCATGGGGTATTTAAAAATAGCGGGTTTGTGCATTTATTCCTTCTAAGGCAAGCTCAGTGGTTTAGTGTTGCTGGAGCCCACAGGAACGACGCTCTGTGGCGTTTCTTTTTTTCCCTCTGCATGAAGATTAGAATATATGCAGTTCACATAATCTGGTCAAAATTAATAACTTTCAGGAAACTAAAAGTGGCTGTCATCCAAGAGAGACAATGACAACTAAAAAGGTCATAATTTAAGTTATGTTGATGGATTCATGTCATCACCTCATACATTGAGTAACATAACAAGTTAACGTTCCACCTTAATAGTTGCCGGCAGTCGGCCCAATGAACTAAGTTATTGTTTCTCAGACTACAGCTGCTGCAAGAGGCAGCAAAACGTCCTTTTCACTTTATAGTTACAGCTTTCTAATATTAGTAAAACTCTCCACGCTATGAACAGTGGTTACATAAGCCTCAAAACCAGCCACAACTCAGCCCTGAGCAGAGTGACCGCCCTCTATTGACCAATCAACAGACTGCAGTGTTCACAGCTCCACCTTTTAGTATCCAGTCTGTGTGCTAGGTACCCCAACAGAGGGGGGACCAAAAATGGGGACGGTACGGAACGGTTCTATTGGTACCATCCACAACTTTTCACAGTGAAAACAGAAATAAAGCCTACCAAACTGAACTGAACTGAACCGTACTGCTCAGTGGAAACTATGTTTTATAGACCCTATTCACCTGACTATGAATTATTTATCTGTCCTGATAATTTAAAGAAAATTAAAAACAAATATGCTTTATAGTTCTATAGTTCATAGGTCAATGGGGCTTGCCACCTTCAGCTTAGAACAACATGTACTGCTTGTCTTATAAATGATCTCAAATCCAGAGAATTCAGAGACTGGCTGCTTTCAGGACATAATGAGGAAATTGTTGATTGAAATGACGCTGCAGTGGAGCTGGAAGTTTTCTAAAGCTGCAGTCAATTACAAGTAATTACGCAGCACACACTGTTCTGTCACATTGTGATGCACAGAAAACAAAGACACAAAAACAATAAACAAGGATAAGAGGGGGAGAATGAGCCTCCAACAGTGTAGCACAGGCATGAGATGGGTTGCAACATACAATTGCTGTAGTATGGCTGGGATATCAGTCAGCTGGGCAATTTATGGAAATTCAAATTGGATGCTATTCCATATAACAAGGTCTACCTTTAAATGTTCTGGACTGATACAGTCTCAGAGGGTAAGGAGTGGCAGACTAAGAAAAATAAATCCCAACCCTAAATTTTCTTAAGATGGTCACAAGATCTTCAATAATCTTCCCATCATTCTGTTACTTTATGGCCAAAACAACACCGTCTGAGCTGTGTTCATTTGTCAGTCACTCCCACATGTTGATGAGGCTGTGCTGCAGAGTTGCTGGAGAGCTCCAAAAGAATAACGCCAACTGAACACAGGCCCAAACGTTATACATTATGAGCCTATTGCTCAAAGGACTGTCAGGAACAGAGGTTATAAGCTGCCAAATGCATCACCAAACAGAGCACAAAAGAATGAGACTTTAACTGATCTTTCCCCCATGTTTTACAACACTTGCACACTCAGAATTATAACTGGGAGACCTGGAGGACCTTTGTGTTTTTCACATTTAATGAGTTAAGAAAAAATCTACAAAATGATGTATGTTGCACTGAATTATATATAATAAGGGAGGTAAGTTTTGTTGCCACATAAGCTTTTCAAATGAATATAAAATACCAAAAACACTATGCATTTATGACAGTATAAATTGTGATAAATGCACTGTCGAAACACCATAAGCATGGCAGCTGCAGATTCTTTTTCATCATACATACCATAGAAATAGAAAACAATACAGAAAAGTGTAGACGACCAGGATTCAGCCTGGTGTTGCTGCCATACAGAGAACTCTATGAAGCCAGATGTCTGTTGGCATGAATGAGGTCTTGTGGCAGACCTCACTACACCTCAGGGGAATCATCCAGAGCTTAAAGAGACACATACTATAGTTGTGAAACTATTATTGGCAGACTATTCCATTTACTGTATTGTTTGTGTCTCTTACATGTTAATGATGGAAAACATGTACAAAGACCTTAACTGTGCATAAGGCAGGCAGCAGCTGTGCAAAATGCGACTCAACAAGAGTCAACAAGCAGCTCTGTAAGACTGTTCTTGTATGCAAATTGGTGCTTTGGGCTAAATGCTAATGTCAGCATTATAACATGTTCCCAATAATAATGTTTCAAGAGAGTAATTCTACACATTATCTGTAGATGCAAGGCAATCAGAAAATAGCATCAATGAAGAAAAGGTTATGCCTGCACACTATGATGCCTGCACAACTAACCTGCCTGGTTGGGTTAAAATAAACCCAGGTTTGTTTGTGCTGGTGTGAAAGCTGTCAGTCGAACCCTGGTGCTGACAACAGAAGCAGACAGAGACTGCTTGAAAAGATGGGTCTCAGTCCGCTTCCAAAAGGACTCTGGTGAGGTGCATTTGTGGTGCGAAAGAAAACAAACTAACCACAGGATTTTATGATAGTAGATATATGATTTTAGCATGATTTCAACAGCTAAACCAATAAATCCATCTGCTGATTGTGAAATCTGTCCTCGGTGTCATGATTGATCCTGATAAAGACCATGTTTTTATCCTATTTATGCTAATGGCTACATGTAACCATGGTAGCACATATGCACGTCACATTTTCCCTGATTAAAAAAACCTGCAAAACTGCCATCATTGTATCCAACTATGTGTACTTTGTCTGTTCATGAAGTCCATTAAAAAGTGTGTGACAATGATCCCACACGCCTGCTTTTCATCCTGTCTCTATGGTCGTCATTACTCATAACGTGATTGATTTTCAGCCTAATAATAGCCTACTAATAATGCTTTTTGTGAAATCAAAGAACATAAATATAAAAAACACTTTAGAAGCATTAAAATGCTGCTGTAAAAACTTCTGTCGGTCACTGCAATTGGATTTCCCCATGTGGGTCCTGATGATGCAGGATGACAAACACCAAAACTGTCCAGTAAACGAGTTACCTGCCAGTTGGTAGAACTTCACGTTTACTCCTCTTGGTTTGTTTGCAAAAAGTCAATGTGAACAGGAACCAAAACAAAACTAAAATGCAATAATATATCATTTTTTCCCTCTGGTGCGACCAAATGAACCGAACTACAGATGTGAAAAAACCCTGATGTGCACTTACTAAAGTGTGCAGCCATAACTTTTTCTTCATTGACACAATGATAATATTAACATACTTGCGTAAAGTATTAGGGTTGGGTACCGTTCATAATTGAACCGATACGGTACCGGTATCTGGAATTCGGTACTGGTACCAAACGGTACCTTATTTCGGTACTTTTTAACCCTATGGGCCCTAGGCCTTTTTGGGGTATTTTTACTGCCTTTACTTTTAAGCTCATATCACAGTCATTATAAAGGCTACATACACATGCTATATCTTGTTTTTTTCAGGACAATCTGGGCTAACCAGATTTGCCATCATTCCATGTCCTATGTGCCTGTATTTTACATTAATTTTTATATCAATGAAAAAAACAAGGGCGGCACAGTGGTGTGGTGGTTAGCACTCTCGCCTCACAGCAAGAAGGTTGCCGATTCTATCCCGGGCGTGGGAGCCCTTCTGTGCGGAGTTTGCATGTTCTCCCCGTGTCAGCGTGGGTTCTCTCCGGGCACTCCGGCTTCCTCCCACAGTCCAAAGATATGCAGTTTGGGGACTAGGTTAATTGGTAATTCTAAATTGTCCGTGAATGTGAGCGTGAATGGTTGTTTTTCCTCTATGTGTCAGCCCTGCGATAGTCTGGCAACCTGTCCAGGGTGTACCCTGCCTCTCGCCCGATGTCAGCTGGGATAGGCTCCAGCCCCCCGCGACCCTCAAGAGGATGAAGCGGTTAGAAGATGAATGAATGAATGAATGAATGAAAAAAACAAATCTGTGTGCCTAAATTCTTACATTTTGACATGTATCTCACCATAGCAAGTTGGAAGTTGACACATTCTATCATATATGAAGAGGGGAGACTCTCTGGAATCTGGCAATATAAGAACCATGATGCTGGGACATTCTGTCACTTCACAGCTGTCCAAAACATGTGGTTTGTGCCAGGCGGACATGATTGACAGTATTTTTTCATTATTGCAAGAAATTCCATTGACTCATTCACGAGTCAAAAATGTGTTTTATCTGAAAGAAACATGCAATATTGGTGGGGGGGGGCATGTGTCCCCCTCAATGTATATGGTGACTACGGCCCTGTCATGCATGCATAATTAGGCTGCAGTTGTCTGGGTGCGCAAAAGTGAAGTTCACTGGTCTTGTCATACAAAGTTTGATGGAGTGTCAGCTGGACAATATGGAGATATTTGCATCTTGAAAGCTGGACTACAAACGTGGATAGACAGGGAGAAACACACGCAAGCCTAAGACGTGGTAAGATACGATATTCCTCACTATATGAAGTGACTGATAACAAGATCTGTATAATGGGTTGTAAAGAAATTCGTCAGGTTTTTATTTTGTAGACAATTGATCTGGATTTATAGTGTGATGGGATGACAGCACAATGATATGTGTGGTATCAGTGGAAAGCTCTGCTCCTGCGCTTTCATGTGATATGCGTGGCATTTCTGTGAGACCCTGCATTTGCGAGTAATCCATCCAAGAGTAATGTGTGTGCAAAGCTATATGAAAGCTCTGTTATACATCATTTTATTGTAATTTTATAAATTTTTTTCGCTGTGAAAACACTGGATTACCGACAAGTGCTTGGCCTTGTCGGAAAGCTACAGTTCTGTCGTTTCATGTGATATGCATGGCTTCTCGCTATGACTCATGGTCGCGGAGAAAATTTTGGACGCACTATGCGTCATTCGGGCCCATAGTCTAAACTTCTCAGTTTCATCATTTTATTGAGAACATTTAGGAACAGTGCTGCACGTTAACTTTTGTCTGCACATTTTTTTTGTCGCCATTGTTGCTGAGTCTGAGGTGCGAGTCATGCGCTCCCGCTCCGCCTCCACCTAAGGTACTGAAATTTGGCACCAATTGATTTTAAGTGAATCGGTACTCGGTAGTACCGACGTGAATCGGTACCAAGTACAAAAAGTACCGAGTTTCGGTACCCAACCCTATAAAGTATTATGTTTACTACGTTCATTATCTTTGGCGTGTGAGCATGTTAAAGTCAGCTGCATGCCTCTTGTTGCAGGGTCCACAAACATGCGTATGCACCAGCAAGCCTCCACATTTGCCTAATTGCAAAATATGCAACGACCTAGTGCACAACTCTTGGAATCTGAATTGTCAAGGTCTGCAACTACACTTACTGTACAGGGTTCCCTGTTGACAATTGGCTCATCGGTCTGTAGGAGCGTTGACCCAATCACTCCCTTTGACACATCCTTCCAAAACACATACATAATCATAAAAGAAACACCCTAAAAGACCAGAAGAACATAAAGCAGGTGCAGAAAAAGATGTGCTGTACAGTGGTGACAAACAGCCACTATAACGCTTTTAACTAAGAACTATCAAGCTTGGTTTTTACTGATCAGTGGCAACCCCCACACAAACAAGAGGTCAGCCCATACAAGTATGTAGGGCTGTACATGACTCAGAATTATGGCAGTCGAATTAAATTTGGCTGTTTAATACAAATATTCAACAATTGGGAATGTTCAGTATGAAAGTGCCATTCACGTCATATAGTAAACAAGCTACCTGTGTTAATAATGGATTGGAAATGTGCAGCAACATTTTTTCCGACGCTAAATATCAAACAAAAGCCAGAGACTGTGTCATATGAAGTTTCTGTGAGCTTCTAAGCAGACGAGAGAAGATAATGTTATCTCAGCGCCTTATGGTGCAAAGCCTCTTCCCCTCTGTGCTGCTGCATCACGCCCGCAGCTGACTGTACCAAAGAATAGTGTTGAAGTCAAGAGTGCTCACTCCGCAGCAAAATCCAGGTACAAAAGCGTCCCTAGAAGTACACTGCACAGCACATTGACAAGCAAAAAAAAAAAGAAAAAAAGACTGCAATCTCAGTTGACTGACAGGTCCCCCACTGATGATGTGAATCTCCAACTTTGAGGGGGCATACATAATCATTGGATTTTTTGAAATGTTGAGCTGATGATGGTGCTAGATAAAAAATAAAGAGAAAACCAAAGTTATTTCTCATCATTAATCATATTCATCCTGTCAGGGATCATGAATGTCTGTACCAAATTTCATGGCGATCCATCCAATACGTGTCAAAACATTTCACACAAAACCAAAAATATCAACCTCATGGCAGTGCTATAGAGGAGAAGTCACTAGAATGAATCATCTGGGGACCATGAACGCCTGTACAAAGTTTCATGGTAATCCATCTGATAGCTGCTACTATCTAACATCACCCAATGCAAATCCGTGCACATCCACAGCACCACCAGGGCAAGTTAAGTCTCCAAAGATGAAAGTGATTGATTTAAGGAACTCAAACCCAAAATGTTTTCTTCATCTCTGCCAAAATAACCTTCCATATCCTGTGATGGTAGAGTACCAACTTGATGCGGTAGGTCAGGCGATGCACACTGTTTAAGAAAGTTTCCTTTTCAAGGACAGTTTGATGTAGGATATGCATTTGCACAAAACACATTCAACTTACACCACTGAAACAAACATGTTTTGTTAAAAACCATCTGCAGATCCTACAAAGTTTTGGGGTTTTCATCTTGTTTTATATACAATATTCATTGCATTGTCTTATGTGTTCGTCAACATAGTGGTTTTTGTGTGGCCAACATTTGCTATTGCCCTTGGGGCCACATACTTTGTTGTTTACTGATCAAATTTCTCAGAGAACATACTGGAAAGAACCCCGTGGTAAGACGCTCCCTCGAATGATCTATGGTGACTCATTTGGGAAAGTGTTGACATTCATGCATAGAACATCAGTAAAGAATGTAGAAGTCTGAATCACTGTATACAGCATGGGGTATTGCTTTGCCACTCATTACTATGATCACATGAGGATTATGAACTGTCTGAGGCATTTTTGCCTCACGTGAATGTAACATGTCTGACATGTAACCTCATCTTCTCTGGGTTGGGAATCTAAACTGCTGGCCCTGGGTTTACTAAGGTATCAGTATCTGGACTCCAATACCTCAGACCCAAGATCTTTCAATGCAGTTTGGTCACAGGTTAACTTGGTTCACTAAATTCACTAGGTTCAGTAATGGATGGATTACTGAATGGGCCTACCAGGCAGAGACTGAGGGGCCCAAAGTGTAGGGGTAAGACTACAAAGAGACGGAAAACAACAACAACAACAACAACGACAGGGGGAACCAAAAATGGGGACAGTGCAGAACGGTTCCATTGGTACCATCCACAACTTTTCACAGTGCAAACAGAAAAAAGCGTACCGAACTGTACTGTACCGTGCTGCTCGGTGGAAGCGTGGCTTTACATGTCTGTGTCCACAGGCACATTGTCTAATAATCTGTCTGTAGGTTCACTACAAACATTGGTGGTAGCAAACACTACATAAGAGCATTCAGACCTCCAGCCCACAAAAAAACACACCTGTCCACTTAACAAATAATAGAGAAAAATAATCTATGTAGGTCTTCTGTTCATTACTCTAGCAAACTTTTAACTACTTTTGCTGACTCAAGGTTTTCCTTTTCTTTAGAAAACCCAAATACTCCCCCTCGATTCAACTCTACCAATTCCAATATACCATGGAAAAAAATAAGGTTTAATAAAGAAAATGCTTGACTATCAGGAAACAAACACATAACTCGACAAGATTCAGCATGACTAAACTCATTTTCTCCGGCCATACAGCTTGTATATCAATGATTTTGCAGATGACACAGAACAGAGCTCAGCTGTAGTGAGTCTCTCTGTTTTTAAGTAAATAGAATTGAGATAAAGCTCCATGAGATTGTGAACAGAGATTGCAAGGACAAACTTTCATATGCCATCGCAAAGCCGGCTCTAGGGTGATATGGTGGGATGCTGTTGGTGCAGAGTTTTAATGCGAGCTGCTATTGGAGGCAAACGTCAGACATATGTTCTGTTTTACCTCAAGAAATCTCCTGACCCACAGGTCTCCTTGTGTTTGTCTTTCTCTCAAGCAGGGAGTAAGAACATGATCCAAAATGGGCTGCTTTTGTCTCGCAGGAGAGGATGATTTCTGTTTATTTTTGCTGTATTATTCCGGGGTGGATAATAATGAAAAGATTACAGAGATATACTTATCTCAGTCTTATAACCTTATCTTAAGTTGTCAGCAGTGAAAAATCCATTATCCTCAGTGAATTAAATCTGAAGCCAAACGCAGATTCCAAATGTAAAATATGGGTTGAGAAGTGATATTTATTGCTAATGTAATATTGTGTGTGAGTGTTGGTTGGACCTTCCCAGGACCATTAAAAAATTACTTTGGCCACGTTGTGGTTTGGAGCTTTGCCTGGCTTGGCGAGTCTCCTTGTGTGCTTTTACTGCCTCTCGGGTTGATAGATGTCCCAGGAGAGGTTGGTCAGTGGTCAGAAAACCCACAACTATAGTGTGAGTTCCTTCAATTTGTGACGCTTTCTTCAAAGTATAAATTATGATTGATGGTCATGTTAGCAGAGAACCTGGGAATGGTCCCTGGAGTCAAGGTCGTGACACAGTGGGCTGGGAAACGGTTTTGGGGAATGAATTTGTTTGAAGACACTGAATTCCAATAAACAACATTCCAGCTACATGGTCTGGCTTGTTACAAAGACCAGTGGACTCTTTGTAGACCCCAAGTGTTTTAGGGACTGTATCAAAAGACATGTTTTTTTATGCCAAGGCTTGTCAGCATCTGCTCAGTCGCATATACACAAATACAATTTTTGTATTAACTTGAAGAACTCTTTGTCATTCACATCATATTTCAAGATTTTTGACTTTAACCATGACAAAAATAAAGAAAGGAGAAACAAAGTATAAAGCCAAGATCAGCACAATCTCCTTCACTTGTAACCACATTACTTGCCATTTAGTGTTAACGGTTGGTGGCAAGGAAAATATGACAGAACTCATGGTCATGACGACAGTGACAAGGTTCGAGGAGCCAGACTTTGATGCGAACATATTCTCACTGCAACCTCGTCACATATCAACGTTAGGTCATCGACTTTCCATGTCCAGATATGACCTGCAAGGTACCCTGGGTGCATTGGTTGTTGACGTTCTGGGACGTTGTTTCAAGTTCTGCCTGTTACATTCATTGTCTTTTCTCAAAATAAACTTCTGTTTTCACAGGAAATGTACACTTTGTAATACAGTCTCTTTCAAAATAGATGTACTACATCGGTACAACACCGCAAATTGATGTTTTTTTTCCTTCAACAGCTAACACACATGGTTATGTTTTGACAACATACATACGTGATTGGGTTTAGGCAACAAAGCATGTGGCTGGGTTTAAGATAAAAACAACAGAGACTGGTTTTACCAAATTACAGGACGCCAACATTCAGCCTCTCAGGTGAAAGTTGATGGTCTGTTGGACCCATCCGCCATACGTCCCTACTTGGACTTTGGCTGTCTTAACTCAAATTCTTGTCCCATCATGTTTCCCCCTGATGCCACCGGGCACCCTTAAACTATAGACCTAACGGTGACCAGCCATGAAGGAACAGCTTTTTGATGCCCAAAGTCACTGACCAAGCGTCAGATTTTGAAGACTTCGGAGTGAGACTGGATTGTTGGTGCCATTTCTGTTGGAGTCAATGGAGTAGGTACTGCAGTTAACACTTTAACCCATCATATCTTTGTTGTTTCATTTTTGACTGAAAAATCCTTCCAAAAATGCCAGTCAACATCACGTTACATGTGTGTTTTAATCTGGTGGAAGAATTTTTCAGTCAAAGTTAAAGGCGCTGTATGTAAGAATGTGGCCAAAACAGTTACTGCACTCAAATTCAAATACTGCCGGGAGTCGTGTCTACCCCCCCCCCCCCCCCCCCCCCCCTTAAGGTTCAAGGTTGCTGGACAGCGGCATGCTGGAGACTGATTTGTTTGCCCACGGGCGGCTGCCGTGGAAGGGCCGTGTTGCCGCGTCCTTGATCTTTGGTTTTCCAGCGGACCGTTCGAGCAAGTCCGGCTTCTCTGTTGCTAATGCTGCTGCCGGGATACAGCTGAGGAGACTGCTAATGCTATGTACTGGGACACTACTAATGCTGCTTGCCGTGCTGCTGTAGTTCAGTCGTAACTATAACTGATGCTGAGACTCTACTGACTGTGTGACTGGTAGACGGCGGTGGGTGGCACAACAGGCCAAAACACAAATTCAAAACATAAACATGATTTGCAGGCCGTAAAAAATTTTTTAAATGCGAATATTCTGGCCATACTATTGTTGTCGGTGAGATCAGTATGTTATATGAACATTATTCCTTAGTCTCTGTGACATATTAGGATGATTTTATGACTATTTGCTGTAGATTTCTTACATATAGCTCCTTTAAAACAACAAAATCCAGTAACGGAGTCACCAAAGTCTGGCTCCTCGAACGCTGCCACTGTCATCATGACCGTTCCTTCCTTTATATATTCCTTGGTCGGTGGCTTGTAGCTCTGATTCCTGATCTGAAATAACAGTTGTCAGGTTAATATTGGCAAACATTTTGAGAAATTGGCAAGCAATTCTTGGCCGTTGTTTGCCATCAGTGGCAACCACTTTTGAACAATTCAAAAATGGGGCCAGCACACAACAAATGCCTCCCTCACCCCCCGAAACAGGTTAATATTTGTTGCATATTGCTGGTACAGTATGTGCCAAGCATGTAGGAAAACTACAGTGGCTGACGCAAAAATGCAAAATCTTAACTCGAACGGCCCTATCTATCAGTTATTTATTCTAATGGCATTTATTGACTATATTTTCAACATGCTGAATCTCTCTGCAAAGCCTCTTAGAAGTGAAATCATTCACATACATTAGGGTTATATGCATGTTTACAAGTAAGACAACAGAGTAACAGTGGTTTGTCCACTTCTACCCACAACCCAGATTTTTCTATACATTTCATTATTCCTGTAAAACAACGTGTAAGATGGGATCAGAAATAAAGCATTTAAAACTGAGTTTTAATTCACTCATTTATTCTGCTATTTGTGATGACTCATGGACTTTATAGCCGATTGCCTGTCCAAAGAAATCATCCAGTGCATGCATGATTTCTGTTTTCAATTTATTCATCACGGACATGATTTCCTTCCAATGAAAACAACCTGTTTTGTTTCCTCTCAAAACAAGTCGACCCTCTCAATATGGGAGTCTATATATCTGTTTTGAAAGGTCCTTAAAATGCATGGTGGCGGATGAATAGTTCACATTCCAGCCTGATACCATAAACACGACTGAAACCTATAAGTATCCTCTCACAGTATCAATATTATTTTTCTAGTTATTGTGTTATGTTGGGGCACGCCCCTTATTTAATTGTTTCATGCAGCGTGCTGTGCGTTGGTCTTTAAAACACATGTGGTCTAATAAATGTTAAACTATTACCAGCTTTTTTCCCCTTTTTCTGCTTTGCACAAGATAAGTTCCAGCTCAAGATAAGCTCATTTGAGAAAGGATGTCTAAAAATACTCCTGCTGTGTCGTGGATATACGATGATAAATTATGTTTTGGTTCTCTTTTTTAACTAAAATTGAACAGCCTGTTGCTCATTATTTAACTATTTACATAGTCAAATTAAGATGATTAGGTTAGATTAGAAAAATAACGTAATTAATTAATGATATTTTGACATGAATTGTTTAACTGGTAATATTCAATGGTAATCTTTTCTACTGTTGTGTACATCAGCAGAACAAAGTAAAAATTTGACTGTAGTTTTAAAGTGGAAATAACATGCCATTAGCATTAAGTAAATTATGATTGCATAGTCTAATGGTTGTTGAATAATGACGTGATCAGGGTTTAGATTGTTTCCTCATAAGCCTCACTTTCACTGTGCAATTCTGTCTGCCTACACATGCATACGACCTCCTGGGAAAATGAAGGCTCGATTCCCGGCGCAAAGAAAATACGTCAACCATTGTGCAACCAACACAGGAAGAGGAAAATGCATTTGTTCTTCCCTTTAGCTATTAGTCACTATCCCCAGATACAAAAAAGTATCAGTGTATGTTCTTTGCAGTTACTATCTCCAATAGTACAAATGGCAGATGGCAGAACAACGAAACGGTCGTTGCTACAGTCTGAGGAAAACAGAAAGCAATCTTGTAGTCTTTGTAACACCAGTGCCAACACTAAGACAACTTCAAAATGCTAAAAATCTTCATTACGTTGTGAAGAAAATATACGCCCAAATGTCATTAAAAGTTGCCTGAGGTAGGAATTTTACACTGTTATTCCACCTCACCGATCTGTATAAAAAGTATAAATGAAAAATGCGGCGACAGAGTTGTCTTGCCTTTAAGTCAGCCCCAGAGGCAGTAACAGTGCTAAAATGGCATCAGTATAAATGGGACAGCCAGCAGGACGAGATCATGGGCAGCAAAGGTGTGACATTTTGACAACATTTTATGTGTGCAACCCACAGCAAGAGATTTAAAAAGCAGCTAGCAGCAGTTAGCAGCTAACTCAATGAAGAAGAACAATGCTGAAAATATCTGCAAATTGGGAAAACAATGAGGTCCAGGAGCTTCTTATCCTCCAAGCAGAGGACAAGATCGGCCACCATATAACAGGGATGGTAAATGATTGTTATTGCTATGTTAATGCCTTTGTTATTGTTTACACAATGCTGCCAACACATCTGTTTTATGTTCGCCAAGAAGACGTGCAAACTTGACTATCTAGAGGAAGTAAAAGTCAGGTTTTCGTAGGTGAACCTGAGGAAGGATCATTATGGCTGTAGCGCAGGATGTAGAGCAGGTCATCCACTAACTCACTATACAATATGATATGATAGGATACAATATACTTTATTGTCTGCTTGCACAGAAATTTGGCAATTATATGGCAAAGCAGGCCCCAACTACAAAAACAAGAGAAAAAGAAACATACAGAAAATAACACAACAAAAACATTACAAAAGTACACAAACAAACATGACACAAAAACAGGTTCCATTAATGCTCTTCTGTCCTTAAGTGTGAATCTTGATTTACCTTTAGAATTGACTGGTGGACAAAAGATCTTTGAAGTCTAACTTTCTTAAACTGTGGTATAGCATATCTTCTGTGTGATGGTAACAGGGCATATTCCTTCTTTAGAACATGACTGGCATTTGATACAATGTTTTTTGCTAGCCTTAGTATGCCATTTTGGTAGGTTGAATCATACGGTTTAAGAAGTGGTTGACCAACAATCTTTGAGCAGATGTTCAATTGGTTGAGCAGTTGTGATTTCAAAGCAACAGCCAGGCATCCATACCAGGTAGTATTACAGTATTTAAGAACACTCATAATGGCAGAGGTGAAAAACAAAAGTAGAATTTGTTTACTTGCCCCGAAGGACCTCAGGTGCCTAAGAAAATGAATTCTTTGTTTTGTCTTATTACACATGGTTTCAATGTGGTTTTTCCATGACAGCAAGTGGTCTATTACTACACCTAGGTATGTATAGGAACACCCCTGGGTTATATGTTCATCATGAACAGTAACAGTTGGGCGATGTGATTCTGGTAGTACACCAAACACAACCTCTTCAGTCTTTTTTGTATTTATCAATAGAGCGTTGTTGTTGCTCCACTCAACCCTTTTGTCCACCCTGCGTTGGTGCAATCCAGGGTCGCTAGAATGATCTAATATGTCCTTGTGTCCTTTACTCTTCTCCATTTTCATTAACGACCTTCCCACAATATGCTCCCACTGTCAGATCCAGTTATATGCTGATGACACTGTTATTTACTCATCCAAGCGCAACCTTTCACATATTCAGAGCACACTACAGACGGACTTCAATTCCATCCAAAAATGGTTCATATGCAACAGACTTGTTCTAAATAAGCAAAAGACCTACAGCATGCTGTTCAGTGCCAGACCGATCTCTTTGTCCACCCAGCCAATTTATTCCTTAGATGGAACAATAATTGAAAACGTGTCCGAATTCAAGAATCTTGGCCTTTGGCTCAATTCCCAACTATCATTTAAATCACATATCAGTTCAATCATACAGAAAATAAATTACAGCCTCAGAACTCTTTACCGGTCAATCAATTCACCCTTCCAGTCAGAAAGAGAATTATTACGCAGCTAGTATTACGATACTTGATTATGCAGACATTATTTATCAGAACACCTCAGATACAAATCTTCATCCTCTCAATGTAGCTTACAATAATCTCTGTAGATTTATGTCCATATAGAACCCACCACTGCACTATGTATGAATCACTAAATTGGTTAACTCTCAAATCCAGACGACAATATCACTGGCTGCAATTTATTTAAAAATGTATTTTCTTCAACTATCCACCATATCTAAAACAATTTTTAATCCCATATGAGCCAACGTACAACCTTAGGCATACTATACATCGTTGCTTCAGTGTCCCTCAAATTTACAAAGAGATCGGTCGATGTGCTTTTCAGTACAAAGCCTGGTGCTGAGGGAGAGGTGCCTGACATTGATTAACCCTGTGAGAGCAACTGTTAGTGTTGTATTTGCGTGTCTGTTTTGTTTTCTGTTTGCTGTCCTGTTTTGTGCTTTATTTGTTTCTGTAACGTCGCATATTGCCTGTATGTTTAGGACCCCCTTGTAAACGAGATGGTTCATCTCAAGGGACTTATCCTGCTTAATTAAATTTACATACATAATAGAGATATTAAAGCAGTGTCATCAGAGTACTTTAGAACGTACTGGTCTGGTGTATTAAGACGACTTTCAGACAGACATTCGTCGGTATGGCAGTCATCAGTATAAAATGTGAAGAGCGTCGCTGAACTCATGCAACCTATCCACTAAGTTTGTTAAAGCCGAGTAGCAGGTGGCACCTTATACGGTAGCCTCGGCCACTAGTATGTGAATGGGTGAATGTGACATGTCGTGTAAAAAGCGCTTTGAGCAGTTGGAAAACTAGAAAGGTGCTATACAAGTGCAAGTCCATTTACCAAACCACTCTTTGTAAAAATGCAAAAGAGGCATAAAGACGGGACTTTGTAGCAGCCCTATGGCGCTATCTCATCATAAAAAGGGCTAGTGATTAATTCTGATTCTAACTCTTGGTGTGAGAGAAACTTTTTTGTGTCTTCATCAGTGAAATCTCAGAATAGTCCTACATCACAGTTTGCTCTCCTTCCATGTTGTAATCAAGAGGTATTTAAAAACTCATGACTGTGTAAGTTCACTAGGAAAACATGGAGTTTGACCAAAGCAAATAAAAAACTGCTTTGTGATGCTGCTTTGCTTTAACTTTCTCTTCCAGTTTTTTCCCCACACACACACACACAATCCCCCAGTGAATTCATATAAATCAACAACAAAATCTGCTCTGATCTACCCTCTGCTCCACTGTGCACAGAAGCTCCACAGAGGCTTCAACTCTCTTCACGCACACGAACACAAACAAGAGGATCAAGAAATGCAATAAAGCAGTGTCATGGTAAATCACGGTTCTGGCTTTCATCAAAGTCTGAGAGATTAATGTTAAAATGTGGAGCTCTGGGACACCTGACTCAAAGTGATCGACGATCAATGGCTTCCTCCTCTTCCTCCTCATGGAGCAATGCTGGAATGCAACTTGATTAATACAAATTGTTGTTCACGGGGCCAAAAAATGCATGAACAAAAATGCAGTAGGACTTTTTGTCCTTGAATCATAGAACACAAGATACTAGAAAAACAACACTTTATCTCCTCTCAACATTTCTCCCGTGATGAGCAGATCCCAGTACTGTTAGTATGTTATGCAAGCCTCGAGCACAGGGGAGATAGGATACATATTTCTGCAGGCTGCTGATGTAAAGCATTCAAGTATACAGTATGTTATTGCACTGATATTGTAAAAAGATGGTCATATCCTGTTTGCTTGATTGCAGATGTTTCCACCGTCTTGTCACATGTTTACTGATCAGTGCAGCCAAATACATGACGCTTTGGAAAAAGGTATTTATAGCTATGTTTGGATTCTTTGTTTAGTTAAAGTAGCTCATGTCATTGTTTTGGTTCTGGCTGACTGACTGTAGTAATCTAACTCCTTAAAATGATGTGGTCATTTTAGGATGTCACAGAAACCACAAGAGTGAGAGAATAACAGTCAATCTGTCTCCTTCAGCTACATGACGATCAGCAGCAGTGGCATCAACAATCAGCAGAGTAATAGAGAGAAATGAGGAGTTGTTTCGGTCACTTGTATAAACGTGACCGAATCATCACTGAGCTGTGACACTTTGCATGAATGAAAGTAGGAAAAAAGTGTTGCACACTCTGGCTCCATATGTATTTCTCTTTATTCAGACAACATTTTGGCCCTCAGGCCATTTTGGCCCTCAGGCTGTTTTAGGCCCGTCATCTGAAAGACATGTATATGGAGCCAGAGTGTGCAACACTTTTTTCCTACTTTCAAGTCAGCGATCAGCACCTCACTACAACCCTTTGTGTGCATTAGGCTTAGGCAGTATCTATTTTTCCATACCGTCAGTTCTTCCTGACACTTCACCAAGGTATATGGTATATGATGCTATTTGTGTAACAAAAAAAAAAAAAAAAGCTGAGCCACTGGTGATAGAAGTAAATGTAATGTATGTTACCTTAAACTCTATTAAAAGCACGTGGGATTTTAAAAACAAGATTAAGGACATTTTGACCACTGAATGCACATGTGCGGTAACTGAATGCTGCTAATTTTAACTGTTGATTGTAAATTTGTGTTAGGTCTGTTGTTCCTTTCTGTTTGCAGAAATTTTATGCTGTTGTTCTTTTCATGCTGCTGTTTTGGCCAGGACTCCCTTAAAAAGAGGTTTTGAATCTCAATGGCAAGGCAGCTTTATTGTTTTTTTTTTTTGGGGGGGGGGGGGGGGGATAAAAAGTAAAATAAATTCAGACAAGAGGTGCAAAGATGAAAATACAAGAATAAAGTTGCAGTGCAGTTAAAACCAATAAAAGTATTTGAATAAAAATGACAGTGCAGTGCAAGAAATGAATAAATATTTGATTTAATAAAAGGCAGCGGCAAACAGCTCAGTCTTCAACCTTGATTCAAAAGAAATGAGAGTTGGTGCAGACCTGTAGTTTTCTGTAGAGTTTGTTCCACATAAAAACTAAAAACTAAACACTGCTTCTCCATGTTTATTCTTGACTCTGGGGACACAAAGAGGACCTGTCCCAGAGGACCTGAGAGGTCTGGGTGGTTCATTGTGCAGCAGAAGGTAAGAAATGTATTTGGGCCCAAGACCATTCGTTTTTTTGGTAACACTTCATAAGTCAGCCCGCGTTTTAGAGTGTACCTCTCGCCCACTTTCCCAGGAGTTAGCATATAACTCCCAGGAACTTACATGGACTTTCCCAGGAGTTAGAACATAATTCCTCCCGGTAACTTACCACATACTTTCCAGGGAGTTAGCGTATAACGACGTGGTCACTTGGCATATACTTCCCCGGGAGTTAGAGTTCAACTCCCAGTCACTTACCACATACTTCCCCGGGAGTTAGAGTATCCCTCGCAGTCACTTAGCACATACTTTCCCGGGAGTTAGAGTATAACTCGTCACGTACAGTACAGGCCAAAAGTTTGGACACACCTCCTCATTCAATGCGTTTTCTTTATTTTCATGACTATTTACATTGTAGATTCTCACTGAAGGCATCAAAACTATGAATGAACACATGTGGAGTTATGTACTTAACAAAAAAAGGTGAAATAACTGAAAACATGTTTTATATTCTAGTTTCTTCAAAATAGCCACCCTTTGCTCTGATTACTGCTTTGCACACTCTTGGCATTCTCTCAATGAGCTTCAAGTGGTAGTCACCTGAAATGGTTTTCCAACAGTCTTGAAGGAGTTCCCAGAGGTGTTTAGCACTTGTTGGCCCCTTTGCCTTCACTCTGCGGTCCAGCTCACCCCAAACCATCTCGATTGGGTTCAGGTCCGGTGACTGTGGAGGCCAGGTCATCTGCCGCAGCACTCCATCACTCTCCTTCTTGGTCAAATAGCCCTTACACAGCCTGGAGGTGTGTTTGGGGTCATTGTCCTGTTGAAAAATAAATGATCGTCCAACTAAACGCAAACCGGATGGGATGGCATGTCGCTGCAGGATGCTGTGGTAGCCATGCTGGTTCAGTGTGCCTTCAATTTTGAATAAATCCCCAACAGTGTCACCAGCAAAACACCCCCACACCATCACACCTCCTCCTCCATGCTTCACAGTGGGAACCAGGCATGTGGAATCCATCCGTTCACCTTTTCTGCGTCTCACAAAGACACGGCGGTTGGAACCAAAGATCTCAAATTTGGACTCATCAGACCAAAGCACAGATTTCCACTGGTCTAATGTCCATTCCTTGTGTTTCTTGGCCCAAACAAATCTCTTCTGCTTGTTGCCTCTCCTTAGCAGTGGTTTCCTAGCAGCTATTTGACCATGAAGGCCTGATTGGCGCAGTCTCCTCTTAACAGTTGTTCTAGAGATGGGTCTGCTGCTAGAACTCTGTGTGGCATTCATCTGGTCTCTGATCTGAGCTGCTGTTAACTTGCGATTTCTGAGGCTGGTGACTCGGATGAACTTATCCTCAGAAGCAGAGGTGACTCTTGGTCTTCCTTTCCTGGGTCGGTCCTCATGTGTGCCAGTTTCGTTGTAGCGCTTGATGGTTTTTGCGACTCCACTTGGGGACACATTTAAAGTTTTTGCAATTTTCCGGACTGACTGACCTTCATTTCTTAAAGTAATGATGGCCACTCGTTTTTCTTTAGTTAGCTGATTGGTTCTTGCCATAATATGAATTTTAACAGTTGTCCAATAGGGCTGTCGGCTGTGTATTAACCTGACTTCTGCACAACACAACTGATGGTCCCAACCCCATTGATAAAGCAAGAAATTCCACTAATTAACCCTGATAAGGCACACCTGTGAAGTGGAAACCATTTCAGGTGACTACCTCTTGAAGCTCATGGAGAGAATGCCAAGAGTGTTCAAAGCAGTAATCAGAGCAAAGGGTGGCTATTTTGAAGAAACTAGAATATAAAACATGTTTTCAGTTATTTCACCTTTTTTTGTTAAGTACATAACTCCACATGTGTTCATTCATAGTTTTGATGCCTTCAGTGAGAATCTACAATGTAAATAGTCATGAAAATAAAGAAAACGCATTGAATGAGAAGGTGTGTCCAAACTTTTGGCCTGTACTGTATGTAATTTCCCGAAACTTATGGTTTAATTTCCTCATATGAATCTGTATATGTATGAAGTGCAATAAAAACAAATGCTGTTGCCCTTTGCTCATGGCAGTTGATTCAGTCACTTTTATGTAGCCTATGTGTCATCAGGTAATTTCACCCACACTCCAGGGTTTTAATATTTATGTTTTGTTTACATTTCATTGTATGAGTTTGAATAGAAAGCGCAGTATACTTTCTCTGTACGTAGAGTTTATTTCTTACAATTTTCCCGTATCATCCCTCAATTGTCTTCAAATTGCTTGAATGTTTGTTTGTTTTTACCTGTCAATCTAACTACATCGCTCTGGCATAGTCTTATTGATCAAACAAGGTGTCAATCACAGTCACTCTGCTTAGACCAGCTGTCATTGGTCAAACAGGGAGGTGCACACTTCTCATTGGTTAAAGGTAGAAAGTCCCACCTCTCAGCGAGGAGCTTGTACTCATAGGCGCAGGAATGACACGAGCAGACGACAAAGAGAAACGAGTGAAATTACACAATGTCTACGGTGAGAAATGTTGATGTAAACACAAAGCTAACACTCCGAGATACTCGCAAGAGACGTGAGGGAGGAACCAAGGACCCGTGCGAGTTTTACCACGTTTATCAACGTCTTGGTGAGTTAATGCTAACGCAGCTAATGATGTTAGCTCGTGCTGCAGATGATATCGGCGCCTGCCGCCGTGTAAAGTGTGTGCTTCCCTCTAACTGTGGCGTTGCAACCTACTCCTAACAGTAAAATGCTACAGTTGTTTTGCCTCGAGGTCGTTGCCGTTTGTATTTGTGTTAGTAGTGTACTGAATACATCTGCACTATTACAGTTGGTTATGGATGTTATTAACGATGAATATGTGGCAGGACGGCACAGCCCGTCTCCACTCATGTTGTGTATGTGCTGGGTCAGGTGGATAGCTGTGTAGGCTCGCCCCTTTGCTCCCCGCCCATTGAGTGACACTGGGCTGGGAGCAATTATCCAATTTCACCAGCGTACTGGGCGAAGCCAGCCAAAGCTATATATGGGGGAGAGCTGCGCCTCTCAGATGTGCGTCCCCCCCACCTTATCCGGAAACCTGAGCGTGTGTGTCGGCAGTGTGGTTTGGCGTGGCAGAATTTGATCCACGTGGCTGTCTTGAGACGCAGGTCGACGCGTCTCCTCTGCTCACTTTGCCAGGTAGGCTCAGATACTATTATTGCGTCTCTGGCTCGTATTGGTGCCGTGTCTGATGCGCTTTCTGCTCTCCAGCAGAGTTGGCCTGTACTCTGGCCGGGGGTTGGGAGTGCGTGGCCTCGGAGCCGTGCGCAATAATCCGCGCACCGGGTTGGGAACCCTCGGGTAGGCTGGCTCGTGTGTGTCTGGCGTGTCTCATGCGCTCTGTCGGGCTGCACATTATGTGTCTCTGGTCTCTGTTTGCTGTTAGCAGCTATAAAGGTGGTTGGTTGGTGGCTATCTCTCCTGTTGCCTGTGACGCTGCGCCCTCACTCACGGGTATGTATGCGTGCTTGTTTTAATCCATCTAATTGCAAGTCACGTATTAATTTTAGTCTGTATCACAGCAGGTGGCTCCTCCTCTGACGTGGGCCGCTGCGCTGCTGCTGCTGTTCTGTCCACCTGTTCTGTCTCGGGTTCACCCCAGCAAGCTTATTGTTCTCTTACATTTGTGTCTATTGTTTTTCGTTGTTTTGTTTTTTTGACATCCTCATTGTGTGTGTGCGCGGGTGTTTGGAGTTTCGCACGCCTGGAGTAAGTCAATCTGGATGAAACTCAAGTGTTGGCTTAACTGTATGCAGTGCTGCTCATGTGGAGGAAATGAATGCAGCATAGGACTTAAAGCTACACCAAGAGGACTGATCCACGTCAGCAATCTATTGGTATTGGTTGATTATTGTTTCTTTGTATTGTAATTAGATAATTATTTCGATCATTGGTGGATTTTGTGACCGTTGTTGTTTTCTGTAGATTTTTTTTGTGTTTAGTTATCCAGTTATTTTTGCATAGGTTTTGGTTTCTTATTTTTTTTTCGTTTATTATTTGTTTGTTATATCAACAAAAGCACCATCAACCTTGGTGGAGACCTCCTGGGCCCGGCATAGTGTGGTGTTGGGGCAGTTTCTGGCTTGGTTTTGTTTTTTTTCTTGCCCCTTGCTTTGACTAATATCCGCCTCTTTTGTTGGACAGGAGCTGTTGGGCTGGTGTGGCGAGCGACTGACTGATTCCTGCGGTGGCGGTCCCCTCACTTCCTGTACAGTAGTGCACATGGGTGTCAGTTGATGGTGTGTGCTTTCTTTTTTTCTTCACATGTGGTGTGCCTCATCAGGACCCTTCCCCTCCCCCTCAGTCGTCGCCGCCTGGTGAGCCCTCAGCCCCTTTACACAGCACATGCACTTTTTTTTTTGGCAAACTTAACCAACCTGTCAAGAGGCCCCAGAGGATTGTGCAATAATTTGCCTTTTGTTATTATTATTATTGTAATCTTGCTTGCATCATCACTGAGATTGGTCAGCATTTTAAATTTTGAAATATTGTTAATAAACTTTCTCTTTTATATTTTATTTGGAATCCGTCAGTCTCTGTCTCTCGTACCTGTGTGACCTTGTTTTAGAGAGTATTAGAATTATTAGAGTATTAGAGAGGCGTTTCCCCTCTGATATATTTCCTGGGAGTGAAATTCCCCTAGGTGGCGTTGTCGGACACTTATTAACAGAAATAAATAAATCCAACCCTCGTAGTATTGCCACATTCTTGGCGTTGTCGGCAGGATGACACCTTGAAGACTGACGTGTAGTCCATTTTTTTTCTGTTTTGGTGTTTTTTTACTGTACCTGTTAATAGCTTGCCTTTTATTGTATGTAAATGGTTTTGGAGACAGAACAGCAGTAGCAGTTTTGTACAGACCTAATCAGCTCCATCAGTCAAATTTCTCAACTTTGTTCTCGTGAGTTTTGGTGCACCTTGTCCTCTGGTGCCATGGAGGAGGAAATGCAACAGCTCAGAGACCTAATCGTGCAGCTGAAGGCGGATAATGAGCGGCTTCGTCAGGAGAGGGAAGCCTCGCAGGCTGGCCCGAGTGTTGACACTCCAGCCCCATCTGTTTCGGTGAGTACTGCCCCAGTAGCAGAGTCCAGCGCCACGGTAACCGAGCGGTTGGTTGTGGTACCAAGAGACCGTCGGTGTCCCATGTTCAATGGTAGGACTGGCATCAGTGTAACTGAGTGGGCAGAGGAAGCTCAGGCTTGTATGCGGGCCCGTCGCTTGTCAGCTATCGATCAGGCCCTCTTTTTGGTTGACCATCTAGAGGGAGAAGCCAGAAGGGAGATTAAGTACCGTACCAAGGCTGAGCAAACAGATCCTGCTCGGATCCTTGCTATTTTGAATGACTTGTATGGTTGTACACAGTCATACATAACCTTGCAGCAAGCCTTCTTCTCTCGGGTGCAGCAGGAAGGAGAGACATTACAGGAGTTTTCCTTAGCTCTGATGGCCCTCATGGACCAGGTACAGCAGTGTGCACCTGATGGTCTTCTTAATGCCGCAGTCTTACTCCGTGACCAGTTTGTAGAACATGTTCTTGACAGTGCCCTCCGTAGAGAACTGAAGCAGTTGGTCCGTCGTCAGCCTCGGTCCACCTTGCTGGAGGTGCGTGCAGAAGCAATTCGTTGGGAAAGAGAGGGGCTTCCAGGGGGCGCCAGGGAGCGTAGCCATTCTCTCCCTTCCATGTATGGTCTGCAGTACGGGGTACAGAGCAGTCCCCATCCACCTCCTTTGGCCGCCTCCCAGGGTTCAGAACTGGGTGAGTTGAAGGAGCTCTTGAAGCGCCAACAGGAACAACTCAACCAGCTCACCCAGACGGTGGCATCTTTGCAGACCTCATCCTTTCAATCCCGCCCCAGTCGCTCTGGTCCAGTAATCTGTCGAAGATGTCAGCAACCAGGTCATTTTGCCAGGGAATGTGATGGAGAACGGGCTCCTTCTCATGCCACTTCTGCCCTTGGTCTTGCGAACAATGTGGTCAGGTCCTCTTCTTCCTCTCGCCAGCCGGAAAACTGAAACCCACTGAGTTGCCGAGCCACAGCTCAGATGGGGAGTCAATGGGCTCAAGGGAGGGGACCGTGGGTAAATTAATGTCATCTTGCCCTCACCTCAATCTCTTCATGGGCGGCATCATGGTCCCATGCTTGGTGGACACTGGATCCATGGTGTCCACGATCACAGAAAGCTTCTTTTTGGAGCATTTTGCACCTTGGGGTGCCGATCGTCTCCAGTCTTGTCATTGGCTGCAACTTCGGGCAGCTAATGGGTTAGCAATCCCTTACATCGGCTATCTAGAGTTAGATGTGGCACTGTGTGGCAAAGTGTTTCGTGGTTGTGGCATACTGGTGGTGCGAGACCCTCCAGGTGCGTCATCTTCTGTTTCTGGAATCTTGGGGATGAATGTCATCCGCCGATGTTATCGTGACTTTTTTGGGGCACATGGTGCTGCACTGTTCAGCTTGCCTGTGGTGACTCAAGCTCCTGGTTCAGTCATTGAGGCCTTGCAACAATGTCACCAGTCCACCACCCAGCATCCAAAAGATCTGTTGGGTACCGTCAAGGTTCGAGGCCCGCGGGCAGTGCGAATACCCGGTGGGGTATGCAGTTTGTTGCGAGCACCTGCCCCGAACAGTTTTCTGGTCAGGATGTGCTTTTTGAGCCCCCTCAGTCAGGGCTGCCGGCTGGGCTGCTTGCCTCCCCCTGTCTCACCCAAGCTGTCCGTGGTACAGTCTACATCCCGGTAGTTAACGTAGGGACCACTGAAGTTCTCCTCTACCCACGCACCAGTTTGGGTGCCCTCAGTTGTGCCCACGTTGTGAGTCTACCCACTGGGGTCACCGAGGTGAGGTCTGCCACAGCTACAGTCTCCTCCCATGTGGCTGACAGTCCTGCACAGAGCGGTGTAGAACTGGTAGACCTGTCTGCCTTGGCACAACAAGACCAAGCCGAGGTGCGGTCCCTACTGCGGAAGTACAGCTCCGTCTTCTCTGCACATGATGGTGACTTGGGTTGCACTGATCTCATTTCACTAGACATTCCACTGCTTGACAACATTCCTGTGCGACAGCGATACCGGCGTATTCCTCCATCGGAGTACGAAGAGGTCAAGGCCCATATTAACCAGCTTCTGGAGGCTAAGGTCATCAGGGAGAGCAGTAGCCCATACGCCTCCCCCATCGTGTTGGTCAGGAAGAAAGATGGTAGTCTACGCATGTGTGTAGACTACCGCCTTCTCAACAGCAAGACGAGGAAAGATGCTTTTCCTCTCCCCCGTATTGAAGAGAGCCTGGATGCTCTTTCTGGTGCCTGTTGGTTTTCAACCTTGGATTTGGCCAGAGGCTATAACCAGGTTCCCGTGACCGAGCAGGACAAGCCTAAGACTGCCTTTTGCACGCCCTTTGGTCTTTTCGAATGGAACCGAATGCCATTCGGGCTGTGTAATGCCCCAAGCACCTTTCAGCGGTTGATGCAAAGGATGTTTGGGGACCAGCAGTGTCAGTCTCTCCTCCTCTACCTTGACGACATTGTTGTGTTTTCTTCTTCTATCAGTCAGCATCTGCAGCGCTTGGAAGTTGTCTTGAGTCGGCTCCAGAAGGAGGGTTTAAAAGCCAAGCTGGAGAAGTGTGCTTTCTTTCAGAAAGAGGTCAGCTATCTTGGGCATGTCATCTCTGGGGAGGGTGTTTCCACAGACCCTGCCAAGATCGAGGCGGTCGCCAGGTGGCAGCGCCCCCGCCAGGTTTCAGAGCTGCGTTCTTTCTTGGGGTTTGCCAGCTACTACAGACGCTTTGTGGAGGGTTTTGCTAAGCTGGCAGGCCCTCTGCACAAGTTGGTGGCAAACACGACAGGCAGTCAGATCAAACGAGGCCAGAAACCAGATGTTGGTTCTGTATGGACACCCCAGTGTGAAGAGAGCTTTGAGGCCTTGAAGGCAAAGTTGGTCTCGGCCCCCGTCCTGGCATATGCAGACTTCTCCTGTCCCTTCATCCTGGAGACTGACGCTAGCCATAATGGTCTAGGAGCTGTCTTGTCCCAGGAGGTGGAGGGTAGGGTTAGACCGATAGCTTATGCTAGCCGAGGCCTGCGGCCAACTGAGCGTAACATGACCAATTACAGTTCTATGAAACTGGAATTTCTTGCCCTTAAGTGGGCCATGACGGAGAAGTTCCGTGACTATCTGTGGGGGCACAAGTGTGTTATCTTCACCGATAACAACCCGTTAAGCCATCTCCAGTCTGCCAAACTGGGAGCCACAGAGCACCGGTGGGCAGCCCAACTTGCCACCTTCGACTTTGAGGTCAAGTATCGATCTGGCCGCAGCAATAAAAACGCTGATGCCCTTTCTCGTCAGTACGTGTCAGGCTCTGGCTTGGTTGAGCAGGCCCTTCCTGGTACATCAGTTCCAGCTCTCCTTCAACAAGCTGCTCCCCCAGTCTCAGCGGTTCCAGTGACCCAGTCTATGGTGTCTGTCCTCCCGTTCCACTCTCCCTCTGACATTCGCTCATTGCAGGAGTCTGATCCCCTCCTGAAAGAGGTGTTGGTCTTTTGGAGAAGGCAGGTTCGGCCGACCCCAGATGAGAGGAGGCACGTGTCCAAACCAGCATTGGCGTTGTTGCGACAGTGGGATCGCCTGGTGGACAAAGATGGTGTACTCCATCGCAGAGTTTTCCGCTCAAATGGGGGAGAGGAGAACCTCCAGCTGCTCCTGCCAGCTCTCCTGAAACAGGAGACGTTGAAACTGCTCCACCACGAACACGGTCACCAGGGTATTGATCGGACTACCGAGCTGGTACGAGAGCGCTGTTACTGGCCAGGGATGTGCTCAGATATCAAGCAGTGGATCAGGGAATGTGAGCGCTGCCAGGTCGCAAAGGACTCTGGGCCCATTTCGCACAGCTTTATAGGCCACTTGCTCGCATCGAGGCCAAACCAGATTGTGGCCATTGATTTTACTGTGTTGGAGCCCTCCAGAAATGGGTGGGAGAATGTCCTTGTAATGACAGACGTGTTTAGTAAATACACTGTGGCTGTCCCAACTGGGGACCAGCGCGCTCCTACTGTTGCCCAGGTCTTGCTCAATGAATGGTTCTTTAAGTTTGGTGTACCAAGCCGCATTCACTCCGACCAGGGCCCCAGTTTCGAGAGTGCCTTGATCCAGCAGCTCTGTTGTTTGTATGGAGTAGAGAAGTCCCGCACTACCCCATACCACCCAGCAGGAAACGGACAGTGTGAGCAGTTCAACCAAACGCTACACAACCTCCTGTGTACCCTGCCAACTTCTCGGAAACGAGAGTGGATCTCCTGCCTCCCGCAGGTGCTCTTCTGCTACAACTCCACACCTCATCAGGTCACGGGAGAGTCTCCCTTCTTTTTAATGTTTGGTCGTGAGCCTAGGCTCCCTGTCGACTTTCTGTTGGGTCGAGTCCAGGATCCTGTCCCAGGGAAGGTACAGGATTGGATTTCTGAGCATCAGGTGCGACTCAGGACAGCTTTTGAGGGGGCTCATGATCGGTTGTTGGCAGCGGCTAGTCGCCGTAAGGAGCGGCATGACCAGCGCGTCCATGACGAGCCTCTGCAGGTTAACCAGCTTGTTTATCTCCGAGACCATAGTGCTAAGGGCCGGCATAAAATCAGTGACATTTGGAGTTCCGTGGTGTACCAGGTGTTAAGAGCCCCACGTGGCGACGGTGCGGTTTACACCATTGCTCCTGTGGACGACTTGGAGAAGGTGCGCAATGTGCATCGCAACATGTTGAAGGCCAAACTAGGGCCTGACTTGGCTGGTCCTCCTCCTGCTTCTCCTCCCGCTCCTCCGTTTCCACCAACAGCACTCGAGGGTAACTCCTCTAGTGATGACGACCTCTGGGTGTTGGTCCCTGAAACCCCGTTGCCATCGGCCGCACCTGTAGCTGGCAGTGCTGATCGTAGGGGGTCCCTGGCAGCGACACCGCCGAGAGATCCTCCTGTCCTTGGTATGCCTCTGGCACGGGGAGATGCTCCTGTGTTGGGTTTTTCTCCCCCTACGGCAGGTTTAGGCAGCATTAGTCAGCCCGCTGTCCGTCGAACAGGTCGATCCACCGCTGGCCAACACTCAAACGTGCATCATCTTCCACGGTCAGCCGGTTGCATTGACGGTGAAGTGGCGGGACTGTCACGGGCTGCGTCTAACACCCAGTATGCTTTCCACCGGCCTTGGTGTTAACCCCCAGGTCCCTGTGGTCCATTGTCGGGGCGACAATGCAAAAAGGGGGGGGTAGATGTGGCAGGACGGCACAGCCCGTCTCCACTCATGTTGTGTATGTGCTGGGTCAGGTGGATAGCTGTGTAGGCTCGCCCCTTTGCTCCCCGCCCATTGAGTGACACTGGGCTGGGAGCAATTATCCAATTTCACCAGCGTACTGGGCGAAGCCAGCCAAAGCTATATATGGGGGAGAGCTGCGCCTCTCAGATGTGCGTCCCCCCCGCCTTATCCGGAAACCTGAGCGTGTGTGTCGGCAGTGTGGTTTGGCGTGGCAGAATTTGATCCACGTGGCTGTCTTGAGACGCAGGTCGACGCGTCTCCTCTGCTCACTTTGCCAGGTAGGCTCAGATACTATTATTGCGTCTCTGGCTTGTATTGGTGCCGTGTCTGATGCGCTTTCTGCTCTCCAGCAGAGTTGGCCTGTACTCTGGCCGGGGGTTGGGAGTGCGTGGCCTCGGAGCCGTGCGCAATAATCCGCGCACCAGGTTGGGAACCCTCAGGTAGGCTGGCTCGTGTGTGTCTGGCGTGTCTCATGCGCTCTGTCGGGCTGCACATTATGTGACTCTGGTCTCTGTTTGCTGTTAGCAGCTATAAAGGTGGTTGGTTGGTGGCTATCTCTCCTGTTGCCTGTGACGCTGCGCCCTCACTCACGGGTATGTATGCGTGCTTGTTTTAATCCATCTAATTGCAAGTCACGTATTAATTTTAGTCTGTATCACAGCAGGTGGCTCCTCCTCTGACGTGGGCCGCTGCGCTGCTGCTGCTGTTCTGTCCACCTGTTCTGTCTCGGGTTCACCCCAGCAAGCTTATTGTTCTCTTACATTTGTGTCTATTGTTTTTCGTTGTTTTGTTTTTTTGACATCCTCATTGTGTGTGTGCGCGGGTGTTTGGAGTTTCGCACGCCTGGAGTAAGTCAATCTGGATGAAACTCAAGTGTTGGCTTAACTGTATGCAGTGCTGCTCATGTGGAGGAAATGAATGTAGCATAGGACTTACAGCTACACCAAGAGGACTGATCCACGTCAGCAATCTATTGGTATTGGTTGATTATTGTTTCTTTGTATTGTAATTAGATAATTATTTCGATCATTGGTGGATTTTGTGACCGTTGTTGTTTTCTGTAGATTTTTTTTGTGTTTAGTTATCCAGTTATTTTTGCATAGGTTTTGGTTTCTTATTTTTTTTTCGTTTATTATTTGTTTGTTATATCAACAAAAGCACCATCAACCTTGGTGGAGACCTCCTGGGCCCGGCATAGTGTGGTGTTGGGGCAGTTTCTGGCTTGGTTTTGTTTTTTTTCTTGCCCCTTGCTTTGACTAATATCTGCCTCTTTTGTTGGACAGGAGCTGTTGGGCTGGTGTGGCGAGCGACTGACTGATTCCTGCGGTGGCGGTCCCCTCACTTCCTGTACAGTAGTGCACATGGGTGTCAGTTGATGGTGTGTGGTTTCTTTTTTTCTTCACGTGTGGTGTGCCTCATCAGGACCCTTCCCCTCCCCCTCAGTCGTCGCCGCCTGGTGAGCCCTCAGCCCCTTTACACAGCACATGCACTTTTTTTTTTTGGCAAACTTAACCAACCTGTCAAGAGGCCCCAGAGGATTGTGCAATAATTTGCCTTTTGTTATTATTATTGTAATCTTGCTTGCATCATCACTGAGATTGGTCAGCATTTTAAATTTTGAAATATTGTTAATAAACTTTCTCTTTTATATTTTATTTGGAATCCGTCAGTCTCTGTGTCTCTCGTACCTGTGTGACCTTGTTTACAGTATTAGAGAGGCGTTTCCCCTCTGATATATTTCCTGGGAGTGAAATTCCCCTAGGTGGCGTTGTCGCACACTTATTAACAGAAATAAATAAATCCAACCCTCGTAGTATTGCCACAAATAGTCAAGCATAACACAGTGTGCATACTGGTGTAGCCCACAGTTTCGAAATATGTGTGTTAATAGCATACATCATTTTGTTATTCATAGTTAAGTTGAACAATGTTAAACAAATGGTTAAAAACATTAACTTTGTAGTTCAAAAGGAAATACGTATTATTTGTAATTGATTAATATGCTTAATAATCACAAGTTATGGATTAAAAGGCTAATAATTCATGATGTGAAATGTAAAGACAGGATAAAGTATTCCATGCTGAGAAAAACTGTATAGTTAAAAGTTATTCATCTGCTCACTTTGTGTTACTGTGATGTATTTATGTGATATTGATTATGGCCATAAAACAATTGAAGTTGATGATGCAAAATAGTAATAGCTCTGTTTCTACACAGGTGAGGTTTTTGAGATCCTATGGAAAATTACGTGTGGATTTGAGATTCTACCTGACGAGAGAGAGAGAGCGCGCCACCCATGAACCTGATCTCTGCCTTGACCCAAGGAGTTGGATCAAGATCACCTATTATCTGCAGGAGCCCATCCATTCTTCTATCTCCATCACCTGATCATCACACTCCAGTGTGGTAGTAGTATCACAACAACCTTTTCCACTTGACTTGTGACTTAAAAAGTGCATTTGTCACAATAAAGGATTAAAACTAAACTGAAGGACAAAAGGAACAAAACTGAACTTGAATAAGACAACCAGTGGAACTCTGTTATTTTTTGTCAGGGACACTTTGATTCGTCTTTGTGTTATTTTCTGGTAATATTGTTACCTTGTGAAGCATTGAACTAACTGTTTTTAAAGGGTTAACATCTGAGTGCCAAGCTACAGACTAAGGACGGGCAAACAGTGCAAACTTCATAATCCAGCCCGGTCTCTTTTGTTAGTATATACTTAGGTGGAAAGTAATGCCTAGTTTCCCTGTAAGTTTTGGTGAAAGTACGCTGTAGATGTGAGAACAGCACCTACCATGTCGTTTCTGTGTAATTAAATAATAAAAACATTATATAACTTTTAATGACTCATTATTGTGTATTTTAAGATATATGTAGGCTATATTATTACATTACTGTATTGTTTGTGTTTCGTCCTCGGATGGCACTACAGACTTCCATAGATGTGCACTTGAGAGAGGTAAGTTTGCTTTGTATTCCAGCCTGCCCGTTAATTAGGCAATTTGCAGAATATAGACCCATTTGATGTAGTTAGATTGACAGGTAAAAACAAACAAACATTCAAGCAATTTGAAGACAATTGAGGGATGATACGAGAAAATTGTAAGAAATAAACCCTACGTACAGAGAAAGTATACTGCGCTTTCTATTCAAACTCATACAATGAAATGTAAACAAAACATAAATATTAAAACCCTGGAGTGTGGGTGAAATTGCCTGATGACACATAGGCTACATAAAAGTGACTGAATCAACTGCCAAAAGCATTTGTTTTTATTGCACTTGATACAAATTCATATGAGGAAATTAAACCATAAGTTTTGGGAAACTCCTGGGAAAGTGTGCTAAGTGACCGTGAGGGATACTCTAACTCCCGGTAAGTATGTGGTAAGTGACCGCGAGGGATACTCTAACTCCCGGGGAAGTATGTGGTAAGTGACCGGAAGGAGTTATACTCTAACTCCCGGGAAAGTATGTGCTAAGTGACCGCGAGGGATACTCTAACTCCTGGGAAAGTATGTGGTAAGTGACTGGGAGGAATTATGCTCTAACTCCTGTGAAAGTACATGTAAGTTCCCGGGAGTTAGCGTATAAGTCCCAGGAAAGTGGGCAAGAGGCACACTCTAAAACGCGGGCTGACTTATGAAGTGTTACCATTTTTTTTGTAAACCAACAGCAGTAGTTTTGAGATGATTCTCTGACAGACAGGAGTCCAGTGCAAAGACCACAGAACTGAAGTGATGTGATTCACTTTCTTGGTCTTAGTGACAACTCCAGCAGCAGCTGCAACAGCAGGTCTGATTCCATGACTACACCAAGATTTCTGGCTTGGTCTGTGGTTTTAAACATTGCCAACTGAAGATGGGTGCTGACTTTTGATTGTTCTTCCTTGGCCCCGAAAACTATTACCTCAGTTTTTTCGTTGTAAAACGCACATCCAGTTGTTGATTTCTTCAGTGCACTCAGTCAGCACCTGTATTGGACCATAGTCCCCCGGTGAAATGGTTATGTAAGTTTCAGCGTCATCTGCATAACTACAGTAACATATTTTGTTGTTTTCCATAATGGGATTATTACTGGTTAAATACAGGTGAAATAAATAACATCTATGGCATTGTCTAGCCTACAATGCTGTGTTTCTTAAATGCAATTAGCCTACTTAGACAAGTCTTGCTGGGTTTAAACACCTAAGGCCAGTAGAATAATGAATAGATGGGAAATAGCATCCTTCTTGCTAGAGGACCCGATGACACTTGTTGCCACGACAGATACCAACACATCAGGGGGCTGACTAGAGATGATGTGTTTAATAAAATCATGGGGACAGTAAACTGTTTTGCAGTTGGAAAAAGTCATCTCAAGCTGTAGTAATATTCACAAGCAGGCAGAGGCATTTTTCTTTACTATTCCTGTAACGTTATCCCAACCACTCACAGTCACAGCTCAGCTCCCTGTTCAACAGTAGAGACTGGCCTCTAGTGCCACGTGTTGTGCACTGCACTGCCTCAATACAGCATCTCTGTATCGGTTTAATAGAGGTGAAGAGAGGTGGAAGAATGTTTGTTTACATATTGAACTTATTAACCCAAATATCGTTTACCAAATCCCACTCCACCCCATCCCCCTGTGAGCCACCCTACCAGTCCCCAGTGCAACTGGGTATGGTTTACTTTTTCAGATACAGAGCCTATACATGCATTTATGTACCCCCGTATTCAGATGTATACTTACACACACGTATCAAAGTAAATCAATTATTAAAGTAAAGAAAAAGAAAAGAAATAAGAACTGAAATGGATGATCCACAGGGGGAAAAAAAACAAGATATTAAGCACTTAAGAAAGACAGGAAAGATTCTTAAAGTAGTAAAATAAGGGACTGCCAGTGACTGAAGAACAGTGATAACTTAATCCTCTCCAGGTCAAGGAGAAACATTGTATCACGCAACCAAGAGGCACTAGATGGTGGAGTTTGCAGTCCATTTGCTGTTGTACTTTCTTCAGGAATACCAGAATTTACGATCATTGGGAATGGCTTGATTGTTTACTCTAATAACTCTGATATAACCTTAAAGAAATGATTCCAATAGTCAGCTAGTTTTGGGCATGACCAGAGCATATGTGTGAGATTACAGGGTGATAGTGAGCATCTTTCACAGGAGGCGGTAATCAGGGTATCAGGGTATCCATGACAGTCTGGATTTACTGTAATGCTCCCTGTGGAAAATCATGAACTGAATAAGCTAGAGTTTTGCACAGGATAAGCAAGAGTGCAGTTGTATTTTTGACAGAACTGGAAATAATACCTTTAGGATTTCAAATTAGCTTGGTATACTGTAATACCACGGTACCACTAAAGCCTAGTTTGTGTTACTTTTTGTACTTTGCATTATGGGACAGCTGCCACCAAACAAAGTAGGATCGTGTAGGACCTCCTGTATAGCACACAATACACATGCAGTGGAGCTGGTGCACAGGTTATCTGAAAGACATAGTGCCCTGCAACCATCAGAGCACCAATAACTTGCACTTAATCAAATAAAATAATATAATAAAATAAAATAATATAATAAATCTAAAGCAGAACATTAACTGCTCAGTTAATAAAAGATCCTCCTTACCATATTAATCCATAAAAACCCTCTGAGAGACATTGATGAATAGCTGCATACTGTGTTCTTTAGAAGTGTGTTTTACAGAGTGGGCCAGTTCAAACAGCCTACCAAGTGCACACACGTCTGGCAGGATATTCATCTCTGTTGTGTCCTTCACTCAACACCCCTGCAGTGCCTTGACCCACAGGCTCCGTCTGGCTCGCTGCCAAAGGCGTCAGTCAGAGAGACTCGAGCTGATCCAAAGCGGATGTGGATGTCTTCATTATGGCTGTCACAGCAGCTCGGGGCTCTTTCAGCACGCAGACGTCTTTGGCTTCCCTTAATGCAGGTGTGGTTTTGGATCTGGGCCAGTGTGCCAGATAAGGGGATGCCATCAATGTATGAGCTCATTTCAACACAGGACAGAGCAGTAAATCTGTGTCTCCAGTGACGTCCTACAAATATAAGACCTGCGGCTGATATCCTGGAACAAATCTGCTGAGTGTTTTGAGTCTTTGATCTCAGTTTTTAAGGTATACATCAAGTTTTTAATAAATGCATGGGGTGGAGGTTGCAGGCAGAAGGGCCAGAGGGTCTTTAACTGGCAACTAAAGAAAGAATGCATCCAAACTGGAGCATACATTTAATTAACTAGAAGTGACGTGCAACAAAAACTGCAGACTTGTAACTTTAAACTTAGACTAGTTGTGTTTACTGAGTGGATATTAATATGCCAGTAACTGCAAGTTCTGAGGCATATTCATATTTCATTCATGTCAAAGCACCCACAAAATTATTATCAACAGTCCCATGAACATACACATGCACATACAGGTAGCACATCCTGGGCAAGTGCATGCATTTGAACTCTGCTCAATGAAATGCACAAGCAGAGTTAAAATGCGTGTGCTTGCCCCGGCATGCAACTCATATGTGGAAGTGTTTTAAATAAAAAGGTTTTAATGAAAACTTTTAGGTTTAGGAAGTACTGAGTGTACAGTTGGAAAAACGCAATCTGGATTATACTGCATGAGTTTTGACATAGTTTTTCTGTTGTTTAACACAGCCCTCTTTACTCCAAAACTTTTCTATTTTTGGATTCTTCTTTCACCATGGAGACATGCAAGAAAAAAAAAGTTTTCTTTAGGAATTCGACTTAACATGAGGTGAGTAACTGATATACAATCATTTTGTGGGTGAAGTATTCCTTAAAAATGTGAGTATAGTACTGACTCTGTAACACACATATTTCTCCTTCTATGCTTATAAAACAAAGTAATGTCTACATTTACAAACTGGCAATTAAATTGGATTAATACTGTTTCTCCCCAAAACTCATTGCTGAAAGTTAGGCGACAGCTATTGCAACACATTCTCACTCCGACCTCATCACATATCGACGTTTGGTCATAGACCTTCCACATCCAGATATGACGTGAAAGGTACCCTCCGTGCTGTGGTTGTTGATGTTCTGGGATGCTTTGTCAACTTTAGCTTGTTACATGCATTGTCTTCTTTCAAAATACACTTCCGTTTTCACAGCACATTTAACGTTTACATACTGCCTTTTTCAAAATAAAAGCACTACATCGGTACAACAACCCGAATTGATGTTTTTTTTCCTACAACAGCTAATGCACGTGGTTGGGTTTAGGAAAAATGACACAGGGTAAGACTTCTTACAGGACACGAATACTGCTCTCCTGGGTGAAAGTCGGGATTTGTTGGACCCAACCACCGTCCCACTCACTCTTTTGCCACCTTAACTTTTGTTCTTGTTCTGCTACGTTTCCCCATGATGCCACCGAGTGCCGTTAAACTATAATGGCGACCAGCCACGTATCATGCCAACATTAAATGACGGCTTTTTCGTCAGTGTCTGATGCCGCAGGTCACTGCCCAAGCGCGAGATTTCGATGACTTTGGAGTGAGACCGGGTTGGCTATTGATGCTACAGTGATATACTGCTCACAATGCTTTTTGATTGGACAGCACAACAGATGCTTCAGTAAATCAGTAGCTTAAAAACAGGCTTAAGGCCCCAACATAGTCGGGCGTACTCTAAGCGGAGCTCACTCCGCGAGCAATGTCCGCAGTCATTCGGGCTTTCATAGTCGAGCGCACTTCCGCGTTGTAGTTTCCTGTAAAAATGTCCGTGAAAAATCCCCGCAATGTGAAAAATACATGCTGAGCAGTACTGGTGCGCAGAGCAGAGTCTGCGCGGTTGTAAAATCTGAGCTTTGCGCGCACAAGGCTTGCGGACGTCCGCTTTGAGTCCACGCAGACCTCCGTGGAGTCCGTTCCGCCTGAGTATGTTCGGGCCTTTAGGACGTGCCATTTAGTACATGATTGACAAATAGCTGGCACAGCCAAATCACAAAATTATCAACTTTAAACATTTTCATCTACATTTTTGGAAACTTTAGGACAGGACAATGATGGAGAGCTACAAATGAATAATTGGTGTGTGTCTTTTTTGTAAAATTGCTACTAATGACATTTGAGATGTGTTTGGATGGCTGGTTGCCCCGTCTATGTCCATGGCAATATTTAGAGTAACTCCTCTAGATGTTAACTTAAGTAGAGCCCAAGCAGACATTGTCTCTTTCTGCTCACTTCTGGCCAGAAGGTTCATCCTGTGTACACGGAAGGACTCTTCCCCTCCAACATATGGACGTTGGATTAAGGATGTTATGCATCATTTAAAATGAAAGAAAATTCTTTAATGTTTTGTCAAAGGATCAACTGCACGCTTCACACAAGTTAATTAATGTGTTGTCATTTTCCCCCTTTTTTAAAATTACTTTTTTTTATATATGTATTTATTTATTGTCTATTAGATTTCCTTTGACTGGTGTGGCTTTCTGTTTATTCCTGGGTCAATGGGTGGTTGGGGTTGTTTATTTGTCCTTACTGGTTCTGTCTTTGTTTATCAATAATCTGTAAATCTTTTTTGAAATACCAATAAAAAAAACTGAGATTTGAGACTTGCATGAAGCAAAACTCCTTTGAGCATCCTTGAAATAAGTGGTGCCGGAAGTTTGGTGACTTTTTGTGCTCTAAGTTGTTACCACGCAGAAATTTACAAGTCACTTCAAGGAAGTGTATTTGTATCACCCCGTCTTAGGACTGACTGCAAACCATGACCTGTTTTGTGGGGCAGTTTATACATCAGCAGAGCGGGGTCATATTCCCCCAAAGATCACCATTGTGAAGACAGTTTGCTAGGAGCTGTGTTAGTTCACCAAAGCTGAACTCACTGGGGGTATGTTTAGGCAAAAATACAGGGGAAATACTGGGTGGTGACAGTTGGTAGCTGAGTAACTTTATTGTGTCTCTGTATAGTAAATATTAAATGTTTAGTGGTGAGCAGACATCATCATGGAGCGAAGACTTTCTGCTGCTGTGCTGCATGAGGGCAACCAGTTTAAACACCCAGTTACACAACAAGAAGGTCAATCTGTACAAATGTTAAAGTTACAGCAATTAGCAGGAGAGGCGGGATGGAATTTAAAGGCAACGGCGAGACAGAGATTAGGACATCACCAGGTTTCCTCTCAAAGATGACACGAGGATTTAGACAGAAGGAGAGCAAAGTGGTTAAAGGGGTTAGAGAGGGTAAAAGAAATTTTCTTGTGGTCAGAAACAAACTGTTCCTGGTTGTTTTACAGGGTTCCTCACCACACTGTAAGAGAAGTGGGTCACTTGAAGAGTGACTCATTGACTGCTGTTGCAGCGGGACCTCAAAATGAATTATCCATTCAAACCCACAATAGCATGAAAGCTGGATATTGTTCAAACTATTTTGTTTTGGCAGTTGTCTCTATGCCTACAGCAAGTAATTATCATCCTGGAGGATATCCTGTTTTTACCGTCTTCCTTTTAGTCGTTGATGGCTTGAAGAGTGGCATGGATATATGCAGAGAGCTCCGACAGCCACCAGTACGTGATGTTTGGATGTGTTCAGTGGTTTGCTTTTTGACCATCAGTCATTTTTGGATTAGTTGATTTTAACAGAACCCACACAGTAAAAAAGCCAAGTCACCACACTGCCATGCTATAAGTTTAAGAAATGCGGCTGCCTGATTGACCTGTTTCCACAGAAATGATTTCTAAAAGATGAATTGGGGTGCAGCTAATGTTTGATAATGGTTTCACTGAAAATGTTAAAAACAGATAACGACAGATTGTTTTTCTCCCTTCGTCCTCAGAGACACACACACTACAAAAAGTGTTTATAGAGATTAATGCCAGTCCCTGAATACTAACCAGGTTTTTATGATTATGATTATGTTACTGATTTTCAGCTCTTTTGCTCTTCTTCTGCTTCACTCTACCATGGCCATCTGTCTATTTGACATCAAGGCTGCATTATGAGTATCGATTTCAAACTATACATGCACTCAGCAGAGGAAAGCTCTCCGCCAGGTGTGTCTTGTTGCATGTGGGTGGGAAACATGGAGCGCAGGGAAGGCTGTGTGTCCAGCATACGCATGACAGCTGTGGAATTAATCTGCAGATGCTCAAATAAGACCAAAGTTTTGTAAGGATGTCAGTTTGTGAGCCACAACAAAGGCCAACATGTGGGCTGCAACAGACTAGGTAAGGCTTCTTTTTAGCTGACTGCCAGAAGTGCTATGTGATTTTGTTGATCACCCACAACCAGTCTGGTTAGGAGGAGTGAGGAGTCAGCAGTTAATGACAGTACAAAACGGAGCAGTCAGTGAAATACTGTTTTCTAAAACTGTGAATCACTGACGCCACGAGAGGTCCCTGAACGTCATCAGTTTCCACAAAAATAATAGACTGATGAGTCCAGTAGTTTGTGAGACGAGCTGCAGACAGACAGATACACACGACCAAACACATGATCCCCTCAAGGCTTATGACTGGCGGAAATATATTAAACAATTTAAAAGAATATTCAACTGAATTTCCATGGTTCTCTCACCACACCACAGTCTAAGCTGATAATCGTTTATGCAGCTGAAATAGTGACACTTTTTGCTAAAATTATCTTCCAATGTGCCAAGAATGAGCCGCTTCCTCCTCAAACAAAGCTCTGCTGAGCTTTTAGCCTTTTTTAGCCCACTGTTTTAGTTTGGCAACCATCAATTTTAATAACGGCTTCAGTCTCAGCGTTCTCATCAATCTCATCTACAGCAGCAGCAGGTGTCAGCTGCTTTCAACCAAAAAAAGTTCCAGTAAACCATCTGTACACTTCCTGCCCACCAAATGACGAGTAATTAGTCACTAGCTGGAGTCATTAACGACTAAACCAGAGCAAAAAGAAGAGTGGAAGTTAGACTAACTGTCTTTTTTAGTCATAAACACAACTCCAAATTAATGCTTAAGCGTCTGCTGGGCCCTAACAACCTTATATGGTAACAGTATGTCAGGTGGTTCTTACAGAGCCATCGTTAATGACATTAGCTACGACACCTGAGCTTTTCCTGCTCTGACAACCCTGATTTTGAATGTTCTTCATCTTCATTTCATTTACTAAGAACCTTGTCCATCTTGTTTTCCTACAGTGTGTCCATAACTGTGTCAGTATGTTCAGCTGGATGGGGATGCTCCATTTTGCTCTCCTTAAATGACATTTTCCTTTTGTAAACAGACACGTCTGTATCTGCTGGAATGAACTTTATTTAAGGGTAAATGGTAAATCCTGCCCAGAGCTGTAATGCATTCTGCAACTTCCTGAATAGTTTAATTATCCATCACACATCTGGCTGACCAGCCCCTTTGCCAGCTGACTCCGAGCCACAACTGGACATGAATTACATTCAAATAAAGTCAAATTGCAACACAGAAAAAAATCCCCTGAGTGTTTTACTACAGAGTCAGACAGGGTTTTTGAACAAGATAATGTTCATTTTGCAGGCTGTTGTCATAAACAGTTCAAACATTTTTCTGATGAAAAGGTAACGCACCCAAATTCGTACATATCCCACATATTTTAAAAGGCTGTAATCACATTATTAATGCGCTTTTGGGAGTAAACAAGAAAGCAGTCTCGAGTGGTCTTGTAGGCAGGTTGGGCTGGTGGATTGGTCATGAAAACATGGACTTTCCCAGAACTTTTTTCCCCGAAGGATGCATGTTCAGAGCCGTGTCAACTCTGAATCATTTTATGGTGTGTCCTTGCCATGTTTCTTTTTCTAAACCTAACTTCCCTTACTTGATGTTGATTACCAGTGTTGGGCAAGGTACTCTCAAAATGTAATGTATTACTGGTTTCCTTGAGTTTGAAAGTAATAATTTACTTAACAATATTACTCTCTGTGTAAAGTAATACATTACTTATTACACTACTTTTGCTGACCTCAGAAGACTAAGCATTTTAAATCGATGAGAGTCATGTTGTTTCACAGCAGGTAATCAAAGCACAGAAGCTCCAGTTATTAGAGGCTATTTAAAACCCAGCAGTGTACATGTCTGACCCATTCATGCATTCACATACAGTGGTTACCACTCTGTATTAAAATCCCCTGCTTATATTAATAATAGCGTGATATAAAGAACAATGAAATAGCCTAGACCTTTTTAAATAAATGAATAGCCTTGGACACAGGGAGGGTCAGGCAGAGGATCAAAGTCTAATAATGAAATGAAATATGGATAAATATTTTGAGGGCCTATGATATGGAACACTACACAAATGTTGAGGTTAGCACAACAAACAGAATGGCATGTGATTAAGTCACTATGAGGAGCACAAATTAATACACTGGAGCTGGAGGAACCACCTGCTGGTTCCTGTTGTGCCAGTCAGCTACAGCAGCACCAAAGAAAGAGTTATGGATAAGAACAAGACTGTGTGCCGGCGGACAGCACCTGCAAACCTGAGGCAATGGTTCTCTGCCAGAAACCGGTGGATTGATCCCTCTGGGTTGGGAGAGAGTTACTGCCTCAAGCAAAGGAGTTCAAGTATCTCGGGGTCTTGTTTATGAGTCAGGGTAGAATGGACCGTGAGATGGATCGGCTGTTTGGTGCGGCATCTGCAGTGATGTAGGTGCCACGCCGGGCCGCCGTGGTGAAGAGGGAGCTGAGCTGGAAGGCGAAGCCTTTGATTGACTTGTCCATCTACGTCCCAACCCTCACCATGAGCTGTGGGTAGTGACTGAAAGAATGAGATTGCGGATACAAGCAGCTGAAATGAGTTTCCTCCATGGGTTGGCTGGACTCAGCCTTAGAGATAGGGTGAGGAGCTCAGACATCTGGAGGAAGCTCAGAATAGAGCCGCTGCTCCTTCACCTCCAAAGAGGGCAGTTGAGGTGGTTCGGGCATCTGATCAGGATTCCTCCTGGATGCCTCCTGTTGGATGTGCTCTGGCCATCGGTAGGAGGCCCCAGAGAAGAACCAGAACACCCTGTAGGGATTATATATCTCGTCTGGTCTGGGAACGCCTTGGGGTCCCCAAGGAGGAGCTGGAAAGCTTTGCCTGGGAGAGGGAAATCTGGGGTGCTTTGCTTGGCCTGCTGCCCCTGCGACCCGGCTCCGGATAAGCAGATGAAAATGGATGGATGGATGTGTGCCTGTGTTGCTCTGCGGTTGTAGGGGATGTGAATGGAAATACATTCAACATATACTAACATCACCCTGACATCAGGACAAGGAAAGAAAAAACCAGAGGCCAACTCCTTACCAGTTCCTTTTACGCAGCCTTAAACCGCAAAAGCAGAATGGGATACGTTGTAGATGTGCAGGCATATTAACAGAAACACACTGAACATGATAACACACAGAAGGCTACGGTATGACCCAGATGTGCTGATCACCGGTGGCACCCTTCTTGTAGCATACAATGCCATGACAACACACAACAGTGTTAAAACAATTAACTATTATTTTGGGTGGTAACTCGATACGTGAACTTGTAAATGTAATAATATTACCTAAAATCCCATTGGTAACATGTTATATTGCTTTGTTACAGCTAAAATGTAATATAATAATGTAACACTGTTAATTACGTAACTGTGTATTAGGGCCGTAACGTCATTCATGGGGTGTTAAGTCGTAGGATATCATATAAACTGTTATATCTGTATTATCAAACAAATGATAATGGTAAATGGACCTGCATTTGTATAGCGCCTTTCTAGTCTTCTGCCCACTCAAAGTGCTTTTTACACTTCGAGTCACATTCACCCATTCACACCCACATCCATTCACTGGTGGCTGAGGCTACCATACAAATTGGGGTTCTTGCTCATGGATACTTCGACATGCAGACTGGATGAGCCGGGGATTGCACAGCTGATCGTTCAATTAGTGGAAGACCCGCTACCTCTGAGCCACAGCTGCCCTATGAGGATACATTGTCATTTTGACCATGGGAAACCATGCAGTATTTATAGTGTGGAACGTGTGTGTTACACACAGTTTAACCTAATAATGTGAAGATGTACCTGATTTGTCGCGGGTGGTCTTTTGACAAACATTTATTACAATAGACTTAATATGCAGAGATGTAATTATGTTACGTTAAAATTATAATTAAACAAGGATAACTCATTTGTCAGACTTTTACTTACCCTCTAAATACGTTTACTGGAAAGCTCATTCTTGAGTATTTTTATCAGCTGTTTCACAGAAAGCACAAAGGTCATAAAAAACTAAACATTTATCTGCTTGTTTCCTTCAGTGTCCGTGTCAGGAGTGACCTCAGTCTGAGGACAGCTGAGGCTTTGCTTCACACTGTCTCCTCTGCAGGCGTGACAAAGAGTGTGTAGTGTATTTTACCATTTGTGTGTATGCATGTGCGGTTGTCTGTCTGTCGGTCTGTGCTCAAAACAACAGCGTGGGTCCAGAAGGCCCCAGTGATCCTCATGGTGCCCCCCCACCCCTCCACCCCCAACACACACACACACACATACACACACACACACACACACACACACACACACACACACACACACTCTCTGTCTCAGCTGTGAAGACTGGGCCGACATCACTCCGCCCTTCACCCTGTGACTCATTCACAGAATATTCTATTTTCCCCTTCTCATTTCTTTTTTTCTCCCCAAGGCTAAAGCTATTCATTTTATTTAGCAGTGGCCTTCAAACAGCTGTCTGTAACACAAATTAATTCACATTAGCAGCAATTTATCTCTGCTCTACATATTTATAACATACAGTTTGTACATGTATACATTGCACTGTACATTCCTTCTGTATCAGCTGCAGTGACAGCAACATTAATCCTTTTAAAAAAACATGGTTCTTGTTAAGATTAAACAAAGAACATTAAATTTGGATTCAAATATTACACACATCAGGTTCCTTTTGAAGCCTGTGGTCCAAGCGCTGTCTAAAGGGAGTGTGGAGCAAAACATCTGATAATAAAACACATCATCAAAGGTAAACAGGGAACCTAATATGACTGTGCCCTCAGTAACAATGCGGACAAGAGTTTTGTCAGCCAGACTGCACTATCTGCTCTCTGTTCCCGTCTACAGTGTAGCACGCAACAAGTCCAACCACCTGTGAAACTCATTAGCTCACAGCAAATTGGTTCCACATGTAGAGATGCACTCCCACAAATGGTGTGTCACATAAAATGGAAATCTTGGCATGAAATTGTGTACGGGGGGAAAAAATGTGGTAAAACTGTGGGAGAAACATTGTTGGACGGCAGCTCACTGAAATGAGCTGGTTTGGGTTTTGTACCAGCTCTACAGATATTTCCTGAAAGAAGAGAGAAAACGGGATAAAACATGATCTATAACAGCCGTCAGCACAAAAATTTCATTCGAAGGATCAGTGGATCAACACAGGAGGTCCCTTTGAAAAAAAAAATGTTTAATGTTAGTGTTTCTATTCATGTGCACATACAGTACAGTACAGGTGCAGTAGAAACAGTATGTTCTACTTGTACCAGTTGTCCTGTAATTTAACCTTTAAAGAAACCTTCAATTACCTCAATAAAGTTAATCTATAGACCTTTCTTAAACCTTTAATCTTTACAGTGAGTGGGAGGTGTACTCTATTCAACAAGACGGCCTCAATTACAGCTACAGACTTTAACGCTGCTGGGTGTCTTTGGGTATAAAGTAAGTTTTGCCCTCCACCATCCATTTATCTGCAGGTGTGAATCCGCCATAATGTCCTACAACTCTCTGTTAGCGGGTGTTCGGACTGAAAGACGTCTTGTGTTAAAACAACTCAAAGGGCTGCGCTGGTGGGGGCGTGTTGCTTCAGTTTATCGGTGTGACATATGATCCAGCAAGTCTAATTTGAGTGACACAAGAAATGGATTTTACAACTCTGGAAAGTTATGGTGGCAGTTATTTTATGTTTTATGGCACCTACTGCAAAGTAAGCAGTAGAAACTTTAAGAGCAAAGTAAACTTCCAAGAATGTATGTATTTAATTGGACGCCTCTGTGCCTTGCCAGGTGATGTTGCATTACAATCCAACGTTTTTGCCGGACAATCTTGTGTTTTTTTTGCCAGGGCCCTCTGTGTTGGTGCTCCTGCTGCATCACTGGACTGGACCCCATTCATTCAGGGGGATAAAGTCAGAACTTATAGAGAGGTTCATACCCTTGCGACACCCGACCAATCGACTCCTTCACAGTCCACTGTGCAGCTGCCAGTGAAGCACAGGCACTCAAGTGTGACTTAAAGTCTCTGTAGATCCACAGTCAGATGCTGTAGACTCTTGTTAATGTTCCCATACATCAAAAAATCTATGCCGGAAAATTACACATTGGGAAAGTCAATCACTGTCTAATGCAGGAAACATATATTGATGGAGGGAACAGAGTTTGACACAACACCAGCAAAGAAACCTGAAATCTCCAGCACGGAACGGACTTGTCAGTTCAGAGAGGAGAGTTAGGATTAGCATAGTCAAAGTTTTGACCGCAAACATGATAAAGTGTGCAGGATTTGGATTTAAACTGGGCCCTCCAGCTTTCTTCCATCTTGACAGATGTTATTGTATGTCTTACAAACGCTAATGCTGTGTCAGCCACTGCCAGTTAGCCTAAAAGCTAAAAAGCTAACAAACAATATAAATAAAAGATGCTAACTTCCCTTACTATTAAGATACTTGTAGGAATCGCTGATTTTGATGCACAACAGACTCCTCATCTGAGTATGTGTTTATAAATAATGGACATAGTTACTGTGACATCACCCATTGGTTTGTGGACTCCCATGTTTGTTTGCTGAAGACAGGAATGACCATATTTGGGCGAAAGGCTGGCACTCTGGAGGAGTGAGGGGTGGGTGTGACAAAGAAGCCATACAGTTATTCCCCCATTCAGTTATCATGAATGGGGAAATTAGCTGAAGAGATCAATCCCTTTTTTTTGTCTATAAGGATTGACTGGCCTCTGGAGCCAGCCTCAAGTGGCCGTTCAAGGAACTGCACTTCAAGATGGCTTCATTTTCAGCCCCCGAGGTTGCTGCTTGGGTCTGACTGAGGCAAAGACATGTATGGCTGAATCTCTCTAATGTTTCCTCTCATGCCAACGCTAGCCATCTTGATGCACACTGCTCTTTCACCAGTCAACCTAACGTAAACAGACCTTGAGAAAGTAGAGAGCGAAACCTACCTCAAGGAGAAAAATATGTGTGAAAAATATTAGTGTAAGTAATGTGTCTGGAGAGGGGCTTGCGCTGTGTTAAGTTGTGTAAAATTCATTGACGGACTTTCAGCACTGGGTCCTGACATGTGTGACTCAGAGCTTTGGCATTGAACTCCTATGATATCGTCAGACTCATGATTATGGATGTATCAAGAGACTTGGACACATTGGTGGCAGGGCCCTGTTCATTCCTACTGAAGTTGCTCAGTGGTGTATGAAGCCAAAATGGTCTAACTGCCGTGTATAAAATTACCCGGATGATCAGCACTGCTTCTGTACTGTGCGGCCCATAGAGCAGGCACACTAAAGATGTCACTAAAGACAGCTGCCTGAGAGTGACAGGAAAGAGGGGAGAGAGATGCGATGATGCCGCAGGTTGGATTCGAACCCTGCGGTCTACATGGGGCACACTCTCTACCAGGTAGGCTGTAGGTCGCCCATCCTTGAGATAATATAACAGATTTTGGGCAGCTCCCTCTGGAGCCTCAAAAGGCTTTATGTAGCTTTTTCCACATATACAGTGGTCTCCCCCAGACCTGTAAACAAACCTTGATGTGTAGAATGTGGAGTTTCCCTTTGAATTACCAAAGCTGCTGGTTCGTTTAGAGCACAAGGGCTGAGTCATTTACCTCCTCCTCCTGGTCTTTGTTGCCATGTTGTATCATTTTCCATCCTAACACCCATACAGTCCACAGAAACTCTCAAAACACAGCAACATTTACTCTGCGACTAATGAATATTTGGCAAAGACCACCTCCACAAATGATGTTACTGTGATCGACAATGTCTACGGTAACTGTTCTTAGTCAGGATGTGACACATCAGCACAGATAAATAATGAAGTTCTTGTGGTTGGAAAGAAAATTATATTCCAGCTATAACAGCTGCAGCAAATTATTTCTTTTACACAAGCATGAAGTTTAACAGTTAAACAGACCGAATGTGAGTGAGGGAAAAAGTAGACACAGTAAAGTTTGATGGTACTGAAAGTATTTGATGTTAATTTCATAGTTTTGTGCAGTTTTACTTCTGTATCTATTTTTTTAAGGATAATGCAATATCATGATGTTGAACTACAAACGATCTACTCAAACCCATTTATGGACTATGCAACATGTAAAAATGAACAGGTGATATCAGTTTAGTTTAGTTTATTGTGATGTAGATCAGGGAGGAGAAAATAAGAAAGTTTTTTAGAAGCTTTTTGTAATTGTCTGCGCTCTAGGGGCCTAGCATTTTTGCCAGAGCGCTCTGAACTCCTCAAGTCGAAAAAACTTCAACTCAGAGCGGAAAAGCACCCCATGTCAGCTGTTTTCTTGTCATCTTTTTCCCATTGTCCAATCAGATGATTTGAGAGGCGGGGCTTCAGTGGTGGTCATGACAACAAGTTTACAGTTGGTAAGCAATGGAGGAGAAACTGGTGGTAGCAGTTGCTGGATACCCAGAGCAGTACGACCCCACGATAGACAGCAGGTTATCAAACTGCCCCTGAGTTATCCTAAAATATGCCTAGAAACAGCCATCATGGATGCAAAGCTCCTGGACCAACTGGCGGTACTCCCCACGATCCACCCTCTTTTTTAGGGTCTCATGTACCCACACAAATCTTTGTTTCCCCATGCCCAAAAAAACGATTTGCTGTCAGCCTCTCCAACCAGAGGTACAGCAAGTACCCTCTGCCTGTCCATTTTAGTAACTAGTTGATGGGGTGTTTGCCTGGCAACAAAAAAAAAAGGTGCAGCAAGCGTTTTTAGTGGTGGCATTCAATCAGAAAAAAAAGGCAGCACGGTGCTCCTTGTGTTTTGCAACCTGCAAAAGGCTTTCTGTGTGATCGGGGCCTAGTAAAGTATAAGCAACCATTGTGTTACAATTAACAGGGTAAATTTTGTAGTATTATATGAATAAATATCTAATGTTTTCACAGCTTTAAATATCTCTGTGTTTGCTTAATTATGTTATGAAACAATTAAAGGCTGAGGGCAGTAACTTTAAACCATATGGAAACGACTATTAACAGCATGGGTGGTTTGGTAGCCCAGCGGGCCTTTAAAACGTAAATTACAATGAGTTTATTTGAAAGAGTAATTTTCCTCACTTGGGAATCTGTAAACGTTGCAGGTTGTGTTACGTTTTGTGAGAATTTTTTTTTTTGCTTTAAGGCCTACAAACCGAACCTTAAGCCACTGCCTGCAAAGCATTTACAGAAACCATATGACCTTAAAAAAAATTAATTGATTTCATCGATCTGCATGTGTGATAGTTTATACTTTAGTTTTAGCCTCATCTCACAATGTGGCACTGGCTTCAGCAAACACCTAACATTGTTAGCATAAAAAAAATCAGGGGTTAATGCACCAAGATGGAAAAAAGATGGATAAAAACGACATCATCTCCAAGACACATTGTAACAATCCTGGATTCAACCACTGTACCAACAATCAGTCCGTTTAACTACATTAAGAAAAAAAGAGCTGACAGATGGAGCTCTTCATCCTTTTAAGGACACATCATCCTCCCTCTATGAGTCTTCCAAGCACACACACACGCGCTGTGGCCAGCTAACTCTTTCCCATTAATCTCAACTCCCACATCTGAACACGTCCCTGGATGGTGGTGACATTGACCACAGCTGTAATGAGAACAGCCGTACAGAACAGACCTCTCTCTCAGAGATGGATTCTTCCTCTGAAGTTAAACCACATCTAGAGGCGAACTGGATATGAGAAACATGGTAATGTCAGCTGCAGAGGAGGCCTGAAATCATCACTGTCATCGGCAATCAGTCAGAGCCAAGTGGAGTAGTCCTCTGGTTGCTTCCTCGCAGGCGGAGGAGATACAGTGAGGTGTGTGGAACTATCTGCCATCGTGAAGAGAAAATTTGAATCTAGCAAAGTTCTCCTTCATGGCATTAGTCTGGCCTTCACTGAGCAAGACTAAGACAAATACAAAACACAAATTCTGCCAATCCCCGTGAATTCTGCACCACCTTGCAAATTCAACTTTTTAAAATGGGTAAAATTTTATTTCATTGTAGAGCTTTATGCAATATTTCAATCTCTGAGCTCCTTCTTGTCCCTCTCTCTTAATCTCTTTAGCCCAGTTTGTGCTATTTGGCCAGAACAAAGTCCCTTCTTTATGCCTCCTTTGCATTTTTACACAGAAGCAAATGATGGTGGCATCATTGCACTTCAGTGTGTGATTATACCCTGCATCGGGACTTTGTGGAATCAAAAGAGGCGTGATGGGCTTAACATGTACCACAACAGTATTGGGACTAGCATTTATGCGTCAATAATGATCGTTTACCGTCTCTGTTACATGGCCACTGATCTCATCCTCTGCTCGGAGGGTAAGGAGCTCCCGAATCTCTTGTTTTCCCAACTTGTGGACATTTACGGCAGGTGTTCTTGTTCTTTAAGTTTACCGCTAACAGCTGACAGCTACTTATTAAATCTCTGATGGTGGGCTGCACGCATAACACGTCTTCAAAGTGCCGCACCCATGCTGCCCATGAGCCTGTCTGTTTGACCAGACACTATTTCGGCGTTGCAGTGAGATGAGACAATTATGTCTGAATGGAACGGAAAGGTGGCATACCAGCGCATGATTCCCGCCTTGAACAGGCAGTGTAAAAGGGTCTTATGTTCATCATAACAACTGCTGCAGAAGTGTGAGCTCTGTACATACATATAGTGACACAGCTAACTCTTAGCATCACACAGGTAACATCATCCAACAGTTATTAACGGCTTTAACAACAGAGTCTAGCCATTTCTGTGCGAGGTTGTTGGGAGTGTGCTAAAGCTTTGTGTCTGATGTTAGCCGCTGTCAGCTGTCTCATCTGCTGTCTTTTACACTGCAAAAAAAATGTCTATCAACATTACAACATGCATCACAGTTTTTCAGAAAATCTGCCTTGAAATCAGGTTTTTCATGCTGCAACAATTCCAAAAACAGCCCGCAAAATCCTGGAGGGACTGACCAGCCTTGACCCAACATCTACAGAGCAAAGATTTATTCACAAAATTATGTTTTCAAGACGAAACCAGCCAAACCCCCTTGTAGTATCTTAAGTTTCTATACATCCTGTGGTTCAAAATCTTTCCCTGAGCAGTGACTGATGTTATTCTTTGGTTTAACAGTTCATAACACAGAATTACACTCCCTACAAACAGTACAATCTGCTAAGCAAGCACAAAGTAATGGACGTGGAACTCATCCAAGAATCCCAGCTTTGATATATCCCAGAGTAACAGTTAAACCAGAGAGCAGGTTTTACAATATGAAGGATGGCTGCCAGGCGTGGTGGAAAGGAGGGAAAATATACGTTAGCATCAAGGCTATGAAATTGGCAGCGAGGCAGAAAACATTTCACTTTGTCCGTGTATCAGAAAATACCGTCTCTGTTCATGTTTGCTATTCCACAGACAACATTAATGATTCAATGTGGGGATGGTATTAGTAAGGAGGGATAACTCAGAATAAGTTTTGCTTCTGCTTAAAAGGAACAGTTTGACATTTTCCATGTCCATTTTCCATCCATCCATCCATCCATCCATTTTCAGTCGCTTATCCGAGGCCTGGTCACGGGGGCAGCAGGCTGAGCAAAGTATTCCAGGAGTCCCTCTCCCAAGCAACGCTCTCCAGCTCCTCCTGGGGGACCCCAAGGTGTTCCCAGGCCGGACGACATATGTAATCTCTCTAGCATGTTCTGGGACTCACCCGGGGCCTCCTACCTGTTGGACGTGCCTGGAACACCTCTGACGGGAGGCGCCCAGGAGGCATCCTGATCAGATGCCCTGATCAAATGCCTCGTGCATCTGTCACGTTATTTCTTATTCGTTCAATGCGTACAAAAGCTGAAGTGTAAAAACAGACATTTCATGGTTTTACAGGGGGATATTCTGTGTTCCATTTACCTCGATGTCACACCCAACTTTACCGCGTTCCAGTACAACAAGTCAGAAAACATGAGAGACAAGATGTTAGCAATACCAGGTGATAACAATGCACACTGCATTCTGTGCATACAAACACCATAGCAACATGTCCACAGATGGAACTTGGACAGCACTGTGTGTACAACGGATCTAATGAGACACAGATAACACAGAAGTGCTAATAAACAGTATACAGCTGTCACTACTAATGATGCACGGAGCAGCCATATTGGATCTTGAGGTTGGTGCGGTTCCTTAGATTTTCACAGTCAGAAATCAGACTTCAGAGGGCGTTTCAGTGGAAAATTACAACTGGGAACTCAGAAATTCTGACTTCCCAGTGCAAATAGATCACACCAATATGTGCGGGACTATTTCTTTAGCTGGAAGCAGTGACTTCCTGGAGTCTAAGCTTGCTGCCTAGACTCCAGGAAGTGTCTGTTACATTGTTTGGTTACTGTAAAAAGTCTTGAATTCTTTCGTCTCGTATTAGTGGTATTGGGTAAGTGAAAGCTGTGCAAATGAGGACATCATGGCATTTTTAATATTTCAGTCTAAACCACATTCTCTTCTGTCTTAAGTACCACATCTGCAAAGACAAAATGTTAGGCATGTCATATTTTATTGCAACTTCCTCTTTAATTTGGTTGGTTGGAAATGTTTAAATGCCTTGCATTGATGGGGACAGATTGACAGTTATGATTACAGAACAACAGTTTTACAATTACATTGGTTTTATTGTCATTTTTTACGTAATTTCCTTCTAGATGTGACCACTGTACGTTCCCAATGTCGTGTTTTTGGATGAAGAAGTGGGAGGATTTATAGTTTTTGGAAGCCTTTGTATCAAAAACAGTTGAGTTTAGGGTAAACATTCCGACCCAGACAAGAAACAGACTGCTTATCATGAGGTCAACGACAGCTGAATGAGACAGCCACGTTACAGTACAGATAAGAAAGCTGGAAAAGTTTAAGGCATGTAAACAAAGTTCTGAAATTTATGTACACGAGTATCATTTGACTTGATCATAAATTGACAGAAATGAGCTGTGGCGACTGACATAAAGACCTGCTTGATTGCAGATTGAACTCCGTGACCTCAGAGACTGTTTACGATGTTTTGGCTTATTGCCATGTAGGATACAGCATCTACATAATCTAACAAGACAGTGTAAACATCTTCTTATGCTGACAGACCAACAGCAGCTGCAATCAATGTTGTTAAACAGCTGAGTTTACTCCAGAGAGATACGGAGTAAATTCTGTGCGGGGATGCGGAGCCTCGTGTGGTCCAAACGTGACAGACTATCCCCATTCGGCTAATGAAACCTGCCAGGGAGGAGCCTGATAGGACGGACAGTAACAGAATCATGGAAATCACATCTGAGCCAAGACAGTGCACTAAAGCTGCTCTCCAGCTCTGGAACAATAAAGTGTCCTTAAGCTTTGGAAATAAAACAGTGCTTGGATGTGAATTACAGAAATACCTGAAGATATTTTTCAGAATCAGCGTGGAGTTAAGTTGGATCAAATGACTGCCAAGTCCTCCTAATGGCCTTCTGGAGATCTTTATGTCAGTTTCAAGGGACTAATTTCTATCTTGGTTTTATTTTTCTCTGAAACATCAATTGTTGAGCCCATGAAGTCGGTTTCAAGCACAGCGTCAATGAAACTTCTAGTATTACAATGAATGACAGCAATTTAACAGTTGATCATAGATTATTTTGTAGTTTGAGCTTTCAGGCAAATATTTCATTTTTATCACCAATTTTTATAAGATTGTTAGAATAAAATATCCTTAATTTTGGCTCATAAACTCAACATATTGGATCACATAATTCACTCAGATTTAAAGGGGTTTACATTTCCAACAGCAGCACACAGATAACCATTACTCTTCTCTCTCCTCTGCATACTTCTGACACGAGGGATTACAAATGACAATCAACAGTGAAGCATGTGCAAAGGAAGAAAATCAGTTGCATTTAAGATATGTACAAGCTTCCTTTATATGGAACGTGTTTTACAGTGTGACAGACATACTTGCAGTGGGATTTGATTATTTACATGTTTTCTAAAAGCATCTGTTGATGTCTTAATATTCATACAAAAAGAGGCATCATTGTCATGTTTTATGTTTTACGCCATCAAACTACAGCTTAATGTCTCCTTCCTAATTGCGTTTGCTTTGAAAACCTGTTGTGCGGAGGTATAGAAGCATATGTTTCTCATCAGATCTTAAGGGTTCATTAATCTTGTTTTCTCGCAGCACGATTGTATCAGGAGTGCTTTTCCCCTTCTGAGAAATAAGGTCTGATATCGAGAACCCATTTCACAACAATGAGGGAAAAAAATCATAAAACATGGAGAGCAGAAGTCCTGATGACGCAGATGCGTGATTTGTACGTGTCCCAAACATCCTGCCACACCTGCCTTTGACTGGTGTGACACAAAAATAAAGCTAGTATCAGATTTCTCTGTCATCATTAATGGATTACACATTCATGAAAAAATATTTTGGAGGAGCGGGAAAACATTGATTCAAGATGAATGTAATTCACATCTAACACATACTGAGAGAGGAGTCAGGATGGCAGACCACCGACTTGGAGCGTAAGTGATGCCTTAAGTAGAAACACCTGATGTTATTTGCTCAGATAAAAACAACTTGTATTTTAAAGCTTTATAGTGAAGCAGGAGGATGTATGGTTGTAAACAGAGACACAGCAAGTGTCTTTAGGTCACCACATGGTTGTTCAGTGAGACCAAACAATTCAATGTGGCAACACTTACTCATACATCCGTCACTGGTTGTAAGTACGTCAAAACACAAGCTCATATTTGAACAACCCCAAACAACAATGTCAATGTCCTTAACTTATCCCAATATTTTCTGTATCTACATCCCTTGCATGTACTTTACACATATAAAGATAATAAGACCTGAATGATTTACTACCTCCAAAGAAGCTTGGACTAAATGGATGTGGTGTCCGTCTTGCAGAGAAGAGAGTGGCTTTAATTAGAACCAAAAGGCTTGAAAGCTGCCAGTGTTATAAAGCTGTGCCTCGCCAAACCTTGGCGCCTGTGAGCTCAGCACAGCCTGCAATTTGTGTTTCATCTGCACCATCAGAGCAAAATGAGAAACATGGGTCCAGGCATGTCGCATGAATAAAATATAAAAGCTGGCTTGCGAAAGAGAAAGCTCCACTTTAAAAGACATCCAAGAGGAAGGGTGATGATTCAATCAAGTTACACTGCAGATACGATGGAGATGGAGATGTACAAGGGACACAGGGATTTAAGGATGATGGAAGTTGTTAAGACTCACGTGACTTTTATGTGCAATGATGGATAAACACACAGCTTTTATTAATACAGGTGGGGGTTCCTGCTCATTTTCTTTGATCGTCTTTCAGATGCAAATGTGCACCTTTCCCCTCACCGAAAACCAACATTTTTTCCTGATTTTTTAATTAATATTAATATTACTTACTCACTTTCCAACTGTATCCTACCTCCAAAACAAAAGAAGCACATGACAGTGACATTAAGGGATTTGGGGGTAATGATGTATGTAAATCAAACAAGCTGTCATAACTCCTTTATACTTTATGAGCCAGTGGTCATGACATGCCAAAAAGTGGTCATTTACAGCACACTGAAGCCTAGACTTGGACATGATACAACACAGACAGAGCACAAGCATTAGCATGTTAGTCCATGCTGGCGCATTAGCGTGTTTTCATGGGGACTTTTTTTTTTGGTTGATAGATTGTGAAACTAACAGGTCATTTGAGGACTTTGAAACAAATGATGGCAGATGCGGCTTTAAACTTTGGCCTCCTTTGTTGTTTTTAACCATGCACGAGATTACAGATGTTTCCATTGTAAGTGTCACAAAAGGATTTTGTCTATACGCATTCTGCATTAAGAAACTCCAAAGTACAATCATTGTTAATATTATTTCCATAATAAATACAAGGGAGGGATTTCCCCGCTGAGCCTGGTCTAACATGTGCTTTCTGGTTTACTCAGTGTGTCCTGGAAGAACTGACCCCTCGGCCTGTGCGCCACTTCCTGCCCTAAAAAGGGCAACCCCACACATGTCAGAGTCAGTTTTACTGCCCATGACAGGAAGCCCCTCAGGTGATGCTCTGTAGGTGACCTGATGAAGCCAGTGGAATTTCACTGTGTGAATACACTGGCTCACTTCTCTGCTGACTCACTGCTAACTATTGATACCGTTAATCCTTCCATTCAATTAATATAATGAATAAATGTTTGTATAACATTTTTCAGAAAGCGAGTAGGCGTCTGCAGGGATTACGGAACAATTTATACAGTTATTCACTGTTGGTGAAGATTCTTAGTCATTCAGGTCATGGTAATTCTAAGTGCTATATTGTAGTATTGTAGGCAACTGGACTTTCTTGAGTGTCTTGAGTCATGGATACGTTGAACACAAACCATCTCGCCAAGAGTTTGCAAGGCTGAGTAGAGATGTATGCCCAAACGAAAAGCCCACATTTCTAGTCAGAGGGAGAAACACACCTAGCTTTAAACTTCAGGAAATACTTGGATATCAACAGATGTGCAAATATTGCAACGCTGACCTTTACAAGAAGGTGCATGAAGGAATGAAAGAAACTTATGATGTGATAAACACCATGATAGAGCACGTTAATCAAAGTATGCACGGCCTCATGTAAACGGGAATATTAGTGGAATATTTACAGAGCTTAGCAGGAACATTGGGTCTCATTCAAGAAACATGAGCAGAACGGATTGTGTGTAAACTGTTTGCAGAAGGAAATTTACATGTATTTCTGCATTCATCAAGATGTTAGTAGCTCTGATCTTTTGGTAGGTACTAACAAAATCTACACCTGCCACTGACTGCTCGTAGTGCTTGTGTAAGAAAGATATTGCACATAAATGTTGCTTTTCAGTTTTAGAAATTACAGTTTCATTTCGTATTGTGCTCTATTATGTTCACAATACGCAGATGCCTTTGAAACATGTAAGTTAAACATGACAAGAGATTAGAAATGTAACATATTGAGTTAAATTAGTTGGCATTTAGCAGATTTAAGCTTCAGATCAGCTTTCTTAAAAATGTGAAGGAGTTATTTCAATCAACTTAAATCAAAATTTGAAAACACTGTTCTCTGAATAAATGAAATAACAAACCAACACATGCATGTCATTTTTGTTTAATTTAATTATCAAAGACACAACGTGGAAGACATAAACTTCATTTCAAAATGAGTTTTGGTTTAATAAGACCTGTGGACATGGGAAAGCAATTCTGCGTCTGTCTCCGCTCACACCAGGCAGTTGGTGAACCTGAAATTGCCAGAGAGTTGGAGGGAGATGTTGGGGTTTTACACCACGCTATCTTACTTGTTATCAAACTTAAGAATAGGTTATTGCCGACATTAGATTGCCTATATTAAGATGTTTTAACAGTGGTTTAATTCTACAACAGTGACAAACATTGCATCTAGTTTCGTGTCAAACTATTTTTGTTAGATTTGGATCTTACAACAGAGGACAGGGAGTTAACGGCACCCGTTACCTCCGAGCCTTTGATTTACCTGTCCCTGTCACATTACTACTAACAGAAGAAAATTAAATGTTTTTCTCAACCCCAGTTCACCTAAAATAAATTCAATCTCAGCGTCGGAAAAGTTTTTCTTTTCTCTCTCTCTCTCTCTTTCTTTGTTTGCTCCATGTTCGCAGGTCAATAAGAGGCATCTGTCCATAGTAATTATCACCTCCATATATGGCGGTCACTGGCTATTCATGGACATGATGAATGCTAATTGCTGACTTGCAGTAGCATGCTGTGAATTTACCACTGATTGGCATTAATGAACATACAGACGTGCCTACAATCAAATCCGCTGCATTCATGAATCCTGAGTAGCTTTTTTATGTGCAAATTTACTCAAAGATTTATGAACATTTCATGAATGTCTTTTTCAGAATAAGGGCAAAACTATTTGTCCATGTACACCAAGTCAATGACTGTACTCTAACAGTGGACAGGGCACTTAACCATCTGCCAAGTAAACAAGAATTACCACTGTCACACAATATCATGAAGAATTCAATGTTTTCCTTGATGAGAGAAAAGGCTCTGGTGTCAGTATGATGTTATTACCCATGTTGCATGAAACTGGACTTTCACATTATTAGAGATGAATCAGCCAGTGCAATTACAATTTTAATACAGTTGTATGTTGTTATTGGTGAATCCTACCGGAGACCCAACCAAGCTTGGATCCCAAACAAACTACTTTTATATTTTATTGCCTGAAATAAACCTCAAAACTGCCCCCTCATATTCAAAAATAACACGTGAGCGTATGGCAGCAGGAAGGAGCTCAAACCCAACAGACCAATATGGATGCCAGTTTTTATCCCAAACACAGTCACCACCCTACATGCCATTTCCTGAATTACCTTGGTAACTGAGTCGAGTGTGTAAAATCTGTTGCCAAACCCTGGCACTAATTGATCACTTACACTCACTTATAGCTTGGAAGAAGTGAAAGCCAACAAGTCGACTGTGAGGCCTTGAACACTGGAAACCCCCGCTCCCATTACTCCACACCAACATGTAGGCCAGTTCATGACACAATTTCAAATTCCTTTAACAGCTATTGTGAGGTGAATGAATAACAGTTATGCCTGTTTAACCACAGCTGATCCACTGACAGATTTAACATGGAGCAATGGAAAATACACATGCTTGCAGTGGTGCGCCCTGACACACATCCTATTCCTCCTGCACATCCTGTGAGGAAAGACTGAGCTGCTTCACTCAGCTGCAGAAGGGAAGTGAACGCTCCCGCAGGTGTTGACTGAGCTTTATAGGGATCATATAAGACAGAAAATACACAGGACTTTTTACATGACATCCAAACCTCAACGTCCCTGACTTACCTGCTCATATGCTCGTAAAAAGGAGAGGAAACTGTGTGTGAATGTTTACATGATCCAGCTTTAGATGTGAGATATTTGAGATTAAGTACAAGAAGGAGTGGAAGAGCGAAGAAGTTCAAAGAATATGTTTCTGTAAGAAAATACCTGGAAGGAGTCCAACTGACATACAAACTCAGAGAACTCCTAATTAGTCTAGCTGAAGTCGTCCAAATCTTAATCTAAGAGGAAAGACTCACTGCTGATCGTTTAAGTACTAACAAACTGAAAAATAGAAGTCTTACATCATTTGGATCATAATGGGAAACAGAAATACTCTTGTCAGATGTTTTCTGACAAACAAAAACTGGAAGTTGTAGACATGAAGTGTAATGACAAAAATCTGAGTGATGATTGGACAAAATATGGGTCATCTTGTGCAGCGCATGCAACGCAATTAATCAATGAGTCATAGACAACCTAATCGCCAGAAAAAATGTTGGCATTGTACGTTTCTGCAAACCACGGATATGTTACATTTGTTGTTATTATGGTGCGGATGCAGTGAAAGTTAATGTTCAAACAACGCTGTGGTCAACGTGTGGTTAGGTCTTGGCATAAAAACGATTTGATTATGGTTAGGAAAAGATCATGATCACCTAAGATGCCGCACGAAAAATGGGTCGCTACAAAACACCTAATGTTTGGTGCCTAGAAAGCCAGATGAAAACAGCCACAGGTTACAAAACACCCATGTCTGCTGTCCAAGAAGCAGCACAAAAAAACAGGAACTGGTTGCTACTCAACACCCATACTTGGTGCCGAAAGGCCGCACAAAAAATAACAGGTCACTACCAAACACCCATGTTTGGTGCCTAGAAAGCAGCATGAAAGCACTGACAGGTTGTTACAAAGCATCCATGTTTGGTGCTATAAAAGCCCCACGAAAAATGACGATGACTCACTTCAAAGAACCCATGTTTGCTGTTCAGAAAGCTGCACAAAAAAACGCAACTGGTCACTACAAAAGGCCCATGTTTGGTGCCTAAAATGCCACACGAAAGATGACTACAAGTCGCTATATACACCCATGTTTGGTGTCCAAGAAGCCGCACAAAAAATAACAACTTGTTGCTACAAAACACCCACGCTTGGTGCCTAAAAAGCTATACCAAAAACAAAGGATCACTACAAAACACTCATGCATGGTGCCTAGAAATCAACATTAAAACCAGCAACAGGTTGTTACTAAACACCCATGTTTGGTGCTAAAAAAGCCAGATGAAGACAGCAACAGGTCTCTACAAAATACCCATGTTTGGTGTCCAAAAGGCACTGCAATGACTCGCTGAATCACAACCAAACAGTGCTCTGCAGCTTGGCAAGCACCTCGCTTTAGTGTCAAGTCATACACCATCACCTCCAACTCGTGCTGACAAAGTCAGCTGATAAACCACATCACTTTAGAAACATTGATACATATGAACTGTGCAGATGTAATGTATTTGTGGTCTGTAGAAATGTATAATTCCATTGTTTTCTTCTGGCGACTGTGCTGTCATGTAAGCTTTTTCAAATCCTCTTCATGGTTTCATGGGTTTATTTATTTATTTTTTTTAGAACTTTTTATTTAAGCTTTATCAACATTTTACAGAACACTCAACAAGACATTTCCTGACATACCATACATACATCACATCACAAAAAGAGGTGGTAGACGCACGCAGCAGAACCAGCTGCCACAGAAACAAATGAATAACCAGGTAGTCAATAAGAATTAATAAACAAGCGACAATAATGGAGAGAAAGAGAGAAATTTCACTCTCATTTCACTCCGCTCATTCCACCCCCAGATATCTTGAAACACGAGACCATCTACGATCAAAAGTGTCCATTTTCAGCTGCAGACTGGCCGTCATTCTTTCCATCAAATAGACATTCTTCAGTCTCTGGGTCCATTGACCTATAGTTGGAGGTTTTACGTCTCTCCAGTTTACTGTTATCATTTTTTTCGCTACTAGCAAAAGAATCCTCAGTGTATATCGTTGCTCGGCATTGTATACATCTCTGGGTATGATTCCTAACAAAAACAACTTTGGTTCTAAAGCAACATCTATCTCCAACATAGTATCAATCTCCCTTTTGATGTCATCCCAGAATCCTCGCAATACTGGGCAATCCCAAAAGATGTGTGTGGTGTCTCCAATATTTCCACAGTTTCGCCAACATAATGCAGCACTGGAAATCTTCACATACGTAGAAATAATAAGGGGAGTATTAAAAAATCTAATTTTTACCTTCCAATCGAATTCTTTCCATAGTTGACTATTAATTCCCTTATGGCATCCTGCCCATATGTCATTCCATTCAGAGTCTTCAATTATAACATTCATTTCTAGTTCCCATTTTCCTTTAATATATTCTGTATTTTGAGAGGTGTCCATTACTAGTCTTTTGTATATGTTAGATAAATGTTTTTTTGTTGGGTGTTGTTTCTCCAAAATATTAATTAGGTACTCTTCTATCTCATTGGGGTCATTTCTGACCATTTCCTTTTCCTTGTGATTTGTGACATAGTGTCTGATCTGGAGGTACCTGTAAAAATCTTTTGATGGAAGGTCAAATTGCTCCTGAAGTTGAGAGAATGATTTAAATTCTGTTCCTTTAAAAAGTTGATTAATTGTACGGAGACCTTTGTCAGCCCACCCTCTGAACCCACTGTCCCATAGGGAGGGTGGGAAATCTATATTTCCTACAATCAGCATGGCCCTTGAGATCGACTCCGGTCCCTTAAGCATTTTTTTTACAGTTGTCCAGACTTTTAAGGTGTGTTTTATCCATTCGTTCTTTATTTTGATTTTATTGGCTGACTTTACATCTATAAAAGGGAGTACTGCTAAGGAGACACCCCTAACCGAATCCTGTTCTATCTTAGCCCATATTGCCTCCTGATCATTTCTGATCCATGCCACTATAGCATTTATTTGTGCAGCCAAGTAATAACTTTTGAGATTTGGTAAACTTAAACCTCCCATGTCTTTAGGTAGATGAAGAGTTTTCAATCTTACCTTCGGCCTCTTCTTTTGCCATATAAATGTTAAAACTAATTTATCTAACATTTTTAACGTGGAAACAGGTACTCTAATAGGGAGGGATTGAAATAAAAAAAGGAGTCTCGGCAGCAGGTTCATTTTTACCGTCTCTATTCTTCCAATCAAAGATAGGGGCAAGACTTCCCACCTTGTCACATCATTTTTTATTTGTTTAATTAATTTGTTATAATTTGCCTCGAATAATTGGGTGGGATTAGGGGTAATAATTATTCCCATATACCTAAATCCTTGTTTAGACCAGCGAAAGGAGACACTGTTATTCAGTTGTGTAGGCCAAGTGCCTGAAATCATCATGGCTTCTGATTTATTTTCATTAATTTTATATCCAGACACTGATCCGTATTCATGTAAGGTTTTCATAAGTGCAGGGATGGAAGAAAGTGGATTTTTTACAAAAAGTAAAATGTCGTCCGCGAACAGAGCTATTTTATGAATTGAACCTCCTTCGTCTGCTATCCCTTGGATTTGTGCATTTTGGCGTATTGTCTCTGCCAGAGGCTCAATACTAATAGCAAATAAGATGGGTGACAGTGAGTCTCCTTGTCTCACCCCTCGTTCGATCCCAAAAAAACTAGAACAGTGACCGTTAACTCTAACTTTGGAGCAGGGCTCTTTATATAATAGGTTTAGGTTTCATGGGTTTATAAAGTAAAATAAATCATTTTGCATCTGTGTGTGGTGCAGCTGGAGTGACAGCAATTTATGATTTACAACACGTTTGTCTAGTTTGGGGATTTTTCTGACTCTTTGCAACACTCTGCATAAGCAAGCCTCAAAGAAAAAAAACATAAGACAGTTTTAGGGTAACAATATGAAAACGTTTTTGCATGGGTCCCATTTTCTGCTTTGGAAACATCTGCTTGCATCCGTGCTGTTTGCTGATGATGTCATCCTTCTGGCCACATTTGCGATCTCTGGTGTGCACTCAAGAGGTTTACTGCAGAGGCTGATGGAGTCAGGATTACAATCACCAAATCCAAATGTTTCTCTATAATTTTTTATTGCCCCACTGAGGTGAGGAGTGAGCAAAGGCAGCAGCAGAGATCTGCTTGCTCCATTAGACTGAGGTGGTAAAGAGGGAATCAATCATCTTCAGATGTGTCAGATGTGTGTTTCTCTACCATCAATTTACTTTTATTTAAGGCTTACTATAGTGATTATTATGTTTATGTGGTTCGCTCTGCCACTCTGACACCTGTTAGACAGATGGGCACTTAAAGAGCTGGAACCTGTAAATCTCCATCGACTAAAATGTAACAGTTTTGTCTTAGAGGAGATTTGTTTTCATTTGTTTATTGGCAAAGTAAACCACACTGATGCCAGCCATATAAAGCCACCACTTTGGTGGGGTTTCATTAATTTTCCCGCTTCCATCCCAAAGGATGGGGCACAGAGAGAAACATGTTATACTCTAATGTTGTGGTTTGATCTACCCAATAAACACGTGAGCCAGGTCCCCATAAATACAGAGGAGTGGTGCTGAAACGTGTTGTATTTTGCTATTTTAAAAGAAACAAAAGAGTACAATAGAAATGTTTGGATTCAGCAGAGTGCCATGTAAGGAAATTTTAGTCCAAGGGAACTTATTGAAAGCACCTGGTTGTAAGTGCAGACAGGTTGTCAGATTGCTCTGGTACAGTAAGCCAGCCAATGAGCTCTTTAAGTTTAAGACTGAGGACTCTCTAAATGTTGGCAATGTTTTATTCAGATGCAAAGGCTACATTGCCAGAGAAAAATCCCCGATTTGTGTGGTATTTCAAATATTGTCTGTCTTCAGACAAACAGAAGACAGATGATATTATGTTATGTTATGTAATGAACTAAATTGCTTTGTACAATGTCATGAATTCCAAATCTTTTAGGAACATGGAGAAACAAGTCATGTCCTTGTCTGTGGAATTCAACATTGATCATTTATCAAAAAACAAAAAACAAAACAAAAGGCAAAGCTTCCAATTTACTGGCCCCTCTACATCAAAACCTTCACCTATGGTCATGGCGGATGGGCTCAGCCTTGGAAATAAGATAAGGAACTCAGACATCCAGAGGGAGCTCAGAGTAGAGCTGCTACTCCTTTGTGTCAAAAGGGGTCAGTTGAGGTGGTTCGGGCATCTGATGAGGATGCCCCCTGGGCGCCTCGCGTTACACATTTTTCGTGCACATCCAACCAGTAGGAGGCCCTGGGGCAGACCCAGGACACCCTGGAGGGATTACATATCTCATCTGGCCTAGGAACATCTCGACATCCCCCAGAAGGAGCTGGAAAACATAGCTGGGGAGAGAGACGACTGGGGTACTTTGCTCAGCCTGCTATCAGGCCTATTGACTCACCAAGATATGGACAAATAACTGTAAAATCGATCCATGTGAGAATACCTCCTTTTCCAGCTCCTTTTTGTTTTACAACAGCTGCTTGTTTACAGTATGAAGATATATAGCTCAAATGACGTGTCTGAAGACTCTTACAATGTGTCATACAGTGAGTCATTCATAAAAACGTGCTCTCGTGCCAGCACACAATCATACATTAACACACACATGTGCATTTGTTCAGTGTGTTCATGATGCTGCCAGGTTTGTCTTGTCTGCGTTCTGTAAGTTGCTGTGTTGGTTGAAAGTATTGTGATCCTGGCTGAATATACACTAGCTAAGGCTTGCACGTACATTGGCACTACTGAGCAGAACACATAAACCTCTGGGACTGATGCAAATAGATGCATTGCAGGTTTAATAACATCGTGGAAAAGAATGGAGAGAAAACTTGTTCAGTACAGTAAAGTATACCCATGACACATATTGTAAATCAACATTCTGTGCTGTACTCTGAATCAGGCCAAAAATCATCCCTTACATAATAAAGGTGGTGATTTATAATAGATTTGGGGGTGTAGGATTTACCTTACAGTTCTTAAAGTACAGTTCAGAGCAAGGCTGAACAACTCACTCAACTCACTTTCTCTTACTTGGATTGACTCATATCGACTGACTCAAACGGTGCTGGGTAGGGCTTGAAACATATTTCCTAGTAAGACATTAATGGTATGAATATTATAGTATATTGTGGAGATGTTTTCTGAGTACGATGGGACCATCACTAAAGGTTTTTACGATTCATGTTTGGGTTTACCAGGTCTGTCCAGCAGCCTTCCCCGCCATCTGATCCAAGACACACATCTGCAGGTCTGCTGATTCGACCACAAAGTTGATCATCAATCTTTGGCCTAGGGTGTTTCGGCACTAGGTACACTTAGGAACCTCCCTGTGCTCAAACACTGTTTTCGTTATGGTCAATCCATAACTAGCACAGAAGTCCAATAACAAAACACCACTCAGGTTCAGGTCAGGCAGGCCTTTCCTCCCAATCACCCCCTCCAGGTTTCTCTGCCATTGCCCATGTGAGCGTGTCCCTCAGAAGAACTATGGAGTCCTCAGCTAGCACCCCTTCCAGGACACCGCCCAGAGATTCCAAGAAGAGAAAGAGAAAGAAGGGCGGGAACGCCGACTGTTGTTTGAGTGTACACACCGCACAGCAATATGGAGACCTTCTCTTAGTGACCCGCAGTTGCATCATGGCGACCCTCTCCGTGATCACCAATGTCAGTAGGATTAAGGGTCATATTCATTAACATTCTGAGGACACTCTCAGAGAGCTCCTTAGCCTAAACATTTCTAGCAAGGAATCTTATCTTAGGAGTGATTTATGACAACTCTCAGAGCAAGTCTGAGTGAGGAAGGGACAGAAACTTTTACCTTAGTGAGAAGGTGTGGTTGACACTGTTGCTATATATTCTTCTAACAGATGTGATTGGTTGTCCTTTTGTGAGTCTGCCAGGTGTGGACACCCAGTGGAAATGAAATAACCTGCATCACAATATGAGACTGTGAAAATGTTGCCATTGTTAGTGATCAGTCTGCTGATGGATGGTTGGGAGAGACTACAGTCATCACTGCTGCACTGTTGCATTTTTTCAGTTTTCCAAATATCTGAGTGTTGTGATCACTTTATGTCTGGTGTTATAGTGTTATTGCCCTGGGTGGGAGATGTGAACGCATCTCTAATAAAATCAACCACAAACATTAGCCCTGCACGATCTGTAACATTTCATTAACTCACTGTCATTAAACCTTTGGAGAATATTTCTCTTACCTCTGTTTTTCTGCCATTTTGTACTCTGCCTAAGAAACTCTTAAGACTCTTAAAAGCAGAGATGGGACCAAGTCACACATGTGCAAGCCTCAAGTAAGTCTCAAGTCTTAACCTTCAAGTCTCAAGTAAGTCCCAAGTCATTCTTTCTTGGGTAAGTCAAGTCAAGTCACAGGTTATGTCAAGTCAAGTCAAGTCAAGTCACCTTATTATTGTAATTTTACCTGCAGAATCTGATCTTAATAAAGTGAAAAGACAAGATATAAGTAACTGTCAGTAAACACTGACTTCATCGCACACACACACACACACACACACACACACACACACACACACACACACACACACACACTAACCAAGGCAGCGGCCAAAATCACCCATTTAGCTCATTTAACCCTGTGTTGCTTGTTCATAAAACGTACAGCCGGTCTTGTGATGAACCGGTCGGAATGTTCGCTCACGTTTTCTGGGGTTAATGTTAACAAATAAATTAAAAAACAAGTTCCACCAAACCCCCCCACCCCACCCCCGTATCGTATCAAGTTAACGTTAGCTAACTACCGACTCACCAGATAATATTAGCTAACTGACAAGCACTTACTGGGCAGAATGGCTCTTCAAATGACGAACAAAGTTTGAAGTTGTCGCCTGGCTGTCTGAGATGTTTATGCCGCATGTCTTGCACTGTGCTGTTCGTCTTTTGCCGTAATAACGGTAATTCCGAAAGCTGAAGATGATGACTCTCGGTACCCCTCCCGCTGACATGTTGATGTCTATCTGATATAAGAGGGCCTGTTTCTCCAATAAACACGTAAGGTACGTAGAGAGGGCGTGACTGATTGACAGGGTAGTGATCCAATCATGACAACGCCATTCTCAGCCTGCGCTCCTACCGGGTAATCAACATTATTTTTTAAATTAATTTATTAATTTTATATTCTAACCGAAAGCATGATGTGAATAACACTCAAGTCATTCAAGTCATCGTGTCTCAAGTCAAGTCCCGAGTCTTTAACTTCCAAGTCCGAGTCAAGTCTCAAGTCTTTTATTTTTTGTCAAGTCAAGTCACAAGTCATCAAAACAGCGACTCGAGTCGACTCGAGTCCAAGTCACAATGACTCAAGTCCCCATCTCTGCTTAAAAGTCCTCCTCCCTGTTCCTAACAGTCTGTCACCTTATGAGCTCTCTTAAGAGCTCAGGTGCTTTGTGAATAACTTTTACCTTTACCAAGATCTAGTCTTATCTTAAGGGGAAATTCTCAGAAAACGTCAGCTGTACTAGGAAGCTCTGTAAATATGGCCCCTGGTTGGTATAGAATTTCATAGCTATCCACCCAATATTTGCTGAGGTGTATCAATTAGGACTGACCAATATTGCCAGCCCTGGACCCATGCTGATAACATGCTTTAAAAAAGGTATCCGATCCTACGTTTTCCCTCCATGCTGTAAAACTGCAGCTGTAGCTTTTAAAATTTTATTCTTTGTCATTCTTGAGAGGAAAACTTTGTGTTTGTGCATGCGTCTGTGAGTGTGTGTGAGTTTGCGTGCACACATGCGAGCAGCAGATTCCTGGAAGACAGCACAGACAGGATGACCAGAGTCCACCCCTGCAGTTCAAAGCACTGGGTGTCTCAGGATTAAGTGCTTTGTCTACGAATGATGGGAGGACTCATAAAAACCGCAGCGCCCCACAGTGTGTTACTCAGCCCCACTCTGCTGGTTTTCTTCATAAAGCAGTGCTGTTTGGCTGCACACACTTATTAATGCGCCAAAACAACTTTGTCATAAGGTCAGTTGTTTCAAACATTTTACGCACGCCCATGACACGTAATCATTCATGCAAATATTACAATATATGTCCCCTGTCAAGTCAGTGAAGATTAGTAGAGGCTTGTAAAAGTGATCTCTGAAGTCTGTGTCTGCACTCAGCGGGATGTTAACACTAAAAGGTCACATCAAGGTGCTTTTTATGAAACACACCAGTCCTTAACGGGGAGTGAACCATATGGAGTAATACTATAATCTATTAGCTTGCTCAGCTTACCAAAAGGTACTGTATTACATAACTTTTATCAACCTCTTTGAAAGGGACAGCTGCTCATTAGGCCACATAAAATGCAGCACTGAGAGACCCCCTCCTGGTACAGGTTGTTGACAGTGTGTTTTTGGTGGGGTAGAAATACCTGAAGCATTACTTTAATTGAATTAGATGAAGCAGCCAGTGATAATGATCCCCATGTTGTGGTATAATTAGTGTAACAACAAATCTTTACAGGGGTACATTAACATTTTTCTCACCACACTAAAACTGTAAATCCTGATTCCCCTGATATCATTCAGCCTCTAAAGACCATATGTATAGAGTCAAAGAAAACCAATGACGGCATCCATGTTCCATATTGCTGTTCACTTGTTCCAGTAGATCTCTTCAACATTTCCACTGCTATCTCTCAGGGGAAAATAACGGCAGAGGCAAGCTAATCTCCTGAATCATATGTTGTGTTACTCAGCCATCAGCGTGTTGTTGTTACAGATTGATGGGTCCCGGCGCTGGGACCCCCCGGGGGGTTACTGGAGGTTGACGCACAGCTGTGGAGTCAGCATCACATCACAGAAACCCCAACGCTACAGCACATTTCCATGGCTTGGCAGAAAAACAGCTATCAAAGCAGGAAAACCACACACTCGCTCTCTGGAGTGTTCCAGTGTCTCTGAAAAGCCCCAACTGGAGGTTCCCTTCCAAACTACCCCGAGGAAAATGAGGGAAAGACCGTCCAGAGTCGAAAAGACGAAGGAAAAAGAGGATTAGGTGTTTCTGGGGACAGAAAAATACTGTAGGTGAAATGTCATTTGCTGAGCCAGTCATCTGGTGTTTAAGTTGCTTTGTTCTGGCAGCTGAATAACATCTGAATAACTGCACCCCTGAGAAATGACTAGTTCGCCCTACTTCCCACGTATTCCCACTCACTAGCAAGTACCGTAAAGGATTGCAATTTAAATTGAACTCTCTTGGACATTTGCAGTGGTGAAATGTAACTAAGTACATTTACTCAAGTACAATTTCAAGATACTTGTACTTTACTTCAGTATTTCCATTTTCTGCTACTTTATACTACTACTCCACTCCATCTCAGAGAGAAATATTGTGCTTTTTACTTCACTCATTCATCTGGCAGCTTTACAGGCTTAGACTTTTAATGCTAAATATTAATAAACTAATAAATAATACATATTGTTATCGGTCAGGCTACCCAGCGTTACTTATAGTAATTAAAATCCGCCCCATAACATTAAAGTGATCAACAAATTAATGCATCAATAACTATAATCAAATGTGATGATATATAAGAGTCTGAAATCGGCCATTCTGTATAATAAGCACCTTTACTTTTTGTACATCAAGTATATTTTGGTGCCAATACCTTTGCACTTTACTTCAGTAAGATTTTGAATGCAGGACTTTCACTTGTAACAGAGTACTACTACTTTAACTACTGCTACTTTAACTTAAGTAAAAGATGGTGCTGGCTTGTTACTGGGAGTTTAATAGAGGGTTGATATTAAGCCCTTTTCCCACTGCACAAAAAAAAACACTAACACCAGCTGACACCTGGCTTTTGTACATTATGGGGAAGGTTACCATCAACAATCACACCTGGGTCTAATGACTCTGCAGTAGTCACGGGTATTTACCGGCTCTAGCTTTGATCAGAAATACAACACCCGGGTGGACGCGTTAATTTTAGCCCCTTAATCAGTGAGAAGCAATGACACACCGTATAAATACCATCTGTCTCTGTCAAAGCAGCATTGATCCAAATTAGTCTGCACCGAATTATAAGTAAGAGATAAAAAGAATTAACTGCCATAACATTTTCACTGGCCTCCATGCTGCTTTTTACTGTTTACTAATCTGTTTTCCAACGTGTTTGTGATGTCAAATGTGACACACTAGTTAAAAAAAGCAGACACACAGCTCTGGTCTACTGGCAATGGGAAAGAAGTTTATGGCCTATTTTCAGCGGAGCTGTGGAGGAGCGAGGGGTCTGACTGAGAAGCCGAGGACACTGTCAGCAGATAGCTTATATAAATGTAAACAGATGAGTTATATAAACAAATCGCTTCCCATACAGTTGTCATGAAAGGGGACATTAGCTATAGAGACCAATCCTGTTCTTCTTCTGTAAACATATATTTCTGCTGTAATGTTGAGCATTTTATTATAGGGGTCTATGGGGACTGACTTGCTTCTGGAGCCAGCCTCAAGTGGCCGTTCAAAGAACTGCAGTTTTTGGCAGAGGTTGCCGATTGATTCCAGCCAGTGCGTTCCGCCTCTTTTGCTCTCCAAACTTGACCTGCCACTCCAACATGATTGGTCAATACTGCTAAGACTACAAATGGTAACCAGAAGGCCTCCGACACCATCATCATACCATTGCCTACAGATTCTGTATACAGGTATCTGTTTATAGAGATTAGCCTATGCAAGAATAGTTTTACACGGAAATGGGGTTTCTGAAAACAGCTGATGGCTCAGTATTGATGCAGGAAGTGGTATGATGTTAGTGCTGTGTATTGTGAGTCTGTGAGTAAATACAAAAAATGTCTGCCTCTTCCAGCTCTCTAAAATCACATAAACAGGAAAAATCGCCTTTAAAGGTTTAATACTGCAAAACTAGTTTTTGGTCTTTTGTGTCAACTAATGTTGGCCTGTCATCTCTTTGATAGTGGCTCGATAGCCTCACAGTGCAGTAAGTTCATTTCTTCATTGTCCCAAATTAAACTCTGTAAATCAAGTTTTGTTTTGTAAATCAAGCCAACTTTGCGTCTTATTTTTGTAAATATTATAAGCTGTTGTTACAACTAATGAAACACTCAGAGCTGTCGACTGTACGTCAGATCTGGTTTACTTCAGTGATGATTTCTTTCTGATAAAATTGTTTCAAGTGCAGTGACTGTAACTATTTTCAGTCCAACACTCAGTTTAACTTCTTTGAACAAGTGAAATGATTTATTTGCAGGTTCTTACTTTTACACAAAACATTCCCATAACACAAAATTGTGTATTCCAGAAAAAGGCCTCAACACCTCAAGGTTACTTGGATTAAAAATAATGAGCAGACCCTGTTTCAGAATATGTTTGAGACCAACATCCAATTCAATTTAGTAGCGTTAATGATCCATTTATTGTTTCAAACTGCACTTTTCAGTCATCCAAAGGACAAGCTTGTTCATCTGCATTATTCTGACAAAGAGTTTGACGTTTCACATGATCTTGGTAACCTTTGCACTATAATCACAAACAGACACTTTGCCTGAGGCTTTTTACTAAGTGCAGACATAATTCAACGTGGCACACTGAGCTTTTAAGAACAGTAATCAGAGTTTCTGCACTCCTATGAACAGTTTCTATAAATACTTTATAAAGTCTGAGTGAGTCAAAAAGATTTAGAGATATTACTGCAGAGAGAATCATACTGTACCTTATATGTGTGAATGCAGAGCTAGCACTAGTGTAACATAGATACAGTTTGTATTTCATGTTATTGCAAAGCCAAGCAGAATAACCACAATGAATCAATAAACAGTATCATTAAGAGATTCAATTAAAGTTGCGCTAAGTTACGCTAAAAAAAAGTAATTAGGTGACTTAAGGCCAAAACACAGTGGCAGTAAACGCCACATGTCAAAGCATACACCCCTATTATTTTTAATGTACATCCCCACACCGGCTGCGCCTAGACGCATGTCAACACTCCAGGACACACCGCCTTGTGGCACTTCATGCAGCTGTCCTATTTCCAGCCTCGCCCCCCTGGAATTAAACACATTTTCTCCTCACTGGCTAGCTGCTTGTACATACCAGCTCCCGAAGCAGCTCTCTTTCTCTGCTCCTATGGCAGCTCGACTCCTCTCCTCACCACGAACGCAAAGAGAACTCTGTTGCTGTGTCTTGTGTGTGACAAAAAATAGATGAGGAGATACTTACTGAGGACGAGAAATAGCTGTCCCGAGTATAACAGCCCACAATATCGTCATTATAAAGACAATGGCCTGGCAAGTCACAGCTCTGAAGACTGGCTCTTCCGGTGAAAAATCAACTTTAACTAGAGGCTCTCCCCCCAGTGTTATGCTAATGCATACGTAGAGGGAGTACAGATCTCTCTGTACAAGCAGTAATAAGTTTACATGGTTGTCTGTTGACGGGCATCTAGTGTGTGCTAGGGGCGGCACTCGACACATCACGCGGCACGTTGAACCGCAGCAGCGCTGGTGTGTTTTCAGTTTTAGTCTTGCGTTAGTCTCTATATACAGACTCTACATGCAGTGAATGTAGAGTCTGTAGGCAAACCCCGGAGATCTTGCCTCCGGAAGAAGAGCGGAAGAGCCCTGGTTTCCGGTTGTAGGCTGTTTGTAGTCCGCGTGATATTGATCAATCACGTTTGAGCCGGCTGCAGTTGTTGCCAGGTTAAACGGTCCGTGCGGTGAACTAACGAGGTGGAACATAATTGGCGTCACTGCAAACTCTGAATCCATCGCAATGGTTCAGCATATTTACTTATATATAAACGGAAGTCGGAAACGGAAATTCACCTCCTCAAACCGGAATGCCAAAAAATCGGGGGTCTGCCCCCAGAGGCTGTAATGCCGTCAGACGCCGAATACAGCCTCTGGGTTCCGAAAATGGTCTCGCGTAGCCGGAGCTATCTCTGCAGTTCTGTGTCAGCACTTGAGAAGAGTCTGGAAGCACGCATTGTCACTGTGCTATAAGGAAAAATAGAAAGCTGTGGATTGTTTGTGTTTTTCCAAACCAATCACAATCATTCTGGGTGGTGCTAAGCCAAGGTTGCAGCGACGGTGCCTCTGCAAAATATTCTCCCCGGGGAAACACACACAGTGACAGGGCTGTCATCAAACGGTTATCGTACCTAATTGTTATTAATAGGTTTAACGACAGAGTCGAGCTGTTTTGGGATGAGTGTGAGTTTGTTGGGACCGTTAACAGTTCAGGGCTGGGTGTTAGTGCTGCTTCTGTATTAGTTTGTGCTAAGTGGGGAAACTTGCAATGAGGTGAGAGACTCTGGGTACAGCAGCAACAGAAAGTTTACTGAACCAGCAGGGAGTCGGGAAGGTCTGGGATTAAACCACTGGCAGAAAAAGGATTGAATTCAGGTACCATGTCCCTGGGGATGTTTCAAAAGATGTGGCAAATTGACTCCAACTGAACGTGTCTGAAAACAACATTGGGCATGACAGTCCTGCAAGACGAAGTCTGGCCTTTTCCGAGATGCATTTACAGGTCGTTGTATTTGTATTGTTGAAGATCTTTACAACAATTCACCCGTGAGGGAAATTCTCCTCTCTGAAGAAGAGATGGACTCGGTGTGAGGAATAAAGAGTCTTTAATGCATGCAGCATGGAGAGAAGACCTAAGTGTTCATTGCCAACCTTCACAAACTGCCCCCCAAAAAAGATTCCTGGATAATTCCCACACACAGAAAAACCAAAGCAGGCATCTCTTATTGAACCGTTCAAATCATGAAGCATGAAGGATGTTGGTGATTTTGAAAATATCATGCCGACAGTGAAGAGGCGGGGAAGCGTGCTGACCTTAATAGCTGGCCAATGGTGGGTTTATAGTCTACATCCACAGTCTACATCATGTGAGTGAGACTATCTAGTGTGATTTGAATATATAAAGAGTTATTTGGTTTAGTTTTTAGTTGTTTTTTTACTGATTAAAAAAGTACAACTAACCAGGAGAGGAAGATAGGAAATCAAGAAACATGGTTCTGTGTGTCCAAATATTCTGTTCATACTCTGATCATTTCCAGGTTGTTTTTATTTTAAAATACATAGTTGCTTTCACATGTTACATCAGTCAGAGGGGTGTTCTGGGTGACTCATCAGCAGATATGTTATTGATTATATCATTTAACTCTGAAGAAATTCTTATGCACACTGTTTTGAAGGTGGGGCATAAAAAAAAAGATTTTGCTGATTTGCCAAAATCTCTGTGGGGATTAACGTCTTTTAAACCAAACTGGCCAACTGAAAAATCAACAGGCTAAACCACAGCAAACACTCTGATGTCCTTTCTAATCATAATATTTCTATGGTCCAAATATTCTGATCATATTCTGATCATTTCCAGGTTGTTTTTTTAATTTAAAAATACATAGCTGCTTTCACATATTACATCAATCAAATTCAATTCTGAAAAGGGGTATTCTGCATGACTCATCAGCATGTTCTTGATTATATCATTCGGTTCTGAGGAAATTCTTCTGCACACTGTTTTGAAGCAAGAGCATAAAAAAATCTTCTCTCACAGTCATTCAATCACCGAGGGGTTCTGCTGACTTGCCAAAGTTTCTGTTCTTAAAGAAAAAGGGGATTAGCATCTTTTGAACCAAACCTGCCAACTGAAAAATAAGAAGTAAAGCCAAAGAACTGGCATCGAGTGCATAACAAAGTGAAAAATTACATGAAACAAAGCTTTCTCTTCTAGATGAAAGGAGGTTAGAGGAGGGATACAAGAGCTTTTGCCTGCCAAGAGTAAAAGGAAAGTTGACAGCATTAGCACCCTTATTCTGCTCAATTTTTCTTCACAATGTAAAAATCTGTCTTAATCCACTCTTTTATATTCCTCTCTCAAATCCCTTTAGTTTCAAACCACAGTTTTTAAATTCTAATGTCATCACTGAGGACACCACATCACTGAGGCTAAATCATATCTCTACAATTCTCTGACATATTTCACCACAGCCCTGTGTGCTAATTCAGAAAACATGATGTTACACAACTCGCAGGGCCTTAAATTACCCATGAAAATAAACTTAGTGCACTCTAAAGCTGTTTGCTAATGAAAAATCTGTGCACATAAAACACTGGTTAGGAATTCCTGCAATATTCTTAGTCTTCACTTTGCTTCCATTTCTGTCTATTTTTCATATTATTGGCAGTAGTGATACTGAATAAAATAAAATATGTCCCCAACGTTTGTGCGGCTCTGCACCAGAATACTCATGTTTCTAATGAAGGATGATCTGAATAAACTCTAAACTCCTGCTATGTTCCTAAAAAACTTGGAGCAAAACTACAAAAACAAATTATTAAAAGTTCCCACAGGTGGAAGTCTTTTGTCTCCCTGACTTTGTCTTGTGACTAAAGAAAGATCATAATCTTCATTACTGCCAAATTTCAGCTAAACGTGAAATAATTCTGAGATCATGTTAAATAAATCCACAGATTATATCAGAGCTCTAGAAAATTTGTGATCAGGGACCTTAAAGGCCTGTACATATGCCGCGTTTTTTGCTCACTGAAATTTATTATTGTTAGTTATAGCATTTGTATCTCTCCTGGTCCTCTGTATGATCCTCCTCAACTGGTAATCAACTAAGTCTCCCTCATTTATACAATGGATTAGAGAGATGAGCACTCTTAAATTAAGTGATAGTTCAGGTTTTGGGACATGAAGTTGTGTGAAACGCTGACCATCTGTAGCTCTGATGTGATGGTGTCTCTACTGTCAACGAGCCTCCTGCTCTGAGAAATGGCCCGTAGCTTACCGGAGAAAAAGTAGTTCTGAAGATATAAGGGGGACACGTAACCAAAAGGTCTTTGCTACACTGCAAAAACAGAAAAAACAGAAAAAACCTAAACTTTGCTATATATATATAGCAAAGTTTAGGTTTTATATATATATATATATATATATATATATATATATATATATATATATATTTTATTGTCAATGTAGATGTGCAGAAGGTCTGCTCAAAGCGAGAGCAATGCTGTTGTTGCATACAAGTGTTCCACGTACCTTTTTTTCCAGGGCCTGCCGACTGTGCCCTGAGATAAAATAAAGTTCAACTTTCAAATCGCAGCAATGCACACCGCATGACATGTGACAAGGAACAACCAGCCAATCACAGCAAGCAGATATCTGTCCTTTCTTATGTAAATATCAGGCTACGGTAGATATGTATGAGAAGCTGATCATTTTAGAGCAGGGCTACCCAGAGAAGAAGATCAGCTCCAACATTGGGATTTCTGGTAAGTTGGGTATGATACGGTGCTGGTTATGGTCACTTGACAACGTCAGGCGCAACCTGCCTCCTTGAAAGTAGGCAAAGAGTAATACCCACTGCCCGACTATGCATTTTTCAGGTGGTAAAAGGCTTGGCATGTGTCGCTGCCCATACTCCACACTGCATGCACATATGAACTATCAGCTGAGCCCAAGCATTTTGAAAAGGAAAGATATTTGTATTTGTACAAGGGGCTATGGGATTTATAAATAACACAAGTTGCATGACTTGCTTGTCTTCATCTGGTGTATTTTTGACAAAGTAGCCATGCTCTGGAGCGCCCAGTAGCTCACTGGTTAGGTTAAGAGTGCCATGGACAAAGGCATTGTCCTTGCCACAGTGCCCACAGGTTCAATTCCAGCCTGAAGCAATTTGCTGCATGTCATCCCCTCTCCCTTTCCCCCTTTCACACTTTATATGTCCTACCAAATGAAGGCAGAAGCCAAAAGAATTATCTTTAAATACAGTATCCATGCTGAAAGTGTGTTTCCTGCACCCAAATTAACAATAAATGTCTAATTTTGAACAGAATTGTGGGACTTTATTACTACCATAAACCACAGGTGTAACCACATCAACCAGAACTTATAAATTGTTGAATCATAAACTGACTTTCATGTAATATATGGAGAGTTCAGTGTGTGGAAACAAAACCAATAGTGCTCTGAATTGTGGAAAAAGTCATATGGAAGCAGTGCTTCTAAAACAGACATCTTTCCTCATGACGCCTTAAACAAAGAAAGCCAGAGTCCTCTGAACGCCATAAAGACAAACTACGGAAAATGACTTAAAAACAATTCAGAGATTTGTGTGATTTGAGACACGTGGAGAAGCCTCAGGCCTCCCTTGTCTTTCATTAAATGCTCACACACACACATACTTTCATTCCACCACAACACCTGGCTCTGGAACATAGAGTACAAGGAGAGAACCAGAGATAACTCATGTCCTTGATGTAATTGTCAAAAAAATGTGTGTGATCGTCTGAGCGTGAAAGCTTCCACCTACGTAAGAATGAAGGCTACCGTGCGTTTCCACCTGTCCACATGTGTGTCTTGACCCTGCTCGGCAGTGAACATGCCCCTAGCATTGTTTTATGACTGGAGCTCCACCAGCTCTGAGCCTCCCAACACCTGTACAATAAATCACCAGCTCACTCCTGTAGGTATTACATAACCTAGCAGGGGTTTACTGACGCCAAACACCAAAGTGCCTGCGGTGGAGGTCTGACACGAGGCCGGCAGGAGTCTTCTGCACTGATAGGTGGCGCTGGTATCATTACAGGTGCTTTACAGTGAAGGAAAACAGTGATAAAACAGATTTGAAACCAGAAAATATGCAGTTCATATGCAGCTTAACAATGGAAACCAGATCAGGACTAATTGACTGTACTGTTGCAGTTGTCAGTGTGACAAAGACATCATCAGAACAAACTGTTTCTGCTGTTGGGCCACTATATGAATCTCATATGTTGAATTTTCAAAAACAGATATGGAAATCTTCTGGTTCAAACTGTGATTATGGTTCCACAGCCGGGATGTAAACCAGCTGCCGTTTCCATAAGAACAAAATATAAATACGTGACATGCAGAAGGGGAAAAAGTGATGTGAACCCAAACTTAAATAAATAAGTCACAGCTTGAGTGTGCACAGTGGTGATATGAGCTCATGAGATCCATTCTACAAAATCACAGTCCAATCACAGCGGGACACCAAAGCGTCAGAGACACTGAAAGGGGACCTGTTATGTGTTTCCTAATTTTCTGTCACTGTTACAATGTCGGATGTTTATATTAAAAGTGGCCAAAGTTTAAAACAGTGAGGTAAATGTATGTCAAAGTAATCCCTGTGAGTAAAAACCTCAGGCATTCTGAATACACTGTATCCAACTTTTTTCTCTGCTTTCAAGAGCTGACATCAGCTTGTGACCGATTTCTTTTCCATGATCATCTACTCTAGACACATTAGTGCAGGTGTTTACATTGGCCTATATACAATGCTACATGTAGCTACATGCTAACGTCAGAGAAACCTGTATAATGTTAATTTATCCCGGATTTTGGATTCTATTCCTGCTGGAACTTGTCCAGTTGTTAAAGGACAACTTCGGTATTTTTCAACCTGGGCTCTATTTCCCCATGTGTATGTGTGCGTATGATTCATGGGTACCACTCATTCTAAAATTGGTTCAGTATTGAGCCGCGAAACGAGCTAAAATGGTAATGGGGGCAAATGCGTCCCATATAAAAGTGCTTTTTTTCACCACTGACCGGTTCAGATCGCCAGTGTTATCTCTGTAGATAGCATATTGTAGCGGCCCTGGGGCAGTGGTGACTGTGAATGAGTGGAGACAGCTGTCAGTCAGTGTTGGAGCAGAGAGGCAGATGGTGTCCCCAATGGTAATGTAAATGAGTATGTGTGTGTGAAGTGTGTGTTACGCTAGAAAAGTCAGAGGACAGAGTCTTTTACGTGCTACCCCCTGGAGTGTTACCGGAGTTTTTGGAGTGCATAAATAAACAGTCCTTTTTCCTGAACGCAAGAACAGGATGTCGCGCAACACCCCGTAAGTTACAGCTTTCACAGGCTGCCTTTGTCGGACGGCGAGATACTGAAGTTGTGGCTAGTTGTGCTACAAATGGATGCTAACACTCCTCTCCAGACACTGCGCCTTGCAGACCATCGGGTCTGCAGTGCTCACTTCTCCCAAGATGACTACTGCCAGCCGAAGAGAAGACATCCAATCCCGAAACACCTCTTCCTCAAGAAAACGGCTGTCCCATGAGTAGAGAGAGCTACAGACACAGTGGAGCAAAGCTCGTGACATCACACAGCCCAGAGGTAAGGGAAAGGCTAAGTTAGTATGCTATTTACAGAGATAGCACTGGCGATCTGAACCGGTCAGTGGCGAAAAAACACACACTTCACACACACATACTCATTTACAATACCGAGCGGGGACGCCCTCCGCCTCTCTGCTCCAACACTGACTGACAGCTGACTCCACTCATTCACACTCACCACTGCCCCAGGGCCGCTACAATATGCTATCTACAGAGATAGCACTGGCGATCTGAACCGGTCAGTGGTGAAAAAAAGCACTTTTATATGGGACGCATTTGCCTCCATTACCGTTTTAGCTTGTTTCGCGGCTCAATACTGAACCAATTTTAGAACGAGTGGTACCCATGAATCATACGCACACATACACATGGGGAAATAGAGCCCAGGTTGAAAAATACTGAAGTTGTCCTTTAAGATTTTGGTTTAGAAGCTTTTGTTGGTGATTTTTCACTGTAGAAAGTGCCACCATACTATATTACAGTCATTTTCCGGCTACATGTACACTGCTACATGTAGCCAGTGTTGGGTAGTACTGTCATTACATGGTAGCATCCACAAAAGTTACAAGCTCTTTTTCTCAGGAAAAGCTCTGAAGTGAGGCATACTTTTTTTTTCTGTGGAGGCCTGGATTAAAGGAAGATAATAAAACTGAGGATAAGTAATGTGACTGACGCCAGCGCCACACCAAGGCACGCAGTCAAGGGAAGCAGTTCCTCATGACATCACATACTAGTCCTTCAATTTATTCTACTTGCTGCTTTCGCTATTGGCCTTTCTTGGCAAAACCCGCCCTACTCTGTTGTGTCTTTCTTACTAGAGAAATAGACATATATCTTAAAAAAAAAAAACTTGGGACTAATTATGGGTGAAATAGTGAGTGATCAGGTGGTAACCTTGGCCAGAATTTTCCTTTTTTCTGTTCTCACTAGAGAAACAGACACAAGAAGGGCCAAGAAAAGAGCTGAGAGACAGAAGACAGTATTAAGAGGGAAGAGAGGAGAGAAAGAGAATGACATTCTGAAGTCACGTGTTATTTGCAGGACATGCTCATGTTCCAATGTCCCAAAAAATTATTTATTATGCTTTTATTGACTGAAAAAGATAATTTGGAATTCAGTTTTTTTAATTTCTGACATGCCCAGACAGCCTACTGAAAGAGGCCAAGAAAGAGAAATGCATTAAGTAAGAAGAGAAGAGAGAAAGAGAGAGAGAACAATAGGCCAACTGATGATGTTATGTTATTGGAGGACATGTTCAAATGTCACAAAATCTTCAAAATAAAAGAAAGAAAGAAAGAAAGAAAGCAAGAAAAGAATAAAGTCTTGATTTAAGTCTGTTATTTTATAGTTAAAAGTTCAACTGAAGTCAGTTGAAGTCAAAAGACCTGGAAACGCTGAGCAATCAGAGCAGACTGGGCGTTTTCTGTAGGAGGGCTTAAAGAGACAGGCCCTAAAACAGCGTGTCACAGACAGAGGTTAAATACAGGTGTTTCAGCTCAGAAATTATGAGGGAAATTCTGCTTTTGAACTTTAAACATATAAAACATGTTCCAGTAGAAACCAAAAATTTAAGTACGAACCTGAAAATGAGCAAAATAAGTTCCCTTTAAAGAGTAAAAAGCAGCTGAGAAGAAACACAGTGCTCGTGTTGTCATTGCTTTCAGAGACTGTTCTTAGTTGTGGCAAGAACAAGACCAGTTTCAGAAAGTCCCTCTCTGTGGAGCCATATGTTAATGCAAACCCTTTGGCTCTACAGGAAGCAGAGTGAAAGAGACTCAAGAGCAGCATATATGAGTGATGTCACACCTCTCCTCATCATCCCTGCATGAGATGTGATCACAATGTACAACAAAAACATAATTGAAACATCTCATCTCTGGAGGTTCAGCTGAGTCAGGGATTTACTTCCTGTGAATTTGAATCCTTATTTGCAAGAAACCATCACAGATAGCTTCATAAATGCAAAGGGGCAAGAAGAGGCTAGCTTGGGGTTTTGTTTCCTCAGATATAGAATTGTTTGTATACTCGGTCAGTCAATATGGTATTTGTGAATCTCAGATCTTCCTATAATTAGCTACACATTAAGGCCCCTATTACATAGAAAGTGTTTTAACAATCATAGGCGGCTTTTTGTAATAATTTTTAATGAAAATGAAGCTTTTTGCTCATGTTTTTTTCTTTGCTTTGTGACGCGCCTCACAATTCTGCGTTGAAAAACTTAAACTCAGAGCAGAAAAGCACCACATGTCATCTCTTTTTTCCATCTTCTTTTATCCCATTGTCCAGTCAGATGATTTGAGAAACAAGTTTACAGTTGGTAAACAATGGAGGAGAAACTGGTGTTAGCAGTTGTAGGATACCCAGAGCCATACAGCCTGACAATGGGCAGCAGGTTGTCAAATTTCCCCCCGAGTCATCCTAAAAAATGCCTGAAAACAGAAATGGCCATCATGGAGGTGAAGCTCCTGGACCAGCTGGTGGTACCCCCCATCATCCACCCTCTTTTTTAGGGTCTCATGTGCCCACACAGATCTCTGTTTCCCTGTGCCCAAAGAAATACTTGCCTCACACCCTCAACCAGAGCTACAGCAAGTACCTTCTGCCTTTCCATTTTTGTACATAGCTACCAATTACTGTGGAAAAAAAACAGTAGATTGACTACACGGGAGAGTCAGTGTAAGGACAAGATGGGGTGGTTGCCTGGCAACAATAAAAAGACACAGCAAGCTTTTTATTTATTTTTTTTTTTTTTAACTAGTGGCATTCAGTTAAAAAAAGGCAGTGCAGTGTACCTCGCTTTTTGCAACATGTGAAACGCTTTCAGTGTGATTGGGGTTTAACACACCATGGGTTTAATTAGCTGGAAGTGGATGTCGACTTGCTCCATCCAGGTAGAATTCAGTTTCCCATGGCCCTGCGCTTCAAATTACGTAGCTCTGGGTACCCCTTTAGCATTAGTTTTGGACACTCGGGGACAGCACATCAATTTCAATGCATAGTGTCTTTTCAAAATAAACTTCTTGTTCACAGGAAACAGGATCATGGTTTGGTTTGGGCTAAAATGACATTCATTACATACATACAATAAAAGTAAGGTATTGACCAGGGGTTGACCATGTCACATGACCCTGTTACCATGTTAAAAAAATAAATAAATAAATAATTGATGTTCCACACAGGACACAACGGCAGTCTCCGGCGTGAAAGCCTGTGTTAGTTTGACCAATCTGGCACCCTCTGTCCCTCCCTACTTTGACTTTCTTGGGTCTTTAAAGTACGTTATTGCAGGGGATGGGTTTACACTGAAGTTAATTAAAAGCCCAGTGCATCTCATACAGACAGTAAAGGGCGCCTTGTGTATCAGAATCAGATGCTTGGTAGGAAACGCAGCGATGTCTCGGTAAAAAACAACCTTTTTTCAGGGCACACACTAGCTCAACTGATAGAACAGGTGCCCCATGTACAAAGGCTGTCTCTTTGCCGCAGCGGTAGAGGGTTCAATTACAACCTATGACCCTTAGCTGCATTTAATCCCCCCTCTCTCTGGCCCTTACTAGCTATACCTGGCCCATCAAATAAAAGCAAAAAGCCCCCAGAAATATCTTTAAAAAAATTTCATGGCACTATCCTAGCAGGAAACATAGCAATATCTCAGTAAAAAACAAATGTTTTTTCGTGGCACTATCCCTGGTGAAAACATAGCCACAGGTCGCCAAATAAAACTCACATTTGGTAGTTCAACAGACACTGGAAACACAGCGATGACTCAGTGAAAAACAACCAGTTTTGTGGTTTGTTGGTCTCAAACAATAGTCTGCGACTTGGCAGCTGTCCACCATCATCTCCATTTCCTAATGACAAAGTCAGTTCATATACTACATCACTTTAGAAATGTTGATATGATACGTGTGAAACATACAACGCCAGGCATTTGGGCTGTTATTTGAACTGTTGAAATGTTCTCCTTTAGTGTACCTATTCTTTATACAGTATACCATACAGCACTGCAGTCTGAATCAACCTCTCCTCCTAAATACAAAACCCACAATGAAACCATATTAAGGTAAAAATTAAATTAAGCAAGTTTTGGATAAATATAAACAAATACCTGAGAGTCAAATTCATAGCAACACACAACACGTAGTTCCAAAAGAATCCGAATGAGATCCAAAACACATCCTGAAGTCATTCGGCTTTAACAAGATTGTTTAGTCATTCATGGAGTGTTAATAGTGTTGTAAATGTAAACGTGTATCAACAAAACAGACTTTTAACTAGAGGTTCCTCAGCTAGAAACCTGTTCACAGCCGGGTCACTGATATTTCATGGCTTTTGTCTCACACTTCAGCAGAGCAGTCACAGTCTTAATCCAATTACAGCCATTTCCCAGAAGTCCCAAAACCCCCATAAAGCCATCAGACCTCATTTCACACAGGTCACCTCACAAACAGAAGAGTGAGGACCTGACTGCTAGAGTTTCACACAGAGTAAAGTAAAAAAAAGCTCTCAGTCAGTTTTGCAATTCTGCAGATGGGTGAGTGGGTGAAGATCTACTGACAAGTTATACGCTCTTCAGAGTTTTTGTTCCTCCGGTGACCAGGATGGATGACAACTGTGCATGTTTCTAACAGTGCAGTCAGACCTGTACCCGTACCACAGACTTAAGTGTAACTTTGGTATGTTTGAACCAGGACCCTGCCTTCCCATGTTTTTGTATCTAAGTAATGGAGCAGTTTTTAAAATTGTTCCAGCATTGAGCAAGAACAGGCATTGTAGCCTCTCCAGGCCTTTGCACCCTCAATCCACTGAAAATGCTTGTGTTTGCCACAGACAGTCTCAGATTGTTATTCTAAGTGTTTTGCAACATTATGGAAAGGATCCCTACAGAGACAGACCTTAACCAGAAACATCCCCATTGCCAAACCAGCCAGACTCCATTTAAATAAACAGTGATTTTAGCATGTATAGAGGCAGCACATGATCACATCTAACTGGGTGAATTAAGGGTTAACAAAAAGGTCTGTCACTGTATGGATCCTTTCTATAATGTTGTCAGACACGTGCAATATTGAACTGTCAGTGGCAAAAACAAGCCCTTTTAGTGGACGTACTGTACATTGATTGTCGCACATGCCCTGAGTAGTTCCTCTGCAGGATGTTTGCCACTGCAGCCCTTTTACCCAATACTGGACGAATTTAAAAAACTGTTGTTCCCATTAGTCACGTAAGCTGAAAACACACCAGCACCACCGTGGTGCGGCACATCATGCGACATGCATCAAGTGCCGCCCCTAGCACACAGTGGACACGTTGCGCTTCAGCTTGTTAACAGATGACCATGCAAAGCTATTACTACTTTTCCTTAAAGATCTGTACTTCCTCCACCTCTGCATTAGCTTAAAATCCTGTGTGGACACCTATTGCTTAAACGTGATTTCTCTGTGTACAAAATCTTTTTGGCCAGTGTCTTCATAATGACGGGATTGGGGGTCGTTTAGCTTGAGCTAATTTTTGACCTCAACAACAAGTCTCTCCTCAACAATTCTTTGTCACATACAGTACAGGCCAAAAGTTTGGACACACCTTCTCATTCAATGCGTTTTCTTTATTTTCATGACTATTTACATTGTAGATTCTCACTGAAGGCATTAAAACTATGAATGAACACATGTGGAGTTATGTACTTAACAAAAAAAGGTGAAATAACTGAAAACATGTTTTATATTCTAGTTTCTTCAAAATAGCCACCCTTTGCTCTGATTACTGCTTTGCACACTCTTGGCATTCTCTCCATGAGCTTCAAGAGGTAGTCACCTGAAATGGTTTTCCAACAGTCTTGAAGGAGTTCCCAGAGGTGTTTAGCACTTGTTGGCCCCTTTGCCTTCACTCTGCGGTCCAGCTCACCCCAAACCATCTGGATTGGGTTCAGGTCCGGTGACTGTGGAGGCCAGGTCATCTGCCGCAGCACTCCATCACTCTCCTTCTTGGTCAAATAGCTCTTACACAGCCTGGAGGTGTGTTTGGGGTCACTGTCCTGTTGAAAAATAAATGATCGTCCAACTAAACGCAAACCGGATGGGATGGCATGTCGCTGCAGGATGCTGTGGTAGCCATGCTGGTTCAGTGTGCCTTCAATTTTGAATAAATCCCCAACAGTGTCACCAGCAAAACACCCCCACACCATCACACCTCCTCCTCCATGCTTCACAGTGGGAACCAGGCATGTGGAATCCATCCGTTCACCTTTTCTGCGTCTCACAAAGACACGGCGGTTGGAACCAAAGATCTCAAATTTGGACTCATCAGACCAAAGCACAGATTTCCACTGGTCTAATGTCCATTCCTTGTGTTTCTTGGCCCAAACAAATCTCTTCTGCTTGTTGCCTCTCCTTAGCAGTGGTTTCCTAGCAGCTATTTGACCATGAAGGCCTGATTGGCGCAGTCTCCTCTTAACAGTTGTTCTAGAGATGGGTCTGCTGCTAGAACTCTGTGTGGCATTCATCTGGTCTCTGATCTTAGCTGCTGTTAACTTGCGATTTCTGAGGCTGGTGACTCGGATGAACTTATCCTCAGAAGCAGAGGTGACTCTTGGTCTTCCTTTCCTGGGTCGGTCCTCATGTGTGCCAGTTTCGTTGTAGCGCTTGATGGTTTTTGCGACTCCACTTGGGGACACATTTAAAGTTTTTGCAATTTTCCGGACTGACTGACCTTCATTTCTTAAAGTAATGATGGCCACTCATTTTTCTTTAGTTAGCTGATTGGTTCTTGCCATAATATGAATTTTAACAGTTGTCCAATAGGGCTGTCGGCTGTGTATTAACCTGACTTCTGCACAACACAACTGATGGTCCCAACCCCATTGATAAAGCAAGAAATTCCACTAATTAACCCTGATAAGGCACACCTGTGAAGTGGAAACCATTTCAGGTGACTACCTCTTGAAGCTCATTGAGAGAATGCCAAGAGTGTGCAAAGCAGTAATCAGAGCAAAGGGTGGCTATTTTGAAGAAACTAGAATATAAAACATGTTTTCAGTTATTTCACCTTTTTTTGTTAAGTACATAACTCCACATGTGTTCATTCATAGTTTTGATGCCTTCAGTGAGAATCTACAATGTAAATAGTCATGAAAATAAAGAAAACGCATTGAATGAGAAGGTGTGTCCAAACTTTTGGCCTGTACTGTACAAGACAGTAGTTCTCAGTTGTCTTTATACATCAATGGTGAGAAGAGGAGTCAAGCTGCCATGGGAGCAGAGAAAAAGAGCGGCTACGGGAGCTGGTATGTACAAGCAGAGAGCAAGGGTGGAAAAATGCATTTAATTCCTGGGGCGGTGAGGCTGGAAACAGGACAGTGGTGTGAAGTGCCATGCGGCGGCATGTCCAGGAGCCCTGACATGCATCTAAATGGTGCCGGTGTGGGGTCGTACATTGAAAATAATAGGGGCATTTTTTTTTTTACGCACGCTGTTTGCCATCTGTACATTTTGGGCTTTAGACCAAGTTACCTTTTAAAGATTCCTGCCACTTTTTATTATAGAATTTCATATCTACCTCATAAAAATGAAGAGATTTTAAAAAGTAAAATACAGCACATGGTGTCTTTTTCCTGCCTCCTGCACCTCTGAAATTTAAATGGAGTGAGTGTTTGACATTACGCAAATTGTCACAAATATGTCACTTTCATTTTTCCGCTTATTAATAACATGTAATCATAGTTTGTAAGGCTTTTATACACTTCATGGCGTAAAGAAGTGATACTGTATGACGTTAGTGATATGAAACTGACTGACAGCTTTTCAGTGGTTTATAATTTGTCACTATTTGTCAAGATTACCTCATTTCTGCTGTGCAGTTTTTATGTTGATTTACCTTGTTTAAAATGCCACCTGGGAGCTGCCGTCGACCCCATGTGACACAAAGTCTTGAGGACATACCTGGGGAGCAAAACAGTCACAAATGATTTTATTCAGACTTTGAAGAACCTAAAGAGAGTTACTATATTGAATATGCATCATCTACGGACTGATGACATTACATGAAACTCTTAGCTCTTCTTTTATTGCAGAAAGCCACCTTTGGTATTGTATAAGAGGTACTATGATGTACAAAGGTTTGTTTCTTTGAGCCTTCTCATCTGCTCAGAAAGCACAGTGTTACTGCACAACACTGTCACTGAGAGACAGTCTGAATATACCAGGACCTTGTATCAGGACTTTGTCCAGTACCTTGTTAATTAGTTGTGGGTGATGACAGTATGATGCACACAGATGCCTCTTAAAACAAATCTGGTGCTACATTACACTAAGTTTGTCTTTTAAAACTTGAACCCTAGTGGTATTTCATCATCAAACCAAACTGTACACATCGTAACCTCTGCCAGCGCTGTGGAATTCTGACTCATTACATCTTATCCTGCACCACATGTTGCTCATATCAAATCTTTAACCTGGCACAACGCATAACAGCATTCTTCCATGATGACACCCTGAACCCCACTGGATTGATTTACATTGCAACACTGTCCACATACCTCCGTCTGCTCTCCGCCCGTGCAGAGGTCAGAATAACTAATGACGGCTTGGTGTAAGTCATGGATACCAGTCAAATATGACTGCCTGCCTTGGGCCTGATACAGGATCCGCGTCTTGCACACTTCTCATGCAATGACCTCATAGGTCCTCACACACTGCAGCAGAAGTTACCAAAAGTACCATCTAACAACTTCACAACACCTCCTTGAGTGTAATAAAGTATGGTAGAGTATAAACAAATGGAAATTATGTATCTACACTTCATCTTGTGTTACATGCAGTTATTCAAAATAATACATGCTAGAAAACAAACCCCGTAGCTGCCTTATTACCACGTTTGAACAGAGAAGACTCGGAGCACGAGCCTGGCCTTTGCCGAGGGCTTACAAAGGCTAGTTATTATCATGACAGGTGGTGTCACTTTTTACACTTCCTTTGAGGTACAACCTGTAACTACTATCATGTAAAGAAAGTGTACAAGGGGGAAGAAAGAAAACTTAACAAGCATGTTGCATAATGTTGGATTTCAAGGGGCACCCCTCTCCCCTGTCATCTGTTCACAGGTGAAAAAGAGAATTCACACTGACATGCTTCGTTTCATCGCCCTGAGACAGCAGCTGTCTGGAACCTGCAACACAATATCTGCATGCAAGATATTTCTCTGTAATGCCAGTAAGGTATTGTCAACAGCCATAAAAGTATCCATAAAGCCTGTTGGCAGATGAGAAACAGGCTGCATGGTGGCATGAACGCACTGTTCAGAAAAATACCCCAAAAAAGAGCAGATTTTTACCTTATATGGCTCATTGAAGTTCTGCACTGAGTTAGAAAGACAGAAAACAACTTTTTTTTCCCAATCCAAATTCAGAGAATTGGACTTCTTAGGATCTTTAGTTTTTGAGTTTGAAAAAATACGAGCTGTTTGTGAGGGACAAATGCCAAAGAGTAGAGATCTCTTCAGAGGAGCTATAAAACTGTCCAGTAAAAACAAAAACAGCAGGAGGGACCCCTCTGTAGCATGTTCACGTGCTTGCAAACTGACATTAAATTTTAGTCTCAACAGTTTTTGACAGTATTTTGACAAATAATTTGGAACCGGCCCTGGTTACACATTGTAAATCAGTGTGTCAGCTATTCAGCAAAGATAGAGACTGTTCGAGTGATCACTGAGACAGAGAGGTACGTGTTCACTGTATCACAAGCCAATACAGATTTAAAGTGCATTGTACTTTATGCCCAGTGGTCAGGACCCCTGTAAGGACTGCCAGATAAATCTGAGGGGTTGTAAGATATGGGGAAAATAAGTCTGCTGGAGGAAATTCTGTTCATTATTTCTGATTTTTCTTGAAGGTCCAGTGTGTAAGATTTGAAGGGATTTAGTGGCATATCGGGGAGGATTGCAGATTATAACCAGCTGAAACTTCCTCAGGTTAGAATTCCCTCAGTGTTCATTGTTCAGGAGGGTTTAACTGGGAGCCTAATTATCTGTAAAGGTCTCCTCCTCTCCAAAACAAACAGACTAGTTGATTAAAACTGGTAAAAAACACTGAATAAACACTGCACTCTGAGAACGCAGGGTTACTCGTGGTCCCTAAAGTCTCCAAAAGTAGATCAGGAGCCAGAGCCTTCAGCTATCAGGCTCCTCTCCTGTGGAATCATCTTCCTTTTACGGTCCAGGAGGCAGACACCGTCTCCACATTTAAGACTAGACTTAAGACTTTCCTTTTTGATAAAGCTTATAGTTAGGGCTGGCTCAGGCTTGCCCTGTACCAGCCCCTAGTTAGGCTGACTTAGGCCTAGTCTGCCAGAGGACTCTCACTCTCTCACTCTCTCTCACTCACTCACTGCATCTTGCTAACTCGGCCATTCTGGATGTCACTAACTGGGCTTCTTCTTCGGAGCCTTTGTGCTCCACTGTCTCTCAGATTAACTCATATCGCAGCGGTGCCTGGATAGCATGACGTGTGTGGTTGTGCTGCTGCCGTGGTCCTGCCAGATGCCTCCTGCTGCTGCTGCTGCCGTCATTAGTCATACTTCTACTGTTATTATACACAACAATTCTGATTATTGTCACACATGAATACTGCCAGATATTAATATATACTTTCAACATATTGTACCACAGTAGCCAGAACTACAACTATAATATTATTACTTTCATTAATGTTGTTGTAAGCCACTGTCATTACCGTCTGTCCTGCATCTCTCTCTCTCTCTCTCTCTCTCTGTCTCTCTTTCTGTCTCATTGTGTCATACGGATTACTGTTAATTTATTATGCTGATCTGTTCTGTACGACATCTATTGCACGTCTGTCCGTCCTGGAAGAGGACGGACAGTTGTTCTTCCTGAGGTTTCTACTGTTTTTTCCCCCGTCAAAGGGTTTGCCCTGTGAGGCAAATTGTGATTTGTGATATTGGGCTTTATAAATAAAATTGACTGATTGAATAAAGCACCTTCACATTACAAATCAGTCATCCTCCAATGCTGTTCAGCTGTTAGGATACGGGTTGCTAACCCAGCACCTGCTAATGTGTGCTCACCTTTCATCTCTGATAACTAAAGATCAAGAAGTTCAGGAAGTTTGTACCAGGTGCTGAAGTCTTCTCCTCCCCAAAACAATTGACCTGGGGTCTTTTTTTTTTTTTAAAAAATGCATAGGATCCAGACAAAAGCCAAAAACGGCATGTGAAAAAAAACATTCGACAATTTCTACAATCATTTCCACCACACCATCTGTGTCACCAATGTCCCATCTCCAAAATGTTCATAAGCATGGGTCAAAGTTTCTTTCATCAAGTCTGTTTTTATAGGTAACTTTTTCATGTGAAATGGCGTATGCCTCTTTCAGGCCTTGTTTTGTGCATATACAATGTTTATAAATGAGACCCCTGGTGATTTAAACCGGTAAAACCACTGAATAAATCATTTTCACATCACAAATCAGTCATCCTCCAAAGCTGTTCTGCTGGTCAAACACAGGTCGCTAGCCCAACACCTTTTAACATGTGATAATGAGTGACCTTTTTCTCTGATAACTTAAGATCCACACGTTCAGGATGTTATAGATATTATTAGCTCATTCTAAAGTCCAGTTCAGACCAAAGATTTGCAACAAGATGAGTTGAAACAGGCAACTACTTGTAATGTGCCATTCTGCAACGTTCTAAAAACCTGCCGGCTCACACCAATGCAACTAGATGAGACCGTGAATCATCTCTATGCGACAACTCTCTGTACTTCTGTTCTGATTTGCAGCTTTTCAGGCTTATTTTTTGCCTCAATATAATTTGTCGCTTCTTAAAATATGAATGAGGATAGTGATAGTGAGATACTGGCTACAGTACATTTTTACGAGCATCAGATGGACTGTATTCATAATACATACGCCACAATAATATTATTTACCAGTGCCAAATAATCAGTCAATGAGAATGTGCGTGAGGGGGCTATAAGAACATACAACGAGCAGCAGCAGTGACCCACCATCCAACACCAACACCATAGAGGACGGAAACAGAGGGCTCGGTGGGGATGATTGGCTGCTGCTGCAATGGGTGATGTGCTTCACGTTCTAAAACCAGCCGCCGGCGATTTGACCTGCGGAGTTGCAGGTGACACCATCAGTCTTGGGTCTATCCAAGACCAGCCAGCTCACACCACTGCAACTTTCATCTGCAGTGTTCTAAAACAGTTTTGTCATGTCGTGAATCTTTGGTCTGAACTGGGGTTAACGCAAAGAAAACACAAGGATTCTTATTTTAATGTGATTATAAACTAAAGAAAACACACTTATCATATTTTAAATAATTTCTGCCAGTATATCCACCTAAATCCAGCACACTGCACACCAGTCCTTGTACTATATAAATAAACTTGCCTTGCCTCAAATCTTAGTTTTACCTCTTCAGGTCCCCGAAGTCTGTTACAATGAAACAGTCTCCATAATGTAAGGCATTGCTTGGATGTAAAGGATCACATCTAAAATGTTGGGAACCTGTGGCATAACCCATGATGTTTTTCCAGACAGATAACTACGCAAGTCAGTCCCTGACACACGACTATAATAAAACAAAGGTACAAACAGTAGCTGTGTAAGTCAGACAGTGGGAGTGTGCATCATGTTGGTGACAGCCACTAATTACATAGTACAGGGTAAGCAGTGGAGATACAGGTTGTGATCTCCAAATATTTTTATCAAACTTGCAGTAACTTGCACTATTTTAAGATCCCTGACATGGTAATTTGTGGTAGAGACAAACCCTCAAATACAAGCCACTCTTGGAACACATACCAAACAGAGCACCTTGACCTCAGTAATAAACGTCTGACAAAATGTTTCTGTCTATTTTGGCTGGCGGTGAAACAGTATGGAGTTGCAGTGAGTAAGTTTTGTCTCAACTGTACTCAGCTTTGTTTTAAATCCCCGTGGCAGCCAGCATTCACGTGCTGAAGTGTCTTTGAGCAAGACGCTAACTCCTCAGCAGCTCCAGGGCAACTGTGCACATGCTGACCTGAGCTGACGTGGAAAGGAAGGACTGAGAAGAGAATTTCCCTTCAGGGGATGAAGGGAAAACAACAGCTTGGTATTTGAACATTCTTTGGTCAGTCTTTACCTCATAGGCCTCTAATACTGACACAGTTATTGGATAAAATAATGGGAACACCTCATGACAATTTAACAGACACAGTTGTAAAGGTGCGTCACACCACCTCAAAAATATTAGCAAGAGATAAGCATTTTTGATATGCAAGTTTTCAAAGCACCACTGCTTGAGAGCCCCATGTAGCTAAAAGCATCGGTTTGACTGTTTGGCATGACAATCAAAAATTCTTTAAAAATGATCAATAGACAATGTGTAATGTGAAAGAGGTAGTTTGTAGTAATGAACTGTCAGAGAATTATTACCTGAATCTGCAGCTCCCTTCAGCTTTATGATGCTTTATAGCAGTGGTTCCCAACTGGTGGATCGCGGGACCATTCTGAATGGACCACAACTAACTCATGAACGTGTTAAGTTTGTAAAGAAAATAAAAAATAAAAAATAAAAATCAAACTTTATTTTGAAATACAGTGTTTTTCTGGTGCACAGCTTTTATTTTGAGGTGCAATTTCCTGCTGAAGGGTGAATGATTGATGACATGGCCAAACGCGAGTATGACACTGAATATATTAAACTGTGTGGACCTTGAACTAATGACTAAGGCTAAAATAAGTCCCTGTGGCTGGACCAGTTGGGAACCACTGCTTTATAGTGACTTATAATATAGCTAAAAAAAAAACAGTGTACACAACTTGCCCAGCACCAAACAGCAGACACAGTAAGCGACTCCCTGTTGAACATAGCTGAGCATTTAGCAGCTAAACAGAAAGGCATTTCCCTCAGATGGGGGTGTAACGTTACGAAGAAGTCACAGTTTGATTTATACCGTGGTTCAGGAATGACAGTTCAGTGAGTTAGGTGCAGTGGATAAACCAGTGCATAAAAAATACATGTCTTTTCATTTATTTTGGACAGACAGTTGTGCAAGTGTCAAAGACAGACAAAATGTTCTTGCTGGGACTTTTCCAAAAGGCAAAGGGTTTGCTTGATATCAGACAGAATTGCCAACTCCTTAAACTCTGTTTCCATCTTAAGTCAAGCATTGCGAGGTCCCCCATAGCTCACCTAGTAAAGCGTGCGCCTCTTGTACAAAATGCATAGTCCTTACCGCGCTCGCCTGGGTCCCCCACAGCCCTTTACCTTTCTTGCTCTGCCCCCTTTTCTGTCTATCTTCAATCAATAAAGGCAAGAAAGCAAAAAAATAATGTTTTAAACTGCACTGCTAAAGAACAATAACATTCTACTGCCCGTGGCACTGATATGCTAATCGTGAGTCCCCCCGCAGAACTTATTGGATCAATTGCTTCTGTAACCAAGAAACTACTGTTTCATGTTGCGATGCCAGACAAATTAATAGGGCTGCCTCCAATAGTCAACCAAACATTAGTCGACCAGAAAGGTCATTGGTCAGCAAGATTTCATTGGTCACTTAATCGCAGGAAAAAACAAACAAACTTGAAACTCTATTAGAAGCTGTGTCTTCTCAAAATAAATCAAAACCTAATGACTGGACCATGTGGGAATTTAACTTGAAAGGACAGACACAGGAAGAAGACTGGTACCTGCGGTTATTCCACAGGCTGGTTAATAACACGACGGGCAGGAAATCCAAAGTGTGGGATCATTTTGAGAAGGTGAAGGACGAACCCAAGGTGATATGTAAACTCATCCTCATTGGTCGACTACAAACATGACGTATCATCTGAAACATGGAAGTAGCTACATGCCCATAAGCCCACAGCGTCATTAACAGGCGGCTGGGGCAGCCCTATAAATCAGTCAATGTAGCAGAGTGGGCAAATAAAAAGGTGTGGACGCAGGCAAACAAGTCACAACAGGCTATAAAACTCTCATGCTGTGAACTTAAATGAAAAATACAGGTTACTTTTTCCTCATCACCATCATTGGAACATCTGGGTGATGTTGTTGAATTTGTTACATTCACCAGTTGGCCAGAAACATGACCCCAAATGAATATTAATGTTGCTCTGTAACTGCTGGATGTGTAAATAAGCAACTTTTTCCAACCAGCTGACTATATCAACTTACTGTAAAAGGTGACGATAAATCAACATTGTGTCTACAACTTGTTTCCACTGGCTCGAACTGGCTAAATCAATCATTTATTGCAGGTTTAAAGTACTTAAGGGTGCTTTCACACTGTAGTTCGGTTCATTTGGTTGCAACAGAGGGGAAAAAAATGATACATTGCTGCATTTTCGTTTTGGTTCAGTTCCTGTTCACACTGACTTTTTGCAAACAAACCAAGAGGAATTAACATGAAGTTCAACCAACTGACAGGTAACTCAATCACAGTTTTTAATGGACTTAATGAACAGACAAAGTACATAGAGTCTGATGCAATGATGGCAGCTTTAACAGCTTTTGAGTGAGGGAAAATACCCTCACTGACATGCATATATGTTACTGTGGTTACATGCATGCTTTAGTATAAAGAGGTTATGGGATAGACATTGCCTTTGTCAGGATCAATTATGAGATCCCGGACAGATTTCACGATCGGCAGATGGATTTTTTATTGGTATTGCCGATGAAATAATCATAAAATCCTGTGGTTGGTTTGTTTTCTTTCACACCACAAATGAAACACACCACAGTCCATCTGGAAGCGGACTGAGACACTCCTTTTTGAGTGGTCTTGGTTCTGTTGTTTGGTACGCGCCGGGGGTTCGACTGACAGCTTTCACATCAGCCAAAATTAACCGTACTAATCGTGCAAACAAACCCAAGTTTGTTTTAACCGAACCAAAAAGGTTAGGTGTTAAAGCTCCCGAAGTTTTTGAATTGACCATTTTTCAGTGTGGGCTTTTGGTCCTTATTGGCAAACTTTGATTCTGTTAATCAAAACTGATTGTAGTTGCAGGGAAATTAAGTGCCATACTATGTTATAATAGACTAACAGTGTACTACTATTTGGAAACTCCAACGTAAAACTGTGTTTTATTGTATCAAGAATCTGTGGACATTACTAATCATCACTGCTATCAGCTTTAAAACATCATGTTGACCTCGCAGACACTCTTGATGAACTTGTTAAGAGGTCACGAGTCATTAGGAGCAGACAGTTACCAGAACTAAGAGTGACTGATGGTTTGACTCAGACAGTTGTCCAAAGGTAGGGTCAGAAGGAGGTCAACTCTTCCCAACCCTGAGGTATCATGTTTCTCTTTCTGCTTATCACAAGTACATTTTTAAATCTCTTAACCACAGAACACATGAGTCCACTCACAGCACAGTTGCCAACCTCTCTGTCCACTCTCAGGCTACTTCTTCTCTTTGACCTGAACTCCTGGCCAAACGGTGAAATGAAATAAAATAGGACAGGGGTGGAGTATAGCAGGGAGGATTGCAATTGGATAAAGTCATATTGCGATTGAAATATGTTGTTGTTTTCCAGAGAGCTTGGTCATCTGAGTTTTCCAGTCTAAGTAGATGGAAGTAGGGCACTGAGGCGGGGTGTCAGGGTTCCTTAAAGGCCTCACCGCACATCTGCACTGAGCAGCGGAGGACACACCACTAACAGGAACCAGATTCACTTCATCTAAAAGGTCAGATGCTAGAATCAGCGGTTAGGCACGCTAACACCAGGAGATGTTGCTGCGTTTCTGTGTCATATTCCGACATTGATGTTGGATGTGATTATAAATGACAACACTGGTGATCTGCAAAGATTCAAATATAATCCTGTTTTTTATTACGCTCGGTTGATAATAACTGCAAGATGGAAGACACAGAGATCGACCTCAGCATTCAGATGTGGCATATACACACTTGTTAACCTCAGCTGGTGATACTCCTCTGTTCTGAGTAATCGCTACATCTGGGAATGCGTGCACTAATGTGCATGAGTATGTACATTCATCTTTTAAAGATGGAATTCCCCCGTTAAAATTGCTCATTTCATGATACTGCAGCTGCTGGCCTGCTTTAGTGGGACCGTCAGCACTGTGGTTTAAAAGGTGGGACTCGCTGTGGTCAGTGTGCGAAGTGTCACCTCTGGCTGACACCTCAAATACAACATATGTGCAGGACATCTGTTGTTGGCACCGAGAGGAATCATCAGGAATCCAGTTAATCATCATCACCATCATCTTATTAATCTCTCCAGCGATGTGGGACACTGAGCTTCATCTAGAGGATGGACATTTTCGAAAACCCCAAAAAGTACAGACATCTGCTTTAAAGACTTTTGCTAATTAGTCCACCAAGTGTCCTAAAACAGTAGCAAGAAACAATATCCCTTATGATCTGAATGCAGACCGTAGATAATGTGATTAAGTAGACCGTATTAACATCTGTCTGGATCAAGTGTCGACATGCTCGGTTACACAAGTGACTCTTCAAGAATGATTATCTGTAAAACAATGCCAAATTTGCATTGTATAAAACAAAAAAAGTTTTAAAAAAAAAGTATGGAAAGTTTACATCAGTAAAGCGAAGAAAGAAAGTCCCCAGGATGCAGTAAAACAACTTTAATATACAGAGCATGTTGTATCACTTAACAATCTGTGTCTAAGGCTGAAGGAGTTTGACTGTCAACATCAAGGCTGGGGTGTTTTCGTCCAGTGCTCCTTTGACTCAGTGAGTGGCTACATTTCAAAGTGCTATCCAATTAGAGGTGGTGAAATTTTAATGTTTTGCAATTTAAATGTCTTCCCTTTTAATGTAGCTCTCCAAAAGTTCTCCATCTCCAAAATCAGCTCCTTTCTCTCTCGGCACAATCTTGAGAAGGTCATCCATGCTTTTCATTTCTTCACGGTTAGATTACTGCGACTCATCGTATTCAGGGTTGAGCCAGAAAGCCATCTCACCGCTTCAACTAGAAAACATGACTATATCAGCCCTGTCCCTCTCTTCACTAGTTACCACTCAGTCTTTCAATCGATTTTAAGATTCAACTGATCACTTCTAAAGCATTTCATGGCTTCGCCCCCAGCTACACTGCTGAGATGTTGCTCCCCATTGAGCCAATGTGCAACCTCAGATCTCTGTTGGCTGTTCCTCAGTCCTGGCTCAAAACTAAAGGTGACCAGGCTTTTGCAGTCAAGGCCCCTCAGCTCTGGAACTCCCTGCCTGAGGATCTGAGGCTCGCTGAATCAGTGACATCTTTTAAATCACTTCTTAAAACGTATCGGTTCTAATTTCTGCACACTGTTTTCTAGGCTAAGAATAAATCAATGTCCAGTGCATGTTATCTCTTTGGATTTGGCAGTCCATTTTTTCTCAATACAATATACACATGCTCACCATAACATAGAGAAGCAATGGCACTGTCCATATTCATTCATTATTCCATTCAGCAAATTCAGTTTTCCACGCCTATACTTCATGCTTTCACAACACGCTTACATAACACAGTCAAAAAGTGTTTGCTTTCCATTCCACACACCTGATTCCCACTACCTGGAGCTTACCTGTATGCACGGCACACATGAGTGCTTCACCCTGTGGCCATTTTCATAACTGCGTGTGTATATTAATATTTACCTTGTGTTTAGATAAGGATAAAACAAACAAACAAAAACTATATTATGGCTCCAACAGGTAAAGCAGTAAAAATATTCTAAATATAGCGTACATTTTAGATTATAGACTTTTTTAAAAACTCCCAAATTCAGGCAGTGTTTGCTCAGCATCGTTTGATTTTATGTAAGTGATGTGGGGGGTTTCAAACAGGAAGTTATTAAACGCAAACACTGTGTTTTGGTCTATAGCTAGATATGCTTGTGAGCTGCATGGCTGTGAGTTTCTTAGAACAAACTGTGGGTGTTTGTGCAAGCTGGACTCTAAAGTTTACATTAAGTAATATAAGCATTTCTGCTGGGGATGAATAGGAGAAAAGGTGAACATTTAAGTGTCCATCATAGGCCAAGTCCACACTGTAGTCCAGGTACCTGAACCAAATTTACATTTCACAGCCTACTGAGATCTTTGACATCTTTGATTAAATGTAAAATATCTCTGATTGTTTGGGATATACAAAGGTTTTGATGATGAAAAGAATGGTTATGGTGAAAAAAAAAAATAAAAAACACAAGTCTTGGTAGGAAATAAAAAAGTCTTACTTGTCATTATAGCCTAACATTCAAATAGCATTCCCCAAATTTAGCAAGAGATGAACTATGACAAGGGGAAATTATTAAAGTGTTGATTTTGGAGTTTCATTGTTCCAAAAAAATTTAAAAAATGTAAGTGTGTTGTTGGCACCGAGAGGAATCATCAGGAATCCAGTTAATCATCATCACCATCATCTTATTAATCTCTCCAGCGATGTGGGACACTGAGCTTCATCTAGAGGATGGACATTTTCGAAAACCCCAAAAAGTACAGACATCTGCTTTAAAGACTTTTGCTAATTAGTCCACCAAGTGTCCTAAAACAGTAGCAAGAAACAATATCCAAATTGTTGATTTTGGAGTTTCATTGTTCCAAAAAAATTTAAAAAATGTAAGATATTTTAACAAATCAATAACATTTTCCTTAACACAGTTGAAATGATTCAGTGAACCCATCAGGCCAGTTGATGTATCCGAGATTTAAGCAGTCTTCATGTCAGTCAGAGATTAGCTGTGAAATCTCACAGATGTTTGTCCCATTGAGAGATATGTGTTGAAAGTACAGCTGCGTTGACTTGAAGATGTATGGGGCCACCGTCAATGCAGCTTAAGCGTTTTGACTCCTCTGGTTGCCAGTGAAGTCCCAAAGCATGAGACAGGAGGTGGGAGCCCGCCAGTATCAGCCCATGATATCATGAGAAAGGAAGTGGGCTGTGCTAAATGTTCCTAAGATCCAATTTATGAAGTCCTTCTGAACTGCACATGGAAACAAAGGGATCAGATTTATACACTGACATTTGAAACAAGTATGTGAACGTCAGCTCCAGGAAATCGACATGGTGAGATGTTGTTTGGATCGTGTTGTGTTGTCAGGTCTTCCTGTTGTTGTGCCCACCCCCTTTACAAGTTCACCATGTCATATTAAAGCTTCAGACAAAAGGAATGCATGATTTTGCCAATATCAAATATGCCAGTATGTCACAACTCATTTGCTCGATAATTGATAATCGATATATCCACTTTTTCCCGACCTAATTTTAGTGATCATCAAGTCTCTTCTGTCGTGGAATTAACATCATATTATGCATGCATAATCTTATTGTGATGGCCCACCAGCAGATGGAGGCATGAAAAACGATACCTTACATTGATGTAATAATCATTCATTGTGCAAATTAAGAAAAAGCATGTTGGCCAATTGTGATATTTCATTTTAACGCCGATATCAGCCAATACCAATGACGTGCCGATATTTTCGTGCATCCCTGAGACACAGCATTTGTTGCAGGACTATTGTATTGAATCGTACACAGGTTGCCTTTTATATTGTAGTACTAGTGCACAAAGCATCCCACTGCCAGAAGCTGAAACACAACTGGACAATCAACAAACCAAAAACCAAAATTTTTGCATCTAAACACATCACAACTGATGTCTCTTTCATGAAAGTAAAGTAATAGGTAGAGTACATTTCTGCACTGCAACATGGTAGTTTTGACATGTATTCAAATGGTCAAGAGGACAAAACTGCCTGTTCTTCTCCGCACTAAAAACAAACAACAAAAAAGAGAAACTTCTGAGCTTTGAGTCAATTCCAAATTGTTCAGATCTCTGACCTTGACTGTAATCAAGTGAGTTATCGATTTTGGCAGAAACATCAGTTTTCCTTCAGCATCTATTGGGAGCCTGGAAACAATCAAATATTCCCTGTTAGTGGTCAACATGTTGTGATACAGCCCTCATACATACATAAGCTGCTGTCCACAGGAACATATAAAATCAGAACAATGTTCCATCAACAAAGAACTTCATCAAAGGGTTGATGTCAATCGTCTACTTGTCTACACTTGGACAAGACAAAGCAGAGGGGAAATCTGCACACTTCAGCCATTTTAAAAGGTTGAAACTAGGCTTGGACAGCATCAAGGTGTGATGGTATACCAGGGTATCTAGAAATCCAGAAAGTATGATTTTCAATACTGTCAAAAATACACATGCTCCCCCAACCATTAAAGGGATACTTCGCCAATTTTCAACCATCTTTGTATCAAAACATTGTGGGTAGTGTGTGTAAATTAACTGTGGTAAACTTCCCTCCATCTAAATAGTGCTTAGATACCCCTCAAAATCTTGTCATCGGCTCCTCCAGCAAGAGCGACACTTATTTCCTATCTAATCAATATTGTGTCAACCATGAGTATTTAAACCCAGCAAGACTTATCTTGCACAGCATTATAGGCTGAACAACGACATACATGTTACTGTACAGACTTCTATCACCAGTAGCTCAGCCTTTACATTGTCTGTTCTAAAAAAAGTACCATCATATACACCATAAACCCTAGTGGAAATGTCAGGAAGGTTAAATTAGACGCCACCAAACCAAACCAAACCCAACTTTCTGCTTTAGAGCAGATGACACAGTGTTTGCACTCTGCTGCTTCTGCACAGGACACACAGCAAGACTGACATGCATGTGAGACTAAAATGTGATGTAGCAGAAGTTTATGAGGTAATTTCTGCTTTTCACTGATGCTGGTGATGTTCAATCAAGTCTAACACAGTTGTAGAACAATCCTGTAAATCCATAGTCATTAAAGGATAACTTGTGTATTTTTCAACCTGGGCTCTATTTCCCCATGTGTATGTGTGCATATGATTCATGGGTACCACTCGTTCTAAAATTGGTTCAGTATTGAGGTGCGAAACGAGCTAAAACGGTAACAGGGGCAAATGCGTCCCATATAAAAGTGCTTTTTTTCGCCACTGACTGGTTCAGATCGCCAGTGCTATCTCTGTAGATAGCATATTGTAGCGGCCCTGGGGCAGTGGTGACTGTGAATGAGTGGAGTCAGCTGTCAGTCAGTGTTGGAGCAGAGAGGGGGAGGGCGTCCCCGCTGGGTACTGTAAGTGAGTATGTGTGTATGAAGTGTGTGTGTTACGCTAGAAGAGTCAGAGTTTGGGACGGAGTCTTTTACGTGCTACCCCCTGGAGTGTTACCAGAGTTTTTGGAGCGCTCAAAATAAACGGTCCTTTTTCCCGAACGCAAGAACAGGATGTCGCGCAACACCCCGTAAGTTACAGCTTTCATAGGCTGCCTTTGTCGGACGGCAAGATGCTGAAGTTGTGGCTAGTTGTGCTACAAATGGATGCTAACACTCCTCTCCAGACACTGCGCCTTGCAGACCATCGGGTCTGCAGTGCTCACTTCTCCCAAGATGACTACTGCCAGCCGAAGAAGAGAAGACATCCAATCCTGAAACACCTCTTCCTCAAGAAAACGGCTGTCCCATGAGTAGAGAGAGCTACAGACACAGTGGAGCAAAGCTCGTGACATCACACAGCCCAGAGGTAAGGGAAAGGCTAGTATGCTATGTACAGAGATAGCACTGGCGATCTGAACCGGTCAGTGGCAAAAAACACACTTCATACACACATACTCACTGACAGCTGACTCCACTCATAGCACTGGCGATCTGAACCGGTCAGTGGCGAAAAAAAGCACTTTTAATGTGCAAACTTATATGGGACGCATTTGCCCCCATATCTACCGTTTTAGCTCGTTTCGCGGCTCCGGTTGCATCCGCCTCCCTCAATACTGAACCAATTTTAAAACGAGTTGTACCTATGAATCATACGCACACATACACATGGGGAAATAGAGCCCAGGTTGAAAAATACCTAAGTTGTCCTTTAAAGCCGATCATGTGTTACCAGATGTATGAGCAGAACAATTGGGCAGGCCTGAGGGAAAAATGGATGTGCCTATCTTTGGTTTGCTTTTCAAAGTCAACATTTTCAAAGAGCATCCTGCTATCCCAAAGTACTGAGGTGATCCCACAAAACAACAAAAGAAACTGTCTTACATTTATCAATTTTAACCAGATCATGAGCACAGGCTTCACACAATAGGCTCTAACATGCACATGGCAGGCATCACTAAGATGAACAAGCTTGTAGAGTAGTAAATGAGAGCTAAGATGTGAAGACCTAAACAACAAAGAAAGACAAAGCAACCAAACCTAAAGAAACACCATCAAGCAGCTTACACACGTCCTCATAGGAAGCATAAAACCCCAAAACAAAACAAACAAAAAACATTAGTTTAACTGCTCTGAATGCAAAGCAAACACAGCAATCTCAAAAGTCAAGTGCAACTACAGTGACTGCTTCACATCCATTATTAATGACAACGGTATTTATCATTTAACGGATATGACAGGTGTAAAAGTATCAACTTACCGTGAGTGGCCTGTGAGGGAAGTCGCTGCCATCTCACATGACGTGGCTTGAATATGGAGATGATGTCATCTTAATCCAATGAATCTCACATCTGTCCCAGTGACCAGAAAGGCATTTTAATCCCGTCGCTTCATAGAGCAAGGTCACTGGAAGTTTGGCTTTTGCTTCATTTAGACTAAAGTCAGTCAAATTCTCACTGGCTTCACGTGCTTCCTCCTCCTCCAAAAGCGGTTCCTTAAATATCTTGTAGTGGATATTTGCTTTAATGAGCAATTTTTTAATCTCACAGTTAATCAACTCCTGGAGGCACTTGACTACAGCCTGTACCAGCGCGTGTGTACAGCCATGCACGTTTATCACAGGTAGCGTCAAAGGTTAAAGGTTAACTCCGCCCACACTGATATTGCACTTTCAATTAGCCAGGAAACACCAATGACATGTCCAGAAAAATATTCACAGTACACCCTTCTTTGATTAGGAAGGGCTAATCTGATGTCCACTCCTTTTTATTTTATTTTATTTTTATTTAACCAGGAAGTCCCATTGACATTGAACATCTCTTTCACAACAGAGACCTGGCCGAGGTAGCAGACAATCAAAACACATTTAAAATGCAACAAATACAACATATAACACAAAAATAAAACAACAACTATTCAAACATAGTGGCATGAACATGTCTCTATCACCACATTCTTTACGATGCCCTTAAATTCATCAATGGATATAAGGGTTTCTGATATTAGATCTTTTTGAAGACTGTTCCATGTCCATGGTGCATAGTCAAGGCTATTCAGGAGAAGGCTGAGACACGGGGTCAAACATGGGGGGATTGCACATGCGCAGTAAAATCTGGTCTGCACTTCCTCAAAGGCTCAGTAGATGGCGTGAGACCGCGGAATAAGGGGGATGCGCATGTATGTCATTTTCACAGCTTATTATTGGACTGTCACTGGTGGCCTGCGTTGTGGGTGAGAATGACAGAGATGCAATTCCGACAACTTCAGGCATCCGCTGTCCAAAAGTCCAAGCAGACCGCACCAAGCGCACTCCTTGATCGCCTGAGCGGATCCTGTGCTTTTTATCTAGTGCCCCTGCTGTCACCCTCCAGCATCGCAGCTCAAGTTACACTGTGCATGTGCAGTCCCCCCATGTTTGATCCCGTGTCTCAGCCTTCTCTTGAATAGCCTTGTGCATAGTGGGGAAATGCAGTTTTCCCCAGATCTGTTAAAACCCAGGGCCCTCCTGAGCTTTGCCTTGGCATATATGGCACAAAGGCCCTGAGAGACAAAAATACATTGATTTAAATATAATAAAAATTAAATAAACCATGGGGCGGCACGGTGGTGTGGTGGTTAGCGCTCTCGCCTCACAGCAAGAGGGTTGCCAGTTCGATCCCGGGCGTGGGAGCCCTTCTGTGCGGAGTTTGCATGTTCTCCCCGTGTCAGCGTGGGTTCTCTCCGGGCACTCAGGCTTCCTCCCACAGTCCAAAGACATGCAGATTGGGGACTAGGTTAATTGGTAACTCTAAATTGTCCGTAGGTGTGAATGTGAGTGTGTGACCTGTCCAGGGTGTACCCTGCCTCTCGCCCGATGTCAGCTGGGATAGGCTCCAGCCCCCCCGCGACCCTCAAGAGGATGAAGCGGTTAGAAGATGAATGAATGAATGAATAAATAAACCATGTACACATATTTTTTCCATATATTTTAATTTCTGTTCGGAGAAGAAAATAAGAGAAGTCAACTCCAGATGCACGAAACCTTTTTTAACCATCCAAATCTGCTCTTACCCAGGTGTGCTGAGTGATGAATTCCACTTGATCATAGTGGCATAGGTAACTCCCTCTAAACACTTTAAAATGGCAGGTGTTGTGCTGTGTGCAAAAACTCTGGCTCATGTCCAAGAACTGCAGATGAACTGAGATGTCACCAAAGAGGCTGTAAGAAGAAGAACTTCAGAAATCCACGTACTGTTAAGTAAACTTAACAGTTTAAGTAAAAGTAAACGTAATATTCCAGAGTGTCAGCTGGTGTTACAGGAAAATCAAAAGCTCAGCAATGACACTTCTGTGATGCATAAAATTTTGTGTCAGCAGCAGTGATGGAGGAATTACTTCGGTCCTTTACTAAAGTTAAAGTACTTGTACCACACTGTAAAAACACTAGTAAAGGTCCTGCATAAAAATGTTACTTAAGTAAAAGTATTTAAGTGCAATAAGGAGGCTGTATTTAAGTATTAAATGTAAAAGTACTCATGCAGAAAAGTTAAGATAAATTTTAAAAATCAAAATTACTAACTAAGGAAAGGCAGCAAGTCTTCATATTTGAGAAGCTGAAATCATAAAATGTTTTTGCTTGACAAAGGACTTTAATGATAATCAAAATAGTTGATAGACACTTTTCTAATCAGTCAATGGTTTCTGCCGCATTTGTATATTTTTTATATGGTTTGTGTGCAAAAATCGAAATTTGTAAAGTAACTAGCAGCTAAAGCTATCAAATAACTAATGGAGTAAAAAGTACAATATTTCCCTCTGAGGTGTGGTGAAGAAGAAGTAGACAGTGGCATGACGTTAAAATACTGAAGTAAAAGTACATCTGAAAATTGTCTCTTACCTAAGGGCAAAAATGAGAAAAGATTGGTGAATCCCTGAAATAAATAGGTATGAACAAAATGAGAGCAAACACTGAATAAGCACATAAATAAGAGAACGTTTGTTCATACATCTGTTGCTATGGTACGTTGCCATATGGAAACACTTCATAGGCGCTGGTGATTTTTGCTCCTCGTTTTTTTCTTAATCTGCCACTTAGGTCAAATATAAAAGGAACATCTTTCACCATGGTTTCATAAGTCAGGCAGTGAGGTGTTAATCTCCCGCACTATTATAGCCTCATCAAAGAGATGGTCTGGGAAGCAGCGAGTACTTTTCAAAGGCTGGTCAAAAGATCATGGGAAGACTAACACTGCCTGCACTCACTTATGTTAAGTCACTTTTTATTGATGCGATTTCAGTCTGGGACTTTAGGTGAATCACTGAAAGAACATGAGTCAAATCTTTTTCTCACATGTAGTGCTTTTAATATTGAGGCCTGACTAATTTATTCTTTCTGAGACAGTTCCCACGGACAGTCGGGTAAAAGCATATTGGGACATATTAAAACATCACCACAAATGCCAATGCAATACATTATATAATAAATAAATATATATACATTATTTCAATTTCTCCAGGCTCTATGGAGAGCTTTTGCAACATTTAAAACAAGATCTCAGTGAATTAATAAATAAATGCATCTATAAAAACAAGAAATAGTTTCAGACCCTGTGCGTGTTTTGTCTATTTATTAATGCAGTGTTCGCAGTAGATCCTTCATAAGCACATTGCACATAAGAGCAGTAGTTGAGTACAATCAGCTGTTTCCCTCTGATGTTTCCCCTTTAGGTGTTTCAGAAATATTCACACAATCCTCGTCTTTCTCCTCTTTATGTCACAGCAAGTCACGAGGAAGGAGGTTTTATGAGCTCTCTGTTACCGCGGGCCAATCAGGTAATGGCTGCTGCTATCTTGTGCCATCACCCTGCTGACTCTAGTGACTCTGGGCCATTATAAATAACCCTCATACACATGTGCCGCACATTATCCATGTGAAGTACATGCTATCATGTGCTGATCATGTGTGAAGATTGTCCCTCTCTGCGTCTTTGGCCAGGCTCTGCAGCAGAGACCTCTGGAAGGCCTCGTCGCACGACTCAGGGATCAGAAACTCCAGCAGCAGGTCACAGATGCAGTAGATCAGATGCCTGTGCAAAATCACACAAACTGGGTTAATGACGGGATGACATCAGCTGTCATTAATTCAGATGCTTATAGGGATCATATGGAATATGAAATTGTTAAATAGAGCAGATGTATCTGTTACTGAATGATGTATGGCTGTGCGTGACTTGATATAATGCGGTAAGCTGAGGAGTTAGGGACCGTCTCAAAAGGGTACGCACAATCTACTTTTTTTAATTACGCAGTTGTAGCTTTCTCATTTCAGACACTTCAGGAAAACTTAACATGAATCTGGCCCTCCTAACATTTTAAAGAAAATCATGCAGTATGGCCCAGTCCCATTTTGAGTGGTGTTTTTCCACTAACCTCTCATTCTATAAAAAGTAAAATACTGAAACAACATAATACACTTCATATACTTGTCGTCAGGGTATTGAACACCTGTTACATGTGACAGGCAGAGATGCTGTCCTCTATACTAACAAGGAGAGATGGTATTCTGTAATTAGATGGATTCAGATACGTGGTTACTATTTTGGCAGCACAACATATGTTGTATGAAGTGTATAAATGATAATGAAAAACTATTTAATGCAAAAAATGAAGCAGCATTAGACAAGTTGTTACAAATACAGACACCTATACAGATATTTTTGTGACATATATGCATAGTATCTTTTCATTACACCTATAGACTGCATAAATAATGGACATAACCACCGTGACGCCACCCATTGGTTTATGGACCTTGGTTTGGTATTTTGGCCATCGCTATTTTGTTTTTTTTTGGAGCCCAAAAAAACTGTGGAGGAGCGAGCAGTGTATCTGACTGAGAAGCTGAGGACACAATTGGCAGATAGCCTGTCACTCAAAGCCGCCTGCCCTTATGTGTAACTTTGGGCCTTAATAAAATGTATTGGTGACTTATAAAAAAAAAAAAAAAATCACCCCCTACACAGTTGTCATTAACGTTGAAATTACCTATAGACACCAAAACTGTTTTTATACCAGGCTGCAAACATGTTTATTTTTTCTGTGAAGTTTGACATTTCAACATGGGGGTTTGTGGGCATTAAGCCTGTTTTGGAGCCAGCCTCAAGTGGTCATTAAAGGAACTGCAGTTTTTGGTACTTCCACGTTGACTTCATTTTTCAGCCTCTGAGGCTGCCACTTGGTTACACCCCTTGTAGTTATACAATTTAGTGTATTATAGACAGAGGTGGGACCAAGTAACACAAGTCAAGTCACAAGTGAGTCTGAAGTCTTTGTACCTGAGTCCCAAGTCAATTCCCAAGTCCTACACATTGAGTTTCAAGTCCCAAAGTCCCAAGTCATATTGCACTCTTTACTAAATGTAATGCTATTTTAACAACAGACTAATAATATATTAAATTAACAAAAATCATTATTGCTTTTTATCATTTGCACTTACTTGTTAAAACAAGTTTGTTGGAAGTTGTTGTGTCTCTGTCTGTAATTTTCTATCCGCATGTTTTGCGTACTGCATTTCATTTTTTGTTGACCACCAACTCCAAATTAAATTAGCACTTTGTGGCTCTCTCCTGCAACTTGATTGGATGCTGACAGATTGGTTCAAACAAAGTGGATCTGGGGAATTAAGTGTCAACTTGCTGGGAATGAACAGTGTTAATGTTGGCTGATTAAGGAAATTAAGAGAAATTAACGGATCTCATCAGTCATGGCACTCTTGTTTGCTTGGGGGAAGGTGTTAAGTCAAAAGGCTCAAGTCTCCAAGTGAAGTCACGAGTCACTGGTGTTTAAGTCCAAGTCAAGTTGCAAGTCAAGTCTCTTTTGATTTTGTTTAATTGAGTTTAATGTCATCAAATTTGTGACTCTAGTCCACACATCTGATTGTAGACGATAACCAGAGAAATTCACACTGCAGCTGAACACATTACTGATTCACTTTCTGAGCTCCTGAATGCAGTCATCGTAAAACAGTAGACTCAGATGTGTGTTTACTCGACAGTTTGTTCGTTGACTCACTTGTTTATCTGGTGGTCCTGTAAAGACTCCAGCATGGTCTCTAAGCTCAGTCTGTACTTCTCACTTCCCAGCATGTCAGTGATGAGCTCTGTTCAGGCACAAAGGACAACGTAGCTTCAGGAGCCTCCAAAAAATCAGCCAGCTACAAAGTGAATCTAACAGCTGTCTCATACCTGGGAGCAGCTGCATTAAACAGTCCAGACACTGCTCCTTGGTTTCCTCTCTTTCTGCGGCACTCCGCTCTGGCCGAGGTTGAGCAGGCAGTGTGCCGCCTGGCCATACAGCTTCCTGCAGCACTTGGAGGTAAATCACCCAGCAGGGGGCACTGGTAAGATGGGCAACTCCTACATCCAACCATCTGGGACAGAATCAGTAGTTTAATGCGTAAGCTTTCTTGACAAGATATCAGCCACTGAATAGAACAAAGAAGTTGGAATAAAAGCACATCCTGTACATGCAAACATGCTTTGAGTGGTGAGCGGGGAATGAAAGACATGCACACAGGGGAAAGCAAGACAAACAAGCATTTTTAAATCTGTATAAACCTCTGCAGGAGCATGAACATTTTACTGACATGCTTAGTGAACCCTAAAACTCCCAGAGGCATATGTCATGTCCAAAAATAGAGGCCTGTATAATCAGTTAATGACAGCAGGACACAAGAGATTAGACAAGCACAGTTCCCACAGACTGTGTGGTAAAAACTCGTCCAGAGGTAATTCTAGAGCCCCAGTGAGGCTTAAACATTGCATTTACAGAAAGACAAGCAATCTGAGAGAAGGTCATGCAGCAGGCGCATGCCACAAACCTCTGAGTGCCTCATATTGTAGAAAATGACCCAGCATCTGTCTGTTCAGTTGTATGAAGGAAAAATAATATGTGCAACTATGGCATCTGCAAGGAAAGTAGGTCTACAGTCAGTAGTAGGATCAGCTGCAGCGAGCGTGTAACTGCCACACACTGACTTACTTACATGTGACAGCTGTATGTGCAGTGAACTGAGGGAAACTCCTACCTCTCGATGAAGGTGCCAAAGAGCAGTCTGATGGTCTTCTGTATGTTCTCAGTGCACAGCCAACTCCACTGGTCCCTCATCAGCAGACACAAAATGTTCAAAGCAACATCTGCCACAGCTGTGTCTGCAGCACACAGCAACAAACACAGTGAAGTCACAGCAACACAATGATGGGACACCTCAAAACACATAAGACATGCTGTACAGAAAAAGCACATCAATGTTGGAAAGTGACAACTGGAAATATTCTGAATGTCTAAACTAACAGTGGAGTTTTGCTGCACCCAAGTGGTGAAGCTGCATTACTGCATGTTGATTCTGCAGCACTGCCAAGAATGAGACACTTCGTATTGACATTGGGAAAAAACTAACTACCATACATTAGAAGACTTTAAAATACTTTTAAAAGACTACATTCTGAACTCAAATCTAAAAACAATGTGAGTTTTTAGTCACACACTATCAGCACCAACTTCTGGACCCTATGCATATGCAGTCACTGCGGGCCCTCACCCTCCCCTCTTGATCCCTGTCTCTCTCATACACCTTTTTATTTTTACAGTCAGTTTTCTTTCTTCCTGTCTTTCTTTCTTTCTCTCTCAATGGACTGTTGAACTTTCTTTTGTGTCCAGCAAAGTTGGCAGTTTATTTAAGTCGGGGGGCGTCTGTGGCTTGGTGGTAGAGCAAGCGCCCCATGCAGAAGGCTGGGGCGCAGCCTGGGTTCGACTCCAGCCGCCTGTGGCCATTTGCTGCATGTCACTCCCCCTCTCTCTCCCCCCCTCATGCTTGTCTGTCCTGTCCATTAAAGGCTAAAAATGCCCCAAAAAATATCTTAAAAAAAAAAAAAAAAATTCTTTAAGTCAGTAGCGTAGTGGATAGTGCTGGCGCCCCACAGAACAGAGGTGATGCCTCGCTGCAGTGGTCACATGTTTGACTCCGACTTGCACCTTTTTGGAATTTCCCAACTGTGGGATCAATAAAGGTGTATCTTATCTGATCTTAAGTAGGAAACAGAAAATGGAAAGAGGGCAGAGGTGTGATTCTTTACTTGCTTTCAAGAGTCTACTTAGAGCACGAGTACTATTAGAATATAAATAATATGTCAGATGGAGGATTTGGATGCTTTTTGAGACGTATGGGATTATGAAGGCTTGCTTTTCTCTTTAAAAGACTTGGAAATCACTTTTGTTATGTGTTGCTTTAATCAAAGTGAACTTATTTATTTTATTTATTTATTTTTGATCTGTATTCTACTCTGTGTTTGTCTTTGTTGCAAACTATTGTAAATGAAGAATAATTTTGTTTAAAAACTCAAAAAAAACCTCTCTCTCTTTCTTTCTCTTCTTTTTTTTTTGGAACCCTGATTTCATTTCTTGGGAAAAGACATGACTGTACATCAGTGCTCCAGTAGCATAAAAGTCACGAACTCTGCTCTTTTTTTTTTTGTTTAGAGATGAATCCTAGTGCTGAGACAGATTCAACCATTTTACGCCTTTAAGGGTGAGAGGGACCTCAAGTTAGTTATTCCTTTTGCTCTCTTTGAAAAACACCTCAATAAGGTGTCAGCTAGTTGGAGGAAGAGTGCCAGGGAGCTGAAAGTTTCTAGTAAATGACCATCACTAAAAACAATCTATCTGCTGTTAGCTATAATGTATATCATTTCCAGTTAATTTTATTATATAAAATGTGTGTTTTCTGCTTAAAAAGTACAAATGTAGAAAGATAAAAAGCATTCTCCCCTCTTTTAAGCGCTCCTGTCTCCAGCTGAGTACACAGCTGACAGGTAGCTTACATTGTTTGTTTACATGATGACAAAGAAGCACATTTTTTACAGATTCACTGTGGACAGAGAGTAAAGCTAGCTTGGTGTTAAGACACACGCATATCCCATAAAGCAGGGGTGTCAAACATATGGCCTGGGGGCCAGAACTGGTCCATCAGTGGGTTCAATCCGGCCCACCTATGCGCACTTGATGCACTTGTGAAGGCTAAGAGGTGCCAGGTTTCAGGAGCAAGTTAAATACTGAGAGTTTTGTTATGTAAAATTCTGCTTCAGAGGCTTTTCCACCCTCACCAGAACATACATCTTCAGATTTTTAGTTTTGTGTGATGTCAGGATTACTACACAATAGTGGAAATGTACAGAAAAATGCACATGTAATGACAGTGAGTAGTCAACTGACTGAATGTGGGAAAACTGAAATACTGTGAAATTGCATTTATTCTTCTGAAGACATCACAAGTTGTTTGTCATCTGTTTTGTGGAAGGATGAGTGTTTTTAAAATGCACTTCTTTAAACAAAAGAAAGGTTAAAAAAAAAAAATGGAGGTGTTTGTTATTTATAGGATATGATGCAATGGTTTTACTGGTCTGACCCACCTGCAATCAAATTGGACTGTATGCAGTCCATGAATTAAAATGAGTTTGACACCTGTGCCCTAAACAGATCCTTTAAAAAGTGTGTGCAGCATATCCACGACAAGACACTGGCAGAGGAGATGGACAGCCAGGACACTGTCATGTTATTTTGGCACGAAAATATAAGACCCAGGCAAATAACTTCAGCAAAATGATTTTGAAGTACTGCAAAAGTAATCAAAAGTATTTAGAATAGTTAGTTTGAGTAATCTAGTGAAATATGTTACTAATTACATTTCAGGGCATGTACTCAGTAATCTGTAGTAAAATATGTTTTCAAAGTAACCCTCCCAACACTGGGTATGAGACAAGACTGTTGTGTAAATCTCAACCTGTCCCGTGACTTTTCCCTGAAGTCTTCTTGTCTTTGCCGGGCTGCTCACAGCTCTGCTTGGCCGTCTCCTTCCCATTCGACTCACATAAAAGTCTTTCCTGCTGTTTGACAAAGCCCTCCAGGCTAGACAGTGACATGCCATTGAGGACCTATGATTAGCAGAGCAAAAATGTCAGCTGTGTCCCGTTTAAGACACACATTTGTCAGTCGGACACGGTAAATACAGCATGGTAACTTACAGAGCTGCCTTCACTGAAGCAGTAGGTCACTTTAGGGTGTATGTCAGGTATATTCAGAGATGGGGAAACTTTGCTTGGGAACATAAGCCTCCTGAAATCCAGAAGCAAAACACTCACAAATTCACAAGAATACCGGAGGAACAAGATCATTCAATGTGTATCTAAGTGTTGTAATTTTTTAATTGAATTGCACTGTTTGTTTTATTTGATTATCCTCTCTGTGAGACAGACCCATGGATTAGAGGTCATAAAATAAACATTGTAAATCAATAAGACACAAAGAACAACATTCCTGCTACACAAAATAAAACAGATCTATATCAAAATGTTCTCTAGCCTTTGCTCTTCCTTGTAAACCCCTGTATAATGTTATCTCTTAAAGCCTCTGAGATTTGTTTCAAGCGACTCAGTCTATGAGGGTAAAGTGCTTTTTGATTGATCTGGTCACAACTTGTCATTCGGGGTCACAAGTGGACACTGTTTTGTTGTCAAAAAGTCACATGGCAGACATTTTGGGAACAAAGGCACTGGCCTGCTACAGAGCACTCACCTGTACTTTCTGCTGTCCATTGTTCTTCCATCAGCGTCTCCCTCAAGGTCCTCCGTCGGACTGAGGGGCTCAGGATGAGGGAAAGCCGTCTTCAAGGTGTCTAAAGCATTTTCCACCATCTTTAATGGCAATCAAGGTGGAGAAGACAAGAGATTATTATATTCCCCTAAAGTAGCTCTCACTTTTCATTGAATCTATAGTGTTTATTAGCGAGCTTTAGAGACCCTGGAAGGCAAAATCTGTTACCTTTAGACTCTCTGATTAGATTTATCTCAAAACACTTTAAGTACATAAAACAAATATCTTTAAAGACCAATGTGTTTTGGCCTGTGGTCTTGATCGGGTCATCATGAAACTCAGTACAAAACATAAATAAAAAAGGTGGCGGCACAGTGAAGCAGTGGTTAGCATTGTCACCTCACAGCAAGAGTGATCCTGGTTGAAACCCCAGGGTACGGGAGCCCCCCTGTGCAGAGTCTGCATGTTCTCCCCCTTGTAAGCATGGGTTTTCACCGGCTACTCCAGCTTCTTCCCACAGTCCAAAGACATGCAGGTTAATTGCTGACTCTAAAAATTGCCCTTAGGTGTGAATGTGAGCATGAATAGTTTTTCATCTTTATGTGTTGTAGAGTTTTTTGTGTGATGATGACCCTAAATGAAAAGTCAGGAGGTCACCAAAAGGATTCATTGTCTGGGGACTGTGAGTATATTTCATTAACCTTTGGCCCGATACTGATAAGATTTTTTATTTTTTTTTCTGAAACACAAATTGTTGGCAGAGCAGACCAACTGGCTGACATCATCATCAGACCAGGCTGATAGGGCCAATAGATTTGAGCTACTTTGAGTTTCAATTTAATTTGACAAGGTCATTTTCTCCAGGTACTCCGGCTTCCTCCCACAGTCCAAAGACATGCAGGTTAAGTGATAGCGTGGCGACCTGTCCAGGGTGTCCCACGCCTCTCACCCAATGTCAGCTGGAAAAGGCTCCAGTCCCCCAGCGACCCCCAGCATGATAAGCAATTACAGAAAGTAAATAAACAAATGAATGAATTTAAATAGTTGTGAAACAATCTTTTTCTCTATGTCTATGATTTTACCACATGGACACGTTTTGATCTTATTCTATCAATCAATTTTATCAGTGTCCTCACAAAACCTACAGTATGAAGATTCTTTCTCACCTTATCAATTCTTGACTTGACAAAAGGCCGTCTTCCAAAATATGTACAAACATCAGAGTTAAGAGCCAGGAACTCCTGCATGTCCTCATTGTTTGATGTTTCAGGAATGCTGCTTAATTGCTAGAGAAGGACAAAAATCAATCAAATTACAGACTCACAAAAGTCATCTCATTAACTGAGCATAGCATTAGCTCAGGCAGGACACAACGTCAAGCTCAGCTCACATCCCAGCTACATCAGCTGATCTCAAGCAGCCCAATCAACCAATGGAGCAGCTGATTGATAGAAGGGAGTCAGCTGATAGATCACATGATTCCTTTCTATGCAACCAATTGGCGAATCTCATTCAGGACGCCCTATTTAAACTGCTCTGGCCTGCCTACTGTTGCTGCTTCCTCTGCAAGCCACTGTGCAACCCACGTCCACCCCAGCTCCTCCTTTTCATGCTGTGTTTTACTTATGAGTGTCATTTCTGTTTGTCATTGATGCTGCTCTCCCTGCCTCAGACTTTCCATGAAGGCGCATGGAAGGGCAGGGAGGTTTGCTCTCTCCACATCAGGTTTTCTATATAGGCCCAAGAAGAAAGGCAGAGGCCCCAGAATAGAGCCGTACCAGCAAATATAATACTGGAAATGGAAATAAAGTTTTCCATGACTAAAGTAGTCCTGACTGAACTGAAGTTATGATCTTGTACTTACTTTAAGGAATGTATCCAGTTGGTTTTTACGGGCTTCAACCTTGTCGCTGTCTGCACTGCCAAACGAAAGGTCAGGGAACATTTTCTTTGGGCCTTTGACATCTGAAAATCCATCACATTGATTTTCAATAATGCATCTGTGTTGGTATGCAGTTCAATGGTCAATTAAAGGGGATGATCATTTCTTACTCTTGATTACTTTCTTGACTTCAGGCCTCTCCTCCAAACGTGTTTGCAAGTTGAGGAACTCGCTGTATCTCCGGTTGACAGTGTGACAGGACACAGGTTGCAGAGTACCGCCGTTTTCAGCCATCGTCTCAAACTGTAAAACAGAAAGTGGAGGTCAGTGTGTGGTAACTGATATTAAACATAAGAGAGTAGGAGGTGGCAGTACCTTTACGGTGTAGAGAGTATAGGGATGTGTGCCTGTGCCACGTTGCTCCTTCGCAGTGACAGTGCCAGAAATTTGCACGTTCTGGATGTTGACAGGTGTAGCTTGGTTACTGGAGGTATCAAAGTTGCATGAGGTTAGACAAACTCTTCTTGGAGAACAAGTTGGGGATTTCTCCTGGGCCATACCTGCTGGCCACTGGGAGTCCTCAGGCACCACAACCTTTGGCCCAAGATTTTTCAAAGGACCAAAGCAGCCGAATGCCTCATCACCCTTTAAATTTATGACATTGCAGAAGTTTGTTGGAGGACCACATTCGCAAAAGCCTCCTGTCAGGTCATCTTCAGAGTCTGATGGAATTAGAGAGTCAAGTGAAATTATTTTGGGCTCTGATGAGTGGGAGTAGTGGCCAGACGGGAATGCACAGCAGTTCACTTTGCAAGGTGTGAGCAAACCTGCGTCACAGCCTTCTACTTTCCCAGCAGACGTCAGGCTAACCATGCTGCTCTGTGAGGAATCCCTCTCACACATGGTTTTCTGGCTCTGCAGATCATCAAGGTCAGAGGTGCTTCTGCTGGTAGGGTGATCAGAAGAAGAGAGGGACCTGCAGGTGGTCCAGGACTCCTGCAGGATCTGACATCCATATAGTGAGGCTGCAGCTGGGAGTTCATCCACACTGATTTCCTGTGGTTCTCTGGACCTGGTGATTATGTCTACAATGGTCTGGTTGAGCCAGTCGGGATCAGACACCCTGCTTATAAGCGGCAACAGCACGTTGCAGGTGATGAGTTCTGTAACCATGTAGCCTCCTGTCCTGGTTTCCATCTGAGGGTATGGAACAAGCACATGTAAGACGAGGTTTACCAGAGCTCTTGAGTAGCTGAGCTCAGCGACTGCATTGCTCACAGCTGGATGAGGGGCATCTACTTCACTGTACAGCTGCCAGAGGCTGATTCTCTCCTTTTGTGTCAACTGTATTTGTCTTGCCGTCATGTAGCTCTGCAGGTGACAGCCGTACAGCTCTAGCAGCCGTTGAACCAGTGCTTTTCTGTCCACTCGCCGTGCACGCTCCTTCAGCTCCATCACTGACTCCAGCATCGAATCACACACCGAACGCTCAAACTCCCCCTCCACCCCTGGCAGCAAAGTGCGATACCACGAGGACACAAAATCACGCACCGCTTTGTGGACAACACTGTTGATCTCGTGGTTCAACCTCCACTCATGTTCAGGTGAATTCAGGGGTGGGTTAACTTTGCCAAGAGGCAAAAAGTGCTCCAAGTGGAGAAGGCTGTTTGCGTCCAGTAAGGCACGGGACCCGAGCCAACCCCCCAGAACCACCAAGAGACTGGTGAAGATGCAGAGGAGCCAGACGTTCACAAGGAGATGGAAGAGGACGAGCCATGCCAGCAGAGCTCCGAGTCCTAAAAGCCTCCGCTGCCCAATGAACTCTGATAACGTCCAGTGATTAGAGCTCTTTGTGGAAGGCATTATAGTCAGCAGGGGAAATGTGTCCTGTTGAGAAAAGACAATGATATATCATGTTACATACCAAGCACAAAGAATAAGAGTAGAGGTGCTGTAGAACTCTACACAACCAAACAGCATTGCTTAAAACATTACTTGATAAATGGTTAGTTGTGAACCTTAGCTGCAAAATGCTGCTGTATATTGATGGGACTTTTCACTGTTGTTTAAAGGTGCAGCTCAGAAATACTTTCATTATTGATTTATCTATTTTCTTGTATGTCTAAAACAAACAAACAACAATATGGTTGCATGACATAACATTGCTAGCACGGCACCGCTGTGAAGCCCTGTTCGGGTTGATGACACTCAGGTACAGCTACCTAAAAACTGCCACTAAAATTCTCTGAGATTCAATATTAGCCAGGTTGCTCCTTCAGTAACAATAGTTGGTTAACTGCCTTGTGGTAAAATAATGCCAACAGCAAACCAATTAAAATGCAGTGATTATAATCAGCCTTACCACATGGGACAGCTAACGTCATAATTTATCACAGAGCGGGACCTGTTGCCATGGCAATTTGTAAACTTTGAAGGACAGTGAGTCTTCTGCTGCAGCTGTGGCAGCTACTGTTTTCTTTCTTTTTCTTTCATTGACATTTTGACTAAACCTTTAGAAAAATGCCCCTGGAAAACCTGAACATCTACTGTATATCTAGCAGACAGGGCTAATGTACACCTAGCATTAGCAGCTAGCCTACAGTCCACTGACATGACACCACAGGTATTAGGAACATACACCCCTGTTGTAAAAACCAGCTAGGAGACAGTAAAAAAAAATGTTACCTGAAAAGTTGCAGGAGCTTTACAACACAAATACAGCCCATACGGGACGTCCTCCTCTTCCTCTTCCTCAGGGACATTGCTCTAATCCTCCAGCAAAGATAATCTGGGTCAGTCTGTAAGTCAACATAGACGCTTGGCCCATATGGACAGCTAACTAGCTGTTAGGTGTCCACTTGACCTGCCAGAAGGCAAACACAGTCCCATTGTTCACAGCTCTGTGGTCGCACACATGTAGTGTGCAAAAACTTATGAGATAAATACAAAAATAAATACATACTTCAGTTAATAAATAAAACAATATCTTTATAACTAAATGCTGAAATAAAGTAACAAGTACATAAATAAAGTGTTGGTGTTCAGTCAGGATGTAAGAAAAAGTGTCTTCACTTTATCTCTACATTTCTTTAGGCCTACATTTACAGTTATTTATTCATGGGTTTCCACATCTTTATTCTTTATTTCGGCTTGTAAGAGCCACAGTGTATGGATATAAGTACATTTAAATATCATGCAAAAATAATTTCCAGACATTGTATAAAATATAGGTAATGTATAAAAATGTAAAAAGACAAAATGCATGTAGGCTATGTTGAATTTTGAGAATGTTGCTCCCTTTAATTTCATAATTTATGTGCAGGTTAGTTGAGCAGAGAGCTGCATTAGGCACAGGAGCACCCTGTATTTTTACCGTGTGACTCAGTGTAATTTTAACTTTTCACTAAACATTTTAAACTGAATTACATTCCCTGTCATTTGCGTCAGACTGAAGTTACTGTGTCACCACAAGGCGACTTCTGTGTGTATGATAATAAGGTAGTAGCTTGTAATTACATCTCTGTGAAGCAGGATTGGTTTCAAGAGCTTGCCCAGCTGATCAGTCCTGCTTTCAAGTGAGGTTAGCACCACCCACATCATTAAACTACAGACACAGAGATTATTAATGAAGACGTGCAGAAATAAATTAATGCAGAAATGTGGAAATACAAATGATGCAGAAATACAGAAATAAATTAAAGTAAATTATAAAAATAAAATATGAAATAAACCAAAATCAAAATTTTGACCATCTATTTATTTCAACATTTAATAATATTTTTATTGTCTTTAGTTACTGACAGTTTATTTATTTTCTATCCTAAATGTGCTGTATTGAAATTAGTGTACATGACAAAATAGACATCATGTATACTGCATGTTTAACTGTATTATTGTAATAACATTATAAAGCATCAGTTACATTTCAACAAATGCAATGATTTTGAAGCTGACAGAGGATGCTGGCAGAAAGCCAGAATGATGCAAAAATGAACTGCAGAAAAGCAAAAGAACTTCAAACACAACATGACTTCACCAGGAAGAAGAAGTCCATCAAAGATGACCACAGGGTGGGTTTTAAGCAACCCGGAGACACTGGCCATCTGCTTCCAATTCCTTAATGACCTCCGGCTCCATTAACCAGGTGTCAAGGCTTTTCAGAGAAAGCTGGACACAGGGGTCGCAGGGGTCCCATGGGAGCTATGCACAGCACAATTGGAGCTGCAGTGTTGGAGGGTCACAACACATAGCACTAGAAATAAAGGGATGGCACTTACCCCTTCATGACAACTCTATGGGGGGGGTGAATTTTTATATAACTCACCTATTTACATTTTATTAAGGCTTAAAGTTATGCATGATTAAGGGCAGGCTGCTTTGAGTGACTGGCTGTCTGCTTATAGTTTCGTTGACCTCAGTCAGATCCACCCTCTCGCCTAGATTTGGTCATCTCTGGCTCCAAAAACCCAAACTGCACCAAGCCGCCGTTCCATCTCACGCTCCATTCTACCCTCACTCGTGAACAAGACTCTGAGATACTTGAACTCCCTCGCTTGAGGCAGCAGCTCTCTCCCAACCCAGAGCGGGCAATCCACTGGTTGCGTCCATTATTTTTACAGTCTATGATGGAGATTGGCTTTCGGACCCAGCCTCAAGTGGCCATTAGAGGAACTGCGCTTTTTGGCTTTTAGACGTCCACTGACATAGCACTGCTATTTGATGACTTCAGTTGGTGCCACTGCATCAACAACTGCCGCCGTATTATACCACCGTAAAAGGTGCTTTTTTGCATCAGTATCTAACGTCCAGATCACTGACAAAGCGGCGGCATTTGACAAGGTCAGAATGAGAACAGGTTGGGGTAGTGACAGGTACTTTTTCAAGGACCACTTCGGTTGAGGTTTCAAGCCAGCTGAGCCAATAAGGTGGAGTTACACTGCAGACAGGTCAGAGGGAATTGTCACTAGAATTATCACTTAGGCAAGATGGCACATGCTGCAAAAGCCCGCTAGTTTTAAACATCCAAGCTACCATAAATACAGACCAAAATTCTTTGCAGTGGAAACTTAAACACAGAAAAGAACCTAGAACCAAAAGTGAGTCGAGCTGAACCATGCCATGGGAATAAGGTATAACTGGATGAGCCTTTGCTTCCAGTTCTAGTTCTGTTCTCAGATGAAGTTTGCCTTCTGGACGGCCTCCACCCAAACCAGGAGGGGTCACGGCTTTTATCAGTCAACACTGACCTGACCGTCCGATCCTGCACCACAGCCACCTCCTGACTTACTGCTCACCCACCTCCACCCTCCTCCACTACACATTGCACCAGACACACTTCTCCCTCAGTAGCACCTTCTCTGCAACCGGAAACACAGGACATTCACACCATAAAAACTATCATTAGACTTAGAAAGTTAAAAATCAGGAATGTTTTTAGACCTAACCGTGTTTTTAACATCCATTTGAAAAGTCATGAAGAGCACACGTTCAGCACAAACATTAAAATGGCAGTGCTGAACGTGCACTCCCTTTTAAACAAATCTTTTATCATAAATGATTTAATTTTAGACAGTAACCTAGACAGTATTCTCCTTACAGAGACATGGCTTGGCGCCAACCAAATTTTAACTTTTTATATTCTATTAGGGGAGGTAAAAGAGGAGGCGGAACTGCATCAGTAACAAAAACCACAATGTCCTCAAATGAAGTTTCTTTTAGCAGTTACACATCATTTGAGCATCATGCCTTTGTTTTTAGCAGCCCTCCTATCCTTTGCATAACAGTTTACAGACCACCCCAGTACTCCACTTCTTTGATCAGTGATTTCTCTGAATTATTATCAGTCATTCACTCCACCTACAACAGGATTTTAATAACTGGTGATTTTAATCTACACATTGACAACACCTCGGACCCAGTATCCAGAGAATTTTTAAACCTCTTAAACTGTTTGGATTTTAAACAACATATCACGCAGCCGACCCACAGCAGAGGGCACACCCTGGACCTGGTCATAACCTATGGCCTGTCCGTCGGTATGTCCTCTGTTGTGGATCTGGCTGTGTCCGACCACTTTTGTGTGTTTTTTAACATCACCAGTTTTAACCAACAGGAGGCCCCGGTGAGAACAGTGAGGAAACGCTACCTAACTTCTGAAGTGGCTGCAAATTTTATCCAGATTTACAGAGTACTCCTGCAGAGATTTTACCAGCACCCTGTGATTTTATTGTGGACAATTTTAACAACAAACTCAAGTCAACGCTGGACTCAGTGGCTCCACTTTTAATCAAAACAATTAGAACAAAACCTACTCCCCCATGGAGAAATCAGGAAATCAAACAACTGAAAAGATACTGCAGGAGTGCTGAGAGAAGATGGAGAAAATCAAACCTAACAGTCCACTACGAAATATTACGTCAACATCTCAAAACCTACAATAACGCAGTCAAACAGGCAAGAATTTCCCACTTCAAAAAACTAATCTCTGACAATAAAAACAATCCCAAATTCCTCTTCTCCACAATTGATATTTTGTGGAGATATAATTAATATAATTATATAATTATATTTTGCCCTTTGTGAGGACTTTGCAGACCACTTCAGAAGTAAAATCAATGACATCAGATCCAGTCTTTTATCGCAACAGATTTTAACTGTGGACACACCTGGATCATTGCTTTTACCTGAGGAAACACTGGAGAGTTTTGCCCTGGTTGATGCGAGGACACTTGGCCGAGTTTTCTCCCAAGTAAAGCCCACAACCTGCCTTTTAGACCCAATTCCCACACCATTTTTTAAAACATTTTATGGATTCTTTGAGGAACAGCTACTGTACATGGTGAATTGCTCTCTTCAGACAGGTGTCTTCCCGGCCTCCTTGAAAAGGGCAGTGGTGAGGCCCCTTCTGAAGAAGAGCAATTTAGACCCCAACCTTTTTAATAATTATCGACCTGTATCCAACTTACCATTTTAAGCAAAATTTTAGAGAAACTGGTTTTTAACCAAGTAAATGATTTTTTAAATACAAATAACACTTTAGAGAAGTATCAGTCTGGTTTTAGGATGAACCACAGTACTGAGACAGCCCTTTTAAAGATTTTAAACGACATCAGGTGCAATTTAGATAACCATAAACTCACAGTCTTGGTACTACTGGATCTAACCGCCGCCTTCGATACAGTAGACCATCACATTTTATTAAATAGACTGAGGCACCTGGTCAGCCTCTCTGGTACTGTTTTTAACTGGTTCGTCTCTTACCTTACTGATCGACACTTCTTTCTAAGTCTGGATACATGTTCCTCAGGAACCCATGAGATAAAGTGTGGGGTCCCCCAGGGGTCAATTTTAGGTCCAACTCTTTTTAATCTCTACATGCTTCCTCTGGGGGACGTCATCAGGAGGCACGGCATCAGCTTTCATAGTTATGCTGATGATACGCAACTGTACATCGCCGTGTCTCCTGATGACACAGGGCCAATTGATGCCCTTTTTAACTGCATTTTAGATATAAAGTCATGGATGGCAGTGAATTTCCTGCAGCTCAACCAGGACAAAATAGAGGTTTTAGTCATTGGTCCTAAAGGCCAGAGAGAGAAACTTTTACCAAAACTACAGGATTTTAAACCAACACAATCTGTAAAAAATCTGGGTGTGATTTTTGACTCTGAGCTCTGTTTTATTCCACATATTAAAAACATAACAAAGGCAGGTTTCTACCACTTTAAGAATATAGCCAGAGTCCACCAGCACGGAGGTGCTGATGCATGCTTTTATCTCCTGTAGGTTAGATTATTGTAATGCCCTGCTCTCTGGTCTTCCCAAAAAGAGTATCTCAAATCTACAATTATTACAGAATTCAGCTGCACGAGTGCTGACGAGGACCAGAGGGCGGGAGCACATTACACCAGTTTTAAAATTGCTGCATTGGCTCCCCGTGCGCTTCAGGGTCGATTTTAAGGTTATTTTATTAGTTTTTAAATGTCTTAACGGTCTTGGGCCTTCTTATTTATCTGACCTGCTTTTACCATATCAACCCTCGCGGACCCTGAGGTCCTCCGGCACCAGCCTTTTAACCATACCACAAGTTAGGACTAAAACACACAGGGAGGCGGCATTTAGTTATTATGGCCCCCAATTGTGGAACAGCCTGCCGGAGAACCTCAGAGCTGCAGAGACTGTTGATGTTTTTAAAAAGAGGCTCAAGACTCATCTTTTTAATCAGGCTTTTAACTGATCTCTTTATTTATCTATTTTAAATTCCTCTTATAACCAATTTATCTATCCATTATCTATTTTTTATTTATTTTTTATATTCTTACCCTTCCTCTTTTTACGTTCTTATCTCATTTAACCTTTATCTTTTGTTATTTTAGTTAGCCTATAGGTTTTAGTTTTGATGCATTTTATGTCTCTGTTTTAGATCATTCTTACCTAGCTACTAACTCAATTTTATGAGCTAAATAGCTTTTTGTTTATTTGGTTCTTTTTATACCTTTTATCCTATCTTACTGTTTTAGTCCCTCAGCTTTTAGCTCCAGTGTTTCCTTATGGGGGCCTACCACACTGAGAGTTGTTCCTGGTCTCCCGAAGGGGGTGCCGTTGGGAGACCGCTCTGACCTGGGTGGCTGTAGGGCACTGCACCTCGGTGTGGAGCCTCATGTCTGCCCAGGTCCGGGAGGTCTCTATGGCGGCGCTCCCTGTGGCTGTGGACCGTGGGCCCTCTCAGTGTGGATGGCCCCCAGAGGTGGCTTTTTCCTTGTCTCGGGTCTCGGTGCTCGGCCATGTCTCTTTAGTGATAGCTAGTGTGTGTGTGTGTGTGTGTGTGTGTGTGTGTGTGTGTGTGTGTGTGTGTGTGTGTGTGTGTGTGTGTGTGTATATTTACTATCTCTATGCGGGGTGGGAGGGTTGGGTTTTCTCTTTTCTTTTTGTTTTCTGTTTTGGATCTTTGTTGTTTTTAACCTCTGTGAGGCACTTTGTGTTACTGTTGTATGAAAAGTGCCATACAAATAAAGTTGATTTGATTCAGGGTATTCAGAGTACCAAAAGTGACGGTAGAGCTGGCTCAAACGTGGTTACACGTTTGAGCCAGCATGCTCACAAACATCATTTGTTATGCTCACACTTTTGTCTTCCCTTGTGCTCTAATCTAATAAACATTGCACACATAATCCAATAACCCCAGCACACAAATCTAATAATCACTGTGCTCCCAAAAGTTGACCTGAGTAGCACTCAGATTTGTTTTGTGCATGCTCTGTCATGAACTTGGGCAAGAAAAGGCAGGGCTCAAATGCACGACTCAGACCGGTTACACACAGTAAAACAAGGTTTATTCCAGGCAGCGGTATATACACAAGGAAGTAGTACAAACCAGGCAGAGGTATCCAAGACGTGAGGCAAAAAGGCAAGGTCAAAAAACAGGCAAGGATCAAACACACTATGACTATGACTGAGAGAAACGCTGGAACGTGAGCAGTGAGCATCGACGAACTGGCAACGAGACAAGACACACGAGGAATGTATGCAGGACTGATGGGGAGTGATTAGACACAGGTGCGGGAGACACAATCAGGGATCAGGTGCACACAGACGGGGAGGGGGCAGGGCAGACAGGAACCTGGAACAGAGACAGCGGTGAGTGATCACAAAATAAAACAGGAAGACAAGACATGAAACATGAGGGAGAAAATAAAATACTTAACAGTGGAACATGACATGCTCAAGACTTTTGTCATTAATATAGTACTACACTATCACTACTATTACTTATACACCCCTGTCTTGTATGTTTTTATGTATTTTTGAACTTGAACTGTCTACATTTACACTCTCAATACACTTTTTATATATAATATGTGTGACGGCCCCTCCCTTTACTCTGGAGGTGTGTGGGCTTGCTGGTTGCTGGTTGGTCTGCTTTGTCTTTCAGGAGGGACCGACATCAGCTGATGCGCTGCACCTGGGCCCGGTGAAGCGGTTATATTCTGATACCAGCTGGCTCTCTCTCTCTCTCTCTCTCACTCGATCCACGCCGTACATGAGGGCACCGCGGCGCGGCCGTGCCTTTTCTGTTGCTTTTGTTTTGGCACGCTCACACACACACACACATGCATCCACACACACGGTTGTAACAATTTAAATATAACACATCTGCTAATCTGATTACACACATGCATATTGAGACAGACCACAGTTACACAACTCCACATACATCCGCACGTTTTGCTATAGTGGCTCCTATAGGCGCAGCCCGGATGTTTTGCTTAGTACCCGTATGCATCGGTGTCTGGACTACATCCCCGGGTTACGTAAGAGCACTGCCACACGCTTTTCTCGTGGTGCGCACTTTATGGTCCAGCAGGACACAGATGCAGAGAGCAGCAGTCGTATCCATCCGCATTAAGCGCTAACATGTCTCCCATGAAGCTCGACGCGTCAGGTAGGTTAAATCCTAATGTATTTTGTGCGTGTTTATTGTGCAGAGAAAAGAGAGCGGGTTATTCACCTGCTGATGGTTTCAGAGCGCAGTTATTGCAGGCAGCGCTGGTGTATGTTAAAACCAACACTTGAGACGCACTTTACACCGCGACCAGACCTTATTTTGCATGTTAACATTTATTGAAACATTTTATTGTGGAGTTTTCTGATCTGACTGTTGCTGTAGGCTAGTTGGCAGCTCGATGATGTGCAGCTCAGGCTGCGGAGCACGCACTGGCAGGACAGAGTGTTCTTCGCACAGTAACTCCGTCCTATCATGTTTCATTGTCATAGGCTGCAGGACTTTAGAAATACAGACCCCACTGCTGCGTTAACATTGCTTACAAGTCAATTTTGTATTAAAAACAGACCGTAATCACAATGCATACAGCCGATGTGTACATTCAATATATGCAGACTGCGCCTATATCACATACCTGTCCCAGAGGAGTGTTTCTACACATGGTTGATTACATAACTGACTCAGATTGTTGAAAAATGACACGCAGCATGTGTAAATTTAATATTTTAAGTCGCATTATTAATCAACACTTATCAAAAGTGATTTCTTCCCACATCTCCCCTTAATGATGGTGTTTAATGACAGAGATGCCACATATTGGCGCTGTGTTGAGATATTCCTCTCCAAACATGTTTTAAGATATAAAGAAATCCACTTCCTTGTATTTTTTTTTTCCCACAAAAAGCAAAATCTTGTAAAAAGTAGATCTCCTGTTTCTTCCCCATTGAAAACACAGAATATTAATTTGCAAATGTTTTTAAAAAGTTTAACTGCTGGACAAGACATGTCTTACATGGTAAAGGGAAGGGACAACTAGGCACTATTTTAGGTGGAGGGGGCGGGGCACTTCATGCTATGTCAATGGGTTTTTAAATAATTTAAATACTTCACCAGCAGCCTATTTTATCAGTGGTTTCTTTGTTTCATACTATAGTGCTTTTAAGAACAGATTGTGCTTTTCTGAATATTTTTAATACATCTTTTATCTTGAAAATAGAACGAACAGAGTGACCCTTTGATTGAATTCAAGTCCAATTTAACTTCTGACTGACTCTGCCCTCAGTCGGTTTGCCCTCAGAGGATTCAGACTGCCACTCCCCATCTGTTTCAGGAGTGCAAATGTTCTTTTATTTTAGTCCACATATCAACAATCATAAATCAGAGAGGTGACACTGGTATCTGCCACGGGGAATGATCATTCAGAGTTCTGTGTCAGAAGTTGTTCAGGAAGTTTGTCAGACAAACATTGCAGCGAAGCCAAACAACAAAGGCACTGTGACCTTGTTATTATTTCTCGCGCTGCAACATGCTGCATGATTCCTGCTGCATGTGTCAGCCAAAGTAGGAGCAGTTTTCATGTTCCCATGTCAGCTAGAACAGAGTGTCTCTGCTATGTAAACGCAGCATGTTATATATCTGTAGTGTCCAGACATTTCACTGACACTGACCTTTGAGACATTTAAAAAAAACAAACAAAAAAAAAACACATCAGCAGGACAGTTAAGTTACCAGACGGGCACAAAATGTGTGAAGTTAAAATTCAAATAGTTATCCAATTCTCAGTTTGTTTGTTCAGCAGAGTGGTTGAAACAAGATAAACTTGTTTGCAGAGTGCAGTCAACGCATCATGTATTATCTGCACAGACAAAATCTTGGTTGCTGTTCTGAAAGTGTTCCAATGAGTGCATTTTTCAGTTGACATAGTAGGTTGTTGCCTGATAATTTGGCAGTCAAAAGATGCCATCTCCATAATGTCCTTCTGTATATGGCCATCACCACCACCACCACCTCAGCCTTGACGGGACTGGAGTCAATCGAACCTCTGGTGCGCTCTGTCGAAGAGACCCCGGAGCCAATCTCTGCTAAAGTAGAAGGCACTATTCCCACCTGGATCAATGGCAACTTCCTCCGCAACGGCCCGGGGAAGTTTGAGTTTGGAAACACACAGTGAGTTGGAAACACCTCGGCACAATTCCACACAACACAGAGTTTCCAAATAGATGTGATCAAGCCTTTGTTTGTTTTCCATCACAGCTACAACCACTGGTTTGACGGGATGGCCATGCTACACCGTTTCCACATCAACCAAGGTCAGGTGACATACATGAGCCGGTTCCTGAAAAGTGACGCCTACTTGATGAACAGTGAGAAGAACCGCATCATGATGTCAGAATTTGGGACCCTGGCAATGCCCGACCCCTGTAAAAACTTCTTCCTGCGCTTCCTGTCTCGCTTTGAGATGATAAGTGAGTAGGCAGAACACAAAGGAGCGAAGTGTGAATGGATAATGTATGACAAAGTAGACATGACAATCAACTGTATTTGATTTGTGGATTCATTGCACAATAATTTTGCTGTATAAATGAAACAAAGACCAGCTTTGTTACTTAGAAAGGAGCTCAAGAGCCAGTGGAAAATCTAGAGCAGTTCAGATGTGTGTAGCAGCACTGCTTTGCCTAAATATGTACTGAGGTCAGGGGTGGAGCCTCTCTGTGTACACCAAGGTTACATAATGACGTGCAACTGCGGGGGACCAAAAAGGGACATTTTCCACGTGTTTCACATTCCAGCTGCAGTGTAACCACAAGCAGCAAGAAGTTCTGTGAGATATCAGTTCAAGGGGGAACACTTTTATTCTTTTAAAAGGCCTCAATAATCCTGTGTTTTTTTTTGGTTACAGAGCCCACAGACAATGCAAGTGTGAGCTTTGTGAAATACAAGGGAGACTACTATGTCAGCACGGAGACAAACTTTATGCACAGAGTGAACCCAGAGAACCTTGAAACGCTGCAACAGGTACCTTCAAGATCGTCATGGTGCAATAGATGTCAATATTATCTGTCTTCTGCCTTAGTTTTATCAGCCATAGTCATCATCTTGCATTCTTTGTCTTTTATGTTTTGTAGGTAGACTGGAGCAAGTTCATTGCTGTTAATGGAGCCACTGCTCACCCACACTATGACCCTGACGGTACCACCTACAATATGGGCAACTCCTATGGAGCCAAAGGTTAGTACCATCATCCACAAGACCAACATTAAAAAAGTATTTCACCAGCAGCGCACCCAGAAATTATTCATAGAGGTGGCCAAATAGCGCTGCTGAAATTTCTATGCCAGTTGTTCCCTCATCAAAATTTAGCTTAATTTGGAGCATTATTTAGCCACCTTCCCAAAAAGCTATGCAGGCATGGTTGGTACCACTGGATGCCACAGCCTCTTAAGTACAGTATTATTGGCTTGGCAATTATTTTTGCCAGAGGGGCCAGCAACTGGGGCACTCCTGTATGTCACTGCTGAAAAGATGGTCTTTCTATAAAAGTCTATGCAGAAGAAAAGAGCAAATACGTTTGAAATTGGTGCCTCATGAACAGAGAAACAGAGAAAAGGGACAGTGGTGTTTGCCTTTACTCAAGAGGTAGAAAACCTACAAGTACCAGAATTCACTGCACCACTCCAGACCAATAAATACTCCCATCAGAGGGTGATGTAATGTGGGTTGCTTGTTCGAAAACAATATGGTGATCAGCCAGTGACAAACAATCTCAAACACAGTTAAATGGTAAACTTATGTTTCTAAAAACAATGTAGGCAAGAAGTAGGGAACCCAGTAACAGGATGCACTACTTAGTTTTATGGTTTGTCAGTATTTTCTGCCTCTATTTTTACAATACAGGAAACCATTATGGCAACCACTTCCTGTTCACTAACTCTCATATTACAGCTAAACAGTGCACTTAAATATGTTTCTGAAGACATTTTAGGTGGGAATTGGGCAAAACAGTCACAGAATTTTGCTTTGTATTCGAGAAAGAGACAGAAAGAGGGGTGGGTCTAATACTCCTGTGTCTAGTGGCGGGCAAATGAAAATGCAAACTACAGCCTGTAGTTCGAGTAACAGCCCTATCTGGACACTGGTGAAATGGAGGAAAGTTTGAAGTATTTAATTCCCATATATTACCCACATTGTTATGATACAAGGCTGGTTGAAAATGAGTGAATGAATTACCCCTTCAAGGTTTATATAAATCAACAGCAGTATGATCTGTTTTACATCCTCCTTTATATTAAAAACTTACTATCCCGGCTATTCCAGGAGCCCTGTACAACATCATCAGAGTCCCTCCTGAGAAGAAAGATGCCACAGAAACCCTTGAGGGAGCCAAAGTACTCTGCTCTATCGTGCCTGTAAACAAATCCCATCCCTCCTACTACCACAGCTTTGGTAAGCCAGCACTTGTCTATATATTATTCATGAGTGGTGTCTGAATCATTCACGCTGCTACCTTTTGGATACAAAGCCCAATAACACCCCTCTCCTGCTTCCAGCCATGTCTGAGAACTACATAGTGTTTATTGAGCAGCCAATCAAGATGGACCTGCTGAAGATAGTCACGTGCAATCTGAGGGGGAAGGCTTTGAACGAAGGCATCTACTGGGATCCCAAGCTGGAGACTGTCTTCCATGTCATTAACAAGCATACAGGCGAGGTGAGATGTGACTGTGATGGTTTAGTTACATCTAATGTAGGAAATTGGATGGAAATTTCGGTGAGGGATCGGGGATCCACCTGCTAATCTAACTGTGTATTCTGTACCGCAGGTAAGTGCAGTGAAGTACCATGCCAAAGCCATGGCCACCTTCCATCAGATCAACGCCTTCGAGGAAGATGGATTCTTGATGGTTGATCTATGCTGCCAGGACGACGGCGAAGCCATCAACAACTACCTCCTCCAGAACTTACGCAAGTCGGGAGAAGCATTAGATGAGGTCAGTATATAATAACATGAGTAACCACTCTCTCCGTCATCAAATCCAGCCTGAGAAAGCCTACACTGTTAGTTATTGTCAGTGCTAAGTACTTTAGGAAGAAAACTTTTTTTGGTCATCTACTGTCTCTCCACAGTTTATAGATGTTTATCAAGTGTACGGTTGCAAAAAGAGACATAAAGGCACTAAAATTCCTGCATCGTGTCATTCCCAGGTGTACAACACGTTGAGCAGGCCATTGCCGAGGCGTTTTGTTCTGCCCCTTAACGTGAACCATGACACTCCAGCAAACCAGAACCTGAACAAACGGTCCTCCAGTACGGCAACGTGTGTCAAACTCAGCAAAGAGAAGGTGAGTTGTAAAGGACAAGCTCTTAAGTATAAATTTCTACATTTACATTCCCTATTTAGCAGAAAGACAGCAGGCAGTGTTCAGAAATATGTTCTGCTCATGTTGTGCTGCACAAAACACATTAGACTTCTCAAAATTTATTATGACAAGGGCATTAAGATATTATCATTTGTTGTAGAATAGGACAAATCTCCCTACCTACATGTCATGAGGTAACCTCTAAATATGCGACAGTAATGGGATTGTTAAATATGTATAAAATTAGAAAACAAAGCACTTCAAATCTTCATATCCCTCTAACTGTTTTCTACAATGATTGACTTTTAATAATTGCATCACGTGTCTGTGTAGGAGCCTGAATGAATGCTCCATGAAGTATCAGATGACATGGTTTCATCAATGTTATCATAGCTTTTTGGTACACAGCGGCTACCGTTGTTGCAATACGCGTTTGAAATGGTGAGGCGCTAGAGCGCGCTATCCGTTTGAATTCAATATATGATTTCAACGTTAGATGGGAGAAATTCCTACACACTGTGGCTTTAAAGGTGAGAAGCAGAATTTGGAAATTGATGCGATATTTAACAGGAAGCCGGTGAAGCTGCTGAAGAACCGGATTGATATGATCTTTGGAGGGGGCTCTGGTAATGATACGGGCGACTGAATTCTGGACCAATTTGAGTTTATGGAGACACTTAAGACCAAAGAGGACAGAATAGCAATAATCAGTGCAGGATGTAACCAAAGAACGAACGAGGATAGCCGTGCTCTGAGGTGCAAGTGACAGGCGAAGAAGACTAATATTTAATAACAGAATAAATTAAAATATTATTTAAAATACATGAAGCTGTAAACAATAAAACAGTATAAACCAACCAGTTCTCGTGCCCAGGTTGTTAAATACCAACTTTTTGTCACGTCTGATAGCGACACACAGGCCACCCTTTAGCATGTCCATTGTAACAAGTGTTGTGAAACAGTTGCGGTTAGGTTTAGACAGCAAATACTTAGGTTTAGAAAAAAAATCATGCTTTGGGATGAAATAAGTACCTTTCTTACATAACAGGATGTAAAGATGTCACGATTGATGTCAGTGCACAACAGCCATACATAGTTATGTAACGTTAGGTTAAAACAACAGTGACTTTTGGTTTGGAACTCCAACTGTCATCTCCTGAGTGCAAGCCCAGTTTTTCTCCCCTCTTTCCACCCTACACTGACTTCCTTGCTCTTTTGTATGACATAAGTTGCTCTCAACATTAAGTATTGCTGTGGATGGGTTTATATTGGAGTTAGCTGAAGGCCGGGGGGATGCCTAGGAATGAGAACACTTTGTATGAACATGTTATTGATTGGCTGATGAGTGGGTTGCATACGAATTGAAATAATATAACCAGTGCATATATTATATCTAATGTATGGCACATGGACAACTTGTAATGATAAATTACGACGTATAGATGAAAGCCATTGACCTAGAACCTGGCCTGAGGGGAGAAACTCGTCCTCATCTTCTCTGTTTTGGCGTTGAGCCCTCATCGTGGTGTGAGTGTCTTGTGGGGTTGAGAGTTGGCATTGGATGGTGCGTTCAGCAGACCACACCACAGGGTTTGCAGGGTCAGGAAGTCCCAAAACTGCTCCTCCCAAACTAAGCACAGATGCTGTCTGTCAGGATGCTCTCTACAGTGCAGGTGTTCGAACCTATAAAACCTTGAGGGGCAGCCTGAAGTCCCTAAGGTGTTGGAGGTGGTAGAGACACTGACGGGCTGTCTTCACTAAGCTCCTGATGTGAGACGACCGTGATAAATCCTCTGTGATGCAGACACTGAGGCATCTGAAGCTGCCAAACCCTCTCCAACAGGGCCCGGTTTATCTTCATAACAAATTTACATCATCAAAATTCCTATTCACAAGAACCACTGAGGCTAATGTGCCGTGAACTCGTGGAGGGCCGCAGTAAAAACTGCTGATTATAAGTGACAATAGAGAGTTGATCCGCTCTTTGTCAACAGGTGTTCTGCCAACACGAGGATCTCCATGGAGACGACCTCTACGAGTACGGTGGCCTGGAGTTCCCCCAGATCAACTATGGTAAATACAACACACAGCCATACCGTTATTTCTACGGCTGTGGCTTCAGACACCTGGTGGGAGACTCTCTGCTCAAGATGGACCTGAAGGACAAGTCACTCAAGGTTGGTGTGTGTGTGTGTGTGTGTGTGTGTGTGTGTGTGTGTGTGTGTGTGTGTGTGTGTGTGTGTGTGTGTGTGTGTGTGTGTGTGTGTACTTCCTGGGACAATGGTTGTATTTACATTCTATTGCCCTCTCTTTATGGAAAAACAGCCCATAGCTGACACTATATTGTAAGTTAAACATACATATGCAAGAATCTTGGTCAACTTAACTGAAGTCTAAATTATCCAAGTATAATAATCTACACTAAGAGTAAGTATAAGTCAGAAGTAAAGGTAAAATACTGAAACACTAAGCTTCTGTTTTTGAATGTGTGTGTGTCCTCAGGTCTGGTACCAGAAGGGTTTCTTCCCGTCAGAGCCCGTGTTTGTGCCGTCACCTGATGCAGTCGAGGAGGACGATGGTGTCATCCTCTCTGTGGTTCTCACACCCTCACAGGTACGACTCTCGCTGCGTTTTTATTAGTAGTTCCACTTCCCCCATTCACTTCCCCTTGACCTTTGGTATTATGTAACAGGTTAAGTCACACAGTGGCCACTTGGAGGGCAAGAGCAAGGGATTATACACTTTCACCCCACCGCCAGTTGTCAGCTTAGTGCTATACTGCTTTTCAGAAATCATTAGAAGTACTGCAGGCTCATCTCAGTAAGTCAAAGGCGTCTTCTGCTGATTGGCGATTAGCTGAAACTTCTGTTTGTGATCTGTATCATCATTATTGTAAGTATTATTGATATGGATTTATGATATCTTTATTTTTGGGAATAAAAAGATCACACAAGCTTAAAAGTACAGCAATCTACATGAATAATAACTGCAATTAGTTATACAAGATTTTTCAGTAAAATATCAAGCTATCAGATTTTCTTTAACTATCTGCTGAAAGACGAAAGAACCCATACATGTAAGCCTAGTAGACGTAGATGTGTAAGATACATTAGAAAAACTTCAACTGAAAAGCAAGACAGATAGTGAATGTATGTATTGATTAATTTATATTTGAATTCACTTTTTCTTCGGTGTTCAGTAACCAGAGTTTTGCGCATAATACTGCCACCTAACCATGGATGTGTCTTCTTGCATGAAATGCATAACTGCAATGCTTAGTTGGTGAAATACATCTTAGGGCTGAATCCAAATGTTCGGATTTTACCACACTTGAAGACTCTCAGATTTTGTGGGCATGATCCCGGGAAGTCTGGGAGTGCTTAGGACTGTCCAAATCCACAATTCACCCAGTCCAAAAAAAAAACAAAAAACAACAACTTATGAAAGTGTAAAATATCTATTCAATTTCATTTATAAAGCCCAATATCACAAATCACAATTTGCCTCAGGGGGCTTTACAGCATAATGCATCCCTCTGTCCTTACTGATAGTTAGGCCTATTAAAATGCTACTTGAATTTTGTAGGCCAGGAATAATATTCAAGTACATGCTGTAGAGGGACTGAGAATGCATTTTGTAATTGCAGCATATCAGGCTGTGCTGTAAAATAGGCTAAAAATATGGCCAAAAAACACAAAAGAAGGATTCTAATTTAAGTAATGGTCAGTTTATTGAGTTATAGTCCTGTCCTTATTTACAAACATTTCTGTTTTTGAGCATGTGTAGCCTGTTATATAAAGATGTATTAATAGCCTATATTCTTGTTTCTTGTCACAAAAAAAGGCTTTACATGGGATTTATATCGTGTTATCTGCGGGAACAGATATGTAGGCATTATTTATCAACCTGAATTTGGACATTTGGATTTAGCCTTGGAATGACCGACATTGTTGACCAGCCCCCTCAGCCCTATGAGGATCGAGCTCACCAATGTGACTTCAGTTTTTTAGACAAATGGAATTACATTTAAGATGGTGGTGGGGATTTCCCTGATGGCTGAGGGAAGTCATTGAGGGCATGTTGAACGGCTAATGAGACACATCTGTTTCTTACAGATTTATAGGAATTGTAGGAGAGCTTAGTAGTAGAAGTGCTGGTTATTCTGGAGTTAAGCCAGTGTTATAATATTCCACTTTATATTTAACAGTTGAATAGAGTTTTTTTTTTTTTTACACTGAACAAAAATATAAATGCAACACTCCCATTTTTCACAGGTTTAAGATTAAGAGCTAGGTCCTTTTTAATGCATTCAATAGATATATTACACTCAAATTTTGGTCAGAGATTTGTTAAAGTGTGTATCAGTGAAATAATCCATCCCCCTTACAGGTGTGGCATATCAAGATGCTGATCAAACAGCATCATTACTCCACAGGTGTGCCTTGGGATGGCTATAATAAAAGGCCACTCTAAAATGTGCAGTTTGATACTGACACAGCACAATGCCACAGATGTCAGTAGTTTTGAGAGAGCGTGTCATTGGCATGCAGACTGCAGGAATGTCCAACAGAGCTGTTGTCTGAAACCGGAATGTCTAATCCACTACCATAATACATCAATGTCATTTCTTTGAATTTGGCAGGACATCCAACCGGCCTCACAACCACATTTTGGTATCAGTGAGAACCATTACAGCAGCTGTTAGGGTGGCTAGTCTCAGACGATCTTACAGGTGAAGACACGGGGTGTGTAGGTCCTGAGCTGGTGTGGCCACATGTGGTCTGAAGTTGTGAGGCTGGTTGGATGTCCTGCCAAATTCACAGAAGCGACATCTGAGACAGAATTCACAGGCAACAGCTCTGGAGGACATTCCAGCATGCCAATGGCACGCTACTTTAAAACTTGAAACATCTGTGGCATTTTCTCATGTGAACAAACTGCACATTGTAGAGTGATTTGATTGTGACCAGCCCACAGGCACATCTGTGTAGTGCCGATGCTGTTTAATAAGCATCTTGATACGCCACACCTGTCAGATGGATGGATTATCTTGGAAAGGAGGAGCGCTCACTAACACAGATTTTAGCAACTTCTCGAACAAAATCTGAGAAGAATAAATCTATTGAATGCAAAAAACTCCCAGATTTTTAACTTAAATGTATGAAAGACAGGAGCAAAAACAAAAGTGTTGGGTTTAAATTTTTGTTCAGTACAGTTTTAGTTACCACCAGGCAGCAGGCTTGTAAATCAGCCTGAGCTCGGATCACTTTCTCTTTGAAGTCTGCAATTAATGGGACACATAATCCATCATAAATATTCATTCAGAGATGAAATATTCATAGTTGAATTAACTAACTAACAAAATTAATTTGGGTAGTTTATCATTTTGAACCACAAACAAACAAGCAAAAACTTTCTAAAGCACAGAAGCATAAAGGCAGAAAATATTTTCTGGACATGTTGGTGGTGTCAATAACAGTGTGTGGTTTAGCTGTGCAGAGAGAGAGATATAGGATTACTATTATTTATTTATTTATTTATTTATTTATTTATTTATTTATTTATTTATTTAATACATATATATATATATATATATATATATATATATATATATATATATATATATATATATATATATATATATATATATATATATATATATATATATATATATATATATATATATATCTCATAAAAAACAAAGTTTGTACATCTGCAAGATAACTACAGCAGATGAGTTAGTTCTACATAATACAAACTCTTAATTGAAATTCACTTAAATTCTAAATTTAATTTTTAGAGGCATGTAGAAGAGTGTGAGCCACCTCAAGGTGTTGTTGTGCTCCTTTCTGGGAGCATGTCCGGCTTCAGGTAGTGCTACAGTGTCTCATTAACCTCCTCTCCTAACTACGCCGTTTCTGTAATGCACATCAAGTTGTAAGTTAATTCATGTAGCACCTTTCTAGAGCAGCTGTCACAAATAAGAGTAAGTAGTAAGTAAATAAAAGACAAAGCTATACAGACGTAAAATGCAGAAATAATAAGAATTAAAACTAAAACTGTGTGGTGATCAGCAGCTGTTTGATACAGCCTGTTGGGAAATATGGCAAATTAAATTTCCTAAATTGCTTTTTTAAAAATCATTTATTTATGCATCATCTTTTTTTGGATAAAGAGCCACATGTTTATGAACGGTCCATTTTAATCGCCTCATGGAGCCCCTTGCGTCAACACAAATTATTTAAAAAGATGTTTTGCAGGGCCGTGATCACCTATTTAATATTATGGGGGGCATTTCCAATCAACATCTTTAGTAAAATCTCACCAGTTTTGAGAAACTTAACAGCTATACTGACCATTTAAAGCATTTTGAAACAGAAATCTTGGATGAGGAGTTCTTTAAGTTTTAATGACTGGGTGACTGAGGGCTGTACAGGGAAAGTGCACTATACTGTGACTTCTTTTCACTTAGATCTTTATTAAAACAATTTCAGTGGCATTGACATGTCGGTTATAACAGCATAACATAATAATAAAATAGCTAACAAGAGCTAACAAAATAAAAACTGTTTGGGTAAATACATTTTTACAGCCTTAAGGATCAGTGTATCTTTTGATTATTATTCCAGTCCAGCGTCTTTTTGAGTCTTGTATAGAGTCCATTTCTCCCATTTTCTCTAGTTGTGCTTCTTGTAGTCTCAGTATGTGTCAGTTTCTCCATTATAACAATTTCTTCCGCAGTTGTTAGCCAATTCCTTCCCCTAGTTCCTGGTAATCGCTTCCTTGCTCGCTACTAGCAATATTTAGGTCTAATATCTGTCACTAGCAACATTTTCTTCAGAAAATGTACATCAATTAAGCACCAAACAACTGTAGTGTACCTCATATCCTAGCATGTGCTTCAGCTCTTTTCATACCATTTATCTAAAATACTGTTGTTTTCTCACATTTCCAAAAAACATGAGTGGTCTACATCAAAAGACCCACACTCTCACCAACATTTCTGGCATACTGTGACCTTTTAATGACATCATATACTCATTTGTCTCTTTTTTTTTTATGAGCTTTTTAATTACAATTTAATTCTAATCAGTCTGATTTAATGGCAACACACATTGAGTCTTGCAGTGATGATTTTATATCTATATTATAATATTAACAACATATTTACAATTATGATTTTTGTCTAGTCATTTAATTAAATTGTATTGTATATTACTAAATTTGATGATTCAATTTTATGATGTATGGATACATTGCTGCTTGTTTTTTTAACTGTCTTGTAAGGTGTCTTGAGTGCTCTGAAAGGCACCTATAAATAAAATGCATTATTAGTAATACATTTTTAAGACATATTTGACTTATGAATATTTGGGTGGGGGTGGGGGGGGGGGTGTCCTCTCCAATTTATACTATAATTTACTGCCTAAATGTTTCAGTCCTCTCTGTGGATTTTAATCATAATTCCACCACTTTTCTTTCCTCTCCAGGATAAAGCAACATTCCTCCTGGTTCTGGATGCAAAGACATTTAAAGAGCTGGGAAGAGCCAACGTGCCTGTTAACATGGCGTACGGCTTCCACGGTACCTTCGGCGCCTCTGTGTAAACATGTATCTGTGACATTCAAAGTGTTTCTTAAATGATAATAATACAAAGATTGCCAAATCAGTGTTAATCATTATAACCACCATATTCCTGAATGTACTGAGTTACTGCTGCTCTATATAAAGACAGATGTAGTATTGATCATTATAACCACTACTGCTCATGGTACTGAAGTGGGTTACTGTGCACTACAATATAAATATATAATCTAAACTGACTTGTTTGCAGCAACATCCAGCAGTAATGGGTGTGATTAAACACATGTACTCACGTTATTATCATTAATTACATTCCTTTTGTATCAACATGAAAGTGGTACGCAGGAGTGGGGTCTTGAGTTGTTATTATACTGTGAAATGAAACCTGCAATGTTTGGGTTGCATGACGCTCTGATCCAACAGAGCTCCCAAGTGCCAAGTTACATTTACTGTAACACTTTATTTTGTACGCTCTTTCTTACTGATTTTTATACAGTTTATACACTGTGTTTGCCAATAAAATGTTACATGTGTTTACAAAGTTGTGGGTTGTTTGTGCGTCCTACACACACAGAATGTGATAATGTTCAGAGCTAGCTCACATTTAAAAACAACATTCGCCAGACTATCACAGGGCTAAAAACAGCATTATATAGCTTTACTACTTATATTGCACGCAGAAAATAAATAGCAACATATTGAGTTTCAAAGCTGCAGATAGCTCTAGACAGCAAATCACATTTTTCTGCGATTTTAAACACTAAAACTTATGTTTTGTTTGATATCTGTAAAAGTCTAATTGAGCAGCATATGAAGCCAAAGTGATCAACATGACTCGAGATGTAGCTTCTCACTTCTTCTCACTTCCCTCGCTGTTTGACACTGAATTACAACGCTCTCAAACTACTATTCTTTTCTCGACAATCTACACAAAAAAAGGCTAGTTAAATCCAATTTCGCACTCTTTTTAAGTCAGCAGAACATTTGGTTTTCATCATTATCATCATTGTCAGAGGTCAAGAGTGGTGTTTAAAACTCACTCGAGGAATTGTTCTGTTTCACAACATCAATTTATCCACAGAAAGCCTTGAAATGGGCTCTGCAGCAGAGGATAAATCACACCAATATCTGTAAAGCACGCATGGAAATAGCATAGGTACTTAATTTTACTCGACAGTTCTTTTTGTGAAATGTCTCGAAGTGTCTCCATGAACGTATTCTGATTTTGAGCTATAAATACATGTATTATTTAGAAGGTTCTAAATGTTAATAGTTAATACAGCAGGCTATAAAAATAAAACTGGTGCTTGAATATGGTCTCCTCAGTCTTCACAGAAATTTTAATTACATTCATTCGGCCAAACACAAGGTGTAATTATTATCAATAGTAATCATGTGGTGCAGGGTCTATAAACTACTGCACTGGGTGGAGAATATCACCTGAGGGTATGACATCATTTTAAGACCATGTGACTAACCAGTAGACTGATGCAATACAAAAAAACAAAACAGATACAAAAGTTGATTTCTTTAAACTAACCTGTGAAACAGTACCAGTGGTGCAGTGGAGGGTATATGAAGGTACACGGGGTACATCCACCTCTTTGTCTGTCCATTTACAGTAAACCCACCTATCAGCCAAAAAGCCATTAGAATATAAAGGAGAGTAAACACATCTCCTGGCTATCTACCTAGCAGTACGCCCACCTCATCGACTACCACTACACCACTGCCAAACAGCAAAACCTGTGTTAAATGGCTGCGGCTGAGGTGTTTTGTCTGCTCTAACAAGTCCACACATCAACCACTAGAGGTCAGCACGAGATGCAGTTTCAGCTGTCTCCAGAAACATACCCTGAAACTGCAGAGTCAGGAGCTGAACTCACTCCCTGAGCAGGAATTGCTAATAAAAATGTCAAGGAAAGAAAAAAAATAGGGTGGAAAGAAAAATCACGAAGCTTTGTCTTTCGTGCAACTGGACAAGAGGACGTCCTTGAGTTTGTAAGTAACGACAATGCAGCTTCTGCCTTCAGTGATTGTGTTGCACTCTGCATTGTAAACCTGGTGAACAGCAGCCCATTCTGCTTTCAGCTGCATGATTGTGAATCTTAACGTTGCCACTTTCTGGCTCACACAACAGTTTCAACAAAGGGGTGAGGCAGGAGCAACGTCTCTGAAGGAGGCGGGCTCAACATGGGCACACTGGCTATAAGAGGAATCAAACCTGTGACTCTGTCACAATTGGACCGTATGTAACCGCCGGCCAACCTTGCCACTTGAAAAAATGTACTGCAAACATCGGAGGAGCCCGGCATTGAACCTCAGAGGAGTAATTTCCAAGTCTGTGACCTTAACGACTGCATTTATAGGACACGTGAGACAGAGTGAAAAAACCAAACACAAGTTGCATGAAAAAAAAAAAAAAAAAAATGCTGTTCATGAGTGAACTGGGAAAAGAAAAAAATAAGAGAGCACCTTGAGTAAAAAGCAAAAAATAAATAACAGGAGCTGGAACAGATCAAAACTGAAACAATGGATTAAAGCAGAAAACTAACTGCGGCTTCCCAATTCACTTTTTCAGCTGCGTGTGTGGCCGGAGAACAGATGCGCATTTCCATAGAGGAGTGAACAAAAGGGAAGAGAAAAAAAAACCCTCTCTGTGTGTTCCCGACAGCCGGTTAAAGCAACAGGACCCAAACTCTTAGGAGGAAACCTCTAAATCTAACAGTTGTTTTCTGGCCAATTTAAGTTTTGATGTTTTGGGGATGCTACAGAACATGCATTATTAATGATGACAACTACATGTGGGAGTGCAGATGTTACATTATGTTAGAACAATGGTGATTTCTAAAAATCTAAAAACAATAATTGTCCAAACACTTGTTTTCTTTGTCTGAAACTTTCAACGAGTGGCCACACTTACTCCTGGCTTCTGAGTGTGTGTGTGTGTGTTATTCTCTACAGGTAAGCTGTTCAAATAATACATAAGTATACTAATACACTCTGTATAACCAACAGAAGGAATGTAGCATAACAAGACAAAATAGAGCCATCAAAAATAATTACCGTGATAAAACAGAGATTCGATGTGATTTTACATTGATCCACTTCAGTTAGTGCAGCTCATTGAACAAGAATCCACCAGCTGCTTCTTTTGATTTAGAGAAGTGCTGACAGATATTTCGCCTGTAGCAAATCTGGAAGCAAACAAATCCCTGTTATTACCAATTCAAAGTAGGCTGTTTTCTTTAATGACATATAAACTAAGAGATCTGCATTTGTTTCTCGACAAGCGTTAGAGAAAAACCTGAATTGGAGCTGCATCGTTTGTGTTGCAGCTGAACTCAGTTTGGTCAGAACCAGTATAAACATGTACCAGCAGTGTGTGAACAATCATTTTCATATTGATCACTCATCGTTGGTTTAATGTTCTTATTTAGCACAGACTGACTGCTTGACAGGGAGCGGCTCTGTGGAAGCAGTTCTGTAATGTCTATTGAAGCAGTCAGCCGTGTCTCAGGTCAGGAATTGTGATTTTCTAGCAGGATGGTAGTTTGTGATCAGCTGTGGCATAAGAATTTATTTTTAGCTTGTTTCTCGTTTGTGATATGAATAGCTCTGAGAGCTGCTGCCGTTTGTGTAAATTCAAGAGAGGTTTGAAGTCAGACACCACTGACAACATCTGTGCCGCCGCCGACACCAGAACCCACTGAAGACATATATTAAATGTCTGGAGGAATGAATTAAACTTTTAATACTGGTGTATTATTTACAGTAGTCGTTGCTGAAACAGTTAGCTAACAGACAGAGAACCTCAACTATTAATACATGTAGTTATTGAGCATGTACGACTCACTGAATTGTATACCTCTGAGCTAACAGCAGCCACTTGGGGGCTTATTGACATTTGCTGCCATCAAATGGTGTCATGCTTACTGTGTTCACAAGAACCCACATGAACACAACCTCCCGTGGTGTTCAGTGGATTTTTTTCTAAGTGCTTGGAGTTTACAAGTTGTGATGTGTTTGCTGGCATTTTCAGAAATGACAGAGGCCATGGGAGTTTATATAAAACTTCAATTAAACGCCTCGTCCCTTTTACTAGCCCAATGTGGCTACACATTTTGACAAATAAAGGCCTGTCTCAATTAGAGGCCTGGTCTGGTTGCCAAGCAGTTCATTTTGGAAGAAGTTCTTTGGATGTATAAAACCACTCGAGTTTGACTTTTGTCAGTATGAAGATGCTACATATTGTTAGCTCAGTTAGATTCTCCATAATTCAATTGTTCAGTTCATTTTACTAAAACCATGAGCACCAAAGGATACTGCACTCAGATTTACCACCATGGTACACAAGAGAGACGGAAAAAAACAACGTCTAAAGCGGTCATGAAGTCAAATTATGTGTCAATTACCCTGTAAGTTATTCATATTCCTTTAATCCGTAAGGGTCCTCAGATCAAATGAATGGGGTTTTCATTAAAAACAATCCAAGTTATAAGTATTGTTTTAACAGGATAAAGTGGTGTTGTGTCAGTATGCCGGGTGCCAGTATCCTAGGGTGCTGTAAAACGAGTGTCACAACTCTCGCTCTTCCTGATGAGCTGTCTCTCGGAGCAAGATTAAATGAATGATTCATTATTGATATGTCATCTGAAGCCTCATTTTTACATAAGTAATATTCATACTGGTTTAAATAAACAATTTGATTGTATTTCCCGATGTTTACTGAGCAACAGTTTTGTATGAAAGTTCAGTGATTTCAGCAAATAATAGCCCCGGCTTTTAATGGGCAGTTTTAAGATATTGTAATTTTGGTCCTATGGAGTTTTTCTTCATAATTTTAAATGTCTAAGGGAGGAGGTGATATACCCAATGGCTTTATCTTTTTCCTTTGTCATTTTGCCTTTGCATTTCCTGTATAACTTTGCTCACTCACACTGATCAAAGTTCTATTTGAAGGCAGCAGTATAACTTGAGACAGTCTTGCAATGTGATCACTCCTGTCGCGATACAGCAATGTGCAACTTACAACAAATGTTGGCCAGGGGTGTAAAGTGGAGGAGCAATGGCTACTTCCATACTTCCTATCAGCCTACTCCCGGCCCCCCTGCTCAGACCACACCTATCTTTGATCTCGGCCTTCCTTTAGATCTCAGCTACACCTCTCTTAAGTTTAGTGACTGCATCTTGTGCGGTTGCAATGCCATCATGCTGACAAAATCTGTCCCCAAACAGACATACAATTCAAAATGGCTTCTGTGGTAGTTCTTGACTCAGCTGGTGCCACCAGGACCACCTTTTTGCCATGATGACACACACAGACTTACAAGGTGAAAACAATAGACTCGTTCGAGATGAACTGTGCCTCGCCTGGAAAAAGCAGGCGGCTGCAGCAGGGGGAGGTGACAGAAAGCTGTGGCCTACTCAAACAGTTTCCCAACACTTTCCAGCAGCCTTCAGTCTGTACAGGAAGTCCCAGAAATACTCACATCCTGTTAGATCTAATTCTGATTTATTAAAATGTTATCAGACCCACCAATCATATTGTTCTCAGTCTCCAATTGTTTCAATTCTGACCGAGTCACCTAATAAAATGCCACACAGGTGATCTGTGACTTCTGTTCATAGTTCAGCTTTCACTTTACCTGTATTTTAATGTACATCAGCATCATATCAGTTTGCTGCTGTCTATAAATCAACTGAGCAGACCTGCCCCCCTCAAACTACATAAATAAATTAAAAACACAAGTCTCATAATCAAACAAAGAGAAAAGAAACAAAACAAGACAACAGCTTTCATTAAAGATCAGATATAGTCAGGGCCTCTCATCCGTATAGATGTTATTTTAAGAATCCTCACATCGCACTGACCACAAGTCTTTGTGTTGCTAAATACATCAATAGGCTTATAAAACAGTCCAGTGTTAATATACAATAGACTATGTACAGTTTATGATCTGTGATTATCTATCTATTAAACGTCACCATCAGTCACACAGCATGTTTTCTGTTTACAGAATAAACCTTCAGTCAGACAAAATCAAACTCTTTTTAATTCAAATGAAAAGTTTATATAAAACGTCATATAGTTGAGTCAACATCTAAACCAATCAGCTGTTAGATCAGGTGAGAGCGAGGTGTTTGCAATCATGCCCTGGGTTTTTCAGTTGGTAGAGAGCAAAACTGTCCGCCTCTCTCGAACTCTTGATTTTAGGAGAATATCGTTGTCCACTTTTGCATGATGTCAGAGCAAGTCGGGATGAAGTCAGGCACAAATCTAACCGGCATGCATTGTATGGTGATCAGTGGTAATCAGTTGCATGCAGGCCGGACTCCAATCGCCTCTGCTAAGGCTTCAGCCAGCACCTTTTCAGTCCTGTTTTGTCTCCTTATGTTTTTTGATTTTTTTTTTTATGCTAAAAAACATTAACTTAATGTTTATTTATTGTCTTTCTACCAGTGCATTTGAGTTTTATAAGATGGAAAATAACTGAAATAAACTAAACTAAACTAATTACCAAGTAGGTTTATCAACACCTTTCACATTACACACAGTCATAGGATCCATTGTTAATATAAAAATATTGATTAGAGCACCTTTAACTACATGGACTTACAGTAGTCATCCACTACAGTAGTTCATGAGTGGTGTCCATGCAGCATTGTTAGCACAGTCACTCAGTCTTTACTAAACCAGAAACTGACAAGAAAATACAATAAACAGAACCTACTGTAAATATATGTTCATTTTATGAAGTAAAAATGATATGTTTCTTATTATGAACAAACACCTTTGAATATTTTATTGATGGTCATGGATGAAAACTGTCCCAAGATAATAAATACAATTAATCTGTTGGGTAAAATATTTTTATTTAAATCTCAAACAAAGAAAAAATTTAATTAAAGTTTCCTGAAAAATACAGTGCAGTGTCAATTTCCTATGGAAAAACGTATTGCTACAAACCATTGTTAAGAAGCACAACATGAAATGGAAATGGAAAAGTGGAACTATATAGAATTATAATTACACTCTACCTGTCATATAAACTTAATTTATTTGTTTGATTAACTTAACGATCTGAATTACTGATTTGATCCTATTAACTTTCATATGTCTTTTCTTTTACCCACTTTGGTCTGTGTAACTTTTGCTTTGTTTCTCTTTGTGAAATCATATTGTCATGCCATGTTGTCATCTGTGCTTTGTGTATTATTATTTGCCTGTAATTTAAAAAAAAAAAAAGTAAAAATAATATGAAACCATATTTGTGGGGAAAAGCAGGCCATGTGACAGATCTGGCCTCCACCAAAATGATTTACCTTTCCACTGTAATTAGATATACATCAAACCTGTTAATGGGCCCTGCACACCCACACAGGTGTTTTCACTTATTCTGTCTGATTAGACCTCTGCTCAGGTCGACGGTAGGCGGAGCTCAGCTATTATGTGAGCTACCCACAGTCTGTTACTAAAATATAAAAATGATAAATACAGGTATGAAATAAAGTTACATGTGATTGACAGAGACAAGCTGTGATACAAAAAAGTTGCACAACAGCTCATTAACTCTCTGAGTAAAGTGAGGGACGTCAGTGAAGCAGTCAGTACTCTCAGAGAGGTCTAATCAGTCAAAGTGAAAACACCTGTGTGGCTGCACCACAGGTGTGCCGACAATCTGATGTGCATGCAACGATCTAAATATAAAACACATTTAAACGGGGTGAAAAAATGACCTTAATTAAGCATGTAAAAGCAAGTCGTGCCTCATTTTGAAGGTGATGCTGAAAAAAAAAACTGCAGCTTCACTTAAACAGAAGTGATTGTGTTTCACAGACAGAAAATTAAACTGCAATATTTATAACAACAACAGCATTGTTCTTTGCTGCTGGCAAGTAAAGGCAACACCCCTCTGATTACTTTGTCTTTAAAACGTCATCCACTGTTCTTTTTTCACAGTTTTCAGTTGTCTTGATGTCTGTTGGCAGATGTTAGCCATGACTGTAACCTAGCTTCACCAGAGGCTGTGTTCAGTGTTCAGTGAGCACAGGTGTAAATAATAACATGATGGATGAAGTCCATTTAGCAGCTTCAGTTTCAGGTACCTGGTATTGTTCATGCTGGCTCGCTGTCACACTGTCATGGCTCATCGGGACACTTGAATGGAACAGAACCGTTATTAATGTCACCTGTGCTTTTCCTGTTATGACAAGTGAAAACATCCGCTCTGAATAAGGTGTTCCTCTGTAAGTGTGGGTATCATACTGTAGCAGGCCAGGAATACAGTGAAGCTTTGTCTATATTAATAAATTCAAATGTCAGCATCACTACCCCCCCGAACACATTTTAAAAGAGTAGACATTTACAGTTTTTATATTTCCATCAGTCGAGAGCCAGGCTAGCCGTTTCCCCCTGCTTCCAGTCTTCATGAAACTAAACTAAGCTAAGCTAAGGTAATCAACCCCCAGCTCTAGCTTAGGACTTAAAGACAGAAGTGAGACTGGTATGGATCTTCCAACCTGTTCTCATCCCCAGGTCGTCAAATACAGTGATGCAAGAGACACCCTTTAGCATATATGTGATGCACAGCTGAAACACATTGTAACATGTGGATAACAATCACAGTTAGTTATAGGCAACAAAACTATTTGATTGGATTTAGAAGAAGTGCTTACGTAACTTTAGGTTAAAACAACGTTGACTTTTGGTTTCACATGCAACACAAACACTCCTAGAGGAAAATTTTGCTGTCCACAGTAGTCTTTTCTTTGTCTCATCAGGAATGAATGAGCTTCCTGTTTGGAGATTACTAAATTCTGATCTGTTTCTCCTAAACCCCCATTTAAGAGAAATGAGGAGCAAAAGCATAAATCAGCTGGAGTTCTTTTGCTGTGCTCATAGGCTTCTCAGAGGTTTCTCAACTCCGACAACAGAAAAAACACACAGAGTTAACACTTGAATTTGATCACTAAGACAAATTTCCGAAATTGTGCAGTCTCATTTATAAACCACTCAAGTTTTCTTTTGGATCTCACTGTTATCTGAAGAGCTGATTATTTCAGACAATTAAAGATGACTGCAGTGAGAGAGGAATGACAGCATTTTAAGATCTTAGAAAATTAAAATAAATTAGATCAGGCTGAGAAAAGAGGAAGGCTGTTTCTCTGGAGCAGAATTTAAGAAATGTGAGACAATGGTCAAAATCTTACATTGTTATTTTACTGAGCTCAATTATGTTGAAGAAAAAATCGTCTGGACAAAGAAGACATCTTATTTTGAATTTTGCTTTCTTCTGGGGTGGTGTCCTGAGAAAAAGACCCGTCCAACTCCTGCCCTACTCTGACTTTCTCGCTCTTTACCCGGTTGCTCTCAGCAGTAATGCCATCAGGGGCATTGTAAAGGGGGGAAGAAGGACTGATTACCCATGGCCCCAATGGGAGGGAGGGCTTCGAAAAGCCTGAAATGAAAAGTTAAGTTTTGTTTGCAATTTTTAATCTATTTATTTTTATTTTATTTACTAATTAGAAACATAACTAAATCAAAAGTGGCCGAATAATAATAAACTGTATTCATATAGCACCTTTCATACAAGAAATGCGAGAGTGCTTCACATGATATTAGACATAATGGACATAAAACACAAGCAAGGCAATTTAATATAAAAGGACATTTAAAACAGTTTAAAACATGGATTAACTGATTCATGAATTCATAGAGTTGTAAAACTATGAATCATAAAATCAAGTACGATTTTAAAAGAGTTGCAGCAGTGTGAAGCGTAAGCAGAAAGAGTTTCAGACCTGTATCAGGAAAGTCAGAGCTAGTTAAAGGCTGAACAGATATGTTTTTAGCTTTCTTTTAAAAATAATTAGCGAGCTAGCTTCCCTGATAGGTAGTGTGCTCTATAGCTTTGGGGCATAATTGACAAAGGCTGCATCTTTGATCCTCAGTAAATCAGATGAAAGACTAAACTTTGTATAAAAGAAACAGTGGAAGCTTTCTGAGGCCCCTCCCACCCCTGAATGACGCAAAATGGTTTCGTCCACTGTTGTACTAGGATTTGTAAACGAAGCTAAAGCTGAGTGGGTGACTGCTTTTACTACTCGAGCATCAACGTACACTGTCTCACCAAAAAAAGAAAAGAAAGGCAGGAAATTGGCTTGTAAAAAAATATCCAAAATGTGCATAAGAGAGACATAGATCAAGGGAGGAGGGACGGGGATCCACAGAGACTGCTTATGCATAGGGCCCAGAATTTAGCACTGCACCCCTGATAGCTGCAGGCAGGGGTTTACAATATATATCGCACCTCAAGGGGTGTGACACAGTGTCTGTATTTGACAGCATGTGGATGAGACTGTTATGGATCCTCCCATCTATCTCTCAGCGAAAAAGGTATTCCTCAAAATGTCAAAGGGAGCAGTCACCCTTACACTATAGTCTGACCATCACTGCTGAAACTCTAATCAAAACCAAGGTGACTCTTTGCGGTGTTGGTGACCAGCTTGCAGGTTTTAAAAGACGCAAAATGCAAGTAAGACATTTGATACTGTCAATCTTCTGACTGCAGGAGACAGGACATCAAAACATTGGAGTTTTTTTTCCTGACAGGTAAAAATTATGTCCAACTTCCCCGACAGATTTGTTTTGAGATCCGCAGCATGTTAACAACTGTACGATGTGTTTTAAATATACTGCAGCCCTCCTTCAAGTAACATCAGACTGCTAAAACAGAGTCAAGTTTTTCCCTTCTGTTTCTCTTTTGTGCGCTGCATTCTCGTGATAATCATGTACACGTGAGGAATCCTATTTCCTATTTCCACTCTACACCAGCCTGTTTTCGGTTAGTTCATTACTACAGTCGCTGTATGTGTGTGTGTGTGTGCGTGTGTGTGTGTGTGATCATTTTTCAGAATCGAGAGCATCGCTTGACCTCAAAGCACTGTCAGTCAGTGTGGCACGTTCCCCTGGCACACATACTGTAAAGACTCACACTCACACATATATCCACACACTAAATCCCTGCTGCAGTCTCCTCGATACATGCAGCCTGATTCACGTTAACCCATAAAACATGTCTGACATATTAATCAGGTCTGCATGTGGGGGTAGCTCTACTATTGCACTGCTGTTAGGGAGAAGGCTCTCATTGGGCCATCTTACGCATCCTAGTGGCCAATAAGAGAAGGCTGAATCTCTCCTCTCCTAGCAACAAGACTCCTTTTCTCTGAGCGGTGCAATCAGCAAACTGACACCCATAATTTTACAATATGAATAATTTCAACTTAACAGCTTTGCTGCAGAAGCAGGGCAACACACGTTTATCCTTCCCCACATCACTCGCAGATCTCTGTTCTCTGTCCCCCCGTTTTTCTCCCTCTCCCTCCTCCTCTCCATCTTGGCTGCAGCTCTGTCTCCGAGTGCATTCAGACCGCTCCTGTCTTACCATCTTAAAGGAACAGCCCTGCATATTTAACTTTTTTTTCCCCTCCGTTCAGGGGCATTGTGGGTAATGGTCTGTACTTGTTGACCTCACAGTGCTGAATGGCGGGGCCTCTCTCAGGAGGGAGAAGGAATACCTTGGCAGAGAGCTATCATTTCCCCGAGACACTACCAGCCCCTCTGCTCCGAGCTTCTCTCTGCCCAGATGTTACACTCGCAGCTTGGCTTGTTTAGCAGCAGTTTAAAAAGCAGAAAAAAGAAGGGTGGAAATTTGAAGATATAGTATTCTTCTAATGTAGAAATGTCCTCTCAGGCTGAAAATTTAGCTTGTTTAAAGGTTTGTTGCAATCTTAAAAGACTCAGTTGTGGCTCTCGCGCAGCACCTGTTGCCAGGCTACAGGCGGCAGTGCACGTGCACATGGCTGTCCGACCCCTGACCCTGAGTGCATTCCTGTCCTTGCCCCTCTGGGAGTCGGGGAGAGCAGAGCACATGTTACATGTCTGCACAGCAGTCTGAGACAACCAGAAATATGTTGAATTTTTCAGCTATCGTGTTGCTCGTGGTGAGCTCAGGTACGCTGCGGGGTTGGATATCTCAAAAGAAATGCCTGCACGCAAGCCTCTGTCTCATGGCTGTGTGAAATTTGACATGTAGCAATTGTAGCAACAGCCTGACCTTACACTTCTAGACTTCTGAAATTTAGCAGAACAATATCTCATGGTCATTATAGGTCAATTGGGGTGGCATGCAGAAAGCGTCTGGCAGGTTGAGAAGCAGATAATTAACTACCCACATGACCTCCTGTCCTTTTCGGCATCTTCCGTCCAGTCTCTGAATTGTCTAACAGCAGGAACAAAAGCCCCCACAAAGCTCATTTAGCCCAGTTTCAATGAGGGTAGACAAGGAAAGAGCGCTCTCTCTTTGAAGTGTGTTCCCTCCATCCTGCTCCGGCCCCACCTCCTGTCCAGCGGATCAGACCGTTACAGTACGAGCGGCTCTAACACACATCCACCGTTCAACCTTAGGTGACCCTTGCTCTCATCAGACCCGCCCTCCTCTGGAGGAATGCTGCCGATGGGAGTTTTTAATATTCCCCGGCCCTGTGTGCCCTCAAATTTGGCAGTGCGGCGTTAACACAAGCTGACACCACAGATTATCCACAGACATCAGGAATGCCGCTGCCTTTTTGTGCCACGTGGACTTTGGCCAAAAGAGCCTTCGGTTGCAGTGGCCGCAGAGACCTGCGAAAAACAGGGCCATGACAGAAAGATGGACGCTCCTCTGTGTGGCCTTCATAATGTTAGTCAGCCAGCGAGCTGCAGACATGTGGACAGTGACAAACAGCAGACGGTAAGGTCAAAGGACGGGTGTTGTTTTCAAATAATTTGTATCCATAGAGGGCAAATGCAAATAGCTGTTGTGTACTTGATTCACTTGTATTTCATGAGGCCGTGCTGTTTTTTCGGCATATGAATTATTTGACAGTGACATTTAATAAATTGAAAAGTTCCTTAAAGTTTACTTTGTGTCTTTCAATCTTTGAGTCTTCACACAATCTTCATATAATTTTAAGTGCAAAGTAAAAAACGTCAAATGCACAGGCTGAGACGTTGCTGAGGATCAAGGTCGCTGTGACAGTTCTCTAAAATGTGTGCTGAAAGTGTAGGTGTGCAGTTATACCCGCGTCTCATTTCCTTACTTCAAACAGATGTTTTAGTAACTGGATGACCTCTGTAAAACTTGTCATCTTTGAAAGAGGATGTGTGTCTTGGTAGAGACAGATTGATTCTACTTTGCAACTACTGACAAGAAATGCTGCGAAGAGGTCACAGGTGAATGTGAGCGAGCAAAAGGAAGATTAAGGAGGATTGTTCTGGATACCTTCTTCCTGACGATGCACTTAATAGATAATGTATTTGCCTTGCTACAAAGTATTTAAATCTCTACATAACAATTTTTTGATTATTTTGACAGATATTACCATTGCAATATGAGTCCCGATGGTCATTTTTGCATTTCATTTTCACTTAAAGAATTACAAAAGTTATGATGATGTGATTTTTTTCAGGGGTCTGCACCTAAAAAGCATGTTCCCTTAAGTCTGGAGTATGATTTGTAGTGTGAGGCATGTCTGTAGCACCACAGTGCATCATTTATAATAGTATGTTGTGACACATTTTACCTTTATCAAACAATTGCAGCTCTTGCAATTTTAAATATTGGACTTGGCCATGTAGCAATGTTGATTATATTTCAATTAACTTTGAATCCTAATCTCTGTGGGTCAAAAGTACAGACACACTTACAGGATTTACCATTTATTGCGGCAAATACTTAGCTCATACAAGAAGTGTGATCAGATCCTCAGCATACAGAGCTTCCAGCTGAGCAGTCACACTGAGCAGTTGTTTGAAACTAAAGCAGCTTTAGGTCTTCATCAACACAGACACACATAATCACCAATAACTATTTTAAGCCTTTGCTAATCTGATTCAACAGCAGCATTAAGCAAGCATGACAGAGAGACCACTGATGGACACGTTAAAGTGACGACTCACTGTACAGCGCATGCATCATTTTTCAAGCACAGTGCCGACACTTCTGTCTGTTCTTTTGTTCCAGTAACTCACACACTGAAACAAGTGGGTCAGGGGCCTCCTTACAGAAACTTCCTGAGTCTAAAATCTTATCTCAGTTTAGAATAACATTTAGGGATTCTGATGTTACAGGAACATGTTTTCCCTACTGCGTTTAGGAAAAAAAATCCTATTTATCTAAGGATAGGAATTTAGCTATTACAGAACCATCCTAACTTATGCCTACCAAACAAGACTTTGAAATACTTTTAAAAGACTAAAGTCTGACACACTCTCACATCTAAAGACAACGTGAGTTCTTAGTCACAGACTGAAAAGACTGGGGATCTTGCAGGGTCTCTATTTAGAAGATTACAACAAGATTCCTTTTGAGATTATTTCCCATCCTGCTCCTGGTGGAAAATATTACGCCAAACTCCCTTTAAGAAATATGACTTATTAACAATTCCTCACATGTCCGCAAAAACACATAACTCTAGAAACACGAGATAAAAGACATCATATGTCGATAATACTCTTGTCAATTCGGCATCAATATAATCCATGCAGATAAACTGTATTTGTGTACAAACAGTACATTTTGGAATTTGTTGCCTCAAATTGCCACCAGCCTCTGTTGGTAAGCTGCACTTTTTATTTGGGAGGAGACCGTGGGAATGAGAGACGAACCGTTTCAAAAAGGAAGATTTCTCACGAGCATACGTGCTGGTTGGTGAATCGGACACACGCCAAATTAAACACAGACACTTGTTCACTCCACAACTCCACCAGTTCCTCCTCCTTTTCCAAAGAGAGAACCGAGACTCGATCATGTTCTTGTGCTTCCCTGGAGTCCCCTCCATGTTTACTGTCTACCTGGTTTGCTGCTATGGGATATTCACATCATTCAACTTCCAAAAATGACAGCAGCACTGATGTTTGGTCTGTATGGCAATGATGGAGAAGATAGGAACAACATGAACACTTAAATATAATGACTGAAAGGCCACTTAAACCATATGATGACGCTTTTAATCTCCCAGATCGTGTGTGGTAGAAAACTAGCTGGCCACTGACAAATAAGACCCATTTATATTACGGCCTGTCCATCTTAAGTAGCCTATTGGTATGTTAAAATCATAGATACAGGCATGACATGACGAGTGCCGACTGAAGAATTGAATTTACAGTTTTAGTTAGGATTTCTTAAAGGTACTATTACGGATTGTCGGTCACTGTTTTTAAACATGCTCGCCAGTGAAAGTGTAAGTAAAAGCCAAACCTAGATTTATTTATTTGACGTTTCGCCTTGCTAGATTTGAATTTTTTTGACACTGTGGCCCTTTTTAAGCAGAGATCCTGCTGTCTGCCCAAGGAGTCAGATCAGCAGAGTCAGTGATCTCTTTTAAGTCCCTTCTTAAAACATACTTTTATCAGAGAGCCTTTTTTATCAGTTCTTTCAAAAGTTGTTGTTTTCATGTCTTGTCTGTTTAATTATTGACATGTAAAGCACTTTATAAATACAGATGAATAAATAAAGATTATTATTATTATTATTATTATTATTATTATTATTATTATTATTATTATTATCATCATTATAAGAGATACTACAAAGTCCCTTCTTTATGCCTTCTTTGCATTTTTACACACAACCAAATGACGGCGGCATCAGTCCGCTCCAGTGTGTGATTATACACTGCATCATGGCTTTGCAGAATCAAATGAGGTGTGACAGGCAGGACATGTAACACAGCAGCGTTGGCCTCGGGTGTGACATATAACATACACGTCAGCAGTGCTTTCTAAACAGCAACAATGGCGTTAACGTCACAATCATTGTCCTCTACTCGAGGGTAAGAAGCTCCAGGATGTCATTATTTTCCCAATTTGCAGACATTTACGGCCACTGTTCTTACTTTCTGAGTTAGCAGCTAACTACTAACAGCTACTTTTATAAACTCCCACAGTGGGTCACAAGCATAATACATCATCAAAAAATCACACCCGTGCTGCCCATGATGCCGTCCCGCAGACTGTCGTGCTTATACAGACACCGTTTTGGTCCTGTTACTACTTCCCATGGTGGATTAAAGGCGAGACGATTGTCCCCCCATTCCACAATCGTACCTTATTTACATAACAGCATGCATAACAGCATGATTTTCCTGCTTTAAACAGGCAGTATAAGAGGAGGTTGTGTCTCTTGGATTCCTGCTGCTTAGGATCTTATAAAGCCCCGACCTCAGCTGAGTGCAGTGGGGTTACACAGCCGTAAACATGAGAGTGAGAGGGATTTCTTCTGTATGAGTCTATACATTGTTTTTTAGGAAAATCCTGCATAGTCTACCTTTAAGTTGAGCTGAGATAGGAAGATAAGATTTTTCCTGTCTTTGAAAGTTAAGATAGGAAAGCAGTTCAGATATTTTTCTGTAATGAGGTGCCAAGTGAATAAAAAGATGCAGCAAGGTCCGGACATTTGCACTGTGAGACATCCATCAACAGCATTCTTCTATTTCATTTCTTTTCATTTTCATCCTACACCTGACTGAAGTCCCTGATTATCAGGGGCATGTGAATGAAAAGATAAACAAAGAGGTGACAGATTATCAAAAGGACGAAGCAGGTTCTTATTCTGAGAGATATTTCAGCCTTGGTTGAGTCTGAATATGATATCAGGCCTCTGCTCAGCGAGGCGACAGTAAAAGTTGTTTAATAGAGAGAGTAGATCTATACACTGCATTCTACAACCACTGCCAGCTTCACAAACATCTCGACCCACAGACAACTGTTGTGGCAACCCGCAGTGTTGTTGTGACAGGTTTACAGCAAACATATATTTTCAAACACAAATCAATTATGTGGCAAACGTGTGGTTGCTATCTGGCAACGCTGCTGCAAACCTCAAAAACATCTTGCACGTTCTGGTTTCTGGAGATTTCTACGTTTGCTCGCATTCTGTTGCTTAACTTTTTTGTAATTACAGTGCAGTAAGGCCACTCAGACCTTCAATGAGATTTTTCAAAGTGATTTAAAAACTGATTGAGTACCTGAGAGACCTGTTATTCACTTCAAATATTTTCAGATTTCTCAGATTGCTGAGGTGAAATATGAAAAAAATATATTAAAGTTTGAAATCCAGAGTGAAGCTCACCGATCACTGCTGTTGGCCAACATCCAGTGCTGACGAGCAGGGGAGGAGAGTTTCACAATAGTGATCAGGGCTGTCAGCATATCACCGTTTTCAGTTCTTAACATTAAAATTAATAGTCAAATAAACACTAATGTGCTCACAGACTCAACACTTCACTACAAGGATGAGAATACTTAGAAATAATGATCTTGTTGATGCTCTGTTAAAGCTGGGGTAGGGAATTTGATTTTAGCTCATTGTGCAAAAATCCCAAAACAAGCTTTGAGTATACTGTAATTAAAAACTAAAAGAAAAACAGACTTCTGCACCTCCTCTCGTTTTCAGGCACTGCAGACACTCACAGGTTATTTCAAAGACAGGGCGTTCCTATTAGCTGTTCGATAAATGCAGATGCGTGTGCGTCCCTTCCGTTAGAGGCTTCAATGGTGGAGAATCCTGTAGAAAAAGATGCTATTCCAGCATTGGCAACAAGTGTATACACTGCACAGCAACTAAGAAAAAGGAACTCAAGTCTGACAATAAAGGCAATAAAACACTTGCCAAAATTGGTGAGGCCTTTCAGAGATGACAAAAAATGTTGTTAATAGTTTAGTCTTCTGCTAACTGGAGCTAAGGCTCACAGCTGTGGCTTCAAGTTCATGTTTATGTAGCTAGCATTAGACCCTCAAAATCACACCCTGTCCGGCCGCTACAGACCATCATGTCGGTAGGAGAGTGAGCAGCTCTAGAGATGTGGCTGCAGCAACCCAAATGAAGCCAGTGCAAACCCCAGCGCCAGGGGACCAGAGAGCTCCAATCCCTGCCAGATCAGCAAACATTTTGTTGCTGCCCAACAAGCTGCATTTGAGCCACATTCAAGCTGCTACAGACAGCGACCAAAGCTCCGTCTCCTGACCTTCTCCCAGCTCTGTTCCAAGGGAAGCAGTCCACATCGGCGGGGAGCGAAGCAGAGAAACCGTGGGGTGGCTAGCAGCTAATTGTTGTCTCATTTGTGGTCTGATAAACAGAGAGGTAGAGAGCGGGGCAAGGACTAGCTGAGCAAATGAGCTGCATGCAACTTTACAATGAAAGAATTAGGTATGTCAAAATAACACTTTAATTTTGTTTAATTAATCATAGAAAAAAATGACACGTTAAAATTTTAAGCGCTGATTAACTGCGTTCTGTGGTGCCCTTTGAAGGCCACAGTGGCTTTGTCACATGATGGAGGCAGATGAGACTACACTGCTCAGCCCCGTGAATGGAACATTTACATTTTAAAGATGCCCAGATAGAACTGTAGATAGGAGCACCATTTTCTGCAATTTCTGCAGTAAGGAATTTCCATATCACAGAGCACTTCAAGCCTGAAATATCACCTCAACACAAAGCATTCAGCAGCAAACCTGGAGGCCTGAGCTAGCGTAGCGTCTGATACTAGCACTTGCAGCCAGCATCGTCACCCAGTCGTCAGACACAAACTGAGTAAGTCTACCTGTGACCGACTGACTTACTCAAAGTATGGGAAACACTGGGTTACTATATGAAGCACGTGCATATATCTGTGGTAATCTGGTGGGACGAGGTCAGGACAGAGAGGGGAGAGCTGCTGGAGGAGGAAGAGGAGAGTGTATTTTAAAATTATACCACTTTTTTTTCAGATGTCTGCCAACCCCAGCTTTAAAAGGACTACATATGTGAACATGTTAGATATCAGAAACTCATTATTATTATCTTTAGACGACAGGACTTTAAAGTTTAACAGACTGATAACATTTACGTCTTGCTTTTAATTTGGTGTTTCGGGAGACAGGTTCCTGCAAGAACATCAGGAAACAGTCTTGTCAAAGAAGGAAATTAACTACATCTGACTAAAAGCTACCACCTGCCATCTATGAAAGTGACATTTAATCACTTTGTGGAAGATGAATTGGTGGATACAAAAAGGGACATTTCACCTTGGAGCGACAAAATACTGAAGGACACTCTGGAGCACCTGAATGAATAACTTTGCTGAGTTTGTTTGCTTTTGAATAGGAAATGATTCTCGTTTAATACAACAACCTACAGAACTGTTAGACCGCCACAGAACACACAAATTACCAAATTCAAATAAAACATTAATGAAGGACTTGACACATAGTAAAGAATAGATGAAAGCTGCCATTGTAAAGACAACAAGGCAGGTGAAAGTGACCTGACCCTGCAGTTACCTGAAATGTAAACAAGATGAAAGGATCATATATAGAAAGAAAAAGTAAAGAGTCTCGCTTCTCTAACCTTCGCTGGCAGAGGTGACAGCATTATGTGAGCAACAGGTCTCTGCAGCTGAACACAATGAGACTTGTGATCACTCCAGCGGGAGGAATCAATGTGACACTTTCTCTGTAAAACTATACAATCAAAACAAAGGTGATTAAAATGTGCTTGTTGTAATAACATAATAGCCTTTCATAATCTCAGGCTAAACTCGTGTGTGGTGGTGACTCAGGAAAGTAAATAAGAGATTATAAAATTCCAAAAATAAAACACTCTCTTCATTATATTTCAATGTAAATGCACAATAATGCATATTTTTTGTTTATTCATTTTATTTTAATTTATTCTATTTGAGAATTAAGGGTGATTGGGACAGTTTTTGGATTTCCTCCTCCTGTAAACTTCCTTGCCTTAAATAAAAAAACAGCCCAACAAATGATACATTTCTGTAATACTGAAGATGTTATCTATCAATCTGAGGAGCAAAAACATATATATTATATTGCAAAAAAAAATATATGTATGGTATAAAGCAAAAGTACGAAATTATCATCTCATAAAGAAATGGTTTAACACCATCCCTGAGGAGGAAAAACATTTTTTGTCGTGTAATTCAGGTAAAGTTGAGAATGAGGCTCACTTCTTGTTTTACTGTTCTGTATATGAAGACATAAGGAATGTACTTTTCAGTCAGATGACCTCTATCTATGTTGATTTCTTTTGGTAATAATTGAAGTTTCAGTAGGGGAACCTTTTTTGTGGCGGAGTTTCTTTGCCAGGCCTGGGATAGAAGGCAGAGTACTGACTGAGCAGTAAAATAACATGTACTTTGGATTGATGTTGTTGTAATGGTGTCTTGTAAATCCATGAGACTTGGGCATATGTAAGTATGCATGACAAAAAATTTTAAATTAAAAAAAAAATCAATCAATCAATGTAATTTCACATGCAGGTATATTTCTGTTCAACTTTAATGCTGAAGTCTGTCCACATTTCATATAATATAAAGCCGTCTTTCCTCACTGTCACAATCCTCCCTTAATTCTCTCTCACCAAATTTCATTTAACACATTTGGTAAAAAATAAAAAAACATGAACTCTGCAATTCACTGAATATATTTGATCGAGTGAAACAAAAATATTTGAGTTTAAAAAAAATTAAACACTTAATTGAGGTAAAAAAAAAAAAAAAAAAAAGCTAATCATGATTAGTTTGCTTGGGTTAAGAGGTCAAGGCTACATGTTGGGTTTGGCTTGGATAGTGTATTAGTATGAACTTAGCTGCTACTTGTACAAAATTTGCCCAGAAACCAGCTAGTCCATAAATATTTTTTAGGTTGATTAGGGTTCTGCACACACAAAAAGGTTGAGAGGCACTAATCTAGAGCGCATAGAGCATACACACTGATTCTCTATTGCAAGGTTGACCATTTTCTTTATTGGCAAAGCCTTTTAGCCTTTTAGCACCGTCCTAATCACCTAAAACCATGCTGTTAAGCTGTTTTGATTTTGTCCCATTAACCCAAACACGCTTGGGTTAATGGGACAAAATAATAACAGCTTAATTCCAAAAATAGACACATGATATGAACACAGTGGTAGAGTGGTACGTTATTTGGTGGTGTTTGCAGTATATTAGCTATGACAATTTTATGACCTTATGATTAAAACTAGCTAAAGCTCATTCATTTTCCTCGCCTCATGCACTATAGGGTTAACTTCCTGTTTGAATCTTGCCCCACCCACCTATATGATGTCACACCTACAGTATGAGGGTATGCAGTTTTGATTATGTGGTTTCACAGCTATGGCTCAGCAAAAAAGTTGTTTGGTTTTTTTCTGTCAAAAGGTGAGAAAATAAACCCTGTGTAGTTATACTGAGGCTAATCCAGTCGCAGCAGCCCTGCACAGGTCAGAGGTACGCAGGGGCGCTTCTAGGATTTGAGGACATTTGGGGTTTAGTGCGCACTTCTGTCAGGGGGTCTTGGTAATCCTCCCCTGGCACTTTTTTGACAAGCAGCTTTATTTGAATGCTTTTTAATGCAACTTTTCTACATTCAAAGTACAAAAAAACCCAATTGTGGATGAATTTATTTTCATTGTGAATTTAAAAATGGTCGGCAGGCACCTTGTCACGGGCCAGATTTGACCATTAGTTGAGTATCGTTGCACAAAAGTATCAGAGTGTTGTGTGGAAATTTCTGTTGTTACAGATCTGTTTTGTTCCTAAATGTGTTTCTTAATTGCTTGTATTTAATATATTTACAGTGTTTCCTGGACAATGTGAGATTTTATGTGATTTGCTTGTGTTTACCGTCAATCAAATCTGATCAAACCACACTCATATAAAGCAAATTAAATCAAACTTTCAATAAATGATACCTACCTACCTTCCTTTATTTTTTCTTTCTTTGATTCATTTCATTAAGAATATCTAACGTTATGCAGAAGTAGTGAAAGTTTTAGGGGTTGTAACTCTCTCTGTGACTGTGAAAGTAGCTGTCAGGGCTGCAACAATTTATTTACGTCAACTGCGGTTTTAAATATTAACTTATTTTCAGCTTGTTTTAATATTTTCAACTGACATGTTTTCCACTGTTCTAATGCATAACAAATGAATATATGGTTGTCAGTGAGTTGAAGGTATCTACACAGTGAACTGCAACTCACCACCAAACAGTAACTCTTTATTACCATATGTGCAATTTGTTACTGCCCCAGGTGCATTTTAGGACTCCAGCTAAAATTTGTTTTCACTATTGATTGCTCTGTTTATCCTGTTTTTCAACATACTGATTAATTGTTCAGTCTATTAAATGTCAGAAATTAATGAAAAATGCCCATCACAAGCACAAGGTCACGTTTTTAAATTCTTGGTTTTGTTCAAACAATATTAAAAATCCAAATGTATTCAGGTTAAAATGCTATAGAAAAGTTTGTTGCTGATTAATGACAACATGTTGTTTTAATTTTCAACTCTGATTGCAAACAGTGGATAATTTGAGGGCTGCTTTACCTTTCACACAAGTTCAGTGCTTTATGAAACACTGCATGGACTCTATGAGTGTTATGTTCATGTAGTCGAATCTGTATTAGCAGATATTTCCCATATGTGCTGTTCAAGCTCTTAGCTGCAATTTGATGATTTATGATGTGTATGGCCGGTCAAAAGTCTCTTCTTTATACATCATATCTACAGCTGTAGGTCTATGTAATCCATCACACACAACATCATATACATAACTGTAAACAGGTGCTGCTACTGTCCAATGGAGGTTCATAACACATTACCAAGCTGCTCCTTGACACCACAAACATGACACAAACACATCAGAGATCACCACCAACCCCCCGACACACGAGTGTGAAAATGACAGCCTCGATCAATACTTTGTTTAGCTCGAGAGCAGCTGTTGGCGGCGAACTGAGATCACAAGAGCTCAGTTTCAACAGCCACGCCAGCAGCTGCACTGAGATGCTCAATGCAGGGAGGAGACCTGAGTTGGGCGGATGCCTCGTGCAGCGAAAAAGGCTCCATCTGCTCCCCAAAGTCTTGGATCGCTCTTCGGCATCTGACCAGTTTTTAAAAGTCACCTGGGTTCTTGTGATCTAAGTGTGCGCGGATCGTCCGCAGATCACTTCAGAGCAGAGTATAAAAAGTGTTTGGACTGTCAGTGGTGCCGGTGATATGTGAGAAAACACTGCTGCATAGTGGAGGACTAGAATTCCTCTCGAACACTTCTGTTTTCTGTTATATTCATGGCAGCTTCGTCTCTTTCAGCTGGCATGATTCTGATATTACAGTAATGCATCACATCAGATGAGGTAGAAACAGCCCTGGAAGAAAGAAGAAATGCTGATTAAGAAAAGATGTGAGAGGAGGAGAAGATGGAGGCAAAGTGCAGAGCTGCCTGTGAGGGTGGGGAAAAAGAGTTTGCCTCAGAGTCCTCTGTCATTTATGCTCGGAGAAAAAAAAAAGGAAAAAAATCACACACACAGGGCCCCTGTCTCATTTCTATGGCAACCTGAAGGCTATTATCGTACCTTGCCATTCATCATGAAAGGACTTCAGTTGACGGGGAGTGAGACAGGGTGGGGAGAGGGGAGGACAGTGCGGCGCATTTTCCCTGCTCACAGCTGGGAAACAGGGGGAAATGAATGAATGAGTGAAAGAAAATTGCAGTGCAGAGAGAGTTCATTGACACTTACAGTATAACAGTCGATTAATGCTGTCATAAGCGACTGCATGTTAAACCTGCAGTGGGTGTTACAGTAAGAGCAATGGCAGTATTTTGTAAGCTTGTGCTCTTAGGTCATGTGTGACAGTTAACACCCTCGAAAAAGGAGGTTATGTTTGCGATTCGGTTTGTTTGTGTGTTTGTCAGCAGGATTACGGATTTGGAAAAACTACTGGCCCAATTTTCATGAAACCTGATTGAAGAGTAGCACAGGCCAAAGAAGAAGCCATTAAATTCAGGAGTGGAACCAAATCATAGGGCGAATAAATGAATTATTTTTCACTTTTGTTGACATCGCAGGGCTGGGCATTTGGCTTTAGCAGAGGTCTGTGCTCCCTAACTGCCCTTCTAGTTGGGAAATAAATGAAGTCTGTGCAACACAGTCGAAAGCTCTAGAACCAGAGAGTGAGTGGATCCTGATTTGAGACTGTTTAGTTAAATGTCTGACATTTCATCTGTGCTCAACTCAAGAGCATTATCTGGAAAATTAACTTGTGTTTATGTAAATAACTGAACTCGCCCTGCAGCTACAGCTGTACGGTACAGTATAATAAATGTGCATATTTAATTCAGAATGCAAACAAGCTTCATTTGTGAAACAATACTCTAAAGCATGAAATCACTGTTTCATAGTTAAGAGAGTCAAAAGTTTTTTCCTGTTAACACTTTGTTTAATCAGTACAGTGTCTAAAAAAATGAGAATATTAATGAAAAACATGGACACATCTCCAAAGCGGTTTTGTTATAAAATCTCGAGCATCGTCTGGCTGTTATTGATTGATTATGGGGTGAGAGTTAAAGGACAGAAACCTGAATGTCCCTCCAGTACGCAGCCTCAACTGTTGGTGAATCTGTTCAATAGATAATAGAAACACAGCACACCTGTGTGAAATTATTTATCACATAATCCACTTAAAATGGAAAAATCAATGTTTGCATACGAACAGAGGGAGAAAAAGGGAAATCTCAATTTTTCCTTTCCTGTCTGCATGAAATTATTAAATCACAAGAGAAAAAAACAAGCAGATTATCTCCTATCTTTTGGCAGATTGTTTTTCTTCTTAGCCTGATTTGGCTCAACCATAAATGTTGCTCAATATTGTATATGTGTGCGATTATATTTCTATCATCAATTAATTCATTGTGGAGGAACAAACTGCCCGTGCGGTGCTGTGTCCACAAAAGCACATGACATAACTAGAAGGGCAACTGGAGACTTCTGCCAAGGCCAAATGCCTTATCTCACAATGTTAGTGCCCCAAAATTTAATTCTTCAGTGGCCCATGCTATAACGTTCCACAAAGGTTCAAGAAAATTGGTCCTGTAGTTTTTCTGTCTTCCTGCTGACAAAGAAACTGAACCCCCTTGATGGAGGTGAACATGGCTAATAAAGTGTTTGGAGATCGATGGACGTTTGCTGAAATGCTGTGTCATCAGCCCCTGTGTGTAAGGATACTGAAAAACTCCCATTGACCAACACATGGTGAATAGTGCTAATTAAAAAAAGTGAAATATGCACACACAACAATCAGGTCGCCTAATGATTCAGTAAGTTGTGAGTGCAGTTAAATACACTTTAGTGCGTGCAGCAGTGCTGCTCATGCAAACTGTGTGAGAAGAGTGAGCAGGGTTAGTGTGACAGTGCATTAGCAGCCAGAGTCCATTCTCTGCGTCCCCAGAGAGACCAGAGCGGGCGTATTAACATTCTCCTCAGAAGGGCCACAGGATCTGCCTTCAATGCCGTCTGAATCCAAACAAAAGACGATGTGTGTGTGTGTGTGTGGGACAGAGGCAGGCCGGGGGTGTGTGTAACTGTGTGTAAAATGAGCAGAAACGATGTCCTGCAAAATCTAAAACTCCTTACGAATACAGCAGTTGATTGATCTTTGGTGAAAACTTAGTCATCAAAACATTTTCAGGAAAATCAGCCTTCATTTTCTGTTGTTACTCAGCTCGTGTGTCTGGCTTTGAAGAGTTCAAAGTACCATCAGCTGGTGAATCATTTCATTCCATGAAGACACATGTAATGAATAATAACACGAATACGAGTGAAAACTTAAAAAATCAAAATCTGACTTGTGACGTTCTCACCAACAGCTGTAATATGATTGTTTTAGTTTTCGACCAGTCGACACCTTTGTTAAACACTCGGACTCTGTCAAGGTTTACAAAGTATTGCTTTATGAGAAACAGGATTAGTTGCTATGCAAACTGTAACCAAGGAATTCATGAGCAACTCCTCTTACTCACTCATATACTGTTTCTATTTTTATTTGTGCACCTCTGTTTATGTGAGGTTCTTTGAAGACTGTGTTTCAAACTGAGCACATGTATTGGTTACATACAAGCTGTAATATGTGAGAGAGCCTTCTAAAATTTGATTATACAGTAGATACCAGTGCTGGTGCCTGGCCGCATCACTGTCATACCCAGTAGCAACTGTAGACAATTGACTTCCTATGCATAACTCAAACATCTGGCCTTCATCACTGTGTGCCTGAAATCTTTCTACATTCCATGTGCAAACTGCACCATGTCATGCAATCTATGTCTCCTCCGATGCCGTGAAGGTGGTTCACTGCACTCTTATTCTCTTATTCGTGACTACAGTATAACAGCAATGCAGCTCACCAACAGTTACACTACAAATCGATTTGATAATCAATGGCTTGCTGTACTGCTGGGACACATCAGGGACCGGTCAGGCAGCCATTCAGAGCAGGATTATGGTTTATTCCTCCATGTTTTACTTTCTCTGCTTCACGACAAAATCTCTGTTTTGATTGATTAACTTTATTATCTCCAAGGACACACTGATTGCAGTGTGGGCAGAAAAAAGAAACATACATGTTGGAAACAAATAAAAAACAATCACATGAGTCACACTTACATCAGAAATCAACAATACAAAAAGCACCAACTTGTTGTTCTGTCAGTTGGATGTGAAATCAAATGTTTACAGGCATGTAATTGTGCAGCGGGCTGCAGCACGAGTCAGTTTTCCTCTTAAGAAACACGACCTTCCACAGCAAGAAATGATAACTATAATGAACGATAACTAATATACACGTATATTTAAGTATTTATATATGCTACTCTTTGTATTGTACTTTGTAATTTCACTCTTATCCTTCGGTTGCTGTACAGAGGTTGAAATTCTGATGTAAAACTGACTATAAACTATGAAATATAGCAGGAAGAATTTTAAATACAAAATGGGATCAAATATATTTTTCTACAATTTTAGAATTACGATAACATACTTTAAAAATTTGACCCTGTACAATAACTACTGTCATTGTCTATCTTTATTTATCATTATATATCGATTGTCACTCCGATGAATCACTGGATGACACACCTATTCACGTAATTTGTCATTCAAAAGAAATAAATGTCATTAATGCCTGATCTATGTAATGAGTAAGATACATGAAATGGTATGAACACAAAAACTATTAAAAAAAAAGATAATTACTACAGTAACTATGAGCATATCATTTTGAAAATCATAATGGATGGTGAAGTCCACGCCACAACTTTAATGACGACAGTGGCGATGAATATCACTGGGATCACTGCAAGAGCGATTTAATGAACAGAAACACTGACAGCCAACCAAAATCCATCTGAATTTACTGGGTGTCACAGCTGGATCAGCAGCATGTGCTTGACGCCACTGCTACAGAATGTTTTTCGTCCATCAGAGTGGATGCTCACAGTGTTATCATTATACACTAGTTATCATTCTTGGTAGAATGGCCCTCAAGAGTTTACAAGCTAGCAGCTCTCTGAGGCTGCACTGACAGTAGGCACGGCCAGAACTGGCCCGCCAAAGGGTCCAATCCGGCCCACTGGATGACTCTGCACACATAATATTGATGCACTTGTGAAGGCTGAGAGGTGCCTGAAGTTAAACGATGAGTGGCCTACTTCATGTAAAATGCTGCTTCAGAGGCTTTTCTACTCCTGACCAAAATACAGTTCTCTGAAAAAAAAGTGAGTACTTATTGTGCTCATATTTAATGATATTGAACACTGTGTAAAATATTGTCAATCAGCAGCTTCAGTTTAAATAAATCTGTATCAGAATTGTATCTTAATACAAAAAATTGAGGGACTTTTGATTTCTAAATGGTTTGTGACTTAACCTGCTTCCTGAATAGCTTTCACTAGCTCAGCGTATTGATGCCAGCATTTCTGTTCAGGAGTGGTAAGTAGGAGACCGACTGAATGTGGAATAACTGAGACACATTGTTGAAATCGCACTTATTTTTCTTAAGACATCTCAGGCTGATCACCATCTGCTTTGTAAATGAACATCTTCAGAATGTACTTGTACTACTTTTCACTAAAACAAAGGGAAACATTTGAAGGAGTTGTTATTAATAGGTTAATATTCACTGGTTTTAAAGATGAAGTGTGAAGATTTGGGGGGATTTGGTGGCATGTAGCAGTGAATTGCAGATTGCAACCAGCTAAAATTTCCCTCAGCTAGAATTCCATTAGTGTTCATTGTGCAGGAAGTTTTTACCATGAGCCGAATTATCCGCAGAGGTCTCTTATTCTCCAAAACATACGGAACCGGTGATTAAAACTGCTAAAAACACTGAAAGAGCAAGCTGACCTTACAAATCAGTGTTTCTCTGACACTGTTTGGCATGTTGGAGACGGGTCGTTAGCATAACGCTTGCTGAAGTGTGGTCAGCTTTTTTCTCTGATAACTTCAGATTCAGACGTACAGGAAGTTTTCACCAGGAGCACAATCATCTGCAGGGGTCTCTTTCTTTCCGAAGCAAATGGACCCAATAATTTAAACTGGGAAAAACGCTGCACAAAGCAAGTTTACGTTACAGATCACTGTATCGCCAAAGCTGTTTGGTATGTTGGTGTGGGCAGCTCATCCACAACTAGCTAATGTGTGCTCATCTTTTTTCTCCGTTAACTTAGGATTCAAAAGTTCAGGAGGTTCTTATCGGGGGGGCCGAATTATCCGGACCAGAGGTCTCATTTAGAAACATTGCATATGCACAAAACAAGGCCTGAAAGAGGCATACACCACTTTGTGATCTATAAAAATAGACACAAAACAGCGAAACACTGACAGTGCTCATTGCAGACGGGCTTCTGACTAAAGTGGCCGACATGAAAATGTGAATGGCCCTATCTGGATCCAGTGTTTGGTTTGTTCACTCTGGGCTACTGTAGAAACATGACAGTGAACATGGCGATCTCTGTAAACGAGGACCTGCTCCCTGTGTAGATATAAACGGTTCGTTCTAAGGCAACGATTTTTATTTTCAGGTGATCATACACAGAAGAAAAACATACTTACATTATATTCCATTTCTGCTGATACATCCCACTAAATGTTACACAATGGGCTTCAAATGGTCTAGCTGCTTGAGATCAAATTGGGCTGTATATGACCTATGGACTCAATGAATTTGAAACCCCTGGGCTAAATGCTAACATCAATATGCTAATATGTTCACAGTAACAATGTTAAAATGGTGATGTTTAGCAGAATCAGTGTTCACCATCTTAGCTTACCATGTTAGCGTGCTAATATTTGGTGATTATCACTAAATACAAAGTACATCTTAAAATTACAAATGTCAACTTCATGGTGGCCTTAGAGAAAAAATCAGGGATCACCTAAGTCATAGGGACCATATATGTGTGGACAACATGTTTTGCCAGTTCATCTAATAGATGAGGAGATATTTCACTTGGTATGTGAAAAATATGACCTACTGGTGAGAAGTTAGAGGAACACCAAAGTCATTACAATTCATCTTCTGGGCATCACGGAGATCTGTGAAAAGTTCATTAATATTGTGGCCAAAGTGGCAGACCAACAGACCGATATCATCATCCCTTAAAAAAAAAAAAAGGTGATGTGAAAATAATGGCACTTACAAATGGATCTTATGAACTGTGTTTTCCAAATCTGTTGCCTCTCCCTCCGTCCATTATGAAAAATCCTAGACAGGGAGTTAACAGAAACAGAAACACAATTTTTTTTTGGTCAACTTTTACTAAGAATTTAAATTTCAGTATTTGTTGTGTTGCTTTATTTGACTGATTTATTCTAACAAAAGTACTCTGATTATTGTTGTTAACCATTTGTCAAAGCTGTCTTACCATTATTTGCATGATTGTTATGTGTACTGGCTCAATAGTTTGTCTTCAACTGAAAACACCAGCATTTTGACGTATTGCGGTAAGCGAGTTGTGTCATTTCCGGTGTTTCTGTGACAGTGTCTCTGTACTGCTCTGGTGAATTCTGCTAGCCTGCTTTCTCACCTCAGTTGCTTTAACGCTGCTTTAACGTCTACTTCAAGTCATAACCCACACTGGTTCTGTTTAAGCACTTATAGCTCTCCTTCTTTCTACGACTTTCTCGCTAATCTCTTAGCTGTTGTTTGCACGCTCTTAGCCTTGTTAGCTACTTTAGCTTAGCCATGGCTTCTCCTTCTCCTGCTCTTTCTTGCCCGGTGTGCCAAATGTTCAGTTATGCCTCTGCCTCCTTTAGCGACAGTGGTAATTGTAATAAGTGTAGCTTATTTGCTGCGTTGGAGGCGAGGCTTAGTGAATTAGAAGCGCGGCTCCGCACCATGGAAAACCATTCAAAAGCTGCGGTAGTTAGCCAGCCCCCTGTAGCCGGTGCGGAGCCACATAGCATAGCCTTAGCCTCTGCTAACTGTCCTCCGGTAACTCCCGTTCAGCCGGGAGGTTGGGTTACGGTTCGCCAGAAGCACAGCTCCAAGCAGAAGCCCACGGTTCACCACCAGCCTGTTCACGTTTCCAACCGCTTTTCCCCACTCAGCGACACACCCGCTGAGGATAAAACTCTGGTTATTGGCAGCTCTATTCTGAGGAACGTGAAGTTAGCAACACCAGCGGCCATAGTCAAATGTATCCCTGGGGCCAGAGCGGGCGACATTGAATCAAATTTAAAACTGCTGGCTAAAGCTAAACGTAGATTCAGTAAGATTGTTATTCACGTCGGCGGCAATGACACCCGGTTACGCCAATCGGAGGTCACTAAAATTAATATTGCCTCGGTGTGTGAATATGCAAAAACGATGTCGGACTCCGTAGTTTTCTCTGGACCCCTCCCAAATCTGACCAGTGATGACATGTTTAGCCGCATGTCATCATTTAACCGCTGGCTGTCCAGGTGGTGTCCAGCAAACGATGTGGGTTTTGTTAATAATTGGCAAACTTTCTGGGGAAAACCTGGTCTTATTAGGAGAGACGGCATTCACCCCACTTTGGATGGAGCTGCTCTCATTTCTAGGAACCTGGCAAATTTTATTAGTAATTTAAATCCCTGACAACCCAGAGTTGAGACCAGGACAGAGAGTTGCAGTTCTAAACGCCTCTCTGAGCTTCTAGTTCAGTTACCCAGCCATAGTTTTCATAGTTTTATACAAACGGTGTCTGTCCCCCGACCACCTAAATTATTTAAATCTAAAATTAAACAAAGAGGAGTTGTGCATAACAACCTCATAAAAATTAAAACCTCTTCTGTGACAGAAAGACAAAACAGGAGAATTAAATGCGGACTGTTAAATATCAGGTCTCTATCGTCTAAAGCAGTGTTAGTAAACGAATTAATATCAGATAATCATATTGATTTACTCAGTCTCACTGAAACCTGGCTGTGTCAAGATGAATATGTTAGTCTAAATGAGTCCACTCCTCCCAGTCATAATAATACCCACATTCCTCGAGGCAGCGGCCGAGGAGGGGGAGTTGCAGCCATTTTTAACTCTAGTCTGTTAATCAGCCCTAAACCTAAACTAGATTATAATTCATTTGAAAGCCTCGTTCTTAGTGTTTTACATCCGACCTGGAAAACCTCGCAGCCACTTTTATTTGTTATAGTGTACCGTGCTCCTGGCCCGTATTCTGAATTTGTATCTGAATTCTCAGAGTTTTTATCCAGTTTAGTTCTTAAATCAGATAAAGTTATTATTGTAGGCGATTTTAACATTCATGTCGACGTTGATAATGACTCCCTGGCTACCGCGTTTATCTCATTAATAGACTCCATTGGCTTCAGTCAGGGTGTACATGAACCCACTCACTGTTTTAACCATACCCTCGATCTAGTTCTGACGTATGGAATTGAAATTGATAACCTAAAAGTCTTTCCACAGAATCCCTTGCTATCAGATCATTATCTGATTACTTTTGATTTCTTTTTACTCGATTACACGCCACTTAGCAACAGTTACTATACTAGATGTTTATCAGATAGTGCTGTCACAAAATTTAAGGAAAAGATTACTTCGTCGTTAAATTCAATACCAATACCTTCAGTAACAGAGGTTTCCCGTGCCGACTTTAACCTCTCCCAAATTGATCATTTTGTTGATAGCGCCGTAGGCTTGCTGCGAACAACGCTCGACTCTGTAGCTCCTCTTAAAAAGAAGTTAACAAAGCAAAGAAAGTTTGCTCCTTGGTATAACTCTCAAACCCGTAGGTTAAAACAAATATCGCGAAAATTTGAAAGGAATTGGCGATTAACCAAACTGGAAGAATCTCGTTTAATCTGGACAGACAGTCTCAAAACTTATAAGAGGGGCCTCCGCAATGCCAGAGCAAACTATTACTCAGCATTAATAGAAGAAAACAAGAACAACCCCAGGTTTCTTTTCAGCACTGTAGCCAGGCTGACTGAGAGTCAAAGCTCTATTGAGCCTTGTATTCCTTTAGCCCTTAGCAGTAATGATTTTATGAGCTTTTTTAATGACAAAATTCTAACTATTAGAGGCAAAATTCATGACCTCCTGCCCTCGGATGGTAGGCCTACCTATCTAACCTCAAACACAGCTGTAGAATCTAATATATATTTAGATTGCTTCTCCCCAATTTCTCTTCAAGAATTGACCGCAGTGATTTCTTCATCTAAATCATCAACGTGTCTCTTAGACCCCATCCCAACTAGGCTACTTAAGGAGGTCTTTCCTTTAGTTAACACTCATATATTAGATATGATCAATATATCCCTATTAACAGGCTATGTACCACAGTCTTTTAAGGTAGCTGTAATTAAACCTCTCCTAAAAAAGCCCACCCTGGATCCAGAGGTGTTAGCCAACTATAGACCAATATCTAATCTTCCCTTTATGTCAAAGATCCTTGAGAAAGTAGTCGCAGACCAGCTGTGTGATTTTCTCCAGGATAATAATTTATTTGAGGAATTTCAGTCAGGATTTAGAGTGCATCATAGCACTGAGACAGCTCTAGTTAAAATTACAAATGACCTTCTGATTGCTTCAGACAAAGGACTCGTCTCTGTTCTTGTTTTATTAGATCTTAGTGCGGCGTTTGACACAATTGACCATCAAATTCTACTGCAGAGACTGGATCACTTAATTGGCCTAAAAGGTTCAGCACTAAGCTGGTTTAAATCTTATTTATCTGATCGTTTTCAATTTGTTGACGTTCGTAATGAATCATCCTTACGTACCAAAGTTTGTTTTGGAGTTCCGCAAGGTTCTGTGCTCGGACCAATCCTATTTACTCTATATATGCTTCCTTTAGGTAACATCATTAGAAATCACTCTATAAATTTCCATTGTTATGCGGATGATACACAGTTGTATTTATCGATGAAGCCAGAAGAAAGTAATCAATTAACTAAACTCCATAACTGCCTTAAAGACATAAAAAATTGGATGAGCACCAATTTCCTGATGTTAAATTCAGACAAAACTGAAGTTATTGTTCTTGGCCCCAAACAACTCAGAGACTCTTTATCTGATGACATAGTTTCTCCAGATGGCATTGCTCTGGCCTCTAGCACTACCGTAAGAAACCTCGGAGTAATATTTGATCAAGATTTGTCTTTTAATTCTCATTTAAAGCAAACCTCACGGACTGCATTTTTTCATCTGCGTAATATTGCGAAAATTAGGCCTATCCTGACCCGAAAAGATGCAGAAAAATTGGTCCACGCTTTTGTTACCTCAAGGCTGGATTACTGTAACTCTCTATTATCAGGTAGCTCTAGTAAGTCCTTAAAAACTCTCCAGCTAATTCAGAATGCAGCAGCACGTGTACTAACAGGAACTAAGAAACGAGATCATATTTCTCCTGTTTTAGCTTCTCTGCACTGGCTCCCTGTAAAATCCAGAATTGAATTTAAAATCCTACTGTTAACTTATAAAGCTCTAAATGGTCAAGCTCCGTCATATCTTAGAGAGCTCATAGTGCCATATTATCCCACCAGAACACTGCGCTCTGAGAACGCAGGGTTACTCGTGGTCCCTAAAGTCTCCAAAAGCAGATCAGGAGCCAGAGCCTTCAGCTATCAGGCTCCTCTCCTGTGGAATCATCTTCCTGTTACGGTCCGGGAGGCAGACACCGTCTCCACATTTAAGACTAGACTTAAGACTTTCCTCTTTGATAAAGCTTATAGTTAGGGCTGGCTCAGGCTTGCCCTGTACCAGCCCCTAGTTAGGCTGACTTAGGCCTAGTCTGCCGGAGGACCCCCTATAATACACCGGGCTCCCTCTCTCTCCCTCTCTCTCTCTCTCTCTCTCTCTCTCTCTCTCTCTCTCTCTCTCTCTCTCTCACTCTCATCCTATTACTGCATCTTGCTAACTCGGCCATTCTGGATGTCACTAACTCGGCTTCTTCTCCGGAGCCTTTGTGCTCCACTGTCTCTCAGAATAACTCATACCGCAGCGGTGCCTGGACAGTGTGACGTGTGTGGTTGTGCTGCTGCCGTGGTCCTGCCAGATGCCTCCTGCTGCTGCTGCCATCATTAGTCATTAGTCATACTTCTACTGTTATTATACACATATGACTATTGTCACACAAGTATACTGTCTGATATTAATACATACTTTCAACATATTGTACCACAGTAGCCAGAACTATAACTATAATATTATTACTTTCATTAATGTTGTTGTAAGCTACTGTCATTACCTGCATCTCTCTCTTTCTCTCTCTCTCTCTCTCTCTCTCTCTGTCTCATTGTGTCATATGGATTACTGTTAATTTATTATGCTGATCTGTTCTGTACGACATCTATTGCACGTCTGTCCGTCCTGGAAGAGGGATCCCTCCTCAGTTGCTCTTCCTGAGGTTTCTACCGTTTTTTTTTTTCCCCGTTAAAGGGTTTTTTTTTGGGGAGTTTTTCCTTATCCGCTGTGAGGGTCTTAAGGACAGAGGGATGTCGTATGCTGTAAAGCCCTGTGAGGCAAATTGTGATTTGTGATATTGGGCTTTATAAATAAAATTGAATTGAATTGAATTGAATTTTACGTTGTCAGTAAAACATATCACCTGTTAATTATGACAAATAGTTGCTCACAGAATAAGGCTTTAAACTGAACTTTTTCATAGTCTGTTAAACATTTGGTTTCCTGGTATCTTGTGAGTTTGAAATAATTTAAAGGACTAGTGTGCAGGATTTAGGGGGACACATTGGCAGACATGGAATATAATATAATAAGTATGTTTTCTTTTGTGTATAATCACCTGAAAATAAGAATTGTTGTGTTTTTGTTACCTTAGAATTACCTGCTTATATCTACATAGGGAGCTGGTCCTTGTCCACTGATTATCCGCTATGTTGTACCGCCATGTTTCTACAGTAGCCAATGATGGACAAACCAAATACTGGCTCTTTTCACATTGATCACCGTACTAAGCAGCCCCTTCCCACTGGGCCAAACAATGTCAGAAACACACATAATTTAACGTGTATCTGTTTTATTCATTGTTTTTACTGGTTTAAATCACCTGGTCTATTTGTTTTGGAGAGGAAGAGGCCTCTGCGGAGAATTTAGCTCCCTGTAAAACCTCCTGACCATCTGGATACTAAATTATCAGAGATAAAAGGTGAGCTCACATTAGCTGTCGTGGGTTTGCAGCCCATCTGTGACGAACTGAACCGGGTCGGGAAAAAACGACTTTATAACGTGAGACTGCTTTATTCAGCGTTTTTACCGGTTTTGATCACCTGGTCCGCTTGTTTTGGAGAAAAGGAGACCTCTGCAGACAGTTCAGCTCCCAGTAAAAAGCTCTTGAATAATAAACACTGTAGGAATCCTAACCGGGAGTTCACACTTGGCACATAGGAGAAGTTTCAGCTGGTTGCAATCGGCAGACCCCACCGTTAGATGCCACCAAATCTAACATTTAGCTCCTTTAAGGACTGACTTCTTCTACAAGGAGTTTTTTTAGTCTTAGAACATTAACAAATGTTTTAGGCATGTATTTGATACTGATATCAGTAACTAAAATGTTGGCAATTTTTTCTTCTTTCTCTTGAACTACATCACGTTCAGACAAAATCTATCTATGATTTGCATACTTGTAACAGCTATGATTGAACAGCTGTTTAGTAAGAACAGCTGTGGTTGACTCTCAGCTGGTGGGACAAAGGGTTATATCCACTGACCTGAACAGAGGAACATCAGATTAAAGCTGACAATATTTTAACCCTGAAGCAAGGCAGCCTTTGGCCTTGCATATACAGTATTACTGCAAAGCTACAGTGTACGTACAGTACATCCAGAGACACAAATAAAAGAAACAAAACTAACAACATCAGATGTATGAATAGATCCTCGAGGGGCAGTTTGTTTTCTTCTTACTCTTTATGATTTCATTAGTACAGTTTCTTCTTGGCAGAGTGTCTGAGAAGATCGAAGACCTTCTGAACTCAGTGCTGTATCACTCTGGCCTCCACCTACTCACATTTGTTTTTCACCAAAGTGCAGTTCAATAGAGCAATACCATTTTCATACTGTAAGCTGAAGTTTGTACCCTTTGCTTTAACGTTTGTATTTCGTCCATATCTGATTCTGTTGGGAAAAGTACGATGCACCGAGTAATGCCTTTGTAGTACTACAACGAGACTTAAAAGTGACAAGTAGAGCTGGAATGTAGACATTTGTGAATAATTTATGGTGCTGGAAAATGATTTATCTGTGCAATCTAATTATGTTCAGGCATGTTCTGTGTAAACAGTGTTTGGAGGGAATGTGAGCATGTGTGAAGCAGTCACTTTATGATCTGCTCTGTGCACATATGGTCAAGCAGCACAGTTTGTGCCAAACAGAATTAGAATGAGAACTTTCTTAGCACTGCTCGATTTCTCACTTCTTCGCTCCCTCCCTCTCTGAGACACGCACACACACACAAAGCCAAAACATTAAAACCACTGACAGATGAAGTGAATAACATTGATCACCCCCCCCCCCCCCTCCCCCCGCCACGCCCATAGCAACAGCACTCCCCAGTGGCAGTGCCCCCCGCCAAAGCAGGACAATGCGCCATGCAACACCACAAAAACTGCTCAGTAATGGCACGAGGAGTGTGACAAAGAGCTAAAGGCGTCAACCAGCCTCTAAATTCCCCAGATCCCACTCTGGTTGAGCGTCTATGGGATGTGCTGGTACCCCACCTCACAACCCACAGGACTCAAAGGATCTGCTGCCAACGCCCTGGTGCCAGACACCAGAAGACACCGACTAAAGACCCTGTGTCCGTGTCTCGATAGGTCAGAGCCAAGTCTGACCCAAAGATGCCCACCGTGGATGGGGAGTGTCTCTGGAGTACCAGAGAATGCTTGATCAGATTGGGATCTGGGGAATTTGGAAGCCAGGTTGGCGCCTTTAGCTCTTTGTCATGTTCCTCGGGCCATTCCTGAATAGTTTTTGTGGTGGGGCATGGTGCTGTCCTGCCAAGGGGACACTGCCACTGGGGACTGCCATTGCCATGAGGGGGGTTTACTTGGTCTTTAACAGTTTCTGGGTTGGTGGAGCACATCAAGTGGCATCCACATGAGTGCCAAGACCCAAGGTTTGTGTTGCATTATGACAAGATGATCAATTTTCACTTTGCCCGCCAGTAGGTTTAATGTTTTTGTTGATCAGTGTCAGTAAAATAAAACAATAATATCTTGCAAAAACGAGATCTCATTTTTTTTTTTTTATCATTATATCATTTGTAAATTAGTCAAATAACCACAAGTTTACGGCCACACCTATTTGGCTAACTTGTGGTTGGTTAGTGTTATGTGTAATTGTGTTGGTTATTACAAGTTATTCTTATTAAAATTAGAGTCATTCTGCCCTATAAAGGCTAACCGCAGTAACTACGGTAACATTGAAACTGAGAAAAATGGCTTCAAAGTTTTTTGACTCCCCAGCTCAATTTGTTAAAAGTGGCAATGCACTTATTAAATAGGTATTCATAGAGTATTTTTCTTGCCTAAAAACCACGATCAATGGTTTCACCTACAAGGAAAAATGTTTCTATATAGATGTATAAATGTTTTAAAATAAGTAACAGAAATGTTTGAGAAACCCTTAAGTATTATTTTGTTGTAATATTCACTTCATCACGTTTGACCTCAATTAAGCTTTCTTGACATAATCATCATCTTCATCACTGATCTTGCTTTAGTTATTGTCAAGTTATCGATTATTTTGTCCTCATTCTCACGGTCATTGTAATTTTCCTTTGCCCGATAGAATCCTAAATCCCATGGCAGAGCGCAGTAACTGCATTTACGACAGTTTTCCCTTGGTTGTGCTTGGATTTTGTAGTGAATGCAATTTTTTAATTCTATTTTCTCTCGAACGGATCAAGATTAAACTAGGAAATTTTGTCACAAGATAGAACAGATATCAAAAGGTTTAACCTCAGTCATAACTCAATTTTGACCAAAATTGTAGTTGCTGCAGTTGGCCTTTGTAGGGCAGTATTTTGGGGACAGTGATGGTAAGGATTTGATCATAGTTTTGCATAAACACACAATCTGTATTTAAATATTTCTTACCAATGGCACACTTTCCTTGTGACATGGTGATTAATTACAGCGTCTGCTGCCTCCAGTCTGTGACAACCATTCACGTATTATGCACACCTAAAAGTTCCAGGTGTGTCTGCCTCTGTGCAGTGATAAAATACGTCCATTAGCTGGGAAACGCTGTGATAAAAGGTAGGACTGGCATGGAACAAAACAACAGTGGCAGGAGAGAGACGCTGGCAAACACTTGAGGCTGGGTTCGATGATTTGGTTTGAGTGCAGCAGAGGCAGGCGGACCGGCAGCACAAGCAGTAACAAGATGGCGGCGGTCTGCAGCAGAGAGTGCAGTAAGCTCTGTCCAGGGAGAAATGGGAGACAGAAAAGCCGTAAGCGTAACATGCTCAGGGCACCTGGGTGCCAAGTATCACAGTGATTTGGAAGCAGTCCCGTTCATGGGCTGAGGCGGGCAGAGCGGTGCCAACACCCACAGGAGCACCTTAGGTGAAAGGGGCGCGAGAACAATGGAATGGCTGCCTCCCAGACAGAGCTGCCGTACTGCAGTGATAAGGGAACAGGAAAGGAGGGGGGGTTGGGGGGCACAGGAGGTAGACACACCTGCTGCTGCCGCTGGAGCAACAGCAGCTACTGTAACAAGCAGCAGACAGAAAAAGACTGAGCTGGATTCAAACGCGAGTCCAGCCTCTCATCCAGTAATCAGAGGGCATCTCAGGACTCAGGGAGAGCGTGAGTGAGATCACAGCACAGGGGAAGAGCTGGAAATGACAGATGCATGAGGACATAAAGCTGACAAAACCATACTCACTGACATATGCTGTACACTCACATAACAGATGTGTTTATTCATCCATTTAGACATGAATAATAAAAAAAAGCCTGCATGCTAAAATGTTGAGGTTTGCTCCCAGTGTATGCAGCAGAAAATCACTGATGGCTGATTTTTGATTTATAGTGCAGCCTCTTCATTTGGTGCATTCTAATGCATTTTAACTCCGGGACATGTTGTCTGCTGTGTTTTCTGATCAAATTTGAACATATTTTAAAAAGCTATCATGAAACATCTCTAAACCTGTTTTGAATTAGATCACAATAACGGATACAGGCTCGGCTCGGGAGATTTGATATCTCAACTACTGCTGATTGTCTGAGCACATCGTGGATTGTTTTTTGGGCGGGGGGGGGCAATTTTGTTATTTTATTTCGCTAATTTAATGGTCCGCCTCAGAAGAACGAATGAGAGCCGCAGTGTGTAGAGCAATGGCAGCGAGAGAGAGACAGCGTGTGGAGCCAGCATATTTCACATTTTACTTGGGTAGTTAAGGGTTTATTTTCAACCGAACCAAAACTGATGCTTGTTGAAACATTGAAAACACTAACCAAGATGTTTTTCTTGTGAGTTTTATTTTGTGTGTCGAGTTTGAATGAAGTGTGACTTACGATGAGTTAATGAGGCAATTAAGCTAGTCTTAGTTTGGTGAAAGAGAAAAACTTGACTTTAGAAGGTAAATTTAATACAGGCCTGCTTAAAGTGACCTCATCCTCACATCACCTTATTACTTTGTGAGTCCATAACTGACCAACAGAGACAAAGAACTGTAATTGTATCTATATTATATAAATTGGACTGTGTAATGTTTATTCCCCTTATCACTGAAAATTAAAACATCTGCTTGCTCACTGTCAGTCATAGGCCTCTCCTGCTAACACTTGCTTTGTTTTCTTGTCAATCTATTTTCTGCGACTGCAGGTCCAGCTGTGTGCGCTATACCTGCTTGTACAATGCCATACTCTAAAAAGGGCATTCATGCCAACAAGTTGTCAGTGAGAGACACTGAAGGATCTGCAGTCCTCAAAATGGTCGGCCATTTTATAAGTTGGAAAAAAATCGAGCAGAGGCCGAGGGGCAAGGCTGTGGTGGGAGGTCTTAATAATGTGGCGCATGCACGAGTACACACACAAACACATGCACAGACACACACATATACACAGAGTGATGAAAGCACAGTGTGAATGCTTGAAGTGCACACATGGAAGTTAGCTGCTCTCATTCTCCTCGCAGTCATTACTTTTTTGTCAGAGCAGAGGATGGCATTTCAAAAGCAAACAGAAATCGTATCTACAAATATTCCGTATGTTTCTTGTTCTCTTTCTCCTCCTCACTGTCTGTCTGGGTTTACTCTTTCTCTGTATGTTTTTGCTGAACAAGGCAAACACTGACACCATGACCTACTGATGCAGACCTGCTGCTCCAAGTGGGGAACCCCACTGAACTGAGACGACATCACATTGCTACGTTTACATTTTTCCACCAAATACCTGAGTGTAAAAAGAAATGTGTGTGTGTGGAGACACAAGAGAAGTGTTGAAATGATGCACTTCTGCTGACAAAAAATGTTTTTTTTTCACTGATTCTCTTTAAGATGCAAATCTTAAGAGATTAAAAGATGGCATTACAATAGCACAGACATATACAGCAAACCCCTACAGCTAAACATCTCAGTATGAATATGATTACATGGAGCTCAAGACCTTAACAGTAAAGTATTTCTGACCATGGCAATGAAAGATCAGACGTCCTACAGACATCAGTCAGATTCTACAAAACAGAGTAGTTTAGTTTTCTGTTTTGTTAAGCTCTGTTGCATCTCTGTTTAGATATGATTTAATATCATATGCGTGTTTATTCTTGTGAAAATTTGGCTAACGTGCATTACATGCTGCTGGAGTCATTCTGAGGCAACCTTTCTTACAGCTGCATTCTCACATAGTAAACTGAAACCAGGCTGGGGAGCAAGACTCCCAATAAGATATGAAGTGCGTGACAATGCGAATGAGTTGCAGATTTACAGAAGTCACTGCTCATTAGAAGTGTTTGACCACATAGTAAAAATGCCTTTTTAATGAATCTCTAAATTCCTGAAGCACGGAGGGATTGTACCAAAAATGGCAGCCGTTTCTTCAACCGTTCGTCTGACGCGGCTAAAAATGCCTTCAAATCAAAGCTGAAAATAGAATCACAGCTCAAAGCTACCTGTCCTTCAACCACATGATTACTGCATCACATCACATCCAAACTAATGAAAGAATGAGGACAAAACATCAAACAGCATCGCTGTTCAAATGCTGCTGAAGCTCCCTGAAAGACCAAGAGCGACTTCAGAGTGGCTGAGGAAGAAGAAGAGGAAGGAGACATGTAAAGGGTTACATACTGTAGGTGTGGATAAAGGGAGGGGAGAGCTGGAAATGAAGCTGTTACTGTGATCACAGATCACCGACCAATTATAGAAACAGGCATTTGCCTCCAGACACATTTCAACACACGCTGAACGCTGGGTTTAGGAGAACTGTGAGCACTGAGACGACAGCCCTTAGCATGAACATTCATCATCAGCAGCTGAAGACCTGAAGTGGCCCCACATACAGTACTGCATCAAAAACCTGGACTGGATACTGACTCACTCAGTCTGCCCTCCAATAACATCCATTAAAACACAATACACATTAAAATAGCTTTTTACTGTACTTATTGCACAGTGCTACAATCCGGCTTTCAACCATATTTTAATGACTTGGCACCCATGGGGGTGGCACCCTGCTGCACACATGTACAAGTACCCTACAATTCTCACTCAACCATGCATTGAGTTTCCCTATTCAGTGTTGTCTATTCACATGTAACAAAGATGCACACACAGATAGGTGCACCAGGTATAGAAAAAAGAAAGCTGATAATTTTCATGAGGTCAAACACAAGTGTACCGAGCTTTCAGTGTCACGCTCTCACCAGTACTTTGTGCTGCTCTCAAGATAAGGCATGAAGAGCCTGCAGGAAAACACAAGAGTCGGGAAGAATTTGTGTCTTTCATCTGTTTTAAAGTATATAATAAAGTAAAGGGCTGAATACCACTTTATTCAAAGGGTGATTTGCACTTTGCAGCCCGAGTGACATATGTGCTCTATATGTACATTTTTCTGCTGAATATAAATGAATACATGTTTGCTTGTACAGTATATTGTCGGAGTATGACTGTGTGTCTATACAGTGCACACAGTGCAGTGTGTCTACCACTGCCTTTAACAGACTGAGTGCTGTTCGTCTGTGTTGGCATGTGTAACATTAGTCACTGTGGGTGTAACCTTAGTCATAAATTCCTCATTCATTCATTGTACCTGCCCCAAAACACGAGGATTCTGGAAATGTGACAGTGTTTCGCTGTATCACCCCACCTTGTCTGGACATCCCACCATCCCAGTCACATGTCCTTCATGCCCACATTCCTCTATCCATCTGCCCCTCTCCCCCACCCACTGCCCCACACGCCATGTCTGCCTCTGGGTCTAAACCCCTCCATATCCTGAAAGAAACCCAATGTTCTTCCTTTTCGTTCCCCTCTATCTCTATTTTTGCTGTGTGGGTGGATCGTATGAACATTCCCTGTCACCGTGCCTAGCTAAAAAAGCGAAGCCGTCCCTTCTTCGCTGCGCTTTGTGTCTATCCGCCATGTTAGTCTTTTCCTTTTTTTTTTAGGTTACAGAGATGTGTGAGTGCCCCTCGCAGCTCCCAAGAACCCAACCCGTGCACATCACAGCAAAACGTCACAAGTTAGGGTCTCAGGGAATGAGAGAGGTACAGATTGCTTTTTGTCTGGCCTTTCCTATGCGACATAGAGTAGATCATCTGCTACACGAGCGCTCTGGCTGAGACTGGAGCAGACAATGGCAGCTTCCTCTCTTGCTGGCTTAGTGCTGTGCAGCACCCTAAGTCTCAGTTTTGACACTAAGTCCAGTCTGGTCTCGATAAGTCGTGGTCTGCACATGTATTAGTTCATCCATAGCGCTTTTATACTGCAAGAGACAATAACTATAATGGTACTCTGGACATGAGTCAAATACCGATACGTGTCGTAAATCACAAGCACATCACATCACATGTAAAGACACTAATAAAAACACTAACCACGTATCATGTTATTGCAAGTGAACACACATGTTCTGAGCACACTTCAGTCACCACTGAATGGCCATACACACCCAGACAGACAGCATTTTATTATCACATGATGTTCATAAGAATGGTTTTGCCTCAGCATATTTTGGCCTCCCTGCTGCTGCCACAGCCTGGCTCGGCCAAATCACCGTATCACAATCGATGGTGCAACATCTTTGATTTTTCATTTAAAATGCCTAAATGCTGCAACGTGCACACGCGCAGCAGCACCAGCCAGACGACAGGGACAGCAGCAGAGACCAAAAATGGACTGCCAGATAAAAATCCACCTCCATCGCTAAAAAAGCCAAATTTTCTTGCAACTTACATTCTCCCTAAGAGATTGCCCATCTCCAGACACGGCAGGCTTTTCAGTCCTCTGAGACCGCACCTGTCAATCATACGGCTCCGACTATGTGGAGGGAAAGCTCATTCGTCAGGTAGACAGAATGAGATCTGACTGCCCGCGAGATGAAGAGGAGGAGGAATGGGAGGTTGGGAGGGTGATGAGATGAGATGCGAGGAAGGAGAGAAGGAAAGAAGAAAACTCACCCAGCTGACCGTGGTGGCGGAGGCTGCCGCAGTCCTCTCTGTATGTCTGCGCCGGTCAGCCCAGCAGAGGAACAGAGGAGGGGAGGATGCGGCCAGACAAAACGCAAAGAGAGAGATCTGTGAGGAAAAAAAAGAAAGCTGGAGAGAGAAGTAGAGGAAGAGATTTTAGTGCTGCTAGCTCAGGCTTTGTTGAATGGATCATTCGAGCTAGAACGTGAGGCTGCTGTAGCAGATTGCTGCTGTCTAGCCGTCTGCTGCTCAGACATGCAAGACTGTACCATGTGCAGCCAGAGAGAGAGAGGGAGAGAGACAGAAAGAGAGATACAGAGAGAGAGAGATGAAACAGAGGGCAGGAGTGAGGTTAAAGGGTTAAAGCTGGTGAACAAGAAATATAGCAAAGATGGGTTTAAATAGAAAACCAAAACGCATGAGTGACACCACAGTAAATTTAGAAACTATGGAGAAAAGAAGCTCCTATATAAAGACATAAAGCAGCAGCAGAACACATTGAGAATAAAAGCAAAATATATTCTTTAAATGTCTTTACAAAAAAAGAACGCAAGAAGACGTATTGTAATAGGCACCAGGGGAAAAACGGCCTGAACAAGGAAAAAAAGAGCACATCAATGGGCCTGCACCGCTACACGCTTACTTGTACAGGAGAGGAGGAACGAATGACAAATGAGAAACAGAAAAAGAAAGACAGGAAGGAAACAGCAGAACAAAAGCAGTATTAATGTAGGGCAAGTTAAGGTAAGATAACACATAACTTGAATAAGAAAGAAAGCTAACACAAATGCACCGCACTCAGACACACATGCATGCCACATACAATCCAATAACGTAGACATGTACCCACAATCTCAGCATTCTCTAAAGTTTTCCATGTAAATCACAGCTTTACATCAGACCTTAAAAAAACAAAAAACAAACGGAAGCTCATTATCATCTGAATTTTGCAGATATGTTCAAACGCTATGAAAATAGGCTCAGATACAGAGCGCCAAAACAGCCACAGTACGGTGAATAATAGGAAAAAATGTGTAACGCCTGTTGCTGTAGTGCCTCTGCCTGCTGCTACTCACCCCTCTTTCTCCATGTGACACTACTACCCATCTTTTTCTTCCCCTGTCTGTCTGTCTGTCTGTCTCCTGGCTCCATCTGTCTCACATTTTCTTTCTGCTCTTCCTTGGCGCTTTAGTCTCGCTATATCACACCTCTCTGTCTGTGTCTGTGCCTCTGTATTTTCTTTCCCTCCTCTGCCTTGCATGCTTCATGGATTGCAGGCTCAAGTCCCGAGGGCAGAGAAACTGTAGAGCCTCTGCTTGCCCCTCTGTCTGTTACATACAGCATCGAAACAGCAGTAGCCGAGCGGGGAAAGAGAAATAAATATCATCCATTCATTTCCTCCCACAGCTGAAATCACTTAGACTCTAAAGGCCTGCTATATGCAGAGAAGGAAAGATAAGGAAAGGTAGAGAGGGAGGGAGAAAGCAGGAAAGAGAACAAGAGCATACAGTAGCAGAGGAGAAAATGAAAGAAGGCAAAGATAGGCAATCACATTTTTATCTTACAATGTCTCTTTTCAAGCTCCTATTAAAGAAAAGAAAAAAAAATCCTCCTCCAGTCGGCAAGTCCGGTATTCTGTTCCTGTCTCTCTCTCCCTCTGTGTCTGTGAGAGTGACTGGGTATTACAGCATGCGTTTCATGGAGAAAAAGGAGGGTGGGAACAAGATCGAAAGGGGGGAGTTAGGGAGCGAAAACGCAGTTCATTGAGCGGTAAAGGAAATGTAACTGGAAGCCTGGTGGTGTGGTAGTCTTATACTTTATCAGTATTAGCTGCTGTAAAGCAGCAGAAAAGGCTTGTGAAAAAGGACGAGAGACAAGATGGTAGGAAAGCGAGACAAATGGGGAGAAGAGGGAATTACCAGAACAGGGTTCTTCTGACGGGCAACACACAATGGGCTGAGATCAATGACAGCAGAAAAATGGCCTGTGTGGTCCCACACTATCACCCTCTTTCCCTCTACTGGTTTCTTTGAGTGTATTCTCTTTAATTTCAAGGTCAATTAGAAAATCACAAACACAAGGTCTCATTTCATTTACAAATTTCTTTCTTTCTTTCTCACTTAAGTTTCATCAGAAATACTCTCATTCTGACTTGATTTTATTGTTTTAAGGCAAACGCCTCTCTCTGGGTCAGATACATCACATGCTGAGTCCTCTCAACACATCACATGCACGTCATTGCAGTGAAGGGTCCGATCATTTAATCTCAGTTTTACAAAGTGCCTTTCTTTATACTTTCACTTCCTCTCAAGCGACGCTGATGCTTCGAGTTGGCCACACGCAGAACTAACATTAGAACAGCTAAACAGGACTATTTATAGAAATTTTCAATGAAGACAAAAACCTACACTTTGATTCCACAAGGAAGGCGGGGTGTGTGTGCTGGGGGGGTCACTAGGGAGAGCTCCTGTGTGCCTCCTGCTGTATACTGTAACACACTACCCCATGGCCACAACAGCTCACACAGACACAGGGATGCAAATGAAAAACACTTTTCTCGTACCAGGAAAAAAAAAAAACAAGTAAGCAGGGTAATTGTGTACTGAGAAAAAAACAAACACAGTAGAGTCACGCTGTATCTCCTGTAACTGACTGCTCGCGCTCTAGTACTGCAGAAGCTGCCCCGTAATAAGGGCCCCCGCTTTATTCTGGCCCACAGAGCTCCTTACTCCACCTCCATCGAACCCGGTGGCCTTGGGACAGAGAGCGAAGAGTTTAAGTGGAAACAGTCTTTCATCATCATACCACTCCATACTCTACACATCTGCACACAGCAGCACTCCGCACTACGGGGATACCAACTCTCCCCAACAGGACTGCATCCACTGCCGTGTTTCTTTTATTAGATTAGCTGAGACTAAACACTGCATGTGGGACATACTTTGATGGTCGTACAAATAAAGATGTAGCCGGAATAATTGATTTTCACAACTGTGTTACTGTGAAATCAGGAGGAAATCCTGCAACTGTAGTATACAGCACTTTGCTCATAATGATCTACATTACTTGACTTGAAGCTGTACAAATAATACAATCTAAATTTTATTTGTTTATTTATTTTTTTTAAAAAGCAGCATTTGCTTAACATTGATTTCATTTGTATGTCATACTGGGTGGGGGCATATACTGATAGGAGCTCATAACTAAATGTAGTCTCCAACAGAGATCACAACTAAAGCTAAAATACGTCTGTGAAGAGTGGCTTAAAGTCACACGTTTTGCCTCAGATAAAAGCAATAAATCAGCATATTTTACATTGCTGTCAGGGACCTAGATGATTTCAGGGGTCGGTGGTTTTCTTGGTTTGAAGCAGTGAAAGTTGTTACTGGCTGTTTTGATCACAGCAGTGTCTTTACCACATAGCTGTGAAGAGGAAATATATCGTTTTGGTTAAGTGAAACTGAACTTTGTACATAATTGGCTGCCAAGACCGTGTTCTTCCCCCTGCGGCTGTATGGTGTTTCCCTTCAGTGGCATCTCTTTCATTAGAGCGGTCCACAGACCTCGCTGCAGCCCAGTGTTGGTACTTTTTCCCCAACTCTCACATGTTTTCCCCCTCTTTGTCCCCTGCTCTGTGACTGTTTTAATTTTGTCTCCCTGCCACAATGACATGCAATTTTTGCCATGTTCATGCCAGTGTGTGTAGCACATATTTTTATCTCTTCCTACGCCCTATAAAAAATACAAAACATTGCATGTAACAAAAGAAATTGTAAAAAATCACAATAAATATTTTAAATATTTTATTGCACAAAAGTTGGAGTTTGGTAAAGTAATCCATCAGTGTCCAGAGTGTGTGGTGTTTCCTCAGGGAAAGCTAGGAGGCTGTACAGTTATCTCCTGTGGTGTCACTCTGAACTATACAACCTACTACCTCAACCTGCGGAACACTGGAGGAAACTGCATGGCTGCTTTGAAGGGCAAAATGGAGCAAATCTATAATGCTGAATGTAATTTTACAGCATACTCTGCGTATGTTTTGATATAGATCGTTGTTGCGACATCAGGAAATTTGAAAAGAAAATTTATGAAACAGTTTTTACTTAAAACAACCAGATTGAAATGTCTATTTCTTGCTAATCCATAAATAACATATCTGACACATCAATTTTATGCAAAAATGCTGTAATAATGCTGTGAAACAGTTCTGATCATTGATTTCGCAGCACTGACCCAATGGCCTAATTCAGGGATTTTTATACTGTCATGTCATTTCCTCATAAGTCCAACCCTCCTACTTTGGGTGGGGTCAGTGTGTAGAGATGGGCCACGTGACATGGGGTAAGTTTGGTAGAGAATATCCTGTCATGACAGGGTCAGTGTTGTTCAATCCTGGGAACACAGGCAAGGAGAGGCTTGATGTTATAAAGGACTCACTGTATAGACAGCTATACAATACCTATCTGTATGACTATCCAGTTAAAACCAGCTTTGAAGACAGTTACACTGAGATAGTTGTTTTTCTCACAGACAGAGGGCAGGTGTTGTATTTGCCAGGAAGACACATACCTATAGATACGAGCTTGTGCAGCCAGTCACCACAAGTTCGGATCTACGGGTTTGTGGCAGCTGGCATCACCCCTTCAAGAGCAAATAAGGAAGACGAAACCCACAAAACATGGAGACAGCAAGTCATTCTACTATCTGATCCTGTAAAGTCCACTTATTCAACAAACCACCCCATTCAGTGGGCGTTCAAGCAAAAGAGCCACTAAGAACAATGATGATATCTTCCATTTTATCTTAGAGATTTAGGAATTCACTTTATTTTAACTGTTATTATATTTAAAGGATAAATCTTTGCCTGACAGTAAAATAAAATACCATTCCTTTCATTCATTTTCATGTGTTATATTTTATTTAGACAACGTGGCTGTAAAACATTTTTCCCTGGCTGTGTAGTTTAAAGAGGAAAGCTTTGAAATTAAACCATGGTACACTGAAAAGGCCAGAGCACATGACTGTGAGAAGGACGTGGTGTTTGTGTAACCTACTGATCACATTCTTCTGAGGTCAACATTTATTTTTGAAATGTCAGACACAATAATATTACAGTATGCGGTTTTATATGTGGACATGAAAACCCAAAATGCCAGCACCTCATGAATAATTTGAATTCAGGAAATAAATTTGCGCTGTATAAAGTGCCAATTTAGGCTGCGTGAGATTTTATTGAAATACCACAATATGAATAAAATGGCCGAGGACCATTAGTATTCTTAGCAAAAGGACCAAGCACATCTGCAATCGCCAACAGAAAACAAATCCAAAATCTGTAGAAAAATACTGAAAGTGAGACAAACGAGACTGTGAAATCATATTAAATCGCACTTGTACAGAACACAAAATATGACGCCTGATTTTAATTTGATTTCATTTATAAATACAGTATGTGAAATTGTTTGATAAATTATGCATTTCCATAATGAGCAGTAACATTTCCCTTGACCTTACTACCCTGACTCAAAAAAGAATCCAAACATGTACTTTGAACAGGTACGCATCAAACGGTGCGGAATAGAAACAACACTTAACCGAGCGAACAGAGAGAAAACTATAAGCATTATAAATCGCAAACATACCAGTAGGGCACACGCTGGAATTGATGGTTAGACATCCTCTGGAATTAGAAGGAGTCAGGCTTGAGGAGTAGTGTAGGCCAATGCTTCAGTATTAATCAAGAAACCTACAAAAACAGATACACAAATCATGAAAAACTGACTGTGAACAGAACAGTAAGTCTAACGTTGACAGATAAGATGCCCGTGCACACACATTCCTACAACCACACACTTACAAACACGTGGTAACCCAAGCACACTCTTTAAACACATAAAAGACTAAAAACTACAAACACTACAAGAACGATTCAATAACGCAACAGTGGAAAAAATTGCTAAATAACAAGCAAAAGTAAGAAGAAAACATCCCCTCGTTCTGTCCCTGTTACGCCCTCCTAACCCGTTGTCCAGTGCCCGTTTTCCGGGGTACAAAAACCTCAAATCGCCTTTAAAAAAAGGTACGGCAAGAGAGAAATGGCAAAAGGTTGAATGCGGTAAGATGTGGATGAGGAGGAGTGGCAGCGCAGGGCTGGCTACAGAGGAAAGGAGAGGAAAGGAAAGGGTGGTGTTTTCTTTTTTTTTTTCTTTTTTTTTCTTTTTTTTTTTGGTGCTTCATTCTGCTTGGCTTTTTTGGATCCCAGCAGGGTCCTTGGCTGCAGCTCTGTCCCTAATGCTGCCAAAATTTGGACATATCCCTTTGTCTTAAACTCTGTTGCATAAAATAAAATTGAGAGATGCGAAAACATATAACTTAAAAGAGACAAGGGGAAAGGACCAGCCAACAAAACTAGAGCGCAAGTTATTACAGAAAAGGACACAGCATGAGTGAAAGTGCACAGCAAAGAGGAGAGAGGCTTAGCAGCTGAATGCAAGGGAACCAAAAATTCATTTAAAAAAAAAAAAAAAAAACGAAAGAAGGTTGTTTCGCGTCAGATTTTTTTCTCTGCAAACATATTATCTCCCAAGTCCGAGCTGCAAAACGTGTCTTCTCTGCTGCTACAACACAGCAGCTGAAGCCTTTCCAAAGCTATGCCACGTAGTGAGAGAGGGAGAGAGAAAGCAGCCACTTTTTTCCTCTCTCCAAAATGGCTGAGGGCCGGGAGAAAGCCGCTATGAGCAAAGAGGAAGAGTGGTGCTCCCCGTCCTGCTCAGGGGAGGGCTGGGCGATTCAGCGAGCATCTCTCCCTCGTTTCCCACTCCTCACTCATGCCCTTTGTCCCATTCGCCGTCTTTCAGATCGGACGAATGGCGTACAGTCCGTAAGAAACTCTACTCGGCCCACCATGCAGGGGACGGCTACGACTGTAAACGAGTAAGGCTGATATGGCTTATTGTGTGTCTCCCACATGCCCACATCCTGATGCTCCACACTGTTGTCTGTGTTAATGTGTCATCCTCCTGATGCTCTATGTTATGTGTTCTTTTCTAACATCTCCTGAATGCCTTAGAGGACAAGTGACTCTAGTTATATCACTGCATATTTTCTATTTATAAAAAGAAAAGGAAAAAAAAAAAATCAGATGTTGAAAATACTTGTATCTTTGTGAGTCCATGATAATTGCATGGCACTCTGTATGCCTTGGTTATCAGTACATAATATCCTCACATTTGGCTTTATATAGAAATATAAAAACTTGTCTTTATAAATCATATTAAGGTCATCATAAAGGTTGATTTACTTGAATGGACTCCTCTTGGCTTTCAGTACTTAATCTCAGCACCACTTCTGCCATCACAACAGCACAGTACATAGTTCAGTAGCCAGGCTGCTGCAGTCAATAGTACTATATCCTCATCAGCACATTTCTACAGGAGTATCTCAAGGTTCTACCTGAGAGCCGATTCTGTTCATTGTATCTTTGCTCCTGTGTTCCCTGTAAAGCCCGAGATAAGGCCAAAGACTGCGTGTAAATTACAATTCAACCATGTAGAAACAAAGAAGAAATCCAAGCAGATGTCAGAACATGTACTATTGCCAAGTTGACACATCACTGATTGAAAGGACTGCATACTCTGCAGTATAGTGAAGTAGTGCTTCAGACATCAGCTCTAATGCTAATAGATTAATTCAACAACAATACACATCAATAGGCTAAAAGACGTTCAAAAGGGCTATGGATTTTATTCTCTAAAACCAATATTAAATAAAGAAATGATGCAAATGGGTATAATATTTGAAGTGAGGCCATACTGGCTTTTCCCATTAAAAGACTCAGGGGTGGGGGAAATCCACTTCCGTGCACTTGATCCTGTTGTTCTTCCTTCACAGCAATAGGCTTTCTATTTTACACAGTGCAGCTCTTGTTCCTGGTAGAATATACAAACGTGGGTTTACGCAGCATTCACACGAAACACTTGTCATTTACAAAATATTTCCATCCTATATCTGAGAAATGAATCCACCAATGAGGTAACCAGCACAAACATTGGAGGCACTATTTCAGATTTTGAAGTAGCTGCTCTACTCTCTGGTGCAGATAGACTGTATTCATTGGGGCCTCATACCATTGCCCAGCTGCCCTGCTGAAGTGTCCTTGAGCAAGACAAGATAACCTTATCTGACCTTGACTTTCGACCTCTGGAAGAACAATAAGCCATTTTGTCATCAATTTATAGGCACCCTTAAAATGTGTGCCATAATTTAAAAAAACACAAGAATCACCTTCACACATAGATTGACTCATGCATATCAGCATGTGAGTATTATGGAAAAGGACGAATGTTTACTTCAGGACATTAGGTGCCCTGGATACTCGTTTTGCCACAGCATGCCAATGGGCTGCTGTCTGCTCCATGGTCACCACTTGAATCTAAATGAACAGATTTGACTTTCAGGGTATTGCCAAGAACCCTGTCACAGTGCCGCCACAGAAAAGGGCCTCTCCAAAACAGAAGGCTGGAGAAAACAGAGCGACCGGCATGGGCATAACCCCAAACCTCTAACAAGGTAACCCCTTAAAGCCACTCTCGGAGCCTGGGAAAGTAGAGAAGAGAAAGTGGGCTGCCAACAATAGGGGAAAATCATTACCAGATTTTTTATAACGCAAGGGCAGAGAATGCGGTGACAATTGTACAGAAGAATTAAGCCTGAGTAACATGGATTAATATTGTATTTGATTGTTTCAGTCTTACTGCATGTGTCATCATTATTGTCAGTCTTACTATAAAAGAACATAAACTGATAATTTACTTAGTGACTTAAGAGTATTTAGGCAACATATTATCTCCTCTCATCAGTACTGTAAAGACCTCTTTGCTTCAAATGTGCCCTAAACTTTGAGACTCACAGTCACCTTTAATAAAGAAAGGCTGTGTTATGAAATCCACCCACACCATTTTGTCTGAGTGAACTGCCTGGAATTGTCCTTTATTGGTACAGAATGACCTTTACCTTTAATGTCAGATGATATAGCTACAACATTGTTGTGTTCCTTGTAATTAAATGTCCTTAAAACATTGTTCAACATTATTAATGTTGTGTCACAACAGCACATCCAGGATTCCTTATACAAAATTTTACCTTGGTTGTCTTTCTGTAAGGCAGTCCTAATTTTCTGGTTTTGCTCCATGCCCTTATCTGTGATGTGCTGAGACATATAACTGGTCTCCAGACAACAGTATAAACCTATAAAATAACTTGAAATGCCTTCATACTTCTGTGTCACAATGTGCATTTATCACCAGCATCTTCTACAACACTGAGGAAGTTGATGCACTTGTGTATACCCTCGTCCTGAAGAAGCAACATTGTCATTTGTCGTTTGTTAATTGGAACGACAAAGACACTTGAACTTGAGCAATACAACTGCTACTTTTGATTCTTCAATACGATGGTGGATAACACCCATGGAGGTGTCATTTGCCTGTGAATATTAATCTGTTATGTGCTATTAAGTATATTACTTCTACTAATATGTTTAAGTAATTTAAATTCCTAAAGTAAGAAATTGGACACTGCATATTATTCTCATATGTACACATGGAAGATTCCAGGAAAGGCCACAACCAGCAACAATAATTTACCCTCCTCTCATAACTATTTGTGTTTAGGCTGTGATTCAGAGATGAGTCAGAGTTGTGTCTGTGTTGCAAGAAGTTTCAATAAATACGTCTCCATGTCACCATTCAGGCTAGTCATTGGTACCAAGTGACTTCTGGGTAGCTGGTGGTTCCCAGAATTTAAGCATATCCAGTAATGTTCCTCTTTCAGATGTGGTTCTTGTCTCTAAGCATTTTAAAGAAAATCAGATCTTCCTCTCAGTACCTACAAGCAAAATTTAGCATCCCAGGGGGCAGGCACTGCAAGTGGTCGGTTTTAATTGTTTGGATACAGAAATCAAAACATGAGATAACCGCCCACAGTCCAGCCTGTCTGTTGTATTATCTGAGGAACTTGTCAGAGTAACTTAAACCTACAGTAACACCTCCAAAATCCACCAATGCCGAGATTTCAAAAGCATGAACGACTACACACACACACACACACACACACACACACATAGATATAACTATATATACTATATATTTGTATTCAAACAAATCCTCAAAAATGGTGCGATGGGTAGTAGCTCGCAGGGCAAAGCACAAACCACTAAGGCTGGGTTCCTACCAGAATCCTGCATTGGCTGAGGTAGGGTTAGTGCCTGGTGAGTGACGTGCTAAAAAATGGTGATTTGCGGGTGGTATCATGTCTTATTTTTACTTTTGGGTTCATTTCTGTGTCGAAAAAGATCATAGGAGTCAGACTGGGGGTGTTGGATGATAAATATGTCGAAATAAAATGAGAATGAATTTTATGTTTTAACATTTAAATCTGCTGACTGCTGACTTTGTGTGTTGGCTCTGTCCTCTGCTTCGTCTGGAACAGGAGAGACACTTCATTCAGATGCGTTAACACACGTAACTGGGGATGTGCTGCCAAATATTATGAGAATATGAAATATTCATTTAAATTTTATTACCTGAATAACATCCAATTTAAAATATAGCTAATATCTTAGTTTCCCATGTATGAAATCTCAAAGAATTATCACTTCAAATGTGCTGCCTAAACCAGTTATTTGAACATCACATGGTTATTATAGGATTTGCAGTTTCAGGTTGGGCTGCGGATCTTGTGTCGACAGATCAGGTCAGGTTGCAAAACTAATTGGTCTTACGTGCCGATGGCGAGGCGGGTGTGGTATTGCACGTTATAGTTCCAGTTCCGGGAACTGGTCTTGAAAATCAGACCTGTGCAGGATCTGGTCCTTAACCCTGCAGCCTGGGTTCAAGTCCAGCTCGGGGCCTTTTCTCCATGTCATCCCCTCTCTCTCCCTTAACTTCCCTGTCTATCCCTCCACTGTTGATAAAGCAGACATGTCTAAAATATAATCTAAAATAATGTTATCAATGAGGCTATAATATCAAAGTACTCAATCTGCTTAATCACAACTCCAAACTGCATACATTCATGATTATGAAAGTATTAAAGATCAAAGTAGCAGTGTGTATGTAAAGCCATTGGAGCGTTGTGTCTAACAAAAGGCATTTTGTCTACCAAAATGTTGCTGCTCACTACAATCAAAAGCAGACATAAGGACAGAAGATGTACCCATCTGTCTCCCAGAGACTTTGCTAGAGGAACAAAAAGAGAAGAAGTGTGTAGTTCATAAAATAAGAAGTGATTTCATAATGGTTACAAGTGGGCTTTCAGAATGTCTCACAGGGACTTTAAGTGATCTTGTAAGTCACTAAAATTAGTTGTAAATGTAACTAAAGGCATACGTGATAAAGCACACTTGATTAACCCTAGTGTGCACTTACAAAAACAATTACTGGATTTGTTCATTTTCTCCCTTGTTTATTTTTCTACATGTGTTGTATTAAGAGATATGTAATCATTGAACTTGACTATGGTGTTTGTGAAGGCCCTCTTTTAGATTGTATCCCCATGTTCAGCCCAGTGCAACAGAATGAATGTTTAAAGCCTACACTGTAGAGTGCAATCAGACAAGAGAACAGGATAAAGCAGCAGTGGGAGACACGAGACAGCAGCAGTATTTATCACTGTACATTTTCATTCACACTCATACATCTTTGCTTCTTGATGTTTCAGTCCATTTTTATCTTTTTCCCCCTTTCATCTCACCCATCTCTTGCAATTGCTTGTCCCTCACTGTTCCCTCCTCTCGCTTCCCCCATCAAATATTCTGCTCACGCACAACTGCGGCACCCTTTCTCCAGTCCTCCCCATTAATCCACACCACAGACATCTTGGCCCACTGTCTCGTCTCCCTCTCAACGTGCACTCAAAACTCTCAAAGTCTGGGCCATTTCAGCCGAGAGTGCCTGAGCATTTTTCACAGGCCATGAGGCCCACTGCTGAACATGCTTTTTACTGTACAGACAGACTAGTAGTATATCACGCTCTCCCTCCCTCACTGATTAGAAAACGTAAGACAGCATCCTAGTCAAAGCAAAGGTCATATCAGGATAAGCAGCACTCCAGTGCTTACTAAAACCACACATGCACAGTATATAATCTGTAAGTTTAGCTATGCTAAGCATTTATCACCATGTCAGGAAAAAAACTGCACAAAACAAACTGGTGGCTTGGTTCAGCCGGGTCTGGGCAGCCTGTATATGTGGCTGGCTCTGCCCAGTTTGAGCCAGGTTTGGCCTGTTTGTCTAAAGACAGTGAGGACGATGGCTTTGAGTCAGAGAGCAACTAAATCTTTGCCACTGCAGATAAAACTTTATTCTGTGCATACTGTGCTAACTTGGAAAAAAATGGGTTTATTGGCTCTTGTGCTAAAAGTAAAAATAAAAGTTTTCCTTTAATGTTTAATTTTCCTCCATAATGTTTGATTTGATTGCTTGTTATAGTTCGACCATATTATACTGTGAAACACAAAAGAACCACAATTACCAAAAAGTTGCATTATCTAGAAATTTTACTTACTTCATCCACTATAAGTAAACATTTAAGTTAACCTTACATTTAAATTAATTTTAATTAACAATATTTTATAAAGTTTTCCTAACTTTTGGTAATGTTACATTTCCTCTCCTTAATCTTAATATAAAGTATTAATAGCCTTTTTAAGCATTACTAAGCGTGGTTTGACTGTACTGCAGTGTTTGATAACATACTGTATTCATCAGACAGAGACAAAGTAAAACTATCCATTATGGGTGGCACACTGCTTCTTAAGATGCTCTGCAGAAGGGGTTGAGAAAGGAGTGAGCACAATGACATAGCAGGGGTAAGGCTGTAGGAAGGAGAAAAAGATCTAATTACTGTATTAATTACTTAATTTCTATTCATCTGCAGGATCCACTGGCTTCTACTAATCACTTTAAGAATGCAGCCAAATGCTCAATATTAACACATCTTCCATGACAGGAGGACGAGTGTGGGTCTAGGAGGGGATGAGGAAATGAGATTTACAGGCAAATTAAAGCGACTAATGCCATGAGACTTGCAAAAGAAGCAGCTCAACATCGACATCAAGGAAAAATACAGGGAGGTCAGATTTTTTCCTTCCTTGTGAAGAGCATTTGTTCTCTACTTAAATGCTGCACAGTAGCAAAATGCAGATTGGTAGAAACTGTATTTCCAGATATTCCAGTACAAAAATCCCGGGTGGTTCGGGAGTTTACCCCCTCCGTCTTCCTTCTCTGAAATAAGGGCTCAAGTTAAATTGTACAGCAGTGCTTTGAAATAGCCCACAGAGCCTCATCAGCCACCCTCCTCTCTTGCCATTTCTTTCTTTCTCTCACCCTCCACTCCTGCCATTTCAGACCCTTATTTCCCTGCCCTCCTTCCCCTCCCTCCTCTCTCTCTCATTCATTCAGTTTAATTTTGAACTCTGCACTGGTAGACAGGCAAAGAGGGTAGCTCCATGGTTACCTGGCACCAGGCCATCTCATTACACTGCCAATTGATTCTGGCCTGCTGCCATGTCCGCTGCCTACCCCCCTCCACACCCCACACCATCCACCATCTCTGCACCCCAGACTGTCTGCAGCAAAGGAGATTTCAGAACACACAGGAAGGAAAGAGGCAAACAGCTTCACTTACGTGCATCAAACTTAGCTCGCATTCACGCACTGCTGCACACACTGAGAGCACAAACAAATACACACTCACATAAATAGTACATGGAAAGCTTTGTTCAAGATGAAAAATGTGTACTATGTTTAACTACTCTTATAACCCTAGCTCCAATACAGTGTACATGGTATTGTAGCTACAACAATAGAATTATATCAAAAAGATGATGAGCCAGAAACCAAGAAATATATTCCAAGAATAATTATTTCTACACATGTAGTCATCTGTCTACCAAACCAGTGTGTCTGGGGATTAAATATGGAGCCAATTAAAATAAATAATTAAATTTTTCTCAAAAGAATTTCCAAATTATCTCAACTCTTCTGGACGTGAAGAAAACATGTTTTTTGGGGACAAAGTCGAAGACAAATCATATTGTTCAGCGAAAAAGTGAACAAATTATGGAGTAGGTTGTGTTAACTTTTCAAAAAAATGTATAAAATATTAAATTTAAAAAAAGTTGAAAAATTGTTGAGGACACTGATTGCTTGGGTTTGCAAGCACTAAATACAGCATTAATAATAACAATTTAACATAAGCAAGAAAATAAAAACCTTTAAATTTGCTACAAAGTAAGATACAATTTAGGACCCCTAAAAAAATAATAATAATAAAGTGTCTCGCATCTGTACTGTAACTTAAAAAAATAATAAAATAAAATAAAATAAAAGGAAAAAAACTATATTATTATTACTATCATTATCATTATTATCTGCATTTTTTTTTTAGAATAATCTGTAACCCATGGTTGGTTGATTGCAATTACTGGACTTTATTATTGTTAGCATTTTCAGATTATGATTTCAAGATTTTTTTTTCCAACTATTCTTCTTGGTTAATGCAAAGTCAGCTTCACAAAGTCCAACTTGACCCAACAAGAGAAATGTATAGCCTCCAAAACAAACAGAGTGGCCCTGAAGTCAACAACCAATTTGTGAAGGGATGTTTTAAAGCCTGGATTTGGGTTTAACTGTAACACTCACCACTGCAAATTTGCATTGCGGTTTTAAGTATTGTTAAATATGAGTGCTATTTTGGCCTACTACTTGACTGAATGTTGAAACCAACAGCAATACAAATCTTCCACAAAATCTCATCTGTGATCACAAGCCCAGTGGTGTGTTGATAGGCCAAACAGAGTGAGTGACCATGTTGCCCTAAAGGTATCTCTTACAGAAGCTCTTGCTCTTACTGTAGCTCTTAGTTAGAGTGACAGAATTTTGACACCGGTGTAAGTTCTCACACAACAATGCCACATACTGTTGTTACTGTCTTTTAAATGGCATCCCTTATTAGGCTACATTGAGCAAACCCTATAAAATTTAAAAGTTTGGCTTTAGACTTTCATAATTTTCACTGAGACACACATTTCACAGCAGCTTTAAACCAAACAGAGTCCTTATAGGGTGTTCCTAATATCTAAAGTGTCTGCTTCAAATAATTTTGTGTAGCTCTGAGCCAAAAACGTCAGGATCGATGTCTAATGACTCATCTTGCCCTATGAGACTTTCAGTCAGCGGCAGTGAGTGCAGGGGCGGGTTCACTGACGAGACTTCATCTTACACAGCATCTGTCTAGGTGTGACTCAGTCAGTCGTAGCTTGCCTCTCCTTCTGCCGCTGCTGGCAGATGCCGGGGTCGTGGCCTCGTGGTCACCAGGGATTTGAGGGGCTCAGGAGTCAAAGGGATCATAAAGCCATATGACAGTGTGTCTACTGTGCCTTCAATAGACAGCCATTCATTCATGATCCAGTTAAAACTGTAAAAGGCAGACCAGGTGAAGACATTGTTCTAAAGACCTGCAGTGGTTCATATGCAGTTGACAGAGTTGTCAACAATGACAGATGAGTGATTTGTGGTTTTACGTTTTCCTGAAATAATAGAATGCATCTAAAACCATGCAATATCTTACGCTACTGCAACTCATGTCTAACTCACCCTTTGCTCATTCGCACCACTGCTGCTATTACTGTAGCTGCTCAATACAGGATTTCAAAAGCACCATCTCTACTTCAGCATCCATTTGTAGGCTGTGAGTTAGGTTCTCCCTCGTTCACTCCCCATTTAGTGACAAGGTCAGAGCCTAAATAAACTCTGTATTCTATCAGTAAACACTGATGCACTCCATGTGAGTTCACTGAGTTAAGAGTAAGGACACAACATGTATGGTTTTCATTTACAGATTTTCCAAATAAGTGTGGCAAAGAGTTACTTTATATAGCCTAACCTATTTCATGGTATACATATTAAACTATTACCAGAATATAACAGAGTATAAAATATAATGCTGATTACATTTTTACTGATGGCACCTTTTTTAAATAGCTTTGTTGCCATCCTGACAATAACCAGCTTCATCCATGCATGCAACTAAAAAGTAGGCTGAATCTAATCAGTACAGGACTTGGAGTGCACCCCAAAACATCTGCAAATCAAATCCAATCAAAAGGTGCTCTTTTCCCATCTTAGTAGGTTCACGCACTCAATTTGAGATTCAGCCTTGAAAAATGATTATAAATGTGCTCCTACAGCAGACACTGTATATACCCACAGCAATATTAAGAGCACGTTGGCAACACTTACTGAGTCGTCTTAGAAAATGAATTCTATAAAGCCATCAGATGGGCAATGCTTTCTACTGCAAACTGAACTTTGCTTTTCTTCGAGGAAAGTGTCAGGATTACTTCTTACAAGCAATGTGAACACTGATCCTCACTGTTTACAAAAATGTGGCCATATCAGTCAAGCACATGCTTATTTCTTTTCTAAAAACCTCTATTGTACCACCTTGTACCACTTGTACCTCCACTTATTTAGACCAGGTCTTACTACAAGCACCCACATTATGCTCTACTTTCACAGCTTTAGTTGGCAAGTATTCACACAGATTCTAAAGCCTCATGAAATCTACTGCATGAAATCCTACCCTTTACTTTTTCCACGAATAGTCAACCAATGATTTAATCAATTTCTGAAGAGAATAAACAACAGGCTACCATCAAATAACAAATCCATGTTTGAGTATGTTAGGTCAGTCGTATCTGTCTTAACTGTGCCAATCATGACCTTCAAACATGAAACTGATGATGAATATCACAACTCGAATCATTAGTTGAACTTCAAAAGGGACGTCATCAGTCTACTTTAGGACAAGGCCATCAATTTCATCCTAGCAGGTGCCACCCATCCATCCATTCACATCCATCCATCTAAAAACAGACAGGTGTCCAAAGTTAGGGAGCACACTCTTCATAGGGATGAGTTAAGGCAGCAAGAGATGTATCTATATTAAAAGTGCTATTTACTTTAATGCATGCCTCAGAGACATTGCAGACATTTGTTGTTTTTCGGTACAAACATTTTATTTCATAAACCCATTATTCTTCAACATTTTAAAAGTAAAAAACTCAATAAAAAGTCAGTGCATCCACTGACTTGCCCAGTGAAGCAGCAGGACCTTTTCAAAATACTTTTTCAAGAGTAGTTACATGAAAACTGTCATGCTCAACTTGAAGAATTCTTTTTACAAAGTATCGGAATGGTTTTGAATTAGTAAAAAGATTTCAGAATCCTGCCCTTCACTAAATCATCTTGTTCAAATAAAAACTATTCTTACAACCAGCATTCAGCCAAATCCTCCAGTATCAAAGAATGACAATATCAACAGCCTGTGAATAACTATAAAAACTGCTTGATGTACTAAATTGACAGGAGGTGGTTCCTTTACTGAGCTGGCGCCGTTATTCAAACACCAAGGAATTTGAAAACCTGCATAGCTGACAGTACATGTCAGCGTGAAGGCACATGTCCGTATTTCAAAAATCATCAAAGCTGTATGTCAATATATCGCAAATAATACCATGAAAAGATGCTTATCTTTAGAATATGTAAGTTTCATGTTGTAACCTATTTTTTAAAATGCTTCCTGTTGATTGTTGTACATATGCTGAGTAGCTATCACACATACTGTATACTTTATGCATGCATTATATAGCTATAGAATGTACATGCACAGCGTACATGCTGTATTTATCTATATTGTTAGATAGATATTATTTTATAACTCTTGATGATGATTGTGATAATTACACCTTGGAGTTCATCAATAACGAAAAGTCAGTGCAGAGATTTTGCAGTGCGAGTCTGTCTCTCTAAAAACTAAGGGTTAGAGATGGGCCTCCCCACTTTGGGGCCCCTTTCCTGTACATGCACACGGGTTGTTTAAGGACACAGTGAACCAGGCTACCCGATCTAGGGAAGGGGCCAGGCAGGGGGAGCATTGACAGGACGGCCAAGTGGAAGAAACTCTCATGGAATCCTAAGAGCTCAAGCTGCTGGCTTAATGCTAGAGGGAGTAGAGAGCGCTGGAAGAGAGAGACAGGATTGGCTGATGTAAAAAGAGAGGGAGGAGCCCGTTCCCCAGGAGGAGAGATAGATTTATGGTCTCCGCCGGCAGCAAGGAGAAAAAAAGAATAAAGGCGGTGGTGAGTGCGGTGAGTGCAAGTGTCTTCCAGTGCAACTTGAAGTAAAGTTACAGTACAGATGCGAGACACTGTAAAATATCTCTGCTATAACTCATAGGCCTGAAATTTGGGACATAATATTTGGTCTTACTGAGTGTATTAATAAACATATCATTTCAGATTTTTGTATCAAAGCAAAGCAGGTTTGGGTTGGTCCAGTTTTGGATGACAACCCATCACACCTGCATTCTTGGGGGAATGGGAGCTGCCACACAGACTGTCTCCTATTGCCCCTTCCCGCCCCTTCTCCATTTTCTTTCCCCTTGTTACCTTGTCTCCCCCTCTCCTGCGTTCCTCTCCTTCTGTTGCTCCCCTTTCTGTGTGAGTGTGTCTGGGTCCTGCTGGAGAGGCTTTGTCTGTGAACACTGGAGCCCGGACCGGCCCACGGGGGCCAGATCCATGAATACCCACACTGTGAGAGCCACTCTTTCTCTTCACACCACTTTCTCTACTGGAATGCCTGAGCAGTGAGGTAAGGAACACACACACGGGCCGTCGTGTGCACACACGCACACAAGCGTACAGTACGAGCACACACACACACACACATTTTCTCACTTTCTCTGCCTTACACACATGCACACACATCCACACATACACCGCACTTTACACACAAACTGAGTGAGTCATGCGGTGATGAAAAGCCAGTGTTTTGTGTGTGAACCCTCTCACCCTGGACTCACATCCTGAGAGCCTTTCTCCTCCATCAGTCCCTGCCAAGCTCTCCCTCTAATTAAAGACCATTGGGTCCAATAGCATTGGCCCAGCTTCCCCGAGACCATGCCCCATCCCCAGCTCACTGAGGTCCTGCGCAGAGTAGAATCTATGTGGAATGTGAATGACTGTGGTGATTAACAACTTCTCAGGGTTTCTAATTCCCCAGTTAATGGTGTGCTTGGCCGCAAGACATATGCCAGCTTTACAGAGAGGCTGGCCTAATAGATAGACTTCAGCTGACATAGTCTACAGAAGCATCTCAAATGACGTTTAGTTGTTTGATCTGTCAGTTTCTAAACTAACAATATTACTGTGAAGATTCTTACCCTGGAAACCCACACAAAAATAACTAAATTTGATTTTATCAATTTGACTCTGACACTGTGCATTAGTAATGCACGAACTGGCTCTGATGTCATCTGAATCCTCATGTACGCATAAATCATCCATCCGCCGCCCACTCGAACGTGATGATCACTACAAGTATTTAATAGACTTAATATCATCAATAAGCGTGATTATATGGTAACATATTACACTGAAGTGCTCTGAAGTAGGCTCATTTCAAATAAATTAACATGTATTTAATGTTATACTCTTCAGGATTTTCCTACATACAAAAGTAATCTTTCTCAATCTTCACTTATGAAACACTAGTATGTGGCGATGTATTTATCTGTAAAGACTCTGCCCTCTGCCTGTGGTTTCTTATTTTCAGAAAGTTTAATTTTTTCACCCCACGATGCTCAGGTGAGACTGGGGCTTTACAAAAAGGTGGTGACCAGTTGCCAGACCGTAAGCAGCAAGTATCCAAGAGACACAGCGCCAGAAAAAAAGGCATCCTCGAGTGAAACTGGGGTTGGCTTTTACTTTCAATTTCGCTGGCGAGCTTGTTTACAAACAGTAACCAGCAATCCTGCATTGTATACCTGCAAAATTTCTTTTTTGGCACAAAAAAAAGGCAACAGGTATTTATTATGTCAAGCCATGTGCTATTAATTATCAGAATGTTAATTTTTATGACCCAACCTGCACAATCCCCGGATTAGGCACAGTGCCTGCGGATTTAACTATAAACCGCTCATCACTACTGTGCATGCACCTGTCTAATAATGGCAGGTAAAGGCTATATATCTAATTCAAAAAGACTTTGTGCACTTTGTGTCAGCTCTGTCAATTACAGAAGCACAAGAAGGATTTTTTTAACAGGTGCAGGTCATTCAGAAGATTGTGCATTTTGCTCCATTTGGCTGTGATTATTGCTGCAGGACCTCAGCAGGCGAAGCAGCCAACAAGCCAAGCATGTGAGGGAGAGGCCATTCCATCTGTGTGCAAAGTATGCTTCAACTGTGATTGAATTTGGATTGGTCTGTTCAAGTACTATTTCGGGGGGCATATTTGTGCCACAACTTGATTTGCATAAACGTCTCAGTGAATCAACCAGAAAGCTTGTGCAACTGAGCAGCAAACAATTAAGGGCAATTTGGGCAACTACTGAACATGATAATAGCGAAACAAAGATAACAAAATAACTACATTCAACACCACAATTATCTATTGTAGTTCCTATTAGGATGGCACAACCCAGTATTATGTGATTGCATCAAATCACACAGTGAAAATGATAAAATAAACATGGGAGACACAAAATCATGGTTACAGGTAAAAAGCCTGAGCAGCAACCATCACTGCTGAGTGGTGAACCTGGTGAGCATTCAGCCACTGTCTGTCAAATGGTCACACCACGCTGCACTGAGAAAACTCAGACTTTCATTTGGAAATACAGAGGACAAAATTCAGTCACAAATACTTTCCAGAAAATGTTAAAGATTGAGTAGACAATGAGGCATAAAACATGTTTGTAGCGACAGTTTGTCTGGAGACAATTTGCAGGATGGGATGGATCTGGGAATTTTGTTTTTGCTGATCCATTTTTGATCCAGTTTGATTGTTTGTAAATGCAAGAGATGAAGAGAGGTTGTATGAATCCTGTCAAAACATTCCCACCGCAAAAGATGCACAGGAACTCTTTCCTAAATACACAGTAAATTACTAGACTTGTTCCAACATCCACCACATCCAATATCCACCTTTTTCCTAGGCCCCCGATACCTTGTGTGAATAATGGGCACGACTTCCGGCATTGAACCGGAAGCAGCATTTTCTGATGATAAGCTAACAATATGCTAATACTCTGTTATAGTGTGACAAGACATAAAAAAGGTGGAACACACCACCTGTTACGCCTGAGACACGATGATGTGATCATAACTCTGTGATCTCTGACAGCCATCTCAATGTATCAGCTGTTTTCCTTTTTAACCAAGCATGTTAGCCATTAGCTTGCCTTGCTACGTTAACATGTCGTTCAATTTAACAGCTAGCCTACAGTAAACATCTACTCCCTCCAAAAGACAATCTATGATTTCTTACGACAAACATTACCACATTCAGCGAACATTTAACATAATTCTGTATTAATGGTAACTCCATATAAAGTGAACGTGATGTTACCTGGCTAATCCTCCGCTCGTCTGCCTTAATGCTTGTCTGCTATGCTCTCCATTAACAAAACATGTTTTTGAGTCTAGAAAGTGAGCACTTATTTATGAGCTCAGCTACTTTAGGCATTCATGTTATATGATACAAAAGAAGTGCATTAAATCACTAAAACATTCTCAGCCTAGTTGACAAATGTTAGACGTAATTCAAGGTGTGCTGCTGAGTTCATTTTGTAACAGGGAATTTTCTGGTGTTTGTTGAGAATCCAGTCACTTAGGAAGAGACAGATATATCATGCACTGACGTTGAGTGACAGACCTGTCATTCTGGGTGTCGTTCTCCTCTGCAAATTCTGATTTAATACTTATCCACTCTTGAAACTCTTTTTGTTTTATTGTTTCTTGGTTCATTCTAAGCGTGTGAAAACAAGTGTTTGCATTATGAGCGTGTATGAAAAATACAGGACAAATCACCTCTTGTATTAATTCAGTTAGGGACACTGTATTTTACTTTTGATTACTATCTGGATGATCTGGTACTATCAGGAGCAGGTGGCAACTTATTCCCCTCTCTCTAGTGTGATTGAAACTGTACCACTAGTTACAGGAACAATCCCTTTTGTTCTGGGTGCATGTTCAACACTCTTATTGAAGCCACATATTTAGCTTAGCCTGATTGTTAGTAATGTTACAGACGTGGATAGTTCAACTGGTGCCAGAGCTCTGCAAGAACATTTTAGAAAAGGCAAACTTAATGTTAGTTAAATATCTGTTAAAAAAACAAAGCAACATTTGCTTAATTAAAGGTGAATTACAAGCCACTGAGATTAGATACTCGGACTAACCATAGACAGTCAATGTGACTTCCTTAACTACTTCCTAACCTCACCTAACAACTTCCATTATCTCACAGGAAGCTGCGCCCATAATCATTTTTACAGTAGCAGTCAGTCAGGAATAAGGTGGATAGGTTAAAGTTTCCTACTTCAGAGCTGTTGAGCTGTAACTAAAACATATTTTAAATGCTTTACATATCTTCATGAAGGTTACTGTGGGCTGTATGCCTATATCTACATAATTAATTATTGGACTGGACTTTATATATATTACATTCAGAGTCAGAGTTAAAAGAGTCACATTGGGCAAAAAACCCTGACAAGGGTATCCCTAGTGTTAGAGAGTCTTGACTGACAGGCCTTACAGTCAGACGTGATAGTCTCCTCTTGTAGTCACAGCAGGCTGCCTCCTCTTTTGCCCAAATTTGGACTGGCAGACCCAAATCCAGGCTTAAAACCTTCCTTTCAGAAACGTGTGCTTGATGTCACAGACACTGCATCCTTTTAGAATCTACAGTCTGCAGTCACGCCTTTCACCTCTAACAAGTTACTCTTTTTCATTTTGGACATCACTCTCTGGAAGCTGCGTCACTGGGTTATTTTAATAAACAACTAGCGGAGCACTCTGGTTTGGAAAATGCCAAACATTACATAGACATGACCAGACTATTACACATGTCTGCTGTAGAGGAGGAATAGGACAGCCATTGGTCTGAATCTATGAGACGGCAGTAATTAGTTTGAAAGAATGAGAGTCGGAGTCAGTCTAGTCTAGTACAACAAACAAGTGGCAATTAACTTTTGCAATTAGCCTTTCTCAGGCAATAACAGTTCACTCACTGAAAGCTAAACTCAAGCAAGGATGTGACTGGAGCTACCTGCATCATGATAAATTACCAGTGGCAGATTCTAAATCATCCCTTATTGCCATTGTTTATTTAATGATTAATGGCATTTGCTTTGTTTCCTTTTTACTTTTTTTAATTCTAAAAGTGTGAATGTCTGAGCCTCTGATTCTTGATGAGGTGCAGTAAGGCCATTATCCCCTGAATCTATACCCATTATCAGGGAGATGTAGTAATTGAAGCAGAAGAGAAGAGGATATCAAGCTTTGACATCATTGAGACAGAGCAAAGAGGGCTCCAAAGTAACATCTCATTTACATTTTGTACATTAAAAGTATTTTACACTGTCGCAAGTGTGGTGATATTTTGTTGTGTGATCCACATGAGATTCATCCATCAGTGTGAATGGATAGGTATGTGTGAGACAGGTGTGCTTATGTGTGTGTGTGTGTGTGTGTGTGTGAACTTGTATGCAAGGAGAGCCGTTAACAGACTGCAGAGGTGATTAGTCAACTTGATGATGTCTCCTGCAGGTGAGTTTTGATCTTGGATGATTACATATGGAGTCAAGATGGCATCTGCGGTGTTTCACCTCTGATTTTTAAGATGTACTATCTCCCATGCTGATGGCTTTCCTGTAGGGGTGTGTCGCAAGTTCTGTTAATTTTATATTCTCTTCTTGATTTATTTGAGTTGGGACGGTAGAGTAATCTGTTTCTTTAATCCTTGTTTGATGTTGTTATGATATTTGTTACCTCCTGGTTTGATTTGTTTTGTTTCTCGTGTTGGCCTTGACAACCCCGAAGCCAGTCCTGGATCCATCTTTTTTTTTTTAATCACGTTATAAATAAACACCACAGTCCTTATGTTTTACAATCTGTCCCTGTGGCTGTTCTTAAATTGCTGCTCGCCCACCTCTAGACTGAGGATAACATGAGCCAGGGTCTCCTTTATCTTTTCTCATTATGATTTGTGGTTAGGTTCGTCCCCTCTGGTTGGCAGTTTTCTTTGGTTTGTTGGGAATGTATTTGTTTTACATCAGCTGTAATGTAATTCACTGATTCATTTGCTTTTGTAATGTTTACAAACACTGGATAAGGAGATTTGATTTGATTTATAATTGGTTTAACAAAGCAACGAGGCAATTCTGTTCTGGCTCAAAGTGGACTGTAATATTCCACAAGAATCAGGCACAAACAGCAGAATCTGCAGACTGTGAAAGTTAACCAGTTAAAGTTTCTGTAAAAAAAAAGAATTGCCACTACCCTAAGTGACAAGACACACTGTACAAATGTGAAAAATGGCTCGCCACTACAGTAATTGGGGGAAAAAGTTGGCACTGTATTCCACCAAGTTTCAGCATGTGTCTGTTGGTAAAAGCACAGTAATAATTATAACTGCAAAACAGTCACATAATAAGTAGTAAGTATTCAAAAACATAAATATTGAAATCCTATGAAATAACTGCAAGTATAAACCTTTCCTAACAATAAAGCTGCTAAGATATTACAATCCTCATCCATCCACTAAGCTTCTGAAAGGCTGTTTTCTGAGGGAATTAATAACATCCCCTCTCCACTCCAGACTGACCCCATTAAAACAAAAAATGTCTGCCCATTGGGTGTTTTATATTCAAGTTTAAATAAAGCTGAAGGTTTTTAACAACAAATAATACTTTTATTGATTTTGTATCAAACACAGAAAGAAAACTATTATAGATAAACTATCGTAGCATCAAGGGGGTAATTCTGTCTTCGTCCAAAACACAAAAAGAAACTAAGGTAATAAAAAGGTAGTTTGATGACAGAAAAAAAATGGTACTATATAGATCATCAATGTGTTGTGTGGCTGCATTCATTTCTTTTCAGTAGTGATGATTGGGTGGATGATACGTGCTTATATTTATATTTTACTTTGCATCGTGTTGTATTTCTAAATCTAGTCCATTGTGGGCTTCTACCTCACCAGCACATGGAAACTCTTTATTTCCCTTTTCTCTGTTCTTTTATATCTAAATGTGCAAATAAACTTGAACTTACATGTGCCACAAATTCATCTTATTCTACTGGAATTATTTCACTTGCATAATTGTGGTCATTCATAGTTACACTACCAAAGGAGCACAATTAGTGTGACTGTACTCTTCTTCAACTGTGGGTCAGTAGTTCAGATGAGTGACTCAACACAGTGCATGTCACTCCATAGAACAACAGCTTTTGTTTCAAAAGCGATAAATCAGACAACTCCGTTGAGTGAGTCTTTCCAATAGCACTTGAGACATGACTCAGAATAGTGGAAAGCCATTATGAGCAAGCAAAAAATCCTCAATTTTAGCAATCAAATAACTCAAGCGTGTGTGCATGTGTGTGTGTTTAAGGCGCTAGGGTGTGTAGACACTACTGTGGTTTCCTGAACTATTGTGTCTGTGTTTGTCTGGTGACTCAGTTGCACTTTCACTTGTGGTGAGCACATGAAACAAACTCGTCATTCAACCGCATTTCCACCACCAAAACTCAGCCTGAATCATTTCCTCGACCACACACACACACACACAATCGGGAACTATCAAGCACATTTCTCTTTGTCATAGTCTTGTGCAGTGGTGAGGGCGTGAGGAGCAGATCCACCCAAGACTACACTGTACTGTGTGTTCCTCAGCCTTTCCAGTGCATGCAGACACACATACACACAAAAACAGAATACACACACACACACACATTACATTGTGAGTCATGAACTATTAGCCGTGAGGCTGGGAGGGAGGGACAGATACAGACAGTGGGCAGAGGGACCATAGTCTGCAGTGTCTCTCATCAGCTCCAACACAAGTTTCATCTACCAATGACGTTCTTGAAACCCTCATTACACACCAACCCGCATAATGACGCAGTCAACCACACACACTAAGCCGCAGAGCAGGCAGTATTAAAAAAAAAAAAAAAAAAAAAAAAATCAAGAATCATCTGAATTTTTCATCAGTACCTCAACACTGGTGTTTTCATAAACTACCTGATACAAAGACAGGTCATAAAAAGATTAAAATAATTTTCGTATCATCTAAAAATCACTGAACTGTCATAAAGCCTTTAAGGCCTGAAAAATAAGTCATTTAAGATACATCATAAGTCAGAACAATAACAACCAAAATCTGAAACAATATCTAGTTTTACATCTTATTACTGACATCACTGACAGATCCCTCAGCTCCATAGGCATCAACACAGTGTGTTTCAGTCAGCCTTATCCCTGACTACATCTCCAATCATTTTAGTGGTTCAAACAGCAAGGTGAAATGTATTAGTATTGCTACTGTGTTTCAATAATCTCTCCATTTAACTTTAGTGGGAAGGAATATGAAGCTGGTTTCCTTCTTTGTCTCTTTCAGGTCCTTGTGAGTTGAGGTGGTGGGACGAGAATTCAGACACATTCCTGTCATGCCAAGTAAAAAAATGGTAAGAATCTCAGTTATGTGGCTGCCATACCAGTAGCGGTCTGAACAACACTTAGAGGAGAATAATAACATAATATTACTGAATCAAACCCAGATGGAAAGTACGACACATTTCAAAAGCTGAAGGTATTTACAGACTAATGTGCAGAACAAACAGGATGGCATAACTGTATTTCAAAAGCACAGAAATATGTATGTTTTATTGATTTTTAAATGTGTACAGTGTGTGTCACAAAAATAACTATAAAAATATATTCCCGATGCTTGGACAGAAATGATAATTGATTTACAAGGAGATACAGACTTTTTTTTTTACATTGTGAATCAATCACTCTGTGTTTTCTACATTAAGAGGTTTGTGGAAATCCTATCATATTTTGCTCAGAAGAACATACTGTAAACATTCATCTTCAAACATAATGCAGGTGTACAGCCAGTTCAAAGGCACCTGCTTTACAACACACTCACTTTTCCTTTTAACTTCTTCAAACATGAATGAGTTTATTTGTTCAGTCTTACTGCAAAATCACAAAAGGTCAAGCACTTCCTGTCGACCCTTCCAGAATAAACCGGTTCACCTGGATCTCAAGCTAACTATACAATAACCCACAGAGAAATTGAGGACATTTCACCATTTTGATTATCAAAGTGGCTTTTTCAGTCCAAGGGACATTAGACACTAGAAACGTAGGAAACTAAGGAACAAATCTCCACCAAGTCTGCACAATTCTAAAAAACAAAAAAATTTACACTGCTTGCTATTTCTGTATTAACTTGTTTTCCCATCACATGATTGTGGTAGTAATCTGAGCACCTTATTTTAAAACACTGAGTAGGCCTAGTTTTAAGAATTCTGGGTAACTCTTTCCGCCTACAAATAGTTTCGTGGGAATTTGTAACATTTCAACAGCTTGTTTGTTAAGATTTTACTGTTTTGCTTTATCATTTAGATGTTTAGCGGATTATCTGTACAATATATGTGACAATTCATGAACATACTTACATATGCTCAGAATACATTGATTAACTATTTACTCAACTTATGTAGAATATGTAGTGAACTACTCACATATAAACAGCTACAGAATAAAGTGAAACAGTTGAATTGTTGGATCTAAACTAGTAACCTATGACAAATACTCTATAAACTATCTGTAGGTGAATTATCCAATTAAAATATTACTGAATTCTGTATTTTCTCATTCATCAGGTAGACCTGAAAGCTCCAGCATCTACTCAGACTTTATGAGGTGCAATGATACATATTTCCCAAGTATTGCTGACTGAGTTATTACGTTTACAAGACTGTGCCTACCCACAGACAGATGGAAACAAAACCAATGCTACAGCATCATATTCTATTATACATACCATGCGCAATGCTAGTGAAACAAACTTGTATCCATCTGGTTTTTGTCGTTGTATGACGTCAGCACCAACAAAGGAAAAAAAATCGTTTGAAGACAGCCATTAACACGCACTGCAAAAACCTTGAGACAACCACCACCCATTTTAGCTCACAGGAAATATTCCCCTCTCATTCACCCAGACCACACAGAAATAACGCCACTAAGGGAATAGTGACATGTACAGTAAAGTACACGCTGATAGAGAGGTCCTCTGCCGGCTGGCCACTGCTGTCTGGCATGTGTCTGCAGCCGTAAAGACAGTACTGCCACGCTGTGTCAGACGAGGTAATAGCCTTTTTTTCTACTGTGACTGACTTGACAGACACTGACGCTGACAAGCCACATCCCGGGTTGATACTTTGAGAACTGAGAGAGGCTGAATTTCGAGTGTAATACAGTAACAACAAGGCACTCCACATATTTGAGGCCACGAGTATCACCCTGATGGGATATATGGAGGTTTATAGCTTTATTGTATAGCAGGAAGAAATCGACTCCAATTCACAATACACCGACAAAACTCTGCTCTTCCTCTCCTCAGTGAAAGGCACTGATTGCTGTAACATTGACCTTGTTTGCATGAATGGCGGTCATACATATCTATTATGCTAGACAATCACATGATTCTATCTCAGATCAAGGTGAGCTGAGGGTCGATCCAAAGTCGAGATTCAAAGGAAATGGAAATTAGGAAGTGAATGAGTGAGGGATACCTCGTATTCAGACAGAGACCAAAAATCCACTTTCATATTTGTCTCCCTCCGTCTTCTCTCAACAATGAACGGAAGAATACGTAATTTCAAGGAAACAGGGTCAGCCATCTCATTAGCTATTGTCATCAAGAATAATAGTGTGATCGGGAGGTGGCAGATGAATGTTGCTGATTATAAGGCTTATTGCACTTATTGTGTGCAGTTTCAAAAGATATAGGCTAGTTTAAAAGCCAGAAAGTAGACTTTGCACATCTGCAGGTACCAAAATCAAAATATACTATAAATCATGAATAATTCTATCACACCTAATAATCAAGATTATATGCATTAGTTGATAACAGTATAACATGGTATCACTTGACATGCTATTATATTGTAGTGTTGTCATCTCAGTCACAAAACGCTGTGACTTGTGCAGAGGTACAGCACAGCAAAGATGCCCCCTTTGAATAAATTCCCACTGTATTTACTCTTTTCTTTTTTTTTATTTTTACTACTGCTGCTTTCTTTGCTGCAGTGCTCCGTGATTGGTTGAATGGATGTGTCAAGTCACTTCACTGCTGTCAGGATAAGGAGTGTTATTGGCTGGTGCTCCAACCCCACTCCACCCGCGCCAACCACCCACCTCCCAAAGCCGTGGCGTACATGAGTGGGCAAGCAGATGTGAGCATCAGGTGGGGCTACACTCCTAAAGAGGGGGAGGACGCACTCGAGGCCACCTCAGGTAACAGAGCACCAGCATGGGCTGCTTTTCACTATCCTCGATATATTTTCATTCACAGAGGGACGAGTGCAGGGATGCAGTGGAGGGATAATGCACCTGTGCTTCGTTTTTGCAGTGCTGTATTTACCCAGAGTGATAAATTCAAACGTATGATCCCAGCAAGTAGCATAAAAATGGTTAAACTAGGTCATTTGAGGATAAAGTATTTTCAGGAAAACAGGATTTCTAGAAAAAAAGCAGGTCATTTGGGTTTACACTGAGCGTTATTTGCCTTATGATGATCACCGACTAGAGGTCGTACCAGTTCATAACAGGACTAGAGATATTTTAACTTTAATTTATAATCCATTTTTTCAAGTCCAAGTCAAAGTCATGGCCTCTCTCAAGTCTCATTCAACCCTCTCTCACTGTACAGACTTACTGACAAGCTCCGAGCTCACTTCAGGGCAGCACATCAAAGCTTAACAGTATTGGCGAAGCTGGCTGGCATCACACATAGACCTCACAATGACACCGTGGTTAAAAAAAAAACAAATTAGGTCACGCCACTGCTGTGAGTCATTTCATGTGGTCCTCTGCCATACACCATTGACATAAATAGCACCAACACCACACAAACAAAACAAAAACACACAGATTCTCACTCACGCAGTGTAGTACTAAGGTGAAGCGGCCGTCAACAATCTGTCACTTTGTCACATCACACCAAATTTGGCAGACAGGAATGGTGAAATGGGAGTGGGGATTATTTTGTGGTGTTGATGCTCGTATTGTATTGTGTGTGTGTGTGTGCAGCACACAGCAGTGGGTGTGACCTCCACCTGCAGGCCAGCCCAGGAAATGAAACTCAACTTACCGGTGGGAGCATGGTTTCTGCTTGTCATCCACTACAGATGTTCATCCAGCTACCTGCAGACAACAAAAGAAAAGACAAATAATGATTAACGGATAATAGCTGTGCATATTATTGCTTAACAACAATGCTGTAATGTCTGCCATTTTTTGTTTTTGTGCTCCACACACTTCAGTGCTGATATGAAGTCAAAATTTTTTTTATCAGAGCAAGAGTGGCTGTTTTGCAGATTGAGGTCAGGATTTGGCTTGGAGTGTTATGTAACCTGGTATATGGGCCAGAATAATAGTGTTACATATGAGATTGCAGTTCAAACGGGAGTCATGGTGGTGAAAGGCAGGCTGATGCAGACTGCGGCAGTGTCTGTTTTCAGGCTGTGGCTCTGTGCTCATAACAGACAGACATGCCCAAGAGGGTAGTCTAAGTCTTTTTCTTCTTGCCTCGTTTCATTTCTCCTACCCCATCAGTTTTGTGTTCTCCCCTTTTCTCACCCACGCTCTGCCATTCTGTTTCTTATGTTGTTTTCTCAAATTCCCTGATGTCGCCACATTGCCACACTTTGATGCCTCCACTTCCCCCATTTAGTCTCACTGTGACAAACTGCCAGACAAGCAGACAGACAGAAAAATCAGACAGACAGTCAGACAGACAGACAGATAGACAGACAGACAGACAGACAGACAGTCAGACAGACAGACTCAGTTCATCTCTGTATCTAGGATCTCATTAGGGTCTTGTCAATCTGTCATTGCCACTTCTGTTTTTTTTCTTTCTCTCTTGCTCTAGAAGGGTGGGATATCCGCATTGGTTGCTATGGCACCAGACAGCTCCTCGTTTCCTCAGACAACGGCTAACTGTGATTGTGTGTCTGTGTGTGCGCGTGTGTCTGCGCACGTGCGTGTGTGTGTGCATCCACATGTCTAACTGTGTGCACGCACGACACACACATGTGCAAGGCCCCTTGTGTGAGGAGGTGCGGCAAAGTGCTAATCATCAGTGTCTGGTTTACTGTGCCGTCACTGCAATCAATGATAGAATCCACTTAAGATTCATAATCCATGACAGGTGAGCAGCTGCAACTCAACTTCACGCTATGTTTGAAATCCACCTGATGATGACCTTCTTGATTTATTCATGAGATGTGAATGGGGTTCCAACGAACTGATAAGTATGTTAAATTTCTATCAATCCTAGATGTCAGAGTCTCTGCCTTGTTTCTGTTGTTTCTCAATGTAAAATGTGAGTCTGAGTGACTTTGCAAACCCACAGCTTAGGGCATCCATCCCTTTTGACCTGCCCTTTCTCCTCTGTTTGCACTCCAGCAGAGGGCAGTGTCTGCTTGACACCACACTAAGCCTCTCCCAAACTACGTCCACTGAATGTTTATTCTAAGCAGTGACAGGGCTTAATTTCTCAGAAAACATGCTCTGACCTTGCCCATTTTGATTTTAAAAAAGTACTTAAAAACTCATGCGCTTTTGTTTTCCATCCACAGTCAGGCTCAGTGCATCTGCACCCCAAGAGGCTGGCGAATATCAACGACTGACTGTCAAGAGAAAACAAGTATGAGTAAAAAAGCTTCTTCGTGCCAGACACACGTTTTTTTCATCATAGACTGACATTCAGTGTTTTTACTAAAATATCTCAGGTTCACAAAATCAAATTTTCAAGTACAATTAACGTAATGAGGAGGGCTCAGTACTGTAAAACTGACTTGTAGGAGATCTTCAAATGTCGATAACAAGAAGCTGTCGAAACTGCAAGAACTTGCTGCCCTGACAGCTGGGGTGGTAAAGAAAGGGAGAACTTGAGCACTTGTCTGTGTGTGTGTGTGTGTGTGTGTGTGTCTGTGTCTCCATGTGTGTTTGTGTCTGTCTGTCCATGTTTGTGTATGTGCATGTACGTGAGGAGGCCGTGGTGTTGGGTGAAAGAGGTGTGTTTTTTTCCACCCTGTGGGGCCTCAGGCTGGGATAGGGTGAGGCGGAGCTTTGGGGAGGCGCAGCATGGGGCGGGCTGTTTCAGCTGAACTCAGTGCACTGTAACAGCACTCGGGGCGTGAGGTCACAGAGTCCAGCATTCCTCTAGTGCGCTGTCTGTTTACACGACTGCCGCTGTGCCGGGGGGAGGTAGCAGCTCCGCATAACTACACCATCAGATAACAGTCATTGCTTGTATTTATGTTCATCATCCACCAAGGAGATAAGGACCCTTTATTCATTGTTTCAAATGTTAATAAATGTTCAGGCTTTTTACTCCATTTAGACTCTTCATTCTTACGGTACATAAAACCATCATAATGGCTTCACAGTACACTTGAACAAAGAAACAGGATTTTTGCCTCCATGTATATACATTCATCTCTTTGTTTATCCAGTATATACATGCATAGTGATATACTGTAAGCTTCCTCCTTTCACCTTTGTGTTTTCCATGCTCAGAGATACTGAGGAAACACATGACTGTATGAACTCAGTACAACCTAAACATAGCAGACGGTACCTGCAATACAAGGAGCAGTTTGTATGCCTCACCTTTCAGCTAAACCCTTGTCAATATGGGCACTAGTAGACAACACTGCTATAGCAGGTATTTTACTTATATTTGTAAAAATGCTATGAACAAAACCTCTTAGTTGCTGCTCAGACATAATTGTATTGACATAGGTTTGCTTAAGGGCCATATAAATGTACTCTATTAATCAGTGTTTGTCCATGGTTAAGAATAGACATAGTCGTAGTGAGATCATAATTCAGGCAAGAAATTATGCATATTGTGTCTACATGAATTTGATATTGTACTTTGTGTGTGCTGCACCACACTGCGTAAACACACTCATTTGAGCTCCAACAGAGCAGCCAAAGTCAAAGTCAAAAGCATCCCTGAGCAGGACTGAGGGGCCAGACCAGAGCTGAGATTATCTGGGGTGGGTCAGACTAAAAGGGACCAGTTCAACCTCCTCTCAAGTGGCCGAGCTCATCAGGCTATTTATGCAGGAATAGCTTGGACTTGGCTGAGCTGAGATGCTGCGGGCCTCTCTGCGGGGCTAATCTGGGCTGAACTTTGACTGTAGCTGCTCTGTGCTGCTGCTCTCACATCCCAGAGCCTAGAAGCCAGCTGGTCACAACAGAGATGGGGAGTGACACCCAGGCCCTAGAGAGACAGTGCTCTGACTGTACTGTGGACTAGGGAGGGGGGTATGACTGTCAAAGGCTCCATTGTTTGACAGGCCAGCATGGTTTCACGTGCAGCGCATGATTCTCGCTGCGGGTCTGAACTATGGCCCAGTCTGACCTAAACTGTCCGGGAGGATGTAGCTGTGGCCTCCCTGGGCAGGTTAAAGTGTAACCGTGTCCGTGTTTTCTCAGGAAAGTGTGTTTATCTAGAGGACCAACACGGAGGCCCTTTTGTTTAACTAAGTAGTGAGGCTCGCCCTAAAAGTAAAGCTCTTTGAAACACACAGGAACCAGGTGGCCCTTCTCTGTTCCATTTACTGCTAGTTAGGTGCGGTTTGCATGAGCATGTGTGTGCTCAAATGTTTGTTTACATGTGGGGGGAAAAAGCACAATGCAGAAACACAAAAAAAAATACATGTTAAACAAATCTGTGGGGATTTTCAGAGAGACATGAGCTGAGATTTTTTATTCAGGACATTGCAAACAGCACACAACGAAAGCACGCATGATTTCAGTAAACAAGAGGCACCTATCGTCTGCGGAGAGTCAAACAGCTGCAGCCAATTAAACGCAAATAGTGCGAGGTAAATGATCAGGTACACTGTGGCACTGTTAAAGGGAAATTCTGGTATTTTTCAACTTGTGTCTTGTTCTCAAAAGTGTGGCAGTTGTGACTATGGGTTATAACAACTTTGCACTTGTTTACTCTATTGAAGAGACTCAGCAAATGGACTCTGGCAAATCACTTGTGAGGCCATGGGCCAGTGTTAATGCAGTGTGAATGCTAGACAAAGGAATATATATAATTTAAGTACAAACGAGGAGCTTAACTATTGGATAATTGGAGGAGGAAAGATGAGAAATAGAGGTAGAGAAAGACAGGCAGGACTGGGAGAGGATCGTTCTGAGAACGTAACTATGCTAGATGCTTATTTCAGTCATGCTCACAATGACAATGCTGATGTTGAGCAGGTTAACCATGGTTACCATCTTAATTTATGTACATCTTACTTTAGCATACTTACATTTGCTATTTAGCTCTTAACACAAAAGTACAGCTAAGGCTGATGGGCATTTGGTCATAAAACAAAGAGCTAGACAAAGTGGCATTTTAAGCAGATGATAACACTAGATGAATGTTACTAAAACATGTCAAAACATTTGTGTACCAAATTTCCTACTTGGCAGTTTGCCATGATTTTGGCCCGCAAAGATAATAACTACTAGAGCCGCAAGCATTAATTGATAAGTTGTCAGCTGGCTTAATAAATTAATCACCAACTAATTTGATAAGTGGTTAATTAGTTTGAGTAATTTTCTAAAAACAAAAAGCCAAGATTCTCTGATTTCAGCTTCTATAATTCAAATATTTTCTGTTTTTTTTTTACTCCTCTATGACAATAAACTCATAACTCATAAAGACATTTGAAAATGTCACCTTGAGCATTTTCTGACATTTAATGATGCACCAAACAACGAATAGATTAGTTGAGAAATAAATCGACAGATTAATCAACAAAGAAACTAATTAGGTGCAGCCCTAATGACTACATGTGACTTCAGTTGGACTGGAAAAACGTGTAATTAGCACTAATAAAAGAAGACTGAATTAGGGGTTTACAGCACTCTAAGTTCTGGTAAAGTAGGACAAAGAGAGCAATGTGAAAGTATGCTCTCCAGGATTAGAACATACAGTATGTGGTTTTCAGTTGACATGTGTAGAATATTGCCCTGAGGCAGAAACTGTAGAAAGCATTTGAGAATTTCTCTAGGATTTTACTTTGGTTTGCATCTTTTTAAGACACGGTGAAAATACAGTCCTTTTTATTTATTAGACACATAAACTATAACTTTCTAAAATGAATCTCAACAGTGAACAGACAATGTATAATCTGATTTTATGGCAAATTAGGGGATCTGTGGTATCTGAAACCCTGAGATCAAAAACACACCCTTGTAAAACCCCAGAGATCAAAAAAGACAAAGAGCTATTTGCTGCAAGCCAGTAGGCCCATCTAATGTTCTCCTTACTTAACAGATAGTAGTCAAGTGATTTTCTTCAAGTTAATAAGTCTTAATTGCTAACAGGAACACAATATCTCGCTGCCCACAATTTGTTAAGTTTAAGTGACTTTTATAAGACTACAAAACGAACTGTCTCATTGATATTGGCCATCAGTTCTCTGGTTAAAATAACATCCAGTCATCAATCAAGTATACCCATCTTCCTCTGGTTAGAAAGCTTTTAAAGCTGCATGAATCACTGTTGGGCTGTGAACCAAAATGTGCTCATCGCATACTAGCCCTCCAATGACATCAACCCATTTATGACAAAATGTAAGAGTTGGGTGTTGGCTGCTTAGCTAAATGCCTTGTGGCAGCTGTGCTCTTCTATGCACCAATATTCAGTTGCGCATAAAACCCTTCAGCACTGACAAGGTCTGCTTGATCAAAAGCCTCACTCATTCGGAACAGTATTAGCACATAGCATGTGGTAACCACTGACATCACCTACACACCCCTTTCAGACAAAACGTTCACCTAGAAAACACCTGTTTGCCACTGGTGTGATTTGGTTAATGATGTTTACTGACTTGAGATTGTGACGCCTCAGTTGACCTGAGTTTGGTGCAGGTCTGACATCACACAGCTTTTGCATGCATGAGCGAACACAGGTTGATATAACAGCTGCAAGGTTAGGGGGCATCCTGATGCAAACCATTTATTGTAACTGTGACCTCCTCTATTTGAACTTCAGCAGTGGATATTTGTTGCGTGTCATACCCTTTTCTAACCTCTTTGCTGTCTGTCTCTCTGTTATCACCTTTCCACTAAAGGCAAAAAAAGGACAAAACGTAAGGGATCATGCAGAGACACGTTTTAGTTCTCCTGACTAGGTAGCCAGGCTACTTTTGCACAGTCTGTGTACACAGGTACAACCAGGTGCTTAGAAGAGCTAGATGATTAAGTCAATATTATTCTTGGAATATGATCATATCCTGTCTTAGTTTTACAAAATTATTTTGTCTAATTTGATGTTTCTAAGCATCAGTTATATCATTTTACACATGATGTTTTGTACATGTGCCATATTGTGATACTGTATGTACTGACAGTGGAAAGATGGTTGTTAATATCATGATGCTGAATTCAAACATAGGATCTACCCAGGTTCATTACTGCAAGTTATCAATGAGGACTAATGAAACGTGTGACTGAGAGCCGTAAATAAGTCAAACTTATTTCAATTTATTCGAGCTTACTGTGTAGTGTAGTGTAACTGTGTATTTAACTCCACTGCAAAATGGAGTCTCTGTTGATAACCAGAAATTAATTGACAGAAATCTAATTTGTCCAACTTAGGTTGAACTTGCTTTCACTAAGCCTGCATCACACACAAGTCTACTGTGTGATGTATTAGTGACGCACAATCAATGTCATCAGATACTGTGGGTGTATGGCAGTTCCTTTTAACATTTATCAGTAGCTGTAATAGCAACTGTAGATTTCAACAACTGCTTTTTGACTTGTTTGAATTCTGAGCCGAGATATTTATAATGCAATTTTGATTGGTAGCAATTCTAGTCATTTCTTACGAGTCAAAATGTTAAATCTTGATATCAAGTAATAACTTCTTACTATATCATAACTGGTCAACTTTCACTATTGACTTCTATTCAAACTCAGTTACAGATATCTATAATTTAATTGTGACGTTCTAATTCTAAGTCAACATATCCTTATTGTAATTCTCAGTAGTTGCAATTCTTATGATTTCTGCAACTCAGTTCTCACTTGTCAACATATTAATTCTTGCTATCAACAAATCATTTCTCACCAGCAGCAGTGTTCATTGTAGATATCGACAATATTGTTTTTACATTTCATATATCATAAATGGAATTCCTGATGTGTAATTTAAATTCTGTCAAACTAAAATTAAATTACAGACATGTCGGCTTGAAATTGTAACTGGCCAGAATGTAATTTCAGATATCTACAATTGCAGTTATTACTAATGGAAATTTTATTTGTACTAGTAACATTTATATTTGAGATATGTACAATTCCTTTTGTAACAAGTCAGAATTCAATTGCAGATATCAAAAAAAGGAATTTCCACGAGTCAAATAAGTCATTGTAGATATCATGACATACATGTACATTCAAAATGAAAATGTTGATTAGGGCTAAATATCAGAAAATATCTGTGTGATGTGGATTTAAAAGCAAACCAATGTCTTTTTGGTTAATGACATACCCACATAACCGATATGGTTTGTTGATGTGTCTGAGATATCAGAAATTCAACGTTAGATATCTGTAGTTGTTATTCTTACTTGTGAAAAAAGTAGTAGCGATATCTAGAATTATATTAAAGATAAATTTCTACATGTCAAAGTATATTTGTAACATGTCGAAATTGTTTTACCAATATCTTTAATCAACATGTCAAAATAAAAATTTTTGTTATGTCATTTCCACAAGTAAAACTACTAGTAAGCCCTATTGATTAAATGTTAAAAGGGCTTGCTTTAGTTGGTGTGATGTTCAGTTATCATGTTTGAAATATCACCATCACAACAAATAAATAGACAAGTAACCATTCTCTTCATCCCTTTTCACTCCCTGATTCATACTGAGTTTTTTGAGCAGCAACTCTCAAACTACAGTGTGAGAAAATTAACAAGTTAAGAGTAAATCGGGCAATATTCATGGGTGCTCTTCAAGATTAGGAGAAACTTTGGAAACGTACACTTCTGTCTTTTTGCCTCCTAAAAACATGCACACTCAGCAAGGATATCCCACATACTGGAAGCAGATATAATGCCTTTTCTCTGGCCCAAGGGTCTGTATTTTCCACTCATGATGCTGATTCAGCCCACGATGCAGAGGCTTACTATGAGGAATGAATAGCAGGATAGAAAAGAGGATGTTGGGCACTGTTGGCAGTAAGGGGAAAAAAGCTAAAGGAAAAATCTTATTTTATAACCTTGAGCGTTGAAATATGAAGTTCATGGCAAAAAATATGAACTAACAAGAATATATTTAACCAGGTGCTCCAGGTGTTTGATACTTTAGCTCATGATAAATTAGCCTGTCCCACAATGAAGAGGTCATGGTTTTTGACAACAATGATACACCCATTGTACCAGCACTGTATCTACATCACAAAGGACTGAGCTATCTTGCATAGTTTTGAGAAACTCTGCAAGAGGAATGTCCACCTCTGGGAGAATCTTTTGGTGAAATATGTTCGCTCTGACACTGTCAGAACATTCTCTGTGATGGGTTTTTGTGAGGAAAAGGGTAGTTTCCCACACTAAGTTTCCAAATGTTAAAATGCAATAATGCAAATGTAGTTTTTCCTCAACAATCCTATTCAGTGAGTTGAAAACTAACATATTCAAAAACCTTATACCTTTTTGGATGGAGTACATTCTGGTGAAACAAAGATGCTGTATCTCATTCCCTTGGGTCCATCACACACATCACCCTTTGCACACCTTAGCAACTATCAATATTTATTTGGCCCTATCACTTCCAAAGATTTCAATCCACTCTTCACAGGCACACTGCAAACCTCTTTCGATCTACGCAGGCGAACCTTATAGGCAAATTTAATCATCCACTTGGCTCGTGTTCTGAGCCAGTGCTGAGTGTGCAGCAGCAAGTGCAGTATGTTGTTTGAATATAGTAACCAGGGTTTAACATTAACCATGGCCTGATGGCTTCAAAAGTTATCTGAGGCCACCAAATGTCACCTGTACAGGGCCCACTGTCGCCACTAAGTGTTATTGGGCAAAAGGTAAATGGACTTGCACTTGAAAAACACCTTTCTAGTCTTGTGACCACTCAAACACTTTCACACTACTTGTTTCATTCACCCATTCATACACACATTCACTCACTTGTGAGCGTTGAGAGACAAGATGCTACCTACTACTCAGTTTTAAGCATTCAAACACACTCACATACCGACAACACAGCAATCTGGGGCAATCTGGGGTTCAGTATCTTGCCAAAGGATACTTCAACATGTGGAATGGAGAAGCCAGGGATTGAACTGCCAATACTCCAATAAGTAGCCACCCTGATCAGGTCTCTCCTGATAAAAAGCATTTCACCCAGATATAATCTGGATTATTCTAAAATCAATCGTCTATCTTTTAGTGTGACTTTTCTAAATAAGGCTAGCCCAAAAAAAAAGATACTTATTTATTTCCTCAACATTTTAATGATGTTTTTATTATGCCACTGACAAGTGATAATAACAAAGTAAAGAAATGAAAGACTGTGAACTAGGAGACCTCAAGAGAATATGCCATATGTTTATCAAGGTATTTTCTTTCTGGTAATGTCTTTTCATTACTGAAGTGTCACTGCCAAGGAGGGCTATTTTAAGATGTGTTAATTTTCCTTTTCTGTGAGCTGTTTTTTTTTTGTTGTTGTTTTTTAATAAGTTTACATTTGGGCCATCAAAAATGTACTTTTGCCACCAAATTTGAACTCTGGACTTGATAACTCCTGATAAATACAGGCTGAGACCAGGACTGGGATTAAGATGAGAAGTATATGCAGAGGATGCATGGTGTGACTGTTGAAGTGGAAGAATTATTTTGCTCATACTAAAAGAAATTGGTTTTCTGTCAGAAGACAATCTGGACAATCTCCCTTGAGACCTATCTAAAAATGAAAAAAGGGCCTCACTCTTACTCTGTTTTGTCTCTCAGTTTAGCTGGAACTGTACTTAATTACTATATATACACGTCTGATTCACTGTCACTTAAATACCATATATTCTCCCATCTTGTTTTTTCCGTTATTAACTTGACTCTGTTTCACATTTACCACAACAGCTAAAGTTAGTGTCACCACTAAGTGCAAGTACAAGTGAAAAGCACAAAGAAGAAATGAGTGATTGTTGTGGCTGAAGAGGTAATTGAATGCAGCCATCCCGAAGGGATGATGGAGAGCAACAGGAAATGCAGGGTTACCCAGAACCCAGTGTTTGCTTTCTATCGTCACATATGGTCATCCCTCATGCACTGATATAACTGTTTCCATATTGCATATTTATATGAAGCCACGCGAGTTAAAGCAAAAAGCTAGACCAATACATCAGCTGGGGCAGTATATTTGCTAATGTTAGCTTACTGCAGATACATTAGTGCGTGTCACTAAACAGGTAACAAGAAATTGCAGTACTAAATGCCAAAGATATGTTTGATCACACATTCTGTCCACACCAGCAGACTCATGATATCAGAATGTGCCTAAAAAATACAGTATTACTGGGGCTATAATACAGTATACACAATCAGAATACAAGATCATCCAAAACAACATGAAACATTAATTTCTACATTAGGTAACATGTAAAAATCACATTGTTAGAGAATGTTTGAAATTACTGTATTTGTTTTAAACACCAAATTAAATGACTCCCTGTGATGTGACAAAGTTGTAAGTGCTGAACCCACTGTAAATCCTGAGCCCTATCTGAAGCTCTATGCTCATTATTTTGCATTTGCTAACCCCAAAAACCATAGGCAGCACCTCCCATCTCGCCCGCCCAGCCTGAAATTACAGAAACTCCAAAATAGATACAAAGCTAGTTCAACATGTAGTATGCTGAAGAGGCAATTTTTTCTCAGGAAAGAGCTACAAAAATAAAACTAGAAGCAAAACTAAAATGCCAGTAAATCTTTCAAACGCAATCACCGCTGATAAAACAGAACTCATATGATGTTCATGTTTTGTGTGTTTTGTGGAATATGTAACAAGGCAGGTGTTTGCTTTATGAAAACCTCAGATAATAAAATAAATGATGTCTGAAGTCCATTTACTTGTTTTTAGTTGCAGGTTCCTGGTATTGTGCATTACTGTCACGGCTAACTGAGACACTTGAACAGAGAAGATATCCTTAATGTTATCAGTAGCAGTAGCACTCGTTTTTCCCATAATGATGAGTCAGACTGTTTGCTGTAAAAGAGGTCTATAGTCAAAACTCTCTGTATTAAAAGAGCACTCCACCAATTTTATATTCACTCTAATAACACTGTCAGACATGCGCCTAATATACTCATGAAGGACTTAGCCCCAGATTCTTTTTTCATTTTCAAACTTTCTTCATCTCCAGCCTACTTCACCTCAAGTGACATCACCAAGATACAAGATCATATTAGATACAATTACAGTGAAATGTAATCTCCGACCTCTTGTGTCCTTATTTAGGATACTAGTGACCTGAGGGTAGAGGTTTTCCTGAACCTCTCTGTGATGGCCTGGTGTATCCAGTAGCATCTTCCTAACCTCAACAGGGAAAAAAGGCAGTTATCCAGTTGGTTGGTTGGGATCCATAGTCATGTGTGTACAGGGAGTACAGCAGAGGGCTCAAAACGCAGCCCTGTTGTGCCCCAGTGATAAGGATGGGAGGGGAAAAGGTGTGTCCGCCCACTCTCACCACCTGGGGTCTGCCTATGTGGAAGTCAGGGATCCACATACACAGTGAGGTGTTTAATCCCAGTACCTTGAGCTTTGTAATGAGCCTGGAGGAAAGTACCATATTAACCGCTGAACTGTAGTCAGTGAACAGCAGTCTAGCATAGCGTCCTTTCTTGTCTTGATGAGACAGGATGGTGTGGAGGATGTGTGCTATGGTGTCTTCTCTAGATTGGTTAGGACAGTAGGCAAACTAGGAGCAGATGTCATATTTAACCAGCCCTTCATCTACACAGGTGAGTGTTACTGGGCAGTGGCCATTCAGTCAGTGTGAATTTGTTTTCTAAGGCACAGAAAGGATGGTAGACTTCTTGAAGAATGTGGGTATGACAGACTGAGCCAGGGAAAGGTTGAATATCTTTGTGAACACCGCAGCTAGTAGGTTAACACATAGTTTGAGGACCCACCCACTGATACCATCTGGTCCTGCTTCTTTCTCGATGTTCACATGCTTGAAATCCCTCCTGATGTCATGCTGAGAGAGGGCAATACAGTAGGTGTGAAAGGTGTAACCACCCGTCCCTTCACTGCTGTCTCAGCTGTTTCTGCTTGTTGGCTGCAGCTTTAAGATATTGTTGGGTTCTGTGTTAAATCCAGATTAATTGCAATCTTAACTGCTATTTTTAAGATATCTAAAAGGGTTTAAAATGCATAAAAACCATTGAAAATGTTTCTTTACCAAACCTTTATGCTGATTAAGGGATTTTGTTGCCACGAGTCAGTCCACTCAGGGAGCACGTTGTCGAAAACCACATGCAAATCCCACCTCCTTTGCCAGAATAAGCACAACCATACTCAAACCATCGCTCACAAGCTATCATTAACCATCTATAACCTAAACTAACAAGCTCATTGGTTGAGCTTTTCGGAGGGAGTACACAGCAGGATGTTGGAGAGTGGGATTACAGTTATTTATGCCTCTGTCTCCTCCTGCCTGTCACAGTAATAGGCAGACTGATGCACTGATTTACTACACAACTGCATATTATCTGTATGTGCACCATATGAAAAAAATATGGTGCAATATTTTTGAATATCACATCAGTCTGGTTACACACTGGATGTTTTACGTAGAATAGAAAATGTATGAATGGATTCTATCAATTGTATTATACCACATAAGTGATATCATATTCTCAATATATTGTTTAATTACCTCTCCTTTGACATTTTCATCTAACTTTTAGAATTAAAACTTTGTTCTTATAGTTACTACAAGAGTGCCTCAGAATCATGTATAAGCAACTGATTTTAAACAAGGGTTAAAACCTCCCTGTTCCTTCTTAGCTCTGTAAGAAAGCACACCCTGTGAAACCCTCTGTCTTTCTAGCAGGTTGATCACACCAGCTGGAGTCCAGGACGGCAGAAAAATGTTAAGAGTTTCACCCAGAGGGGTGCTCTACACGAGCCACTCTCGCCACTTTGCTCCTCTGCACACTACGGCCCTGTCACGTGTGTTACCTGAGGAGGATCAGGAAGGCAACATCTGGATATGTTCTGAGGGTTGTAATTTTAGAAGCTCTTAATCCCCTCATAGTATGTTGTTTATTTTGGTCCTGTTCTCTGGTCAATAGCCAGATTTCTTAGAAGCAACCTCCAGGTTACTGGGACTGACACGATGAGGCCCCACAAAGCAAAAAAGAGATCTGGCTCGTGTAGAGGCACTCCTCAAGTACAGTGAGCACAAGCCATTATTCCCGTAAAAAGATAACCAGTCAATAGGCAAATTTATCAAGGCCATTCATGGCTGCATCATGAGATACCATGAACCCTAACCTTGAGGAGAAATCTTCTAAAAATTATTGTCACAGAAACATAATTCACCCCCACTCTTTTACAGCATTAATACAAGTGTGAACAGAAAAGTTAGTAAGAGTCTCTGAAGCAGGGCAGCAATGGAGATTGAAGGTCGTCCTAGAGAGCTGAAGTAAAATCTGATTTTATTACACCTAAACTGTAATTTCCCCCTTTTATAGAAGGATGTGAAGGATTTGCAACTTCTCTTCTCAACTGGGGACTTTGGTTTTCCATGCAGAATTAAAGATGGACGAGAGCAGGAGGTTGAAAACAAAAGATTTCTAAAGCAAAAGTCACTCCATCAACTGCCAGTGACTGCCAACTTGAATAAATAAACTCAGTATACCAGATAAACTACTATAGACTGCAAGGACAAGCTATTAGAACAGATTTTGCTAGGGTTAGATTGATCTCTGCTCTCTAATGCAACAAAAACTTTTTTTGTTTTCGTTTTTAAAAGGTATACTATGCACGATTGCCAGTTACTGTTTTAAACAAGCTCGCCAAAGTGGAAGTAAAAGCCTACCCCAGATTCACTCTCATTTGGCATTTTGCCTCGCTCTAATTGCAATTTTAAGACACTGTGTCTCTTGGATACCTGCTGCTTACGGTCCTGGTACCTGCTTAAGCCCCAACCTCACCTGTAGGAGTACATGCCCATTAACGTCTTGAACACACACACACACACACACACAAATAAGAAAATCCAGGCAGAGGGCAGAGTCTCTGAATTATCACATACAACCCTGTTCGGCAGAGAGATTACTTTTGTATGAGTCTATGCATTATTTTTAGGAAAATATGGCATTGTATTTCTTTAAGTTTGGGCTTGTGTATATTTAGGTATGGAACCTGATACACCTGCATTATGACAGATAACAATAACCAGTGTGGAGGAAAGGAAGAGAGTGAAACAGTCAGTACAGTAAAAAGAGGCAAGTTGACAATGGCCCAGAGAGGCCTGACAGAAACAGACTGAAAAGGAAAAAAAAACAAAATGTAAGGGGACAGAGACAAAGAGATGAGGAAGAGATGAGAAGGGGTCAAAAGGGCAGAGAGTGAGAAGAGAAAAAGGGAAGCAGCATGGTCATATTTTACAGCCGACAGCAAGCGTGTGGTCTGGCAGGCACACCAGGAGTTAGTTTATTAGAGCCGTTTCTTTTATGAGGGGCTGTCCTACCTTAAAAAAAATGAGCAGGTTCAGACCAGTCATCTCTACCCACTGTCTTGACACACGGATATGGCTCCATAAAGTACCGTACCAATTCTTCCTCCACCTCCTCATATAACCAATCCAAATATAACCACAATCTACATGTACACTAGAGCAGTGTCTGCATGGATACCCATTAATCCTGAAAAATGTGACAGAGATACAGTATATCACCAGGCTTTTTGACACCTGCATGCACGGTGTCAGGTCTCACATCGCACATCTGAACGCAAAATCACTACATAATGAAGACGCAATCAGCACAAATGTGACTCTAATGTGTTAATGAGTTTACAGTTCCTCTCCACATTACATCAAATTAAAGCTCTAAAGTTCTGAAGAAATTTTAGCACAGTCTATTCCATGTGATGATTATTCTTTTGAGAATTTTCCCCCACATTACACAGCATAATTATGTAAAATGGTTGGTTAAAAACTAAAAACCAATTTTAGGAGGATTTTTGTAAACTTATACTGTAGCATCAGTCAAAATTATAGCCAAATAAGGTTTTAAAATATGTTGGTTTAATGTGAAAAGGTTCATTTGGGACAAAATGACTTCCCTTCTAATATGCCCACCAACATTTTCTTACATAGAACAAGAGATTATTATGAGCATGTTTAATGTGAAGCAACCCTATAAAATACCACAACCGAGCTTAAATGTTCACAACAAGAAGCATGACCTTGAAAAAATATCTTCTCCCCATTTATACTCTACGGTACAAGAGTTGGGAAACTACAATTACTCTTTGTTTCCAGTGATGCTCCAGTAGCTGTAGGTATAAATGTGTACAAACATTAAGCCAACAAATATTAAAAAAAAACACATATTTTGAAAGTCTGATGCTACCTTTCGGGCTAAAATTCATCATATGGGTGCCTCATCATGACAGTGGCATAAACACAACAACGTTCTGTAAAAGGCTGACAGGATTATTTTCATTAAAAGATATTTCTTTTATATGCAATCAGCCAAGCAGATGTTTTCACTGCCACTGATGCTTTGACCTTTGGTTTGTTTAGGGATTTCTCTAAACCGTTTAGTGAAATGGTGTGTGATCCCTGCAATGATACTGTCTTTTCAACCCTAAGCCTCATGCCTGTTACAGCAGGGATAAACTTTTTCTGTCACATCCTTTCACCCACTGCCTAAGCTTAATTTTGGCCTGTGACTGTGACCTCAGTCTCTTAACTTTCCTGATTTTGCCGGCTGCAACAATCCACTTTATACCAATGACACATCACAATAAAATCTAGGGTAAAAATTCTATAATGAACATTTTCACCAGTCTCTAAGATATATTACTTTCTCCTCTGGATAGACCACATCTTGATAAACAGATGTCAGTAGCCCTTTAAAGAACCTTTGCTACAAAAGGACAATAATCCAGAATAAAGTTACTGAAAATGTAATAGCCCATATCATAAACATGCATGACATGGACAATTAAAAGGGACCCAAGTATCCTATGACATTTTCACCCTTGAAGGTTAAAGCTGAGCAATGTGGAAAATTGTTGAAAAATGTTAACTTTATGATTTAATGGTTGCATCATTTAAACTGGGCCTGCTTTTTATATTTTCACTATTTAAGTACAATATCTCCCCCAGAAGATAATAAAAGTATAGAACAGAACAGCACTAGGCTTACAAACATCAAGTTTGTTACCAGAAACGAGCCTCAGGCGCTGGCCATGGCAGTGTAACCTTCAAGCCCGGCTGTTGTTATTTTCCATAGAGGTCAGCAGCTAAGAATGTGAAGCATGCAGGGCCTGAAACATGCCTTTCTCTTCCCAATAACCCCCACCACTTTTTTTGTAAATAATGTTTGCTGCTACTCCTATACAGTACCTCTATTTCCGTTTGTTTTAAATACATCTAAGTATTAAAGCATATTCTAAAGTTACTACATCATCCTACTGTATACATCCATGTCTTGTCTTCAGCTGTGTCCGTCCCGCACTTCTCTCCTAGGTTTTAGACCCACAGCATTGTGAGCAAGATCACTAAATATGGTGCCATAATGACGTTGGTCAGTATTTCCAAGAGCAGCAATCATCGGAGAGAGCTGTGAAAAAATAGGAGAGCTATTTTAACCTGTTTCCCTGCAGGATATCCTTGGACAGCATGTAGATTTCGAAACTGCTTCACTCACCACAGACACTAACTGGAGTTGACGGCCAGCAAGTGTGCTTGAACTTTAAGTGTTTATAAGATGAAACTACGGATTGGAATTAAACAAGATGCAAAATCATTATTCCTTTAGCTATCATTAAGATGAAAAATAAACTCAGCAGCTACTTTGATCAAGTTAGTTAGTTTAAGCATCTAACAGCAAGCTTTGTATTCCTTAAGTGTACTAAGGTCATGAAGATACTGCAACGTATAAAGTGCAAAGAAAATACAACAGAACAAAACATCCATCTACATGGACCAGATGTCACATCGTAGGTTGTTCATCACAGAACTATGAACAAAGCTAACAATTGAGGGCAAAAGTTACTGAGCTAGATACAGAATATTCACAATAGTTGCACTATAGAGCGATCAACTTACTAATTGATCATGATTAAGTTTAATACCTCTGTTAAGTCTATTCAGCACCAAACAGCAGACAAAAAGTTAGCAACTGTCTGGTGCAGAAAGTCAAAACCCGGGTGTTTTTCTCAAGAGACAGTGAATATTGAAGTTACACTCTGCAAGACTCAAATAAATGCAAATGTAGCTCCATATCTGCTGGATGTGTAAATAGGCAATTGTTTCCTAATACGTACCCCATTTAAGGTGAATAATATATTAGGGTTGTGACTCTGTCAGCTTTTTTTGTGGTTTTCTGCCCACTAGTGGTTAATAACTGATTAATGCAGCTTTAAGGTTATTTATTAATTGTAGCCTTTTTGTTTCTACATCTTTTTTACATCCTGGATAAATAATGTAGCCCACATGATGAAGAGATGCCCATTATAACTATGGTTACGACAGGTTATTAATGCTGAGTTAAAGGTGATTTGTTGTCTTGTTTTGTCTTCATAGATATTTTTGGTTCTTTTTAATCAAGTTGGGCAGGGTCCAAATAATTTTGTATTTTATTTCTCATGATCTTTTTCTATTTGAGTTAACTGTAGGGAGAAAAAAACTTGTTATGAGGTGAGACAGAGAATGTGAACTGTGACATCTAGGGAAAAACATGATGCTGCTTTTTTTTTTTTTTTTTTTGGACAAAGCTGTTCACTGAATCGTACACCAGGCTCAGATTGTTTTTTCACACATCTTTTTCCCGATGAAGACATTCTTATCTGTGGATGCTCACTGGGTTTCAATGGCGACATGAAACTTTTCTGATCTGCATTAACAAATACATGGAAAACCCATGATGCCCCATTTAACTTTTAATTAGTGCCATCGCCTTTGTTCAGCATTCATTGACAGTAAGCTGCCAACAACACTACGCCTATAAACAAGCAGCCACATTATTTTAGCAGATAGCACGTTGGCTGTCAACTACAAATGTCTCTGTATTGCATTTATCATGCACAGGACAATGCATGCAGGCATCCATCATGTCCTATGGGCTCCTGTTCATGCTAACTCACATTTCAGTTTTGCAAGAGAACAGCAGGTCTGACCACAAACTTTTAAAAGCAGCATAAACAAACAATTTCACAGAATGCAAATACACTGAATGACTACTGCAACAGACTTGCCAGAAATATCAAATATGGTATTTTTTGTCACAAATACCAAGTGCACATTTTTAAAAGGCAAACTCGCCCACAATGTTGAACTCCCCTGAGTCACAGATAATCTACCAGCAACAATCCAGACTGAATGAGTTGTTTATAATGTTATTATAACTGGAGTTAGGGTACAGATTATTGGTTTACAAGAAGGCTGCTGTTACTTGAACCAGCAGGAGTAAATCCTGTCTGCTCTGGAGACATCACACTGTCCTGTTGCTTCCTGTGTGTGGAAGTGTGTGCGCGTGTTTATTTCTGGCCATGTGAGATGTCTGAACAAATGAACAAAAGAAAACAAGACATACCCTGAGAGGAGCAGAGCAGCTGAGTCTAATCCAAAGATGAACCACAGACAAGCCAACGCATCATAAAATCCAACAAACACAACACACGCCCCCACACACGCGTGTGCACACAAACAATCGCAATGAGATAAATAAAAGCTCAACTCTACGAGTGCTACCGTACTGGACAGTTTATTTAAGGATGCTACAGCAGTTGTAAAAGAAGATAAAAACTTTAATATTGATCCTGGCTGAAATCACACAAAGTCAAGTAACTTTAGCTGTTTGTGAGTAACTTACCCTTCTCTCCACAAGTCTGCTTGTTGTCAGTCCTTCATTCCAGCTAGGCAAGTTTGTTCCTCAGAATTCTTTCGTCTCAAGATGGAGGCAGAAACTCTCCAAACACAATTCCTTTGCTCTGAGTTTTTGTTATTTTCAGTCCACCAGGTCCAGTTCTGCTTCTCTCCTGATTCCTGCACGAGCTGCAAGCATGACAGCATTGATAAACAACCAGTTGGAATGAGAGAGACCAGTGAGTGCTCAAACACACAGGTGCATGCTGACTCCCAGCGAATACAAACAGAGAGAGGCAAAGACAGCTCAGAGGAGCACAGTATGAAACGGCTCCTTTGCCGGTGGTTCCCCTTATGTGGGACTCCAACCTTACTCCACCTCCCTCCTCCTCCCTACACCTCCCCTCCCTCTCTCCCCAATTGCTCCAAGACAGAACAGAAAGGACTCAGAAGTTGCTGTTTCTCTAGCTTTTTCAGTTGTAGGTCCAATACAGAGCCCTTTTCCTTTCACTTGCATAATTCACATAACAAACTGTGTCCCGGAAAGTTGGAGTGAAGCAACACAGTGTGTTGTTTTTTCATCCACAGTGTACAAAAAGAATTGAACCTCTGTCTTGACAGAATGACCAGAAGCATTTGTGCAAACTGAGCTAATATTTGCAACCAGAGATATGAAACCCATACTCAGACCCTCAGCTATTCCTTACCAATATCTTTGTTGAGACTAGTGGTACAGAGACTAGAGATGAACTTACTAATGTTAAACATTTTTATATTTAAGTTATGCAGCATGATACAAATCGTATGATGCTTTCATTACACAAATTCTTGTTTACCTGCTCTTATTTAAAAAAGCTTATTTAAGAGTCAAAGCTATACACAGCTGAATTATCACAGAGATGCACTGAAATAAATAATGTAATTCTGTGCCAACAAAGGTCACTGGCCATGGCTACATCATATCTTTCAAATAAAATTCCCTATCAAACAGCAGCTGTGCTATAATGAATGCAATACTTAAACTGACCCCTCATCCAGAATTTTCAAAACAACATAAAGTACCTCTGCAAGTATTATGTGAACCCAGCAAAGCAGGCAAGAATGCCTGTTGTGATGATGTGGAAATTTCAGTCTTATGAAAGAGGACAGGGAGAGGTTTTTGGAAACATAACTAAATGCCTCCCTTGGGGAAAAGCTGGCTTAAAACAGCTCCTGCTAGCTCTGACTCTCCTAATATTCTGAAGGACTAAACCGTGCTACTGCTTACAACGGTCAGAGCAGAACAGTAACGTTTCCCAATATCAAAAAAGTAAATCATTTATTTGGCACCACTTCTATTATTTAATATTTTCAAAGTCTTGCCAGATTAACAAAATGAACCCTGGACAGTTTCATTAGGTAAAGACTTTGCTAATTGAGGCCAACTATATTAAAGATGGCATCTCGGTCTCTGTGTCTGACTGGCTGGCATCTGTATTAGCTGCAGTATATTCACCTCCCTCTGTTCTTTTAGTCTAATGCCGGTTTAGCCCATCTTGAGAATATGTAGTGGCCTCACTACTCACAACTCGTGACAGCTGTGTCAAACCCTATCAGTGGTCAGGATGACTAGCTCCGTTGTTCAAAGGCTAAATCTGTAATAGAAAAAAAAACCCTTCAATATGAAATTATTCGAGCCATCTCGAGATATATTTATATTTATTTAGGCCTGTCACGCTTTCAAAAAAATAAAGTGTCTTTGAATGAATAAGAATCCATAATGGAGCCTCATCCTGCATTATCTTACACTGTAAAAACTGACATTCATTCAGTTTTACTGTATTTATTTGCCCCACAGCCTTGCTTGAATAAGCTAACAGGTGACTTTATTGTCATGGTAATGTTTTAAAATTAATTCTTTCCCCTTTACTTAACCATATGAGTCATTCAGAACAAATTCTTATTTATAATAATAATGGCCTGGCAAAAGGCAAAGCCTCTTGAAAGATGGGGGAAGGGGCTAAAAAGAAACGTCAGAAGTTAAAAAGACAGCAGCACACATCCAAACAATGTCAGTTTAACACCGAGTCTACACAGACTTCAAGCGTATAAATATGCTTTGGTTGTATAAACCCATGTGTAGCACATACATGGCTTGTGTAAGCAGCTGTTTTGGTTAAAAGAAAAGTGTATAGCTTCTGTCAGATGTGCATGAGATGCTAGAATGAAAAGCGCGACTGACAAGGCACGCCTTAAGGCAGTTGCATTTTTAAAAACCAGCAAACAGCCTTATGCTTTCCTCTGTTTTGCACTAACAAAGAAAACAGCAAAAGCCTAGTTTAATGCAGCAGTGCAGGCAACAGATCAGAGGGACAGTGCATTTTAAACAAGTGCAAAGCCTGTTGCACTTATATATTTTGAATCTCTAATTCAGACAATTAATTACAGATTAAATATTTAATTTATGATTGGTAAGAAAGTGCAAGTAAACTGCTGTAAAGTTGATAAACTGATTCGTCTATCAAATAAAATTTATAGGTGAACATTTTATTAACCTTTTACATCATAATTATAACTTCTCTGATCAATACTTTGATACATACAACAGGTCAAATTATTAATACACTATGGGTAATGCAAAAGTTGTCACCCATAGTGATTAACCCACGCAGAATTATCACCAAACTGCAGTTCCCCTCAGCTCTACAAAAGGTTTAGGCATCCCTCAGATTATTGTTTTCTTTTTACGATCTACAGCTCTTCTGTTCTAATTCACTCTCACAACTCTCATCGACACTGTTTCCAGCTACAGCAGGCAGCCTGTTTTAGCCAAAAAGTTCTGATAGGCGTACTGTACATACAGCATCAAACAGCTGACAGATGAAGTAAGCAACAGGGGAGCATCTAGCAACTGAAGAGCAGGATATTCACAACAGGAGATGGTAGAAACTAAAAAAAAAAAAAAAAAAAGATCTGAAAATTGAGTGAATATTGGGCTCTAAATGAATGCTAATGTTCTGTGTCAGCTGGGTGTGTAAATGAGCAAATGTTTGAAATTACAATCACCCTGTCAACTTTATTAAGTGTTATGGGTCATTGTTGTGTTTACAGCTTGTTGCACTGTCCCCAAGTGGCCAACCAGATAATGCAGGGTTAAATGAAAATACCAAACATTTTCTTTCAGCCCGTGTCCCATGCCAGAACACAGCTGTGAGACATTGGTTATTATCGAGATCATACTGCTCAGCAGTTGCACGGCTCAGAGGGTCACGCTCCTGTGCCAGTTTCCCTATGCAAGAAAATATCTGCGACTAACAAGGTAACACACCAAATTTAAGAGGAAAAAAAAAATCATACTCGTGTGGCGACAACATTCTTAAGCAGTGATACAGACTGTAAGTACAGCTCTCGGATAATCTCTGACACAAAGCTCAAATCACAGTAGTTTGAGTTTTATGACTGGCCAATGACAGCTCCAATTACTTTGACGAGGGCTTGTTATTAAATTTGAAGCGTGACAGAGTGGCTGAACATCTTAAAAATAAATAGAGATGTATTTACTTTTTTTTGTGTCAATAAAAGGCAAACTGGAAGCAGTAACAGAGATAGAGCATGATGAAAGACAGAGTAAGAGTAAATTTTAACATTTTACTTTTTAAAAAAGTGTTTTATGACTACATTTGTACATATCAATTTGTTTGTTTAAAGACAGAATATTGAGACATAAACTACAATGCCAACAAAATGCAAAATGTAGTAAAAATATCACTTGCTTATTAACATCAACAAATCTATGATAGAAAATTGTCAGATCTGCAAATTACTAGCACTGCTACTCCTTTTTATCATGTTTCATGAGTTTTGTTAAGTAAGTAAGTAAGTAAAAAACTGAAAACAGAGACAAGAGCCAATCCCAATCATATCAATCAATGTTTCACTGAACACCTACCTTCTGCCCGCAGGGATGTTGTTCTTCGCTGCCACTGTCCTCAGATACCCTGCAGGGAAATGCATAGATGAAGTGACAGCCAACATGACCAATATGCACCAAGCTAACTTATTTTCCTCCTGCTAAATTATGTGAGTGCATGTAAATGTTTTACAAAATGTATTTGGTATCAGCTGTTACAATGGGATTAGTCATTGGCAATGAGTCATTTGGCTTTGCCAGCAGGTCATTGAGGGACTAATCTCTAAAGTGATATCCACACTAGCTTGAAGTTGATCATTAACATTAAAAATAATTATTACAATAATAATTTTCTGATGTCTTTATCTTAAACATCATTCCTTATCAAGTTAGACGAAGAAGCAACTCTTTTCACAGGGTCTTAAATACTAGACTGAAAGTATATGGAAATATCTATACCTATTTTTAAAAACTTTAAAGTCAAATCACTCCTGGTGTCACTGGATAAAATAAAGAACCTCTAGATGTTAGTGCATACAACATAAAAACTTTACAAAACCGCTGGCCCATAGTTGAAGTGTAGTTTCCTATTTAGGACTGCCACTAATATTGGTCATCAGATAGCACCATCTAGTGTTTGTCTCACACTTAGTGTGTCATTATGTTCTGTATGCCTGAGTGACATTCAGTTCTTATTAAGGTATTTTGACACACATGTTTTAATGTAGTTATTTTGTGATGTAGAAATGTCTTGAGGTTACTTTTATGTTGTGTATAGACTGTTATGTAAGGATACTGCTTTGCAAATAACCACATATATCAGTGAACAAAGTTTTACCATTTTCTGAGAGTGTGCAGGACCATGCTGCATTGAGTTTACTGTTGGCAACATTTCTGTGTGCATAATTTAATAATCTCTTAATTAACTGTACTAATGCCTCACACATTCACAGCAGACTATCATATTTCAGAATATGTAGCCTATTGTTGTGTTCATTTTTTATCTGGAAGAGAGATTGTGCTGTGTTTCATTTTACACTTCAGGCAAGTTACAAATGGCATATTATTAAGTATGGCTGGATTTTATCTTTGAAATTCATTGGGGGTTTTTCTTGATAAAGTAAAAGAGTGAGGTGATATGATGCCACCATCGTGCAAAGTGAGGTTAAGTTTAAAAGGGAGCGTAACTATCATTAAAACATGATAAAAAGTATTACATGAACATGGTTAAGTTCTACATTCATCACGTGTTAACCGCAAACAGTGATTTCAAAGATTTAAAGGAACGGTTCATCCTAAAATCAAAAATACATATTTTTTCTCTTACCTGTATTGTTATTTATCAGTCTAAGGGGGTTGGAAATAAGCACAAACCACCAACCAAATGCTGGTAAATTTATTTGGAAGCCACCAGCCATCATGGCAGGTGGACAAAAAAGTTAATTTCAAGCCCTGCGGTCTAAACTGTTTCAGTGTGAGCTGCCGAGTGTTGGAGATATCAGTAAAAGAAAACATGGATATACAAAGAGACCTGGATAAAGCTTTGGCATTTCATTCCTTTGAAAGTTGCTCAGTGGCGCATGAAGCCAAAATCAATCAACTGCCACGTATGAAATTACCCGGATGATTGGCGCTGCTTCCACTCTGTGAGACCCATATAACAGGTGCACTAAAGACTTCCACCAGCTGAGCTGGCAAACTCCCAGTTTAGCGCTCTGTTAACTTGAATGGGCATAAAATAACTCAATCATGAGGCTCTTTTAGACTTTCCAAATGCTATCAGACTGAATAGATTAAATCCCAATAGTCAGGGGGGTTGTGATGCTCAAAAAAATGTATCCACTGATTTCCATACATCTCTTTTGCTATAAAAAGTCTTTCTGGACCAAAGGACATAACGTGACAGACCCAGAAGGTATAACTCCACTGTTTGCCCACTATGACAATTGGCTTTAAAGCCCTGTGCACCTACTGGGGGCCTGATAGAAATGTAGGAGGACATTAACGGCATTCTCAGCAGAGGTGAACACCATTATTGTTTACATCTCTTACTATCAGGAGCACGAACCTCTCGTCCATGAGTACATGCAAGCTTCCTTCTGCGCAATGATCCAGCTGGCAGGTGTAGCTCTGGAGAAAGAAAATAGTTCCTACATGAAACTGCTCACAACAAAGTCTGAGGATTATCTTGAGTAACCGGTTCATGATTTCTGGAAGGAGACATTGCTGTTGAGTTTTTTATATGTATTTTCTTGCCGCTTTAAGTCGAGTGCCATCTCGTTTCAGTATATTGGAGAGAAGGCAGCCATCTCTATGGCTGATATCTCCAACACTTGGCAACTTACACCAAAACAATCTAGTGGGATAAATAGCACTACATATGAGAGAAGAAATATGTATTTTTGATTTGGGGGTGAACTGTCCCTTTAAAGTCCACGTTTGTACACTTTAAGTCCGTCAGTGGTTGAGAGACAATAATTTAGATGCATTAAAAGCGTTAAGATACAGACACTACAATCAGATAAGATTATAAATACCACAATTAGCTTTAAATTAAGTGGGACACTCTTTCCAGATCTACAATCTACAATTGCATGTAGATATATTTGACTGACACCATAAACTAACGTTAGTTTCAGGTGCTTCCAACACCTCTAACCGTTAATACCTTTTAAACTCTCTGCCCCTCATTTATGTTAACATTTTGTTACCTTCAGGGAGGTTAGGGTTTTGTTGAGGCTTCCACAGATAAAATTTATATATCAGCAGACAACAAACTCGCATTAATGTTACATAAACGAACAGAAAAATGCATTACCTGAGTTAGCAAGAGACGAAAACTCATGCTAGCAGGATAACTATTAGCTAGTAACCGTTAGCTGGTTTTAGCTAACTTTGCTGGCATATAGTGAGCGCTTCGCTTTTCTCTGTATTCCTCGAAACATTTCAAGCTTTTTAAGGTAGCAATAATTCAGAATTAGGATCCAAACTGTCCAAAAGTAAAAGTGCTCCTTCTTGAAGAGAAGGGTAAGTTCGCAGAAAAACAGCCACTTTCAATTTTCTCAAATAAAGACTTCTAAGTATTCTAATGTTAACAATATTAACATTAAAACGCCTGAACTCTTTAACTAAATTACTGGTATTTACTTTAAAGAATTCTACGTGAGACATTTTGCCATGTTAGAGCAGTAAAGGCACAGGTGTATTCATATCGTTAACGATGGCTGCATTCCACCTAGTGTAGGAGCTGGTACTGTGCTGGCTCACTATACAGTTAACTATGACACCTAATGGAACGCAGCCATCATTAAAGGGGCAGTTCAAGTCTTTTGAAGTGGGGTTGTTCGAGGTGTTTATTCATAGCAAAGATATACTATACAAAAGATAACACATTACAAGCTGTGCCAGTGATACGAAATGGTACACTTCCGGTCTCTAAAGCCCAGTTCAGACCAATCATTGGGATGAGATGAAACCATTTTAGAACGTTGCAGAGAAAAGTTGCATCGGTGTAAACTGGTTGGTCTGAGCTCGACTCAAGCCGACTGATGGTGTCACCTGCGACTCAGGCGGTCAAATGGCTGGCAGCTGGTTTTTGAACGTAAAGCCAGTCCTGTTTCGACAGTCAATCAGCTTGTAACTAAGTCAAAATGGCTGCAGATGACGCGTTCGCTGCGCAGGTGCTCCATCTCAGCTGAGCCCTCTGTTTCTGTCCTCACGGTGTGCCAATGTCAGACCAGGGATCACTGCTGCTCGCTGTGAACTGTTATAGATTTTTATAGGTGGGACTTTTTTTTTCAGTACTTGCTAGTGACCCCCATCCACAGCAGTACATTGCTTAGCTTCTGTGTTAGCACTCCCACCACTTCTCCAAACTAGGGGGCGACCACTGTCTGTATCTACTGTATGTAATACATTGACTTTGGATAAGTACCCCAACACAACCCCATTTCAAAAAAGCCAAACTATGCCTTTAATGTCTTTAATTCCAGCTGTGCTTTTCCTGTTATGACAAGTCAAAATGTCTGCCCTGAAAAATGTTCTTCATTTGTCCCTAATTCTTTTCAATGCTGCTCTGCATTTGACAAATATCACAACTGGTGCTCAGTGAAGTAAAAACGTATAGTCAATAAAAAATGTTTGGTAAATAAAATGTTTCACAGAACACATGGCACAGGCTGATATGTATTGGCCTTCATTTCTCCACAACCTTGCTTTATTCATTCAGTATCAATAGATGTTCTGAGTCATACAACAAATAATTGGTATAGGCAGGAAGCACTTAAATCATCTGACGTAACCGAAACTATGAAATGCACCAAGTGTTTGAAAAGCAGTGTGGTTATCAGGCTTACAGAGAGCTTCAGGGTCATGATAAACAAGCAAAACATTTTAGTCAATGCACCCAACAGCTGTCTGTTTTTCCTTAAGTCATGTTGACTTGGTTGCTCCTGTGGTGGTAATTAAAACTGCATTACAGGAAGGTTAGAGGATTCATGTGGTCACATAAATGTTAACTTAGAAGAATCACTTAATGATATGACATTTACAGGAATAAAACAGGTATCATAAACTACCCACCTCAGCACCAGAAACAATGAAGATCAGTTCTCCCCTGTCTGATTGTCAACATTTCTTTTGTGCTTCTTCACAGGAGGGTTGTGGCTACAAGTTAAATAATAATTTCTGACACATGGAAAAATATTTCTGTGGTACAAGTCCCTCTCATCTAATTCTTGTCACAGTGTGTGAGAAGGCAGCAGAACGCAAAGTCTTCACAGTCCCGCCTGAGGAGGAGCCACAGACTTAACAACACCTTCTCGTGGCATAAAACCTGATTCATCAGCAACTATCAAGAAATATCCACATTTCTCGTAGCACCTCCACATTTTGGGCAAAGAAGTGGAACGTTGAGGGAAAAGCAACAAACCGCCGCCGATCTGTAGCTCATTTTTGCTGTGAGCTCCACACCAACTGTATTTTCTCATTCCTGAGCAGTGCGACTAAATACATTTGCTTCAATGAATGCAAATCTTTTTTTGCATGATGTCTTTGATGGAAGCCAGAAGTGTGTTTTTTTTAAAATTTTTTTTGGTAGTTGGGCAAAATTTATAGCAGAGTGGGTTAAAAATAAATATTTTTTTTCAGCAGTTCAGGGCTGCCAAAAGATAGAGAGCCAAACAGCACATCCTTCAGTCTTGCATGAGCATTTCCCTCCAGTTGAAACTGTGATTGGGTCCATGTGTCAGAGGCAAGATGGGTGGGTCGACCAGCTGCCACACCCCGGTGTCTCCCATTTCTTCACAAGCACAAAAACCCAAGTAAGGAATCTGCACAAAGAGAAGACAGATGTGCATGTTATCAAATAAAAAATAAAAGAGAGAATAGAAACGAAGGAGGCGTTGTAGCTGAAGTAACAAACTGACCTTTCGCACAACTTGGACGAAGTCCTTGGAGTTTTGGGGGCTGAGGCCTTGTATCTGGCGCGTGCAAGCCTCCAGGGAGGAAGCATGAGCCACAATCAGGACCGTGTTTCCTGTGTGAAAGAGGTGGAGAACAACCACATTCACAGATCCCATTAGCTTTTTATATTCTCTATTCCATTTTTTCAATTTCTATACTGTTTATGAGCTCTCAGTAGTCCATAATATGCAGCTTGAATACTGAGGTTCTTTGACTCATATCCTTTTATATAGAAATTGGGCCAACATCCAAATTAAACATTTTGATTCAGAAAGCCTGCAAGCTAAGAGTGCTATTGTGTCACCCTATTCAGTTTCAAGGTTATATGGTGCGGTGTGTAGAGTCGGGTGCTTTTCTTTGTGAAGGGTCTGCAAAGCAGGAGCTTGTTTCAGGCAGACCCCATTGTATAGTTTTGATTTCACTGGCTCGTGTTCAGTGTACAGTGGCCGCCAGAGATTATATTTAGTATAGGATAACATAAGTTGACATTAAAATGTAATCATCTCGAAAAGAAACTGGGCATCGTAGCTAGTGAATGCTGCCAACATTAGGTGCTTAGTAAAGTTAGGATTAATTTGACACCCAGGGCCAAAACAATTTAGTCTGGATCAGAATGATACAGATTTTAAAATCCAATGTTTTGCCATCTGGGATCAGCTAATATATGTTACTTTTGAGCAGGATTTTCAAAGCAACACTGGACTGAATTCCCCCAATCCAGATACAAAGTTTTCAAGATTACCAATAACCAGTGTTCTAAACATGATTACATATCACAATGTAGGCTACTAGCTGTGGAAAGAACAACAGGTTTTGATTTAAAGAGACAGAAAACAGCATGGGGGAATGCAATTGTTCGAGACTACTTTTGGCTGTGTCACTGTAGCTAATATGAAGTGATAAATAAAAGTAAAATTAAGTAATAATCTCAAGTTTTTATTTAAAAAAGTCACTATCTATCACTGAATGTGGTAATATCGTGGTGAATGAACCTTTACTTGCATTTGCAGTATTATGAACGGGGTCTCTGTGGTGACATTACTGTGAAAACTCATAAGCAGCACACAGTCATTAATAATCAGCTCTCACACTGTCTATCCTGTGGTAACCCTTTCATCTCCTCAGCCGCAGAGCTCACAAAACAAGCTGATTTGAATAAGCCTTAAGGCCCTGACACACCAAGCAGACAGTTAGCTGCCGGTCAATGTTGCGCTGTTGTTGAGCATCTGTCGCCCTAGTTGCTGCAGTGTGTCTTGCACCATTGCCCCTCGTCGACTCCCATTTTTTTGTATTAGCGTGGTAAATCGGTGACGGTGGAGCCTATTGGTGAATGAAATCACTCTGATTGGCAGCTCAACTCAGAACACAAGAAGAGAAACGCAAGTGAGGAAAGTAAACAAAGTTTAAGTCAAGATGGAGTGAGACAAAAACAAACTCCTTACATAAGGTAAGATTATTATTCTTTTGCCACTGAGCTCTTTAGCAGAAACGTTTCACAATGGTTTGCATTATAATTCACTGGCGCACGGTAAATATGCTCTGTTCTTTCAACACTGGGTTGTGTTTTAATGTGCTAACTGGTTAACTAGCGTCAAGATGGTCTTACAGTTCCCCTTTTTGACTGACAATTACAGACTACTGCTGTCTGCTGGTGTGAAGAGTTATTTCCCGTCACGCTGGCACAGAACATATGTGCTGGTTGGCCATTGGCTGCCGTCTTTGTGGTGTGTTCATGTGCAAATTTTGCTGAGACACAGGCGATCTAGTTCTCTGAAGTCGGTTTGGTGTGTTTGGGCCTTTTATCTGCCAACAAACACACTGCAATTACCAATCATCAAAAAAGATGCCGCCAAAGAAAACAAAATGGAGATCCTCGAGATTGTAACTTCAAACAGTTTTTGTTTGATATCAACAGCTGTTTGGGGGATTTTTTAATGACAACAAACTCCTTTACTCAGCTATTTGGGGGATTATTTAATGGCAAAAAACTCCTTTATTAATTTATTTTTACTTTACTGTACTGAAAGGCTTTGTACTAATACTAATGTTGACTTTATCTACTTTATCACTGTACTGGTTAAATAAATCAAGTGCCAAATATAATTTGACCATTTTAAAAGTTTTATCACATTCTGTTCCTGAAATCCACCTGAATCCATCCTTCTGCTGAGATCAGGATAATCCTGATTTTTTTAGATCAAAAGTATCCCAGTCCTACTGTAAAGTTTTGAACAGCACATACTGAAGGTTCGATCCAGATCAAAACCAGGACTGGATTAAGTGCTCTTATCTGATTTCAGAGCTCTTTTCCCATTTGCACAACCCATTTGAAATATGTGGTCCAATCTGATCAGGTTATTTCTGAACAACTGGGCCCAGGATACATGTTTACAACTCCACTTACCCAGGTTTTTGCCCTCTGTAAGGATCTCTCGGGTTACTTGGAAGCTCCTGCTGATGTAGGTGTCATAACTCTCTGACACCGTCAACTTACTTACGGGAATATGAGGTCTAGGGACAAAATGATAGATAGAAAACATCATAGTAAATCGCAGCATCACAGATAAAAGCGTAAAGATGCTCTACAGTGGTGTCGCTGTGTACCTGTATGTTGTGTCCACACTCAGGTTAGCAGCAGCTAGCTCAGCTGGGGGGATCCAGACGGGTAAACACGTGCCTGAAACCCACTTGGTCCATTCAAACAATCCAGGCTCCACACGGATTTTTGTCTTTCCCTCCTGCTGGAGACCTGACGCAGAGTGAAACACAGAGAAACTGTCAGGCAGAAAGAAATGCCTACATCTGCTCCATCATGTCATTTTGTCCATAAATACATCTACAAGATTTGGTTTTGACAAAGAAAAAAAGAGAAAACATCTCTGAAAGAAAACATTAATTAGATGTTTTGCCATGTTCAAAGAAAGTAAGCGATGGGAAAAAGAATTTAGACCTCCTGTTAAACCCTTTTTTTCTTCCTATCCATTTTGTTTCCTAATGATGTCTCTGGGGTACTGCAGAGGTTTTGTCGTAATTCATTAAAGCTTTATATAACCAGGCAAATCCTACTGAGATCTGAGCCAAACTGAAGGTTTCAGATCCAAAACTAACATTAAAAATCCAACATTGTTATGCAGCTGTCACTTTTTGAAATCTATGCACAACATGCCGGCTTGACAGCCTGAATAGATGCTGTGCAACTTGTCAGTGACTGTGGTCAGAGTGTTGATGAGGTCCTACCCTGCAGAATGTGCTGAGCAGTCTGGACACAGCGAAGAGAAGGAGAGCAGTAAACAAAGTCTATTGTTGTGTGGCTTTCCAACAGGGCTTCACCTGAAATGGACCAAGATACAGTGTGATTCTACTGTAAGGCATTTCAATGGTTATATAAACATAATCTCTACTGTATTTAACAATCATTACAGAGCCAAATTTCTTTGGTAATCTATAATGATTTAAAGACATCAAAACAATCTGTATGTAAAATGTACTAACCTACAAGACGGGCCTGGGTGGAGCCAAACACAGTAATCGGACAATCTTTGTCATAGTCCCGGTGACCTCCGCTTCTAGCTGGCAGGCTGGATGGCATGTTGAGGTTAGAGCGAATGTATCGGCCTAAACAAACACAAATGAGAATCTTACAGAAGACGGGAATAGTAAACTCAAAAGTATCTAATGTAAATGTACATTATATCAAAGATATGTCATTAATCTCCCCTGCATGCTAACCTTTGGAGTCAAAGCACTGAGTGACCCAGTGTTTCCCAAACACCACATCCATCCTCTCCCCATGGCGACACACAAACAGTCTCATCTTGGACAGGGAGGACTGATTGGTCGGCCTCGACACCTACGATCAAGACTCAGTTTAAACTGTGAGGCATTAGAGAGCTGCGCTGCATTAAATCTTGAGCTCCTGCTGGGAGCATATACTGTAATTATTGGTATTAACACACTCAGTGAGGTTCATGATGTTCTCTTTACATCATAACACCAGAGCGTACCTGCATAGGAGGACAGAGGCCAGTGAGGCTGGGAGGTTCCATAAGACTGTCAAGCAGACTGTCATTCAGATGTCCATCAAACAATAACCCAGCCACAGTGCTACCAGAGTTCAGCGGAGAGGCACAGGTGAGCATAGAGTGAGACCTGTGGACCAGACAAACAATAAGGACTCCACTTTAGTCACATAGCACTTTAAATATGAAAGAAACAAAATGAGATGTACACATAATGAACAAACTCCAATAGAGTGGTGCAGAGATGATGTTTTTGTAGGCTGACGCCAGACTTAGTGCTACCCTAGTTCCCTCTTCAAAAAGCAAATGGGGTTTTACCTTTTTATTTTCGATTATTGCAGAAAATAAGCTTTTTGGCAAACAAAAGTTGATGATACTTACATGTTTTCAGCAAGATAATCTTCACAAATGAACACAACTTTATGATTTTTGAAGCATAAATGCAATCACTAGATGTAAAAAGCTAATACTAGGCTAGAAACAACTACATTGTCACATGACTTCAACGTTGCCACCACAACAGGGCTGTAAAGGCGTGTTCAGCAACAAACTCTGTAGTCTCATTTAGCCACTTAATCGCCTTTTTTAAGATACGTAAATGCTTCAAAACTGACAAGTGGGGTATTTACTGACGTATTTAATGTAGTAGAACAAAACATGAAAGTCTCTTAAGCTTGTGTTAAGCACAGATCTCATTTCAGGCATCTAACCAAAAACCTGTTCAAAAAAAAAAACCCCACCGACTTTGGGACGAGGGAACCGGATGTGTAGAAATGCTAACTTATTTCCACATTTCAGGACTTGTTTCAGCACCACTCTATACACATACAGCATACAGCATACAACATATGACCATAGAGAAACACAGGAATAAGCAAAAGAAGGACACAGTTAAAAGTCAGTGAGTAATAGTGTGTTTTGTGCATCTTGAAATCATCAACAGAGTGACAAGAATGAATGGAAGGAGGAGGGGAGGGAACATAACCTGTTCTAGGAGTGTAGTAATGTGGGCGAAGGAGTCCAGTCGAAGGGTTAGTCAAGAGACAGGCCAAAAGGATGACTCATGTTCTTTTCTTTCCCTTTAATCTTTCCCAGCAGCTTAGAAACATCCTCATCTTTGTGTGCATTTGTGCTTAAACTCTGTAAAACGCACACTAAAGGGATTTGCGGACTGTCAGTTTGAGATAACACCCACGGATGTCTTTGTGAAGTGGTTGCAAAAGGGGACTTGGTGGCTTTGAGGGGCAATCAGTGATAATCTGCTGCCTCTGTTATTGTACTGTACGTGCACTTCATTGGTCTAATCCCATTCCCAGGGCCTCCCAGTGCAGCTCCCTTATGTGTCATGGATTTTTTAATGAAAGAAACACACGGCATTGGATATCGTGCTTTCCGTCCTTACCCATGAACGACCCAGGTGTCTGACTCATCAGCCCGGTTGACGTAGTTCTCGGGCAGCAAGCCCGACAGCCCTGTGCCCAGCGAACTGCCATACACCCAGCCCTCACTGGCTGTACTCTGCTCCACCGGAGACATGAAGATAAAGTCTCCCGGCACCAGCTCAAGCTCATCGTCATTCTGAGGCACATATGGGTACATGACTTGCAGTGTCTGCACGGGGAAGATGGTTAACAGTCATTAGACAGAGCATCTGTGGAATAAACATGCAGATCTTGCATCTAATTTTATTTATAGCAAATTTTCTATAACATAATGCCCTTGATGTCAGAAAAAAATGAACACACAAGTGGGAAACTTGCACGCTAAGAGGAAGTACTACTTTTCATAGGAAGCCAAACACACCTCATGATTTGCAAACCGAATGTCCCTGGAGAAGAGCACGGCCAGCCAGTCACAGCCTGAAGCCACATCCACCGTTTTGGCCAATTTCTCCAAAATTGGAAGGTGACTGGCTTGGAAGTGGTATGCCAAAGTGACATGAAGTTGTTTCTTGTGAGGCTCAACATGAACATCTGCACAAAGGAAAAAGGAAGAAATGTGCACAGCAGATGGAGATATATGCAAAATCATGACATTGATGTACTGTTTTCCATTCTATGAGAATTCTCCAGTGACAGCAAAATTAAAAACACTGGCAATATATCATTTGGTGACACTGCTTGGCTCATCTCTAAAATATGATTACAGTTAACGCAATTACTACACAAGTGTTCACATATGAATATTAAAATAGAAGCCTCTTCAAATACTTTATTCTTGAACAGGGAGCCTGGAAACATTGACGTCAAACATCTGTATTTTTTAACCTGGATCCAGTTTTCACATGGTTATGTGTCTAAGTAACTAATGGAGACAACAGCTTGTGAAACTGGTCCAGTATTGAGAGAGACTGCTGCAGCCACAGCGGTCAAACAGGTTGCAACGTAAACCCTACAGGCAATTTGTACCATCAATTCATGTCCAATAAAAGTGCTTGTTTTTGTCGCTGACAGGCTCAAACCTGTTAATAGAAGAGTCTGACAACATCACAGAAAGGACCCTACAGAGAAATAAAACATTTTCCTGTACTTTTCACAGGTCTGTTTGCAATTGTAACCAAGTCTCGCTCAAAGAAAAGTCTTGGTCTGAAATCTAGCGAGGGCGACTTGTTGCAGAAGAAAACAATGGTGGAAACATCAGTGAGAGTTTGAGAGGAGTGCCGGTGTTGTGTCGGAGACTGTTTCCCCATTGATATGTGTGCCTCTTACCTAAACTTGAATATTTAGCTGATTTTAACAATGTTGAAAAATCAGTGAGATTTCAGAAGCAAACTTCTACTTGAGCAAGACTTGGGCTGTGTCCGAAATCATTCACTCATTCACTACTCCCTACTCACTATGGACCGTTTCATTGCTATTCTGTTGCTAGGGCAACAACTTTGGTCCCTGTTCACTTCCTGTCAGCTTCTGCATTAACATACATTCAAACAGGAAATACAAAGGGACCCATTTAGAATGTTTATGTTGTCCTGTAGGAAAACGGGAGGCTTATATAGAGCAGTATAAAGTGAGCTCACCTGCAACTTGAAAAAACACTACTCAGGTCATTTTCTCAGCGCCCTTAATTAAATCGATTAAAACATTTCATATCAATGTCGGCTAGTGAACCATCCATAACAAAAACTGACAGCGTATTTTCTAGTACTCACACAGTCTGTCCAATCCTTTGGCGCAATGCAATGAGATATATTGCTTGGTGAGTGTCCATCGGTTGTACATTACTTTTCACGGTGCATACTTTGAGTCCACTATATAGGGTCTATTAATTCCCACTATACATTTGACAGCACGACAAAATGGTGACCTCACTATATAGTGGACTATATAGTGAGTGATTTCGGACACAGCCTTGGTTTCAAACACTAACAAATAGACTGTATCAGCAAAAGGTACTGAAAAATGTTTTGTTTCTCTGTCCAGTCTTTTCAGTAATGTTGTCAGACACTTCTAATACCAATCTGAGTCAGTAGCAAAAACAAGCACTTTCAGTGGATGTAAGTTGACGGTGTGCAGTTGCCAGCAGGGATAACATTACAGCCTGTTTCGCCACTGTAGCAGGAGCAGTCTCTCTCAATACTGGACCAATTGTCTCCATTAGTCACTTAGACACAAAAATATGGGAAAATATGGTCCAGGTTCAAAAATACCAAACTTCCCTTTTAATTCTGTAGACAGTGTTCATGTTTATGGTGATTTCCATCAAGGGGACAAAACGGTCTCGAACCTGCTTTAGCTGATGCTTCAGTCGCAAAATCAGAAGCAAAACTCTTCAGCACATCCGCCATCTGCTCCTCCACAAAGAGGCCAATAAAGGTTGAGGACGTGTAGAGCTCCAGCGGGAGGGGCATGGGTATACGACCTTTCCACTTGGCTACGGTGGTCTGGAGAGCGTCGGTCAGAGCCTCTACCTTTCCATCGGCACACTGAAACAACACAACAGGAAGTCATCCGATGTACAACTGCTATGAGCCGGCAATGTGTTTAACAGCCAGGACATTGATAAACACAGACACTGACCATGAAGAATTGGCAGAGGGTGATGTGGGGGAAGATGTTGTGTGCCTTATTCTTGCCACAGGAGAGGCGGGACTGCTGCCAGAAGTGTGAGAGCTGCTGGAGCAGCGGTCCAGTGGGTCGCAGATATAACACATATTCTCTGGGCAGAGGGTCATCCAAGAACGGGTCATCCACGTGGGAGAAAAGCCTGGAGCAACACACAAGAGGACCAAAAGTGATGAGGGAGAAGTGGGCGATAAGTAGGAGAGAGGACGGCTGATGTCCAGCAGAGGGCAGTACTGTTGTAAAAGCACAGTGACAAGTCAATACAATGTTGAGGGGTTAGGACATTATGGTGATATGTTTACCATTACCAGAGTTTGTTTGCATTCCAGTTGTGCATTAAGAACTGTGGGAGAGCATGTGAGTACAACTGCGTGTTGCTCTTACCAGTCACAAGCTGCCTGCACATTTTTGCCTCCTGTCGAAACCAGAGCTTTCAAGCTGCAAAGAGAAAGAGAAATGGAGATCAAAGCAGAGTCACAAAATCAATAGTTTCTCTTCCGGACCGTGTTTATTAGGAGGAGATTGCTGTGCTTCCACGTGACAATGAACAAAGAACAAACATCCCAAGAGAGCAGTAAACGGTAATTCAGGACAGGAGTTCATTATTCATACCAGAGGTTCACGAAACGGCATTGATGCTGATTTGAAACATATTCTTTGCTATGAAAACATCAAAACATCTGGTCCTGTCATCAACAAAGTGCGTTCAGCTCAGTAGATGCAAAGCCCTGTATCCAGTGCGTACTGGGTTCACACTCAATCTGAACATGATTCTGTTACAAGTGATTCAGTCAGTGATTAAACAGCGAGTGCTGTTATAGAGAGAGAGGGTGTGTGACAGCAGTTCAGCTCACAGTCTTGGTTAACAATTCTTTTCTGCAGCAGCCAAATGTCACAATATTAAGACCCCCTGTGTCTGACAGTGGGAAAAATATAATTAATGCCTTGTGTTGTAGTGCAATGAACATTATAAAGAAAACTAGAATTACTGCCTTGTGGTTGTATGGCTCAGCCAACCAGTCAAGTTGCAGTTACAAGTTACATCCATGTCTGTCCAGACTCATATAGAGCCGTTACAGTAGACCCTGCTTCAAATATGTATGTTCCTGCAGCGAAGCTACATATTCTAAAACATGGATGCTTCACACACATCTTCAACATGGCACCACAGAGGATCTGTACAATCAGCACAGTTTAAAGATTAGTCACCAATTCAGTATCTGATCAAATGTCTCCATTTATGTTCCTGAGATATGACGTTGAGTAATGGCCAGAAAATGTTTCTGCAGAACATTATGATGTCACAGTGACGTTAACCTTTGACCTTTTGGATATAAAATGACATCACTTCATCATTTTATCCTATTAAACAAATTCTTAAATTATGGCCAAAAACACTTTTTGTGTGGTCACAGTGACCTTTGACATTTGACCATCAAAATCTAATCAGTTCATTTGTGAGTCCAAGTGGACATTTGTGCCAAATGTGAGGAAATTCTCTCCAATCCCTCTTAAGATATCGCGTTCAGGAGAGTGTGATAGACATGAAGTCCAAATGACCTTGACCTCTGACCACCAAAATCTGCTCAGTCCATCCTTGAGTCCAGGGGGACATCCGTGCCATATTTGAGGAAAATCCCTCAAGTTGTTTTTCGGATATTGCATTCACGAGAGTGACAGAGGTGAGGTCACAATGACTTCGACCTTTGACCACCAAAATCTGATCAGTTCATCCTTGAGTCCTGGTGGATGGTGCCAATGTTGAGGAAGATCCCTTTAGGTGTTTGTAAGATACTGCGTTCACAAGAATGAGACAAACGTGAGCTCACAGTCACCTTGACCTTTGACGTTGGGCCACCAAAATCTAATAAGTTAATCTGTGAGTCCAGGTGGATGTTTGTGCCAAATATGAGGAAATTCCCTCATGCCTTCTTGAGATATCGTGTTCAGGAGAGTTTGACAGATGTGAGGTCACAATGACCTAGATCTCTGACCACCAAATTCTAATCACTTCATCCTAGAGCCCCGGTGGACATTTGTGCCAAATTTGTTGGTTGTGTTGAGATACTGCATTCACAAGAACAAGACAAACGAGAGGTCACAGTAACCTTGACCTTTGATGTTTGGCCACTAAAATCTATTAGTTGATCCTTAAGTCCCAGCGGACATTTGTGCCAAATTTAAAGAAAGTCCCTCGGAGCATTCTTGAAATATCGCATTCATGAGAATGGGACGGACTGGCGGATGGACAGATGGACAACCCGAAAACATAATGCCTCCTGCCACAGCCGTCCCCAGTGTCTGTTCAAAGACGGCAGTGTTTGTGTCCTATGACATGATCTATCTGTGTCATTTCATAAACTACAACAAAGGATATCTGATTGCATGATTACTCCTGAGTGCTGGAAATCTAATTAGTGTCTTTTTATAAAACCTCTGAAGGGATTCACTGATTCCTGCAGCTTTCTTTGGCTTTGAGGGGACTAACACAGAGTATGATGACGTGCCTGTATTTCTGAAGGTTCACAGTAGCACCATCTGTGCCCAGTCTTTGAGTCAATCAACACATCAGAGGCATATTTTATTTATCACTCCGAACTCTAACAGCCTAGCCTGTGAGAATTTGGTACACATTAGCACAAACCTTCCACTAATATTCCTAAATTAGTGTATAAATGATGATGATGTGAGAGTTGGTGGCAACTGAAGGTAAATGTGTATGAAATTCTAGTCTGAAGTGTCTGTTCATTCATTTTAAAGCTTCTTCGTGCAAAGTAGATATAATGGAATCCAGGAGGACCTCAGTGTGTGTTGGCTCTGTGAACCACAGTGGTCACATGCCAGAGATTTATCTTTTGATAGTTTTTTGTTGGTTTCGTTCTTTGTGGTTAAACAAATTGGGTCCTTGACATGCAACTACAGTAAGCAATGTTTGTTTGATGTTGTAAATGGCTCATTTCATTATAAAGGGACAGTTCACCCAAAAATCAAAAATCTCATCCATGAGGAGATGCACTCTTCCTTCGGTGCTGTGATACAGTTGGCGGGTGTAGTTCAGTAGAAAGAAAATAGTTCCTACATGAAACTGCTCACAACAAGGTCTGTGGACTATCTTAAGTAACTGGGTCATGATTTCTGGAAAGAGACATTACTGTTGAGTTGGCACTGGGGATGTGCCATATCATCTCGTTCATGATAATACCGGTATAATTTTTAATATCATGAAAAATTCATATTGTCATACTAGCGATATTTCAACTTGTTGACATATTGGCGTCATACTGTTACCCACGGCAACAACAAGCATGGCTTGAAGTGAAGTTATTACTGACTCCACAGTGGTTCAAAAAAAAAAAAAAAGAGGAGCAGCTTCAGTAGTGTGGAATAAACTGTGGTGTCATTTTATGAACAGCCCCAAACATCTCAGACTCTTCAAGCGAGTTACCACCAGAGGGAACTCATTCAGCAACTCCCTTGGCAGCAGCACAGTGTCTCTCCCTCTCCTCTCTCTCTGTGCGAACACGGCAGTGTCGCAAAGTGACTTCCTCATAAACCTTTGGTAATGTAAACCTACGTGCCGCCCACAGCTCGACAAAAAACTACATATATGTGAATGTGCGACCACCACAAGCCAAGAGCCATCTAGTTCAATTGTATTCGAGAGAAGGCAGACATCTCTACAGCTGGTATCTCCAACACTATATGTATTATTGATTTTTGGGTGAACTGTCCCTTTAAGCAACAGAAAATTAGTTTCTGAGTAACACTGTTACCACGGCATTTAACCTTTAGGACTCTACTACAAGCCAGGCGATCCCATCTCCTTTTAAGTTTAAGTTCTTTGCGCGTTATGTGAAAGAAAACCTCCACAGTGATGCCATGCTAAGGATAGGTGTGCTGTCCCTAAACACAGCCCTGCTTGTTACTACCATAAATGGCTTTTCAAATAAAGAAAAAACATCGATCTTTAACTGATACTAAAGTAAAATGAGCAGCAGGAAGTGTTGTTATCTGTACCATCTTAGCACTTCTCAGTCTATTTGACTTTATTCACAGCTCGATAAGGACGTGTTGCAGCATCTCTATGTGAGCCGACATTGACAGGGTTCATTGTGCCACTCCAGCATTCAAACTCGATGAGCTATTTTTAAATTTGTCCCACTGAGAGGGTCCTAGATACGGCAAAGTCCCTGAACCCTGGGGCAGCGTGCCCTGACAGAGCGCAGCATGCAGCATGGGAAAGCCATGGCTGCGGCAACGTAACAGATGGCTCACACAGATCTACTACAACATGCCCACCCAAATATATGCAGGGCAAAGATAAATCAAATACAAAAACAGACACACACAGACAACACATTAGGATTAAAGCCTCCAGTTTGTTCACTTTATCAGGCCAACGACTGACAATGACAATTTTAACATGAAGCCTAATTGATCCATTTTTATTTCTACAGTATAACTCACTACTGCACATAGAAGGCTTTAGACAGAAAGTCCTTCGCTGGCTGCAATCGTCTTATTCAGAGATTCCACCTGGTGCTGTGTGGAGGAGGAAAAGAAGGGGATTTTCTCTCAGAAAGCATGATGGGATTACAAGCAGATGTGACTGAGACGTCACAAAATCCAATCCAGGCTAGAACATTGGATTGCTTGCTTCTTATCTTTGTGGTATTTTACCAGAGTGAACCCTTGAGACGTGAAATAACAGTGAAGGTCTTACGCTGACAGAGATGATACAAGGGTTACTCGAATTTAATCTGCGTTTTTTTAGGCTGCTGAAATGACTAGAAATCCTGTTCCAGGTTTAAACGATGGTACAGTATCCAGCAGGAGACACAGCATGGTGTTACTTGCCATTTTGACTCATTGATATGGGACATATTTTTCAGTAAGAGGACAGGTCAATAAAAGCAATGTTTCAAACAAAAGATCCTTCAGTATTCATTTAGAGTGTCACGCACAAGGCCAGAGGTTAAGCTGTCAGGACTGTAAATGGGTCATACAGGAATAGAGCTGTTGAAACACATTTCAGGAGTCAATATAAATCGAATAGATACAAAATGAATACTAATTGCTATTCATTTACAGTACAGGCCAAAAGTTTGGACACACCTTCTCATTCAATGCGTTTTCTTTATTTTCATGACTATTTACATTGTAGATTCTCACTGAAAGCATCAAAACTATGAATGAACACATGTGGAGTTATGCACTTAACAAAAAAAGGTGAAATAACTGAAAACATGTTTTATATTCTAGTTTCTTCAAAATAGCCACCTTTTGCTCTGATTACTGCTTTGCACACTCTTGGCATTCTCTCCATGAGCTTCAAGAGGTAGTCACCTGAAATGGTTTCCACTTCACAGGTGTGCCTTATCAGGGTTAATTAGTGGAATTTCTTGCTTTATCAATGGGGTTGGGACCATCAGTTGTGTTGTGCAGAAGTCAGGTTAATACACAGCCGACAGCCCTATTGGACAACTGTTAAAATTCATATTATGGCAAGAACCAATCAGCTAACTAAAGAAAAACGAGTGGCCATCATTACTTTAAGAAATGAAGGTCAGTCAGTCCGGAAAATTGCAAAAACTTTAAATGTGTCCCCAAGTGGAGTCGCAAAAACCATCAAGCGCTACAACAAAACTGGCACACATGAGGACCGACCCAGGAAAGGAAGACCAAGAGTCACCTCTGCTTCTGAGGATAAGTTCATCCGAGTCACCAGCCTCAGAAATCGCAAGTTAACAGCAGCTCAGATCAGAGACCAGATGAATGCCACACAGAGTTCTAGCAGCAGACCCATCTCTAGAACAACTGTTAAGAGGAGACTGCGCGAATCAGGCCTTCATGGTCAAATAGCTGCTAGGAAACCACTGCTAAGGAGAGGCAACAAGCAGAAGAGATTTGTTTGGGCCAAGAAACACAAGGAATGGACATTAGACCAGTGGAAATCTGTGCTTTGGTCTGATGAGTCCAAATTTGAGATCTTTGGTTCCAACCGTCGTGTCTTTGTGAGACGCAGAAAAGGTGAACGGATGGATTCCACATGCCTGGTTCCCACTGTGAAGCATGGAGGAGGAGGTGTGATGGTGTGGGGGTGTTTTGCTGGTGACACTGTTGGGGATTTATTCAAAATTGAAGGCACACTGAACCAGCATGGCTACCACAGCATCCTGCAGCGACATGCCATCCCATCCGGTTTGCGTTTTTTGGACGATCATTTATTTTTCAACAGGACAATGACCCCAAACACACCTCCAGGCTGTGTAAGGGCTATTTGACCAAGAAGGAGAGTGATGGAGTGTTGCGGCAGATGACCTGGCCTCCACAGTCACCGGACCTGAACCCAATCGAGATGGTTTGGGGTGAGCTGGACCGCAGAGTGAAGGCAAAGGGGCCAACAAGTGCTAAACACCTCTGGGAACTCCTTCAAGACTGTTGGAAAACCATTTCAGGTGACTACCTCTTGAAGCTCATCGAGAGAATGCCAAGAGTGTGCAAAGCAGTAATCAGAGCAAAGGGTGGCTATTTTGAAGAAACTAGAATATAAAACATGTTTTCAGTTATTTCACCTTTTTTTGTTAAGTACATAACTCCACATGTGTTCATTCATAGTTTTGATGCCTTCAGTGAGAATCTACAATGTAAATAGTCATGAAAATAAAGAAAACGCATTGAATGAGAAGGCGTGTCCAAACTTTTGGCCTGTACTGTATGTACCGTAAAACTTAAATTAAAAGCCTGGTCCCAATTAAACACCCAGTTTCTCTTACTAGCCTGGTGTAGCTACACATTTTGACAAATAAAGGCCTGTCTCGATTAGAAGCCTGGTCTGGTTGCCAGGCAGTTCATTTTTATACAAAGTTCTTTGGATGTGTAAAACCAGATTGTTGACTACTCATACGAGCTAACATTAGTGAGCTGCTTAGATCATGCATATAAATATAAATGTAGAGATGCTATACATCGTTAGCTCGGTTCATTTCATTTTACTGAAACAATGAGGAGCCCTTCTGTGCTGAGTTCACATGTTCTCCCCATGTCAGTGTGGGTTTTCCACATACTCCAGCTTCCTCCCACAGACCAAAGACATGCAGGTTAATTGGTGACTCTAAATTGTCCGTAGGTGTAAATGTGAGTGTGAATGGTTGTCTGTCTCTATGTGTCAGCCCTGTGATAGTCTGGTGACCTGACTAGGGTGTACCCCACCTCTCGCCCAGTGTCAGCTGGGATAGGCTCCCCCCCCCCGACCCCGGACAGGATAACTGATTTGGGAAAATGAATGAATGAAGAAAGCTATATCACCTGTTGGTAATTCCAAATGGTTATTAGTAATGTTGAAATGCCCTCTAGTGGACATAACATATAACAACCATATGCTGATAGTGGCACTGGCAATACATGAGCTTGTATATACAGTGTATTGGTACATAGTAGATATTACTATTGGCCTAAATTTGAACATTAAAAGTTAATTTGAATATTGAAAATAATGAGGAATGAAGTTCGACTGGGATTATATTGGAAGATTGATGGCTCTATACAGGAGAGGGATTGAGATTTAAACGGTGGGCTTGTCACGACTAAATCCACATGAAAAGACATTGTACTATCTCTTCACACTTAAAAGTTGTCAAAACATGAAATCAAATGATGATAGTTATCCATGATTTGGTGTGATACCTGCAATCTCATGTGCCTTTACTATGCAAATACAGGTTCCAGGTACTTTCAGTGCTGTGAATCATTAACTGTCAGATAGATGTGTGGTCACAACACAAGGACAACAAACACAACAGATACTTGTTTTTGCTGCTGCATATTTTTTGACAACCAATACTAAAATAATAACGTACAAGGGTGAACTACACTTGAAAAGAGAAACACTAAGTGCACCAAGCTAGATAACACTATAAGTGTGTTAGCTGAAGCCATCGGTGCCAGGTAAATAACCGTCAGCCGACACTGCTGCCCACATTTAACTGTAAATTGTGTATTTTCACTGCGTCTTTGCACCTTCATGTTTGATGGCTGGCCTTTGTCTTCTTTGATTTACCTCATAGTAAATCTTCCACTGGGGACATTTTTTTTTAAACTTGTCTTTAATGTCAATGCAATAACCAAAGTCAGAGCCGCTCTCAGTAGGGATGAAAAAACACTTTGTAAAGCTGATAATGGCTCCTTAGAATTGGCTGTTACACACATTGGCAGTAAAAATTCATGAAGACAATGTGATTCCTTGGGAATGTACTTTAAGTGATCCCCTTTCCCACATTTTTATGAGACACTTTTCTTAATTTTGTCCTTCATTAATTTCTATTTCTGTCAGTCATGCTCTCAGTTGTGTAGTAATGAACTGAAAGCATGTTCTGGGATGTCTGTTGGAAACTTTGCATGCAGTGAATGAAGTTAATAAAAGAAAAAAAAAAGAAACATATCCTTTTTATTAACCTGTGCAGTGTGCCCAGACAGCAGGAAGATATGTGGCCTGGCTCAGACTGAAGTAATGAACCAGGAGGAAGTCGCAACACACCGCCAGACGCACTTTAAAAGGTGTGTAGTTTTGCTCTTTCACAAAGTACCACATGCACTGCCTCCTTTGCACAACATCTAAAAATCTGCCACCTCAGTCGGTCCGTTCACCGCTTATTACATCCATTTGAGCAATATCTGAATCAACACATGCGTATGATTGTTATGAAATCAACAGTTTACCACATTCAGTATAAGCCTACTCAAAAAATCTGTGATACTAAGTGTGTTTCAGTCTGAATAATCTGACACTTCAGCATATTTCAACTTCTTTTTTTATTTCACCTCGTGACGTTTTCACTTCCAGGTTGGTGACAGATCTACCTGCTGATCCACTCTCTATGTCTGACACTAGCGGCAATGTTACAATTAAAGATTATTTTAAATTTTTCGCATTATATGTTGATTATTTTCTCATTTAATCAATCATAGTTTGGTGGTTAAATGTCAGAAAAATGAGAAAAACAATTTTCCAAAGACCACCACATTTAAAGCTCCAGTAGGCAACATTGTTTTGGTATAATTGAGTAAAAATTCTATAATATCCTCTAAGCATAATGTAAATCAAGTGGTCTGAGACAAACAATAGGTTTCTGCACCTCACCATGGCTCTGTGTTCAGCCTCTAAAGAATCAGTATCGTGCCGATGTGCATCAACCAATCAAAGGTCAGCTCGGACCACTGCGTTCCTATTGGCTGTTCTACTGCATATGCGCGTTCTCGTGCGCGGCAGAAGGGGAGAGCAAGCGGCAATGGCGAACAGTGCACCAGGTAAAATAGCTATTCCAGCATTGGCTACAGCTGCCTACACGGCTAAACAACCCAAAAAAAGGAAGACAGAACTCGGTTCCCCGGAGCCCTGGAGGGTGGGGAAGGGTGAGGTAGGGCTGGGCACAGCCGGAGGGCGCGAGGGTCGGCCGTGGGAGCGGAGCCGAGCCACGGGGGTATGTGCGGTGCGGGCTGCTGCGCAGTGAGGGAGAGCCGAGCCTCGGGGGTATATGTGCGGGGCCGCCAGGGAGGGATGGGGAGGGCTGCTGCTGCGTAAGGGAGAGCCGAGGCTCCCAGAGAGGGAGAAATAGAACCAAGTAGGATAAAATACTCGCGTGCTCGTCTGGTAGGAAGGGCTCAGGGCAGAGACGAACAAAACCTAACTCAGATGAGACTCAAAAATCAACCATTTTCAGGCTTTCTACCTACTGCAGCTTTGACATGCTTTTTTTGTCTGACCATAGAAGATATTCAATTTACAAAAACAGAAAACCAAAAGAAATGGGAAATATTTACATTTTAGAAACTGGAATCAGAAAAAAAAATGCTAAAAATTATAATTGATGATCAAAATTGTTTTCTTGACTAATGATTTAAGCTCTACTGATTTACTAACAAGCTAACAAGCTATTGGCTCTAATCAACATACCAATATTATAGTTGTTTTTCCTCAGATGATCGTTGCTTTTCTACAACTTTGTATACATTTTTCAGGGTTTTTTGTAGCCTCAATTTGTTATTCTCTTGGTGTCTTGGAGTTAAATAAGCTATATGGCACCCATAAGAGCAGGCACATCAGCTTCAATATTGTTTTAGACACAGAAAAGACCAACTTTTAAGAAGTGGTTGATGTTCATAGATCCACTATTCAGAACAGATTATTTATTTATTTACATTTAAAAAATCTAACACAAGTGAAAAATGATCCACAGATCTAAGTCTGACCATGCTAGAGCATTTATGGGTATGGTGTAATGGAGTGTATCTGGAGAACATTAGAGTGAGAGAAAGTTAAATGGAAAAAGCCATCAGGGCGCAGTAACAAAAAAAAAAAAAAAAAAAATCTAAATTTTTTTTTTTTTAAAAAAAAGAGAGAAAAGAAAAAGATAAAATTTGCAAATTTGCACATAATGATTTCTTTTGTTTGTCATTTATTATTACTGTTTGTTAATTTTTGTTTGTAAAAAATACAAAAAATACAACATATATTATCATTATTATAATGGGGGGGGGGGGGGGGGCATGTCTAGGTTCGGCACTGCTTTAATTTCCCTACTTCTTGGGGGCCCTCCCTCGTTGAGATCCTGGGAATTTCGTTCTGCTATTCCTTCCAAATTCAACGTTCCTGCTGGCCTTTAAACGGCTTGGGCGACCTTGGGTTTGTACCTGCCAACAACTGCAAGCAAAGCGTTGTTTTTTTCACACTGAATTTTAAGAAAACATGTTTGGAATATATGGTGCCAACTCTGTTTTGTTTTCATGTCTCTAGGCGAAAGAGAAAAAAAAACAGGACACTGACATCTGTGACACCCTCAGGGAGCAGCGTTGGGCAGAGCTAGCAGAGACAGCGGAGTTTCACAGGCGCTGTTTCTGTCTTCTGGGCCAGCTGGTCGATGTTATAGCCAGGAAGACAGCACCTCCTGGACCACAGTCCTGCATACAGCATCTGCTGTTTGACTTTTTTAGTTTTTGTTTTATAAATAAAACTTCATTAGAGTTGTACTGAAGTGAATATTCATGTTTTATATTTCTTTTCTATCTGCTCAACCACAGTTGAAACAGTCATGGGCAGACTGTCCTCAATAGCTGCAGCTAACCCCGAGGCCTCTCCTCTGCTCTTAGCAAGAACTGAGCAAGTTATTTATAAACTGCATTTCCTGTTCACAGCTAGACGAAGATAAAAAAGATTAGAGAGTGCCAGGGAGAGAAGTCACTCTGGATTTGGTATGGCTTCGAATCAGCAGGACTGTTTGCATAAATAACAGCGACCATTATTAGATGAGGGCTTTTACTTCGTTTGCACATGTACCACTGCTGCAGGCGATATTGGAAACAGCCTTTCTTTTTTTTTCACCCACATATGGCAAGTGTTTTCAGTTCCTGTTTCCACATTTAACCCCACTACAGATAAAATGTTCTGGCTGCCTGATGCCTGTTTAAACAGCGGCGTTTCTGGTTTTTCATATATGTAAACATTCTTTGGATTGTTTATTACAGCTGACCTTTTTTTGCTAAACTTGGATATTGTCCAGGCTGTTAGAGAAAGTTATCGCTTTATATCAGGCAATCTGCACACTTCTCAAAGTATCTAATGAGTGTGAGCACTTTGAATCCCTGTAAACACTGCGGTTTAAGTTATTGTGACTAGATAAATATCATGCCTTTCATGGCTGCACATCAGCCAAAGAGGAAAAAGGAAATCATAAATTAAAGCCAAAAGTTACAAGCATCCAGCACTGACGTTAACAAAACCATGTCACCGCGTCTGGACACACACGCACAGCTATATTCTCCCAAGGGTCCCTCCCTGACTCAGCTCTATGGGCGAATCAACATTTCCTGTTTACAAGCCGACGGTGAACACTCATCACTGACCACTTATCGCTCCAACAGCGCTGAGAGCACTGCTACTGCCCAACACCAGACTGCACCCTGAGGAGAGCCCCGTCAACAGAGGAAATGTGCTTCCCGACTGAGCTTGGGCCTGGCGAGCCCACGCCGAGCCAAACACCAGACGTTACCGCCCTTTTCTGCAACCTTTTCACTAGCTGACTGCCCAGACCAAAAAAAAAAAAAAAAAACAGTTTGAATCCAGCTTATGGCTGACTGATAATGAACATCACTGTGGTTGCAACAGATCTGGCCAGGGTGTGATGTGTGACACAAAGAGTGTTGGGGAGGGGTGCTAGGTCGTAATATTATATAAACAAAAGTGATGCTTCCATGTCAGCAAAGCAATGACCACATCCTCACACCAGAATGACAGAATAGAGAATGTGATGGTATGTAATGCCATGTAGGACAGGGACTCGATCTTAACAGGATGGCGGCCCTGTCCAAAAATTTTAACACAGCCTGACACCAACTTAACATTCTCAATAGGCTGTTCACCAATGACTCCCAAAACGATATCTATGGTGGCAGTGTGGTCCCAGTTTTAAACATGTGGCTAATGTTGTAAAACAGTGACAGTAAAGGCTCATTATACTCCCTTTATGTACGACACAGATAAGTCAGTTTCAAAATATGTTTCCACTTACGTATGTGTACAAAGACGAGGCAACCAGAAGTCCATTAATTCCTGTGGGAGTCTCTGTGATTGGCTGTGCCTGCCAAACTCTTCCCCTCCATAATATTTCAGTCCTGAATTTGCCTTGAGTACGTTAAAAAAATTGAACTTTTGAAATGGATATTGGAGAGACCGTATGATGGTCTGTGCTAGCTAAGCCAACAGGCTCAATTCAGTTGCCTGTGTTGATTGTCAAGTGACTTTGTATGATTAAAAATAACTTGTTTATCTACTTTTAACTCATTCTGAATCTGAATAAAGTTATTCTGCTTAAATATGGTTATACATTGTATACAGTCAGATTGTCATTATGACTCGTTCAGCTGTTGATACGTCTTTTTAATTAGTACCTGGCAGGTCCTGCTTTTGTCTGAGAATGTTCCAAGTGCATATTCGAAATTACTGAATGACGAAAAACGGGCAAAATTAGCCTCTCCCCCTCAGCTACAGGTAGTTTCTATCAGGTTTCTATCCATCCGTAAAGAAATGTACTTCCTTGCGTTGGACACTAGAGGCATCATAAGTATATTTACGGATCTCTGGACATCAGTCACATACTTAATAATGCCCTCGCACTACCATACGTCCTTTATGTTGGCATTGATACAGCCAACAGATGGCACTAGAAGGTAGACAACACATTAGGTGTCAGTGGAGGAGGTCTTAACAATGTACCTTCACACAGAGGCAGCGTTGTAGATGGTGGTTGTGTGTGTGTGTGTGTGTGTGTGTGTGTGTGTGTGTGTGTGTGTGTGCCCATTATATACATCCTGACGCGGATGGAGAACTCTTTTCACTATATTACTGACTTGTTACGTTCTGCCATGATTTAAATTTCTTCATTGTCTCCTACGGTCATATCTCGCTTGAACTATGCTACACTGCCTCCACGATCTGTGGTGGTACTGCTTTGTTTCATCCATATCAGTAAGTTTTCGGAAAACGTGCACATATACAGACGAAAGGAGTACAGACCCAAGGCTCTATCTGTCTCTGTTCCTAACGTTGAGCATAAATGAGCCCTCAGACGCCATTACACGATTAGGTTTCGAAAAAAGGTCATGGTTTGGGTTAAAATAAGTACATTCGTTACATAACTTAAGTTGTTCTCACATAAGGTATGTTACCTTACGTTGCATGCATGGCTTAAGTTCAGTTCATTATGTAAATTAACTTGCCTGTGACAGAATAAATCAACGTTGATTTTTGGTTTCACTCAGAGCACACACAACAGTCTCCTTGGTCTAAGTCCTGTGTTTGTTTTTCCATTCATCCACACCAACTGCTGCTGGGAGACATATGCCCAAAGGACTTTCTGCCAAAAATACATTTCGTGGTTAAAGTTAGGAAGAAAACGTAGTTCGGGTTTAAATTAACAGATTTCTGACAGAAAGCCCTCTAGGCAAACTTCTCCCATGTGCATGTGCATCCCGACCTACTCTGTGTGTGGACCTTGTCGCTCTTTATACAACACCACCTGACTTCCTCCTCTTCTCCCATTGTAATTACTACACAAGAGGTCACCGCCAAAAGTTAAGATAAATATGGGTTGTAACAAGCTGCTTGCATAGATGACCAATGAAGATGTTTTTGGGGGAGGGCAGCAGTGCAATATCCCTTACTGCCTGGTAGTGGACTATTTGGTATTTGTTAGAACTGTTGCTCAGAGGCACCATTTATAAGAGACACATAATGAAGTCAGTGTAAGCATTTAAAGGAATAGTTTGACTTTTAGTCGATACATTATTTGCTTGCTTGTTCGAGAAGATTGATGCCACTCTTTAGACAAAGCAGAGAGTGGTATGAGTGGTGTGAGTATTTCGCACCATGTCAAACTATTCCATTAATGTTGGGACTGACTGGTGGTGACTGTTAAAGTGTTTTGATGCCACAACATTTTGTTTAAGGTCTCTAACAACATCAGCTCTTGGTGTTCTACTCTCATAAAGCTTTTCTTACACAAACAGTTTCAGTACCACGTCCTTAACAAACCCGGCAGTGTACAGCCAGTGTCTGGAACTGCTTCTCCTCTTCTCACTTCATTATTCTGCAGAAGAGAGCTGAAGTCCACAAAGGCAGAAAGAGCAAGTCAGAGACTGACACCATTCAGTGTACTGTGTGGGCCTTTGTGTGACTAAAGGATGTTAATAATATTCTTCACTAGGTGTCCATCAAGCTTATCAGAGTGAGCAAATGATTATTATTATTATACTTCTGTCAAACCAAAAGTGAAGCACGAGTGTTATTTTTAGCACTGCACGAGTGATGTCAGAGAAACAAGTCAAAGTGCACAAAGCAAATGTTTCACTAAGAATACACAAGGCACAGTGCCAAAACACTGATGCATCACACAGTTCCCTTCAAAGTCCCAGGATGTGTCAAACGAAACAAACAGCATAGGCCTGGGAGTTATAGCCACATTCTGTTGGCATGTTGATGTCTTAAAACAACACTTTTAAAGGGACAGTGCAGATATTTTGAAGTGGGGTTATATGAGGTACTTATTCAAAGTCAGTGTATTATTGACAGTAGATGGTGGTCAGCATGCCCCCAGTTTGGAGGAACAGACAGGAATACCGCCATGGAAGCAAAACAATGTACTACTGTGGGCGTGGGCAGCAACAACATGTATTTTAGCCACCTAACAAAATAAATTTCAATTTAAGTGTAGACTATATTTGGATTATTGTACTGCTTTACCTTGCTGTCAGACATTGCTTTCCTTTGACATTTTTCTCAACTGTAGAACTTTCGTATTCCTGGGCATAAGCACAACTGTGCCACGCACTGCATTACACTGCAGATCAGCTGTTTGGGTCAGATTTTCAGCAGTTTTTAAGTACAAGAGTAAAAATGAGTGATAAGAATGATGATGTGTGGCATAATACAGGTGTGCTCATGCATAAGAATATGGACGTAAATTACCCCAAATTTCAGTAGTTGACATGTTAAATTTGCATTTGTAATGTATTTATGTTGCCTTAATTTGTTATTTCCTGTGAACCAGGAAGTGCTTTTATTCTGAAAAGACTGAGACTGTAGACACAGGAGTTGCAGATTTGAACTGACGCAAGGAGTCTAGCATCAGTTCACAGGGCAACAAAGTATTATCTGTGTTTCTTTGTGTCTAACTGTCTAATAATTTTGAGATTTTGGAATAATTGCTAGCTTCATGAGCTAAGTTTAATGCAGTGTTTTGTCTTCTGTTTTACCTTATCTCTGTTCAGCTCTTACGTTGATCGATGGAATTAATTGAGAATGGAATAAACTGCATTGGACCATCGGTCCAGACTTGTATTATTTCGACTGGGACGCTACAATGGAAGTTCAATGGTCAAGAAAATAAAGTACCAAACCAAGGGCCTGTCTGACACCAAGGGCAAGTAGAGAAAATATTCTAAATATAGCATACAATTGAACTGATTCTGATTTTTTTTAAGTGGCTAAAATATGTTTCCCTGCTAACCCTGTCAACAGCAGTACATTGCTTAGTTTCTCCTGCCTGCTTCTCCAAACTGGGGGCCTGCCAACCAACATCTACTGTAGGCAACACACTGACTCTGGATAAGTACCTCATATTACCTCACTTCAAAAAATCTAAACTATCCCTTTAACACCCAAGTCAATACCTTCTCATTTTAATTAAACTCAGAGCAGCTAAAAAGTAATCCATCAGTGACTATAAAGCCTCGGCGGAAGATTTTTAAGCAGGCAGCAAGGTTTGCGATCTTTAGGCTTTCTTTTAATGAGAAAAAGTTTGATACCTCAGTCAGCATACCAGACTGTTTCTCCTATCTGCAAGTGACATGTGCTTCAGCCGCTCTCAAACCACCGTCTCAACAATGCACTCAGTAAAGGTCACAAGCCACTTCCGGAAATGGGCGACTTCCTCTTGGCTGTCTTGAGTACAAGCTTAGAGTCTGTTCTTGCAAGTTGCACGTGCAGTAAAGTCTCACATGTATGCATTAGTTCTGTATACTAATTATCGTGTGGAGCCCTCGTATAAACTGAACTGGTTTCTCATGATGCTTCTTTGCATGTGAGACAAAAGTGAAGTTAGACATAATTGTTGTTAAGACAGGGGTTAAGAAACTGAGGTAGGCAGGAGAACAGTCTTCATGCACACAGACTTCCTCTATAACAGACAAAAGGTTTCACAGAAAAGGCAGGGTGAAAAAAAAAGGAATATACCATATATAATGTTAACTCAGATACAGATCAGAAACCACAGGGGCTTTGAAGTCTTCATTTGAGAAGCACAATGGAACAAACAAACGTGTGAGGGACTGAAGACAGTTTCATCTGGATGAGATAAGTACTGTATAAACTCTATCTCAATAGATGAATTACCTTTTAAGAACACAAGACAGAGATGTTCTTCAGATTTTGCCACTGTTTAATGCACTGGAGCTCAGTATCAACCAGGAAGAGGGTGTTTAATCTTAAACTGAGAGTTCCCTTTTCATTGATCAATGGAATTAAATACAATTTATTCAATGTTTTTTTAAGACAATTAAATTCAGAACAAATATCATAGCTGTAAATTAATTTATAAAGCAGCATTTTAATTCTCTTAAAATCCTCCAGTCAGGAAAAGTATGTCAATTGCAATAGAAATGTAAAAATAAAAATAAAAATAATAACAATAATCTAACTTTTATTTAACCAGAAAAATCTCTTGAGATTAAAAATCTCTTTTTCAAGAGTGTCTTGGCCAGGACAGGCAGCAACATAATATACAGCTCTAAAACAAGCAATATAAAACACAAGATAAGGAAGTAGGCCAAGAATAGCTTTGTAAAGAAGAGAGAGAATGCCAACGAAAAAGTCTACGAAATCGTAAATATGAGCCAGCCAACCCGAGCATACAGGATACAGTGATGAGTTAGTGACTTACGGTTGGTAATAAATCTCAATGCACCATGACACACAGTATCCAGAGCATGCAAACACTGGGTGGGTGCATTCATATATAATACATCCCCATAATCAAGCTCAGGAACATTTGTCATGCATGGGTGTGTTTAAGTGTCAACTGGTCAAATGTGATCAGGCTATGTCATTCCCACAGGCCTGCATCATGAGGTCAGTGTAGTGCAGAAAGGATTCGTCAATTAATCAATGATCTAATCAACCAGCCCGGTCTCATAAAAATACATGAAATGGACAAGAACTCTTAACAACACATTACGTGGTAGTGGGCAAGAAATGTGTTAAAATTATGCTGGCAATACGAAAACAATGCCAATGCAAAGTCAATGAGGTTCTCCCATCGTGGTTAAAACACCAAAAAAGTATAAAGAGCGAGAAAGTCCGCAGATAGGTCAGGGTGGTGGATGGGTCACACAGACATGGACTTTCAACCAGGAGATCACTGTTTGTGTCCCGTGTGAAATCAGAAGTCAACGCAGCTACATGCCTTTGCGGACTTTAGGTAAAAACACAATGTACTTTACATAGTTTCTGTACATCAGTGGTTCCCAACTGGTCCAGCCCCGGTGCCCAGATTTCTGCTTAGTTATCATTTCAAGGTCCACACAGTTTAATACATTAAACATCATACTTGAGTTTGGCCATAACGTCAAGCTAGTTTGCTGTCTCTGTAGGTATCTAAGTATCTATCCATTAGTCACTCGCACTACAGCAGGAAAAGGCACTTCAAAATAAAAGCTCTGTGCCAGAAATTTACCATACTTAAAAATAAAATGTGTTTTTTCACGCACTTGACACATTTGCGAGTAACTTGCAGTCCATTTAGAATGGACCCACAACCCAATTTTGGACCACAACCCACCAGTTGGGAACCTCTGCTTTACATAACTACGTCAAGTATGAATGTTTACGTCACTAACCTTCTACGTAATTACTGTAACAAAAAACGTGACCTTTTCTTACACTTAACAAAGTATGTTTTTGTTCTCTTACTCTAACCAAGTGTTTACTTTCTCTAAACATAACCAAACTGCGACCGTTTAACAATGTTAACGACATTGGCATGGTTTCAATATTGTCAGCACGTTATTTTAACACATTTCGTGCTCACCACCACGTAATGTGCTGTTGAGAGGTTGTCTTCATTGCTCGTATTCATAGATTTCTAGGTATATGTGAGAATTTGCTCCTTTTTTCTGTTTTAAGCCATTGTAAAATTAATATCTGTGGGTTTTGTACTGTTGTTTGGACAGAGCAAGCAATTTAAAAGTGTCACCTTGAGCTGTTGGAAATTGTGACAGGCATTTTTCACTGTTTTCTGACATTCTACAAGGTGAACACTTACACAGATAAAAAAAAGAGTTGCTGCATGCAATACAATCCCATTCTCCTCACCTGCACTAGTCAGTCAAACATCACTGACATGTCGTCATGCTTCCACCAGCAGTTAATGCCTCTATTTCAAGTATTTCAAGACCTTGGTGACACTGTAGGAACATTCACCTCTCTACTTGACCGCCCTGAGGTGGAAATATTAGTGGTGCCTTTGTTTCTTCCCTTCAAACAGCCAATCACAGGCAGCGTTTATGTGACAGAAGTATGGCAGTTGAATTTTCCACACACGCCACAGTCACGGTGTAAACATCTGTGATTGGTCTAAAACATCACATGACATTTCTGTGTTGCTTTACAGGAAACTTTTCATCCTCTGATTCGACATCGCTCTCTACATCTTGTGGGTACCAGTTACGGTAAAAAAGGACTCCCTATGTCACTGCGCTCTGTGTTCTGTTACATCTTGGTCATCGACTTCCTGTTTCCCCTGCTCACAATTGCCACATTATTCCTCTGCGTAACAAAACTAAACAAAGCTGAAGTAGATGATTATACACAAATCTGTACCCTGCAACATTCAAATAGGTTTCTATTTCAGTCTGATTTTTGGTCTGCTGCAGCTGCTTTGTGGCAGGTTCATGCTTCATACATGGCTGAAACAAAGGAGCCGCAGACATGCCATGCTGTCTGTTTACTTTGGTATTCTAAAGTTTATAATGCTTCTCATAACCACTTAGCACCTCAAGTGGTTAAATGCAGCTCTCCGCTTTGTTAAAAACACAATAACTGTAACTCAGGTTCCTGTGTTCAGCCAGCACAGGGACTCTTCAGGGGGGTAAGTGTTACCAATTTTCAGGTGTGCAACTCCAGTATGCCCAGTTATTTTGGCCACAAGCACGACATTTAAAACTGCACACGCACCTCCTGTATGTTTCTCTGAGATGGTTCCTCTAAACATCCGCCAACACCCATATAACTGTATGTTCTCAAAATAGTAGATAGACACACCAACAGTGTTTTAGAGGTCAGGGACGACCTTATCGGGATTTTGAATACACCGTTAAGACTGCACAAGCACAAAGAAAAGAGTGGGAAATTTTACAGAAAGTAAACTTCAGCAAAGATTATTAATATTTAACCCTGGTCACAATGATACAAGGAAGTCCCCTTTACACAAGTGCACAAGAGCACACAGTTTCCACACTGAGGGAAAAACAGATTAGTAGCCTAATCATTAAATAGGAGCAGGTTCCCAGGAACTAAAGGGACAACAAGCAAAAATATAGCTCAGGAGAGTTCTCACACTCTCTAACAGGAGCTTGCTCACTGGACCTTAACAGAAAGCTATTGTAATTATGAAATAGTTAAACCCCTGAGGACACTAAGGTTATGCTGGGTTCCTTTTTTAATGCCACTCAGAATTAAAATAAAATAAAAACTAATTTCTAAAAATGAACAGATATCAATAACTATGGTTAAATTTGGCCAAATTTGTATTGTAACATAAACCATGCCATTTTTTGTTTCGTGGTGGAAATGAGGGTAGAACAGAACTTTAAAATACCAGACATTTTTCGGTGGGTCTTCTTAGTGAGTTTGTGTTTTTCGCTCTACATGAAAAACTTTTTGTATAAAATACAACAAGCCTCAGATGCATTGTCTTGGACTGGTTTCAACCATGCCACAATAAAATAGAGACAACATTCTGATACAGTTACTCATTCAATTGATTATCCTGGGAAATGCCCTTCAAATAACTACCTGACTTAAAATTAAAAGATCTGATCAAAGTGTTTCTCAACTCCTGGCTGCAGCCCCACTGTCCAACCAAAAGTGGTCCAACCTTAATGTTTGTCTAATCCCAGCATACAGCTACCAATAGCAAAACCAACAGGATGAAAGTCTGTGTGTGTGTGTGTGTTTGTCACGTTTTCAGTCGGATCAGTTTCCAAACCTGCTTCCGACCATCAGACACCACCAGAACAGGGAGAGAGACCACTGTCCATCCTGCTCCTCTCTGATTACACTGGTCAATTCCTGAATGACTCAGCAGAAAATTCCCCCAATTAAAATAAAGGGACTGTTTCTGTTTGTGTGTGTGTGTGTGTGTGTGTGTGTGTGTGTGTGTGTGTGTGTGTGTGTGTGTGTGTGTGCGTGTGTGTGCATGATTCATGCTCCCTACTGGCTTAAAAAAACTCCTCAAACACAATGGAGCCCTTGTTCCCTGAAGCTATGACTGATAACTGATTTTCCTATTATTCCTTCTTCCTCTCCCACCAAAGTCTTGGGAAGGGCCTGACAGCAAAATGTGCAAGTCAGATGTTTATTCTAAAGTTTCACTGCAATGTGTTTGGGTTGGTGGCTGAACCGAAGAGTACAACATGACAATCTGCACAGCCGAGGAGGTTCCAGAAATTGGATTAGCTTTGTAGTTGTTCTGTACAGTACTTGCATATCTATATGTATCTTCTCCTATCATCATCATTGTTTTTGGTTCAATTTGTCTGTTTGTTTTTGTTTGTCAGCAAGATTACAGAAAAACTCAGCCTAGCCATCAGAAGAAAATGGTGGCATTGTACCTTTCTGCAAACCATGGATATGTTACTTTTGCACATTTCCTACGCATCATATTAACATTTCTAAAGTGACGTAATATCGGCTGAATTTGTCACTGCGAGGTGAAGGGGCAGATGGACAGTGTGTCACCTAGGCAAGACTACTGCCATACTGCAGACCACTGATCCGAGACCAACAAACTGTTGGGTTTTGGCAAGTTATTGTGTGTTTTTAGTGGCTTTTAGGCTCCATATATGGGCGTTTTATAGCAACCTGCCTGTGTTTATCAGGTGGGTTTTTAGACACCAAATGTGGGTGTTTTGTAGCGACCTGTCTGTGTTTGTCTAGCAGTATTTAGGGCATCAAACGTAGGTGTTTCGTTGCTACCCATATTCCAATGGCCTTTTAGACATCAAATGTAGGTGTTTTGTAGCAACCTGTCTGTTTTTCCAGTGGCTTTTTAGGCAGTAAATGTGGATGTTTTGTAGCGACTTGACTGTGTTTATCCAGCGGCTTTTAAGGCATCACACCTAGGTGTTTCGTGGCAACCCATCTGTGTTTTTCCAACAACTTTTTAGGCACCACGTGTGGGTGTATTTTAACAACCTGTCTGTGTTTATCCAGCAGCCTTACAGCATCAAATGTAGTTGTTTTGTAGCAACCGGTCTGTGTTTTTTGAACAGCTTTTTAGGCACCAAGCATGGGTTTTTTTGTAGCGACCCCTGTGTTTTTCCAGCAGCCTTTGAGACATCAAATGTAGCTGTTTTGTAGCTACCCGTCTGTGTTTTCCCAGCTGAGCGAAAGATAGTTGTTTTTGTTGTTAAGAGAGTGCTGCTTTTTCTGCCGGGACTGTGCCCCAAAACAGGTATATTAAGCCAAAACATGATCGTTTTCTCACCATAACCAAGTGGGTTTTGTCCCTATACCTGACCACACATTAACCACGCCGTTGTTAAAATGTAAAGTTTTAATGTATCCACTATATAATAACATGCAAATCTAACATATCCAAGTTTTGCAGAAATCTTTAATGCCAACTTTTATTCTGGCAATTGGGTTGGAAAAACTTCTTTCCTGATTTTCATGAAACTTGGTGGAAGGGTGTAGCATGGGCCAGGGAATAATTCCTCAATTTTTTTGATCAGATCCAAATCATGGGGCAGATACACAAATACCTTTTCACCTTAATAACAGTGTGAGATAGGGCATTTGGCCTTGGCAGAGATCTGTGGCACTCTAGTTGTTATTGTGTCTCCAGTGACATCAGACCAGACAGATCTGAAAGTAATGATGCTGAATTATTCTGCTTCATTATAATTTTATAGCTTCAAACAAAATCAAAGTGTATTAGTCTGCCATCAGTAATAGATGTGAGTTTGCAAATATAGCCAACCACAGTCTCTCATTGTGTCTGCAGCAGTTCATTAGGCAGCAAGAGAGAGAGCTGCAGACTGGAACAGTGAGAGTCTGGATGACCTTAGCCGCTGTTGCTGAAGATAAAAGGACTTAATTTTGGAGATACTGTATCTGTCTAGTTAGAGAAGAAAGACTTGTTCAACACTTCTGGCCTACTTAGCAAAACTGAGATAACTGCCAACAGTCATTCTGAAATTTCAGTCTCTTGTTTTACTTGGGGAGACAGTTTTACATCCTACAACTCAGATACTGAAGCGAGTAATAGATCTGGGAGTTAATCACGGCGCTCTGAGATTACCGCCACTGCTGACGGAGACTCAAAGTGAACTATTTCAGATTTCTTTTGTTACATGGCACACAATTTTGAGGCACGCTGCACATACAGAAAGGCTTTTGTCGGGCTTGATATATAATGTGGGAGTCACTGACAACACGAACAATGAGAGGGGATGTTATGATTATAGATTATGCGATTAGGTGGAGTTCATACAGAGAGAGGAGGCTGAGATGTAAAAACTGAGTCGTGCAGAACTTCAATTAAAATTTGATACCTTTTCAGTGTCTGTGGCCGTACGTACCATATTAAAGGCTTCAGGAGTGAAAGGATTCAAGCTGGTGTTAAACGGGCTTAGTTGCCAGGGGTAACATAGGCAAGACGGGTTTTTAAAGCTTTCTTTTTTTTAAAAAAGATATTTTGGGGGGCATTTTTAGCCTTTATTTGATAAGACAGACAAGCATGAAAGGGGGAGAGAGAGAGGCAGTGACATACAGCAAAGGGCCACAGGCTGGAGCCGAACCTGGGCCGCTGCAGCAACAGCCTTGTACATGGGGCGCCTGCTCTACCACTAAGCCACCGACGCCCCTTAAAGCTTTCTTTACAACATAAATGTTACATACTGCATGTCTATAAAGTTACTCTCCCATTCATTGACAATGCTTATGTTGCTTTGTGGTCGAAAATATTGAGACTTTATGCCAAATACTGCTTAAACTCCCTCATGAATTTCTAAACAATCTCTTACAGGCTCGTGTAAACCAACTACTTCAGGATGCTTTCAATTATTATGAACGGTTAAACTGAGATGTTATGACAGCTCACAAACACCAGTAGCAAGCAGACGACACGTTGTCATTTCTTAAATATAATTACATAATCCATAGACTACATTCACAAGCCAACACTGCTTGTTTCCTGGCAACTTCTTCTCCAAAGGATGAATGAGAAGAAGTGTTGAGGAGCATGTATGAATTCCCACAGGATCAGGTTTTCATTGAAAACCAAGGGGAGTTGGCAGGGGAAACGTGTGACTCAGAAAACACTGAGCATCTCTCGTATTGTTCTTTTGTAGTGAGAAATATGTCCAAACAACATATGGACACGTATGCACGCCCACAGATGAACACTTACTTCACCTATACAAGTGTTGCTGCTGTTTTTCTGTTGCACTGGTGGTAGAAGGTAAGTGAAGTGTTTTAACGCTATTTGAGGAAGTACTTAAGTCCTAATTTTTAAGTATTTGTGAGGCAGAAGTTGAACTTGTACTAATAACCTACATCTATTTGCAGTTAGTAGTAACTTTGCAGATGTATAGTAATCATATAAAGTATGATGCATTGTTGTGCAGTGCATTTAACTATGTGACTGCAATTAAAATGGTTCAGACTTTATATCTACCATGGGTGTAGATTCCTTTGGGGATGCAGGGGGCACATCCCCCTCAACATTTAGGACATGTGCCACCCCCCAAAAAACATAAAGGTAGCATTACACTTTTTTTGGACAAAATTGAAGACAGAAATTGGCGCAGAAAAGGCACAAATTGGTGCATAAACATTCACCAGAATGCAGGAAATCAAGTGTTTGATGCTCAAAATTTTCTGGCGGAAGACTCCAAACCTCACCATTTCATGTGTGGCCCTAACCTCACCCCCCTAATGTTGCAACAAAACCTATACCCTTTTTATCTACAACGTTAAAATGCTCACAGTGGCAGTGGCGTATGGTAGACAGGACCGGCCCCTGTGCATGTTAATATGATGGGCCCTTGTGCACGATTTTGCATCACGACAACTTCACACTGGACAAATTACCCAGCACTTATTAGCGCAAATCTGTACGTGACAAAAAATACCAAATAAATTAAGAAAGTATTCATGCGATTAAATATTTTTTACAGTTTAGTAGTTGTTTTATAGTTATGTAAACATTTCATTGCAGAATAGATTACTACTCTCTGACTCTTTCACACACAAAAAAAACGAATAACCTGATGGAGATGGGTTTACCTTTATGACGCATATGAAGCAGTTGGCCCCAATTTTTTAATTTAATATGAGCTCTTCTATTAACATGGAGGTATTTCTGCGGTGGCTATCCGAATCAGTTACTAGACCCTGTTCTACGGCCAACACGCTGTTGGAGGGCCTGCTCTCTCTACGCACTATGCGTACTGTCTATTTACACCCCTGCTCACATGTAAATATTAATAAGGGTTGGTAATGATAGTACTTTTACTTTTGAATTTCAACTACATTTTGCTGGAGATACACACTTTTACTTGATATTTAATGGAGGACTTTGAGGCCTCATTGCATTGTTTTAGTAAAACAGGGATCTTAATATTTCCTCCATCATTGTGTGTAACACAATAACAACCATGCAACAATGCTAGTTTCTACAAAATGCGACTGGCATCAATGTAAGTTTATTTCTAGTGCATTATTTGACCCCAAACTCAAGAAAATGTCACAAATATCTAAATAAATTAAATGTAATCCTTTAGTGTAACCCTCCTGTGGAGCATGCTATATGGCTGTGGACTCAAGAGCAGCATATACATCTTAAAAAGGGGTCATTTGACACGACTCCATAGGCTGTGACATGTGGTAGCAGCATGCACAGCAGAGCAGTATCTCCTAACAATGGCAGAGATGCTTCAGATCAGCTGCTGATGATGACGGGGCTGATAAGGAGGTATGAAACTTTGGCTGGAGAGTGAATATTTAGGGATGCTGCTGGGAAGCCTGATGTAACCTCCCTATGATAGTGTGTGTGTGTGTGTGTGTGTGTGTGTGTGTGTGTGTGTCTTGGGACAGTGCAGCTGTGTACTCACGCCCTGGTCTTGGGGAAGCCCATGGACAGCAGCACGTCCAGAGTGGACCCATGTTTGACGGTGCTCGGCCGGGTCTGGCGCTGCCTCCGCGGCGTCACTTTGGCATACAGTTCCTCTTTAGCTGCCATAACTCACTGCTCCATCGGTATGTCAGGTCCTCAGCTTCTCTGGGGTATTTTCATTTAGTAAAAAAATGATAATAGTAATAAAAAAGAGAGGGATGGAAGCGGTGGGCTATTTAAACCAGGATGACTTGTGGAAGGCGGAAGCACGGAGAAAACATCAAACCTTCCGAGGAAAGGAGCATTTCTGTGGGTTTGACAAATGCTCGGAGCTGGATCAAGCTGCCTCCTGACGGCTCGCACATAAAGTCAAAGCCATCAGCAGGGGGGTCAGCCATGGGAAGTCACTTCTGCTCTCTCAGCCGTGCCCCCGATACACAGTCCCCGACCGAGGTGAACATGTCTGCTCCCTGCTCACATACGGTCCGCTGAATGAAAAATCAGATGCTGGTTGAGCTTTCTTCTCCGCACGATGTCTTATTTATGAATGGGTCCTGAGTGAGCGGAGGTTCAGCCTGTAAAAGGTTGCAGCTCCAACTGCGCGGCCCCTCCAGTTAAAGGGACAGTGCACATATTTGTGAGAGGACAGGAAGTCTGTGCGGGGTTGTTGTTGTTGTTGTTGTTTTTCAGGCTGAATTTGGGTTAAACTGAGAGGAACACACGCTCCTCTCGGTCAGACGCGCTGTCGTTACACTTGAATGATACAAAGTAATCACATTAGCCGAGGCGGTGGGATGAAAAGTGGCGAGGAAGAGCTGGATGATGGAAAAAGTTGGTCACACTTCCTGTCTGCGAAAGTGGGTGTCGAAACTCCACGCATGCGCGGTGCGCGGCAAGGCGAGCAGAACGCCATCCTCAGTTGCCATAGCAACTTAAGGGTTGCAGACTTTGTAAACAGTAATATAAAAACATGTAAGTTTTACATTTAAAAATATGTCTTTGACATGTAGTTTTCATTTTAGTAAATTTCACATTCAATCATTCAACTGTGTGCATTTTATTTTGAAATGTGTATGATGGGATATACAGCTGCTAAATATTAGAATGTATAAAATCAAATGATTAAATAGGAAACTTTAAAACGTATTATATTGTGTTATATTGTACAAACTGTAGCTCTTAGACTGGCAGAACTTGGCCTTACTGTCCATAAGTGATAGGTAGGGTTGCAGCAATATTTTAAGGTATATGAATACTCATGGTTATCATACCATGTACATTTGCTTATCTACAATATTGAAAGAAAAAATGGAACTGGATTTTAGTTATTTTCAAAGGGGAGACTTTTTACACATACTTTCATGAACAAAATGGTTTCACATTTCAATTATAGTAATGAGCATTTGTTCAACCATCAATTACTCTTCCATTTTCATTCCTGTAAGGGTCATTCTGACTGATAATTATATACATTCTGCAATACTGTGATACCACATTATTTTCTGAGATGGTTATCGTACCGTGAAAATCTCATAACATTGCAACCCTGGTGATAGATTGTTGTGTATCATGGAAGCTGTCTAAAGCAGGGGTGCCCAAACTTTTTCCCTGGAGGGACCTATACCAGGCCCCCGGGGACACTGCTCAGCCAATTTCCCAGTGGCCAGTTGCGGTATTGCAGCCAAAAAAAATCCCCTGTGGCCTTAAAAGCATTGCATTCATAAGCCACCATTATAACACCTCAACTCCAAACAAGGCCTTTTTCTGTTTGATACATGGGGGTTTTATTTTTGCATCACTTCCCTGGAGCAGAGAAAAGCTACTTAAACGTCTGTGATATCATCACAATGTAAAGTCTACGAGCCAAGTGGGAACTCACAGGCAGAGCCAGCGGGAGAAACTCTGCTGCTTATATTCAGTGGGCCACATACCGCAGAAGTAAATCCAAAATCTAGAGACTTTTTTTGGCGTATGCACCAGGTAAGCAACTACCCTGGAATGAACTGGTGCCATCTTGGCATCTGGTGTCGAGGTATTACTATAAATCTATGACTTATATGTATTTCAGTGTGTGCAGTGGATTTACGGTATGGGTTAGATGAGGAGAAGTATGCCGACGAAGAGGGGTGATGCTGATGGGTTGGTTTATTTATTTATCTGGGCTTGGTTGAGATGGGGTTTGTATATTTAATGTCTAAGACTGTTGTTTATTTATTTATATTAATGGTTGTAAATAAGTTTGGGATAGTTGTTGACAATTTCCCTTTTATACGAGACATGAATACTGAGAAGGGGGTCGGGTTATATAAGTGGACACTTGTTCCTGCTCCTTTTTGAGCGTGTTTGTTGATGTTTTGCTTGTTGTTGTTGTATTGTATTGTATTGCTAAGATGCAAAATGGTACCAGGATCCCAAGTTCCTTTAATTGAAATGCCTTTTGTCCCTGTGTCACTGTCTCTGCCTCTCCACTGTTTCCTTACCTCAGTCGCACCAAACTGACCTCCTGTGCAAAGTGTCACTCTGCCCGCTGTGCTCAGATAATGAAAAAAAATTCACAATTAGGGATCTTACATATTTAAAGAACATTTTTAACCTCATGAAAAATAAAACAGCAATTTACATTTTCATTTTGAATTAATAATTTCAATTTATTTTTCACTAGAAACATCAGGCAGGTCACACCAAACCTTATATCAGGCTAACTTTTGCCCTTAGGCCCAACTTTAGGCTTACTTGGTCTTATCTTTGCATTTACAGTTTCATGTGAACTAGGCACTGTAAAAAAAAAAAGATATCTTACTGAAAAATCACAAGTACTTTCTTTGTAAGCGGACACTTATGAATCTGTAAACCACACTTGACCTCATGTACTGGCACAACTTGGCATTATTCCCTTTCACTGATAACATTGTTGTGAATCATAAAAGCAATCTGATTGTATCACATAGATGAATATTGCTTTCTTGTGTAAACCGAGCAGAGTTAAAAGCATTGCTTGATTATTGTGATTAAAAAAGGTTTACCTGGACCATGAACTGCCCAGCATTAGAACTCAAGTAGACTCTAAAAGGCTGGAAAGGCATGTATGTTTTTATATCTTGATTATTAGAAATACAAAGACATTATCCGTGGCAAGAAATGGATGTTATGGCTGGTTGCAAGGCAAATGTAAAAACCACCTTATTTTCATACTTTGTGTCGTGTTCAGATCAGAGGGATAATGAGGCCATTCACTGGAGCAGTCAAGCTGCTGTGCTCAGTTATATACTTTTGGTTTGGGTGCGTTTGTTTTTCTTTGATCCTTTGTCATGTGATGTTTCATCAAGTACACTAACTGTCAGTCTGCACCTCTATCTCTGTAATTTGCAGCCAGTGAACTTGTCAATAAAATCAACTTGTCAGTTTCCTGCCGCGCCCTCACAAATACAGAAACAGAAGCAGAAGCAGAAAAGATAAGCAGTTTTCTGCTGCTTGACTAATATTCAAAGCTGAGTATTATCTCATTGACACATGACAGCAGACTCTATTTTAAAACATTTATTATCCAATACACAAGGCAATGTTACAATCATCAGCTGAGCTATCAGCTCTATGTTACAAAGGTCAAGCAATGTAAAAAAACGTAGCGTTTCTCAGTGTCAATATTTAACATGATAGATTATATAAAGTCATGTTACATCAAGATGTCTAGCCAACACATCCCCTGAGAATCTGTGGATATCTGTGACAAATGCATGTCACCTTATTGTCTGGAGGTAGACAGAGCTGCTATTAGGACCAGTGTGTCACAACAGTTTAGGTAATGAATCAATATAAGGTTACACAGGATGCCTTTAAAGCGGATCATTTAAAAACCTGTTAAACACACCTTCATTAACTAGCATCACAGCTGACATCTGTTTGCTTTAACTGAAAGTAGAGCAGGGCAATATATCAACATGATATCGATATGATGAGACTATGATACGATATGAAGACTAGATATTTGACTCATGGATTTTGGATATCATGTTGCCTTTTCCTGATCTTTAAGGCTATGTTACAGTAAAGTGATGTAATTTTCTGAGTTTACCAGGCTATAATAGCTGTTCTATTATTTGCCTATACTGACTCAGTCATTATATGCACATTACTGAATATTGACAGAAAAAAATAACATTGTGTGGCTTCAGCAGGGAAAAAGCCACACAATGAGCAAGGTGGAAGCATCTGAATCACAAGCACCATCAGGTGAACTGTGTATTTTCATATACTTACAAGTCCTTGTCTATTCTGTTGAATAATTTATTTGTTATTTTATGTATTTTTTTTATACAGATTTTTTTTAATGAAGCCACATTATTGATGTATGAAATGTTTATCCTTTGTGTCGTGGGTCTTGCACAGGGTGAGTAGGAGGCTGGAGTTGGACTTAAGATGGACTGCTGTTCACTGATTGTTTTGCATGTTGAAAAATAAAAATTGCAAGTCGCAAGTATCGAGATATTTGGTGAAAAATATCATATTTGATCGTCTCCATGTTGCCCAGCCCTAACAGGAAGTGTACTTAACTGTCCATCTGCACCCTGTAAAATACCAATTAGCTTCATGTAGTTTACACACTTGTGTATCAGAGACAACACCGCCAGACAAATATAATAAAAGTTCAACTAGACATTACACGCTAAAGAAAAGGTGCACTTCAAATGTTATTGTCATTCAAGCAGTAGTAGCAGAGTTTCTAGTTGATGTGAGGAAGCACAGCGATAACTGATTTTATTTTTGTTCTAAATTACAAACGTAAAGACAGTGTTATTTACATGAAAAGCAAACTTAAACATTAAGAGAAAAGATTATTATACATCACAGCAGTTTTGTGGTTTGTTGAAAAGGAAAAACAACTCTCAGAGACAATCTATGATCCATCTATGATGCACAAGCTCCTTCAGTGGCTTTGCTCAGATACACAGACTGACTGATGAGTCGCACAGCAGCAAATTAAGATGGTGGGTCAGAAAATGTAATAAAAATGTGTCTGTAAAAGAAGTTTTATCAAGCTTTAGCTTATTCGTGTCCATTTTCCTTACATTTTCCTTTTCCTTGTTACCACTACTGGGAGTATGTGTATTCCATTTGATTTGATATGTTCACATTCAGATGCATCATTTAAACAGTGGGAGGCACAGAAAATCAGGAGCACACAAAAACACAAACTCCAAACATAGATCAAAAAATGTCCGTGACTAAAATGCATCACTGGTAGCCACAGCTCCTTCTATTATCATAACCTATCAACGTATCAAAGAGGACACATCACTTGTATGTGGTCAGTTATTTTCTTATGACATTGGTGCATCTGAGACACTAAAGTAGACAGGCTGGGTCAACTCACACAATCACACTGGCTTATAAAAACTGCAACTTCGGAGCACAAACAAAAAAAACAAAAAAAAAAAAAAAGTCACTAAAAACTTTGGGAAATCCCACGCTGAGAGTCATTTAAAACCAAGGTGCTCTCCTGTCTTGATTGTTTACTGCAGACTATACCACGAATGATGACTTCTGTTTGAATTCCCCCTGAAATAAATAATATCAAACATCAGAACATTTTTCCGACAGCACCTAGTATGTCAAACACTGAACTGAAAACTATGAATTATCCTTAAAGGGACAGTTCAGTTTAATTGAAGTGGGGTTGTATGCGGTGCTTATCCTCAGACGGTCGGCACGCCCCCAGTTTTGAGAAGCAGGCTGGAGTCTGGCATAGAAGCTAAGCAACCTACTGCTGTGGTCAGCAACAAAATGTATTTTAGCCATCTAAAAAAAGTCCCATCTAAAAATATCAACATCAGTTTAAGTGTGTGATATAGAGAATATTTTCACTTCCTCATCTCAATGTCAGTTAGGGCTGCCACGATTAGTCGACTAATCGATGACTAATCGACTATTAAAATAATCGGTGACTATTTTAGTAGTTGACTAATCGGTTTGAGTCATTTTTCATAGAAAAGCACTATAAAAGTACCCCAAAATATTCTTACTGCAGCTTCTTACGTTCAGATATTGGCAGCTTTACACACTCTCCCATGACAGTGAACTAAAACCCTTTGGCGTGAGTATGAAACAAGACATTAGATGACATAATTTTGGGGTTTGGGCGAGACAGACCGTCATTTTTCAACATTTTAACACATTTTTTGATGAAATGATTAGTCGACTAATTGAAGAAATAATCGACAGATGAGTCGACAATTAAAATAATCGTTAGTGGCAGCCCTAATGTCAGTCATTGATTTCCTGGAGAAAATGAAGCTGTTCCATCGCTCTCTTCAAAGCCAGACTCCATTGAGAAAAACAGTGATTTAATATTGCTGATCACAGGAGCTGCTGGTCTACTGCTGCCTCGTTCAGTTAGTTAGTCTGTGTTACTGTGTGAATCTGCCATTTAAAAGGGTTAGTTCAGCTTCACCAAAGTCACACAATAACACAAACTAACTAACTGAACAAGGCAGCGGTAGACCAGCAGCTCCTGTGTTTAGCAATGTTAAATCACTGTTTTTCTCAATGGAGTCTGGTGGTTTTGACGAGAGCGTAGATGGGGAACTGAAGTCGTTAATGGTTTCCCCATTGGAACAGGCTGTCTGAAGGAAAGGTAAAGCGGTGAAAATACTCTCAATATAGCGTACAATTAAACTGTTACACGTTTTGTTGCTGACCCCCATCCCCAACAGTACATTGCTTAGCTTCCATGTCAGACTCCAGCCTGCTTCTCCAAACTGGGGTCATGCTGACTGACATCTACTGTATGTAAGAACGCCATCCAAAAAACTCAACTATCCCTTTAACAGATATACCTGACTGTCACATAAATCTCGTGGTATGACAACAACGCTCATACTCACATCATCGTCATCACCACCATACACTGATGTGGGCTGGTAGACCACGCTGGGCTTCGGTTTGCTGCGGGAAGAATGAAAAGAACATGTTGAGCTTGTCACAGATACCCCTTTTTCCACCAACACTGAACAAGTTCTGCTCTGGTTCCTGCGCCTAATTATGAACCGTTCGGAGCATTTCGACCAAAAATAGATTGTTTCACAACCCGAAAAGTTGGTCCCCAGCTAGAACCAAAAAATAGGTTTTCTTTCACCTTAAGTGAAAACTGTGACAACATCAGTCAGTGTGTCATATTATACAGGTTGGGAAAAGAATGGAGTCTTGCATGTAATAGTCTCCTGCATAATGCTTGTTTTTTGGATAAAAACAAATATCTGTAATAACAGAGCAAAAGCCTGCAGGTAATCAGTGTGCTCAGCAACGTTGCTACAACTCTTTACTTCTGTTGAGCATTATGAAACACCTTCCGCTGATGACGCATCCTTTATTACAATGGCTCGACTCAAAACTGGTGGAAACCTGGGCTGGTTCAATAGATAGCACCAAGGTCTAAGAATCCTGAACAGAACCAGTTCGAGAACCAGAGCATATCTGGTGGAAAAGGGGAAGAGAGGTAAGAGAGAGCCGACCAATTTACACATGTAATCTGAAGGAAACCTGCATTTCACTGAGTAAAAAGTGTAAAGTCAGTCTGAAGCCGCAAACCCATGTGGATTATCTGCTAAAGCCCATTTCAAAGTATAGAAAAAGAAAATCCTCTTACCTTTCTGTCTTCTCTGTAAAGGGAAGAAATGAAACAGCGTCAGTAGGATAAAGCATGTGGTACATGTAACAAATATGCAAATGACATGCAAAAGTCTGCTTTTTCTGTTGGAGCTGACAGACGATATTGTCTATCAGTCAGAACACTAGATCTTACGCCTTCACAAACCAGTCAAGTCGCAGTTACAGTTTACATCTATGTCTGTCTAGACTCAATGTTTCAGATATGGATGTTGATGCAAAGAAGCTACATATTCTAAGACATGGACCCAACAAACACCCAAGATTAGTGTCACCAATTCAGTATCTGACGAAATGCCTCCCCTTCTGTTCCTGAGTTATGACGTTCAGTAATGAACAGAAAAGTGTTTTTGCAGAACATCATGATGCCATAGTACAGCTGAGCTTTGACCTTTTGGATATAAAATGTCATCACGTCATCATTTTATCCTATGAGACATTTGCATTAAATTTTGTCATAAATGGAGCAATGCCTGTGAGCTACTACAGGCAGTCAACTCCAGCTGCACTGATTTATACCCAAGTCATACATCACTCTCCATATGTCATCTACAGAATACACCCTCCCAATTTGGTAGCCTACTTAAGCTGCAAAATCTTCCCAGCTCTCCCTGTGCCTTGTCAATGATACTGCTGCCCTGCATCAGTATGGCTGCTAGGGCTGGGCGACGAAAATTGATATTTCAGTATTTTCAGGCTGACTGGTGATACACGATATATATCTTGGTATTTTCTACAAAATGGGTGACATGTTCAGCTGCAAGTCAGAGCCACATTTGGGATGTCACAAGCACTTTTGTGAAAACAGACTCTCTCTGTACAGCTGCACAACATGTGAATGAAAATTTAGGGCTGTACATTATCTTTTTGCACATTAACACTGGAGCTACAGAGGTTTAAAGGTTTGCAGCACAGGACACAAAACTAGAACATGACTATAAAAGAATCAAGTAGGCCGAAATCCATTGTAGTATGAAACAACTAAAAATCTTAGGGGGTTAAAAAGTCATTTTCCATCTGTTGGCCTTTCAAATGAAACTAGTGCTGGAAAATAATTTAAAGATTTTTATCTATTTAGGCTATTAATCTTATTTCTGCACAGAGCATCAACAGAGAGGCCGAGGGAGGGAAGGAGACAGAGACACTTTGCGTTATACAGTATATGTCTTGCTGTATATGAAATGTCTGTGTTGTCGCAGCAATTTTTAAACAGATCTGTCGCCGGCATCCATATCACACAATAGACTACAACTATCAAGAAGAATGGCAATGCACTATAATCCACATCACACACAAACTAGCAGCATAGCGCTGGATTGCATGTGTGTGCATGTGGTAATTTCATCTCAGAGACTGATTTAGCGTAGCACGTACAACATATAGACTGATGTCTCACTGTAGACTAATTAACAGACAGATTAAACAGAGGAGCAGCTCTGTGTCACTCTATGTTCAGCTGTTAAAATAAAAATTTAAAACGTGAGTTGTCGAACTGAATTAGCATATAAATTCTTGACTTATGGCCCAAACCTTGTTTTTGAGCTTACAGTGACCTTTAAACTTCGACCACCAGAACTGAATCAGTTTATCCTTGAGTCCAAATGGATGTTTGTGGTAGGGATGCACTGAAATGAAAATTTGTGGCTGAAGCCGAAGCCGAATAATATTAAACGCTTGGCCGAATACCGAGTACCAAATACCGAATATTGTTGTTTAGTTTTTCACTAGTTTTTGCAGATGAACCCCCTCCAGATTAGTGTTGTCACGGTACCAAAATTGGATCCCACTGTACGATACCAATGAAAATATCATGGTTCTGAGTAGTATCACGATACCACAGCGAAAATGAGGCAGATATGCCTTTTGTCAATTATAAAAAGATAAATCACTTTTCTATAGTACATCAATGATATTTCAATGGAATAAATTACTTATTGACTTATTCATACTTCAAAAACAGCATCAATGAGTGATTAACATAGGGGGGATCAAAATAAAATAAATAACTAAAATAAAAATCAAGCAAAAATCAACCAGCCACCCTCCTCCCCTGACAAGTCCCTTCATAAGTAATGAACAGTCCCTAAAGTGCGGTGAGGTTTGTGGGCCGTGCACGGCTCGTTTCTCCTCTGACACATCACATACCTGTGTTCAGCTGGCTCGGCTGTTTAGGTACTTTTGGGCAGTTGTGATGCCAAGAAGAGGATATTATTGGAACCGACTCCTCGTCGCCGGTAAGCCGATGAATATGAATATATTCGGTTACAGAATATTCGGTGCATCCCTAGTTTGTGGCAACTCCGAAGAAAGTCTCTCAAAGTGTTCTTGAAATATCGCATTCACGAGAATGGGACAGATATATGGACTGACAACCCGAAAACATAATGACTCCGGCAACAGCTATCACCGGCACTGAGACATAAATGGCTGAATAATCTGAGATTTCTGGTGCTGTCAACACTGAATATCAGACTGTGGATTATCACAATAATTGCTATGACTATGATATAAGGGAGAAAACTCACTGGGCAGGTATCCTTTCTTGTGGGCATACCAAATGCCAAATCCCAGCAAGGCCAGTAGCAGCAGAGCAACTATTACCCCAGCGACAATTCCTCCAGTGTTCAGGTCACCTGGAAGAAAACATCACATTTTGAGATTCATTAGCTGAATAACAAAGACTGCAGTGTGATAACAACTGAAAATGAAACTGTAAAATTGAAAATGAAGATGTATGTATCTTAATGTTTGTACTGCAGTTTGTATTGGTTCCTTCAATGCGGCCAAACCTGTTGACTACCCTTTAAGAGCTGGCATGCAGCAAACCACACCAGCTGAAACTAGTTTCAATATTACTACAGTGAGAGGAGTACTTACGAACTTCCATTTTCACAGCTCTACAGCGCTGTGGAGGACCAGCGTCGTTGAAAGCCTCACAGCTGTACTGACCGGAGTCCGCTTTGGATGCAGCAGGAAACTCCTGAACAGGCAGACGAGGTATATGTTTAATTTGAAAGTCCACTGACAACTGTCACAGTTCGAATGGTGCAAAGTAATAGGTTGTGGCTCACCAGGTTGCCATTGTCTGCATTTAGCTTGTAGGTGGCATTTCTGAAGGCGGCAATCTTGCTTGGTTCAGGAGGCAGAAGGATGTTGTTTTTGAACCACCTGTATTTGGGTGAAGGTGAGCCATCGTTGTCGTGGCAGGACAACAGGGCTGACTTGCCCGTCGTCACCGAGGAAGGGATCCTACACAGGGGCTGAGACGGAGGCACTGCGGGACATAACATTCACTTTCATTCTCAACATGTGCAGGAATACACAACTTCCACTGCAGCACATAAACTTCAGACAAATAAGTAGTAGTAGAGTCATTTTATGGCAGGCATGAGAGTCATGGTGGATTATACTTGAAGAGATGTGTTTGCAGAGTGTAATTATAAAGGATCCTCACCCAGAACAGTCAGCGTCACTCTGACTTCCCCAAACTGGCCGCTGCTGCTGCCGGACACCTCACAGTCGTACACTCCATTATCCTTGCGGGTCACTTTGGTGAATCTCAGATTATCACCGTACATTGTCACTCGGTTGGCGTACGGCGCTGTGAAAAAGTGGCAGCATTACATAACAGACTCAAAAGCATTCAGAGCACATACCTCTGCTAAAGCTGCCCAGTCCTCTGAATTTGTTCTCTAGTAACAAAAAATGTTTGGAGACTCTGAATGTGAATCTGGATCTGTATCACAGTGTGACAGATGATCATCACATATGGAGCTACAGTAGGGTGAAGCTAGAGTGGGGTGATATGGAGAAAATCAAATAATACAATAATACAATATTTTTAACCAAATTCAACGATATTGAAGATATTGTAGGATTGATCTAGCTGATCACTAGTGGTTAAGACTACTGCGTTTGATGCGGAAGATCAGGGGTCTGATCCCAGGTAGGGCAACACATATCCAGTGCGGACCCTTGGGCAAGGTTCTTAAAGCCACAGTGTGTAGGAATTTCTCCCATCTAACATTGAAATCATATACTGTATTCAAACAGATAGCGCACTCTAGCGCCTCACTGTTTCAAACACGTATTGCAACAACTGTAGCCGCTGTGTACCAAAAAGCTATGATAACACTGATGAAACCATGTCATCCGATACTACATGGAGTATTCATTCAGGCTCCTACACAGACACACGCGACGCGAGTTGACAAACCCCCTCCTCACCATGCTGGCTGTGTTTACAACGTAGGACTGTTGGGGCGGATGTAAATTGAAACAAACCAATCACGTCTTGTCCTTTGACAATTGACAAGTGGCTCAACCTCACACACCTCATCCCTCTCCTCGCATTACTGTGCCGCTAACAGCTGTTAGTGGCCAGCGGCACTACTGCCGCATAACAAAGTCCCACTCTTTGAGCATAATGCAGGACCATGTATTATGCAGCATCACGGGAGAGGGAATCCTCGTCGCCAAGAAAGTGCAAAAGGGAATCAAAAAGGCAGCATGACCGGTAAATTAAAAAAACAAGGGTCAGCATTGGGGTAGCCTTTCCCAGGTGGAGAGAGCTGCTGAAGGAGAAAGGTAATACAATCACAGGCCAGCACTAACAGCAGCTAACAGCGGCGCAGTGATGCGAGGAGCGGGATGAGGCTGTTAGCAACTGGCCGCTAACAGCGGCTAACAGCCAACAGCGGCGCTGGCCTGTGATTGCATTACCATTCTCCTTCAGCAGCTCTCTCTACCTGGGAAAGGCTACCCCGATGTGGGCCTTCGTTTTTTTTAATTCGCCGGTCACGCTGCGTTTTCTATTCCATTTTGCACTTTCTTGGCGACAAGGATTCTGTCTCTCATGATGCTGCATATGCATGATCCTGCATTATGCTCAAAGAGTGGGACTTTGTTTCAAATTTGCCAGGGTAGTAGCGAAGCACCTCTTGCTCCTCTCATTCGGCTCCTCAGTCACGCAGTGCTGGCCTGGCTCTCAACAAAAACGCCAAAGGCGGTGCTGTATGTCCCTTGCTGGCAGGTGTATTCTCAAGATGGCGAAACGTAATGGAACCCCACAGACGACTTACCCGCACAATGTACAAACAAATCCGAAATTCTCCTTTTACGAGAATAAGTCAGATTATTGGTGGAGGTAATAGTACACCAGTGATGACATATTTATGAATGCAGACATCAATTTTTGCCAATAAACAACTGAAAATGTTACACAATGTCCCTTTAATGCTGCTAGCCTTCTTCAGGATGAGTGAAGCCGCAAATGCAAGAGTCATACTGGCTTAGACATTGCGAAGGTATATAAAAATAAATTCTGGCCCTTGGACAAATGTAGTTAATGACCCCTGTCATACAGTATAGGACACAAGAACAAGAACAAAAATGGCACACAAATTTTAGAAAAGATAACCTTTCTTAAGACTGGTTGAAACAATAAATCATACAGGGTACAACTCCACTGAAATACAATCCCGTCAGCTACTTCAATGTGTGCATTGCAATTTAGTCCGTTTTTGCCTCTTCTTACACTGTAGGCTGCCATGGAAATGTCCACCAAATTTCATTAAAATATTTTAATGTAGTTTTTTGAGATATAACTTTAACCAACAGAGAGACAGACGCAGGATCAAAGACTTCCTTGGTGAGAAAAAAAAACGCATTTGTCAACATGCTACAAAAAGACACAGTCGCAGAGATTGTTAATGTACTTACATGTTAGTTTTCCATTAAAGACCACGTACGCCTGTGAGCCTTTTGGGTCCTTAAATTTCCACTCAACTCTGGGATTGGAACCAAAGTCTGCTGAATGAGAGCACGTGAGGTCGGCTCCTGAAATAACAGAGTTCACAATTACACTTATGTTACACAAAATAAAAAGGTATTATCAAAATATATACAGTTCTTTTTTTTTTTTTTTTAGATATTTTTTGGGGCATTTTTTGCCTTTAATGGACAGGACAGTTAAGTGTGAAGGGGGGAGAGAGAGGGAGAGACATGCAGCAAAGGGCCACAGGCTGGACTCGAACCCGGGCCGCTGCAGCAACAGCCTTGTACATGGGGCGCCTGCTCTCCCACTCAGCCACCAATGCCCCAAATATATACAGTTCTGAAATTATTAGTCCAGTTCTGCATGAGTTCTGCATGATCTTGAAGATTGAAAAAAAAAAAATTGAACTCCCTCAGGCCGTTTCAGTGACCAGACCTTCATCAGGCATCAGGGTTTGCCTGATGAAGGTCTGGTCACTGAAATGCTGCAGCATTAAAATAATTATTTTTGCAAGTTAGACAGTGTGCAGGAGTCTTTTCTACAAGTTTTATTCTTCACATCTGTCTCCTGTGCATCTGTTTGGAAATAGATGTCTGAAATATTCTTTTGTTTTGAGGAAAATCTGCCGTGAATCGGGCATTTTAGGACACAACAATCACCCTTAAAAAAAGCCTGCAAAATTCTCAAGGGGGTTGCTAAGCGACAAGGATATCCGTCAGCATTTTTAAGTCCTTTGCAAACTTCCCAACAGGAACATTCAACCACGCAAATTTATAACTAAATATGGAGACTTATGGAAAATGATCACAGGATATTTGACACAAGCTTTCGTCACGTTAAACTTAACAAAAAGGAGATGCAAGAAACTGGTGGAGAATATGCAGCACCAAATACAGTACAACACCAGGAATGACCTTTTTTTTTGCAGGCCGAGACTTTGATTCCCTCATCAAAAGCCTATGGGATTTTTCCATTGGGTTTTGGATTATTGCAGAAATGAAACTTTGTGACAAACAAACATTCATGATACTTTCACTTCTTTTTAACAAGATAATCTCCGGAAATAAACACCACTGTCATGATTACTGAAGTCTAAATGCAATCGCCAGAAGTAAATAGCTAACGTTAGGCTATAAACAAACTACACTACAGTCGCATGACATAACGTCACCAACATAACAAGACTGGAAAGCCGTTTTTAAAGACAAATAAAAGCTTTAAAATTAGGTATTTACTGACATATTTTATGTCAAAGAAAAAAACTTTTAATTCTCTTAAAAAAAAAAGCACTGACTCTGAGGGAACCACGAGTGCAAAAATGCTAAATCATTTACAGGTTTTAAGACTCATTACTGGGGCACTCTATACAATATAACCAGCTCCGCACAGTCTAACCTTGTTTAACTCTTCATCAAAAATGCACTACAGCGAGATGATGATATCTTCTGCACAGCGAGAATGTAAGACCGTGAGCAGGATTCCTGCACGGCAAATAGTCTCATATTGAGAAACGAAACAAAGCCAACCTTCCCATATTTGCTCCTTAGAACAGAATGAAAGGAAAAGTGGAAGCACAATCACTCTGGGACATATAATTTAGGCTTACAAAAGCTCAGCTGCGTTCTTTTCTTTTTAATTTCAGGACTCACCTTCATTCTCTTTCACTCGCACATTTTTGTTGTTGCTGGTGACTGTATAGCCACTCACACCTGGACAAACAAAGATTGAAATAAAACACATCATTAGACTTTGAAGTTTGATAACATGCTGTCACTATAACACATCACTGTAATTTGCAATGGTGAACAGATATTACAGTAGGCTATACAAACATTTTACACATTAAAAGGTTAGTTTAATTACGGATTCAGTCATTGGGTTTGCGTGGGATGTAATATTGCCTCTAAAGCCTGGCGTAACACACATTTATCAGCACCGTTTTAAAATGGGGGTGCTGAGTCTAAATTCTCACTTCCTTTAAGTACAGGTTTTGCCTTTAGTCTTGATGGATGTGATTATTAAGTCAGTGACTGCAGACACTTCTCTGTAGGTTTTAGCATCCATCCAAAGCAGACCTTCATGCTGTTCTTACTCTGAGCTCTCACTAACATTGTAAAATTTAACATTTATAATTCATGACATGACATAAGATTAAAGATGCACAAGCATTCCACAAGTGGGAAAACTGCGGTCTATCAGGAATTTAAGGCTCGGAATATGAACAGCTGGAGGCCTGTATTTTTGATCTCCCTCACATGAGTTTAAGGCTGCGTGAGATAAAAGCACTTTGTGTTGTAATATTCACAAGAAGCTGCAGCGGACACAAAGACTGAGGATGATTTAGATTAGCATCAATTCTAAAATAATTTTTTCATCTGAGAATAACTTCCGAGATCAGAGCTCAGCTTGTTCTGCTTTGAAAAGTGGAGTCATGTACACCCGTCGACTACATGGAAGACAGGTTTGGGTCAGAGGATGACTGACAGGAGAAAGACGTGTTTATCAGGTATCAAAATTCTCTTTTCTTTTTTGTTTTCTGTTTTGGTTCTTTGTTGTTTTTAACCTCTGTGAGGCACTTTGTGTTACTGTCGTATGAAAGTGCCATATAAATAAAGTTGATTTGATTTAACTTTGCTAAAGGCAAAGGCTTCAGGGGGTTAATGGAATATTTTGAGCCTGAACACACCGTGCCGAGACCTTTTTTAGACAAGTCGACTAGTCTTAATTAAAATTTTTGTTTAGTCGACAGGAAAATTAGTCGCCAGGAACATCCCTACTTAGAAATGACGCAAAATACAACTAAAAAAAAAAAACACTGGTTCTGTGTCCAAAAACACTGGTAGAAATGCTGCGAAGGGTCAGCAGGTGTTGTTGTTTGTTGGTGTTGAACAGTGGTCTGCAGTTTGGCAGCCATCTTGAATAGGAGTCTAAACTAAATACCTCAATGAAACAACTAAACATTTCAGTTTTGAACTAAGTAAAGTAAGCAAGTTGTCAATGAGAACATGCAAAGACAGCTTATATGAATTTATGAGGACCAAACAATTAATGAATTAATATCTAAATAATAGTAGCTGCAGCCCTATAACCAAGATTTGTTAACACAATCTAACTGTGATGGGCTCTGTGAGGTTTAAATGATGTCACACACTCAAAGCTCAGATGCTGACAGTATGACATTATGATACAGATCACACCCCTTGTCAAACGCTCAGAGTGTGCCCATAAGCCTTCAGGGTGTGGACAAAAAAAGAAGAAGCAGAAGAAGAAGTGGCTCATTCCTGTCTGCTGAGCCAGAACACTTCCGGTGAAACTGTCAACAGTGGCTGAAACTGTGTCTTTTCAGGAACAGCGGTGCAGTTACAACAGACACACAGACAGGCCACTAAATTATTGATGTACGCAGACACAGGCCTGTCTGTCACATAATATACGCATTTATTGCACAACTTTACATAACATTACACCACACTGCCATTACTTTAAGTGTTGGGAATTACACGATTTAACTGCCGCCTTGTTGTGTAAGCTCCAACTACAGGGAGCAGCAGCAGGAGCCAGTTAATCATTAGCTGTGTGCTAAGTCATTCATTGTACACATCCCTGAATTTCCAAGATTTAAAATATACAAATAGCAAGACTTTATATCAATGTGTGTGCCAATAGAAAACTCATACTGTTAATTACAAATTACAAATGGAGTTTCTGTTGTAGCTACTTAAATGACAGTCGGACGTCATCGACACCCTGCAGATGTTTCTCACAGGCAGTCTCAGCTGAGATAAGGAAGCACAGTCACGGTTTTGGTGTGGAGATAAGCCTCCAGTGTAAAATGAAACCCGAGCACTCCATGGCTTCTTTTGTTTGCATACTGTGCTGGTTTCATGGTTGTGTGAAAAGTGTCCTTCAAAGTGAAGTACTGGGAGTACATGCTGGAAACTGAGTTTAAAGCCAGGCAGTACATTTCTCTGCTCAGTGCAACAAGTTTGAAGTGTTGTACAGGGTCTGTTTAGTACAGTAAACTGTGCTACATGTGCTGTTGAGACAAACAGTAGCCAGCCTGGAAAGCATCTGGAAGACTACTTTTTCAAAAAACACTAGGCCAAACTAGTCAAACTACTCTGCCTTGTGGTGTACAAGCAAAGTCCTGTGATGTCACATGCATGACGTTGTGGTTGAGAAGCATTTGCGTTAGCACAGAGTTAACAAATTATACTGTAGATTTCACGATGCACATGAAAATCCACAGATGCAAGTCAAGGTTGTAAATGTAATGCTGCAAGTTTATAGTTATGACATCAGTTTGAACTGTGTGATACTTTAAAATACACTGTTATAAATAACCAGGGCATAATCTGAGGTTACTAACTGACAATTACAGATCACCCACCCACAAATAAATCCAAATACCTTCATCATATGATGAGTGGCAGCTGGATTTGTGAACACAAGTATCTCACAAATCCATAGAGAGTATAAGTTAATTTAGACAAATATTTATAGAGTGTGAGTGGAAAGCTGTAAAACTGGGCTGTGTTCACACACTGATGTATGATTGCTTTCTTAATAGGATGCAGTGGAAATCAACTCCTGTGAGGCCTTGGGGAGGCAGGAGCTCAGTCCATTGGAAGAGTTGGCAATAGGGCTGGGCAATTAATCAAAAATTAATCGAAACCGATATTCAGAACTTCTAACCAAGAACTCAAACACTGAGCCAACTGGGCAACTTGAGAGAGAGAAATGCCATGTCTGTTGTTTGGACACATTTGGGCTTTCGTAAAGACGACACAGAGCAGAAAGAAATCAAATGTAAACACTGCGGAAAAGCTGTTTCAGTGACCAAAAGTAATACCACCAATCTGTTTCAGCACCTGGAGCACTATCACGTTACCGAATATGAACAGTGAACGGCTCAAAAAAGAAAGATGGACAAACACCAAGCGACAAACACCTCCACAAAGCAGCTCTCGATAACACAAGCATTTACAGAGGCTACACAATATGTTCATCTGTGTGTGTTTCATTCAATTATTTTAAAATCACAAAGATACACACTCTTTCATTAGAAAAAAACATCCCAGATTTAACAGTTGAGCATATTTAAAGTACAAATCTTGTCAGTGAACTATGAGGGCAAAAACAAACACAAAATAACCGTTCATTAATTGTAATCGAGGTAAAATGTTCCGTTAATCGTGATACTGATTTGGGGTCATATCGTCCAGCCGTGGTTGCCGATTAAAGTCCCTGTCAAGATCAAATATGGAGTGTGGACTAGTAGCTGAAGAGGTGCCGGTTCACCTCCTGAGCACTGCGGATGTGTCTTTGAGCAAGACACCGAACCCCAAAATGCTTGTGGCGTTTGTCCATGGGCAGCCCCCTCCCTCTGACATCTCTCCATTTAATGTATGTAAGTCCTGCTTGTGCATGTGTTTGTATTATGAGCCTGTGTGTGTTTGACAACAGAGTGAAAATCTGAATTTCCCCTCAGGGATCTAAGAGGAACATCTTCTTCTTCTTGAGTTTATTGATCTAACCTCACTGGACCCTCAGGGCGAAGCACATTTTCTGCTGTCATTTAAGTTTAACTAGACATTACAGAAAAAGTTTTAAATATCCTACAACTTGTACACTGCAAAATGAATCATATGTTATGGTCTCCGACGTCAGCTTGACCTGCTCCTGCTCCTGAGCTGACACAAACAGGCCTACGCTGTGTTTCCTGGACCAGGCCTGAGGCTCGTTTGAGGACGATGAGCACCAACAACAGCCAAAACACTTTATTTAATATTTAGGGTCAAAATTGTTACTGATATTGCAGCTGTTGTTGAGTTAAACTGTGCAACAAGAAAGATTTGAACGCGTTGACTGTCCTCAAAAAAAGAAAGAAAAAGCAAATGCCTAAAATCACTCACCTGTCGCTGCGATGAACAAAGCCACCGAAACCAGCCCGCTGACAAACATGTCGACCAGTGTGGTCCTCCTCTGCTTCACCACGGAGTCCCTTCTTCACAATACTCCTGGAAAATTCACAAAAAGTGCGTAAAAATCTTCCTCACGTCGAGTAAACACCCAGGTGCGTATATTTCTCGACTGTGAATTCACTGTATCGACTTTTTAATGTGCAGAAACCGTCTGCTCCCACCTGAGGAGTCCGCCCAGGTGACAACAAGCTCGGTAACTTCTGGTAACAGGATCCTCTCAGGTGGCTGTGTGGGTGACGACAGAGAGGAGGAACAGGTCTGACCGGAGCAGAGCTGTTACACAGCATATTTACATGCAGAGAAAACAGAGGCAGGCCGGTCGCTTATTAGCCAGGCAATATTTACATGAACACAGGAGAGATTAGGGTCAGGTCTTTGAACCCCTCCACCACTGTGACACAGATTGTTACATCCGTGTGTTTAATCTGCTTCACTTCCTTCTTAAGGCTGGGTAAGGGTTTATTTTTCATGATGATGCAGAAATAAATTATTTCTAACCTGTGCACTCCACATACACTGCTTATTATTGGCACCACAGCAGAAGTTAATCTGCCATGCATGCATAAATCAAAATCATGTGGCATTCTGTTTTTAAAATCGGTGATACATCAAAGTAAAATCACATGAACTCAGTCATAGTATTGGAAATAATAATGATAAAAAAAAAACAATAAGCCAATATACCGTAATTTACTGTGAGCTGTCAATTTTCTTTTTAACAAAGGATAAAAACAGGATACAAAGAAACAGAAATAAGTATACAATAAATGAATAAAAACGCCCAAAAAGCTCAAAAGCTATTCATCCCTGTGACATAGTCAGTTACTGAGTCTCTCATCTTGTCTTAACTCAGCTCAATTTTATTTATACAGCACCTTTCATACAAACATGCAGCCCAAAGTGCTTCACATGGCAACATAGCAATGACACAGACACAAGACAATAAAATATTATAAAAGCAAAACAACCAAAACACAACAAACATAGAATAAAAAGAGAGTAAATAAAATAATTTAAAAATGAACAGGAGAGATAAAATGAGGTAGAAAACAATGGTTGAAACTTAAATACCAAGACTGTAATGTTACTCAACATGAAAAGCCAAATTAAAAAGACATTTTAAAGTAAATCAGTGGAGGACCTTGGTGATCTGGCTGGAACATAAAATGATAGAAAATCTCTGATGTATGGAGGGGCAAGGACATTTTAAGCTCTATAAACAAGTAAAAGAACTTTAAAATCAACATGTAAACATGTTCACATGTAAACACTGTCCATTTTTCCCATTTCTCTCAACATCGCTCCTCTTGAGTCCTCATCCTGTGGGTTAAACAGTTCCATATCATACATCTCATTCACAATTTTCAGCCATTCTTCTTGTATTGGTGGTTCTGCCTTATTGTACCATCTCTTCGTGATGGCCTTTTTACAGGCTCCCAACAAGATTTTCAGTAGGTATCCGTCTTCTCTTAACACATATTGCCTAAGTGCAACACCATGCATGATCTAGGTATATCATAATAACCCCAAAATTTTAATAATAACCAAATGAACATTTACCCGAAACTGCACAATTTCAGGAAAGAGCCAAAATACATGAGTATGATCCACACATCCACAGAATGATATTTACAGTTAATAACATCACTATGAATTAGTCCACAAACAGCAGATATACAATATTTATATAATGTGTTTCCTTTCTAAGCATATACACCACAATTATTTAATTCAATCAGTAACACCGTTAATGTAAAGACATGAGCACCTGTGATGTTGAAAGTTGAAAGTGAAACTTGGGTTTATATTCACCTGGTTGGAATTCAGTTGATAGAAGTCTGCTGCATGAATCAATCTGTTAAAAATACTTCCGAACTAATCAGCAGTACATTACTACAGTCTGTGTCACACAGTCCTCCTGACTGCAGGGTGGACATGCATTTTTAGGCAACATGCTGACTCAAATCTGTGAGCAACCTCAGCCTGTCTGTGCCATGAGGAATTAGCTAAAAGGGAAATATACATGGCCTTTACCCTACCTAACTGTATGCGCACATTTACAGTTGGACTGCTCACTCACACACTACAGGTATAAATCTCAGCAACCAGGATCCAACATTTTGTGGAAAACCTTCCCAGAAGTGTGGAGGCTGTTATGGCAGCATGTTAACACCCACACTTTTCAACTGAGATGTTTGTCAATTACAAATTGTTGTGACTAGTAGTAGAAGTAGTTCTAGTATTGTGTTTTTTACTAAATAGAACAAGAGCTGAAGATCAACAAAAATGAAAATCTTAGCCAACAAACAATAATAATAAATAACAAACAATAAGAAAATATGGTGTGTGCAAATTTCATCCTCCTTGTTTTCATACTGCACCCTCGATGGCTTCTGCCTCTTTATTTTCTTTTACTCTAATGCTCTCCACCCAACTATTTCCCTTATATTCAATTTTTAAATATCAATAGGTAAATGAATGACTAATAATTTTATTAAATGTTTTTGTTTTCATTGGTGCCCCTCCTCTGGCTGGCGCCCTGGGCGGCTCCCTGTATTGCCTATAGGAAGATCCACTAATACTTGTACGAAACAGGCATCCACATACTTTTGCCGATATGGTTTATCATTTATTAAGACCTCCATGAAACAGTGAACACATGAATAAAGTATTTCCGCTGTACAGACAAATCATCACATTGCAATATTGCAGCTCTCATGAGGATTATACACTATGCATTTCAGTCTTTCATTCACTTTTCATAACCTGTTAGGGGTCACACGGGGGCTGGAGCCTATCCCAGCCGACACTGGGCGAGAGGCGGGGTACACCCTGAACAGGTCACCAGACTATCACAGGGCTGACACGCAGAGACAGACAACCATTCACACTTACATTCGAATTTAGAGTCACCAATTAACCTGCATGTTTTTGGACTGTGGGAGGAAGCTGGAGTACCCAGAAAAAACCCACACTGACACGAGGAGAACATGCCACCTCCACACAGACGGGCTCCCCCACCCTGGGTTCCAAAAAGGTACTCTCTTGCTGTGAGGCAATGCTAACCACTGCACCACTTGTACACTGTCCACTGAGGTGAACTGTTGTTAGGATATTATAAGATCACAAACACATTCTTTTAGCCTGTTTGCGCAGTTATATTTATTTTTATCATATGACATGCTGATAATCCCTGAACCACTTGCTCTGACACAGTACTGCAAGGGCGTAAGTTTTATTTCAGCATTGCAACATTGAGGAGGACACATGTAAAACAGGGTGTCAGGGGCCTCCTCCAGAAGATTTTGAGCATCAAACTCTTAATTTCCAGCATTCTGGTGAATTTCTATGCACCAATTTTTGCCTTTTCTGCATCAATTTAAGGTGTAAATGTCTTTAAATTTGTCAAAATAAAAGCCTCCTGCTTCTTTCACCTGCGTCCTCCCCAAAATCTACACCTATGTTTGCATTACTGCATATGTCTAAATGTTGGCATGGTTCCTCGTGGCTGTAATCCCTGCAGTTCCTGCATTTCCTTCCTCTTTTTAACACCCAGTGCTTCCCTCTACAGGACACCAACAGCACCTTCAACATAATGCTCATACCAACTGAGGACATGCATGCTGGAGTTCATGCCAGAACACATTTAACTGCTTGGTTGGTTTAATTTAATGAGCATTGTTTGAATCTGATGCAGTTAAGTTTCAGTTCAGTTTATTGTCATTATACAGTACATAGTACAGCAGTGCTTTTCAGTGCAATTAAATGATTGTACTTTGACTACACACCACCTACTCAACTATATACATAAGTAAAAATCTTGAACATTATCAGAGGAAACATTACACCATATAAAGCATATTCTCTGTCCATGTATAAATAGAACCGTTGATGTGGATCTGACTAAACGTAGAGCTTTCAGAGACATACTGTATATTTATGACAACAAGCCTCGGCTGAACATGGATCATGTGTCTCAGGCACAAGTGAAAGGCAAAATAAAACTGAGTTTGTGTTTTGGTTTTCTTTGTCATGATAGTAGAGAGACTTTATACATCGTCTCCTCAGAGTAGTATAGACGTTATTGCTCATGCATACATTAGTAGTCGGTCAAAAACAGTTCAAAAGTTTTTGTTTCTCTGCTTGTCATCAGACTCAACCCTCACCAAAGCTATCTTTGTTGCCCTGCCCAGTTCTTACCGACTAATACGACACAGTCTTCCACTGTAGCGGGCCTGTGTGGCACAAGGTCGCCTCTGTCTGCCCTCGTCATCTGGCAGCCAAGAAGGAGACACAGGGGACAGATTTCAGTCAGGCAAAATAGATCGCTCACCTTAAAGAGTGATGATACTCAGCAATAATGTCACATTGCGGAGTGCGACGTTGCATCACTTTTGAGCTGAGAAAATTTAAATTGCCTGATGGTTGAGCAGTTTTCATCTCCTTTTAAAATCCCTCTTATTTGCTGTCAAACACAGATAGTTCGTGCTATCTTGTTATTAAGACTAAAGGCTAAAGCTCGGTATCGTTCATCACACTGAATAAAATCACAAAAAATAGTGAATGTAGATATTAAAGATTACAGAATATAGACTTTCAGTTAAGAATTAAGTCACATTCATGCTTGTTACTCATCACCCTGTTAGACATGTCTGTCAGAAACAGATTTCTACTGCACATTTCAATAACTGTTTATATGAGAGAGTATTGTAGAGTATATGCAGTAGTATGTGTGCTTAGTATCGAGTGCATGATGCAGAGTTAGCAGACCTGTGACACAGGGGCGTCGTTTCAGCAAAAGCTAAGGTATGACAATATGACATGACGTCACAGAGCTACTGATGATGGAGTTTCAAAAATATGAACTTATATAAAACTTCACTTTGGTCTTTGACCTGTCAGAAGTACATACTATGCTATTGAAAACTGTTTCAAAGGACATGAAGCTGTTTCTCACATTCATAATACCTCATGTCTGCATGTAATGCACGACTTGGTGAGAGCAGTGAAAACATCGGTACAACAACACAGTAAAACAAAGGCCAATTTGGTACAATACTGTATAGGCGAATTACTTGGAGTGTCTCCAGAGACCGAAAATACGAGCTTAACATGCCGACATGAAGAAAGAAAACCCCACATACAATCAGACAGGCTTCAAGACATCATTTAGACAGGCTGTCTACAGCAGCAGAGCAAAATGCTTTTACAACACATAGATACCGTATTTTTCCAAATAGTAGCGCGGGCGTTTATTTCACAAAATTGATTTTGACCCCAGGCTTTAAAAGAACCAGGCGGCTATTTGCTCAAGGCTTTTTTTTTTTGTTGCACCGACCTGCACCAGGCCGTTATTTGGTTACAGTTCCTGTCCAGTATGTTTTTAGTGCAAAAATACTGTATAATGTAGGGGTGAGTTCGTGTACAAAAATCTCTAAACATTTAGAGTGGGTCATTTTTTTCGTGTACACGTGTACACGGGTTTCACCGCTGGGTGGTGCTATTGCATACCAGTAAAGCCCCAGTTATCCGAATACCAACCGAACGGGCCATTTAATTAACAGTTACAGGCCGCCACACCGAAATATCGCCATTCCGACGGTCCGCCATCCCGAATTCTGTTCCCTCCTGACAGTAAGCTATGGCGAGCCTGTACAAGCTGTATTCCCCATGCATGTCAGCGATTTTCCCCGGGGACGCACGTGAGTAATTCAGGCTGACATTACCTGTTTTTCAGCGAACTCTTCTGGTAATTTTGTTAAAAGGCATGGCATAGAGGTCCACAGTAACTTGTTATTATTATTATTATTATTATTATTACTATTATTATTACTATTATTGGGTCTCATAAGAGTGGGCTACAATGAGTACCGGGCCATCAAATCACAGTATCAGCGGTGAGAGGGCACGGAATTGTGTGCGCTGTTACGCACGCGGGTCAAGGCGATCACGGATATTTGATGTGGGAAAGATGTAGCCAGATGTATTACCTGTTTTAGATACGTGGCTGTCTGTCCGTCCGTCCGTCAGTAGCACAAGTCATGTGCACCACTTCACCACCGACCCGTGCGTAAAAGCGCAAACAGTCCCTCAAGGAGGGACAGCCATGAGGCAATGAATGAGGAAATAATTGCCCGGACGTTTAATCGGACCAGCGTTTAATACACAATATGGGGTCAAACCCCCGGCGGCTATTAGGTGCCTGGCAGCTATTTGCCACCGGGCGACTATTTGGAAATTTGGACAATTTGATTCAATAACACTCGTATTCACTGATGAGCATATTATTGACCTATTTAAAGGGAAATTTCGGTTTATTTCAACCTGTCTCCTATCGTCCTAAATTTGTTTCAAGTGACTAGTGACATAAAAATAATAGTTATCATGTTAGCCATTAGCCTAGATACAGCCGGGGCATAGTAGCGTCAGACCTGTTCAAACGCAAGTGAATGGGCAACCTTCAAGTGCAAAGTTAGTCCACTAAACAAGCTTTTTTCCCACAAAGACCGCCTCATATCGTTAGGATAAATGTCAGAGAACATATAGAAAACGACATGTAAACGTGTTGTCTTACCTTACCGGTGTGCTGCCATGGTGGTTTACCATCTAGCTCTGCTTTCCAAAGCGCGGCTGAAATATATCTCGCGAGCTCTAGATAAAGCCCAGCTGGATACTACTCCAGGTGGAGGTGTCTCGTCCTCGGTCACATCCAGACCTTGAAAATAAGGCTGCAACCGCTCCCATTCCTTGCAACAGAGGAGTTCCTCTTCTGTGGGCACTGGGCCACAGCATTCACAGGTAACGTTACACCACCAATCTCCAGAGCTACGCAGCCTTGCAGCAGCCATTCCTCCTCTCTCGTCCTCTACCTGTAGCGCCTCTCTCTCTCTCTCTCTCTCTCCTCCTCGGTTCTTCTATTTCACGAAGCTCTTCGTCAGTGTATTCTGGCTCAAATAAATAAGGGCGGCCATCAAACTCTGCAAAATCAAATTCCTCCTCCACAAAGTCAAAGTCTGGCAAAAAGTCAGCCATTATTCTATAAATCTTTCATAAAATAAATGAATGAACTTTTCAGGCTACTGTCCGGTTCTGCCTTCCAGCTGTTGCTGCTTGTTCTCGCGAGATTTCAGCCATGCTTTGAAAAGCAGAGCTAAATGGTAAACAAACATGGCACCACACCGGTAAGGTAAGAAAACACGTTTACATGTCGTTTTCTATATGTTCTCTGACATTTATCCTAACGATATGAGGCGGTCTTTGTGGGAAAAAATCTTGTTTAGTGGACTAACTTTGCACTTGAAGTATGCCCGTTCACTTACGTTTTAACAGGTCTGACGCGACTATGCGCCCCGGCTGTATCTAGGCTAATGGCTAACATGCTAACTATTATTTTTATGTCACTAGTCACTTGAAACAAATTTAGGACGATAGGAGACAGGTTGAAATAAACCGAAATTTCCCTTTAAGTGCAATACAATGAAAACAACCAGCCAGTGCGCCTCAAGTAAGATGACTACAGAACCTCTCTCTTTCTTTTTCTCCCGATTCCAAGGTATGGCAGCTGCCATACCTCGCCATACCTAAATGATGCCTATGCTGTGACAGATATATACTGTACGTTCATTCACTTCAACTTATGAGGGGCCGTGCAAACCATAATTCATTTTGGCCCTCTCACACACATTTTCCTTACACATACATATATTATCACTCTTCTTTTACATACATATATTTTCATTCTCACATATATATACACTTTACTTTTCAACACATACACATAGGCTGCGGTCGGAAAGTCTTTTTTGCTTAGGAAGGTTCCTAGCTGAGTGAAATGACCCGGAAATATTTTAGTGGCTGCCATGATAAGAGCTGTTCAAATTCTCTAAACACTAAGGAAAGGAGGTTCAATGCTTCCTTTCGATCTCCTTTAGCATAGGATACATCGGACCTTCCTAAGCGATAGGAAATGAGATAATTCCGTCCCACAAGTCATTGCGGCGGCAATATTTACGCACCATTCACAAACTCAAATGATTAGGAAAGAAAAAGATCAACATGACCGAGAAAGGAAGGAGATCACCATCTAAGTTACTGCTGTTTATGAAGCATTATTCATCTCATGCCATAACTTGTTCATATATATTTTTTCAACTTTCAACATTATGTTAAACTGAGATACAAACTATGAACGTTTCGCTACTATTGGTGTACCCTCCGTCCACAGCATTGTTTAACTTGTTTTATAACAGGATATACAAATATACATTTTAATTTTCCGATTTTTGTGTGAATGAGAGAAAACGGAAATCCACTTGCTTTTCCCATTTTTGTCTTCAAATGGCTAATTGATATAGAAATTAAACCAAAACCAGAAACCTAGCCTACTTGTTTTTCACCTTTATTGTTATATCTATATTATCTGCCCCTACTGCATCTCAAAACATTGGCATCGGCTATGCTTATGGCCTAGATAGATAGATAGATAGATAGATTCAAGAGTATTATCTAGATCTGCTCTACAGTATGTGTAAAGTGCCCTCAGATGACTTTTGTTGTGATTTGGCACTATATAAATAAAACTGAATCTAAAAAAATAGATAATCAATGAAGTAACGTTGCTGTGCCTCGTGCATAAATGCGCATATAGCTACTTGGCGTATCTGGAGATTTAAATAATCAATGAAGTTACTGCTTCCCACTTTTTATTCCCCTGTACAGTGTTCCCCTGCAGAGCTACAGTGGAAGGATCATAACAAAAAATGCAAAAGACTGTAACGTTAAAAGATATCTGCCTGAGGTTATTAAATACCTGCAGCGAGCACCCCACTCCGCAGCAGAAACAATAAGCGTGTTTCCACATAAAGAGAGATGCTGTGCGCATTTACACATGAGGCACAGCAGCGTCCCTTTTATTATTAATATTATTATTATTTATTATTTATCTATGCAGTAGGGGCACATGATATTGATTTAACAATAAAGGCCTTACACAAGTTAATTACTGGTTGTGGTCTAATTTCTACTCCAATTGCCCATTTGAAGAAGAAAATGGAAAAAGCACGTGGATTTCCATTATTTTTTTTATTCACACGTAAAAAACAAAATAATGCATTTAATATTTGCTTATCCTGTTATAAAACAAACAAGCTGAACACAGCTGTGGACGGAGGGGACACGCACCGTAACATATGCTCAATTTGCATCAGTCATTTATTCATTTGAGCATTGTTGTATTGCCAGCCTTTAGTAATATCATTAATTCATTTTACTACTTGGGATTCAGATGGGTGAGTGTGAGCAAACATTCTCAATGTGACAATTTCGTTTCAGTTTGTGGCTGGTAGCCTATATTCCTTTTTTTAATTCAATTCCGACCTTAGTAATTAAACAATATCTTTCACCGTGTTGTCCACGTTTATATATCCTGCATGAAACAACACGATGAGAACGTACGCCCCATACGTTCTCATCGTGTGCATCTTGTAGTCCATCTTCAGAACATTGTAGTTTCACCACAGCAGACCCACATCAATAACATCTTTCTCAGCCAATCACAGCGCGATAAATTCTTCTTCTTCGTTTGGTTTTATGGCGCGTTGCAACCATTGCTCATTAGGTGTATACCGCCACCTACTGTACCGGAGTATGTAGACGATAAATGGAGTGCCTTCCGTTTCCACTATACTCCTTCTGTTTCCACTATACTCTCACTCACACATGCATACATTCTTCTCTTGCATACATATATTCTCTTTCAACATACATACCTTTTCCTTTTACATACATATATTACTTATAGTATTAAATGTATATATGATTGCATGTGCATGAGAGCAAAGTGTATGAATGTGTGCATAAAACATATGAATGAGAGAAAAATGTATCAATGTGTATTCAAATATATAAATATGAGAGTAAAAATATATGTATATGAAAGGAGAATGTATGTGTGTGCGAGTGAAAATATATGAATGTGTGAGTGAAACTGTATAAGAATGAGAGTGAAAATATATGTATGTGAAAGGAGAATGTATGTGTGTGAGAGGGTGAGAATGAAATATGTCTTGTACGGCCCCTCATATTAACTCATTGCACTTTGTGCATACACACAGCTTCAGGAGAGTCACCAGATGATTATGGGTGCTGTGTTAACGTATGCAGCAGTTTGGCGCCTCATTCATAGCCAGTGAATTTCCAGCAGCATGGGAAGTGTCATCAAGGTCAGCAGCAGGCCACTGCAGCTTTGTAATAGGACACTCCACGCTGAGCAGGGGAGGAGGAGCTCTGCAATAAGAAAAAATAATGCAGGTTCAGAAGGAGGAGCATTTTGAGATTCATTAGCTGAATAACAAAGACTGCAGTGTGATAACTGAAAATGAAACTGTAAAACTGATGCAACACCCAAACAATCAAGGGGACATTGAAAATAAAGATTGTATCTTAATGTTTGTATTGCACGGCTCTGTTTACAACTGGAATTTGCTAATGTTAGTTTTTTGAAACATGGCTGAATATTTGTCAGATTTTGAGGTTGTGGACGACGACTTTGAATATGATGGACTTCCTTACTGTTTTGAGCCAGAGTATACGGATGAGGAGCTCTTTGAAAGGAGGATGCGGAGGCAGAGAGAGGAACAGCTGGCCAGAGAACAACAAACCGCTGCACGTCCGAGAATAGATGCTAGCTGGTGGTGTTCTTGTGGACAATGTTCCACTATGCCAACAGAGGAGGAATGCCTTTGTTGCTCTAAGTGGGTTTTGAGGCCAGGAGATACACGTCTGGATGTCTCCAGAAATGACTGTCTCACAACAGAGGATTTCACTTCTATGATCAACCGGGCTGTTTTTTTCGTGTCCCGAAAGTAAACTGGAAGACCCAGCAGAAGCCTGCAGGACCGAACAGGCAACTTTCGATTGAGTAAGTAGCCTACACACATGCATAAATTGTTTATTTTCCTTGAATTTGTTTGCTTGATAAGTAAATAACTATGAGAATTTACATTTCTTTAGTTTCTTCTCATTGCTTGTGTAGAACGGCCTGCACACTGCACAAAAGGCAGAGGCACTTCTTATGCAAAACTTGAATTTATTATTACATAGTGCTCAGTGACAAAAAGTGAGAAACAGAAAGGTGAACGTTTTGGTGGTAAAGAGGATTGTCTTTACGAATTGCCTCTGTCTTTTTTTTGCAGAGGTTAGTAGGTCAGTATAAATGATCCGGATGATGATGACAAGCAGCTCTAGCGATTCATAAAAACATATTGGTGAAATGAACGATTTTTGCGTCAGATAATGTGTTATTTAGAGCCTCATTGTCGGTGCCCCGATCATTCCCACTATATGGATGTACGCGGCTCTCGTGGATCTAAATATCTTCCGAAGGACTCCAAATGACACCAAACTTATCTGGGTGAGTAAACAACCGTATTTAATGCCAGAAATAAGGTCCAGGTTGTAAAAAACGGAACTTTCCCTTTAAGAGCTGGCATGCAGCAAACCACACCAGCTGAAACTAGTTTCAATATTACTACAGTGAGAGGAGTACTTACGAACTTCCATTTTCACAGCTCTACAGCGCTGTGGAGGACCAGCGTCGTTGAAAGCCTCACAGCTGTACTGACCGGAGTCCGCTTTGGATGCAGCAGGAAACTCCTGAAGAGGCAGACGAGGTATATGTTTAATTTGAAAGTCCACTGACAACTGTCACAGTTCGAATGGTGCAAAGTAATAGGTTGTGGCTCACCAGGTTGCCATTGTCTGCATTTAGCTTGTAGGTGGCATTTCTGAAGGCGGCAATCTTGCTTGGTTCAGGAGGCAGAAGGACGTTGTTTTTGAACCACCTGTATTTGGGTGGAGGTGAGCCATCGTTGTCGTGGCAGGACAACAGGGCTGACTTGCCCGTCGTCACCGAGGAAGGGATCCTACACAGGGGCTGAGATGGAGGCACTGCGGGACATAACATTCACTTTCATTCTCAACATGTGCAGGAATACACAACTTCCACTGCAGCACATTTTATGGCAGGAATGAGAGTCATGGTGGATTATACTTGAAGAGATGTGTTTGCAGAGTGTAATTATAAAGGATCCTCACCCAGAACAGTCAGCGTCACTCTGACTTCCCCAAACTGGCCGCTGCTGCTGCCGGACACCTCACAGTCGTACACTCCATTATCCTTGCGGGTCACTTTGGTGAATCTCAGATTATCACCGTACATTGTCACTCGGTTGGCGTACGGCGCTGTGAAAGAGTGGCAGCATTACATAACAGACTCAAAAGCATTCAGAGCACATACCTCTGCTAAAGCTACCCAGTCCTCTGAATTCGTTCTCTAGTTTGGAGACTCTGAATGTGAATCTGGATCTGCATCACAGTGTGACAGACGATCATCACATAGGGAGCTACAGTAGGGTGAAGCTAGGGTGGGGTGATATGGAGAAAATCAAATATCACAATATTTTTAACCAAATTCAACGATATTGAAGATATTGTAGGATTGATCTAGCTGATCACTAGTGGTTAAGACTACTGCGTTTGATGCGGAAGATCAGGGGTTTGATCCCAGGTAGGGCAACACATATCCAGTGTGGACCCTTGGGCAAGGTTCTTAATGCTGCTAGCCTTCTTCAGGATGAGTGAATCTGCAAATGCAAGAGTCATACTGGCTTAGACAATGCTAAGGTATATAAAAATAAATTCTGGCCCTTGGACAAATGTAGTTAATGACCCCTGTCATACAGTATAGGACACAAGAACAAGAACAAAAATGGTACACAAATTTTAGAAAAGATAACCTTTCTTAAGACTGGTTGAAACAATAAATCATACAGGGTACAACTCCACTGAAATACAATCCCGTCAGCTACTTCAATGTGTGCATTGCAATTTAGTCCGTTTTTGCCTCTTCTTACACTGTAGGCTGCCATGGAAATGTCCACCAAATTTCATTAAAATATTTTAATGTAGTTTTTTGAGATATAACTTTAACTAACAGAGAGACAGACGCAGGATCAAAGACTTCCTTGGTGAGAAAAAAAAACGCATTTGTCAACATGCTACAAAAAGACACAGTCGCAGAGATTGTTAATGTACTTACATGTTAGTTTCCCATCAAAGACCACGTACGCCTGTGAGCCTTTTGGGTCCTTAAATTTCCACTCAACTCTGGGATTGGAACCAAAGTCCGCTGAATGAGAGCACGTGAGGTCGGCTCCTGAAATAACAGAGTTCACAGTTACACCTATGTTACACGAAATAAAAAGGTATTATCAAAATATATACAGTTCTGAAATTATTAGTCCATCTTAAGTTCTGCATGATCTTGAAGATTTAAAAAACAAAAACTCTCATTGAACTCCCTCAGGCCGTTTCAGTGACCAGACCTTCATCAGGCATCAGGGTTTGCCTGATGAAGGTCTGGTCACTGAAACATTGCAGCATTAAAATAATTATTTTTGCAAGTTAGACAGTGTGCAGGAGTCTTTTCTACAAGTTTTATTCTTCACATCTGTCTCCTGTGCATCTGTTTGGAAATAGATGTCTGAAATATTCCTTTGTTTTAAGGAAAAGCTGCCGTGAATCGGGCATTTTAGGACACAACAATCACCCTTAAAAAAGCCTGCAAAATTCTCAAGGGGGTTGCTAAGCGACAAGGATATCCATCAGCATTTTTAAGTCCTCTGCAAACTTCCCAACAGGAACATTCAACCACACAAATTTATAACTAAATATGGAGACTTATGGAAAATGATCACAGGATATTTGACACAAGCTTTCGTCACGTTAAACTTAACAAAAAGGAGATGCAAGAAACTGGTGGAGAATATGCAGCACCAAATACAGTACAACACCAGGAATGACCTTTTTTTTGCAGGCCGAGACTTTGATTCCCTCATCAAAAGCCTACAGGATTTTTCCATTGGGTTTTGGATTATTGCCAAAATGAAGCATTGTGACAAACAAACATTCATGATACTTTCACTTCTTTTTAACAAGATAATCTCCGGAAATAAACACCACTGTCATGATTACTGAAGTCTAAATGCAATCGCCAGAAGTAAATAGCTAACGTTAGGCTATAAACAAACTACACTACAGTCGCATGACATAACGTCACCAACATAACAAGACTGGAAAGCCGTTTTTAAAGACAAATAAAAGCTTTAAAATTAGGTATTTACTGACATATTTTATGTCAAAGAAAAAACATTTAATTCTCTTAAAAAAAAAGCACTGACTCTGAGGGAACCACGAGTGCAAAAATGCTAAATCATTTACAGGTTTTAAGACTCATTACTGGGGCACTCTATACAGTATAACCAGCTCCGCACAGTCTAACCTTGTTTAACTCTTCATCAAAAATGCACTACAGCGAGATGATGATATCTTCTGCACAGCGAGAATGTAAGACCGTGAGCAGGATTCCTGCACGGCAAATAGTCTCATATTGAGAAACGAAACAAAGCCAACCTTCCCATATTTGCTCCTTAGAACAGAATGAAAGGAAAAGTGGAAGCACAATCACTCTGGGACATATAATTTAGGCTTACAAAAGCTCATCTGCATTCTTTTCTTTTTAATTTCAGGACTCACCTTCATTCTCTTTCACTCGCACATTTTTGTTGTCGCTGGTGACTGTATAGCCACTCACACCTGGACAAACAGAGATTGAAATAAAACACATCATTAGACTTTGAAGTTTGATAACATGCTGTCACTATAACACATCACTGTAATTTGCAATGGTGAACAGATATTACAGTAGGCTATGCAAACATTTTATAATGTTTATGTATAATTTTATGCAAAAATGCCAAATATTTACTAGTCCCAGCTCCTAAAACATGATTACTTACAAGATTTCTTCATCTTCCATTATAGTAAATTGAGTAAACTGTTTGCATTGTATGTTTCTGCAAACCACCATACATTACATTTGTATTATTATTTTGTAGCAGCTGCTGAAATGTTGACACTTTGTGTTTCTCAACAACACAGTGGTGAAGGTGTGGTTAGATTGAGACACAAAAACCACTTGGTTATGGTTAGGGAAAAAATCAGGTTTTGGCTTAAAAACATCCACGTTCAGTGACACAAAAAGTGTTAGAAAAGCAGGGACGGGTCTGTAAACAACAACCAGGATCGGTGCCACAACCACTGCTGGGAAATGCCACGATGTGCTGCTCAAAACAAGCGGGTTCAGTAAAGAAACACACAAGCTGTCTAAACCATTAAACGTTCACCCCCTTGCTAGGCGGCAGCAGAAATATTAGTCAGTTAAACCAATTAGTATTTTATTCATGTACAAGGCCGCTTAACTGTCATGCAGCTGCCGGCCACTAGTGGGAGCTACAAAGCAGTGAGACAGTAGGCCCTCTCCCCGCGGTAATGCTCGAGTAGACTGGAGTTTTAAAACAGCACGGTGGGAAATTGGAAAGATGTCCTCTCGCAAAACCAGCACAGTTTGGCAGCACTTTGATTTGGAAAATGACAATAAGGTAGCGTGTAGGCTGTGTCGGGAAAAACTGGCATATAATCACTCGACTGGGGCAATGCACAACCACATTCAACTCAAGTATCTGGATGTTAACCTGCACGTAACAACGGCCAATCTGACATTGTTCAACCGGAGACGCTGTGAAAATCAAATGTAAACACTGCGGAAAAACCGTTTCAGTGACCAAAGGTAATACCACCAATCTGTTTCAGCACCTGGAGCACTATCACGTTACCGAATACGAACAGTGAACGGCTCAAAAAGGAAAGATGGACAAACACCAAGCGACAAACACCTCCACAAAGCAGCTCTCGATAACACAAGCATTTACAGAGGCTACACAATATGTTCATCTGTGTGTGTTTCATTCAATTATTTTAAAATCACAAAGATAAGATACACACTCTTTCATTAGAAAAAAACATCCCAGATTTAACAGATGAGCATATTTAAAGTACAAATCTTGTCAGTGAACTATGAGGGCAAAAACAAACACAAAATAACCGTTCATTAATTGTAATCGAGGTAAAATGTTCCGTTAATCGTGATATTGATTTGAGGTCATATCGTGCAGCTCTAGTTGCAGATTCAAGTCCCTGTCAAGATCAAATATGGAGTGTGGATTAGTAGCTGAAGAGGTGCCGGTTCACCTCCTGAGCACTGCGGATGTGTCTTTGAGCAAGACACCGAACCCCAAAATGCTTGTGGTGTTCGTCCATGCGCAGCCCCCTCCCTCTGACATCTCTCCATTTAATGTAGGTAAGTCCTGCTTGTGCATGTGTTTGTATTATGGGCCTGTGTGTGTTTGACAACAGAGTGAAAATCTGAATTTCCCCTCAGGGATCTAAGAGGAACATCTTCTTCTTCTTGAGTTTATTGATCTAACCTCACTGGACCTACTTCTGTTTAATATGTACAGTAATATTAATTATAACCAGAATGAGGAAATAGTGATAGCATTTGTGTTTGTAGAGCATTTTCCCCCATTTATGATCAAGTTTCAATGCAATTGTGACAAAAGAGGAGGAACTAGTAACTCTTATCTTCCACTTTTTAGTGGTTACTGGTTTTACAGCTGCGCCAACCCTCAGCACGAAGCACATTTTCTGCTGTCATTTAAGTTTAACTAGACATTACAGTAAAAGTTTTAAATATCCTACAACTTGTACACTGCAAAATGAATCATATGTTATGGTCTCTGACGTCAACTTGACCTGCTCCTGCTCCTGAGCTGACACAAACAGGCCTACACTGTGTTTTCTGGACCAGGCCTGAGGCTCGTCTGAGGACGATGAGCACCAACAACAGCCAAAACAGTTTATTTAATATTTAGGGTCAAAATTGTTACTGATATTGCAGCTGTTGTTGAGTTAAACTGTGCAACAAGAAAGATTTGAACGTGTTGACTGTCCTCAAAAAAAGAAAGAAAAAGCAAATGCCTAAAATCACTCACCTGTCGCTGCGATGAACAAAGCCACCGAAACCAGCCCGCTGACAAACATGTTGACCAGTGTGGTCCTCCTCTGCTTCACCACGGAGTCCCTTCTTCACAATACTCCTGGAAAATTCACAAAAAGTGCGTAAAAATCTTCCTCACGTCGAATAAACACCCAGGTGCGTATATTTCTCGACTGTGAATTCACTGTATCCTTTCAGATGGCTGCTTATTATTGGCACCACAGCAGAAGTGAAACTGCCATGCATGCATAAATCAAAATCATGTGGCATTCTGTTTTTAAAATCGGTGATACATCAAAGTAAAATCACATGAACTCAGTCATAGTATTGGAAATAATAATGATAAAAAAAACAAGCCAATATACCGTAATTTACTGTGAGCTGTCACTTTTCTTTTTAACACAGGATAAAAACAGGATACAAAGAAACAGAAATAAGTATACAATAAATGAATAAAAAAGCTCAAAAGCTATTCATCCCTGTGACATAGTCAGTTACTGAGTCTCTCATCTTGTCTTAACTCAGCTCAATTTTATTTATACAGCACCTTTCATACAAACATGCAGCCCAAAGTGCTTCACATGGCAACATAGCAATGACACAGACACAAGACAATAAAATATTATTAAGCAAAACAACCAAAACAGAACAAACACTTTTAAACATGTTAACATGTAAACACTGTCCATTTCTCCCATTTCTCTCAACATAGCTCCTCTTGAGTCCTCATCCTGTGGGTTAACACTTCCATATCATGTATCTCATTCACAATTTTCTGCCAATCTTCTTGTGTTGGTGGTTTTGCCTGCCTTTATCATGTTAAAACAATATGCACAAGTTGGAATGAAGTTTATGAAAATCCCTCTTGAACCTTTTGATCTGAGGACCTTTAGGGACTGAGGGAATATGAATTACTTACAAGTTATCTGAGGAACGGACACATAATTTGAGGTAACCAACAACCCGCTTTTATACATCTGAAGAACTTATATAAAAAATGAAGTGCTTGGCATCCAGAGCAGGTGTCTATTTGAGACAGGCCTTTATTTGTCAAAATGTGTAGCCACACCAGGCTGATAAAATGGACTGGGCCTTTAACTGGGACGAGGCTTTATTTCTATAATATTAAAAAGAAGAAAAATTAATTTAGTGCAAAAAATGATGAAGTAAAAAAAATATAAAATCTAATAAACCTTTCACTTATACAGATAGTGTATGTCCATGATTGATGGTTGCAGAGGATAATTGAAATACACGCATGGTGTGGAGTACAGTACAGTACAGTAAGATATAGAATATAGCCTACAACATGGTACATAAACAAATCAACATCATACACCAAATGTAACAATAACAGAAAAACGCAAAAAGATAAATGAATAAATAACATCAAACCCTAGAAATACCTGTACAAAAACACATTTCATCATAATCCAGTTCCAATTCTGGCTTTATCTGCCATTATTTAAAAGCTTTATAGGCATAGGTGTTAATGGATTTTTAAACACACAACCCACAGTAAGTGGTAAAATATTGCACAGTAGGAAAAATTGCGCAGGCATGTTAGACAGTATAAATGTAAAAAATATAGATATTTGAATATGTATCATTATGGATAAATGCAAATATATCATAGAGTATATATAGAAAATAAATAGAATATACATAGAAAATATGAGATATGAGGCAGCCATTTTAATTTTTAATTTAAAACTCACTATAGTAGTGATATTATGGATAAATGCAAAGTGCAATATTTTTTTATCAAAGTTTATATAAACTAATGAAGTAAATCCGATGCATTTTGACTGTTGAGTGATTATTAATTTATAGTTAATAACATCACCATGAATTAGTCCACATACAGTAGATATACAATATATAAAACATCAACAATAGTTATAATGTATTTCTTTTCAAAGCATGTATATTGCATTCATTTAATTCAATCAATAATACCATTAATGTAAAGATGTTACCACCTGAGCACCTGTGATGCTGAAGTTTGAAAGTGAAACTTGGGTTTATATTCACCTGGTTGGAATTCAGTTGATAGAAGTCTGGTGCATGAATCAGTCTGTTGAAATACCTCTGAACTAATCAGCAGTACATTACTACAGTCTGTGTCACACAGTCCTCCTGACTGCAGGGTGGACATGCATTTTTAGGCAACATGCTGACTCAAATCTGTGAGCAACCTCAGCCTGTCTGTGCCATGAGGAATTAGCTAAAAGGGAAATATACATGTCCTTTACCCTACCTAACTGCATGCGCACATTTACAGTTGGACTGCTCACTCCTCAGCACGGCAAAGTATTGTCACTGTCCATCTTTTCTGTCTGTACTGTAAGTATTACCATGTGACCAAAAGTATGTGGACACACTACAGGTATAAATCTCAGCAACCAGGATCCAACATTTTGTGGAAAACCTTCCCAGAAGTGTGGAGGCTGTTGTGGCAGCATGTTAACACCCAAACTTTTCAACTGAGATGTTTGTCAATTACAAATTGTTGTGACTAGTAGTAGAAGCAGTACTAGTATTGTGTTTTTTACTAACAAGAACAAGAGCTAAAGATCAACAAAAATGAAAATCTTAGCCAACAAACAATAATAATAAATAACAAACAATAAGAAAATATGGTGTGTGCAAATTTCATCCTCCTTGTTTTCATACTGCACCCTCGATGGCTTCTGCCTCTTTATTTTCTTTTACTCTAATGCTCTCCACCCAACTATTTCCCTTATATTCAATTTTTAAAATATCAATAAGTAATGTTTTTGTTTTTATTGGTACCTCCTGTCTGGGCGACGCCCTGGGCGGCTCCCTATGTTGCCTAAACTGCAATCACATACTTTTGGCTATATGGTTTATCATTTGTTAAGACCTCCATGAAACAGTGAGCACATGAATAAAGTATTTCCGCTGTACAGACAAATCATCACATTGCAATATTGCAGCTCTCATGAGGATTGTACACTATGCATTTCAGTCATTCATTCACTTTTCATAACCTGTTAGGGGTCACACGGGGGCTGGAGCCTATCCCAGCCGACACTGGGCGAGAGGCGGGGTACACCCTGAACAGGTCACCAGACTATCACAGGGCTGACACACAGAGACAGACAACCATTCACACTTACATTCGAATTTAGAGTCACCATGTAACTGTTGCCACTATATGTGTTACATATTTCCATGAAGTTTCCATCTAAGAATGACTTTGAGTCAGAATTTATTTTGGGTAATATTCTGTATTTTATTTGTGCTCTTTTAGTAAACAGGAAGAGTCTTTTATTTTGAAGCCCCGTTGAGCTGTTTCCGTCTGGTTAACGTGAGTGAGTTAGAAGCTAGCTGACGCTGTTGAGTGCAGGTTGCATAGAGAGATGCTCATATGCAAGTGAGGATGAGCTGTACCTGCTTTTAGAACAAGATTAATGTTTACTGGTGTATATGAAGATAAGAAGATTCCAAGATGATTTCCTTTCCTAGCATGCAGCCAACGAGGTACTTTATTATGTTTGTATTTATTTTTGTTTTCTATTGTTTGCTATCATGTTTGCTATTCAGCTAACGTGTTGTCTGTATGTTTAATACTGTGTAATGTTAGTTTTCACGGTTTGATGAGGAGAGAAGACTTCATTAAAACCCGTCAAGAAAACCACTTGTGTCTGATTGTGCCTGGGGAGGGAGTCACAGTGAAAACTCGGACTGTTCATCGACGCGAGTGGACAATACAGCAAGAAGTTTGAAGACTAGCGAGCGAATCTCAACGTGTTCACGACGGTTCATCAAAGGACTGACAGATGAGGAAAATCTCGCACTCTCACACAGTTGAAAACGCACACACACACGAACTGACTTAGCAGCATTTTCAAGACAAAGCCATTAAGAACTTGGACACTGACAAGAGTGGGCTAAGAAGAGGGCTTTACAAGAGTTGCTTAAAGGGTTTATGTGAATGCTTAAGAACTGTTGTGTGGGGTGGTGAATGCAACTTAATTGCCAAGTTAAAGTTATTTGAATCTTGCCATTAAAGGGTACTATAGTCAGCCTTGAAGCTAAAGATTTAAGTTAAAGGACACTTTTTCCACCTTGTATTTTTAAGTGCCAATTTAAAGTGTGTGTTTTGATAATATTAAGTGAAGGCTAGTTGCCATTTGATATTTGTTTAATGCAAGTGTTCCAAGGGAACCAAGGTTTATTTACCTTTTCAAAGTGAATTTTGAGTTTAAAGCTATTGAATAGAATAGTTCATGATAACTTCTGATTCTGTTTCTGTTTCTCCATTTAAGAAGCACACATTTAAAGGACATTTTGAAGTAATACTGATTTTATCAGTATCTGCTATTACAGCTTATGATAATAACTTTGAGTGAACATTCACACATTAAGAGGCATTAGCAATTCATGCAGAGATTTATTTACAATTAATATCTAGTGAATTTAAAGCCATTATTTGATAATGGAAGAGTCAAGTGAGTTTACACCCAAGGTAAGGGACAATATTAGTGATAGTGAAAATCAGAACCCTCCAGAAGATCAAGTCGAAGATGCTGAAGCCCAGCGAGAGGAAGTACAGCAGCCAAGACGTGGTGGACGAATCCGCACACTAACAGAGAAGGGCAAAGAAATACTAGACAACACAATTAAAGCACTTCAACAAAAATTCAACTACATTTACCACAAATGGAGAACACAAGTCAGACTCGCTAAGAAGTCATTGTCACAGTCCTCGGAGCCCTTACCAGAGCATCTGCTAAATGATATCATAGGTTATGTCAGAGGCTTTTCCGCTGACGTCCAGCGCATTTATGAAGAGTTACGCAGAATCACAGTCCTAGACCAAGACACACGCCGAAAAGTAGATCAGTGTGTAGAGATTTCAAACTTCATTGTATCCAGAGCATCACGTTGTCTAAGTGGAAGGGTTCCTGAAGAAGAAGAACAAGACTGGCCAGATGCCAGCTCTCTTTGGAACTCCAGTAAAAGTGAATCAGGTACTGTCGCCTCTATTCTGAAAGATGCCTCGGAGCACTCAAGCAGGTCTTCTCTGAAACGCCAAGAAGCTGCTGCAAGCCAAGCTGTTCTGAAAGTATTGCAAGAACAAGAAAGAGAACAACTGGAGATACAGTGTCTAGAGGAAGAAGCTAAAAGGAAGATCGTTGCTCAGGAGGCAGCTGCCATGAGGCGTCGTCTAGAACAAGAAGCAGATGAAATGAAAAGAAGAATAAAGAGAGAAGAGGAGGAAGCTGAAATGAAAGCTAAACTGGAAGAAGAACACACAGCTCTACAAAGGACTCTGGAAGAAAAACGGAGAAGGTTACAGCATCTGGAGGCAATGAAAGAGCTCAATGCAGCGCGGGCTAGAATGCAAGTGTATGATCAAGAACTGGATGTAAAAAAAGAGCCAAAGGATATCTTAACCCATGAGTTAGGCCCCACAAGGCATCCACCCCAGTCTGTGTTTCCTGCCCCACAGACTGTGATCACCTCCTCAAATGAAAGCACTGCTGAGCTTGTCAAGGTCTTGGCAGATGCCTTAAGTGCCAATAGAATCCCAGTCCCTGAACCGTCAGTGTTCAGTGGGGATCCACTGAAGTACAGTGATTGGAAGCTCTCTTTCCAAACGCTTATTGACCAGAAGAATATCCACAACAAAGAGAAGATATACTACCTCCGCAGATAAGTAGGTAGTCAAGCTAAGAACGCGCTTGATGGATACTTCCTGCTTGGGACTGAATCTGCTTATGCTTCAGCATGGGAGATTTTGGAAGAAAGGTATGGAAATCAATTCATGGTTGCAAAGGCATATAGAGATAAACTCCAAACATGGTCAAAGATCGGCACTAAAGACAGCTTTGAGCTCAGAGAGTTTGTCGACTTTCTCCGCAGTTGTGAGGCCGCTATGGTCCACCTTAAGGCACTGGAGATTCTAAATGACTGTAATGAAAACAGAAAAATCCTGTCAAAGCTACCTGACTGGCTTACTGCGAGATGGAATAGGAAAGTCATTGAAGTTGAAGAAACAAGCAGCAAGTTCCCCTCCTTTAGCCAGTTCGTTGAATTTCTGACAAGAGAAGCAAAAATTGCCTGTAACCCAGTGACATCTCTGCAATCACTAAAGCAAGGTGAAACTGAAAAGCCAAAACCACAAAGACATCAAAACGTCAAAGCAAAGACACTGATAACAAGTTCCAATGAAGAGACTGTGAAGACATGCACTTTCTGCAAGAAGACTGGGCATGCTTTGAACAAATGCAGAAAGTTCCTTGAAAAGACAGTCTCCGACAGAGTTAAGTTTGTCCAAGCTGAAAAGCTATGCTTTGGTTGCCTTAAGTCAGGCCACGTCTCAAAGAGCTGCAACAGTAGGAGTGTTTGCGACACCTGCAACATGCGGCACCCTACCTGTTTGCATGAAGACAGAGACAAATGGCAAAGACAAGCACAAGCCAAACGAAATCCAAACCGAGAAAAATCAAGTTCAAGTCAAGAAAGGAATAAAGAAAAGCCCCAAGAAACGCAACTCAAAGACACAACCACTGTTGCTACTTCAAACAGAGTAATCCTTGATGAAGCGAATACACAGACATCTGCAATACTTCCTGTCTGGCTGTCATCAGTCACTCAGCCAGCACAGGAGGTACTTGTATATGCTCTGTTGGACTCTCAAAGTGACACAACTTTTGTTTTGAGAGAAGTAGCTGACGCTTTGGATGTTGACAGAGAACAAGTCAAGTTGAAGCTTTCTACTATGACATCCAGAACCTCGGTAGTAAGCTCCCAAAGGATAAAAAATCTACAAGTCCGTGGCTTTTACTCTGGCAAAAGGTTCTCTTTACCACCATCCTACATGCGTGAATTTATTCCCGCTAACAGAACTCACATCCCAACTGGTGAAACTGCCAAAGCCTGGCCCCACTTAGAACACCTCCAAGAAGACGTGGCACCTCTACAAGACTGTGAAGTAGGTCTGCTCATTGGGTACAACTTGGGTGGAGTATAGTTGGCCATGGGAATCCCTGTGTAGATTATGGGATCAGTCATCGCATAGTGGTGAGGCAAGTGACTCCAGATATTGAGCCCGCCATCAACCTAAAAACTGAAGTGCACTATGTGAATAGATCCAAAGTCAAAGAAATGACCCCTTCAGACTTCTTAAAGGTCCTGGAATCAGACTTTTTTGAGAGAGCTGGAGAAGAGGATCCTGTGTCTCAAGTACCTCAAATTCTTGTCAAGGATAAGGGAAAACATCAAGCAAGGGAGTGATGGTCATTATGAAATGCCATTACCATTCAAAGAAGAAAGACCAAACCTACCAAACAATAAGATATGTGCAGTACATCGTTTGAAGTGTCTTGAAAAGAGATTAAAGAAGAACAAAATGTACTACAAGGACTATGTAAACTTCATGGATGACATAATCTCACGTGGTGACACAGAGAAGGTCCCTGAGGAAGAACTTGACAACAGTCCGGCATGGTATGTTCCACACCATGGAGTTTATCATCCACAGAAGCCAGGGAAAATACGTGTAGTATTCGACTGTTCTGCCAAGTTTCAAGGCATATCTCTCAACGACCATCTGCTTACCGGATCCGACCTGACAAACACTTTGGTGGGAGTCCTGTGCAGATTCCAAAAGGGCTCTATCGCAGTGACTTGTGACATCGAACGGATGTTTCACCAGTTTCGCGTGAAAAGAGAAGACCAGGATTACTTGCGATTTTTATGGTGGGAGTACGGCGATCTGGAAACCACACCTTCCACCTACAGAATGAAAGTCCACCTGTTTGGAGCGGCTTTGTCTCCTGGCTGCGCCAACTTTGGTCTGAAGCATTTAGCAGCACAAGGGCAAGGTCAATATAATGAGGACACCATACACTTCATTCGGAGGAATTTCTACGTAGATGATGGTCTAGCAAGTGTACACACTGAAAAGGAAGCCGTCCAGCTTGTTAAGGAGTCAAGGGAACTTTGCGCCACAGGCAAGCTAAGGCTCCATAAGTTTGTCTCCAATAACGAAAATGTGATGGCAACCATTCCAGAGGAAGAATGCGCCACAGTTAAAGATCAAGACATGGCCTTGAGTTTACCTCATATAGAGAGAGCTCTTGGCGTAGAGTGGTGCATCACTTCTGATTCATTCAAGTTCAGAGTGCAAGTGAAGATGAATCCACTCACAAGAAGAGGCGTGCTCTCTACGGTTGCCTCTGTGTATGATCCATTAGGATTCATGGCACCCTTTGTCCTTCTTGGAAAGCAAGTTCTCCAGCAAATGTGCAGAGAAAAGATTGGCTGGGATGATGAACTTCCAGAAAAGCTAAGACCTCAATGGGAGTCTTGGATTAGAGACCTACCCAAGCTATCTGAAATGGAAATCAAAAGATGCTACTTACCTTCAGGTTTCAGCAACGTCAAGGGGTATGAGCTTCACCATTTTTCCGACGCGAGCACCTCCGGATATGGTGGATGTACTTACCTGCGAGTTGTGAGTGAGTCTGAAGAAGTCCATTGCTCTTTTGTGATGGGAAAATCAAGAGTCTCACCAACCAAGGTGACGACAATACCAAGACTGGAGCTCACTGTGGCTGTGGTTGCAGTTCGAACTAGTGACATGCTCCGTGACGAACTGGAAATCCAAGATTTGCAAGAATACTTTTGGACGGATTCTACAGTCGTTCTCGGCTACATAAACAATGATGCCAGAAGGTTTCAAGTGTTTGTAGCGAACCGAATCCAAAGAATCAAGTCAAGTACAAAGCCAGAACAATGGGCCTATGTTTCATCTGAAGAAAATCCGGCCGATTGCGCATCTCGTGGATTAACAGCAGCATAACTCAAGACCTCCAGTTGGTTCACTGGACCGAAGCTTCTGGCAAAGGGAACTGCCTGACAGAGAGCGCAAGGTGGGAGAAGTTAAGAATGATGACCCTGAGCTCCGCAAGGCTCATGTGTTCAACACTAAGGCAAAGGAGGACAAATCATTATTGGACCGCCTTGAGAAGTTCTCTGATTGGTCAAGAGTAATTCAAGCAGTGGCCAGATTGAAACGACGAGTCAAGGAATGCAGAGGTGAGAAGCAAAGAACCAATGAAAGTACAAGCTTGGAAGAAAGGAAAGAAGCAGAACTCGCTATTGTCAAGTTAGTGCAAGAAGAAGCGTTCCCAGGTGAGATAAAGAGCTTGAAAGCGAAAAAAGTCATCACCAAGTCCAAGCACAGTAAACTGTACAAGTTAAGTCCATTTTTGGACGAAGAAGGAATCTTAAGAGTGGGAGGATGTCTAAGTCAAGCCTCGTTACACCCACATGTGAAACATCCAGCTATACTACCGAAAAGTAGTCACATATCCAGGCTACTTGTCAAGCACTGTCAGGAACGAATTTATCATCAGGGACGTGGAATGACGGTCAATGAATTGCGAGCTAATGGATGGTGGATTCTAGGATGCAGCAGTGCAGTATCGTCACACATATTCAAATGTGTAAGATGTCGAAGGTACAGAAGACATACTGAAGACCAAAAAATGGGCAACTTACCTGAAGACAGAATGGAAGCAACTCCTCCATTCACGTACACTGGTATAGACTGCTTTGGTCCGATCTATGTAAAAGAAGGAAGGAAAGAGGTTAAAAGATATGGACTCTTACTTACCTGTCTGTGTTCAAGAGCTCTACACATTGAAGTGCTCGATGACATGACATCTGACGCATTCATCAATGCCCTAAGAGCATTCATCGCCATAAGAGGAAATGTACGTCAACTTCGAAGTGACCATGACACCAATTTCATTGGTGCAAGGCGAGAGTTGGCAGAACTCATGCAAGGAATGAATGAAGCAAGAGTAAAGGCTCTAGGGTGTGAATTTCTAATGAATCCTCCAGCGGCAAGTCATATGGGCGGCGTCTGGGAGAGACAAATTAGAACCATGTGTTCTTACTGCCATTCTCGACCAAGACTTGATAGCTCATCTCTGAGGACTTTCTTTTATGAAGTGATGGCAATCATCAATAGCAGACCACTTACCGCTGAACTCCTGAATGACCCATCCGCACCTGAACCTTTAACACCGAATCATATTCTGACGATGAAGTCCACCATAATCCTACCTCCACCTGGACAGTTTATCAGAGAGGATCTTTATCTTAAAAAGAGGTGGCGGCGAGTCCAATATCTAGCCAATGAATTTTGGATACGTTGGGAAAGGGAATATCTATTGAATTTACAACCCAGACAAAAATGGCAGAAGAACAGAAGAAACCTGAAAGTGAATGACAAATTGTGCTGTTACAAGATGACCATGCCCCACACAATGAATGGAAGCTGGCCTGAATAACAGAAGTGTACCCGGGGTCAGATGATAGAGTGAGAAAGGTCAGATTGTTGGTTAGTGACACCACATTTGATGAAAGGGTCAAATCCACTGCTAAAATAGTGTTCTTAGAGAGACCTGTACATAAGTTAGTGACATTGCTTGAAGCAGATTGAGATGCTTAATGTTTACCTGGATGTTCTACTGAATGGTCATTAGTAATGTTTATCCTGATTTTCCATTCTGAATGGTCAATGATGTTTTCTTGGGATTCTATGCAAGATGTTTAATATTTAGGGTGACAACCTGTACTAAATGATAACTAAGGTGATGTTTACTGTTTGAAAGGGTGTGAATTTACCAGCAACAGTCAATAAGTGTCGAGAAATCCCACAGTAAAGTTGTGAGATTTGGTGGGAGTGTAACTGTTGCCACTATATGTGTTACATATTTCCATGAAGTTTCCATCTAAGAATGACTTTGAGTCAGAATTTATTTTGGGTAATATTCTGTATTTTATTTGTGCTCTTTTAGTAAACAGGAAGAGTCTTTTATTTTGAAGCCCCGTTGAGCTGTTTCCGTCTGGTTAACTTGAGTGAGTTAGAAGCTAGCTGACGCTGTTGAGTGCAGGTTGCATAGAGAGATGCTCATATGCAAGTGAGGATGAGCTGTACCTGCTTTTAGAACAAGATTAATGTTTACTGGTGTATATGAAGATAAGAAGATTCCAAGATGATTTCCTTTCCTAGCATGCAGCCAACGAGGTACTTTATTACGTTTGTATTTATTTTTGTTTTCTATTGTTTGCTATCATGTTTGCTATTCAGCTAACGTGTTGTCTGTATGTTTAATACTGTGTAATGTTAGTTTTCACGGTTTGATGAGGAGAGAAGACTTCAGTAAAACCTGTCAAGAAAACCACTTGTGTCTGATTGTGCCTGGGTAGGGAGTAACACACCAATTAACTTGCATGTCTTTGGACTGTGGGAAGAAGCTGGAGTACCCAGAGAAAACCCACACTGCCACGAGGAGAACATGCCACCTCCACACAGACGGGCCAGGTCCAACCAGGTACTCTCTTGCTGTGAGGCAATGCTAACCACTGCACCACTTGTACACTGTCCACTGAGGTGAACTGTTGTTAGGATATTATAAGATCACAAACACATTCTTTTAGCCTGTTTGCGCAGTTATATTTATTTTTATCATATAACATGCTGATAATCCCTGAACCACTTGCTCTGACACAGTACTGCAAGGGCGTAAGTTTTATTTCAGCATTGCAACATTGAGGGGGACACATGTAAAACAGGGTGTCAGGGGCCTCCTCCAGAAGATTTTGAGCATCGAACTCTTAATTTCCAGCATTCTGGTGAATTTCTATGCACCAATTTTTGCCTTTTCTGCATCAATTTAAGGTGTAAATGTCTTTAAATTTGTCAAAATAAAAGCCTCCTGCTTCTTTCACCTGCGTCCTCCCCAAAATCTACACCTATGTTTGCATTACTGCATATGTCTAAATGTTGGCATGGTTCCTCGTGGCTGTAATCCCTGCAGTTCCTGCATTTCCTTCCTCTTTTTAACACCCAGTGCTTCCCTCTACAGGACACCAACAGCACCTTCAACATAATGCTCATACCAACTGAGGACATGCATGCTGGAGTTCATGCCAGAACACATTTAACTGCTTGGTTGGTTTAATTTCATGAGCACTGTTTGAATCTGATGCAGTTAAGTTTCAGTTCAGTTTATTGTCATTATACAGTACATAGTACAGCAGTGCTTTTCAGTGCAATTAAATGATTGTACTTTGACTACACACCACCTACTCAACTATATACATAAGTAAAAATCTTGAACATTATCAGAGAAAACATTACACCATATAAAGCATATTCTCTGTCCATGTATAAATAGAACCGTTGATGTGGATCTGACTAAACGTAGAGCTTTCAGAGACATACTGTATATTTATGACAACAAGCCTCGGCTGAACATGGATCATGTGTCTCAGGCACAAGTGAAAGGCAAAATAAAACTGAGTTTGTGTTTTGGTTTTCTTTGTCATGATAGTAGAGAGACTTTATACATCGTCTCCTCAGAGTAGTATAGACGTTATTGCTCATGCATACATTAGTAGTCGGTCAAAAACAGTTCAAAAGTTTTTGTTTCTCTGCTTGTCATCAGACTCAACCCTCGCCAAAGCTATCTTTGTTGCCCTGCCCAGTTCTTATCGACTAATACGACACAGTCTTCCACCGTAGCGGGCCTGTGTGGCACAAGGTCGCCTCTGTCTGCCCTCGTCATCTGGCAGCCAAGAAGGAGACACAGGGGACAGATTTCAGTCAGGCAAAATAGATCGCTCACCTTAAAGAGTGATGATACTCAGCAATAATGTCACATTGCGGAGTGCGACGTTGCATCACTTTTGAGCTGAGAAAATTTAAATTGCCTGATGGTTGAGCAGTTTTCATCTCCCTTTAAAATCCCTCTTATTTGCTGTCCACACAGATAATTCGTGCTATCTTGTTATTAAGACTAAAGGCTAAAGCTCGGTATCATTCATCACACTGAATAAAATCACAAAAATTAGTGAATGTAGATATTAAAGATTACAGAATATAGACTTTCAGTTAAGGGTTAAGTCACATTCATGCTTGTTACTCATCACCCTGTTAGACATGTCTGTCAGAAACAGATTTCTACTGCACATTTCAATAACTGTTTATATGAGAGAGTACTGTAGAGTATATGCAGTAGTATGTGTGCTTAGTATCGAGTGCATGATGCAGAGTTAGCAGACCTGTGACATACCAGATATATACTGTACGTTCATTCGCTTCAACTCATTGCACTTTGTGCATACACACAACTTCAGGAGAGTCACCAGATGATTATGGGTGCAGTGTTAACGTATGCAGCAGTTTGGCGCCTCATTCACAGCCAGTGAATTTCCAGCAGCATGGGAAGTGTCATCAAGGTCAGCAGCAGGCCACTGCAGCTTTGTAATAGGACACTCCACGCTGAGCAGGGGAGGAGGAGCTCTGCAGTAAGAAAAAATAATGCAGGTTCAGAAGGAGGAGCATTTTGTTTGGCAGTCACTCAGATGTTTTCTGTTGTTTTTTGGTGAAATAACAGGATGTGCACAGCTGTGGTAAACAGCTTACTTTTCTCAACCACTGAGGTTTTGGAAACCGTCGCCGAGTCAGGAAGCCTGATGTTGCAGGTGAAGTTGGACTTGCCGTTGGGCAGGTTTTTAAAGAGCAGGCGACAGATGTTGCCCGGGAAGATGCGGACTTTGGCGCGCTTCTTGAAGGGGCTGTGTTGTTCCTCGTCTGGGTCGGTGGTGTCAAAGAGTCTTTCGCCGTTTGTGTACTTGCAAAATGGTTCTGGCGACTCAGCGGGAACCGCATATTTGCAGTCCATCCTGAGGTTGTCCTCATCTATTGAGCAGTAGGTCAACTGAATCACTTTCTGGGCTGACGCAAAGCCTATGTGTAGCACAACACAGAGAAATGATCAGATATTTAACAATTAAAAACTGATTCAGATTAGAAAATCATTCACAAGAAAATATGCAAATATTAAAAGATTGTCCTCTATTAACATTATGTATGTCTTACCGAAGAGTAAAATTATGCCAAGGAAGTACATTCTCCCAGATTTCCTGCAAAGCAAGATTCAAAGACATTAAATAAATCACAGCAAACTAACACCAGGCAGTAACTACACACCAGTAAACAGCTGGACTCTTTAATTTGCTGTCATATCTTTGAATTATTGAATTTCAAATCGAATAATGCTGACTGTGCTGTAAAGAGCAGGGTCAGATTCCACAGACACGAATACCACACTTCTGCAGAGGTGACTGTGGAAAAGTCACTGTACCATATTACTGAATAACTGAGCACAATACAGCCTCACTGGTGCAAACAGATGAGCTGCAAACTTCACTGGTCAATTGCCAACAATGACACATTTCTCTCCAGCGCCTGCACTGATTCTTCACCTGCTTGCATTTGCATTTGTTATGTTAAGAAAATACATAAAGCAGTTCAGCTCTGCCCTGCTTGCTTGATGCAGACCTGCTCTCGCCTTCAGTCATTTGCTTTAGTGCTGACTCCAGCCTAATATTCCATCCAGACAAAAAGAGAAGCAGTGTGCATCATGACACAGTTCAATATTTTAACATAGCTCAGATCCAGCAAATAACAGTGAATCATTCTCACCTTGTCTGATGCAGTTTGAGCTTTCCTCAGTGCTCTGCAGTGTGATGCCAGGGGTAGATACAGTAGAGGTCGGCTTGTAGAAGAAACAGAGGAGAGAGGGAGGGGAGTGGGACAGAGAGGGAGGGGAGTGGGGAGACAGAAGGGGGGAGAAAATGCTGCTCCAGTGGACTTTGGGGACATTTCTCAGTATTGTATCCGGATTTGTATCGATTCCTACTCCCTGTTTTACCACAGGACAGAGGATCACATGTCAATACACAAACCCCTGTCCTCATATTGAAGGACTGGATCCGTGCTGAATGGGACGGAAACTGAAAATGATGTGATGAGCGTTTGATTAGCTGAGACACCTCAGCAGCTGTTCGACATTTCCTCATTCAGTATGTGAGTACAAGACGTGTCAGCAGTTTCTCTGCTACTTTTGCAGACATAAATTAAAATAAATACATATTAAACACAAACGTGCAGATAGTCCATTTAAACTAATGTATTGAAGATCCATACCACATTAACACCTGCATAAAATGGAAAAACACCACAAAGGAAAACAAAAGAACACACAGGACGATATAATACTGCATATGAGTCTGCTAATAGGTGCTTAGATGTAGATTTCAGGGGGAACACAGGGGACAAGACCCCCCCTCAATATTCAAAATGTGCATTTGAGCCCAAATAAGAACATGAATGTAGCAGAGGACCATTCAGCATTGATGGAAATACAACACCCAGGTGAGTACATTAATGCGCTATCACAAAATACCGTCCGTCTCTACTCAAGCAGCGCTCAAACATTGACCAAGTTTGAAAGAGTGACTGACTAATGTGAGATTAAAAACAAAAAGTAACTGCCATTACATTTTTGCTGGCCTCCATGCTGCTTTAATGTTTACTAATCTGTTTTCCAGCCAGCTGTGACATCGAACATGACACAAAAAAACAGAAATGCTCGCTGGTGCTCGTCTGCTGCAGAACCGTGTACGCAACTCTAGTCCACTGACAATGGGAAAGGAGTCTATGGCCTATTTTATGTGGGTTTTCCCATGTTTAAAAAACCCACGTACATGTGCGAATTTGAGTGGAAAAGGGGTATAGGTGTATCATCTACATAACTGCATTATATTAAAGGACTAAAAGGGACAAAATTATGCTATTAAGAGGGCTGTTAGCGCCACAACTGAGTAGTAGTAGTAGTAGCACATCCACACTACATTTAAAAACAATTAAAGACACTGGGACAGGGGACAGGTGGAACCGAGACACAGTGGAGTAACATGGCTGTGTCTGTCCTCTCCTTACCAGATTTTGGCTGTGAATCACAGTTTTGATGTGTGCAACTGAAACAGGGTGATAAAGAAGAGATCTGAGGTGTTTTAGTGTCATATCTAAAATAACTTGAAAAGCGCTAATTTGGAAGCCTGTCATTTTCACACAGTGGTGCTAAAGGCCAATGTCAGCATACTAACGTGTTCACAAGGCCAATGCCAACCATGAATTGTAAAAATAATGGACGTAGCTATACTATGATGTCCCCCACTGGTTTGTGGCCTCCCATTCTTAAGCCTCCAGTTTGTAATTATGGTCATCACCATCTTGGATTTTTGAAGTCAGAAGTGACCAATATTTGAACAGGGGATGGCCAGTGTTGGTAAATGAGAATCTGTATCAATCCTCATCTGGTGGGCTAACTGAAGTTGAACTCAGCAGGACACAGAAGTATTAATTGTTATCACATAAAGCCTATAACAGTGAGTGTGATTACATGGACATGAATGACCCGTTTATGCAGCTTATCCAGGTTATGATCATTTTCAGGATATGGTGCTTACATGAAGACACAAAAATCAGGTTATTCATATTTCCTGTATACATCCCAGTTTCTTTCAGAGTACTCCAGCTGGCATATTCAGGTTTCTCATAAACAGAATTATGTGTTTACAAGCTCAACACTCCAAAAACCCGATCATAAACAGGTTATGCATGTCAGGTTATGCACGTTTATGATCGGGTTTTGGGAGTTTTCCGTATGTGTTTGAGCTTGTAAACACCATATTCTGTTTATGAGAAACCGAATATGATCATAACCTGGATAAGCCTCATAAATGGGTTATTCATGTCCACTTAAACGCCCTCAGTGAAGAGAAGATAGAGCCACCCACCACAGCGCTCTGAGCAGGATAGCACACATAAGGATCCTTTAGGCAGCGAGGTGCCAACTAAGGAGCCTCAGTGATCAACCATAAAAAAAAATGCAGTGATTAACAGAGTCAGGTGTCACTCCAGTGGGTTAGCAGGCCTGGCATGTGAGCATGGTATAGTTGAATAGATATATAATATGGCAAATGTTTATCTAAATATGAAAGAATATGCATATATGTAAAATGATGTAACACTGGTTGTGTTGCCTAAAAACACTGAGAACACCGTGTCAAATCCACTGAGGCCACAGACCCACTGTGTCCTCTGTATCCTCTCACTGTATCCTCTTCGCACTGCTCATCCATTTTCTCAAGGTCCTTCCTGGACAGTTGCTGAACAACTGCCATACTGAAGCAGTCTCCGAGGACACTGACAGAAGTGTTGCAGAGCCCTCTGGCTGGCACAAACCACAGCAAACAATGAGAGCAGAGGATGTGTGCCACTTTAAACTGAGCTTTATTTAATATTCATTTAACAAAATATACATTTGTTTCTTCTCCTCCCTTTTGACAATCAAAAGCAGAGCGCAGGTGTAGTGATCCTTGCCAAAAGTATTCATTTGAGATTCTGTAGCTGTGATCCCTGCTGCTCTGCTGGATGCTGCTGATACACTGCAGATGAAACACAGAGCCATAACCTACTCTTCTTCAGTGATGAACGCTATACTACTGGTACTAGTAAACAGTACCACCATTAGACTTTGAGGTGCACCAAATATATCAATTAAGTCACTTTTAAAATCCATTTTCCCGATCAAGAATCTGTCCAGCAAAGTTCAAATTTCTGCATTTATAAGGAAGCTATTTTCAACATGTGAGGGTTGACAAAAACATTGTATGATTGCACAATTTTCTGAAGGCTTTCCCAGTGTGAAAGAGGCCTTTATTTTGAAGGAACCAGTCGTCAAGCATTATGCAGCTGTTGGCAGACTTTGCAGGAAAGTTTGGTAGTCCAGACTGCAGACTGAGTGGTCTACAGAGGTAAGCGATAACTGATATCATTGATCAACTATACTAACACACGTGTGTTTGCATTGTTATACATCATAATTTACATGTCTGATGTCGTTCGTGCACATGCAACTGCACTGTTTCACACAGTTTGTCCTTGTTTAAACCTGCAAAGGCTTGTTCTTCCACTACACCTACACACACACCTCATTTACAGCAAACAGAAACACTGAAAAAGTAGAATGCTGATACATTGTTAGAACTTTATGCTATCAATTTCAGACATTTCTGACGTAAACACATCTGCTTCAGTCTGCGTAGTGGACCTCCCCATCCCCCATGCTCAGTCTCTATTATGTGGACTGAAAGCTTCTTGTGTTCTTCAGCTCTAATAGATGATGGCATTTTGGGGCTGCATGTGCAACTTCTTCATGATGTCCCATGCTGAACTAGTGTCTGGAAATCATTCACATTTGAGAACAAATATCTGCTACAGAGCAAATAGCAGAGTAAATAAACGACAGTGCAATGTAGCCCACATGTGCAATGACTAAACAACAACAAACAAAGTGGGGGAGATCATTTGCCCTTCACGAGACTGCAGTGGAGAAAGTGCTGCAGAGGTACAGGTCAATTATGTTAACTTTCATTAGACAAACCCTGGAGTCAACAAATTTAGATTTAGTTTTCTCTCACTCAGGGATGTTGCAGGTTTGCATGTCCTCCCACGTCTCTCTTTTTACACTAGATGTCACTAAAACATTGATTGCTGTATTTGTCATATCTGTGGTGGTGCTTCCCGTTTTTGTCCTGCAGAGGGAACTCTTTTTTTTTTTTTTTTTTGCACCAAAATATGACGGTACCCCAAAACCAGTAATCTGAATACGAGTGGTTGCATATAAAAGCAAGTTCATTACCATTATGTATAAGTCTATAAAAGGTTCAGTTGCCAAATTTTTAACGCAGGGATCCCCAAATTAAGACGCCCCCTCCTCGTCCAGCTGGAGCCACACATGAGGGGGTAATGGGCATAAAATCTGCGGTCAGAGCTGCAGCTTTGTTATCTGATAAACTGAAGGAAAATGAATCCCCCTGCACTTGGATCCCTTCTGTGCAATGAGGATATGGTCTCTTTAGGATGACAGAGTGGAGCCTATGTGTGCGTGTTAGACTACGTACAGACCAATAAGTGTATCAGTCCAACACGGAGCGCTGCTGCTGCTGCTGCTCCGCATACCGGCACACCGGCGCAGCTCAACGTTGGGACAGGGGCCGCATCTCAGGTAAGACCGGCTGTCTCATCTAAAGGGAAGAAAATAAGGATCAGATATGTCAGTGTAGGAGAGCTAGTATTTTCAGATGCGTGTATCAGAGGCATGTCGCCATGGCTATCCGGCTCTTTCACCTGCAGTAGGGATAAAAAAATGCGCATGTGAGGGGAGACCGTTGGTTTGCTGCAGAGCTAAGACACTGCATGGGCGTAGTCCTATCTGCATTTGGGCTGCAGGCTGAGCAGCACATCCAGGCCCGCTTTCACTGCGGTACTGTGGCCTGATATATGGTGCAGTTAGGGTTGCATGTGTGCATTGTCTCTGAAGATTGAACGCATCTTGTGTCTGTCTGTAATAATCAGTGGTGGTTTTCTGCGGCTGCATGTGCAACTTACTCATTCTGTCCCATGTTGAACTCCAGTCAGGGGTGCTGTGAAGGTTATTGATCAGACAACTATCATCATGCTGCACCTGTTCGCCACGGCCTTCCTCCTCTTTGGTGGGATCACGGTAACGCATCAAACTCAGCACAGTATGTGTTATTCCTTTGTGTTTGCTTATTTTAAGACTGTAAATTTGAGGTGCTGGTTGCCAACTCATCCATTTAAAGTTGGATCTATACAGGCCTACTGTGGGTGGTTACTTTAAGCAGATGAACAGTTGCCAAAAACAGCTCTAGTAGCCAAATTGAGACGTAATATAATGTCTGTGTTGATAAGTAGGCTGAGGCAATTCGGGATCATGTCCAGATTTGTCCATGACAACAGAAAAAAAAATCAGTAACACTGCAGCAGAGGTGTCATTACCCTGTTTCACCACAGTGATCAGTAAAGATCCATCATGGTTAACAAATACTGGTTTTATTACAGAGGGATGTGGTCACTTCCAAGACAAGTTAAACTTTTAAACTGGAGTGAAAGGGAACTATATGAAACTAAAACAGTGACATTAAGTCTGGGCACTGAAAATAAAATTTGCCATTGTAAAAGGAAATATTGGCATTGAAAGAAATCCAGTGTAAAATTAATCACAGACAATAATGATTTTTAATTTATTTATTTTTATTTTTTTGCATTTCTTTTCAATGCCAATCTATTGATTTTTTTCTTTATGTCACTCTTTATTTAGGGTAATTTTTAAAAAAGGTGGCACTTTTTTTTCCCCAATCTCCTTTTTTTCAGTTTTTTTTTTTTAATTTTATTTTGATATTTTTTGCATTTTTTCAATGCCAAGCTATTGATTTTTTTTCTTTATGTCACTCTTTATTTAGGGTCAGTTTTTTAAGATGGCACTTTTTTCCCAATCTCTTTTTTCAGTGTGGCCTGGGGGAAAAAAAACTATCACTGAAGAAAGAGGGACATGAAGAAAAAGTCAGAAAGATGTTCATTAAAGAAGCACATTGGAATGCAAAAAAACAAAAACAGAATAAAATTAAAAAAAACATTTTTGTGTTTTATTTTTACAGTGGAATCTTTAAAGTGCCAATGTTTCCCTTTTTAACATCAAATTTTATTTTCGACATGCTCCTGGATCAACATCCCACATCGCATTCCAGGACCAAGATTGCAATCAACCAATCACAGCCCTCTGACATCATCAGTGTGCTGCTTCTGTGCTTCATCTGAGCTAAGCTAGTTTCTAAATTGAAGTTAGTACAATTAAAAAAAACCTCAGTAATATTGAACAAAAACCTTCTAAGTTACAGGGTTAGCAATTAGCTTGCTAACTAGGTAGGCTACACTAACAGGTAAACTTGCCAAAAGACTCAGACATTGTTCATTTACATTAAGATTAAGGATGATGTCATTTTGCAGTTGCGAAGACCTTTAATAACCTATTCAAAACTTTTTTTTTTTTTTTTGCAGGATTGCGGTTCTCATGTTGAACCAGGACCATCATCATCACGTTAACCCTGGATAGAGTTGCTTATATTGATCCAGGACATCACTGTTAAATTGATGTCGACATAAACAAATAATCCAGAATCAGCGTGATAATGGTCCTGAATAAATCTAACCAAAAAAAAAAAGGAGGGAAAATGTGGTAAATGCAGGAATTTGCAACTTACTCTTTGTTAGTGAACAGATACTTGATAGCATGACCTACTTAGTTAGCAAGCTAACTCACCAACATTCTAGCCTACAGACAAGTTTATTATTTTATAGCATAGCATACCTGCTTAGCAAGCTAGCTAGCCAATATTTTTTTATCTATTGGCAGGTTTACTCATTAGCATATCCAACCTAGTTAGCAAGCTAATTCACTAACATTCTAGCCTATTGACAAGCTTCCTATTTTATAGCATACCTACTTATCAAGATAGCTAGCCAATATTCTCATCTATAGGCAGGTTTCCTCATTGGGGACTGCCCATTGGTTCGACAGCCCATTGTTCCGCCCATATTAAACTCATTGTTCCGAAGTTCGTTCCAAAATCATCATGACGCCCTGTGGTTAAGGTCTGGTTAGGTTTAGGCACAAAAACCACTTGGTTAGGGTCAGGAAAAGATCATGGTGTGGGTTAAAATGAAAAAGAAAGTGACAAACACATAAGCCGTGAGCCTGCTCCGCCTCAAGCCGGTCGCGGCGCACCATATGCCCGCCGCGAGCCGTTCAGCACCGCGGACAGTCGGACTAATGGGATGTCGAACCAATGGGCTGTCGAACCAATGACATGGACCCTCCTTATTAGCATAGCCAACCTAGTTAGCAAGCTAACTCACTAACATTCTAGCCTATTGACAAGCTTACTTGTTAGCATAGCATACCTACTTATCAAGCTAGCTAGCCAATATTCTCATCTATTGGCAGGTTTACTCATTAGCATAGCCAACCTACTCAGCAAGCTAACTCACTAACATTCTAGCCTATTGACAAGCTTAATTGTTTGCATAGTATACCTACATAGCAAGCTAGCTAGCCAACATTTAATTGTATTAACTTTTTGGAAAACTAGCGTAGCTCTGAAGGAGCACAAAGAAATTTTGAAAGAAGCACAGCAGCAGCACACTGATGATGTCAGAAAGCTGTGATTGGTTGATTGCGCTGTTGGTCCTGGAACGTTGGAACGTTGATCCAGGAGCATGTTCTACTTGGCAAAATCATGCTGTGCGCGTAGCTCCATACATAAAATGTTTTTTATTTAAAAACAGCCATGTCAGGTCTATCCACATAGAAGATCCAGGGCTGTTATTGCTGCCGGAGATTTCTTTACTATGTTTGGGATCATTGTGCTGCTGTTAAACAAGTCTTCTCCTATGTTTAAGTTCTCTGCAGGTTGCGGCAGAATAGTCTCCAGGATTTCTCAGTATTTCACTGCCTTCATTTCATGTTTTAAAAAAGAAAATGTGTGATTCGCATCCTGTTTGCATCTCTTTCAGTGAGCTCAGTGTCCACGTTTCTGTTCGCCCCTCGCGGCCCTCAGATGTTTCCGTGTCTGACTTACCTGGAGCGAAACGTCAGGGTGGACTGTGAGTTTCCGCCCACCTACCAGGTCCCCGGCCCCTACTGTGAGTATCGACAGGACAGCCGCCTGGTGGGCACCACCTTCCCCAACTCCGTCATCTATGTGTCCGTAGAGGACCGCAGGAGAAGCAACGTCAGCCTGGTCACTCCTAACCTGTGCCGCCTCACCTGGGCCCCGCTGGCTGATGAGAAGCCTTTCACCTACACCTGCAGGGTCTACCAGGGCAACTCGTGGAAGGAGAACAGCATGGCCGTCCATCACAGTGAGTAGAGTTCAGCTTGTAACTGGGGTTTCCTCCAAACACCAACTGAAACTATATCTAAACTCACATTTCTCTTTGTTACAGGGATTCTTCCAATCTGCTCTGCGATCAGTGTGATGTTCAAATCGGCGCCGTGGTTTTTGTCACTGGTGATGTCACTTCCGGTGGCTGTGGGTCTTCTGAGTCCATGAATTCTCACACTGGCAGGGTAACGACTCAACGGACCTTTCTTAATGTGATTTGTGACTCACTGTGGTTTGATGGTTGGTGGTTGACTCTATATGGGATGCTTTTATTTACTTTTATTTTTTAGGCAGTGAGAAGAAGCCATGAAAACTCCTGGGAATAAATAAGACTGGATGAAATCAATATTTTATTTAGCATTAGGCTGTTCTTTAAAAAAAAAAAAAACATACCTTTGAGATGTAAAAGCTTTTATGTAATAGACTTCATTGTCATCACTGTACTGTACCTTAAACACCACTGTTCCACAGTACTAGTATTAACAGTGGAGAAAAAAGTCATGACAATGCCAAATGTAAGACATTGCAAACAAATGCAGCAGTGAACAGTGTTGAGGTTTTTAATCTGTTGCCTTGATCAGGTCTCCCTTGTAAATAAGATTAATTGGGACCGATCGACATAAAGAACTATATTCTTAAAGTGGAAACAGACAACTTTTTAACTTCTCCCCCACGAGCATTTCCAAGTGGTATTATGAATGCCGCTACCGTCACAAAGACAAACAAATTACGTTCCGTTTTCCTCAGAGCCCACCTACACACAGGACACACTGCACTTTGTTTCCCACTTTGGTTGTTTCACCATCTGTTATTTCCACTACTGAGGAAAGTAACTGCAAAGAAGTTAGATTGATACTCTGATACACAATCGTGCAATAGTTGATGCACTTTCTCTGTGCCATAAATCAACATGGACGTAGCACCAAATTCAGGGCCCCATGCATAAGCAGTCTCTGTGGGCCCCCGCCCTTCCTCTCTCAATCCACGTCTCTCTGACGCACCCTTTGAATTTTAAATATCTTTAAATTAAGTCAGTTTGCTTTCTTTCCCCTTCCTTTCTTTCTTCTCAAGTTGGAAACCCTGATTTCCTTTTCTTGGGGAGAGACATGACAGTGTACGTTGTGGCTCTGGCAGCTTAAGTTGCCATACACATACTGCATTTTTGCACCCTCAAATTTATTGTTTTCGATATACACAATGTCACACTCCCAAACATCTATTTTTCAGGGCATGAAAACTGCGCCCATAAATAAACAAAGTTTAACTACATGTGATGGGAACAACCAATCACAGCTGGCAGATATCTTTCCCTTCTTCCATAAATATCAGTCTGTGATAAATGTGGAGAAGAAGCTTTACATCTGTCAATATTTTTGGCCTAATACACTCTTACAAAACAATGCCTGGATGAAGATCAGCTCTGTACTCTGGATTTCTGGCAAGTAGGCTATGATGCAGTGCTGGTTAATTATCGCTTAGCAACCTCAGGTGCAACCTGACTCCATGCCCTTGAAAGTTGTCACAGAGTAGGCACAAGAGAAATGCCAAGCGCACAGCCTTGCATTTTCCAGGCAGTTAAAGAAAATAGTCGCTTACTTGGCTCTAGCTGTGTTTAGAGACAAATAGTGCGGAGCGGACTAAACCATTTTGCACCTTTAAGAGGTTAGATGGGTCTAACCATTCTTTTTTATACCAAGTTCAGTCTTTGAACCAAGTTTTCCAGCTAATTTTAATTTAATTATGGCAGCAATTACTTCGATATAAAAATTTGCAAACAAAACCAAAGTTTTCATCCAGGCTTTTTGAGGGCCCCCCTCTGATTGGGGCCCTGTGATATCAGTCCCACTTTCCTCCCTCACTACAGTGCCCCTGTAAATCATGCCTTTATTTTTTTCTCAAAGATCGTCTCTGGTGGCAGACGGAATTGCATAGTAAAAGCCAGACTCATAGGGAACCATTTATACATGTGATGGTGTCATTATTCCTAAGCAGTGCTTCCCAACTGGTCCAGCCACAGATTTCTCCTTAGTCATTGCTTAAAGGTCTACGCAGTTTAATGTATTTAGCGTCATACTTGTGTTTGGCCATATTGTCGAGTTAGATTGCGGTCTCTGTCATGTGACTGTTCATTAGTCACTCACTCTACAGCAGAAAACGGCACTTCAAAAATGCAGCTCTGTACTGGAAATTCACTGTACTTAAAAATAAATAATGTTTTTTACAAACTTGACATGTTAGCAAGTGTTCTGCAGTCGATTCAGAATGGACCCGCTACCCACTTTTGGACCGTGACCCACCAGTTGGGAACCACTGTTCTAAAGCCACTACACTGTGCAATCAGCATTTGCTTCATAATAATAAGTTAAAGCAGAGAACTTGTCTATTTCCACTTTAAATCCAAATAAATCTTAATTTTGTGGTGGTTTTTGTATTTTTGTTACAGAGTAACAGATGCTTCCTATAGATTTATATTACATTTTATTATACACACTGACATTAAAAGTGGAGCTCTTCCCTCAAACACTACAAGAATGGATTGGATTTATCATGCCACAGATTAATTTGGATTACATTACAATCTCACCTGTTTGCTCACCTATAGACATCTAGACAGGTATGTAGGAGGCTGACATGGCTATTCAGTTAGAGTAATGAATAACTGCGCAAACACTGCCTTTACTGCTAGCGATACTAATCACTAATACCCTGTGAACAGAACTGAGACGTCCGTATACTGTACCCCCATGTGAGGTTCACCTGGTTACAGCAAAGCAGCTCAACAACAGTCTCTTTTCTACTCCCCTTAGACAGCAATAAGACAAATACTCAACATGAATGGGATGATTTTTGGGAAAAGACTCCAATGTCAGTGCACCATGTTTCAGTCAGTGCTTTGGTGCTATCTGCTCTACCGCATTAAAACACATGCAGATGTGTGACTGTGTTAGTTTGCAAAGTCTGTTTATAGATGTGGAGGTTTCAGCTCTGCAGCCTCATAGTGAGAGTGATGAACTTGAAATTACAGACATTGCCAAGATGGTATATGGTGAGAACAAGCGTGATGCTTTGTTCATTAAATAATCATTGTTTAATTTAGACACCACGCTCCTCCTGCACAAGTATGCATGTGTTAATATCCACAGTATATGTATGAAAGAATATTGTAGCTTCATGTATTGTTCATCTTTATATTTTATGTTAACACTGGATACGCCTTCCACATTGTAACACACATATTCAGGGCCAGTGTAGGCTCTCTTTATGTTGCTAATGTAATTTGAATGTTCTTCTTTACTCGTCACATTTTAACAATGATTGTGTCCACGCTGCATTACTGCTTTATGTATGCCTTCATTTTCAGATGCTGCGCTGCTCAGTATTATTTGCAAAGTAGTACTCGCAATAAAGATGTCTTTATATTTTTTCAAATAGATAAGTCAGCTTGTTTTGTTTGTGCTCTTCTACCACCAAAGGTGTGCTAAATGCTATAGAAAAACTATAGTAACAAATAAAGGTTATGCACAATTAAAGTTTCCTGTGTTTTCTTTGCACAAGTCACCATGTCTATAAACAACACTCTTGCTGCTAATAAAGACAGTTAAAATATACATACCCTCCAAAACCCTAAAAACAATAGCCTGGATGAATTAAAACATGCCTAATGTAATACCTCTGTCTTACACCAGATGTCATCAATGCATTGGTTTGTTTTGTGGTGGTGCTTCCACATTTTGTCCTGCAGAGGGAGCTGTTGTTCAGCACTACCATTTGACAGACCCATATAAACAGAGAATACTTGTGGTATTGAGGTTACACACAGTTCAGTCCCATATGCTTGAGGGTCTGTCAAGAGAGAAAAAAAACAGGTATAATCGATAAAATTAATAATAGTTACATTCCAATTAGTTCTGAGGTCACAAATTTGTTAAAATCTGTGTTAGTGAGCAGTTAGTAGCATAATCAAGATGCTGATTCAACAGCATCAGTACTACACAAGTGTGCCTTGGGAAGGTCATAATAAAAGGCCACTCTAAAATGTGCAGTTTGATCACACAACATAATGCTGCAGCTTTTAAGGTAGCAGGAATGTCCACTAGTGTTGTTGCCCCTGAACTGAATGTTTATTTCACTAACACAATACATCTTCAATGTTGTTTCTGTGAATTTGGCAGTACATCCAATAGGCCTCACAACTGCAGACCACATTTAGTCGCACCAGCTCAGGACCTCCACATCCAGCGTCTTCACCCGTAAGACTGTCTGAGATCAACCACCCAAACAGCTGAAGCATTAATTGGTTGGCACAACAGAAGAATTTCTGCACAAATCAGAAACTGCGTCAAGGAAGCTCACCTGCATGTTAATTGTCCTCATCAGGGTCCTCACCTGAAAGCAGGTCACTGTTGTAACCAGCTTGTGTGGTTGTGAGGCCTTTACTGCCTAATTCATGGAAATGACATTTAATGGGGCGGCATAGCTATAAAATTGTTCATTTTTGTGATAAAAGCACCAAATCTGGCAGATGTGTTGACAAATATATTTAGAACAAATCTGAATACTGGGGCATCAGATGTTTTATGGTAGTGACATGAAGATTCAGTATGGTCAACAGCTCTGGTGGACATTCCTGCAGTCTGCATGTCAATGGCTCGCTCCCTCAAAAATACTGACGTCTGGGTAATTTAGTTGTGTGATCTAACTGCACGTTTTAAAGTGGCTTTTTATTGTGACAATCCCATAGGCACACCTGTGTAGTACTGATGCTGTTTAATCAGTATCTTAATATCCCACACCTGTCATTATCCTGGAAAAGGAGAAGTGCTCTCTCACACAAATGTGAACAAATTTGCAACCACAATTTGAGAGAAATAAATCTATTATTCTAGATCTATAACTTAAACCTGCGAAAAATGGAAGCAAAAACAAAAGTGTCTTGTGGGTGTGTAGCGCTTTTAGATTTTTGTGCAAAAGTGTGTAAAGAGTGAGTAAGTGTAAAATATGGTCACTAATCATTCTGCCTAGCAGAAGCTCCATCTTGGCTGACACATTATGCATAATAAGTCATTTAAATGTCGGTACTTGAAGTACTTTTTTTTTTAAGTATATTTGGTTATACTTTATTTTAGTGCAGATATTTTATAGAGTATTTGTAACATTTCATCATCTTATTAGTTGAGATCCAACAAGTCTGTAGATGTGTGTATGTAGAGTATAGTAAACTAAATAAATCTAAGAATATGAAGGTATGTTCATGAATTGTCTTTAGATAATTTGTTAAACATCTAGATAATAAAGCAAAAGAGTTGTATTGTTGAATCCCAACTACTAAGCAGCTGAAATGTTACAAATACTCTATAAACTGTAGGTAGACTATTAAAATGAAGTATTGCCATTATATGTTTAGGCGTAACTTCATGATTTATGGTAGTGAATGAGTAAATTTACACTGAGATATTGCTACTCTTCACCCATAAAAAGATGTCAGGACCTCTTCCACCATTGCACAAAAGTCAAACAATCTACAGTGAAAGGCCTGTTCCTTAAGTACAGTATGATATAAGCTTTTGGATGAATTTAAAGTAATCTGAAACTTGAAGTGTTTTAAGCACAAATCCAGACCAGGTGAGGAAAACTCATCCTGTTTAGTTGTAGCCCCAAAGCAGCACAGTGCTTAATGTCTGCCAAAAGAACACAGTGTCACCATCTGTCTTTCACACATACGCTTCTAGAGTACCCATAAATAGAGGCAGGATTCATGTCAGTTTCAAAAACTGTAATCATCGTGGGTTTATAAATGTCTAACTTTAATGAGGGAGATGTAGGTTTCAGTTGTCGGGGGAGTCAGCCTGCAAGAAAAGGCAGATAGCAGAGCGACTAAAGAGTCACAGTTGAGTTTGTTCATGAATGTTGAAGAAATGGGGCCCAACAGAAAGAAGGGGCATCACGTTTACTTCTTTTGGGAGGCTGTATCAAAACTGCTACGAAGACAAAAACAGTGTCACTGACGGTAAAGACATGTTACAGAATACCATAAAGCAGCTGCAGCTGATGTCACTTCCTGTGATAATAAGCATAGTGTAGATCACAGAAACAGTGGAAAGATTTTCTGAATGGAAATTACATGAGCTCTTTATACAAAGGAACAAATAAAAACACTGAGCTAGGCTTCCTGTCCTTATAAATAACCTTCAACTCTACTTCACCACAAACACAAAAAGAAAAAAAGAAGTGTGCCCTTGTAATTTGCAGATGAATGGAACATATTAAAATCATGCAGAGTACTACTTATGCAAAGCACCTTAAAGGGGCGCTCCACTATTTTTCTTTATAATGTCTGAGAAAGTAACCCTGATGATGTCATAACTTTACCCAGTACTGATGGGTTGTTTTGACCCACTGTAAGTGTTTTTTTCCATACTTCTGTTGGGTTATTTATCCATTCTTAGACAATACAAGCTCAACTTTTTAAACCTTCACAAATGTATCTTGCACAAAACAGTGCATCATACCTGCATACAGTGGTTTGTATAACATTTTTACAAAAATGCATATAAAATGGTTCATATGATATCTAACGAATTAGCAGCACATGAATGATGTTACGTATTTAACATTAAGTTATGTAGGTTAGGTTTAGGCAAGTAAAGTTAGGTACGCTAGGTTTAGGGAAAAAAAACATGGTCGGGTGTTGTCACATAACGTATTTTATGTAAAGCTATGTAGGTTAGGTTTAAGCAAGTAAAGTTACGTAGGTTAGGTTTTGGAAAAGAAACATAGTTGGGTGTTGTCACATTACGTTCTTAACGTACAGTTACGTAGGTTAGGTTAACCAAAGTAAAGTTATGTATGTTAGGTTTAGGAAAAGACACATGGTTAAGTGTAGTCACGTTACGTTCTTAATGTAAAGTTATGTAGGTTAGCTTTAGGCAAGTAAAGTTACGTATGCTAAGTTTGGGAAAAGAAACATGGTTGGGCGTTGTCACGTTACGTATTTTATGTAAAGCTATGTAAATTAGGTTTAAGTAAAGTTTCATAGGTTAGGATAAAGTAAAGTTTTGTAGGTTAGGTTTAGGTAAAGAAACATGGTTTTGCATCATCACATTACATATTTAACATAAACCTACCTAGGCTGGGTTTAGGAAAAGAAACATGGTTAAGCATCATCACATAACTTGTTTTAAACTTTTTTTTTTTTTCTTAACAACATACATACACAATACCAGTGGATGAGGGTTCTTCCAGTGGAGAAGGATTAACCTCTGTGCTAATAATGTGACAAAGTTTGTTATTTTGAGTTTAGATCAGAAAAAGATTATTTTCCTCTCCTGCCATGCCAAATGTCACGTTACATATTTAACGTAAAGCTACGTAGGTTAGGTTTGAGCAAATAAAGTTATGTAGATTAGGTTGGGTACTGTCATGTTACCTTCTTAACACAGAGTTACATACAGTAGAGTAGGTTTAGGAATATAAACATCATGACAATGTCCCCTAAAATAATTCACTTGGTTTCACACAGGACAAAAATACTGATCTCCTGGGGTAAAGTCCTGTGTTTGTTTGACCCATCCACTACCTCAACCTGCCTCCTTATGTGGACTTTCGCTCTTAAAGGCCCAGTGTGTAAAATGGGTTGGAAACAGTGACATCAGCGGTCAAATTCTAGATTGCAGGGCTCACTCGCTCACCCCTCCCGTCGGGTAAATGACGGTGGCCTTGTAGGGACAAAAAGCCTTGCGCACGACTTTTTCAGGAGTAGGTCTATCTAGCGACGAGGTGAATGTTTATTTAGAAATCTAAACCATGTTACGATATTGTAATGAATCCCTCACGAGCAGGAGACCAGAGGAGCGTTCGGGAAAAAGGCCCGTTTATTTGAGCACTCCAAAAACTCCAGTAACACTCCACTCCATCCCAAACTCTGACTCTTCTAGCGTAACAGACACACTTCATAACTTTACACACATACTCGTTTGCCATACTGAGTGGGGACCCCCCTCCCCTCTCTGCTCCGCCAATCTCCAGCCCGCACACTGACTGACAGCGTAGCCGGTAACAGAGCTCAGCTGTTTATTTAGCCTAGCAATATCTCCGGACTATAGTAGCTGCAATGAACGCGATTTTGAAGAGTTTCTTGTAGCGGACACAGACCCAGAGCCATACCTGTTTGAGCCGGAGCATACAGATGAGGAACTCCATGTGTTTGATGTTGAGCGGATGAGAAGAGAGGCTGAATGCACAGAATGGGATTCGGTGCTACTGCTACCATCATTGGGGAGATATCACCAGGAGGAAAAGTGCCGCAGAGAGTGCATCACAGGAGTGAAGCTGCGCCTTCTTTTCCTCGCAGATGACGGTTTGGGTTCATTCTCTCCTGTTGCATGGTAAGTGTGGTCCATTCGCAAACTTTATAACTAAAAAAACTTTTCACTACTCTCTATCAACGATCTACTAACACTGTCTGCTGTTTCTTCCTCCTTCTTCCTTCCTTCCGCTGTCTTCGTTGGTTTATTTATACACGTGAAGCGCGTTCTCTGGCTGGCTGGATTGTCCACTTGGTCTGCCGTACATACATGGCGGCGCAAGATGGCGACCTCTCTAAAGCAAGGCCCTTGATATAGATTTATATATACAGTACAGGCCAAAAGTTTGGACACACCTTCTCATTCAATGCGTTTTCTTTATTTTCATGACTATTTACATTGTAGATTCTCACTGAAGGCATCAAAACTATGAATGAACACATGTGGAGTTATGTACTTAACAAAAAAAGGTGAAATAACTGAAAACATGTTTTATATTCTAGTTTCTTCAAAATAGCCACCCTTTGCTCTGATTACTGCTTTGCACACTCTTGGCATTCTCTCCATGAGCTTCAAGAGGTAGTCACCTGAAATGGTTTCCACTTCACAGGTGTGCCTTATCAGGGTTAATTAGTGGAATTTCTTGCTTTATCAATGGGGTTGGGACCATCAGTTGTGTTGTGCAGAAGTCAGGTTAATACACAGCCGACAGCCCTATTGGACAACTGTTAAAATTCATATTATGGCAAGAACCAATCAGCTAACTAAAGAAAAATGAGTGGCCATCATTACTTTAAGAAATGAAGGTCAGTCAGTCCGGAAAATTGCAAAAACTTTAAATGTGTCCCCAAGTGGAGTCGCAAAAACCATCAAGCGCTACAACGAAACTGGCACACATGAGGACCGACCCAGGAAAGGAAGACCAAGAGTCACCTCTGCTTCTGAGGATAAGTTCATCCGAGTCACCAGCCTCAGAAATCGCAAGTTAACAGCAGCTCAGATCAGAGACCAGATGAATGCCACACAGAGTTCTAGCAGCAGACCCATCTCTAGAACAACTGTTAAGAGGAGACTGCGCCAATCAGGCCTTCATGGTCAAATAGCTGCTAGGAAACCACTGCTAAGGAGAGGCAACAAGCAGAAGAGATTTGTTTGGGCCAAGAAACACAAGGAATGGACATTAGACCAGTGGAAATCTGTGCTTTGGTCTGATGAGTCCAAATTTGAGATCTTTGGTTCCAACCGCCGTGTCTTTGTGAGACGCAGAAAAGGTGAACGGATGGATTCCACATGCCTGGTTCCCACTGTGAAGCATGGAGGAGGAGGTGTGATGGTGTGGGGGTGTTTTGCTGGTGACAGTGTTGGGGATTTATTCAAAATTGAAGGCACGCTGAACCAGCATGGCTACCACAGCATCCTGCAGCGACATGCCATCCCATCCGGTTTGCGTTTGGTTGGACGATCATTTATTTTTCAACAGGACAATGACCCCAAACACACCTCCAGGCTGTGTAAGGGCTATTTGACCAAGAAGGAGAGTGATGGAGTGCTGCGGCAGATGACCTGGCCTCCACAGTCACTGGACCTGAACCCAATCGAGATGGTTTGGGGTGAGAAGGACCGCAGAGTGAAGGCAAAGGGGCCAACAAGTGCTAAACACCTCTGGGAACTCCTTCAAGACTGTTGGAAAACCATTTCAGGTGACTACCTCTTGAAGCTCATGGAGAGAATGCCAAGAGTGTGCAAAGCAGTAATCAGAGCAAAGGGTGGCTATTTTGAAGAAACTAGAATATAAAACATGTTTTCAGTTATTTCACCTTTTTTTGTTAAGTACATAACTCCACATGTGTTCATTCATAGTTTTGATGCCTTCAGTGAGAATCTACAATGTAAATAGTCATGAAAATAAAGAAAACGCATTGAATGAGAAGGTGTGTCCTGTATATATATATATATATATATATATATATATATAAAGCATAATTATAAGGCTACGAAAACCAAACGAATTTTATTTTATAGCGATCATACACTTGTATAAACATATTAATGGGTAGAATATTCAGATTCAGATTCAGAGTGACAATAAACCATGCCAAATATTACACACTGGCCCTTTAACACTACTTCCTTTTATACTCCCATCAGCACATTGGTCATGTGATTACAGCCTATCCAATTCAATGGATTATACACAAATTCCTTGCTCATGATTATGTGGGTTATACATTAATGTGGGGCTTTACTTTTCATTGGTGTACTTAAGAACAGTGCATGAGAACAAACTGAACAATGTGCATGTACATTCAAAATTGCAAAGGATAAACAGTAAATATTGAACAAAAACCAAGGAGGTCTTGCTGTATGTAAAAAATGCAGACAACCAAGGAAAAAATGCTGAGGCACTCCGTCTTCAGGTAAAAATATATAAAGTAACTTTATTTGAGCAAAGGAAACAAAACAGACCTACGCGTATCGACCAAAGTCTTCTTCAGGGACTGACGGTCTAACAATAAATATTAACAGTTAGTAAGAGAAAATGACACGCAAGTATAAAAAGAGGAAGAGATGATTATAACGTCACAGCTCTATAGTATTTTTTGTTTTGGTAAATAACCCAACAAGCACTAATACATTCCTTTAGTGCGATATCAACTCAGTTATTTAAATCAGTGTCTTTTAAGTGCCTTAACTTTATAAGTGTTATACTACAGTACCCCTTCACCAGAAAAAAATTGTCATCATCTTAACATCTTTTCCCTCTCAAAAGCACAACTAAAGATACTGTAGCTTCCTTATGTAGGATCATTTTATAGAAGCAGCTGTTTAAAATGTACACAGCCCTGATTCTGTCAAGCCAATAGCCAAGTTCCCAGAGCTGTTTGCACCCATATGACCAACCTGATTTCCGCTGTTTCCTGTTCAAGAATCAGGTGATGAGACTTGATCAGCTGCTGACAGGTTAATGTCATCATGAATTAATCTTGATCCTGGCCTCCCTCTGAGACACACAGAGATGCATTGCAGGTCTGACGCTGGGTGTGCATGTGCATATTGTGTTTTATATTAGCAAAGCTCCAATGGCCTAGACCACCTAATTTCCTGGCTTTGTGCCTGGGCCACACAGATAAATTAGCCCAGCCCTGACTCGCTGTGTGGCTCCTCCAGGCCACACAAACAGGGCAGGAATAATCTCCATCATCTCTGAGCATTAAACAAGCCTTCATCTTCCACTGTGCAGATGTTAATAGAGGTTCTGCTGCTTTTTCTATGAGTCAATTAGGAGCATCAACCAGGAGTGGGAGCACAGAAGGACACCTTTAAACCACATCTGTGTCATGAGGTAATGACTGTGTTGTACGCAGTGTGCTGGAGAGTAATCTGTACATTCAGAGTCACAAAGACAAATGTTTGTTATGTGTTAAATAAATCATTAGTGATAAATTACAGCCACAGGTTACTCACAGACCAACAGTCAATCAGTGCAATAGTAGTATTAACGTTCAATTAAATCAGCAATTGTATAAACACACAGCTGTCAATTGACATAATACATGATGGCACACAAACAACAGATTTAATGTGTTTATAAATATTAATGCTTATTATGTTATGAATGATTATGTTTAGCCTGCTGGTGTTTGTTACATAAATACAATTATGGAAGAAAACAGAGTGAATGAAGGGCAGCAAAAACACAGAATATTCTAAATGCAATAAGATAAGACTGACACCATGGGCATGTCCCTGCACTGCTATAAAGCTACAGCCAGGAGACCCTTAACTTATAGCGTATAGTAGCTACAGAGGTAACAAGCCATCGCTGGGTATCATTACTCAGTATCTTCAAAGCATCCAATGAAATAACCCAGTGCTAAGTTTAAACTTTCCCATCCAAATGATACCTGCGTTTGATCCTTTTTGCACTAGGGTTCTGATTGCAGACCGTCCCGACTCCAATAGATCAGCAAACTTGTCCTGTTGGACTGAAAGCCCATCTTTCCAACAGCTTGTTATCTAAAAACAAATGCCCATTGAAAAAAAGAAAAAGAAAAAAGTTTGCATTGTACATTTCCGTAGATAAACCATGGATATGTTACATAACCATTACCACAATGCTGTGGTAAATGTGTGGTAAGATTTAGGCAAAAAAAAAAAAACCTTGCCTATGGTTGGGAAAAGATTGGTGGTTAAAACGCTGCTAAGAAATGCAGTTGGGTTGGTAAAAACACATGTAATTGGTCTCTCAAACACCGCTGGCAAACTGAATCTAAGTGCAGAGAGTGTGTCTTTTCAGAGAAACGTGACTTTGTTTGTAGGTGGTTTTCAGTGGTTGTCAAAGAAATAGGCATTTGGTCCAATGGGACATTTTTTGGACGAATTGGGCTTCAAAATTTGGGGTTGTCAGAAAAATGTCAGGGTAGTTACTAGTCAGTTCTGCCCAGTTAGCACAAGCTAACAAAGCAGCAGTTGCTGACATTCAACACCGACCCCTTAACTGTCCCAACAAACTCAAACCAACAAAGAAACAAGTTAACTCTGTCAAACAAAATACTTTTAGTTAACGTTAGCCATGTGATGCTAACAGTGAGCCCTGTCATTGTATGTGTACGCGATCTCTCACAACTCCTAGCTAACACTAGCTAGCTAATACTCCCGCAGCAGCAGCTAGCTTACAGCTAGAGTTGCCACCCGTCCCGTTTTTCCCAGAATTGTTCTCTTTTTTCATCAGCTGTCCCGGGAAAAAAAAATCTCTCCCGGGACACAATTTGTCCCGTTTTTTGGGGAAAATGCAGCAGCAGCAGGCCGAGGAGTCCATCCAGAACGACGCATAGTGCGTCCAAATTCACACCTGTTCTTCTCTATGGTTTTTCTCCGCGACCATGCGTCATAGCGAGAAACCACGCATATCACGTGAAACGGCGGAATCGTAGCTTTCCGAATGTTTTCACAGCGAAAAAAATTGATAAAATTACAATAAAATGATGTATAACAGAGCTTTCATACAGCTTTGCACACACATTACTCTTGGATGGATTACTCGCGAATGCAACATCACACAGAAATGCCACGCATATCACATGAAAGCGCAGGAGCAGAGCTTTCCAATGATACCACACACATTATTGTGCTGTCATCCCATCATGCTATAAATCCAGATTAATCGTCTACAAAATAAAAACCTGACGAATTTCTTTACAATCTATTATACAGATCTTGTTATCAGTCACTTCATATAGTGAGGAATATCGTATCTTACCGCGTCTTAGGCTTGTGTGTGTTTCTCCCTGTCTATCCACATTTGTAGTCCAGCTTTCAAGATGCAAATATCTCCATATTGTCCAGTTGACACGCCATCAAACTTTTTATGACAAGACCAGAGAACTTCACCTTTGCACACCCAGACAACTGCAGCCTAATTATGCATGCATGACAGGGCCGTAGTCACCATATACAGTGAGGGGGACACGTGCCCTGCAATCAAACACTGCAATCAAAGTGGCAAAATATTATCTTGGAGGACATCATTGCACTTGGGTGACTATTTTTCTATGATCTTAGATGTAAATATTGCATGTTTCTTTCAGATAAAACACATTTTTGACTTGTGAATGAGTCAATGGAATTTCTTGCAATAATGAAAAAATACTGTCAATCATGTCCGCCTGGCACAAACCACATGTTTTGGACAACTGTGAAGTGACAGAGTGTCCCAGCATCATGGTTCTTATATTGCCAGATTCCAGAGAGTCTCCCCTCTTCATATATGGCAGAATATGTCAACTTCCAACTTGCTATGCTGAGATACATGTAAAAATGTAAGAATTTAGTAACAAAGATTTGTTTTTTTCATTGATATAAAAATTAATATAAAATACAGGCACATAGAAGGACATGAAATGATGGCAAATCTGGTCTCCTATGTCCGAATTTCATGTTCATTGGTCAGTCTGAACTGGTAATAATGGCCGAGCCCTCCGCCTCAAACATTTGGTCGAGTGTCCCTTTTTTTCACAAATCCAAGGTGGCAACTTACAGCCCATACAGTCCATGGTGTGGTGAAGTTGAATGCGGTATATTGGCGGTTCTGTGTGCCGGGATACCACCAAAACATTCAAACATTCAACATTCGCTACTCTATTCACATCATGAATATAAAATTGGGTACTCTTGGTATTTTTTCAAATGATACGCGGCCCTAGAAACAGCTAGCCTACTGTCCAAAAGTTTTTTAAAAATCCGCCTGTAAAGCTCAATAATTAACACCCTATATGTTGTTTGTTTATAATGTAAAAATAAAAAGTTGTGGTTTTACAAGCAGTTGCTGGAAAGCACATTTGTTCACCTTTGGACAGAGCCAAGCTAGCTGCTAAGCTAAGCTAAGCTAAGCTAATTGTCTCCTGGCTCTAGTTGGGCAAATTCACAACTTTTCATTGACATTTTATGCAAAGTCCTTGAGTCTTTGAACAGAAAATCACACACATTGCTCTCGCTCAGCTTCACAATTTATTAGTAACACTAACGTTTTGGTTCTACTGGACCTTTGTCAAGTGCTCAACACCATTATTTACAATACTGAGCTGAAATAGAAACTGCTCCACCAATTTTACAGGAGTGCACAGTGTGTGGGGGGAATTAATCAGCTGTGGGTGTGTTTCTCAATAATTGACAACAACCTGTGCACCATATACCCCACAAACAAAAGAACAAGGGGACAAGAAATACAGAGGCAAACGCCTCTGAAAGTCACCTTGCATTCTGCTGAACATGCAGTGACTTTCTGCAAAGAAAAAAGGGTATTCCCCAAAACATCACACAATTTGTATAACTCCCCCACACTTGAAATTTTGTGTAAGTCCAGAGGTGGTTCACATGTATGTTAAAGAGCATGTTTTATAACCACCGAGGCTGACAAGATGTGCCCCTGTCAACAAATAAATGACAGCGGGCGTCTGTTTAACCCCACACAGCCCACCACCTAGTTTCTACTAATACACTTAATTGACCAGTCAGGCAGGAGAGGTGACCCGACGGCTCTGGAGACAACAACCACTTAAGGGTTATAGGCTTTGTGATCTGCCTCCCTGCTGCTGAATGACTCTCATTGTGTGATTAATTGTGTGTGATGCAAGATGTGTGTATGTTAAACTGGCTTTTAAGAGGAAGAGGAGGGCAAGTACATTTTTAGATTATATAAATGACGTAAATGCATGTTTCCTTATGGAAGCAAGGCCTTTAATATGTGTCAGTACTGATCTAGAAATGATCTTTCATTGACAGAAAAAGTGTTTAATTGATTTTGATCTTTTCAATTAATATTTCTAGTAAATTAATGACAAAGCTGGAGACTGAAACTGTCTCATAAGGCTCCCATTGTAGCTGACTGGTGGCCTCATTTCATACAGGAAATGAATCTTTTATCACTGACGTCAAGTTTGTCACGTTTGACAGAAACCAAAGTGTGAAGAGGTGTTGAGACACTTTAATGACCTTCTTTCTGTCCTATTCCATTTGTTAATGCTTGAACATTTCCTGTTCTCAACAAAACCAGGAGTGTTTTTTTTTAGAGAAAAGGCTTCAAGTGCCAACAGGAAACAGATCACATGGAAGATGACTAATTACAATTTGTTCATATTTGCTACAAAAGCAAAAAATGTGTGAGTTTCCTGGAAGTAATTCTGCAGTTGTGGGTTTTGAACTTAGCCAGCAGCTATGTTTCACAGATATTCTGTGAAAAATCTGGAACTGATAAAGCACCCATATTATAATCTGCTGATGTATTTAAAAAGGTGACAGATGTATCTGCTCATATACTCCTAAGACTATTTTCTTCATGGGGACTGTGTAATCTCCTCAAACTGGGTTTAATAGTAGTGATCATTTTAGTGATTTACTCACAAGGAGTCAGCTATTTCACCATTTTGCACAACAGTTTCTTTTTTAAATACACAATATAAAACAACCTCCAAGAAGCTCTATATCTATTTGATATTAATATCCTGTTTTCCTCTCAGTATGTTCAGCCCATTCACAAAAGAAAATGTTGGCACTGTTTGTTTCTGCAAACCAGGACTACATTACATTTGCACATTTCATACATATCATATAAACTTTTTAAAACCGATGTATATGAGCTGACTTTGTCATTGGGATGTGGAGAGGGTGGATGACGTGTCACATGATGCCTGCCAAGCTGCAGACTACAGTTAAAGACCAACAAACAACAAAACTGGTTGTGTTTTAGGCCATGTTTACACAAAATCTCATTTATGTTTTAAAAAAAGTTTGGTAATCAGATGATAATGTTTGATAACAATCGCCGTGCGCACGGATCCGCAAAAATGACCAGAAAACACTGTAGTATACGTGCCAGGCCAGTAGTTGGCAGTGTGACTTTGTAATGAAACACGCGCCTGCACACATGGGCTTCCTTCTACCCGTTTTCAAAACATTGCGTTTTCAGGCACCCACAACGCCACTGTTGTGTACGATCAGCCAAAATGCAACTTAACTTTACCATTATCGGTTGAAATCGTTTGTTGTCGTGTTTTTTCCTGAGACGTCACTGCATTTCCTGCCTGGATAGTGACATAAAAAGCAATTATTTTGTACAGAGACATTGCTGCTTTGCTAGCAGGGATTCTGCCCCTAAAACTGGGTATTTGAGTAAGAGTCTAAACCCAACCACACGTTAACCGCAGCGTTGTTGAAACATAAAGTTTCAACAAATCCACTACTTAATTAGGTACAATGTACGATGCCAACATCTTTTCTGGTGACTGGAGTGCTCACAGAAGTGGTAAATGAACTGAATTGAGAGACAAGGGTTTAAATAAAGGCCACAGCAGTCAGTGTGGGTTAACTGCCATAACTGGCTATTTATAAAGAACATATACTAAACCTCTCAAAGAAAGAAGGAAGAGAGGACTGTCACCACTGAGCACTGGAATACACGACCACTGAGAAAAATACCACAAACCACACTGTAAATAAAAACACTACAGTAATAAAATGCACCTCAACAAACTAGTCACTGTCAAAAGTCAGTGAACCTCCAGCACTTAGACCACACCCGCGACTACAGAGGCTACCAAGAGCTAAGTGTTAGGTCTGAAAGAGCAGATAGCAGTGTTGGACCCAGTTGCAGACAACAGATGAGCAGCAACAGGACAGATTTAAAGGTTTATTACATAAATACTTACAGATCCAAGATCAGGCAGGTGAAAGCAGGCAGGCACAGAAAACTGGCAACAGAGCTCCAAACCAAAAATGAAGACGGACTGGGCAGGTGCGAGCAGGGAGACAGTTATTGGGGAAGTGAGAACAGGTAGGTAGACTACAGGACTAATGAGGGACAGGTGAAAGTAATCAGGGCGGGGCAGACAATCAAGACTGGCGGGAAAACACAAGGGCAGGGAGTGAAGTCATCTGGGAGGCCGTTTACATGTTGCCGGCTATTTCCATAAACGGACATTTCACCGTCTCCGTTTTCAAAAAGATCTTCGTTTACACTTACCCGTGTATATATACACAAGAGCATGCCAAACATGTAGGTGGCAGTGTAACGAGAAGCTCAAGCCTTCCATGTATCCATTGTCACCATAGCAACATAGATCGCACTTTTGACACAGGTGCAAGTTCCGGCGCATACTGTGACGTCGGCTGCCTATAACTCCGTTTATCTCTGTTTATCTCAGTTTACATGCAAACGCACAACCGGAGTTTTCCAAAATCTCCACTCTGGCCGGAGTTTTTAGAAAGACTCGTTTTCAGAGGAGAAATCTCCGTTTGCGTGTAAACGAAGGGCACAAACGAAGGAAGATGTCTCCGTTTATCAAAATCACCGTGTACGTGTAAACGGCCTCTGGAACGAGAACAGAAAGCATGACTGAAGAATGGAGTTAAAGGAAAAATATGACCTCAAGACGCAATACAACAAATATTGTGTGAAACAACGTTATAACTTTCCAAAACTGTTAATCCAACAGTCACAACCACATCCTGATCGGTCATGTGCGGAGCTGATAAAGTATGAGGGATATGAACTTTTTCTTCACACAACTACTTCTGACACTATTTTGTGTACAAAGTGCAACACACAAAGACACCTATTCTTTTAAGCATACAGAGGCCTTGTGCTAAATCACACTCCATTTATGCCTCTGTCTCTCCAGTCTGCCCTAAAGATAAGTCAGCAGAGGGCACATTGGGCCACATCTTTTGGTCTTGCCCCAAGCTAGACAAGTTCTGGTCAGATATTTTTAAATACTTGTCAGTAGTATTTAACTATGATATTACACCCAACCCACGCACTGCCCTCTGGGTGGCACCCAGCATCTATTAGCCTTGTCCCACTTGCAACAAAAGACAATACAATATGGCATGATTGTGGCAAGAAGGAATATTTTAACTCTTTGGAAAACTGGGGATGTGCCTTCTTTTAAGACCTGATGGGCAGAAAATACTAACTTGTTACACATGGAGTTAGATACACCGTCTCTCTCAGCTCTGTAGTCTTTGATACAATATGGCGACCATTCGTGTTCTATTCATTCCTAAAGTGTTTGCATGTACCTTAAAATTCAATTAATAGTCCAGCCTAACGCGCTAAATACTGTGGTGAGGGGAAGGATGATGAGACATAGGTGTGGCTAATCAGGGCAGGACAGACAATCAGACACAGGTGAAGTCATCAAAAGGGAAAGAAAACACACAGGGGCAAGAAGTGAGGTGATCTGAAACAATGTGAGTTTCAAAGTAAAACAGGAAACAACATGAATGAATGATCTATAAATAAAATATGTTTTAAAAAAGCACCCGGAGGCCTTAAGAAAGCATCAATCTGCTTTAACTAATGGTTTCCATTTCTGGTAACTGCTAAATGTTAAAATTTATTGCCACGCTCCCTCTATTAAAGGCCCAACTGCAGGAACCCACAGCTTATTTAACACCATTAGTCAAGAGCCTGAATGAGTCAGAGTAGGAAGAATTGAAAATGTGCCCTGATTTTGATCAAAAGTCATGAAGAAACCAAAGAGCTTTTAATTTGGGCGCCTGCCCTCAGCCTACAACCTGGAAAGTATTTGCAGCAGTTTCTTCAAGGTACAGCATGTTTTTGTTTGTGAAAATAACATGAATCAACAATAACTCATTTCACTAATTTCTTGGACTTCCCATGAGTAAATACCCCGATGCCATTTAGGATAACAGCTGCCGTGAGTTTATTACTGAAAGACTTGTGCACACATGTAAATGATGTTTGCCAATTTAAGGAATCAACACTGATCAAATCAACAGCCATAACAAGCTGGATGATACACTTACTAAAGCCCGTAGTGAGATGCCATATCTACACTGGTGACTCATAACTGTCTTTTACATCAGAGGGAGCATTATCATTTTCTAAAGGATGTTTAAGGACTGCTGAATGACAGACATTTTCTAGATTCTAGATGTGATGATGTGTATGACTCATATCTGACATGACTCTTATCTTTTGGATCGTATTTATCACACGCTAAAAATCCCCAAAGTAAACGACTTTGACGTGAGGTGCTTACTGACCTGTGTGACCTGGTGTGACCCCTGAGGATCTGGATTAGAGAATGTGGGCTGCATGTGTGCTTAATGATGGGTGTCCATCGTGCATGAGCCTCATTCCTCACTGTCAGCTTCACTGTTAAAGATGCTGATGAGTTGCATAATGACTTCAAGTCACGCGAGATCACGTCATCTTAAGAAGTTACAGTTTTGGTCTTTCTCAAACCCACTAAACACTCAGATTGAAGTAAGAGTTGATGTTTGTGGAACATTAACAAAGTAGCAGCATTGCTATCACAGTGAAAGCTAAGCATTGCAGCTTAAATTATTGCCATTATATAACAATGATAATTATTAGGCCTATTATCTTTTATATTTATTTGATTTAGCTGATGAAAAATCAGCACAAACAAACAAATTAGCTTATAAACAATAACAATAAATAACAAAAAATAAAAGAATACATTCATCCATCCATCTTCATCTGCTTATCTGGGGCCAGGTCGTGGGGGCAGCAGGCCAAGCAAAGCACCCCAGACATCCCTCTCCCCAGCAACGCTTTCCAGCTCCTCCTGGGGGACCCTGAGGCATTCCCAGGCCAGATAAGATATATAATCCCTCCAGCATGTTCTGGGTCTGCCCGGGGCCTCCTACCAGTGGGACGTGCTCGGAACACCTCTAGCGGGAGGCGCCCAGGAGGCATCCTGGTCAGATTCCCAAACCACCTCGACTGACCCCTTTCGAGCTCCCTCCAGATGTTCGAGCTCGTCACCCTATCTCTAAGGCTGAGCCCAGCCACCCCACGAAGGAAACTCATTTCCACTGCTTGTATCCGCAACCTCATTCTTTCGGTCACTACCCAGAGCTCATGACGTAGATGGACCAGTAAATCGAAAGCTTTGCCTTCTGGCTCAGCTCCCTCTTCACCACGGTGGTCTGGCGCAGCGCCCACATCGCACCAAACCACCAATCCATCTCACACTCCATTCTACCCTCACTCGTGAACAAGACCCTGAGATGTATGAACTCCCTCATTTGAGGTAGAAATATGCAAATTTAATCTTTTTTCATACTGCGTCCCCAGAAGGCCTTGACCTTTTCATTTTCTCTTACTCTAAGGGCTGTTTCATAGTCGACACACGCAACGTGAGCAAGCGCAATAGGGGGTAGCAGAGTCACCGGTACATTCCAGCTAACTAATACTGCTGTAGCTAGCTAGTACTGTTATTTTATTAGAGTGCAGGGCACTAGAACTGTCATATAAATGGGGGTGTGTCCGTAAGAGTTCGCAAACTTTTTCCTCGCGCCCTCCTTATTTTTTCCACATTTTGAGACGCAAGCACGCATCATGGCGGCCAATGCGTCTTGATGCGTCCCCTAATGCTCTCCACTCCACCATACTCCACCAGACTGTGATGGTCACTTACTGATGAACACATAAAGGTGAACTGCATTGCCAGGTCTAGGTGTGGTACCCCAACTACAGACTAACTGTTAGCATTAGATAATTTTTTACCTTATGTGCATTTATGTGGCTGCCTGTCACCTATAGGAAGAGCCAATGCTGACCACAGTTACAAAGCTGAGGAAAAAAAGGAAGAAGTGTCCTAAAATGTTCCAGAAATTCAAAGGAATCCTGAGAATACTGTGTGAAGATACTCAGATAAAGTCACACAAATCCAAACTTTGCACAGTGTGTTTCGTCATTTGTTTAATGTCAAAGATTATACATATAAAAACTGCATTATACTCTTTTATTTAAATGAAAGTTAACAGACTAAAGCGCTTCTTTAAGCTTAAACAGTTTAATCCATTATTAAAATGCTCCCATCACACATTAATTTTTGCTTTCATAATTACAGAAGTAGTTGCTTTATTACAAGGTATAATTCAATTCTGTTTACTGAACTCCCGTCCTTGAGTTTGGTCTAAACAGACGAATTCATATTTTTTAATCTTTCAAAATGTAGAATTTCACACAAATACACGTTTAATTTAAAATTCTTTACTGTGCTGTCACAAATATTTACTAGAGACTAATGGCTATAATCCTCAAGCACAAGAAAACATTAAAAATACAAAGGCAGACGGTGCGTCACTCTGAACAGGTCCAAACAGCATTAATCAAATACACGAAAAGAAAACAAACAAACAAAATGTACAAAACTATGTCAAAAAAGAAGACAAATTCATTACATTACTCACTGAGGAAAATGGCAGGAAAAATCCCTTCAACCCTTCAGAGGTAAAACATTTTGAGGTATGAGTGTTCATATATTTATTGATATGATTTGGACTGAGTTATGTAAACAACCATGTCTAACACCATCATTCAAACAGTATAATACTTCAGTATAATCCTAACAATTAATTTAAACCCATCATATACAAAATATGTACTACTAGAAAATAATATGTACATCATTATAAGTCTGTGAGACCATGTAGGCACAGTGAATTGGCACACTTTCTTTGAAATGTGTTTGGTAGAGTAGACGACTCTTTGGTGCATAAAAACTGTAGCTGCTGGGAGGTAAATAGCAAAGAAAATCCTGTGCTGTGTCAGCTAAACTTTGGAGACCATCGTCTATTTCCAGTCAGTTTTGTCATCAGCTCCTCCACCTGCTGCCTCTCCCACTGTATCACATATCTTAAAGGGATAGTTCAGATCTTTGAAGTGGGGTTGTATGAGGTGCTTATGTATACTAAGTGTGTTACATACAGTAGATGTCAGTCGGCACGCTCACAGTTTGGAGAAGCAGTCCAAAATAGAAGCTCAGCAATGTACTGCAGTGGAGGAGTCAGCAACCAAACATGCTTTAGCTACCTAAAAACACCTATATCAGTTTATGTGTGTGCTATATTAAGAATATTTTCGCTGCTTAACCTCATCATTGGATAGAGGAAGAGAAATAAAGCCGTTATATCACTCTCTTCAAAGCCAGAATCCATTGAAAAAAACTGTAATTTACCACTGCTAAACACAGGATCTGCTGGTCTACCGCTGCCTTGATCAGTTATTTTGTTTGCATTATTGTTGACTTTGGTGTTTACAAGGGTTAGTTTGGATTCACCAAAGTCACACACAAACACAAATTAACTATCTGATCAAGGGAGCGGTAGATCAGCAGCTCCTGTGCTTAGCAAGCTAAAATTACTGTTTTTGTCAATGGAGTCTGGTGGCTAGAGTATAGATTGGGAACTCTCTGATGGTGAGGTAAAGTGGTTAGAAATATCATTAATATAGCATAAATTTAAACTGTTATAGATTTTATTAGTTGGAACACTATCTTAGGTGACAAATATACGTTTTGCTGCTGCCTCCGTCATTGCTTAGTTTCCGTGTTGTCACTCCTGAGGCGTCTCCAAATGGGGGGCATACCAACAGACATCTACTGTATGTAATACACAGACTATGAATAAGTGCCTCCTACAACCCCACTTAAAAAATCCGAACTATCCATTTAAGTCTTGTGAAAATCTCCAAATTCTCTAAAATATATATACATTATAGAATTTCAGAACGTCATCTATGCTTTCACTTTATCTACATGCAATTTTGAAATGTTTTTCACAACTTCGAGCACTGTTGAATTTCCTAAACTCACAAAGGTTCAAGTGGTCCTCGACTTAATTTAGAAAGTTTTCCCCTGACAACAACATTGAATCCAAAAAGGCAAAATACAATGTTGAGGAGCATTTTTGTTGATAGGTGTTTCAAAACACCTACACTTTTTAAACGACTCTTAAGTATTGCATTAAAACACCATCAATGTAACAAGGAGCATTCACACAGTGCACTTCTCTACATAAACTGAGACTGATATGGACATTCAGTGAACTGTCAGAAGGAAATGTCTCTGATGTATCTTAAATGTCCTTCAATATTAGTTTGATGTAATGAGAAAAACAGCATAACAATATAATGTAACTAAAATACAACATATGTTGTACACAGCATAGGCACTCATATATTTTTTACAAGCATCCAAAGTACAAAGCAAGAATCCAACAATTACAATAAAAAACATAAATAAATACCTTCATACAGTATATGGATGATTAATTCATTTTAGTCAGAGATGCAGCTTGTCTCACCGCCTCTAATGACATCTGTTGGTGAGGAAATATGGCTGATGTTTGACAACACTGTACCACGACATCTGTCTATATACATTAAATCTGTGTGAACACCAAGGAGAATATTTTTGGTGTTAGTTTTTTTATTATCTGCTATGTGTTGTCCAAAGGTATATTTCAGGACATATCCTGTTCTCACCGTACATTTCCCCTGTGTCATTATAAGTCACTGTTTTAATACAGTTAATGTGTATCACTATGCAGATGATACACAGGTTTATCTAGCATTTAAGCCGAAAGAGCTCACTAGCTTAACGCGTTTGTAATTATTTTCCTTTAAGGGCTGGATGCTAAAATGAAAGTAAAAAACTAAAATTCTTGGTACTGATCAGACCATTTAGAACATCAGATTTAGCAGGTTTTTGGTCCACTCTAATGTACTATCAAGTCCTGCCATTTTCACATTAAACTTGACCAAATAGCCCTCAATGAGTTAACTCAAAAATGGAAATATTTATCCATACTGCTATCTAACTGCCATGTTGGCCCCCAAACTGGCCCCTTTCACTGGATGGTAACAAGTATATAACTGGTTTTAAAACTTCTTTCGTTATCTACAGCAGTGGTTCCCAACTGGTCCAACCACGGGGTCCAGATTTCACCTTAGTCATTAGTTCAAGGTCCAAACAATTTAATATATTCAGCTTTATACTTGTGTATGGCCATGTCGTCAAGCTAGTTTGCTGTCTCTGTCAAGTAGCTGTCCATTAGTCACTCACTCTGCAGCAGGAAACAGCGCTTCAAAATAAAAGCTCTGTGCTGGAAAGTCACTGTACTTTAAAATAAGGTGTGTTTCGTACAAACCTGACTCGTTTACAAGTCACTTGTGGTCCATTCAGAATGGACCCACGACCCACCAGTTGGGAACCACTGATCTACAGAGCAGTTTGTGGTCAAACCTTAACTTATAACTGAGTTGTTGTGTCCCCACTGCAATTTGAAGTCCCACAGCTATGCTCAGCTGCGCCTGTTGACTGCTTTCAAACAAAAGGTGATTATGCAGTGTTGGCTCGACGTCAGACTGGCCACAACTCATACATTTTTAGAAATTTCTCAAAGCTTTTTTTTTTGACAGGCACTCTGATACTGTGTTATGACTTCTGCATACTTAGCTGTATCTTTATATGAACACGAATCAGCAAAAATAAACACATAATTCCAGTTTTTGAAAGGCCATTGTAAACAAGGCTAGTGTGTTAATGATGGCTTGTTCTCTGGGGGACAGACATATGAAACAAGGGGATGGGGGTCTTCACCAGGGGACAAATGCACATGTTCTAAATGCTGAGGGGGACGTGTCCCCTGAGTCCACCCTGAAATCTATGACTACGGGCTTGTCTTATTCATATTCTCTCTGCAGAGCTATCTTTACAAGCATGTTCACTGCTGTTAAGAATAAAATTTTGGCTGTTGTGTCTTATTTCAGTGTCCGGGTCTGAACTTATTTTGTTTACTCTACTGAATATAAAGTAATATGTATTGCTACACATGGAGCTGACACTTGAGACGCGCACATTTTTGAAAATAACTGGGTCAGATGCTCAGGTGGCTTCTGTGGATTTACATTTTTCAGCCTCTGAATGAAGGTGAGCAGTGGCGTGATGCTGAGAAAAACCTGTGAGGGAGAATGGAAAACATTCAGGGCATGGAAACGGGACATTTTATATGTTTAAGTTTGCATACATGCATTGAATACAGCCAGTCTCACCTGTTTGTGATCCAAGATGCGTCCTAGCCTGACACCCAGCTATGTGTGGTCGTCTTCACCCTCTGAGGAAACCCATGAGGCCCAGCTGCTGGGTCAAAGTTAAAGTCCAGCGCCCCGCCATCCATGAGGGTGTCATGGAGGACAGTCTCCATGTCGCATTCAAACCTCTCGATGGACACGTTGTCCAGATCGCTGGGCAGCCGCTCCTGGTGGTGACTATGCGGGTGAACAGAGTTAAGTTCCCTGTAGCCATTGTTGCTGCCGTAGCTTGCCGAAACAGCGTTAGTGTGTGCTGGGTGTCCACGGGGCAGCTGCATGCATGTCCTCAGGCTGGTCATTCGAGGAGGGGCCCCTGAAAGACTAGTCAGACTAGTCAGGGGGATCATGTTACAGCTATTCAAGTCTTGTGAGGTTGAGGGACCCTGGCTATGAATAGCTTGTGGATTTACATGAGGAACTGTGTGACTCTGAGGAGGATTCATCATTTTTACCCCATTATGACCCCCCATGTGACTCTGCCGGCTGTAATTGGGCATTAGGCAACCCCCCCTCCCCACTTGAGACACCTGTGTGTCCCTACTGGCCTCTGCGTCTGAGGTCAACAGCTCTTTGAGGAGGCCAGCTGGGCAGATATACTGGTTCTCATAAGCCCCAAAGCCCGGCTTAGTCTCTGGAAGTGTCTGCATGAGGGCAGGGGACAGGGAGTTCATCCTCACCTGGCTGTACATGCACTTACGGTAGTCCTTCTGTTGGTGCGGGGTCAAGCCAGTGGAGCTGTAGGGGCCACTCTGAAGCATGGCAGCATTTGATGAATGTGAGGGGTCAGAGCCCAGCTGGGGGGGTTTGGGAGACAGCAGGTTCAGGTTATCCAGCAGACTCTCCATGACGTTCTCTGAGCCATGCTGGCCCATTGATCCAGCTACCTCAGACAGACTGGGCAGGGTGGAGGTTATCTTGGTTCCTGCCGCTCCAGGGTACATCATGTGGCCATCAGACTCCCCCAGGTCATCCTGCTCAGAGGGGAAAGGTGAATGGCAGCCACTAAGGGTGCTGGCGTCAGAGCTGGTGCGCGTCCTAAAGGAGCTCCAGGCTTCAAAGTCCTCATTACTGTGGGAGTTTGGGCTTCCCAGCCAGTTAGAGTACTGGGAACCAGGGCTGCCTGCTCCTCCTTCAACCCCTTCCTGCAGAGCCATCTAAGCATAGAAAAAGATCAGAAACTCACACAGGCTGCCATAAAATTACCAGTGTATTATTAACTTACATCCAAAAAATAGGGATAGTTCAACATTTTTGAGAATATGCTTGTTTGCCTTCTTGCCAAGAGTAAGATGAGAAGCCTGTTACCACTCTCATATCTGAAGCTCCGACCTATTTTGCTAAGATTCCTGAACATAATTGATGGTAAAACTACAAATTGTTGTTTTTACACTTTGGTTTTTGTTCAGATTGAATATAGCATGATATAGCATGATAACCAGTCACCTTTAGTCACCTTATTCTTTGCCTGAACTTGGTCGCTTCAGCACTGTGTGATTTTGTGATTGCTTTATCATTGTTTACTTGCCAAAAAGTTGTCTTTAAGCTTCAAAAAAAGCTGTTATTAAGTTTAAACAGTTTTTCAGGCGAGACAGTAACTATTTAGATTCCCAATATGTGATCAGTTTGTCCAAATAACGCCTGTTTGGAAATCTGCGCCAACGTGGAATTACCCTCACTGCCAGCAAAAAATGTTAATGTTGAACATCAATACAGATAATGATGATGATGATGACGATGGTGATGCTGTATACCTAGTTGCTATAACTAACATGAAAGAAGGCTTCACTATTGCTAGCGAGGTGCTTGGTGTTATCGGCAACAGGATAACAGGTGAATAACAGTTAAGGCCTTTGCACACTGTTACGCACGGAATCCTTGCGCACTGATTCCGATGCATTTGAAATTAGAAAATTTGCCATACGTGACAAAATTAAACGACACAATTACTCTTTTGCCTATCTTCACTAAGGTTACCTATCTGACTGTCATCACTCCCTCCCTGTCTTTCATTTGGAACCGCAGCTGCATGAAGGGGTGGACCTGTCCTCCCTCTCTGTCCTCCATATTCTGTGTGCGGTCCACATCCTCCTCCTCTACACCATCATCCACCTTAATATTACCATCTGACCTGTTGAAAGTGAGCTGTCTGGGTTATGAAATGATTCTGTGCGCCCCGTTCCTCTGTCTTGTCGTGGCTGTGTCCCGCCGCCACATTTTCTTCACTGATTCTTGGTCATATGCGAAAAACGCAGAAAATCAAACCTGTTCTGAAAATTTTAATGACTGACAAATGTTTCGGACTTGTGAGAACATGATTGACACAACATGGTCATATTTATTTTTTAGACGTGTGACAATTTAGGACAAAAAAAAGGGACTCAGTGTGCAAAGGCCTTTAGCTGTATGGTGGCAGTAACCATAGCGTACAGCGCCTGGTGATCGGATGGTTAGCCCAGTCTGTGGACAGTCAAGCATGTTAAGTCCCATTTGCAGTCGTGTTTTGCTTTGCTTTTGCTTTTGCTTCCTCGTAGTGGAGCCATCTACATGAAGAGACACTACAAAGTAATTAAAAATGTCCTAATATATGATTACAGGCCATTTTCGTATAACGTCCCTCCAGTCACTGATGGCTGATGGATATTGTACTGTAAAATCATCAGTTCACTGCATTGTAGCTGCTGAATGTTCCTAAATTAATTAACTGCTGTCTGTGGCTTCATTGACAGACAAATATGAGAGTGGTGTCGATCTTCTCACGTAAGTCTCAGCAAAAGAGCAAATAACTGTATTTTCTAAAATGTCAAACTATTCCATGTGAGTATAGTGTAAATAAAAGGTGTGACCGTACCTTTTTCTTTGTGGCCCTTCCTCTGCTCTTGGCGAACTTACTGTTGTTGTCCATGGAGGCGGCTCTGCGGCGAGGTGACTTTCCGCTCTTTCCACCCTCCGGGTTCAGCATCCACCAGGAGCTTTTTCCCGTTCCCTCATTTTGTATGCGCACAAAGCGGCTGTGCAGGGACAGGTTGTGTCGGATGGAGTTCTGGGTGGTAAAGAAAAGTGAATCATTTGTAAGTTATCTGTGGAGTTGCTGTTATGTGGAGCCTACGGTGCAGCTAGAGGCATCAAAATCACACTTTCCAGAGCTGATTTTTTATGATAGTGGGCAAAAAGTCAGTCAATACTTTTATTTGGAAATTTTCAAGTGCAGCTATAAAGTGTTTTTACATTAAACATTAAATACTGATCCTCTGGTGCAAAGAGAAGCAACTGTGAGTTAATCTTGGTTGCGTTCAGTGGGAATTAAATGAGGTGTACTGGTGCAGAGGAAATATTTGTCATTTTTGGTACTGAATGGAGAGGAATCTGGTAGTTGAGTGTGATGTCAGAGCCAGCAGATGAACAGGAAGTATACACACGTCCATATCCTCCTTCAACAATATTATGTCTACTGAGCCTTTTCCACTCCCTCTTCACGCACTCCAGCAGAAGACATTAGTTACTTTGGCATGAGTTAGCGAGGGACGGATGGGACATGTGGTGTCATTTATTTGACCCTAAATAAATATTTGATACCCTTGCAAGACAGATGTCAGTACAGCCAGAGACAGAGTACAGAGTCTGTTACTGAATATGATGACAAACAAAATGAAAGATGGCATCAAACAGACCAGATGCAATACAAACAGTATATACAGGCACTAGGGGCACTGTCAGCTGAGCAAAGTTTATTTAAAGTTAGCATTTTGGTACATTTTGACTGTTAAGTAGAGGTGTGGACTTAAATCAGCCTCAAGTCATACATTTTATGACTCAACTATAAAAAATAAAAAAACTCAACTTGGCTTGGACTTTAACACCAATGACTCGTGACTTTACTTGGACTTGAAAACACATTACACCCCCCCGCCCCAAGCACAAAGATTAAGCGTGTAATTTAAAAGTGTGTCACATGTAAACTAATTTCCCTCAATTTTCTGACTCAACTAACATTAACACTTTTCATACCCAGCAAGTTGACACTTAATTTCCCAAATGATCCATTTTGTTTGAACCAATCCAACAGCATCCAATCAAATTGCAGGAGAGAACCATGAAGAACTACGTTACTGAGCGCCAGTTGGTAAAAACCACACTGTGGTCAATAAAAAAGCATTGATGATTTTTCTAAATGTAATGTATTATTATTCTGTTGTTAAAACTGTATTACATTTGGTGAAATGCACATTATGACTAGTTTAAGACTAAAAACTCAAAGTTTAGGACTTCCAACATGACTTGGGACATAAGTGCAGGGACTTAGTCTTTTACTTATCTTACTCATATTAATCTATTAGGCACTGGTTTTGCTTTTGCTCCTTGAAAACACTTCTATCTTGTACATTTGCCAGATATTCAATACTCTATTATATTAAAACTGGGCCCAGTGAGTGACCCTGACCCGGGGAACCCACTGGTTGTTCTGGTTGTGAACGTTAAATTGTGGTTTCTGTGCTTAAATTAAGACTGAGGTTGTACCGGTATGAGACTTCTAGGATGGCATGGTGTTGCAGTGGTTAGCATTGCTGCCTCTGGTTTGAACCCAGGGTGGGGGATCCTGTGGGGTGCAGAGTTTGCATGTTCTCCCCGTGTCAGAGTGGGTTTTCTCTGGGCATTCCTTCCACAGTCTAAAGACATGCAGATTAACTGGTGACTCTAAATTGTTTGTAGGTGTAAATGTGAGTGTGAATGGTTGTCTGTCTCTACGTGTCAGTGCTGTGATAGTCTGGTGACCTGTCCAGGGTGTACCCTGCATCTCGCTCAGTGTCAGCTGGGGTAGGCTCCAGCCCCTCTGAATACAGAATCTTTTTTTTTTAATATTGTAGATAAGCAAAGGACATGGTATGGCAATCGTCAATTTTCATATCAGGCTATACCTTAAAACTGGGATATCGCTGCAACCTTTCCTAAGACTTATGCTGCTTTCAGACCTAGAGTTCGCTTGCCTTGGTCTGAGTCAGGGACTAATTTTGTTATAAAGTTGCATAATTGCCCTAAGTCTCTTTCTTTTGATATGATGGTAAAATGCATGTGTATCTCATTTGAGTATTTTTACTTTTAAATTTATGTGTTTTGAATGCTTGCTTTTAAAAGTCCTATATTTGAATTTATTAGGTTGGTCATCCTGATTCCTCCTCACTGTAATCATATGTGTTATTTACACCATGTTTGACTTTCACAGCCGTATCCCACCCTTCCACCAGCACTGATGTTTTTTCCTTTTACTGAAAAAGCAGATTAAAAAAAAACTCTCCTAAATAAAACATGCTGTATAACTTTAGGTTTCACCAACTTGCTCACTTTTTTTCTATGTGGTCACATTTGTCCTTGTGCTAACATGTATGTACCTCAAGCCTCATTCAGTCCATTTCTCTAATGCTATGTTGTGAGCTCTAAAAAGGACGCAGAGGCGCCTACTGTGGTAATTCTCTCAGGAAGAAAAACAACGATGGTCGGGGAACAGAGAGACGGTCACGCAGGACAGAGATGTACTGTGCAGCCTGGTCTCCTTGGGCATAAAATGCTGGTCTTGAGCTGAGGGCATTCAGTGCATAATAACAATCAGAATGTGACTTATTCTAGCATATTATTATAATTTATTTCATACAGAGGATGGCCCCATAAAGTGATAAAATAAATACATTTATAAGCATTTTGTGTAGCTGCCGGTGTTAGACCAGGATGACACTTCAGATAATTGTAGAAGTAGAACAAGCTCGGTGACTGTCCTGGTACGACGGCACTGAACCACAGCAAGTTCAACCTCAAGCTATATACATCAACAGTGGCCTTGTGAAGCCTGATCCTAAGAGTGGAGGCAGTGGGCTGTGCATGAATGAGAAATTTTTACTGAAAAAGAAAGCGGGGGGGAGGTTACAGAGTTCGAAGTGAGGACGGGGAGGGCGACAGAGTGAGATGTTTTTGCCGGCAGAGCTGGGGTCAATGAGTTCACTGAACATGAGCTCCTCAGCCAGCGCTGACAGAGACATGCAAACAGGTTGGATGGAGCGAGAACACAGAGAGGAGGAGAAGCATCAGATGTGACGTGCTGCTGGGTCGACTGTCTGCTTTCTGACTCACCATAACAGACAACCCCCCCACCCCTCACTCCACCACCAAACCCGGACTCCCCCCTTCTCTTCCACTGACTTTTAAATAAGGCTTCCTGTGTTGGAGGACATCCTGCACATGCAGAATGGACAGACTTGACTTGGACTTAATGGCCTCCAAAATGCAATGCTCAATCTGAATCGCATTCATTTGATTCATGACCTTTTCTCCCTTCTTATTCTTCTGTCTTTGCATGATCTTAATCTGTAACCAAAGACAGGAAATGAGTCATTAGCGGAGGACCTGAGATCTGAGCAGTGTGCTGCACAGACTCAGCCTGTGAACCAACTTTTATTCCACTACCCGAACGGCATGCCTTGCTTGCACGCGGCTGAGATAACTAGTGATATGCAAATGTCTGCAGCTTCTGATTAGTGCCCACAATAGATCACGGACTGCATGACTGGGCCCTGGGAAGGGGAATTCTCTTCTCCGCCGGGGATAATCCTAGTCTGAGACAGACCTCACCTCAACCCAAAGAGAACAAAAGACATCCCCTGCCTCACTAACTCAGGAGGTGCCCCTTTCACACATTATGTGTCTGAAAGCCCGACCCAAGATGGCCTATATGTTTCATTGTTGCTAAACTTCTTTATAAAACATATTGTTACCGCCCTTGTTTCTTAAACAACTTTGAAGTAGTAAAATATGTGCACCTGTAGCTGCATGGCAGTTCATGTGAAAGTGGGACGTTAAGAAATCTACACGCTCTTCATTGACCTTTCTAGACGACCAGGGAAGTTCCCAGGCACAGATTGTAGAGGTCTGTAAGTGACGTAAATGTCTGAGAGAGGAGACCTGCTGAGTAATTACAGCAGTGATCAAACACACAAGCTTGTTTGAGAGTTAAAATGCAATTCATACAGTATATCTCATATAATGCTGTTCTTGACTGGAGGACAAAATATCTTGCATTGTCTTGGCAAATTCTTGCTATTAGCATTTAATGTGTTTTTGTGCTAAGAAAAAACATATTAGCGTAAACAAAGCTCTATGAAGGACTGAAGAATATGTGAGTTTTAACATCACTCTGGTTCTAGCTCAGCTGGTGCAGGGATGTCTGACCTGGGAAAGGTCTTTCTGCTTCTGACAAAATCTATTTTCAGTTAACCCTCAGAAATGCAACATCTCAAACAACATGCTGTAAATGTTGCGCAGCAGAAAGCAGTTGTCCCTCTTCAGACTGAGTCTGCCTCCTCAGATACACAGCAGCACTCAAAAGACCTTTGTTAGGTCATGGAGAACCCTGCGCCATCCATCTTACAACTTTTCAAATGCACCCAATGATCCTTAAATCACATGTGATCAATACCACCGAGACAAACTGCTGCAGCAAAGAGCGACTCCTCCTACTGGACTTCAAAACAATCCAATTGACACAGCTGCTGTTTCTTGTGTAGCGAAGCATGAGGCTTGCAGTAACGGTCGCAGGGTAAGTAAACAAACAAGGCCCAGTTGCAGGGGCAGGTGCAGCCACAGTGAAAGTGGCCTCAACTGGTCCAAATGTTTTACATACAGCGGCAGACACGACCACAGACAGGACAGAGGATTCCCCCCGGAGACCTGCTGCTGGAGACCAGCTGCTTCTCAAATCAGTAACTCGGTTTTATATCAGTGATGAGGCCTGATGTTTAGCAAGTGAGGAGAGACTGGAGGGAAAAACAGAACCACTTTAAATTTACATGTGGTGGGATCAAGCAGCTACAGCTATCACAACAATATGACAGTGGCACTGTACTTTTAAAATAACATATTTTTTTACCCTTTCAAGTGAAAATTTGAAATGTTAAGCAATAAAACGCACCCTTCTGTACATGCAGAGGTTTTGTACTACATCCTTTCTTAGTCAGGTATGACCACTAGCTTATGATGGCTAATGTTAGCTCATATTGCACACTGAACTGTATCAGATTGGTACACTTCCTGACCAGTTTGTTGGCTGAATCCCTCAGACATCTGCTAACAAGTTGATTGTGTAGGTCACAATGTCAATGGACAGGTAGCTTCATATATGTGGGTGACATTTCTGAAAGTAGTACCACAATATGATTATTTTTCATAGTGATATATATCAAAATATGGGAAACCATATATATGTTCAGATACATTGTATTTGTAATATCATGAGTACAATAATGAAACTAATTTCTCTTCACACATGCAAAACAAAAACTTAAAGGGGACCTGTTATGCTCATTTTCGGCTGTACTTTGAGTTTCGACAAGGACATGTTTACATGCTTTAATGTTCATGAAACACTGGTTTTCTCATACTGTCTGCTTGGATATATACCCGTATTCACTGTCCGCTCTGTTATAGCATCCGTCTCTTTAAGCCCACCTCCCAAAAACGCCCAGTGTGCTCTGATTGGTCTGCGTTTTCAGGTCTTCCGCATCTGTGCCCTCAGTGTCTCTGCCATGAATGTTATTAGGCCTGTAAAATGAAACCAGACCCCAAGATAGTGCCTATTCAATCCAATAAAAATTGGGTTTACATCTGCGGTATGCAGCCCACTGAATATGTGCAGTAGTTTTTCACCTTGAGAAAAGATTTACAGATATAAAACCTACATTGATAAAGAAAAATCTCTAAGAAAAAAAAAAAAAAGACATAATTGACCTGGTTTGCAGTTTGAGGGACCCTGTCAACAGATTTTCAGACGTCTCTCTTATAATGGTGGTCTAAGAGGAAAATATGCTTTTCGGCTTTTGGATGTTTTCACTGCAATACTGGAATAGTGGCCACTGGAAATTGTAAGCAGCCCTGAATGGCGTTCCTAGGGGCCTGGTCTTTGCACCAAGTTAATTCAACTTAATTAAGTTTTTTGAGGTCAAAGCAAATCATGTTGGTTGTACTAAACTAATTGAGTTTGTCAGATCCTGAAATTCTCACAGAATTTACTCTATAAGGCCAGAGATATAACTGCTTAAAAAGATGCATGCAAATGGTCACCTTAACGCTCCAGTGGATTATTTTTTAGAGTGAACAGGTCTCCTTCAATTATCTAATATTGGTCAGAGTCATTACATTTTGAAAATTATAAAACAAAAAACTAATCTCATCAAGATTTAATTCTGCTGAAAGATAATACTGATAATATTATAGCCCTGTAGCCTTAATTCTTATTCCTCTCATATTAAAATGCAAGACGGCACATGAGGTATTTCATTCTACAGCTGCTGAATAAAAGTGGAAAAATCTTATTTGTAAAAAAATAATTAATCAACTATTCTATTTATAAATGGAAAAGGCAAATCTGAGAAGAGTCTGACCCAAAAATAACACACTGCATCCTTATCTTAGTCTGTATTGTGGCTTTTGGTGAGTGCAAAAATACAATTAACCTGAGCTGTTATCTTTAATAACTGCCGTGATATGTAGTGTAAATAAGAGAATAAGCGAGCACAGCCCTTGCAGAGATTACAGTAAAAACACAAGCCACTTCCTGACAGTGTCTTCCTGTGCACCCCTCCCCCCTTTCTCCTCTGACCCAGGAAGTTGAAAACAAGCGTGGGACTCGCGTCTTCTGTTACAGGGCAGTAAAAAAGCCGAGCGCGGCTGCAGAAGAAGAAGAAGAGGAGTCCTCCAACTCGGTGTGGAGACCGTGTCGCCTGTTCATGGCTCCAGGCACAATGCAGGCTACTTCATTAACACTGAGCATCAAACTGAGTGACCTACTTGTGCAACAGCTTCAAAGTGGGACTATGAAAAGGAATGAGGAGCTTTGTGTTAGGAGTCCAGCTTTAGATAAACAAGCAGGGGGCAAATGAGAATGACAGATCATTATGTCATGTGCTATTGATTAAAAAAAACACAGTTATACTTAAATCATACCAGATACTCGAAAATATTAAGCTGATTAGAAACTTGATCTCTAATCGTTCTAAGCAGCCTAACTTAAGAGTGACACACATTCTTTGGACACTTTACAGGGTAAAAAGACCAAGTGTTTTTTTACCGGATTGGACACTAATCTCAATTACGTCTGATCCAGTTTTTCTTTCTTCACAACATATTTCGTCGCCTCCCTCTGCACCCATGTCCTTTATATTTTGCATAATGGGTTTGAGGCCAGGTTCTTTTTGTGAACATAATATAGAGGGGGATTATTATCCTGTGCAGGACTGGAGGACAATGCAGAAACCCACATGCCACGGATTCCTCAGACTCACACATGTGTAGACAGCAGACTGTACACAGGCCTCAGCCCACAGCGAGCCAGTCAGCTGACTGCTCCCCTCCTTCCCTCAAGCCACGGTCGCTCCTCTGTGAAAGCCCCTGCCCCAAGCCTCCCTTTCTTCATGGGGTTACTTGGAGCTTTCAGTGGGCCTCTTAAGTTAAGGGCAGGCCTCCCTTTTTAACCTTGTGATCCAAGACAAATAGCTGGCAGTCATTCAGTTTGTCTTTTCTTTTCTTGTGTCTTTTAGTAGCTGGCTCTTTTCAGGCCTGTGTACCCAAAGTGAGCATATACACCGACTATACAACACCTCTTTGGGGTGGGTCATTTAAAAATGAAGCTAAACTTCTAGAATTTAATCTCTACTCTGAATATATATACAGTTTTGAATATTTTACAGCCATGCTAGCTGCTCTGTGAGGCTGAAAAGGTTGCAATGACAGTGCTATATGATGGCACCACGTCAGAAGTAAAGGGACAGTTAATCCCCAAATCAAAAACACATATTTTCCCTCATACCTGTAGTGCTATTTACCAATCTAGATTGTTTTGGTGCGAGTTGCGGAGTGTTGGAGATGTCTGCCTTTGCTCGAATATAATGGAACGAGATGGAACTCAGCATGTGGTGCTCAAAGTGCCAAAAATGTCTTTTTCCAGAAATCATGACCAAGTTACTCAAGATAATCCACAGACCTTGTTGTCTGGAGTTTCATGTGGGAACTACTTTCTCTCTACCGACACCACCACAGTTTGTCTACTGCTATCTCACCTAGCACCACTGAGCATTACACGTTACATCTCAGCTGAGGAGGACACCATTAATATTTATTTTGTGCTGTCACGAGCACGAGCGTATCGTCCATGAGTAGATGCACTCTCCCTTCTGTGCGGTGATATGGCTGGTTGGTGTAGTTCGGTAGAAAGAAAACAATTCCTACATGAAACTGATTACAAGGTCTGTGGATTATCTTGAGTAACTGGGTCATGATTTCTGAAAAGAGACATTGCTATCGAGTTTTTTAAATGTGTTTTTTTGGCACTTTCAGCACCACACGCCAAGTGCCATCTAGTTCCATTATATTTAAGAGAAGGCAGACATCTCCAACACTCAACAACTCACACCACAACAATCTAGACTGATAAATAGCACCACAGGTAAGAGGAAAAATATGTGTTTTCGATTTTGGGATGAATTGTCTCTTTAAACGATTACCTGGGTTATTATCATGAGGGGGGATATGAATGTTTGTGCCAGATTTAATGGCAATCCATCCAGTTGTAGCTGGTGAGAGATTTCAGTCTGGACACAAGTGGTAGACTGAGTGAACGACAGAACTGCCATCCTTGGAGCCCCACAGCCAGCGACATCAGCATATTTACCTTGGCTGTCTTTATTTTCTAACTAATACTTGTATATCCTATACTGTCAAACTACTTGAGACACTTCAGCTGTGTAGGTTAACTGAAGCCATTGTTGGACAAAAGCTAATCCATGCCACCACTGCCTACAATCACACATGTACCTTACACTCAACCCGCACTTCCACTAGCGGGCCCTTTTATCAGCTGTCACTTGATCTGGGTGATGTTGTTTAAATGGAGGGAGCGTAAGCTTTTCCATCCAGCAACTGTGCTCATCCTGAATAAATACTGCCAGTGTTGTCTGTCACTAGTTTCCACACAACATCAGACACCGGACAGTGCAATCAACGGGCTGCAGTAGAAGCCTTTTTGACACCTGTGTTAAATGATGTAGTGAGATAAATGACTTTACAACAGACAGCAAATGCGCACGCTACAGGCTGCCACCAAAATTGTATATTTATCTTTAAAACACTGATGCATGAACACCCAAACTGCCTTATGTCTGTGTAGCTCTATGAACCAATAGCGTTTAACCATAACCTTCAAAAGGCTATCTTGCAATTTACATGTTTTGAAATGAACACCTCTGAACCTCTCCGCCAGTTAAACTCTGGGGTGCTACTTCCTGTTCGACTATTTAAGTTCACAGTTCACTGAGAAAAACAGTGGCAGTACCAGTAAGATGGTAAAGTACCTTACATGCTGCACACTGCCTCTCAGACCCCCCAGTATCCCAGGGGAACCAGTCCTCCCAGTTGGCAGGGGCCTCTCTTGTGGTAAAGGCATCATGATCACCACAATTTTTAGAAGGAAAACAAAACAAAAAAAAAAATCACCATGACATGAGGGAGGCAGGAAGCTCTAGCTGCAGAAGCGTCGCCCTCGTCCTGCCCTCCACCCACCTTCAGTTTTCTAGGTGGAGCTGTATAATCACTGAGGTTCAAACTCAATGCCCTCTGCCCACCATGAGGTCTCTGGCTTATCTCTATCTGTCATTTCAATCAGGGACGCTCATGCATGTGGATTCTAAAGTCAATACATGGCCCAGGGTATGACACAAAATAAAATGACAAGCGGGCTGATGATCTCTTTTAGAACGTGGCGGGGGACATTGAAATGGAATAAAATGACTTCACATAGAAGTAGCCGCACAAACATGATCCATGTACGGTCTCTCCTGGCGGTTCCTCCTCTTTTTCCAGCCCTGACCCTCGTGTTTTGCAGGGCGGGGATGTTAACACATGGCACTGTTTTCCATCCACTCTGCAGGAAATGCATCATAGTTCATTGTGGGGGGACTGCCGTGTTTTTTTAACAGGAAAGTGTAAAAATAACTGTTAGCCGCTGGTTCCAAGGCCCAGTGAAGCATGCCAACATTTAGGAATGCAGAGGTTGAAGTGGAGATTTGTTGATTTAATATTAAAGATAAACAGGCTGGTGCTATTGTTCTTGGGGCACTCGCTGCTTCGCTGAATGGCACATAATGAAAACTTTTCTCTCTGACACTGAGTTAGGACTGTGGGTAAAATGCTTACTTTAAAGGGTCTATATGTAACTTTCAGAACATCCTTAGTAACATTTCTCTCTGACGCTGTGAAGTGAACTGCAGTCAGCATCCTCCATAGCTACCACAACACTGACTAACAAGAGACTGACTGTGATTGACCAGCATCATATTGATAGACGACTGGAAAACAAATCACAGCCATATTTATAATAATGTTACTATACGCAGTGCGCCTATATTTTATTTGGACCATGATACTGACTCGCTTGCCGTTTGCAAATTACTTTATCAGCTGACATTACAAAGCAACCAAGGGCAGATGCATGCAGCATAGCCAGGCCTCCAGGAACACCGACAAGCCTTGCAACAATTTTGCCCAGTGGTCACTCGTGGTACTGCAGTGAAAAAATCCCCAGCGGTCCAAAAAGTATTTTCCCCATAGACCAGTGTTTTTCAAACTTTTTGTGCCCGAAGCACACCAAAGCGCAAGCCAAAATGTCAAGGCACTGTATTTATATCTGTGCACAATAGCTACTATAGCTAGTGTTATCACTCTTATCATCACATAAGACAATAAAAATAAGACCGGTAGCTTTCGTGATACTGTCTACTGACTGATTTTTCTTTCGATGGTAGGTCGGTCAGTGGTGCTTTGTTGTAATTTGCTCCGTACAATAAAGCGATCCATTGTCCCACTCACAGCTTTCTCCTTTTAAATGTTATCACCCCTCACACTGGCTGCCAATCAGGGCTTTTGATATGTCACACACTAATAATTTCCACGTGCCGATGGCGACAAATAGGTTCCCTGTGAAGGTTTTTTAAATTAAATTACATTTTTTAGCTAGAGTTTGCCTCTTTATTGGGAAATGGGTGTCCACAACATACTGATACAGTCAATTAAAAATTCATTTATAACTTTTTGTATAGCACCAGTTAAAAATTGCAATAATGATGTGCGGTTATCAAAAAAATCCCTCAATACATCTGGACTGGTATGAAATGGCACACCATTTTAGAACCACTGCCATAGACCAAAACTGTAAAAGACATATCTGTAAAACTGTTGACAGGACACGTCAAACTGCAAACAAGGCCAATTATAAATCTTTCTACTCATTTGGAATAAGAACAGGCTGGAGCAACAGGGTGAATTAGATTAGAGAAATACAGTAGACAAGTCAAAGACACTGGGCTGTTGGCTGGTTGAACTTCTAGTTAGATGACTGTTCCTATGGTTAGTTGAGCCCGGTCTCACTCCGAAGTCGGCGAAATCCGGCGCTTGGGCAGTGACTTGCGGCATCAGAAACCAACGAAAAAGGCATCCTTTAACATTGGCATGATACGCAGTTGGTTGCTGTTATAGTTTAATGGTGCCCAGCAGAGAAACGAGGTGGGACAAGGACGAATGTTAAGACGGTGAAAGTCCGATTGGGGTGGGTGGATGGGTCCAACAAACACGACTTTCATCTGAAAGAGCGGTGTTCGCGTCCCGTAAAAGTCTAAAGTCAAACCCTGTTCTTTTTTTCCCAAACCCAACCATGTGTGTTTGTTGAAGGAAAAAAAAACTTCTATTTGCGGTGTTGTACAGACGTTTATTTTGAAAGACACTGTATGTAAACGTTAAATTTCCTGTAAAAACAGAAGTGTATTTTAAAAGAAGGCAATGCATGTAAGACCTTGACACGGTGTCCCAGAACGTCAACAACCAACGCACACAGGGTACCTTTCACGTTGTATGTGGACGTGCAAAGTCCATGACCATGAACGTCAATATGTGACAAGGTCAGAGTGAGAATGTGTTGGTTTGTCCATAGACATTTATCAAAAACTGCAGACTATAATCAATAAAATTAAAAAGTAATAGTAAGTATTAAAAAATCCAGCTTCTTATGCAAACTCTAACTGAACAAACACCTTCCACAGAAGGCCTGAGAGGGCAGAGAAGGAAGTGATAGGATAAAGAGCAGCGATCCCTTTCTCCAGGCTGTAGCATCCGCTGAGGAAACTCTAGAAGACAGGGACACAAAGATATGAGCACACAGCTCAGGAATGGAGGATGTTTGACGTTGTTCCCAGCATTCCCTTCTCCCGAGCCCCTTCCCCTCCGACACACTCCCCAACACTGATTGAGCTGTTTGCGTCGCCTCCTGTTATTGTCAGAGGGAGCTCCAAACAGTTGCAAAAACCTGACTGCCATCATTCCCACCAGCCTGTGCTCCTACTGTACATAAAGTGTAGTTGAAGAACTGCAGAAAGACTAAGAAAAGGAGGAAAGGGAGGTTTAGCAGAGCCATAAGTCATAATAGGAGCTGTGATAAAGCTTTTCACAAGGGGGTGTTAAAACAATGGAAACTATATTTGATTGAGGTCCGCAGAGGCATTTCCTGACATAACTTCAAAATTACATCTCACAGGAATGCAGGGGTTACAGGAAGGGCTGCGGAGCTGAAATATGAATTCAAATCTTGTTAAGAGTGTGCGGGTTTTAATTAGCGTCCACTTTGCTTTCTGTCTGCTTTTGTCCTCAGTTAATTTTTATCCATCATGGCTGAGTAACTTCCTCACCCGGCGAGACAATGTTAAGACTCGGATTAGCATGTTTGTACAGGCATTAGGCTACCGCTTTTCCCCTGTGCTAAATATTTCTAATACATTTCCAGGCCAGAAAGCTGCACTCTGTCAAATTTCGGGACTGTACTGGGATTTCCATGACTGTGGAAATGCTGTATTGACCATGAGTCAGTGTGTTTGGTAATAATACTGGATGGATTGTTCCCACTAACAAAGGTTTGCTTAAGAGAGGGTATATCTGAAATCTGTGTTGATCCACACAGTGTTCCTGCACATTATTCCCCTCAGTGAAACCAGATTTCAACCACTGCTCAGTCAAACCCTGTTCTCAAACACCTAGTTGACATTAGTGTAATAGGGCTGAAGCCCCAGCATTGAGAGATATTCTCAGGCTCATGTATGGGATGTTTACAGTCAGGTCCTCTGCTGCCTCAGAACTGTACGTTTCCTCACTGATGCAGCAGAGAGGCGTGTGCTGCCGCTCACAAAGGAAACCACCCCAAAACTTCAAAGGTTACTAAGATGCCAAAGTTCAGCAGCCAAATTCAAAAGTAACCGTTCAGCATTTGTGAAAGCATGTTCAAAGAACATTTTATAACCTTTGTGCACAATGGGGAGAAAAGATTTCGTTTTCATGTTAACAATGTTGGGAAGGTTATTTTTGAAATGTAGTAGATTACAGATAATTAGATACCCTGTTAGAATTGTAACAAGTAACTATTTTAATTACTGCATCAGAGCTATGTAACTTACAGTTGATTACTTTTCTAACAAATGTTTTACGCTGTGCAATAAAGTTAAAAAGTCCTAGATAAACACAATTGCGTAAATGTTGTACTCAAATTTGTCGCAATGACTTTGCTGACCCGCACTGTCCAGAAATATGACAAAATCCTGCATGGCGAAAAGATGTAAACTAAAAGAGTGAATGTTTTAATCTGCAAATAAGTTTTCTGATGAAAAAGTATATATGTAAGCCCTTTGTTATCACCAATATTTTGGGGAGTAACTGTAATTTAATAACACATTTTTCCTTAATAACTGATTACAATTACATTTATTTTGTAATTTGATTACATAACTCTGAATGACCATCACCACCACATCATGTGCACTCAATATTGGTCTAAAAATAAAAGTACAAAGCTTGGGTGAAACATGTAAGACCCTTACGACCTGATTTTGTGGAGGTATTGTACAAAAACCTATGATTTTTAGTCAAGCAAACCTCATTGACTGCTATTCTATTTTTTTTTTGATCTCCTAAATCCCTCAAGACATATGGCGCTTATATGTACACTTGATCTCTCCAAAATTGTTCTACAAAGTTTATAAATTGTAAAAAAAAAAATTAAAAAAAAATAAATAAATAATTGAAAAGCAGGAGAAATTACATTATCATATTTTATGTTTTGCTTTGTAAACTGCTGTCCAATAAAAAAAAAAAGTACAGAGCTTTAAACCAACATGGGAAAATGGCAGCAAGCCCTTTGTAATCACCAACATTTTAAGTAACTGTAATCTAATTACATACTTTCTTCCTCAGGAACTGTTTACAATTACGCTTATTTTGTAATGGGAATGGGAAAATGGTATCTGCAGAGGTCAGACAAGTGCTGGTGAACTCTCTTTGTAGGTTAAACCGCTCAGTCATGTTGGACTGAGCACATCACAGTGAGTGATGTCACATCTTTTGCTGCTGGTAGTTAGAAAACACAGGTGCTATTGATACATAAGGGGTGACTGAAAAGTTTTGAGCCTAACCCAGAGGATGATATTTTTTATAATCTACCACCTTTCCTTATTATCAGTAAGCATGTTCATGTGTGGAACTCATTTTATTTTTGCAGTGATTTGGTGAAAATAGAGAAATTGGAGTGATCAAATATCTTCATCTCAAAGGACTATCACCATCAAGATATACTCAATACTTTACACGACAATGTCCCTTTATATGCCTCAGTCTGGGTACAAGAATTCAAGCGTTGCAGGGAGTGAAGAGTTGGCGCTTCAGCACTACTGGAGTAAGTGTGTTGCCCTTGAAGGGGATTATGTTGAAAAATAAAAGCACTGCAAAGCAGAGCCATGTCTTGTTCCCTTGAGGGTCAAAACTTTTCAGTTACCCCTTGTAGAAAAACTAATTTTAATACTTACACCTGTCATTGTCCTACTGTGACATGAGAAAATGTGCTGTCCCTATATTCTCTATAATACACCCCTATTCAGTAGAATATGATGGAGATGAGAGTTGGTGATATGAACATCTATTTCTGTTTTTAAGCAGGACTACAGAGGAAATTATTCTGCATGCTACTAATGAAAAAACTACTGAAAAAAGGGCACAAATCTCCAGCATTTATAGGACTTTGCTCTCTTTGCACATTATAATAAAAGGTCTAAAATGTGCATCAGTGCAGACACTGGTGAAGATCAGTTTGCCTGCAGGTCATGAGTGTTTAGGACAGTGCTGTGCAGATGTGCTGCAAACTGCAATGAATGACACTTTTCCTACTTTTGTTATGGCGTTAAAGGAGTTAATAGTTACACCTCAGGTTCATCCTACACAGCTGGATGCTGACGTGCACACACTCACCTTCCAGCCCGCAGAGCTGTTACTGTCCCCTTTATCCTTGAAGTAAGGCACACTCTTCACCATCCAGTCATAAATCTGTGACAGTGTCAGCCTCTTCTCAGGTGAGCTGTCTATGGCCTTGGTAATCAGGTCAGCGTACGACATGTTCCCCCATGCGTTACGACGGGACGAGCTGCTCTTCCTCTGCGCGGAGCTGCCCAAAGGTGCGACACCCGGAGGAGGAGGAGGAGGCACCTGTTGCTGAGGCGGCAGCTGGGGACCCGGGAGCTGCTGAAGACGGTGATGGTGATGATGGTGGGGCTGATAATCATTGCAGGGCACAGGCGGTTTCTGCTCTGCGTACTCCTCGTAGTCCTCCTCCAACAAGCCGAGGTTGCTGATGAACTCGGTGTTGCCTCCCGGCTCCTGCTGCACCGACGGGGCCGGGGAGGATGTGTTGGAGCTGGCCGGGTCGATGATCTCCGGTCGTTGCAGCGGCCAGGTGCAGGACCGCGGGCGAGAGAGAGGCTCAAATTCCGGGTCTATTTCGACCGGCTGTGCCTGTGGTGGCGGTACCTCAGCCATGTCTGAGTCAAACCGGCTCTCACTGTCACACCGACACTCACATAAAAATAATGATAATGAAAAAAAAATCAGCAGGTAAAACAAATGCTGCGTTCACGCTCCAAATGTTAGTTCTAAGCCAGGTAAGATAAACGAGATTTATAATAGCAAAGTCAGAGAAATGTTGGGTTCAAGGTCCTCACTGAAGTTCACACCATCCTGCACCGACTGTTTGCAACTCTCAAGTCTGCCGCTCTGCCAGAGTCTCATGCTGCATTCAAGACCCACTCACAGGCTCCGTCTTCTGGGTTACTCAACTTGACGGTGCATTCAAGTACGCTGAGGTTGGAGATACAGCAGGCCTTCTAATTATTGACACCAGATTTACAATCATATAATAAAGGTTAATTATTATTGCTGCTTTTCTGACACTATAGGCCTAAGACTTGTTCAGCTGACTTGTTCTGTCAAGTTATTGGGCCATTTGCTTCTCTGGAAATTCCAACCCATTTTGACGGCCCCTAAATGCACCATGAAGACATGAACATGCTGACTCCCTCTAGTGCTGTAAGAGACACAGTGTCCACCTGACCATCAGACTAATGATTATGAGAGGTTCAAACAGCGACACTCACTGCTGGAGTCCTATTGTTTTTATTGTTAATATTATTTCTTTCTTGTTTTCTTTCTATCTATCTTTCTTTCTTTCCTCTCTCTTTTTCTGACTTTCTTGCTCTCTGTCTTTCTCTCTTCTTTATTTCTTTTTCTGTGCTTTCTTTCCTTCTTGCTTTCTGTCTTCTTTGCCTTCTTTTGAGTCTGTTATTTCTTTCTTTCATATTTTATTTCTTTGTCTTTCTTGCCTTCTTGAGTGTCCTCTTTCTTGCTTTTTCCCCCTTTGCTTGCTTTTTTGCTTGCTTAATTTTCTTTCTCTTTTTGTCTTTCCTTCGCTCTTATTTTTCTCTGCTACAGGTGTTTGTACGGAGTTATACAAATGTACACCCTTAACTATGCATCAAGATGTTTAAGGGTTGTAAACCTATCATATAAATAACGCTGGTCACGACGACACAAAGAGATTCGCTCAATACAAAATTTTCGTCAGTATTTTAGCACAGCAAAGTGTGAATTAAGACCATAATGAAGAAAACCAAAAGAACTCCCCGTCGGGGAATCGAACCCCGGTCTTCCGCGTGACAGGCGGAGATACTGTCCACTATACTAACGAGGAAGGCTACAATTTATCATGTGACTCAGGTATAAGTAATCGATACGCTGGTAGTATAACAAGGATCATATAACATTGAGATTCAGCTGGCTCATTAACATTAAATTACCATGGCTCGTTGTTAGCTAGTAGCTAGCTGGTAGCTAGCTTCTAGCGGTCCGGACCACTCTGTGGAGGGAAGGACGGCGAGGCGTTCAGATGCCGTTCACTACAACAAACATGGCCACCTAATGAGGTTTAACCGCAGCCCTGAGCTTATTTAGACACTTAATTCTGTTGACTATCACCACTCTGTATTCCCTCCATACACACACTGATGTACACGTCACACCCTCACGAGTTACCCACAAGGCCACCGTCCTTAAAGGGGAAAAAAGAGTTAGCCGGCAACATTTAGCATCGACAAGTTCTCAAGTTTGTTGCTAACGTTAGCTAACGACCAGAATGTATGTATCATATCAAAGGGAAAGTTCACCTATCGGTGTCTCTTCCCGGCATCATGTGGCTCTTCTTGACTTCCTCGTTAGTATAGTGGACAGTATCTCCGCCTGTCACGCGGAAGACCGGGGTTCGATTCCCCGACGGGGAGTTCTTATGCTTAAGTTATCTTCACTATGGTTGTAAACTCACACATGGTCATGCTGAAAAATCAACCACATATTTGTTTTTAAACTTTACAACTCAAGTCGTTCACAGCTCTCCTGTCGGAACGGGCTGTCTGATGGAAAGGTAAAGTGATTAAAACACTCTCAATATAGCATCCACTTAAACTGATAATGATTGTTTAGATGGAACTTTTGTTAGCTCTTTGTTGGAACTCTACCGCTCTTTTTGCCAGTTCCTCTCTGCAGCACAACCTGGTCGACTTCCTGGTCTGAGAGTATCAGTATTAGGAGTAGCCCCTCACTCTGCTGCTGCAGGGAACCTTTGGACAGGAACTGAGGCCAGATCACACCTGTAAAGTAGCTAAGAAGATGTGCCGTTGTCTTGGTATGCTATACAAACATCATGGAGCTAAAGACATTTTGAAGCAGGGGGATGCACACTAAGCTGACATGGTGCAGAGACAAGCACTGACCCCAACAACCTCCTTCATCCTAACACATGCTCAGAGGCAGAGGAATCCATTTAGATCATTTACTTGGGTAAAAGTATTAATATCACACTGTTAAAACACTCTGTTACATATAAAATCCCTCCACTGAAAATGTTAACTTAAAAATATGTGACTTTTATACAATCATATAATCATAAAATTATCATCCCTTTTTAATTTTATATATTTTTATCTATTATTTTGTGTTAAAAATCTGTATGGAACTGCAACACATGATATCAGACTATATTATCTAGATTATTTTCTAGACTAACAATACTTTATTTGATACCTTACTTTGAGTAATATAAACCTGTTTTGAAAACATCTGAACTAAAAGTAATAAATCTTTAATTTAAACCTGTGAAAAATGGGAGCAAAATCAACTTATTTCATCTTCACATGCTTGTTTGCCTGAGTGCAGCAGAGTACACATCTTTGATTAAATACTACTACAACAACAACAACTACTACTACTACTACTACTACTGTCAGGACAGATTCTAACTGGTATAAAGTACATACATGTACACTAAACATCCAGGATATTTACCACACAGCCACAAAAAGCCTGTTTTTTAGTCCTGATTATTTCAGTCAGTTGTAAGCAGTGAAATAGGGCAAACAAATACACAATACACGTAATGTGGGAAAATAAAGGGGAAAATAATGGATCACTCTGCATCATAAGAAGTAGTAAGTTGGTGATGAAACAGTACACATCCTTCATCACAAGATGTCAGTCAAACACAGTGGTAGCAACTGCAGCTTGTGGGCGCTCAGGTAAAACGGGCCAGTTAATACGGTACTTAGCCTCCTCTCAGAGAAACGTTAGCTTACCACAGCCGGCGGTGGACAGAAGTATTTAAACACAGAGAGGCTAAATATCAGCACTTACCAAAGACCGGAAGGATAACCGGTCGCCCCGGCGGTTGATAAAGTAAGTATTCGTAAAGTTTTCGGAGACCACAACTCTTAACGAGGTTCTGCATCGCTGCAACATGGCGCCATCCACGAGTAGCGTTTACGTCAACTACCTCTGTAGGCCGCGTTTAGCGACGCCTTGGAAATTACACATCTCTATACCACCACCAACCGACGGTTAACCAACTTCAATCACGAAACGCCAGAAAACGCGTTAATGTTTTATGAAGCTTTTTTGGTGATGTCCTCTTTGTAACGTGTGAATAACGAAAACTAATACTTGTTTCCGCCCGGTTTCGAACCGGGGACCTTTCGCGTGTTAGGCGAACGTGATAACCACTACACTACGGAAACTCCGTGGTGATGTGGCCACTGTATGGAACCACAACACATATCTGTATGTGATATTCAATTATAACAAAATATAATACAAAGAAAATAATATAAAAATACAAATAGGTTACACTTGTTTCACTGCGTGCAGTGGTTTATCAGGGAGTGTGTGTAACACACCTGCTTTTTTTCATATATCTATTTGTCAAATCCACAGGGAGCCACTAGAGAAGGGCTAAAGAGCCTACCCCTGATCTAAACAGAGCTCAGACATAAAGCGAAATGTGTCACCTTCATGAACATTTTTTACACTGTTCTTTTATAAACATGGATCTTAATCTTGAAAAAAGTGCTGTTATCTTTACACATGTACATACAGTGATCAGCCTAAACAACAGGCCATAAAACTGAAAAGCATCGCTTAACAGCTCAACAACAATGTGAAACACTGAATACATGTAAGTGTGCAGAAATCTTTTTCTACCGATGAACTTTTCATTATCAAAATTAAGGCACATTTCAAACACTTATGTATAACACTGAGCAAACACTGAACAAGCTCTTTCCCAATGGTCAACAGGTCACAACAGGCCATAAAACTGGAAAGCATTGTATAACGTTGAAAATACAAAATGTAGTTTGTTAGTTAGTAGCAGTGTGTTGAAAGCAGAGTTTTGCAAGCTGCCAGTTACTTTACACTAGAGCCACTAAATCGAATTTATTGCAAAAAGTACAGACTTGTTTACAGGTCACACACAAACCAAAACCACTCAAAGGACAGTGCACTAGTCTTGAAAAAAGTACTGTTAACTTTACACAGCCTAAACATCAAAAACACTGGCAACTGAAGTGAATAACACTGATAATATATAATTTAAGTGAAAGAATTTAACATGCAACACACTGAACATACCGGAGATACCGCTAGTCTATCGATTTCTGATTCCTGCATCATATGATCTTTGCATTTGGCAGAGTTTAACCACAAGCAACCAAACAGCCACTGTGCCTGTTGTGACCTTGACCCCTGCCACTTAGGTTCAACCCTCCACCTGTGGCTCCCCCCAGGAGGAGTCACTGAGCCAGCCCACAGTGGAGAAGATTGTGAAAGACAGAGAGATCACAACTCTTCACAAGGTTCAGCAGCGCTGCAGCATGGTGCCAAACACCAGCAGCGCACATAAACTACCCATGAAGGCAGCATTTAGAGACACATCAGAAGTTACAGTTCTCAACATCACCACTATTGGGCAGTTAGTCAACTTGAATCACGAAACGTCAGAAAATGCCTTTATGTTTTATGAAGTTGGTTGGTGATTTGATGTGTTGTGACGTATGAGTAACGAAAATAAGCCATTGTTTCCGCCCGGTTTCGAACCGGGGACCTTTCGCGTGTGAGGCGAACGTGATAACCACTACACTACAGAAACTCCGTATTCATGCTGCAATCAGGGACAAACAGTAAATTGGGGAAGCAACGTTTACTATCATAAGAGCCATTTTTGGCCCAAAAAATGCAAGAAACTGTGTGGAACCACATTCCATATTTGTTCGTCATAGTGATGGCAACACAGCCTATTTAATCTACATTTCTACCAACATTATTCTGCTGAGATTCTGCAAATATCAGGAAAAGGTGCCAGGTCGTAGTCATATGACGCACATAGTTGATCAGATGTTAAAACTGTTAAAAAAACTTAAAGAGACCAACTCATGCTCACAAATATTGACCACGATGTTCCCCTTTAATGCTTTAGGGACTGCTTTGTTGCCTTCAAGGTCCTGTACCCTGGGGCTCAGGAGCACCTCTTGTGTGACTGCAGGAGGATCTTAGAGTCTACTGTGGCAGAGGCGACCTCTGGAAACCTGGCTAACAACAGTGCCTCAAGAAACAAGGTCAACAAAGACATAACCATCAAGTTAGACTTGTGTCACTGCATGTGGTGGTTTGATCAGTGGGCTGCTATATTTCAGGTATGTCTCACATTTCACCAGTGAAATTTAAATTTACTACATTTGTAGCTGAAATAAAGTCACTGAATGCTGTTGAGTCAAGATACAAATAGATGTCCAGCATTTTAAAATCTACCGTATTTTAACCTCAACGTCTTTAAGTGTAAATCACCAAACATATTATTACTGGGTCAGACTGTGAGCTTACAGTCATGTCTTTATGTCTTTGATCTATAGCCTAGCCTATATGTTTTAAATCTTCCTATTTTTCAGTTGCTGCCTCCTGTGTTTTTCCCCATCAGATTAAATCTAAACAAATATATTATTGTATATAACTAATACAATGTAATGTATCTACAGCCTGATACAGTCAGATTCCACCACTTTGTCTTCATTAAGGAAACATGATAAATGATGAATAAACGGACAACACTGAATAAAACTTTATTATTAACTTTATGGTTAACTTATTTACACTTTCCTCGCTCTGACTCAGGCTCTTCTTTTAAAGATAAACGTGCACCGTGTGCTACACATGCATTAATATCTCTACATCCACTGGATTAAAATGGAGGCGCTGTCTTTTATTTACCTGTTGCCATGGTGAATCGTGGAGTCGGAGCTCCATTGATGATGGCTTTTTATTGTCGGCTTAACTCAGAGTGAACATACTCAGAGTTGACTGAACTAACTCAAATCAGCTGTTCTGGAACCGGTAACTCAGAGTTTCCCATCTCAGGGTAAATCAACTCAGAGTTCAGGGTTAGACTCAGAGTTTGTTGAACCTCCTACCTGGAATACCCCTCTGGTTTGTTATTCATCACAGTGTTTGTCAGCAGACGCAGATCGACATTTTCTCACTAGGGGAACATAACTGCGTCCTCTGGATACCTAACCCCATGGTGGATACCACTCCTGGTCCCTCCAGAGGAAATCCAGAAACTTTTTTTGTCCTTCAGACAAGCTGACGTCCTCTGCTGTCACTGCATCACTGTGACATCTTCTCAGTCTGTCAGTAAACACAGAACATGGAGTTTAAGTCAGTAACAACTTCACTGAAATATAGTAGAATCAACTCATTTCATATTTGCCTTGGATTGTGTTAAACCAAACAAACTAAACAGTTTTCCACTGAATAGCAATTAATATGTAATAAAATTAACAATTTTGAGCAACTCTTCATTGCTGAAGTTGTTTATAACCTGCCTGAGGCACACCTGTGTAGTAATGATGCTGTTTAATCAGCATCTTGATATGCCACACCTGTCAGGTGGATGGATTATCTTGGAAAAGGAGTGCTCACTAAAACAGATTTGAACAAATTTGCATCTAAAATTTGAGTGAAATAAGTCTTTAGTTTAAACCTGTGGAAAATGGAAGCACAAACAAATCACTGCATTTAAATAGTTGTTCAGTGTAAATGTTTCATTTCATTTTCATGTCTCAAATTCTGACCCTACCATCTGAAAGTTGCAGCAGAAATCCAGACTCATCAGACCAGGCGACGTTTTTCCAATCGTCTATTGTCCAGTTTTGGTGAGCCTGTGTGAATTGTAGCCTCAGTTTCCTGTTGTTAGCTGACAGGAGTGGCACCTGGTGTGTGAAAATAATGGATCACTGCATCACAAGCTCAAACGAGTTGGTGATGTAACAGTACACATCATCACCACAGACTGGTTAGCCAAATTGAATCACGAAACTTTAGAAAACGTTTATATGTTTTATGAAATGTTTGTCCGTCTGGGGACGAGATATATATGTGGTTGGTTTTTCTGTATAACCATGTGTGAAATACACGCATTGTGAAGATAATCTAAAGAACTCCCCGTCGGGGAATCGAACCCCGGTTTTCCGCGTGACAGGCGGAGATACTATCCACTATACTAACGAGGAGAAATATGGAACATCACCTGATGCCGGAAGCAGAAACTACTGGCTAGCTGCTGGCTAACAATAAGGCGAGCTAATTGTTAATAAGTGAACATGTTCCCAGCTACAGTTCAGAGCCGGTAACCTGTCACTGGGAGAGAGAGAACATAAAACAACACGACTAAAGCAAATTAACTTATTAAACAGCTCATAAACAACTGTGAAGCAGATGCAGGAAGCAGGATTAATGTCTCAGCGAGGTAACTTCAGGGTTAACCCTGGGTTTTCGGTCTCACGAAGCCGGTTCAGTTCTTATCGGGGTAGATCACCATGGTAACTTACTCTGAACAGCTATCCTGCTCCGGAGCAGGGTAAATTCAGGGTTGAATCTGATCCTATAAAAAGCACCACCCACTGGCCAATCAGCTGTTCGGAAAAAAAATGACTCCGCTGACAGAAATGCAGCCCAGTCATGACGGAAAGTTTAATTCATTTGATTGATTTTGATTTTAAAGTTTATTTTGAACATTAAAAAAGAAAAGAAAGCAACAACAACAGACAATGAAAAGATTGTTCAAAAAGGAGTGGAAAGAAGTTGAAATTTCATCCCACCCCTTCATAAGAAAGAAACTGATCATTTGCGGACACTTAATATATTAGTGCCAACATTTTGTTTTGTTGGAGGAAATGATCCCTGTTAAAGATAATGGGCCTAATTGACAGCTTTGCTGCTGGAAATGTGGAAAGTAGCCTATCATGTCTACACTTCATGGTGTTTCAGGGATTTTCCTTTTTGTTTTTTAAAGAGGGAGACTAGATAGGCTATATTTTTGCGCAGCTGTTAATTTCTAATACAGCTCAATATCAGGATTTTATTCAGACTATCAATTTGGTGTTGATATGATTTAATTGTGGCGTCAGCTTTAAGCTTTATTGTAGCATATATAACGTTATGACAAAGAAGACCAATTCATCAGACGCAATGATGTTAGACGATAATTGTAATACACGCAATTCATCTGCGCAGCATTGATTTCATGGCATTCAAGGGTGTGATCAGTGTCAGATGTACAGGTACAGGTACTGTAGCTAGCCTACTTGAACCAGTGATGAGTAATTTAACACACATGTATAGCAGTTCCATACAGTTTTTCAACATTTGGCTCTTGATATGATAGTAAACGTTGCTGATCCCATTTTCCTGTTTGTCCTTAAATGCAGCAATATGAGTTTCCGTAGTGTAGTGGTTATCACGTTCGCCTCACACGCGAAAGGTCCCCGGTTCGAAACCGGGCGGAAACAGTGAACATTTTTCGTCACATACGGCTACTACAACACATATCAAATCACCAACCTCATCCTCATAAAACGGAAAGGTGTTTTCTGACGTTTCGTGATTCAACTTGGCCAACTTGGCCAACCGTCCAATGGTGATGATGTGGAGAACTGTAATTTCCGATGCGTCTCTAAATGCGGCCGTCATGGGTAGTTTACGTGTGCTGCTGGCGGTTGGCACCATGCTGCAGCGTTGCTGAACCTCGTGAACAGTTGTGATCTCCAAAACGTAATGAGGAGATACTTCATCAACCTCATCAACCACAGATTACATTTGATGAATGCACTTCTTTTGATTCACACTCCTTTGTTTTTAACAGTCCTCCTATACTGTGTGTTTAGCTTCTCCAGTGGCTCCCTGTGGATTTGACAAATCAATCAATCAATCAATTTTATTTATAAGCCCAATACCACAAATCACAATTTGCCTCACAGGGCTTTACAGCATACGACATCCCTCTGTCCTGTGAACCCTCGCAGCGGATAAGGAAAAACTCAAAGAGATATGAAAAACACAGTGAAATAAGTGTAACCTATTTGTATTATTATATTATTTTCTTTGTATTATATTTTGTTATAATTGAATATCACATGTATATTGTCAGTTTGATCTTTTTTTACTACTTTTTCTAGGTAGCTTTTGGTAAGCATTGGATAATTACCTAGTGACTGATTTGTATGTTTTCAGCACTAATGCTACAAAGTTTAAGTACCAAATAATCATAAACAGCTCACTTCAGAGGAGCTACTTTGTTGTAAAACATACTAATGAATTCTCATTTATTTTTTTTTATTTATTTATTTATTTATTTTTATGGCCCCGGGCTTGTAGGACCAGGCTGGCTACAGACGGTCCTCTGGGCAAATGATTCCTCTTTGCCATGTGCAGGCAATGAGAGCTCTGCCAACCTGCTCCAAGTGGAGACGCTGGTTGAAGCACTTGGCTCTGTTCCAGCTGGGGTCCACAGAGGTGAACAGGACATAGGCATTATAGCATGATATGTCTATCATGTGGTAGAGCAGACACATGAGCCACCTGCGTGTCTGCCCACGGCAGGAGTAGGTGCCACAAACCTGCAAAAGAGAAAGAAATGATAAGATGGGCTTGGTGACAGTGGAAGCCCTCCTGCTGAGAGGTACCTCTCACGGGAATCCAAATGGTACAGCAGCTCCTGCGCCCTTGGTGTAATTGAGCTGTAAGGTGCCACCATACCTGTAGAGGATTCCTCCATCACCTCAGGGTCGCTCAGGCAGCCTCTCAGGATGTGGATACATTGGATCCTTCACACCTTCAACATGGAGCCGTTGAAGAGGGGCACATGGTTGCTGTCCTTTGCCAGGTAGAAGTGATGTAACACATCTTCAGCCCTCTGCAGCAGAGCTCTGGGTTGTGGCACCTTTGTTCTACAGTGCTCTCTGATGTGGTGCTTGGTGGGATTAGCAGGAGAGAAAATCACCAAAGTTATTGATGTTAGACATGGTAAAAACGAGCGAATGTTGAATATGAAACCAACTTCACTCCGTCATATTAGCGCAAAAAAGACGTGATTTGGGCATCCCTAACTAATACAGTAGATGATACATCAGTTTTTCATTTAGCTAAATATCTGCTCCATCAACCCTCCAAATAAAAGTAGTAGAAACTTACTGTTTTCAAGCTGTTCGGCAACATCCCACAGCAGGTCTGCCAATGGTCTCCCGCTCGATGCCACTGCATGAACTCCATGAACTAGCTAGTAGCTTCTTCCTCTCAATGCTATCTGAGGAATCGTTTACTTCTGTCTGGTTAGCCCAGATAGCCAGTCAGGCTTTAGACTGATGTTAGGACCGCCCACCTTATTACCATACAGACACAGAAATGTGTAAATAAATAAATGTGGAAATGTGGAAATACAGAAATAAATGAATAAATAAATGTAGATATAAATAAATAAATAAAAAATGTAGAAATGTAGAAATACATAAATAAATACGGATATAAATGTGGAAATGCAGAAATAAAAAATAAGTGAAGAAATAAATACATACATACATAAATAAATGTGGAAATAAATAAATATAAAAATGTGAAAATAAATAAATGTAAATATTTTTATTCTTTTATTCATGTATTTAATTATTTATTTCCACATTTATTTATTTAATTACATATTTATTTATGCATTTCTACATTTATATATTTATTTATACTTATGTCATGTTTTGTCCTTGTAGAAATAAATAAATAAATGTAGAAATGTAGGAATACATAAATATGGAAATAAATGTAGGAATTTAGAAATAAATAAATGAATAAATGTGGAAATAAATTTATAAATGTAGAAATATATAAATGAATACATATATAAATACATGTAGAAATGCATAAAGAGATAAATGTAAATATATTTATTTATATTTTTATTCATGTATTTAATTATTTATTTCCACATTTACTTATTTAGGTATATATTTGTTGCATTTATACATTTATACATTTATTTATGTATACTTGTGTCATTATGCTTACTTTCTGTCTGGGGATGAGATATATGTGTGGTTGGTTTTTCAGTACAACTATGTGTGAATTACAAGCATTGTGAAGATAATCTAAAGAACTCCTCGTCGGGGAATCGAACCCCGGTCTTCCGCGTGACAGGCGGAGATACTGTCCACTATACTAACGAGGAGAGATATGGACTGTTATGTGATGCCGGAACCAGAAACGACTGGCTAGCTACTAGTTTCTAGCTAACAATGAGGCGAGCTAATTGTTAATAAGTGAACATGTTCCCAGCTATGGTTCAGAGCCGGTAAGCTGTCACCGGGAGAGAGAGAACATAAAACAACACTACTAAAGCAAATTAACTTATTAAACAGCTCATAAACAACTGAGAAGCACTAATGAGGTACTTGAAATGTTGAACCCCACTAACATTTGATGATATTCCTTAAAAAGTGGCACGCGAAATTCACTGGTGAAATGTGAGACATACCTGAAATATAGCAGCCCACTGTTCAAACCACCACACGCAGTGACACAAGTCTAACTTGAGGTCGCCTCTACTACGGTAGTCTCTGAGATCCCAGGACCTTGAAGGCAGCACAGCAGTCTCCTTCCTGAACGGAGCATTATCAGGCAGTTTCCGTAGTGTAGTGGTTATCACGTTCGCCTAACACGCGAAAGGTCCCCGGTTCGAAACCGGGCGGAAACAATGAATGATTTTCGTTATTCACATTTTACAAACATGAAATCACCAAAAAAGCTTCATAAAACATTAACGCTCTTTCTGGCGTTTCGTGATTGAAGTTGGCTAACCGTCGGTTGGTGGTGGTGTAGAGAAGTGTAATTTCCCAGGCGTCACTTAACGCGGCCTTCAGAGGTAGTTGACAGAACTCCACTGATCGTTGGCGCCATGTTGCAGCGCTGCAGAACCTCGTTAAGTTGTGGTCTCCGAAAGCTTAACGAATACGTACTTTATCAACCACCGAGGCGACCGGTTATCCTTCCGGTCTTTGGTAAGTGCTCATATTTAGCCTCTCTGTGCTTAAATACTTCTGTCCACCGCCGGCTGTGGTAAGCTAACGTTCCTCTGAGAGGAGGCTAATGTTAGCATTAACGTGTGTGTGTGTGTGTGTGTGTGTGTGTTGTTGCAACCTCGTAAACAGGTCAGGATGCTCTCTGTTAGCTAACTTCACTGACTATTATTCAGCTGTTTCACGCACTACCCTGTAAAGTACCATATTAACTGGTGTATTTTACTGCCACAAGCTGCAGTTGATACCACTGTTTTACTGACATCTAGCGATGAAGAATGTGTACTGTTTCATCACCAACTTTTTTGTGCTTGTGATGCAGTGATCCATTATTTTCCCCTCTTAGAAGCTTTAAAGTAAAAATCATCATCACATTATGTGTATCGTGTATTTGCTTTTCCTCTTGCTTCCAACTGACTGAAATAATCAGGCTTAAAATAACAAGCATTTTATAGCTGTATGGTAGTGTTTCTGCCACTTTATTAGGTACACCTGTTCACCTGCGTATTAATGCAAATAGGTAATCAGCCAATCCCGTGAAAGCAACACAATGCATTTAGGCATGTAGACAAGGTGAAGATGAGCTGCTGAAGTTCAAACCGAGCATCAGAATGGGGAAGAAAGATGATTTAAGTGACTTTGAACATGGCATGGTTGTTAGTGCCAAACTAGTCTGAGCGGGCAGAAGTTCGCTGCAGAGATCAGCCTCTCATTGGACGGAACGAGCCACCCGCTGAAGTCCTGCCCTACCACCTCCAGTTGTGTAGCAGTTTTCAACCATTTTCAACACGTCCTTTATTAACTTTTGCGGTGTTTGATCTTGCGGGGATGTAGCCATTTTTCTGCCATGGTTCGCGTAGGCAATATTTTTGTGGGCGTGTTACACCAAAACCTGTTTCCCCCCAGCAATATTTTTGCAAGCGCACCATTGCTGTGGCACCACCCAGAACAATTGTGATTGGTTGAAAGAAGTACAAGCAGCCGGAGCGTTTTTTTCTCCAATCTCAAAGTGAGAGTCGGCACAGCCAGACCTTTCTTTTCTTGAGAAAGGTCTGGTGAGTGAGACTAGTGCCAAACAGGTTGGTCAGAGTATTTCAGAAACTGCTGATCTACTGGGAATGTCACCACAACAACCATCTCTAGGGTTTACAGAGGATGGTCTGAACAAGAGAAAATATCCAGTGTTGATGCCAGAGGTCAGAGGAGAATGGCCAGACTGGTTCAAGATGATAGAAAGGCAACAGTAACTCAAATAACCACTTGTTACAACCAAGGTCTACAGGAGACCATCTCTGAACCAACAAGACGTGGAACCTTGAAGCAGATGGGCTACAGCAGCAGAAGACCACACCAGGTGCCACTCCTGTCAGCTAACAACAGGAAACTGAGGCTACGGTTCACACAGGCTCACCAAAACTGGACAATAGAAAATTGGAAAAACGTCGCCTGGTCTGATGAGTCTGGATTTCTGCTGCAACTTTCAGATGGTAGGGTCAGAATTTGAAACATGAAAATGAAATGAAACATTTACACTGAACAACAATTTAAACGCAATGATTTGTTTGTGCTTCCATTTTCCACAGGTTTAAACTAAAGTTCTAAGACTTTTTCATGCACACAAAAGACTTATTTCGCTCAAATTTTAGGTGCAATTTTGTTCAAATCTGTTTTAGTGAGCACTTCTCCTTTTCCAAGATAATCCATCCACCTGACAGGTGTGGCATATCAAGATGCTGATTAAACGGTATCATTACTACACAGGTGTGCCTCAGGCTGGTCACTATAAAAGGCCACTATAAAACTGCAAAAACTAAAGTGTTGCATTTAAAAGAAATTGTATCAGTGTAATAGTTCAGGCATTTGCATCATGTTAGATTAAAAACAGGTTTTGTAGCAAAAGAAAATGTATAACACAAAAGTAAGGTATCAAAGAAAGTGTTGTTAGTCGAGAAAATAATCTAGGTAATAATATAAAAACTATGGAAAATATCCATCATGCTTGTTCAAAGTTACATCTTCAAATGACTTATGTAGTCACACCAAACATTTAAAAGACAAATATATAAAACTTAAAATGATATAAAATCAGAGAAACAACAAGTCCTCACATTCAAGAAGCTGGAACTGGAGACCTTTTGCTTATAAACAACTTCAGCAATGAAGAGTTGCTCAAAATTGTTAATTTTATTACATATTAATTGACATCTAGTGGAAAACTGTTTAGTTTGTTAGGTTTAATACAATCCAAGGCAAATATGAAATGAGTTGATTCTACTATATTTCAGTGAAGTTGTTACTGACTTAAACTCCATGTTCTGTGTTTACTGACAGACTGAGAAGATGTCACAGTGATGCAGTGACAGCAGAGGACGTCAACAGCTTGGAGGACGAAAAAAGTTTCTGGATTTCCTCTGGAGGGACTGGGAGTGGTATCCACCATGGGGTTAGGTATCCAGAGGACGCAGTCATGTTCCCTGAGTCACAAGATTTAGATCTGCGTCTGCTGACAAACACTGTGATGCAGAAACTTTGCAGAAACAATGATTAAGTCCAAGACATACAGTACAGGCCAAAAGTTTGGACACACCTTCTCATTCAATGCGTTTTCTTTATTTTCATGACTATTTACATTGTAGATTCTCACTGAAGGCATCAAAACTATGAATGAACACATGTGGAGTTATGTATTTAACAAAAAAAGGTGAAATAACTGAAAACATGTTTTATATTCTAGTTTCTTCAAAATAGCCACCCTTTGCTCTGATTACTGCTTTGCACACTCTTGGCATTCTCTCCATGAGCTTCAAGAGGTAGTCACCTGAAATGGTTTCCACTTCACAGGTGTGCCTTATCAGGGTTAATTAGTGGAATTTCTTGCTTTATCAATGGGGTTGGGACCATCAGTTGTGTTGTGCAGAAGTCAGGTTAATACACAGCCGACAGCCCTATTGGACAACTGTTAAAATTCATATTATGGCAAGAACCAATCAGCTAACTAAAGAAAAACGAGTGACCATCATTACTTTAAGAAATGAAGATCAGTCAGTCCGGAAAATTGCAAAAACTTTAAATGTGTCCCCAAGTGGAGTCGCAAAAACCATCAAGCGCTACAACCAAACTGGCACACATGAGGACCGACCCAGGAAAGGAAGACCAAGAGTCACCTCTGCTTCTGAGGATAAGTTCATCCGAGTCACCAGCCTCAGAAATCGCAAGTTAACAGCAGCTCAGATCAGAGACCAGATGAATGCCACACAGAGTTCTAGCAGCAGAACCATCTCTAGAACAACTGTTAAGAGGAGACTGCGCGAATCAGGCCTTCATGGTCAAATAGCTGCTAGGAAACCACTGCTAAGGAGAGGCAACAAGCAGAAGAGATTTGTTTGGGCCAAGAAACACAAGGAATGGACATTAGACCAGTGGAAATCTGTGCTTTGGTCTGATGAGTCCAAATTTGAGATCTTTGGTTCCAACCGCCGTGTCTTTGTGAGACGCAGAAAAGGTGAACGGATGGATTCCACATGCCTGGTTCCCACTGTGAAGCATGGAGGAGGAGGTGTGATGTTGTGGGGGTGTTTTGCTGGTGACACTGTTGGGGATTTATTCAAAATTGAAGGCACACTGAACCAGCATGGCTACCACAGCATCCTGCAGCGACATGCCATCCCATCCGGTTTGCGTTTAGTTGGACGATCATTTATTTTTCAACAGGACAATGACCCCAAACACACCTCCAGGCTGTGTAAGAGCTATTTGACCAAGAAGGAGAGTGATGGAGTGCTGCGGCAGATGACCTGGCCTCCACAGTCACCGGACCTGAACCCAATCGAGATGGTTTGGGGTGAGCTGGACCGCAGAGTGAAGGCAAAGGGGCCAACAAGTGCTAAACACCTCTGGGAACTCCTTCAAGACTGTTGGAAAACCATTTCAGGTGACTACCTCTTGAAGCTCATGGAGAGAATGCCAAGAGTGTGCAAAGCAGTAATCAGAGCAAAGGGTGGCTATTTTGAAGAAACTAGAATATAAAACATGTTTTCAGTTATTTCACCTTTTTTTGTTAAGTACATAACTCCACGTGTTCATTCATAGTTTTGATGCCTTCAGTGAGAATCTACAATGTAAATAGTCATGAAAATAAAGAAAACGCATTGAATGAGAAGGTGTGTCCAAACTTTTGGCCTGTACTATATTTCTTGTTCGACATCATCAGCGCTCATTATCGTTATAATGATAATAATAATAATAATAATAATATGGGAAATCAATATAATAATGATTATGACACTATTACTACAAATAATAATGATAATGATGATGATAATAATAATAATAATAATAATAATAATAATAATAATAATAATAATCATGGCCCAAAATTATGTGAAAATATGTTTCAATTCAACCTGTGGAAGTAGAGGAAGAAATGTCAGAGGAGGAAGACATTACAGAGCATGGGGAGGATTACATGTCAACAGATGAAGACGAAGAAATAGGGACTGAGGAGGAGAGACCTGCTGAGACAAATCTTTTTTTTTTCCGTCCAAAGATGGAAAAGTGGTGTGGAGTTCCACCCCTCCGACTGACAGACGTCGTATGCTCGGAGCACAGAGAGATAGATGCCCCCCTGGTCCAACATGGTATGCTATCTCACGTGTTACTGACATAAAGTCTGTTTTTGAGCTGTTTGTGACAGAGCACATTGAAAAGATTGTGCTGGAGGAGACAAATAGGGAGGGGAGACGTGTGTATGGGGGAAGCTGGAGTGAGGTGGAGGGTTGAAAGTGGCAGGGGGCAAGGTAACAACAGGTACAATGGCTGTTTGGTTACCTGTGGCCAAACTCTGTCACACCTGCTGTGTCTCCAAAAACTTCTCTGGGCTGGTATTAAGGGAGGAGCTAATGTTCTCCAGTTTAGCGAGGTGCTTTACGTATGTGGAGATATGTTGGCATGTGGTGGGATGGAGAAGGCTGTTGGGGTCAGTGCATGCCTGCTGAACCATGGCAGCATTGTCAATAAATGACAATCTCTGTGCTGCATGTGATAAAGCCCTTAACAGGAAAACCTCTGCCTGAATTTGGATGTCTGCAAGCAGGAGACACACTGCTTCCGCTTTTTGGCGGGCCCTGGCTGTGGCTCCTCCTCCTCTTCCTTCTCCTGACCATGGACCTGGCTCTGGGCTTGTAGGACCCGGCTGGCTACAGACGGTCCTCTGGGCAAATGGCTCCTCTTTGCCATGTCCAGGCAATGAGAGCTCTGCCAACCTGCTCCAAGTGGAGATGCTGGTTGAAGCACTTGGCTCTGTTCCAGCTGGGGTCCACAGAGGTGAACAGGACATAGGCATTATAGCATGATATGTCTATCGTGGTAGAGCAGACACATGGGCCACCTGCGTGTCTGCCCACGGCAGGAGTAGGTGCCACAAACCTGCAAAAGAGAAAGAAATGCTAAGATGGGCTTGGTGACAGTGGAAGCCCTCCTGCTGAGAGGTACCTCTCACGGGAATCCAAATGGTACAGCAGCTCCTGCGCCCTTGGTGTAATTGAGCTGTAAGGTGCCACCATACCTGTAGAGGATTCCTCCATCACCTCAGGTCGCTCAGGCAGCCTCTCAGGATGTGGATACATTGGATCCTCCACACCTTCAACATGGAGCCGTTGAAGAGGGGCACATGGTTGCTGTCCTTTGCCAGGTAGAAGTGATGTAACACATCTTCAGCCCTCTGCAGCAGAGCTCTGGGCTGTGGCACCTTTGTTCTACAGTGCTCTCTGATGTGGTGCTTGGTGGGATTAGCAGGAGAGAAAATCACCAAAGTTATTGATGTTAGACATGGTAAAAACGAGCGAATGTTGAATATGAAACCAACTTCACTCCGTCATATTAGCGCAAAAAAGATGTGATTTGGGCATCCCTAACTAATACAGTAGATGATACATCAGTTTTTCATTTAGCTAAATATCTGCTCCATCAACCCTCCAAATAAAAGTAGTAGAAACTTACTGTTTTCAAGCTGTTGGGCAACATCCCACAGCAGGTCTGCCAATGGTCTCCCGCTCGATGCCACTGCATGAACTCCATGAACTAGCTAGTAGCTTCTTCTTCTCAATGCTATCTGAGGAATCGTTTACTTCTGTCTGGTTAGCCCAGATAGCCAGTCAGGCTTTAGACTGATGTTAGGACCGCCCACCTTATTACCATACAGACACAGAAATGTATAAATAAATAAATGTGGAAATGTGGAAATACAGAAATAAATGAATAAATAAATGTAGACATAAATAAATAAATAAAAAATGTAGAAATGTAGAAATACATAAATAAATACGGATATAAATGTGGAAATGCAGAAATAAAAAATAAGTGAAGAAATAAATACATACGTAACTAAATAAATAAATAAATAAATAAATATAAAAATGTGGAAATAAATAAATGTAAATATTTTTATTCTTTTATTCATGTATTTAATTATTTATTTCCACATTTATTTATTTAATTACATATTTATTTATGTATTTCTACATTTATATATTTATTTATACTTATGTCATGTTTTGTCCTTGTAGAAATAAATAAATAAATGTAGGAATGTAGGAATACATAAATAAATACCGAAATAAATGTAGGAATTTAGAAATAAATGAATGAATAAATGTGGAAATAAATAAATTATAAATGTAGAAATATATAAATAAATACATAAATAAATACATGTAGAAATGCATAAAGAGATAAATGTGAATATATTTATTTATATTTTTATTCATGTATTTAATTATTTATTTCCACATTTACTTATTTAGGTATATATTTGTTTTTGCATTTATACATTTATTTATTTATGTATACTTGTGTCATTTTCTGTCCTCCATATTATGCTTACTTTCTGTCTGGGGATGAGATATATGTGTGGTTGGTTTTTCAGTACAGCTATGTGTGAATTACAAGCATCGTGAAGAAAACCCAAAGAACTCCCCGTCGGGGAATCGAACCCCGGTCTTCCGCGTGACAGGCGGAGATACTGTCCACTATACTAACGAGGAGAGATATGGACTGTTATGTGATGCCGGAAGCAGAAACGACTGGCTAGCTACTGGCTAATAATAAGGCGAGCTAATTGTCAATAAGTGTACGTGTTCCCAGCTACAGTTCAGAGCCGGTAAGCTGTCACTGGGAGAGAGAGAACATAAAACAACACTACTAAAGCAAATTAACTTAAACAGCTCATAAACAACTGAGAAGCACTAATGTGGTACTTGAAATGTTTAACCCCACTAACGTTTGATGATATTCCTTAAAAAAGTGGCACGTGAAATTCACTGGTGAAATGTGAGACATACCTGAAATATAGCAGCCCACTGTTCAAACCACCACACGCAGTGACACAAGTCTAACTTGAGGTCGCCTCTACCACGGTAGTGCCTGAGATCCTCCTGCAGTCCCACAAGACGTGCTCCTGAGCCCCAGGGTGCAGGACCTTGAAGGCAGCACAGCAGTCCCCTTCCTGAAATTTACAGAAATTCAGCAGAATAATATAGATAGATATGTAGATTAAATAGGCTGTGTTGTCGTTACTATGAGGAACACACATGTATTGCAGTTCAATACGTTTTTTCAACATTTGGCTCTTATGATAGTAAATGTTGCTGATCCCATTTTCCTGTTTGTCCCTGAATGCAGCAATATGGGTTTCCGTAGTGTAGTGGTTATCACGTTCGCCTCACACGCGAAAGGTCCCTGGTTCGAAACCGGGCGGAAACAACAAATGATTTTCATTACTCATATGTCACAACACATCAGATCACCAACCTAATCTTCATAAAACGTTAAGGTGTTTTCTGATGTTTCTTGATTCAACTTGGCCAACTGTCCAATGGTGATGATGTGGAGAACTGTAATTTCCGATGCGTCCCTAAACGCGGCCGTCATGGGTAGATTACGTGTGCTGCTGGCGGTTGGCACCATGCTGCAGCTCTGCTGAACCTCGTGAACAGTTGTGATCTCCAAAATGTAATGAGGAGATACTTCATCAACCTCATCAACCACAGATTACATTTGATGAATGCACTTCTTTTGAATCTCACTCCTTTGTTTTTAACAGTCCTCCTATACTGTGTGTTTACAGGCCTCCCAAACAGTGCTCCTCTTTCATCTCAGACTTTTCAGAAATGCTGTCAATCATCCACACTAACCACAACAGAGTTATTATTTTAGGTGATTTTAATCTGCAGATAGACAATCAATCAGACTCTTTTGCATTAGTAGTTTTAAATTTACTGAACTGTATGAATTTTATCCAGCTCCTGCTCCTACTGATGTTGCTGTTTATCTTCTCCACTGTGGCCTGGGGGGGGAGCCCTTCTCCAGTGGCTCCCTGTGGATTTGACAAAATCAATCAATCAATCAATTTTATTTATAAGCCCAATACCACAAATCACAATTTGCCTCACAGGGCTTTACAGCATACGACATCCCTCTGTCCTGTGGACACTCGCAGCGGATAAGGAAAAACTCAAAGAGATATGAAAAACACACACTCCCTGATAAACCACTGCATGGAGTGAAACAAGTGTAACCTATTTGTATTATTATATTATTTACTTTGTATTATATTTTGTTATAATTGAATATCACATGTATATTGTCAGTTTGATCTTTTTTTACTATTTTTTCTTGGTAGCTTTTGGTAAGCATTGGATAATTACCTAGTGAATGATTTGTATGTTTTCACCACTAATGCTACAAAGTTTAAGTACCAAATAATCATAAACAGCTCACTTGAGAGGAGCTACTTTGTTGTAAAACATACTAAGGAATTTTCATTTAGATCTATTAAGAATGTTTGTAGGTTAAAGTAGATTAAACAGGCTGTGTTGTCGTCACTATGAGGAACAAATATGTCTTGCGGTTCCATCTTTTTTTTTTTTTTCTTTTACTTTTCTTGGCCAAAAATGGCTCCCGTGATAATAAAAGTTGCCCAGTCTACTGTCTGTCCCTGAATGCAGCTTTAGCACACAGTTTCCGTAGTGTAGTGGTTATCACGTTTGCCTAACACGCGAAAGGTCCCCGGTTCAAAACCGGGCGGAAACAATGAATGATTTTCGTTATTCACACATTACAAACATGAAATCACTAAAATAAGCTTAATAAAACATTAAACCTCTTTCTGGCGTTTCGTAATTGAAGTTGGCTAACCGTCGTTTGGTGGTGGTGTAGAGAAATGTAATTTCCCAGGCGTCACTAAACGCGGCCTTCAGAGGTAGTTGACACAGAGATACTGGATGAAGCTTCATCCAATACGCCCCTCACTGACCATAGAGCCAATTAATAATCCATATAAATATCCAACTTAGTGCAACTAATACAATCCGTAGATCTTGCTACTGGAAATTAAACAATTCCCTGTTAAAGCATGAAAAGGTTAAGTCTGAAATTATCAATCTAATTACTCGTTTTTACAACAAGGCTAAAAGGGAAAAATCCTACAACACTAACTGGGAGCTATTTAAGTTTGAATTAGGAAAATTCTTAAGACAGTATGGAACATTTATTGCCAAAACTAAAAGAGCAGAAGAAGAGAAAGTCATAAATAAAATTTCTTCTTTTTATCAGAGACCCCCCGATGAAGTCTCAGAGGAGGATAAGCTACTTCTATTAGAACTCCAAAACAAATTAGACGAATTATATCGACAAAAAGCAGAGGGAGCCTTTGTAAGGTCTAGGAAGAGCTGGCTGGAGGAGGGGGAGCAAAATTCTGCCTACTTTTTCCGTCTTGAAAAATACCGATCCAAAGTTAATTCCATCCATAATTTAAATATTAATGGGGTCATTACTGATGACGATAAATTGATCTCAGATTTTTGCTCAAAATTCTATAGCAATTTATACAGCTCAAAATATAATGAAGAAGTTACTACTCAATTTTTAAACTCAGTAGCCTAAATAACGTGAGAAAGATTGATATGGCAGATAAAGATTATTGTGACACCCCTCTTACATTGGCAGAGGTTACTGATTCGATTGCTCTACTCAAAAACAATAAATCTCCCGGCACAGACGGTTTAACTGCAGAATTTTATAAAGCGTTCTCAGATCAGTTAGCCCGTTTCTTACTACAGGTTTTTATGGAGAGTATAGAGAATGATGCCCTTCCTCCTAGCCTCACTCAAGGTCTGGTCACATTGATCCCCAAACCTAGAAAAGACGTGCTTTTTATTGATAACTGGAGACCCATTTGTCTGCTAAATAATGATTATAAAATTATGGCATTAATATTTGCCAGGAGAATTAAAGTAACTCTTGACACAATTATAGACGAGACACAGTCAGGCTTTATGAGGAATAGGCACATCTCTAATAATATTAGACTAGTATTAGATATTCTTGACTACTCTGACCTGATATCTGATGATGGCTTCATCCTGTTCTTAGACTTCTATAAGGTCTTTGACACAATAGAACACCAATTTATCTTTCTCTCTTTAGAAAAATTTGGTTTTGGGGATTTTTTCTGCAAAGCAATTAAAACCTCATATATTAACAGCAATAACTCTATTAAACTGAAAAATGGAACTTCCCCTAGGTTTAATCTGAAACGGGGCATTCGTCAGGGATGCCCGATTTCACCTTATCTGTTTTTACTTTGTTCACTAATTCTCGCAACTCAAGTCGTTAACAGTGCTATACGAGGAATTTCTATTGCGGGTAGGGATATCATCATCAGTCAAGTTGCTGACGATACCACAATCTTTCTAAAAAATGCTAGTCAGATACCTGTCGCCATTCATGTAATTAACCACTTCTCAGAGGCCTCTGGTCTATGTCTAAATATAAATAAATGTGAACTGTTACCTTTAAAAGATTGTAATGTACAAACTATTTGCAACATTCCGATTAAGGAAGAAGTCACATACTTGGGTATTCTTATTTCTAAAGATCAGAAAGTGAGATGTTCATTAAATTTTTCTCCAATCATTAAAAAAACTCAAAACAAATTGAATCAGTGGCTGCAAAGGGACTTATCTCTAAAAGGCAGAGTGTTGCTTACCAAGGCTGAAGGAATATCTCGGCTTACATACGCAGCTCTCTCTTTACACCTGGACAGTAAAATTTGTAAAAATATTGATAGAATGCTTTTTAACTTCATCTGGAAAAATCGTACACATTATATAAAAAAAAAGTGTTATGAATAATTATGAATCTGGTGGGCTCAACTTTCTGGACTTTAATACACTAAACAATACTTTTAAGATAAATTGGGCTAAGCATTTTCTAAAAAACCCTGTCTCAATTTGGAATTTTATTCCCCACTATATATTCTCTCGCTTTGGTGGTCTGAGCTTTATTTTGAACTGTAATTACAATGTGGACAAACTCCCTGTAAAACTGTCCACTTTCCATAAGCAGGTCCTTTTAGCATGGTCTCTCATTTATAAGCACAATTTCTCACCTCACAGGTATCTAATTTGGAATAACAGAGATATTTTATATAAAAACAAGTCACTCTTTTTTAAGAGTTGGGTACAGAATCAGATTCTGCTGGTGGGCCAGCTAATCAACGGAGAGGGGCGACTTTTCTCTTATAGAGAGTTTCTATCAACATATAATATTCCAGTTACAGCACGAGAATTTGCAATTGTATTTGACGCCATTCCATCAGGGTCAGTAATGCATTTTAGAAATACTGGCAGATCTCCACCCACTTCTGTCTTCCTCCCCGCTGTGGCTGAATCACCTGTTGGAAAAATCTGTTTTTCTAAACTTCCTCGAAATAATAAGAATATTCGTGCCTTGTTTCAGAAAGAAATTGTATCTATTCCAAATGTCATGTTTTACTGGAACCGATTTGTAGACAGCATTGACTGGAAAAAAGTTTGGATGATTCCTCACAGATACCTTATAGTGAACAAGGTGAAAGAAGTGTCGTTCAGAATAATTCACAGATATTACCCTGCTAATCATTACATGGTTAAATTTAAAAGAGACATCAATACAAACTGTTTTTTTTGTGAAGACCACCCAGAAACTGTTTTGCACCTCTTTTGGTATTGTTTACACACAAGAACATTTTGGCAAAACTTCAGCAGATTTGTCATTGACCATATTTATAAAGACTTTACCTTATTGTGGGAGAATGTGGTATTTTGCTTTTATAGAAGTCAAAGTAAAGAAAATATGTACTTCATTATAAATTTATTAATTCTGTTGGCAAAGTTCCACATTCATAAATGTAAATTCACCAGTAAAAAACCTAATTTTATATATTTTCTCCATGAAGTTGTACATTATATTAATTTGATTTCTGGCTCCAACAACAGAAAGTCAGTTAAAACTGTCAACATATGGTCCTCTTTCTCCTTTTAAAAACTTATAGGCTTCCCCTGGCAAAGCTTCACTTGTGCTTATTTGTATTCTATATGTTCGTTCACTATTATATATATCTATCTTTGTAAGTCACATCTGAACTGTAAACCACTTTTTGCAATAAAGCTAAGCTTCATCCAATATCTCTGGTAAAGCTAACATAAAGACAGCACTGGTCATGACGACAGAAAAGATTGGTTTAAAAACAAATAGTTTTTTCCAGTACAACCATGTTTGAATTACAAGCATAGTGAAGAAAAGCATGTAAACTCCCCGTCGGGGGGGTGCTAGTGCGCATGCGGAAGATGTAGACGTGTTTAGCCAGTGCTCCTATATATGCTTCCCTAAGAGCTATAATGAGCTGAGGACTCAACATGCCGAAACCAAACATTCCCAGCAGATCCAAAATCGCAGATGGACAAGCTACCGGAACGAGAGCTAATGGTAATGCTAACAGTGGGTCTGCTGACGACTCTCCCATCCAGCCGGACGCACCTCCAGACAAGACTTAAGATATGTGCAAGGCATTGTGTAAAAAGATGTCTGAATCAGTCCTGCGCTGCATTAATGAACGTTTTGATGCTTTTGAGACTAAGTTTCATGCAATCGCAGCCTCGCAGGCTGAGCTACAAGCCCGTGTGGCTAGCCAGGAGCAGGCTGCTAACGACCTTGACACACACATGCTAACGCTTGAGGCTAAATGCTCTGAGCTGGCGAAGCATAACACTCAGCTTCACGCTAAAGTGCAAGACCTGGAGGCCCGCTCTTGGAGACATAATATCAAAATCGTGGGAATACAAGAGGGTGATGAAGAGGGTAAGCCCACTGAATTTGTTTCCAGACTAATCCCCAAACTGCTTGGTGTTGAACACTTCCCGTATCCAGTTAAGGTTGACCAACTATTTCTTCAAAGCGGCTGGATAGCTGCTCGCAGCACTGGGACCTCTCTGTGTACGTTGTTTACATACACCTGTCATTACAAAGACCCATTCAGACTGCTGCCATGTTCTCACAGCCTAAGGTGCTGATGCTGGTTAAATTTTCCTTGTTCTAACAACTTTGTTTTAGCGGTATTATACAGTTTTTTGACATTATGATGTCGCGGGGAGGGGAGATAGTGATAACATAGATAGTAATTGCTGTATTTGCCCAGCAGCTCCCTTTAAGATGAATGTAGGATGCTACGTGCCAGGTTCAGGTAGGCACAAGGCGGGGTGGGTGGGGGAATATGTTGTTTTTGTATGTGGCTCAGACATGTTTGTGTTATTTGTTTTTCTGTGTGATGTTTTTCAAATGCTGCCAGCCAATTCACAATGGTTAATATGCATTTGCTCAACTATGTCATCTTTTCCTTTACTCATGTATGCAGGGGTCCCAGGATAGAGTAACAGTAGGAGGCAAGGATGTCACAGTAGTTTCATGGAATGTCAAGGGGCTAGGTCATGTTGTTAAGAGGGACAAGGTTTTCCGACATCTTAAATCTTTATCTGCAGATGTGATATTCCTGCAAGAGACCCACATTAGAGCAACTGAGCAACGCAAATTGCGGTGCAGCTGGATATCCCAGATATGTCAGTCGTCGTTTACCTCTCGCGCTCGTGGTGTGGCTATCCTTTTCAAGAAAAATATTCCTTTTCAACTCACCTCCCTTAACACATATTCTAACGGCAGGTACATTATGGTCTCTGGGACTATTAATTCATTTCCTTTAACCTTCCTAAACATTTACGGTCCGACTGTAGATGATCCTAATTTTTTCAAAAAGGTTTTTGACTTGTTGCCAGATGCCACCAACTCTAATATGATAATTGGAGGTGATTTGAATTGTTACCTAGATCCTTATTGGGACAGAATGTCCTCGCATCCGCCTCCAAACATTACATCAGTGCAGGTCCTAAACAATTTGATTAAGTCCAGGAATGTAGTGGATATCTGGAGGATTCAGCATCCTACGGACAAGGACTACTCATTTTATTCACATGTCCACAAATCTTACAGCAGGATAGACTATTTCTTGGTTAACTCTCATCTAATCACTTCTGTCACTAACACTAAATACCACAATATACTAATTTCTGACCATAGTCCCCTGTCAACGTCTCTGAACCTCTCTCTTCCTAAACAGAGCTATTCCTGGCGCTTTAACCCTCTGTTGCTCTCCGACGATAAGTTTGTGGAAGCTATTACTACCAAACTAAAAAACTTCATAGAAGTCAATGACAACGGTGAGGTGCCGGATTCTATTCTTTGGGAAACATTAAAGGTTATTATCCGTGGGGATATAATTTCCTATGAATCTGCTGCTAAAAAAGAGAGGGAGAAGCATTTGTTAGAAATTGAGAATATTCTTCCTACCTATGAAGCTATATACCGAGCCTCGAAGTCCTCTGAAGACTACAATAAGATAGTTAAGCTTAAATATGAGTGTAACTGTATTCTAGGTGGCCAAATAAACAGCCTTCTTTTGAAACTGAGGCAAAAACATTTTGAACTGGGGGAAAACCCGTGGGGCTCCTGTTGCAACAGCTTAAGGGTGTGCAGGCCTCCAGGATGATCCACAGTATTAAATCTAAGACAGACACCCTGTTGACCGACCCCAAAGAGATAAATGATCGTTTTAGAGAGTTTTATAGTGAACTGTACTCTTCTAAATATAATGTCACCCACTTGACCTGATCAACTTCTTTGACTCTCTTGTAACACCTAAACTTAGTGATGCTGCCAGGGAAGACCTAGACTCGATTTTACACTGGAAGAAATAATCTCTGCCATTAAGTCCTTTCCATCAGGCAAAGCGTCCGGGCCTGACGGCTTCGGTTGCAAATTTTATAAGAAATTCTGTAACATTCTCGCTCCGCTTTTGCTTAGGATGATGGTGAGTTCTAAAAGAGACAAAACCTTGCCTAAAACACTTTATGAGGCTAATATCTCCCTCATTCTGAAGAAGGGCAGAGAGGAAACAGACCCGGCAGGCTACAGACCCATTGCACTTCAGAACTCTGACAGGAAGATAATAACCAAAATATTAGCTGGCCGACTAAATAGGCACTTGTCATCTATAATCCACGCCGACCAGACAGGGTTCATCCCTGGTAGATATTCTTTTTCCAATGTCAGATGCCTTCTTAATATTATGTATGTTGATCATGCCGAAGCCAGTGGAGCAGCAATTTTGTCTCTAGACGCACACAAGGCTTTTGACCAGGTCGAGTGGCCGTATATGTTAGAATCCCTGTACAGATTCGGGTTCGGTGACTCGTTTATATCTTGGGTGAGACTGATATACGCTAGCCCGATGTGTTCCATCTTAACCAACGGCAATAGGTCGGCCCCATTTCCTTTACGTCGCTCGGTTCAGCAGGGCTGTCCTCTCTCGCCTGCCCTCTTTGCTGGAGCCACTCGCCTTAAAAATAAGAGCCCATCCGGAGATTGTGGGTCTGGAAGTGGGGGGCACAGAAATGCTCATTAGTCTGTACGCAGACGACGTCATATTAGGTCTAAAAACACCAGAAAAATCTGTTCCCCTTTTGCTAGAACTGATTACCTCTTTCGGTAAGCTGTCTGGATACACAATTAACTGGACAAAAAGCAAATTTATGCCTCTTTCCAGCACTTACACGCCAGGCTTCTTAGAAGGTATCACTTTTAGATTGGTTAAAGATCACTTTACATATCTTGGCCTGACAATACCCAAGGAACCCAGACTCATATTTAAGTTAAATTTCTCTGAGTTCGTTGCTAAGCTTAAGCGAAATATAGAGGGTTGGAGGATCTTGCCTCTGTCTATGATTGGCCGTATCAACTCGATTAAAATGGTTTCCCTTCCCAGGTTTCTTTACCTTTGTCAGAATCTCCCTATTTTCCTCACGTCAGCTTTTTTTTAAAGAACTAGACTCCATAATTTTGCCATACGTTTGGAATTATAAGACTCACAGGATCTCAAAAGCCCATTTACAAAAGCCCAAGTCAGAGGGAGGGCTGGGTTTACCCATATTTAGACATTATTACTGGGCTGCTAACGTCAGGACATTGATGTTCTGGCAGCAGGAATCTCCAGGCAGTTTGGCCCCTGGGGCCCCCTCCTGGCTGAATATGGAGGCCAACTCTGTAGTCAAATCCTCCTTGTCAGCCTTGTTCTGTAAAATAGAGAAACCTGACATTTTAAGGAGTCAAAGTTTTGTTATTAAAAACTCTATTAGAATTCTGAACCAGGTCAGAAAAGCCTTGAGTTTGCCAGCGACCTCTGTACATACACCCATCTGCTTCAACCATTCCTTTATACCTTCGAGATCAGACAGAGTTTTCCATGCCTAGAGGGAGAGGGGTCTTACCTCTATCAAGCATTTGTATGTGGGTGGACGTTTTGCTTCTTTTGAGGAATTGCGGGTGAAATTTGAGTTACCCCACTTATACCATTTTCGTTACCTGCAAATCAGAGATTATGTTCGATCCAAAATCCCTAATTTCAAAACTCTTTCTAAGGAGCATGTGTTTTTGATATCTTGAAGAAGCCCCCTGACTCCAGACATCTCATTTCCAGTTTTGTGCATTTGTTTGATGATTGTAATAGGGCTGCCAGAGATGGGATGAGGGAGGCCTGGAAAGGGGAGCTAGGCATTGAGCTGTCTGAGGCTGCATGGGAGAGGTGTTTAACTATGATACAATCCTGCTCGGCTAACAGCAGACATCAGCTGATCCAATTCAAGGTTGTTCATCGTCTTCACTACTCTAAACTCAGGCTGCACAAGATTGCTCCTTCTGTCTCACCGCTGTGCGACAGATGTCAAGTGTCTGAGGGCACACTGTCTCATGCTTTCTGGTTCTGCCCCTCGCTGACTGGAGTCTGGGACAAAATATTTGACTGGCTTTCCAAGGCTTATAAAAGATCTTTTCAACCGGAGGCTGAACTCGCCATCTTTGGCTGCTCACAGACTACAGCAGGCCTACCGACAGCAATGCGGCAGTCTCTGATGCTGGGGATGATTGTTGCAAAAAGACTCATTTTGATGGAGTGGAAGTTGACATCTCCCCCCTCCTTTCAGAGGTGGCTTGCTGATATGACTTCAGTCATACGAATGGAAAGACTCTGGTTCACAAGGACTAATTCAGTTGGAAAGTTTTTGACTATTTGGGGCCCCTTCATTGCCCACTTGGATGAGGTCAGGGCGGATAACTGGTAGCTTTATTGTCTATCTATTTATTTATGTACTCTAATCTTTTAACTAATGTCACAGATGTTCCCCTTTAATTTCATTTTACATATCTGAGCCGGGGTGTTATTGTTGTTGTTATGTCTGTTTTTCTTGAAAAACTGCACAAAAGAAAAATATATACTTATACTTATGTCATTTTCTGTCCTCCATATTATGCTTACTTTCTGTCTGGGGACGAGATATATGTGTGGTTGGTTTTTCAGTACAACTATATGTGAATTACAAGCATCGTGAAGAAAACCTAAAGAACTCCCCGTCGGGGAATCGAACCCCGGTCTTCCGCGTGACAGGCGGAGATACTGTCCACTATACTAACGAGGAAGTTACAATGAAAGTCACGTGATGCCGGAAACAGAAACTACCAGCTGGCTCCTAGCTAACAACAGGGTGGGCTAATTGTTAATAACTGAGCCTGTTCCCAACTATGGTTCAGAGCCAGTAAGCTGTCATTGGGAGAAAGGGAACATAAAACAACACTTAAACTCCATGTTCTGTGTTTACTGACAGACTGAGAAGATGTCACAGTGATTTTCTGACCAAAAATGGCTGTTATTAGTGCTGCACGATTTGATAAAAATGTGCGATTGCGATTACAATATAATTTAATTAGTCTTCTTGCTTGATTCAGTGTTTCCCCTATATTATATCAGGGGCCACTGACCTGACCTGACCTGACATAGTTACTGTTATGGACAGTGTGTAAATTACCATTAACAGACACAACGCAGTCAGACACGCTGCAGAACTGTACACACAGCGGAGCGAGCCTGTGTTGTGTTCAAGCGTTGTCACGTAAATGACAAATTCCAGCACGCCATAGCACAACACAGCAGCATGCCAAGTGGGCCGAAACCGAGCAAAATTGCTCAATTTTTCATTTGTTATCATATAGTTTCTCTCCATCAGACAGCCCGTTCTGACGGGAGAGCTGTTAACGGCTTTAGTTTCCACTCTATGAGCTTGTTAAAGCCACCAGACTCCACTGACCAAACACTAATTTTAGCACAGTGAATACAGGAGCTGCTGGTCTGATCAGTTGTTTTTGTTCTTATACTTGTTTTTGTCTTTCTTGCATCTTGAATCTTGAATCCAACCATAGTGAGAAAAGTATGTAAACTCCCCGTCGGGGAATCGAACCCCGGTCTTCCGCGTGACAGGCGGAGATACTGTCCACTATACTAACGAGGAAGGGTGTGAAAAATCACGTGATGCCGGCACTTCAGGGACAAACTGCAAACTGGGATCAGCAGTCTTACCTATCGCAAGAGCCATTTTGGCTTGTATGAAACCGCAACAGCTATTTGTTCCTCATAGATACGGCACCACAGCCCATTTAATCTACCTATATAAAAAAACAAATACTCTGGTTACAAGTAAGAGTAAGTGCTATATATCATAGGCAACTGCTTGTTTCTTGAAGACGTTTCTCCTCTCATCCAAGAGGCTTCTTCAGTTCTTATTGGTGAAACAAAACAACTCCACAAACGGATGGCACAGCACAGGTCAAGACTCAGCTGTCCGTCTACATCTACAGGAGAAGAGACACTCCTGAGAGGACAGCAATGTGCACATCTTGGCCAGAGAAGAAAGATGGTTTGAAAGAGGCGTGAGAGAAGCCATCTGCGTCAAACCGGAAAAACATCATTAAACAGAGGAGGTGGCCTACACCACTAATCACCCACCAACAATGCAGTCTTGTGATCCCTCCCCAGACGACTTCACACCCACTCAGACCTGTCCCGTCTAACCCTGTTAACACACATGATGGCCAGGTGACCTCAACGACTCTGAAACTAAGAGCTCACATGTGACCTCACCGTCTCTGTAACGGTTCACACCCACATAAGGTTTAAAGACTGTGACTCCGTACCAATCAGTTCGTGGAGAAGCTTCTTGGATAGTGTATTCATACTTATACACAGAAATGATACCGAAAACAATGTTTCCGCCCGGTTTCGAACCGGGGACCTTTCGCGTGTGAGGCGAACGTGATAACCACTACACTACGGAAACACTATGCCGTTGTGGCGTTCACGGACAATATGAAAAATGATTTTTTTTAGAATGTCGTAAGGAGTACGTTTTCTCTTGATATAATACAGCCTCTCTCAGGTTAACATCTGCATGTGAACATCTCATTTCTGTCTCAGTTTTAGCAGTTGGCTTTTGCAAAGGTAGTCTAACGGAACTTTGCACTGCCGATGGTCAGCAAGTCAGCATCAATGAAAGCTCGCTGTTGAAGTTTTAAAACCCACTTCCACTCTCTGGTTATTTGGTTTAACGTGACGGACCTTCTGCGGAAACGCGGAAACGAGGTGGAGGTGAGTATGGAGAGGATGTAGACGGTGGTTTGTTCAATTAAGTAATTCGTTGCAAAAAGCTAAATGTGTTTCCGCCCGGTTTCGAACCGGGGACCTTTCGCGTGTTAGGCGAACGTGATAACCACTACACTACGGAAACTCCGTATGCATGCTGCTTTCAGGGACATACAGGAAGATTCATTTATGGGTAGAGTTACATGTAGTGATTAATTCAGAATGATTAATCGTTAATGGACCTATCATGCTGGTTTTCAATGCAGCTGTTTGTGGTCTGTGCCCATAATGTCGTTTCTTCATGTAATTATTGCACTAGAATAAAAAGAATTATTGCATTAGAATCAATGCAATAATTGTGCAATAATTGCACAAGTACACATGTGAATATTGGATGTTACTATTGTACTAAAATAAATTAAATATTGCATTAGAATAAATGTGATTATTACAGCAGTATGAATATTTTTTGCACAAGTACACATGTGATTATAGTATGAATGTAACTATTGTCCTGAAATAAATTTAATTGCACTAGAATAAATGTAATTATTACACTGGTATGAGTGTAATTATTGTAATTAAAATAAAAGTACGTAAAATTTGTACTACTATGAATGTAATAGTCGCACTGGAATAAATATAATTTAAGTGGAGTAAACAGTGCAGTTTTTCTCGTAGAGAAACAGGATTAATGCTCAGGACCTGATCGCCGCCGAAGCAGAAGGTGGCGGTGTTGCAGCGAATACGCTGGATGACAACCGCCGTTAAAACTCCAACGAAGAAGAATCGGCAGTAGCAGGAGAAGGCGACGACGAAGAAGAATGACGAGCATGCTAAACGGAAAATAGAAGGAGACGAAGTACTGCTCGGTGAACGTTAAATTAACGCCGTTACCTCAAAATATTACCATTGAACTTAGCTGCATTGCATTGGCTAAAGTATGACAGAGCCTCAGTCAGCGCTGTTACTCAGGAGACAGCTTGCAGGTAATTAAACCACCTTGGTGTTAGCAGACGCTGCCTACCTTCAGTAACGATAACGTTACCGTTAGCTGTGATTCAATCGATTGTGGTGGCGCTAACAGTTTTCTTGAACCTTCCACACAAACGTTTCTGTCCCATGGTAAAGGAACAGCGTTGAGGTTATAACAGTGGATTAAGATGATTGAAACGCCTTCAGCATGTTGAGTGTCGCATAATGATTTCAGTTCAAAGCCGCTGTCAGAAGTCCTAACCGACTTTCTAGCGTCGGGCAGGCTAACAGCAGTTAGGCTAACGTTAGCCTCTAGCTGACTCGATGTGTTTACATGTATTACCACCGACATAACAAGCGGTGTTTTGCATTTTTTGACATTTTGTTTACTAGTTATGCCATCAACATGATATTAGTTGCTGTATCCATGCATAAATCCACGTAACATTCCTCTAGTTGACCCAGTTTCCTTTGCTAACTAACGTTAATATCGAATTGTTAACGGCCAACTCGCTAACGTTAGATCTGTATGCTAAAGTTAGCTGCTGTCACTGTTGTTAGCGTCACTGCAAAAAGCTAACAAGCTAATGTTAATCTCGCATTAGCTGTTTTGAAAGAGGCAGTCCTGAGTTATTTATTTATTTATTTTTTGGCTGTTCTTATGTAAACATTATTCCAAAAGTAGTTGAGTCAGATTATGGTCAGTATGTTTTAATTTTAAAAAAAATCATTTCAGGGACATTTTTGAGATCATTTGTAGGTTTCCAGATTATCTCCTCATAGTGATGGACTATTGACCTGAACCTGAATATTTTCGAGTGGGAGTTGGTTGACATTAGGTGAATAACTTTATGTCAGATATCTTAAGTTTAAAAATCCTGTTTTTTATAGCTGGGGCTGTTAAATGGACAAATATATGTCCTTTGTTGCAGACATATATATCATAATTAAATCTAAAGTTTAAAAAGGCATTGAAGTTAAGTCTGTAACCAACGTGCTGGTACTTATGAGACAGGGGTGTCCAGACTATTTTGAATAGGGGCCAGATTATATAATGTGAAAAGACCTGGGGGTCAACTCTTTCTCACATTATATAGGTTATAGAAAACAAATACAAACAATACAAATGACCCAAATGCAACTGTTAAATCTTGATGTGAACAAGTACTCAAGTATTCTTTGCTTTGGGAATGTCTGCTACCTAGCACGAAATATGTTCCTTTAGGTAACCATATGTTTGCTTTATTGCCAGCTGTCTATAAAAACACAATAGTTCCACCTGTGTAGTTCCTACTGCAAGTCGACAAACTGTATGACTGTCTGGCCATTGTGAGGTGAATGATAAAAATGCAAAGCAATCATGCTTGATTGACCAGTATTGTGTTAATTGTATAGTATATTTTGAAGGACAAGCCAAAGGCCATTTAAATCTCAGTTGGCCCCCAGGCCAGGCTTTGACATACTTGTAAGATATCAAATTCATAGTGTGAGACTTCACTTTTTTCTGGAACATGGCAGTAAATGAACATGCAAAAATGTAGAGTACCAATTAGTTTGCCAGCTGACTGTGAAATGATCCATGTCTAGTTAAGACACTCAGAATGTTTAACAAATGTTTTCCATTTGAGGCCAGGAAGAAAATTGTGTAAAAGCTCATTTATATCTGTATTAGACATTGGTGATGTGATTTAGAGGAGAAAAAATGCACATGTTGCTTGCTATTTAACTCCAAGGCATTGATACAGGATGGAGATTGGAATCCTCAGTCAGAGACCCATAAGTTGACTAAGACTTCTTCAAGTCCAACAGTCATTTTTTGTTTGTTATTCTTCTCAATCTGGATCTACATCAAATGCACATAGAAATAGAGAAATATTTGGAGGATTCCTAAATGCAGTTATTGTACTGTTGCACAAAACTTTAAATTGAATCAGATTCATGACCACTGAGCTAAGGCCACACAAGTTGCTGAATTCTCCCCATTCAGCAGGTACATTTTAAGTTGATATGTGCATCTATAGTTGATTACAATGGCTCACTATGTTCAAGGGAGTATCACACAATTAATAACTTTTTTGGGGTCATCTAAATATGTTGCATACAAAACCTGATGTGTCTTAATCTGTGTAGGCAGATATGGTGACAGTCTATATCGGCACGTGTTGGTAAAATTTCTTTATTCCCTAGAATGAATTTATGTGTGAAGGTAGGAGTTGCAAAGTGCAGTAAATATTTTGAAAATTAATGTGTGAATCAGAGAGTGAGTATGGGATGCCTTTTAACTATTGCACATGATTCACACTGGACACAGAAGCGCCGTAAAGCACGCGGCCAGCTTCCTTTCAGTGCCCATGTTAACCAACTAGGCAGTTCACACTAGGTGGCGCCATGGCAGCTTGTGATCTGCAGCGATAGTTTTGGGCCTTGGACGAGCCGCGAGCAAATCTGGATAGGTCTGATAATCTATTATGAACAGTATAAAGGATATATATATAATATACATGATCTGTTTCTGATAAATTAAACAGTATGAGTCCTATGCTTACTTATTCCACAGATTTGTCAGTTTGTGTCTAACAAAGAGACGAGCAGATACACACAAGCAGACGTGTGATTAAAAAAGAGCAAAGGAGCAGAATCGCTTGCTGCCTGGCACAGAGAAATGTGTGCTCGTGTAACAATTGGCATATTGGGGCGTTTCCACGTCCAGATCAAACATGATGGTGTGTGTGTTTGGCAACATGGCGCTGATTCAACCCCCAAGCAAGGCCTCCTGAAGGCATGGATTGTGTTGTGTGCTCAGCAGTCTTAAGAATAAAACATCAGTCTAGTAAACATACTTTTGGTATGATGATATGTGTCAATGGTGATTTGACTTTGTTTTTTGATATTTCTGTATTTATATCTAGAGATGAACAAAAACCCAGTGGAAGGATTCTCAGCAGGCCTGATTGAGGATAATGATCTCTACAGATGGGAAGTCCTCATCATCGGCCCTCCAGACACACTGTAGTAAGTCTACCACTGTCTAACACATGGGATGTATTCGGAGAGGTGTGTTCTTATGTTGTGTCTAAAAAAAACTCTCCTTGCATTTATTGCTTTAGATGTTCTGAAACAAAATTCAGCTGCTGTATTTATTTTTATTCTCTTTGATCTGTTTTATTCACAGTGAAGGTGGTGTGTTTAAAGCTCATCTGACATTTCCCAAAGACTACCCACTCAGGCCACCTAAAATGAAATTTATCACAGATATTTGGCACCCTAATGGTAAGTACAGGTGCAGCACACTGTGTATAATATTTGTTTTTTGTAGTAAGACGTTTTAGGAGGAGGTGGAGTTTCTCTCTCAAAGATGTAAGCATATCCTAGAGTCCCATATTTGAAATGTTGAGGAGTTTCCTTTTTGTGGTGTGTGGAAATATCAAAGAATGTTTACAGAAATTCATTAAATATAAGTTCAACATAAAGCTCAATCCTGCAGTGACTGCAGTAGTTCATAGTCTTAAGCTGCCTTTTTTAAATTAACATTCAGAAGAATACTTTTTCACAACACGCTCAGTGAGAACAGGGGACGGAAGCTTACAAACTTAAAAAAAAAGGGAAATAAACAAGAAAGGTATAAAAAGTGATGCAGAAATAAGTAAGGGGACAATGCAAAGGGAAAACAGTATGGAAACAGTAAGTGAATAAATAAATACATTTAAAAAATAAATTAAAATGGAAAAAATAATTTTAAAAAATAAAAGAGAAAAATAAATAGAAAAGTAAATAAATAGGTAAATTATTACAAAGGTAAATAAAGAGGCAAATTCAAACTAATACCAAAGCTATCTCACATTTTATCAATTAATTAAAGACTACTATTATTTTTAAAATTGTTTTTGGTTAATATAATGGCTTGTTAATTAATTTATTTATTGAGTCATTAATTTGTTTTTATTTTGGTATTGACCGTCCTCCATAAATAAGAGTCCACTGTGCAGTTATAACAGGCTAATAAATAAGGTTTTAATTTTTAAGTACAATTGCAATTGATGTCCAAAAAATAAACTGAAATGCACCATGGTCACTTTGTAAAAACACTGAGGAACATAGGATTTGATATATTTAATCACTATTCCTCATAACATGTTAAATGCATTCAAACATTTTTAATATAGTATAAACAATGCTATGAAAAAGTTTTTTAAAGTTAATTCACATGTTGAATTCAAATTAAAAAGAAAAAACATCAAATTAAATCAGGATTGAAGCATTGAAGGTTGTACGAATAGTGAAAGCATTTTCTGCCTCATAAATTGTATTCTACATGTTTTTGTTTTTTCTTTCAGTTGACAAGAATGGAGACGTATGTATTTCTATTTTGCACGAGCCCGGAGAGGACAAGTATGGCTATGAGAAACCAGAGGAGCGTTGGCTGCCTATCCACACAGTGGAAACCATCATGATTAGTGTTATCTCTATGCTGGCAGACCCAAATGGTGATTCACCAGCCAATGTGGATGCTGCAGTAAGTTTACATGTTTTTTTTAAAAAAAAGTAGATTAAAAATGGTATCTGAGTAAAATGAATGTGCTTTTATTTTCTAAACAAGATATCTAGTGGTCATCTCAGACCACAACAGTCTATGAAATGCAAGAATTACCTGATTAATGTTTTAGACAGCATTAAAAAGTACATGACTGACAAAATCTATGACCAATACATGAATTTATTATTAATTATAATTTTGTACACGTATAGATAATATGACCAACTGAAAAGAGAGACATGCAGTATATTACAAAGATATGAAAATTAATTGTCTTTATCTTATTTCCCCTCTGCAGAAAGAGTGGAGGGAGGACAGACACGGTGCATTCAAGAGGAAAGTTGCACGTTGTGTACGAAAAAGCCAAGAGACTGCGTTTGAGTGATATTTAGCAAGGATCTAGCTTCATGTTTTCAGGGCAAGTATCCTTCACTTTAACCCTTTTAATATCTTTGAATCACAACTAATTTCAGTTGTTCACAAATACCTGCATGTAACAAAATGTAATCTGTACTGAGTTGCCAGTTTATTAGGTACAGGTTTGAACTAACTGGAACATTTCAACTAAAACTGCATAACATACTAATCTTTGATATTTGATTTTTTTCTTTCATTAGTAATAGGGGTGTAACGGTACACAAAAATCACGGTTCGGTACGTACAGGGCTCGACAGTGCCAGCGTTTCACATTTCACATTTTGCATTTGCGACTAAAAATAGATGTGTGCAAACTGTGAAAAATATTTAGGGGCACGTGCGCATAAAAAAATCAGCCAAAGCAGCCTATATTTTTGTCAATAAAAAAATATGGTAATCTAACCGCAAATGTTGGAGGAACTCCAGCCGCCTTCCCTCTTCCCTCTTCCCCGTGTGACACGGTTATGGGCGGTTTTCCAAGCCACTGTCGGCACAATGCGCTCTTGCACCGTGGTAGCACATACACAATGAATGGGTTCGTCGGTGGAGGTCTGCGCTTTGCGAGCTCTGTGTGAAAAGGGCTTAAGTCCCACTGTCGGCAGCGTGGAAATAAGTCAAAGTGTGGAGGAGATGGACCGGGTTAGGCGGCGGATCTCCGGGGAAGCCTGCTCCGTTCTCCCCGTAGTTCAAATAATTTCAATTCTGAGCGCAGCGCTCGGGCGGAAAATCAGAGCGGTGCGCGACGCCCTCTCCATAGACAAACAATGGGACAGCCAGCGCAAAGCGGTTTTACAGCTGATCATGTGTAGAGGCCTTTAGGGACCGTTCGCCATGGTACCGCTGCTGGGCAGGGTGGAAATAAAGCCCTTTTCACACAGAGCGCGCAAAGCGCAGACCTCCACTGACGAACCCATTCATAGTGTATGTGCTACCTTGGCGCAAGTGCGCACCGCTCTGCCGACGAGCTGAGCGGCGCGCGAGAGGGCGCATGTCGCGGCGTCTGTGCGCTGTGACGACACCTCGGCGTCGCGCATCCAATAGCAGAGAAGAGCCTGAAGTAGACCCGGAAGTGGTCACCATGGAGCTGTAGCTCCTGAACAAGCCTGTACTCCCCCAAATCCTGTCCTCTGCGCCCTACCCCTCGGTGGGCGCCGTGAAAGCTCTGTGTGAAAAAGGCTTAAGTCCTGCAGAGTTTCAGAGGACCTGGAGAATGTTTTAGGATAGTAATAACATTATATAAGATAATCATATTTCAAAGATAATGTATATAAGATAATAACATTAAAGACAAAATTAAATTGCAATACTTTTTCAAAACTTGATGATTTTACCTTTCTTTACATTTTGTATACAAATTCATTAAATAATTTTGCTTGTAAATGTGTATTTGCATCACGTTTATTACGGAAAACACATTATTTGATCAATTTACACTGTGCTCCTAAAGTTCTTTGTGCACTCCTTACTTTTTCAACTTAGGAGCACATGTGCTCCTTGGGAAAAAAGTTAAAGTCAAGCCCTGGGTACGTACCTCGGTACACAAGTCACGGTTCGGTTTTTTTCGGTACAGTAATGAAAAAAATAGACAACTATTAAATATCTTTTACTTATTGGTAACCTTATTAAAACGTACCACCACAGCAGTTAACTCTTTTTACACAATTTTTGAATGAAACAAATATATATAAAATCCTGCTTTTTCACATTGTTTGAATGAAAATAGAAATATGAAAGTGAAAAATAAAATCCTGCTGTTTTTTTAACACATTTTTTGAATGAAAAATATAAATATAAATTTCTGCTTAAACAGTTTTACTCAATTAAAATAAAAAAGTATAGTGCAGCTGGTCAGCTTTAAAGCCTGCTCAGATTCAGTTTTACTAGGAACTTACTTAGCTTTCCCACTTTGTTAAAGTGCAGTAAACAAAACATGCTTATATCTAAAGTGCAGCTTAAACAATTTTACTCAACTCCAATGGCGTTGGTTATTTCTTTAGCGCGATGGTCAGGGAAATGCTCTTTCTTTTAAAACGACATACATACCCGACCGCTGTTCTGCAGTGTCAGCACACTGCTTTTGTCTTGTCAACTTGTTTATTTCCATCTTCGTATTTTACCCTGAAACCAAAGTGTTCCCAAACGGAGGACTTAAGGTTTGCGGGTGGGTCTTCAGGTTCGTCAGGCTCACTTGCCATGTTGTCAAAATGCGAGAATGCGCTGCACAAAGTGAAAGTGGAGATTTACGGTTGGACTCGGTCCGTCACTCAAATATGTCCGTCGGGGAACTAGATATTTTAAATGGTTCGGCTTGCAAAAACGGAATTAAAATAAAACAAAATAAAATAAAATAATATCCTGCGCCCAATAATTCGGTACAGGGTCGTGCCGAACCGAAAGTCGCGTACTGAACGGTTCGACACAAATACATGTACCGTTACGGCCCTAATTAGTAAGAGTAAGTTAGGTGATAATTCACTTGATTGGAGCATAAGTAGGGAAAATGAAAAATGACTGATATAAATAAATAAATACAGGATTAAATGTATGAAAAATTCAGAAATAAATATGGTAAAAAAGGTGCAAATAAATGCTGAAATAAATACAGATAAAAATAAATGTTGTACGAAATTGTAGAAATAAAATAAATATGCGTTTATGTCTTTTATTATTAGATTTCAATCAGTCATGCATTTATTTCTATTTTATTTTTTATTTATACATATTTATTTATCCCCATGCCTATTTATTTTTTTTATTTTTACATTTGTTTATTTATATTTTTATTTATGTATTTATTTTATAAATTTTGTTTACATTTATTTATTAATTTCTATGTTAATTCAGACATTTATTTATTTCCTTATTTATTTATACTTTTATTTATTTCTGTATTAATTTATGTATCCCTAAATTCATTTATTTATTTATACATATATTTATTAATTGACATTTAAGCCATTTTGTCCGTTTAGATGAAATGGTTTGTATCAGTTGAAATAATCGTCTTACACCTTTTCATCTGACTCATTGTGCAACTCAACGAGTGTCAAGCTGTCTAGACTACAACTAACAATGAGCTGCCTATAGACTTAACATCCTAACTTTGACTAGCACACACATCTACTTGGTGTAACATACTGCTGATCTTTTTATCATTCAATATTTGTTTCTCATGTTGACTTTATAACTTGCTGCTTCCTAACACATCTCTTTTTTGTTGTTTCTTGTGTGCTTCTCTCCCCACAGGTCTCCAATTGAAAAATCAACATGGCACTGTTTCCTGCACTCTTCCACCCTGTCGCCAGGCTTGTCCTCCTTAATTTTGGCAGGAACAGACTGGCTACTATAGGCTGCAATAGAACATAACAGTGACTACCAAGGCTGACAGAAAACCGCCAAGCAAGTGCCAACTCCAAAAAAACAACAAAAAAACAACAACAACCCAGAAGATGATAAAACATTTTTCAAGTCTATGAACTGCTTCAACATTCAGGAAGATATTGTAAAGACATGTATATAGCACAGACTAAACCGGATAATATATAAGCTCCCTCTCCATCCATCAAAACACTTAGACCAAATGAATAGCTCTGGCTCAGATAGTTTTATTTTTGTTCATTTTCCCTCTCTCAGCTCCAGCATGCATTAGTTCTCTTTAGAGTGTTTGAGTCTTAAATAGAAAGAGAATTGTGACACTGTTGGACAAATACACCTGCGGAGAGCTCGATTGATTCAAGCAGGAGATGAGTGACGTGACTGGTGAAGGGAACGCCGCCATATTAGAATACACGACATCATGTACCCGAATGATTTGGTTTTTCTTTAGCCATCGAGAGTCTTACCATCCTTCTCAGTTCACTTCATTTTCTTGCATGCTAAATTTTCTTTATCTTTTTTCAAAAGTGCCTCCTAATAAAATGCTTGGCCACTTCACCCTGCATTGAACAAGTGTTAAAAAATGTTGGGAAAAAAAAGATGGAGAAATTGTGTACCACTTACATATGACTTTATTTAAAAGCCAGTACACAGGGAATCTGTATAATGGTAACAATTTGGTGTAGCAATAACTCCCCCTAGTATGAAGTGTTAATTTTTGATATCCTGATACAATTTGAGGTCTTCTTCTCCAGTATTCTGTTCTTTTAGCAGCCTCTCTTTTCCTCGTCTGTGTTGTCCTCGGTAGGAATTGTTATGCATGCTTTGTTGTAATTTTTTTTTTTTTGTTGGTTTGTTGTTTTTTTTTTGTTGAATGTTTCTGGGGTTTTGTTTGCGAATGTTTGAGTGTTTGTGTGTACAGTATGTGTGCCCCTTTTGTTTTGTCCCCCCCCCCGATCCACAATCTCACGATTATTCTGCTCACTGAACTATTGCAGTTTTGCCTAATGTACAAAGACAAAATACTGATGTATATTTTTCATGTTATGAAACCTGTCACCTGTAGTGAGTTCTTCTAAAATATGACTTTTTTTCAATAATTAATTGTGTATTTAATTCAGGTGCATTTTTTTGGACACAGCATTAATTACATATTGCTCATGACACAGAACAGAAACCTTTACACAAAGTGTTTTCATTGGAAAAATGTTAATTTATAGATTGCCTAATCATTTTTTACCTGGTTTATTTTTCAGTATTTCAAACAAATGATGACAAACATAGAAAAAAAGATCAACAGTCATAAGAAACTTTCTCAAAGTAATGACTTAGTATCCCAAAATAATGAGAAACATTGTCCACATTTGCACAAGTCTGGTTTTTTAGCTAGTGCAAACAACTTTGTGATGATAAGCCCAGGACAAAATATTGTGTTTCTCATGTTTAAGTCATTAATTTTTGCCAGTAGGGATATCAACAGTTGATCGGTTAACTGTCAGGAATATTTTTGACTGGTTACACATGTTGGTTCATTTTGCTACTTTTCAGTTTACTGCACTGGGCACCACCCGGGTCTGGTGGGAGCTAACATAAGCTAGCGTCGCCATTCATTCAGCAGTTACTACTTGTAATGCTGTCCCAACCCAACAGAGTCACCATGAAAACTGTACCCACCCTCCAATCTCCCCTCACGCAGCAATTGAGAGCACATTGCCTGGGTTTTGAGCAGGAAACCCCCTTCAGCATTTGTAACTACTTACAGCTCTGTTAGTGCCGTCAGCAGCGTCAGTGCAGCTAAAGGTGCTAACATTGGTAACAGTGCTGAAGGGGGTTTGTAGCTAAAAATGAAGCTGCTTGCTCCCTGTGGAGACCTGGGAGGAGACGAGGGTGGCCACAGTATGTTAACACAGCTAGCTGTCTGTCAACAAAAGCAACAAAAATTTAAAAAGCAAGACATTTAAACTACAAAACACTAAAATGTCACCCTTTCTAAACAAACAGTGCTTTGAAATGTGGTGCTAAAGCTCACCGAGTCAATGGTGCATCTAACTTAAAGAAAAGGTCTCTTGTACTTAACATCATTTTGCGTGTGTGTGTTTTTAATGACATTGGTCGAAATGGGTTTCCATACAAATCATGGAGCCAAATATTTAGATTATCAGAGCTACTGTAACGTTACGGCAGATTAACTTTGTGCAAAATACGTTTTTAGTGGAGTTCACAGATGCCTATAGGTGTGTAATTGGTGTCCAGTCTCCGCAAGCACATCACTGTCAACTACTGAAGGAAAGTTTTAGAGTTTGAATGATCACAAACTGAATACCATATTTTCTTTTTTGTTTTCATTCACGGTCTACTACATTTATTATTGTAGCATTATGGATACAGGGACTTGAATCCACTATGTGCTTTAACTGTGGACGTATGCCGGACACATTAGTATGGCTTTTAAATAGAGCGTTGAAAGACTAACGTGGATGTTAGCATCACCCTGGTTCCCTCGTCAAAAAGCCAGTGGGATTTACTACTCTGGGTTATTGCAGAAAGTCAGATCTGTGGCAAACAAAAGTTTATGATACATAATGTGTTATGTTCAGTGAGATAATCTTCACAAATAAACACCACTTTTATGATTTTTGAAGCCTAAATTCAATTCACTTGTTGGCAACCACCTTTTTAAGTCACCTAAAGGCTTCAAAATTCACCAATGGAGTATTAATTGATGTATTTTATGTCATTGCACAAAATGTGAGTCTCTTAAGCTTGTGTTAACCACAGATCTTCTTTCAGGTATCTAACCAAAAACCCATTTAGAAAACCCATTGACTTCAAGACGAGGAGTGCTAAAAAATGCTATGTCATTTCAGCATTTTAGGACTCATTCCTGCGCCACTCTATTAGACGTTTGGCTACTTTAGGTATATTTTGATAACGATACTTTGTACAGTGCTTCTAATTAAAGCGATAGCTTGGACTTTTTAAGTGGGGTTGCATGGGGTATTTATTGATAGTCAGTAGGTGTCGGTCAGCATGCCCCAGGTTTGGAAAAGCAGGCTGGAGTCTGACATAGAAGCTCAGCAATGAACTGCTTTGGAGGGGTTAGCGACAAAACATGCTGACCCTTCCACAGCAGTACATTGCCTCACTTCCATGTCAGACTACAGCTTTCTTCTCCAAAACTTAGGGCATGCGAACTGACTTCTGCTGTATGTAATATACTGTCTATGGATAACTAGCCTATAAAACCCCACTATCCCACTAAGTAAAAATTCTTCTAACAGAGTATGTACACCGATCAGCCAAAACATTTAAAGCACTGACAGGTGAAATTAATAACTTTGATCATCTTGTTACAATGCAGTGTTCTGCTGGGAAAGCTTGGGTACTGGCATATATGTGGATGCTACTCCCAGATGGCAGTGGCCCCCCAGCAGGACAATGCCCCATGCCACACCGCAAAAACTGCTCAGGAATGGCCCAAGGATCTTCACAAAGAGCCCAAGGCATTGACCTGGCCTCCTAATTCCCCACTTCCCAATTTGACCAAGCATCTGTGGGACATACCAATACCCCAGACATACCGCCCATCCATGGTGGGGCCTCAGTCTGGGGATGCCCGGTTGTGTCTGGCACCAGGGCCTTCACAGCAGATCTTTTGAGTCCTGTTGGTTGCAAGATGAGGTACCAGCATGTCCCAAGGATGCCCGATTGGATTTGGATCTAGGGAATTTGGAGGCCGGGTCAAGGCCCTGAGCTCTTTGTCATGATCCCTTGTTTGGGTGGGTGGGGCGCGTCAAGTGGCATCCACATGAAAGCTAGGACCTCAAGTTTCCCAGCAGAGCATTGCATTGTAACAAGATGGTTTTAATGTTTTGTCTGATCGGTGTATACTCTGTGGTATTACTACTTTTAGTTAAATAGAATCTCTGAGTACTTCCCCCACCACTGAAATCAAACCATGTATGTAAAATTACAATTTTTAAAAGATAATATTCTGTGTAAGAAGCATCATGTGATAAACTATCAATGGCCGTGTTTTTGAGAAGCACCCTGAACGCAGCACCACTGCCTCTCACTCTCTGTCATATCGCGATAGAGAGCATCGGGCCACGGAGCTAACGCTGAGCAACATGGCGGAAGGTATGAGATTGTTTTTTTGACTATTTGGTCCACTCCCTTTTTATCACTGTGTGCTCGTTGGACTGTCGGACCAAATCAACCGGTGTCTCGGCAGTTTAATAAACAGTGCGCTGTCTGCGAGTGAAAATACGAAGCACTGCGACACTTGTCTTGTCACACTCAGCCTGTCTGTCGTTAGCTACCGTTGATGTTGCTAGCTGAATTTTACAGCTAACGTTACGAGTTAGCCGAACCGGACCAGATATGTTGGTGGGAGACGAATTATTGTTTCTAGACAGACTATTGGTTTGCTACAAAAGAAAACACCCTCATGTTAACTCACAGAATATACAGGTAATATAGTTATTACGGTTTTGGCAAATGTCAACGTCATGGTTCGCTCCAAACAGTCTATATTATCGCGTTAACGTTATAATATCAGTAACGGTTCTGTTCACTGTGGCTGTTTTGTCCAAGAAGGCACATTTTTAACAACATAATTTAATATCAGTTGTTTTAAATGTGGCACAGGAGACTGCACAGGACAGGGGAGTCGTCACCTGTGATGCAAGAAGTACTCTGATTTCTTTTACTGAAGAAGAAGCAGCAATGTCAGTGTATAAAGACAATAAATACAAGTTTGCATTCAATTTTTCAGTTAATTAAAAGTGCAAAAGAGCTTGCATCACATATATTCCCAAATTACCAAAAGCAGAAGTCCTCAGCATGCAGCGTAGCTCATTTCAGAATAATATTGGATTGTAATTATTGATGCATTCATGTGTTAATCACTTAAATGTTGCAGCTGGAAGCTTAATTACTTTATATTCTACTGGGTCGTTTGTGAACCCTCCTCCACAGGAACAGTAAAGGTTTAATCCAAAACATTACATCATGATAAATGTGTTAATTATATTGTATGTTATAAATTAGAATCTGCAAAGTTATCAATTGAATGCAGTGGAGTAAAATATACAATATGGTAGGTTTTACATATAATAAATTTGCTTTGGTGTCTTGGTACACAGCAAACATATTAAGAGAAAATGGAGCAAACAAGTAAAGTAAGTATTGCAAATATCAAGAGACTTAAAAAAGAAGAAATCTGCAATAAGAATATGAAAGAAGTACTAAAACAATGTGCACATAATATTGAGATAATTGGCCATGGCCAAGGGCACCACTTATATTTGGCCTGAACATAAGGGAATGCCTGCTGTGTGTTCCTCCTTAAGGGAAATCTACTCAATGCATTACGCAAATGCATTAGTGATGCCTGCTAAATCCTGCAAACAAAGGTGGATTTTTAGTATAGAATAAGAGTTTGTTCAGAGGCCGCTGGTCAGTTGGCCATAAGCTGTTGCTCCTCCATACCGCCCTTCCTGTGTTGAGCTGATCAGGTGGTTTTTACAGAAACACCCCCCTCTGTTCCTCATGACATGTCTCTGTGCCAGTAACGGTTTATGAGGGAGGACAAAGTAACGTGCCGTCTCAGCATTCTGTGCTCAGTAAAACTTAACTGGTTTAAAGGAAGGAAATGGGCCTCAGTGAAACTCTGTGGAATCAAGGCTGAGACATGAAATTGTTTTGTAACTCTGTAGAAAGTGTTTTTCATTTAGAGGAAGAGGGAAAGGTTTGTCCAAACAAAAATACGCTCTGTAGAATCTGCCAGTGTCCGTTTTTAAGATTACAAAATTTGCATCCTGTTTTGCCTTACACAGGGGAAAGTTCTTTTTCTGTGCAACACAGGTGACGTGGGGAAATGTCACAAGAAATAGGCCGGTATTATGAAAAGTAAAAGTGGCTCAAGTCACATTTTGTAGGTGCAAATCCAGTTCACTACCTTCATTACATGTTTCTCCTTTGCCATAAGAATAATATTTGAACAACAGATAGTTTTGTAAGATCCCAAACACTTGCTACTGTTTATTGGAGCCACTGTACTTTGGACCACCTCTAAGGTGCTTCAAACGGTCCAGTTGTGACCTGTGTTCAGGAATTCATCTTTCTTACCACCTGCTTCTATCCCTGCATCTCGTTTTTATCCTCTGTCTGTCTCCCTTACCTTGGTGTGGAACAGAGGAGGTGGCCAAGCTGCAGAAGCACCTGGCCCTGCTCAGGCAAGAGTATGTGAAGATGCAGCAGAAGCTGGCCGACACAGAGCGGCGCTGTGCCGTGCTCGCTGCTCAGGCCTCTGGCCAGGGCTCCCCCAGCCCTGCAGCTGCAGACTCCTTCATCAGCCGCCTGCTGGACATCGTGGCCGACCTCTATCAGCAGGAACAGTACAGGTGAGGATCACAGTGGGAGTGGATGGGTATGAGTTTTGTTTGCAGTGCTGCAACTGTTATTATGTAGTTGTATTACTGCTGTGGTGTGTGTGCATGATACAACATGCCTTTGCTGCTACATTGTTGAAGTTGACGGGCCTGTCACACAACACCATGAAAGCCTGTGAGTGTAAATGGTGTTTTTAAGCGCTTTGATTGTGTTTTACTTTCAGCATTATTTAAGACCTAAGCCCTTTTCATACGGAACTGCATTTGCACGGGATAAGCAGAGCCTGTATTTTATTCAAATTAGCTGTCATTAAAGCTTTATTATACTCGTCCAAGACACCATGGTGTGAGCCTCAGTAGATGGTGGCACTAGAGCTACGAGCATGCATAGAGGCATTAATGCTCAACACATTGTTCGCAGTATGCTTTGATATGTATGGTGGCATACAAACAAAGTATTCTTTGGATAAGGACGAAATCAACGAGTGTTACCAGAAGAGTGGTACTGTAAAAAGGCTGCCTGGCAAATGAAATAAACACCAATGTACTTTCAAACATTGCATTTGTGTACTGTAAAAATTACTGTCACTCCAAGTTGAAATGATTTTATAGCACTTTGTTTCCCCCGGGTTTTTCCATGAGAACTTTTTTTCATTTTTTACCACATCTCTTTTGTTCTTCCCCACACACAACAATTTAAGGCCATTTGACTCTTCCTGTGGTCTCTCAATGAGGAGTTGTAGAGATGTCTTTACAGGCGAACTTGCTCTGCCAATCTTCCCTAAAAAGCTTCCATGTGAAGCTGAAAAGCAGAGCGCATGGAGTCAACGCCTTGTTACAAAAGTTCAGAGATGCACGACCAAAGGCCACGACAAATTTTGGAGACTTAAAGTTCAACACAAAAGGGGTGGTTACGTCATTTTCTGGTGAACAAATCTTGTGCCGGCGACACTATGGCAACCATAAGTTATCCTTTGGATATGATGATAATAGGCTACTACATAATAACTGTTGAGAGATAGAAGACTGTTCCTTACCGTCATCATTTGAAATTTCACTCTTCTGATTGATTGAGCTTGCATCCTCTGCAAATGGGTCTCCATGCTGTGTAGTAAGATGAATCACCTGCACCCCAAATATTATCACATAACGTCTCTGTTTGGCAAAATATGGCAGGTGATCTGTGGTGGAATTTTTACGAGACAAATTATAGACATGGCAGATTCACATGTGACTAAGATCACAGATCTCTGCAGTTATTACAAATTATTCAAAGTCCCCAGGTAATACTGGTCCTGTGCAGATGGGCTCTGGAATATTTCTGATATATGTGCTTGTTTTCTGAGAGATGGGTGTGTTGGTTTTGCAGTGATCTGAAAGTGAAAGTAGCAGGAGAGAGTCTCAGTGCCCATAAGTTTGTGTTGGCTGCTCGCAGTGATGTCTGGAGTCTGGCCAACCTGGCCTCCACCTCTGAACTGGACCTGTCTGGTGAGTGATGTCATGTTGTTAAAGAAGTAGCTTGAATTATCATGAAAATCCAGCTGTTACCTCCTCACACTGTCAGTCAACATGTTTATAGATTAACTGAATATTTATTTTGGAGTGGATCATCACACAGAATGTCAAAGTCCAGTGTCGGATAGACATCTGGCCCTTGTGCCTGTTTTCAGATAATCAGTAGAGCTCAGTAGAATTTATATAAATATGAGCAAATAATGTTTTTGCAGAGGGCATTCCACTTTTTTAAAATAAAGGAAAATTTTACGTGATCTTAAAAGTTTTCTATTTGTCCAAAATGATTGCCAAGTGCGAAGTGTCAGTTTTCCATCTTTGAGAATTACAGCAGGTTCGCCATCGATCACTGTGTGTGAATTTCTGACTTTGTGACATGCTGGGTTTCCAGATTGCAAACCTGAAGTTGCCATGGCGATGTTGCGCTGGGCGTACACGGATGAGTTGGAGCTCACTGAAGATGATGCCTTTCTTATTGACTTGATGAAGCTGGCAAACCGCTTCCAGCTGCAGCTGCTCAGAGAGAGGTCAGCATGAGTCAGATACACTGACTCTTCATCTGTAGTTAGTGGCGGTGGCAGAGTCACTGTTTTTGCATAATATTTTATTGATGTACATGGCTTAACGGCTCTGAAAATCCATTTGTGTGCTGGGACAGGTGTGAAAAAGGTGTGATGTCTTCGGTAAATGTGAGGAATTGCATTCGTTTCTACCAAACAGCTGAGGAGCTGAATGCCACCACCCTGATGAACTACTGTGGGGAGATCATAGCCAGTCACTGGGTGAGGACCTTCACACAGTGTTTGTACATGTCCAACTAGACAACATAACATCAGCTTTGCTTTTTATAAAAACCCCTTTTATTCAAACATGCAGCCCAACGTCCTTCACACAACAAAATTTAAACAACACAAACAAATTACAAATAAAATAAAGAAATAAATAGTGCAGAGTGGCCAAGGTCAATGTTAAGCCCCGTTTCCACCGAGCAGTACGGTTCAGTTCACTTCAGTTTAGTACGCCCTTTTTTTTTTCTTTTTTTTTTCCATTTCCACTGTGAAAAGTTGTGGATGGTACCAATGGAACCGTTCTGTACCGTCCGTATTTTTGGTCACCCTTCTGTTGGGGTACCTAGCACACAGATCTGGTACTAAAAGGTGGAGCTAGAGACCCTGCAGTCTGATTGGTCAATAAAGGACAGTCACTCTGCTCAGGGCTGAGTTGTGGCTGGTTTTGACGTTAACTGGTAATACTTTTTTTGACTGGATCATGTGAACGGCATACACCCAAGTTCTCACTCGGAGAAAAAAATAAAGCATTGTGGAGCGTCGTTCCTGTGGGCTCCGGCAACACTAAACCCCTGAGCTTGTCTGAGAAGGACTAAATAGACTAGACTAGACTCTCACTGCAGCCTGTTTTTATTTTGTCCTGAAAATCGTTCTGTGGGCGATAAACGAGGTACAAACTTCCCTCTGTGTCACTGCTGATGAGGAAATACAGTGAGTGCTGGACGGAGCAGTGAGTGACAACAACCCCACCCACATTAAGAGTACTGTTTGCAGTGGAAACGCTAGGGTCTAGGTACCATGTCTGAAGGGTTACTTTTGGTTCCAAAGGTACCATACTGATAGTGTTTGGTGGAAACTGGGCTTTAGCTAACCAGTGGAGACTGACGGTTGGTCAATGGACACTATTTTTCTGTTCCTTGTCAATGCAGCCAGCTGGCTGTCTGTCATCACAGCCAATAGAAAATAAAAGGCAAGACATTTATATCACAAAACATTTAAACTTCACCACCTCTAAATGGATAGCACTTTAAAATGTGGCACTGAAGCTCACTGAGTTAATGGAGTGCTGGACTCAAAGACAAGATCTCAAGAAAGAAGAGAAACTGACATCTGTAGTCCTGACGCATCAAAATCTGCCTTTGGTTTACTTTATTTGACAAATGTTCAAATACAGCTTTAAAAGAAATCCAGATTTTGTAAGAGGTAACACGACAAAGTCCGGGACTTGTTTCCATTGTGGTTCTTGATCAGTCCTTTTACTGCACAACAAGATGGAGACAGCTATTCAACGATCAAAGCAAGAGACACACGACCACTATGCACCACATCCTAACATGACATCCCCTCCACAGATAAACATGCCAATAAAAAACAACAATACAAATATGGACATGATTTTTAAAACCAGATTTTGGAGCAGCCTCTGTTTGACCATTTTCTTAAAGGCTCCATTATTGCACGAGGCACTTTGTTCCACTCTGTAGCACAGGATGGATAAAAGAAACCCATCATAGTGTGAATCTATAAATGCTCAGGTCGGGCCTTTGTTCATGTGTGCCACTTCTGAATCACTTTTAACCTGCTGTGTTACTGCGGGTTAATCCTCTCACGCTCTCCCTTTTTTACAGATTAATGTTATGTCCTCTCATCAGTGTGAAGTGTCCCATCATTTATGATACAATAAATCCAGAGAGGCCACAGCTCGGCAGTTTTCAAGGTTGTCTTTATGACTTAAATGTAGTAAATGTCTGTCAAGCGTCACCAGCTTCTGACACCTCAGTCTCAAACTCTGATAACTGCTGACTTCACCAAAGCAAAGAATTCTCCAATTCTCTAAAGCATTATTTAAGGAGTTTTGCATTGATATAAACATAAGCACACATGTACAAACATCCTGGACTCGTACAGACATTAACATACATTGTATCCCTCCCTGCACAAAGGCTACATTCACATTAGTTTGTTTAGTTTTAAAACAGAACTATTGCTGTGTTTACACCTAGTGTCCACACTACTTTGGCGCTCTGGAACCCCCAAAAACGGAGACTTTTGAAAACGATGCTGACCTGGTTTTAGTTTGAAAACTTCGGAGCTGCGTTTTAGTCTGGAGGGACTTTTAAAAATGGTGACGCAGCCACTAACGTTTGTGTCCTGATTGGGTCTTATCAGTTACGATGCATAAGCCAAAACGTCATAGCTAGGCTTTTGTGTTTGGATCCAGCACAATGAAAGAACAGAACAATAAAATTTAGGCAAATTACCAAGCAATAAAATTTAGGTGAGAGAAAAAAAAGTGAAGAACTGAACTGAATTAGCTGAGAAAATAAATAAAATGTAGACATAAAAGTTAATTAAAGAAATAAATAAAAGGATTCAGTGCATAACCATAAGCTAAATATGAAAAACATCAATCAGGTGGCGTGTATCAGTCATTTCCTTTACTTATTCAGTAAATGGTGACCTCACTTTGGTAAATTTCTTGTAGCACCCACTCAGCGTTCACCTTATTTCCGGACGTTCTGGGTGACACTTGTTGACGTTGCTGTGTTTCATCAGGATGATCTGAGGAAAGAAGATTTCAGCACCATGAGTGCCCAGCTGCTTTACAAGATGATCAAATCGAAAACAGAGTACCCTCTCCACAAAGCCATCAAAGTGGAGCGAGAAGATGTGGTCTTTCTCTATCTCATCGAGATGGACTCGCAGGTCAGCGTTAACCCTTTATTGACTGTCGCTTGTTACAGTGTAACCAGCACGGTAGAATAACAGTAAACAAACATTTTGTTTTGTTTATCCTTTGTTTTCAGCTTCCTGCAAAGCTGAATGAACTGGACAATAACGGTGACCTGGCACTAGACCTGGCGCTCGCTCGTAAATTGGAAAGCATTGCCACCACTCTGGTTAACAACAAAGCCGATGTGGACATGGTGGACCAGAGTGGCTGGAGCCTCCTGCATAAGGCCATCCAGAGAGGTGTGTAGGAGACACTATTACTCCACTCTGTGGCACCCCTATAGCTTTATTGTAGAGGTGGTGTCCAAAATAAAGGTTTGCCTTCGCTGCTGAGTTGTTAATATACCTGCAGTGGTACCCATGTCAGTCATCCGTGAAGCTACACTAACCTGTATGAGAGGTGCGATGCAAATAAAGTCTGATTGACTGATTGTACAGACTTGGTTACAGTGTAAACACTAGATTTTGAAGTTGATACATGAAAGCATAAATTCTTCCTTCCACTTCCTCCAGGTGATGAGTTTGCCTCCATCTTCCTAATTCGACACTCGGCCCAGGTGAATGCAGCTACAGTGGGGGCGGTGGAAACCCCGCTTCACCTGGTCTGTTCTTTCAGCCCCAAGAAACACTCTGCAGAGGTGATGAGCGGTATGGCACGAATCGCAGAGGCTCTGCTGAAGACCGGAGCCAACCCCAACATGCAGAACAGCAAGGGCAGGTAGGTTGCCAACCGGGCTCTGGTTTAATGAGCGTTATTGGACTACAGAGTGTAACAGCTTCGTCTTGTGTCATTTTTAGGACTCCAATGCATGAAGCTGTGGCATCAGGGAATGAGCCAGTGTTCAACCAGCTGCTACAGTGCAAACAGTGAGTCACAGTCTGCCTTTATATTGAATTAGTGAGTTTGTTTACCGTTGTACATGACAGTTCTTGAATTTAAAACTATTCTCAAAAATATTCTCACGACCCAGTTTGAAGGCACCGATATTTACAAGATCATGTGACCCCAGTCATCATTCGACTCTGGAGATAATCCTGTGTGTAACCTGGTGTAATCTGTCCATCCTGTTAGGCTTGACCTAGAGCTCAAGGACCACGAGGGCAGCACAGCTCTGTGGCTGGCCCTGCAGTACATCACCGTGTCTTCAGACCCCTCAGTAAACCCATTTGAGGATGACGCACCAGTTGTGAACGGCACCTCGTTTGATGAGAATAGTTTTGCAGCCCAGCTTATCCAGAGAGGAAGCAACCCTGATGCACCAGACACAGCCACAGGTACTGTTTAATAACCTGTTTTTGCTGCCACAATGCTTTTAATCCCTTAAAAACATTTTCATCTTCATCTTTCTCCATTTTTTTCCTTGCAGAAAACTGTCTCATGCAGAGAGCAGCTCGGGCCGGCAATGAGGCAGCAGCACTTTTCCTCGCGACTCACGGAGCAAAGGTCAACCATGTCAACAAATGGGTGTGTATCAGCATTGTTAATGAATACGACCTTGTGTGCAGGTTACTTTAAACAGTTAAAAAAAATAGGTGGTTCATCCCAATATGCCTCCTCGACTCCTCCGTCCTCTATCCTCAATCACTTGACCCGGCAATCGATTGAGACTCGCCGTCTTGTAGGGGGCTCAATAAGTTAAATGCACTCCGATAACTTAAATCATGAGATCTAGATGTTTTTCTTCTGTGTTACGAATAAAGATATTATCAATCCTTTGACCTTGTTTTAGGGTGAGAGCCCACTTCATACAGCGTGTCGCTGTGGCCTGGCGAGCCTGACAGCAGAGCTGCTGCAGCAGGGGGCCAACCCCAACCTGCAGACCCAGAAGGCTCTGCCTGATGACACTATTGGTGTTGCTATGCAGACCCCCCTGCACATGGCCATCGCTCACAACCACCCAGATGTGGTCTCTGTCATCCTCGAGCAGAAAGGTCAGCATTTAGACACTTGGATGCCTGTACCTGAAATGCAAACATGGCAGGTGTGTTAAGTGATTTCTGCTTGATCTCACTGAACTTATCTCATCTTTAATTGCTCTGTTGCAGCCAATGCTCTTCATGCCACCAACAACTTCCAGATCATTCCAGACTTCAGTCTCAAAGACTCCATGGACCAGACAGTGCTGGGCTTGGCCCTCTGGACAGGTACACAGCAGCATCACACCACCATACATAACCTCCTTACAAGACTGCATGGTGATCTGTGTATGTGATGTATAACATGTACAATGTGTCTCTGTCAGGCATGCACACCATAGCAGCACAGCTGCTGGGCTCAGGGGCTTCTATCAATGACACTATGTCCACTGGACAAACCCTGCTGCACATGGCCATCCAAAGACAGGACAGCAAGAGCGCCCTCTTCCTTCTTGAGCATCAGGCAGACATCAATGTTAGGTAATGCCCGGGTTTTGAGCACGTAATGCCTTTTCTATTAATTTTCGAAAATGTAGAGAGATGACACAGGAAGTGAAGGAGGTGGGGGGATACGACATGTAATTAAGATGCCTGGCGAAATTCAAACACGGGTCTTTGCTGTTTATGGTACCTGACTTAACCCCTCGGCCACCAAGGTATGGGACTGCTATTTACTGAGGAATACATTTTCTCTGTTTACCCATGTCCCAGTGATTATTGATATTTTCTCTCTTGTTACCTGCACGGCTCCAGAATAACTTTTATGAGTAGGAGCACTGTAGCGCCTAACTGAAAATTTTAGGAGCACAAACAAACAAACAAAAAAACAAAAATTTAGGGGCATGCCTTAAAACGTCCTGCTACACAGTTATTCACAAACAGTTATTCACAATTTTGTCCACTTTAACTTTAATCATAAACTAATACGCAGATAAAAAAAAATATTATTTAAGAAATCCCTCAGTATCTAGTTAGGAATTTTGAGTGGAGACTTTTTAATCTTATGGCTCTTTACATTATATATATATATATTTATTTATATATATATATATATATATATATATATATATATATATATATATATATATATATATATATATATATATATATATATGTATACACATATACACACACATATATATTCTCCACTACCAGGACCCAGGAGGGACAAACAGCACTACAGCTGGCCATCAGTAACCAGCTGCCACTGGTGGTGGATGCCATTTGCACAAGAGGAGCTGATATGTCTGTGGTGGATGATAAAGGGGACCCTCCATTGTGGCTGGCTCTGGAGAATGGCCTGGAAGATATCGCGTCCACACTGGTGAGATAAATGCAACCAATTTAGAGATGATAGTACCCTCTTAGTTCCTCACTGCTGGGTATTAAATGTTACAAAACAGTATTTAAGATAAAATGAAATTGAAAGCAATGAAATGGAAGCTTAATTAGCCTCAGCTGTGGATGCATGTGGTTGTCTTGTTGGCAGCAAACATCATCAGTCTTCTTAAGGAAACTATAAATGAAGGAAAGAAGAAAGCAGTCTACTCGAGCATGACTGCGGGGAGGGGGACTGCTGTCTGATGGCTCTGTAGCATCCACTAGTGGCGGGCGGCTGCATGACAGTTACGCGGCCTTGTACATGAAGAAAACAGTAATTGGTTTAACTGACTAATATTTCTGGTGCCGAATAGGGAGGTGGTGGACATTTATTCATTTAAACGTCTAACAAGTTCCAGTTTGTGATAAAGGTCCAGATTCATAATAATTTGGTGAGTAGTGCCACCTCCTGACAATAATAGGAGACTCTAAGCGTCGTGCGTAGATTCATATCAGCCTTATCCAAAACCTCTGAAGTGAACACTGATTGGTTCCAAAAAGAGAAAAAACGAAATGACTATAAACCACTGATATTTTATAAACCACTGGTATTCACATCTGTAGCACTTTGTCTGTGTTTAAGCCTTATTGAAGGCTGTACGTATGTTTTATAATAATTTTTTTTCTTGAGTTTTGACTGTTTTGAGTCATGTTTGTTCCTCTAAGGTCCGCCATGGCTGTGATGCGACATCTTGGAGCACGGGGCCCTCTGGGTGCCAGCAGACCCTCCTGCACAGAGCTGTTGATGAGAATAATGAGGTCTCTGCTTGCTTCCTTATCCGCAGGTATGCAAATCTCCTCACCAACAGTGTTTGGGAAACCTAATCCCAGCCGTAAATACACACGTTTGTCTAAACTGTGACTCAGTATTTATTATACAGATAAAAATAGAATCTTGTCTGAAACTAGAAACCTGTTGGGTTTTTTATGCTCAGTGTTATTGTGATATCTGTAGCCCCCTGTATTAACGTACTGTCTGCCTCCTGTGTGTAAATAGCGGTTGTGACGTAAATAGCAGCAGACGGCCAGGCCCTAATGGGGAAGGAGACGAAGAAGCCAGAGATGGACAAACACCCCTCCACCTGGCAAGCAGCTGGGGTTTGGAGGAGGTGGTGCAGTGCCTTCTAGAGTTTGGAGCTAATGTTAATGCACAGGTCAGTCCTGTCACATCAGTGGGTCCACTTCTTTCTGTCATTACAGCATACAGCTAATAAGAGATTACTTAGTTGTAGTTGTAAACATGATACTGATACTTTTCTAGATTTTCTTTTCGTTTTCTTTTTATACATAAGGACTGCAGGAGGAAGCCTGAGGTTCAAAATTTTCATCACCAACTACCGCTTCTTTGTAATTGTTGTGTATATAATGATGATAAGAAAGATCTTGAACATGCTCTTTTTCTAATCACGTGACCGTCCATTTCTCTTAGGATGCAGAGGGCAGGGCTCCCATCCACGCTGCCATTAGCAGCCAGCACAATGTCATTATACAGCTCCTCATTTCCCATCCAGACATCCGTCTTAACATTCGGGACCGTCAAGGAATGACCCCCTTCGCCTGTGCCATGACGCACAAAAACAACAAGGCAGCAGAGGCTATCCTCAAAAGGGAGCCAGGTGCTGCTGAGCAGGTAGTGCTGACATAACGCCACCAGTTTGTCTCACTTTATAAACATTACATACAGTTACAGTATTAATCTCTCTCTCTCTCTCTCTCTCTCACTCTCTCTCTCTCTCTCTCTCTCTCTCTCTCTCTCTCTCTGTCCAGGTGGACAACAAAGGACGTAATTTTCTCCACGTGGCTGTGCAGAATTCAGATATCGAAAGTGTCCTGTTCCTCATCAGCGTCCAAGCTAATGTCAACTCCAGAGTTCAGGATGCAGCCAAACTCACCCCTCTGCATCTGGCTGTCCAGGCTGGATCTGAGATCATTGTTCGCAACCTGGTATAAACAGAAAGAATCTCTCAGGCCTCTGCGTTTACTTTTTAAGCCAATTTAAGTGTTGTTGAAAGACTGATGTGGTTGTTGATGTTGTTTTTACTCTTCATGTTTCTGCTTCCAGCTGCTTGCCGGAGCCAAAGTAAATGAGCTGACCAAACACAGGCAGACAGCGCTACATCTGGCTGCCCAGCAGGACCTGGCCACTATTTGTTCTGTGTTGTTGGAGAACGGAGTAGACTTTGCTGCTGAGGATGAGAATGGCAATAACGGTACCTTACATTCTTTATTATTATGCTTCAGTTTCTTCTGAAGATCTGGGATCGTTTCCCTCAGTGGAAACAAAGCTTTTATTTACTTTCATTTCACAGATAAGAAACAATAAATTGTGAAGACAATAAAACCTCCACAAAAATAGCATTTTAAGTCTTGTGTGTGATTTATCCTGGCTTCATGTGAGCAGAGGAAATCTCCGCTTGTCGCTAGGCTAATTTATACAATGTAAAATGCCATAGGCTTGTGCTAATAACATTAGCATGTTGTATTTGTCTGGAAAACGTATTTAGTATAAGACAGTTGTTTTGTCAGTGAACCTTGTGAGTTTTAATGGAGCCGAATTATGTACCGTTACCTTTGTTAAATGTTGCTGTTTTTCCTGGTTTTATATGAGAAGAGGAAAATATTGCTAGCTGCCAGGCCAGTTTTTACAATGTAGAATGCCATAGGCTTGTGCTAATAATGTTAGCATGTTGTATTTGTGGGGAAAATGTGTCCAGATAAAGACACGTGTTTGTTTGTGAATGCTGTGAATTATAGTGAAGTAGTGTTGTCACGATACAAAAATCTTTGTTTCGGTACCAATACCAATATGAATTTCGATACTTTTCGATACTCTTCAGTACTTTTCCTAAGGAAAAGTCCTTTTTGGATACAAACCTTTAGAACAATAAATAGTAGGGGTGTAATGGTACCAAAAAAAATCATGGTTCAGTAAGTACCTCGGTACGGACGTCACGGTTTGGTAACTCAAATGTTCCACTAAGTTTATGTTGTCTCGTGTTGTCTCCCTTTGCGATTCAGACTTTCTCTTGTCTTTTTTCACGTGCGCCAGCTGCGAATGTTGATACAGGTGTTGTCATACACACCACTTGTGCAATCTGTGCTCCAATAGGAACAAGAAAGGCGTTTGTGTGCATAAATGAGTAAAATAAATTAACTAAATTAATGAATTGAATAAATTTCAAAGTGCCGGTATTTTCCAAATGCAGTATAGTACCGTTTGGAATACTCTAGTACCGCAGTACTATTTTAGTACCGGTATACCGTGCAACACTATAGTGAAGCTGATTTGTGTGTTTAATGCGTGTTTTGAATCACCTAAACTTTACAGCACTTCACAGAAACCCTGCTGCTGACTAGTGTTTTGGAGGTGTAATTACAGAGTGACACAGACACACTACCGCACAAGCATAAATGCTCACAACGGCATAGGCGACGGCGTAGGGTCAACCGCACAACTATAAATCTCGCGTAAGAAAGGAGGCATTGAAGCTTCTTTCTTAACCATTTAGAGAATAGGGACTAGTGTTGCACGGTATACCGGTACTAAAATAGTACTGCGGTACTAGAGTATTCCAAACGGTACTATACTGCATTTGGAAAATACCGGTACTTTGAAACTGATTCAATTCATTAATTTAGTTAATTTATTTTACTCATTAATGCACACAAACACCTTTCTTGTTCTTATTGGAGCACAGATTGCGCAAGTGGTGTGTATGACAACACCTGTATCAACATCCGCAGCTGGCGCACGTGAAAAAAGGCAAGAGAAAGTCTGAATCGCAAAGGGAGACAACATGAGACAACACAAAACTTAGTGGAACATTTGAGTTACCAAACCGTGACGTCCGTACCAACGTACTTACCGAACCATGATTTTTTTGGTACCATTACACCCCTACTATTTATTGTTCTAAAGGTTTGTATCCAAAAGGACTTTTCCTTAGGAAAAGTACCGAAGAGTATCGAAAAGTATTGAAATTCATATTGGTATTGGTACTGAAACAAAGATTTTGGTATCGTGACAACACTATTAGGGACAGCTCTTATCATGGCTGCCACTGAGAGACTTCTGGGTCATTTCTCTCAGTAAGGAACCTTCCTAAGCTACAAAGACTATTCAACAGCAGCTCATAATTCAGTCTATGTATCGTTTTGAAACTAAACAGTGGCATTATCAGTCCTCGGGTTGCCTCCCAGACACCTCATTCTCTGTTGTGTAGTTGATTATTCATTATTATTCCACCCCCCCAACATACCACGATCCTTATCAATAACATTTTGTCCTTTTGTCTGTCCTTCTTGTTGTCTCCTCAGCTCTACATCTGGCTGTGATGCAGGGCCGCCTTAACAATGTCAGAACCCTTCTCACAGAGTCCAACATCGACGCTGAGGCCTTCAATCTCAGGTGCGTTTAGTTTGTTTCACAGTTAACAACAAGATCAAACTTCTAAGTCACTACAGCAGCAACATTAGCGCCATGGAAGTCAGAAGCTTTTTAATATAACAGATGACCTTCTGTTCTGACTGTAATGTCTCCTTTACATGTTATTATACCTGCTCAGGGGTCAGTCACCAATGCACGTACTAGGCCATTATGGGAAAGAGAACGCTGCCGCCATTTTTGAGTTGTTCCTGGAGTGTATGCCTGAATACCCTCTGGACAAACCAGATAATGAAGGGAACACAGGTACTGTAGACAGCTTATTTTATGTTGTTGATTACAGTATACAAACAGCAGGCTGATATTAGTGGTACACTTGTAATAAAATGACTGTGACCTGTGTCTTATTGCAGTTCTGCTCCTGGCCTACATGAAAGGAAATGCTAACCTGTGCCGTGCCATCGTGAGAGCCGGGGCTCGACTGGGCATTAATAATAATCAGGGCATCAACATTTTCAACTACCAAGTTGCAACCAAACAGTTGCTCTTCCGCCTTCTAGGTAGGTTCTCACATGTAGTTATCTATCAGGCATTCACTATATATTAAAGGTCAAGTCCATCTGCCTTCATCTCTGTGTTTTTTAAATGGAAGTGTTCACTCAGCCGTTAGCAAAAAGCTATGACCTTGGTTAGAGCACTGACAATAATTATAACTAAAAGGGATAGTAAAGAGTTTTTGAAGCGGGGCTGTATCAGGTACTTTACAGTCATTGTCATTCATAGTCGGTGTATTACCTACACTAGATGGTGGTCGGCATGCCCCCAGTTTAGAGAAGGGGACAGGGAAGTGAAACTGTTAAATTGCTCTTTTCAAAGCCACCAGACTCCTTTTGACAGAAAAAGTCATTTTAGGGCACCCAGTAGCTCAGTGGTTAGAGGGGGCGTCCCATGTACAAAGGCATTGTCCTTGCTGCAGTGGCCATGGGTCCGACTCTGGCCTGCGACCCTTTGCTGCGTGTCTCCTTGCGTGTCTTGCTCATCTCCTCTCTCTCCTGCTTTCACACCTAAGTCTGTCCTGTCTAATAAAAGGCAAAAAAGCCAAAAAAAATCTTAAAAAGAAAAAGTAATTTTATCTCACAGACCGCAGGAGTTGCTGGTCTTAGTCGACTAGTCAATTAAACCTTGCTACCCTCACTAGTCAGCGCCAGAATTACTAGTCGAATAAACTGATAATACCCAGAGGAAAAATGGGGGGAGTTTAGATCGGCATGCAAGACCAGTGGCTCTGATCATCAACGGCTCTCCCTCTCTATCTCTTTGACACATGCATACAAACTCATGGGTGGCTTGAGATGCAGCTGCTAGATGGAGACATGATGTGTTTGGAGTAGGGATGTTCCTGGCAACTAATTTTGACCCACATGATGTTTTTTTTTTTTTAATCATTTGTTTAGATATGCTGTCCAAAGAGCCCCCTTGGTGTGATGGGTCCAACTGCTATGAATGTGTTGCCAAGTTTGGTGTTACAACACGGAAACATCACTGGTTAGTCTTTTTTATTATTCTCTCCGTTATTTCTCACGTCGTCCTCATCTTGTGTCAGACTGTGTGACTAATCCTGTGTCTCCTCCTCAACTCCAGCCGCCACTGTGGGCGCCTGTTGTGCCACAAGTGCTCTATAAAGGAGATCCCCATCATCAAGTTTGACTTGAACAAGCCGGTGAGGGTGTGTGACATCTGCTTTGATGTACTAACTCTGGGTGGGGTGTCGTAATGCAGCGGCCTGGATATCCTCCACCCTCTCAGTTATTCAGGCACACCAGGAGAAGGGACATCAGTAGCAGGACAGTTATGGACCATCACCTTTATACTATTTCAGTCTATGAAAAAAAAACGTAATGTTCTAGAGGGACGTTTCAAATAGAAAGTGAAACATTGTCTTTTTGTTTCTGTTTTGATCTTAAAGTGGATATAAGACAGAAGCGCTCCAGCTCCATGACGGCTGGGCTCTTTGTTAATCAGTTTTCCAAAATGTTTGTAATTATTGTCACAAGCAGGACGTTTCAATCCAATGATGAACATTTAAATCAAATCACAATTAGAGTTTTTTCTGTTCCTCTTCTCTGTTGCGATATTTCACCATCAGCAGCCTTTATGCTATGTGACCTGCCCAAAGACAAAAGTTCAATGCTACACAATGCTGTCAACCAAGAGCAGAGTAAATGTGTACAATTGCCCTAGATCACTTACAAGGACTGAACTATCAGCATGTTCTCTGTAATCTTTCATCTTTCACTCTTCTGTCACCCAAATTCTGTGTTGACCGGATAAAGTAGGACAGACGAGGAGGATTTAAAGGGAAAGCAGCTTTTGTTTTAAATAAATGAGCATCATCAAATGAGATCTAATCTAGTTAGATCCAGTATTATTACAGTGAAATTGTTTTACTTTACTGTCGGAGGTGAAAAATGGCAAATCTGGACGAGGATGGAATTCCTCATGAAACTGAGTTGTTTTCCACAGAAGCCTAAATGGCAAAGATTCAAACATTTTATTATTATGTTTTCTCAAGATCACTTTGTCATTGAGGTCCTTATCTTGAAATAACATGTTTTCTCAAGATAACAAGATTATTTTGTCAAGTTAAAGAACCTTTTTTTGTCACGAGATAATGACATAATTCATTTGAGATCACATCAAAGCAGTGTTTCGTAAATTAAACTCAAAAGGCCATTGTGTCTCGAGATCTCCACCAAACTTGACATGCCAAGCTGACATGCTTTGATTGGGCCGCCGATAAGGCTGAGTCTTGCTTTAAGGTATTCTTAGATGATGCCATAGATGTGTAAAGAGAAATGGATACAGCTGTGGAGACGGGGCCTCGCTCAGGGCCTCGCTCATTCCTGTAAAAGTGGCGTATGAAGCCTAAAACGTTTGACCCAACACTGCTATTTCAGGCCTGGTCACTAGAATAAAATTTTGGCATTGCATGTTTCTACAAACCACAGATATCTTACAGTTGTACATTTTGTATGTGTCCCATCAAAGTTTCTAAAGTGAAGCAGTCTTGATAATATGAGCTGATTTTCTAAGACAAGATGGAGGAGACAGTGGACGATGTGACACTTAGGCAAGACAGCTGCCAAACTGCGGACCAATGTTCGTGCAAACAAAACCTCTGCGAACATCTGTGGTATTTCTAGGCGTGATTGTGCCACTAAAACCCGGAATTTTAAGTCAAAACATGATCCCTTCCCTTAACCAATTGGTTTTTGTGCTTAAACATAACCACACTTTAACCACAGCGTTGTTGAAACATAAAGAAACATAGAGTTTCTTAACGCATTCTTAGATGATGCCATAGATGTATAAAGAGAACTGGATACAGCCTTGGAGACAGGGTGGTGCATGAAGCCTTAAAAGTTCGACTTCTCAGGTATAAAATTACCCGGATCTTCTGCATCATTGGGCCCAAAGAGCAGGCGCAAGAGAGACTTTCCCTGGCTGAGCAGCTAACTTACGATTTAGCCCTCCACTGACTTGAAACGGGGATGAAATTATTTAATTGTGCAGCTTTTCTAGACTTTCAAAATGTTAACAGACCAACCTGATCAAATCCTGACGGTGAAATGAGTCATTAGTACAGGTTTGAGCTCAGATAAATGTATCCACCCATTTACAGACATATCAATCCAAATGTAAGTCCGTGAGGAAAAGTCTTTTTCAGTCCCATGGCAGACATAACCCTTCAGTTATAACTTCACTGTATGGCCACTGTGTAAAATTGGCTTCAAAGCCCAGCGCTATTCCTGGTGTATGGATGACGCACGGTAATATGTATTTCATCTATAACAGTAAGACATAAAGTAAGTTCAGCCTGTGTTAGGCCAAAATTGAAAAGAAATGTAATGTGATGATTTATACGCTCTTGTTCATCTGACAACAGCTGTTTTTGGACAGAAGGAACTTTTTAATAGTTCTAAAAAGCCCCGTTTGTTTTCTCTGCACCACAATAACTAGGAACAATCATAGTTCTTTTAACGACATTTTTAGGGACATTTTTTATCTCCTACTTGACAGTAGGTACCCTCCCAAAACAACTGAATCATGAGTGATGTTAAGTGTAAGGTGATTGGTCAAACACAGCCAATGGAGCACCGACAACTCCTGATTTAAAAAAATGATCAGCCGTTAGCCATGTAAACAACAGCTCAAGAAGAAAAAATGGAAGCAAACACGACAAATGGGCAAATCCAGGCTTTACAGAGCATAAGTGTGACGTGGGAAATACAGTGTGATTTTGACTCATCATAGCTATTGAGTGGTAGACTGGCCGACGTCACATCAGAGTTCCTATTGGCAGTGCGATTGCAAACAGAAAAAAAGCCCTTGAAGGCCTGATGTTCTCAGGGGAGCTCCCTAGTGGGTAGTTCCTTTCTGGTAGTCCCCAGAACTGTTTAGTGCAATGGTTCCTGCAACGATACAGGCTTTAAATAGACAAGGCTACTTTATCTCAAGTTCACAAAGTGTTGTCTTTCTTGAGAAATGATCTCAGGAAAACATTTGGTATTTTGAGATAATGACATGTATGACTTGTGATCTTGAGAAAACAATATTAATTTGTTACCAAGGGAAGATGAAGGGAATAAAATGTCTGAATCCATGGCTGTTTGGGGCGTCTGTAGTTTGTCTCTATGATTGGCACATCGTCTATCATGTGTAGCCATCGTCATAATCATAAATCATATTTCAAAACCAGTCACCAAATGATTACATTCCATTTTTATTATCTGCCATGAGGTCCTCGTTGGAAGTCTTGATCCCCACAATGTTGCCTCAAGTCAAGTCGTTGTCTTGACCTCATCACATTTAACGCTTCTTGATTTCTAAGCCTAACAGGTGCACTTTATCAAGATCACGACATTTCCGATCATTGGGGAGAATGTGGAGCAGAGGGACGGCCGAGTAGTGGGGCCTCTTTAAGTATTGTTAAATTGTACAGATAAATGTGTGATATTTTTGACCACTACAACTGTTTTGTACTTAAATGCAGTTTGTGCTTGTCATTGTGACAAACCTAAATCTTGCCTCTGTTAATCTTTTATGCACATTGTTTAATCTTTTATGCACATTATATTGTATCTGTATGCTCAGATATCTAGCCTGTCTCTTCCTGGTGTATCCTTTTAGAGAAAGGGAGGACAACTTTACATAAAGGTCATCAAAAACTAATGCATTGACTTCTTCTTCATTCTTGCTCTTTATTGTGAATAAGTTAGAAGTATGGAAGCACATTTCTGTCAATGTAATGCAAAAAAAGATCTTGTAAGTCATTGAAATGACTCAAAATAATGACTTTACATTTCTAAATAATGAGGAGCTTTCTCAATATTATGACTTAGGCCTACCATCACAAAGTTGTATGCACCAGGTGAAACATTTCTCTTTTTTTGCAACACTTTATCATTATCTTTAGATATGTCATTATTTTTGAGAAAGTTTGTCATTATTTTGCAATACTAAACAAAACATTTTGAGATTTTCAAGTTGTTTTTTTTCAGCGAAATCGTTATTTTAATGACATTTCTCTTTATTTTGAGATACTAAGTCATTATTTTGAGGAACTTTCTCATTATTTTGTAATACTAGTGAGATTTTTAAGTCATTACTTTGGGATATATTATTCTAAGAAAATTTCTCTTAATTTTAAGATTAGTTTAATTTTAAATTAATTTTAAGACTTAATATCTCAAAATAATGACTTAGTATCTCAAATAATGATCTAGTGTCTTGAAATGACATGTATCATGAAATAATGTCATTAGTATCTTAAATAATGAGAAACTCAATAATCACTCACAAAATAATGATAATTAATATTATAATAATGATAATAAATATTAAAATAATTACTTAGTATTTCAAAATAAAGGGGAAATGTTTTTAAAAAGTGATTTATCTCTTTATGATGTAAAATATAATAATGAGCTAGTTTTCAAAATAATGAGAAAGCTTTTCAAAATAATTGCTTAGTATCTCAAAGTAACAAATTAGTATGTCAAAATAATGAGAAACTTTCTAAAATAATGATTTTATATCGTAGAATAAAGAGAAATTATCCAAAAAAAATGTATCTCAAAATAATGACCTAGTATTACAAAATATAAAATGATAATGACTTACAATATCTTTTTCCTCTGTCATCACTTTGGCCAAAATGGGTTTCCTTATAGAGTCCCTGAGTATTGTGCTGCTAAAAGCAGTCCATGATGAAGTCCAGGTTTTGGGCCGGCCCAGCGGCTAGAACTCTTCAACAGTGCATGACTCAGCATGTGCAGGGCAGCCGTCGTATTTCTGCAGGTTGGGGTCTTCCTCTGCTGCAGGTGGGTCTTCAACACAGACACAACGAACACTGCTGGAGCCTGGCGAGAAGAGTTTCCGTGGGACACCTGTCCAGCCTCTTTCCACTCCACCGCTGAAGGAAAACAACAGAACAGTCCTGATAATTCCCACTAGTGCCAGACATGCTCTATTACAAGTCAGCAGTACATCACAGCATCTCATCTTATGCCCTGTAGGCTTGTTAATATTTGATTAGAGCAAAACTATTTCCATACCTCTTAGTGGAGCACCAGACTCTTCCGCCCCTGGCAGCACTCCACTCTGCGTTGCATGCTGGGAAGCGGACCTTATCGGCCTCAGACTGGGCCTTTATTCGCCGGCCCTCTGCTAGTGATGCTTCTACCTGCAGCAGGGCCTCTGTGGGCTGTCCGGTCTCACTATAGAACTGGCCTGTTAACAGACCTGAAGGTAAACACAGGTGGATGTTGGTTGGCTGGTTGGCTGTTGATAGATGTACACTGATAAGGAGACATTCGGTGAAACAAGCTACTGCAATTCAAAGGATGTTTCCATGTGTAGACTCAGCTTGTGACAGATACTGAGATAAAGTGGCTCACTAGTTTATTCTGGATACTCTGGAGTTGTCCAACCATCGGGAACACTGGCTTATTTTTTCAGCCTTTCTCTGACATTTTGGAAGGACCTATTCTGATTTCTGGTGCTAAGTACCCTGATGTAGTGCTGTTGCAGAATCAAAAAAAGGTACTAGCACCTGATGAGGAACTTTACAACACCCTCAATTAGAAAAAAAAAATTGGAGTGTTAGACACTTATTTATACATAATTTTAATAAGGTCTGTACACATGCCATCTATTGCACATCTATCTGTCTAGTGAGCGGGAACCTTCCTCTGTTCATCTTTCTGAGTTTCTTCCAATTTTTCCCCCTTAAGGGTTTTTTGAGGGAAATTTTTCCTTATCTGAAATAAGGGTGGAAAAAGCCCCTCAAGGCAAATTTGTGATTTGGGATGTTAGGTTATATAAATAAAACTGTCTTAACTTAAATAAAGCTGTACAGCACCTGTACAGTATAAAGGATGAAAAATAACTTAAGTAGCAATTTATTAATGGATAAATACAGGAATAAATGCATAAATATGGAAATAAATAAAAGGCCAAATAAATGCTAAGATGAATAAATGACTTTGCACATTTCTCCACAACTACCACTTCTAAAAACTTTATTGTCATTTTAATTCAGGTATATTGTAATTTTTTCTTTTGATTTTTTTCCATATTTTTTTACGTTACTTAATTCTATTGGGCGGCACGGTGGTGTGGTGGTTAGCACTCTCGCCTCACAGCAAGAGGGTTGCCGGTTTCGATCCCGGGCGTGGGAGCCCTTCTGTGCGGAGTTTGCATGTTCTCGCCGTGTCAGCGTGGGTTCTCTCCGGGCACTCCGGCTTCCTCCCACAGTCCAAAGACATGCAGTTTGGGGACTAGGTTAATTGGTAACTCTAAATTGTCCGTAGGTGTGAATGTGAGCGTGAATGGTTGTTTGTCTCTATGTGTCAGCCCTGCGATAGTCTGGCGACCTGTCCAGGGTGTACCCTGCCTCTCGCCCGATGTCAGCTGGGATAGGCTCCAGCCCCCCGCGACCCTCAAGAGGATGAAGCGGTTAGAAGATGAATGAATGAATAATTCTATTGTATATTTATCGCTTTATTTTTGCAATACTTTTTTCTTTTTTTTTTTACAATGTTGTGCACCAATATACACATAATTAAACAAGCCATAAATAAATAAATATCTTAAATTTATTCTACATTTTTGTAAACTATATCTATGTCTGTGTCTGTATGTTAATGAGGTAGGCATTTATTTATTTATTTCCATATTTATTTCAGCATTTAAAAAACACTGTATTTATTGACTTATTTCTGTATTTATTTATTTATTTATTTATTATTGTATTTATTTATCCTCGTGTCATTTTTCATCCTTCATAGATCTTATCGTTTAAGATGCTTGAAAGGTACCTGATGACTAAATTTGTTGAGGAAGAAATGCATGTGCTGTACCCAAAATTTCAAATGGTAAGAGATTGGGGGACAAACGTAACGTACCTGCAAACTCGTACTCCCTCTGGTAAAAGGCCAGCCAGTCATAAAGGGCCATCACCTGCAGCGGGGACAGACTGGACACATCATCTGTCAGGCCACTTTCTGTGAAGTCTCCGGTGATGAAGGACAGTGAAGCATCTCTTCCTGAAAATGCAGACACATTCTGTATAAAGACCATTGCAGTGTACGGGATACTAATGCACTGTAGCTCTGTATATGCTGTTATTAGACTGGAATTCATGTCCCTGATTTAGCCAAAACATTAAAACCACTGACAGGTGAAGTGAATATTATTTTATTACAATGCATTGTTCTGCTGGGAGACCTTTGGTTCTGGTATTCATGTGGATACCACCTGACATGTTCCACCCACTCAGACACCATTGCAGTACCAAGTACCCCCCCCCCCCCCCCCTTTATGGCAACAGTATTCCCCAATGGTAGTGCCCCCCCTCCCAGCAGAAAAAAAGCAGCATGCCAGACTACAAAAACTGTTCATAAATGATCTGTGGAGCGTGAGAAAAAGCTCAAGGTGTCGACCTGGCTTCTAAATTTCCCAGGTCCCAATCTGTTCAAGGATTCTTGTGATGTGCCAGTACCCCAGATGTACCCCTAATCCAAGGTGGGGCCTCCTTGGATCGGACTCATCTGACCTGTCAAGGCATGGACACAGGATCTCTGGGAGTGTCCTGCGGTGTCTGGCACCAGTGGGTTGGCGGCAGATCCATTTAGTCCAGTGGGTTGTGAGGTGGAGTCACGGCATGTGCCACAGATGCTCATTCAGATTGGGATCTGGGGAATTTGGAGGCCAGGTGGACACTTTGAGGTCTTTGTCACATTCCTTGGGCCATTCCTGAGCAATGTTTGTAGTGTGGCATGGTGCATTATCCTGCTGGGGGGCCACTGCCATTAGGGAGTACTGTTGCCATGAGGGGGGGGGTACTTGGTCTGCAACGGTGTTTGAGTGAGTGGAACAGGTCAAGTGGTATCCACATGAATGCCAGAACCAAAGGTTTCCCAGCAGAACAATGCATTGGAACCTTTCTCTGTCCTTAATAAAGTTATTATTATTATTATTATTATTATTATTATTGTATTTTTTTATTACACAGATGCATTATTATTATTATTAGCCTGTTATTAATATTTTGTTTAAATAGGGAAAAACAAAGTCTCATACATCTAAACTTGAAAACGGGTTAAAAATTTAAAGATCTCTCTGTAGGTAGGTGTGTGCTGTTACAATCAACACAATATAGGCACATAGGAGAAGAGGTGAATCACCTGCCATAAAGTGATACGCTCCACCGGGTCCATAGTGCTTGTTACCCTTGTGTACATCAAAAACTTGGCCCAGTATGGCCAGGTAAAGGCCCTCACTGCCTTCCCTCCCGTCGTACAGTGATAACTCACGGCTGCCCAGGAGCCGCACGGCAGCAGGGGGCTCCTGATGCTTGCATCCAGATCCAAAAATAACGGACCAGTCACGAGGAATGTACAAAACTGCCAGCGCTAAAACCGCGACCATTACATAGCCCAGCATGCTGTTCAATTGAGCGTTTCACTATTACACCCATTTATTACATCATATTCCGTTTGTCTGTAAAATAGTGACAACACCACAACAAAACAAGCACTTCCGTGTTCGGGCACACCACAGCGCATGCGCTCACCAATAAGGCAAAGGCCGTTCCAGATACGTTGACGTACAGTACGTAACGTCAATGCGGTAGTAGTGAACGGCGGAGCTCTAGCTGTAGGTTAGAGAGGTCTGTGTACAGACCGGTACAACCGTCGCAAAACTGACCCCCCGGTGGGCCGCAGAGATTTTCGGGGAGCCCTCGGTCGGTTAAACAAACATGGGGAACGCGGAGAGCGGCTGCGGTGGAGGCAGCGGCGACGAGGACGACGTGGAAACAGAGAGCCCCGGCTTCGCGGAAGACAGTCCGGCCTCTGCGGCCACCGCCGTCGGTGTCGGAGGCGGTGGCGGTGGCGGCTCCGGTTCTGGGAGAAGCGGAAGGGGATCGAATAACCTGCCCGTGCCCACCGGTGGACCGCCCAGCCCCGGTGTGCTCCTGGAGCAAGTGAAACTGAGGGAAGCGGCGGCTCGCATTAGCGACTCGGGTGTCGCCATTCGGGAGTCTGTCCTGGCTGGGAACGAGGGTGTCCTGGTGCGGTGGCTGGAGGACCGGTTAAACCGAGGAGAGGAGTCCGTCAATGTGGAACAGTTCTGTGAGATGTTGGAGAGCAGAGATGCCCCGAGAGATGAATGTGAAGAGGTATAGAGCCAGAGAAACACAGAGAAGTCATGTGGACTGCCATTAACCGTCTATAGTCTTGTTCTTGTCCCACATGAGGATGGAATAGTTGATAGCTGTTTTTTTATTTAACTAAACATAAATATAATAAAAATTCAATATACAGGAGAAAATATAGAAACAGAGCACTAATAAAAGAGCTTCTACAAAAAATATTAAACATATAGATATTTAGTGCCTTTTTTGTTAGTTCAATTAGAAAGTAGTTTCTAGTAATTATACTGCTAAATCTACAAAATTTTGCCATCATTATCAAATTTAATATAAAAAAATCTACTTATTTTCTAGGGTTTTGAAGAAATCAAACACAACACTTTCCCATAATAATATAAAGTTTTGAAAGATATCATTAACCACAACTTTCTAAGGGTCTGTCAGATTGTTTTGGTTTCTGTTTTTGAATTTTCATCACAGAAACAGCAGTTTGTGTTTATGTCTTTATTTATTTCTGCATGCCGTGGTTGGCAGTAACATATGAATTAATTCAAAGGACACCACCTTAACCTTGATCATAATTAGGTCTATTTATTCGAAAGCCTCCACACCTTCCTCCAACAAACCCATTCCAATATGGAGGGTTGATGGCTGTTTTTTTATTTAATTAAGCAAAACAACACAACACAGATCCAGTATACAAATAGAACAATAACTAAAGACCCAGGGGTGTATCACACTAGACACAAATACTATAAACCAACAGATATTAAGTGTCTTGGTAGCCTTTTTTGTTAGTTGAATTAGAAACTAGTTTCATATATTTAGATCCCCCAGAAAAACAACAAAATAAGTTGCTAAATTTACATTTATGAATTTAAAAAAGAACACCACATTTCCCTCTGATAATATAAAGTCTTTAAAGATATCATCAAACAAATCTGAAGAAGCCTTTCCAAAATTTCTAGGTTTCTATTTCTGAATACTCATCTCAGAAAGAGCACTTCATGTTTATTTTCTTTCTCAGTTTCTGCATATAGTAATTGGCAGGGGGATAATTATGAATAATTTTCCAGGACATCTCCTAAAATTTGTCATGATTAACAAACAACCAGAGCTTCTTCCAATATATATATAATTTACAGACAAGGTTGGGGGTAAATTGATACAGTATAGTATCGCAATGTTTTACGTGGCAGTACTGAATGGAAACACGGACACCATGTATCCATTTTTTAATTATGGGAAACATTAATACTGTAAATATGAATTCAACTTTTTTTGTAGTTTACTGGAATAATAAAATCAATTACTTTTTTAGTCCACTAGATACATGTTGCTGCAATAAAAATGATTAATTTACAGACCAAAATTGAAATAGATGTTGATCAAGTTTTCCTTTTTCAGGAAATAATTTGCAATTGCAAGAAAATGGTAATAAATCGCAATAAATGTTATCACAATTCTCAGCATATCGTAAAATGTTTAAAATCACAACCATATTGTACTGTGATTTAAGTATTGCGATAACATTGTATTGTGGTGCCACTGGTGATTCCTGGCGATTGCCATTTTACAAACAGATTCCAATATCACATGACATGTATGTAACTGGTTTGACAGCTGTTTACATGCCCATGCACGGTGAGTGATAAATAAATATGAGAACCTGTAATCTGTTGAGTTATCTAGAGGGTGTGCAGTGAGTCAGACGAATGAGCTCTCCTGATGTCACCTTTTATTGTCACTGGGTTTTCAGCTTTGGCCTCCTGTAGTCCAACACACCGCTTTATTGTCTGTTGGCTGACATTTGTTGTTCAACCAAAGGTTGCAGATGAATGGGATTGACTAATGAATGTGTACTTCAGTCTGCATTTGTCTTTGTGTGGGTGGACATGGAATGCCTTTACATACTATAGGCTACATTGGTTCAAATATTCCAAACACTGCGGGCATTTAGATGTAGAGCTACTGCCTATTTTTTCTTTTCAAAAGATGTTCAACAGATGTAAAATATATGTAGAACTTAATGAAATGAGATAGTGGTAGAGCATATTACGTGCCCCATGAATGATACCAATTATCCATGTATGTTTGTGTCGGTGTGCAGGAATGGGAGTGACTGTGTTGGTATATAAAGTGTCATAATGTGTACTGTGTCTGTCCCTGTTTCAGGCCTTTGGACAGTTCGATGCAGAGGGGGATGGGGTGGTGGATGTAGAGAGCATGCTGATTGCTCTGAAGAACTCCAATGGAGCTAATCTGAAGGGAGAGCTGAGTCATGTGATAAGACAGCTGCAGGCATGCTCCCTAACGCCAGGTATGATTGTTTACTGATCCTTATTTGGATATGTGTTGTCAGCAGTTAACAGAGGAGCTAAAGGAATAGTTTGGACTTTTGGAATTGGGGTTCTATGAGGTTCTTATCCATAGTCAGTGTATTACCTTCAGTAGATGGTGGTCGACACACCCCCAGTTTGGAGAAGCAGGCAGGAGTACCGCCATAGAAGCTAAGCAATGTACTGCTGTGGATGGGGGCAGCAGCAAAACATATCAGATTAAGTGTGCGCTATATTTAGAATATTTTCACTGCTTTACCTTGCCATCAGACAGCCCTTTCTGACCAGACTCCTTTGACAAAAACTGTAATTTTACCTCGCAGAACATGTGTCTTAATCAGTTTGTTTGTTTGTGTTATACCCTTTTCCACCAAAATTAGAGTGTATTTGCAGGTTTTTTAGGTGTGGGAAAGTAGAGCCATGTCTGCAGTAGACAATATGCCTTTCTATTTTTCTTTACTGGTGTGGCACATTTGGTGTCATAAACGTGCTGGAAAACAGGGTGTATAAACAGTAGAGAGCAGCGTGGAGCCCAGTGAAAACGTTACGGTGGTTACTATTTTTTATATCTGTTACTGAAGGCAGGGATACTCTTGGGACTCTTTGGGCTACTCTTGTGTCTACCTTTGAGCGATGTTAAAGGGTGCAGAGGCTGGTTGCGCCTGATGTTGCTAAGCGACAGTAAGACGCACCATATCATAGCTCCTTACCAGAAATCCAGAATGTGTAGCTGACCTTCTTCCAGGCATTGTTTTAAGCAAGTATTGGGCCTAAAAGGTTGTCCATGGGACAGATGCACCAAAATGATCCACTTATTATTTACACTGATCAGCCAAAACATTAAAACCACTGGTGGGTGAAGTGAATAACATTGATCATCTTGTTACAGTGCAGTATTCCATTGGGAAACCTTTCGTCCTGGCATTCATGTGGATGCTACTTGACGTGCTCCAGCCACCCGAACACTGTTGCAGACAAAATAAACTCATGGCAACGACACTTATTGATGGCAGTGCCCCCCCCCCCCCCCCCCCCAGCAGGACAATGCACCATGCCACATCACAAAAACTGCTCAGGCAGTACCCGAGGAACGTTACAAAGAGCTCAAGGCATTGACCTTACCTCCAAATATCCCAGATCCCAACCTGATTGAACATTTGAGGGACGTACTGTTACCTCAGAGGTACCCCCGATCCATGGTATGTGCTCCTTGGACCGGACGTGGCTCTGACCTGATAAGGCATGGACACAGGACCTCTGAAAGGTGTCCTTTGCCATCTGGCATCAAGGCGTTAGCTTCAGATCTTTTGAGTCCTGTGGGTTCTGAGGTGGGGCACCAGCATGTCCCACAGATGTTTGATCAGATGGGGATCTGGTGTATTTGGAGGCCAGGTTGATGCCTTGAGCTCTTTGTCACGTTTCTCGGACCATTCCTGAGCAGTTTTTATGGTGTGGCATGGCGTATTGTCCTGCTGGGGGGCCACAGCTACTGGGGAGTGCCGTTGCCATAAAAGGGGTACCTGGTCTGCACTGGTGTTTTAGTGGGTGGAGCGTGTCAGGTGGCATCCACACGAATGTCAGAACCGAAGATTTCCTCAACAGAACATTGCACTGTTAACAAGATGATCATAGTTATTCACTTCACCTGTCAGTGGTTTTAATGTTTTGGCTGATCGGTGTATGTAGTACAGACTAATATTTACAGAAGAAAGGGAAGACGCCTAACAGCTGTGATTGGTTGTTCCTCGTCACTTGACATGCAGTGCATGTTGCCCTTGCGCCCTGAGAAACAGACGCTTGGGAGCGTGTTACTTTTGCTTTTGAGCGCACCCTCTGCACGCCTACACTGAAAACAATGGATTTGAGGGCACAAAGAATGTGGCATGTGTACGGGCCCTTACTCAGTCCCCCTTTCAAACTCAGTGCCAACTAATTTGGAACACTGTATGAGTGCTGCTTGGATGGAGACTGATTGTATTTTGTGGCAGCGTGTCATTGCATCACTCAGGAAAAGGGGTGAAAAATTGTGTGTGCACCAGGTTGTTATATTTTCATCCCTGCTGATCAGAGCTGGAGCTGATGAATACACATAACCACTGCAGAGTCATTTGTCCAGAGAGTGAATGCTGATTGTAAGCTTTCTAAAGAAAGACTAAAGCCAGATGTTAGTGGGTGTTTGTGGGTTTTTTGGAAAATGGGATTATTGCATGACTTTGGTGTTTTAAACGACTGGTTTAGATTCTTCAAAGTCGCACAACACAACACAAACAAAATAACTGATTGAGGCAGTGGTAAACCAGCAGCTCCTGTGTTCGACAAGGTAAATTACAGTTTTTGTCAAAGGAGTCTGGTGGCTTTGAAGAGAGCATAGATAACAGCTTATGTTCCTCGTCGGAGAGGGCTGTCCAACAGCAAAATAAAGCAGTGGCAATATTCTAAATACAGCGTGGACCGAAACTGGTAATAATGTTTTTAGGTGGCTAAAATATGTTTTGCTGTTGTCCTAGTCCACAGCAGTACATTGTTTAGATTCTGTGTCAGTACTCCTGCCTGCTCCTGCCTGCTTCTCCAAACTGGTGGCGTGCCAACCGCCATCTACTGTAGGTAAGACACTGACCATGGATAAATACCTCATACAGCCACACTCCTCTTTAACCCTTTCATCCCCTTTTTTCCCCACAGGTTTTGTTGACATATTCTCCAAGACCAAAGACCGGTTAGGGGCACATGCCTCTAAGATCCTTAAATTCTTACACAGGAATCGTATTCCCAGCAGTGCCATCCCCTTCCCTATTTTAGAGGGCTACAACAGTATCTGCACCATGAGGTCCAGTGTGGTCCAGGACTTCTTGGAATTCCTCTTGCAGAAGGAGAAAGGTGAACACCACAGCAACAGTATACATTTTATTTACCTTTTTATTTATTTATTTAACATATTTTTATTGTTTTTTTAAACAACATATAAAATGCTATACAGCATTCTAAAAGAAAAAGAAAAAAAAGGGTATACATATGCACAAGTACACATATATACATATAACTAGATATGCACAGAGCCTTGAAAAAAACAGGCAGTTGCAGAAGATAAAGGTCTTATCAGGATCCATCCAACTGTGATTGACTACAAGATGTAAAAAAAAAATGAATTAAATATGACTTACTTCACATGGAGTTATCAAGAAAGTGGGGGTATGGAGTCTGGCTTTTATATATTGCAAGAATGGATTCCAAATTCCATTTATTGTGAGTCAAGTTTGAGATGTTGCATCACCTCCCTCAACCACTGAGTCCAGCTCAGCGGTTGAGGGTTCTTCTAGTGGAGAAGGATTCATCTCCGTGCTAATACAGTGCCAAATTTTGTTACTTTTAGTTTAGATCCTGAAAGATTATTATTTTTCTCTTGTGTTATGCCAAAGATGGCTGTCAAAAGATCTGGGTGAATGTTCATTTTTAAGACGTCTGATAGTGATTTGAAGATCGAACTCCAAAAAGTGGACAAGTTAGGACACAGCCAGAATGGGAGGGACTGGTGCAAGGACAGAGCCAATCTGCCATCCATACTTTTTCCTAATACTAGACCATATAATCAGAGACTCTGCTACAATAGGGTTATTCTTAACATATACATACGTAGTGACAGGGGCAATGGAGAAAACAAAATCTTCAAAGCTTCAAAATCATTATGGTGCACTGACTTGTGATAGGGAGAATGGTGCCCCTTTTATTCCCACTCCATTCCCCGAATGCCTGTTCTTGCACTATGTAACTTGTGAGGATGGAGGGATGGATGCAGACTGTTAATATGGTAGAGATCTCTCTCATGGCTAACAAGAAAACGGCAGTCTGGCCAGAGAGTGTACATAGATAGAGTCAGTGTCCACTCATAGTTAGGGGTGTGGTGAGGGTGGAGTAGACACGAGGGGAAACAGCCCTTTACCCCAGCCTGTAAATGCTGGGAAAGTGCAGTTTTCAATCACAAAAGAGACAGTTACATTAATTATACTTACCCTAATATCAGCACCCCACATCCATTAATGCTATGATGTAATAGCAGCACTTAAGTTAAACCACTAGCACACCATTATGTTTTAACAATGTGCTTTAATATTATCATGCAGAGATTTGCACCAGTAAGAACTACAGGTCCTCCGAGGTTCACAACTTTTTTTTTTTACCAGTGGCTAAACAATATAATACTGTTCAGGCTAAAGAGTGAGATCCTTTTTGTGTAACTAGAAGCTGCCCCCAAATCACCATCACCACACCCAACAGAATGCATTTAAATAAACTGTGATTTTAGCATGTATAGAGCCAGCATATTTACACATCTGGCTGGGAGAATTAAAGGTTAATTTAAACCACACCAGAGTTGGTGATTGATTTGGATGAAGTGATTTTTTACAATGATAAAATGACTGTTAATTTAAATGGAGTCTGGTGGGTTGATGGTAGTGATTCTGGGTCTGTGTCTAGTCAGCCAAAAAGGATCTCACTCTTTAACAAAAAGGTCCATCTTTGTTGGGATCCTTTATATTATGCTGTCAGACATTTGTAATAACAATCTGAGCCTGTCAGTTTTAATGGATGTACATTGGCTGTGTGAGCTCTGAGTGGTTACGTTGCGGCTTATTTGGCTGCTTTTCTCAGCTCTGGTTCAATTTCAGAAATGTCTCGATTAGTCACTTAAACACAAAAACACAGGAAAGCAGGGTCCAGGTTGAAACTTCAACTCTGGATTTTTAAGTGTATTTGAAAGTCACACGGCAACTCTACAGCATGGTAGCGAATGCTTTGTTTTCCCCCACTGCGTAAAAGGATGTGATGTTTGGTGGGCATTCCTATCAATACTGACTGAATGTATCCCTGCTAATGTTATTTCTGAAAGATTGTGACATAGACTGTAACCTTCTTGGTGCCATCCTTGTCTCATAAAGTTTATGTCATCCATCTTTATTGTACAGTCTGTGTAGAAAACTAGGTATATTGGCTGAAAATGCTAACAGTATTTCAGCCAAACTAAAACTTTCTGTCATGATTTTTTTGATTCATCTCCAGTGTCACAATAAATAAAACTATGCAGAGTCATATTCACATAAAATCTCATAATATTGATCTACCTTGTCAGCCAGCATGGCCCTTTGGCTTCTGACGTCATATTGGCCTTCAGCTTGTCAAGTAATGCACGTGCACAGCAGGATCAAATTGCAAAAATACCAATTCTTGCATAATGTTGCTTTAACTGTACATTTATTTTCTGAGTATTTAAGAATATGCTAACACTAAAGACATATTTAGAATCTGTCATCCTGATCTGTGTTTGTGTATTTCAGATTTAGATATCCAGTACAGAGCGGAGCTGGACCGTGATCCAGAGGTGGATAAAGTCAAGGTGGTCACACAGTGCTACAGCACAATAGAAGCTTCGTCCAACGTTACAGATATTTACAAGATGACAAATGGGGAAACTGCATCTTTCTGGCAGTCAGACGGCAGTGCACGTTCGCACTGGATAAGGTAAGAGCGTCTGCTTTGTGACTCGAGGCTTCACAGCTGGTTGTCATGTGTGCCGGATCCTCGAATCGTGAAATTCATTTATGGTGGAAACTTGTCTCTTTTCTGTTTCCAGGTTGAAAATGAAACCAGATGTGGTTCTGAGACGCCTGGCCATCGCCGTGGCTGCTAACGACCACAGCTACATGCCTCAGCTGGTGTCGGTCGCCGTCGGGAAGAACCGGCGCTCCCTGCAGGAAATCAGAGACATCCGCATCCCCAGTAACGTCACAGGCTACGTAGCTCTGCTGGAGAATGCCAACATCACACACCCCTGTGAGTCACCAGCTGTCAGCGTGTCTGCTGCTCAGCTGAGCATTTATTTGTCCTCGGCTTGTGTGTTGATTCACTGATGCTGATCTATGAGTCTCTCTCATATGCATATCTGTGAAGATTGAGCACAGTGTCAGCTACAGAAAAGTACAGCAGGGTTCACAGGTAGTTGAGTCATTTAGTGCCTCACTTTCATAGGCGTAGGTTTTTGGAAGGACGCAGGGGACACTTTCCCCTCAATATTTAGAACTCGTGCATTTATCCTCCCCAATAAAAGCGTGAAAGCAGCAAAGGGTTTTTATTATATTATTACCAACTGCTAGAACGTGACTCATACATGCAACAATGCCTCGTGAACTTAAGTAAGGTGGGTGTGGCAGTATGCCACCTCAACAGCAGAAACAGAAAGAAGGTGGAGCAACTATGCACAGAAGTACCATGAACTTTTCACCTTAAACTGGGGCATGAAAATTCATCAGAATGAAGGAAATAAAGGGTTTGAAACTCAAAATATCGGACCCCCTTCTCCTAATATGTGTACCCCGACTATTGAAATAAACTATGTCCTTGCTCATTTTGAATCCGTCTGGAAACCCCTTTGATCTTGGGATTGAATCCTGCCATAATCCAGGCACCACATCCAGGCACTGGTGTTTTTGTGTTTTTAGTGCTGACTGGTTAAATTCAAGATTCCATCTCCTGCCTCAGGTCTTAGAGGACCATCTGTGTAGCCAGTGGGCCACATATCCACCTTTTTTTAGTAGTTGTCCTGTCACAGAGGTTACTCATGGATTCATTGTTTGCTGAGATATGTACTATATGTAAATGGGGATGGGAATTGATAAGATTTTATAGATACCAATGCCACTATCGAGTCTGCATATCAGTCTGATTCTTTATCAGTTTAATCACTGATTCCTGATCAAATGTCTTTGTGGGAAAAAATGTACGATTACACAGACTTTAAGTGTCAACAAAACTCTTTTCTTATCTCTGAGTCTGAACACGGTGTAGCTGCTTGGCGCTGATGTTATTAAAACCCACTGTTGGATATTTAACCTCGCTGACAGACGTGCTCCTTGGTTAGGCAGTCGTGTGTAGAGTGTTTTTTGTTTTGTTTTGTTTTAGGCCCTGATTCCTTTATGTTTTGTGTCTGTTGTTCTGTTTTGATATGTTTTTTTGTGATTTTAATTCTCCCCATTTGTACTTTTTAATTTTCCTGCCTATTCTGACCAGGACTCTCTGGCAGGAGAGATACTGTATTTCAGTGGGAACTGTCTTGTTAGATAAAACTAAAAAAAAAAAGGTGAAATAAAAATTCACGGCATTCCTGGGCCCGTATTCACAAAGTCTCCTAGTGATGAAATTCTAAGAAAATTCTTAAAAAAAGAATTTACCCTTAAAGTTAAGACTAGGTCCTCATTCACAGAGTATCTTAGCCCTTAAAAAGCTGCTAGGGTGAAAAACTGTTGGAGCAGAGAGGGGGACTTTTAAGAGGTTTAAGAGTTTCTTAATCAGAGGAGAAAATGGTAGGACAAATATTCTCCAAATGCTGTATGACAGTGAGTAAATGAAATGCCACAGATTAGATTGTGCAGGGATAATATTTGTGGTCGATCTCATCAGGGATACACATACATTTCCCACCTAACGTTATAACGCCAAAGATGAAATAATCACAACTCTAAGATATTTGGAAAACTGAGTCTGAGTCTGTCTCAAGTCAGAGTGATCACACTATCAATGACAACACTTTCACAGTCAGCAGTTCATTTCATTTCCACTGGGTGTCCACACCTTGCAGGCTCACAAAGGGGTGTGTCTGTGACAACCAATCACATCTGTAAAAAGCAAGCATCACCCCTAGCAATGGGGTCAACCACACCTCCTCACTAAGATGAAAGTTTCTGTCCCTTCCTTGCTCAGAGTTGCTCCGAGAAGTTTCCTGAATCACTCCTAAGCTAGGACTCCTTTCTAAAAGTTTCTAGGCTAAGTTAGGAGCTCTCTGAGAGTGTTCTCAGAATGTTTGTGAATACGGCCCCTGGAATTTAAGCCCATGTTGCGTAGAAAGATGTTTCAGCACATAGCTGGTGTTTCCACCCTCACTTGAAATAATCATTTTACAGACATTACAAGCAGCACTGGCATCATCTTTCAGCATGAACTAAAGCCGCACTTTCGACCGTTTCTTCCTATCCGCATCACCCCTACTTGCTGCAAGTTTGCAGCAGCGTAGACAGAGTTTGACGTTATTCTGTTGTAATGCACAACTCTCAGAAAAACATGCTGGAATCGATAGGTTCGTAGGCATACCATTCCGATGAATCAGACTATTTCAGACTGGTTCTTGATTCCAATCTCTAATATCGGTAAGTGAGAATTGATTGAGTCGGGCAACTGTCACCAAGAAAAGTCAAATCTAAGCAGAGGTTCAGGTGATGTATTTTGAAAGCAGTCCTGTGGGGTTTTAGCTCTACTTGCAGACTGTTTTTAAAAAATGATAATGTGCTTGGTGGATAAATCACATAAAGCAAATTAAAACTCATCAACTGGCTTTGCATTGATTTAACTTTTCTTGCTTCTCAGTACAAATGATTTAATTTGCGTCTCCCTTAAAATCGACATCTATTTTATGTTGTTCTCAGAGGATGAAAAGTTGAAAACCATTAAGGCATTTTATTCATGATGTATTCCATCAGTCTGCTAACTGCGGTATCTCTTCACCAAACCCCAGACATCCAGATTAACATTAAGCGGTGCCTGAGTGATGGATGTGACACTCGGATTCATGGCTTGAAGACACTAGGATATCAGATTACCAAGAGTAAAGAGGTGTCTGTTTCGGATGCTTCAGCCATCTGGTACCTGTCTCTCCTCACCTCCTTGGTCACTGCATCCATGGAGACTAACCCTGTGCTGGCTCACACTGTCCTTCAGAGCACACAGTAAGATGCACTACTCGTGGTTTTGCAGATGTATGAAAGCAAAGAAAGTTTGTTTGGGTGCTGAGGGTTTTTCTTCTGTGATTTTTTCTTTTTCTCATAGAAAAGCCTTACGTCACATGCCACCGCTGTCCCTCACGCCATCATCCACAGACTTCCCCAAGTTCTTCTCTCTGAACATCCTGGAGGAGGTGGATGGATTTCTCCTCAGGATAGCAGAGTAATGACCTACATCAGCACACTCACCCATCACTGAGCTCATAATGCTGACATCATTGCAATGAAAACAGGCTGGAATCAAAGTATTGATTTAGTGGGCTGATGCACACACTGTTTCCATTCCATGAGATGTACTGCAAATCCTTCAGTGGTGGACACAGCCTTTATCGACAACAGCAGCAACAGCATGACTGAAATAATCTCATCGGTCTCATCAGTAATATTACTCTAGACTGTTGATTTGTATAAGGGAGAACCCAGAGTTGTCCAGTGTTCTGTCTGAAACAGTTTGTTAGCCTAGTGTTAAATTGTGATGTCCCTGCTAATATATTTTAAGATATTGATAAGGGAAGAAAAATAAGGTGGTAAATTCCAGTCTTCAAGCTCAGCAGGAATTGCATGTTTCAAAGCCAGATTGATTACTTCAGAGTCGCTGTGATTGTATCTTCTGTTCATACTGGCTGCAAACAGATCCCTTTCGGACACTGAGATTATTTGATATGACTAAAACTAACTTGTGTTTGTGTCTTTGCTGATGTGTAGCTGCTGTGTGAGTCCTGATGCAGAGTTGACCCTCCTGGCGTTCGCTCTGGCCAGAGGCAGCGTGGCCAAAGTGCTCCAAGCCCTCTCCTGCATCAGCGATCATCTAGAGGCCGAGTACAAGGCTTCCTCCCTCATCGTGTCTATGGCTGCCGTCAGGCTGCGTCTACTTAATCGTAATGGTAACGTGACCACCCCTCCTTTACTCTCGTTCACATGAGGCCATTTGAAACCATAGACCTGAGAGAGAAAGTGCTGAGCCTACAAAGAGGAGATGCATTAGTGGACTCTGCATCTAGAAAATTGCTAATTCTGTTACATGCTGCAGTTCAGAGCAGTAGATTGCCTCCCAGTATAGAAATGATATTATAACCTTTATGGAAAATGATCAAATGATTAACTATGTCATAATGCATTGTGTCTAATTACAGGGAAGCCCCTCCAACTGCACCTGCAGGCCTGTGACGTGAAGAGTAAAGAGGAGAAATCAGGACCAGAGAACATGCTCACAGAATCCTCCACTGGAGACGGTACAACTGAGACCATCCTTATTCAATGAGAAAATAATAAATAACAAAGTTTTACCTGAGCTAAAAATACCTTGTGCTAAAGAGCACAAGCAAGCACCTGGGCATCAAACATGATTGACAGATATCATTTTAATAGAATGCTGGAGAATAAATTACAGTCATATTTAGAATAACATTACTACCTTTAATGTTCCTATATTTCATTTGGCACACTGGCTGCATGATACTAACTAGCTTACCGTTTTCAAATTTATCAGATGATGTTACGAAGCACCCGAAGGTGGTTCAGTGTAGTGTAGATAATTTACAGCTAGCTGGCTAACCTTAGCTGAGGATGAAGGCTCTCCTGAAACCCTCCGGGTTTCAACGCGGTGAGATGAGCCAGCTGCTGCAGCTGTCCCTATACATTATGTCATAGTTTTTGTTTCGCTCGTCAACATCTCATCTTCATCATGGAAAAAAGGTCGCTGACGAAAGTGAATACTGCTGTAGGGGAGCTGAACGTGCTTAAACATCACATCCTTCAGAATTTTCCAAAAAACAGTTCCAAGTCCTTTAAATAGAAATCAGTCCGCTGATTGTTATCAGCATGAAAGCTGGGGATGGTCTCAGTTAAGTGTGAATGTTTTTCTTGCTCCAAAGGTTTTCTCACAGAAAGTGGCAGGAAGAGAGCCAGTGTGATCCTGTCAACAGAGGACCAGAGTAACTTCCAGGTCACTCAGATGAAGATCAAAGTAAGGATTTCACCATGTCATTGAGAATTTTCCATGATAGAGTGGATTTGTGTTTGTAATAACACTTCCTCTCTGGTTTGTGTGATAATCAGGTACGAAAAGGAGCCATCGGAGCAAAATGCGGCTTGGTGTTCGCGTACAAGGAGGAAGACCCTTTTGATGCAGAGAAACATTTCAAGAGGTTCAAAAAGTATGATGCGTGGGACTACAAGGACTACAAAGAGTTTGTACAAGACAAGTAAGGATCCCTTTATAGCTGAAGAACACTTCCCATCTTTTAAGATAATACAGTGTAGTTACTGTGTGTTGAGATCTGCCTCGGTGGTTTACATGAATGGCTGACACATTATGCTGTCACCTGATCTGCAGTGTGAAGATGTCATCACAGTCGGAGGACGAGCCGATTGGCTGGTTTGAGCTGGAGGATGACTGGAATGATGTGGAGATCAAGCTGCAGCAGTGTCGCGTTGCAAAGGTACATTCTGCTGCACATTTTGTCTTTCATCCACCCATCTGAACTTCATTATTCAACCCTTTATTCCAAAACACTGTGTTGTGGAAATTGTGTTTTCAGGCTGCAGATTTTTTGTTATTCAAGGCTTCCGAAATACAGTAAAAATGCTATTGCTACATGCTAAAGTATGCTAAATGAATCATCATTTTCACTTTGCTGTCTATATTAGGTAACTACACCTCTTATATATCGTCTGTCTCCTTGTCTTCCCAGTTCCTGATGGTCAAGTTCCTGTGCACAAGGCAGGACTCTGCTGAGCGCCTCGGGGTGCAGTCCCTCAGCTTCAGTGGCTACCTGTGTCCCGGAGCAGAGAGGCTCGGAGACCTGGACGACCTCAATCCAGAGGGAGACAGCTTCGACTCTGATACTGTCACTGGCCTCTGTCTGCTTAACAAGACGCTATTCTTCATACAGCAGCTCACACGAGACATGGTAAATATTCTAATCACATTACATCAACAAGTCTAAATTTTGCCGTTATTATATTATATTATGTTTTTTTTTTTTGTTGTTGTTGTTTGTTTTTTTACATATTAGAAATTATAGTAGTGTTATCATGAACAATGCCAGTCCTGAATTTATAATGCTATTTGTGGTGTTTTTTTGTCTTTTAACGTTGAAGACTGTCTCTGTCGCTCTTCATTTCTGCAGGATGCCTCTCACTTTAAGCAGAAGTATCTTCTGGACTTCAGTGGCCTCGGCCTGAACCTCTTCTGGAAATTCTACAGTAAACTCAGGGAGATGTGAGTTGTAGTGTTGTAACTGCTGTTTGTTTTTTTTTTGTTTTTTTGTTTTTTTTCTTGCTCTATAGCCATTAATTCAGCATTAATTACCATTTGTCATGATCAGGCTCATTGGTCAGTCACTGGGACACCTGTAATGGAGCATATGTCTTTCTCTCAGTGATGGAGAGGAGGTGTTGAAGAGCAGAGTCCTGCTGCTCCAGTTGATGCAGAACTGTTTCCCCATGTTGCCCAATCCACTGGAGCCCCGGGGCTCAGAGGACAGCAGGGGGCCAGATGAGGGAGCCACAGCTGGTCCGTCCACATCCAGCAGCTCAGAGCCTCAGAATGACTCTGTTAGGGCCGTCAGTGAACTCTACAACCATCTCTGCCACAGTAAGAACCTGCTGCCAGCTTTCATTCACCTGCACATAGTTAAAAGTATTTTACTGGTTAGATCTGTTTGCAGAGATTTCTCGGAAAGTGGTAGCTTTTTAACAATTTTTCGAAACATATGCAGCAATAATATCTGTGGTGTTTGTGGTTTAGTTGTGGATGGTCCAGAGGGGGAGACATTGGTGGAAAAAGCTTTGCACAAGGAAACAGTGAAGGCCATTCTTAATGGAGCAGCTGTTTTCTTCCCTGACAAACACATCAGACGGGACAAACTCTTCAACATGATGGTGAGTTTATACAAACATCAGAAGGCGGGCAGAGTGTGTCAACATCCAGACAAAATACTAAGATGCAAGGCCAAAAAATACTTCAATGCAGGGCACAAGAAGATCTGTGCACTGTTTGGCTTTAAATAAAAGGTTTTTTTTTCTTATTCTCTTTCTGAGGCAAGGTTTTGATCTACAAGAGCTTCCTCAGGAAAGTAAGAAAGAGCGAACAGGAACTGAAAGGTCTCAATACGTGTTGTGATTTGAAACCTTTCTTTTGGGTGATTGTGATTAATGACTGCCTTATGTATTTAACTGTAACACCTGAGCCGCATTGCCTATGTGGGCAGGGCTTTTGCGTTGCTGCCAAATTCACAGAAATTACACATTGGAGACGGCTTATGGAAGTGAAGTGAATTAAACATTGAATTCATGGGCAGCAGCTCTGGGCCCTATTTCAGAAAGCAGGATTAGTGAAAACTCTGAGTATTTTCAGCCTGAGATGAAGGAAACTCTGAGTTTCTGTTTCACAAAGCCAGTTCAGCGTAACCCTGAGTTAGTTACCATGGCAACATATGCTGAGAAGCAAACCTGCCGGCTCGCAGGTGCAGAAAAGTCGTAGCTCTTAAACCTGTGAAAATGGGGGCAAAAACAAAAGTGTTGCATTTAAATTTTTGTTTAGTATATTATCTGGAGCAAGTGACAGTGATGTGAGTTGATTACTGCCTCTGTAAGAAACACCTGTTCTCTCTTTTAGACGTGGCTGAGGAAGACCTTGTAAATCAAAAGGTTGCCTTGAAAAGAGAAAAAAGAGGAATAAACTATTTATTTGAAGCCAAACAGTGTCCAGACCGCCTTTCTTTGTGCCCTGCAGGTTTTATAAAAACAAAAATGATAATAATGATGATAATAATAACATGATAATTTGCCCTTTTGCAGAAAAATATCACAGAACAGGATCAGCCAGAGTCAGTGAAGGTGACATTTGAATCGCTCTGTAATTACTTCAGGTGAGGACACCGTACATCTACAAACACACTATAATATTATCCAGATCACAGTGGATTAGCAGCCGCTGTCTTTTGTCTGTGCAGTGACCAGGATCCAAGTGGCCTCCTCCTGCTCCCACCTAAAGGAGCTCCCTCAGACTTCGACATCAGCCCCATACTGTCAGTGATGGAGACGCTGCTACTGGTGGCAACAAGAGAGGTGAGACACGCAATGTCTCAACTATTCCCTTGTGTTATTTATGATTTACTATCTACTTTTCTAATTTTCCTCTCTCTGTTCTGTTGTCTCCCGTCTGTCAGTGTGAGGTTCTGATGGTGGATGAGAGCAGTGGAGCCAGCAGGACGGTGTTGCTGTCCTTGTTCTGGGCTCTGCAGGGCAGTCTGCTCTCCTGGTGCTACCTGCAGCTCAAGGGAGGAACCTCTACCACCATTGCTATGGAGCTGGCCAGAGACATCCTGCTGAAATGTGAGACACAGCAAGATGTTTGAGATTACAGCTTCCTGTTTTCAGGGTTAGATTCTGTGTTCATAATGGCACATAGCCTGGTGCTGATCAGTCAAACATGGTACTGCAATAGATAAAAGAACAGATTTTCAGAACTTATGGTGCACAGTCTGGTAAGTGGAGCAACTGCCACGGAAAAGTTCCTACAAAAACAACCATAGCATCCGGCCATGCCCAATAAGCGCTGAAGTTCACGCCGATGGATAGAAACAGGATATGCTACAATTGCCTCCACTTTAGCACCCTTCCCGTGTCCAACCCGTTTAGATAGGTCACCATGACTTTGCCAAACTCCCACTTGGCAAGGTTCAATGGCAATGATGCATGAGCAAGACAGCTAAACACCTGATTCAGACTGGATATGTGATTTTTCCAGTCATCCGAGTACACAACCACATCATCCAGGTGCACATTACACTGTGGCACATCCCCCAGTACAAGCTGCACAAACAGCTGGAAAGTTGCAGGAGCATTTCTCATGCCAAATGCCATGATGGTGTATTACAGGAAGTGGTCAGGTGTAACAAATGCTGAAATGTTGCTGGAATCTTGATAGTTATGTTTTTAGTGCAGAGCTGCAACGGCTAAAATACAATGTGAAGGAAGGAGTGGACTGTTAATTTGGTAACTGTTTTAATTGACTGTCAGAGTGGATGAATTGTAGATATACTGTAATGTGACACTGAGTAGAGTTTATTCTTGAGTGGATAAGAGGCTTTCAGAGTGACCAAACGCTTTCTTTTAACAGATGTGGATCAGTTCCTGGAGAGCGTCAAAGGTATTCTTGGCTCCCTGCTGGAGAGGTACTCTGGTGCTGCAATCACTGAGAAACTAGGCAGCTCCATCCTCGCCACAGTCTTCAGACAGATGGTAATATATACTCTTATACATCTAACATGCTCTTGTCTCATGCAGGGCTGGGCGATATATCATATGTACTCGGTGTATTGCACACACTGTTGTGTCATTTTCATAAGCCGCTGGCATGAGACTCGCTTCGGTTTTTCATTTGGCTGTCTCTCCCACGCAGACACAAACAGAAAACACTCACATACATACATCACACACTCCCTGCCCATTCAGATCACTCTCCTGGTCGAGTTTGTGTGGCGTATGAGGAGTGTGTTTTTGTACTTGGAGGAAACACATGCAGAACTTGGCATCACCAGAGAACAGGGAAACAGCCTGACAGCAAAACTGGTGAAGCACCAAAGCGAGTTTCTATGTGTTGAGTTTGGAAACAATGATGCAAGATGGAGGTGGATGAATTGGTTCCAAAAGGGAACCTCACTGGATTTATTGTCCGGCAGATGTTGAATGAAATATGCAGCAAAACCACTGCCACTAAAGGTTGCAGTACCGCAAATGTGTTTCAGCATTTTGAACACTTATGAAGTGCTTTACACAAGATTTGAAAACATAGAGATGCATATTGTGTATCGCGATGCAACCTAAACATCTTGCATTATTATCCATAGGCCGTATCGCCCAGCCCTCATCTCCTGATTTTGAATTGTTTCCCTGCACAGTTACACAGTTGACTGTGCTGAGTGAATTTAATATTTGTTGTACTCCTGGCAGATGATTTTACTTCTGGAGCTGTGCTCTCTGGACATCCCTCACAGTGTGCTGCTGAAGAGCTTCTCCTCTCTTGTCGAGCTGCTCAAAAGTCTGTCCAGTGATACCGGAGACATCTTTTCTAAGGTCAGTCAGAATTTATTTAGCCTCTCATCTTGAGCTCGAACGATTAGTCAATTAATCAATTATTCAATTGGCAGAAAATTGATATGCAGGTATTTCAATAATAGATTCATAGTTTAAGTCAACTTGAGTAAATGTACTTAGTTATATTCCACCACTGGCTGTAATAGACATTAATTGCATAATGTGACTGTTAGGTGGATCAGGAGAGCTGGCACCAGCCCCAGCAGCCGGTGGTGCTCAGGACCTGGAGCATGGAGTCCCCTCATAACTACGAGAACAGCCGCCACGAGACCAGCATCTTTGCCTGCCCTGGAGCGACCTCCTTTGAGGTGGAGTTTGATGAACGCTGCGAGACAGAGAAGAGGTGACTCGTGGGAAATGTTAGATTTCTTTTTTTTTTTTTTTTCTTTTAATTTGTAGAGATAATCTTTTACCCATCCTCTATGCTCCTTTATTCACAGATATGACTACCTAGAGTTCACAGATTCCAGAGGTGGGAAGGTCCGCTATGACATGAAAGTTGGGAGTGAGAAGTGGCCAAAGGTAGGATACGATAACCCCTTCACTTGTCTCCATATGAAAAACTGTTGTTGCTTAATTTCTTTTGCACATGTCTGCTGCTTCTCTCTTTGCTCCTGCAGAAGGTGACATTTGACGCCGGCCCTCAGCTCCAGTTCCTCTTCCACTCTGATAGCAGTAATAACGAGTGGGGTTATAAGTTCAGTGTGACAGCTTTGGGCCTGCCAGATATCACTATTTCGTGGATGTCAGACCTGCAGCTGCTGGTGGCTCGCCTGATGGGTCGTCTTGCTTCCAGAACCCTTGCCCTGAAATCCCCTCATGGTGAGACCATACATCAACTTCAAAATTGTATCATACCTGGACATTTTTTAGACCCTTGTTAATTAAATGTCTGAGTTGTGTGTATTTTTCTTCCTGTTCCAGAGATTCGCACCATTAAGGAGCTTCCAGCAGGGAAAATGTCCCATGTTCAGTCTTCTCCCTTATGGAAACCCATTCTACGACACGGATTGTGTGAATCACGGGAGACAAATCAGACAAAAACACCCACAGACCAGGTATGTCATGAAATATGGAGGATGAAAAATGACATAAATAACAATAAATAAATAAACAAATACAGGATTAAATAAATAGAGAAATTAATAGATAAAATAATAAATAAACGAGTAAATTGATAAATTAAAAATATGGCAATAATAATCAATAAATGCAGAAATATCAAATAAATAGATAAATTAATAAATAAATACGCCAATAAATAAGAGAATAAATAAAGGGGTAAATGTATAAATTAAAGGCGCTGTATGTAAGAATGTGGCCAAAACGGTTACTGCACTCAAATTCAAAATACTCGTGTCCGCCCCCCTCCCCCACAGATTAGAGGTTGCTGGACAGCGGCACGCTGGAGACTGATTTGTTTGCCCACGGGCGGCTGCCATGGCAGAGCCGCGTCCTTGATCATCGATTTTCCAGCGGACCATTCTAGCAAGTCCGGCTTCTCTGCTGCTAACGCTGTTGCCGGGATACAGCGGAGGAGCTGGCTGCTAATGCTATGTACCGGGACACTGCTAATACTGCTTGCCGTGCTGCTCTAGTTCAGTCGTAACTGTAACTGATGCTGAGACTCTACTGACTGTGTGACTGGTAGACGGCGGTGGGTGACGCAACAGGCCAAAACACAAATTCAAAACATAAACATGATTTGCGGACCGTTAATTTTTTTTTTAAAATGCGAATATTCTGGCTGTACTATTGTTATCCGTGAGATCAGTATGTTATATGAACACTATTCCTTAGTCTCTGTGACATATCAGGAGGATTTTGCTTTTGGGATGCACCGAAATGAAAATTTGTGGCCGAAGCCGAATAATATTAAAGGCTTGGCCGAATACTGAGTACCAATATGTTACCGAATATTGTTGTTTAGTTTTTCATTAGTTTTTGCAGATGAACCCCCCCCCCCCCAGATTAGTGTTGTCATGGTACCAAAATTGGATCCCACTGTACGATACCAGTGAAAATATCATGGTTCTGAGTAGTAGTATCACGATACCACAGCGAAAATGAGGCAGATGTGCCTTTTGTCATTTATAAAAAGATAAATCACTTTTCTATAATACATCAATGATATTTCAATGGAATAAATTACTTATTGACTTATTCATACTTCAAAAACAGCATCAATGAGTGATGAACATAGGGGGGATCAAAATAAAATAAATAAATGAAATAAAAATCAACCAACCACCCTCCTCCTCTGACAAGTCCCTTCATAAGTAAAGAACAGTCCCTAAAGTGCGGTGAGGTTTGTGGACCGTGAACGGCTCGTTTCTCCTCTGAAAACATCACATACCTGTGTTCGGCTGGCTCGGCTGTTCAGGTACTTCTGGGCAGTCATGACGCCAAGAAGAGGATATTATTGGAGCCGACGTCCACCAAATTCCGAATGTGTGGTTTTTTGCAATATTCGGCCAAATATATTCGGTTACCGAATATTCGGTGCATCCCTAATTTGCTTTAGATTTCTTACATATAGCTCCTTTAATACAGGACTAAACAAATCAATTAATACAGAAATAAATGCATAAATAAATGCTAGAATAAATACATAAATAAATCAATGAACTAATAAAAGATAAATTAATAAAAATAAATAGATAAATATAGAAAATAGATATGGAAAAAATAGATAAATACTGAAATAAATAAATGAAAGTTGATCATTAAACATAACTACATTCTACATTTTTTACAACTACATGTAATAACTTCTATATTTATTTATTAATAAACATTAATTTATTTTTTGATAATATGTTTGATATATTTCTGTACTTATTTATACATTAATTTATTTATATATTTATTAATATATTTATTGATGTATTAATTTTTACATTTTTTTTAAATCCTGCATTTATTTATACATTTATTCATTTAATTCTGTATTTATTTTGTGCTGTTTTTATTATTATTTATTTTATCCTCCATACTTCCATTCTTAGGTTTATATTATTTCGATGTTGCTCTGATAATACCATGTTGTTCTTCTGTGTGACAGACAAATACATGGACTCTTGATGAGTTAACGAGCTTCCTGGAGGACTTTGCCCGTTGGAACCCTTCCCTGGAACCGACAGACAGCCGAACAAAGCTGATGAAGACCATCATGCACTCCTGCAGGAAACAGCCAATGAGGAACGAGATTGCTGCCGGGTCAAAGACGGACCAGGCTGTGAATGCCATTTGGGCAGTCATGGTGTACCACACACCAGCCCTCAACCATGCCCTGATGACCTATGGTAATGCTCGGCTATTATCAGTGGTCATAGAACAAAAGCTGTTTTATTTATTGTGGTTATTTTGTGAGGTCGATGAACTTGGTTGACTTGATTTCTCCCCTCTGTTTTGTCTTTGTATGAGTAGTTAATCAGGACTCCAAGTCCTGTCTAAGTGAAGAGTTTGTGCAGGTGTACTCACTGGCAGACAGCATCAGAACATGGATGGTGAGTGTTACTTGACATATATCTTTGTGTGTGTATGATCGTGTTACTGAACTGTTGCTGATGATGTATTTTGTCCTGTCAGTTGGAGATGAAACAGAGATACCTAGTTGGCAAAATGAACGTTCCTGACGAGAAGGATGGGGGTCATGATGAGGTTACCATGGACACACTAGGTGAGGACTCATGGAAAGACAAATCCCACCTTTTCTTATCACCAACTGTTAATTATTTTGCTGACATGTCTTATTCTCTTCCTCTCTAGCTGAGATGTGTATTGAGAAGAGCCTCTTGCTCTTCAGGTTCGCCCCTTGTGGAGTACCCTGCCAGGATGGCGACTTCTCCAAAGCTGCAGAGGGCAGCAGTGTTCCACTCCTCCGTTCAAGCTCTATCTCAGAAGGGGACTTCCAAGCCAGCTGCACTCAGGGAGCTCAGCCTGCAGGGCCTGAGGAGGCCATTGACCCTAAACCAGGACCGAGCCAACCCTCCTCATCTTCTTGTGGGCACAGCAGACAAGGCCACAGAGGCTCCACAGAGAGCCTCTCCTCCCAGCCAGGGGAACCAGCCTCACCCTCCACCTTCCCCCGCAAAGCCCCGTTCAGTCGGGCACGCCTACGTCTCCTGTCTTGCCGATCTATAGAAGAGCCCCGCATGACACCCTCTGTCAAGGATCGATACCCAATGCTCAAACACATCCTGAACTTCATGAGGGACCAGGCTCTTACAACAGCAAGGTGACTGATGTCCACGCTTCTATTTAGCATTTTACTTTTGTGTAATTGTAGCATTCAGTGATAAAACATCCAAATGTTTGTCCTGTAGCATTCTGCAGACGCTGTCCCTGAGCAAAGCCCAGGCTCTGAGTGTATGCAAGGTCCTGGAGATGGTCCAGCAATGTTTACATTCCCTGGGAAAACCACACCTTTTTCAGGCCCCCTGCATCCTGTTCCTTCAGGAGCTGTTGGCATGCCAGAAGGACTTCACCAGGTACTAGAGCTGCAAGGATTAGTTGATTGGTTGATTAGTTGTTCCAGAGAAAATCAATTAGCAACTGTTATGGTAATCGAATTATCGTATTAGTAATCAGGGATGCCAAGTAATTTGCTTTTTGGCAAACACTGCCTTTTTAACTTCAATTGAATGACTTAAGGGAATCATCCAGATCCAAAAGACTTTGTTTACTACTTAACATCTGTCTGTCTCTCATTGATCTGAATATTTTAAATTGAATTTTCTACTTATTTACATTTGCTGGTTTCCTGCTTCTTAAATGTTGGATTTTGATGCTTCTCTTTGTCATACATAATAATAAGCTGAACAGCTTTGGATTTTTCCATCGATTGTTGTGGTAGCAATGAAGGCATCACTAACTGTGTAGCTACACTGATGATGCGGCTTTCCAACACGGAAGTATGAGAAATGGAGGTTCATCATTTTGCCCTCCAAATGATGGCAGACACTTTATTTCGGCATCTGTCCAAGGACTGTTCTGCATGTTAACGTCCATAGTGCTCTGCTGATAGTAGCAGCATGGACTCTGCTAGTTGTGTTTTGCATTGCAAGTAACACAAAGGACACTTTGAAATTTGATATGGGGCATTTAGATTGAGACGCATCTGTATAAATCCAATTTTGCACTTTAAACCACCTCCAAATGTGGTTTGGGTCCAATTTGCAAAAACTGCATTTCTTGTGGTTTTGCTGTTCAGACTTTCTAAAATCAGTCTGGATACAATCTGGCAGTCTGAACGCAGCTCTGATCTCTATTCTTGACGACAGTATTGAAGGTGCCAAATATATATTGACCAGTATACATATACAGGTACATTTTGAGAAGGAAATAACTGCTAAGTGGAATTGCTTTGAACATTTTCTTTTGCTTTGTCTTTCCCAGTTATTTCTCCCAGTTGTCAGACAGCGGGCAGAAGCTGGGAGAGGAGGTGAGGCATTCCTACCATCAGTTGGTGCTCATGCTGGTGGAGGCAGTACAAGGCTTCGGCAGCCTTAATGAAAAGTAAGCTCTTATCCTTGTACAAACTGTGTTCACACTGATGCACTGTAATGAAAAACCACCCACAGCAGTAATTCGTGTAAAGTGTGCAGTGGTGTAACTCGACCCTTGTCACCGCTCTGTAGAGCTCTGCTGCCAGCCCTGTCATGTGTGCAGACCTGCCTGTTGCACCTTCTGGACATGAGCTGGGAGGTCCAAGACCTCCCTCTGTTCCTGAACATCAAGCTGCCCGACCTCCTGCTCAGCATGTCCCAGGAGAACATCAGCGTTCATGACATCGCCATCAGGTAATGTCAGAAGATAATTCACCACCGCACAGTGGAAATGAAATGCTTTTACTATTGATGATAAACAATAAGGCTAGCTAAAGATAGAGATTTTATTTTTACATTTTCATAAATCGAGATTCTGATCATCATCATCAGCAGCAGCATTTTTTATTTATTTATTTCTGTATTGTTCCCCTTTGCACACACATCCATACACATAGACACATGAGCCATATTTAACAGATTTCCCACTGCTTAATTATGCTAATTTTATTTTATATTTATGTGTAAAGTCACTACTGTTTTTTTGCACCAGTAAAAAGTAAAAAAATAAAAAATACGGAGGAAACAGTTAATTCATTCATTCATTCATCTTCTAATCGTTTCATCATCTTCTAATCGCTTCATCCTCATCCTGTCCTAGCCACTTAAATGCAGAGATGACAGATTATTTCTTTGGTTTAAATTAATTTCCAGTCAGTGGACGGAGGAGGATGAAATTGCAGACTACAAGAAGAACCAGGAATGGATGGACGAGTGCATGGACGGGATGTTCGAGAAGTGGTACGACAAGATTGATGAAGAGGACTCCATGGAGGACAGAAGAAAGGTAACATCAGGCATTGGCAAACAAGGAAAATTGTCTCATGTCTGAGCTTAGGGAAACAAATGGCACTTAAACTTGACCGCCCCCCCTAAATGCTTCTCTGCTCTCTCATTAGATTCACAAAAAAACATCTGAGAACATTACAGCTGTTTTCTGACCCACGCCACTTAAGACTAAAATAGTTATTAGTGAAGCACGGGTGGGAACAATAATGATACTTTTTCTTGGTTTTACCCACAGATGCACATGTTCATTGCACGCTATTGTGACCTGCTGAATGTTGTTATCTCCTGTGATGGCTGTGAGAGGATGGCGCCTTGGCACCGCTACCGATGTCTGCAGTGCATGGATATGGACCTCTGCAAGACCTGCTTCCTCAGTGAGCTCATACAGTCACACAGGAATATCTGGTGGCCTGGAGTTTAGAGAATCAGGATACTTTCATATAAGTTTGATAAGTCAGAGCACAGCTGAATGTGAACATGTGTGTTTTTAACCAGGTGGTGCCAAGCCTGAAGGTCACGAGGACGACCATGAGATGGTGAACATGGAATACGCCTGTGACCACTGCCAAGGGCTCATTGTAGGCAGCAGGATCAACTGTAACGTCTGTGAAGACTTTGACCTGTGCTTTGGTTGTTACAACGCAAAGAAGTATCCCGACAGGTGACACATTTAATCTGATGCTTACCTTTTAGTGGTTTCCCTCTGAGTTTCTGACTTAATTATTTTCCCGTCGCTAGCCATCTGCCCACCCATCGGATCACAGTGTACCCCATGGTGACCATACGGATCAGTGACCGTCACCGCCTGATCCAGCCCTACATCCACAACTACTCCTGGCTGCTGTTTGCTGCTCTGGCTCTCTACACGTCAGAGCTGAGCAGTCAGAAGCAGGTGGAAGGAGAGTCTTTGGAGCAGGCCGCTCTCCTGCAGACACACTGCTCCCAACTCATCACTGACTGTTTGCTCAAAGGGCAGACCGGCAAAGGTAAGTTCATTTTCAAATATTACTGGTATTAAACATTGAGTATAAAAACACTGGTCTTGGCAGAGATAAGTTTCCTGTATCTTTCCTATCTCTCCTTCTCCTTCTTCCTATTTCCTATCTCCTTTTTCACACATTTCTTGATGAACTTACAACAATACATCGCATTACCATCAGCTGTTAAATTGTTTGTCCATGTCTCACATGATATCTCAAATTCTTCTCAACTGTATTTTTATCTTTTGTCCTTTTATGGCAAACCTGTTCTATTCCGTCCTCCACGTAGGTCTGCGCTCCTCAGCCTTACTCGCTCTGCTGTCGTCCAACGAATCGGCCTCCGACAGTGAGCTGTGTCCGGTTTCTCCAGAATCCTCTCAGGAGCTCAGTACAGCCACTGACACTTCCTCACTGCCTGGTAGCACTGCAGCAGTCTGCTCCCCGTCATCTCCCATGGACAAGGTGAGCAAGAGCTGTTTTAGAGTTATGTTAAAATAAAATGATCTCTGATGGGGGAGTGGATCATTATAGTGGCAGGAAGAAGGACAGAAAATAAAACCAAATAGAGCAGATATTTGTATGGTGGATGAACATTTACTTACTTTATCAATAAATAAATACAGGAAGAAATAACTAAATACAGAAAAAAATGAATAAATACAGGAATAAATAAATAAATGCAGAAATGAATTCAGGAATAAATAAATACAGAAATACAGAAATAATTGAATAAATACAGAAATAAATAAATGCAGAAATGAATTCAGGAATAAATAAATACAGAAATACAGAAATAATTGAATAAATACAGAAATAAATAAATGCAGAAATGAATTCAGGAATAAATAAATAAATACATACAATATTAATTGAATAAATACAGAAATAAATAGTGTCAGAATAAATACAGGAATAAATAAATGCAGTTCTACAAAAGTAGAGATAAATTTAAGATATTCATTTACTTCCTGTTTAATTATCAACCACAGTTAATTTGTTTATGCATTTATTTTTTTTCCATATTTATTTCAGCATGTATTTATGTATTTATTCATTTTTTTGTTTATTTATTATGCATTTATTTATTTCTGTATTTTTCTATTTTGTTTATTTTCATATTTTTATTCATTTATTCCTTTATTTATTTATACATTTTTTTAATATAGATTATTTATGTCCATGTTTATTTATTTATTTATTCCTGTATTTATTTATACATTAATTTATTTATTTATTGATGCTTTAGGCATTTTTGTCCATAATATGTTGGTACTATACACATCTATAAGTACTGCAAGAGTACATGAAGAAGGATCAGCATGTCATATCTTTAGATTCACAAAAAATTATGTCTGAGAATAGTACAACTGATGTACAAAAGCAGGTAGACATTCATATGTGTACTTGTTACATTTGTAATGAAGATGGACAGGATTTATTATTCTTACAGTTGAAGAGCTCATGCTGTTTGGGTATCAATCTACTAAATTATTGTTTTTCTCTCACCACCAGAGTAAACCACCAGGTAAAGAGAAAAAGTCAAAGGAGGTGGGCTCTCCTCCCCCTGCTCCTTCAGAGGTGTTGTCCCCCCCGAGCACCGTAGAGGGGGAGAAAATGAAGCTGGTTACCCAAGACACCCTGGACTCCCCCAGCTTCAGTCAGACTCCATCTGTGTCCAGTGAGGACCCCCTGTCTCCTGTGGTCCGACGTAAGTCCAGAGATAGATAACTATCACCAGGCTGGTTTCTGTGATTTTGTTTATCGAGGGTTATGTGTATGTTTTTGGTTTTTTTTTTTTTCCCCCTCAGCTTCAGAGGCCGGTCCAGGAACAGTCAACTCTCCATCATCTGATGCTGTCAAGGAGACAGATGAAAGGCTGCCACAGGTTCCCCTTCAGGAGCATGTGTTCTCAGAGTGCTCCAGAGAGAGGATCCTGGGACTACTGGCAGCCATGCTGCCACCAGCCAAACCAGTACGTCAAACCAAAGACCATTTTTTTTGGGTTGAGATTCTATTAGTGGGGGGTGGTGGGATAATTGTTATTATTTTTCTAATTTAATGATCCACCTCCTCAAGAATTGAACTCATTATTATTAAAGCGCAATTCAAAGCATGTATGAATTAGGGATGTTCCTGGGGACTAATTTCCCTGTCAACAAAACGAAAATTTTAATTTAGACTAGTTGACTAGTCTAAAAAAAGGAAAACACTCAGAAAACAGTCAAAATTTAGCACAATTTATTTATTTAAGTATTTGAAACATTGTCCCAAAAAATATTGTGTGCCTTTGAAGCCTTTAATCACAGTCTTCAACAACCATGTCGGATTTTAAATACCACTGAAGTACGAGACAGTTTATCTGACAACACTCACTTAAAGTTAACAAATAATATAACATCTCAAAAAAGATGAATTGCTGCTGAATTCATTTTCTAGATCAAAGTACTGCCAAATCGTGCTGGTTTTGCGAGAGGACATCTCTCCTATTTCCAACCCTGCTGCTTTAAACTCTAGTCTACTGGAGCATTACTGCAGGGAGGGGGACTGCTGTCTGACGGCTCTGTAGCCCCCACTAGTGACGAAAGCTGCATAACAATGAAGCGGCCTTGTATATGAATAAAACACTAATAGGTTTAACCGTCTAATATTTCTGGTGACGACTAGCGAGGGGACGGGCGTTTAATCGTTAAGACGGCTAATCGCACGCATCCCTAGTACGGATAGGCAGTTGGAGTTGGGCCATATGATGCACTTCTTCTGATGAGTCCTTCACTAAACATTTATCGATTGGTGCTTAAAAGCAAGTTAACTCAAATCATATTTGAGAACTAGACAAAAAATCTGTGTTGTGCAGTTTGCATGTATGTGATCATCTATTAGCATAGTTATTTTATCTCACTGTTCATTTGGAGGCTGCAAGCGGAGGCAGTGCTACGTCTTCAAATAGTGTCGGACAGCCGTTGGGCCCGTCTTTACAGCGTATTGTTTATCAAAGATCTCACAGTGATTTATTTTGTTCAGTTGAAGAAAAGTAGCCCATAGCTTATAATGTTTCAGTAAAAAATATTTTTTAGATTAAAGACAGCAGATGTCAGAGGATGCACACAGCACATACACCTATGCAAATAAATTGGCAATCGCCAGTTGTTGGGCTGACGGTGGCTGATTAGAAAATTTAAACATATCGCCAAACCTTGGAATCTTTGTGATTGTAAAGAAAGTGTTCAGCTTTTGGGAAATATGCCCATTTGCTTTCTTGCCAAGAGTTGCGTGACATTGGGTTTGTATGGACAGATATTAAACTTAAAAGTAAACAAATGCACCAAAATCTATCCACACTTGAAGGTAAAACACGAAATCATTTTGTACCCAATACCCAGTCATGTTCCTGACATGTTCGCCACTCACAGTATTCCATCAGTAGTGTTATCGTGTTATCTCCAGATCACATTTTCATGCTCTGTCTTGTGTCCTCAGGGCAGCACTCTGTCTCTGCCCAGTCTCAACTCCATCCTGCCCAAACTCTTCCGGGCAGTTATTTCCAATGCCGGCTCTCTCAACGAGACCTACCACCTGACCCTGGGACTGCTGGGTCAGCTGCTGCTTCGAATCCCACCGATGGAGGCAGACGCCGCCGTCACGGAAGCCCTCGCAGACAAATATGACTTACTAACACAAGGAGAGGCGGCGAGTTCAGACACCCAGGGCTGGAAGACCACGCAGCTGCTCCTCAGCCTCGGGGCTGTCTGTTTAGACAGGTAACAGAAGGATGACACAAGGGAAATGTTTTGTGGGTTATAAATCTATTTTCTTAATGACACACCTGCACACGTCTGGACTTGTTTGCACCTACATGGATTTAACCAGTAAAAATGAAATAAAACTAAACTAAATAGTCTTTTCTCTTCTTCTCCTGTGTTTTGCAGTCGTATTGGTCTGGACTGGGCGTGCACAGTGGCAGATATTTTACACAGTCTGAATGCTTGTCATGAGTGGAGCACCGTCATCGCTGCCTTCACTGACCACTGTATTCAGCAGCTGCCACAAACTCTCAAACGCACTAACCTTTTCACCTTGCTGGTGCTGGTGGGCTTCCCCGAGGTAGGTGAAAGGCTTCCCACTGTATAGAGTTGTACACTGTGCTCCGTGCTTCTCTGAGGGCAGCTGTGACTCCTCTCTGTGTGTGTGTGTGTGTGTGTGTGTGTGTGTGTGTGTGTGTGTGTGTGTGTGTGTGTGTGTGTGTGTGTGTGTGCGCGCGCGCCAGGTGCTGTGTGTGGGCACCCAGACGGTGTTTATCGACAACGCCAATGAACAGCACAACATGATCTTGCTCAAACACTTCACAGAAAAGAACCACGCCGCAGTGGTGGATGTTAAGACACGCAAGAGGAAAACAGGTTGGTGCAGTCATGGCGCTCTCTAATAATGTTGTGTAGAAACTAAACATGGATTAACCCTGCGTGTGCTTTCTCCTCTTTTTCTAGTGAAGGACTACCAACTCATACAGTCTCAGGATTCCACTGCTGCCGGTCTTCCGGGGCAGTTAGAGGGCCAGGGCTCCTCAAAGGCCCTGCTCAGCCGCTACCTGAGCAATTTCACCTCCATCATCAGCCACCTGCTGCAGACCAGCCAGGACAACGGCTCTCCTGATGCTGTGGAGGCATCCTGGGTTCTCTCGTTGGCCTTGAAAGGCCTCTACAATACACTGAAGGTACCTGCCATGACTGCTATGGTGGAGTGGTAATGTATCTCATCACCACTCCGAAATCTTTGTCTCAAATGTTTTTATTGTAAAGATAAGAAAACATTGTATTGTCTTTTCCATACATCAAACAAAATGTTAAAAGACATAGGGAGAACACACTAAAATAAATAAAAACACAAACAATAATGATTAGAATAATGTATTTATTTATTAAAAAATAATATACATAAAAAATTTATGATTAAATAAATAATTAAAAATACAAAGGAAGAACACACTTACAATAAATAAATAAACAATAATTATTATAATTAATTAATTAGTGAAAAATAAATGAAATTATTATTATCATTATTATTGTTGTTGTTATGAATATCAATATATTGAAAATAAATGTATTAATTAAATAATTAAAATGACAAAGAAAGAAGAACACATTTAAAAATAAAAATAAATAGATAAATAAGTGAAGACAATAATAATTATTATTATCAATAATAATAATAATAATAATAATAATTAAATGGACATGGGGCGAACACACCTAATAAATAAATAAATAAATAAATAATGATAATAATAATATAACAATAACCAATAAAAATCATTACATAAATAAATAAGTGAAAACAATAATTATTATAGTCATTAACTGATAATTAAAAAGACTAGATCATGATAAGAAACCAAATATGAAAATAATATAAGTAAATGAATAAATAAGGCAAAAACTATGAAAATGATGTTAATGAATTAATTGTGAAAACATATACAACAAAAATAATTTTAACAATTTTATGATACATCACTCCAAAATCAGAGATGTTTTTCTAGGCTGGTCAGCTGGTCTAGATCACATAAAGAGGTGGTTTTCTCACTTTCTGACTTTTGTCCTCTTGTATAGAAACATGGAGTAGAACAAGCTCAGGAGGACATCCAACAGTCAGGACTGACCCAGCTGCTGGTGAGGAAGTGCAGCAAAGGGACGGGCTTCAGCAAGCTGTGGCTGCTGCGAGATCTGGAGATCCTCTCCATCATGCTCTACTCCTCCAAGAGGGAGATCCACTCCATGGCCCAGGATCCAGAGAGGGACCAGAGAGAGCAGGACAAGGAGCACGACTCGGACCACTCCAGCTGCTGCGCTGACGACACCGACGTCAACAAGCCCGACCCATTGGAGGGTCTCGATGAGGAGACAAAGATTTGCTTCCAGGTGATGAGTGATACTGCTCATAATACATGCAGAAACATTCAGTAGGATTTGATAATCTAAAGTCTTTTTTTTTTTTTCTTTCAATGCAGATTACCCACGATGCCTTAAACGCCCCTCTGCCCATCCTGCGAGCCATGTATGAGCTGCAGATGAAGAGAACGGACTCCTTCTTCCTGGAGGTGCAGAAGAGGTTAGACAATTTCTTCTTTTTAATTTACTCTCTTTATACGATCCACCATGGTAAAGGTCATATTTTACGATCTCACACTGTTGTGCCTTTGTGTTATTTTCAGATTTGATGGCGAAGAGATAAAAACTGACGAGACGATCCGAACCCTGGCTCAGAAGTGGCAGCCTAACAGGCGGCCTCGCTCTGAGGAGAGGAACACCAAGGCTGTGGACACTGATATGATTGTGGTGTCATGCGTGGTGAGTTGTTTAAACGTTATGTGCTTAATTATGAATTACATGTTTGGCACATTACTAGTGCTGCAACCAGCTAATGGTTATGTTTGTTACCAATTAATGCGAATAATCATTTGGTCTACAAAACACTAGAACACTATGGAAGCCGAGAACAGCTGTGCCTGCAAATGTTTTTAAGCCGTTATTGTGAGATCATGAGTTACTTATGTGTTATCGTGAGATAATAAATAATCAACCCGTTATCAATGAAAACAAAAGGTAGTTTCCTCTTATTAGTGTTTATCAGAGATGAGGAGTGTCATACATGCAGTCAGTATTTATGGAACACACACAAAATGTCACATACTTTTACGCCAAGAAGGAACGCAAAGCATTTCTATCAGGAGAGACAGAAGAATGAAATAAAGATGAAGTTTCTGGCACACCGGTAACACTGATGCACACACTCCAGCCCGGTAGGTGGCAGTAATGCATCTAAAGTTTGTTTGCCAGCCGCAAAGAAGATGCACATGATGTATTGAGTGACGTCAGCGCAGAAGAAAGTTTGGTGAACAGTGATGGAAGACGAGACAGCATTGCTTGGCTTAAAAAAAAAAAAAAACTTCTTGATGGCAGCTTGGATAAGAGCATGGTTATGTGCAAATTGTGCAACGAAAACAAGAGTTTTCTTATCACCGCTGCACTTCAAGCCTACAGTATCACCTCAATGCAAAGACAGCATTGAGGTAACCAGAGCTAATGTTAGCTACAACAGTCCTGGTACAGGCAAATGGTGTAGCCAGCCCACAATAGACCAGATGGTGGGGTTCAGAGCCAAAAAGTCTTAAAATGTTGAATATAATATCGATAATTGTATAATATTGATCCCGCCCTCACCACGCCCCTTAACACTGACTAAACACAGACTATATCTAAGACAGCATGCTTCTAATCTGTGGCTATTATAAAATGAGATTGTCTGCTTTAATGAAGTTAACTGCACCCAACAGAACTACTCATTTATGCCTTACTGTTCAGTTATGAATCATCCATGACAGTCATGACCGTGATCCTAAAGGCTGAAATCAGGTGTGATCAAATAAACCAGACGCTAATTTTTGAGTTCTCCATAACTATCCCATGATCTCGGGAAAACAAAAATTGTGACACATTATCTCATTATCACGAGAAATCAGCCTTTTGTTTTCTCAATAATCAACATAAATTAACCCATTACCACAAGAAAAAGAGCTTTGTTATCCCAATAACTACATGGACTTACGATTTTGAGATATTGGCATTAAAAAAATAAATGCAAACACAGCTGCTCTCGGCTTCTGTAGAAAACAGTGAGCCTGAAACAATATTCTGTCCAACTAATATTTCCAAACCCCAAAATATTAAGTTTACTATGATGAAAGACCAAGGGAAGCAGCAAATCCTCACATTTGAGAACCTAGGAATATCATTATTATTATTGATATATATTATATTACTATTATTTCTTATCAAAATAAATCCAGTAATCGACTATTCATTGCAGATCTACACATTACCAACATAAACATTACTAACTATGACAAGAAGAGTTAACTTACTCTGCGATAAGTTTGGAGGTGATGTTTTTAATATGTCAGTATTCTGATCTATCCCCTCGCCTCAGTCTAAACCCAGTCACTGTGAAAAGGCCACGGAGGAAATCAACGTGGTGGCCCAGAAGCTCATCACAAATTCAGAGAGCGACTTACAGCTCAGCTACGCCAAACAGAGGCGCACCAAAAGTTCAGCGCTCCTGCACAAGGAGCTGGATGTGCGAAGCAACCGGGCAGTTCGTCAATACCTGGTGAAGGTCAACCAGGCCATCGCCACGCTGTACGCCCGCCACGTGCTGGCCTCTCTGCTGGCCGACTGGCCCATGGAGGCAGCACTGAGTGAGGAGGCACTGGAGCTGAACGGTGCCTCGCACATGGCCTACATCCTGGACATGTTGATGCAGCTGGAGGAGAGGCCGCTCTGGGAGAAGGTGGAGTTTGTGTTGTATGTACAAATGTGATTTCCACATACGAAACTTTTTTTTTGTTGGATTAATGTGATTGTAATAATCCATTAATAAACAGATTCTCCAGAGGGTGCTGAAGGGGTGCAGCCAGAGTATGCTGTGCAGTCTGTCCCTCACTGCCTGCCAGTTTATGGAGGAGCCGGGTATGGCTGTGCAGATCAGAGAGTCCAAACACCCGTATGACAACAACACTAACTTTGAGGTGGGTAAACTGATTTTATTTCTTTTCTGTGTTTTTCGGTTTGGTTCCGAACCCTCACCTTGTTTTACACAGTCTATGGTACTGGCTGAATTATATTGGTAACACCGAGTATCGATTTTACAAATTTCAGTACCTGAGAGCACATCTGGGTTAGACAGTAACTTACCCTGTGTCTGGACTGCAGGCTAATCAGACACTCTTTACACTCACAAGTCTCACTCAACAGATTCGTTCTCATTTTAATCTATGCAGCTGTCTGCATCGGCTCTGTGCAGGTTCATGTCTGGGCTGCATCTTACAGGCATCACCCCAACCTGAAGGTTTTATTTAAGCATCAAGTCTGTTTTTTTGGACAATATGCACATAAACAAGAGATTGATGCTCAGTGAAATGGCACTGACTATATATATATTCATTAGGAATGGGCATTTTAAGTAATTTCCTTATTCAAGTACTGGCATTAAATTATTATAGAGTACTTGAATACTCATAAAAATGTAACTTAGGAATAAGAATTGTAAATTGTCCAACAATGGAAAACAAATGCAAGTCGAAAATCATTTATTGAACAACCAGACTTTGATTAGTTTATTAAACCATAACACTGAAGATGCGAAAAATCAGCAAACTTTCTTTTGCTGCCGTTACATAGAAGCAGCACTGAGGCACAGTCTCCAGAGTCTGGAGCAGCTCACTTCCCAGGCAGTTTAACGGCTGCCCAGTTAGCACAAGCTAACACAGCAGCAGCTAGCATCTAATACTGAGCCCTTAAACCAGGTTTTGTCAAGCTGTGGGGTATGTCCCTGTCGATGACCGGGGTAAAAGATGGATTGAAACAAAGTTGAAAGAACATGTTTTATGTAGGGAAAAGCAACAAACAAGTTTGTTAATGCTATCATGCTGGCCTTTATTTTACTAATATTCAACATGGATCATTATGTTAGTTGGTTCCTCTGTTATTGTTAATTATTGATTAAAAAAAAAAAAAAAGTCTGGGGTTGAGGGGCATAAACATTTTTCAGCTTTTTAAATAAGATTTTAACCATTTTTAAATCGTAAAAAGAAATAATAAAAAAGGTAAAGAAAAGTCATGTTTACATGTGGAAGTTTGGGCAGCAATTACTATATACATTGACTGAATACGTCTTTTTACCCCACCCTAGTACAGATCCTTATTCGAAACATGGCCTGTCTTATTTTGTTTTGCTTGAAGAGTCTATTGTGTCCATCTTTTCTCTCTTAAGGACAAGGTGCACATCCCGGGGGCCATCTATCTTTCAGTAAAATTTGACTCCCGCTGCTACACAGAGGAAGGCTGTGATGAGCTCATCATGTCCAGCAGCAGCGACTTCCTGCAGGATGTCCACAACTTCAGTGGCTCCCCTCAGAAATGGTCGGATTTTGAGATTCCTGGTGAGAAATTGTTTTTTTAAGTTTCCTTTCTGCTCTTTGTGTCTGTGTGTTTGCATTTCAGATGGTTTGACTATCGTATTTAAATTCATCAACATGTGTTTTGTGTGTGTTTCTCTCAGGTGATACCCTATACTACAGATTCATGTCTGACATGAGCAACACAGAGTGGGGCTACAAGTTCACCGTGACAGGAGGCCACAGAGGACGCTTCCAGACAGGTACTTCACAATAAAACAGACACGCACTCCTTTTCCTTTCACATTGCTTCATTAGGTAGAGAGCAGCTCTGTAAGTTACTGAACTGAATCCATAGGTTGGTCACATCGTCGCCCCTTTCTGCACATTGTCTTGTCTCCAATCAGGTTTTGAGATACTGAAGCAGATGTTAGCAGATGAGCAGGTGCTCGGTCACCTGCCGCTGGCTGACATTTGGGAGTGGCAGGTGGGCGTGGCCTGTCGCCAGACCGGGAACCAGCGTCTCAAAGCCATTCACCTGTTGCTCCGCCTCCTGCAGTGCCAGTCCCAGACGTAAGAGTCCAAACATTTCTATCTGTTTCCTTTCAACCATCTTCAATGCTTCTCGCACTTTTTTGTCGTCAGTGAAATCTCATTAAAACTGTTGGCTCATATTTATGGAGGACTGAAGCTGTATTTTGCTTCTTTATGTATTTACAACCCCTGATTATTTCCTTTCCTATTTAATGTTTCCTTTTTATTTTATTTATTTATGTTGCTTTTTTCTCATAAGTTAATAAAGAAATACATGAATAAATTAATTTAAAATTTTATTTAAGTTAAATAAAAAGTGAATGCAAAGATAAATAATTAAACTAAAAAACTAATATTAATAAATAATTAAATAAATGAAGGCAAAACTTACCAGAAAAGTAAATAAATACAGGAATTAACACAAAGGTAAATAAACTAAGCAGCAAATTAAAACAGAAATATGAATCTGTCACATTTCATCAATTCCTACGATCGCTTTTAATATTATTTTTGGAGATAGAAGATATTTATCAAATGATTCATTTATTTTTGATTTTGGCAGCTTCCATCCTCCATATCTATGTGTGGACACCCAAAGTAATACTCACTTGAGGATAAGGCTCATCCACCTGGGCCTAAGTAGTGCTACTTGGGGTAACCTGTTGATAAATCCCTCATGTCGTGGTAGTCACCACGGAAATGAGGTAAAGGATGTGTTTAGGAATTTGCATAAATGCAAACTAACTCAGCTGAGCATCACACAATATGTGAGAATTGTATTCCCATTTTAATATTTTCTTTAAATGGTATGTTAGTTAACACAGAAACAGGGGACTCTCTCACATAACGTAACAACCCTGTAGGTTTATGGCAGGTAGACTGATATCTACTGTAATGCCCTGACTATGGATAAATACCTCACATAACTCCAGTTCAAAAGTTCCTAAGTTTCCCCTTAAGTCCTGGTAAATGTATCAAGTTGGACTCATTGAAATTGCTCCAGTTGCTTTGCTTTTCTCACAGTCTGGCTCTTTATCATCCCATTCTGTCCATGCGTTTGTTCATCTAACTCTTGATGTGTTTTCCCTCCAGAGCATGTGAGCTGACGCTGCTGCGACCTCTGTGGCAGCTCTTCATGTCCATGGAAAACAGCCTGAGCCAGGATCCCACCAGTATCACTGTGCTGCTGCCTCTTCACAGAGCCCTCACTGAACTCTTCTTCATCGCAGAGGCCCGGGCCATCGTGAGTGATACACACACATTTGCAGGCCACATGCAGTGTTGTACAGAAGGTGTTGTTTAAGCTGGAGGTTGTGTAGGTGTTGTTAAAGCTGGAGGCTGTATAGGTGTTGTTAAGGTTTGGAGGTCATACAGGTATATGTAGTCGGCTCTCTCTGCTGTGATGGCAGCATTCTTGACTTTGCAGTTGAATGTAGACTCAACAAGGCTGTTTGTGTAAAAACCTCACAGACACACCAGAAGGTCAGCTTAACTCTCACACTGCAGCCAAAACCCACTTAACTTTATTGCATATTTTAGTGGAGATCTCAAGGTTTCTGAAGATGACAGAATGTTTGGATAAATGTGAACAAAATGATGCATAAAACATCAAAAATATTCACATTTGATGAAACAGTGAAGCCATAAAAACATGGATTGGCTTCATGTACAGAATTCGAACAAGCTGTTACAGAATATACATAATTAGGGCTGCAACTGACAATCATTTCCATCACTGATTAATCTGCTCATTATTTTCTTGATTACCAATTCTGTCTATAAAATGTGAGACAATGGTTAGCATTGCTCATCACAGTTTCCTAAAGCCAAAGCTGGCATATTCACATTTATTGTTTTATCCGACAAAACCAAAGATGTTTCATCTAATATCATACATGAAAAAGAAAAGCATCAACCCGACCCATCCAGATAACAAAGATATTAAGTTTAATTTCATACATGACAAAGAAGAGCATCAAAGCCTTATATTTGCCAAAGTGGAACTAGTGAATATTTGGCGCTTTAGCTCAGAAAATGTCTTAAATGATTTACCAACTATCAAAATAGTAGCCAGTTAATTTTCTGTTGATCGACAAATTAATTACCCATATGTTTCAAGTCTACATGTGTTGTTAGTGTTATAATAAAGGCATTAAACGTCCTTAAATTTGAATTTGTCTTCATAATTAAAAACATTTTATCTAATTTCATTTATCCATCCATCTTTTTGTCAAAATGAGTCAAGCTGTTTTGCATATTTCTGATGTTACAAATCTTAAAACTTAGGGCTGACCTAACTAGGGCTGTACTCGATGCCTTTTAAGGTATTGTCTGAAATAACCCAGTACCAAGTAGTACTGAAACGGTGCCTGCATTTGATCCTTTCTGTACCCAGATCTAGAAACAAATTATTATTTGTATGGTTTTGCTCACAGCCAATAATTGCGAGTGTTCTTCAATGTAATGCAACGTGTGATTGGCTGACTACTGCAGCAGCTACCACCCCTACAGTCTGTGGTATGGTGAGGTAGAGCGTGGTGTATTTAATGGAGTTGGGAGTTAAGCTTGCAGAGATGCCACCGAATGAATGGTGGTGTCATTTTACACAACTGAATGCTTCCATTTACATGATTGGTATCGAATGAAGTAGAAAAAAGGGGTTCAAATAAAATACTTTATTGGTGTCTGGGTTACTTTAGGGGAACTGGTATCATAATGTTTTAAATGATACACAGGCCTAAATTTAACTCAGTCTAATAACCATATTTTTACATAAAACCTTCCTCTGCACAGGACCACATATATACTTCTGGCCTTTTTACTTACCTGCAATGCTTGAATAAAAGAAAATGGTCTTATCTGAAATGGTCTTAAAAAGCAAATGAAGTGTCTGATACCTGTACTGTCAGCTAGGTGAGGGTTAAATGTAAAAAGGGAAGGACTGGATTTAAAAGGTTATGACAACCTTTCCATGTTGTTTTTGAGGCATGATAACATTTTCAGTTTGAGGCAATTTTACTGAAATGATGAGAGTAAAATGTAGTCAACATTTTATTCTTCACCTCTCTCGTCTATATCTGTCTCTCTGAGATGAGCGTGTTTTTCGTCCACCCACCTGTTCTGCGCCGGGCTCGGGGCCAAAGCCCGGCCCTGCCATCTGCCAGACAGCACAGTGCCACACACTGCTGGGGAGAGGAAGAGATGCTATCTGTTTTGTGATGGGCTCTCTCTCCCGCTCTCAATCGTTTTGAATTATTGATTAAGAGAATTCTCAAGGATTATGAGCACGCTGTCAGCCAGGAGCTTCCCATCTGTAGATGCAATTGAAGCAGACAGTCCCAGAAAAGCCCTCCTGTTTCCTCCTGCTCTGGATGCTGAGGCCTAAGGCAGCTGATCTGACAATAAAATTACATCAGACGACTTGCCATTTCTGTGCTCCCATCTGAACTCAATGTTGTTTCATGTGAGGGAGAATGAGTGGAGCAATGCGTGTGGACAAACACCAGGGGGCAGTAGCAGTACTCTACAGAGTTTTGCCAGGAATGCCCTTCATGGACACTACACTGTTCGCAATGATAGACACATGTTAGTGTGTGGCACGTCTGAGTGCCTCCATCTAGCAGAGCATCATCACAGAACATGACCTTGTCTCTCATCAACACAAACATGTGTGCCGCAGTGGTTCATCACCTCCAGCTCCTGACGTTACATGGACGGCATTGTTTGTTGCACGGTGGTTGTTTCAAAACAGATCCGTTGACCCATTCACAGTGAAAATAAAAACCAGTGAAATAAAAATCCACACAGCTGCTACCTCTTGTGGCAGCTGTCACGGGGAGTGGTGATTGGTGTTGCACTCTGTTCGAGATGTTGCTCAAATTATTACATGAAATTTCAAGTGGCTCTTATTTGAACCTGAATCAAGCTAGTAAATGTGATTCTGAACTGGGTTACACAGGCAGGCGACAACTCGGCTGTACATCATCCACACTGGATTCACTGTTCAGGATGTGTTTACAGCTGCATTTGTTCATAGAGGATATTCTAAAAAGGGAGGACTGTTGTGAGGCTAATGTGAAGGAGAGTCACTATTTAAAATCTGTCCTGAAATAGACATAAATATTGGGAAACATCCAACAGTTGTATACTCTACTTTCAACACAGTGGACCATCTGTCACCACCCATGAAAAGTAAGGATTAGTGCAGACCAAGGTAAGGCTGGGCAACATTCACATTTGTACCAGTACCTGGGACTCAGTTCCAGTGCCCAAGAGTCGTTTTGAGTATGTTACTCTCTCTGTAATGACAAAAAAGTAATTTCAATTGTAAAAAAATATGTCCAAAAATTATCTCCAACAACAACTCATCCAGCTATCTAATTAATGACCTAATGATCCCTTACGTAAAGTTTCATCGTCCATGGAGGGTTCCACTTGATCGGCGCTGGCTGCAGGCGTGCTAACGTTAGCTGCAGCTGCTGCGGGGGACTTGACTTTCAGGCTAGCTAACACAGCAAACTCTATTGGCACAAAAAAAAACAACAGAAATACAACAACAAAAGAGGAACAAGTTGTGCAGGTGAGATTTAAGAAACCCCCAGGGGCTTATAAGGAATCTCACCTCAGTTAGCACAATAAGCAAACACAAAAGTCATGTAATCAAGCAAGAAAACAAACAAGCACACAAAAGGTCAATACACGAAAATAATACAAGCAATGTAAATCAAGTAAAAACATAAAATAAAGCTTCAGTTATATTTGGTGTTTGACCAGGTGTTTCGACAGGTTAGACATGTTGCCCTGGCCAGCTTTGCATTTTGCATCGCAAATACTGCAGTGAGCGTTGTCTGCGTCAAGTTCTGGAAAGTGTAACCACATTTGCGACTGCTTTCAGCTTTACATTTCCCTAATTCACTGTGACTTGAACATGCTGCGAGGATGATGTAGACTCAGTCTCTCTTTCTCTCCGTGATATTTAAGGCCTTGGCGCACCAAGTCCAAAATTCTTGTATGCAGTTTTTTAATCCATCATCCAATAAAATTGTTACAGACTGACCCTTTTGCTCCCTTGCTTCACTCCACATCCATGGAAAGATACCATGCGGCTAATATATTCTACGCTACTGGAGGTCTGCCCCCAGAGGCTGTATCGCCGTCTGCCGGAAGTCAGACGCCGAATACAGCCGATGGGTTCAAGGAATGCGGTTACAGTAAAATGAGGACATCATCTTGGGCTTTTAGAAATTTTCTTTTTACCATTTTCTAACATTTTATAGACCAACAACTCATTGATTAATCAAGAAAATATTTGACTGATAAATGAACATGAAAAATATCGTTAGCTGCAGCCCCACAGCTGAGTTCAACAGCTCCATAATGACACTACTGCCAAAACATGAGAAGCTAATGAGCTAATGAGGCTGGACACATGATGGACTCCTCTGTGGCCATTTTAGGTCTAAGCCTAGAACCCGCTTATTTTAAAGGTTTAGTCTGCTGTTCACTTTCCAGCATTAGTCTTTCATACGCACACAGAGTTCACGGCCAGATCCACTGAGATTCCACGAACTCTCTACCCCAGGAAGTGAAAGTTATATTTAGGGATCAAAACGGTATGTCACGCACTACTGACTGTACAAATCGTCCTAGGATGTTCCCCAGCATAAACATTGGGGGTGCTGTGAGATGGATGGAGGATCGGGGCTCTGGACTATGTCTCCAGCTCTGTAAAAGCTCCAGTCTCAGCCCATTTAGCTGCCATGTCGTCTTATCTGTTTTCCCCAACTCTGTGTGCTTATGTAACCCGAGGTACGTCTCTCCCGCTGGGCTTTAGTGGAAGCGCTCTTTAGTTTGTTTATAATTTTGATTAACTGTTCCAACATTCCTCAGTTCAATTTGATGCTGAGATGGAGATGGAGAGTGGTCAGGGAACCAGGCCTCATTTATAACTCAATTCATCCCTTATGTAACCTCTCAGGGTTGTCTGTGTCGGGAAGTTCCTCTTGTTCATATCCAGCCTGTGAAGTTATCTGTGTTTCTGTTCAAGCTGCGTTTGTTAACGACCTCTTGATGTGTGTTTCAGGCACAGGGAATCCTCCAGGAGTACTTGTTAGCCATGACCACTGACGAGCAGCTCCTCAATCACACTGCAATGGTAAGTTTTTTTTATTTTTTTATTTTTGCATAATAACCACTGATAACTTTTTCATCTCTGCCTTTGCTAAACTCGGAGGCGAGCCTTCAGCGAGGCCATCTGAGGTCACCTTTGATGTTTTGGGTTGTGAATTACATCTCTGCCTCTCTAAAGTCAAACTCCTGCCTTCAGCGAGGTCCCTCTCAGGTGATCTTTGATGTTTTGGGTTGTGAATTGCCGCCTGACGTGGATGATAGTAGCTCAAAGAAATTGTCCGTGCACCCTGAAGTGTTGTAATATTACGCAACGTGCAGCCTCGTTGGTTAAGTGGTCTTCAGACGCTGTGAGTCAGCTCGTGGCCAGAGTCTCTTTTGCAAGTGAATCACCAAGCTGTTGACACCCAGCAGCTCCCTCTGCACCTCCCTTCCCTTGTTTTGAATATGTGTGGGCCGCTCTCAGGACTAATGTATTTGGTAATTACAGTGCATTAGAATTTGTGGCACAGCGAGCCACAGCGTTCTCCGTGCTGTGGAGCCTGTGATGCAGCAGAGGAGCCTGAAGGCAGTTAAGAGGAGCAGAGGATGCGGGGTGGTGAAAAAAACACTGTGGGCGGTTCTGTTGAGCCGTTACCTAATACCTGTCAGGTTAAAAAACAAAACCATAGATGACTTGGCAGTAGTCATAACTGTTATGATGCAAAGTCCAAAAGTAAATTGGCCGAGGTTCACTTTCAAAGAGTTGGAAAAATGTTCCAAAGCCGACCACAGCAAAACAGTTTTACCCACTGGGGACGACATTATCTTCAACTCCTCTTTTCAAGTTGACCTGCTCTCATGGCCTGTTATGTTTGGTGAGTTTATTATACAGTGTTCAGAGGATCATGTTATACAATGTTCAGAGGATCCCTCCACAGCTTTTATTTATCCTCTTATTCACTTGATTAAACACAGATAACAGTGTAAGAAACCAGTGTTTGAGCAAAGGAATTGTCCATTAAACCATCTGAGCACGTTGACAGCAAAATCAGAGAGTGCTGCTGTGTGTCGGGACACCACCTGGAGCTGTAATGGGCATCTCACCTCCAAGGAAACCACTGGGTGAAGGGGATTTTCAAGATAAAATTTTGAAAATGACAAATTATTGAACAGCCACAAGAGTGAAAGTGCTGGTTGGAGTATAAATATTTTCTTTCAGACCTAAAAATAAATGCATTTGGTGTCGTAGGAAATAAAGTATTTTCAGTGCCACTGACACTGGGACACAGCTGCTGTAACCAGAAGTTGTATCAGACTTCCTTGTTGTCCATCACTATTCAGTATTTTTAAATGAGTAATGTACAGAACAAGCTTAGAGATTATGCATTTATAAGCAGGGGTGTGTTTCTCAAAGCACCAGAGCGCACAGATGACACGCATACATGCGTACACGCAGACAGGCTTTGGCAACTATGAATCCCGCTTAAGTGTTTTCTTTAAGTATCCCAACTTTATAAAACTCCTTGTTGCCCTGTAAACTGTGTAGGTTTGAATATCTTAATTGAACTAGTACATTTTAAATCTGTCCGCTGGTTTATAGACATCTTTTTCCAATGTAAGTCTATGAGAGAGAGTCTTTTTGGGCCCAGTGGCATCGCATGACAGACCCTGCAAAGTGCAGTACCACTGTTTGGCCACAATGAAAATTGGCTTCAAAGCCTGGTGCACTTCCTGGGGGCCTGGAGAGAACAATTAAAACTTGCATGACTGAAACAAATTCCTATGGACCCCTCTCTGCTCTTTCATAGATGGTTTGATTGCCACTGCAACTTTTATGTTTTTGGTTCAAAGCCACTACATCTTCTGCTGTGTGTAGTGGATTACAGCCATGTGTAAAGCGTAGCCTACACCACCAACTTCCGACCAAACTGCACTTTGCGTAGACTAGTGTATTTGTTCCGAACCGATTGATAGAAGCGCCTTGATTTCCCATTTCTTTTTTGCGATGTTTCAAAAGTTTACTCAAAATTAATTTGACAACGGAATAGAACTGATATCATCATCCTGCAGGCAGACTTGAACAAATGTGAGTGTAGAGAACAAAAGCACAGAGGGCAGTTCAATCTGTGGAGCACTTTTGTTTATTAAATATGGTGACGTAAACAGCACAGAAGTCCTTGACTCATCAGTTTAGTCACCCTCCATTTGTCACCACTCAACATGCAGAGCACAGCCCAGGTGAAGAACTCACGTGTCGTTTTATAAGTTCACAGTGTTTGATTTTTTTTTTCTCCTAATTCTCTGTGTCATTCATTTTTTGTGTAGGCTCTGAAGAACATCGCTGCCATCAGCCTGGCGATCAATTACCCCAATAAATCTACAAAGCTGCTCAACATGTCCCCCTGAGAGCTCCACTGAGGGAGAGGAGGACCTGAAGGGACGCATCCTGACTCAGCTGGTTCACTCTGAACATGAGGATGGAGAGCACTGACCATCCGGTGCTTTCTGTCTAAAAGGACCCCTCCACTGCGCTGACTCTCTGCAGTGCAGGAGCTGTGGAGGGCAACTCACAGAGCACTTTCCACATTTACTCACAATCCTTTTTGCCTTAGGTGAATCCAGTTTATCAGCATGTGCATTCACTGCAACAGGAACAATTGCTGGGGGTCTATTTTTATTTTATTTTTACTTGAAGATGCCGTGCTAAAGGACATGAAGTGTGCCAAATTCGCGACCTTCAAGGGGAAGTATATTCCTTTTTTTCCTGCCTTTGTTCCTCCTAAACAGCAGCCACTCTGGGTTACATAGTTGATCATGGTGAAAACAGGTCACCTTGGCGACTTGCGTGTCTCTGTGGACATGTAGAGCATCCTAAAAATACTGTCCAGGACAGTGGAGTCTCATTAGTCACCATGGGGAGAAAGTTCTGACCTACTAGCTCATTCCTTCCTTCCTTCCTTCTTTCATTTGATCTATACTTCCTTTCTTCCTTCTTTCCTTCCCTATTCTTCCTTTCCTGGCAACAGAAATAGAGGATGGTGTTTTTGGGGCTCCTGTTGAAGGGAAGGATCAGTATGTCATGTGTAATGTGCACTAAGACTCACTTCAGCGCTGCTGAACAGAATTGAGATGATACTCAAATAGCCATAAGCTTTGCATAGGATGAGAATGAACATTAAAGCTGAGGGAAAACTGTGATAATATACTATTGCAATGCATTCCTCCATGTTATTCTTTCAATATGTTGAAGTATATTCACTCCATCACTAGTGAATGAATGAAAGACCATCATGATGTCAATTTAAGATTAATAACAGCAAAAAAAAAAGTCATTGAGAAACAGAATCTCTTAAAGGCCTTCAGTTTTATCCACTGATTTATTTATTAATTATTATTTTATCTAATGTGAAGTTGAGTTTGAGAGTCCTGATTTATTTTTCACAGCAGTGAAACAAAAACTGAGTTATAAATTAATTGAATTCATAATTCAATTCATAATCATGTCCCAATATCTTGTTTAATATTTGTAACAGCTGCTGATTCTCACTAATGCTCAGATGGATCGTCATGCCCTCGCATCACTTATAAACATTTAATTGAGTGTCCTTGTTAAAGGGACAGTTCAGATCAAAGCTACATATTTTTCCTCTTACCTGTAGTGCTATTCATTAAATAAATTGTTTTGTTCTGATTTGCCGAGAGTTGGAGATACTTGCCTTCTCTTGAATGTCATGGATCTAGATAACACTCGGCTTGTGGTGCTCAAAGTGCTAAAGAAATACATTTGAAAAACTCAACAGCAATGTCTCTGTCAAGAAATGACCTGGTTGCTCAAGATAATCCACAGACCTCGTTGTTAGCAGTTTCATGTAGGAACTATTTTTTTTTCTACCAAACTACGCCTGCCAACTGTATCACTGAGCAGAAGAAAGCGTGCATCTGTTAGGACTGTTTAACAGCCTTGTGTCCAAGGTTAGCTGCTGCTGCTTTGATAGCTTGCACTGACTGGGCAGATGTTGGACTGCCTGTTCAGTGTAATGGCAGCAACAGAAGGTTTGCAGATTTTTTTCCACCAGTGAAGAGGACTCATAAATGTGTACACCTCTGCCTCTGGGCCAGTAGCTTGCTTAGGGGTGCTGTAGTCGTCTCCCAGCAGCAACATCATGGCACTGCTACGGTGATGCCTTGTGACTACAGGCTAGGCAGCAGCAGACTTTGCTGTCTCATCATCTTCCCCTGTGGTGCCAGTACATTATATCTTATATAGATTTTTAACTGTTTAATTGGTGATTTTAATCAGTCAAAATTCTTGTGGTCAGTTAGTGGTTAAAGAGTTATTGACATCCCCTAAAGGAAATGAGCTTCTACTCATGGAAGAGAGCCTTGTTCTCAGGACAGCGCAAGATCAATGTCATCGTCTTCAGGTGAGCTGTAACGTTAGCTAGCTCAGTGGTGTTAGGTGAGCTAGCAATAGCTGTACGCTTTCTTCTGCACGGTGATACAGTTAGTATCTGTGGTTCAGTAGAAAGAAAATAGTTCCTACATGAAACTGCTCACAACAAGGTCTGTGGATTATCTTGAGTAACTGGGTCATGATTTTTGGAAAGAGACACTGCTGCTGAGTTTTTAAATTTTTTTATTTATTTATATTTTTTTGTCACCCTTTTTTGGCACCACAAGCCGAGTGCCATCTGGCTCCATTATACTGGAGAGAAGGCAAACATACTGCCGATATCTCCGACACTATGTAACTCAAACTGAAACATTCTAGATTGACAAATAGCACTACAGACGAGAAATAATGCATATTTTTGATTTGGGGTTGAACTGAGTTGACGCACTGATAAACATAAAGATGACTGTAAAATAGACACATTATCCCACTTACTCACTTGTAACACGTCACATATTTTGTAAACTGAGAAAGTTGAATTCTTTAATACTGACTTACCTCATCTTTTGTACTTAGACAGATAGGTGGTGTGACGCTTCCTTAAATGTTTGGCTGCCGCTAATGATTATTTTCATTATCCATTAACCTGCCCGTTATTTTCTCGATTAATTATTGTGTCAGTAAAATGTCCAACACGTTCTCATCCCAGGTTGTCAAATACCAGCGCTTAATCTCACACCTCTCAGCGTATGATACGACATTGAAAGCAACCTTTAGTGTCTGTATGTGATGCCCAGCTGTCTCCTGGGTAAGACTTGTTGTAACGTGGTTAACACTGTCCGGCTGGGGTAGATTTGGGCTCAAAGCTTCTTGGTTAGAGTGAGAAAAAACATCATGTTTTTGGTTAAAGTACAAATGTAATGTGATGTAAATGTGTCACAGGAGTAGGGTTGCAGTAGCACAGAGATTTCATGCTATACCGTGGTATGAAAATTGACAGTAATCATACCATGTGCGTTTGCTTATCTACGGATGGAGAATCCCGCACATCTCTTTTCTTTCTTGACTGCCTGTCAGACTTTTTAAACATACGTCCATTTAAAAGAAAATGGTTTAACCGTCATTGTAACTGATGTTAGTAATAATGTAATAAGGTATACCATGAAACTGTGATATTTTCTGAGACAGTTATCGTCCATTGAAAATCTCATACCATTGCAGCCCCACAAGTGAGTGATCTAAGTACGTCACTTGTTGTCAGTGTCAGATACTGCAGTCAATGTGTTTACAATGGAGTTCGCTGACAGCCCATGTGTCTCATAGAGACACCAAAGGGTGCCTTCAGCATCAGTGTTGCACACCAAGGGGCATGGCAAAGCATTGGCATTTGATGACCTGGAAAAGAGAACGAGCTGATACGTAACCAGAGCCTAAGGTGACGTCTTCAAATGGTTTGTTCTATCTGAACCAAACGTGCAGAATCCCAAATTATTCAGTTTATAATTGTGTAGGACAAAGAAAAGCATCAAATTTTCACATTTAAGAAGCATGAAACCAACAAATGTTTGGCTTTTTTTTGCTTAAAAATTACTTAAATGATTATTTGATGATCAAAAAAGTTTTCTGTCAGTCGACTAACTGTGCAGCTCTATGTAAATGTTCTTTCAATCACATTACACCAACCCCACATTGGAATAAAGCTGAGATCCACCTGTAGCCACATCATCACAGATCAGTCTTGTTAAAGAAGGCATCGAGTTTTGTATGTTGACAAATCTAAATGTGTTTTAAAGAGTGAGTAGACGGGAGTTGTTTTCCAATCATCACTGTATTCATTTCAGATGAAGAGATTGTTTTAGTTGCAGAAAGTCGTGGTTTATACCAAAGAAACCAATCATTGTGAGCCATGAAACATCTCTCAAAGAGAGTTCCTTCTCTGTCACATATCAGATCGCTACCCGTTGAGAAGCTGGAGCAGAGGAAACCTTTAGACTTTGTTGTGTCTTTTATTTTTTACTTTTATTTTTGAAACGGTCCCTGTGAGGGCCGTAAAATAGCTCGGTGGTTTTGTTTACATGAGCTGCAGTGAGGAGAGAGGAAGAGATAACATGGCCTCCATTTGGCTTCTGCGACGCCTCACCTATCTACGACGTGCCTATGGTTAAAAATGAAGCAATCATAATTTAACTCATGTTAGCCGAATAGTTATTAATTATATTTTAAAAAAGAGAAATATATTGTTTAATTTGAAGTTTTTTGTAACTTTTTACTTTTAATGTTGGTTTTCTTTTTGGCGAGGATGCTTGATGTTTGAGGCTGACTAATTTGAATGTACATATCTGTGAATATTAATTGCACAGGAGAAAGACTTTGATATCAACCCCTTACAAATATAGACTTTATTGGGCACTAACAGATGGACACTTTGATTCTGATTTTGTATGCATGGCACATTGAAGGTAAATAAAGAGAAAACATGTACTGCTTGGGTTGAAATGTGATCCATTTCTAATAAAAAATAGAAATGACTTAAATAGAACTTATGCTGTCATCTTTTCTGTGTGTAGGCTCAACAGAGGATTTCTGTGCACCAACAAATAATGTATCGATCACTCAGTCGGCATTGATTAGGGCCCACACACTCACTGCCAGCAGATACTGTACTCAGTGATCCAACACCAACGTCAATAGTTCTCTTTCACACTGCTTCTCGCCCTTTTACCTCAAGAGAACAAGTACATCTCTTATTACAGACATCCCTGCAGACAAAAACGCCTTTCTGCAGCCCAACATTCAGTCCATTTCTGTTTTTGTCCAGAACGTTGGTATGCCTTCTGTTTATTCAGTCCCTTCTTGCACAGCAAGACTGCAGTCGAATAGTCAAAAAAATTACATCCTGTGTCTTTTCCTGAATAATTTTCCAAGATGTAGATTGGAAGCGTCATGAGCTCAAGGAAAAATGTGAGGGAGAATTTGCAAGAATTTTGGAAAAGACAACCGTGGTACTAAGAAAATCGGACTGGCTACGTAATTAGCCCTTTCCCACCCTTTCTGCTCTGTGTTCCAATAACAGTTGAGCAAGCGTGGAGCACGGCAGAACATTGGCCAGCTTACCTCCATCCATCCATCCATCCATCCATTTTCATCCGCTTATCCGGGGTTTGGTCTCGGGGGCAGCAGGCCAAGCAAAGCACCCCAGACGTCTCTCTCCCCAGCAACGCTTTCCAGCTCCTCCTGGGGGACCCCGAAGTGTTCCCAGACCAGATGAGATATGTAATCCCTCCAGCATGTTCTGGGTCTGCCCGGTGGCCTCCTAACAGTGGGATGTGCCCAGAACACCTCCAACAGGAGGCACCCAGGAGGCATTCTGATCAGATGCCCGAACCACCTCAACTGACCCCTTTTGTCGCTCAACCTCCTGTCAGCTCATATTCATCCACATGAATCTCATTTCGTATGACTGTATGAAAATAATTGTTACATTTGTGCAAGACAGGCATATTGATTGTTTTCATGGACAGCTGAATGGCGCCTCACTTATAATGTTGCCGCTACAAGGAATTTTAGGACAACATTATCTCCTTTCCTTTGGTCCAGTGAACCTGATGCTAAAGGAGATAATAAAGGAAACAATGAATCATCTTTCCCTCACAGACAGAATTCGACCTTGTCATGGCTGACACTTCAGTCTCAGAGCCCATTGGCTGTCAGCCTGATGAAGATAAGCCTCTGAGGACAACGGCCAGTATTTTTGCGGTTTCGATGTGGCTAGCAGGTATGCGGAACAAGACTTCCTCTTCCATGCGGCACTCATTGTTTGCAGTTTGATTAGCAAATTAAGACAGGTTCAGACATCATTTCAGCTAATCTCTATAAACCAAAATCTGCATACGAATGTAGATACATTTTTAAAAAGCTAAAATAAAGGGATTAATCATTGTTAGGAAATAGCCAGTGTGTTACAAGATTGCATTTCGGCCAGTCCATTCGCCTCCTTTGCTCTTGTTTATTTGTATGCAACCAAATGTGATTTGTTGATATATACAGTACAGGCCAAAAGTTTGGACACACCTTCTCATTCAATGCGTTTTCTTTATTTTCATGACTATTTACATTGTAGATTCTCACTGAAGGCATCAAAACTATGAATGAACACATGTGGAGTTATGTACTTAACAAAAAAAGGTGAAATAACTGAAAACATGTTTTATATTCTAGTTTCTTCAAAATAGCCACCCTTTGTTCTGATTACTGCTTTGCACACTCTTGGCATTCTCTCGATGAGCTTCAAGAGGTAGTCACCTGAAATGGTTTCCAACAGTCTTGAAGGAGTTCCCAGAGGTGTTTAGCACTTGTTGGCCCCTTTGCCTTCACTCTGCAGTCCAGCTCACCCCAAACCATCTCGATTGGGTTCAGGTCCGGTGACTGTGGAGGCCAGGTCATCTGCCGCAGCACTCCATCACTCTCCTTCTTGGTCAAATAGCCCTTACACAGCCTGGAGGTGTGTTTGGGGTCATTGTCCTGTTGAAAAATAAATGACCGTCCAACTAAACGCAAACCGGATGGGATGGCATGTCGCTGCAGGATGCTGTGGTAGCCATGCTGGTTCAGTGTGCCTTCAATTTTGAATAAATCCCCAACAGTGTCACCAGCAAAACACCCCCACACCATCACACCTCCTCCTCCATGCTTCACAGTGGGAACCAGGCATGTGGAATCCATCCGTTCACCTTTTCTGCGTCTCACAAAGACACGGCGGTTGGAACCAAAGATCTCAAATTTGGACTCATCAGACCAAAGCACAGATTTCCACTGGTCTAATGTCCATTCCTTGTGTTTCTTGGCCCAAACAAATCTCTTCTGCTTGTTACCTCTCCTTAGCAGTGGTGTCCTAGCAGCTATTTGACCATGAAGGCCTGATTCGCGCAGTCTCCTCTTAACAGTTGTTCTAGAGATGGGTCTGCTGCTAGAACTCTGTGTGGCATTCATCTGGTCTCTGATCTGAGCTGCTGTTAACTTGCGATTTCTGAGGCTGGTGACTTGGATGAACTTATCCTCAGAAGCAGAGGTGACTCTTGGTCTTCCTTTCCTGGGTCGGTCCTCATGTGTGCCAGTTTCGTTGTAGCGCTTGATGGTTTTTGCGACTCCACTTGGGGACACATTTAAAGTTTTTGCAATTTTCCGGACTGACTGATCTTCATTTCTTAAAGTAATGATGGCCACTCGTTTTTCTTTAGTTAGCTGATTGGTTCTTGCCATAATATGAATTTTAACAGTTGTCCAATAGGGCTGTCGGCTGTGTATTAACCTGACTTCTGCACAACACAACCGATGGTCCCAACCCCATTGATAAAGCAAGAAATTCCACTAATTAACCCTGATAAGGCACACCAGTGAAGTGGAAACCATTTCAGGTGACTACCTCTTAAAGCTCATGGAGAGAATGCCAAGAGTGTGCAAAGCAGTAATCAGAGCAAAGGGTGGCTATTTTGAAGAAACTAGAATATAAAACATGTTTTCAGTTATTTCACCTTTTTTTGTTAAGTACATAACTCCACATGTGTTCATTCATAGTTTTGATGCCTTCAGTGAGAATCTACAATGTAAATAGTCATGAAAATAAAGAAAACGCATTGAATGAGAAGGTGTGTCCAAACTTTTGGCCTGTACTGTATATGTTGGACTATAAATGTAAATCAGAACGCTTCTGATACCAAAATCTGGTTTCATTGCCTAAAGAATCTACATTCATATCCATATATCTTTTTTTATAGCGATTACTGCTACTTAAATCTGTCTGGGTCATTTCACTCAGTTAGGAACATTCCTAACCAAAAAAGACTATTCTGCTGCAGCTTGGGTTTTACCCTAATGGCTTCTAAGCTCCTGGTCAGCCTCCTCTATTTCTCCCCTGCCTGTAATCTGGAGTCTCAGGGATGGTGCTGATGATGGGAGTGATGATCACTGGGGCGATAATGACATCAAATGGAGGAAATATTCAATAAGGCTCCAGATGATTCAGTGCCCCTCTGCGCCACCAAAGCCCCCACACTGGAGTGAGTCAGCTCTCCTGCCTGCCCTCCTCCTGCTCCGTCTCCTGCTTCCTGTCAGGACAGAATCCCAGCGCTCGCATTTACCCAACCTGAAAAGAAGCAGCTGTGAGGGTAGAGAGAACACATAAAAAGGCTTGCTGTACCTGCAGTGCCATGATACTTGGACGGTCTCGTAAAGCTGGTTGATACTTTTTTAAGATTAGATTTGAGTGACATCTTTTCCATTACAAAGTCACACATTTTGAACATGCAGTATTGGACTGTTCTAGAGGAATGAAAAAAGCAAACAAACAAAAAAAGCACATCGGCACAAATTTCATATGTTTAAAATTTCTCTCAAGATTACATGGAACCCCAAAGTGTTCGGGGTTAAATAAAATTGATTATATAATAAATAGTCATATGATTCACTGAAATAATATATATACATGAAATAATAATTAGAAAAATAAAATAAAATTATTTTTTAACAACCCAACTTATTATAGTAATGTTGGGGTCAACATATAGTTACCTCACTCGGCGGCACCATAAATGTTGGGGTCAACACACTAGGTTTCACATGGAGGCACCAAATATGTTGGGATATAATTGGCTATCGGAAATAATTAATAATTATTATTAATAATTAATAATTATATTAAATAATGTGACTTAATTAACATTAAATCACCTCGTGGGGCACCTTTCCCGTAAAGGGAAAAATGATAGCCAGTTAAAGATATCATTTCGGAGTTCTTGACACAGCAGAGGTTGACTATTCATTCACCCTTGTGCAACATTAAACAGACAGCAGGCATGATTCCAAATTATATTTATTCACAAATTAGCAAAGCAAACCAAAACACACAAATTCTAACTAACTACAGTATATACAAGCTTGGTGTGTATATATGTGTGTGTGTGTGTGTGTGTGTGTGAGAGAGAGAGAGAGAGAGAGAGAGATTGCTTCAGTTTCGGGGGAGGTGTTTGTCTGACCGTGTGGTTAGGACAAAGACAAAGGAAAAGAAGCGTAAACTTTGAAATGCCTGTTTGGGTGTAGCTCTGTTGAAAGCCTGTTTGTTAATGAGTCTATGTCAATGTGTTGCAAACGGTCTGGATTAGTGCAGAGATTGTTTAGTTGTGTGCAAGAATCTGTTTGAACAGTATTAGAAAACTAAACACTTAGCTTCGGCGAAGCCAACTAATCAATGACACAACAATAACTCAATGAATAGCATCAAATCACATACAACAAGTTAAACAGTCTTGCTTAGCCTGTAAAGCTGTGATAAGCTATGCCCAATTGTTACATTACCGATCCTTGAATGGATGGGAGAAAGAGTCACTTGGTGGTGTACTGCTTTGTTAGCTGGCAGAAGAAGGCTGGGAAGAGCTGTGGTTCCAGCTGCAGTCTTTGTTGTGTCCTTTGTTCCAAAGGTTCTGATCCAAGGAAGCTGGTCACTCGGGGTCCTTGTAGAGTTAGATGCTGGGTGCTAACTCACTTAGTTCCTTGTTGCTGGAAAGCTAGTTGCAATGGCCTTGTGTTTGCAACAGAGTCTGTGATCAGTTGCCCTCCTTTTAGTGGTTTGGGCTATGGAGCAGGGGTTTGGGCCTCTGCTGTCCCAGGCCCAGCCGGAAAGAGCAAGAAGAGAAAGGTCGGTGGAAGGGAGCAAAGATCTACAGATGCCTGTGACATCAGAGTCACATGTCACTGTAAAGGTCCAATCAAGTTTTGGGACTTGAGTCTCACTGAGGTGTGAGGTGAGATCTCCTGTGGAGATGGGTGTCGCATAGCCCTCTTTGTTTGAAGACAAAGAGCGTGCAGAGGCAAATTGTCCAGTGATGATTTTACCAAATGATAAACCATCTGTGGTCCTGTGAATCCCAACAGTAAATTAGGTATCATTCTTATTTTAACAGTAACATAAGTCTTATTTCATAATGTTACTTTTTATATATACAACCACTGACTTCCCTATGTTAAAAAAAAAACAGAAAAAAAAGAAATGCCCCTTGGATGCCTCTATATAGAAGATAAAACATGATAAAGTGCCCTCTAGGGTTCCCTTACCTGGAGACAACTTGATAAAGTGCCCTCTAGGGTGCCCTGACCTGGAGACAACTTGATAAAGTGCCCTCTAGGGTGCCCTTACCTGGAGACAACTTGATAAAGTGCCCTCTAGGGTGCCCTTTCAGTAGAGAAAACTTGATGAAGTACCGTCTAGGGTGCCCTCCTAGTGGCGAAAACATGATAAAGTGCCCAGTAAGATGCTGTTACAGTGGAGGAAACTTGATTAAGTGCCCTATTGGGTGCCCTTAAATGGAGAAAACGTGATGAAGTGCCCTCTATGGTTCCCTTAATTGGAGAAAACATGATAAAGTGCCCTCCAGGATGCTCTTACAGTGGAGAAAATATGATGAAATTCCCTCTAGGGTGTCGTTCTAGTGGAAAAAACTTAATTAATTGCCCTCTAGGGTACCCTTCTAGTGGAGAAACATTATACAGTTCCCTCTCAGGTACCCCTCAATGGAGAGAACATGATATAGTGCCCTCTAAGGTGCTGTTACAGTGGAGAAACTTGATTAAGTGACCTATTGGCTGCCCTTAAATGGAGAAAACATGATAAAGTGCCTCTTCTAGTGAAGAAAACCTGATAAAAGTGGCCTCTAGGGTGCTGTTCCAGTGGAGAAATCTTTAAAATAAATAATAAATAAATTGCTCTCTTGGATGCCCAAAATGAGGGAAAACATGATGCAGTGCCCTCAAGGTTGCCCTTCTAGTGGAGAAAACAAAATAAAGTGCCCTTTATGTTCCCCTTACACTGGAGAAAACTTAATCAAGTACCCTCTAGGGTGCCCATCTAGTGGAGAAAATAGGATGCAGTGCCCCTGGGTGCCCTTCCAAGAAAGAAAATTTGATAAAGTTCCATCTCATGTGCCCTTTCAGTGGAGAAAACTTGATATATTGCCCTCTAGGGTGCCTGTCCAGTGGAGAAAATGTGATAAAGCGCCCTCTATGATGCCCTTCCAGTAGAGCCAACATGATGAAGTGCTCATCCAATGAAGAAAAAGTGATGAAGTTCCCTTTAGGGTGCCCTTAAATGGAGAAAACTTGATAAAGTAGCCTCTTAAGTGCCCTTCCAGTGAAGATAACTTAATGAAGTGCCCTCCAGGGTGCTCTTAAAGTTAAGAAAACATGATGCAGTGCCATATAGGCTGCCCTACATGCTATAAAACTTTCTATGCCCTGGTGCCCCACCACATGCAACTGGTGCCCTTTTTAAATTTTTCTCCCCTGGCCCTCAGACAGCCTGAGTCCGCCACTGTATACGACTCCCATAAGTTAAAAAACAAAAAGATTAAAGTGACTTGTTTCATGAGCCCATGTGCAGTGAGCACGACAGCAATGTTATGCCTCATTTACCTCATTTACTTTCCATGATCACCTCCTTCAGCTGTTTACACTTATGATTCACAAACCACCGTGAGCATCAAATGAATCACATTTCCAAAATGTTGCCTTCGGCAGGAACACAGCAACTCCTATCTCTAAATTTATATGCTGCCCCCCTTTGTCTCTCATAATTTTCCTGTCACATCATTTAGATAAATTAAGAAGCTCCAGTATGACTCCAATTATTAAGGTCAGCTGCAGGACAAGTTGCCCATTTGGATCATCTGCTTCCTTTCTCTTCCCTGCTGTGGATCTTCCCTCCTTCCTTGTGTCGAGGGATCTTTGCTGTCACTAGACATATGCTAAGTGTGTCATTTGCGTCATTTCATGGAGCTCACAATGAAACGCCTCCTCATGTGTGGTCACTTGTTTTGATTGCAAATTGTGTCTGTCCTGATGCTGCTGCCACCAGTGCAAAACCTCATCCTCAGAGCTCCACATGGCGTGGCAGTCCTCTGTTCTCTGGAGTTATTATCTCTTTTTAATTCTCTTTTTCAGTTTAATGATCCTTGTAATATAATAGCATTGTCTAAATTTAGTACATCATTGCACTAGAACTGTATTCCAAGGGGGGGGGACTAAGTGAATAAATATAATAATGATACAGAACAGAGTACATTAAAAACCATCAAAAATGAAAGCAGTTGTGATCTATCAAAAAAATTACAAATAATTATTAAAATATTTTTAAAAAAATCTGTTTCATTATTATTACAAGAATTATTGTCTACCCTTATTTATTCAATTTATTTTTTATTATTGTGTATTTTTTATATATAAAGAAAGATTATATGTATGTGTGTGTGTGTGTGTGTGTGATCTTTGACAATGATGATTAAAACCCATCCTTAATAATAAAAAAAAAAGCTTCTTTGATCTTTGATTAAGTTACTTCAAAGTTAACCTCATTAGGAATACAGCATTTCTAGAGATTCCACCAAACTTTTGTCCAATCCAAGGAGGGAAAGAAAAGTTGCCAATTTTATTTTTCTGTTCTGATACAATTTTACTAACCACAGTTATTTATTTTTTTAATGTTTATTTTATTTTATTTATTTATTTTTATGGAAGCCATTGAGAAAAAAAATCCAGGTGATCCATTTTCTATGTGTGATCTGTTGGTAACTTAAGAACAGGATAAAAAATAATACTAATAATAGTAATAATAAAACAAATTGACTGTGACACAAGTGAAAAAAATGCCAGGAGCATTTTCTAAGTTACTTTTTCCATCTGTAAAAAAACAGGTTTAAAAAAGTTCTTTTTGTGTAAAGGTACGCACATTGTGTTTAGAGTGCATAGAGAAATTAAAACCCTCTTTTGCCCCTTAGGGCCTCGGTACATTTGCCTCTGTAACTGCATCAGACTGTCTGGATTGATTGTCCGTGTTCTGGGTCTGTGCCGTGCGTCCCCTCTGGTCATTTCTCAACCTTTTCTTGTCGTGCACCTTTGACCCTCATCTGATCCCACACCCCCGCTGATGAAATTGCTCCCACGCTGGAGGAAACTCCACCTCCACCTTGTCATAATGAGACCTACTTCCTCTTGCCCTCCTGGGACAAGGGGCCAGTGTGGGCCACCTCTCTTGAGGCTCGGGGATAATTGGGTAGTTTAAACAACCCAGTGAGAATAAGACACACCAAGGGCCTACACCCATATTTAGCAGCTCTGCACATGCTATTGTGTGATTGCACTGGGAGAGAGAAGCTTGCTGTTTTTGATCTAATTTCTCGCCTGTCTCTTATCTGGGTTAGAGGCAGGCTGTTATTGGAACGGCCCACCTGTGGCACCAGTAGAAGGTGGTTTTAATGGATAGCTGGGGGTTCCAACATGACAGCCACGGTGCTGAGCCTGTTAACCAATCTGGATCATTACAGCTGAGGCTGTGTGTGACTAAAAGGAGATAGTGGCTCTAATGTGATGGAGATGAGAGGAGATGGACTGCCCTGCAGTGCCCCGAGCCAAATGGAGGCCCGTATGTTTCATTCCTGACCCAGGGCAAGCAACCGGTCACTAAGAGCCAAATTAGCTTGAGGACAGAGAGACTGACTCTGGGTCAGGGCCAGTGTGTAAGGGACACAACAGCTGAGATTTTTATAGGGTTGCCCACGTCACCAAACCCCAATGACTCCTTATGATGTCTCTCCTTATGATGATGTCTCTCCAAACAGACCTTTACTGTTTTATTTACAGTTCAGATTAAAAATTCATAGTCACAACTAGTATGTCGGGGGTTTTTTTTGTCTGTGCTAAGCAATTGCATCTCTAGGTTCGTTTCACCAAACACACACAAAAAAAACAAAAATCAATTTATTGTAAAAAAGGCAGAGGCGGAAAAGTTGATGTATCAATAGAGTGAAAATGGAGTGCAATGGAAACACTTTCAGTGAATACATCTGTGATTACACATCTTTTGATTTCCTTTCTTTGAGGTTTAACTTTGCTCTTTACTTACATCATCTCATTGTGTTCTCTTCTGCAGTTGCACCTGACTGGAGAATTAACGCCACCTACTGTTTATCTCAATGAACCAACTCCCAGTATTCTCACTACAAAAGTGGATGGAAAAAGGCATAAATTTGCACTTTCTTTTGCTGATTTTCTGAAAATTCAATTTAAAGTATCACTACATTTGGATGGACTCATGTTCAAATTAACAGTTATTACGTCATTGCAATTTTAGCTTTCTTTTAATAAGCTTTTAACCAGGAAGTACCATGTATCAAGGCTAGGGCTGGGTATTGGTACTCCATACCTTGAGGGTATTGACCAAAATAACCCAGTACCAGTATCAGAATTTCTCCAGTCAAACAATACCAGCATTTGATCCCTTTTACACTGTAGTTCTGATCCTCTACCATCCTGACTCCCCGCTGGATCAGCAAACTTTCTGTTGCTGCTGTCTCCGGGGCTCTTCTCAGCAAATGGTTAGATCAACGTCTGCCCAGTAAGCACGCCCTAACACAGCAGCAGTGGCTCACATCTGACACTGACCTTTTAAACTGTCCCAGCAAACTCATGACACCAAAACGCTCAACTCTGACGTCAAATCCGATAATAACCAGACAGTCGGGCAGACTCTCATAAAGGTTCCTGGCTTGGAGCTCACACTCCTTCAGCAGCAGCTACAACACATTAAATCTGTGCTGTGGTGAAGTCGCGCATGGTGCATTGACGGAGTTGGCAGTTCAACGTGCCGAGATGCCACCAAAACGCCTGTTGGAAAAAAAATGACAGGCAGGCCAGCAGGCCAATCACAGCTCTTTCCACCTGGGAAAGGCTACCCCGATTTTGACCCTCGTTTTTTTAATTTGCCGGTCACATTGCCTTTTTGATTCCTTTTTGTGCTTTCTTGGCGACGAGGAGTCCGTCTCCTGTGATGCTGCATATGCATGATCCTGCATTATGCTCAAAGAGTGGGACTTTGTTATGCTGCAGTAGTGCAGGCTTTCAAATTTGCCGGTGGTAGTAGCGAAGCGCCTCTTGCTCCTCTCCTTCAGTTTCTCAGTCACGCAGCGCTGGTCTGGCTCTCAACGAAACCGCCGAAGGCGGGGCTATTTGCTGGTAGTGCTATATGTCCCTTGCTGGCGGATGTATTGCCAAACGACTTACCCACCCAATGTTTACGAGAATAAGTGAGATTACTGGTGGAGGTACACCAATGATGACATATTTATGAATGCAGATATCAATTTTTGCCAATAAACAACTGAAAACGCTACACAATGTCGTTTTAAGACCTGGCCAAGGTGACTTTTATGTTTCAAGTTCACATCCTCTACAACGTCTATTGTGTTAAGCAGATTACAGCCATCTGTAAAGCATAGCCTACACCGCCAACTTCTGACCAAACTACGCTTTGTATAGCCTAGTTTGCACTTAATTTCTTTTTTGCAACATTTCAAAAGTTTGCTTTAAATTCACCTGACAACTGAACTGAAACAAGAGCAATGGTGCTTTCAGTCAGTAATTAGGAGCTCCACTCCTAAAAGCATTAGCTTTTCAGTTTTACACAAACACTATGCTTTATATTTCTACACTCAGTTGTGTCGCAGCAAATGGTTGGCTTGACATCGCCAGACCAAACTGCAAATGTAAGCTAAATTAGTCTGGAACCTCTCAGTCCATTTTCAAATGAAGAAATGTAAACAGGCGACAGCATGCAAAGATGAGCTGGTATATAATGAGTTGGTATATTAAACTTTGGCCAGATTCTCTTAGAAGTACATCAAACGCATCTTTCTTGTCAAGAAAAGTGTGGCTGATTGTTCTTTTTAGTGAAACTCTACCATCCAGTTCGTTCAGTACTGACGCCATAGCGGCTTCAACAGTAAGTTCCACATCAGCAGCAGCCATCTTTGTTGTTATCGATAATGCCTCAGCGGCAATTCTCTTTTTGGTCTTCGTCTTAAGCACGCCCCATGTCAGAAAAATGGTTATGATTGGCCCAGCAGGGAGGGAGACCAGACACATCTGCCAGAGCAAATAAGACATGAGCTGCAGATAGTACGTACCTTGTGTCTGGATCCAAGGCAAGCAAATAGTGCCCAGAATCCCAATATGAGTACAGACAGAACAAAGAAACACTGAACACCGTCCTGACAACACTCAACATGTATGTGTGTGTGTGTGTGGACCAGGAGTCCTTCTCTGAATACGCTCTTTCTTGTGGAATAGGATGTCACAGGCAAACATGACAAGGCCTTTAAAGAGTTACGTAAATGTCCTTGAATCCTTTTGGCATTTTGTCTCTGGAGGAGGAATTTGATTGCCTCTGCAGAGCAGCTGGTGTGAGTCAAAAGTTCAAGCATGCGCGCGCACGCACACACACACACACACACACACACACACACACACACACACACACACACACAAGCTGTGAGTTCATTCCTTAAAATGTGTGCTGCTTGTTTGTTGTCTGTTTATGTCCAAGGAACCTCCCGCCTCTTAAAAGCAATTGAAACTTGAAGTTCACCTCCAGACATGTTAAAATATGTAAAAATACACTGCTATGATTAATATATTGTTTAACTTGGTTTACCCACATAAAAAAATCTGTGAAAAGGGACCCGACGCTGATCACCGCTTTCTCTTTCACTGAGAAATTCTTGATCTGGTCTCTGCCCCCAGCCAAATTGTCACAAATAATGTTGACACTTAAGATTTTCATATGACAGATACGTTTGTGTGTTTTTATGTAGGGGATATGTTGAAACTTTACGATTTTAACAATGCTGTGGTTAACATGCGTTGAGATTTAGAAACATAAAGTACCTTGTTAGGATTAGGAAAGATTATGTTTTGGCTTAAAACACTTAAAGCACCCATGTTTGGTGGCATAAAAGCCACTGGAAAAGCAGCAACAGGTCAATTAAAAAACACAGATTTTGTTGTTGTAAACACACTAGGCCAGCGGCAACGTGTCACTAAAAATCACCTATGGTTGGTGGGGGAACTGCCCGTTTGTCCGACAGCCCATTGTTCTGACCATATCAAACCCATTGTTCCGAAGTCCGTTCCGAAATCATCATGATGCCCTGTGGTGAAGGTCTGGTTAGGTTTAAACCACTTGGTTAGGGTTAGGAAAAGATCATGGTGTGGGTTAAAATGAAAAAGAAAGTGATAAACACATAAGCTGTGAGCCTGCTTAAAATACTCATGTTCTGTGGCACAAAAGATTCTGGAAACACAGCAATGGGGTGTTTAAAAAACACCCACGTTCGGAGGCAAACGCCACTGGAAACGTACAAATGTAACATATTCATGGTTTGCAGAAATGTACAATGCCAGTATTTTCTTCTGGCAACTGGGCTGCCACCCCGTTCACCACCACTGCTTGCAGTAGGTTTCGCTTTCTGCTAATTCCAGTGCTGGCACAGTGCTACTAGCACTAGGTTTAAGAGCAGTGCAGTCTAGCAGGTATCAGAATGGTAGGTCAATTAGCATCTTCTATTTGCGTATGTTGTTTGTTAGCTTGTTAGCTTATGGGCTAACTGGCAGCGACCGACACAGTAGTGTTTGTGAAACGTACAATAATATCTGCTACCATGGGATTTTGGTTAAGGGTGAAGAAGCTCCAGGGTTCAGTTTACATCCAAAAAGTGTACACTCTACCATGCCTGTGTCAGAGCCTTCACTATGCTAATGCTAACTCTGCTCTCTGTATTGACACATCCCTTCTGTGCTGGAGGTTTCAGGTTTCTCGGCTGGTGTTGTGTTGAAGTCTGTTCCCCCATTGACATGGATGGAGGACGAGACAATGGGCCTCTGGGCATGGATATGCCAAGTACCTCTCCTACACAGGAGCGAGACACACAGACTTTGTGGTTGTTTTGTGTCTCTGTGACTGAATTTTGTGTCTTATTTTGTTGTTTTGTGTCTTTTGTGGTCATTTTGAGTCTCTTCCTGGTTGATACATCTTAATTTTACATGTGACATTTTGCAAGTGAAGGCCTGGGGGCCCCCTGACACTTTGGGCCCCTGGGCCTGTGCCTGGTAGGCCCATTTAGTAATCCATCCATGCCCGTTGATATGTATTACCTGTATTAGACAGCAGTTGGCTTTCGTATAAGTGTAGTATCCAACCTAGCTGCCCGGCGAACATCTAAATCTCAGATTTTAGGGAGGTGCAGAGACATCGCCGCCCAGGTCAGTATAGTCATGGTCAATGACATTTTAGGAGACATGAACAGAAGAAAAGCATGTTGAGCGGAGGGAACTTTAATTTGGGCTTCAAATTCACTTTTCATGCATGGAGACTGGGATAAGGCTTGATATTTATGGAGAGAGAGTTATTTCCTTTGAAAGATAAAAGATAAGCTAAATGTCTCCCGGTCGAAGCTTCACATTTCATGATGAGAGTCATATTGATTTACTCATCTAACTCTCAAGTGTTATGCAAGACAGCATTTCCCAAAGTGTTGAACCATTCCTTTAAGCTTGTGAGAGATCAGTGTGTTGTTTTTTTAACAGCCAAGCCAAATGTTATTTAGTCAGCTTCACTCCTACAGTGTGTTGATTCTCTGTCCAGCTACAGCATAAACACGGCTCCAGAAGAAATCGGTGACTCTTAAACCTCAAGTGGGCCGTCACTGGCTTTGCCTTTTGTTTTCCAAACAAATGTCACTCAGAAGTGAGTTTGTGTATTGTGCTTCCTCCTCTCCAGTGGAAAACATCTCAAGGCTCGTAACGAGCAGGGATCAAGTGAGAGATATCCTCGGGATACGGTGCCATCAGCTGTGCAGTCTCTCCGCTGCTCAGCTGTGACACAGGAGGCCTGCTGCTTGTTATGATGCCATTTCTTGTAGGAGGCTATCAGGTGCTGAGAGACGGCTGGAAGCTGGTAGAGGATCATAAAGCCTCCATTAGTCCACTGTTATGTGTCTCCATGTTACAGAGCTGGCTGCCCACGCCAGGTGAGCTGGCCAACCTGCACGCCTGGAGGACAGCAGTGTCTCTCTCTTCGTCACTCCGCCCTCTCGCTTTTCTCTCCGTCGTCCTCTTCTCTTTTCATCCTTTGTCTGTACTCTGTCCTTCTCACCAGCTCTTCTGTCCTGCTGCAAACATCAAGGTTTTATACAGAAAGTCAAATCATTCAGCTCAGGGATCCTTCACTGGGTCATGTTACTGTGTCCACATGTGTCTCCAGTTAGACACAGACTAAAGGATCTTATTAGGTTAAATACATCCTAAGTGGTTAAACATGTATCTGGAAGAAGGGTGGTAACATTACACATGTACACGGAGGTGGAGTATATTCACTCAAGTACAGTATTTTTTGAGAGGCTTGTGTTTAACTGTGTTTCTATTTTCATGTGTCTGTATAATTGTACTCCATTACCAAGGGGAATGATGTACTTTTTTACTGCACTAAATTATCTGAGAATTTATTTTACAAATTCAAACTCATTTTCATGTTTATAGTCCAAAATGCTTATATACATATTTTCTAAAAAAAAATCATACAAAAAATCCCAACCTGTTTTAGTGTAAATCAACCTCAACTAAACTTCTTTTTTTGTTAAGAAAATAATTTAAAAAATTTTAGAGCAGACCTGTCTTATTCCTCGTGGTTGAAATATTCTAACCCTGCTGCAAAATAAGGTTTTTTTTTTCAGACTCAACAGCAGACACAAAAGTCTTTAAATGACCAAGATTTTTCCAGGTTAAACAGACTAACATTCAGTAAATAAGTTCAAATCAGCTCTGCCTAGGACAGCTAGAACTGCTTACTCATTAAAGGAATAACTTTCTCTCCAAATGGTCATTCTTATATCAGTTACTCAACCTTTGTTTTACTGGATTCATTCTCGCATGCTCCATGGTGAAATAATAATCCAAAAGTAGAAAAATAAATCTTGAATGAATTGAAGTCATCAGGGTCCACATTTAACGACAGCAAAACTATATCAAAACATCTATTTACAAACTTTCACACAACTCCCAAACAGACGGCCTTAGGGAACTGAGGTGAAAGTGAAAGTGAATCTTATCTATGCTCTCTTCAAAGCCAGACTCTGTTGATAAAAACAGTAATTTTACCTCACTAAACACAGGAGCTGCTGGTCCACCACTGCCTCAAGCAGATGGTTTGTTTGTGTTGTTGTGTGACTGTGGTCAATCCAAACTAATCCTGTAAACACCAAAAGCACACAATAAGGCCAACAAACCAAGTGATTGAGACAGTGGTTGACCAGCAGCTCCTGTGTTTAGCGAGGTAAAATCACTGTTTTTGTCAGTGGAGTCTGGCTTTGAAGAGAGCATCGATCAGTTTTAAATGGTAATGTTTTAGTGAAAATGCATGTGTTTTGGAAGTACTGAGCATATGACTGGATAAATGAGTATGGGATTTTAGTGCACGAGTTGTGTGTGAGTTTGTAAACTGATGTTTCGATGTAGTGTTGCTGTTGTTAAATGCAGTTGCCTATGACTTCAATTCATCAAGAATTTTCTCTGTATTTGGATTCTTCTTTCACGTGGAGGTATGTGTGTCATGATCCTGGGTTTGTTTATATTCTGTTATCCTGTGGACTTTGTTTAGGGGTTTTCTGTATGTGTTCCTTGTTTCATGTTATTCATTCATGTTTAATCTGCTTCCTGTTTTATTTTGTAGATTCTCTCCTCATGTCTCACACCTGTCTCATTAGTCCTGCCCTGTTCCCAGAGTCCTCCCTTTGCACCTGTTCTGTATTAGTCGTGTTTGCTCCACCCCTGTTGTCAGCCAATCTCCATTTCCCTCCTTTTGCTCATGTCCTCCTCCTCCAGCTGTGTCTCGTTCTTGAGATTAGTTTTCTGAGTATTTATACCTGTGTGTTTCCCTTTGTTATTTGTCAGTCCGTCCGTGTTCCTGCTTACATTCCCTGCCCTGATTTTTCTATCAGCTACATTAAAGCTCACTTTTTGTTAAAAATTCAAACTGCCTGTTAGTCTGTATTTGGGTCCTTCTTGATTTGCATACTCCCTCCATATACACCAACTTTCACAGTGTATGTAGAAAGAAGCTGCATACATGAGTTCTCTGTTAGAGCTCTGCCTCCTGCAGGGATAAAGCTTGTTCCACTGAGCCCAGGGGCTTGGCTGGATACTCCTCACCCCACAAATCCACACGCTGGGGTTTATTAAGATGATAGATAAGACCGAGAGACAGGGAGAGGATGGGATGCTGGGGTAATAAGGAACAGAGAGGACATTATGCAGCAGAGAATCCCAGCCTCGTCTCTGCAAGGTCGTAGCTGTTACACCGTGCACGTGCACATAAAACACTGGAGTTATGGTGCAAGCCATGGATCTGGGTATGTTAATGAGCTGTGCACATCATCAGTGACCTCACCTCAGTCTCTTCAGTGTGTTTTATAGAAAAAAAATACACCACACGTGATGAAATTGGGAAGTGTGTCACTGACTGCCTGCATTGACTCATTTTAGCTCAGGTGCTTAGAATCAGAAAGGTGAGCCACGTGAGCCAGATGCATGCACATGGAACCTATAACCTGCATACATATCTGGTTCATACATTTATGCTCTTATATGAAATTTAAACCTGACAAAATGTCCCAGCGTGCTGCAACTCGTGCCTCACTTGTTCCACATCCACTCGCCCCAGATTCAGGTCACACTTTGATGCACAGCAATGTGCTGCAGCGGTCTACTTGTAACTCTATCATTAACTCGCAGCCCCCACTGCACAATGTGATCTTCTTAAGTGTTCACTGTACTAGAACTCATTCAGGGTAACTGTGGACGGTCCAGTGGAGGCATGGCTGCGAAAGATGATATTTTAATTCGCTCATTTTTTATAGAGCCCTCCTGGCTCGGTGTCCTTTCTCACCAAATGACCTTGACAGACAAAGAAGCCTCAGCATAAATGAATAGGAGCTGGTTAATAGTTAATGGACATCTCTATTATTACTGGACCTTGAGCAGCAGAGCCTGTATGCATGTTTTTGTGCTATGCATGTCCAAAAAAAATAAAAAACCCGACTTATTTTTTGCTAGGAAGGAAACCTTTTTGTTTACAGATGACCAGAGGAAAAGGTCTTAAATTATTGTTCCTTTAATAGCTGGAAATTATCGGAAATTTCAAAGTCAGCAGGAATGACTCTGGAAAACAGATCATAAAAAACGGAGAGGAAAAATAACGCTGCAGGATGATTTCCTTGGGATTTCCCTTTTCCAGGTTGTCACCTTTTGCTGCTGCAGAGACAGAGAGAAAGTAATGGAGTAAACGTACCCACACTGCAGCTTCCTGGCTATCTGTCAGAGACAGCTGGTTTGTCATTGCCTCTAAGAATCGAGTGTCTCAGCCACCTGTGTGAGAGCCCGCACATAAACCCCAAAATGTTCCATTACACGTGCTGTAATGGAGTCCAGGGATAAGCCAGGCAGATGGGGAACTTCCTATCAGCGCTTCTTTATGGTGAACTTCCTTTTAAGACATCTTTCAGGTTATCTATTCCCACCAGACGTTCTTTATCATTATAACATCAAACAGGTTCCAGCTTGGAAAATTTTCACTTGATTGCAAAGGTGGCCTTATGCCAAGGATAAGACAACTTCACATCAATAGCTCTGCCTCAACTAAAGACAAATCACTCAACAAAACTCTTCTTTCCTCATCTACAAGCGCTGGTTGAAGATAAACAGAAGCACAACAGAACTTTGCATGAGAACAATGAGCCTCATCCACTAATATGTGCGTGGAAATGTTCTTACTTTGTGCGTGCCAGCATATTTTGTTTTTAACATTCTTAACTGACAGGTGCATTCCTGCTATTTCCAATCAGCATACTGTAACGCCCCCATTTTTATATATAGCTTCTTTGCATTTGTTGTCATACATGGGTGTGTTGTCCAGACTGAGGACAGGCAACTGGAGGCAAACACTTCCAAACTGCACTACAATATTCATTGTTTACGACTGCTCCAATCAATCAAATATGGAAAAAACAAAGGCCACTTTAAAAATAGTTGCACTCTACGCCACTTCCTCTTTGGTTCACTTTCTCTCTTGGGTTTGCTGGATAGTCTGTTTGCATTTCCCACTGTAAGCGAACATGCATGGACCAGGGTTCGCTCGTTTGGTCCGCACCAAAGTTCGAATGAGTGTTCACACCACTCCAAACGAACTGAACTATCCATGGAAGCGGACCAGGGTTTGTTTATTTATTTATTTGCGGACCAAATAGCACCAGTGTGAATGTGTCCTTGAACCATGGTCTGCAGCTCAGCAGGATTCTCACCTAGTTCTCACACCATCCACCATCCTACGTCACTTTGGAGATTCTGATATGATGTGTAGGAAATGTACAAATAACATATCCATGGTTTTGCAGAAACCTATAATGCCAACCTTTAATCAGCAGAGCGGGCTGCCTGAGCAGATTGTTTATTTATTTGAAATAAAACTGCCTGCCTGCCCTTTTTTAACCTTCTTAGGTAACAGCCATAATGCACTAACAGAGGCAGAGTGTGTGACACACAGAAAACCTCCCCCCTTTCTCTATTATCTCAGCCTGGTTTGCATGCAGTGTCCATCTCTGCTCACCATCATTTGTTAGGCAAAATATTGCACATGCTTCAGGTTGACCAACCCTTAGCTAATATTGTACACACCACATCCTCTAACAGCACCAAACAGGTATATTGTGTCATGAACGAGCAGTTTTTTTGTCTTAGTTTTAACCCGTCTTCAAATGTCTTCATGGTAGTACACCTCAGCCATGTAGCATAAAGCTACTTCAAAGAGACAGATTCTTAAAAGGAGGGTCGAAACTGATGCAAAACTGAAAAAGTTCCCAAAATGGGTCAAGCTCCAAAAAGACCAGGTTGTAGAATTTCCATAATGTAGTTTGCCTCCTCTTCAGCCACATTTTAGTTCTCCAAATCAAACTATTGCCATTTCCTATCCATCCACCAGATGCCCTCATACCTTCCCTCTTTTCCCCATCACCTGACTGACCGCCACACCCACCTACACACCTGTTCCCACTTTCAAGAATCAGCCCTGCAATCACCAAACCTCCTGCTCATTCCCCTGCTCACCTGTTCCCACTTCCCTCATCTGTCTCTCACTACTTATACCAACCCACTTCCTTTGTTTCCTTTGTCGAATCATCATTGCTGCAGTAGATGTTTATTTGTTGCCTGTTACTGCCTGTAAACAACTCACTGTAAATCACTGAATTCTTCCTGCTGTCTCCTCCTCTGTTTCATCTGTGTGTGGGTCTTTCCCCTGCAGCCTGCACTCCCACTCGTGACAGGCCTTCTTTAATACAGAGTACGTCACAAACGGACTCATCCTTGAGAGTTCGAACTTGGCAAGTTCATCTCAGGAGTCCAAACTCCAGAGGACAGGAGGACGCGGTACACTCTATCTGCAACTGGGACAGCAGCGTTCTTACTGACATCACCAACTCAGCTCAGCTCAACACTTCAACACAACTGTCCAGAATAATCTCAAAGCTTCAGACAAGACAAATAATGTAACTGGTTCAGTCAGGACCACATGAGACAAAGAAATCTTTTATTTGCATTTGCAGGATGATATGTGGCAGTCTGGTCTGGGACCTCTCTGCCCTTCAAAGCCTCATGCAGGGAGGGCAGCAGCAATATTTTGCCCTGAACTTTCAGGCCCACTGAAACACAATTATCTTCACTCTTATTAATAGTTACATAAAACTATATCCAAGGAGTTGTGTCACATGTTCAGCCGAGTTGTGCAGAGATTTTCTCCCTGGGTTGACAGTGGACATTGACCGGCTGGTCATCTGACACAGTAACAGTTGCAGAATGAAAGTGATGGCAGTTTATTTTCTGTGAGCCTCAATCAAATTCTCTGCTACTGCCACTGCTTTATGTACCATGCATGCTTGCATAAACTTGACCAAACTGAAATGCTTCACAGATCTTTCTTGAAACGTTTACTTAATGTTAATAAAGGCACAGCATATTGTATTATTTTTGGAGAGTTTGGTCGAAATAGTTTAGACTTAAAGGTAAACATGAGAATGATTAACTTTTGGGTACATTTAATTAGTCATAATACAGCAAAAATCTCTTTGACTGTGTTTATTGTTTTCAAGACTTTGTATGATGACAATATTTTTCAGTGTAAATGGATTTCCAAAGTTAAAAATATTCTTGATGATTGTGGTTTATCGTACTTATGGCATGACGCTGGAAGGATGAACCCTAAATATTTAAAATTAATGATTGAACGTAGATTATCTGATATGGAACTACAGAGATGGCATGAAAAATTGCAAAGTAACCTTTTATGTGATAGTTATAAATTGTTTAAAGCTGATTTCACTTTTGAATCTTATCTGATTATGTTAAGACCTGCCGAAAGAGTTTGTTTGTCTAAGTTTTGGTGTGGAAATCATAAGTTACCTATCTCTGAGCGCAGGTATGATCGTGAAAATGTCCCCCGGAAATGTACTCTTTGTTTGACTGGCAATCGAGGAGATGAATATCATTATGTACTTGTGTGTTCTTTTTTGATAAAGAGAGAAGAGAGTTGGTCGGACAGTTCTATAGAGCAAATCCAAATATTTCTAAGTTTCAAAAGTTAATGTCATCTCAAAAAGTAAAGGTCTTGTCAAATTTGTTGAAACTTTTAAAGAAAATCTTGAATAGTTTCTCTTGATTTGCTTTGACTTGTATGTATGTACACAAATTCTGTTTTATTTATTTTGCTGTGCATTGGCTGCCGCCTGTCTTGATTTGTTAATGTTATTTTTTGTTGTCTGCCCCTTATACTCCGGGGTAGGGGTCAAAAGGAAGAAATAAATGAAAAAATAAATGAAAAATGCTGCATACTCATCTTACCCAAGTCTACAGAAGTTATCTCTCAGTGTATCCTCTGGAACAAGAACCTCTCTGGTTATTTGGACTGCACTTTTGAATCGGAGCAGTATTGGAGCTGTGAGTACAGACAAGAACGTAGGTTGAGAGAGGCATCATATCTCTCAAACGCTACGCTCCCAGCTTGTTAAAATAGAAGCCCCAGCTGAGATAACGCTGATGACACCTCAGAAACAGCCCAGTCGCCAGACAAAAATGTTGGCATTGTACGTTTCTGCAAACCACAGATATATTACGTATGTATTATGTGGTAGATACATTAAAGGTGCCTTCACACCTGCCCTGTTTGGTTCAGTTAAATTGAGCTCAAGTTGGTTTCCCCCTTAAGTGCAGTTCGTCTGGCAGGTGTGAACACAGCAGTCATACTCAGATGTGCATCAAAAGAACCTTCTTGAAGAGGTGGTCTCGGTCCGCTTACAAATGAACTCTGGTGCAGTTTGTTTGTGGAGAGAACGTGTTCCGACCTCTGACACATTGTTTGGGTTAAACATGAGCATGTTACAGTCCTGGAGGATTATTAATGTGCACCTCCTCCTGTACTGCCTTAATATGCACATTCAGCACATCCAATGCATCAACACATTGTTTTCTAGTTGGAGCCGCGCCTCGTTTTCAAACTGTATGGTTTGACTAAAATGAACAATGACAGCAATATAGTCCACGATGAGCAGCGCTAAAATCAACCTGCGTAGTTGTCCCTCCATTGTGACATTAGGAAGTGTCACATTTATCTTGCAAGTGTACTCTTCTTCAACGTTTTGTTTATTTCCTGGATTTTTCCCACATGGAAATTCTGACCAATCAAGAGCAGCTTTCTTGTGCAAGGCATTTGATCTGGTCTGCTTGTAAATGCTGCCGTGAGAACACGAACCAACTCTAGGCAATTGTGCAACTTTATAACAAATTAGTCCCTGATTCAGACCGAAGCAAGACAACTCTAGGTCTGAAAGCACCCTAAAACTTTACGTTTCAATGACGCTGTGGTTAACTTGGTTCGGTTTATGCACAAATCCACTTGGTTATGGTTAGGAAAAGATCATGTTTGAGTTTAAAATACCCAGATTTTGTGGCACAATAATGGCAGGAGAAGCCGTCGATATCTCTGGAAAAAAAACTGCTTTTCGTGGCATTATCCCAGCAGGAAACGCAGAATGTCTCTGTAAATAACAATCGCTTCTTGTGGCACTTGCCTGGGTGAAAACACAGCATTGTCTTGGAAAAAAGTAACTGCTTTTTGTGGTACTATCCTGGTGATAAAAACAGAGACTTCTTGGTAGAAAAAAACCTACCAGTGGCTGAGATATGTTTTGTTCTAATCTTAATGCAACTTTGCCTGTTTTACCAAAAACAAATGAGGTGGATCATTCACTTCATTCAACAACTTTTAAAACTACAGTTTAATTTGCATTGGAAACAGGAGAAATCATCTCACTACAGTGGCAGATGTTTGTAGTGTAAGTTGTGTCTGTAATCTGAGCACTCTCACTCTGATTTGATTTTTGGTGTCCTCGCCATCCCGTCTTTTTGTGTCGTGTTTTGCTGCACTTTACTGAGCTGAGCTGGGCTTTGCATCTAGGCCATGTAGGCACGCTGCCTTCTGCTGCATGTGTCTGAAACTGAGCTGTGTGCCTGGAAGAGAGCAGTATAATCAGGGCAGTGTTTTATTTAAAGACTGTAACGTGGGCAGCAGCAATTCTCAGGGGCTTCGATGCTTCACAGCACAGCTCTCATAGAGGTGATCAGACCTCCTACTAACTTTTAACACCTCAGCCCTTTTCTCCCCCAACTTCAAATCTGGTGCAATCTGGAGCTGGGCAGCCGCTTTCTGCAGAGTGTGTGATGGTTTCTATAAAGCATTATGCGTGATAGAGATGGAGATATTTCAGGCAAAAGAGGAGGACAGGGTGGACATCTGTTTCGCATACAAGACTATTTGTCACATGTGTTTGTATGGGCAAGGTCAGTGACTTTGTGTGTTTCATCAGCACTGTAAACACGTGGGTGGATGAGTGTATGTCATGTGTACAGTGGCCATGTTTGTTTGCTGATGTGCCTGTGAAAACATGACAGGGAGGTTTGTTTATCATATTGCATGAGTGGCTTTTTTTCTGTGAGTGTGACTCTTTATGGAGCAAGCAGCTCCGTCAGTCTCTCTGTGTGCTTCAGGTCTAGCTACTGCAAAAAAAACCCAACCATTACAATATCAGTGTTAGCACAACAGCTGCAACACCATGGAGGACAAACACCAATGGAAGCTCACCAAGGAGAATTATGTAATGGCAAGTGACACTTTTTTAATCCAATGAGGGTGACTTATTTTACTGGCAAAGCTTTCACAGCCCCACATCTGAAGACTTTTGCCAGTAAAACAAAGGACGAAGATGCAGAGGCTAAATGTAGCTCAGACTTAAACCAATGCAAAGGGTGGCCCAGTCAGCAGAGAAAAATGTTGGCATCATATGTTTTTGCAAAAAATGGATATGTTAAATTTGTTTGTTTCATTCATATGTCGTAGTTCAGAGTATATGTGTATAAGCTAAGTTTCCATGTGGCTGCCAAGGCCGCTGATTAACACCAGCAAAAGCGGGTGTTCATAACAAGAGTGTGGTCATTTCAGAGCGTGTTCCTATTGTCTGGTTAACAAATACAGATGCACGTGTACGTCCCTTCAGATGGTGGAAGCCAAATTCAATGGCGGAGAACAAGGCAATCTACAAGAGAGTATTGGTGACATGTTTCAGAGATGGAGAGAAAATGTTTGCTAATAGTTTAGCCTTCCTCTAACTGGACCCAAACGCTCACGGCTGCTGCTTCGAGTTCTTGATTATGTAGCAAATGTTAGCTAGAGCCCCAAATCACAGTGTCCTCTGCATCACTCCCCACTGCTACAGACCATCTCATCAGGCGGAGAGCAGGCAGCAGCTCCTGAGAAAGACCCCCAGTCATTGGCTGCAGCAACCTGAATCTGGCCAGTGCAAACCCAAGGTCTGAGGAACCACACAGCCTGACTGCCCACTGGATCAGCAAACTTTCTGTTGCTGCCGTTACACGGATTAAACCTGGCCCTGCCACTGGCACCAGCCGGCTGTGACACCTGGTGCCGACGGGGTTTGCACTGGCTAAATTCAAGCCACTACTGTCCCTGACTAAAGGTCAGTCTTCATAGTGCGGCCTGCTTTCCTCCTGGACAACTAGACAAGCAGGTTACTGTTTGAAGCATGGTCATCTGGCGGGAGGGGCTTAGGACGGAGAGCAGAGAGCTGCAGGAAAAGGGTGTATTTTCAAACCCCCCTTCTACTCCCTTTTTTTTGTTGGGCTTTTAGAAACCTGCCTACCCCAGCTTTATGGGTTTGACTCAAAGTCAGTTAATCTGCTTTTTGGGACTGTGTGGATGTGGTTTCATCAGATATGACTGACGAAATAAAGTAACCCCACAATTGTCATCAGGATTGGTTTTAGATATCAGCTAATTGGTGCACAGAGATGCCTGACATTTTCAAAGGAGCCACGCTCATTTCTAACTACTGAGAAGGCATTAAACACAAAAATCTGTTGTGAAATATTCAAAACTGTTTAGACTTTGTCAGAAAATATTCATGTAAGATCCCATCACTAAGAGTAAGAAGGTGATTGAGAAAAATGGGATTTCAGGTGTAGTTCCACATATCTGAAAGACACATACACATATAGCTCCCTTGCCTGCATGCCAGATTTGTGAAGGTGTTGGAAGCCTCTAGTTTGCAGCATCACACATCCACAGAGCTATTGACCACACAGGTATAAAGCACAGTGGCAGAAGTATGAGAGGTGTATGTGAGAAGGGAAAAACTGGATTCACTAAAGTGCTTATAGGACAGAGCCTAAGAAGAAAGAATTTGAGGACATATTTTAAAAATAAAATCTGATTACACAACATTATGCTGAGAATATTTTAATGTCTTATTGTTATGGTCTTACATAAGTTGTCAACCAGGGCCTACGCCTGGTTGACAACACCACTGTAAACAAGAAACGGCGTAGTGGAGCATGAACAGAGTGAAAATATGGACATAAAATGGAGCTGAAAATTTAAGGTGGAGGATTTCATTGTTCATAATACAGAGGTTTATCTTTTCTACAATTTTAGAGAAAATGGAGGGTGAACCTGCCTCAGACACCAGATGACTGTCAGGTCCGCTGATGAGTAATTTCTCTCCTAATGAGACACACCACTGCTTCCTGAGCTACTTCCCATGTGGAGGAATAAACCTGCTGGTGTTCTGCTTGTTAATGCTGTCATCATTGATGTGCTGGCCTTGTGCTGCCGGGAAGTTCTCCACACTACGCCTGCAGTCTGATTTTATTTCATGCATCTATTGATAATAATAAATGTAGTAACGATCCTGTAACAATAACCAGTTATCACACTCTTCTGCAGATCTGTTTTATTTGTGATTGTCTTCCTCTCATGTCCACATGGCTCCTCTGGTAATTAAGAAAGGCTTGAGTTCAGTGTGCTGTTGATGTATCGTACAACATTTGAAAATGTACGTTAATCACTTGGCTTTAGTTATAAGGAAATTGCCTTGGGTGGCATTTCTTTTTACATTTGATCAACTAAACTTTCTCACTGTTTCCTCTGTTTTACTAATTTACCCCTCCACTGCAGTGAAAAGTGCTTGAAACTTTACTTGACACAGAAAAGTAAATTACATTAATTAAGAAATAAAAACAAAACTTCTGTGTGCTTGGTTAAATCACTGACTAAAGTAAGGAAACACCATGTTAAGAAACAGTTTCCTTCTCTTCTCTCTGTCTGTCCATTCAGATTGTTCCAGTCGAGTTCAATAATAATACAGGAGACCCTCACTGTCTGTGTGCATGTATATACGCGTGTATGTTTGTGTATATACTTTACAGTGTGGAGTCTGAAAACTTTCTTGATTTTTTCCAGCATTGTCCGACCATTGGAAAGGGGTGTCCTCACAAGTAACAAATACACGTGTGGACCCCACAACTGATAAAAACAAGAATGCCTGTATGTGTGTGTCAACATGCTAGTGGTTTTATCTCGGTATCAGATCCTCAAGAACTTCAGTGCTCCCAGAAAAGACAGCAGGAAATGTTCTGTGTGTCTTAAAGCTAAAGTGTGGAACTTTTGTCTCCTCTCTCTGGCAGTGAGAGGAATTACACAAACACTGTCGATGCATGCTTGTAACGTATACCTGCAGGTGAGCTTGCCGTATCTCCTTGCCCCCAGGAGCCCTCTACAATTTGTTTTTACTTTATTTCTTCCTCTGAACACCGAGATTCTTTTTAATGTGGAACATCCCACCCAGAAACTTTTTGTAGATGCTTCTTATGCTGTGTTCACACTATGAGTAACAACGCAACAGCGTGACCAGCTACGTTATTGCCAAGTCACTCTTTAAGTGTTGCTCAAACGCTCATTAGGATAGTTACATTGTCACAGGCTTGTGTCTGCTACTTGCCACAAAACACCTCGAATAAATCTAAACTTTGATTTTAATTGATGTCTGAGTCCTATTTTCACATCGCATTTTGCCTCCCCCATAAAGCTAGCAAAGCGTCAGCTAACTAGACTAAATAACACACAGCTAGACGCAAAACATGATTGGATGATGCCTCATCGTATAATTTGAGCACTGAAAAAAAGGTGAGGACAGCTCAACTTTGATTTGTCGCTCATCACACCCATTCACATTCACCCATTTGTAGCTTCATGACTGGCTTCCACTAAAAAACAGATGTAACCTATTGCTATCATTCATAGTGTGAACAGTACTAGGATTTTCCGCCATACCTTTTGCCATGCTAGCTGCTGCTCTGTTGCTATGGTGTCTTCCCCCTTAATGCCCCCTTCAGCTCTGGCTGGTTGATGTAAATTGCATTCCTTCTGGTGCACCAGTGTTGGAAAGTTGCCACAGACACCACAATTTCTGCATACTATGGAATACAGAGAGCTCCCCCTCACATTGATAGGTTTAATTAGCACTGTGTGAAAATTGTTTGGCAAGGGCTTCTATGATCCTTGAACATTCCTTTATATTTAAAAGTCCTGCAGTCCAGCTTTAAAATCCCCCTCCATTCAAAGAAGGGTTTGTGTATTGTTAATTAACATGTCTGAGCTTCACTCTGCTCAGTGATGCCAGTGCAAAGTTTGTTTTCATGTTTGTCTGCTTTGTTTTCATCTAAAATCTGAGTGCTGGACACAAAATTCACTTTCAAAACTAAAAATATTCTCAGATTCATTGAGTTTGGATTTATCAACAAGGTAGAAGGGGTTATTCCAGTTTATTAAGATTTTTGTGGAAAAAACATGAGATGCAAAGTATTATTTAAAAGTATTTTATGTGCGTGATATTAAAGCACATCTAAATGGTATCTTTGTGGAAAGGCTATTCATCAAGTTTGCAAATACTTCAGAAGAACAAGACAGACACATCCAACTGTGTGAAATGTGTTGAGGTATCCTCGTCCTGACCTTTGTCTGTCAGGGCTGTTAACACACGGAGCAGGACATGTTTATTGAGTCTTTTTGAAATTCTGTTGCTCAGCCCCTTTTGTCAACATCCTCAATAAATTTTATGATGAGATGATGGGATGACATTTGGTGGCCAACAAGATTGTTCGCATACAATCCACAATGGACACCTGTCATACTGAGGCTTCAATAAAGACAACAGATGGAAGAAGACTTCAGATACTTTCAGTAAATGTAGCAGTACCACAAATTAAAACACAGTGTTCTTAAAAATAAAAAGGACAATATTCCATTTGTGATATAGAGGAGTAGAAATATAAAGTTGCATAAAAAGGAAATATGAAAGTACAGGTGCCTCAAAGCTGTACTTGAATGCTGTACATGAGTGCATGTACTTAGTCACTTTCCGCCACTGGTAAAGCGGAGCATAACCAGACTAGAGGAGCTTGTAGAAAGAAGGACACTAAAGCAAAACAAAAACAAAACTAAAATGAGACTATAAGCTAGAGGTGGGCCGGACGAGGGTAGATTAAAGCAGTTAAAAGCAAGACACGACCATAGGACCTGACAAAGAATTTTATAAATGGCGGCATGGAACAGATCGGTAATAAAGTGAAAAGGATTCTCCAACCACATTTTGTGATGTATTCAATGGCCTCACAGACCACAGCTGCTGTCATTATTACAATTTCCTCCACCGTCACTATGTTATTTGTTGTCAGAAATGTTTGACTCTGTCCCCTAGTGCTGTCTTGTGGCTGTATTTATGCCAACATAAAGGATGGATGTAAGTATGTGGGCAGTGAAGATTACGTCTGAAATGGACAATCTGTTTTCACACGTAAAGGGAGTTTAACTGAGCCTTAACCAAGCGTCAACCTCTGCGGCTCAAAAATGAAGCCAACTTGAGGCTGGCTCCAAGAGCAGGTCAATCCCCACAGACCTCCATGTTAAAATGCCCAACTTTACAGTAGAGGTAAACATGTTTACAGCCTGGTACATAAAACAGTTTGGTCTCTAAAGCTAATTTCAACATTCATGACAACTGTACAGGAGGTTGATGATTTTATAACTCAGAGGTTTAAATGTTATTAAGGCTAACCTGTAATTAAGGGCGTGGCTGCTTTGAGTGACAGGTGGGTGTGGTCCGTTGACAAGTTGCTACCACGGCAACACAACACTGGTTAGGTAACAATGGCATCATTCTAGATTCACAGATTGGCTGTCGCTATGTCAGTGTGTGTTTAGTTCATGAAAATTTTGGTAGCCTAAAAAAAAAAGTCTTTTCTGTGTTTGGTTACTAAGAGTCACTCCGAGGAGCAGGATGTTCACTTTATCCATAAAGTACACTGACAGATTCAAAGAGTATCAGTGTTGCCATAGCTGTTGCTATTTCACTGTATTTTAGTTCAAGACAGTTAATTGTCACATTTTGACTTCTCTAAGGAGTCATATGTTCAGATTTTCCAGTTAGTACATTAAGTTTTATTGTTTTAATCCAGTTTTTTGCTAGCAAAAAATTAGCATTAGTAATATCACGGTTAACCATAGCCAAAAATGCACCGTGCAAACTCTGCTAGCAGATAGGTAACTCATCTCCACCTTGTTCAAATTTGTTCTGGATGGCAGTGGCCAAAATGCCAAACTCAAGAATTCAAAACATGATGTCATGCTGGCTGCGTCCAATATTTTATACAATCTATGGCCTCAGCTGTGTTGGCTGTCTTGGTTTAACTTGACAAAAGACAGGTTGAACACAGGTCAGATAACCCTGGTCATTGGTGTAAAACAGGTATTAGTGGAGGATGTGATTGGATTTGATGGAAAACTGTGTGTTTATAGATGTGTATGTGTGTGTGACGGAGAATGAGATAGATAGATAGAGAGGCAGGAGGTGAGCTGCAAAACCAAAATGTAGCATCTGAGTGAGAGTGCGTGCGAGCTTAAAAGCTCCAGTTCAGCTCACAGCTTGTTAAGCTGGACTGTCTGCTCATCTTGTCCCACCCACAGACAAGATGCAGCCTCTCACTGTTCTCATAGCTTGTGCGGTGCTATGTGAACTGTGTGTGTGTGTGTGTGTACAGTATGAACACACTCACACAGTTCACATGGGTGCTTTTGTGTGTGCTTGCTGCTTTTTCTCACATTCCATTTGTGAATTTCTTTACATAACTGGTGAGTGCATATTCCTCCTCCTGCAGACTTTCTCTTGATGTATTCTCCACTGCATAAATCTCAAGTGGTGCGTCACGAATGCCATTTATGTCTGATAACAGTAAAATAAACAGTGAGTCTCCCGAGCTGCCTCCTCCTGGGAGACAAACAGTGAGAGTCGGTACATGTGTGATGTTTATTTGAACAACCTTCCTGTCCACTATGAGGGGAAAGTCATTGGGAGGGCTCAGTTCTTTAAATACAAACATTAACATTTCTTTTAGAGGAGACGGAAAGAGAGAAATGATATGAAAAAAGAAACGAGGTGTCAGGTGGGCTGTATGGGATCTCGGCAGCTCCTCCAGCCTGACCACTGAGACTATAAAAAGAATGAGACTTCCCAGAGGACCAGCAATCCCCATGGAATCAACATCCGCTGCCCTAATCTCTGAACTCCATCACAATCACTCCTTCTCTCTTTTTCCTCTCCTCCATCTCCTCGTACCTGCAGCCAGGAAACATGGAGATCACATGCAATCCAATCGCCAGAAAAATGATTAGCATTGTACATTTCTGCAAAACATGGATAGGTTACATATTCACATGATTATGTAGCAGATACTTTGAAACCTCATGTTTTAACGCTGTAGTTAATATGTGGTTTGTTTTATGGTCAGAGATAGATCACATTTGGTTTAAAATACCAATTTTTGTGGCACTATTCAAACTGGAAAAACACCCATATTTGGGGGCTTAAATGCAGCAGGAAACACAGTGACGGGTCCTAAAAATATCACCTATTCTAGGGCTAAAAAGCTGTTGCAGACGCAGTGACTGGTCCCTAAAAAGCACCCATGTTTGGGGGCTAAAAAGCACCTGAAAATACAGTTACAGGTCGCTAATAAACACCCACATTCAAGAGCTAAAAAGCAGTTTAAAACACAGTGATGGATCCCTACAAAACACCCATGTTTGGGGAGAAAAGTGCCTGGAAAAACAGCGTCATGTCCCAAAAAAGCACCCGCATTCGAGGGCTAAAAAGCTGCAGGAGACACAGTGATGGGTCCTAAAAAAATCCCCCATATTTTAGGGCTAAAAAGCAGTTTAAAACACAGTAACAGATTTCTAAAAAGCACCCATGTTTGGGGAGAAAAGTGCCTGGAAAAACAAGTCCCTTAAAAGCACCCACATTTGAGGACTAAAAAGCATGTGAAAACACAGACTTATTCCTAAAAATCGCCCATGTTTGGGGGCTCAAAAGCTGCAGGAAACACAGTGATGGGTCCTAAAAATCATCCATATTCTAGGGCTAAAAACATGTTGGAAACACAGTGAATAGTCCCTAAAAGCACCCATGTTTTAGGGCTTAAAAGCTCCTGACAACCCAGTGAAGAATCCCTAAGATACACCATGTTTGGAAGCTAAAAAGCCATTGGAAAAACAGCCACAGGTCACTGAAAAAAACCCACATATGGGGGCTAAAAGCAGCTGGAAAAACATCCGGTTTTGTTGCTTGTTGGTCTCGGATAAGGGTCTGTAACTTGGCAGCCGTCTTACCCAGGTGACGTCATCCACCATCCCCTCCACCTCACGATGGCGAAATCAGCTCATACACTAGGCCTCTAAAAATGTTATTATGACATGACAAATTATCGAGGTTAATCATCAGCCTGAGTCTGATGGTGTGACAGCTCATTAAAGCGTTACAAGGCTGCATAATTTGCTCTGTCCCTCTTCTTTCTCTGGTAAAACTCACTCTGTGTTGCGAGGCCTCCGATGAGGGGAAACATCTCATGAGACAAGCTGAGCGTGACCAGACAGGCACGATCAAGAAGTGAAGCAGGTACAATCCCACATTCATGACTGAGCATGCACTGGTGTCTCTACAGGTTTTTTTTTTTTCTGCCACCATTGAGCTGTTATTTCACTTTGCTGTGCAGCTCCAAAAAGAACTGATGAAAAAGAGACTGTAAAAGCACTTCAGAATATTTTATGTGTAAAAAAGACTGTATTTTCTGCTTGGGAAAGGACAGCGGCACTATGGAATAATGACTTTTTGATTTACAGCCGAATAATTCTGGCAGAGTGTTTATGAAGTTAATGTCCTTGTCATTTTGACTGGAGCAGGTCCAGAGTGTACTGCTTCAGGAAAATGTGTAATACAACAGTAACAGAGGGACGTGACAAAGTGATGAAAACTTTCTTTCCATAGAAGATCTTGGAGAGTAAAAGCTAAGCTGAAGATGAAGTAAACTACAGTTTCAGAGGATAAATGATGGCAGAAGGAGCTTAATAGGAAAGGAAAACATTCACAGTGGTAAAGCATTATTTATAATATATACAGTACATGGACAAAAATACAAGTTATCTAGATGAGGGGAGTCCAGAATAAACAGTTAGAAGGAAGGAGGAATAATGCATTCAAGATGCTGCTGATGAATTGAGATAAAAGTTTATTTGCTCCAACAATGCAAGAAGCATTTATTTCCATAAAGCAGCTGACTCTCAAAGTGATTCACTTTGGGTAATATAAACAAGTCTGCTCTAATTTATTCAGTATATTTTATCAGTGTCACCATAAACGGTTCACCGCAGCTTAAAGCAGTGAGGTTTCCTCTCTGTCACTCATTTAATTAGGCAGTTGTGTCTATGACAAGCAGATAAACCATTTTCTACCCTCAGTCTATTTAAAACTGGTTCTTCAGATAAAAAATGACACTTTAAGAAACTCTTGCATCATTAAAAAGACTGTTTTTTTTCAGAGATCCACTGTGTTGTTTTTACTACAGTTTTTTAGTCTGTTAGTTTGTATTAATTCATAAGAAGTCTCAACATCATGTCTTCATACCTAAATGACAAAATAGGCTGTTTGCCAGTGACTCTCAATACGACATATTTGACTTTTGGAGAGTATCGCCATCGCAGTTTTAAACATGTGGTCGTCATTTTGGTCACGGGAAAGATCATGATTAGGGCTATGATAAGTTTAATCAGGAGAGACTTGTTTGGCACGGTGGTGGAGTAGTAGGGTTCCTGGTTCGAACCTGGGGTGGGGGGTTCGATCCTTGGGAGCCCTTCCGTGTGGAGTCTGCATGTTCTCCCCATGTCACGGTGGGTTTTCTCCAGGTACTCCGGCTTCCTCCCACAGTCCAAAGATATGCAGGTTAAGTGGTGACTCTAAATTGTCTGTAGGTGTGAATGTGAGTGTGAATGGTTGTCTGTCTGTATGTGTCAGCCCCGCAATGGTTTGGTGACCTAGTTCAATGGTGTTCATTATGTCTTCAGTTTCTGATATTGATTTTAGTTGTCCTTTGATCTCAGACATGTGTTAGGATGTTACATACCTTGACATGCTGATTGACAGATCAGCTGATAAAGACACGTCACAACCACCACCAAGTGACACTTCTGAGGAAGGCGGAAGTTTCCGCCGAAACATGTCAAGGTATGTAACATCCTAACAAATGTCTAGAATAAAAGAACAACTAAAGTCATTATCAGTCTGGTGACCTGCTCAGGGTATACCCTACCTCTCGCCCAATCTCAGCTGGGATAAGCTCCAGCCCCCCTGCGACCCCTAAAGGCCAATTTCCACCAGATGTGTGTTGGTTGCGTCTCCACTCCGGCACGGCAGCGGAGCCGATAGGATTCCATTCAAGTCAATGTGTGTGTTTCCACCGGCTGCGGCTGTGCTGCGTTCCGGCTCCGTCTCAGCTCCGGCACTCCCGAGCCCTCCGGAACAGATACGCAGGACTTCTGTTTTTGCCGGATGCCGGAGCACAATGCAGCAATTCAGCACAGAGCAGATCGTGCGGGGCAGGAAGTCGTGCACAGAAACACGATAAAACATCCAGTTAATTTTCAAAATAAAATACACAGTGTTCACGGCGGATCATATTTCCCTGCACTACACCTTAAAAACTACATAATGGGCAGAGGCAGGCCTGAAGTCAACAGGTCAGAGGTTTTCAGACGTCATTTCACCCCGTGAACACCATGGACGAGGAGATATTAATCATGGCAGTGCACCGAGATGTCTTCCGGCGGAGCTGCACCGCTCCGCACAGCAAACGCAGCCGGTGGGTATTGACGGACGGCGGAGCACACAGCGGATAACCAGCGCTGCCGTTCCGCAACGGACACGCATCCACTGGAAATCCAAGGTAACAGTGTGCCCTTCACTACTCCCCACTAGTGTTGTCACAAAAGTGGAAATTCTAATTTCGATTCAGTACCTTTGAAAATATTTATAGTTGATACAATTTTCAAACAACAGGGAAAAATGATATTGAAGGCTACAATTTAAAAATTGTATTAAAAGATAAATATAACAAGGCTATAATATGGGGTCCATGTCATTGGTCCGACAGCCCATTGGTCCGACATCCCATTAGTCCGACTGTCCGCGGTGCTGAACAGCTCCCGGCGGGTGTATTTCTACCTTGATGGTGCACCGCGACTGGCTCTGGGTCAGCTGGGAAAGGCTTGAGGCGAAGCAGGCTCACAGCTTATGTGTTTGTCACTTTCTTTTTCATTTTAACCCACACCATGATCTTTTCCTGACCCTAACCAAGTGGTTTTTGTGCCTAAACCTAACCAGACCTTAACCACAGGGCATCATGATGATTTCGGAACAGACTTTGGAACAGTGGGTTTAATATGGCCGGAACAATGGGATGTCGAACCAATGGGCTGTCGGACCAATGGGCAGTTCCCATAACATGATAATGACAAGAGAGCGACAAAGCACAGCTAGTACCGGTGTGTCAGTACTGTGGAAAATTACAAAAAAGAAACTAACAAAGAAAGTAGTCTTTAAACGCTGGCATAATATGTGGCTGGTTGCCGTTATACTTTAACAGCACTCATATGAAGTCTGGTGGCTGCTTGCTCCGCTGCCATTCAGCAGCCAACAGACAGAGCTGCTAACAGCCACTGCTGCAACTAACAAACTCCACAAATCCATTCAGCAGCTCCGCCACCCACAGTCAGACACACATGGCTGATTATTTACTGCTAAATTACAGCTCACAACTCGCACCAATGGCTGATGCTGCTCCGCTCTGACTGTTTCTGCTGGCTACTGAAACATCCTGGCGCAGACTATTAACCGGAGTTTAATGGCTTTCAATGTCTGATTGTCCACCATGAACATTTTCATCACTTCTCATCTCGTCAGCAAAAATGAAACATAGATTTTGTCTTAGTTTTTATTATCAAGATCTGCTTTTATCTCATCAAAGTCCTGTTTTTTGTCTTGGAAAAAAGGTTGTTGTTCATCATGGTTTTTGTCAACGAAATTAACACTGGTGCTTTGCATGGTACATCGGTGAACGAATGTGTGTGTGACTGAGTGTATGAGAGGCAAACTGTAAATCTTTTTGTCTAGTAAGGTAGAAAGGTGCCACATAAATGTAGAACATCGACCGTCTCTTATGGCTCAGCTGTTTTAGATTTCATTCTTGTGTCTCTCTGGTAGAAGAGAAATCACTTTGCTTTGCTATAATAATATTTTGTTAAAACAAACTGAAGACCTCATCTCACTTGTTCCCTGTTGGTCGTAGTGCGTTAGTGCGAGAGCTGCCTGTCGCCTGTTTGATTTGCATGTTTGTCCTGAATCCATGATGGAAGGTGCATGTTTTTGTTTATGTGGTTGTGCATTAGAAGCACATTGCATTTACATGGGGCCCCATTTTACACCTGGTATTGGTTGCCTAAATTGCAGCTACAGAGCCAGATGATGTGCACTATCATCATCCATCTAAATACAGTACAGATCACAGAGGAACAAAACTGTGCAAAACAAAAGAATACACAAATGAACATGAGGTGCAAAAAAATAAGATACATAAACAACAAAATGCAAAAACAGGTACAGAATGAAATACAAGACAAGGTCCAAACATATAGTGCAATGATAGAAGAATGCAAATACAGGCAGTGTAAATAAATGGAAACAAATGTAAAGTGCAATAAACAACAATAAAAACAGTTCCCTGAGGACTTTATGGTGCAGCTGATTCTTACATACTTGACTGTACCAGTTCCCTCGTGACATTATCTCACTGATCATTCTCACATTTTAACTGTTGACAGAACAGTTGATGGACAAAATGTGTCACAAGTTGGACGTTCTTTGAAGCAAATTCCTTTTCCCCCAGTTGTTATTTTCCCAGCTGCTCTTTAGATGCCGAACCCCTCAGTTCACCTCAGTGCTCCTCCAGAGTTCACAGTGAAGCTATTTTCATCTGTAGTGTGTGAGTGGAACACCACAACAGTTTTTGACAGCGTCTTGGACCCACCTGCCTTCGAGTCTCGCTCCTCCCCTTCCTGTTATTCTTCCCTTTACTGTAAAACTCTACAGTCATGACAGGCAGTGCACAAACATCACAAGTGTGGTTAAAAACTCACAACTGTTGTGATGGCTGGCAGGATATCTGCTGTACAGTGTCTTTGCAGTCAGTTGTCTGGAGCATAGATAGTTTGGCTTGGGGAGTGTTTGAGAAGTTTGAGCACTTTTTTTGTTTTAAATATCAGGTTTGTACTCGTTTCCAATCGTCTTATATTCAAGTTTTAGTGTTTGTAGTTGTTCCTTTTTTGTACATTGTGGGGAAACTTCACAGTTAAATGGGTATTTAAAGCAGCCATATTTTTATGATGGCTGAAATGACAATGTGAGAGGTTAAGCAATACAAGGTGAAGCTTGTGGTATTTAAAGGGCAACTTCTGTATTTTTTAACCTGGACCATATTTTCCTTTGTGTGTGTGTGTGTGTGTGTCTATGTGACTAATGAAAAAATAAGTTTGATCTTTGAATTATGCCGTGGATTTTGCGGAGCTAGTAAAGGGATGTTGCTCACTCAATGAGCAACGCGAAACAAATGTGGGATAAGAAAATTACTTACATTATTTTATTACAGTTATAAGGCTGCTGATACGTCATGTGTCATTGTTTTGCCATGGGGATCGTGCAATAAATCACTAGATTCTGTCATTGTTAGCAGGAGGGAAGCAAATTGTAGATGTCAGGATACTGCAATATTGGAATATTGTTCGCTCTGGCTGTCTCAATACTCCTGAAAAGCACCCCGGGGGGCATTGTAAGGGTCAGATATGTTTAACTAGTCAAGTTTTGCATTATATCACTCAATTTCCGGGGCTTTAAAGTGTAAAGTGAACTCTGACGACCTGAAATCAGCACTGGTGCCATTCATTTTTGCTCAAGACTTTCCTGCCAACATGGCAGGACGTCACGTGACGTCCGCTGCTCTATAGAGTCAGCATATTTTTACATCTAACTGGATGAATTAAGGGTTTATTTCAACCAAACCAGAGCTGGTGATTGAAAGACAAATCAAGATATTTCTTATGAGTTTTATTCTGTTTCTGCTGAATTTGAGTAAAGTGTGTTTTATGGTGATAAAATTGCTGTTCATTTAAATGGAGTCTGGTAGATTTGGCAATAGCGTTTTCGGAGCTGTTTCTGGTTAAACAAAAAAGATCTTACTCTTTAACAAAAGGGTATCTCTGTAGGGATCCCTTTCATAATGTTGTCAGACTCTTCAAATAACAACCTGTCAGTGGCAAAACCAAACACTTTTTGTGGACGTACGCTGACTGTGCAAAGATGCCTGTTTCGTGGCTGCCAACTGCAGTGGTCTTGCTCAATACTGGACAAGTTTCAAAACGTGTTGTTTTCATAAGTCACTCAGACACAAAGACATGAAAAAATAGGCCCCAGGTTGAAAGATACAGAAGTTTCCCTTTAACATCATTTGTCAAATTTCTAAAGTTTCAAGAAATTAATTACATGTTCACTTTCCCTCCTCTGTGGGTGCACAGCACATCCTCTGTGTCTGATATCTCATGGATGTCAACTGGGTAAACTGACAGAAGAAACTCATTCTCACGTTGTCTCACCAGCATAATCAGACCCAAGGGAACTCAGTGATGAAACCTGTCCCTCTGTAGCACTGCTCATTCAGCCCCACTCTGTTGACTCAAAGAGAGGAAGTGTGTGTCTCTCGGCTCATTTGAATAAGGTCACACATTTATTCTAAAAGGGGAAGTGTTGATATTCAAACTGAAAAGTTACTATCCTCGCCCATCTGCTCCATCTGACAGTGTTTATCATGTTGCATGAGTCCCAGAAGCCTGACTCATCTCTGAGTGCAAACTCACCCCCTTTACTTTCACTGGGAGGGAGCTTCCTATATGAAGGGCTATATGCACTTATCCACCAGAGCTTTTGTCACCGAGCCACCAGTGCTCTGCTATGTGTCGTGACGCTGTAGACCGATGAAAGGATGATGAAGGGAAGAGGTGCTGACAGACAGAGGAGCCATCTGTCCCTCATTAAAACCATCGTAGGGAGGGAAGAGCCAGGTCACTACTGGACACAGCAGTCCTCATTCACACACACACAAACACACACTGTGAGAGAAAAATCTCCCCAGGGATGCCGGATCAAGGATGACTCTCTGTCTGCCATGGCAACTTTGAGTGTGGAAAGACTAATAAGAGTTGCTTCCTTGTTAGGAAGCATGAACAGTGCATGTCACAGGAGTGTTGAAGGCCTTGGGCTCTGTCTTACAGGAGTAAGTGTGTAATTTGTATCCCACATTGGCTATAGACTTCATCTGCAACTTATTAAAGCCTCTGTATGGTGGTTGTTATTCAAATGACAGCCCATGTGAATGCCAACTGCTTTTATTGAACATTCAGGAGCTGAAGGTCACTTTTAGGTAATAATCATGAAAATTTTCATTTCAATAAATCTATCGCCGAGTGAGGTGACACAATGGAGCCTGTGGTGACATTCACAGGAAGAATCACATGCGGCACACAGTTAGTGACATGTTTTCCACCACCCAGCAGCAGTTGTTCTGTCAGAGAGGGTGGACGGACTTGATGCAACAGACTTGCTCTTCAACTCACCTGTGTGTGAAGCGGCCCTCTGTTTTTTTTACAGTCTTTGCCGGCATTGCGAGTACAAACAGCATGGGTGGATTATGAGATAATGGGCCCCTGTTCACTGACATGCAAAGGCCCCGTCACCTCTCCTACACAGGAGCAAGGCATACATACTTTTTTGTTGTTGTTGTTTATTTGCATCTCTGTGTAGTCACTCTGCATCATTTATTCAAGCATTTTCCGTAACCGGTTTTCCTGTTGGGGATCTCAGGGGGGTGGAGCCTATCTCAGCTGACATTGGGCGAGAGGTGGGGTACACCCTGGACAGGTCACCAGACTATCACAGGGCTGACATGTAGAGACAGACAACCATTCACGCTCACATTCACACCTAAGTTCAATTTAGAGTCACCAATTAACCTGCATGTCCTTAGACTGTGGGAGGAAGCTGGAGTATCCAGAGAAAACCCATGCTGACAGGGGGAGAACATGCATGTCCCTTGATACTTTGAGCCCCTGGGCTCAGTGCCTGGATTTGCCAGAATTTTGATTTGCCATTTGTCCAGAAAAGGGCAAACATTCAAAAAAAGCAAAGTGACCATCAGTGAGATACCATCGGTGTTGCTTTGCCAAGGTGGAGCAGTGAAAGGAGGCTCTATTTTTTCTGAACTGGTGGCAAAGCCTGTATAAAGGCTTGGACGTAGACACCGTGATGTCGCCCGCTGGTTTGTGGACTCCGAGTTTGATGATAGTTGTTTTTACCAAGACATCTCTGCTTTTCCAGTGCCCCCAAAATCAGTCAGTTCAGCCAATGAGCAAATAGACAAAGTTAGAAACTAGCTGGTGTGGCTTTTAGCTGCAGTTGTCATATGTCAAAGCCAATTAGAGCTAACGCTATGAATGACAGTTAACCTGGCAGGAGACAAAGTCAGCTTTCTCTTCACTAAAGTGGAGATCTAACACTCAAAGATAAACCGGGTGTGGGGTGTCACATGCAGGGACAAAGTGAAGGATCTGACATGAAAATATTGTGGACAGCTCCCGGCGCTGTCACTCATCTGGATCTGACATCACTGATTTGTGCGTCACCCACTCTCCGTCTCCCTCCTCCCTCGGTCACATTGTCTGTCTCCCAGCTCACTGGTTGGTAATTGGAGCCATCTGACAGGAAGTGACCGTTGTTGTTGTGTTGTTGTTGAGGTCTGTCTGTTGTGTTGTGGAGGAGCGTGCTCATTGGTTAATTTACATAAAAGCCCTTGGGGGGAGGAGGGGTGGACGACCCGGCGGCTTATCCTCTTTAATGGCCTAGTCTGTCCTCAGTGATGATCTAGTTTGGAGAAATGATTAGAAGAGGCAGGGAGCCACACAGAGCAAAAGTGACTTCCAGAAACAATTATTAATACATGAAGGGGGTTTTAATTCTTCAAACCATCTTATTTAATCTGTAATATAATCTCTTACTCTTTTCAAATCAAGTCTTTGAGACAGAAACAGTGTCACAGACTCACTTCTCTGCTCTGTGTGGATATTTAAACTGGCAGTCATAATGTCATGTCAAAGCCCAAAGTTGTAAAACCTCTGCACTTGTTGACAGCATTTCATGCCGGAGTTAATTGGTGTAGATGACCTGTCAAAGCAGCAGTCTCTGATAAACGCTGAGAAGCACCAGAGGAGATAGAAGGAGCCTTGAAGGTTGATTTTCGTTGCTATTAATAGTATTAAGACAGGCTGGTAGAGCTAATGCTGAATGCGAAATTCAATCCATCTCCTGGACAGGGGAATTAGACTAATTTTGTTATTCAGCATTGTCATTAGTTTGCCTGAGGACACATTTTTGAACCGCTGTCTCCCGCCGTCCATTTGTCCTGCCTCTTAATCTAATGCTAATTTACAACTCTGAGATTTTGACAAGGAATTCAAACTGATTGAAAAGGTGACTGAAGGAGATCTAGCTGTAATATGACTCCATATCTGTTTGTTTCACATTGTTTATTACTGCCATAAAAAATCAAGTGCATTTCAATGTTAATGTACTCTGTATGCACAAAGACATTCTCCCATTTGTCATCACCAGGGTGAGTTCAAAGCTGTTTGTCTTTGTCACATTAGAAAATTATATTCTTCTTACTAAGAGCTGCTCAGATTCATAGTCAGCGTTTGAACTGTTTGGTCCCTGTTAATAATTTCAGTAACATCCTTAATGGATACTTTGGATCTGTTGAAGTGGGGTTGTATGAGGTACTTACCTGTAGTCGGTGTGTTACTAGTCTGAGTGGGCGGAAGTTTGCTGCATAGATCAGCTTCTCATTGGGCGGAACGAGCCACCCACTGAAGTCCCGCCCTGCCACCTCCGGTTGTGTAGCAGTTTTCAACACGTCCTTTACTAACTTTTGCGGTGTTTGATCTTGCGGGGGATGTAGCCATTTTTCTGCCATGGTTCGCGTCCTGTAGGCGATATTTTTGTGGGCGTGTTACACCAAAACCTGTTTCTCCCCGGCAATATTTTCGCAAGTGCACCGTTGCTGTGGCACCGCCCGGAACAATTGTGATTGGCTGAAAGAAATAAAAAAAGCCGGGGCGTTTTTTTCTCCAATCTTAAAGTGAGAGTCGGCACAGCCAGACCTTTCTTTTCTTGAGGGCAGCAGCAGCTTAACACCTAATAAAATCAGTATGGGTTTATGTGTATGCTATATTTAAAAGAGTGGTTCTCAGCTGGTCCAGCCACTTACATAATATTGTTTGTCTGTTTACTGCCTGCCTGATTCCATGTGAACGCAGCATTAGTCTTAATTTAACAGTCAAAAACTAACAAGTACTAGTATAATAAACAATGAATTCAACACCTGATAAAATGGAACCTGGACATGTTTGCTGCTCGTCTTTCTGATAAATGACTTCACTACAGTAATTATCAACATTATCATGTGTTCATTTTCTGACGATAATCGTGCACTCAGCACAGACGTGCACCGAGCTGCCTATTAAACACACATCATCAGCGACTCTGTAATTGCTTCGTATGATTCATATGATTGACAGGTGACCCCCATCATCGCGCTGTGACTCATCCTGCCCAACAATGATTGAGAAGCAAACAGTGTACAGATGAAAGTGATGATGGCAATACGTATGTGTGTGTGTGTGTGTGTGTGTGTGTGTGTGTGTTAGCCTCTTCAGCATTAAAGTGTTGGCTTTAGAAAATGAATAGTGACAAGTGTAGAAAGTGGGCTGTCAGAGGTTGTGGAGTTTAATCACATCACACACACACACAAATATCTACATTAATCGAGAAAGAAGAGCAACAGAAAAGCTCTGATTAATTCAGTTTATTTGAGAAGTTCTTTTATAAATCACTGATATTAACACAACTTGAGCTGAATGTTCTGTAACCACATTGTTTCCTCCAAAAGATCTTGGCACAAAGGCAAACTTAACCAAACAAATCTAATTTATTTGTGTCAAACAACAGTTAGATGGATGTTATCTACAGTACCCTCACAGTGACCGTTAAAGTGAGACAGTTTAACTTTTTAAAGAAGAAAAAACACATTCATAATCTAAGTCAATAGTCAATAAGCAATAAAAACACACAGTTCTGATGCCACAGCCTGACTTGTTCTGGTATGACCATTAGCTTATGTTGGCTAATGTTAGCTCAGTGGTTCTCAGATGGTGTGTTTTGATGCCAGTCCAGGTGTTCTATGAGGTTTTGTGATGACCACACATTATTATTGCAATATTTAACTGGGCCTACACAAAAAGTTATGAATGAATTTTTAATTGTCTGTATCAGTATGTTGTGTGCACCCATTTCCTACACAAATAATGTAATTCAATTGAATTCAATTTAAAAGAAACCTTCACAGGGAACCTATTTGTCACCGTTTGCACAATGGAATTGTAAGTGTGAGACAATCAAAAGCCCTGGATCGCTTTATTGTACAGAACAAATTACAACTTTAGACTGATGTCACATTTGGCCTAGTGAAATCTACATGTAATTTAAGTCTCAGTCGATGATGAATTTTTGTATTTTCACTGTTTCTAGATTTTCTGGTATAATATTACAGAGTATCGTTTACATCCCATGTCACTGACATTTTACTGTCTCACAATCCCAGACACTTTCGGTATACGTCGGAGTTGACTGAACTAGTTGATAACCAACTTTGCAGTACCTGTTATCCAGACAGCCAATGAAACGGGTTAGTCACATATCCAGGGTAAGTTGAGCTGGCTTCGTAGTACAGGCCTCTGATCTCCGATAAACATTACAAGCAATAAGAAGAAATGACCTTTTCTTTTCTGGTGATAATGGGTCGAATATCTCGTTTTCAAGGGATATCAAAATAAGTAACAAGAGTTAACAGCATTAACCATGGCTGTTCTCAGCATCCATAGATAATAATAATAATAATGATGATAATAATAATAATAATAATAATAATAATAATAAAAATAATAATGATAATAGCAACAATGCATTTCCCTTCTCAGTCAGATCCACCCCTCTCTCCTCCACAGCTCCACTCTCTCATCCAAATACGGTCACTTCTGGCTCCAAAAAACCAAGATGGTGATGCCGAACTTGAGACTTCAAAATGGAAGTCCACAAACCAGTAAGTGACATCATGGTGGCTCCATCCACTTCCTTTATAAAGTCTATGTTCTAGCCTTAACCAGAGACGAGGAGCAAGCTACAAATGTGCTCCCAAGGACCGCCTTCAGTGTGTGAGCTTCCTTTAGTTCCAACCAGATACAAAAAGCATCACGCAGAGCAGCAAGGATGGAATATCTTTGACACAAAGTGCACTGACTGATGAGCTGGGTGCAAACAGGGAGCAACACCCTGACAGGAAACCAACCTCATACTGACTGGATTCCTTAACAATGGGAAACTGATATCCACAAGAGAAAATGTTGAGGTTAAACATACTGTGATTTTGACTGGACTTTCCATCTGCTGTTGACTCTTTTCACACCACTGCAAGTAATGAAGCAACTTGCCTTGTAAATTAGATCTAATTAAAGGTGTTTAATCACCTCAAAATTCTTTCACATGAAAAATGATTGCTTCTGTGTGACACTGAGATAATTAAAGTAACTCCTTAGCTTCGTTAACCCAGCAGACTAATGATCGCAAGGTCAGATTTTGTGTTTGATTCCTTTACTCACAAAAGTTGTTGGTTGGTGCTATTTCTCCAGCATCCTGCAAAGACAGAATGACTAACAGGCCAGTCTTATTAATAAATCTTTCATCTTGAAATGTAAAATTACACAGATGTGATGAATATTTCTAACTCTCTCCGATGCTTTTAAAGCTACCTCTTAACTACTGGATATCGAAGGCATGCGCTGCTATTTCAAGCATCATTCGAGAACTGTATTTAAAATATTGAGTTGGTATTAAGACAGCATAAAAGCAAACAGTTCTCCCCTGACATAAAACATTTCCCCTCTCTACCCGTGGCTGACAGGCTGCGTGGCATCCTGCTGCGCCAGACTGTGAAATCATGACTTTGGCACAGATGTGCAGAGCCCCCGAACGAGGGAAGAGGGGAGAAGTTTATTAATGGCGAGGCGGCTGGGTGGGGTTGACTTGCCACTTGGGCTGCTTGTCAGGTACATCTGCTCCAGACTGTGTGTGTGTGTTTTTTTTTTCATTCACATCTCCTTGATTCAAAGTCAATGGCAGCAGCAGCTGTTTGTCCCCAACACTCCAGTCTTTTGTGCAGGCAGCAAAGAGACTTCACATGTACTGAGCTCCAAGGCAAAACGCCAGGGTGGCTGTTTTTCAGAGTCAAAATAATCTTGTTTTCATATCAAATGTAAAAACCTGGTGCACAGAAAAATGTCTTGCCTGCTCTCACATGGAGGTACAGCAGGTTTGTGATGCATCACATGCAAGGTGGAGGGAAATCTCTCTTTTTTTTTACGCTTGGGAGGCCACAGCTCATTTCCCTCATGCAAATGAAAGCTGCAAGCGAAAGGGGAAAGCAAATGCTATTGGAAGGCTGACAGTGCTGTGTGGAAAATGTTGTGTGAGTGCTGAGAGTAGCACAGTCCCCCAGTGTGTGCCACTGAAGGGAAAGAGAGAGCGAGTCATAGAGGGGGGTCGGGTGGGGATTTCCTTTTCATGAGAGCTTTGGCATCGAAGGGGTTCTCTTGAAATTTATGTCACTGCACAGGCTTTAGCTCACATGGACAGACACTCACACACACACACACACACACACACACACACACGATTAAAGAGAACTTCAACTTCAAACCATAAATCGATTCTGATGATGACTAATGATGATCTCACTGACTGTGCGTGAGTGGGCAGCGAGCAGAATCAGTGGAACCTGTGGTTGTAGCCCGGGTGTCTGCTGGGGATCTGTGGATAGCTGCGCTGAGGTCTGATTTTTAAAATAGATCTGAATATTGACGCAAAGGCAAAGACAGAACCTCCAAAGCAAGTGAGAGGGCACTTGTAGGCACTTAGCATCCAAAAACTTCATGTAGCAGCTACCATCCTCCAGACAGCAGTTCTGGAAGTTACGTAAGCTCCAGATATAAATACACTTCTTTCTTTTTTTTTTTGCTATGAGAGAAGAGGCCAGCTGTGAGCGAGGACAGAATTGGAGCACCTTGTTCCTTTTATATTTTGTGCCCAACGAGGTCCCAGTCCAGAACGTGTGATCTCCAACAGTAGACCCATTTCAGCGTGTGCATACTGTGGGGAGATTGTGCTGCAGTAACCTCACGCTCAGGATAAAGTGATGGAAGGAGAATCTGGAACACTGGTTTCCCTACTTGCAATTTGCTTTTTCGAAGTCAGTAATGACTTGGTAAATTCATTGAACCTCTAAAACTGTATGAATAAACTGGTTATTTTCCCTCCAGTTGTCAGAGAGAAATGTTGGCATTGTACGGTTCTGCAAACCCTGGATACATTATATTTGCAGGGTTCATACGTAAGATGGAGGGTAGCTTGAGACCGAGGTGAGATGCCTGCCAAGCTGCAGAGTTTGAGACAAACAAACAACAAAACCGGCTGTTGTTTAGCGAGAAATTGCTGTTTCCAGCAGCTCTTCGGTCATCAAATATGGGTGTTTTTTAGTGACCTGTCACTGTTTTTTTTGACAGGGGATATGGCCACAAAAAGTGCTTGTTTTTTAGTAAGGCATCACTGCATTTCCTATCGAGATAGTGCCATGAATAGCAGTTGTTTTTTAAAGAGACACCGACAGCTTCCTTATTTGTGGTTGTGCCACCAAAAGTGAGTTTTTATGCCCAAAGGTGATCATTTCCTAACCACAACCAAGTGGTCTTTATGCCTAAACATAACCACACTAATATACAAATGTAATGCTTGGTGGTGCAGAAATGTACAATGCCAACATTTTTTGTGGTGATTTGGTTGCCTGCAAATTTGTGAATCCTCAGTCAGAGAAGGAATGACCCACCCAACTCTCCATCTGATGGGCTAGTTCTTGTTGCCTTTGTTGGATGAATAGGTTAGGTTTAGGAAAGAGCGGTGGGATTGGTTAGGGTTAAGGTGAAAATGTCATGGTAAGCCAATCAGAGGCAGAGCAAAGGCCCTGACAGACCAAGCCAACAGTCTGCTGTTTGTCAATGTTAGGCTGTAGGTGAGCATTTGTCACCCTTATCGGTGCAATGGATCCTGCACCATTTCCCCTTGTTGGACCCTGTCTGCTTTATTTTAGGCCGATTGAGCATGTTGAATCAGCGATGGTGATGACAACTGCGACAGTGGAGCTCATTGGTGAATGAGGTCAGTGTGATTGGCAGTTCAGCTCAGTGCACGAGAAGAGAAATGGAAGTGATGGAGGTCAACAAACAGCTAAAGTCACGATGGCGTGTGATAGAAACAAACATGTGACATAAGATAGGACTGTTTTTCTTTAACCACTGAGCTCTTAAGCAGAAACATTTTGTGATGGTGTGTGTTATTGTTCGCTGGCGCACGGTTAATATGCTCTGCTCTTTCAACATTGGATTGTTTTGGCCAAGACACAGGCGACGTGAGGTGACTCAACAGTCGGCTTTTGTTGCTGCTAGTTCTCTGAAGTTGGTTTGATGTGTCTGGGCCTTAGCGCAGAGTAAAGCAGTCCAGTCCTTTGCTTTCCTGAGATTTACACATTTGCTTGCCCCTGAAGGCAAATTCTGCACTGAACTCCATATAGGGAAGCCAGTAGGGCACTTAATTAAAATTACAACATAAACTTGAAAATGAAGGTGTAACACCTCCATAGCATTATAATTTTAAATGAAAATGCTTGACTTTATTAAATGATTTTTGTAAAGGTTATTTTTTAAAATACATTTTAGTCTCATATTTTTTTGTCAACACTACTGGATGCTGATATATACACAGTTTGTCTATAATGATGTCAGTGCCATCTCGTCATTGTATCGTCTTAGTCATAGAAAAAAGGTTATTGATGAACATATTTAGTCAAAGATTTTGTCAACGAAATTGACACTGTACAGCAGGTTAAGTCTTTGCAAATTAAATGTCATATGCCATCTCAGTGTGGGTTTCCTCTGGGTGCTCCGATATGCAGGTTAATTGGTGACTCTTAATTGTCCGTAGGTGTGAATGTGAGTGCCAATGGTTGTCTGTCTCTATGTGTCAGCCCTGTGATAGTCTGGTGACCTGTCCAGGGTGTACCGCACCTCTTGCCCAATGACAGTTAGAATAGGCTCCAGTACCCCCCATGACCCCTAACAGGATAAGCGGTGCACAAAATGAAATAAATGAATGGTTATAGAACGCCCATATGAATTTTATTTGAACTTTTATTACATACATATGTGGAAACTTCTGCAATTGTGGCATTACATTTTCATTTTCAAGTTTACATTATCATTTTACTAAAGTCTCCTATGGGCTTCCGTAATCATAAACTGTGACTCATTTTAAACAGTGAGGTTTCTTTAAAAAACAATACAGGTTTATGATAATTTGAGGCAGGTTTTGGGAACCATCATGTAACCACAGCGGTGAAGGTGCAGCCCTACAGGCAGCCAAGCAGGACAAAAGTCAAGTATCATTCAACAGTTAAAACCAACAGGATGTGACATAGAGGGAGGAAAGAAGAACACACCTAATGCACATTGTATGAGATCACCTGTCATGTTTCTCCAGGAAGTGACAGCTTTCCAGGAAGTTCAAGTTCCAAGGGCCTTTAGTAAATGATATGCAAAATGTTTTTGTGTACACTGAAGCTAGATGTACACTTGTTTCTGGCGCCTATGAGCCAACAAATTTTGTCTGAAAGTCACAAAGGAAAAGAAAACATTATAGCAAGGTTAAAATGTCAAATAGCCTCGGGCGCTATAATGACACTGGTGTCATTTTGAAACTTGTTCAACTTTTGTAGACTAACAGGAGGAGTGGAATGTTCAACTACCTGTGATGACTCTGTCTGTTATAATTAAGTAATTGGCATTTCGTAAGATAAAGAATGATTACAGGAACATGTGTGATGTTTCCTGGAGCACCAGGAAGAGAAAAGACAAAGACATTTTTATAAAAGCAAAACATTCCAGGCACTTGAGTAAATACTAAAACTAATAACCCTTGAGTTAAAATGTGCCAGTAAAAGAGATGGGTCCAAGTCACAGTTTCATAGATAGATAGATAGATAGATAGAGTATGAGTGACAAGTCAAATGTATATTTGTAATGTTGAGTGTTATAATTATGCAAAAAAATTTTCAGTTGTAATTACCTGACACGCTTAGGCCTCCGTACTCAATATGTGGAACGTTCTATACCCGGTTTTTGTACCCTTACGTTCACCTTTGGGGGTACCCCACCCATAAAGCGGTGTCTCCCCCTTTGCCTCTCCCCTTTTGTTGTTGTGCTCTGTGGGAGAGGAAAGTGACTCTGTGTATGATGGAGGATTTTGTTTTTGCTGCTTGCTGTCAGTCAGGAGAGGAATAAACGGAGATCGCCTCCGAAGATATCCACGGTCTGGGCCTCTTTACACAATGTAGACATAACTAGAGTCCACCGGTTACATACATACACCTGTAATTCCAATTACTTCCTGGGTCTAGTTGAATATATTAACGATAAAGGTTGGAAAGTTGTTTTTCACTCCATTTTGTCTTCAAACAATCCGACCTCTCGCTGGACTTCCTGCATTGGTAAACAAGATCTGAAGCAGCGGTATTCAACCTCAGTCCTGAGTGCTCAGAGGCTGTTTCTCAATACCAGGACGGCCAAGAATGGACTTGAGAAGGCCATTCATGCCAAGTCTCCTTGAGAGAACATTCTGGCAAGATTGCAAGGACAGAGAACACAGCTGTCAGAGTTTGAGACATTCTGTTTGGCTGCTATTGTGCAGCATTGAATTCCAGCTCCTGTCACCACTGACAGGATGACACCAACATCACATCAGATTGTGTTTGTACGTTTGCTTTGTAGTTTTACTTGGCATGTTCTGCACCTTTTAAATGTATGCTTGTTGTTTTAATTGCATGTTCCTCTTTTTGCTGTATTCTGTGAATAAATAAAATAAAACCATAGTCAAAACTTGAGTTCTTGAATGTCATCAGTAAGTGTTTTGATGCCTCTGTGCTGTAGGAAATCAGAAAACTCTTACCTGAAAAACAGGACAGCAACTCAAGCTTCCTCTTTGCTGCAATTACCTGCAACTTGTAGGAAATATGCAAAGATACAGCAATGAGTGTCTTTATTTCTTTCAGCAAATATACCAATAATTTGAAATAAGAAGACAATAAATTTTGATCACCCTTCCTGTCATAATTTTTTTTAAACCCTCTAGAAGTTCAGGAGCAGCTTTCATATGTATCCACTTTGATAATCTGACAAATAGACCCTGGGTTAATGTCAGTAAACTACAGTAAATTTGTCGGTCTAATTCCTGACTGTCTTAGGTACACTTACCGACTTCAGTAAGTACACCTGTTCAACTGCTTGTTAACACATATAGCTAATCAGCCAGTCATGTGGCAGCAACTCATTGCATTTAGGCATGATGTAGACAAGGTCAAGATGACCTGCTGAAGTTTAAAGTGAGCATCAGAATGGGGAAGAAAGGTGATTTAAGTGACTTTGAACGTGGCATGGTTGTTGGTACCAGAGGGGCTGGTCTAAGTATTTACAGGGGTTTTCACATACAACCATCTCTAGGGTTTACAGAGGATGGTCCCAAGAACAGAAAATATCCAGTGAGCGGCAGTTCTCTGGGTGAAAATTCCTTGTTGATGCCAGAGGTCAGAGGAGAATGGCCAGACTGATTCAAGATGAAAGTAAGGCAACAGTAACTCAAATAACCACTGGTTACAACCAAGGTCTGCAGAAGACCATCTCTGAACCAACAAGACGTCCAACCTTGAAGCAGATGGGCTACAGCAGCAGCAGACCACACCAGGTGCCACTCCTGTCAGCTAACAACAGGAAACTGAGGCTACAGTTCACACAGGCTCACCAAAACTGGACAATAGAAGATTGGAAAAACGTTGCCTGGTCTGATGAGTCTGTGACATTCAGATGGTAGGGTCAGAATTTGGTGTAAACAACATGAAAGCATGGATCCATCCTGCCTTGTATCAGTGGTTCAGGCTGCTGCTGGTGGTGTAATGGTGTGGGGGATATTTTCTTGGCACACTTTGGGCCCCTGAGTACCAACTGAGCATGGTTTAAACACCACAGCCTACCTGAGTATTGTTGTTGACCGTGTCCATCCCTTTATGACCACACTGTACCCATCTTCTGATGGCTACTTCCAGCAGGATAACGCACCATGTCACAAAGCTCAAATCATCTCAAACTGGTTTCTTGAACATGACAATGAGTTCACTGTACTCCAATGGCCTCCACAGTCACCAGATCTCAATCCAATAGAGCACCTTTGGGATGTGGTGGAACGAGAGACTCTCATCATGGATGTGCAGCCGACAAATCTGCAGCAACTATGTGATGCTATCATGTCAATATGGACCAAAATCTCTGAGGAATGTTTCTAACAACTTGCTGAATCTATGACATCAAGAACTAAGGCAGTTCTGAAGGCAAAAGGGGTCCAACCTGGTACTAGCAAGGTGTGCCTAATAAAGTGGCCGGTGAGTGTACGTTTCAGCATATGTCATTTATTTTATCTTCAAATTAAAAACATACTGACAATGCTATCAGTTCAAGCTGCTCACCTCTCTTCTCTTGAACACAATAAAGGACCATTTATTGAACATTTATTGACATGTAACACATAAATTCAAAAACACACATATCAGTGATTACAAACCATCTTCAGGAACATTATTTCCTTGCAGACTCTATAACAAACTCCAAATTAAACAGCATGTTTTCCTCTTTTTATCAGTTGTTTGGACAACTTTGCAGTGGAAAATAGCCTGAAGAGAGTTGATATCCTTTTTAAGCTCAAAGTGAGTCTTGTTTTGTCTCAGCTGCGTTTGACTAGTCTGAGAGCACAATTGAAACTGTCCAAGATTAACCTAATCTTTGTGTAACTGGCCAGAGGGCTGATTTAGGGCTGCAGGTGTGCGGTACATGCAAAATAGTGCTTTAATTCTGCAGTGGTCACATAAACAGCAGTAGTCCGGGTGATGAGGCCTTAAAAAACACTACTGTAATGAAGTGGTGTCCTTGAGCAAGGCACTTTGTCCCCTTCAGCTCCAGGGGTGCTGACAACCATATCACTTTCTGTTTTCATCAAAGCCTAGCAACTATCCAAAATACAGGACTCACTGCATTTTGTTTTCCATAGTTACTTTGCTTATTCCACCCTCTGCCATTCAGCCTAAAAAACATTAGTCTAACTTTGGAGCCTTATTTAACCCCTTTCCCAGCAAGCGATGCTATCATGGCTGGTACAAGAAACCACTGCCTTTGCTAGCTTAGGAAATGAGTGTGCCACATCCTGTTAAAGACATTAATTTTGGCCTCCAGTTATTTTCTCCGAGGGGCCTTGTGGGAACCACTGCACATACATCTCCATCCTTTTTGGACTGAGTTCATATACTTTGGTACCAGAGATAACAGTACCTCACAAGATGGCGCCCCCATCCCACACATACCTCCACATTCTCTATAAACACTAAAAAGTAACATAACTGTCAAACTGTGAGGTGAACTTTTGAAAGATAAACATTTTTTTCTTGATATAATTTATATTATTAAAATTTATTTTTGATTATTATTTAGATTTATTTTTCCTTTGCGTATATTCATATTCTTGTTTCTCTGTACCATCATCACAGTAAGAATATATGTTATTGCCATAGACCAGTGATGCTCAACTTACGGCCTGTGGGCCAAATCTGGTGCGCAATAGGTTGCTGGGTGGCCCACCAACCATTTTCTAATTTACAGTTAAATTAAATTGATTCAAATTGAGAATTTTGTAGTTTGTAGCTTCATGTCAGCTGCTTCCCCTGAAAGTGACTTGTAGCCTGTTGCTGTGTCTCCCGTGGTGTGACCACAGCATAAGCCCTGAATGTCCTCAAATCCTATAAACGCCCCTGCACACACCTGAGCTGTGCAAGGCTGCTGCGACTGGCCCCTGGCCTCCTGTCATTTTGCAAAAGTGGCCCCACGGGAAAGCAAGTTGAGTATCACTGCCAAAGACTATAGAAATAATGGATGTAGCCATCGTGACATCTCCCATTGGTTTGCAGACTCTTGTTTTACCATCTTGGTTTTTGGAGCCAGAAGTGACCATATTTGGGTGAGAGGGTGGCGCTGTGGATCTGACTGAGAAGCCGAGGACACTATTGGCAGACTCCAAATTATGTATTGCAAAAATCAAGAGACTGTTCAGGCTTTTAACCCATTAAGCAGGACCACATCACGCCAGTTTTAGCCTCTTTCATGGGCTCCCTGTTCTTTTTAGGACTGACTTTAAAATTTTTAAAACTTTAAAATCTTATTAATTACTTTTAAGGCTCCTCGTGGCCCCAGATTACATTTCAGACCTGTTAGTCCCTTATGAACCTTTAAGTAGTTTGAGATCCTCGGGCTGAGGGCTTCTGTTTGTCCCAGAGTCCAGACTGAACACTAAAGGGGACAGAGGTTTTGCAATCAGGGCCCCGACGCTCTGAAATGACAGCCCGAGGACACAAGGCTGTCTGAGTCACTGGCTTTGTTTAAGTCTCTCCTGAAAGCAGAAAGGAAACCCTGACTTTATCTGAGCTGTCTGTCTATTTTATTGCTAACTTATTGATTTTAATGCCCATCTATTATCTTTATTTTATCTTTTACTAGATGACATTTATGGCGCGTTATTTGTTTTATTCTTCTCGTGTTTAATTTTATTGCACAGCACTCTGTAGCTGTTTCGAAAGGTGCTATATAAATAAAGTTTATTGTCATATACAGATAGAAATATGGTCCTGAAGATGTGCGTAAAGTAAGGCATATAGATGCATGCTGAGTTTTTATCTGCAGTGTTTGTATATTTGAATGTTTTTTCAATAAAGATTGAAAGAAAAAAAGCCTGCATTGAAACACACATGAGGCCTGTCGGAGCTGCATGTATCCTGCTCTGAAGGAAGATGTTTGAAGTGGTTGCACGCGGCAGCGGAACCCTCCGCTCAGGTACGCGCAGCCAATAGGAGCGCAGGAGAGAGTGCTCAGCAGCGAAGAGGCGGTGCGCCCCGGCGCACACACAGCACACCTTCAGATGGAGATGAAGTAGCAGCAGCAGCAGCAGCAGCAGTCGGTCAGCAGCGGCAGCAGCAGCAGCAGCAACAGGAACAGCGTGTTTTCCGCGGAGCCGGAGCTTTCCTTCAGGGGGGACAGGTGACAGAGCAGACCGAACGAGCGACACTCAGCCGCCTCAGCGTGCATCGGTGGAAATTACTGCGGTTTCCTCCCCCCTCACCGCACACCCTCCGATTGCCTCAGTAGATGTTACTCAACTACATGCATTTCGATCTGATCTTCTAAGCCCAGTCCGCCAAGATGGAAAATGCGCACACTAAATCGGCGACTGAAGTTTTAGACAACTTCGGTGTGAACGAAAACACCGGGCTGACTCTGGAACAAGTCAAAGTCAATTTTGAGAAATATGGACCGAACGGTGAGTACTTTGATATATATATATTTTCCACCTTAATTCAACATGAGAGCTGGTGCGTATTTCAGCCTGTGTCGATTGATTTGCAGGGAAATCCAACTGCTGCCGTTTCAGTTCGGGGTGTTGCAAAATAGTGCGCGTAAAAAACAAACCAGTGATATTCCCTGTGGCGCACAGTCAGTGGAAATATTAGTGGCACATTCACTGATGCACATGTGTTGAAATCATTCATTGCACACCGGTTAAAGTTGACACATCTGGACATAGAGGAGAGATATCAGTACAAGTGAACTTATTTCACTTAATTAATTAATCCAAATCTTTTTATCCAGCTCAGTGCCTCGGGGTCATGTCAGGTCTCCTTTAAACTATGCAAGTGGCATGTGGTGCAGTAAGCTTTATTCTCATGGAAAAAGTGTTGACATGGTAATGTGCCTCATCCCTGGCTGTCATGCCTGTATCAGGAAGTGCAAGAGCAGGCAGCAGGCTCACAGGCTGCTGGGAGTAGAAGAGGATGAGACGGTGGAGATAATGAAACAGAAAATCTTGAACAACCTGTTTTCACTTTCAACAGTTGTTCTCCACATGGCATATACTTTCCAGTTCACATTACAGGACAGGGAAGTAGATCATGTTTAGTCATTTAACAATTTAGAGCGATTAGACTCATATTAAGGGTTATTGCCCAAGAGGTTTTCACTTACAAGGAAAAATCCTTTGGTATTTGGTGCATGGTAAAAACATAATTACAAGAAATGAAAAATAAAGTACTGCAAAAGTCAAGAAAATAAATATGGAAAAGAAAAATTGCAATAAAAATATGAAAAAGATAAAAAATAATATAACAAATATGTCCAATGTGACTGTTTTAGACTGATTACTGAGCAGTTTGTGCAGGATTAAGATCACAAAGCACTAAAGATACCATTTATCAGAAGATACAACTTCCCGTGTGTCTTTGCATTGAGTTCTGACCTGACATCACCACACCTTTCCCTCCTGGCCTGTCATTTGCATGTGTGGCTGAGCCGGGGAGCAGAGCGGCACATTGTGCCCATCAAACAGTAGCCCTTTTGTTGCAGCCAGCCACTCTACCCAGGGGCCTGTGATGACTTCATGGAAAAAAAAGCAACGTCTTGCCACAGATAACATCTCTTTCGCTTTTAGCTGTGAACTTCCTGCTTTGTGCGAGCGCAGTACAGATACTGGTAGCAGGGAATACCCTCTTTTCCCTTTTTTGGGACTGACTCCAGAGAGGTTACCCGCTGTAGCTGCTCCTCCACAAGCCAAAAAATAAGAGGAAGAAAGTGCGTTAAATTGGCTTGTTTACTATTTTAGTACATGTCGTTGCAGAGTGATGTACGGCTGCCGAGCAGCTCCTTCCCCTCTGCTGCTCACAAACCGCAGACCTTGTAGTTGACTGCAAGGTCTCTGTGTGAGCCTTGATGTTTTGTTCCAGGGAGCGTCCACTCAAAGCTTGTTTGCGGGTGGTATGCTGCTTGCCTCGCTGACACTGACATGCAGACACAGTGTTTCACTCTGAGGCAGCAGGATCTTATTATCAGCAGGGTCATTAACCTTTAATCAACATGTCCATAAACAAGATGTCCATTGTGCATCTACACAAAGTCACTGTGCATCTGTTTGGACATGAGAACGCAAATAGGATGTGAGACTGACACGATCTGCTGTGATTTCACCGCCATCGCACAGCTCCAAGTGTCCTCCTCCTCAGAAGAAGGAGGTGCTGACATGCAGGGAGGACGATGTGACATGTGTGGCTCAGACTCCCCCGTGAGATTTCTGGGATGGATGAGAGAGTAAAACCACTGCCGGTTTCCAGAAACATCTGAGAAGTGTCAGCTGTTAGCTGTTAGCTGTCCCCACATTTAAAACATGATGAGTGCGTCTTGCCTCATTGCTTCTATAGATAACTTGGAAGTTGAACATGTCGGGGGGATCAGATGTTTTGGCCTGGTTCACGTCTTAGTATACATGGCGTCATCCATTCAAATTTAAACACAGTGCGTAATTTTCTGCCACAGGACAGACCGATACCGTCATGGCAGTCAGTTCCTCTACATTAGAATTCCTTCAGCGTATATTGTTAAGGAGGTTTTGACCAGGTGCCAAATTGTCTGTGGAGGTCTCCTCCTCTGTAAAATAAATCGACCAGATAATTTAAACTGGTAAGAACACTGAATAAAACAGTTTAATGTAACAAATCAGTGTTTCTTCGACACTGTTTGGCTCATTGTGGCGGGGCTGCTAGCACAGCTCCTGCTATTGTGTGCTCTCCTTTTTTCTCTGATAACTAAAGATCCATATGTTTAGGAGAATTTAACTGAGAGCTGAATCATCCGCAGAGGTCTCTTCCTCTCCAAAACAAAGGACCCAGGTGATTGAAGCCGGTAAAAACACTGAATAAAGCAGTTTCACGTTAAAATCAGTGTTTCTCGGATGCTGTTCGGCGTGAAAGGGGCTGGAGCCAAGCTGCTGCTAACGTTTGCTCAGCTTGTTTCTCTGATAGCTTAAGATCTAGACGCATGATGACTAGAATCTGTCATCCAGTGAAAACATGTAGTTAGAAACAACCAAGATCTACAAAGTATATTGTAAAATTGTGGCTTAAAACCAGATAAAATATCAATTTATGACAGCTTCTGGCAAATAACCACAATCCTGATGCATGCACAAATGGGATGTAATGCCTCTAAAAGGCGACGGCGACCAAATGACACAGACTGTGTTCTTGATTAAAACAGACAGCTTTTTTAGGGTTAGAACATTGTTGGAAACATTTGGGATAATGTAAGCACACAACTCAACAATTATATAACAGTAGTTTAGTTGTTTTAATGCACAGAAGTTACATATTACATCTTTAAAGCTAAACTGTCTCATTAATTTGTTTAATGGCAGAGTGGCTCAAGTTCTTGTCTTATTAGAGATTATTGATTTGACATTGCTGTTTATTATGATGCTCATTGGAAAGCACATAAAATGTTGGTGCGCTGTAAATAATGACAGGTAAGTGCCAGCTTCATGTCGGCAGTCTCATGTGCTGTGACAGTGAAACCCCGATGAGCAGCGTCACAGTTTCTGATCCCTGTCTGAGATGTTGGAAAATTAGCATGGCTGCTTTTTCTATGAAGCAGTCTGCGCTGTCGCTGCAGGAAAGAAGGGGCTGACCTTTTATTCACACCTCTCATTTGTGGACTTCTTCTCTTTTTTTTTTATTTGCAACATCATTCACACAAAGACATGTAGCTTATTTACCGAGAACTACAAGCACCTCAGTTTACAAGACAGTTCATCACTTCCACTGTGTTCTGATGTAGTAGAGGAAGTCGCAGGCCTCTGTCTCTTTGTGTGTGGGTGGACCAAGAATGTTTGTGCTGTTACAGTTTGGGGTGTTTGAAGATTGTGTCCCGTGCACTCACACAACCTCAATTTCAAAGGCGCAATCCATTCATTAACAGAAAGGGCATGCTGTCCTCATGAGCAATCAACGTTTTGGAGGTGGGGTTTACCTCAGCAGCAAGTGTCAAAGAAGGTGCTGACGCACAGGTGAGGGAGCGTCCAGGAAAGACAGGAGGGTGTTAATTTATTGATTCCTCTTCTTTCTTTCTTTTAACATTCAAGAGAATTTTCTGCTTTATAATCTCGTGAATGACGCAGTCAAAGCTTCTTCAGACTTTAAAGTGTTAAATTAAGAGGCATTATTGATCAAAGAATGTTAAATAAATTACTTGTTCGGCTTGAGAGCCTCAGGATGAGTCTAAAAATGTCCTTTGACACTCCCTTCATTTGAAGAGCACGATTGCGCAACATATTCAGGTTGAACTACCTAGTGATGCATGTTGTTGCACCATCATGATGCAGTGAATATGATACAATATCAAAGACATCCTGCCCAACAACCAACCTATCTTCATCTGTTGGTTAGTGCACTCTGCACACGCTGAGCTTCTGTTGATCTCATATGTCATTTTAATTATTTTATTGATTATTAGATGTGTGAGCTTGTATAATAAACCCTCTGGCACCAAAAACATGTTTTGTTTTCTGTCACTGAAGCATCCCAGAGGTGTCTGATGTTACTGCTTGTAGGTAATACCATCCTCGGTGAATTACGCAACGTTACTGCACTTCCCTCACTCTGGTTTCTGCTGCGAATAATAATTACAACTTCCTCTAGTGGGATCTCACTCAATGCTGTTTTTTTCTCTTCCTGTTCTGCAACTCGACATTAAAAGCAGCCTGACTTTACTCGCTCCTGTGTTTGAAATAGACATTTTGCCGCTTCCTGCTCCTCCTCCACACGTAACACAGGTCGCACATTGCAACACTCTCTTGGCCTCTACTTCACTGTCACTTGTTCTGACAATTCAGTCCAGTTGAGAATTAAATTGTGGTAACAGTGTTGGAGCTGTGTGGGCTGTAAAAAAAAACAAAAAAACAAAAAAAAAGAGAGAGTTAAGTTGTAGAAAAGTAATTTGAAGTCCTTGGGGTGTTGAGTCACTTCCCTGTTCTAGTGGGCTCAGTGTGTGCCTGCCCAGCCGCCTTCAAAGGAGCTGTGATCCTGTTCTAGCTTGTCACTTGTCTCCTTCCCTCCCACCTCTGCATCTGTCAGTCACCATCGAGCCCTCATGGTGACATGATGTTGAGTCACTGCCGTCTGCTGCCCGGACGCTCTGCTGCATCACGGCCCGCTGCGCTGGGGAGACGTGTACTCAGAGGTGTTTGTGTTTGAAGGAGGGGGCTATGTGTGCACCAAGCATATGCTGTACAGTATGTGTCTGACCTCAGGGCAGACCATGAAGTGAAATCATCTGAAAGCTTTCAGATATATGGGCTATACGTGCAGTAGGTTGCATTGCCTGGAAAAATAAGTAAATACTATAAAAGCCATGTGTTTGGATGTGTTGTGGAAACCTGTACCGCTTCACGGGGACAGGTTTGGCAAAGAGAAAACAATGAAGCCCAGTGTCAAAACAGAAAAGGACATGAGGAGACATGAACGCTTCTTATCTCATTTACAGCAGTGGAATGTAACTAAGTAAATTTGCACAAGTACTATACTTAAGTACAGATTCCAGGTACGTTTTTCCCCTTACTGCAACTTTATACTTCTGCTAAATCTCAGAGATAAAAATTGGACTTTTTACTCCACTACATTTGTCTGACTGCTTTAGTTTCTTCACAAATGACAAAAACTGAAAGATGAAGTGTTCCTTAATGTGTTGAGAAAATTCTCCGACCTCTTAAGCATTTCTGCAAACCACAAATATGTTACATTTTTACATTTTATGCGTATCATGTCAACGTTTCCAAAGTGACATAGTATATAAGCTGACTTTGTCATCAGGAGGTGGAGGGGATGGTGGGTGGTGTGTCATCTTGGCGAGATGCCTGCCAAGCTGCAGACCACTGTTTGAGACCAACAAATGACAAAACCGGTTGTGTTTTTACCGAGACATCACTGCATTTCCTGCTGGGATGGTGCCACAAAAAGCTGTTGTTTTACTGATGCATCGCTGCATTTCCTGGTGGGATAGTGGCATGAAAAGTGGTTATTTTTTACCAAGACATCGCTGTGTGTCCTGCCGGGATAGTGCCACAAAAAGTGGTTGTTTTTCACCAGACATTGGTGTGTTTCCTTTCGGACTAGTGCCACGAAAACCACATATTTTAAGCCCGAACACGACCCTTTCCTAACCATAACCAAGTGGGTTTTGTGCCTAAACCTAACCACATGTTAACCACTGTGTTGTTGAAACATAAAGTTCTAAATGTATCCACCACATATCAACCTACAAATGTTAGGTATCTGTGGTTTGCATTTGTTCTGGCCATTTGGTTGGAAACAAAAGAATTTCACCAGATTTATCTGATGATATTCACATCAAAGAGGAATTTAATCCTGTTTGATAAAAGTGTAGGTTTTGAAAGTCACACCATCTTGTACAGCGACGTATACATTTGGTATTTGTGGGTGTATGTGTTATTTTTTTTTAACTATTTAAAAAATGATACCCCAGCTTGAAATGTTCACTAGTTTGGATGGCCTCCATCGCTGCAGGGCTCAGATCAGTAAAGTTGCAATGTACCAGGCATTTGATTGGATAGAAGTGTCGTTCTGGTTTCTAAACCCAGAATAAACCCTATAAATAGCATGGTGTTAACACAGATATTTCAGTCTGCCATTTGGGAGATTGCTGACTATTTTTCACAGCATTCAGCCTCTCTGTTGGCTACTGGGAGGCCGGGTGCCATCCTCCTCGCTGGCCTGTTGGGATGTTCAAAAAGTGGTTCTTCGCACAGCTGTGACCTTAAAGAGGAAGCTCCGAGCCCTGACGAGATACAAGCTCTGTGCTAATCACCTCATGCATGTCCTGCTCAGTTGACAGGCCCTTTTCCTTTTCCTCTGTAACTCGCCTCATCATACTGTGACTGCTCGAATGTGGAACATGGCGCTTTTTTGGTGTTTATTCAAGCCTGAGTCGAATGTGCAACAAGCAGTATATGGGTGCACGCAATAAAGGCAGAAACACACATATCTTATCTTTGAAAATCATCAGCAGTTTGTCAGATGGTTTACGGTCGTCAGTGTTTGTGGTGAATGAAATTTCCCAATCAGCTTGACCGAAATGTGTTGAATTCAAGATTAACACACTAGTCACTAAGAAATGGTTTGGTTCTATTTGTAAAAAATCCCCAAAATATGCAACTTAAATATTGATGTCACTTGCATGCACAGAGACATGTCTGAGATTCTCTCGCAGGACGAATATGAGAGTGATGCTGCAGTTTAACTCCAGCATGCTGCTATCCTGTGCAACATCACGAGGAAAAATCCAGTCTCTTTTTCCCTGATCACAGCCTGATGACGTCAGAGACAGTCCAGCCAATGGGCAACTGCAGCAGCCATTGAGCTGAATCTTGTGTCATTTTCCGTCCTAATTGGCTAGAAAAGATAAAATCTCCACTTTGAAACTAATTCTCCTTTTCTGACACGACAGTCTTTCAGAGATTAGCCTCACAAAACTTATCTCAGTGCAGCTCAGTGCACATTTCCTTTCTGTGTTCCCGGCATGGAGAGAAGTACAGGTTGATCAGTTAAGCAAACATAGCTAAAATAATATTCATTGTATTGAGAGGAGCGTCTTCTCCACTGGTCTCTTTCCCCTTTATATTTCTTTGCCTCTCATTGAAATGAAACCATTATTTCCTCTCTTTGTCCAGAGTATGCAACACAGCACTAAAGTCAGGGTCATTTCAGTTTGGGAGTCTGGATGTTTCTGCAGGTTTTAAACATTTGCCCCGTTAGTTGGGGAAATATATCTGCAACTTGTCAATCAAATAATTCAACGGGCATTATAATTATTCATGATAATTTAGTTATAAACTGTGCTGCACTTTTAATGAAGCATTACAGTTTGACTATTAATTTAAAACACTATTAATTTAGAAAGCTAAAAACAGCTCTTCAGCTGTCACAACATGTGTTCAAAGTAACTGTTTTTGGCTATGTGGCTCCAGGGATGGTCATGTTGGCCCACCAGTTTAGCATAGACTTAAAACCAGTATAACTTTTGACCATTAAACTTGAATGGATTGGCGCAATATTTCAGGAGGATATATCCTACTGACTTTTATGATCCCCCGAATGTGTCCTCACCATGAGGTAAACATGTCTGGTTCTGGTTTTCAGTGACATATTGCCACAGCTAAACTTCTCATGCAATGACATCAGCAGGAAAAAATTTAGTTCGTCCAGCACTTTGGTTTATAATATAGTGCTGCAGTAATGAGACCTGGAAATGAGTTAGCATTTTAGCACTCCCAGTTCCCTCGTCTTGATGTCAGTGGGTTTTTTAAATGGGTTTGTGGTTATGGGCCTGAAATAAGGTCTAAGATATTTTCACCATTTTTTAAGAGACATAAGATATTTCAGTAAATAACTCAACTTGTGAATTTTGAGGATGTTATGTGTCTTAATAAAGGCAAAACTACAGAGGTTGGCAGGAACATGAAATGTCATCAGGCTGAACATGGAAACTCATCTACTTATTAGCCCGACTTTATAGGCTTGTTGTGTCATGCTCTTGAAAACTGTTCTCACTAGTTCAGGTCACACTAAAGGAAAGGTTATTGTTGAAGAGATGAGTGCCTAAAATCAAATTACAAGTTGGGGGCTTAGTGGTGGAGCTGTTAAAGTAAGGGGCCCATGGTATAGTTTGTCTATAGTGCAGCATTAGCTTTTTACATCTGGTGTTTGCATTTACGCTTCAGAAATCATACACTTGTGAACAAAACATGTAGCCTAAATATCATCAACTTTTGTTTGCCATGGACTTTTCTGCAATAATCCAGAATCCATTGGAGAAATCCCATTGGCTTTTTGACGAGGGAACCAGTGTGATGCTAACTTCTGGGTTGGAGTTATAAAAAACTTCATACCTGCACCAGTAAATGCCTGCAAAACTAATGACACTCCCATCAGCCTCACCATGTTGTGTTTAATGCTAACTGGCAAATTTTAGCATGCTAACACACTAAACTCAGATAATGAACACAGTGAACTCATACCTGCTTGGCATGTAGCATTGTCATTGTGAGCATGTTAGCATGCCTGTGATAGCATTTAGCGCAAAGCACCACCTCGCAGAGCTGCTTGCTCTAAGTCCTTTTTTGTGTGAGCCTTGTATTTGAGTGCAGCAGCTTTAATCCAGTGTGAGGTTTGTGAGCTTATAATGACTGGAGAGTAGCTACATGTCATTATACTGCAGAGGAGTGATTAGTGACTTGGTACCGCTTCCTTCTCTGTCGCTGCTCTGATCCTCAGCGTGGCTGTTCAGAGGTCAGCGGGGCTCCAGAATATGCTCACACCGACACTCACCCACTTGACATTGCTGCGTAAGACTTATTCGGAGAAGGGAAGCCCTCCATTGACATTTATGTGAATGGAGGAAACATTGACTTTGTCAGACATCTCTGCTGCAGTTACCTGCGATGGCTTCTGTGTAGCAGAGATAATAAGGTTAGTGAGGAGAATGGGGTACATTCATAATTCACATTTGATCTGGTTAATGCATTCGGAGCTTTTCCGGTGGGAGCCTACATTAGGAGAGTGAGCAGATATAGGAAGCTATAGTAGACTGTGTCATTAGGGGTAGCCCTCATGATATTTATAGACCGTTTCACATTCTCATGGTCAGTGGATGGAGTGGGATCCTGGAGCTGGAGCCAATTAAGCCCCTTTCCCATCGGACAAAAAACCCACTAACACCTTCTTACATCTGGCTTTTGTATTTAATGTGAAAGGACATAGTCGGAATTCACTCCCAAGACAAATGACTCTGCAGTAGTCACCAGTTTTATCGGCTCCTTTTATCAGCTCCACCTCTGATCAGCTCTGACTGGCAGTGCTGGAAATGTGACGTGGGGTGGATGCACTGATGGATTACTTAACAGGTAAGGGCCCCCTGGCCTTCACTTGCAAGATATCACGTGAATTAACATGTACCGACCAAGATGAGGCTCAAAAAGACCACGAAGAGATGCAAAGGAACTGCAAGGAGACACAAATTGACTACAACACAAAATGGCCAAAACATTTAACCTCAAAGAGACCACAAACCACAAAGTTAATGTGTCTTGCGCTCAAGTGGGAGAGGTGGTGGGCCCATGGGTGAATGTGCTAATTTTTGCTCCTTTTCCAGTGTGATGCAATGACGCGCTGCCACAAAAGTCCATCTGTCTCTGTCCAAGCAGCGCTCAGAAATCATTTTAAATTAGTCTGCACCGAATTTGAAAAACAAACAAACTGAATAAATAATAGATATAAAATAGAAGGAACCACTGTAACATTTTCACTGACCTCCATGCTGCTTTCTACACTTTACTATCTTGTTTTCAGTGTATTCATGTAGCTGAACGTGACACACCAGAAAAAAAACAAGATAAAAGAAATACTCGTCTACCGGCAATGGGAAAGAAGTCTATTTCCTATTTTTAGTGGGTTTTCGTACATTTAAAAAAAACCTCATTTACACTAATTTTGGTGGAATAAGGGTATAACTAAAGCAGCGCAGGTCTTACTGCTGTACCTCCATGCACCTATTGTACATCCATGCACCCAATCTGCTTTTGCCTCCATGCACCCAATCTTCCTATACTTCATGCACCCACTATGCCTCTCTGCACCCACTCTACCTAAGCCTCCTTGCTCACACTCACCCAGCTGGCTGCTGGCTGTTTATCTGGAGGTTCTGGCACGCTAGCACTCATGCTAACTGTGCATTAGCAGCATCAGAATGTGTGGAGTTTCTGATTCCTGCAGTCACAACGTGCTGCATCAAGGCCCTGCTGATTGCATAACAGATATTCTTGGTCAGTTTTGACAGACACTGGCACATCACCTCGTGAATCGCTCGTTTTCAAGGAGCCTTCACAAACCACGTCACCATGGTAACTGCTGAAAACTTTCTCATGTTTGTAGTTTACACAAGAAGGGCCTGAACTCTAAGCTTGTTAATACTGATTAACCACACCGATGTGATGTTTAATCTGGGCTGTAATTTGTTAATAGACTTAGTCGGACTAAAAAGAGAAACAGTGAAAGCTTCTTTTATCAGCACATGGACTGCAGCGCGGATAGATAGATGGCCAGTTTCCTGCTTTTCTTCCCGACTCTCTGGACACAGAAAGCAGCTCCCTGCTGTTGTTGGCAACTGTCTCCAGGAAGTGTCTCCCCTCTGCTCCGCGCTGCTGCAAGTAAACAAGCTCTTTTATTCATTGTCTGGGCGGGGAGGGAGGAGGGCAGGGGGAAGCGGGAGGTGCTGTAGGGACACGGCGAGAGAGAGAGGTGAAGTCAGTATTCAGGAATGTGCCTGGGCAAGCCTCGGGTTGACACAGCCCAGATGACTGTGAGGGAATCCTTGGCAGAGGGAAGCCGGGGAACCCCGTTCAACACCTCCAGCCCTTTCCCTCCCCCCTCTTCTCTCTCTCTCTCTTTTTCCTTCCCCCCTCCTCTCTCTCTGTCTTGTCCTTTCAGTCAGTCCATCTTTGTCTCCAGCTCTCAATTCGCAGCCAGCCTGTCTGCCATAAAAACATTATACAGCCAGGGAGGCACAGTAATGGGGAAACAGGCTCATGTCAGACTGGTTGAGCATGGAAAACAGCAGAACCCACTTCTCCACATTTCTGCTGCTGCTGCTGCCGGCAGAGTGCAGCCAAAAGTCCCCCGTGAGTTCAACCATGTCTAACCTGAACTCTGAAAAGCCTCCAGACAGCAAGTTTGAAAAACTCTTCACAATGACTCATCATCAGCTATTATTACGCAGGCTGAGGACGGTCCTTCACAGGGTTGAGAGACAGCCTCTGCACAGGGCGGCAGGCCTCCAGAGCAGGTTGTCTTTGCAAAACTGGTAATATTCATCAGATCGTGTGCAGGCTTGACTGGAGGCGTTATTAAATCAAGGTTCTGTTCTTTGACAGCTTCTTTGTTCTGCAACAAACTGTTTTGTGGTTCTGTGGTTTTATTACTAACTGAATTAGGAAAATTATTCCACCTGAAATGATCAAATAATTGCTTAAATTCCCAGATTGCTTTTGCGGTCTTTTGACCACCAAAAAGTCAAACTGAGTCAGTTTTACTTATATAGCCTAATATCACAAATTTGCCTCATGGGGCTCGAATGAGCACCCCCTAAAAAATCCCTTTTAATAGGGAAACAAATGGAAGAAACCTCGGGAAGAGCAACTGAGGACGGAGCCCTCTCCCAGGACAGACAAACGTGCAATAGATGTGTGTACAGAAAAGCCCAGTTTAGAGCCGTGGACCGATCCCAGAAGTCATGATGTGAAATAATTTCTCTTTCCGCCTGTGGCATGTGTAATGTGAGTGGCTGCAAGGTTTTTGTTTTTGGAAGGAGGCTGCGGGCTCACGTCATGGTCCTTCCTCTTTCCAGCCCCTCTCTCCACAGGGTCACGTTTGATACTCGTGTAGTGCCGTCTGGTCAAAACATGCAGAGCAACACGAGGTTTCCACTGCTGAAAGAAGCGACAGCACACTTTCCAGAAAGAAATTATGACAAAACAGAGACTTTGATGAACAAAATGGAGCAGAGAGAAGTTGCCCATCAGATATATGTTATTATCACTCCTCATGTTCCTCAGATGTGATGGATGTGGTTTGTTACGCTGGAGCTGTTTGGTCGTAGCTTTGCGTTGGACTTGATGAGGACCTGACAAACGCAGTGACTAAGCGCGCCTGTGTCTCATTGTGGTGACACTGATCAACAGTACTTGTCAATTGGAATGTTTTTAGAATATGACTGATGTGTTTTCTACTCACACTGGTGACTCATGCGTGTGGTGGGTGTTGTGTTCTGGTAATCAAATCAGATAAGAAGCACGGCTCGCTTCAAAATGTCCCAAAAATACAGCTTTTCTTCTCAGATGACAGATGAAAAATGACGAGACGATGTGAAAGAAAAGAGCAACATTTCTGATTCTGAGATTTGTTTTTGTGGGAGCTTACCCCCACACTGATGCACATACTGGGTTTACAGTTTAGAGACTGGGGGCTGCAGAATGAATGTTAATGACATTCATGCTTCCCATGACAAAGGCACACTTATCAACTTTGGACAAGGAAACACAGGGATGATTAAATGCCCCGTGGTCCCTAAGACGATCGCTGCCCACAGCATCGGCCGACCACCCAGCCAGTCCAGCCGGACCAAACACCACTGAGGGTGGTGTGACCGCCCCTAAAACAGAGAGGAAAGAGAGCCAGGATAGGAGCTAGGGTGGCCCAGCTTGGACCTCGGGCTGTTCCACTACCCCATCCAGTGGAATAGATGAAATAAGGCTCAGGCTAAACCAGCAATGGGAGATCGGAGACTGTCGTGCCCACATCCTCACAGAGACCTTGCTCCATCATAACATCCCAGATTGAGCTCTTGAAAAAGTTATTTCCCCACTGGAAAGATGATCTTTTCATAAGACTGGGCTGTCTATGCAGTAGAAAGACACAAATATTTTTGAAATTGTTATACAACCAGAGAAAGCGGAGGAAAAGGGATGTGGCATTTACTTTTGCTCAAGAGGTAGAAAACCTTCAACTGTCAGGATGCACTGTGCCGTGCTGGACCAGTAAATAAGTGAGTGAGGTAATATTACTCATCTGAAAACAATATGGCAACCATCTGGTAACAAATTATCTTGTATTGTGGTTAAACAAGGCACTAAAATATGTTTCTGAAAACATTTAAGGTGAAAAATAGACAACGCAATAACAGAATCTTAGTTCAGATTTGGTCAGTGCTGCCTAGTGGTCTCTCTCTTGATTCGCTTCTATGGTCTTTGTGTCTGTGGTGGCAGTGGGAATACAAAAATGTGTAAGTACAATCTGTAGATCAAGCAGCAGCCCTAGCTGACTGCCCAGAGAACATCAGTCTCCATATGCAAATTTAAAAAAATGCGCTACAGAAATTTGTGTTATCAAAAATATCGATTTATAGATACATATTGAGTCTAAATTAAGGATAGACTGATACATCAGCCGGCCGATATATCGGGCCGATATTTGAGTTTTTTACTTGTATCGGCATCGGCCGATACGCATGTGGGTTGGCGGATTTATTTTTCCCTGGCACTTTTTTTCATTTGAAAGTATGTGGTTAAGTTGAACAGAGCTGTTGAATCCTACTGTGTACAGTAGTTGTTGTTTTATTTATGCTTCAGCTTAAATATTTGTTTATTTTATAAAGACATTACTGGAAGATTTAAGAGCACTGAACTCTTTTTTTTTTATTTGAATGTATAATAATAATAATATTCTACCTGTTCTACCTCAACTTCCCATCTTTTTTTAGTATTTTTTACTGTTCAATAAATGTTTCTTATTTTAAACTTGAGACCTGTAATATTTGTTATCATTGTGTCATTTTTTTGATGTAAATTGAGGGAGCAAAAGCAGTATCGGCCCCAAATATTGGCTCAAGAAAATCGGCAGTCCATAATCGGTCATCGGCTAAGGGTGATGGAAAAAAATCGGTATCGGCATCGGCCCTAAAAAATCCTTATCGGTCTATCCCTAGTCTAAATATCTGAAAATGTTTCAAGACTCGTCTTCTGTAGTATCAATACACCGTTACTAGCTGTGCTCACATGCTTTCTCACCTGTAATGTTTACGACAGTCATTCTGCTGTTTACTGCTACTAACCAAGAAATGTAATGTGTATACCCTTAATGTCAATTTTCCCCATGGTATAAAAAATGGTATTGAATATTGACATTTTCCAAGGTCTTGTGTCAGAGTTAGAATTCAAGTATTATGACAACTCTGACTTCTTTGGTTCTTTATTGTGTAGCCGAAAGGGACTAAATCTGCATTTTTTTTCGTGCTGCCCGGTGTTGTAGAAGGACAGTCAATGAACTTTGAACAGTTCTGATTAAGGAAAATTGTTGCCTGGACAATCTCAGAAATGTTAGTTTTAATTAAAAAGTCATTTCAGATAGGGCTCAAACTACTGATTGTTTTCAGTGTTTGAACTTCCAGTTATTTTTTTTCAGTTAATTAAAACATTGGTTGACATTAAAAAAAGAAAGGAAAATCATGCATCACAACTTTCCAGAGCATGAAGTAACGTAAAGTTTTGTCCGACTAACCATCTAAACTGAGAGAAAATTGATTTACACTAGAAGTTGGAACCAGTAAGTAGTTCTCATTTTACTTGAATAATTCTTTATCAAAACTGCTGCTGATTTGATTTAGCTTATTATCTATAATAAATATATTTATACAAGCTTTCAAGATTAAGGGTGGACATGCACAAAAATGTACATATTTCATAGAAGACTTATGGAGTCCCATCTTACAGGTGATATGAAAGCATTCATAGGCTGTGTTTAGTCAGTTTATTCAGTTTACTTTCACTAGAGCAGGAGATGAGCAATCGTACTACTATCAAAGGCGTTATGAAGCTGTTTGTTATTACAGTATCTGTGTTGGCGATGTGTTCTGAGAGTCATTATGCAGCTCGGTTGATACTATCGGCCTGAAGCTACAATAAAGAATTTAAAACATCCTGACTGGAAAATCCATAAAGGATAGTTTTTCTCAATAGCGTATTCTAGACTTAGATTATGGAGGACTGAAAAAGACCAAAGTATCAATAAAAAAATAAATAAATGAATACAGAAACAAAGAAATTATTGTAAAAAATGAAATGCAATAATAACCAAATGCATAAATAAATGCAGGATTTAATAAGCAACTACAGAAGCAAATAAATGTAATTGTACAAAAATGTAGAAATATAAGATGTTTATTTATCTACTATTCAAGAAATAAATAAGTAAAAACAGTAATAAATAAATAGATACATAAATAAATGCATAAATAAATGAATGAAAACATGATTAAATAAATGAACAGGGAAATAAATAATTAAATATATAAATACAGAATTAAATAAATGTTGGTGTACAAATATGTAAAAATTAATTTAGGATATTTATTTATTCATGCCCTATTTAATTATCAATTTTTATTTATTGATGCATTTATCTGTTTATATCCACACATGTATTTGCTCAATATATTTATTCTTTTATTTAATAATTAAGAATTGATTTATTTTTTTTGAAATTGTATTTATGTATACATTTATTTATTTCTGCATTTATTAATTATTTAGTGTCATGTTCATTTATTTACTTCTGTATTTATATTTGTATTCCTTGTATTACTCTATTTATTTAGACATTTATTTATTTGTTTCCGCAATTATTTATTTACTTCTGTATATATCTATTTACATATTTACATATTTATTTATTCCTGTATTTATTTAGACATTTACTTGGGTCATTTTTTGTCCTCCTTATTGGATTGGTTGTTACTGCCGTCAGTAATAACACAGCAGCAGATAATAATCCAGCAGTGTTGTTGCTCCGAGTTCCTCCATTGAGTATTTCCTCATCACAACCCAGCAGAACGATTCTGCAGAGCAATTTGTACATGAGCATCTCAAAGTCAGGCTGAGATAATCAAATGTACTAACTGCTCTTTGTGTCTCTCCTCCACCCTCCAACCCCTCCCTCTCCTCTCTCTCTTCGGCCCCGCCAATTTGATTCCTTTACAACCGGCGTGGTGTGACACCCACAGAGCTCCCAGCTGAAGAAGGTAAATATTGATTTTTCCAGCGTACTGCCATCGCCTCCCTTTACTATCTGATTAAGTGTCTTGAGCCAGGATCTTTTCTTTTCTGTAGACTGAGGGCTAAACTTTGGGAGTGTACACTACTGCAGCTTTCCACCTATGGACGTACACAACTGCTCCTCTGTAAATACAGGGATTGTCAGCACTAAGGATCTAATGTCAATACATGTTACAGATCCTTTCCACCCTTAAGTATAAGGGCATACTTTGTCTTCTTAGAGGCCTCAAACTTTGAATTGAGTGTGATGCATGAAGGTGTGTGACGTGTATTTGTCTATGCATATTTCAGGCAAGTCCCTGTGGGAGCTGGTGGTGGAGCAGTTTGAAGACCTCCTGGTCAGGATCCTGCTGCTCGCTGCTTGTGTCTCCTTTGTAAGTATGACCCAGCAGCTCATTAAAATACCCCAGGCCTTCATCGCATTTGTTCTTGATCTTGATTCTCAAATGTCCCCCTGTGGGATTTGAGACCCAAATTGGGCATTTGCCACCTAATAGACTAGCTCCATTAGCTTTAGGCAGCTTAATTCCTCCATTAGAACACTGCTCAACCCAGTTTTTGGTCTGTTTTTTACGTGGAAGCAGGCTTTTCCACCCAGTGTTGATATTGTTCCAGTGAGGGAAACAGGCAGAGCACTTCAGCTGAACTGGAAACAAAACTATCCATCAACACTCCCTGTGCCGCAGCGCCTCACACTGCGACCCTGGTTGCAATCCGAGGGTGGTGAAGGTCGGAGAGGGGTGGAGCGGGGGAATCCTGACTGCATAATAACTTTTTTCCATCTATTACAGCACGTCCCCAGTGTCTCGGGATGGAATTGCTGTTGCTATTTCCGAAAGTAGGAAAGTTGCTCTAAAAATGTATATGACACAATGTATCTTCTCTGACTGTTGTTAGTGAGCGGCTTGGAGAGCAGGCGTGGGCTGTCACTGCAGGACTTTGGAGTGTGGGCTCACTTTTCCTCCTGTAAATCAGGCTTTAAAGAGGTTGTTTATAGTGGAACATGGCCCCTGTTCCACTGCCGCACAGACCCTAATGCTTTACAGTGTCATCGTTGCCTGGAGTGGTTTCAGCTCAAAGATCTGACTCAAAATTACAAATGTATTTCACTCCAGTGCAGCTTTTCTTAAAAGCTCACACATATTCTCAGGGCTTGTATAACCTTTTACCTTTGCTGTTTGCTCACCTTTTTGTATGTCACCAGTTTTATCAGGGTGTGGCTAAAGCAGAGTGAACTGCATTGAAAGCTAAACCCTAGCCTGGGACTCATTTGGTTGTTATTTTGAATATATTCAAACTGAGATGATTAGATTCTCCTACTTCTTTGCATGACACAAGAGTGAAGATCATTATCAGACAGAGCAGGTCCAGTCAGGCTGCTTTATAATAATGTACAGTAACAAATTTACAGCAAATTCACAAACAGTGCAAACAACAACTGAGCTTCAGAATTTTAAACCGTTGTATTATTTCTTCTCATGAGTGATCTGTTTTAATTTTGCCGAAGCTACAAGCTGGTGACTCTCTGTTTAGTAGAGCAGAGCCACACAGAAAGCCACACCAGCCACCTGAAACAATCACTGCACTTCCTCCCTTTGAGCCGAAGCAAGAAAGAGGGCTGATCTTTTATTTGGTTTTCATGTCACTACATGATTTACTGTTGGCGAGCTCAGGAAAGGACGTAAAAAGTCAAGTGACAATTGAATTTTCAAGCCTCCTTTGTTTACAGTACATTTTTCAATAGGCGACCTTAAAGGGTAGCTTATTTTCGCAGGATTTTGTGTCTAGATGACTTATGGGAATAATGATTTTTGAGTTGAGAGACTGTCAGTGTGCGTCCACTATAAGTGCTCGTTTTTGGCACTGACAGGCTCAGATTATTATTATGTATGAGTCCAACAATATGGAAAGGATCCCTACAGAGATAGACTTTCTTGTTAAAGAGTAAGATTCTTTTTGTGTAACCAGAAACAGCCCCCAAATCTTCATCGCCAAACCAAACAAACTCCATTTAAATAAACAGTAATTTTAGCGTGTAAAGCACCAACATATTTTCACAGGAGCTCTTTAAAGGTCTAAGATGTTCTGTGAATAACTTCCAGTCTTAACTTTAAGGGGAAGTTCTCAGAACACGTCACAATTTTAAGAATTTTCTCGGAATTGTTTTCGCTAGGAGTAACTCTTAGTCCAAGGAAGCTTTGTGAATATGGCCCCAGGTGTTTTGTGCAACTAGACCCTGTTCATTTAAATTGAGAGAGACAGTGATTGGGGCTGTTTGTGGCTGAACAAAAAGGATCTTATTCTTTAACAAAAAGGTCTACCTGTAGGGAGCCTTTCCATAATGTTGTCAGTAGAGCTGCAACGATTAGTTGATTAATAGATTGATCAGTTGACAGAAAATTAATTGACAGCTGGTTTCAGACATTTTTTAGGGAAAAATGTTAAATGTTTGCTGGTTCCAGCTTCTTAAATGTGAGAATTGGCTGTTTTTCTTTGTCATTTTTGATGGTAAATGAAGAGTTTTGGGGGGTTTGGACTGTTTGTTGGACAATTTGAATTTGGACTCTGGAAAAATTTTCTTTTTTTTTTTGACATTTTAAAGACTAAGCAATTAATCGATTAATTGTAAAAAATAATCAGCAGATTAATCTATAATGAAAATAATCATTAGTTAACAACCTGACTCTCAGTGGCAAAAACAAGCACTTTTAGTGGATGTTTATTAATGCTCTGAGTCGTTACATTGCAGCGTGTTTCAGGGCTGCCTGCAGCACTTTCACTTATTACTGGATCAATTTTAAAAACTGTTGGTCCAGGTTGCAAAATACCAAAATTAACCTTCAAGAGTTTTTTTTTCCTGACATGAATAAATTGTATTTTTCCATTTTACTGAGCACTGTGCGACATTCCAAAACTCTGGCAAACATTCAGATATAATGGCCATCTGTCGACATGTGTCTCAGTTGTGCATGTGGGGTGTGAAGAGTGCGATCTTTAAAGCTGTAAGGAGAGATTTATTTTGGTAATGAAGCTTTGATTTCAAAACCCAATGTTGAATCTGCGCTTAATTTGGTTTCACATTGCCAAATGCATGCAGTTAAATTTCCACCAGATTCCCCCAATGGGTTCTAAAACCCAGAAAAAAATCCTCCTCATCTCTCCATTACAGCTCCCATTCAGCTCCAAAGTACCAGCTCGGTATTCAGACTCCTCTCTGAATGTGTGCTGATTGTGTGAAGTGTCTTTTGAACCGTCCTCACTGAGAGCACCACCATTGTTGCCCTTCATTCTCAGCTTAGTCAGAGGGGAGATTTACCGTCCCAAATGATGGGGAATGATGAGCTATCGACCGGGCTCAGGCTGCCGTGACGTGCACTCCGCTGCTCAATACACTGCAGAGAAAATATACTCTTTTATCATTTGATAAGCCCCGTCAGATCATGGGAAAGTAGATCCACGTCATCTCTCCTCCTGTCTCTGCTGCTTTTGTTGTGCACTCATTTTAGTTTTCTGTACTTGTTGCCAATGACAAAATAACAAGTCATTTCTGTGCTGCAGTGGGAAGGCTGTTCTGTAATGATCCCCTAAAGATGTACTTTGTTGCCTATTACAGCTGGTAACATACAGTAGTTACCATCTCTGACACCTCTGCAGAAGGCATTAGTATTCAGCTGCCATGATATCTCGCTACAGAGCAAAGTCTAGTAACACTGGAGTGATTGCAGGGTACATTTGCTGTCTATGTGGATATGTTATTGAAGCCAGCCCATGAACATTTACTTCAAATTTTTATTGTAGGCTTATCATGTGTGATTGTTCGACTGACACCTACCTCTGAGGCAGGATTTCAAAACAGCAATAGTCAATATTTTTACATTAACAATGCATCATACCTCTTTTGTAACTGAAAGGAGTTGCTCATAGGTCAGAAAGATTTTTTTTGGCGACTCAGCAGTTCCTCAGAGCTCTGCAAAGCTTTATAGCATCTTTCAGCTTGTTATTTTGGTTTTCCAGCCCACAATTTTTCTGTTTTGATTCACTCTTACTGCTCTGTTTGGCTTCAGAAGGCAACTGTTTTCAGCCCAAAAAAATCTTTAAAAAAAACCAACTGTATGCTACCTGCCCAGCGCCTAACAACAGATAAAGTTGGGACTGCCAATTGTTAAGACAGCTCACTATTTCTAAAACTGAAAGCCCATGATCCTAAAAAACAAACAGCCGCTGCTCTGAAAATACCCGCTCTCCCTGCTGTTTGCAAGATTCATAGCCTGCAATTGGCAACCGCAGATTATGCAACAAGTCTTCTTAACTAAATGACAAAAAGTGAGCATAGCGTCAGCTCACATCCCAGCTACATCAGCTGATCTCAAACAAGCCAATCAACTGATGGAGCAGCTGACTGATGGAAGGGAGTCAGCTGATAGATCACATAATTCCTTTCTGTGCAACCAATTGGTGAATCTCATTCAGGACGCCCTATTTAAACTGCCCTGGCCTGCCTACTGTCGCTGCTTCCTGTGCAAGCTGATTTGCAACCCACCTCCACCCCAGCTCCTCCTTTTCATGTTGTGTCTGACTTATCATTGTCATTTCTGTTTGTCATTGATGCTGCTCTGTTCTGTTACCAGGGGTCTTTGCTGGTGCTCTTCCTGCCTTAGGCTTCCCATGTAGGCACATGGAAGGGCAGAGAGGTGTGGGCTCTCTGCCTTGGGCTTTCCTTGTAGGCACGTCGAAGAGGCTTTCTGCTTAGGCCTAGGAAAGGCAGAGAGGCCCCAGAACAGAGCCATACTGCCAAATATAATACTGCAAATAGCAATTAAGTTTTCTTTTACGAAAGTGGTCCTGACTGAATTGATTTTTAACTGTGCCGATCTGATGTTCCAATCGACAGGACAACATTATTTGTCTGTGCCTTCCAAAACTTTTCCATATCACCACTGGAAAAATAAACATATCATATGATGTGATCTAGCTTTGGTTAAGGTTAGGCTTATAGAGAGGTTGTGGTTTAAAAAGTGCACTTAGTTAAGGTTGGGGGAGCTTTGCCATCATGTTGACAGTAATAACAACTTGGTTCTCCTTACAGGGAGAGTGTATTTTCAGAGCAAGGGGTGTTTGTTTTTGGGATAAGGGGCTGTTAAAACAATGGCATGGCAACGATGAAGTTACTGACTAGCTAGTGGACATAGTGGAGCATTTAGCACCTAAAGAGACAGATATTTTTCTCAGAGAGTCATGGAGACAAAGAGCCACCAAAGGAGATTGAAATTTGGACCTGCATTTATCAGATGGCCAGAAACACACCTCCAAATGAATGCTAATGTTTGTCTTATGTTGTCTGCCGGGTGTCTAAAGGAAACATGAAGTAAGCAAATTTAGCATGTCAGTTTAAAAGCTGACATTATTTCATGTGGGTGGGGGGAAAATCAATTCTTGGATACATCACGATTCTCTCTTGAAAGATGATGTCTCAAGGAGTCAGTAATCGGAAAAACCCAATTCTTGACATTGCTAAGAGCTGCTGACATCCTTGCCACTGTCACCAGATTCAGGTTTGGCAGTGCAACTGATCCTTTAGTTTGATTTTTAGATGTCTGGGGCAATGGTGGTCTCTCTGTCATTGGTGTGTGGGAACTTGGGTTTACTGCACATAAAGTAACAAGTAACAACTTGAGTAAAATTCACTACACTGCGTCCACAGCTGGACAGCGTGAGTTGCCAACTTTATGTTCAGGATAGGGGTCTCAGTTTTGGCTGATTTTGCTTTTGATAGGCTGAGGCCCATTAACTGGTAACTAACTGGTTAATTTTGAGAAAAAAAGAAGTGAAATAAAAGAGGCCTTTTATGTTTAGTCTGGCACTCCAGTGTCCCCATTTCCCCATTTCCACCAGGCAGTTTGGTTCAGTTCAGTTCGGTTCAGAGCACATTAGAACACTTATTTTTACATTTCGATTGTGAAAAGTTGTGAGTGGTATCATTAATCCCATCCCCATTTTTGGTCACCTCTGTGTTTGGGTACCTAGCACACTGATCCAGTACTAAAAGGTAGAGCTAGAAACATTACAGTCCATTGATTGGTCAATAAAGAACTGTCACTCTTACTCAGGGCTTACTTGTGACTGGTTCTGAAGTTTAGGTAACCACTGTTTATACATTGGTAAACTATAACTATAAACTCAAAGGATGTTTTGCTGCCTCTATCAGCAGCTATAGTCTGAGGAAAAGATAGATTGCTACCGGCAACTTTCAAGGTGATACGTTAACTTGTAATGTGACTCAGTGGATGAGCTGACGACATGATCAGTCAACACACCTTAAATGTCAGTGTGACAACTCTGACCATTCCATTTGTTTTTACTGTCTCTCTTCAATGACATATGATTTACTGATGATTGGATCTTTAAGCATTTGACAAATGTATATGAATTTTAACTTGACTATGAACTGCATTTATTCTAATTCTCACTCGGAGAAAAAAAAACATGGCAGAGTGTTGTTCTGCTGCGCTCCAGCAGTGCTACGCCCATGCTCTTGCCTGACAGTGACTCAATACATAAACATGCTATTTTTAAATATCCCATGGAGAGAGACTCTCACTCCACCCTCTTCTTTTTTTTCTAAAAGTGTTCCTTTGTATCACTGTTGAAAAGGAAATCCAGCAAAAGCTGGATAGAATGAAGCAGTGAATGACACCAACCCTGCTGACATTTAAGAGTTCTGTCTACGGTGGAAACCCTAAAGGGATCTATAGTCTAGTAGGGGAGTAACAACATTAGCTCCTCTCTTTTACCACTGTCAGACTAAAAGAACGTGACCAAGCTGAATTTAATACTTTTGTTAAATGTTTTATGGCTGTTGGGAGAAGTTTGCCTTCAGGGCTTTAAGACAGATAGTTCTGAAGTTTAAGGAAAAAGATGATGGTTTAGGTTAAAATAAAAAGGTTTCTTCCAGTAAGGTCTCTTTGACAGAAAGCCCTGAAGGTTAACTTATCCCATGTTTTGTTTTATCTATGTTTGAAGAAAACTTTACTGCACTTAAGTGGTTACAATTATTTAGATTATGTATGTGTTGTTTTTGTCTTTTATGGCTAATAGCAAAATAAATAAATGAAGGGGTGGTAGCTTCTTGTGTATTCCGTTGCCTTAAAAGATTATATAATATCGTCTCATAGCGATCGCAAGCCCCTAAATTGCATGGACTCTAAATTGTATCATGGCAGACTTTGTAATATCGGCAAAGATCGTATCGTTGTCAAGCGAATCGATACAATATCGTATTGTGATGAAACTGGTGATTAACACCCCAGTGGTTTAGGTACATGTCTGTAGGGGCTACTTTTGGTTTTAAAGGTACGGTAACGGAAAGTTATTGGTGCAAATGGGGCTATTGTTTGCACAGCAACGCTGTTGGGTCAGGACGGCACTACTAGCAGAAATGGTTGAATAAGCAGTGCTGCTAACGCTAGCTAGCGCCCGCCTCACCCGGGGTGGTGTGAAGTGCATTAATCTGAAGAGTAGCAACATTAACCTATAGATCATCATGTGTAACCGGTTGAAAGTATTCTTGACAGTTAACTGATTTCTGGCTAACCACTGACATCCCTAGGCTAGAAACTGAACTTTAAAAATGAGATGATTCTAAATCACCAGCTACATGCTATCTGTAAATTTAGTCGTTGATGTTGTCGTACACATACATTACATAATCATCATCTCAGATCTCAGGACAGACATGGTAGTCTTCGTCCCAAAATGACACTGCAGCACAGAAAGAAGGAGATCTCACAAATCCTTATGCAAATGTTAATTTGTGTGTGATTTTCCTGCTGTCCAAGAGCTTTGGTGTACTGGATCTGAACTGTGCTGCACAACACACTCCTGCAAAACTGGGCTTCATCAGAATGACAGTGTTTTAAAATTAGCTCAGTTCATCCAGTTTAATCCCACTGATTTTATTTCCCCAATGATCCAGTTTCCTGCGGGGTTTAATTTATTTTTATTGCCTTTGTCATTTTAGGCATCGTCTCAATGACATTAGGCTGCCTACCTTTTTTGTTTTTAATCTGAGAATTTATTCAGAATTAATTTTTAAATCATACCCTTCATTTCTTTTAATATATTTTGACCATTTTTATTACTATGAATGAACTTGGAAAACTGAATGAATAACACAGTCTATTGAGTGGATAGAGAAATGTATATTGAACTAATTAGAACTGCATCATTTAATTGTATTTCCCTCGAATGCCTACAGCCTGCTGGATGTGAGAGATGTTAGCTTCCCGGTGCTCTGCAGTATCTCGCGCTTGCAGTCATTTCCAGTGTGAAATGTTTTGCAGCCTCTGACTGTATTTACTGCAGAGAGACGAGCCCAGAGCCTCTGGACATTTCCCAGCCTTTCTCTATCGAGTGCCTGGATTGTGAACAGAGCAGGCTGTGAGTGGATCTCTCCTGATCTTAGCTGCACTTTATTACCTGCTCCTGGCTGTGGAGGTCAGCGGGTTACTGCAGTCTATACACCAGTGATTCATAACTACGGGAATACACTACCTCTGCAGGTGCCAGGGGTTGAACATAGAGAGACGGTAGAGCAGCTCAGCTCATTTGAAAAAATTGAGATTACAATTTGATTTTTAAAAAATTACCTACAAGTAGAGTCCACTGAAACTCATGAACATTAGGTGTTGACATGGCCCATAGCCCTGTTGTTTCCCCTGCACTTGGTATTGTTATTATCTCCACCAGTTGTAAGCCTGAAGAGGATCATGGGTTTGGTCGTTTGTGTGAGTCCATCCGTCCATTTTCATCTGCTTATCAGGGACCAGGTCTCCCCAGCAGCACTTTCCAGCTCCTCCTAGGGGACCCCAAGGCCCTCCCAAACCAGACGAGATATATAATCCCTCCAATGTGTTCTGGGTCTGCCCCGGGGCCTCCTACCAGTGGGACATGCCCAGGACGACTCTAACAGGAGGCGCCCAAGGGGCATCCTAATCAGATGCCTGAACCAAATCGTCTGACCCCTTCTGATGTGAAGGGGCAGCAACTCTACTCCGAGCTCCCTCCAGATGTCCAAGCTCCTTACCCTATCTCAAAGGCTGAGTCCAGCCACCCCACGGAGGAAACTCATTTCGGCTCGGCTTGTAGCCGCAGTCTCATTCTTTCGGTCACTACCCAGAACTCACTAACATAGTTGTGCGTTGGGACGTAGATGAACCAGTAAATCCCAAGCTTCACCTCTTGGCTCAGCTCCTTCTTCACCATGACAGTCCGGTGCAGTAACCGCATCACTGCAGATGCTGCGCCGAACCGCCGATTCATCTCACACTCCATTCCACCCTCAATTGTGAACAAAACCCTAATGGAATAGTTCCATACACTGAATCCAACATCCACTTTAAAATAAAATCAAGAGTGATGTGAGCACATTTGGCTGACAGAGAAAGGGGTATTTGAGTTCATCTGATAGGGCTGTTGGGGTACATCAGATAGCAAGGCTGGGAACCACTGCTAAAGCCAACATACACTCAATGGAGCTAAGCTGCATCTCCTCTGCCAAAACACTGTTTGAGGTAGATTTTCTCTCTACAGATTTTCCTGCAATAACAGTCAAGCTTTTTTTTTTCTCCCAAAAATGTTTCAGAGCAAGGCTTCCCTGATATGTAACAGAGCCAGCATGGGACTTGAGCTGCAGTATAACATGTCTGCTAATGTTATGTGTGCTGTATGTTCATGCAGGTGTTGGCTCTGTTTGAGGAGGGAGAGGAGACGACCACCGCCTTTGTTGAGCCTGTTGTTATTCTTCTCATCCTCATTGCCAACGCTGTTATCGGGGTCTGGCAGGTGAGATACACTCTATATCCTTTGTCTCTGTGTATCATTAAAACACACACAAGTAACACTGTTTCTTTCCACAAGGAGTTCACATGGTTACAAAGTTACCAGTGACAGAAGTAAAAAAAAATCCTGACCACCAGCTGTTGCAGGATACATGGATTCATCTTTGCCGTCTTTTAGCCCGTGTGCTTCAAACTGACACCACATGTCAACATTTGTCCTTTCTAATAGCACGTTGCAGTGAGATGAGGCTGTCGATACCGGAGCAGCCGAGTCAAAACATAAACAAACCAGGGAGCTGATGCAAAACGTCCCCTCGGTTCATTTGTGTTGAAGGGGAAGCAGGAATTTTTGATGCAAGCGTCAAAAATAGAGACAAGGCGTCCGCTGACACTTTGGGAAAGAAGGCGCGTTTCTCTGCTCTGAGTTTAGGACACAGTGGAACAAGTGGATAACTCTCCACCATTTCTTTTTAAATACTTTTTTCTTACTGAGTAATTTCGTCCATACTTTGTTCTCCATGATACAAACCAGTTTCATCATAACCATATAAATAAAACAGGCTAAAGAACAGATGATAATGTCAGCATTATATATAAATCCAAAATCGGTATTTTTAAGTGAGGGGAAAAAAAGGACATTTAATAATTGTAGGTAAATAAATAAGTAAAATATAATTAAAATGTGTTAACATAAAAATAATCTTAGTAAAGGGAAATAATCAGGGGTGAAAGTAGATTTAAACTGCTTCATGCATCCCTGAACAAATGCATTCAATTATTTAACACGTGTATGGTAGAGAAAGAAACACTTGGCATCATGTCTAACAAATGATTTCTTTAAATGGTGTGGAGTGGAGTATGGGGTGCCGCAGAATAATTTGTGAATGATACAAAACTTTCAAAATCACACCATTTAAAGAAGAACATTTAAAACTAAACTCATCAACAACAGTTTAAAACAGTTCATAAGTCCGTCTTGAATTTTTAAAACATTTGACACATAAAAAATAATAGTTTCTAAGAGTGAAGTCATTGTGTATTATTGTCAGTTAATCTGTGGGTTATGTTCTCGGTTAATTGATCAGTTGTTCTGTCTATGAAATGTCAAAAAACTGTGAAAAATGTCAATTAGTGTTTCCCAAAGCCCAAGATGACATCATCAACTGTCTTGTTTTGTTCATAACTAGGGGTGTTAACCATTCATTGGTTAACCACAGAGAATTTTTTTGACTGGTTACTCTTGTCTCTCTGTAATTTTATTTTACCACTCTTAAGTTTACTGCACTGCGCACCATGCACATTTGCATTTGCTAGGATAGCAAAGGAATGATCCACCCTACACCCTACTCACTCCTGTTGTCTAAACTTAACCAATCCAACCAACAAAGGCAACGGGAACTAACTAATCAGAGAGAGAGAGTAGGGCATAAGGTAGGGAGTCATACCTTTCTAGAAAACGCAAATTGATTAATTTGTGTGCGCCACCACCACCTGGGTTTGGTGGGAGTTAGCTAGCAGCGCTGTTTATTTGGCACTTAACACCTGCCTAACCCAATGGCGTTGCTGTGGAAACATTGTGCCCACCCCCTGGTCTCCAACAATATCTCCCCGGTGAGTAAGCGGCTTTATTTTGAGCTTTAAAACCCCCTAAGCGTTGTTACCTATGTTATCACCGTTAGCTCTGTTAGCAGTGTCAGCACGAGTAGTGGTGCTAACATAGTGCTACTCTGTTATAGGGGTTTTGAGGCTCAAAATGAAGCCACTTTTTCACCAGGGCGATCTGTGGGAAGACTGGAGAGTGGACACAATGTTTTATGTACCATGTAGGTGTGAATGAGCGGCGCCACTAGCTAGCTCGCACCAGACCCGGGTGGTGCGCTGTGCAGAATGGCCAAAGCTAGCTAACCAGTGAGTGGAGATGGGAGGGTGGGCATTGATAATCAAATTAGTTGGTGATTAATTTAATAGTAAAGAACCAATCCATTAATATTTGCAGCTATACTTCCTGGTACTGCATACCAGCACTGAATCTTTTAGTGGTTTGGAATACTTAACCGTACCGGCCTACTTTTACCCCTGGAAATAGTCACTATTGTAATAAAAAGAAAGTAGACAAAATGTAGATAAAAGCTGCAAAATGCGAAATGTTAAAAAGGGACTTGAGAATATGCCCTTATGATAGTAGTAGTTCTTGATAATAAAGCAGAGTCGTCCAAGGACCAAAAACAGCAGAAAAGCAAAGCAAATCAGCTACGAACATTCAGTACACATTCTAAGAGTTTCTTTTTCAACAGCAGCTCCTTCTCTTTTAGTATGTAACTCACAATAAGCTGCTAATGCAAGAGCACAAACAGTATGTTTTGTAAAATGTCAATTTACAAAGAAATTTTAAAAACTGACTTCTCTCTCTGCACAGGAGCGGAATGCAGAAAACGCCATCGAGGCTCTGAAAGAGTACGAACCAGAGATGGGGAAGGTGTACCGCATGAACCGCAAGGCTGTCCAGAGGATCAAAGCCAGAGACATCGTCCCAGGAGACATCGTGGAGGTGGCAGGTAAGCCAAACTCTCACTGTCATTCACTGAGACTAATTTACGCTTTGTCTGCCTCCGGTGGACTCTCGCTGCTGTCACAGACTCACACAGCCTCTGCCACCCATTCATGAGTCTGGAAACACTGCTGGAATATCTCAGACTGGATTACATAAGAGTCTTTTCTCTGGATGTGCAGGTGCCAGGGCTGCTCTCCAGTTGTGTCTGTTTGTGTGTGTGTGTGTGTGTAAGTGGCTGTGGTCACCTCTTGTATTTAAGGCCCAGTTTAATTTTCCACAGCTTTCCCCCTCTTTTCCCTTTGCTTTCCATGCTCTCAGTCTCACCACCTGGACGCTGCTGGATGTTTGTCAGCTCCTCGCTCACTCACACTCCCCCTACGTTACATGCACACGCACACACACACACACACATACACACACACATACACAATTCCCCTGCAGTAAACTCGCCCATGTGTGGGCAGCCCTCGTCTAAAAATAGCCTTGTTGTCACTCTGGTTCCAGAACATCTGTGTATGCCAGAGTTAATGTGCGAGCGGCGTGCACACACATGCAGCAGCAGCACCGAGGAGATCACTTCGCCGTCAGCATGTACCGGTTGTGAGAGTGTAATCCTCGGCCCCGCGTGGCTAGCGATTCGTCTCAGGCGGCTCAGAGTGATGTGTGGGAAAGGAGGGAGAGCTCAGGATGTGGAAGATCACCTCGTTCATTCATAATCACAGCACGGAGTGAGATTATACATGCTGCGATGGTTACAGTGAAGCCTCACCACCATTCGATAAATCGTTTCCCTGCCTTTTTACAGAGTTTAGTTTATAGTACTTCTGTGGAAAAATGAGAACCACGCTGTGTGTGTGTGTGTGTGTGTGTGTGTGTGTGACAGGTAGCACTTCTTGGAATTTGGGCTTGTTACAGCCAGTGTCCTCCATCACACGTGTGAGCACACAGACAAGCCCACACAGGTAGCAACTATCAAGCACTAAAATGACTATTCCTCTACCACCGCTAGCGTCACCATCAACACCAACGGTGTCACCATGACAACGCTCTGTGGCCCGTTTGGCTTGCTTAGTGACGCTGAAGTTCACAGGGTGTTGGTGGAGGTTTTAACGACACCTGTGATGACGGTGTGGAGCAGAGAACAGATACGACTTAAAATGAACCATCTGCTGTTTGAATAAGAGATCTGATGTTACTGCTGGCATTCAGCTGCTGCTGTGTTGGTTGTCCCATAGTGAGGAAAGGAGGGGCAGGCAACAACACAGGCCACTTTTTTTGTTCAGTGTGGTTTTAGACTTTTTTAAAAGGAATACTTCACCCACAAAATGATCATTTGTTTATCAGTTACTCACCTTATGTTATGTTGAATTTGTGAAAAAAAAACTTGCATGCTGAACATCCATTACCACCACCGTATTATAGCTTACTGTTCAGAAATCTGGAGATCGGAGGTGATAAGTTAAAATACTTTGTTTGTGGGACAGATCATACAGCTCTATGTAGGAAGGTATCTACCGGTTGTGACTGGTTCTTTCTTGTCACATGACATGCAGTCGATGTTCCAAAAGTTGAACTTTGCTCAGGACATGTGTGTGGGAACATATTTTCGCTGAAAGGGTGCTGACATATATATATATGTACACGACTGTGTGTGTCAACATGCTTAGGATAAACGGCTGCCAGCAACTGTAAACAATATACTGGATGTTTTTTTAAGCAAGACATCAGCAACATTTCTAGCTGTGACCGTACCACCCAAAGAGGGTATTTTAAGATCTTTTTCTAACCATAACCAAGTAGTTTTTGTGCCTAAACCTAACCACGTGTTAACCACAGCATTGTTGAGGCGTAAGGAAACTTCAAGTTGCAACATATCAGCTACATGATAACAAATGTTACTTATCCATAGTTTGCATAAGCATACAATTCAAACACTTATCTTCGCGATTGTGCGGAAGAGCTACAGGAAAACTGCTCAGACGTAGGCTCGTTATTGTTTTCAGTAATCCAAAAAATGTGCGCTCCCTCCCCTCAGACCTGATTTCTTTTTGGACTGCATGTGCCAAAATTTCTAATATGTCCTTTAAATGCTGTCGGACAGCCAGTTGTCCTTGCTGAAGCCACTCATGTCCCCGGTGGGCATATTATAATGTTGCGTCCGCTCATCTGCCGCCCCATCATTAGCTGCTATAAAACTCCATCCCGATGGCAATGCCCCCACAGTGGAAGTCCCCTGCATGAAAGATATTTTTATGAATCTAAAAAGCAGCTCTGGAGCTGCTGTCCTGGCAATTATTTGGTCTTTGTCAGCCTGTTCAGACTGTCCAGTCTCTCCAAAAGGTTAGCTGACCCATGAGCTGACGCTTGCACCTTGACCTGACATGATGACGTTGTCACTTCAGATCGAGCAGATTACATTTGCACATCTTCTGACAGGCACCTTATTACATGCTGTTCAAAATTTAAAACAAATGCTCAGATTGCCCATGAGTTTGCTCTTGCCTTTGAGTGTGCCTTCGGTAAGTCTACGTCGAAAACAATAGATCAGTGGAACAATGTAATCAGTTTCCGTACTATAGTAGTCGTCACGTTCACCTAACAATGGATTTGAGGGTGCAGAAATTGCAGCATCTGTACTGGCCCCAACTCAAACAAACTGACCAGCAGCTCCCATGTTCAGTGAGATAAAATTACAGATTTACAGAGTCTGGCTTTGAAGAAAACATTGCTTAAGTTACATTTTCCGTTATGTTCGCGTTCGGGAGGGGCTGTTGTGGAGGTACTGAGCATATGACTGGATAAATAGAGTTGGATGACACTGCATGAGTTGTTTGATATAGTTTTGCTGTTATTACACGCAGACCTCTTTTATTTCAGTTCATCAAGAACTCCCACCGTGTCTGGATTTTTCACTCACCGCAGAGGCGTGTGAGAAAAACAAATTTTTCTTCATGAGTTCAACGTCACACTCCATCATTTGTCCTTTAACCGTATATGGCAGAGGAGGTGAGACTATTTGGCTGGAGATGTAAGTGTGAAACGCTCTGCTGAAGACTAGGCAAAGCTATTCCATCTTATTTTAAGTGCAGAATTTACTGTCAATGTTTACTTAAAGAAGAGGTATGATAGTGGTGTTATGCACACTGCTGCATTTTTGTAAAACACATACAGTCATGTATTAAGTAGCTTCATTCTGTCTGACATAATTTTGTTGCTAAGCAGTTTTAAACAGGGGTAAACAGGAGGGAACTGCAGCACGCACTTTTCTCACTTAGAAAATATGTGTGTCAGATCTCCTGACTGAAACATGTAGGGATAATGGTGACAAAGAAAACAAATTAATATATTCCTTTCCTCCACTGATTTCCCAGGCTTTCCTGGACTTCACATTAGCCGGTGGTTATTCCATGGGAACTGGATGCTAGGGGGTAAAATAAACAGTATGGAGGTATCGGAAAAGGACACTGTTGACCACAAGTGCCTTTGAGGAGAGAAAAGAACATAAATATATTTACTCAAGTTTCCACCGCCTTCTTGTAGGTACACTGCCGGCGATGCCAACCACGGTTACGACACAGTTGTGATTTTCGCCTCCACTGGAACTTTCCTGGGTTATTTAAATGGAGTGACTGCAGCGGTCAGATTGTCAGGAACTCCTACAGGGTTTACACAGGACCTGAAGAGATGGAAACCTGCACCGAGCCATTCCCACTAACAAGTCACGGTTATCCTGCACGTGAATCAAGACCCCTTTGCCAGTATATTATGCAACAGATTTTGTTTGGAGTCCAGGTTTACCAAATGGAAGGAGAACTCCGTCTGTCCAAACCAGCTGACCTCCTCGTTTGTTTTGATCAAATGTGCTACGTTCCAGTTTATTCATGAATTGTGAGGCAGATGACAATTTTTAAAGGGGACCTTATATGCTTTTCCTCATTTTCTGTCATGTAATGTTACAGTGACAGATGTTCATATTAATCGTGGCCAAAGTTTCAAATAATGAGGTAAACTAATATTAAAGTAATCCCTGTGAGCAAAAACCTCAGGCCTCAGACCAATCTGAATACTCTGTTTCCAACAAGACAAGATGACATTGGCTCATGACGGATTTCTTTATATGGCCATCTGCTCCAGGGACACTGCTGCAAATGTTTATGTTACATACGAGGCTACATGTAGCTACATGCTAACCTCACTGAAACATTTAATCTGGGTTGCTGATGTTGTTTATTTCTCCCTAATTTCAAATCACCCTCCATTTAGGGTTTAGTTTAGAAGCTTCTGTTGATTTTTCAGGGTAGAAAGTGCCGCCATACCACAGTGGTTGCGGGTCCTTAGAAAGTCTTAAATTGTCTTAAAATCAGATTGAATGGGTCTTTATTTTTCTTTGTCATATCACCAATATAATTTCTGGTGTTGGTACCATAGCAAACAGAATTTTAACAGGAGGTAAACACCATTCGAAGGGGTACCAGACTTTGACACAACACCTGTATGTGTGCAATGCCCCTATTTTCACCCCCTCAATGCACACGTAATGAGTCTGCATCATTAAACTAGGACCTTGCAAGCTATAAGAAATGGGAAAATGCAAGTGAAAAGGCAAAAATCTTCAACGAATAACAACGATTACTTGTGGTGTTTCAAACGTGGTAAAATGGGGATCATGGCGGTGGAATTGCACATGTAGAGCTGTAAGCACAGAAAGTATTGTCAGGGTCATTTTTACTGTTAATTTTGAACTGACATCAATGTGTATGCTTGGGAAGAGTATGTTTTTGCTTTTGGTGTGTGTTTCCATCGCAAGTTCTAACTTTTTTATACTTGTAGACACCCTGTATACTCCGTTACAATCATTTCTTGGCTGCAAGTATACTGCTACGTGTAGCTACATGCTAACATGAGGGAACATGTTGATTGCAAATTGTACATTTCCTGTATTTTGGGTCATTTTGCTGCTTGGTTTAGAAGCTTTTATTGTTTTGTCAGAGTAGAAAGTGTATTTTGTAGTGCCGTACTCTATTACAATCATTCTAGGGCTGCAAGTACACTGCTACGTGTAGCTACGTGCTAACATCAGGGAAACATGTAATCTTGGTTGCTGATGTTGGTAATTTCCTAATGATTTTGGATTATATTCCTAATGGAACATGTCCAGTTGTGGTGACCTTGGTTTGAAGCATTAATTGGTGATTATAAAGTGCTAATATTCTCTGTTACAATCATTCCCTGGCTGCATTGACGGTGCAGAGACGGAAGACCCACAAATGCTGACCAATCAGAGCAGACTGGGCTTTTTCGGGAGATGGGGTTAAAGAAACAGTTGCTAAAATGGAGGGTTTAATACAGAGGGTGAATACAGGTGTTCCAGCACAGACAATATGATGAAAATGTAGTGTTTTTGGACATCAAAGCTTGTAACCAGGTCCTCTTTCATATTTTTTTTTTTACCTCTTTTTGGTCCTCAATGCAAAGAATAATCGGAACTTTCTAATTTTTAATAGACTGCTTATCTAACGTCCGTGTGGCTGTATGAGGATACATTTCTCTTCTAGCAGATGGAGAGTGTCTGTGGGAGGCCGTGGCAGAGAGTGGATAGGGGAACAGGAATCTGTGGGTAGGCGTTTGAAAAGCCTCTCTTTTCTGCCCTCGGCCAGTCCTGCTACAGTGAACCTGTAGCCCCCAGCCGTCTCCCACACAAACACAACACACACTTCTCTCCCCCTCCGCCTCTCCCACTCTTGTTCTCTCACAACCCATGGGTGTCAGACGGAGAAATGTAGAGAGATACAGAAATGGAAGCACAGGCTATTCAGCTACACACACACACACACACACACACACACACACACACACACACACACACAGCGTGGCTTCTTAATCTCTCTGTCTCTCTCCCTATCTCTGTCCCCGTCAGGTTAAGACTGTGAAAAATTCCCCTCGAGGTCTCAGAACATTGAGCAGACGTCAAGAGTTGATGATGGAGCTCTGAGAGAAACTGAGAAAGATCAAGAAATAAACACAGAAACTTAGCAGGGCGAGATGAAAAGTTTTCACTGTCAAGTGTGCTGGTACAAAAGAAGTACGTGAACAAGGAAGAGCAGAAATTCAACTAGATGTCTGACGTAATTCATGTTGAAAAGCCACAGTCGATCCACTGCTGAGAAGCCTGATAGCTGAGGACTTTGCAGTAATAAGACACTTATTACCTAAAGTAATGATCAGATCTCCTCCCTTGTCTGTCATGCTGAAAAGAAACAAATGAATAATATTACATCTGTCTTTCCCACTCCTCTGCTCTGAGATCAATGACTGCATACATCAAACCATCCATTTTTCACCTGCTGGCCCTGTCCTGCTATATGAAAATATTTCCAGTTCATTGTCTGGCTCTGACAAAGAAGAAGCAATAACCATTTTGTTTTGGGGCAGTAGATACTTATAATGGTCTGGCTATGAAATACGAGTTTAATATGCAGGCTTAATAAGCAGACAGTAAGACTGTGGTGCAGAAGATGAAATGCATTTAGTAGATTTAATGCATCTGTAGTTTATGTCTGACATATGTAGGGAAGTGGTGTGCGGAGAGAGTGAAGAGAGAACAAAGGGGAGAGGAAATAATCAATCATTTTAACACAGCTACGTGACTCCATCAAGGTTGTATCAAGCCATTGTTTACCTGCGGCTGCAGCTCGAGCTCTGGCCGAGCCCGCCGCTGATTCTTTGCTCAAGGATTTATTGTTTGAACACGGACATTTGATAGGGTGTAACAGTGTTCACCTGCAGATGCACTCCTGAGAGGTTCAACGCAAGTCAGCCCTTCAGAGAGCAAGTTCATCTGGTCTTCTGCAGGATGATGTGTTTCTGCTCATTTTTTAGCCATGCTAACAGTTTGGCTCTATGGGGAATACAATGTTGATCAGTCGGTACACTTCTTTAGTCCAGATTTAAATATCTCAGCACCTACTGGATGGATTGAAATTCCTGTACAAAAATTCTTGGTCCACAGAGGACAAGGTCTTGTTCATCTAAAGATCCCCTGATCTTTCCTCTGGTGCCACGAGCGAGTTGGCATTTGTGATTCAGAGGGAAATAGCTTGAGATCTATAGGTTGTGTGGCTGGAAAATTTGTTAAAGATATTCAAGGTTTCTATAGGATAAATTCTAAGGACTAGATTGTCTTCTAAGGATCTTTTTCTTGAGGGCCAACAGCAGGGCAGTGTGTTCACTTACTCAGTGAATTAGCACAAAATGTTTTATTTTGTAGTTTTATTTAGCTAGGGTTACAGCAGTATGAGATTTAATGATATTAAAAACCGTCTCAGAAGATTTCAGGGTATCACGGCATTAGAATTATTATTCTTATCAGTCAGAATGAGCCTTAAAGGAATGAAAAGTGAAGTTTTTTTTGGGATTGAGCAAATGTTTTATTTTTAGAATTGAAAGTTGAAACCATTTTTTTAAGGGAAGTACGTCTAAAAAGTCTCCCTTTTGAAAATAACTAAAAGGTGAGATTTTTCCATCAGCTTCCTTTTTTCTTTTCAATATCGTCAATAAGCAAATATTCACAGTATGATAACCATCAACTTTCATGTCACGGTATTCTTTGAAATCAGTATACCTCTGCAACCCTATATTTAACCTGAGGCCTGTACTGCAAAGCCAGTTCAACTTACCCAGGATACTACAAAGCTGGTTATCAACCAGTTCATTCAAGTCTGGGTTTTCATCCAGCCACGAGCACGTTCATGTGAAAAAGACAGGGTTGTTAGTTGTGAGGGACATCTTTAGAACCATGAACGAAGTAGGCTGCTTCATATCGTGAGATGAAATGGTAGCAAAAGCGTCCGCGACTACGAGACAGTAAAATGTCAGTGGCATGGGATGTAAATGGCAATCTGTAATCGTAAAATGGAAAGTGTAGAAACATTGAAAACACTATCCAAAAATTCACTGTCATCTGAGAGTATTTTTTGCTGTTCTCTGAATATGTCACATAGAACACTTTAAAGTGACACCAGACTGTTTCTGAAGTAAAGGGTGGAAAAGTAGCTAATGTCTAATGAGGTCTATCGGACCGAAATGTTGCATTTATAATAACGGGAGCCAATTAACAGTGTGTGGATTATTTTATTGATAGAATATTATCTGATTTATCCTAGTTCTCATCACTCAGGTGTCTCGTTATTTTGAACTGTAGTGATGAATCAGAGTGTGAGATATCAACAGTCACTGTGGACTTAAATAAACTTTGCTTTAGTTTAAATCCTGCTAAAATAATGTGTTTAGTGTGTAAAGGATCCCTGTGTTTGTTAAAAACCAGTGGAAACAGAGCCCTGGAATAATTAAATAATTCTGCTGACCTATAACAATATAGACTTCTCTTTTTAACCTGAGACTCCGGACTCATTCATGGATACTGTTTTCTTCAGTGATCTGACTGGTCAGAGGTCGGTGTGTTGACAGGCTGTTATCAGGTTAGCTGTTCGGCATAAGTTGCCATGGTGATTTTATCCCGGTAAAAAGTGAACCAACTTCGTAGTGCTGAAAAGCCAGAGTTAACCCTGAAGTTACCTCGCTAACTTCAAATCCTGCTTCGTGGTACAGGCCTCTGGAGAGTCTCATTGAGATAATGAATCTCTTTTTCAAGACTTTGCCAAGACAGGAAGCACCATAAATAAAAACACACTCTGGCAGACAGAAAACACAAAAAGAGACAAAATGAAAAGGAAGTAAAATTCAAGCAAGGATAATTCTAGTATAGGTAAACAATACACATTTGAATTTTGGATTTATAAGCATTTCATATTATTTCATCGGGTGTCAAGTCATTTTTCAGCATACTTCATACAGAGGGTGCAGAATACAAAAATGCCCTTTTTCAAATGTCCATACTGCGAAATATCTACCCTAATATGTGCAATACTATAAATTCTGCCACTCAATCTGTCGTTTTATTATTATATCTTGCTTTTATTTTTTACTGCTTATAACCAATCACTCAAGTGCAAAATACGTATTGTTAACTGTACAATATCTGTACTTCCATCAGTAAATAATGTAAAATCAGCCATTCAGTCTCTCTTTTTTATATTCTGCTTCTTTTTTATGCTTCCTAACTTTGTTTCTACTGATGTTTCCTGTCCCTTTGCTGCTGTAACGCTGCAGATTTCCCCACTGTGAGACGAATAAAGGATTATCTTATCTTATTTGGAACAAAAAGCATGGAAAAATCCTAAGAATGCAATGTTTCTATGTGATAAGGACACAGGCACTATGGGAGCAGTCCAAGAATTGCCTTTTCTATATTGTACAGACATTTGTTCCCAAATGATGTACAAGCCCCTGCCCTTTCCTTTGAGTGAAATGTCTCAATAACTATTGGAAAGACTGCTGTAAAATTGCTCACAGGGAGAATTAAGATAATGCAAATGGTGAACATAATACCTGCTAAATCTAATCTAATCTAATCTTAGTTTCCAGTACTGATGTTAACATATGGCTTAAAGCACCACTGTGTCTGAGTATAGCCTCATGGCTGCAGACTCTGTCTTGTTTAATTTGAAACACTTGCAATTCTTTTAAGCATTTAAATATATCTAATATATTGTTTGTAATTCCAGCCTGATTATTTTTTTTCTTTTATCTTTTAGTTGGTGACAAGGTGCCTGCTGACATCAGAGTGACCTCAATAAAGTCCACCACCCTGCGAGTGGACCAATCCATCCTCACAGGTATTTCCCCAATCGAGCATGCTCCTTTACTGCATGAATTAAGAAGATAAATTGTTGTGTCTGTGATGTCACTCTCTACGCCTTTAGGCTGTGAGTGTAACTTTGTTTGGCTCCGTCACTGCTCAAACAGTTACCTGTCACACTTCCAGATCTAATCCTGTACAATTTTCTCTTGCAATTTTTCCTTTAGGGGAATCCGTGTCCGTCATCAAACACACTGACCCTGTTCCTGACCCCAGAGCTGTCAACCAGGACAAAAAGAACATGCTGTTTTCCGTACGTGCATCTCCCTGCAGCTTGCTGTGTATCTTCTGCCTTCATATCAGAGGCTGGTGTTGTTATAGGCAAACTGAACCACCCTGACTTTTGATCATGTAGTTGAACAAAGTTACTGCTGTTCTCAGAACGGTTGTATCATTTCTGTTTTTTCCTAGCCACCATTATAATCTACATAACATAAATTAGCCTGGCAGCTAGCAGACTCATGTTCATGTGTGGTGGTAGCTGACGACAGGGGGTCATGATTTTATAACCAACTCAGAGAAATGAAAATCAAGCTTCTCCAGTATTAAATCTCCAGCATTTTCCTGCTTCACTTCTCCAGAGTCATTACTGTCTCTCTCTTTCTCAGGGCACTAACATTGCAGCAGGCCGTGCCATAGGAGTGGTCGTTGCTACTGGCGTTTCCACAGAAATCGGTAAGATCCGTAATCAGATGGCTGCCACAGAACAAGAGAAGACACCGCTGCAGCAGAAGCTGGACGAGTTCGGACAGCAGCTCTCCAAAGTCATCTCCCTGATCTGCGTGGCTGTGTGGGTCATCAACATCGGCCACTTCGGAGACCCCGTCCACGGCGGCTCTTGGGTCAGAGGGGCTATTTATTACTTTAAAATTGCTGTGGCACTAGCTGTTGCCGCCATCCCTGAGGGGCTGCCCGCCGTCATCACCACCTGCCTGGCACTTGGCACGCGCCGCATGGCCAAGAAGAATGCCATTGTTCGCAGTCTGCCGTCAGTAGAGACACTGGGCTGTACCTCCGTTATCTGCTCCGACAAGACGGGCACCCTCACCACCAACCAGATGTCCGTCTGCAGAGTAAGTGACCTGGTTTTTGTTAAGTGTTTGTTGTGTTGTTTTGCTGACAGACCAATGTATTATTTCATTCCTTTAATATGGCTGAATGAGGCGTGTCATACTCTATAATACCAGTGAAATTCAGCCTCAATACTTCCCAATAACTTACTCTACACCATGGTAAATAACAAAACTCAAAACATTTAAATTACAGTTTAGTTTTACCATTAATTCCTAATGATCTGCCTCGAACACAAAGTACTAGTCTTTGTGGTGACAACAAGTGCAGATGCATTAACCGCTCCACACTGAAAAGAAAAGTTATTTTTTTCCTGAGGCGAGCATATTTTGTGAATTCTAATTTTTCTAATAACACTAGAACATTTGTAAGCGTAAATCTTGCTCCGTCAGGTCTGGAGGAATCTCATTGCTGCTACTTGTTCGTATATGGCTTGGTTTTGTTACTAGATACATTTAAGTTATCTACCAAAATAACCCAGTACCGAGTAGTTGCTAAAAATATTCAATCAAGCAATACCTGCATTCAGTCCTTTTTGCATCATGGAGTCTGATCCTGGTTCGTCCCAACTCCCTACCGGATCAGCAAACTCAGTAACTGCCATCTCTGAAGCTCTCTTCCCAGTTAAGGTCAATGTCTAACTAGTTTTCATGAGCTAACACAGCAGCAGTCACTAACATCCAACACTGAGCCATTAAGCAGTCCCAACAAACTCACACAGACACCGCAATGACTCAACTCTGTCGATAAACCCGTTAGATAATGTTGACATGTGAGCTAGCCCTTCCAATGTGGGCATGTGAATAGGCGGACTCTCACCAGCTCTCACCTTCCCTCAGCAGCAGCTACAACCTATACAGTGGCCGAGATGCCATCAAAACAGAAGTATGGCTATACTACACGCCACTCCATCCCCATTATGGAATTAAGTATGATATTGCTATCACTTTAAGGGCACTGGTATTGTAATTTTGTAAACAATATGAGGATGGTCACATTTTAAGAATTCTGGCATCGACTCAGGATCACAGTATCACTTCTTGTGACATTTAAAAGCCGAACTGGTTCAGAGCAGTAGTTTGATTGACATTTCATAAGAACCTTCTGGGAATTTTAATTTGAAAAGTGCTGTAGAGGTATGCTGTTCATTATCGATCCCAATCTCTGCACTTTATTTGTCTTTTAGATTTTTCCTTTTTTCCCCATGTGTGGTTTTTTTGTTTTTTTTGTGCTGGATGGAAAATCCTTGTGCTGTTGTAATGTTTACTTCCAGCTGGCAAGTTTGAGATAACTGCTGGTGGAGTAGCACAAGCTGGCATGACCCAGCAGCACCCAGCAGCACTACAGTGTATCACCTGATCAGCTCACACTTACACACACACACACACACACACATACTGTACACAGGTTTTCCAAAATGTCATGTCGCCTGAATAAACACAATACGGTGATCTATATCCTCCTGAACGCTCCCTGCAGGTTTCAGGGTATAAATAGTGTATATATAATTACATCAGACAACAAGCACTGAAAGATCTTATCCACAACTATTCACAAGTAGTTATGTAGCACACGGCCTCACCCTTTCCTTTGTCTGTTAGTGTGTGTGTGTGTATATGTGTGTGCTCTCTTTGCTTCAAGCACAGAGTAAATGCCAGAGCTCCTGTTTGTCTTGGCTCCTGTTCAGGGCTCTAGCTCTACACACACACACACACACACACACACACGCACACACACACACGCGCACACACCTAATCTCAGTTAACACCTCTTGTCCTTACATCCTCGATCTCCCCTCTCACATCAGCTAATGACCTCAGCGGACGGTGCTGGCAGCTCATTCAGTGAATCTGGACACTTGTTATTAGTTATTAATTAAAGGCGACCTATTTTGCTCGTTTTCAGGTTCATACTTGTATTTTGGATTTCTGCTAGAACATGTTTAGATGCTTTAATATTCAAAAAACACTTTATTTCCCTCATACTGTCTGCACTGGAAAACCTGTGTTCACTCTCGCTCTGAGACGCTCTGTTTTAGCGCGTGTCTCTTTAAGCCCCCCCTCCTGAAGAAGCGCAGTCTGCTCCGATTGGTCAGCAATTCCTGGTCTTGCCGTGGAATGACTGTAATAGAGAATAGCGGCACTTTCAACTGTGAAAAAACACCAGTAAAAGCTTCTAAACACAACCGGACATGTTCCAGCAGGTATCTAATCCAAACTGTCTGTGCTGGAACACCTGTATTCACCCTCTGTATGAAATGCTCCGTTTGAGCGACTATTTCTTAAAGAACCTCCCCCGAAAAAGCCCAGTCTGCCCTGATTTGTCAGCATTTGTGGGTCTTCGGTATCATGCTGTCTCTGCACCGCCATGGCAGCAGGGGAATGATTGTAATGGAGAATACTGGCACTTTGTACCATTTAAAATCACCAGTTAATACTTCAAACCAAAACTTCCACAACCGGACATGTTTCATTGGGAACATGATCTGAAATGAGGGAGAAATTATAAAAGTTTCTATATTTTCATATCAATATAAACGTACAACAGATAGACATACGACAACCACAGCAATAACAAACACCGCAGCAAAAGGTATAAAATAATACAATAACACATAATGTGACAACATATGACATAAAAGGGGGATATACAGTACTATGCCTTATTATTAATAAATGAATTCAAATATCTGAAGGAGTACATGCCATATATGGAAAACTAGAAATTCAGGAATGTTTGGCAATGCTGCTCACTGTCAGTCTAACACAGTTTCAAATATACCATGTTGAAACACAATTCTAAATTTGGTCCCACTGACCATATCAACTATTCGTTCCATACCAAGAAGACTGGAGAACTCAAGCAACCAAGCTTCTGTTGACAAAACATACTGGCTTCTCAATTTTCCAGTTCAACAATATAATTCTCTTAGCAGCCAATAAGGCTCGGCCTACTGTTTTCCAGTCTTCTCTTGACTCAACTTGTGCAGCTCTTCAACCCAACAAGCAAACCAGAGGACACAAGGAAGGATTTATATTCATTATTGCTGAGATCGAATGACACACCTCCGCCCAAAAGGACTTGACCGCAGGGCAGTGCCATAACATATGATTCAAAGGTCAGTGTATGTAATGTAAACACCTGCAGTAGTGTGTCTGGAGTGGATGACCATATAAAGAAATTTATCACGAGCTGGCGTCGGCTTGTCACGTTGGAAATGGAGTATTCAAAATAGTCTGAAACAGAGTTTTTTGATTACTTGCTCATTCAAATTTAAATGACACATTGCTACTATGTCAGGAAATAGTAGGGTTGGGAATCTCTCTGTGATAGACGATTCGATACGTATCTAGATACACGGGTTATGATACGATTCAAAAACGATATATTTTTAATACAAAACGATTCGATACAATTCGATACAGTGTAGGAACAATACGATTCAATACGATTCTATGGTTAACATTTGTTGATGTAGACATAAATCATACATTATAAAATAAAGAAGCCAAATCTATAAAAGTGACATTCTTACAGTATTTTCAAATTTGTAAAAGACCACATCCCCAAGCATTGTTGCTGTATGGCACTGGCAAAAATAAAATAAAAAGTCAAACAACAACAAAATCACATGTCAAATGTATTTATTTTTAGACATGGACCAAAAAAAGTCTTACTGAATGAACATCATTTTGTTGGATGGGATCAATATAAAAATGAGAAGAAGTTTTAAACTTTAAGTGAAGTGAAGTTTAAGTAAAATTCAAGTGTTTTAGACCTACTTGTTGTGTTGTTTTTATGGTATTGTCTGTGTTTTTGTATGTATCTTATATGGACTTGAGTCTGGAATAACGTTATTATAACGCTGTACAATATAAACATAAAGCAGAATAAAATAATAACATGCAATGTAGGGGCAGAATCTGACATCTCCTGTTATTAGTTGATATCATGGACTGTGATAACTAGCAGCTTATCACTGACAGCATGTCAGACTATTTCTCTGTGTTTGCTACACTCTGTGTTTGTCATTTATAAAAAGATAAATCACTTTTCTATAATACATCAATGATATTACAATGGAATAAATTACTTATTGACTTATTCATACTTCAAAAACAGCATGAATAAGTGATTAACATAGGGGGGATCAAAATAAAATAAATAAATAAAATCAAAATCAACCAGCCACCCTCCTCCCCTGACAAGTAAAGAACAGTCCCTAAAGTGCGGTGAGGTTTGTGGAAATGTGAACGGCTCGTTTCTCCTCTGACACGCCACATACCTGTGTGCTGCCAAAGCTCGGCTGTTCAGGTATTTCTGGGCAGTCATGACACAGACGAAGACTTCTTGGACCTGGAGCTGGGCTTGTTGGTCGCCGGTAAGCCGTTATCATGTGCCGCCATATTTGACAGGAATACGTATTTCTGTCTGTGTCTGTGACCCCCCGTTCAACCCACAACCGGCAGGATTCGCCTTTAGTTTCTGCTGCGGCTTGGCTGCTCCCTGGTTTATCCAACCAGCATTAGCTTCTGTTCCCCAGCTCCACCGGTCAAGCTGGCATTGATGTTTACATCCATTATCATTGTCAGTAATGCCTGCTACAGAGCATGCCGCCGGCTCTCGCGTTGTTTTCGAGATGCAAACTGTTAAAGTCAGTCAACCGATTGCTAGTCTCGCGATACCCGAATCCATGACTCTACAATCGATTCATCTAAGGATTCATGGCTGATTCGTATCGATTGAGGAGGCTGCTACCGACATAGCCGTATTTCTCGCTTGTCAAACCGGATATCCGGTCGTATCGGTTAATCGTTCCCAGCCTTAGGAAATAGTAAGGAAAAATTAACCATTCACAGATTGGCAAACGAACATACAAATTATAAATCATGGCAACACGTACATCCACAGAAAGAGTCTCCAAAAAGCCCAAAAAAAAAAAAAAAAAGTAAAATAAAATAAAAATACATTAAGCCCAGATCAGGCCAAAGACTGGCGATGAGACCAAACAATGTCTCTAGAACGATGCAGAGAAAAGTTGTAGCGGTTTGAACTGGTCGTCTGAGCTTGACTCAAGCCGATTGACCGATTGATTAATTGCCGCTGCTTACTTTTATTATTGTGGCGTATTTATGATGAATACAGTCCATCTTATTCTTGTTTTGTATCTGTTTTTCACCGTTTCATCACTGTTACAAATGCAGCTGTAGCCAGTTTCTCACTATCGCTATCCTCATTCATATTCTAAGAAGCTACAAATTATATTCAGCCACAAAATAAGACTGAAAAGCTGCAAACAGAGGAGAGGTACAGAGAGTTGTTGACTAGAGATGATACATCGTCTCAAGTAGTTGACTTGGTGTGAACCGGTAGGTTTTAAGAATGTTGTAGGAGGGCGCATTGCAAGTAGTTGCCTGTTTCAACTTGTCTTGTGGCCAATCTTTGGTCTGAACTGGGCTTTACAATAAGTTACTTTTGACCTTTGTAACCTAATATATGTAATTACAGGAGCCCACAGAATCAAAAACCTGTCTAACCTATCTTTACATGGAGTTTTGCTGTTATTTTTTCCATTGAGTACACTTTCATTAACCTGTCTTGCCACTGAGAGAATGTGGGAGGCAGTGGTTTCAGCCAAGATAGAATTATCATTTTTTGGCCATCAGTGAAAGAAGATGCATCCATCCATCTAATTCATTGCTCCATCAGGGGTCGCTCCTTTAATAAAAAACAATGGGTCTAATGGTAAGTCATGTTTAAAATGGCCAGTATCTGTGAATGAATCCCTTTCTAGTTATTCTTTAATTTCAGACAGTCCCAAAAAATGTGTGTAATCTCCAACCTGTTGACACTCCTTATGGTTTTTGATTACTTTTGCATATGTTTACCTCATTCTTTGAAACTTTGGCCACGACAACACTGTAACCTTATACATAATAATAAGGAAAAGCATAATAGGTTCCCTTTAATCACAAACTATTAATCTAGAAAGTACCAGAATTTGCCACATTTAAACCCCACCAGAACCCAACATGTGTAAGTAAATTTTCAGAAAAGAGAGACTCGATTTGTATAGACCCAAAGATAATGGACTCAGTCCAAAATGCAGCTGACCTGAGCAGCCCCTGATCGAGAGAAAAAACACCAACACTGGCAGCATCTTAATGTGCTATTGATTAACAAGGACAAAGCAGAATATAATAATATCCTAAGAATGAATTTAAAAATGAAAACACATGATTTGAAATATATTTTATGTGCCTCAAAGACTTAATTTGAAGAAATAAATGGAAGTCCTGTTTTCACCTATTTTCACAAACAAAACAGTCTGCAGCCAACTTTGAAAGTGACAGATCGTATTTACTTTCTGAGCAATTAAATGTCTGTGAAAAAGTCTAAAAAACAATTGTCATTCCTGAGGATTCGCTACTGATTTTCTAAAATATATTCTCTCTTGGTGATTATAACACAGACGTGTGACCAGAGCTGACACTGTGAATTCTCAGTTCAGGTGTTTAAAATATTAATGCACAAACTTTAGACCCATAGCTAGATGTGACCAAATTAGACTGAAGCTGCGTTTTGAATCACACACTTTTTATTTTTTACTATCAGTAAGTACTGCAGCTGCCCTTACAAAGTTCGTACTGTTGCATGGAGTATGAATGGTGGGACATACTACTTCGATATAACGCTGTGCCTTGAACTTCGACCCTGTCATATATCCATCCCAGTTCGTAGCGTGAAATTTGATGTAAAAAGAAAAGGTAGACAATTTGCAACGCAGCAATCTTGACATTGTACCTTGAAGATAAAAACCAAACACCATTCGCCAAGGTCAAACCAGAGAGCTCTGCTGTTGTTACTTCTCTATGTATGTGGTTTTAACTTTAAAGTCTTAACTGCACACATTGATTGATCATAGTCATTGCAGCTTCTGTCAGCCGTCAATGAGATGTCATCCATCTGCAGCGTCTCTTGGTGAGCATTCTGTGTTCATCGTCTCAATTCGGGGGTGTTTGTGGGTCCCCAAACACAGCGCAGTTGGAATTCTTTTTTTTCCCCCGTCAGCAGCATTTCGTTAAGTCTGAGTCACAGGGTGGAGAATTGATCATCCAGCCAATGAGTTTGTGGTCGGGTCGATCTGAGCTGATCAGATCTGATCGATGGATTAAAGGAGGAGCAGCTGCTGCAGAGATGAGTGAAAGCAAACTCTGTTGCCGCCGTTACACGGGCCCAGAGTTGGACTGCTAGGTGTGTAGTTTCCATGGGAAGGCAAAGGGTTTCTAAGGTAGGCTGGAAAAACAATAGAAAACTCTAAAATTAGAGCACTGCTGTTTTAAGAAATGTAGCGTTCTATTTCTGTATAAATCAACGAATGGTTAAGTTTTACTTACACTCCGCCTGGCTTTCTGCTGCTCTGTCTTTGCCTACACTACACTTTGCCAGGAGAGTGGTGCTCTGGATAACCCAACAGTCGCCTTTAAAAATTACAGCAGTGCCCTGAATAAATGGCCCCACTTGAAAAGTAGAAAATCAATTTGAGGTGGCAAATGCTGATATTGTGGCAGTGCGCCAGAAATTAATGAATGCCTAGGGAAACCCTGGCATTGGAATGGACCCAGCCCAACTCCAGTTCCAAGTTTGATCTTGTTTCCAGGAATATGAAGACCTATAGTAGATGATCTTCACAAATGAACACCACTTTTATGTTTTTTGAAGCCTAAATGCAATCGCTAGAAGTAAAAATCTAACGCTAGGCTATAAACATGACTTCATTGTCACCACAGCAAGACGGTTGTCAAGTCGTGTTTGGTGTGATGACGTTCAGTTCTCTCTTTTAGCCACTTGTCAGCAACCGCCTTTTTAAAGACGTGTGCAAGCTTCAGAATTCACAAATGCGGTATATACTGATGTATTTTATGTGGTAGAACAAAATGTGAAAGTCTCTCAAGCTTGTATTAACCACAGATCTTATTTCAGGCATCTAACCAAAAACCCATTCAAATAAAACATTGACTTCCAGACAAGGGAACCAGAAGTGCTAAAATGCTAACTCATATTCAGGTTTTAGGACTCATTCCTGCACCACTCCCTGATAAGTGCTAAAAAAAAGTGGTTTTCAAAGTCATCTAGTTGTGATATTGAAAGACTGTGGTTAATGCAGAAGCTGATTGTCCTGCAGACTACATGTGCCCTGGCTGTGCTTGGACAGAACAGGAAAAATGATTTTATCCTTCATATGACCTCCTGTGTGTCTATTGTCTCTGTATCCATTTTATTTTCGTGCTGTTTCAAAATGGAGTTGGCATCAGAGGACTGTGCATTTCCTGTACGGCAGACACTGCTGCATAAAAGCCCCTCCCTCCCCTTGCTCCCCAAGATGACGTGGAGCATCCGTGTGTTTAATGCGTAGCGGCAGGGAGTTCCCTCTAGCAGGAGGAACGCGGAGGAGTGATCTCACCACAACCCCTGAAACCCTCCCAGACAGAAAGAGAGCGAGGCAGGCTGTTGCTGGTAAATATTGACCTTGTGCTTCCACCTGTACTCCCCGGCCTGCTGCTCTCAGCTCTCTGCTGGGAGATAAGGGGGCACATACACATTCACACACACAGACAAGTCAAACTTCCGCTCTGCAGGTTTTTTTTTGTCTTGCTGTTTCCTGGAGATAGTCATTTTGGTGGTTGCCTAACTCGTCCCTCTTCATGTTCCCTGTATGCTCGGACTGCCGCTCTGTTTTTATAGGGTTTTATGTGTCGAGGTATAAATGCCCACATGAATGTTTGCCCAGGCTTATCCATCTGTGCTTATTCTCGGACTGGTCTCCAGCCAGCGGCCCTGATAGCAACATTAGTCTCTGTTGCCTCGGGGGTATCCCCGTATCCGCAGGATTTCCAGGGATTCCCCTCCGTATCCTGACTTCCCTTTTCCCTTTACACACACATGAAGAGACGGCGCACATAAAAAGGGTTACTCACCGTTCATTCCCACACACAGCACAGGGGAAGTGAGTAGAAGAATACAAACTTGTGCCACTACCTCTGAGTCACATGGATCACACTGTGCCTTGTTTCCTTGGAGACCATATAGTGAAGGAGAAACTGACCACAGAAGAAAGAACAACTTTATGCTATTCCTCAGGCCCTGCTTTGTGTGTGTTCTGTGTGCTTTAGTAGAAGTGAGTACTCATTGTTGATCTGTTATATAGCGAGAGCCTGATGACCTTTGTGAGATTAAAAATTGAGATATTTAAAGTTTCTTAAAGGGACGGTACATCCCAAAATAAAATGAAAAATCAGTAAAAAGAGAATAACAGGGCAGACCTGTGCTGCTGATTCAAGTAATGTTCATTTCAGGATATCGTTTGAACCTCAGCGTTGCACCCCGACTGCTTTGTCAGAAACACAGCAGCTGTTGTATGTGTTTACAGTGCAGCCAAACAAACACACATTGTTTTAATAACCAAGTCAGGCAGATAATTGGACTTTTTCCATGATGCCATGAGTGCGTTTGCACACAACAGCAGGTCACAGTAAATTTGGTTAACGTACTGAGAAGTTGGAGGTTCACAGCCTGACATCTGCAGCTCTTCATCTAAAACCGGAGATGTACTTGCTTTTAATTAGGCATTCGCATGTGCATGATGACTGCCTCCTGTGTCCTGTGTCCATTTGGAGCATTGGTGGTTAAATTCCGCAAGATACAATACGCACATGAATGGTTGGGGCAATGTAAGGCAGTATGGTGAGGACGTGACAATATGCTTGGTTTGGGGGCCTTAAATACCATCTATGATGGTGCTACTGTCACTTTTTCTGCCGTGATCTTAGAATTACTAATATAGTAACCTTCTCAAGTGTCGACATGTTTATTGTTTACATTAGGGTTGCCTCAGATTAAGAATTTTCCAAGTTGGACCAGTAGTCGTAATTGGAGGACATTAGTCGACTAGTTGCCCGCATGTTAACAATATTAATTTAGTTATTAATTATATATTTGGGCACAATGGTTTGAGTTGAAGGTGTGAGAAAGAATAACATCAGTAACATTGTTAACACTGTGCTACATTACAGAGAAATACAAAACGTACTAATGAACCTTCATTAATATAGGCCTATATTTTATCTACAAGTGCACATCACACACTGAGCGAGCCGCCAGTTAATGATGCTGTCGGCTAATGGGCATGTAGCTACTTCCATGTTTCAGATGATACGTCATGTTTGTAGTCGACCAATGAAGATGAGTTTACATATCACCTTGGGTTCGTCCTTCACCTTCTGCCCGACATGTTATTAACTAGCCTGTCGAATAACCTCAGGTACCAGCCCTGGAAATTCTCCTGTCTGACTGCTGGGCGTGGCCTCTTCCTGTGTCTGTCCTTTCAAATTAAAGTCCCACATGGTCCAGTCATATAGGTTTTGATTTATTTTGACAAGGCGCAGCTCCTAATAGAGTTTCACATTTGTTCTTTTTTTAAAAATGAAATCTTGCTGACCTTTCTGGTCGACTAACGTTTGGTCGACTATGAGGGGGCAACCATGCAAATCTAGGAGTTCCACACAGTCTGAACTCTCTGTTGTGCCTCTATTGGAATCCATCAGTAACACATGAAGTATACAGCCAAGTATGTATGACAAGAATGGCAAAGGGACCGTAACGAAAGCAGCTGTAGACCACGACCTCTGGTTACTACATGTACCTTACAATGTTTAATAAAATAAACACACGCTACAGAAATTGGCTCCAAAGCCTGGTGCACTTCCTGAGGGCCTGGGTTGTAGGATTTGTTGGGTACAGTAATACTATAGTGTATCACAGCTGTGTGCTTATGGAGTATTTTACAGCAACTTTGAAAGTGGCCAATAATCAAGGACTGGAACTATCATTTCGTAACTTAGTTTTTACACAGGGTCACTTAAGGTGCAAACTGCCTTAAGGCCCCTCTCAGTTTCAGTTTAGAAACTTAATACAGCTGTGATACTGTGCCAGGAGAGTGATCAGAAAACAGAGAGGCTGATAGTGATGAGATAAACATTAATGCTGGTTTACATGAATGCATTTTTTTGCCAATACTTAATGCATAGTTAGGCAATTTAAATGAAAAATGCAACAGTATATAAAGAGGTAATCACAGAATGGAAATCCCTTTAATGGCTGTTAGCTTCAACTTCAAACCTCCCTCCCAACAGTGCCACTGTTTACTGCAGCGAGAGACGGAAAACGTCAACACTGTTGATGTCAAAAATTACAAATTGCATGTTCTCACAAAAGCTATAATCTGGCGGAGGCTATTATTATGATTCAGTGTGACAGTTATTTATAACCGACTTTAATCTTGTCCAGACTAGACTGCATCAGTGGAGTAAATGCTGTAGCCCTGCTGCCGCACAGAGTTGTTAAGGAATAATTACTCCATTAAAAGGCTGAAACCTACCTTTTAGGCTCAGAGGGGCGACAGCTAGCTCTCGTCTGAAGTCTGCCATTGATTTTGTGTTCCTCTTTAAATTGGTGGAGGCTGGTAAGTCACTGACACACACACAAACACACACTGACGGAGGAAATCAAGTTTAACCAAATAGCTGCTTCATTAATTCTTCAATCAGTCTGATTTAATGGAGTCTCAAACAGAGTTAAGTGAGGTCGTAGGGATGTTTTCCCTCTGTGAGTGTGTGTGTGCTTACACTCTAACTTAACTGAATATTAATAAAGGAATGGAGGTCAAGGGCGTTGGGAATGTATGTGTGCCATTCAGATAAGATGCACAGAGAGGCCTTGGACTGTGAATGGTTGTGATGTATCTCAATCTTATAAACCACCGGCTACAACACTTGTCATCAATATATTAGTATTAGCAGTGCGTCACCCTTCCTGAGGGAATTTCAGGGGAAAAAAGATTCGCCAACAGAGCAGCCAACAAAGCAAAACCTTGGAGAGCTCTGGGACTGCAGCTCTTTCTCTGACTCCAGCTTTGTTCTCCAGCAGTCAGCTGAGGCGTGGATGGCAGTGTGAGTGATTGATGAAGCTTTACATCAAGGCGTGAGTGCAGTGTAACTCCCATGTCACCTGCGTGTTTAGAAACACTAAAAAAATTGGGGAAATAAGTGGCGAAACTGCGAGCCTTCGGACGTGGAGATTTTCTCATGAACTCGACCACTCCAGTGAGAGTGCTTCCTGTTTACAGACACTACTTGACTTTGATAATGCTTTACAACCTAGTATTTATCCAGAGAGAGTTGAGAAGTAAGACAGAAATATTTGGCCTTTTGTGAGCAGCATCCTGCTTCTTAGTATTTTCACAAGACGCAGCCTTGGATGTTTATTTGAAGTGTGTCTGACACCATGATGGGGCTGTGTGTGTGATGATACCGCCATGACAGTAAAGTAACTGCTCCACATGTGCTAACATCACCACTACAAGTCCACATCGGCATACTGTGGCAACAAAGGTGTGACATCACCTCTATGGGCACATATAACTCGAGGGCGTGCCCATATCTGATAGCTGCCCACAACAGGTTTTGTTAAATGAAACATTCAATGATTAACCTCTTAAACTTTGATTTTTAACCCTGTAAAATGGGATTGTTTCATTTATACAGGCATAAATAATACATTCTTTCATTTGCAAATGAAAGGCTGAATTCATTAGCAATAATACACACTTTTACTCAAGTCAAGTCAACACTGATCCTGAGCTGCTTACATTAAAACTTTTACTTGGCATCACTCAGGATCAGCTCCACTTGTACATTACTCAGTTTAAAGTGGTTTACAGGATCCACTACACTAGGGCCAAGCTGACAACTCTTGTATCAGGTGCTCTTTCTCCTCAGCAGACCACACACACAATTTTCTCTTGGCCAAAGCTTGACTCCTTTTGGTCGTACCTTTTTGACACCCTCTCTGGGGTTCTAAGGATTCATCTAAACCCATGTCCCCTAACTCCTAAGGATTTAATGTCTTTTCTCCACCTAGTGAAAATCACAGTCAGAGGATCTGTGAAAAGATTCCACAAAACTTGGGACCATGTCTCTCTTATATTAACTTTCTAACTTTTTATCCCCTTCTTTATCTTTAAAATTGTATTTATTTTTGTTTTATTAGTTTTATTTTATTTTATTTTATTTTATTTATTCTCGTCTTCCTTATCTCTTATGTCACTCAAAATACACTTCAGGTACCAAAAATACTCATTATTTGCTCAATAACTCTTTTTATCCCCGTCTTTATCTATAAAAATGTATGTATTTTTATTTTATTAATTTAATTTATTTTATTTTATTTTATTTAGTTATTCTCTTCTTCCTTATCTCTTATGTCACTCAAAATACACTTCAACTTCCAAAAATACTTATTATTTACTCAATGACTCTTTTTATCCCCCTGGCTTTATCTTTAAAATTTAATTTATTTGTATTTTATTAATTTAATTTATTTTATTTTATTTTATAATTCTCTTCTTCCTTATCTCTTATGTCACTCAAAATACACTTCATGTTCCAAAAATACTCATTATTTACTCAATAACTCTTTTTATCCCCCTGGCTTTATCTTTAAAATTTAATTTATTTGTATTTTATTAATTTAATTTAATTTAATTTAATTTATTTTATAATTCTCTTCTTCCTTATCTCTTATGTCACTCAAAATACGCTTCATGTTCCAAAAATACTCATTATTTACTCAATAACTCTTTTTATCCCCCAGCTTTATCTTTAAAATTTAGTTTATTTGTATTTTATTAATTTAATTTAATTTATTTTATAATTCTCTTCTTCCTTATCTCTTATGTCACTCAAAATACACTTCAAGTACCAAAAATACTCATTAAGCAGAATGGCCCATTTCAGAGTAATATTGTTCATATTTCTGGATTATAATTACTGATGCATTAATGTGTTCATCAGCTGGTAAAGGGGGAGCTCATTTTATTTACTTTATATTTCCCTCCACAGATCAATAAAAATATGGAAAGCAACAAATAAATGTAGTGCAGTAAAAGTACAATATTATCCTCTGAGATGTAGTGGAGTAGAAATATAAAGAAAAGGAAATTTTAGTTGAGTACCTCAAAATTGTATTTAAGCATATGATTGAATGTACTGTGTTAACATTCTACCACTGCTGACATTGTGACTTTTCTCTACACCATGTTTTACCATTTATTTTTATTCCATAATTGACTTTAGTTAATTGTAGCCACAGCGACCACAGTTTATGTAGACAAGATTTATGTCCACACAGTATTGCAGTACTGTATAAAAATGTCATTTATATGTTTGTTCTGACACTTAATGGAAAATACAACATACACAAAATTGTTTTGCATCACAAGAATAAAGTGAAAATGTCTTAAGAATTAATTAAAATTTTCAGTGTAAGTGCCAGGCAGAGAAGAAAAATAATTCAGAGGAGGAATTTGTTCTTTTAATCTCACGATTAAAGTCAAATTTTTGAGAATAAATGGACTAACATTAGCACAGATGGCTGCAGCTACAGATTGCCTTGTTGAGATGAATACTTGTACTTGAGAATCAGAAGCAAATGATTTCTCTTTTAGCACAAACAGAAAGTGGTAATAAGTATTAGGTCTTTGTGTCGAAAATTGTGTAACTGCTCAGAGGGAGAAAAAACACACAAACATGAGAGAGGTGGCTGCATTTGTGCGAACTGGAGTAACTAGTAATGGACATATGCAAAGGTATTTATGGTTACACCTGCGTGTACTCCACAGTTTGGGCTAATAAGCTAACTATACCACCTCTGTTTGTGTTTTCTCTGCTCCAGATGTTTGTCACAGACAAAGTTGAAGATTCAACCTGCAGCCTCCATGAGTTCTCTATAACTGGTTCTACGTATGCCCCCGAGGGACAAATGTAAGTATTGCACTTTAAACATTATACTGGGGAAAGTCTGTCCACCCTTACACCTCTTTATATGAACAAAATATCAGTGTGCTTTCTAAAATGTCACCAAAGCATTTTAACTCACAAAGAACCCTCACACCTTCTGTCCTCTCATCCTGGCCATGATGAAACTCTTTTTTCAAAACAAGATATAATAAAAATGTAGTCGAGCACATGGACATCGGAACTATTTTCTGAGGGGGGGTGGGGTTTTTGTTGGGAGGGGCGGGGGAAGCACGCACACTTATCAATGATTAAGGATTTGATTTGAAGTCATTTTATAATAACATGCAGTTATAAGACAACTAGAATGGATGAACACGGCATCTTTATTGTTAAGAAAATGAAACTTTGATAACTGAATCAAGCCATTTAAGGACCATAACAGCATTATTTGTAACCTTGAATGAAAAAAAGAAAAGTCTGCGCCCCTGACTCAGGGCTTCCATGCATTTCCAAAAGTGGAGCTTCTCTCAGTTGACCTACTGATGAAGATTTTAAGCAGGGTCGAGACATCACTTTCATCCATAAGGTCACTGTGAGCGTTCATAATGGCCAAATGTGTTAGTCTCTCCTGCGTCATGGTGTTGCGCAGCCAGGTTTTCAGCCTGCTCAAGGCTGAGAAAGAGCGCTCGGATGCAGGGCAGGGCCAGACAGAGCTTAATGAGCTTCTCCACCTCCGACAGCATGGAGCGGGTTTGGGGCTACAAGGTTTGCAGGATGGACATAACATCCTGGATGGTGCTAACTTCTCGTCCCCTACACACATCCCTCAGTATGTCCAGCTCAAGGCTTAGCCGCTCTCGTGGAAAGGGGGTCAGTTCCGGGGAACCCACATCCACTCATTTCCCCTGAGCTGCCTCAAGAACTGCGTGCTCTCGCCCTGCAGCTACGCGGAGTCCCTCCTGATCAAAACGCCGCTCCAGATGCAGCCTGACTACATACAGTAGCCTATGCCAGATGCCAAGGCTACTGTATGTAGTCAGGCAGGCTACATATTAGGGATAGACCGATATGGATTTTTTAGGGCCGATGCCGATACTGATTTTTTTCCATCACCCTTAGCCGATGACCGATTATGGACTGCTGATTTTCTTGAGCCGATATCTGGGGCCGATACTGCTTTTGCTCCCTCAATTTACATTAAAAAAAAATGACACAATGATAACAAATATTACAGGTCTCAAGTTTAAAATAAGAAATATTTATTGAACAGTAAAAAATACTAAAACAAGATGGAAAGTTGAGGTAGAACAGGTAGAATATTATTATTATTATTATTATTATTATTATACATTTAAATAAAAAAAAGAGTTCAGTGCTCTTAAATAATAATGTCTTTATAAAATAAACAAATATTTAAGCTGAAGCATAAATAAAACAACAACTACTGTACACAGTAGGATTCAACAGCTTTGTTCAACTTAACCACATACTTTCAAATGAAAAAAAGTGCCAGGGAAAAATAAATCCGCGAACCCACGCGCGTATCGGCCGATGCCGATACAAGTAAAAAACTCAAATATCGGCCCGATATATCGGCCGGCCGATGTATCGGTCTATCCTTACTACATATCACATCAAAAGCATAGATCTAGGCATTAATGATATGAAAGAGATAAATGTAAGTCAGACAAATTGAGTTTAAATTCAGATTCTTTATTTTTTTAAAGCGTAATGCAGTGGGTAGGGAGGCTGATGGGGTGCAGGGGGGCGCACCCCTAGTTCCGACTAGTTCCGACGTCTATGGTCGAGCAAACTGTGGTGGGCTGTGGTCCAATATTTGTCACAAAAAGTGTTTATAGCTCTGCTTTATGGGTTGCTATGGCAATTCCTGCGATAACCAGGGAAATAGTTAGTGATCCTGTGTGCATATTAACAATGACAGAAACAAAAGGGTTTTACACAGTGTTTCAGTTCTGGGGCCATATCAGGAGGAGGTTTTAAATCTCAGTAAATGTGGAGGAATATAGGTAGGTGGCTGGTCATCGGGTAGGAGAAGGACTTTACAGATGATTGTGTTTGCGTGTTGTTTATTTTGCTGTTTGGTGAGTACAGGCAGCGCTCTGACTCTGCATGAACCTGTCGATTTCATAACAGCAGAGTGTGGGTTATTGTGTGGGAGCTTCGCTAGCAACGGTTGCAGTCTCTACTGGGAAGGGATCCATGGTTGTCATGCAATCAGCACTGCTTGTCGGGCACGCATGCACGCACACACACACATACATACACACACACACACACACACACACACACACACACACACACGGTTTACTACTGTACAACCACTGCTTTTTTCAGTCAACTTTGGAATGCTAAACAACTGAATGTCTTTCCCACTCATACATATTGATTAGGTTACTGTGTCTGAGGTGCAGCGAACCGTGAAGTGTTTTTCCCTTCTGTTTTGCTCTTATGTGTGATGTTTTGTGTGTGTGTGTGTGTTCGTGTGTGTGTTTTATTTCCAGACTTAAAGGAGACAAGCCCATCCAGTGTGGAGACTTCGATGGACTTTTGGAGTTGGCCACTGTGTGCTCTATGTGCAATGATTCTTCACTGGACTACAATGAGGTCATTACCACACACACACACACACACACACACGTACACAGATAATTGTATAGGTGCAATTAGTTTCCTCCTCTACACCTAACATTATTTTAAAGGATAACTCGTAACATTAATGGGCAACTTTGCACCATCAGTTATTGTCACTACATTACGGCAAGGATCCCTTCAGAGACAGACCTTTGTTAAGGAGTGAGATCCTTTTTGTTTCACCAGAAACATCCCCATTATCACCCTTACCAAACCCACCAGACTCCATTTAATTAAACAGTAATTTTAACGTTGATAGAGCCAGCCTATTGTCACACCTAACTGGGTGGATTAAGGGTTTACTTTAACCAAACCAGAGCTTGTGATTGTTGGAACAGTGGAAAGGCAGACCAAGACGGTTTTTGTGAGTTTTGTTTAGTTTCTGTTGACTTTGAATTAAGCGTGTTTCACGATGATAAAATGACTGTTGATTTAAATGGAGTCTGGTGGGTTTGGTTATAGGGACTTCAGGGCTGTTTCTGCTTCACAAAAAGGATCTCACTCATTAACAAAAGAGCCCAAAGACCAATTTTTGTTGGTGTACTTTCCATAATGTTGCCATACACTTAAATTAACAATCTGTGCCTGTCAGTGGCAAAAACAAACTTTCAGTTGATGTACACTGACAGTGCACAAATGCCTCTGCCGGCTGTATACTGCACCATTTTCAAACATTGTTGCTCCCATTAGTCACTTCGACACAAAAACATGAGAAAAGAGTCCAAGGTGAGAAAAAACAAAGTTACCCTTTAAGCTTCTGTGCGAAATAAATCCATCTGTGACACATAGGGCGTTGTGTAGGTCAGGTTTCTTTTCAGATGTCCTCATTCATTGACAGTATGTAGTTACACACTGTATTGACTCCATCAAAGATCGAAGTGGAACACAAACATACACACAACAGAAAGCCTTCTCTTTTCCTTTACTTCAGCTGAGCTAATTTTACTCTGACGTATGATCTTTTTCTCTGGTTTGGATTGCTTTTCTCACCTCTTTGTCATCACCATGGTATCACGGTAACTGTGCTGAGGAGCGAGGCCAGGGATAAGGCACTTCTCAGCTCCCATGTATCCTCCCAGACTCACTGTTTCTGTTCTTGTAAATGATAGTTTTACATTCAGTTTTGTGCGTTTTTAGAATAAAGAACCTGTGTGTGAGATTAACATGGGCCAAACCGGGGGGGGGGGGGGGGGGGGTTGAGCGCTGAAGGGCAGCGAGGTGTTTTATTGCCGAGTCACACAATCAAATGATGTGTGGTACGCCATCACTGGTTCATCTCACCTACATTTAAAACCACTTTGCACGTATGAGTCAAAGTTTGCGGAGGCAGGAGGTAAATGACCCACAGATTTGCTCCCAGCAGGTGTGCTCAGGAATCATTCTTCAAGAGGGTTGTTCACATTTAAATTACATTCAATGACTTCATCATTCTTGAAATGTTTGCTGTTTAAATAACGTACTTTATAAATCCCAAAACCTTTCAGCTGCAAATTTTGACATATTTCTGTTCCCTCACAGGCCAAAGGGGTTTACGAGAAGGTGGGTGAAGCCACAGAGACGGCTCTAACCACCTTGGTGGAGAAGATGAATGTCTTCAAGACTGACCTGTCCGGACTCAGCAAAGTGGAACGTGCTGGTGCCTGCAACTCGGTAAGCTACATGTGTGACACTGCAGAGTGATGTTTATCTCTCAAGGGAACCCCAGAGGCTTTACACAGCAGCATGTGTTAACAGGTCCCGGGGAGGATGTAAAAGTAGTATGAAGCCTTCATTGTGTCCAGAGGGAGCTGTGCAAAATAGAAAAAATACAGGTGTGTGGCAGTGTTATTTTGTTAGTGAAAACTTTGACGGAAGGTTTTTGTTGATGTCCCTTTATTCCAAAATGTGTAAAAATGAAAAATGTTTTTAGTTTCTGTGAAGTACAGTTAAGTTTGATTTATTTAACTAACACACCTAAAACCTGTGTTAACGGCAACAATATTTAACAGAAGTTCAAAAGGTCTTTTGCTCGACATATTATCCCCACATACAGCATGCTAACATTATTAGCATAATGCTGAAAACACACCAAGCAGTGGCAAAGTAATTCCATTTTTCTGTGGCTGGGAGGTGTGTTTCTATGTTTCAGGTAGAATGAAATTCTTTGTAACACAAGTAAACATGTCACAGGACTCAGAGGACTCTCTCTACTGATTGGCTGCGAGCATTCTCCGGCTGCAATTTGCCGTTAAATGTTAAACTTTAACTAACATATATTTTGGCCACACACTGCTGCAGAAACCACCGCAGCTTTTGATAGATGTTGCATCAGCAGGCTGCACTTAGCCACTTTACTGCTGGTTGTGTTGGACACATAAGCCTGTGACATTTTTAACGTTTTTTAAATTAGCCTAGCAGCTAGCAGACTTTTCCTTTCCTCCTATGAAACTGGGAACAATAGCAGTGTTAAACAAATGTACAAAATTAAGTTTCATTATAACTCACAAGGTTCAACGACAAAACAATTTCCCTATTTGACTCTAACTAAACATGTTTTCCCCACATATACAACATACTAACATTATTAGCATTAGCTAAGGCATTATATTACATGAATTAGGCTAGCAGCTAGCTGAATTTTCCTCTACTCAAATGAACTGGGATAAATCCCACTTAAGACTTACAAAGCTATTTTGTGGAGGCCTTATTGTCTTTGCAATTTCTGCAAGTTTCTTGTCTGTGACATAAAAGTAAATAAAAGCTTTGTTTCCACTGAAGAAAATGGCTTCAGTTAAATAGACACGACATTTAAAATCTAAAATAAAGCAAAAGACTTAAAACCAGTTGTAATTTTTAGTAAGCAACTAAAGCTTTATTGAAAATGCTTGTCAAAATTCAAACCGGGATTTGGAGGTAAAGAAGAAAGACCTCTGTAGCCTAGCAGCTTGAGGCTACATCACTACTAGCATAACACCCAAATCTCTGATCCAGCTATCAGTGGGCAAGTTGCATTGTGGGTAACGTAGAAGCCAGGTTTTCACACAGAAGAAGAATGTGTGAAGTAAAACAGACCATTTTTATGCCTGTATTTCCATTGCTAAATCTGTGGAGTACTCCTTAAATGTCCAGGCACTGCTGTGTGAGATCAGTTTAGTACTCGTCTTCAGTCATTCATTAACCGTGAGCATACTCACCATATCCGCTGCAGGCTTTGCACTTCTCAGCATGAACGTACCAATGAGACTCTAATTACTCTGCTCATTATACCACACTGTAGCTGCCTGGTTGAGAGGATGACATAATGACCCCCTGTTTATACATATCTGTTACGGATTATTTTACATTTAGCTTCATCCACAGTCCACAGACTTGCAACAGGTTCGAGGTTGAGTCACCAGGTTCATGGTTGTCGACAGACACATATGTTTGCCTTCAGGGTGTGAACCTGTGAGTGTTTGTTTAAAAGTTGAAATGTTTAAAATGTCATTTACAGCAGACAGCAAACCTGCCCGCACCGTTACACTGAGTTCAGGTCAGTTATGCACAAAGCTCACTGCAGCTAATCACGCATGAAGTGCCGGATCTTCTCTTAGAAGATGTCAGATGTGAATGTAGAGTCAGACCTATGCAGGAGAGCATGTCTTAGTGTGTGTGAACGACAAATGAACCGCGAAGATGATGTTGGTGTTTCAGTGCTGAGGTGCCTGTCATCCACTGTGTTGAAGTCAGTCACCTCTGGTTTCGAGCCTCTTTACATCACTGTACATATTCAGCAGGTCATTAAAATCCCCATTAGTGTCATCTCAGGAAGAACAGAGCTCGTCTGTTGGAAATGCTCAGCAGCCTCGTAGTGACAGAAGTCAGAAGGGCAGATGAGACGTATTCAGATCCTTTACCTTTACACTAATTTTACCTAAAGTAAAATATTCCCTGTCAGCGTTTTCCTATCCTATCGGGTGTTTTTGGATTAATATTACCGCTACATTAATGTGTATGTTGCATTTTACTGCTGTAGATGTTTAAGGTTGTGCTCATTTCAACCCCTTTATGCACTGTTGGGTAGTTTAATCGACAGCAAAGCATCATATTCTGTAAGATCATCATATGTTTTTAGTGTGGCTGTCCTGTCAGAACCATGTATCCTTAAAAGGTCAACCTTTCATGGTGTTTTCAGCTCTGTGACGATGCATCTTTCAGCTGATCCAAGAGGGTTTTTAAAGAATTTATTTAACTTAAAGGGACAGTTCATCCCAAAATTAAAAATACATGTTTGTTCTCTTACCTTTGGTGCTGTTTATTCATTATTAAAGCGCCCAAAAAAATACATTTAAGAAACTCAACAGCAATGTCTCTTTTGTCAGAAATCGTGACCTGATTGCTCAAGATAATCCACAGGCCTTGTTGTGAGCAGTTTCATGTAGGAACTATTTTCTTTACACCGACAAACCGAATCACCACGCTAGCTCACCACTGAACTAACGTCACAGCTCTGCCAAGGAGGATGCCATTAATGTTAACATGTTGCACTGTCTTGGGCATGAGCCTCTTGTCCATGAGTAGAGGCACACTTTCCTCTGCGCGGTGATATGGTCGGTGGGTGTAGTTTGGTGAAAAGGAAATAGTTCCTTGGGGTGCCCATTAGCTCACTTGGTAGAGCAGGTGCCCATTTATAAAGGCTTGTCTTTGCTGAAGAGGCCACAGGTTCGATAACCTACAGCCCCTTGCTGCATGTCATGCCCCCTCTTTCTCCCCCCTTCACACTAAACTAACTGTACTATCGATTAAAGGCAAAAAAAAAGAACATACTACCGCCACGAAACTACTCACAACTAGGTCTAAGGGGAAAATTATGTATTTTTTATTTTAGCGTGAACTGTCCCCCTAGTAGGTAGAACATTTTTCTCAAAAAACTAAAGAACATCCTTCAGTTTGTCACAAACATTCAACATCAGCACATCTGGAGATACATAGTTTTCACTGGACAGGAAGAGGATGGAAAGCTTTAACCCGCAAAATAACTAAAGCTTCCAGACAAATGTAATGCTGTAAACAGTACAATATTTACCTCTGAGATGTAGTGGAGGAGAAGGAGAAAGTAACATGCACATACCTTGAATTTGTATTCTCATTGCTCTTCCTGACTGATAGAGAGGGGAATTTTGTCACACTAACAAATTTCAGGACATCCATCAGATGTTTGATGTCCCCTGACAGGACATGTGTACATCACAGAGAGCACTGTGACTGTTCACCTCTCAGCCTGTAATGGGATCAACACAGACTCTGAACTGCAGGGACACCTGCTGGTAGAATAAGACATGGCATTTAACGTAGATAAAACAGTGTGGAAGGAGTAGGGATGTTTTTAGACTCCTACAGTCCTTTGATCTGCCTTCTTGTTAGCATTTTGTTATTATTTTCTATATGCTTCTGATTGTTCTTGCTCACTGTGCTCAGCCCTGTGCTGTTGTACACAGACGTGAAGCTGCAGTCAGATATCCAGACAAGGTTGTTGAGTGCTCGATCCAAAGTGGCATCCTTCAGCTGTCAGTAGCTCAGCCAAAGCTCTCAGTCAGGCGCTGGCTGCCGGCCTGACGGCTGCCCACGAATACAGCTATTTAGCTCACGCTTTGACTCCTAGTCACTTTCTTCTCCTCTGTCTCTTTTCTCCTCTTTTCATCCATCAGGTGATCAAACAGCTGATGAAGAAAGAGTTCACCCTGGAGTTCTCTCGTGACCGCAAGTCGATGTCTGTGTACTGCACCCCCGTTAAGCCAGGCTCCCAGAGCAAGATGTTCATCAAGGCATGAGAGAATAATATGATCACAAATACACAGAGAGCGAGACGCACTTTGCGTCATTTGCATTTGTTGCTATTGATTCTTACTCTTCTCCTCACAGGGTGCTCCGGAGAGCGTGATTGAGCGCTGTAATTACCTTCGGGTGGGGACAGGGAAGGTGACGCTGACACCGGCCCTGCGCGACCAGCTGCTGTCTAAGATCAGGGACTGGGGGACAGGCAGGGACACCCTGCGCTGCCTCGCCCTGGCTACACATGACGTTCCACCACGCAAGGAGGACATGGACTTGGAGAACTCCAGCAAGTTTGCAGAGTATGAGGTACAGTAGAGGACATCTGAGGTTTATCTTAGGAATCCAAATTTTTCAAATAGACCCTTTTTTAAAGGTATACTATGCAGTAATTGTTGGTTTTTGTTTTTTAACACCTAATTGCAGAGAAGATCAAGTCTCTCTTGTAGAGGAATTAACGTATTATTACTCTTATCAGGATGGCTGACTGGCAGATACAGACATGAAATGCTTTTCAAAATCTTCACATTCACTGGGCAAAATAAGAAAACCATCTCAACCTAGGTTACATCTAAAGGCCCAGACACACCAAGCTGACATCAAAGAGCTAGTGGCAACAAAGGCCGACAGTTCAGTTGCGTCGTCTCATGGCTACAGCCAATGGCCAACTAGTGCAAATGTTCCACGCCTGCATGCGAGGAAATAACTATCCACACTAGCAGGCGGCTAGAGTCTGTATTGGTCATTCAAAAGGGGAAACCGGAAGACCATCAGGACGTATTCATGACTCTAGTTAGCCAGTTAGCACATTAACAGCATAACACGATAATGACAGAACAAATTACATTTACCGTGTGCTAGCCAATTGTTACACAGACAGTTGTGGAACATTTCTGCTAAAGAGCATAATGGCTAAAAACATAATATTACCTAATACCTTCTTGGTGTGGACGACCCTGAAGAGTTGCTGATAGATTTTCTTTTACCCCTGGACAGAGCCAGGCTAGCTGTTTCCCTCTGTTTCCAGTCTTTATGCTAAGCTAAGCTAATTGTCCTCTGGCTGTAGCTTCATATATTATGGACAAATTTGGGAGTTGTATCAATCCTCTCATCTAATTATCGACAGGATGTTGAACCATTCCTTAAATGTCAAATTTGCTGCTGCCTTCATCCACTGAAAGCATAATGCTCCTTTCTTTTTTCTTTTGTTGTGTAAAAGTAATCAGTTTGATGTTTTCAGCTACAAAACAAACAAGAGGTGAATTTCATTTCTGTGGAACTGAGGTGAGATTCTGTTTTGAGATATAATTCTGTGCAACCTAATCCCCCTCTCTTTCTTTTTTTCTCTGTTCTTATTCAGTTGGGTCTCACGTTTGTCGGCTGTGTGGGCATGCTCGACCCGCCCAGGAAGGAGGTGATCGGTTCAGTGAAACTGTGCAGCGAGGCGGGCATACGTGTGATCATGATCACCGGAGACAACAAGGGCACAGCTGTGGCCATCTGCAGACGAATCGGCATCTTTGGTGAGGAAGAGGACGTGACAGGAAAGGCATACACGGGCCGCGAATTTGATGACCTCCCGCCCGAGGCCCAGAGAGAAGCCGTCAAACGGGCGCGATGCTTTGCCCGCGTCGAGCCCGCTCACAAGTCGAAGATTGTTGGATACCTGCAGTCATTCGATGAGATTACTGCTATGGTGAGAGGACGGGATGATGCAACTTTCTCCACTCACAGCTCTAATGTCTTACACTGACACCCCCTTCAACTTTCACACGTCTCTCTGCTTCCTTCTTCTTTCTTTATGCCTGTTGCAAGGCAACAAAAATGCATATCCTCCTTCCTTCAACTCGTGTGAATGACTTGGGGAGAATGCCTGAGCAGAGGCCAGTGAGGCGTGACATGTTTCAGCTGCTCCCTCAGACACTGCTATCAGAAGCTGTCATCTCGGGCCCGCTCTGCTGCTTCCTATCTGACACACGTCTCAGAAGAGGGGCTGATGGGAGGGAGGGAGACAACAATATCACCATTTGCCTGTCAGACTAACTCCACCGTTGACTGCAGTCTAAAGCCGGTTTAGGCCCTGCCATGACAGATTAATACATCTCACTTGCTCAGCTTTAGTTTAATCCTGTCTGGATCTGAAACGATAATGAGACTTTGCATAATCGTTTTCAATCATCGTTAGTTTGTTAGACCCATCTCTGTTCAAAGAATAATTTGGAATGCGGGCTCAGTGTTTTAAGATTGAACAAGTTGAGGCAAGAACTGTTACAAAAATTTGAGTTTCTCTCACCTTTAATGCACCACACAACAGCGTGTGTGTTTGCCAAAGTTTTATCCTCCATAGAGGTTTAGTAAATTTTCCTCCATTACCTGAAACAAGTACTTAAAGGAAAAGTTCACCCCAAATTAGAGAATCCAAACTTTGCTCTCACCTGTAGGGGCTGTCTATCAGTCTAGATTGTTCTGGTGTGAGTTGCTGAGTGTTGGCGATATCTGCCTTCTCTCCAATATAATGGAACAAGATGGCACTTGGCTTGTGGTGCTCAGAGCGGTTGATATCTACAACAGTTGTCACATCACACCAAAACACTCTAGACTAATAAATTGCACTACAGGTAGGAGGAAAAATGTTTTTTTTTTTAATTTTTATTTTGGGGTGAACTGTCCCTTTAATGATACAAGTGGTCTTTCCTTGTCACAGACAGGAGATGGTGTGAACGACGCCCCGGCCCTGAAGAAAGCAGAGATCGGCATTGCCATGGGCTCCGGCACTGCTGTGGCTAAGTCGGCGTCCGAGATGGTGCTGTCTGATGATAACTTCTCCACCATTGTGGCTGCTGTGGAGGAGGGCAGAGCCATCTACAACAACATGAAGCAGTTCATCAGATATCTCATCTCCTCTAACGTGGGGGAAGTGGTCTGGTGAGGAACAGAAACACACACTGAGGTCTTCATTTTGAGCCTGACGTCATTAGCTGATGTTTCTTCTCACTGTCCCTCCCCAGCATCTTCCTGACGGCCATCCTGGGTCTCCCCGAGGCTCTGATTCCAGTCCAGCTGCTGTGGGTGAATCTGGTGACAGATGGGTTGCCTGCCACTGCCCTGGGCTTCAATCCCCCAGACCTGGACATCATGGACAAACCTCCCCGCAACCCCAAGGAGCCCCTCATCTCCGGCTGGCTCTTCTTCAGATATCTGGCCATTGGAGGTAGCATTAGCTCTGACCTGAAAAAAACATCTGTCAATTAACGTGTGATTGTGTCACAGTACAGATGGTTTGCATTTTACAGATGAGGATGCACACAGCCAGGGGGTTTAACAAAATTAACAAAAGAGACATGCTGGGATTCCGGTAAAATCAAGTTTTAGAGTTTGGATGTATCTTTGCATTTCCAAAACGTTTTTTTTTAACTGCACCCTCTTGTTGATGGACATCAGTTGAGAAGCTAATCTTTCACATGAAACAGACACCCCAAGTTAAAGGAACTTCAACAAAACGACGATTTGGAGATCAGTTACTCAGCCTGTGTGATGGTGAATCGGTGAGTAAAACTTTGTTTTTGTTTTTGCATAATTCCACGGTGAACGAAGAATCCAAAAAACTGAGGTCATTTTTAATGAATTGAAAGAAAAGGGGTCCATGTTTAACATAGCAATACTATGTCAGAACATCCGTTGACAAACTCTGACACACTATATTACACACTATACTGACTCTCTGCAGTCTCAAGGATCAGGCGCTGAATTACTGTGATTTTATTAAGAGCGAACAACGTGTTTCACCGGTGGCTTCTTCAGGTTTGACCAACCCACAATAGTTCAGTTCAGTGTGCGGTGGTTTGTGTTGATGATTTTACATGCATGTTTGCTTTTGCTAAAACATTACTATCTAAAACTAAACCAAAAGTGAAAGTCATCAAAGCTCTCCTCAAAGCCAGTCTCCACTGACAAAAGTAGTAATTTTAACCCCTCTGACCACAGGAGCTGCTGGTCTAACTCTGCCTTGATCAGTTGGTTAGTTTGTGTGACTTTGGTGAATCCAAACTAACCTTTTAATACGCCAAAGTCACACAAAAACACAAATTAACTGATCGAGGCAGCAGTAGATGAGTAGTTTTTGTGAATGGAGTCTGGCTTTGAAGAGAGCATTGATATTCAGTTCCCTGTCAGAAAGAGCCATCTGTTTGGGAAGTACTGAATATATGACTGGATAAATGAGACTTGGATTATTCGACACAAGCTGTGTGAAAGTCTGTAAACAGATATTTTGATGTAGTTTTGGTGTTGTTAAACATGGTCATCTATGACTTCAATTCATCAAGAATTTCTCAGTTTTTGGATTCTTCATTCACTGTGGAGACATGTGAGACAAACAAAGTTTTCTTCACAAATTCAGCAGAACAAGTGGTGAGTAACTGATAAACAAATGATCACTTTGTGGGTTAAGTATTCCTTTAAAAGCACACCCAAAAAACAGTAGCACACGTGGATTTCCTGATGTTTCTTCCATAAGTTAAGAGCAATTAAGTTCCTTATTCTGAATGTTAACATGTATGAAATATGTGTATGTAATACCGTATATATCCTTCTGTTTACCATCAGAATACACCAGAAACTAGATACGTGCCAGGTTATTTACATGAGCAACAACTTTTAACTCAAACTGTATCATTACAGCATTTAATACGTCTTAGCCTATATCATGATAAAATGAGACTCCTGCTTGCCTGTTTGTGATTGTTTTTTTCTCTAGAATATTATTAACAACTTAAAGCATTTTTCATCTCAAAAAATGAGGCACAATGTGCTCGGCTCACAATAAGACCTTGAAGACTGGGTGCTGGATCCTTAATGTAGATAATAACAAAGCAAAGACTAGGACAGCACTCAAATTTGACTTTTAAATATTGCCACATGGACGTTTTGGGCAAGATGCCCCTCTTCAGCAATGCAGCTGCCAGAATACACACTGAAGAGGGAGTCTTGCCCGAAATGTCCTTGTTGCAATGTTAAAGAATGAGTCTTTAGTTTGTTACTTTCCACCCGAAGCCATCAGTCTGCCACATCTATCAGCTGTCACCAAGTCACACACTGAAATATCAAACTAATCACCAAAGATCACAGAACCTGAACCAGAACCAGAACTAGAATCGTCCACCATCCAGGCTAATTCAACACTGTGAGCTAACAGGGAGGTTTTGCAGTCTGGGATACTGAATATTTTCCACCTGTTATTTTTGTGATTCGTACAATTTAAAGCACAAAAACAACTTCTGAATCTCCCCATAGGTCATTATGCTGCTTTGCAGTAGTGGAATGTGACTAAGTACATTTCTTCATGTACTGTGCTTAAAGCTTCAGTTTGTTAATTTAAAAAACACCTTTTTGTCATATTTGCTGAAGCTGTCACTACATCCACACAGTATAATATCCTCTTATTGCCTCCCATGGCATTAGCTTGAATTGACTGCGGGGCACTAAAAACAACCAGTCAGAGCTGCTATCAATCACAGCTATCAATCATGTCAGTCAGAGTTGCGGTCAGACTGTCAAACTAGGCAGAGTTGATCAAATATGAATCAAGATTCTGTTACTGCATTGTCTATTTCTTGCCTCAGATGTTTTCAGAAACATATTTTAGTGTACTGTTTAGCTGTAAAATTTTGTGAGTTTGTGGCCAGGCAGCCACGTTGGAGACAGTCAATCAAAGCATCAAGCACCGCCCACCAGCCGGACTAACTTTCTTACTTACAGCTCAACAGTAGAATATGTTTTGAAAACATTTGAAGCAGTAATATTTTACTTTGAACTTTATGTATGATTTAATATTATATATCAATGTTATAAGCCAGTGGTTCCCAACTGGTCCAGCCAGATTTCTCCTCAGTCGCTAGTTCAAGGAGGTCCACACATTTTAATATATTCAGTGTCATACTTGGGGTTGGCCATGTCATTGAGCTAGTTTGCTGTCTCTTTTAAGTAGCTGTCCGTTATTCACTCACTCTACTGCAGGAAACGGCACTTCAAAATAAAAGCCACTGTAATTCATTCACTGTAATTCAAAAACTGTGTTTTTTACAAAGTCAACACATTCCTGAGTCACTTACTTTTGGTAGTTGACATATGTTTTGATACTCATACTTCTGTAATTTAACTTAAAGGTCCAGAGGGATTTAGGGGGACATATTGGCAGACTTGGAATATAATATACTGTAATACGTTTTTTTCTTTGGTGTATAATCACCTGAAAATAAGAATCATTGTGTTTTCCTTACCTTAGAATGAGACATTTATATCCACATACAAAGCAGGTCCTCTCATAAGTAGATCATCATATTGCACTGCCATGTTGTTGCTATAGTAGCTCAGCAGGGACAAACCAAACACTGGCTCAAGATAGGGCCCTTTACGTTTTTACATTATGTGCAGTCTGCAACCTCAGATTTGGAGTGCAGGACAATGAAACAATAAAAAAATGTTTCCCTCCTTGAACTAAACATCATCTGTCTGTATAGTATTTATAATAATCTTAAACTTGCACTAAATGTTTCCTGTCTGTTTCTCCTGTAGGATATGTGGGTCTTGGTACAGTGGGTGCTGCCACATGGTGGTACCTGTTTGATGACGAAGGCCCACAAGTGACTTTCTATCAGCTGGTGAGTTGCAAAACATTGTTCTGCTCTTTTCATTGGCTGCAGCACCGTCCTTAGAATATAGGGTTTTTTGTTTTAGTTTTTATCTTTGTGATTGTTTTGTGTGTACCCCTCGGTAGCCAGTATTATAAATCCCTGCTGTTGGACACAGTAATGTTTGGCGACCCCAGTGGTGCATATACAGAAATAGAAAGGAAAGTAAGACCCATGTGGTTTGATTGCACACGGTGGGTACAAGGCCAATGTCCTGCAGCTGTTCCCCCTCAAGATCTGAACCTCATCAAACCAGGTCGCAGGGGTCCTACTGACACACACATACAGTACAGACACCCAAACACACTAACTCCTGTCTGTCTCTCTCTACAGAGCCACTTCATGCAGTGTACAGAGGAAAACCCTTTGTTCAAGGACATAGACTGTGAGGTGTTTGAATCCCGATACCCAACAACCATGGCCCTGTCTGTGCTGGTCACTATTGAAATGTTCAACGCACTCAACAGGTCAGTCATCTGATGTCAGGGTCAACTCTAAAAAGTCATGGCTGTCAGATGTTTATTAAAAAGAAGACACTGTCATCCAACAGCACAGCGCTCTCTTTGGGAAAGAATTACCCAGAGAAACATCCATCACAAACATCATCTCTTTTTACTGCTGACGGATTAATGTTGCTGTTTTTAATGCCGGTATATTTTAGAATCTGCATTTGGGGAATGAGGCAAAGGATTCAAGCTTAGCCGCACATCTTAAGAAATGGAATAATGCTTATTTAGGGAGGCAGAAAATAAAAGGAACAGTGGTATGAAGGGAAAACTCCCAGTGTTTTTGCCAGGATTGCTCATGGAGCAAGTCTGTCAGTAGCTCCCTATAGAAACAAATGCTAATGTCTCATTTAGGAAAGAATCTGAGAAAGGGAAGGTTAAAATAAGGAGCTGCCTCACCAATGAAGATGTTATCCCAAAGCAAGACAGTCGGTAAAGCTGACAGAGAGGACGTGTGTTTACATGGTTACTATCACCTGTATACGGAGGGAGTCTTGTGAAGATGATGTACTTGGTGTTATAAAGACATTTAAATTAAATGTCGGTTGTAATTTTCCTACAACAAATGAATTAAGCCTTTAAGTGTGTGAGCTTGCCAGAATCTTTTTCATTTGATCTTTGCAACATGTAAGAATAACTTCCATGTAAGTCCCTAATGTCAACTTGTTTTGATCTATGAACACTTCTCGCCGCCAGTTTGTCTGAGAACCAGTCCCTGCTCAGGATGCCTCCCTGGGTCAACATTTGGCTGCTGGGAGCCATCATCCTCTCCCTCTCCCTCCACTTCTTCATCCTCTACGTCGAGCCACTGCCGGTAAGTATTCATCCATGATAAGACTGCGTCAGTGAGTCTACTTTGGAGCGGGTGTTGTGAAGAATGCATACTGATAATTGTATATGTCATGGTCCAAATGCATGATGATAGTTTTAAAAGGCAGTTTCTTCTTGACAGTGTTGTTTCTAATGGAAAAATATTGCTACAGAGAATAGAAGAGTAGCCCTGAAAGCTTATAAAACTGTACCTTCAGAAAACACATGCAAAAAGACCAGACTCATAACACATGGCCAAATACAGCAATGCACCAAATACAGAAAGCACAACCAGATGCAAAAAATATGACCCAAAACAGAAAACATAACCACATACAGAAAAAGCAACCAAATATGAAAATACAACCAAGTACAGAAAACGTGACCAAATAACATTAAATGCAACCAAATGGGGAAAACCCAACCAAGTACAGAAAACGCAACCAAGTACAGAAAATGTGACCAAAAATAGAAAATACAACCACATATAGGAAACGTAACCAACAGCTGGTCGTCAAAGCAGCGGAGCCGCTCTCCTGCTCTGTCTGCTCAGTCAGCTCGAGCTAACACAGCACAACCTGATCTCATCCCTGTTCTTGATATTTTACTGCTTGGGCCGAAGCCTCACAGCAGCAGTTCACATCTGACACAGAAAACCTGTCACTGTCATTAAACCCATTAATGACCATTAATAACCGCTGGGTAGCGTTCGTTGTGTGATGTGAACAGTCGGCCCTGTCACTGTGTCTTTGACTCTGTCCTCCAAGGCAGAGGGCTCCGGTCTTATGACAGTAGTCTCACAATAAACAGAAAGAGAGGGGCTGAGCAAATCAATACGCCGCAGGTAGTACTTGTTTTAAGGAGTCAAATTTGTAGTACAGTTGCTCTAATTAGACAAAGTTAAAGGGTCAGACAGAATTCATAGGGACTGGCTCAATTTGCACTGCTTTTTGGTGTCCCCTGAAAACTTGTGTTGTTTTGTCCGTGCAGTTGCATGTGTTTTCGTATTTAGCCGGTTTTCCCTATTTGAAGGTTTTTGTTTAATGCATTTTGTCGAGTTGGTAAAGATGTGTTTTTATTTGCCCGTGTTTTGTTTCCCTAAGTGTCAGTGTCATCGAGCAGAAAAAGCTCCTTTGCATAGTGTCTACTGTGGCTCTGTCCAGCATCTGATGCCTTGTTAGAAGAGTTTCTGACTTCTTGATTTCCTCTGTCCTTCAGTTGATCTTCCAGGTGACCCCTCTGCGCTGGTCCCAGTGGATCATGGTCCTGAAGATTTCCATTCCAGTCATCCTTCTGGATGAGGCACTGAAATATATCTCCAGGAACCATCTAGAAGGTATGGTGAGACTTTTTTGCTCCACTTTCTCAAATGAATCAACCCAGAACAATTCTTGTCATGACTCTGACACATTCGTAGTTGGTGAGGTTTGTTAAAATCAATGAATGTTGAAAATCAGATTTTACTGACGAGTCTTTTCTGCTCTTTTTTTCTCTCCTACGTTTCTTATTCAGCCTAAATTCTTTTTATCTCACCTTCTGTGGAAAGGTACTTTATTTCCAACTTCTTTACGTCTCCTTCCCTCCACAGTAGAAATAGCTGTATACTGATCACACTGCATATTCTAAATGATGTTTCTTTTCCGTCCCCAACAGGTGATGACGATAAGAAATATCGGAGGAGATGGCAGCTGAACTAAGACCTCTCCCTCAACACACTCACACACTTAGACACACGCCTACCCTCCTCCCTTTACGAGCTAGAAACCCTTTTCTCTCCCCTGTCCTCATTCCCCACTCCTGCATGTCCAACAAACCACCACTAGAAATGAGCAGGGCTTGCATGAGAAGAGCGAGTGTGCGAGAGAGAGCATGCGTGTTCCTGCGAGCATGGCTTCGTACGAGTGTGTGAGTGAATGAGCACTGTGTGTGTGAGCAGGCAGATGCAGGCCTGTCTGTACATCTGCGAGAGCAAGAAACAACTGCAGAAAAAAACAAAGATAAATCTGCCCAGGGCTCTGCTTTTTAAAGATTTCTGCTCATTGGTTTTTTGACTACAACATAGTGGTGCCGTAACTGGACTTTGGGGAGGGAAGGAGAGGGAGGACAGGGGAGCGGAGGTTGAGAATACTGGGTGGGAGAGGAGGCTGGGGAGGGGGAGGGGGGATTTTGAAATTAGCACCGAGACAGAAAGAGAGATGGAGAGGCCTTCCATGGAGAGACTAGTGTACACACTGGGGAAAGAAGAGCATCAGCAAGAAAGTGGAAGGTGAAAACAGCCGGCTCTTGAGGCGGTGAGAGTGAGCCACTGTTTGTGTGCGTGTCCACAAAAACATTATCTGGAGGTACCGCCCAGGCTTCTGCCACCTACACTACTGGCAGTGAGTTCCAGCCAGCCCTGCAGGAGCGAGGCCTTATCAGCACAACACAATGGTCACAGCGCTGCTGCTTCATCGCTCTTTGTCTTCACCCTCACCAAAGTCTGAGTCCTGTTGATCGTCTTTTATGCAGACTTACTCTTGCTCTCTCTTTCTCTCCCTGTCTCTCTTTCTCGCTCTCTGTTGAGGAGGCAGCTGTGGGCCCGGGTGGGTGGCGGGTTGTTGGGGGGTGGGGGTGGGGGGGGGGGTATGATGTTTTTGGGCTCCTGAATTGGGTTGTGGAGGTGTCGCTCCACCTAAAGGTGTGAATAGCTTTACGCCGCTTGGCCGCATCTTTCGGCTCTTAATTCGAGGAGCTGAGGTCAGCTCACAGAACTTGGCAAACACATGAAAAAATAATAAAAATGTCAAACAGCAACCAAACCAGCATATCAGTAGAGTCAGCCAGTCCAACCAGCTGGTCCTGTTAAGCCTCACTTTCATGTCCATCTGCTGTGCTGTCATTAGCCATCAAATATGTAAATTAAAGGCAGATCTGAGAAACAGGGTGCAGCTTCACAACATTTTGTACATAATAATTGTTGTGGAGAGCATGTTGTTGATCTACCTTTAAAGAGAAGTTTGGTGTTTCTCAACATGGACCCTGTTTTCTCATATTTTTGTGTCTAATTGACTGAACAAGAATTTTTTAACTTGATTTAGTATTGCGTTAGAGCGCTGCAGCCAGCAGCCGTGGAACCGGCTGCAATGTTATCACTCGGGGCATGTTTGCAGTGTCAGTGTGTGTCCACTAAAAGCGCTTCTTTTTGCCACTGACAGGCTCAGATTGTTCTTGTAAGTGTCTGGTGACATTGTGGAAAGGATCCCTACAGAGACAGACCTTTTTATTAAACAGTGGGATCCTTTTTGTTTAACAAGAAACAGCCTCAAAATCTCTGCATCAAACCCACCGGACTCCATCCAGTCATTTTAACGTGTAAGGAGCCAGCATATCTTCAAATCTAACTGCGTGAATAAAGGGTTTATTTCAAGGAAACAAGAGCTGGTGATCATTGGAACATCAAAAAGATGAGCCAAAATGCTTTTTGAGAGTTTTATTTTGTTTTTATCAACTTAAAGTGTGTTGTAGGATGATAAAATTACTGTTTATTTAAATGGAGTCTGGTGCATTTAGAGATAGCGATTTCAGGGCTTATGCTTTAACTTGTCTCTGTCAGGATCCTTTTCATCAAATTTTCAAACACTCACAATCTGAGCCTGTCAGTGGCAAAACAAATCTTTTTAGTGGATGTACATTGACAGTGCAAACATTGCAGCCTGTTTGCCGCTGCAGGCTACAGCGCTCTTACTCAGTGCTGGACCAATTTTGAAAACTGTTACTCCCTATAGACACTACAAAATGGGCCAGGCCGAAAAACACCAAACTTAACCTTTCATTTCTTCAGTTATTTCTGACCCTGCACCAGCGCTAACGTGTGTGTAATTGTGTGTGCATATAGCCTTACTTGAATAACTTGTCTGATTTGACTTGATGATTAAGTTAAAGTAAGTTAAGGAATGGCAGGTGAAGTGCTCGATTGTCTCACCTGGTCAAGAATCATTTTTATATATATATATATATATATATATATATATATATATATAATATATAAAACGCACATTTAACATCCACGCCTTATACAGCCCACTGCACCTCCACATTGAACATGTGGTTGAAATGAATGTGTTTCTGCTAGCCTTTAATTATCCACCGCCACCACTCTCACTCATACGTGCCCTGACAGTGATAATCATCATGATCACTCGAGGTCTTAAAGACTCTGAATGTCCACCTCCATGTCTGAGGCATGTTTAATAGGAAGCCCTTTTTGTTGTGCTTTGTGCGCTGCTCCCTCAGCTCCTCCTGCTCTCTCAGTGCTTTAGCGACTCACTTTGGTATTGTTTTATAATGACTAAATAGTAATGTATTTGACTGAATGAACCCACACGGTTTGGATTGTGTCTTTAAGTCTTAATTCTGGGTTTTGTGTTGGGCCCTGGTGCTCTGCGGACTGGCTCAGTGGTGTTTTTGGTCTCTTGTTGCGTTCACACAAGGACAGAGGAGAGTGTGCACGTTCAGAATAATCTGCTGGATCAAAAACAGCATCTGCGCACTCTGTCAGTTGCTTCTAGTGAATTCAAATGAATTCAATAAAGCGACGTTTTGATTACAGAGATTTTAAAGGCAACTGTTGACTGATGACGATCTCTGCAATTTAAACAGAAAATTGAATTAACTAGGACACACTGTGCAGATCTTTCTACGTTTTCCTTCCTTTTCCTTGCGTCCAGATCTGATTTCAACAAGCAGGGCTGATTTCCGCAGTGTGACACATAGCATGGTTTAGAATTTAAAGGAAAATTCATCCTTAAACAACATTAGTGAGCAATCTGCCGTTGCTTACAGGAGGAGTTGTATTTTTCTGTTTTGTTGCTTGGTGATGTTTTTTTCTTCCTCCAGGGGATAACTAGCCAAACTTAGATGACATGACATCATTGAGTCCAGATATTTCCAGTTCCACATGCTCTCTGGGGTCATTTTTGGAAATGTACAGCAGAAATTAACTCACTTAAAGGGATATCCACCAAAGGCAAAAGCCCCAAAAAATAATCTTTAAAGGGATATTTGGGATTTTCTGAAGTGAAGTTGTATGAGGTAGTTCTCCATAGTCTGTATATTACATAGAGTAGATGGTGATACAGTTGCTGTCAGTTTGGAGAGCAGACAGGAGTACCACCAAAGAGGCTAAGCAGTGTACTGCTGTGGATGGGGCCAGAAGCAAAAAAAATGTATACACCTAAAAACAATCAGCATTAGTTGAAGTGTACACTATATTTAGAATATTTTCACCGCTTTACCATGCTGTCAGACAACCATTTGAGACATGCTCTCATGTAATTTTACCTCACAGAAGATGGGAATTGCTGATCTACCACAGCCTCAATCGGTTAGCTTGTTTGTTTTACTGTGTGCCTTTGGTGAACTCAAACTAACTCTCTCTAACTCTAACACAGTTAGACAAACTGACCAATTGAGGCAGTGGGAGACAAGCAGCTCCTGTGTTCTGTGAGGTAAAATTACTGTTATTGTGTCTGTTTTTTGGTGTCTTTGAAGAAAGGGATATAACAGCTTCAAGTTCCCGTCAGAAAGGGCTGTCTGACAGCAAGGTAAAGTGGTGAAAATATTCTAAAAATAGCATACATTAACCTGATGGCTGTTTTTTTTTTATGTAGCTGAAACACATTTTGCTGCTGCCTCCGTCCACAACAGTACATTGCTAAGCTTCTGTTGCAGTACCTGGCCAGTCTGCTTCTCCAAAATGGGGGCGTGTTAACTGCCATTTAATGAAGGTAATATACTGACTATGAATAAATACCTCATACAACCCCACTTCCAAAAATATCTGCATACCATAGATACATTACATTTGCACGTTATTATGTAGCAGCTGTGTTGAAACTTAAGCGTTCAACAACGCTGTGGTTAACAGATGGTTAGTTACTCTTGGTTATGGTTGGGAAAAGACAATGTTCATCTTAAAATACCGTTTGGGGGCACAGTCCTCGCTGGGAAAGCAGTGATGTCTTGGTTAAAAAAAAATAAAAATAATGGCACTTTTGGTGCCTAAAAAAACGCACACACACAAGAAAAAACCCAGCAATAACTCGCTGAATCACAACTTTTCACGTATCAAACATTGATATGATATGTATGAAACGTGCAAATGTACAGTAATGTACCTATGGTTTGCAGAAACACTAAAAAGACACAAGCACCTCCTGAAAGACTTTGAACATCCCAGACTGATGTGAGGAGATTTAGGGTTGGAATATTCCTTCTAATTTTACACCAGAAGCTGGATTTTGCGTCACGTAAATAATGGCCTGATTTGATTCTCTATGTTCAGTGTTTTGTTTGACCACCGTGAGAATGTGGCACCTCTGTCCAGACCAGCAGACCACCTGTCCCTGTCCCAGGTCTCCATGGCTCTGTAACATGCTGGCACTCTGGCCACCAGGCACTATAGGTCTGTATAGCCTTGTTATTTACTACTGAATCCTCAACTCTGTACAGAAGATGAGAATATGATCGCATGGAACCTTGTTACTGTAATAATAACCTATACAGTATATAATATTTAATTTTTTGATAACTTACATCGATGAAAACCTACTCACCACCGACAACACAGACTTGCGAGAACCCATTTTTTATTTTTCTTTGAGCACAAGGTATCTAAGGATCTCCTTTTTTTGTTGTTTTGTAGAATAGAACGGTTGTTTCTTTATTGTTCCCATTCGGTTTTTACAGTTGCTGGGGTTTTGTGTCTTTAACTGTAGGGAAAAAGAATACGATGTTATCATGTTTAAGATAGACAAGAATCATGCTTACGCTAATTAAAGATGATGACGCTGATCATTTCAGTGATAGTCACCCGGTGTGAGAATGTTCAAGAATTTGTGAATGAACTGTGTCTGGTTTACACTGAGTGATGAGCAGTGATGAATCCTGGGATATGAAGTTTTATGAGTGTATATTGAAGGGCTTAGTGTGGGTGCAGGCTCTAGAGACCCCTGACAACACGGTACTCAAAGTCCTAGGCCATCTGTAAAATAATAACCACCTTTACTAACAGTGAGGGAGTGATCTGGTTTGTATGAATAACATCTGAGAAGTCTCTAGAGCCTGAGTTCCACCTCTGAGAAATTAAAAGGATTCTCTGTATTGCCTTGTTAATATTAATTGTGGACACATAATTTTATAAATGACAAAGACGTGGAAATAAAGATAATTTATCTTGTTATTTATACAGAGGTTGTGGTTCTTTTTCATGTACTGTTTGACCATGCTCTTGGGTTTCCTCCGTGCAAATACCTTTCTTTCCCCCAAAGAAAACTGTTGACAGGGAGGTTTTGTGAAATAACCGACTTGAATAATCGGGAAAGGTCCATTTCTGTTGAGTTTTCTTCCACAGGCAATACGTTTTTTGGTTGTCCGTACATCCATCTCATTCTCGTGAACGCGATTTCCACCACCTTGAGGGGATTTCCTCAAATTTGGCGCAAATTTTCACAGCAGTTTGAGAAAGAGCTTCTGCTCGAAATGTCACGCAGAGCAAATAAAATTCCTTGTTAACAGGAGCTCCTTGGTGTGCGGATGTTCCTCATTTTCTTGTAGTGTTCTATTTTTTTGATCCAGCACCCATCCCAATCGGGCCCTTGGATGTGCGTGTTTTTTTATTCTTTTCTCAAATTTGGCACAAACGTCCACCTGGACTCGACAATGCACTTATTAGATCTTGGCGGTCAAGGTCACTATGACCTTGCATCCGTCTCATTCTCGGGAACCAGAAATCTTAGTTCCTCAAATTGGGCACAAACATGAACTTGAACTCAAGTTTGATCTGATTAGAATTTTGTGGTTGAAGGTCACTGTGACCTCACCAAACATGTTTTTAGCCATAACTCAAGACCTCATTCACTTATGATGAAATTTCACATAAATGTCTAATATTATAAAATGATAATGCACATTTTATATCTAAAAGGTCAAAGGTCAGCTTCACTGTGATATAATTTTCTACAAAAACACTTTTCTGTCTTGGGTGTCCAACTCAAAACTGCTGATTTTAACCTCTTGAGACACAAACTTTTGTTTAGTATGCAGTTTTGATTTCTCCTAGCTATTTGATAAGTATAAAAAACGAAACATTGCCAATGATAATTAGGTCTCAATGTCCTCGCATAAGATAATAAAGTCCCAATGTCTTCAAACGAGTACTTTCTAATTAACAGCGTCTCAGCTTGTTAGTGTTGTTAACATTGGTGAAATTTGTTGCCGTATCAAACTACAGACATTATTAATCACAAATAAACGAGTTTCAACCATAAAATGGGATCAGGTTTTGGACCTTGTCCACTTATACGTTCAAATCGGCTGTAGACTGACTTGGCAGAGGTGGCTGCCATCTTGTTCTTACATGGATTAGTGTATTGTGATCTTACAACCACTAGATCGCACAAAAAAAGTGTTCATGAACGAGGACAACAGGTCTAAGTAGAATGAAATATAAGGTCAAGTAAACCCAAAATGTGATGTCCTCATATGAGGACACAGTGTCCCAGGATGATGTAGATCTGCTATGCTGCCAGAGGCAAGATGTGTGTGAAGCGTCCACATTTTATAATGTAGCTTTATGCAGCAACATCCATATATGAAGTACTGTCATCTGTAGCTGCTACATATGAACCTGGACAGACAAGAATGTAAACTGTAATTGCAAACTTGACTGGTCTGCAGAGACAAACAACCGTGAGGCAGTATTTCATGTTCAGTGTTCAATTTTCAAGGGTAGAAAGATCTTGGTCAAAATGAGTTAGTGTTGAGAATACTGGAAAAAAACAAACTTTTCATTTGCAAAATAGCAAGTGCATGGTCCAAATGGTGTTGTTCTCTCCCAAATATTCTTGGCAGGGTGTAGAGCGTGCCCATCCAAAAAACTTCAACAGGTGCCGGATCAGAAAATCACATTTAACAGAGCAACATTTTCCTCTGAGATCTTCGTCAGGCCTCATCAAATAAACATCACATGGCAGAACAAGACATACAGACACAAACACATCAATCATCACTCAGATCTGCTTGATTGAGAGTCAATCTTTTCTCAGACTGAACCAATCAGAGAGGAACCTGAGGAGGATCATGCTGTGTTGTGCCTGGTCAAGCAACGGATAAACTAATCACGATAAACATAGATCCATATGACTTGGCAAGGTTGAATAACAGACCCAGATGCACGATTTCCCCTAACAACAATACCCAGCAATTGTAAATAATTACATTTTTTGGAGTGGTATTACAGCACATACCTCACAAGATGGCGCCCATGTCCCATAAGGTGTGTGACATACCTTCATATTCTCCATAGGGGACAAAACATATCCTTTTCAATTTTTATTTGGTCACTGGAACATTTTGAGCAGCTTCTCAGCAAACTTGATTTAAAAAACTTTTTTTTTTAAATCATTAGGGCGTATTTGGTGACTTCTTTTCTTCTGTCTTACACACATACTTATTCATATTCATTAACATTGCTAACTGAATAATGACCTTTATAATTAACCTGCCCAGGGCTTTCGATGCTGATTGTGAATATGGTGAAGAGGTGTGTCCTGTATGTGTACGGGATATATACCCACTTCTTTTTCTATCCATTTACAGTATACCCACCTATCATCCAAACAGCCACTGGAATATATACAGGAGAATATACCCACTCCCTCCTTGGTAACCTACCCATCTATCTAGTTGTACACCCACCTTATCAACTACCACTACACCACTCTATATACATACACATAAATATATATAAATATATATACGGTCCTTTCGAGAGCCCGAGGTTTAACATTCGAGAGTTGAACAGCCTTTTAAGCGCTCAGGTTAAATAAAGAGGACATGTCTACATATTGTGTGTCTGATCATGTTAGCAACCAAACCTCTACAGTTTCATTCTGAGAAAACATTTTAAAACAGTGTGTGCACTGAGCCCTCTCCACCAGCAGGGGGAGATGTTACACCACCGTACCTGTGTGTATTGAGCTATAAGGTCATGTCAGGTTGTTTTATATATACCTTGTCCTCTTAAGTAGAAGAAGAGGTAACCGGTTTTGTTGCGCCATGAAGACCAACCCAGTGAGTCTGTGCTGTTTGTGTCTTAGGTACAAAACGTCAACACTTGAACAGGACAGTCAAAGACAATAGAGGGCCACCACTAGCAGCCTTATCTATCTTAAACACAATGACATGCACTTCCACCTGCCTCATATCTCACATGTGAGAATGACACACCCCTCTCCAGGGGAAGTTCCTGGAGTGAAGGTGGGATCCCAGGAGCGCCAGGGGGAAATAGAAGAGGATCTCATTAGTATCAGCCAGCTATTTCCACCCTGAGCCTCAGAGGGATGCAGAATAGGGAAAGTCAGCAGGGGCACCGTCCCAGTGAAACATACACAAACACACACGCGCAGCAGCTGAGAAAACACACTGATGAACCAATGGAAAGGTCACACACGTGGACAAAGGTGTTGAGGATGGAATAGGTTATTTTTCTCTGCATTTGGCTGCTATAATACTGTGCAAAACTTCCTCTGAGATAACTGGGTGCTCTGCTAAAGTCACGGCAACATTCAAGATAAGGATAAGGTAACGCTCCAAAAGTACAAAGTGTAAAAGTTAACGAGTTGGTTTTTATTTTCTATCTCCCTGTGACCCTGCATCCTCATATGAGGACATAACATTTCAGGTTTTTTGCACCTTACACTTCTTATACTACTTATACTTCTTCATTCTGCTTAACGCAGACCTGTTGTCCTCATTTGTGGACATTCTGTGATAGTAAGACCACAACTCATTAATTCATGTGAAAGCACTCGTTTTTCGAGCGAGGAAATTTCATCCAGAGTTACAAAATGAACAAATCACAAGTCAAATCACAGCCATGTTCAGATATTGAAATTAAGTGTTTTGAACAGTTGTAGACAGTGGCCCCTAACCCACAGAGTTACAAAACATTGAACAAATGTTGCAATGTATGTAATTTTGTTTTTGAACAGCAAGGTCCAGGCATTAAAATAAGCAATTTTATACTTTATGACACACTTGTGTCTCATAAAAATAAACCCAATGTTCAAAGACAGCGCTCAGCTTTTTAAATATATCACGTCCTACTAATCCTAAATTTTCGTAACCACTTATCTTCTTGAGGGTTGTGAGGTGGCTGGAGCCTATTAAGCCTAAATAGTGAGGAGAAATAAAGAATGCATACCAAACAAAAAGCTCCCAAGAGGCTATATTTTAACTGGACAAAACACTTTGATGAAATGTTAATAAATAGTAAGAAAAAACTTTGACACCATGGCATGAACTAACAAGACCCTGGAGACTCCCACACGAGTTATCATTAAAAATGTCACCACAGCCACAGATGTTTGATAATGATCTGGTCACTTTGCCAACATTAGACTACTTTAATCTTACTACGCACATACAAGGCTTTGTCCTGGCTGAGTTGCACTGTGACTCACATAAAAACAAGCAGAGGCCGCTCACTGTGCAGTGGCTCACTGAGGACACTCATCTATAAAAGTGCCTTGAGACAGAAAATGCTGGAAAATACTTTACATATGAGGTTAGATGGTGCCGTGAGGGAGGACATTCTGCCCCTTGTCCCATAGTGTCAGCCACCATTGTGCTACGAGGCTGCAGCTGTTGCCAAGAAACTAAATGCACTTGCAATGAACTTCCTCCACAGGGAAGGGGAATTACTCAGCACCCACTCGAACTACTTTCTGTTTGATCAACCAGCTGATAAATAGTCTGAAGTGACTGCACTACATTTGTCTGACAGCTGCAGTGACTTTACAAAGAAAGATTCAACATACAAGACATGTGAAGAGCTTGTGAGATCTATTAAAGGAATACCCCACCCCTCAAATGATCATTTGTATATCAGTTACTCACCCATGTTACGTTTTAATTCATGTTAGAAAATATGATGTTCTTGCTTGTTTTCACGGTGAACGAAGAATCCAAAAACAGAGAAAATTCTTGATGAATTAAAGTCATAGGGGTTCATGTTTAACTGCAGTGAAACTATATCAAAATATCTGTTTATGAACTCTCAAACAACTCGTGTAGTATAATCCAAGTCTTCTATCCAGTGTGTTCAGTACTCACCATACAGACGGCCCTTTCTGACAGGGAATTGCAAGTGGAACTTAACTATGCTCTCTTCAAAGCCAGACTCCATTGACAAAAACAGTAATTTTACCTCGCTGAACACAGGAGCTGCTGGTCTACCACTGCCTCGATGAGTTAGTTTGTTTGTTTCAGGGTTTGTTCGGATTCACCAAAGTCACACTAAAGTCAAAGTCACTAACTGATCGAGGCAGAGGTAGACCAGCAGCTCCTATGGTCAGCAAAGAAAAATTACTGTTATTGTAAATGGAGTCTGGTTGTGAAGAGAGCATTAAGCCCGTTTCCACCGCAGGAACTTCGGGGTAATTTTACGGGGCCGGGGCCGTTGGTGCGTGTCTCCACCGCAGGAATCACCCCCGAAGGACAGAATTCCGGAACTTTTACGGGGCTAAACAAGTCCCTGCCTCGGGGTAGGTACTCAGAACGGCCCCGAAAGACTCCCAGCTGGGGCTTGGGGATTACTTGGTGCTGATTGAATATACTCAAGAAGGGATGTGATGTCAACAGAAAGCAACAAAATAGCCGGCATTTTTAAAACTCAGCAGACGAGGGTTAGCTCGTTCATATAGCTTCCGCTGCCATGTAAAAAAACTCACTAAACGGTCCGTGAAAAAAATATTCTTTCCAGCGGATATCTTAGTTGCAACATGATTGAGCTAGCAAAGCAGTTTTGTGTTGCTATGTGTGGTATTTATTCAGTTTTGGGAAATCACGATGTCTAGAAAGCATCAGTGGCTGCAGCTGACAGGTACAGCTAACAGCAGCAAAGCTAACATCAGGATGTCATCTGTTAAAAGCCTCCCGTTGTCGGATACGACATGAAACTACTCCAGATAGCTCAATCATGTTGTAACTAAGACAGCCGCTGGAAATTTTTTTTTTTTTTCACGGGCCATTTAGTTATTACAGACACTGCTAAGGGCTATCAGCTAACGGCGTCCCTACGTCGCCCCGGTAAATGGTCGCGCAACGATTACGTCACATCCAGAGCACGGTAACTTTACAGGAACCTTCCTCCTACTCCGCTCTCTCAGTGGAGACACGGCGGTTGAGAGGGCCGAGCGAGAGGACATTCCTGTAGTAGTTCCTGCCCCCGAAATAGTACCAGGAACTTCTTCAGTGGAAACGGGCCTTTTGAGAAGTTTCACTTTCAGTTCTGTTTCCCGTCAGAAAGGGCTGTTTGTTTGTGAAGTGCTGAGCATACCACTGGACAAGGCTTGGATACATTTTGCTGATGTTAAACGTAGCCCCCTTTTCACTCAAATTCATCCAGAATTTTCTTTATTTTTGGATTCTCTATTCACCATGGAAAAACAGTTGTCCTCACAAATTCAGTGTAACACAGGGCGACTAACTGACATATAAATGACCATTTAGGGGGTGAGGTATTCCTTTAAACTACCTAACAGTTTAGTCAAGTTAAATGTGAAACTCTTAACAAGTTTGATTTTAAATTATTTTACACTCAAAAATAACAAAGATGTCATGATTTCATTTTCTCAAATATTTCAAAAGATTTGCTCCTTTTTTTCCTTTGTAGTTTTTTTTATTTATTTTATTCTATTTAACTATTGTTTGCTTATTTGTGTTTTCTAACCATTGGTTATTTAGAGCAAACAATGTGGAGGTGTCATTTTTGGGCTCTAGGTAACTGTGATGGATGTTTCTAACAATTTTCTGACCTATGAGTTTTGGATACATAACAATTTTTTTTTTTTTAAATCACAAAATAAATAAATAAAATTGATCAAAGTAAGCTCCACTTTGTCCCAATAAAATTTAGTTTAGAAATTAATTATAATTTAATAGTAATGAATAATAGTGTAAAAGGTACATGGATAACTTTTCTGCGTCAAACACTTTTGATACTGAAAGTAAACTTTTCTGATTATATTTACTTTTACTTAACCAACATTTGTAATGCAGGACTTTGTCTTGTAATGTAGAGTGCTTTTACTTCAGTAAATGATCTGAATACTTCCTCCTCCACTGGTTCAGGTCTAAGAGTTCATGACCTGTCTTTATGTTAGTTAGATTAAAGTCATGCTGTCAGGAGGAAAAAAAAAAAAAAATAACATCAACTCAATTAACAGGCAGTCGGAGTCCTCAGGAGGAAGATGCTGGTTTGTGGTTTCTGTGGGATTATGAAACGTATTTCATTCAGAGAGACTGACTCATGTTGACACCGGCCCGCAAGAGTTGTCAGCATGTGTTAGTCTACTACTGACATGCAGTCCGTCCTCAGACTGGCTTCCCTCGAATAGTGTGGATGTTTTAACCACATGTCAATGTCATCAGTTATGTGCTGCATGTTAGATTATAGTGTGTGCTCAGTTATCACGCTAGTGTGTTATCATGTGTCTCCCTTCAGTGATCCATCACTGTACTGCCACACAGCTGAGACGAGGGGTAAACATAAGAACACACAGCAGAGGGGTGTGTTATATGTCATGTATAATGAACAAAAAATAGTTCTTAAAGTGGGCGACCCCGGACTGAACTCTCTCAGGAGTATTTGCTTGTGTTCTTAGACTTCTATTGAATATGAATTAGGGGCGAAACTGTGGACTCAATACAATATTTGCCTATACTCACATCCAAATGTCAAAGCATGACAGAGAGACTCTATGTAAGAGCCACTGCAGTAAATATTTACATTTCAAATTCAGTAGGGTCTCTTGACTCAGGGTGTTTCTGATCAGCCACCAGAAGAAAATGCTGGCATTGTACATCTCTGCAAATCACGTGTATGTTACATTTGCAAGTGTCATATATATGTCAACGTTTCATATGTATGCCTTGTCAGTGTTTCTAAAGTGATGTATATATGAGCTGACTTTGTCGTGAGGAGGTGGAGGGGATGGTGGATGATGTGTCATCGACAAAGGAGCCTGCCAAGCTGCAGACTGCTGCAGACGGTTTGTTCAAAAAAACAACAAAACTGGTTGTTTTTCAGCGAGCCATTGCTGTGTGTCCACTGGGTTTTTAGCCCCCAGTCATGGGTGGTTTTTTTAGCAACCTGTGATGGCTTTTCCAGCAGGGATGTTGCCACAAAAAGCAGATGTTTTTACTGAAATATTACTGCATTTCCTGTCAGGATAGTTGCATTGCAAGAAAGCATTCTGTTTTTATGTGAAAAGTTGCTGTGTTTCTCGCTGGGATAGTGGTGCAAAACGCGGCTGTGTTTTCAACGAAGACATCGCTCCTTTCCAACAGGGATTGTGCCCCCAAAACTGGATATTTTAAGCCAGAACATGTCCCCTTCCACTCAAATTTGTAAAGCTTGAACAATGATGTATTTGAGTTTTTCTGCACTCACCTTAAATCTGAGTTTAAAGTAACTGTGTTGAGTTTTGTGGCCCCTGTGGACAGAAGCAGTAGTGTGTCCCCGAGCACCACCACCTCGTGACATAAAGATCTTGATCTGGTTGTCTATATGTTTTGGTAGCAAGTGAAAGCAATATGCAGCTTTATTTTTAATGCTAATTTTCTGTTTAAAACACAGCAGGATTCATAGTGATGAGGTCATGTATCTTTCACCCAGTCACCAAAAATAATGTAAACATTGTATGTTTATGCAAAATACGGATATGTTACACTTGTAAACTATTATGTAGGATACGTTAAAACCTTTATGTTTCGGGTGCCCAGAAGCTCAGTGGGTGTCCCATATGCAGGGGCAGTGTTCTTGCTACAGTGGCCGTGGGTTCAGTTCCAGCCCATGGCCCTTTGCTGCATGGCGTCCCGCCTTTCACACTCAATGCTGTCCTATCAGTTAAAGGCAAATTCAGAAAAAAAAAACTTTTATGTTTCAGCAATGGAAAAATTTAGTTATGGTTACAAAAAGATTTTGTTTGGGCTTAAAATGCCCAGTTTTGGAGGCAAAATCCCTGCTGGAACACAAAAATGTCGCAGTTAAAAAAAAAGAAAAAAAAAAGATAAGATGCTTTAAGGCAGTGATTCCCAAATGGTCCAACCACGGGGTCCAGATTTCTCCTTCGCCATTTCTTCAAGGTCCACACAGGTCAGTGTATTCAGCACCATATATCTCTGTCACGTGGCTGTCCCTTAGTCACTAACTCTACAGCAGGCAACGGCACTTCAAATTAAAAGATCTGTGCCGGAAATTCACTGTACTTAAAAAAAAAGTGTGTTTTTTAGAAACTTGACATGTTCCAAAGTCACTTGTGGTCCATGTAGAATGAAGCCGGGACCCACTTTTGGACCAGGACCCACCAGTTGGGAACCACAGCTTTAAGACATGAAAACTAGAAGCCAGTCTGGGTCCAATATGCAGCTTACATGCGTGATGTGGAGCCTTGAGACCTCCAAAGGGAGAATGAAAAGATGTAATATTTTTTAACTGTTTTATTTCTGTCTCCATCTGGAGCTGCTCAGTGTCTGACAGCAGAAGACTCGAGTGTGATTCAGTCTAATGCTCTTAAGTGTACATGCGTGTGAATGTGACTTATAGGAGCACTGAAGCAAACATCCCATGGGGAAACAAAGGTTAAACGTATCTGCTGGTTAATGTAATTGATTGTGATGGCCACAGTTGATGAAATTATTGCCTACAATGCTGCAGTGGAGTCGGTAATTAGCTCCGCAGTCAGAAATGACCGTTCTGCTTATCTTCACTAATTACTGAGACGATTATTTGAATTGTCTCAATTTGGGAAATAGAAACATGGCCACTAGAGGCGCTATCTGCATTTTGCACCATGGATTCACTGTTTGTTTAATCCAAGCTTTAATGGAGATGATTCCACGTGTAGTATCTGTGGTTATAAAACGCATTATTCAATTCCCTGCTCATTTATTGCTGTATTCTATTATATAAATCAGATATAGTGATGGGGCAGTGTGTGATGACACGGTGTTGGTCATACTGCAGGAACAGGGCGGATCTTAGGACCCGTGAATTCATCTCTTGTCGGATAATAAAAGTTGGGGTTATCCGTGTGCAGTCGACGTGCGCTAAAGCAGTCTCAAAGTGTGTGTGAGCAGCCCTTCTTCTTCTCCTGCTCTCTCTATCTCTCTCTCTTCCTTTATGTATATGTGTGTGCACATTGCAGTGGTGCAACAATAGCCAGCTGCGGGCTGTGTCTACATTCAGCCGCTGGGTGTCCTCACTGTAGGCTGGGCTGTCCGTGTTTTCCGGAAGAGAGGGTGTGACACATGGGACACATCTCAGGTCAGCAGCTGATCTGCAACACTTCTCGCTACGGGATCTTGGACGTGTCTGACGCCTCTCTGAGTCTGTGTTGATGGTCAGCTGTGAGCAGAGTGGACCAAACAGCGTCCATCCCTCCGGATCTCTGTGACTGGACCGCTCCAAGGGGCTCACACACGCCCGAGCACTCATTTGGGTGAGTGAAACTTTTAAGATCATCTCAAGTAAATGAGTGTTTGTGGCCACGGCTCGTGGGTCGGCGCTGGGGAAATATGGGGAAGTGAAGCTGCGTGTGTGCAATGCAGATGTCTCACAGTGCACGTGTTTCCTCGCCGTGTTTTATTGTTGTCCAGTCAGAGGCTCACCGTCGGGCTCGTAAGGATATTAACTCCTCTGCAGCTGCACTGGATTGTGACCACGTTACGCACGCGCGCGGGCACGCACTTTGCACCGTGAAACTAGAAGCTGCACTGAAATGCGCGTCAATAACGTGCCATTGATCCGTGTCATGCACCTGTCGTAAAATACGGTGTCCTCATACCCCACATATTTAACTGTAGGGCCTTTCAAACTGGGGTCCAGGGTCCCAGTGAGGGTCTCTGTAGACGACCCAAGCGGTCCCCAATAATCAGAGGATTTGGTTTTAGTTCCGTCCCATGACAGACAAGTGTCTATGCTCTGGTTTCTCCTCTGACCCAGTGTCATGATAGTGTGTGTGTGGTGCCTTTTAATTGATTTATTCATTTGTACTGCAACTGCTGCACAAGTCATAATTTTGTGTCTCTTTGAAGTCATTTTGCATATTCTTGTGTCTGTTTGCAGTCAATGTATGTATCCTTGTGGTAATTTTGTGTCTCTTTGAGGTTGCTGTATGTCTCTTTGTAGTTGTTTTGTTTCTCTTTGAGATCCCCTTGTGTATCCTTGTGCTTGTTTTATGTCTCTTTCCAGTTCTGTTGTTTCTCTTTGATGTCCTCTTCTGTATTCTTGTGGTTGTTTTGTGTATCTTTAAGGTCATCTGTATATCCTTGTGGTAATTTTGTGTCTCTTTAAGGTTGTTTTGTTTCTCTTCGATATCCTTTGTGTATCTTTGTGCTAGTTTTATGTCTCTTTGTAGTCCTTTTGTTTCTCTTAAAGGTTATTTGTGTATCCATGTTGTAACTTTGCAGTTGTTTTGTGTCTCTCTGAAGTCCTTTTGTATATACTTGTGTTGATTTTATGTCTCTCTACAGTCGATTTGTCTATCCTTGTAGTCGTTTTGTGTCTCTTTGATGTCCTTTTGTATTTTGTGTATCCTTGTGGTTGTTTTTTGTCTCTTTGTAGTCCTTTTGTGTCTCTTTGAGGTCCGTGATGATCAGTATCTTCATTTCTGCTTTAATATTGCAAATTAAATATTTCAGGGGTTTTGAACAGTTAGCTGCTTCCCTTGAGCCCTGGTTAAAATAAATGAACAGTATTCAGTGGTTTCCCACATTTTGTTGACAAAATGATCAAACAAAACAAAATTGAATGTATTATTCAGTAAGAATAGGAGCTTGTTGTGATGAACATGGTGAAGGACCTGCAACTAACAATTATCTTTATTTTCAGTTAATCTGCAAAGTATTTTCTTGATTAGGTGATTAATCGTTTGATCTATAAAATGGCAGAAAATAGTGAAAAGCCAAGCCAAAAAACATGCAACAAAACATGGTGTTCATTACTTCAAAATGACACGGTGTCTAATTTAAACAAGCGATGGTTTCATGTCCGCCTGAAGTGGTGCTCATTTCACCCTGTTCACAAGGCGTTTAATCCCTCATTCACAAGGCACAAGGCTGAATTGTTCCTTTGAATCTGCTTGAAGGATGACTTCAAAATGAATTGACTCTGTGCAGCGCTGCACCTTGAAAAACAGCGACTACATGAATGACATGCAACAAATTACTGTAGTGTCTTCACTTTTGTTCTTATTAACCCCGGACGAATCAATCAGAAAGTCTGCACAGTGTCTGCTAAGCAGAAAGGAAACCTGTTTCACTTTTGGTTGGTTTATTGTGGCAGTGTGATGCTCTTCACAGGCTGGTATTTAGAATGCACTGTGTTGAACTGTCTGGAGGCTGTGACATTGTTACTGAGCAGTTCACCTTCCCACTTACGCATTCATGTTGTGTTTTGTATGCAACCTTAGCATTAAATGCCACAAATAAGACTGTGGCACCTAGTATGATGGGCTTGTATCACAAATAAAATGCTTCACAGGATCATTGGCAGATTATGAGACAGTTGACACCTGGGTATAGACATGCAAAAGGCCCCAACACCCCTCCTACATATGAGGAAGACACATAGACTGTGGTGGTTTTACCTCTTTTGTTGTTGTTGCTTTTCATCTCTTTGTAGTCATCATGCATTTTGTGTATTTTTGTGTATGTTTTATGTCTCTTTGAGGCCATTTTGTGTATCCTTGTTGTTATTTTGTGTATATTTGTAGTCATTTTTTTGTGTCCTTGTTGTTTTGTGGTCATTTTGTGCATCCTTGTGGTTGTTTTGTGTCTCTTTGAGGTCATTTTGTGTATCCGCGTGGTTGTTTTGTCACTCTGCAGTCGTGTTGTGTATCCTTGTAATTTTGTCTCTCTTCTAGGTTGTTTGTCTCTTTGCAGTTGTGTTGTTTCTCTTTGAGGTCCTGTTTGTGTATCCCAATGGTTATTTTGTGTCTCTGAGGTAATTTAGTTGTTTTTCCTGTTTTTGTAGTTAATCTGTGTCCCTTCACAGTTCCTTTTGCAGTCGCTGTGGTCTTTTTGTGTCTCTTCATGGTCCTTCCTGGTCAGTACATGTTAATTTGAGTGACATTTTGCAGCTAAAGGCCAGGGGTGCCCCTGGCACTTTGGTTGTCTGGGGCCTGTGGCCAGTAGGTCCATTCAGAAATCCATCCATGCCATCATGTGGCTGCCTTGTATCTTGTCCTGATGTACCTGTGAAATTGCTGAATCTTACAGCAAAATTGTGTTTTGTCCAGTTGTGTGTGAGGAGAACAAAAATAGGCCGTGTTCTCAGAAATGTGCTAGTAGCAGTGTTTTATTAGTATGGATTTTTTTTGCGTGGATTTTCCTTTGTGTGATTTTCTCAAGTCATTTGGACTTGTGTTTGCATGTTTTATATGGTCTGCTTGGTGTAAATTAGCGATTCCAGCCTCACTTGTGTTTCTCTTGCCCACTTATTGTTGCTGAATGTGCTGACGGCTGTAACACTTCTTCACGTGGGCTTTGGTAATCATACCAGAGCTGCGACCCATGCAGCTACTGAAAAAGAGGACACGTCAACAGCTCCCAGCTCCTTCGGCCCCTCTGGGAAATCACTTGAGTAAGGCAGGGGAGGAAATGAAATCAGCATTGTGTGTGTTTTTATGTGTGTGTATCTTTGTGTGAATGTGTGCAGGTTTATGTGTGTATTAGCATTGCTGTGTCTTTATAATAAAATAATAATAAATGTCATAAACAGTTTTACGTGGAGGCCTGGACATCATTCACCCATATTATGTCAAGAGCAGCTGAACTCTTGAGAATCAAAGAATAAACAGCGAGCGTCTCTGCTCTTCAGCTGGTCTGTGCTGGTTGGAGAGCACTGCTGTACCCTGCTACTTCTCTTACTGCAACAATTTTCTATTTACAGTCATTATACCCATCGATTGTGATTACTAAATCTCTGTAGAGCTACATGCAATCTGCAAGAAGTGCTCTTCTTTTACAGTGCCAAACCAAAAGACGTGTGTGTGTGTGTGTGTGTGTGTGTGTGTGTGTGTGTGTGTGTGTGTGTGTGTGTGTGTGTGTGTGTGTGTGTGTGTGCGCGTGTGTGCGCGCGCGCGTGTGTGCGCGCGGCCACGAAGACAAAATTAAAAGCACTCAAAATGGATGAAAATTGAAATCCCTGCATGACCTTGACCAAGTGGTGTTAGACATCAACCCATACACCAGACTAGATGTTGGTATTGTTCGTTTTTCTTCTCTTTGGATATGTTGAAACTTAATGTTTCAATTTTATGTCTTGACAGCACTGTGGTTAACATGTGGTTAGGTTTAGACACAAAAAACACCTGGTTAGGGTTACGAAAAGATCATGTTATGGCCTGGTTTGGTCGCTACAAACATGGCTTAAAAATTCTCTTAACTGTCATTAAAATTTTTTGCTTTTGTTGCTGCAAACACTGCTGGAAATGTCCGTAACGCTTGTTAGAAATACCTGCTTTTGTCGCTTCAAACACAGCTGGACATGTCCCTTAAACTCTTTAAAAAAAACACTGCTTTTGTCACTGCAAACACTGCTGGAATTGTCCCGAACTCTTTTACTCTTTTACCCACTTTTGTTGCTGCTAACACGGCCGGACACTGCTGGAAATGTCTCGAGCTCTCGTTAAAAAAATACCTGCTTTTGTCGCTTCAAACACAGCTGGACATGTCCCTAAAACTCTTTAAAAAAACACTGCTTTTGTCACTGCAAACACCGCTGGAATTGTCCCGAGCTCTTGTTAAAAAAATACCTGCTTTTGTTGCTGCAAACACTGCTGGAATTGTCCCAAACTCTCGTTAAATAATATCCACTTTTGTCGCTGGAAACACGGCCGGACATGCCCCGAACTCTCATTTAAATACCTGCTTCTGTTGCTAAAAACATGGCTGGACATGTCCCTAACTCTTGGTAGAAAATAAATGCCTTTGTTGCAACAAACATGGCTGGAAATGTCCTGAACTCTCGATAAAGAAGACCTACATTTGTCACTGCAAACGCTGCTGGAAAGTCTGGAGCTCTCATTAAAAAATACCCACTTTTGTTTCTGTAAACAATGCTGGAAATGCCCCAAACTCTCGTGAAAAAAAGAACCGCTTTTGTCGCTGCAAACAAGGCTGGAAATGTCCCTAACTCTTGTTAAAAAGAATAACATCTTTTGTTGCTACAAATATGTCTGAAATGTTCCAACCTTTCATTTAAAAATACCCCCTTTTGTTGTTTGTTGTAGTCATCTCTCCTATGTAATCGTAACAACAACATATGAAATGTACAAATGTAATGTGTAGTTTACAGACACATACAATTGCAACATTTTATTCTGGTACCTGGGCTGTAGGCATTAGTAGGGTTTGATGCTTGTTAAGGTATGAATGTACTAAAAGACAGCCTATAATTAAAACAGAAAGTCAGTTTTATTTTTCTTTTGTTTTGGAGACAACAACCTTAATGAGTCGTTTAGAAAAAACATTTGCAGTAGAGCGGTGTAAATACTTTCACAGAACAGTTCCCCTCAGAAATGTAAGACAACTCGTAATGTGTGGCCGAACTGTGTTTTCTAGACTGGAGTGTTAAGACGCTCAGCTTTATGGAATCCACAGTAAAGACGAGCTTTTTATTTGATGTCTGATAGACTTTCATATTACAGCTGTGGGAAAACGGTAGCAGCTGTACCTGCTGTAGTGTTTCTGTTACAAAGCCAGTACTGTCAGCAGTACTGCGTCTGTCCGCTGCCTCCTCTGTGAAAGCAGCCTTCAGTTCCTGCAAGTTCTCAAGGTGTGTTTGTGGAATGACTCCAATGTGTGCTTGCATTGTTAAAAGACAAAGTTAACAGTGTAACAGGCTGCATATTGTGGATGTAAATGTCAGAGAATTTTGGTCTCTGCTCCATCAGTGAAAATTTCTTTCTAGACATAGCAGTGTGGAGATGTTGGACTGTCAGTGCACCTATTTGACCCAGACTGAAATATCTCAACTATTGAATGGATTTACATGACATAATGTTCAGACAGTTATTCCCCTGTTGGGTTGAAATCTAATAACTTTGCTGATCCCCAACATTTCCACTGGAGTCATCGTTAGGCCAAAATTTTTTATTGTTGTTAACGGCCACAATTTCTTTCCTTGGTCCTTGTTATTAACAAATGCTAACGTGCTAACATGCTAACATAACATGGTGAAAGGGGTAGTCGGCAAACCATCACCATGGTTGTTAGTGTAACTTTATCGTGCTTTTCAAATACGGACAATACATAGATTGTATATAAAGGTGGATGACGGATCTTCACTTCCTCCCACCATACAAAAATGAAGCCTGCATATGGCTGCTGCCGTCTTGCACTGGTGGCATTATTTGGAGCCAGAGTCTGTGCAGTAGAGATCTCTGCGGTACTAAGTTCCCGCCAATATGCCTGTCCAACCAAGTGCCATTGGCCCAACTGTATGGAATGGACCCAAAAGCTGGGGCAGCAATAGGCTGCTGTTTATTGTGAATGGGACCACGCTTGTGTTTGTTTGTTTTCATGTAGTTGTTTACTACTCGGCTCAACAGGAGTAGTTGGGATGGCTTCCAGCGCAGATGCTTGTCGGTCTTGCCAGCTCAGGAGTCATTGTTACAGCTATTCTGTACTCGGGAAACAAACTGTGCAACAGGAACTCCAAATAAATGATGGCTGTTTTTCTAGCAGCGACATCAGAAAACAACTGACCAGTCGGAGCTGAGTATGTAAACAACAGCAACAGAGGCCAGAGCCTGCCTCTTGCTCTGTATCTATGTATGTGAAGGCAGTGTTTTAATCTGATTCTCTCCAGCCTCTAACTCTCTGCATGTGTAACATTTAATTGCTGGCCTACCCCCTTTAATAGAAGAATAGAGCATTCTGATTGTGCCAGAGTCTCTCGCCAACTCTTTGTTGCTTCCCAGCTCTGAGGCAGAGCATAGATTTTTTTTTTTTCTTCTACGTGGACACAAATCAGGCCTTCGCTTCAGCAACTCATGCTGCAGGGAGTCTTGTTCAGTCCTTTAGTATTCAGTACACACTTACTGTACAACACAGAGATTGTCCACAAAATGTATATTATAGGGCTGCACAATTAATTTAAAGTAATATCAAGTCACAACACAGTATGGCCAAGTGTATTATCCAAATCGCAGGACCTACAAAAATTTAATTTCACCGTTATCCCGGCCAAAATAAGTGTGACTCCCAATATTATCCTAATGATGATCATATTGGGATCATTTTACAGTGTTTCCCACACATTGACTAAGGAGCTGTACCTTGTCAAAATCAGAACCCTTATTTGAAAGGACAGACACAGGAAGACGCCACGCTCAGCAGTCAGACAGGAGTCACATTACAAACCAATCACAGCCGACAGATATCTTTCCCTTCTTCTGTAAATATTCAGTTTGATAAATACGGAAAATTTGATCATATTAGTGCAGGGCTACCCAGAGCTTTACATCTGTCCCACGGACGATAGGCCTACACACTTATAAACAGGTCCTGGAAGAAGATCAGCTCTGCACTCAGGTTGCACTGTAGATAGACTATACAGTGCTTGTTAAGGTAAGCACCTGACCTCGTGTTTTCCAGGTGATTAAAGACATGGCATGTGTACGGCCCCTAATTTCCAGGGCTGGTACCTGTGGTTATTCCACAGGCTAGTTAATAACATGTCAGGCAGGAAATCCAAAGTGTGGGATCATTTTGAGAAGGTGAAGGACGAACCCAAGGTGATATGTAAACTCATCTTCATTGGTCGACTACAAACATGACGTATCATCTGAAACATGTCAGTAGCTACATGCCCATTAGCCCACAGTGTCATTAACAGGCGGCTCACTCAGTGTGTGATGTGCACTTGTAGATAAAATATAGGCCTATATTAGGTAAGGTTTCATTAGTATGGTTTTGTATTTCTCTGTAATGTAAATGGTAAATGGACCTGCATTTGTATAGCGCCTTTCTAGTCATCCGACCACTCAAAGTGCTTTTTACACTACGAGTCACATTCACCCATTCACACACACATTCATACACTGGTTGCCGAGGCTACCATACATGGTGCCAGCTGCTAAGTTTTTAACACACTCACACCGATGGAAGCATCATCAGGAGCAATTTAGGGTTCAGTATCTTGCTCAAGGATACTTTGACATGCAGACTGGAGGAGCCGGGGATCGAACCGCTGATCTTCCGATTGGTGGACGACCCGCTCTACCTCTGAGCAGCTTTGTAGCACAGTGTTAATGTTACTGATGCTATTGTTACTCAGACTTTGAACTCAAACCATTGTGTTTCCTCGCCGAAATGTATAATTTAATAATCAAATAAATATCGTAAACATGCGGGCGACTAGTCGACTAATGGCCCTAAATGACAGCTATTGGTCGACTAGGAAAATTCTTAGTCGGGGGCGGCCCTACTGTCTAATTGGATAACCCTTTGAAAAGCAGAGCCAAAGCTCACTGAGCCAATGGAGCATTGGACTGAAAGGCTTCTTGTATTTCACGTCATTTTGCATTCTTTTTCTTAAAAAATGAAGTGATTAGTTACCTGTTAACAAGTGTTGGGCTAGCAAAATGAACCAAAACAGAAATCCCTAAAAGCCACAGATTTGGTGTCTGGTCTTTTTTGTCTGCAAGCCTTGATGGAATCGGACACGAAACACACTGCTTACAGTTAATTGAGAAACAGATGTTGTTATTGCATCTCAGAAAGGACAGCGTTGAGTTAAAATATATTGAGAACCTTGTTGTGTGTGTATATAATGTATCAAAAGTAAAGTGGAAAGTGGGCACCCCGCTGTAACTGAATGTTGCCTTTCACACTTGCATCTTTGCATCCTATTCCAAACATGATTCAAATGTCATCTACATTAAAAGAAATATAATTATGATACTTGAAGCAAGACAAGTCAGTTGCAAATGTTTTCAGGTGTTTTTGTAGAGAGTGCATACATGAATATATTCACAGGTCCTCATTAGTTGGTAATGTGCCAGGAGCACAACCCCATCTGCATATTAGCCTTCATTATTCAAAGCACGACCAGTGAGGACTCTGGGGGTCCTCAGATCTTTTAGTTAACCTCATCCAAGCACTTTTCCCGCGTTCTCATTAGCTTGTATGTGAGAGACATCAGCATGAATGAGACACCCACTGGGAACCTAGTTAATTTCTTTTATCAGAACATCACTTCTAAGAAGGTTAAATTCAAACCAAAATCTTCAGCAGTTATTGAGACAGCAAAGAAAATCCACGAACATGCTCCTGTTGCTTGGTTGAATTGTTAGACCAACCTGTTGCTAATCTGACTGCATCTTCAAACATGTATTTTTATATAAACATTTTCTCTAAGCAGCTCAGTTTGATGCAGGCTATGCATTATATGAGTAAATGAGGCATTACAGCAGCTTTGTATTGTCTAGCTCTGTCGCCTTTAACGTTGAATATCTTACTGTCTTTGTCTATATAACGAGACAAAGACAGTAAAATCTTAAAGGAACAGTGTGTGAGATTCTGGGAGATTTAGTGTCATCTAGTGGTGAGGATTGCAGATTGCAACCAGCTGAAACTTCTCCCAGTTAGGATTCCTTCAGTGTTAATTGATCAGGAGGTTTTCACCAGGAGCCAAATTATCCTCAGAGGTCTCTCCCTCTCCAAAACAAAATATCTGATGATTTGAACTGGTAAATACACTTGACTAAACACGAGGCGCACCACACTGGCTTTTATTTTTAAAAATCTGAAAACCACTAGTAAAAATATTGTCTATTGTTGTTGCCAGGCAACCACACCAACACGTCCTTACATTGACCTTCCCGTGTAATCAATCTACCATTTTTTTTTCTTCACAGTAATTAGTAATTAGCAGAGGGTACCTGCTGTAGCTCTGGTTGAGGGTGAGAGGCTGCCAGCAAATAGTTTGTTGGTCACAGGGAAACAGAGATCCGTGTGGGTACATGAGACCCTAAAAAAGAGGGTGCATCACAGGGAGTACCACCAGTTGGTCCAGGAGCTTCACCTCCATGATGGCCATTTCCAGGCATATTTTAGGATGACTCGGGGGCAGTTTTACAACCTGCTGTCTATCGTCGGGCCAGTTTCTCCGCCATTGTTAACCATCTGTAAACTTGTTGTCGTGACCACCACAGAAGGCCTGCCTCTCAAATCATCCAATTGGACAATAGGAAAAAATATGAAGAAAAAGAGATGACGTGGGGTGCTTTTCTGCTCTGAGTTTAAGTTTTTTCAATTCGAGGAGTTCGGAGCACAGAAATGCGAGGTGCGTCACAATGCAAAACCGCAAGCAAAAAGCTTCATTCTCATTAAAAACTATTACTGTGTGAACAGGGCCTAAAGCAGTTTCATGTTATGAATCATGTCTGATGCTCTTGTTGCAAAAGGGCTTCTAACTATGATGGCCGAGGCAAAATATGTGATGAGGCGAAACTGCAAATCACCCAAACTAGAGCCAATGTTTGGTGTGTCCGTTCTGGGCCACTGTAGAAACATGGAGGTGCAACATGGTGGACTCTAGATGAGAACCTGCTCCCTATGTAGATATAAATGGCTCATTGTAAGGTAACGTAAACACAACAATTCTTATTTTCAGGTGATTATACACTAAAGAAAACATACTTAGTATTTTTTATTTAATTTTGTCAATATATCCCCCTAAATTCTACACGCTGGACCTTTAAATTCTCTTAAAATGTTATATCTGAATGTCTCATCTAAATGTCCTGGCAGCTCAAGATGTTCTTCTGCTGTGTGTCCCCAGAGCGCTGCTGTTACTTCCATATGGCTGGTGAGCTAACTGAAATAATTGATGGCTGGTTGAGTTTTTGCCTTGTCCTCTGGAGAGGCTTGTCTGTGTGCTGCTGTCCAAAACTCCCACAAACCCTGACACCAGCTGGTCTTCTGTGGCCACTTGTCTCGATCGACTCCTCTGGGTAAACTATACACAGCCAGAGTCCTGCCTCCATTCCAGGTTACTTGCTGTTCTACATCATTTCATTTCCCCCTGGAAGGGATGACAGTGTGCACAAAGATATTGATTTTTATCCTAAAGGGGACCTATTATGCTCTTTTAAATTTTCTGTTATATATATAATGTTATATTGTCAGATGTTCATATTAAATATGGCCAAAGTTTCAAATAATGAGGTAAACATATGGAAAATGAATTTCTGTGAGTAAAAACCTCAGGCTTCAGACCTTTCAACAAGACAGGCTGACGTCAGCTTGTGACAGATTTCTTTGTATGGTCATCTGCTCCACACGCACTGTTGCAAGTGCTTTCTTTACATACCCTGCTACATGTAGCCACATGCTAACGTCAGGGACACTTGTAGTTTTGGTAGCTGATGCTGTTCATTTCTCTACAATTTTGGATGCTATTCCTGTTGAACATGTCCGGTTGCTTTAGAGCAGGGGTGGGTCGTACCACGTTCTAAAAAAAAGGCGTGAGTTAAAAAGTCATTTTTTTAATGGACCGAGTACTTTTTTGTTTCTTTTTTAAAAACCTGTACTTCTACTCCTTACTCACGTTTCAACCTTCTGGATTAAACTGTGCTTTCTCACTTTTAGACGAGTCAACTAGTCTAAGTTTAAAAATCTGTTGTTTAAACTTAAGGAATGTTAGAAACATCCCTAATCCCCGTTTGAATTAACAAACAGGCAAGCTTCGCTTTCACTCCTCTTGGTGCTCTACCGCTCAGAGAGTGTGGTGCTCTGAATAACGGAACGGTACTATATGCCACCAGTGCGCCCAATTTACGAGTGCTCCAGTTTGTGCCAGAGTGTGCTCATTCCAATAATGGCCATCATAACAAACACTGCACTACAAAAATGAAAATATTTCCACAAATAACATTTGAGTTAAGGTATAAATGAAGTCAGAAGAGGACAAAGGGATGGAAAGAAGCCTGGACACAGCAAACCCCCAGGTGTCAGCCTTAAAATATTAAATTGAAAAGTAACTTGTGCTTTGAGTAATTTATTAACCAGGTATGTTTTTACTTTTACTCAAGTCATTTTTTTATTGCAGTAATTGTAGATTTCAAGCACTCGATCAACCACTAGTTTAATACTCTGCTGCAATCATTTCCTGTCCCCAATGATGTTGCAGAGAAGCCATGATACAGAAGACCCAGAAACCCTGACCAATCAGAGCAGACTGGGCCTTTTCAGGACAGGGGTCTTAAAGGGACAGGCACTAAAACGTTTCAGAGGCTCTAATACAAACCCAAATACAAATATGAACCTGAAAATGAGCATGCTATGTCATAAATGGTTAAAAACAGAACATACGTATGTGTGATTTGAATTGAATGCCCACACACTCACAGAAGCTGCTGTAGTTTGCCACCCAACCCACATGTGGCAGCCATCTGATACATACAGTAGTAATGAGCTATGCATCCACAGATGGTATTTTCTTTGTTTACATCTCATTTGTGGGTGGACTTCATTTTATATTGTATGATACAGTATATACAGTATGTACTGTACATAAACAGATGGATTAGTTCCAAGTTCATGAAGGTGTCAGTTTTGTAGATATGGTGTAAGCAAAGACCTTATAAAAAGATATACAGTATATTCATTTGTAGAGTGCCAACTTCCATGTTTTGCAATGTTCGTATGTATTTAGATTCTGTGATACAATTTATACATGGTTTCCAGTCATTTTAGATCACAGCAGTGGCATGAGTCCAGTGATGAGAGTGTTGGCTGGTCCACCACTTTGGCCCAGACCAGACCAGATTGAGGCCAGTGTATACTTGCTATACTTTTTAACCACAGATGCATTTAGACAACCAGCTGCAGCTTAAACACACTCATTCACCTGCTTGCAGGTGGAGGATTCCACTAGAGGGCACACCAGAGAACTCCGACCATGTAGGCTCGAACTTGTGAATTTGCATGATGAACATGGTGACACTTGAGGAGGATACCATGTTGTTGAGATCGCCACGGATCCCAGTAATAGTCACTGTGGTTTCATTATAGATGGTATGCATCAAGCTCACCTTGACAATGAGGCCAACACTGCCCCCACCCTTCATGTGTGTATTCCATCTTGCAGATGCGTTGGGTTGCTTAGTTATGAGGAAGTATATTTCTGGCCTTATGCTGCTGTCGAGCTGTGCGTCGGAACCAAGGAGGAGTAAAAATAAGGGTGGCATCCATACTGCTATTTATACATAGATGGCATGTCTTCTCAGTACTGCCCAACATTGTAGTTTGTTTTTACTTTGCTCCAATCCACTCTTCAAACCCTGTCAAAGCAAGTATGTTGGCATGACTACACATCAGTATCAGCTGAAAATTACATTTATTTCAGGCAGATGCATTGGTCTCTAGTGATTGGTTAGGGGAAATCAAAACCATCTCCCTCACAGATATCACTTAGATTGGAGGCAATGCAGGGTTCACTGTTCATGGTTTTTCTTACCTGCCCCGTCAGGCAAGTGGGTCAGAAATCTACTTTGCCAAAAAGTTCGTTTTTACTTGCCCCTATATAAATTGTTTTATTTATTTGTGGTTACCAAATAACAAAAGTGACTCAGGGGTTGTCAGCAACCTTCTCAGCAGCCATGCAAGCAAGATGCTTTCAGCTCTGTTATGGCTCTTCAACAACAGTGCCGAGCTGTGAATGAACAGTGTATGGATGGTGACATGTAAAAGGATGCTGGGCCCAGCAACCACCATCCACCCCAGGCCCACAACTTTTCTTTGGCATCAGCAATCGATGGAACTTGAACACGGTATGTTGTGGCCTGCAAGTAGCTGGCAAGGCTTAGCGTTAATTTATTATTGTATCTTCTCCTCTCTGTGCCGTGACAACATAAAAATCCCTAATTAATACATTTTAAAAAAAGCTGCTTCTATAAATGATGTGTGTCGTGGTGGTGGAGGAGGCGCTGGCAGATTGTCTACTAGTGCTTATGACAGCATCGCTGGAGGAGGAATAGGCTCTCGAGACTAAAAAGACAGGTTTGTGATTTCAGTGAGTTATGCCAACTGAAGAGCAGGTGCTTAAACCTCCACTAAGATCTGTGCTGATAGTCCTCCTCTTTTCACTGTCTTTGTATGCTATGCTTTACTATTTCTGCCCAGGTCTCCTTGCAATAGGCCGGAAGAAATATCCCTCTGTGTGGATGATGGAATTGCATGAAAGAGCAGAGCTGGTAGGCTTTGTGATGAAATCCTGGAGGAGTGAGAAGCAGAATCTGACCCTGGGCCAGCTGACACCAGCGCTTTCCTTTTGAGAAAGCAACCTATTTTAGTGAGCAAACCGTTCCTCAAATCCAATCCAGTCCTGGAGAATCGACCAGCCTCGTCTCCCCTCTTCTGGCTCCTGCATCTAAATTTCTCTTTGTAGCTGGCACCAGGGTGGAAAATGAGAGACTCTCCAGTGTTGCTGCTACCATTATTGATGAAGGGAGAAAAAGGCTCACGGCTCGGAGTGCTGAAATAGTTGTATATCTCCAGAAGAATCTGGCCCTCATGCTGTTGGAATATAAAGAACTGGCACAGGAGATGAGGGCTACGTCAAAAGCTGCTGACATTAGTCAGTAATTGCTGTTAGAAAAAGTAAAAAGACAGCTTGAGAAATGAGGAAATTAAATGTTGTGTACTACAAACAAGTACAAGTCTTTTTTTTTTTCTAACCATGCAAAATATAAAATTGCTTAAAGGATCAGTGTGTAAGACTTAGGAAGTGGCATCTAGGGATGAGGACTGCAGATTGCAACCAGCTGAAATTTCACCTGGTTAGAATTCCTTTAAGCCCCATTTCCACCAAGCAGTACGGTGCGGTTCAGTTCAATATGCTTTTTTTTTCCATTTTCACTGTGAAAAGTTGTGGATGGTACCAATGGAACTGTTCCGTACCGTCCCCATTTCTGGTCTCCCCTCTGTTGGGGTACCTAGCACACAGATCTGGTACTAAAATGTGGAGCTGTGAACAATCCATTGCAGTCCATTGATTGGTCAGTAGCAGACAGTCACTCTGCTCAGGGCTATGTTGTGGCTGGTTTTGAAGCTTATGTAACCACTGTTCATACCATGGAGAATTTTATTGGTAGACTGTAACTATAAAATGAAAGGATGTTTTGCTGCCGCTCGCAGCAGCTGGAGTCTGAGAAAAAATAACTTGATTCACTGGGCCGACTGCTGGCTACTTACAGTTTACTAATAAAACTCCCCTTGGTATCAACAGTGGTTACATAAGCCTCAAAACCAGCCACAACTCAGCCCTGAGCAGAGTGACCGTCCTCTATTGACCAATCAACGGACTGCAGTGTTTACAGCTCCACCTTTTAGTACCAGATCTGTGTGCTAGGTACCCCAAAAATGGGGACGGTACAGAACGGTTCCATTGGTACCATCCACAACTTTTCACAGTGGAAAGGGAAGAAAAGTGTGCCGAACAGTACTGTACCGTACCGCTCGCAGGAAACGGGGCTAAACTGTCTTGGTTTCAGTAGTGCCGGGCTGCCGGTGACTGATGTTAGATAAGACTGAGATGGAGATACAAAACTATTACTAAGTTTAAATGTCCCTGAATGAATAATGTTGGATAACTATTTCTTTATTTATGGGACTTTGTGCATATTACATAAAAAAAACAAAAACAAAACAGAGCACTTGAATACTGATTTTGACGCCGCGTTCCATGGCAGCAGTCGAAGCTTTGAAGCATTTGGGTCAGCCTTAATAATCATGAAAGGACCTTTGTCTTGGACTTGACTTTGACTTGTAAAGTTTTGTCACGTTTGCCAGTATCACAACTTTGTGATGGGATAATAACATGTAGATGAGGATTTTGGATCTGTGAATAATGTAAATAATGATCCTCTGTGTCTTTAGGCAGCAACATGTTTAGGATGAGTCATCAAAGGGCTGCTGGGCTAAACATTTGCTCCCTCAGATCCCAGCAGCCTGCTGATGTCGATGCAGCCGTCGTCCTCTGCCTGTGACCTTTCCCCAGACAAAAAACATAACCTCGAGCGTGATTTTGTTTCTGTGAGGTTTGTTTTTTCTATATTTTTCTTCCACCACCAAAAGCACATCTAGAAACCTGCTCCGAAGAGATAAGAGCTGCAAAAAATTAACATTTTGTTTTGATGTTTTAAATGCTGTGAGAGTCAGATGAGCTGGGGGAAAGTGATGGTTGTGTGCAATCCACTTCAGAGACAGAAAGCAGTGATGATTACATGTGACCAACATCAAGGGTCAAACTAAGTCACTGAGGAAACCAGTCTGATCGCTACTGACTGCAGTCTTTGCTCACTCATGGCAGTAACACAGCAAGTGTAATTATGTGACTAATCGTGTTCATGGGATCATTATCCACAATCAGAGGCCGTCAACATTTTGCTAGTAGTCGATACCTGTACTATAATCTGCACCTGCGCTGCATCACATACACAGCCAGGTCACACTCGTTAGACCATAAACACACACACACACACACACACAGACACTGAGGGTGAAACACCTGTGGCTGTGGTCTGTGAAAGGAGAACATGGGTTCACTCAGAGTGCCACTGTAGATCATCCTGACAGCGTGTGTGGGGAAGTGAAGGTATAAAACAAACAACAAATGTCAGGCCGTAAATACTGGAGGCACTTTTACTTTGAGTTTACTGGAAAATATTGTTGAACATAAAATTTCTAAAGCACAACAAGGCGAGCCTGCAGCACCAGCGGAAGCTGTATCTTCATTGACAGTGTAATGTTTCTTCCTCAGGATGTATTCTAATATCTTTGGTGACCGTTTGACGTTTCACAGAGCACCATTACTGGGTCAAACTTTCAGTGTCTCTGTTATCTACTGTAAAGATGAGAGTGGGTGTGTTGAGTGTATGGATATACTTTTATTGTGCGCGGTGATGCCACGACTGCACATATTGTCAGACATTACATTGAAGTAGTAAATGTGAAAACTGCAGAAAACTATGTTTTGATTCTCTTCATGAAAATGCCACTTGATTCAGAACAGTTTCACAGTTTCACTGCACAAACTTAGAATCACTCACCCAAACATCGTTGTGGACCTAGTACACCTCCCTGCCCCCCATGGTGACAGCATTTCATGATGAAAGTGCCCCCCCCCCCCCCCAAGCAGAACAATGCCATGCCATGCCACACTGCAAAAACTGTTCAGGAATTGCCTGAAGATTGTGACAAAAGGCTCAACACATTGACCTTGCCTCCAAGTTCCCCAGATCCCAATCAGATCGAGCATTCGTGGGATGTGCCAGTACCCTAGAGGTGCCTCTGGTCCACTGCGGGACCTCCTTGGATCAGGCTGACATGTCAAGGCATGGACACAGGACCTCTGGGGGTGTCCTTTGGAGTCTGGCACTGAGGCGTTGGCGATGATTCTTTGAGACATGTCGGTTGTGAGGTGAGGTACTGGAATGTCCCACGGATGCTCCATCAGATTGGGATCTGGGGAATTTGGAATCCAGGTTGATGCATTGAACTCTTTGTCACGTTCTTCAGGGAGTTTCTGAGCATCGCTTGTGGTGAGGCATGGTGCATGTTCTGCTGGAGGGGGGGGCACTGCCATCGAGGAGTGTTATTGCCATGAGAGGAGGGACTTGGTCGGCCAGGGACTTGGGCAAGTACTGATAACTTAGGTTACAGAAACATTGCATGCGTCCACCTTCTTGTTCTCTCCCCCTCTCTTGGTCTCTCTCTAAACACTCTCTGGACTCTGGAGAGCGATACAGAGCTCGTCTCTGCCCTCAGTTGTGCTTCTATAATGTATGAAGTTTGCAGTTTGTGGGTCAGGTGGTTGATTAACCCAGATTTTATATCTGCTCTAACACTAAATATGACAACTCATCATAAAGTGGCATTCACTTTCTGCAGAGGTACCTCCACTTCAGCACAAAAGGTCTTTTGTTTTTTGCTTTTTGTGGAGGGTTTTTTGGTTAATGTTTGGAGTCTGGTGCTCCAACCTCTTCAGATTTTTGGTTGCAGTCTTATGTCCTTTTATGTGGAATTGCACATGTAAACAACACAGTTTACACGTTTTTTTTTTTTTTAACTTCTGGTTTATTTAAAACTGTTCTGAGCGAAACATGAAGCTGAATTTAGCAGCAGACTTCAGTAATAGTAATATAAAGCAGTAATAAAAGAAATAACTTCTGCCATTCATTGTTTTATATGATATAAAGGGAGTACCGTAAATCAGTAACACATTCTCAGCCCTAATGACGAAATACTTATTTCAAGGTTTGTTGCTGAGTTTATTTTATAATGAGCAATTTTCTACAGTAGGTTGAGAATGAAGTCAGACGGGGAAAGACGGGGATATCATGTACTGACGTTGAGTGACGAACCTGTCAGTCTAGGGCTCATTCTTTACTGCAAATTCTGATTTAATACTTTTTCGCTATGTCTTGTGAAACTCTTGTGGTCTTATTTCTCATATCAATGGTACCTTTGGCAACAGGAACAATCCCTTTTTGTTCTGGTTACATGTTCAACACACAGTTGCTGAAGACAAAAATGTAGCTTAGACTGGTTGTTAGTCGTTACAGACACCGACAGTGAAAGCTGGTCTGTTAATGTCGCTCCATCTCACCAGTCCTGAATTAGTCAGTTAGATGAGAAATAATCTGCAGCAGGTTTCTAGAGAGGATAGAGATCACTGGGATATTCTGCCTCCCCGAGGGATTTAGAGGGCACTGAGAGTCACTCCCAACAGAAAGGATAGATGGCTTCTCATTTTCAGCAGCAACAGATTAATCCTCTGCAGGTTCACATCATCACAGATTTCCAGCATTGTGATGTGGAAAGCTTTGAATGGGAATTTTTAAGGACGGACGGTGGATGGACTGCACTATTATATGAAGTCTTTCAGCCTCTCTTGCTTTCTAATGTCATCGTGCAATGTGCGCTGACAATAAAGGCGTTCTATCTATGCTTCCCTTCCACACTAACTCTCTCTTCTAGGAATAGAGGATGAGCTGATGGAAGGTCCAGGTATCGGACAGCCTGAGCAGTGTCACAAGGACAGAGGGTGGAGCCACCATCAAGGCCCGCCCCACCTGAAATATAGAGAGTCCTCTACACCACAAATCTGCAGATTGGTTTTCATCTGTCTGTTGTCTGGAGGGGTGGGGGAAATGGGGGGGGGGGGGGGGATCTGATCACGTCAGGTGACAATTCTAGGATTCCAGGAAGGTCAGCCATGCTGAAAGCTGCAGACTCATTGGCAGTGCGAGTAGAGGAGAAATAATTGGCTCATCTGAGTTGCCAGTTTGCACTCTTATATCCTGTGTAATCCTGGGCTTATTATCGCCCGAGGCAGCCAACCTCAGAGAGGGTGGCCCTGGATTTGGTCAGGATTGTTCCAGAGTGTATTTCTGTCCAGTCAGATTGATCACTGCTCATGGACACTGAGTCCAGTGTGTGTAGCCCGGGGAGCGTGTTTTCTCAATCACATCACATTGATTGGCTCTATAAAGATGGGTTTAACAGGTTTACGGATACAGCTAGGTGCGTCTCGTACAGTGGCCTGTTAATCCTGGAGATTGAATTAAAGAGTTCCAGGGATTAGTCTGTCACAGGTGAACACACAAGAAAGTGTTTTCTCCTGGAGAGGACTGTAATTACAGTGATTTTGTGGAGGGGGTTATGTTGACAGAGATAAACTTCCTGTGCTGTCAGTTTTAATTTATTAATTTTATTTTAGTTTATCATCAGGCAATATGAAAGAAGGGGTCTTTGTGTAAGCCAGTGTTGAGCACTCCATCTGAGGAAGTGGATGTGGATTTTCACAAATGCCGATTGTGTTCTTGTGTACGTATTTTGTCCCCTACTGCACCCAAGACATGACATGGCTATATAGCCCGTACAGTGGAATAAACTATAAAATGCTAATAAAATAGCATAATAATGCAAGTACACCCTTTCAAAGAAGAATGAACTTTTAAGTCTGAAGAATATAATTTCATTTCATTCATTTATTCAGGACAGGAATTATAAGTTAGTATAAGTAACATTGTGTTACAGTTAAAACTGGCCTGACTCTATTAAACACTGGTTTTCAGCAGGTTCCTGTTATGCAACATAAACACATTACAATACAGAATAAAAACAGGAACAATCAACAGAGGCAAAACAACAAAACATAGGCAGCTTCATAGACAATGCAGAGTAGAGGACTTAAGTGGAGTCAGGACGTTAGAATGTGAGAGTGCAGTGATGAGTCCAAAAGGGGAGATTACCTTGGATCTTGTAAGCTGTGTTGTATAGTCTTGCTATTGGTTCAATAGTTTCCTTTGTGGTGAGGGACCAAATTGGGAGACAGTAGGATATTTGAGAGAATGCTTGCATGCAGATATGTGTCAGAACTGGATTGTGAAGAACAAATTTGCATATTTTTTAAAAAGTAATTAACACCTGTTAGTATATACAAGACATTATACAGTAATACATAATATAAACTTTGGCAAACAGAAACAAAACCAAGTGATGCCTCTTGCAACTTTCAGACAAGCTTAGTGAAGCTCCAGGAACACCACTGGTACCGCCATATTTCAAATGGTGTGCTGCAGTCAGCTTCTGGTTATGGATGGTCTGGGAGCTGGGCGAACTTTTCGGCTCCTTGGCAGGGGTTGCCAAGCTAATGACCATCAGGACGGTGCATCTTCCACTCCAAAAGTGCAGCTGCAGGCTACCAGAAAGCTTCACTGTGTAGATTTTGACTTGTGCAAGAAAGCGTGTGGTGGAGGAGGAAAAAAAAAAGACGAATGGCTGAGGCCAAGTCTTACAATGTTTGGAAAAACCCTGCTGTTTATTCTGACATCAGGTTGGCTAAAATGTTGGTGACCTTCTTATGTCAACAGACAATATTGAGGTCATGTCCATACATCGTATGATATGTGGATAACATAATTATGGTGTCAGGCCTGTCAGCGTTAAAATGTTTTTTTTATTTAAATTTGTCATTTCCATACAGCTTTTCTAATGCAATACATTAAAAAGTGCATAAAAATATGGCTATAGTTCTCATTTGCTGACCCTTTGCTAAGTCCTGCCCCCAGACGCAGACTGGCCAATCATAACGTAGCATCAGGCCGGTTCAAACCGGGGTCTGACTATCTAATGCAATCATTTCCTTCATTTTCAGGCTGGTTTTGTGAATTTGGAGTTAAATGTTGTGCCTGGGGCATGTTGTGTATTAATGATACTCGTTAGCTGGAGAGGTTGGAAAAAGATATACCGTATATTTCCAAATAGTTGCCCGGTGGCAAATAGCCGCCAGTGTGGGGGCCTGTAACTGTTGGTTAAATGTTGGTATTCGGATAACTGCGGCTTTGCTGGTATAATGCAATAGCACCACCCAGCCGTGAAACCCGTGTGCACGTGTACATGAAAAAAATGACCCACTCTAAATGTTTAGAGATTTTTGTACATGAACTCACCCATACATTATGCAGTATTTTTGCACTAAAAAATATACTGGACAGGAACTGTAACCAAATAACGGCCTGGTGCAAGTTGGTGCAAAAAAAAAAAAAAAAAAAAAGCCTTGAGCAAATAGCCACCTGGTTCTTTTAAACGCCTGGAGGTCAAAATCGATTTTGTGAAATAAGTGCCCGGGCTACTATTTGGAAAAATACGGTATGTTTCTTCCCTGTTCCAAAACCAAAATCAGACCCTGAAAAGTGTAGGGTTAGCTAGCTAGCTACTGAAGATATAGCCTACTGAATGTATACACATGCTGCTTTTGCTTTTTAATGATTATAACAGTGAAACAAAGACTGACCCTGCTGTACAGGAACCAGTGAAGGGAAGCAGGGAAACTTTGCTGATATTGAACCAGCTGTGCGTCATCGCAGTGTGCGCAGATGAGCGTTGTTTGACTTCCACTGAAGATCCCTGCCTGTCTGGGGGTGGAGGTCCGGGTGCTGGCAGCACACCTTGCCGTTCATCAGCACACACTGTGATGCCACACAGCTGGTTCAATATCAGCAAAGTTTCCCTTTATATTCATTGTTTTGTGTGGCGATCAGCAGTGATGTGGTGGTTCACTTTTACACTGTGATCTGTAGCCTATAGTTTGGCTTTAGCTTCTAACTATCTTTGTCTTTTTAAGCTGTTGTTGCCGCTGAGTCAGTTTGACATCCTGGATATATCCTTCAAACACAGACTGTAGACCCCTCTGTCTGCTTCTCTCTGGAATCACTCTTTCATTTTCCCAAAAATATTATAATATTTCTTCAGGGAGTGCCGTTAGTTACAGTGTGGACTCCATGCTTACTATCGCAAATGGGCGGGGCTTAGCAGAGGGTCAATTACTACAGCCACGTCTTGAATGTAGAAAAACTACTGATGCTCTTGCTTTTTTTGGAGGACATTCAGTAAAGACACAAATCACAGCATACTTTTCATTAAAATATTCATTGTTTGCAAAGCAAAAAATTATTTGAATGAAACTAAATTTATTCCAGTTAGAATTTTTACTTATTTTCAAATTTGTTATTTCTAAAAAACAAAACAAACAACAACAAAAAAAGGCAAGTGAAATGAAGCTCAGCAGGATGGATTTTCTTTTCATGTTGTTCAAAGACTTAATTTTAAGTCTCAATAGACACATCCTGGGTGATGATGTTTATTTTCTTCATGAGTGGATCACCATTGTGCTCCGGGGCTGTAGTCTGCTCTTTGTGACTGCTGCTGTGATGCAATGAGCATCACAGACTCCGATGAGGCATGTTAGATAATCGTTTGGCATTCTGCATCTGCTGTTGCCTCTAACAGTAAGTTGTCTTTGACATTAAAATATATATTCATCAGCATTTGTAGTGCTGGGAGTTCCCTTGATCACAGTTGATATCTGATCTCTCAGATATCTCCAGAGGCTCTTAAGATGCTGTTCACTCTGCTCCATATGAATGAGGCTCAGTCATATAGATGATGAGGCATAATCACAACTGCTGCCAACTCTGTGTGTGTGTGTGTGTGTGTGTGTGTGTGTGTGTCTGTGTTATGGAGTGGAGGATGAAGTGTCTCCCTAATCCTTTTTTGAAAAACAAAGTCAAGTGTGTGTGTGTGAGGTGGCAGGTGTGCACAAAAGCCATGCAAATCCGAGCTGTTCCCTCGGCTCGCTCTATCATCCATCAGGAACAGCCAGTTCCTGCTGGGCTCTCCACCCCTCTCCTGCATCTTTTCCTCTCTGCAGTTAACATGACCTATTCTTTGTTTGAGTTAGATGAAATGTGACAGGGGAAGGCGACGGGAGAGAGAGAGGATCTAATCGACCTGTGGGCCCAGCAGGAAGGAAAAACCTCCTAAAGTCCAGTCTCTAGAAGAAAATGTAGGCATTGTACGTTTCTGCAAACCATGAATACTTTACATCTGTTGGTGTCGTACGTATCATAACAGTGTTTCTAAATCAATGTAGTATATGAGCTGACTTTGTCATCAGGAGGTGGAGGATTGTGATGTTGTGTCACCTAGGTGAGACACCTGCCAAGCTGCAAACCTCTGTAAGAGACCAACAAACAACATAATAACATAATAGTGAGTCAATGCTGTTTTTCCAGTGGCTTTTTTAGCCCCTAAATGTGGGTGTTTTATAGCAACCCAGTATGGTTTGCGATAGTGCCACAAAAAGCAGTTGTAAATTAAAAGACATTGTTGTTTTTCCAGTGGCTATTTAGCCCCCAAATGTGGGTGTTTGTTAGGGACTGGATGCTGTTTTTCCAGCAGAGATATTGCAACAAAAAAAGTTGTTTTTTTTTAAAGACATTGCTGTTTTTTCCAGCCACTTTCTAGCCCCCAAATGTGGGTGCTTTTTAGTGATCTGCTGCTGTTTTTCCAGCGGATATGTCGCCCACACACATGGGTGTTTGCTTGGGACTAGTCACTGTTTTTCTAGCGGTTATGGTGAAATCAAAAGTAGCTGTATTTTTAAAAGACTTTGCTGTTTTTTAGTGATTTATTAGCCCCCAAAATGTGGGTGCTTTTTAGTGATCTGTTGCTGTTTTTTCAACGGATATTTAGCCTCCAAACATGGGTGTTTGCTAGGGACTAGTCACTGTTTTTCTAGCGGTTATTGTGAAATCAACAGCAGTTGTTTTTTGAAAAGACATTGCTGTTTTTCAAGCAACTTTTTAGCTTGGGACCAGTCACTCTTATTCCAGTGGTGATAGTACCAAGAAAAGTGGTAGTTTTTTTTTTTTTTTTTACCAAGACATGGCTGTTTTTCTAGCAGATATTTAGCCCCCAAACATGGGTGTTTTTGTTGACCGATTGGTGTTTTTCGAGTGGTTATAATGAAATTAAATACAGTTGTTTTTTAAAAGACATTGCTGTTTTTCCAGTGGGTATTTAGCTCCCAAATGTGGCTGTTTGTAGAGACTGGTGGCTTTTTTTTTTTTTTTTTTTTTTAAACTTTTCAGCCCTAAACTTTGGGTGTTTTTAAGCGATCCATCGCATTTTTTTGTGCTGGGACAGTGCTATGAAAAGTGGTTGCTTTTCACTGTTTCATCAGCGACTGGCTGTCTTTCCAGCAGCTTTATAGCCCCCACATGTGGGGGTTTTTCAGGGATCTGTCGCTGTTTTCATAGCGGTGATGGTGCCATGAAAAGTGGTTGTTTTTTACTGCAACATTGCTGTGTTTTCAGCAGGAATTGTGCCCTAGCTTAAAACCAGGGCCCGTATTCCTAAAGATTCTTAGTGCAAAGAGTTGCTCCTAGTGGCCAAATTCTAAGAAAATTCTTAGAATCTTGGTGTTTTCTTAGAATTTCTCCTAAAAATTAAGAGTAGATCCTAGTAAAGATAAAAGCTATTCCAAAAGAATCCTAGCTCCTAGAGTGCTCCTAAGGTGAGATCTATTAGGAGCAGGGAAGAGGACTTTTAAGCAGCTTAGGAGTTCCCTAAGCAGAGGACAAAATGGCGGAGGGAAGAGGCAGGAGAGATATTCTCCAAACACTGGAAGACGGTGAATTATTAAAACGCTACAGATTGGATCGCGCCGGCATTGTTTTTGTGGTCGATCTCATTAGAGATGCACTGACTTCTCCTACCCAACGCCACAATGCCATATCACCTGAAATGAAGGTAATAACAACCTTGAGGTATTTGGCAACAGGGAAAATGCAACAATGCAGCAGTGATGACTTGGGTCTGTCACAACCCTCCATCAGCAGGGTCATCAATCAAACATTGACAGCATTGTCACAACCTCACATTGTGACACAATTTGTTAAATTTCCACTGGATGCCCACACTTTGCAAGCCCACAAAAGGGCATTTATGGACATTGCAGGATTCCCTGGTGTTGTGGGTGTAATTGATGGGACACATGTCAGAATAATTGCACCATCAGAAGATGAAGCCATCTTTGTGAACAGGAAAAGATTTCACAGCATCAATGTTCAGCTTGTTTTCAGTGCTGACTACAAAATTTTAGACATTGTTGCTAAATGGCCAGGCTCAACACATGATGCCAGAATGCTCTCTGAGAGTGGTCTCAGACTGCTTTTCGAGGGACATTATGTGCCAGCCAATTGCCACTTGTTAGGGGACAGTGGCTACCCATGCAAACCATGGCTCCTAACACCTTACCTCCAGCCACACCAAGGGCCGCAACTAAACTACAACAGGTAACCCAAACAATATAGAATTATGCATGGACATAAAATGTAAATTGCATGTTGGATTATCCTAGATATTTCCATCAAATAATGTACATAATGTATAATGTTTAATTATGTCTGTAGGGCCCATAAGAGAACAAGGGCAGTTGTGGAGCGTGGCATTGGCCAAATGAAGAGACGCTTTCATGTCCTCCATGGAGAGGTGCGGCTGACCCCTGATAAAGTCTGCAAAGTCATCGTGGCCTGTGCAATACTGCACAACATTTGCAAGGCTCGGCAGATTGCAGAACCTCTTGAGGGTGATGGTGACGAGGAGAGTGATGATGATGGTGGTGAAGAAAACATTGACTTTCCACAGGGGAACTTGGCTCAAAGTGGACTATGTTACAGAGGCCACTTTACAAATTTACATTTCAGGCAAGTTACAGTATATGTAATTAGAAAATATATGTAATTAGAAAATGTGTGAATGCATTTAATCAATGTACCACATAGTTTTACCAAACATCACTTACAATAGTTACATACATGACACATTACTCAAAGACACAATATCTATTTGTCACTCAATTTATTTTTTAGGAACTGAATTTTCAGTCTATAGTACTCCTCCTGTAGGCAGAGAACTCTTTTCTGCTGCGTTAAGACATCCATCGTCAACTCTAATCTTCTGTCCTGCAGGGATGGTGTTGGAGCAGCAGGTGCAGCAGGCAGGGATGGTGTTTGAGCGGCAGCAGCGGGCAGGCTGGACTCTGTCTGATGGTCGTACACCTGTGATGTTGAGGGGCCCGGTTCCTCTGATCACTCCATGCTACAGAAAGGGGAACACATTTAGTTTAATTATTGTTTTGTTTTAATTGATTTAGTAGAAGGAACATGCACAAGCAATACGCTAAATGGTTTATGCAATGTATAAACACTGTGCTTAATATTTTGTTTTCCTGCCTCTTGATATATGAAAACTCATTTGTTCTACCATTGTTGCATTTCAATGGCCTGCAACATTGAGGAGTCAATGCCTTCCCTCAGCCCGGTGATGCCAACTTCTGACTGCCCCAGTATATCAAATACTGTTTCTGCAACCTGGGACAGCTGCTTAGAAGGTGGTCCACCCCCTAAAAGGAAATCCAGTAAATCAATATATACACAATAATTAGGCATTTCAATTAACTTTGCCAGCAGGTGTAAGGAAGTGGTATATCACTCACCTGTGCGTGAAGCTTCACGTTTTTGTGCCGCAATCTCCTCTTTTGCTTTTGACTGCAACACATACCACCGCTTCTCGCAATCCTCACTTGTGCGCACAACCAACGGAAAGGAGGCATTTATCTGTTGTGCTATCGTGTCCCAGGCTTGCTTCTTGGCTTGCACTGTGACACTGGGGCTAAATTTACCCCTCAAAACACTTTTATGCTCACTGATCAATTGAGCCAAAAGCAAACACTGTTCCTTGGTCCAGTTGGGTTTTCTTGTTCTTTTTCTCTCCATTATTGTTCACTAGTTTGTAGCAGATGTAAAAGCCAGACAAGCGTACTTCTTATACACCTGTCAGCAATCAAGGACATTGATGAAAGCTGTGCTGTGTTACACTCGTTAATACCAAATTAAGTTGAGATGTTGATAGTTGAAAGTACAAAAGCATGCAATTAATAAAAGCAAATTAATATAACTATCACTATGTGAATATGTGGGCATTCAGTAGGATTATTTTATAGTACAGTTTACTATTCATTTAACATGTATTTTCTTTTATGTGATATGTTATTTACAATTACATAGTCTTCATAAGATTAGATTCCATAATTGAGTTTATCAGTTATCACCAAAAGTAAGTTTTTTATCCAGCTTTTAGGATCAACCAATCACAGCTTTGGAAATGATGACTCATACCTAGCAACGGGGTCAACCACACCTCCTCACTAAGATAGGAGCTTCTGTCCATTCCTTGCTCAGAGTTCTCTGAGAGTGTTCTGGAATCACTCGTAAGCTAAGACTCCTTGCTGGGAATTTTTAGGCTAAGTTAGGAGCTCTCTGAGAGGATTCTCAGAATCTTTAGGAATACGGGCCCAGGTATTTTAAGCCAAAACATGATCAATTCCTAACCATAACCAAGTGTTTTTTGTGCATAAATCAATAATCACCTCATGTTAACCACAGCATTGTCAAAGTATCTGTACAATTAACACACAAATCTAACATATCTGTGGTTTGCAGAAACATACAATGCCCACAGTTTTTCTGGTGACTGTGTAAGAGCTCTGACTTGATATTAAAATAATTAGTATTGGTTTGGGTTGATTGTGAATGAGTCTGTAGTCTGTAAAACCCTATGGTAAAAATTTGTTTTATATAGTGAAGGGGAGCAAGAGGCATACTGCCTAAAATAATTGTATTGTAGATTTTTATTATCACTTGATTTCCAAGTCGAGGCTGAATAGTGGATCAATCAATCAATCAAACTTTATTTATATAGCGCCTTTCATACATCATGAATGGATGGGGAGCACTGAATCCTCTTTATTTTGCAATTGACTTAAAAAGGTCATAAATTAAACACAAGATGTTATACGGGTGAGTTTGTAACATTTACATCATACCAACTGTGCTGATGGTCTCCCTCAAAAATCTTCACCGGTCAGACTGATTTGCTTAAATTGTCTATTTAGTAGATGGTGCAAATGAAGTTAATTTGATAACAGTGCCCTTTAATTAGACACACAATTATTCCTGACATTTGTCTTTTAATGAGCGTTGAATGCTTGTTTTTTTAATGCTGGCAACAGTGGAGATAAAGCTGTGTAAAGCCACTGCAGTGCAGCATAATGTTTTAGTCTACAGTAATGGTCCTTCTGGCTCTGGAATCAACTTTTGATCAGCACCAAGATGCAAACGGCACCCAGCAGAGTCCCAGGCAAGCAAACACAGAGGAAATGGAGATCCAACTGTCTGATGTATGCACACTGCCTCAGCATGAGAGGGACTGTAAATGTTTATCATTTAGCCCTCTCTGTAAAGCGCAGGAGGGGTCAAGGCTAAGATAAGACATAACCTATTTCATTCCTTTTCATCAGCTGACATTTACTGCTGGTTAGATTACCCTGCAGTATGTATTCCAGGTCTGTGTTGAATAGTGCTAATAGTGCAGGTCAGCAGTCTCTTTGTTCTGCATGCACTTCACAGAAAATGAAAATGCACACAGCTTGATATCTCACAAAGAACAGTCAGTGAAATGCGCCCAGTGTAGATTTGCCAAAAATGAAAGCAAGAAACAATCCTGCAGCATTACTAACCATAGTTTTGCTTTTTTCAATGTGAAGTATGTTTTCAGAGTCATTGAAGGTACAGCTAAAACTAACCAGTGTTTTCTTTGTCGATTAATCTACTGATTATTTTCAATGCTGTCCTCCGAAGAAGAATGCCATCATCAGTCATTTCAGCAAGTGCCCCCAGACAGCATTTCTTTATTTCAAGTGACAGCACCTTCCAGTAGGCATGCTAATTATGTCCAGAGCACAGGAGGAGGCCAGGTGATGCTGTCCTCCCCTAAAATAAGACACCATAAATTATATTATATATATTGTTATATTGTACAGCAGCTTATTACAACCCATATTTACGTTTGTTAGGCAGTGATTTGTAGTGGCCATAGCTATCATTACCGAAGCAAAGGAGGACGTCCCTGACGTAGTATAAAGAGCGACAAAGTCGGTCTAGGGAAGAGTTTGAAGTGAATGTGTCAAACAAACACAGGACTTGGACCCAGGAGACTGATGTTCATGTCCCATGTCAAACCAAAAGTCAGCATTGCCCATTTTTTAAACTACATACATAAGTTAACTTATGTAACTTGCAGACACGCTATATAGGATTTAATGAAAACAAACAATATAGACTCACACAAGTAATCCGTCTCAATCATCACTTAAGACCCACTAGCAGTGCATGGCGGTGTCTGTATCTGCGGAGAACCTGCCCACTGCCTGTATTTTCTTATTTTCTTCTTAGTTTGGTTTGTTCTGGTCATTTCTGAGTGTCAGCCTTTGGGTAGTGGTGTGTAGCCCCCAGCCAATAGCAGCTTGAGGTCAGGATGCTATAAAAACGTAGTGATCAGCCGTCTCTTTCCTCTGCTCTGTGGATGCAAGCTGCAGGTCTATGAGTCTGTGTGATTGTAGGCGATGTTGAGCGATACAAACAAACAGAGTAGAGAAACCAAGTGGTCAGGGTGAAGCATGCCCTTCAGCTGAATACACACAAAGTCCAGCAAACCTGCCTGCAGGGTTGTGCGGAGGTGTGGGCGGCTCTATTTGTGCTTTAGAAGGTAACTGCTGTGAAACAATCAGAAAATACTGTTTTATTTCTCTTATTCACTGCTTTGTTCTCATTAACGCCGCTCCCTCTCTTCATTCACGCTCTAGTTTGCTTAACCACCGCTGCTCTCTCGGTGTCATTGAGCAGAGGAGGAGCGGCCAAGTTTGAATGTTGTGTTTAAAAGAAGTAAGCAACAAATCCACTGTAGTATGCCTTTAACTTATGAAACAAACATACTTAATTTAACACAAAACAACATTATTTTCCTAAACCTAACCATGTAGTTTTGGTGCTTAAAATATGTCCATAAAAATCCGAAACCATGTCTGATGTTATGTGAAATCCGTTCCTTGTATTAGTAATTTCAAACCTAGTGCTGCACTCCGTGGCTTTTGAAAGGTCTCTCAATCACATGATTAGTATTTGCAGCTAGCTGCAACCTTGTTGGTCAAAGAAATGGAGCGTTATATTTCTACATGACTTAACGAGCAGTCAAGTTAATCACACATTCACTCCGCTTGGCGCTCTGCTGCTCCGTCTCCACAGACAGAGTGCCTAGAGCGTGCTCTGCCACTCTCAGAGTGCGGTGCTCTGGATAACCAAATGGTACATTCAGACCGCACAAATTTGTGAACGGCCCAGTTTGTGCACTCCAGCACTCAGAATGAGTATTTCTGAATGCACCACATCATCTTCCTTCATCATCTAAAACAAACCAGCAGAACTTGCTAGCTAGTGCTAGAGGAGGTTACGCTGGTGTGGACACTCCCACAGTGCTGATTTTTATATCAGTTCACAATATCAAGGTGATTGCAGTGTAATTCCACCTGCTGCACACTGGGGTTACCTTCATATATTGTACCAATTCTGATCCCCGCTAAGGTTAATTCTTACTGGGGAAACTGTTTGTTATCCATCATGATGTGCTCTGTTCCACATCAGGAGCTCAGAGTTTGTCAGTACCATCATATGAGCACATGCCTCAGATCTTACAACACAGAAAACATTACACCTTTTCATGTGTGTTTTTCATGTGGTATGCAAATGCGATAAAAAAATGTCTCTGCAATCACATCATTGTAATCAGTGAACAATCAGAGCTGATTGTGATTCTGTTGAGCGGGCAGGTGCACCTCACTTATAAGGGTTCAGTTTCATAACTGATGAGAAGCTGGAATGAGAAAGGAGAGAGTGAAGAAGAAATACACTGCTTGTCAAAGGAAGAGAGCCCCACAGGTATACTTTGAAACCTACAGCCATGCCCTCTGCTCTCAACATTTCCCTGAATGCTGCAGTTACCTGGATAAAGACTGTATTTTTCAGAACATAAATCACTGCAGGTCTGCAAGGTCAGTCGCTTGTATTGGCAAAACTCAGAGGCTCTCACCTCTCTGAATATACACTGCGGATGCTGCTGTGCCAGCTCTTTGCACTTTGTCAAGGACCCCAGAGGAGGTAAAGAAAAAACATCAGAATATGCAGGACCAATATAAGTGAACACATTGATGAATGATTTTTTCTTTGGGCGCATTAGGCTGGTTCCAGGTTTTTTCTGCCAGCAAATAAAGGATCTCGTTTTGATTTTGGCCATGGATGTCTGTGTTTGCTGTCTGCACACAACAACATGATGATGGAGAGAAATAAAAGCCAGGTTAAGGGTGAAAGTGGTTTACTAATGGAGCCAAATGGAATCATTTGTTCACCCTCTGCAGCCCACTCTCTCCTCTCACTGTAATTGGCTCTGCTGAAGCTTCTCCATCTAAACTAGTTGAAAGATGGCAGCTCTTGAAAACACTTCATATTGACTTGTGGTTTTCAAGGATCTTGCTGGTTTAATCAATACATTTTATTTTCTCTCATCTTGTTTGACTAATTAAAGAAAGATGTTGCTTGAATATATGAGCTTGAAATATTAATTTTTTTACTGCAGCACCACAATTTATTGAGGAAAAACAGTCAGTAATTAATTGTCCATTAACCACAGAATACTAAGCAGGTCCAAATAAGTTTATTTCCAACCTAATCATCAGAAAATATGTTGGCAAGATATGTTTCTGCAAACCACAGATAAGTTACAGTTGAGCATCTCTGTGTTGCAGATATGTTGAAACTTTAGATTTCAACAACGCTGGGGTTAACGTGTGGTTAGGTTTAGGTAAAAAAACACTTGGTTCTGGTTAGAAAAGATCATGTTTTGGCATAAATCACCCATGTTTTGGTGCCTAAAAAGCTGCTGGAAACACAACACACGACTCGCCAAAAAAACAAGTGGTTTGGTTGTTTGTTGATCTCGAACAGAGGTCTGTAGCTGGGCAGGCATCTTGCCTAGGTGTCATGCCATCCACCATCCCCTCTATCACCAGATGACAGTCAGCTCATATAGTATGTCACTTTAGAGGCATTGATATGATACGTATGAAATGTACAAATGTAACGTAGCCTTAGTTTGCAGAAACGTACAGTGCTAACATTTACCTCTGGCGACTGGACTGTTCACAGTCACATCCAGCTCTGTCATTACACCTTCAATCAATAAGCAGAGTGTCAAAGAAAATAGTAAAGAAAACATGTAAGATGATGTGCACAAATAAATAGTCTTGAAGCCACCAGACCAAAATGTCTTTGGACACAATTAGATAGAGCTACAACCAATCAGAGCAATGAAACATGTAACACAGCACTGAGCAATGGACAAATGTAAGCTAGACCTAGCTACAGCATTGGTTTCAGAATTTTTTTTAATTAAAAAAAGTCTAAATTCTCTGATTCCAGTTTCTTCAATGTGAATATCTTTCAGGTTTTTACTCCTCTATGGAATTAAATCGAGTATCGTTGGGTTGTGGACAGAACAAGATGTTGAAAGACGTCATATTGGGCTTTGGGAAACACTGACCGACATTTTATAGACCAAACAACTCATCATTTAAGGAGAATCTAATCAACAGTATCACCGACAATGAAAATAACTGTTAGTTGCAGCCTGAATTCAAACAGACTACAGCATGTGGAGATGAGCTGTGATGGTGCAGCGTCAGTATTACTATTTGAAAATAGTACCTCAACAGAAGTTTCTACATCAGCTCCAGCCATCTTTGGTTGTTTTCAAAAATGCCTCAATGCACTCATCTTTACTGAGCTAGGTTTATGCACGGCGTGGTGTCCTTGACACAAGAGTGCGCAAGCCAAAACTGATGTCAACACATACTAGGACTGGACTGTTGCCAGCTACTTTGTATCATGTACATTTATCTGTATGTTTCCATTTATCATGAAAGCAGTGAAATAAGACTCGACTGTTGACTGTTGCTTTGGTGGCATGTGTCATTCCTGTGAATCGGAGCTTGATCAGACAGTGCATGGTGACATCAGCTGATGTCATATGAGCACAACTGGAGGTTTGCAGTTAAGTATCCAGGCTTCGTATCATCATATCAAACCTGCTCCGTATTAGATAAACAGTTGAGATTGGACTGACCCGTGCCAGGTCAGCTGGAAATCTGTCTGAACTGGAGGGGGACCAGATGCATCTGCCAGAGCAAATAAAACATGAGTTCCCCCCTTAGGGTGCATTTAAAATGGAGAAAATGTGATAAAGTGTGCTCTGGTGTTCCCTTCAAGTGGAGAAGACGCAACACAGTACCATAAAGTCTGCCCTGCGTATTGGAAAATCGCCCCACTGAATGCAGCTGGTGACATTTTTTGCCCATGTCCAAAAGCGACCTGCAGATCTTTAAATCATCTTCTTGTGTGTCCGCCAGAAAATCGCTCACTTAAAGTATATAAATAAAAGAAGTGGTATCGCTGTTATGAATTGCTTATAGCCCTTTTACATACTCATGTGCTGGCTTGGCTTGGTGTGACTCGGCATGTCAGCACAATGAAACAGTTGTTGGTAGCCAGCAAAGTGTCATCATGGATTTTCAGGCCGTTGTTGGGAATTTGCTTGACATCTACCACTTATTGCTTAAAAAAAAAAAAAGCCAGGATGATGCTGAATTGTCCCTGAATGACACTGAAGCCCATCCAATGTCACGCAATCCTCAGGGAGATGGTTGGGGGTGCTTTGACCCGACTCTGGAGATAGTCCATCTTGTTTACGTGCTGCGTAAACTGGTAATGGAAGCGCAGCATGGGTTGACTCTGTGTGGCCAAAAGTTCCAATAAAAAGTTGATATTTAAACTTTCTGTAAAATATCAAAATGATCTGTCTGTGTTCCTCCTTTGAAGGCAGTATGAGTGTGCAGACAAGACATCAAACACCATTCAGAAGTAATTAATTTCTGACAGTTTCTGACAGTGGCAAATAATTAAGATATGCACAGAATAAACTACCATGAGAAAAGGAAGCTTGAATGGATGAATAGAGTGTTAAAGTATTGCTGGTAGATAGCACTCTGCATTTAGTGTGGATGAATAGGACAATGATAAGAGTGATCTAAGTGTGTGAATTTTCTGGTGATGGATTTCAACAATGGAATGAAATCAGTTAAGTTTAGTCACCTGCTTCTCTAAACAAACAACAGTCTAAAATTAATAGGCAGACCAGTGCTGCTGCTCCTCCGCCACCCACTCCCACCAGGATACTGCTCACACATGCAGTGGGCTGAGTGTCGCTGCAGTGGAGGGCGACCCGTTTCAACAGACAGATAATCACTGGTTGTGATAAGAATTAGCAAAATATGACAGTTCCTTTTTGTTTTTGCTCAGTGAGTCAGGAGTCAAACAATACATTCCACAGTTAAAAGGTTTTTTCCTGCACTTGTAATTTACATAGATTGAATAACAGTCATCTGAAATATGGAAATGGACAGATGATGATGGTGTGTGTGTGTGTGTGTGTGTGTGTGTGTGTAATTGGTAACCAGTGTGCTTTCTCACCCACAAAGATAAATATGTGACATTCATGACGAGACATTCTTGTCTGAATTGTGAATTCATGGATATTTTTGTAATCAAACATTTATGGATGAAACGATCTTGTCAGCAGAACAGCAGCATGTGAGGTTACCACTTACTCGTTTCCTACAGGTGACACGTCTGTGCTCCTCTCTAATGCCTGCAGGTCATCTTCCTGTTTGATGGAGTTTGGTTTTAATGCAGAATTCTTCATGTCATTGTTTATATCTGATAGATTTTGTGTGTTAATATATTCTATGTACCAGAAAACATGGCTGATTAATATTCCATAGCCCTGACCAAACCACATCAAACTGACATCACTACTGTTAACACAACAGAAACAAAGAACAGTTTTGACTCTTCCATACCTGCCAACATTAGGCTGTGAGAAAGAGGGAGATTTTCTCAACGCCAGGTTGCACAGGTAGTCCAGCTCCTCCAGGATGGCACATCCATATGTGCAGTCACAAGAAGGTTTGCTGTGTCTCCCAGCACAGTCACAAGAGCATGGAGAAGACACCAGGAGACCAGCCGTTACACAAGGAGAGCTGGACAAGGCCGTAGAAGGGCATCAACCCAGCAGCAGGACCGGTATCTGCTCCTTTGTGTGAGGAGGAACAGGAGGAGCACTGCCAGAGCCCTACAAAATGACCTCCAGCAGGCTGCTGGTGAGCATGTTTCTGACCACACTGTCAGAAACAGGCTTGATGAGAATGGCATGAGGGCCCAATATCCTCTCCTGGAACCTGTGCTCACAGCCCAGCACCGTGCAGCTCAATTGGCATTCGCCAGAGAACACCAGAATTGGCAGGGCCGCCACTGGTGCCCTGTTCTTTCACAGATGAGAGCAGGTTCACACTGAGCACATCTGACAGGCGTGAAAGAGTCTGGAGGTGCCGTGGTGAATGTTATGCTGCCTGTAACATCATCCAGCATGACCGGTTTGGTGGTAGGTCAGTGAGTGTGTAGGCCTGTTCCTGGATGATGAAGGCACTGATGCTGTTGACTGGCCCTCTCGTTCCCTTGACCTTAATCAAATCGAGCACCTATGGGACATAACGTATCGGTGCAACCGCCACAGACTGTCCAGGAGCTCACTGATGCCCTGATCAGGTCTGGGAGGAGGTCCCCCAGGACACCATTCCCTAACTCATCAGGAACATGCCCAGACGTTGTCGGGTGTGCGTCCAGGCACATGGGGGCCATACACACTGCTGAGTCACATTATGAGTTGCTGTGATAACAATTCACGCAAGTTGGATCAGCCTGTGATTTCAGTTTTCTTAATTTGATTTTTGGTGTGATTTTGAATCCAGCACAATCAGCTGATCAATGCTTTCATTATAAGTAGTTGTCAGACTGGAAATTACTGTCGGGAAAACAAATGACTCATGTTTTTAGTGAGTGTTTTGCAGAAATATTCTCTATGGACATTCTGCGTTCTGGCAAAAGTCTAGTATGGCCAAAAATGTGACACACTGCCGTTGGGATGGAGCCATGGCTGTGCAAACAGATGAACGAGTGTGACCCACCTGGACAAAGTGGAACACAGTGTTATTTTTGAAGATGAAGCTCTACCTTCCTGACACACTTCAGGAATAGCGCAACATGGCCCATTTACTGACCACCTCTGTGTCTAATAACCACACAACCGACTTTGTGTTTGGCAGGAAAAAACAACCACTACAGTTATCCCTCTTGATTCCTTCTGTTACATAGATGGATCCCGTCGGAGTGCCTTTCCTTTTCCCTGAGTGGCTGGGCATGGGCTCACTTTGCATATCGGTGTTCTTCCGTCTGCAGAACAAAACCTGAGCCAGATGTACTACAGAGCTTTGATATTTTCTGTCTGTGGCAATCTGCTGCTGACTGGATTTTCATTAGACATGAAAGAGAAGAAGCACAATAAACAAATCCAGCTTAAACATTTTGTGTGCACACAATACATTCAGTCGTTTTCATGTGTGCATTCTTTTGTGTGTCAGTCCACCCACAAGCATTTCATGGGCATACAGGGAGCCATGAGCAGAGGCATAAAGCACAATTAGCTTTGCATCATTTGGGTTGGGTTTTATCAGGGGGACATTAATTTCAATTTATGAGCGCATGTCTACTGTAAGTAACCTGAACCCCCCCCCCCCCCCCCCCCCAACCACACACACACACACACACACACACACACACACACACAGCATTTTCTCTTTTATCTGAGTGGTTGATTAAACTTCAGTCTCACAGGTGCTCTCACTGCAAAATGCGTCTGGCCAGATATCTGTGCGATTTTAAAGGTTTCACTTTACATGCAATGGAAATTTAATTTTAGTCGGCCAGACAGTTAACCATTTGAAATATGATATTATAAAGTAACATTTTGTGCTAGCAATATTTTGTTGATGACACAAGACACTTCCTGAAAACTGCTCATAATGTGGACATGTTGACCAAGAACATGATGAGCCAGTTGAGGCAAATGTTAATGAGCTAACACAGTCAAATAAACTCCCTTAACAGGTGCAGCGTTATAATATCCATTACACTAACTTATTTTATTGTACCAAATAAAAGAACATGGATTATTTGATAAAATTCTTTTAGAGTATAATGACTTTAGTTGTTCTTTTATCTCATAAATGTTAGGATGTTACATACCTTGACATGTTTCAATGGAAACTTCCACCTTCCTCAGAAGTGTCACTTGGTGGTGGTTGTGACGCGTCTTTATCAGCTGATCTGTCAATCAGCCGGTACTAGGGAGGCGTGACCGTCACGCTTCCTGCTGTCTGTCTGCCGCCTCTCCAGGATGCTGCTCCAGGCGTGGGAGAGCATGTATGCCCCCTCTTCCCTGTTCATCCTAACATGTCTGAGATAAAAGAACAACTAAAGTCATTATCAGAAACTAAAGACATAATGAACACCATTGAACTATCTTTTGGAGTATGTTATGAAAAAAGCAGTAATTGCTAGCCATGCTAGCGATGTAGCTTTGGGGCTGCCATTGTCAGTCAGTCTGCATTTTGGTCCAGACTGTAATGTGATGACATCTTCGGGATAGACTGCCATGAAATTAGGCAGCATGGTGGTGCAGTGGTTAGCATTGTTGCCTCACAGTAAGAAGATGAAATTTTCATGGCATTCATTCCCAGATGATGTAAACCATTTCTTAAATCATTGGATGGTTTAACATGAAATTTAGTGCGTTTAGGTTTTCTTTGCATAATTTGTAACTGTGGTGGTCCCTTAACTTTTCATTCATTGCCATTGTCAGGTCTTAATTTGTTGAGTTTATGACCAAATAACCCCCCCAAAATTCCCGTCATTCTCAGCTGCATGTTGTGCTCAGTGCTGATTGGGAAATGTTAGCATGCAAACAATGTAAGCTAAGAATGTAAACAATATACCATTATTACATACTGTCAATGAAAGCACAGCTGTGCCTGTATCCTCACACATACCACTGAACAGGGCCTGTTCAGATCTGGTTCTTTTGTCGAACCAGTTCTTCAGGTTTCAGCAGCCAAAGAATCGGCTCTCAGCCAGAAAAACTGGATCCAGAGCGGCAGTAACACAATGCTGATCTAGTAGCAAGAACGGCCTACATCAGGGGCTAAGGACAGAAATATCGTGAGCATCGTTAACATCTTTAATTCAGTGTTAATAAGAATTGAAAAATGTTGGGTAATTAACTTTCTTCTCAGACGTAGTTGCTGTCCGTAGCCATCACGATGAGCAGTACAAATGTGTTGAACCAGTTGTGTTTGGGATCCAATGTAGGCTTCAAAGCCAACTCTTGTAAAGAGATGATATAGAAGCCATTGTTGTTGTTGTGCTTGAAGTCGGCGCTAGCATTGCTGGGAAAGCAGCGACTTAAACAGAACATGGGTGTTGCAATGTACCTATATTGACAGTAATTTAATAATAATATTTAAAAATGAAACACTGGCATCATGATAATGATGCATATATGATAATATTGAATATATGGAATATAATACCCATAACTGTGAGTGCGTTTACATGGACGTAAATAACCTGTCTATTATGGGATTTTTGGTTTATTCCATTTATGGAAGCATGGCTGTAGTCTTGTAAACTGTTACACACATGAATCCAGCTCAGTTTATGTAACAAGCATTTTAAACCAAGATGATTGTTAAAAATGATTTCTCTTGATCCAGATATTGTAGATGAGCTCTTTTTACTGTAGCTAACTGAGCGTACATTTTCTCTTTCTGTCTTTCCAGCTCTGGAGGAACGCTGAACGTTGTGACCGGAGGCTGGACCAGGTCACGTTGATGCTGGTGGGTGCTTCCAAATACTCTCCCTACCACCTGCTCCTGTGCCGCTCCAACCTCTCCGCCTGCCATGGCTATGAGCAGTGACTCTGGCCGTGAGAGGCTGGACCCCGACACCAAGGAGCAGACTGGCAACCTCACGGACATCATGGCTGCCATGACGACGAAAGACTCAGATGGCTCAACTACCAACGGCGTGAGGAATGGCGGTGCTCAGCCGGATGGGGCTCAGGCCAAGAGGATTCATGTGTTGCGGCCTCACCTGACTGGGAGGAAGTTTTCGCTGCAGGAGAGAGGCACTTACATGTCAGGTTCTGGAGGAGGATACACACACATATCCCCTCGTGTGGCTCGCAGGCCCACCGTGGAGTCTAAACGTGTGTCCATATCAGACGCTAATGTGAGGAAGTGATTTTTATTGAAATTGATTACTCTTGTTTTATTTTTTATGTAAATTTTCTTTGTTTTTACCAGGAATATTCCCTTTGAGATTTAAAATCTCGTTGATAAAGGAATCCTGGCAAAGACAGCAGCATAAAAAGTTTCACATAAACAAAGAAACAGCAAATTTCATCAAACAATTAATTCACTTTGTTCAGTAACAGAACGTGCATTCAGTGGCCAAATAGTCCTTAAACCTAAAGATAAAAAATAACGACTGGCCATGAGTGTAAAAGCCCAAAGTACAGGCAGGCAGTCCAAAAATGCATCCGAGGCACTCTGACTGTAGTTAAAGATCAGGGTGTACACCCTGATGAACACCCTCTAGTCGAAACGGGCAGGTTATACATGTATTAATAAAGACAGTCTGAGTGTGTCCGGTGCATTTTTGGACTGCCTGCCTTTACTATGGACTTTTACACTAGGTGCTCTGGCCAATTGTTGTTTTTTATCTTTAAGTTTAAACCACAGATGCATTACATTTGTACGTTGATGTGTAGCGAATATGTTTAAACTTAACCCTTTACAATGCTGTGATTAACGTGTGGTTATGTTTAGCCATTAAAAACCACTTGGTTATGGTAAGGAATTGATCGTGTTTTGGCTCAAAATATCTGGTTTTGTATGGAGTTAGATTTGTGTCTTTATTACATGTGAGAAAATAAATGATATGAGAGAAAAAAAAATATTTGAGAGAAAAAGTTTTCACACTGATAGCAAAAAATAATAATATTTGAGAATAAAAACAGTTTTGAGAGAAAGTATTTTGTCATAGAATATAAAAAAAATTTGGGATTTATAAAATGATTTCCGAGAAAAAAAAAACTCTCTCTCAAAAAACTTTTTTTTACTCTCAAATATAATTTTTTTGCTATCAGTGTGAAAACATTTATTCTCAAAAAAAAATTGTTTCTCTCAAAACATTTTTCTTCTCTCTCTCAAAACCTAAGTCTTTGCTCTCGTGTCAGGATTTTGCTTTTGCTGCGAAAATAATGTCATGGGTGGGGCCACGTTCCTATTGGCCAGTCTTAATCGAATTGACAGCTGGGTGAGGATTCTCTTGGGAGTCGAATTCAACTGAATCATTCATCATCTGGGTCATCATCTTACCCATACAGTCTCTGCTCCCACATAACGCAGCGCATCTATGCCAGTGAATCGACCATGGTGGATGTATGATGGATGACATTATTTTCGCAGTGAAAGCAAAATCCTGACATGAGAGCAAAGACTTAGGTTTTGAGAGAGAGAAGAAAATTGTTTTGAAAAAACAAATTTCTTGAGAGAAAATGTTTTCACACTGATAGCAAAAAAAAATAATATTTGAGAGTAAAAAAAAAGTTTTTGAGAGAGTTTTTTTTCTTGGAAATCATTTTTTAAATCTCAGATTTTTTTTTTATATTCTATGACAAAATACTTTCTCTCAAAACTTTTTTAAGTCTCAAATATTATTTTTTGCTATCAGTGTGAAAACTTTTTCTCTCAAATATTTTTTTTTCTCATATCATTTATTTTCTCGCATGTAATAAAGACACAAATCTAAGCAATACCTGGAAACGCAAAGATGTCTTTGCGTTTATGCTTTTCATGGCACTATCCAAGAGGCAAGAGAAATGGCGACAGGATGCTAAAAAACACCCACATTTGGGGGCTAATATGCTGCAGGACAACGAGCCATGGGTTGCTTAAAAAAGAAACACATTTGAGAGCTAATTAGCTGCCAGAAAAAAAGCGGCGAGTCCCTAAAAACAACCACATTTGGGGGCTAAATAGCCCTCGTAAAAACACGTGGTTGTAGCTTTCACTACTCTTCTGGTAAGACGTTTGATCCTTCCTGTTTTGTTTTGTTTTTTGTTTTCGATTTCCTTTCCTATACCCCTGTCTTTCTACATCCGAGTAATTAATACAATTATTTGGTGAAGTTCTGTCAGCTTCCCCATGGATGGATGGGCAGACTTACTGTAAACAGCACATTTAATCAAAAACTTAATTGGCAGTGTTTAATGCTTAAAGATTTTAATCTAGTTTAAAGTGACTGTAGCTCACACCAAGATGTGCAAAAATTATGATTTACATAATTTGTCTGCTTGACCGAAGTTTGCAGCTCCGGATAAGTTTAGCAGTCAGTAGAGAACATAAATAAGAAGGCACTTTGGGGCCTTATAAAGAAAATTGAACCAGTGCTCCATTCTGTGGTTGTGTAAGGAAGACAGCTTTCTCATACAAACTGCAGTAATGTGTGCAAATCATTAAATAATCATTAAAAAGGCCTTAACAGCAGCAGCATCATTACATTTGAGAAGAATAGAAGATGCTGAGGCAGATACTGGCCATGCTGTTCAATGATGAGCCATGTCTGCATAATAATCCAGTAAAAGTCTAAAAGCTTGAAGCTTTCATGTAAAACACCTAGACACTCTGAAATGACCGTCTCTGCAGTCCTCTGATTTGGACATTTGCTGGCATGACTGTCTGTAGTTGGGTGTGACAGGTGGTAACATAGCAGGGAGTGAAACACAGACTGAGAGAAAGCGGCTCCATTGTGCTTATGAGAGCAGTGGTCATAACTAGATACAAGACACCGTATAGCTCAATATCTCTGCACCATCGCCAAAGAGAAAGGAGCTGAAGGCCGGTGGACAACATGACAGGGAAGCGTGAGAAGGTGTGTACACTTGTCTCCCATTAGCATCGTGGAAACATGCTTCTGTGTATTAGCTGATTTATGTTAATGCATCATTATCCAGCTTCTGCAGCCTACATAACACTCCAGGCTCTGCACTGTGAGCAGATGTTGCACGAACATGTGAGAGCGTTTTGTTCTGATGTTGGCTTTGACTGAAGAGCACTTCTGACTGCTTCATCAGTCAGGTGCCAGCATTGTTCTGCTGAATACGCCATTAAAGAAGTGAGGGGGTGAGGGGGTGGAAGCAGCTAATGATTTGCCATGGTAATCATTTGGAGCATTTCTACTTGTTTCCTGCGTGTGCATGACTGTTTGTGGACATTTCAACCCGATCATGACAAAACATGTTGGCACTGACTGTACTTTTCTGCAAACCATGGGTAGGTTACATTTGCACATTATTATGTAGCAGATATGTTAAAACTTTAGCATTGAAGAATGCTGTAGTTAATATCTGGTTAGGTTTAGCCACAAAAACCATTTGGTTGTGGTTAGGAAATCATCATGCTTTGGCTTAAAATACCCAGTTTTGAGGACACAATCCGTGCTGAAAATGCAGCCATGTCTTGGTAAAAAACCAACTGTTTTTATGGCACAGTGCCAGCTGAAAACTGATTTATTTTTCACAAGGTTTATGCTGCATGATAACAAAACGGTACTTCACCATGTTTTTTTTTACTCTTGGGACAGTCAGTAGGCCGGCCCCAGATGTCCTAAGTATTCTAGAAGGTTCATATGTCACAAGAATGTCCGAGATATATTCGGGCACTGAGCCACAGAGTCATTTATACACAAGCAGCAGGATTTTTGAAGTAAATTCTCTGAGTGACAGGTAGCCAGTGTAAGGATTTTAGAACTGGTGTAATGTGGTCATATTTCCTAGTTTTTGTATGAGCTGAAGTTTCTGAACAGCTTGTTTTGAAAGGCCTACGAACAGACCATTGCAGTAATCTAATCTATTGGAAATAAAGGCGTGGGCAAGCTTTTCAAGGTCTTGCTTTGATATTATTCCTCTAACTCTGGCAGTGTTTTTTAAATGGTCGTAGGCAGATGATGGTACAGATTTGATGTGGCTGTGGAAATTTGAATCTGAGTATAGGATAACACCAAGTTTTCTTGCGTGACTCTATGTCATTAGAAAGACAGCCTCAAGACAAGAACTGACACTCTGTCTTTCTTTCCATGGCCCAAAGACAATTATGCAGGGATTATCTCTGTTGAGTTGGAGAAGAAAATGCTGATGCATCCATTCAGTGATTTTCTCAGTACAGTGACACAGATGTTCACCTGTTGAAAGAGATATACTTGCGTGTCACCTGCATAATTATGGTAGGCTACTTTATTAATTTGTATGGTTTGGCCTAATGGAAGTATATAGAGATTAAATAATAGGGGTCCCAAAATGGATCCCTGTGGGACTCCGCATGTCATGGCCATCTGCTCTGACTTATAGCTACCAATCTAGACAAAGTATTTCCTGTCATGAGACAAGATATGACTTCAACCATTTCAGGACAGTTCCAGAGAGTCTAATTGAAAACCTCACCTTGAGGTTGTGGTGGAGACTCTCAGAAGTCTGTGCCTCGTGAAGAAATAGTCTTGTACACAGTCCCACAACCTCCTATTAAACTGCAAAGTATCATTTTAACATTTGTGGGGTTTTTTGTATGGAATGAACTCCAGAGATATATTGTTTTAATCAGTGAGCATTGGAGTTGCTGGGAGGTGTATTTTGGTACCTTTGGAAAGAATCCAGGTAGCTTCTGTGCAAAGCTGCTGCCAGTAATGTACACACGAGAGGTAAGAAATAAATAAGCATATTTTTTGCCAAAATGACTTCAAAACTGTACCTGTGGAGGCTGTTGTAGATTGTTTATCAGTAAGGATAAGTATCTTAATCTATACAATGTAGAAAACAAGCAGCTGAAAATATGTATGTCTTTTCTGCTAACCCACAAAAACAGAGAGTATAATGCAGCTGCGGGTGACTGCCGAATCCCCATTTTCCTCCTGACTTTTTCCGATTCAGAGTGAACATTAAATATTCATGACATCTGCCAGGATGTGGAGCCCCTCTGAATTTAACAGACTGCTGCCACAGACTTGCAGACCTGTCACTGTGTCCTCTCCTATCTGAAAATGGAGTTGCAGCTTCTCGCACTGAACCATAAAAAGGACTCATGTTGCTCGTATTTCCCTGCTCTCTGGATCTACAGCATGACACAGCAGAGAGAGAGAGGGAGAGAGAGAGAGAGAGAGAGAGAGAGAGAGAGAGAGAAGCATTTCTTGAATGCACAAACATCCATCGTGGCTGACATTTTGAGTTTCCTCACTGTTACTTAATATAACAGCAGTTACCACAATGAGAGAGCATATAAGAATTACTCACACATGCCAGTTGTCATAATTGGTGTCAGTATCTGTTATCTTTCCACCTTCATTATAGACACAAAAATGTCCTCCGTGACAATTTGGGAAGTCTCGTACTAATCCACATGAGGAACCACTGTGTGTAGAGCTTATATAATGGTTTAACTAAAGCTCAGAAGCTCCTTTCTCTGTGTTGCAGGAAACTCCTCTTTCTCATCACATCTGTGATTGTCTTTGACTCTGTTTTGTACACATACATGTGATGCGTATAATTTTCTCTCCCGTGGGAAATGGGATGGATATCAGAATACATTCACTTCTCTATTGTGTGGGTTAGAGTTAGGACTTAGAATGCAAATAAAACCACCCAAAAAAATACAGGGTTGTGCTTTGTAGCTTAATGACTTGTATCAAAACAGAGTATCAAGTACAGTTTATCACAGTGGTCTACAGTGCCCATATTATACAATAACTGAAACAAAGAACGAAAGGAGTGCTGCAGGAATGAGTCTGAAACCCAGAAATGAGTTGCTGTTCTTGCACTTCTGGTTCCCTCATCTCGAAGTCAGTGTTTTTTGGGGGGATTTTCACATTTGATTCTGCAGCATTCAAATTTGTCACAAAGTACCCCACTTGTAAATTTTGCAGCTTTTATGTGTCTTAAATAAGGCAGTTGCTAACAAGTGGCTTAATGAGATTACAAGTGTTGTCGGGGACATTATACGTCATCTTACCAAACACGAGTTCAGTGGTGGTGACGCTGAAGTCATGCGACCGCGGTGTAGTTTGTTCACAGCTTAACGTTAGCTTTTTACTTGCCGATTGCACTGATGCTTAAAAAAAATCATAAAACTTGGGTTTATTTGTGAAGATTATCTTGCTGAACATCTGTTACGACATAAAGATACATCAGTATCAGTGAACTTTGAAGCTTCTATGTGTCTTGAAAAAAGAGGATAGCTAACAAGCGGCTAAATGAGACTACAGAACATCATCATGCAGCACCGCGCCAAAAATGGCTTTAGTCTTGATATGGTTGTAACATTAGGTCATGCAGGTGGCATGGTGATGCAGTGGTTTGCATTGTGGCCTCACAGTAAGAGGGTTCAAACCAGGAGATGGGGGAACCCCTTTGTGTGGAGTTTGCATGTTCTCCCCGTGTCTGTGTGAGTTTTCTCCGGGTGCTCCAGATTCCTCCTACAGTCCAAAGACATGCAGGTTAATTGGTGACTCTAAATTGTCCATAGGTGTGAATGTGAGTGTGAATGGTCTGTCTCTATGTGTCAGCCCTGTGATAGTCTGGCGACCTGTCCAGGGTGTACCCTGCGTCTCACCCAATGTCAGCTGGGATAGGCTCCAACCCACCGCGACCCCCAGCAGGAGTGGTTACGGAAAATGAATAAATGAGTGAATTAGGTCATGCAGTATAGCCTAATGTTAGCTTTTTACTTCTGGTAATTGCATTTATGCTTCAAAAATCGCAAAGTGGTGTTTGTGAAGGTTATCTTGCCAAACAAACGTGTAAGTATATATCATAAACTTTTGTTTGCCACAGATCTATTTTCTACAATAATCCAAAATCCAGTGGAAAAATCCCATTGGCTTTTTGCCTAAGATACAGGGACGGACAATTGTTCTGAAGCCCTAGTAATCAAAAAAATGTACCACTGGACCTGAAGCTCATTTGTCAGATGTCTTGTTTTCTCAAAATCAAGCCCTGCTCTTCCACTAATTGGCTAGTAGTCATTGCCTTTGTTGGTTGGGTTAGGTCCGATAAGGTTGTTCAGCAAAATAATTAGCCACATGCTTCTGTTTGGGAGAGTGCTGTCTGAGAAACAGCCCTTCAGAGCGATGCTCATTTGTTTTCAGGATAGAAGGCTGTCGGACAAATGAGACATTTTCAGACTATTGCGGCTTTGACATTATGAGCCATTGGATCAATGGCATGGCACCGAGGGGACCAAAGCAATGCTGCTTCTTCTAGGTTGGCCTCATCTTTCCACCACTCCATACAGACGTGGACATAAAACACACAAACTAAATGTCCATCAACAGGAAACTGAACATTTCCATGGGCATCCTAAGTGCTATATTGTAGGTAATTGGACTTGCTTGAGTTTCTTGGAAGACGTTTCACCTCTCATCCAAGAAGCTTTTTCAGTTCTAACTGGCTGGTGTGGAGTCGCAGGCTTTAAACCCTGTGTGGGTGTGAACTATTACAGAGTCATTGAGGTCATATGTGAGTCGTTGACCCACCCGGCCATCATGCGTGTCATTTCCATAGGAATTAATCCAGTGGTACTCTGTGAAAGCTCTCAGGATCATTTTGCTAAATAGATGAGATGAGTCCTGTCTTTGTATTTATTGCCACTTTGTGTTACACCAGAATGGATTCAAATGAAAAACGTTTCTCTTTTTATGAGTAATGATTAGAAATGACATTTATGATACTGGAACTTAATGTCCCAGTGAATTGACTGTATGGGAACTCCTAGAAGTTCACACAGTCTTGTACATTGTATCTGTAATGTCTGACTAACTGTATATTAGCATTAGCAGCAGTAGAAGTAGAAATTTAAAAAGTAATAACTTTGGCAGCCCTTTGAGCAAAGATAAATGTTACTGTCTATTTGTTTTCATGGTGCAGTAGTACAATGAATGATGTGCTTATCTCGACTCTCATCAAGTGCAGCAGTTGTCGATACTGGATTCAAAACTGAACCTGTGTTCATTTGTTATTTCACCTTTTAGTGAATCTAAAAGTAAAGAGAGACAGTTGTCTTTCCTCTTGGGGATGATCCTCCACCAATGTGCCCAAAATTGATGTATCACATTTCTTCCATTTGCACCAGCTAGAAGAAAATGTTGGCACTGTACGGTATTGCAGACCACAAATTTGTTAACTGTGCATGTTTCATATCTGTCATATCAACATTTCTAACATTACATTGTAGATGAGCTGACTTTGGTCAGTGGGAGGTAGAGCGGATGGTGAATAGCGTGTCACCCAGAGCAAAAACACTGCCACGCTGCAAGCAACAAAACCCATTGTGTTTTAGCGAGGTGCTGCAGTTTTACAGCAAGTTTTTACGTATCAATAGGTATCAAACACGAGGGGTTTTTTCCCCACCAGGACTAGTGCCATGAAAAGCACTTTTTTCTGGAAACATCACTGTGTTTCCTGCAAGCATAGTGCCACGAAAAGTGGATTTTATTTTTTTTTTTTTTACTGAAACATCTCTCCATTTTCTTCCATGAAAGTGCGACAAAAAGTGGTTGTTTTTATACCAAGACATTGCTGCATTTCCTGCCAGGATAGTGCCACGAAAAGTGGTTGGTTTTACTAAAAGACCACTATGTTTTTGTTTTGTTTTACACAAAAGTGTGTAAAGTGCAACAAAAAGTGATTGTTTTTTGTCGAGACATTGCTGCGTTTCCTGCCAGGATAGGTTTTTTTGCACCCGCCCTCAGAACACATACAAAACACCACAGAACAACCCGTCTTCTTCTGCATTGGTCTCATTTTGCCACAGGCAGAATACATTTCCATCAAAGCTCATTTTAAAACGTCACTACAGCCTTTAAATACAACCAAACACAAGTTCCCTTTTTATTACATACTTCCTGAAGCAGGCTTGCACATTATTCACCATAGGAATGAAATGCAGGGCCATTGATTTTGAACACCACAGTGGCAGTTATGGATGCGCTGATATTGATCAGTTGTTGAGTAATGGATGGAGAAGTTGGTACGGATCAGACACAAAGGAGGACAAAGGGAAATCTGAAGGGACTCACGGAGAGCAGAAGTGGCTGAGTTGCATACTGAGGAAGACAGTGGGGCTGCACTGTTAATTTACCAAAAGAGCCCTCCAAAGATTTATTGTGGTCCAGTGAAGCATTGGAGTTTCATGTGTGCGTGCATGTGCCAGTGTGGCAGATGTATTTAAGGCTTTCTGCTTGGCCCTCTTTATCCATCAGTCCTGACAGAGTATTAACTGCAGTGCAGTGCCCACTGAGCATGTGCCGGCAAACTGTGAACCCAATGGAAGTCCTCTCAGACAATCCCTCCTACTGCTCTTTTCTTTGGTGTCTCCTCATTTGCCTTTCCCTTTATCCTTTGCCGCCCTATTTTCTTTATTTTCTTTATCTCTTTTCCACCAATCAAAGCAAGCCCTTTCCCAAGTTGCTTCACCTACCAAAGCCCCATCTTCTGTTCTATCTCCGTCATAATCCCTACCCACACTAATTCACACCATCATAACCCTACAGTGCATCACCCTCCAATGCACAATCCTGACATCTCCTGCAGCAACAACAGCTCACATAACCAGCAGCTTATTATATAATGTCATTTTTTCTAAAATACCTCGCCTGGTGGCGAGTGAAGTCTTGCCGTGCACTGTGCAGTGCTTTCAGTCCTGCCACACTACTCTGCTTTGTTACATCTGTGTTCTCCTACCTCCTCTCATCCTGTAAACACGTCCCAGTATCAAGCCTCAGGCACTGGTTCAGCTCACGCTATGCCATCACCCCCCCAAAACTGTAATGAGAGAACTGCTTTCAATCCATTTTTTCCACGGCTCCATCACCTTCTTTTTCACACTTCTACCCCTGCTCACTTTCTGCTCATTGAATTCGCTGCCTGTTCACCCCCGTGAAATGCTCCCCACCACCAAACTCTCCCCCCTCTCTGTCCTGCTCTCCTCTGCCGTGCTCCTGGCTGACTCCGAGCTGTAGCAGCGGTTGCTATGGAACTGCAAATCAGCCATTTAAGCAGTAGCTCTCTAATGGATTTGCAGACAGTAAACAGAAACTGCAGACTGCATCGTTACCTACATCTCTGAAATAAATGACTTTCAACGTGTATACACACACACAGGGGGGACGTTTTGTTCCTGTTCCGAAGGCGGCCCTGTTTTCTTTTTGCTTTAGAGGATGAATTCTCTCTGTCATGTTTATGTTGATGATTCAGTTCCTCATGTTGCTGTCTTTTCTCTCTTTCTCCCCCCCCTAACAGGACTGTATCCAGTTGAACCAGTATAAGCTGAAGAGTGAGATTGGAAAGGTGAGTGTGATGGTTTTCTGCCATCTGTTTAATTTGGAGCAGTTTGGTGAAAGAGCAGCAGCAGCTTGGAGAAGACTGACCCTTGGTTCAGTCTGTCTGTCAAGTGAGAAGATTCGCATTCACAGCATGGGCAAAGTAAAAGTTGAAAGTCGTTTCTATTATTTTGCTTACAGATTATAATATTCAAAGTATATATAAGATATATAAAAGTAAAAATGAAAAAAGTATATATGACCGGGGGGGTGGGGGGGGGGGGGGGGTTTGTTTTAGGAAATATTCCATTGAAAACCACCTATTCCATGGTCCTGTGTTCTTGATTGAAACTAACATTATAAGAGGCTACTTTGCAATTCAAATTGCAAGCAAATGAAGGGAGATGGATGTTTCAAATGCAGTTTGAATAGTAAATATCCCATCAGCTAACAAGGAGGGGAAAAAAGAAAAAAACTGTCGTACCCGCAAATTTGAATCCGCAAGTTTCAAGCATTAGAACATCAGTAGGCTGTTGGCTGTAGTAGGGTGATATATCTACATATTGAACCAGGGAAACATTGAGCATTTTACCAACAAAAACAGAAAACCCTTTGAAATGTCATGGTTGTATGAGATTCTCATTCATAGTCAGTGTATTACCTACAGTAGATGGCGGTCAGGCAGGCAGCTAAGCTCTCATGAAAGCGTGTGACTTTGGTGAATCCAAACTAACCCTTTAAAACACCAAATTCATACAATAACACAAACAAAATAACTGACTGAGGCAGCGGTAGACCAGCAGCTCCTGTGTTCAGTGATGTTAAATTACTGTTTTTCTCAATGGAGTCTGGCCATGAAGAGAGATATATAACCGCCTCAGTTTCTTGTCAGAAAAGGCTGTTTGAAAGCAAGGTAAAGCGGTAAAAATATTTTAGATATAGCATACACTTAAACTGAAATTGATTATTTTAGATGGATGAAATACGCTTTGCTTCTGCCCCCGTCCACAGCAGTGCATTGCTTAGCTTCCGTGGTGGCACTCCTGCCTGCTTTTCCAAACTGGTGGCGTATCGACCACCATCGACTGTAGGTAACACACTGACCATGGATAAGTACCTCATACAGCCCCACTTAAAAAATCCTAACTATCCCTTTAATTAATCAAATTCAGAGGACATTAATGTGAGGACCACAGATACTCTCCTGACGAAAAGTAGCTAGATTCAGTAATGTAATTTCTTATTTTAATAATAATATTTCCTGCATTGCTGACATCTACCTTTGTACCTGCTCAAGTTTTATTTTTCTAGAAATATTCCAGTCCAATATTCCATATCCTATCAAACTATTAATCAAGACACAGTATAGTGCAGTGGTTCCCTGGTCATTCGTACGAGGTCCATACTGTAATACTTTCAGTGTCATACTTGTGTTTGGCCATGTTGTTGAGCTAGTTTGCTGTCTCTGTCAAGTAGCTGTCCGTTAGTCACTAGCTATGTTTCCATCCAAAAGTGATTTGAATCATTGTGAAACGTGCATTAAAAGAAATACAAATCTTGTATGTTTCCATTAAATGTACGGACTTTGGTGAAAACTACGAACTCACGCGAGTTTCCCGCAAAACCGGAAACAAAACAAGTCTCGCATTCTTCTTCTTCTACGTTTTCTGGCGGTTGGCAACCAGCTTGTAAATGCATTACCGCCTTCCCGACCTGGAGTGTGGATATCACCAAGGAGAGAGGTGCGCTACGTCAGTCTTAATTCAAACATAACTGTTTCCATCCCCCATTTTGCGAATCAACATTTTTTCGAATTAACCAAAACCCGGCTAAAGCGAGCGTATTTTAGTTTGTGCGAATCAGGGGATTTTAATTCGAATTTTGGCGTTTCCATCATAATTTTCCGATGCGATACTTCTAGATGCGCATCTAAACAGGCTGATGGAAACATGGCTACTTACTCTACAGCAGGAGACAGTACTTGAAAATAAAAACTCTGTCTGTGCCGGAAATTCACTGTACTTAAAAATAAAGTTGTTTTGTACAACCTTGACATGTTTGCAAGTCATTTGTGGTCGATTCAGAATGGACCCGCTACCCACTTTTGGACTGCAACCCCACCAGTTGGGAAATACTGATCTAGAGCGATGTTAGCAGCTCTGTGAGGCTGTGCTTTGACACTGTGGTGCTTTGGGCTAAATGCTAAACACACTCACAGTGACACCAGGTAGATGTGAAGCAGGTAATGTTTGCAGTGTCCATGAATTTAGTTTAGCATATTAGCACTTTATCATTTGCTAATTAGCAATAACAGAAAGTAAAGCTGAAGCTAAAGGGAATGTGAACCTCATGGAGCTTCCAGACAAAAAGTCACAGGATCACAAAGTCATTAAGATGAATTGTTTGGGGACTATGAATGTCTGTATGAAAGTTTATGGCAGTTCATCAAATAGAGATAGTTCAGTCTGGACTGCAGTGATGGACAAACTCCAAATGTGTGAGTGTGACAAGAACATTAGATTGGATATCGTAAGGAAGAGGAAATAAAAAGCAAAATAACTATATTCAAAATTGGTGACAACAGCATTTGCAACTTCACAGAAGACACTGAGCTGCAGCCTTACTAAATCTGACAGCACACCAGATCGACCCACATTTTGCATTTCAAAAAGTGACGCTTGGAAATAAACACTTTTGTGGTTAACACATGGAGGAATTCAACAGAGATGGAAATGGAAAACTGAAAATCATTTACAGCACACATAAGCAGAGGGTGGTGTTTTTATATTAGCAAACTGCGTTCAAAAGGCTCATTAACAGCAGAGATATTGTTAGATATTAACGAGGGATAAACAGGTGTCAGATTGATTTTTTAAATTGTCAATTTTGTGGTCAGAAGTAAAACAGTGATATCAAACCATCTCTATTAAACAAAATAGAGACTCCACAGGGAACACATGAATGCTTTTGATTTCAGAGGCTTTAAAAACAGAGCCATTAATGTGGCGTTTGTAAAAAGGCATTTGAAGAATTCACACTCTTCTGTGTGTCGACTGAAGCTCACAAATGGATTTGTATCTGTCCATAAGAACACTCTCTTCTAAGAACAAATAAATCCTGAGTCATTTAAGATCAGCCAGCTGGCAAATTTGGCTGTACCAGACATCAAAGGTGATAAAACTCGCTTTAATTATTTATTTATTTTATGTGAGAGTTTGATCAGTTTTCTTACTTTTTTCTTATCAGAGAAGAAACCATGCAAGAAAAAAAGGATTATGATGGTAAACACACACATCCCAGGGCTGTGTGTGTGTGTGTGTGTGTGTGTGTGTGTGTGTGTGTGTGTGTGTGTGGGAGGAGCCATTTTGTGCTGCCAAAGAATAAAAATGTTGTGTTTGAATGGAAACTGTGCTGCCTTCAAAACATTCTGTCAGTATGATGCTGCTGTCTCTCTCTCAGAGCGATGCTTCAGGAATTAGTTCTGGGTTTTTTTTTAAATGTAAATCTAAAGCACAAAACATGAGAATGACATTGAATCAACACGTGTTTCTGTGGGTTTACGTATAATAATGAATCTCTTTTTTGTTGTGTTGCAGGGCTCCTATGGTGTGGTCAAACTCGCCTACAATGAGGACGATGACAAACATTATGTAAGTCAACGCAGTCATTTTATGTTTCAGAATCTTTGATAAACGACTGAAAAGCATTCCCTCTGCCTCACCTCCGCAGTTCTCCTCTGAGTTTTCATCAAGCCTCTCAGCCTCTATTGTCTAGACAGAAAAGCTTTACAGGTTCTCACCAGGGCCATTGATTTTTTTTTCTACCTTGTTGCTTAGAGCTGTGAATTCACTCCAGTCACCAGGAGAAACTATTGGCATTGTGCTTTTCTGCAAACCATGAAAACGTTACAATTGTATGTTTTATATGAATCATATCAACGTTTCTAAAGTGGCGTAGTATATGAGCTGAGAGGAAGGTGATGGAGATGAGTCCCAGGTGAGATGCCTGTCAAGCTGCAGACTTCTATTCAAGACCAACAAATAACAAAAGCAGTTGTTTTTTAGTGAGTCATCGTTCATTTTCTGCAGCTCTTCAGCCCCCAAACGTGGGTGTTTTTTAGCGACCTGATGCTGTTTCTCCAGCACCTTTAACTCTAAAACCTGGGCGATTTTAATGCCTCCAATTTTTTGAGCTCCCAAACGTGGGTGTCTTTTAGGGATTTGTTTTTTTTTTCCCAGCTGGGATAGTGCCACAAAGAGTGTTTTTTTTCCACAGGCACACTTGGCTTTCAGCCCAAGAATGGTGGTGTTTCTTAGAGATCCATAGCTGATTTTCCAGCAGCTTTTTAGCCCACATCATGAGTGATTTTTAGGAACCCATCCATGCTTTTCCAGCAGTTTTTCAGTCCTGAGACTTGGGTATTAATTAGGGACTCGTGTTTTTTTTTCCTGATGGGCTTTGAGCGCCCATCATGGTTGTTTTTTTAGGGAACTGATGTTCTTTTTCCAGTGGCTTTTTGGTCCCAAACATGGGTATTGTTTTAACAACTCTTGACCTGTCACTGCTCTTCCAGCACCTTCCAACCTTGAAACCTGGGTGTTTACCTCTGCTTTTTAGCTGCCAAATGTGTGGGTTTTTTTTTTTTTTTTTTTTTTTTAAGGGATTTGTGTTTCATTTTTCAGTAGGTATAGTGCCACAAAAACCTTTTTCTTTCCACAAAGACACTGGGCTGAGTGTTTTTAAAAGACCCATTGTTGATTTTCTAGCAGCTTTTGAGCCCCCATCATAAGTGTTTTTTTTCAGTCCTAAATCTTTGGTGCTATTAAGGGACTCTTTTTTTTCTTTTCCAGAATGCATAGTGCCATGAAAACCAGTTCACTTTCCAGCATTTTTCTATCATGGGGTTTTTTTTAGGGACCTGTTGCTCTTTTTCCAGTCGCTCTTCAGCCCCAAAATTGGGTATTTTTGGAACAGCTTTACTTTTTTCAGCCGGTTTTTAGCCCCCAAACATGGGTGTCTTTTTTTAGGGACCTGTCACTGTTCTTCCACTGTTCTTACCCTGAAACCTGGGTGTTTTTATGCTTCCACTTTTTAGCTCCCAAACTTGGGTGTGTTTTTTTTAGGGACCTGTCACTCAATTTTTGGTCCCAAACATGGGTGTTTTTTGACAACTCGCTCATTTTTTCAGCAGATTTTTAGCCCCCAAAAGTGGGTGTTTTTTAGTTACTTGTTGCCCTTTTTCCAGTGGCTTTTTGTCCCCAAAGGTGAGTGTTTTTTGGGGATAGTGCCATGAAAAGCAGTTCATTTTTCCATTAGCTTTTGAGAGCTCATCATGGGTGTTTTTTGGGACCTCTTACTCTTTTTTCCAATAGCTTTTTGTTACCAAACATGAGTATTTTTTAACAACTTGCTCTTTTTGCAGGAGATTTTAAGCCCCAAAACATGGGGGTTTTTTAGTGACTTGTTGTCCTTTTTCCTGTGGCTTTTTGTCCCCAAAGTTGAGTGTTTTTTTTGGGGTTCTGTCATTGTTTTTTCCAGTGGCTTTTTAGGCACCAAACTTTGGTGTTTTGTAGTGATTTCCAGCTGTGTTTTGCCAGGATAGTGGCATGAAATGTGATTGTTGCTTAAGGACATATCACTGCTTTTTCAGTTGGAATTGTAGCCATGTGTTAACCGCAGCATTTTGGTAAGTAAAGTTTCAGCGCATCTGCTACATAATAACATGCAGATGTAACGTATCCATGGTTTGCATAAACATACAGTGCCAACATTTTATTTTATTTTTTTTGGTGTTTGGGTTGGTGAGTTCCTTCCTCTCAAATTGCATCAGTTGCTTCGGGGGGGGGGGGGGGGGGGGGGAGGAAATGAAAGTGGTCTCTGGTGCCATTTAAAGTGCATCCAATCCTTTATTGTCTATCTCCAAAGCAGTGCTTGCTTTATGGACCCAGCAGTTGCTTTGAGATTAGTTCAGGAGGGGGAATCTGGATATGAGCCGGCGTGCTGAGACGAGGTCATTTTAGGCGTTCCCATCAAGGTGATTTGTTCCCATAAAGCTCGCCCCCTCCAAATGTAAGCTGTTTCATGTTTGAACACAACTAAGCTGTCCCTCACTGTAGAGTCACAACAATGAAAGTGTTTGGATGAGTCATGTCAACCCTGGATAGGTTTAAGATGTACTTTTGAACTGGAGCCAGTCAGAACTCAGAGCTAAACACAACCCAGTATTAAAATGGCAGCTTGTGAAAGGGCTGATGCTGGATGGTAAACAACAGGAGTTGATGTCAGGACACAGACAAGCCTGTGAGATGAGTGAAATATTATAACAAGCAAGTGCTGGTATCGTCTTTCCCTCTGGAGGGATAATAACATGCAGCTTTAAATAAGGTCGACCTGCAGAGCCGCTCAGACATTCAGCAAGATGCAACCCTGTCAACTAGAATTCTGTTTGTATCCTACAAATTGGCAACAGTAAATACATTTTGTAAGAAGACATAATGCTGCCCAGATCACGTTTTTTTATCAGCATAAAGAGGAAACATTGTTAACTGTCATATCTGGCAAGTGGCAAGCTGTTGATACATGGGCTGAGACGATATGCTTATCTCCTGAATTGATACCATCATGATACTCAGGTGAAGATTCAATATGTACTGCAATTTCAAGTATTGGAATTCAATATTAGTTTGTTGTGATTTTTGTTCACTTCCTTAACACTAGACCTTGGTAAAAAAAAAAAAGAGTTACATCATACACTTCTCGAGAATGGGTATCATGAGACATATCACAATCAATCTGTTATTTCAGCAGCATTGTACACTGCTCTCTTTTTCTTCGTTTATCAGACCACAGATGAGACAATTCGTGAGCTAGTGCATCCCACAGTCCCTCTGCCTTGTTCCCCTCCACTATAGACTATTCACCAGGTGGAGTGTGGGCAGTAGCTCTGGAGGTTGACCTTTGGTTGGCGGTTCTAAGAACTTAAATTCACTCAGCGCAGACCCCAGTGTCGGTGCTTACAGCGGACTGGTGGCCAGCGGCAGCGCCGGGTCTAACCTGCTAGAAACTTTGCTGGTCCAGCAGTGAGTTGTAACGCTCCACTGGCTGAAATCCCTGCCTCTTAAGCCCTTTGAGTTGACACACTCTGATTCAAGGCTCTAGCTAGCTCATAGACGTAGCCACAGTGACGTCACCCACTGGTTTGTGGACTCCCATTTTGAAGCCAGTTTGGCATTTTTTTCTGTCCGTCACCATCTTGGATTTTTGCAGCCAGGACTGACCATATTTAAACAGGAGGATGGAGCAAACCCTAACGCTGGCTGCTGACTTGTATTTACAGCTATTGTTAACTGTGATAATGCCAATGCTAATTTTGTGCTAGCAAAATTAAAAACTGGCTTAAAATCTTTAAAACAAAACGTACTTACTGGAAAAACTGAATATCCGACTCCTGAGAGGGTCTTTTAGTACAACCAAATGCTGATCATCACTTATTAAGGCGACCAAAAGGTTATGATTAACTTTCATGAACTGAAAACACACTGAAAAATTGACAGCTTTAGCTTCGCCTTTACTCTGTAAATCTGGGGTTACGCCAGATGTTACAAATGACATTTAAACGGGTGAGTTATATCAGAATTCACCCCCTGTACAGCTGTCATGAATGCCGAAATTAGCCATAGAGACCAGGCTGTAAACAGGTTTATTTCTGCTGTAAATTTGGGCATTTTAACACAGATGTTTGGAGCCAGCCCCAAGTGGTCAGTAGAGGAACTGCAGTTTTTGGCGGTTCAGCGTTGGCTTAATTTTTCAGTCCTGGTGGTTGCCCTTCGAGCTACATAAACATGAACTTTAAGAAGCCATAGACATGAGCCTTTAGCTCTGGTTAGCAGGAGGCTAAAATATTAGAAACATTATCTCTCCATCTCTGAAACGTTTTGCTGTTTTGTTTCGTTTATTTTCAGATTCTCTGTTAGACTCTTTGTGGTAAGTCCGTCTCCATTTTTGGGTTGCTTTGCAGCATAGGCAGTTGTTGCCAAGGCTGGAAAAGCAACTTTCTCTGCAGGATTCTCCGTTGTTGAATGAGACTTTCACCATCTGAAGGGACGTACACACGCATCTGCATTTGTAGAACAGCCAATAGAATGCCCTCCCTGTAAAATGACCCGTGATTGGCCGAAGTCGCCTATCAGGGGCTGGATATTCTAAAGTCTGAAAACGGAGCCAAGAAGAGGTGCAGAAGTCTAGTGATCTCTCAGACAACTTGAATTACAATATGCTGTATCATGGGATTTGTGCCCACTGACGCCAAAACAAAACTGCCTGCCTCAGCTTTAAGGTGAAGGTTTAAAACTATACTAATAATCTTTATATTGTACTCCTTTAATTTAACACATAAAGGTAATATAACTCAGGATGGAGCCCTGTAAATTTTGTTGCACCCTCCTCCTCTGTAATAGTTTAATGGCACTAATGATTGGAGAATTAGCTCCACCCAAGTCCCTAGTGTTCATGTAACAGTAGTGGATGGGAACGCATGAAATGTTAATTAACAAAGTAACTTTTTTTTTTTTTGCAGATTTTCTTGAAATTTGGTTAAATTTTGCACTACATGTGGATGAAAGCCTGACTAAAGTGCTCTGTTGTACACCCTCCATCCACTCAGACCTCCTCTCTCTGAGCAGCGCATAGCACATGAATCTAGCTCTTCCTACACTACAAAAAAGTTGCACTTCAAAAACCATTTTCACCTTTAAATGGAATCAGCAAAACATAGTTAAGCACGTTTTCTTGGAGACATTGTTGTAGTGTGAGAGAATCAGGTGCAAATGGAGCCTCCTTTTGTTAGAATCACCCACAGATTCCTGAAAATGAAAAATTCATATCCACTGCAAAAAGTGTTTTCCTCCCCTTCATCTGTCCCATCTGCCTCCATTGTTTCTGTGTGTGCAAACGCATATAAAGCTTTCGCTGGGCAGGTGTCTACATTCAATTTTCTCGTTTGCATCATTGTTTCCGCTCTGTGTGGAAGCGTTCCTGCGTCTGATGCTGATTGTTGGCGCTGATGGTAAATGTTACCTTCCGGGACAGACTGCGGGCTGGCTCAAATGACAGACACATCTGAAATAACAAAGATAGGAATCAGGCGAGGAGGAGATGAGTAATGACGGCGTGGACGGGTGATTCTAATTCCTGGCAATCTAAGTTGGTTTCACACAAAACCGGTTGGATATATTTGCATGCAGAGCATCTGCAGCACAAGCCCACATACAGTGTGCACAAATATCATCACACACACAGGAAGGACAATACCTGAAAATATAATCTGTACAGTAGAAGTTGTAGCACTTAATGTTGATGACGTTCTCAGTCTTGGCATCAACATGCTGAGGAAAGTACTGGGGAATATTTGTGTTGATAAAGCAGCAGTGGTCAGTTTTTGACTTGACGGCTGTGGGGTAAAGATCAAATAATTTCATCTGTAATTCTGACCAGCATTATGGCTGAACACAAAGATTCTTTCCATGTGAGCGTTGGAAACCAGGTTTTACAGTCCAGCACATCAGCAGGTTACTAAAGGTTTTTGAATCATGCCTGTGTTTTGTTGTTGCATCCTGCATTGTGTAATTACTATGATCACAACCTGACTGGCAGGTTTCCAGTTGTGATGCAGGCCATTCATCAGCCTCGGTGGGCCACAGGAGACAAATTCATTCACTCAAATTGGTGAAGCGATTAATATAGAGGCTAATTATTTACTCTCAGAAGCAGGTGCAGTATATATATGTGTTAACATGCTGTATATGTGCTGTACTGTGTATGGAAGCAGGATTCTGGACCTAGTTTTTGTGTTAAAATAAGATAAAATAAAAGACACCATATCTAGAATATATAAAAAACGTCAATATGTTATCATGTCTGTGTGCATACAATTTTCCTGTTTTACTTTGTAGAGTAAAACGTCAGTAAATTTGCATTCATTTTCCAAGGTGATAATACGAACCACTGAAGCCCATTATAAACTGAATCACTTTAAATATCTGGCTTTTAATTGTGTTTAACCAATTTTACTTCAAGATTTCCCACACGTTCATTTATTTGGGGTGCACCGCCACAATATCTGCCTTGAGCCGCCACATTTAAATCTATTTGAAGCTGCGTTTCTCTCCTCTCTCCCTCTGGGCAGAGCACAGACAGATGGAGCAGCAGAGTGCCAAGTGCAGTTAAAGTGAAACTTAACCGTCTGTTAGTTCATATAGTTTTAGTGTTGTCTGTCGTTTTCCATCTTACTTTAGATGAAACCAGCTGCGTTCACATGAAAACTGCGCATTCCCAGGGTTCAGTGCTGGATCTAACCAGCAGCCATCCGCTGCTTCTCCAGAAGAGTGCCTGTGCTGCATTCAAAGACCCACAAAAACCTTTGAGTTCAGAGAAGGGACACAGACACACACACACACACACACACACACACACAAAAGAAAATGTGCAGATTTTGTGCACCTCCACACATTAAATTAATTTCTGTAGGAAACACTGATTTCTACTAATTTCTATTTTAATCTTGCTTTATTCATCCATGCACTTATATGTCTCTGTGCTTCTATGTGTAGACATACAGGTCTGTCTTTGTCAAGCATTTTGGTGCAAAACCTGTTTTCTTTTTGAAGTGCTGTATAAATGAAATAAAATCTGCTTCTGATTGTGATACTGTTTATGTCAGCATCTTTTAGCAATAGCCATTACCTCCCTATGCTTTATAGTAGTTGTCATGGTTAGTGACGAAGCCCCCAGTTCTCGCACCGGTGAGCTTTCTTTACTTTAATTACCCAACCCAGTCGGCAGAATAAATGTTGTCATTGCACATTTCTGCAAACCACGGATATATTGAAACACTTAAGTTCAAAAACACCGTTGTTAATGTGATTATGGGTTTAGGCATAAAAACTATTTGGCAATGGTTAGGAAAAGATCATGTTTTTAATTGAAATACTGTTTTGGGGGACACAATCACAGCAATGAATGTAGCAATGTCTAGGTAAAAATAATTGCTTTTCCCACTGGAAAACCAGTGACGGGTCACTAAAAAACACCCACGTTTGGTGCCTATAAAAGCAGCTGGAAACAACAATGACTCAACTGGTTTTGTTGTTTGTTGGTCTTGAACAGTAGCCTGAGGTATTGAACTTACATCATGTTTTCCAGATGTCATTGTGTAAGTTCATTAAAAAAACGACTTTAGTTCCTTTCATTCCACTGGTGTAAACGTAGTCTCAGTATAAGACGGCAGTCAGACATGCATATGAGGGTGCATTGAGCAGCATATACAAACGCTGTGTCCGACTGGTCCCAACTTTGCTGCGGTCTGAAACAGATGGCTCTTTTCTTCCTCCTCGGCAGTTTACCCAACGCCTTTCCCGGTGCACTGTACTGACTACGATTTAGCACCACCATAGCAGCATAATGCTGCAGTTGCTGTTACATATGACAGAAATCCATCAAGTGCACGCCCGTTAGAAAATAGTGATTTCCGACATGGCACCCATCAGAGTTTTGTTGAGAGCAGGAGGCCGGAGGAACTTTGATGGAGGCGGCTGCTTCCTAATTCTCTGTGCAGGAAAAACCTTGTCAGTAACAGTTCCACCTTGTCATTGGTACAAGCAAAGAAATCTCTGGTCATATTTTTCACCATTGCTGTTCTTCCTCTGTAGTATTTTCTGCAACTATGCAACCAACCACAGAGTGGGCAGTCTGTCTCCTGTTTACTGGTGCGCACATGCCTGAGATTGTTTTCATTTTGAAATGCTTTTATAACATGAAAATGTGTTCATGTGGATGTAGCCTGAGTGGCATAAACTTCCTTTTACTATTGAGCCTCTGAGGAGGTTAATCCAGCCATGATGTCAACACCCAGTAAAAATTAGTTCCCTCAGTCTTTATTTCTTTGGGGCAAAATAAATAAATAAGCAAACTTAAGGTGCAGTGCAGCAGAAGTCTTGTTTGCTTGACGAGACTTTTTTGTCTACAGATTACAGTGCTGGAGAATTCAGAAAAGGCACAATGGCACAGTGAAAGAACAATATGGTGACTGACATCATCCTTAAACCTTTTTATGTTCCAGCTTCTACAAAATAAAGTTCCTGCTGTCGTGATTGTGGCTCCCTTTGATCAACACCATGAACCACTCACCAGTTCCTCCTCGGCACATATGGTCAGAGGGTTGTAAACTGAACTCACGTTACCTTTTAGATTGTGTTTTTCACATTTATTGCTATACTTTGTTGAAAAGCAAGATATAGTCATTCCCAATTTCATGTTTGGTAAAACACATTTACTGTGAGTAAAACTGCGATGACGCACCTACACCTGCCTACACAGGCAGAATTTAGCTTTTGAGATGGCAGCTATTTATGGAGCTCCACCATAAATCCCAGATTCTGTAATGAACCCTGGTATGAATAATGCAATCTGTATGGCAACTTTACAACCGAAAAAAGCTGCAATAATTCTGAATATTGCTGGACAATTTTTAACTGTTTAATGACTCTGTGGCTGAGTCAGAAACCACCCTCCCACCATCTAACACACACAGATATTCAAACACACACACAGAAGCAGCACACCATGGAAACTGGTGTGCTCCACATACAGGGGAGGATCTGCTTCCTCGCCAGACCTGGTTTGTGCACAGTCATAGCCATGGGGACCAGTTTCAGAGGAAACTGCTGAGCTGTACATCACCGGAACTGTTTGTAGTGTTGAGAGACCGTCCTTCCCCAAAAGATTACCACATAGGTTGTTTGTAAAGCAACCCATAGTTCCGTTTATTGTTAGACAGCGACCTGTAATGGCTGTTGTAATTATGACTGAAGGATGGAAAGGATGAAGTCAGATGATGCAGTATGAAGAGCAACAAAGCTTGCACAGGGAGAAGGTTGGGGTGGACAGATGTGTCAAACAAACACAGGACTTTGACCCTGGAGCCCGCTGTTTCTGTCCCTTGTGAAACCAGAACTCAGCACTCACTTATTTTAACTTGTGTACGTAGGTTAACTTACGTCAGGTACAGCATGTAACGAACATACTTATCATAACCTAAACCATTATCTTATTCCTAAACCTAACCAAGAAGGTTTGTTTCCCAACATAACCAAAGTTCACAACATTAACCACTTCTTTAAAACTGCAGCCATTACATTTAGAAATGAGGACGGGTTGATCTCATAGAACTTGGGTTACAAAACACATTTGAGCCTTATAATGAAGTAACACAGCCTATTAGGTCTTAATTAGCCTGTCAATATTACTGATCCATCTAATGAGCACTCATTAACAAGTTTTACCACAAAGTGGCTACTCTGTAAAGGGCTAATAGTGATTATTTGGTACTTGAACTTTGCATTGTTGGCAGTGAAAGTAAAGAAATCTGTCCACATACTATTAAATTTACTGTTTTCCTGTGAGACTTTTACTTTTTTGGATTTAAAATCCATTGTTATCAAAGCAAGGGGACCGCAAGACTATCCACTGCTATTGAGGTTTGGCAAAATTTAGAGGAAAAGGCGCCAGGCCACAGATATGTGATGCACATTTTAGCTGATGACATGCCAAATCTCGGCCTACAACAACAATAAATGAAAATTAAAATGTAAATTTTTTTTTTGTCAAGCCACACAGAGCCACTAGAGAGGGGCTAAAGAGCTGCTGACAGCTTGATATGGCTCTGCTATTTTGGACAAATGTCTGACATTCAGGGAAATGTTACTGACTGTCTCTCTTCTTCCTTTGCATAACTGATTCCTTGTAACGAGATGTCATCTTGGCTTTGGGTTTGTTCCCTCACATATATACACAGACAAGCAGTTGTCCTTTATACACCAATACATGCTCTTTTCCATGAAACATTTACTTGCCTCAGACTCAGATGCCTGTGACCTTTTAACAAAGGATAATAACACAGATAATAAACCCATTGACTTCAAAACTTGCATGTTTCTCCCTTTAATGAAGGCACATGTGAGGAAGCTGCTGAGGGTTGTAGCAGAAGGTTAAACCTTTGAGGTATTTCGTTCTTTGATTTCATGTACATTAGGACCCCCTTTACACATTGGATTAAAATGTATTGTGGGCGAATGGATTGCAATCAGATAGTGCTTGACCACACTGAGGACAGATTGTGATCTGATCGGCCAAACTACCTGCGGAGAGACGCATTGTGACCACATTGAACACAAGCGTGAATGCATTTAGGTTTTCAATCCACATACAACAGCCACATGGTTGGAAATACTTAATCACATGTCAAACCAGCAAGGTGGCAGCCATTAGCCAGTTAGCAAGTTAATTACTTAGTTACTGGCAAAAAACAGCAAGATAGCTTATTGATTGTCGAAACACTGGTGGATGGAGTCAAGATGAAACCAAGTGTCCGCTTTCAGTTTGGTCTGACAAAAGTATGCAAGCAAAACTTGGCAACTATTTTGCAACTGAGCCATCTATGAAGTACAGTACTGGCTAAGCTAATGGTGGAGAACAGCTACAACTAGTCCTGGACAAAGCTATCAGATCTCAAAGTTGACACTGGAGAAACATATTAATACAAGGTGTTAATCTATAATCAGGTTAAATCATGTCTAGATACAATCTGGATGCAAGACACATTTTAATGCAAGCTGTAAAGGTGGTCTTAACAGTATGTTTATTTGTACACCTTTTAGCTCTAGTTTAGTTTCTCTTTTGAGAAGTTATCGATCTTTATTGATGAATGGTTGAGGTTCCACTTTATTGTTAACACTAGCCATATGTGAAGACACTGTGTGATCAAAATCATTTTCTGTTTTCCTACAGGCCATGAAGGTGGTGTCCAAGAAGAAGTTAATGAAGCAGTGTGGTTTTCCACGTGAGTGCTATTCTTCTAAACAGTCACACACAATTCACTGTATGAGTGTTTACATATCATGTTAACTTTAAACTTTCAGAGGGGTTTCTAGTCAAAGGGTAGGTGTGGTGTTTTTCAACCTGGACCCTATTTTCCCATGTTTTTGTGTCTAAATGACCAGTGGGAACAACAGTTATTGAAAGTGGTCTAGTACTGAGTAAGACCGCTGCAACCGGAGGCCACGGAACAGGCTGCAATGTAACCACTCAGGGCATGTTTATCTGTCAGTTTTTGTCCACTTAAAGTGCTTTGTTTTTGCCTCAGGCTCAGGTTGGTACTCTAAGTGTCTGACAACATTATGGAAAGGGTCCCTACAGAGACAGAGCTTTTTGTTAAAGAGTATAATCCCCTTTGTTTAACCAGAGACAGCCTCAAAATCACCATCGCCAACTCACCACTCCATTTGAATAAACAGTAGTTTTAGAGTGTATAAAGGCAGCATATTTTCACATCCAATTGAATGAATTTAGGGGTTAATTTCTACCAAACCAGAGATGGTGATCATAGGAACAATGGAAAGACAAACCAAGACGTGTTTTGTGAGTGGGATCCAGGATGAAAAGTACAGAAATTTTTTGGACAGTTTAAAAACTGTTTACATTTAGACATAGGAGCACTAACAAAACGAAAGCAGTCACAAGTCTATAGATCATCATGTTGTATGATTGCTCTCACCAAGACTAATCATGATTGAGTGAATCATTTAGTTATGTATTTGGTTTGTGTGGTGTTCTGCAGGTCGCCCGCCCCCAAGGGGACCCAAAGCAGCTCAGGGAGAGCAGCCCAAAATCTTAGGACCCCTGGAGAGGGTCTATCAGGAGATTGCCATTCTCAAAAAACTGGACCATGTCAACATTGTCAAGCTGGTGGAGGTGAGAGTGTCCCTATCTTTTGGCTCTATGTTGAACAGTAAATGGTTGCTACTTTTACATGTAGAAACCAATTAATGCATCAGTCCTGTTGCTATAGACGTACCCCTGCATTAATGCTGGAAATTAGTCAAAATATATGTGGTAGGATTTCTTGTTTAGATTTGAAGGTGGTACTAGAAGTTCTTAATCCTGCTAGCAGCGCAGCAGGGGGTCATTCTGATGTTCCCAGGGTCTTATGTTTCTCAGCTCTATGTAGCACATGAAAGGAAACCTGAAGACAATGTTCCCTCACTCTGGATTCACTTCGAGGTGTACTATGCAGGATCACGAGTTACTGTTTGTAAAGACGCTCACCATGGAAAGTGAAAGTAAAATCCATTCCTAGATTCACTCTCATTTGATGTTTTGCCTTTTTTTATTTGCATACAATCTGGCACCTGGTAGCTAACTTTTTTTAAAGCCCCAACCTCACCTGAGCGCCCCTCCATCCTGAACATAGAAAATAAAAAGAAAATAATAAAATCCAGGCAGAGGGCAGAGTCTCTGCAGATAAATACACCACCACACACTGAGGGCAGGTCAAAAGTGATCAATGATTACTTCTTTATGTGTTTATAGATTATTTCATATGAAAATTTTGCATAGTATATCTTAAGTATGACATGGGTTTGAGTGAGGCTAGGGGACTGTAATTCTGACTTTGAGAGGCGTAACATTGCACTGGTACAGGTCTTAGTCTTGATAATAGTCACTCTTTTTGTATGGACAACTCCCAAACATATTTCAACCCTTAATTAAAAATAAGAAGAATTGGCAAACCAATTAATGAACCAATTAAAAGAGAGGAAAAAGAAAAAAAATAATAAAAAAAAGGGGAAAGTAGTTATTAGAAATTCAAGGGTTAGGAAATCAATAGTTGCTGATTATTGCCATCGCCAAACAGGTTAAGATTAGTAAAGAGGTCTAGGGTCAGGATATGGCTCCTATATGCTCAATGTTGGACACATCTCTGTGTGGAGCGTTGTGTTCGTACTCTGTGTTCATTCTGTCCGTATTTGCAAAGTTGAAGCCAGATACGACCGTAGGGAGATGAGGAAGAAATTTAAATAGTGGTAGAGCAGAACATATTGGTAATATATAGTGAAATTTGTGAGATGAATTCTCCATCCACATGTCGGGATGTAATTATTGGCTACACAGACCACAGCTGTCTACAACACTGCCTCCATTTAAAGGAACAATATAACGACCTTGGTTGTATGTATGCCATCATAAAGGAGGCATGGAAGTATGGGGGTAGTGACGCTCACATCGTTTGAAATGGACTTATCTTTTTTTGTATGTAAAAGGAGTATAAATGAGCCTTTAGAGTCAGAACGCTCCAACAATCAACCATCTTCATCTCCAAAGGTCAGGCTTAATATTTATGAAACATTTTAACTTGAAACGAGTCAAATTTGATGTAATCACAATAGGAAGGTTGATGTGTGTTAACAGAATATTGAACTGTGGAATCCAGGTGGCCCAGTTCAACTCAGTTTTAAACCTTTGACGTGTCAATGCAATAATTTTGTTGGTACTTTATACTGTGACTGTACTTGTGAGGAAGTAATGTTTTCTTTTGTATGTAGGACTTTAGGAGGCACTGTTTCTTTTCGAGAACGTAAATGTATTTTCCGTTTTGTTGATATTTGGAGATAAATAATAAATGGTGTCTTGCTGTTGGGAAATGTTTCAATGATAACAGCAAGTGGACATCCACAGCGGGTTTAAATCCATTGTGGTCAGGATTATCCTTTACCACTCCGTCTTCAGAGAACCTTCCTCTCTGTGTACTCTGACTCACACTTTGTATTCTTGTCCTATCAGTTTATGTCTGACCAAAAAGGTGGATAAACCCTGCGCTGCCAGGAAACAGGTGTGGAAAATGAGATAGATTTACCCTCCAGCACATCTATCACACCTCTGTCACTGAATCTTCATAACGTTTCGGCGACATGTTCCATAAAAACAAAGCCTCCGACCTGTAAATAGATTCTTATATTCACAACAGCCAGCGCTCTCAAACTTGGGTCGAGTTAGTGACTTCTAAAGATGGATAGACTTTTCTGCAGAGGAGGTTGTTTATGAAAGATGATAGCCCATTTTGAAGACGTGACTCAAGATGCCCGCCGCTCCCTTGCGATATCATCAGAGTGTTTTTCAATCTTGGGCATATGGTGGGGGCACTGCCGTCGTTGTCAGGAGTCAAGCTCAGGGAGTCAGTCGCTGGGAAAGCTGTCTGGCTTGCTCAGGTGTAGAGTGTGCCAGAAATACAGAGTTTTTAAGCAAGAGCTGCCTGTGCTCTCACACACACACTTGTCTCTTCCCTTCCTTGTCCACCCTCACTCTCGCTCTCATAACAGGCGTATGTGGGCAACGGGAAAACATGCCTTCCTCCTCTCCATCTCTCTCTGTTCATCCATTTAAATGGGCTGTGCTCCGGTCGGGATCATATTCATTACGACTTTCCAACTGATTCCTGTGAGGCTGCAGTCCAGTCCATCTAATTAGAAATAGACTTTTGAAACATGAAAGCCGACGCCAAGTGGAACAGATTTAAGCTGATGAAAGTGATATGGTCATTTGTCACAGAAGGTTGGGAAAAGGCCGACCCTGTACTCACCAAGGCGTGCAGTTGTTTTGAGAGCAGACGCTTCAAAGGCCCGAGCTCAATTCATGTGATTTCCCCTTAAATCAAGATGCCCTTTTAATGCATCCTCTACACTGCATTAGTCAACAGCTACAAATAAGATTAGTACATCTGTGATGCTTTGCACTCTGCACACAACAGCTCATTTACTGTTTAAAGCTTTCGGCACTTTTACTTAAAACAAAGGGAGAAAAATGAAGCATGGTGCAAACAGAGCAGTATTTATTTAAGTGTGTAAGATGTTCGGAGCAAACATTCACAGGGATGTTGTATTTAAAGCAACTGTGTGTCTCTGGGTTTGTGGGAGCTGTGAGCAGTAACCTTGCAGTAGGGCTGCACAATATATTATTTTTTTAATCGTCATTGCGATGTCAACTTGCAAGATAAACACATTTTTAGTTATTTGAAAGAATGTATCAGTAGGAAACTGCACTTTAAAATGTAACAGCCATTCTGTTTTTTATTGGTGCCTTTCGTGTCCAGTTCAGTAATATCGTTATTTCAATACTCAGCAGCGTTACCGCATACTTTCCTCGTGTCATGCAGCCCTACCTTATATCTATATATATGCAGAGATTGTAGGTAATGTTCAGTTTGGCCGGGGAGGCCTGGGGCTTGGCTCAGGCAAAACGGTATGGAATAAAGCAGGTTTCAAAGATGAAAGAAAGCTGGTTGTAGAACAGATATGTAGACAGGAGGAGATATTAAGGGGTGCAAAGGTAGTGGCCCAGGCTAAGCAGGGACAGTGGTTGAATTGGGAAAGTGTAGAGAAGAGGAAGCTTAGTTGGAGGGACCTAGTTGGAGTGTCTTGCTCCTGGGGGAACTCCGGGTGCGGGGACAGAGTTTGAGGAAGACAGTGAAGGAAACGTCAGATGAAGCAGCCAGAGCTAGTCAGTGGATCTGGATGAGAAAAAATAATGTCAGTTGGGGGCCAGCAGGGGGAACTACTAAGCAGGGTACATAACTCATTGAGATCAGGTGGAGAGATCCACCAATTTGTCCTCTCAGGAGAAAATCCAGGGAGAAGTAGGTTATTTAAGTGTGGGAGTGGACTACTTGAATCCCTTTGCTGCAAGGTGAGTGTGTTTGCTGATCCTGTGAGTGTATCTATCTCCTTTAACTTTAGCTTATATTGGAGTTATGATATGTTGTGTGAAAAAGAGTATGGTGAATGTGCTAGGAAAGGTAGTATCAGCACTGTCTCTACCTGGAGCTCGCATGAACGGAGCTTGGGTTTGTTGAAGGTGGCAGTGCTGTTTGGGCTGAGAAAGCCATGTGTAAGTAAGGTAAAGGAGGTTGTTGGGTTGGTGCAAGGAGCAGTGAGACCTGGCATTAGGGGAGTGTCTCTGGGACGCCAGAGAAGCCTCCTGGAGGTGTCGTGGGACCAACTAGACGAAACGCTGGTGAAAGGAGGTTCCCACCTGATGACCCCAAAGACATGTTGGTTATCACTGCTCACTGGTCTGTATAGTTAAGCCTTGCCATAATAGCTTATCATAGGGCTTAGGAGGTTATTTACTGAGTGCTGACCCTTTATCTAGAGCACAAATTTCTTGTGTTTATTTGAATTGAATATAGCACATTTTACAAATCACAGGGATTACCAAAGTGCTGTACAGAACAAAATATGTGCACAAAAATAGCTAAAAACATAAACATAGAAACAAAGAAACACAAGCATCTAGTCAACAGCCAGAAAAGACTGGGCAAAAGACCACAAAACTCTCAGTTTGAATTAAAAGCCAAGGTGTAAAGGTGGGTTTTTAGACGAGATTTAAAAGATTCGAGGGTGGGGGCCAATCTGACATGATGGAAGTGTGTTCCACAATTTAGGTGCTGCAACTGAAAAAGCACAGTCACCTCTGGTTTTTAAGTTTGTCATAGGGACCTCAAGTTGCAGCTGGTCAGAGGAGCGCTGTGACCTTAGGGGAGTCTTAGCATGAATAATGTCACAGAGGTACTGAAGCACCAGACCATGAATCGATTTTGAAAGTGAACAATAAGATTTTGAAATCAATTCTGAAGCGAACAGGTAGCCAGTGGAGAAAGCCAGAATCGGAGTGATATGGTCATACTTGCGGTTTACGGTTAGTAGTCGCACCGTAGCATTCTGAACCAACTGCAAACGTGCAACAGAGGCTTGGTTTAAACCAGCATAAAGTGTGTTGCAGTAGTCCATTTGAAGCCTCAAATGATAAAAACTGGAACTAACCACCACATTTACCTGCTTGTCAAATTTAAAAGCATTGTCCATTTTGACACCAAGATTTGAGACCATGGGTTTGACATAGGGTTGCAGGGAACCTAGGTCTAGAGGGGGGACACTGGTGCCACTGGGTCCAAACACTATGGGTCTCATTCATGAAACGTGAACAGAAGGAATTTGTGTGTAAACTCTTCGCAGACGGAAATTTACGTGCATGTCCACATTCATCAATATTTTAGTAGCTCCGATCTTTTCGTAGCTACTAACAAAATCTACTCCTGCTCCTGACCACTCATAGTGCTTGTGTAAATTTAGTAAAGCACATAAATATTGCTTGTCACTATTGGAAATTACAATTTTAACTCGTATTGCGCTCTGTTATGTACACAAAACACAGATGCCTTTGAAACCCGCATTCTAAACATGACAAAATATTAAAAATATAACACATTTAGTTAAATTAGTTGGCCATTAGCAGGTTTAAGATCCAGATTAGGTTCATGATTGTGAATTATCTATGTAAATCGACTCAATAGATTATATGTTCTTTCTACATGTTGAATGATGATAATAAAAATATCCGTAAGGACAGCCGGATCACAGCCTCTTCGGCCTCGGTGCCTGGGTTCAGCAGGGGCAGCAGGAGCAGCAGGTGGTGGAGCAATGAAGGAGCACGCGCCAGCTGAAAGAATTATTTGAGATAACACGGGTTTTGTTTTTTTTGTTTTTTGGCTTTTTGATCATTTGAATGAATAAATCTGATTTGAAAAATGTTTAATTTACGTTCTATAAAACAGAGCTTCAGGCTATTGAGGTTCAAATAATTTGAAGACGATGCATACAAAACCGCTGTAGGCTATATGTTATCCGTATCATTTGTTAAAATAAATGTTAAATAGCTCTACATTCCGATAGCCATCACTGATTTAGAGTTGATCCATCACGCACAAAACATCTCTGGTTTCCCATTCCCACTTCATTCAAAACCCCACAAATGAATCTTCTGTTTGTTTGGTGACTGCTGTATTTTTTTGTGTGTGCTTATGCGTTTCTTTGCCTCCAGTTTCATATCAAACCATTTATGCTTCACCTCTGACATGGTTCTTTGTACTATGGAGACAACATTAACAGCATCTGTTACCTCCCTCCAGGCCTTCGCTTTGCCTGTCCCTGTCACACCACTACTAACTGAAGAAAATAAAATGTTTTTTCTTAAGTCCACTTCACCCAAAATTATTTCGATCTCCGCTTCGGAAAAATTCTTTTTTCTTTCTCTGTCTTTCTTTCTTTGTGCCATGACTGACAGGTCGATTGGATGCACCTACACCTCCTTATATGGTGGTCATTGGCCGTTCATTGGCGGGGGTTTATGCTAATTGCTGATCACCGGGAGCGCGCTGTCACTTTACGATGGATTGGCATTCATGATCATACACACGTGTTTACTATCAAATCTGAGTTTCCCGTGGCATTCCTGAATCCGGAGTAGGTTTTTAGTAGAGTAGGCTTTTATGTGCAAATCTACACACAGATTTACTCACTTTTCATGAATAAGACCCTATGACTTCTGTCTTACTCTCATTTAAACATAAAAAGTTTTGAGCCAACCAAGCCTTAATGTCATTTAGACATTCAACAAGAGCTGCCAGGTGGCTGTTACTGTGACAGGATGTAGTCTACAGATTTAGCATCGCACTACAATAACATTGGTGGGCCCATGATGGATATTTAAAAGAAAAATCTAAATTGATGCAGCAGAGGAGGGTTTTTATGTTGAAGTCTCATTTAAGCCAGGTAGAGTTCTTCAGTAGAAAAACTGCAGGCCACACATTGTACAGAGAGTCAGAGGAATTAGTGCTAAAGGTGCTCATAAGCTCTCTTTTGTCCCTTGGCCCAGGAACAGGTAACTCCAGCCAGCTATCAGCTGCAGAGCTGTGAATCTGCACAAACCTGCAAAGCTGGTGTTTTAAATTAAGGCTCCCACCAATATCCTAATGGCAAATCTAACAGCTTGCATGTCAGAACAAAAAAAAGGTCAAAGGGACTTTCTTCTAATCAAATCTTCGCAAAGACTTCTGAGTTCTGCAGTGGTTTTGGTCCTGAATGCTTCCTGTCAGTTTTTTAAATGATCCCGACAAGAGGGATCACATGTTAGTTTTTATATTGTTCACCTGTACCTTGAGGTTTTCAGGTGGAAAGACTCCACTCATGATAATGTGTTAATGTCGCAGGTTCTGGATGATCCGGCGGAGGACAACCTTCACATGGGTATGTAGACCATTTTTTCTGTGTCTGCTCTATTTTTGCCCTCTGTCAGCCTTTGGCACTTGGCACATATGCCACCAACAAGTATATAAGTTATTCACGATTCAGATCTTCTTCCCTCCACACCACCTCAGGGCTCACACATTATGCAGAAATCTTCCATCAGCCATGCCAGGTCACAGTTAGTGTGACACGTCAAACTCTCTATGTGCTATATTCAAAATAATGTGTTGCTGGGGTGTTGCCTCAGTGACAGCAGTGGCCAAACACAGCGGATGAATGAATGAATAACATGTTCCTATTTCCTTTCTCTGACAGTGTTTGAGCTGATGCGTAAAGGGTGAGTAGAGAACATGTCCTTTATTTTAATAATTCAAGGCTCATCCTCCTCTACCTTCACCTCTTCCTCCTCCTCCCTCCATCCCTCTGTCCCTGCCTCCGTCTCTGCAGTGTTCTCCTTCATTACTCCGAGCTGACACCGTGCGGGTGTTTGTTCCATCCCAGGCTTCAAAGAGATTCGTAATGTTCTTAGGTTTTCACAGTCATTACCAGTGGCAGTAATCCGTGTAAATGTTTCACGTCCTGATGCACGAGCTGTTCCTTCCTACACACCACAGAACAAATTGTGATGATCTAATGATCTGAGACCTTTTGTTATTATAAGGGAACAGAGTTGGGAGGGGGAGCTGGTATCATTTCACACATGTGCATAAATAAGTCATGTATACCTACGTTTTATTTGTTAACTTCTCATAATGAGACAAATTGTTTGTTCTCTTGTTTCCCCTGGGAGAGAGATGACAGATAGCTGAGCTAATTAATAATAGGGCTTCTACTAATCTGGAAAAATAAAACGTCTTTTTATAGTCATGCTTCTTTTATGCACAAGGTGTAGTTCAAATTGCTGCTGCTAATGCTGCCGCTTCTATTTCTACTGCTACTGATAATGCTCCAACTATTAAGTCTGTTCATAATGTCCAAATGAAACAACATTTTGAGAGTATCTAGCTTCAGTATCGTGACATATTTCCGATTGAAACAGAAGAGCCAGGCGGGACATAACATTGGCAGGAATTTTAATTTGATCATTGAAAAGTGGGCGTGTCATAACAAACATGGAAAGTCAAGCGGGGTCTATACTTCTCTGTTTAAATCGACACCGTACCTACAGCGTATGCTCTGCGTGGACACTCGCCCTATGCTGTCTGCTTTAACCTATACTGTACCCTACACCGTACCCTATGGCATACCCTATGCTTTAAGGCTTTACCCTGTGCCATAGACTACACTGTACCTTACGCCGTAGCCTATGCTGTAGCCTGATGTGCACCTCCCAAGAAAGGTAACAACGCGTTGCAACAACGTACACCACCTGTTTATTTCTGTAAACTGAAAACCATTTCCCTCAATGGAAACAAAGCTTTATTTACTTTTATTTCACAGATAAGAAACAATAAATTGTAAAGACAATAAAGCCTCCACAAAATAACATCTCAGGTCTTGTGTGAGATTTATCTGGGCTTCATATGAGTAGAGGAAAGTCCGCTAGCCACTGGGCTAATTTATGCAACAGGAAATATCATAAGCTAATGCTAATAACGTTAGCTTATTGTATTGATGAGGAAAATGTTTCCAGCAAAATACAATTATTTTGTTAAGGAACCTTGTGAGTTATAATAGAGCCAAATTTTGACGCGTTATCTCTGTTGTTGCTGTTCCTGGCTTCGTGTGAGTGGAGAAAAGGCAGTTAGCCACTAGGCTAATTTACGCAATGTAAAATGACGTAGACTTATGCTAATAACATTAGCATGTTGCATATGTGGGGAAAACGTGTCTAGCAAAAGACAAATGTTTTGTCAGTAAACCCGATGAGTTATAATGAAGCTGAATTTTGTACTTTTGTTTATTCTCAAACTGTACTGCACTTCACAGAAGCTCAACACAATGGCATAGCAACCCTACAACCAACCAGTGTTGTGGAGGTGTAGTTGCAGAGCGATGTAGACGCACCACTGCACAAGTATAAATGCTTACAACAGTGTCGGCTACTCATATAGGCTCTGCGTGGAGCCTCCGCACAACTATAGATCAGCCTTTACAGTAATTCCAAAAATTGGGTGGAGGTGTTGTTTCAATTGTAGAGGACTACTCACCCTGACAGTGTACATTGATGGGATAGTATTATTCATTAGGGAGGAAGAGACAGATTCTGTGCTCCATGCAGTTGCTGCAGCAGTCCACTTTAAAATGCCTTGCGCATAATCTGGAGCTGTCACAGATACTTCTTTCCTCAAAGTGAGTCTAGCCAGCAGGTCTGTAACTATGGTATTTTGGGGAAGCAGTGCAAAGTTTGAGGTGCCAAACACCCAAAACACACTGACATGGCATGCTGTTGCTAACTAATGAATTTTAGTTCTGTGCAGCCAAAAGTTGCAGATTGATGGATGGGTGGATGGCATGATATTAGACATTAGTTAGTACTTACTTAGAAAGATTAGATTTTAATATAAGAATACAAAGAGACTGATTTTTTTTGGCACATTGGTATATTGTTAAAATGGTAGATCTTTACAGTTAGAAAGGCATTTCATAGTTACTTTAATGATTTCACCTCAGATTGGTTGTTCTCTGCTTTAAACAACAAGAATCCCTTGTGCTCATATAAATGAATAAAAGTGCAGTTACTGGAGCCATAGTAAAAATTGAATTTTCTTTTAAAGCACAATTAAACCAGAGAACTATACAGTATACAGCATATAAATATTCATGTTGATGCATGATTGCACAACACTACAAAGTTCTAACTGTATTTTTCGAGGCTGCTTAGAATAGTGATTAGTGGTTTATGTATGTCCTGTCAATTCATCTCAACAAATACTAAGCTGTCTTGGGGGCTGTTGGGTTTGGGATCCACACAGAGAAGGCTGTGATGGTCTTATCACACATTTTCAGTATCAGTGATGTTTGATCAGGATGTTTATGTTTGCATGGATGTGTATCTGTCTTTGAATGTGTTCATATTTGGAATTAAAATGCTGTGCTAATGATGAAACAACTGATGCACATAATCTGTGGATTTGTCTGCCTCGCTCTCTGTGTGTTTGCTTTCTTCTCTGCCTGCCTGTGTGGATCTGTAGTCCAGTGATGGAAGTGCCCTCGGACAACCCTCTGTCAGAGGAGCAGGCGAGATTATACTTCAGAGATGTCATCCTGGGCATAGAGTACTGTAAGTATCTCACACAGAGCGAATCTATGAAACACATCTGTGAAGTGTTTGAGTGAAACTAATTCATGCATCCTCAGCTATCAATTCTCTGGAGCTTCACTCTCACTTGAAGAGCTACATGCAGTTTTGTGGCGTTTTTAGTGGCCAGGAATAGATTGGATGTTCACTTTATAAAGATAAACCTTTGTATTGCACTCTACTCATATAAATATAAATTAGCATTTTCCTGTTTTATCTAAAAGAACAAAGTGTACAGAATGTCTGTGTCCACGCTAATGAGGCTACAATGAGTACATGACATTCATACTTTTGTTTTTCAACAAAATGACATGTAAAAACAGTTTTCACATCTTAAAAGATACTACTATTAAAAGGGCATCTACCTCCGGAGTCATCGGTCACAATTGAGACTCAGCTACATTTCTACATGAACCTCTTGAATCTCCAACTACTAGGCTTTTATTGCGGAACGTCCTGAAAAATACAACATGTGGATTGGAGTATACTCAGCTATAGTTTGACAGTGAGGAATAATTTCCAAACCAAAATTTTGTTAGACTACAAACTATGGCATCACATTAATTAATTTGTAAAATATATAAATGAAGCAGCAATTTGCGAAATAACTAAAGAAATCATTATTTCATCATTGATTTTTATGATAACAGGGTTTCATATGATGTGTTTTCTTCATTATAGATATTCTAATTTCAGAACGCCCTTACCATGGTTGTAGAGCGCCCTCTGGTACAAACTGGACCATTTGGAAATTCGGAGCACTGTTAGATGCACCGTTATTCAGAGCACCACACTAACGGAGTAGCAGAGCATCCTCTGGGCACTCTGTCTGGGGAGACGGAGCAGCGGCGTGACTGTTTAATGTGATTAGCTTAACTGTTCGTAATTCAAACAATAAGCTCACAGCCCCTCACAGCTAGTTAGCCAGCTACCTGTATGTATATCTGTGCACAGCTTCTATAACATGTGTTATCACTCTTATCACAACATAACAGGTCGTCCTCGCTGGTGCTTTGTTGTAATTTGCTCCGTACAATAAAGCGATCCATCGTCTTACTCACGGCTTTCTCCTTTTAAAAGTTATCATCCCTCACACTGGCTGACAATCAGGGTTTTAGATGTGTCACGCACTTATAATTCCCACATGTAAACAGAGACAAATAGGTTCCCCATGAAGGTTTTTTAAATTAGGTTGTTGAATATTGCAATAATAGTTTTTGGTTATCACAAAACCCCACGGCACACCTGGATTGGCATCACACGCACCATCGCACACCATTTGAAAACCACTGCATTAGATTTATTTAGATGATGCCTTTATCCAAAGTGACAATAAGTGCATTTGAATCAAGAAAGAAGGCTGCATCAACTTCATTAAATATGCTGATTAACATCAAGTGCCAATAATGCCAAATAAGAATTTCTAATTTTAAATGAAAATCAATTCTTTCTTGAATTACTTTTTCTTTTACAGTTCATTCATATGACTATGTTTTCCATAATTACTCATTCATTTATTTAACATTGAACACTTAAGGGCTCCATAATAAACCCCACAAAATTAGTCAGTGTCTGTAATATGACATTTGTGTCAAAATGCAAGTGAAGCACGTCTTCTGAAACCTTAATTAGCCTTAATTCTAGATATCAGATGTCATCCTTCGGGTCATTGGCTTTGTGTGTTTTGAATTTGAGTATTATTAGTGCTAATGATGTTTAATTGCCTGGTCTTTTAATAAGTCAAGTGCCTCATGTTTTAAGTCCTCCTCAGACAAGAAGGCACCACTTATCCAATCAGTGAAGTGTCCAGGGCTTAGCTCCACATGGCTGTTAAGTGTGAAGGCTTAAAGATGTACTTGGCTTGGTCTTAAATGAACTTGGGTTCACAGTAATCACATCATTCTTATTAACTGCCATTAACTTGATATTTACCACATGCATATGACTTTCTTTCAATTTTTCACTGAAACGCAAACTTCTGTGTGCCTTTCTAAATGTTACTGAAGTGCAATATTGAACTTATTAAATATGGTAACACCAGAAGCATTGCATTCAGTCAGCGGGTGTGTTAGTCTTTTTGGTCCAAGCTGATTTTTGTGAGATATTATTACATCCGATGGCCAGATTTATCTGTGGAAATAAGGGTGAGAAAGGATACACAGAGAAGAAGAAAAAAAGCTAGAGTACTATTTTTCCACATTTTTGTGTCTAAGAGACTAATGGAAACAGCAATTTTTGAAGACAGTTCAGTATTGAGTGAGTGTGAGATGGCTGCAGCCGACAGCCACCAAACAGGCCACGGGTAACCACTCAGGGCATGTTGAAACCCTCAGTGTACGTCCACTAAAGGTGCTTATTTTTGCCACTGACAGGCTCACATTGTTATTCTAAAATGCAGTTTATTTTAGCCCCATTGCTGGGAAGGGTTCAGAAATTACAAAATCATCTCGATGTTGTCATCTGGATCTCACAGGGTACAGTAGTTCTAAAAATGTAACCCTTTACTCTCTTCTATCTTTAGTGCACTACCAGAAGATCGTCCACCGAGACATCAAGCCTTCTAACTTGCTGCTGGGAGATGACGGCCATGTGAAAATAGCAGACTTTGGGGTCAGCAACCAGTTTGAGGGCAATGATGCTCTGCTGTCCAGCACTGCTGGCACTCCTGCATTCATGGCACCAGAGACCCTTTCAGACGCACGAAAGAGCTTCAGTGGAAAAGTGAGTTAACTCTACAATCAGTCAGTGAGCGCTGCTGAGTTTGAGCTCCTGCGGTTACAGCGGCTGCAGGCGCCGGTCTAAGCCTATACCTCATGATTTGAAAATGAGAACCATTAAATCGAGATGAGCTTTCAGACCTTTGCCGGCCTGCTAATCCAAGGAGCAAATTGTCAGTGTCAGTCTGTTCCCTTGTGTGTTAGTTCGTGTTAATAACAAGGTAGAAGTAATGCAGCGGAGAACAGCACTGTTACCAGAGTCAAGAAATGGAATGAGGCTATTGGTTTTACATAGCTGATATTGATCTAGGATAACCCGTCTGGGATTGATTACAACCTTATTTTACATTAAATCCACATTATTGGCAAAACAATCAATCACAGAGCTTTATTTTTTATCATAAATTAAGGAAATGATTGACTGAGTAGTTCCATCATAATTCTTACAGGATGAGCACCTATTTCAAATGTAATCACCCTAGTAAGCAGGCACTTGTTGTGATTATCAGTGATATGGTTATGGTTAGAAGGCCCCTGCTACGCCAACTAGTATGGTCAGAGTGCTGTTACCACTATTAAACATCCATTAGTGAAATTCAACATTTCTTTACATTTAAACAGTGCTGTGGTAAATGTGTGGTTATGTTAAGGAACAAAAACCATTTGATTATGTTTAGGAAAGGATAAATGTAAAAAGCACCCGCCTCTGGTGGCACAATCCCGATTTGAAAAGCAGCAATGGCTCAGTAAAAAAACACAGCCGCTTTTGGTGGCACAGTCCCTGCTGCAAAGTAGTGATGGCTCAATAAAAACACCTGATTTAGGTGGCAAAGTCCTAGCTGGAAAAAATAGTAAAAACACACTGGAGAGAAACGATGACTGGTAAAAAAAAAAAAAAAAAAAAAAAAAAAGCACATTTTATAGCACAAATCCACAAGAAACGCAACGATTTCTTGATAAAAAGAAAAAGACAAAAAACCACTCGCTTTTTATAGCACAATTTCCACTTAGGAAGTAGTGATGGTTCAGTAAAGAACACCCACTTTTGGCAGTACATAGGGCTGTCAATGAATATTCTAAATTCGAATTTAAATTCGAATTTGAAAAAAAATGGACCTTCGAATGTGAAAATTGATATTCGATTGTGGAGGGAAAAAACACCACCGCAGCTGTCCTCTTTGTGAGTGGGCGTTGGCATCAGACGCACATTTCTCCACGCTGGTCGACAAGCGGTTCTGCTCCCAGCTGTTGTCTCCGTCACCCAGCTTGACACATTTGCTCGCGGCGCGCAGAAAATAGACCAGACGCCGAAACGATCGCTGCAGGGCGCGAGCCGGTCACGGTCCAGCGCTTCGAGGCTATTCGCAGCGTTGAAATAAGAATACCTACAAGTAGTTATGTTTCCTTGTATTAATAAATGTACAAGTATGTTTCCTTGTATTAGTTTGCCCTCTTGTGGACATAATGCGACAAAAGAAAAAAAATTTGAATGGTTCAAACCTATGAGTTGTTTTTAGAAGGAATATTCGACAGCCCTAGTGGTACAGTCCCCACTGGAAAAGCACCCATGGCTCACTAAAAAAACATATGCTTTTGGTGGCACAGTCCCCACTGGAAAAGCAGCCATGGCTGGGTAAAAAGCACCCTCCTCTGGTGGCACAATCCTGATTCGAAAAGCAGCAATTGCTCAGCAAAGCTTTTGTGGCAAAGTCCTCACTGGAAAAGTGATGGCTTAGTAAAAAACATCCCTTTAATGGCCTAATTCCAGCTGAAACTGCAGCGATAGCTCTATAAAAAATACCCCCTTTAGGTGGCACAATCTCTGCTGGAAATGCAGGGATGGCTGAGTGAAAAAAAAAAAAAAAAAAAACGTTTAATGGCACAATTCCAGCTGATAATGCAGCAATGGCTCAGTAAAAAACACCCGCTTTTGGTGGCACAGTCCCTGCTGGAAAAGCAGCAGTGGCTCTTTCAAACACATCCACTTCTGTGGCACAATCCCTGTCAGAAAAGCAGCGATGGCTCGGTGGCGATAAAGACAACTCATATAAATGTGGCTGTATAACAACACACAGGCATTCAATAGCTGATAATGGCATTCTAAACATGGCCTGTCAATGCAGCAGGGGCCTTCTAACCTATATCTGCAATTATGATAAACACAGCTGACATCTATTTTAAGATAACGTTCGAACCAGGTGGTGAGAGACTTGTTGAGACTTATGAATCAATCCTGCCTACTGATTCACAAGAGCCAAGAGCCTTCCCTTTCCAGCCCCATGTCTCAACCCTGACATCCTATTCATACCTGACATTATAGGTACATGTCATGTTGCTTCCTCCTGTCGTTATCTGATGGATTTGCTCAAGGAAGGATCTGCATGACCATAAAAAAGGGGCCAGAATAGAATATTTGATTGCAGACAAAAAGGATGTAAGAGCCATTCAAGTGCAGGAAGAAATGTATGCAGTCTTATTGCCCCCCTTTTCTCTGATTAGTCTTCAGTTCAAGCCATGCTCCAGAGAGCTTTGTGTCCATTATGCACCAGCATTTGTGATTTTGTTGTAAATCAGCTGTGAAATATTTAATATCTGACACTCGTATGTCACTTAAACCCCCTCAGTTGTTAGTGCCAGTTATATCAGGCCATTAGAACACGTTAGTCATACAGCACAGTGTCTGATAACAAATGTTTGTGGCATTGTGAGAGATTGTGCAGGTTCAGAGGGCTAGTTTTATCATTTCATTTCTATCAGGGGATAGAAATGGATTCCTAAGAGAGAGCTATTCATACAGGGAGAGAGAAGACAAAGAGCCTGATGGATTGCTGCAGTGCCTCCGCTGCCTGATCACACACATACATCACCAAGGTATCTGACGGTAGATGTCCCCCAAAAAATAACCTTAAAATGTCCCATAAATCATCGTAGGCAGTTTGCATTGATTTACATCACCATCTTTGTTTGTGTAAGTAGGTGTTTGGATCGCTGCAGCATGTATGTTTTTCAGTCTCTTTGCCTTGATGTTGCATTTAATGTCACACTGACACTCTCTTAAAGGCGCTGGACGTGTGGGCCATGGGAGTCACTCTTTACTGTTTCGTCTTTGGGAAGGCAAGTATGCACATTTCCTGTCTCTGGGTCCACAAAAGGTAGCAGTAAAGGCTATGCTCATTTCACAGGCTCCCATGCTTGTTAACAGCACCCAGTGGCACTTCAGTAGGAACACTATCTATCACCAGTTTTTTATGATTTGTTACAACAGCCATTCAGTGGCATCATTTTTATTTTTTTTTTTATAAATGCTAGAAGCTGATTCTTGCTGTTGTCATTTGTCCTAGTTGTTTTTAGGATCGAGATTTCCTCTGGCAGAGTAGTAATTCAATGTACTTTCCTTGTTTTCCTCACTGTCTTTCCTCTGCTCCACCTGCAGTGCCCATTTATTGACGAGTACATATTGGCTTTGCACAATAAGATAAGGACCAAGCTTGTGGATTTCCCAGAAATGTAAGTTCATCTCCCGTGTCCTTCCCTCTCCTCCTCTTTATTAAAAGAGATAGCAGCAATGTTCCAGCCCCCTCCAACACACAGCATGCTGTTTGCTATCTTCTTATCCAGCTCTCAGTTGCAAAAAACATTTCCTTCCTCTTTTTTTTTAGTTGCACATTTCCGCCACAAAAATATGAATAGCTTGGCACAACAGCCAGCACCAGCACACAGTAAACATCACCTGTATGTGATCAAAACAAACACTGAAAAAGCAAAAAGGGGCCTGGATGCATACAAGCCACTATGCTTCTCCTATCTTTACTGTAACATGCAAGTCTTCTTCAGTGAATAACGCTGAAAAGACTGAGAGAGAACAAGAGATAGGAAGCCAGGGAGAGGCTGGCAGTGGTGATAGACTGAAGCAACGCACTGATGAAGTATAAACACAGCACATGTAAAGAGGCTATGAGTGGCAATTGGAGTGTGTGTAAGGCCGGCATGTCATATTGTTAATGATAAGTGTCTTCCTGCCCACTGGGCTCAAGAGAATGTGTGACTATGGGGAAAGCTCGTTCATTACACATCCTGCTCCTCCTGAAGGCAGAGTATCACATCACCTAATAAAATCATAGCCACACTTTTCCAGTCAATGACAGTTAGCAGCACCTTGTCGTCAGCACTGATAGGGCCACTGTAGTTGAAGTACATCTAATGTTGTCGCTGCCATTATGATCAATGGCTGAGCTCACATAAACTTATTTTACTGAGACACTAATGGCCTCCATTCCTGTCATGCATTCTGATTTTATGTTATTAGTGTCAGTGAAATGCAACCTTGAAAGTCCATCTTCATATATGGTAAACTCAGTCATATCACAGGTTTTATCTCACTGATTCAAATATTTTAGAGCACTGAATTCACTTACAGCAGCTCATTAAGTCCTGACCAGGACAAAATGGCCTATTATAAACCAGCGGTGTCAGACATACCCCCACAGCCCTATCAGATCTTAAAAACCCATTTACACCACCATTTATTTTAACCATTTACTGGTATCCATTATTTTTAGCTCTTTTTTAATTTGGCCATTCATTTTGGCAATTTTAACCATTTATCCTTTACTTTTAGCTATTTCTACTGCCTCTCCATTATTCTTGTTGTAATAGGCTACCTCTTATTATTTTCTTTTTCTTTTATCTAATATCTGTGATGTTACTTTTTTCTGTCTTTGTGCTGCTGCAACACCTGCATGTTTTTGCCTGTGGATCAATAAAGGCTTAGTTTATCACTTTCAGCTAACTATGTAACCGTTTATTCATTACTTCTAGCTAACTATTTTAATTCTTTATTCAATACTTTTAGCTACTGTTCATCCATTTCCTATAGCTACTTAAACTCTTTATTCATTACTTTTAGTGAACTACTTTAACTCTTTATTCATTACTTTTAGCTACTGTTTAATTATTACTTCCACTATTTTAACTCTTTATCCATTTCTTTTAGCTAACTGTTTTAACTATCCATTACTTTAAGCTAACTGTTAACTCTTTATCCTCAACTTCAAGCTATTTTGATTGTTTATCCATTCCTTTTAGCTAACTATTTTAACATTCATTACTTTAAGCTAGCTGGTTATCTATTACTTTTAGCTATTTTAACTCTTTATTGTTATTTTTATCTAACTATTTTAACTATCCATTACTATTAGCTAACTGGTTTAACTCTTTGTTTATTACTTTTAGCTGTTTTAATTGTTTATCTGTTACTTTTAGCTAACTATTTAACCATAATTACGCTTAGCTAGCTGTTTATCCATTACTTTTAGCTTTTTTTAAAAAAAAACTCTTTATGCATTACTATACACTAACTATTTCAACTATCCCTAATTTTGGCTAACTGTTTTAACTTTTGTTCATTACTTTAAGTTTTTTTTTTTTTTACTTTTAACTAAACGGTTTAACAGTCATTACTTTTAGCTAGCTGTTTATCCATTAGCCTACTTTTAACTATTTTAACTCTTTAGTCATTTCTTGTCTTTCTTGTAAATCTTTCTGTATTACTTATTAATAGCTATTTTAACTTTCCAATACTTTTAGCTAACTCTTTTTCCATTACTTTTAGCTATTTTAATTGTTTATCTATTACTTTTAGCTAACTAGTTTAACATTCATTATTTTTAGCTAGCTGTTTATTCATTACTATTAGCTATTTCAGCTCTTCATTCATTTCTTTTCATCTCATTTCTAGTTTAACTATCCATTACTCTTAGCTAACTGTTTTAACTCTATTCATTACTTTTAGCTATTTTAATTGTTCATCTATTACTTCTAGCTGTTTTAACTTTTTATCCATTACTTCTAGCTTTTATAATTGTTTATCCATTATTTCTAACTAACTATTTCAACTGTTTTTCCATTACTTCATTCATTGCTTTATCCTTTTAGCAACAGTTAGCAAAACAATGTATCGATAATGTAATTGGTTGAAATAGTTAAACTATATAACCATTTATCTTTAGCTAACTATTTTAACTGTTCATCCATTACGTTTAGCTAACTTATCGGCCTGCTTGCTTGATACTACTGAAAGCTGCTGCAGTTTTTTTTACGTAGCATAAAGTGTTACAGTTGACTTGATATAAGGACATGTTTAAATTGTGATTTCTGTGTTCTGGCTTTGTTTGTTTGTTGTTTGTTTTAAATTAGTTAAGGTACTCCACAATCTTCCCACATATGCCAAGCAATTGCAGAAGTACCCCCTGGGGTATAAGCAGCCCTGGTTGAGAATCTCTGCCGTAAATTGTTTTCAGTTATCTTACTTGAAAAGCCAATTTTCTCCATCAGCAGCTACCTCAAGTTTCAGGAGTTAGTGTGTGTAACAAGAACATTATCTGTGGGTCATCTCCTTCATCTCGCTATTCACTCCAATGCTCAGTTAAGCATTAACTCACCTGTAAACTGAGTGATAGTTAATGAAAAGCATTCACAAGACGCAGGTGAGAAATAAAGAACTTCTGTGTACTTTCTGTCTGACAGGAGGGGTGTGATGGTGGTGTGAATTTGCTAACAACTCATATAAGACACTGAGTTAAAGAGGTGCAAGGAGATATAGCTTCTTTTAAGTGATCACAAGGTTGGGAAACAATGTTGAAGGAAATCAGATTTCGATCTGGTATAAATAAAGCCTATTTATATCCTTGGTGTTAATGTTTTCATCATTTCCAAATGTCCAAAAATGTTCTCAGATCATTATTCTGTGTTTTGTGCAGACCAAAGATCAGTGAAGAGCTGCGGACTCTGATCTTGCGGATGCTGGACAAGAACCCAGACACCAGGATCACCCTCCCTGAGATCAAGGTAACAGAGAGAATAAAGCAGATAAGACCATGGCGTTAGTCAGTTGTTGTTCAGGATGAGGGACAGCTACCTTGAGCGTAATTATAATGAGGATTTCATGTTCAAACACAACATGCTGTGTAGCTCCGGGGCATGATGAAACCTGTTAGTCCCTGTGGAGGGCTGCATGAAAACATAGTCACTAATACAGGGGGAGGTTCAAGACCAGCCATGGACAGAAGTCATTCCCCATTCCCAGCTGTATTTCCATGGCACAATCTAATCATGTGTCAGTGAGTCATTTTGTCGCTAGAGACTCTGTGTTTGTGGATGAAGACACAATAAGCCATCATGTATTACCATGTGTGCAAACACATAAACACAAAGTTTACTTGACAAAAGTTGCAAAATGCAGCTTATTGATGTCAGTAGAGATAGCAAAAATTCATTGAGAAATTGTAATGTAACAATTGAAATGAATGCGATTGGGTTTAAAGCAGAAACATATTTCAGCCCCTGTGCTAAGCTGTTTGTTTACTTACATTATTACTGTTCAATTTTTAAGGCCTGTTACATAGGCTTCTTTGGATTTTAAAATTCAAGTTCAGTTAGGGCCGCTTTTCTCAAAGAAAACTTTATTTCCATTTGCAGTATTATATTTGGCAGTATGGCTCCTTTCTGGGGCCTCTCTGCCTTTCCTAGGCCTACGCAGAAAGCCCAAGGTAGAGAGAGCACACCACTTCACCCTTCCATGTGCAAACGAGGAAAGCCTGAGGCAGAGAGAGCAAACCTCCCTGCCCTTCCACGTGCTTACATGAAAAGCCTAAGGCAGGAGGAGAGCAAAGACCCTCCGGCATGGAACAGAGCAGCATCAAAGACAAATAGAAATGACATTGATAAGTCAAACACAGCATGAAAAGGAGGAGCTGGGGTGGAGGCTAGGGGTGAGTTTGTGTACAAAAATCTCTAAACGTTTAGAGTGGGTAATTTTTTTCGTGTAAATGTGTACATGGGTGCTATTGCATTATACAAGTAAAGCCCCAGTTATCTGAATACCAACTGAACGGGCCATTTAACCGACGCGCTGTTTTAATAGAACGGAGCACGTAGGCTACTGACCTGTTGCCAAACCTGGTCTCACACCATTTCTTGTCATATTCACAGTTGTTACTGGCCAGCCCTTCACTTTAAGACTGTGGCCGTGTGGGTGTGACGTTGTAGATGTGAGAAGTAAAGCGCATATAGAGTGTATGGACGGGAATGCACCTTGAAAATAGTACTGTTCATGCTACGGGTGGTTGCAGTTTGTTTACAATTTGTTTACAGTGTTTAGAGCTCCAGTTACAGCATAGTCTCTGTGAGAAGACCCTGCATTATGTTATGTTACATTTTCCTGCTGTAGAGGAGAAATAAATGTGCTTCTGCACGGACGTCAGTTCTGCATCCTCATTCTTCAAGCAGAGTTGGTCCGGACTCCTTGAGCTAGTTACCAGCAACGAGCCAAGTTGTAAAGATAATCTACAGAAAACCGGTGTCTCCCAGCTACGGTTCGGAGCACCAGACTGGAGAGGGTAACACAGTCTATCACAGTTAGTCAACAATTAGTATCACCCCCGTCCCCCTTAAAAAAAAACGTTTTTCATGTACTAATTTTTCATAACCGTTTATGATCTCAAACATACACCCTAGTGGAGACAGGTTGCAAAGCGGCTTGCAGAGGAAGCAGCACAGTAGGCAGGCCAGAGCAGTTTAAATAGGGCGTCCTGAATGAGATTCACCAATTGGTTGCATAGAAAGGAATCATGTGATCTATCAGCTGACTCCCTTCCATCAATCAGCTGCTCCATCAGTTGATTGGGCTGCTTGAGATCAGCTGATGTAGCTGGGATGTGAGCTGAGCCTGACGTTGTGTCCTGCCTGCGCTAATGCTATGCTCAATTTATGGTACAAAAATAAACTTGCAAACAATCATGTTGCTTAAGTTAGGCAGGCCTACCATTAGGAGTTTTGGACAGGGGGACTACTTTTCCCAAAGTGGGCCCCTCATTCACACCTACAGCATCTCGACAATGAGGATGTTTCAAGTTTTTAAAAAAATGGCCTCACTACAATGAGATATCCACTATGGGTACTCACGTTATCACACAATAATAAAACTGAAGGGATGGGAGAGTCTTAGTTTTACAGTCATACCCAATTCATGTAATTCCAAGACTTTTAAGGGACCCCATTATGCTTCAGAACTTCAAAGCATTATTTAGCCCCTTCCAGACAATCTAGCATAATATGGCTGGTAACAGTGGATGCCTTGGGTTGTCTAGTTTCATATGATACCAGCATCTTTACTAGTTTTACAACTGAGCTGGCTACAGTGGGTGTTATTTGTTAGGCTGCCTAGCTTCTCACCATTGCCACGTTCAGCTTCATGTCATACCTGGTTCTTTTTCACAGTTTTGGTCAGCATTTGTCTGTTGCCTCTCTATTCCTTTTATGTTCTTGTTCTCTCTGTACCTTGGCTTTTCTGTTTTTTGAACCCCTGATCTTTGGTGAGGCTCTTTGACTTAGCTGGTCAGGGTGGGAAATAGTTTTCAAAAAATGCACTTTTTACTCGTGTTTGAGTAACTTTTCCAGCTGAAAACTGGAAATTACTGAGCCTTTTTTGGAAGTTAAAGTTGGACAAAAATAAATTCTAAAGGCTACTTGGTCACTCTGAGAGATTATCTGTCTCGAACAACTTTTTGCAGTTGGGTTTTTATAGCATTGCAGCATTAATCATAACAGATGGCTGGCTGGCAGAAATTGCTCATGTATAAATCTATACAGTATGCCCTGCTTTAGAAAAAAATAATAATGTGAAATATGCATGCTGTGCAGGGCTTAATCATCAATAAAAACTGCAGTTACCCTTTCAAACACGAAAAACACAGATGAATATATAGAGCCAGACTTCCTGGCAAGATCTAGTCACATGCTTCATTGGATCATTGACAGAGTATATTATTGACATGTCGTTATATGTCGTATGTGTTTAGATGGACCAGTGGGTGACCCAGGGAGGCACTGACCCCTTGCCTCTGGAGGAAGAGCACTGCTCTGTGGTGGAGGTGACAGAGGAGGACATCCAGAACTCAGTCAAGTTCGTTCCCAGCCTCTCTGCAGTGGTAAGGAGCCCCGAGTGTCCTCCATTCACCGAGCACTTTTGTGTCAAACTGAGACATTTACACTCATCATTTCCTGGAGAGGTGAAGCCCTAAGAGTAGCTGCTCCCAAACAACCGCAGTCCTCTGTTAACCACAATTGTGAGAAAACACAGAAACATAGTGATTTCAGATGACAGCCTTGTTTACAAGGAAAAGGCTGCCTCTTAACATTATTCAGCTCTGAAATAAAAATGTTGATGCCCCAGTTTGAATAATATTCCTGTACTTTTAAAGCTTTTCTTTTGGTTGACCCCCATTAAAACTCATTTGTAAAGAACTGCAAGGTTAAAATGCTTCACATAGCCTAAAACACCCACTGCAGGAAAAAACACAACTTCTTTAAAGGGTTGGAAACCAGATTCTACACCATCTGGCTCCATAAATGCTCTAATGTTGCATTCAGTTGGAAACAAGCTCACAGAGAGGCATAGGCATGCACAGTGTAGCAGTGTCTCATAAAGGGCACATTTGAAATAATTAATGCCATTGATTCTTGCATCTATAGCACAGTATTGACATGTTTAGCATCTGCAAACTATTGATCACAATGATAGCTTATATATGGACATGTTTGAAATAAAGAAAACAGCACCTCATTTGAGTAGATTTTTGTTGTTGGGCATATTTAGTCCGTGTCGGTATATTTTAGCACTGGTTGTACGCATTTATCAGTACAACATCATGATGGTCAATTTCACAATTTATCAGCTGTCAGGTAAAAGTTACAGAAAATCTGCAGGGCAGTCTTGTCTCAGTTGCAGCCATGCCAGCAGTACAAGGAGCAAAAAACAGATGTCTCCTGTAGGTTTCCAGGGTTTTCCCTGCCTATCTAAGACAAAGGCGGGCCGCCTGGGTGATTTTGGCCGCTGCCTTGGTTAAAGTGTGTGTGTGTGTGTGTGTGTGTGTGTGTGTGTGCGCATGGGGGGGCATTCAGATGTAGCATCTTTTGCACGCACAAACCCATTACTTTCAACGTAGATGCGCATCATGCACGCTTTGCCACCTTGGTCTTGAAAAAACCCAGGGAAAACCCTGGTTTCATCTTGAATCTTGGGGTTATGGCAAAGATTAGGTTAATAAACTTCTTTTTGTCTTACGGTTTTGCTAGCTTATCCAAAAAGTGACGAGACGATTCAATGAAAATCGACATGCACAACACCATGTGAGATGCAGGATGGAAGGCACTACCCCTGGCTAAAATCCTGTGTTTTTAGGGAGTCCCGAGAAACAGCAGCTAGCAGCAATGATAACGCTAGCTGAGACTAGCATAGCAGGCAGTAAGAAAAGAACTGAGTGGGTTCTGCGCTGTAACTGGACAGCACAGGTTAAGCGCAGAATTCCCCACATTCTGGATATTAACGTTAGCACCTATGACCTCCCTGCTTCCTCGTTGTTTACCATCAAAATATACCAGACATTAGATATATTATTGTGTTAGATTTGGTAGACAAAAACACCATAACAAAGTATATCAATACATCATTTAATAAGTGTTATCTCTAGGCTGTAGGGGATCATGAAAAAAAGACAACATGTATCATCTAAAACCATCAGTCTGCTACGTTTATCAGCTTTCAGTAAGTCCCACACTGAAACTCTAATTGCATGTCAAACTTATCAACAAAGCATTGATCATAGAGCCTGATCGACTTTTGTACTAGTCATTAAAAATACGCAGTAAGAGGATGAGCTGTTTAACTTTAAAACAGGTGTTTCTTCTTCACTGGTTTCACCAACATTTAAAAAAAAACCAAGGCTCTGACCAGATCATGACATGCAAGATTCACACAGTTTGGATCTCCCTATAAGAACTGTTATTCTGTCGCTCATGCAGAACCACAGGTTCAAAACAAGAACCCTTCTGCACATGTTTGTAACCTTCCTGTGTTTGTGAATGTTTCAGATTTTGGTAAGAGCCATGCTGAGGAAGCGCTCCTTCAGTAACCCCTTTGAGTGTCCGAGCAGGAGAGAGGAGAGGTCCATGTCGGCACCTGGTAGCCTGCTCATGTAAGAACACACTGTCGGTGGCCTCAGTCATCCTAGAACACTTAGAGGAATAGTTTGGATTTTCTTAAGTGCGGTTGTCTGAGCTACTGACAGATAGTCAGTGTATTACCTACAGTAGATGGCAGTCGGCATGCAACCCCAGTTTGGAGAACCATACAGGAGTACCATCACAGAGGCTAAACAATATACTGCTGTGGACGGCATCAGACAGCCCTTTACAATGAGCAAATTAATCTGTTATCTGTTATCTGTTATCTACACCTTTGAAGAAAACATTAATTTTGGAGCTGCTGGTCCACTGCTGGCTCTATCAGTTAGTCTGTTTGTGTTATTGTGTGACTTTGATGAATCTGAACTAACCCTTTAAGTGGGCTTTCATATCAGGGACCAAGTCTGGAGTACATTTGACTCCCAAAGTCCTGTTAATTTGATTAGTGTGAACACTGTGTACCATTCCCAGGGCATGGTACACTGATCCTTGCCTGAATCCACTTGAAAAGGTGGTCTCAAGTACAGCTCATGAGTACTCGGGTATAGTACACATCAGGTGTGCACACCAACTATACCAATACATAGAAGTGGGCTGCTATTTAATGCCGCTACAGGGAGTGTTTAACTGATTAATACTGATGCCTCTGTATTAGACCAGACAGACCAGATCAGATCAGGCTTTGCTGCCTCCTTTGACCTTCAGTCAGAGCACTGGCGGGAGGCAGAAAGCACCACGCCTGACATTAGCAGCTCATCCTCCGGCCAGGAGCAGAGCTTCGCCTCGCTGCTCTGCCAGTCCCCACTGATGATGGTCCTTAGGGCAGCAGTGTTCTTCTGCCACTTTCTTTTCTACACTTTAGTACAACAAAACTGTCACAGAGATGATGACGCAAGTGGACTCGGGTACAGAGCAACATTAATAATGTGAAAGCTGAGTGGCACGGGAGTGGAGAGGAGGGGTAATCATACTCAGGCACAGTATGAATCAATCGTACCTAACACAATCGTACCTAACACAATAACATACTCTAACTGACTGAGGCAGCAGTAGACCAGAAGCACTTGTGTTCTGCAATGTATTGTTTTTGTCAGAGGAGCCTGGTTACTTTGAGTGATAGATATATTCTAAAAATAATGTACACTTAAACTGATATTGATTTTGTAGGTGGCTAATGTAAGTTTTGCTGCTGCCCCTGTCCACAGCAGTACACTGCTTACTTGCTTCTTCAAACTGGGGTGTGTTGACCGCCATCTACTGTAGGTAATACACTGACTATGGATAAATACCTCATACAACCCAGTTGCAATGAACCTGCATATCTCTTCCAGGAGGATAAAAACAAAGCTTGCTTGAGACTCTGACATAGGTCTGTACTTCATACCTGTCTCTTGTCTGCTGTATCAGGTTAACTAGCATTCACTCCTGCAGCAGCAGCTGCTGCTTTGGGTTGCCATAGCACCATAATTCATTATTTCATTGTGTGCCGTGGAGCTTACAGCTTTTATAAGTGTTTTTTGTGTGTTGCTTTCAGCTTTCAAGGGTAGAGGGATTTAGAGTGACAGAGAATGCTACAGATCTACCAGCGCCTCAGGCTGACCTTGGATTTTCTCTTACATGAATTGAACGCATCACAGGGGAAATGGCCAATTGTCATATGGCATCGTGCAACTCCAACATATACAGTGTAGCCATGGGCAAATCAGAGCATCTCTAGCTGCTCCCTGCTGTACTGCGGGTGCCCTTGGGACAGTAATCTGTGTTATCTGTGCAGCAGTTTGTCATGAAGATGGGCCACTGTTGAGCTGAATGTGGAGGAGACTCTTATCTCCTATTGTGAGAGTTTTATTAGACAATTTCTCTTCTATCCAGGCTGAGGTTTCCCCTGTTACTCCAGGCAGGCAGAGAGCTTCCATCTAAGGTGAAGGTGTCTTTAGATGTGCAGGGAGTTTGAATCAACACTGCCCCCTGCTGGATAATGAGGGAAAAACAGGGCTTTGTACATGTAAAACTTAAAGTAGCACAAAGCCCTGAACTGAAATGTTTAGTCTGTACATCACGTCAGAGTTTCTGATGCTTGAGCTTCATGTCGTTATGAATGAAAACTTGATTAATGGCAGGGCCATAAAAAAAAACAACAACAACAATATGGCTTACATGTTGCATTTTATCATCTGTTTCAACCACTTTAATTTTGAGACATTAATGTACTCATATAGGAGCATAAACGGCAACACTGACAGCCTCTGAGAACCTAAAGAGACACTCCACTTAAAGAGTAGAGTCATGCCATAGGTGGTGGGGCAAGAAGTATCTTTTTTTTTCTATGGGTGATGTGGTCTTACTGAAGAGATCTACAAAGTCACTTCTGTGAAATGGCACCTACTAAGGACAACCAAAACGTTTGTCTTGGGTGCATTGGTACAACAGACTTACAAGAAAGGATGGCAGAGGAGATACCGGCACGCCAGCGCAACTGGGCCGGACTCCACAAAAAGGTCCACAGGCTGAGATCAGTTCAAAAAATAGCCAATTTATGTAAGACACCTGTGCACATAAAGGTGCTACAAGTGCAAAAAAATGATAGAGTGAGTGAAAACAGCAGCAAACATTTTGGTCCTTGACCATCATGAGTGCTTCACAGAACAGATAGAGACACAGACAGATTCCCACCAGGTGTGATAAATCAATCACTTGATACCAATAATTAGATGAGATCTTTTCTGAGGAGCAGAAATCTGACTACCAAATCACAATGACCCGTCTACACTAGTCACAGCATCCTCATAGCAGAAGATAAGAAACTTTGCACCAAATCTTAGAAAAGAAAGGACAAATTATGACAAAACATGTTCACCAAGGCCATGCTGGTACATGCAGACGCTTATAAAATATTTTTATATACTTATATCTATAAACGTGCACTGAGTTGGGACTGTAGTATCGCACGTCGTGTTTTGTTTTTTCAAGTAGGACATGCTCCTGGATCAACATCCCACATCGCATTCCAACACTACAATCACAGCCCTCTGACATCATCAGCGTGCTGCTCCTGTGCTTCTCTCAAAATTCCTTCTTGCTTTTTCAGAGCTAAGCTAATATTCCAAAAAGAAGTTCGTAAAATTTAACATATTTCTCAGTAACATTAAACGAAAACCTTATAAGCTACTGCAGGGTTAGTGAGCTAGCTTGCTAAGTAGGTTGGCTATGCTAACGAGTAACTTGCCAATAGACTAGAATATTAGCAAGTTAGCTTGATAACTAGGTAGGCTATGCTAACGAGGAAGCTTGCCAATAGACTAGAATAGCAAGTTAGCTTGATAACTAGGTAGGCTATGCTAACGAGGAAGCTTGCCAATAGACTAGAATATTAGCAAGTTAGCTTAATAACTAGGGAGGCTATGCTAACGAGGAAGCTTGCCAATATACTAGAATTGCAAGTTAGCTTGATAACTAGGGAGGCTGTGCTAAGGAGTAAGTTTGTCAGTAGGCTAAAATATTTTTCACAAACATTAAGAGTAAGGATAATGTCATTCCTCAGTTGTAAAGACCTGGACACATTTTCCCTCCCTTTTCACTGCCTATTTAAAACTATTTTTATTTGACAGTGTGGTCCTGGATCAACACAAACACTGCAATCTTGAAAAAAATAATATCCACACAAGTGAACTAGCCTATTGGCAAGCTTGTTAGCATAGCCAATGTACTTAGCAAGCTAACTCATTAACCCCACAATAGCTTATAAGGTCCTTGTTTAATGATGCAAAAGATTTTGTTCTATTTTACTAACTTAATTTTGGAAAACTGACTTATCTCTGGAGCACAAAGGAATTTTAAAAGACGCACAGGAACAGCACACTGATGATGTCAGAGGGCTGTGATTGGTTGACTGTAATGTTGGTCCAGGAATGTGATGTGGGATGTTGATCTAGGAGCATGTCGTACTTAGGAAAAATCACATCATGCCTGTAGCGTCTCACGCAAACTCTGAAATTATCAGGTCCAGTCAGATTTTGGAATGAATTTCCCAGGTCCATCATTTAGGGCCTCTACTGAGTCATACTACCTGTGCTGAGTAAACTGAACTTGATTCGTAAAACTGGTCTAAAAAAAATCTTATTTTTTATTTTTTAGCTTATTTTGTCTGAGCCGTCAAAGTCCCAAAATATTAAATGTATATTTGTATGAAGTGGGAAATTTCATCAGAATTGTCACTGATTATTAATTACACTGTTGGTTGGTCGATTGACTGCTCATCTTGGCACTACTGAAGCTACACTTAGCATCTTCAGAATGAGGACGTGGAGTGTGTTGGGGGGAGGTCGTCTCCACCAGCGACCCTGCCTTTGACCCCCTGAGGTGACCTTTACCCTCTCATCTGTGACTTTTCCATCTTTTCTCCCACTGTGCTGCAGGGACTCGTGGCCTTTCCGGCCCACTTTAAAACTTCACCCCTCACTCAGGTAATCCAGTCTGGCTCGCTGTCTGTCCAACATCACCCAGCTGCTGCGCCCATCATCATCCTAGACTCCTCGATTCTCGCTTATCCCCCATCACGAGAAGTGATAGGGCAGCCTCACCCTTCCCCAGCTGTCATCTCAGAGAGTTCTCTCATCTCCCTGCTGCTGCCATTCAGTGCTGTGTTACATTGTGTCTTAAACATTCATCATGTAACAAAAAATGGGGAAAAAAGCATCTCTGGTTTTGCTGCTTCAGGAGAGATAAAGCAAAAGCTTAATATCATTTAGGACATCTCATATTAAGGGTTTTCTCTCTGTGTCTCTCGTCCTCTCTCAGAAAGAGCAGCACAGGGGATGGACCCAGAGAAGGAGAGCTGGAGGACCTGCATGAAGACGAGCCGTCCTCTTAAGTCTTACGACACTCCCGTCAGCAGAGCTTTGTCTTAAACGCCATCCTTTTTACATCCCTCTGCTTGAACCACTGTGTGCTCACCCTTTCATCCACGCATTTCCTTCAAATCAGTGACGCACTGCAGATGCATTGTTCTAAACACTGGAGAGACTTTTAAATCTGCTCTATTGCTTGTAATGGGTAACTTCAGTATTTTTCAGCATGGACCCTATTTTCCCATGTTTTTGTGTCCAAGTGACTAATAGGACTTATAGTATGTTTGGGCAATCAATGTACCTCCACTAAAACCAGGCCTCCGCTTATTTTTGCCACTGACAGGGTCAGATTGTTATTCTTTTACCTTGTTTCCACCAACCAGTCCGGTTCACGTCAGTTCTGTTTTCTACACATTAGAAAAGTTTCCATTGTCAAAAGTTGTTCATGGTACCAAAAGAGACGCTCCACATCTCTGCTGGTAGTTCAAGAGAGAATCGCCACTCTTGCTCGACAAGGACTCAGTGCACAAACTAATCAATTGCGACGGAGACTGTAAACACTCCAACCTGTTCTTTTAGCTCTGAAAATGTCAGCGTCGTCCTTGCACTGTTCCAACAATCACAAACTCTTGGTTGGTTGAAATGAACCCTTAATTCACCCTGCTTTTGTGAGTTTTTATTGTGTCTGTGTCGACTTTGAATAAGGTGTGTTTTACGATGATAAAATTACTGTTTGGGTTTAGTGATGGCAATTTTGGGGCTGTTTCTGGTTTAGCAAAAAGGATCTTACTCTTCAGAAAGGTCTAACTCTGTAGGAATCCCTTCCATAATGTTATTAGGCACTTAGAATAACAGTTTGAGCCTGTATTTGGCAAAAACAAGCTCTTTCAGTGGATGTATATGTATATGAGAACATCCCGGTGGTCCTGGTGGTTACACTGCAGCCTGGTTCAAAAATATTGTTTCCATTAGTCACTTAGACACAAAAACATGGGGAAATAAGGTCCAGGTTGAAATATATCAAAGTTACCCTTTGACTTTCAGACTTTTATGCTCAGGCTTGCTTCCGTTTTTTGCTTCCTTCCGGCATCTGAGAACTTTTCTCACCCCAATTTCCCCCATTCTCCTTCTCTAATGTTGACTCTCTGGGCTCTAAGTTTGATCTACAATGCTACTTATCTTAACTACTCAACCTCTTACTGTTGTGACTGGCACCAGTGAACCGATGAGAGGAACTCTGCCGCCTTTCTGGATCATTAACAGTTCAAATTATTGTTGTGGGAGAAAGGCATGACCATGTTTGTCAGCTGGTATTACACTGTAATGTGGGAAAAAAAACTGTCAAACTTTTTCTTTCTTTCTTTCTTTTTTTTTTACATGTCTGCATGGATGAATAGTTGAGTGTCATCATCAGGCTGTCAGTGGCCACCTGTCACAGTCATAACCAGCCTGACGAAGAGAATAATCATCACAGACTTCAGCATGGAAATGACACTGTATCGCCTCCTCGGTGAACTACAGGGCTTTTTTGTTTCTGATCAGTGATCAGTTGTTTTATTATTGTACATAGATGTCTTGAAGTGTCATCAGTGTTATTGTCTCACAGCCCGATTCTTGTATCTGTGCCATTAACTTTTACTTTGGCGCTGTGAGACAAAGGTCGAGGTCCTTCCTGTGTTGCCTTGTTGAACTTCCCTATCTAAGGGTGACCACACGGAAGGGACGGTGACTTTGCCGCGCTCGAACATTTCAAAGTGACTTTCATCACTGTGTAATGTGTAATTATTTCTGTGATAGAAGTCATTTCACGCTTCCTCACCCCTACTTTTGTTTGTCTGATGATTTTTGTTCTCTAACACTGTCTCTTTCCTTTCTTATCAAACTGCGCTGTTTGATTTGATGTGAAGTAATTGTAAAAGAAATTTGGAAGGGTACGTTGTTGGATGGTGAGTGTGCACAGACTGATATAATTCCCCTCACAAATTAGAAATTATTATTATGCAATATTCTTGGACGCAGAGCGGGAATCATCTCACTGTCAAAGTACAACATCAGCAAGCATTTTTAGAAGTTATCCAGGATAAGGGACTGTACACAAATTACTAAGGCCGTCAGAAAAAGGGCACTGTTATGTATGTTGTCCTTTTGCAGAGGGAAGGTTAGCTTGCCTTTTTTGGAGGAACAGAGTAGGGCTTTTTATTTTCTAACATACCAAATTTATATTTCAGTATTCCCTTGCAGAATTAATAAAAAAGGGAATAAAATTGATGCCTCTGGTGTGCACAGTGGCTCATAAAGATGTACTTTGCCACATGCAAAGGACAAAAATCATGTGCTTTATGCTATATTGCTATATTTAAGATTTTGGATTTTAGGTTTTCATTTAAATATCTCATTGTAAATAAGACAAGAAAGATCCATTATTTTGCTGTTGGGTGAACTTGAATGTAAAGGAAATTTAAGCATTTTAGAAACATGTAAATTGACTGCATTTTCTGTGAAAACTACATGAATTGATTTAATGGCATGGCCCACAACAGATGTTGTTTTGTGCTTATTGTGCTTAAAGTTTTTAAAATGTGGCTACAGATTTGACAAAAGGGTGTTAGTGATTGTAAAATTCACTTCAAATTTATGCGTTAGTGGCAATTGTGAAAAGTATTCTCACATAAATATATGAATTTTATAGATACGTGAAAGTATGTTTGTAAAATTTAAATAAAATGGATTTTAAATTACATTAACAGCACTTAAAATTCTTGAGGAAGTCAAGGGTAGGGCCCAAAAATATATTAATACTGCAGGGAAGGGTTGTGCAATTAAAAAAAAAAAAAAAAAAATGTAAGATCTAATTCGGCTTGCTGCTTAAGTAATTTTTGGACAGTCCCTAACTAGTTTGCGTGGCTGAGGTTTTGAAGCTAGCAGTGTATGTTTGTGAAGCTCGGTACGCTAGTTAGTCCTGTAAGATGCAAATGTTGCAGATGACTGAAATGAACATTGTATTCAAGGTGGTTGGTGAACTTAAAAAAGGGACAGATCTGTGGTTTGTTTCGTCTCTGCCGACTCAAATCTATGAGAACATCTCAGCCTCCACATGAGCTCTGCTTCAGATCCATGTTTCTATCACTCCATTTGGATACTTTCCTTTGGTCTGGGTTGTTGCCCCGCTGAAGGAAAGCGTGTTTGGTTGGCAGAGAGCTCTGATCACTTGAACTGCAGTGAAAGGGAGCATTTCAATGTCATGATTAGGCCCAGGCTACCAACAACAACACTCCACCATCCACTTCAGTGCCGTCCCCAGTGTGGCTGATTAGAAACGGGGAGTGCAGCACTTTGCATTTCCTCCATTAATCTTGGCCTCAGTGTCCTGCAGTGAAGGATGCAAAATAAAGCACAGAGAACAGAGAGGGATCCACAGGATCTGAAAGGAAAAGCTTTTCACATCTTGTTATTAAGCCCGTGTTTTTATGGAGTCATGTTCAGAGGCAGGGACATTGTGTGTAAACATCATGGATTCTGTTGACATTAGGATGTCAACTTTATTATCATGTGGGAATGTAAAGCTTTATATCTTTTTATTTTATTTCTCTGTTAAAGAGTTGGTAATTTGTATAGGATAAATAAATAACTGAATGTCTAGATGTCTAAAATGTTTTATACCAGCCTAGGCACCAGAGTAAATGTTGTCATTGGTCATTTCTGCAAACCACAGATACATTACATTTGTATGTTTCATACGTATCATGTCAGCATAATTAAAATGACCATCCAACAGCAGCAGACGTGTTCGAGACCAAAAGACAGCAACCAATATTTTTGCCGACGCATCTGAGAACTTCCTGCCGTATTTGTGGTGACAAAGCCTGGTATTTTTAACGACACATCAGTCGTGTTTGCTGCAACAAAACCTACAAATTGGAACAGTTGTGTGGCAACAAAACTGGGAATTTTTTGATGACATTTAAGATCATTTCCGGTTTGTGGCAACAAAAGCAGTTGTTTCTTAGTGACCAATTGGGACATTTAGAGCTATGTTTGTGGCCACAAAAGTGGGTGTTTTTAACAAGATGTCAGGACATTTCCAGCTGTGTTTGGTGCAACAAAACTGTTTTTTTAACAATATGTGGCAACATTTCCGGTTGAGTTTGTGGCACAAAACCGGGTATTTTTTAACGATACGTCGGGACATCTTCCAGCCGTGTTTATTGCAACAAACTGCCTATTTTTCGACAACATGTCAGAACATTTCCTCTGGGGTTGTGGCAACAAAACCGGGTATTTTTTAATGTTGGGACATCTTCCAGCCGTTCGTTGCAACAAAACTGTGCATCTATTACAGAAATGTCAGGACATTTTCAGCCTTGTTTGTGGCAACAGAACTAGGCATTTTTTGACGATATATAAGAACATTTTTGTGGTGACCAAACTGTGGATTTTTTAACGATATGTCGCGACATCTTCCAGCTGTGTTTGTTGCAACAAAACTGCGAATTTATTAACAAAATGTCGGGACATTTCCAGCCATGTTTAATGCAACAAAACCACATATTTTTTGACAACATGTTAGAACATTTCTGCTGGGGTTGTAGCAGCAGAACTGGGTATTTTTTAAGGATATGTCGGGACATCTACCAGCTGTGTTTGTTGCAATAAAACTGTGCATCTATTACAGAAATGTCAGGACATTTTCAGCCATGTTTGTGGCAACAGAACCGCGCATTTTTTGACGATATATAAGAACATTTTCGGATAAGTTTGTGGCGACCAATCCGTGGATTTTTTTAACGATACGTCCGGACATCTTCCAGCTGTGTTTGTTGCAACAAAACTGCACATCTATTAACAAAATGTTAGGACGTTTTCAGCCATGTTTGTGCCAACAAAAACACATTCTTTGACAATACGTCAGAACATTTCCACTGGGGTTGTGGTAGCAAAACTGCACATTTTTAAACAACATGTCGGAACATTTCCAATGTGGATTTTGCGCCTAGCCTAATCACATTAACCACAGTGTTGTCACAACATAAATTTGACACATCCGCTACATATGAAATGAACAAATCTAACATATCCATGGTTTGCAGAAGCGTACAGTGCCAACATTTATTCTGGCAACCAGGTGTATGCAGTTTGAAATAAGGCTCGTTTATTTAATAATGTGGTTCTCCGTTGTGTTTGTTTCTTCTCTCTGCTGAGGATGGTGCAGGTGAGAGGAGGCACTAAGGTCCGTTTGCAGGGAAACCTTCAATGAAGGGCTGTTTGAACCAAAAAGTATGAAATTGTGTGCTCTTTCTTATTTACGTAAAAAGGGTTTATGAGATTTGTTTTTTTACTAGGTGTTGCCAGCTTTTTATTTGTGTGTTTGTACAGACATTTGTCTTGTCAGAGGTGCAATATTGTTGTTGTCTTTATCATTGGTGCATTATTGGCATTCCCCTGCTGTCAGAGCAGGCTGCTCATCATTTGAACTGTATTTTATTAGTTGGAAAGAAAAATACTGCTTCTATTTAAATATTTGCACTTTTCCACATTCAGATATTAAAGTAATTGAATATTAAAAGTTATAACACTACTGGTAGCTGTCAGCCATTTCACATTGTACAGTTCATGATCAAGGAAGAAACTGTATGCTTCACCTGTAAAAGAGCATATTTACTGTGTATCGTATGTTCTCACAGTCTCCTGTGCTTTTGATATCGATCTGCATGTCACAGCGTTGCTACTTGGTTTTTGAGAATTTTTATAAACTCAAGTATGTTTCCAGTAACTTATTCTCCTGTCTGTGTCAGAACGCTGTAACAGCTAACAAGATGCTGTGCATATCCATGTAACAACAGAATTGTGAATGTTGTGTAACTGGGACTTCTTTTACTGCTGAAAAGATGCATAATGTTAAAACACTGTTGACCCCATTATGAGCAGGGCCCAGAGCGCAGAAGCAGCTTTATGTTCAAAGATCTTCTTCACAGACACAGTGATGGATGATCACTAGCTGTCCTCGAAGATGAAACATTTAATCCTCTGATTATATGACTACTCCGAAAATTGAACGATGGGCAAAGGAAGAACTTTTTGGTGCAGGTTACATCACCATGTGGCTATTTTTTATTCTTGTTTTTTTACTGATATCTTATTCCAGATTTGTCAATCAATCCATATACAGTAGGCCACACTTCTTCCCTACATACCTGCAGAGATTTCCAACCACTCAGGTGACACATTTTTGCCAGCCTTCTCTAAATTTCATACATTTTTAAAAAATGTCTTTTTAATGTTTATCTAAACATTTAAATGATATCTGCACACATTGCATCAACTCTGATTGAGCCCAGTGTAATTAATTGAATTTTGCCTAAAGCTGGTACTACAGCCAACCCAGTTACCAAAAAACAAAAATATTGGCAATGGTACATTTCTGCAAACCATGTCACGTTTGTACGTTATTATGTAGCGTAGTGGTTCCCAACTATTGGGTCGTGTGTCCATTCTGAATGGACCACAGGTATCAACTTTGTAAAAATCACATTTTATTTTTAAGTACAGTGAATTTCCAGCACAGAGCTTTTATTCTGAAGTGCTGATTCCTGCAATAGTGAATACCAAACAGCTACTTGACTGAGACAGCAAACTAGCTTGAGAAATGGCCAAACGCAAGTATGACGCTAAATATATTTAACTGTGTGGACCGTGAACTAATGATTAAGGAGAAATCTGGACCCTGTGACTGGACCAGTTGGGAACCACTGATGTAGCAGATATTTTAAAACTTAACATTTTAAAAATGCTGTGCTTCATGTGTTGTGAGGTTTAGACACAGATATCACTTGGTTATGGTTAGAAAAAGATCATGTTTTGGCTTAAAATCTGTAGCTCTGGGAGAACAATCTCTAGAAAAGCAGTGATATCTCGATAAAAATCAGCCACTTTTCATGGCACTAACCAAGAGGTAAAAAACAACAGCAACCGGACACTAAAAACAACTGTTTTTTGTGGCACAATCCCCGCTTTTAAAAACAGCGAGGGGGTAGTAAAGACACCCAGTCTGGGGGCTGAAAGCTGCAGGAACATCAGCAACAGGTCCGTATGTATACAGTATGTTTGGATGAGGCTGCGTTTACTGTGTGGTTAGGTTTCGGCACAAAAATCACTTGGTTACAGTGAGGAAAAAAATTATGTTTTGGCTGAAAGTACCTGGTTTTGGCTGCACAATCCCCACTAGTGAAGCAGCGATGTCTTGGTAAAAAAAACAACCCTTTATCGTGACACTATTTACCAAGTCGATACAAAACACCCATGTTTAGGGGCTGAAAAGCCACAAGAAAGACAGCAATGACAAAAAGTTTTATCGTTTGTTGATCTTGAACAGTGGTCTGCAGCTTGGCAGGCATCTCGCCAAGGTGTTACACTAACCACCATCCCCTCCATCTTAAGATGACAAAGTCAGCTCATATACTACGTCGCTTCAGAAATATTTATATGATACAAATAAAATGTAGAAATGTAACGTATCCGTGGTTTGCAGAAACGTACAATGCCAATGTTTTCTTCTGGCGACTGGGCTGCTACAGAACACGATACCTCAAAATGGCCATAACTTAGTGGTCTCATGTGACTCTCTTTCAGTGCTGCACACTTCCTGGGATGGATCCCTAATACAGACTCACAGTGACACAGTAACTGTCATTATTTGGATGCAGTTCTGGATCCAGATACATATGAAATACAGAAATAAAATTTTACAGCTTTGGCAGAGGTTAAATGCTTTCTAGCGTAGTGTTGTTACTTTAGTCACAGCACAGGAAGTGACAGGAATAATATTTCACGATTTCAGGTCCAGACGAGGACTGTGGGAGAGTGAGTTTGTACATAATGTTAACGTTGGTTTGCAGCTGTGTTTTTCATGTGACGGTCCTGATGTGTGTGCTGAAGGTGCCTGCTGTCTCTGCGTCTCGTGTTGTCTCGTGCATTTCTCTGAATGTACTCACTCGCCTGCGTCGCTCATACAAAAACAGAAGCATGGCACACCCCTATGGAATGCAGTTGTTGCAATGTAAATATGTACCAATATATATAAAGAAGCTATTTTTTGCATGCTTTTTGTATACCTAAATATAACCACAGACAATAAAAAAGAAAACCTGAATTATTTGATGTTTTCTGTATTCCTGTTTGACTACTTAGCACTGTGAGTCAAAAAAAGCAGTCATGTTACTGTATATCTTTTATTGCAGTGTTGATCACAAGGTGCAAACAGGTGAGGTGAGTCACTCCGACAGTGGCACATCCACACATGACGTGTATATCTTTTTTTGACAAAGACAGTGACAGAGGTAATGGGTGACATGTGAGGGATTTGTGTACACACTTAAGTACCAGAAAGCCTTCTTTCACCTGCACGGATGTGGAGGATGTAGAGGTTACACCCAAAGTGTGGACAAAAGCAAACCGAGCTACACCCAAAAAAGTACACATACAGCTGAGCTATGCTAAAGCTCTACATACAACAGCAGGCGTCACTGTGGGAGGGGAGATGTTGGTTGAAGAGGCTGCTAAAGAAATAGTGGACACATGGAACAATGTATCCTGTGTCCTTTCCAGTCTGGAGTCCATTTAGAGTGTGTGTGTGTGTGTGTGTGTTGTGTTGCAGGGTCCTTGTTCAGTGCTCCTTCAAAGCACCTTGAAGGTTTGCTCCCAGGTCACTTCTACACAGGAATAGGAGATAAAACATCAGCAAATACGAAAAACAAAGCAAAGGGTTTTCATAGAGAGGCAACGTCCCTCACCTTCCAGTGGACCACTACAGGGCCGTATTTCTGGGAAAAAAGTGTGCAGAAGTTAACAGTGAGCAACGAATACTTTTTTGATCCCACTTGAATGAGCCATGAAAAACAGATTAGATGTTTTTTCAATTAAAAAGATAATATAGAAAGTCCAGAAAGCTGCAGTTTGTCATTAAACTGTTGAGGTGTAAGATTGTGAAAGTACGTAATGCGCCGTCATTCGTCATTACAACCTCTGTCAAGCAGTCAAGCTGTTATCTGCAGCTCAGTCAATGTGACCGATCTTCCACTGTGCCGAGGACTGTGCAGCAAAGCATGCTGGCTTACATACTGCAAAATCTGACCAGATGCAGTGGGACATCCTGGTATTTTTGGCATAAAGCATTTGACATACTACTGTATGTGTTGAGACATCTTTTTCTGGGATACTAAATAGTACGGTAGTATGGGGATTGGAACGCACAGTGTGTGTTTGGTGGTGTGTATTCTGCGATGTTCATCCCTTCTGGTTAATTTCACAACATTAAATTACATTTTGAGTGAAGAGTATTGAGGCCAACATGGCGTCCGATTATTTTGAAGCCCGTTCTGGTGATCCACGCAAAGCTATTAGAAAAAACTCGCCCTGATCGGCCTTGAATCATGCCTTAGGTTGTCTTATGATATCACTACTTTTGCGCTACCTTGAAAAAGACACAAGTAGCTAATTTTTTTGCTTCCCAGCTAATTAAAAGAAATTCCTGGATGAAATGCATCAGGTGGGACAATGTTACATTTGTGCTGGGGACATACCTAAGTTACCTAGCTAGCTAGTTAGCTTGTGTTACTGTCGAATATTGTGCAAGACTGAAGATGTAGTTCAGTGAGCAGTTTCACACAAACCTAAATGGTACTATGACAAACCTACGAAAAACTTTCTTTACTCTGAAAATTATCTTTTAACCTGACAAGTATCATATGTATAACTCGTGATAAAATTCAAATGGGATCAAAAAATGTTTTCTCTCTTGTCGTTGACTACAAGAAAAAAGGCCCCATACAGGACACTGGTAGGGGAGGGACTTCGCCTGTATCCTGTTGTGAAAATAATATAAACCTCTTACTTTAGGTACTTCAGTCTCTGTGCTACATGCCTCTGAATCAGGGTCCTGTAGGATAAAATCCACAGGATAGGAGCCATTTTAGACCTTGCAGGTAATGACAGAAAGGATTCTCCTCATCATCACATGATAAAATACATGAAAAAAAAACAAAAAAAAAACTATTCTGCTGTCCAGACTGCTACATGCACTCACGTTGGACTGGCCAGTGCCTGGGACTTGTCTTGCATTTGCTTCAAGGGTGTAATAGTCGCCTGTTTCTAAACCAAGCGACTCGCTGTCATGCTGTAAATACAAAATGTTCTGCCTGTTTTAGTTAAAGAGGGAAAGTGTCTGGGGAGGGATGGGAGAAGATTTCTATCAGATAGATGGCGGCACTGCCCATAAGTATTATGGGTATAAACACAGCGTTAAAGGAATACTTGTGTACCATTTGCATATTAAATACAGTGGCAACAGTGGCAAGTTTTTCGCAGGGGTGGCCAGATGGGGCCACTGAAAATCTTGGGGTGGCACACCAAAACCAAAGCAGATTTTCAGGTGTTCATTTAAGCTATTGAGGTACGTAGACTAGTCGAAAACTATGTCAATATGGTAAGTAATGGCATGCTTATATACTTTGGCTTTGTGTTTTACAGTTAATGTCACTAGTTATCTGATGTGCATAGACTGATACCGCTACGCTTAAAGTTTTGAGTTCAGCAATAATCCTGTTTTAATACTATACAGATGATGTGATTAGTTGTTTTTCAAATAGATCCCCACTTAGTCCCCTTCCTGAGAAGCCATGCTTATATGATGGGTACCAGTGGATGCCTTACGTTGTCTGGTTTCACAAGATACCAGCTAGCCTAAAAATTAGGATGCCACAGCCTCTTAAGCCCATTTAGACCAATGATTGACGATGAGACAAAACTGTCTAGACAGCTGATGGTGTTTTGTCAAATTGCTGGCGGCTGGTTTTAGAACATAAGGCACGTTGCCTGTTTCTACAGCCAGTCGGCTTGTAGTGAAGTCTGCTGGTCAAGTCAAAATGACCGCCGACGACCACAAACCAAGATGTTCACTTGCTGCAGCAGGTGCTCCGTCCCTGTCAAGCCCTCTGTTTTTGTCCTCACGTGGGTGGATTGGAGCTGCTTACTTATATTATTGTGGCGTATCTATACAGTCCATCTGATGCTTGTTTTATGTTTTTCACCATCTCATCACTACTACAAATGCAACTGTGGCCAGTATCTCATTACCACTATCCTCATTCAGATTGTAATAAGCTACAAATTATATTCAGCCACAAAATAAATCTGAAAAGCTGCAAATCAGAACAGAAGCACAGAGAGTTGTTGCATAGAGATGATACACCATCTCATCTAGTTGCACTGGTGTGAACCGCATTGCGTGTGTTGCAAATAGTTGCATGCTTCAACTTGTCTCGTTGCAAACCTTTGGTCTCAAGTGGGCTTTATAGTCCGTAATACCGGTCTCCAATTGTCCTTGCCAGTGGGGGCACCACTGATTTATTACTCACCCTGTGTTAAGGTGAATTCGTAAGGTAAACTTTGCTTTTCTCACATGCCTCCACGGTCAACAGACAAATCAAGCAACAGAGAAAATTTTTGTTGAATTGAAGTCATAAGGGTCCACATTTAACAACAACAAAACTATATCAAAACATCTATTTACAAACAGTATAATGTAAGTCTCCTTTATCCAGTGCAATGCTCAGTGCCTCCCACACAATCAGCCCTTGTGGTCGAGGACCTGAGCCAAAAGTGAAACTTAATCTATGTTCTCATCAAAGCCAGACTCCATTGACAAAAACATTAATTTTACCTTTTTAGTTGCTGGTCTACCTCTGCCTCCATCAGTTAGTTTGTTTGTGTTATTGTGTGACTTTGGATTTTTATAGGGTTAGTTTGGATTCACCAAAGTCACACAACAACACAAACAAACTAACTGATCGAGGCAGAGGTAGACCAGCAACTCGCAACGCAAACAAATTACTGTTTTTGTCAATAGAGTCTGGCTTTGATGAGAACATAGATTAAGGAGGAGGCAGCTCCTGTGTTCAGGGAGGTAAAATTTCTGGTTTTGTTTCACTTTTAGTTCAGTTCCCTGACAGAGAGAGCTGTCAGTTTGGGAAGCACTGAACGTATGACTGGATAACTTGGATTATAGTGCTCGAGTTGTGTGTGAGTTTGTAATAGTATGTTTGGATATAGTTTTGGTGTTGTTACATGTGGACCCCTGGGGTTTCAATTCATCAAAAATTTCATCCGTTTTTATATTCTTCATTGCCCATGGAGGCATGCAAGAAAAACAAAGTTTTCTTTTTGAATTCACTTAACACAGGCTGAGTAACCGATATACAAATAGTCATTTGGGAGGTGAAGTATTCCTTTAATTTTAAGGTCATTGAAATTTACTGCTACTATGTGTGCTGTTGGGACTTCCAGCTATGATGTATGCAGCATTCCTGCACAAGAACTGAAATACAGCCAGAAGATGTCCAGATAAAGAATTGTACTGTTGATGTCTGTTCTGTATCTGTTATTGTTAAAAGCCTCTTTGCTGCCATCTTGTGTTTTAACATCACAACAGAATTCACATTGTCACCTCACATGCATCACAGAGCTTACCTGTACATGTGTGTCTGTGTATTTGAATTTCATGTTCTTGTAAAATTCTCTTTTTGGTAGCAAATAGAGCAGCACCAAGTCACACACAACAGTTGCCTGGAAGATCAGAGTTAAATTAGTGTTTGAAGAAAATAATCCACAGATAATAAATATTTATGAAGGTTGTCAGGGTGCAGCATACCACTCCAAAGATGCCCACTCCAGAACCAATAGCTGTCAGTGTCGGGATAATATCAAACTTTCTTGCCTGCAAAGGACGGAGCACCGGTGATTGAAAATCCCTTAGAATATTTCTCAAGTAAAAAATTCATATTAATGAAAATAAAGAAATATATAACTCACCAGTGACTGCACAATGATATCAAACCTGATCCCAAACACTTTGAGAAGTGTTCTTTTCTGAACGTTGTCCTCCAAATAATGCTTTGCATACCTACAAACAACCACGGGAGTTATAACGTTAGGTTACATACCGTAGAATGTATTTGCCAAAGTGTGCGTATGTAAATATTTACAATGAATGAAATTTTATTTTTGAATGAATGAATGAAATTTTATTTTCATGTCTGGCTGCCTAAGGCAGCCCATCCCTCATGGGATTATTCAGACACATTTTAAACAAAACATTTTCCAGTGTCATCACACCAACATAAATTAGTAAACATGACATATACGCAAGCTGCAAGTAAAGATCAATAAAAATAAGTAAAACAAAATAAAATAAAAAGGACAATCTTTAGAGCCATGATCTATCTGTGTGCATAAGTTGCTTGCTTTCTTCTATTCCACGCTTTATCGATATAATTGGATATTGCAAATATATGATTATCAAATAACCATTTAATTATTTGGTTATCCTGGGACAGACCTACATGTGTTGATACTTTGTCAAAGAGTGTTTCTCTTAAGTCATCGTAAAATGGACAGTACAGCAGAAAGTGGGTTTCATTCTCTACTTCACCGAGCTCACAGTAGTAACATAATCTTTGATCTTCCTTAGTTCTAGTGTAGCGTCCTGTCTCAATATGTAGCGGTAATATCCCAAAGCGAAACTGAGCACACAGAGATCTTTGGCTCTTAGATAAATCACACATAACATATCTTTCACAATCATACATTTCTTTAAACAAACAAAATGTGCGTAATTTTGGTTTATGGTTAATTTCATCCAACCAATTACTTTTATATTTTGTCATTGCAAATTCTTTAAACACCCGCACATCCACTCTCTGTCTATGGCTATAGAGATGTTGAAGCCCATGCTCCTGAAGCAGATCATACATCTCTGACGCCCATTCTCCTTCCACCGAGAGATCCCACATGAAAATCTTCTTCGCCATTCTATCATCCGGTAGATCAAGCATTCTGTTCCACAAATTAATCATATTTACCTTCCACCTGACTTCACACAGTACCCATCCCATGTTACCGTTAACGGCAGATATAGGGACAAATTTATGGACACCTAGAAAGTATCTTTGTGCCCTATTGTGCACACTTACACTTTTATTATAGTGTCTAAACCCCCACACTCCAGAGGAGTAGTCCAGAATAGGACAGACACATGCTTGATACAACTGGCTATATGTAGCATAACCCATATTTCTTAAAGTCTTAGTTTTCCCAATGATACCTCCTAAGGCTCTACTGGCAGAGTCTGCTAACCCTGATGTCCCATGTAAAAATGACGTGTTCATCCAGGAAAAGGCCCAAATATTTGTACTTATCGGTATATTCGAGTCTATTACATGAAAAAGTTGATCTATTTTCCTGAATTCTATTTCTTATTACAGTACACACTGTGTGTATATGATCTATACAGGCTCTTGCCCTGCGAAAACCGTTTTGCTCGTCTTCTAACAGATTGTTATGTTCCAAGAATGCCATCAGCCTACGATTTAAGAGTGAGGAATACATTTTATAAACTGTGCTAAGTAAACTGATACCCCTGTAGTTTAATGGTATCCTTGGGTCATCTTTTATAGATGACATTTACATTTCCCAAATACTCCGCATCATCCATTTAAAATAATATTGCTTATAGAGCATGAACAACAGCACATGATAAAGTACTGCAAAACACAGGGAATTTAAAACCTTCCCAATCTGACATATTGTTGCTAATAAAAATGGTAGTAATAATGGCATGGAAGATTTCCCAAGCAGCTATAGTCAACATCCCTGAGGCCAGTTAGCACAAATAATATCCGACTGCAGCTGCAACGATTAGTCGATTAATTAGTTGATCAACAGAAAATTTATTGGCAGCTATTTTAATCACTGAATAATTGTTTTAGTAGCAAAACAAACAAACATTTGCGTCTTTCATGCTTCATAAATGTAAGAATTTAATGCTTTTCTTGTCATACATTATAATTAACTGAACAGATTTGGATTTTTGGACCATCAGTCAGATAAAACAGACCATTTGAATACACTACTTTGAGCTCTGGCAAATTACATGGGGCATGTTTTATTGTTTTCTTACATTTTAGTAACAAAAACTTCCGTTTTAGTAACAAAAACTTCAAAAATACTGGGCTGATCAATCCATAATGAAAGTAATCGTTAATTGCAGTCCTATGTCCTACAAATGCCCATGTGTGAGAACAAAGAGCAGACTGTCCTCAATATGCTGTACATCAAACAATAAAAGTTTAAGACAAATCTCAGAGTGCCACGTTGAGCCGTTTTACTGAGGGCAAGTAAACATCATTAACTTCAGGCAGCCTGCATTCAGTGCAAACTCAACAGACCTGAAGCAGTAACCTGAATTTTGCCTTCATTTTCATTATTATTCCAGGCTTGTACCTGTTATTGTTTCTGTCCGATGAGTCAGTCTCAGTCTCAATTAATCTATTAAAGATACTATGTGTAACAATATACAAGTATCAAAGATGTGTTTCACTGCTGGAAAGATGGTGTTTTTATAAAACAAGGCCATTTATGCAGTAGAGAGATGGAAATACTTTTAAGATTGGCACTGCATGACCTGTGAAAAGAAGTAGCACAAGAGGTAGAAATCCTACAACTACCAAGATGCACTGCACCAGATCAATAAATGCTCCTGCTGGTAGGTGACATAATGCAAACTCATCCGTTTCACACAATTGCGGCTGGCTGGTACCTAACAATCTTGGATTACAGTTAAACAGTTATCTAAAATATGTTTTTAGCCTCCAGGAAACAATATAGTGTTGAACTCTCGCTATTACAGCTAAACAGGGTACTAAAATATGTTTCTGAATAAATTTTAGGCAAGAAATAGGAACAACAGTCACAGAATTTTGTTTGTATTTGATCAGCGCTGCCTAGTTTTTCTGTTTGATGGGATTTTGGTCTGCGTTTGAGAGAGAGAGATTTCCATCATGTTCAGTTTGCATTACATAATATTGCTGATCCACTTCTATACTCTTTGTCTGTGGTGGCGGTCATATGAAAATGTGGAAATACAATCTGTATTTCGAGTTCATTTGATGGTTTTGAGCTGAAATATGAGCAGGGTGATCTGGGTGCTGGTAAGGTGGATAGAAGTTTACCTACTCACAGTGTTATTATATGAATCTGGTTTAAAATCAGCAAAGTATCCCTTTAATTGTGATCTCTTCAGCTCTGCTACAGTACCAACAGTGTACACTACACTGGCTGACTTTAACTTAGAAATAGAACCTGCTCTTGTCAACAAACAACCAGCATCATCACAGCACAGTGTCTAACACAAACTCCATATAAGCCCAAAAAAATAAGTTTATCTTATGAGGCCCATCTGGCCAAACAGGAATGTGACCAATGTCGGGGGAAAACATGGATCAACATTAGCCGGGCGTTTGGGTTCATGAAGAGGCTTTCCTCCTATTGGACGGTAAGCTAACATTTCTGCAAAGCATATGGAATACAGTACATTGTGATATTTGGGTTTCATCTGGCAAGTGTGAACAACAGGATGCTGACTGCAGATCACTTAACAGCCACTGGTGTCATTAATAACAAGGAATTTCAGAGAGTTGCACAAAATATCTTAAAGCCTGTCTCTCCTGGCTGTTGATGTCTTGGATCTGGATCGTCATCCTCCAGCAGATCCAGCCTCTCCTGTCTCTCTCTTCCTCTGCGTGTTTACTAATTTCTCCTGTCTCTGTGAATGATGTGCTTAAGTTTTGCCTCTTGTGTCTATACATATGCTCTTTCCTGGTGGAGGGGAGGAGGTCGTGTGCCTATCTGAATCAATTCTTCTGATAGACTGCATACATACCATCTATCAGAGGTGGCACTGAGTCGACGGTCTGCAAGTTACAAGTACGTCTCCAGTCTTAACACTCAAGTCCCAAGTCCTAAACTTTGAGTTTTGAGTCCTAAGCAGGTCATAGTGCACTTTTTACCAAATGTAATACCACTTTAACAACAGAGTAATAATATATGACATTTACAAAAATCTTGAATGCTTTTTAAAATGTGTATGTGTTTCTGTTGGAAGCTGTTGCATCTCCATCTGTAATTTTCACCCTGCGTGTCTTGCCTACTGCAATTTGTTACCCACCACATAGTTTTTGTAAGTGAATGAAATTATCTTTGATGTCTTTTTTTTCTAACTGGTGCACAGTATTGTGAAGTTAATTCTTGATGGTTATCTCCTGCAACTTGATTGGATGCTGTCAGATTGGTTCAAACACAGTGGATCATCTGGGGAGTTACGTGTCGACTTGCTGGGACTGAATAGTGTTTATGTTAGTTGGCTCAGGGGATTCATTTTTTGTTATGTTTTTTGGCAAGTTTTGCCTTTTCGTGATAGGACAGCTCAGACAGATAAGAATTGTAGTGGGAGATAGAGGGAGGATGACATGCAGCAAAGGGCCGCAGGCTGGAATCAAACCCAGGCTGCTGCAGAGGACTCAGCCTATAGGGGACGCACACTCTACGAGGTGAGCTAGAGGTTGCCCCATTAAAGGGTCTTTTGCTCCCATTTTGATTATTACTATATATATTATTATTACTCAATTAAATGGGTGTTATTAATGGTTATCAGCATGCTACATATACGTTAGCAGAACACTGCTATACCTACTCATGTTCAGAATGCTGTCATCAGCTATTTAAATGCCCGTTGGCATCAGAAGCTGTTTCATTAGGTGTCACTTTCACTTTCATCAGGGTTAAGCATGCAGACTATGTGGTAAGGTTTGGAAAAAAAAATACCATAGTTTGGCTTATAATGAGTATTTGTCATATGTTATGTGGCGGGGTGCTTTGCCAATTTTCAACCAGGTCTGTGTCACTGCAGTGTGGGGAGTGTGTACAAATGAACAGTGTTTGGCTCTCCCCTGTCTCGGCAGTGCCGGGAACTCCCTGCCCATGCAGTGAACAAAGATCTGCCAGATTACGTGAAACTTGCCATTTTCGCCTCCATCCTACACAGACTTTCTCGCACTTAATACTAACGTTGTGTCAGCTGACTTCGCCACATAATGATTAACGTACTTGCTGAAGCAGAACCCTCATGAAATTGTACTTTTTAATGCTGATCGAGTGATAACCTTTGGGAGCTTTTTCTTGTCTGAATCGAAAGTCTGAGAACAGAGGGTGATGTACAATTGTAAAGCTACTTGTGGCAAATTTGTGATCAGTGATACTGTGCTATATAAATAAAAGTGACATGACTCAAGTTCAGTCACTGGATATGTTGATTATGTCAATATGAAAATAGACATTTCTATCACCAGTGTTTTGTTGATATTCGTCAGACACACTGAGGACGAAAGAGTATTGTAAAAGTGTTGAGCCCCACCAGAGCTGTTTTCCCTCACAAGAAACAAGAAATTTAATAACTAAACCTCTTTAAGAAAAACAGTTCGCCATTTTGGGATTTACACTTAATTCAGAGCTGAATGAAGAGGTCGATACCACTCTCCTGGCTGTGTGTTCATTATGAACCCACAGCCAGGAGACGTTAGCTTAGCTTAGCATGAAAACTGGAAACAGTCCAAAGGCCACTTACCAGCACAGCTAAAGCTCACCAATTAACACATTATGTAAAGTTTGTTCAAACTGTAAAAAAAGTGATGTGTAAAACTTAACACTTTATGGTTTTATAGGGTGTTCTACACACTCCATAAAACCAGACCAGCTGCTCAGTCTTTATGCCAGTCTAAGCAAACCAGCTGCTGGTTCCAGCTTCATCCATAATGCACAAACAGGAGAGTGGTATCTGTCTTCTCACATAACTATCAGTGAGGAAGCAAAAAAGTGTATTTCCCAAAATAACCATATTATATAAGAAGTGTTTCTCAGTAAAACATGTTTATTCACCTGAAATTGTAGCCCACTGAAGCTCTGGCTTTGTCCGTCTCTGCAGGGTTTCCGTACAGACCGTGGAAGAAATACTTTGGTTTACAGTGCTTTACATCCACGTCAAAGTTACATGTCCAGTCAACCACAATACCAATGGCCCCTCCCTGTCAGGACACAAGCACATGATGCATGATATAAGGCTCTATTATTATACCAGAAAGAAAAGAGACAAAGGATAATGTGTGTGCAGCCGAAACTAGATGTAATGGAAACCTGGAAGTCAGTGTTAAGTAAAGATCAACATACCACTCGGGCAATTGTTTCAAAGTTGAATCCAGACAGTTTAACTATGTCTCCCAGTCTGAATATGGGACACAGTGGAGCCTTGTCTGGATCATGGAGGCATTTGCTGATGTATTTAGCATCAATGCCCTCAACCAGGTTACTCCTGCAAGGACAATTAAAGCAAACACAGTTATAAAAAAAAAAAAGCTATTTTAGTGTCCAGGAAAACGCAATAACATCGAATTACATTTGTTTGTTTGAGTACAGCTGATACAGGCCTTTATCCTTCAGCATCATGTACAGCCTGACTGAGGGGGATATAAAAAGTTATTTTAGTAATTAAACATTTAAGACATATATTGTCTTTAATTGTTTAAAGACAAAGTAGGCGAGCGGTCCCTGGCATCGCGCTGCCTGGCAGCTCTGGCAGGGCTTGCAGAAGGCTGCCAAGGGGCGGGGCTTTCAAGCTGCGATGCAGAAGATCTCTTTCTTTCTTTCTTTCTTTCACTGTCCCGCCTTGAGAATATTCACGGTCTGCAACTGGCTGCTGCTCGCTGCTGCTTCGGCGGCAGCGCTGCTCATTTGCATAAAGTTGAGCTTCTCTCAACTTCAGCTTGACGCTCAGGTCGCTGGCATCACGCTGCTCGCGGTCGCTCGCTGCAGCCGACACGAGTGACGCTCTTCGTCGCAAGTGTTCATTGAAAATGAATGGCTGCTGGCTGCTTATGACGCTCATGAATCTTTTGGTGGGAACGCACAGTAACACGTGCTGGCTTGGCTTGACTCAGTTTGACTCTGCATGTTAGCCCAACGCAACAGGGATTTCCATCTCTATCACAACTCAGCAACCCGCTTGAACATATGTCTATAACTGATGATGTAAACACTTTCTCACTGAGCCCGGTCTCGCTCAACAACTAACAATGAAAATAGGTGTCCTTTAACTTCAGAGATGGTCCATCTCAAACGCAACCCTGCACAAAGCAGCGTGTATAAACTGGTGGTGTTAAACTGAAATCAACGTAGCATGGTTTGAGTCGCACAGCCAAAAGTGCCAATGGAAAATTTCTAAAAGTATGACATGTTGTGTGTCTGCTTTCACCAACAGCAAGAGTTTAAAGTTACAATCTCGAAGATCTCTGCTGTTTGCTGCCACCTATAGTGCTAAGCGGTAATTGCAGTTTGTTTGTTGACAGACTTTAACCAGGCTGGTGGATTTGTTTATATTCGACCATTTTATGTGTCCTGCAGCTGGCGAGATGAAGTGGTTACCACAGCATAGACGGTGTGTGTGTGTGTGTGTGTGTGTGTGTGTGTGTGTGTGTGTGTGAGTGAGTGGATTATTAATGATTATGCACCACTTGTGATTTTTCCCAGGAATGTCACCACAGACACCCAGGTAGTAATACTACAAATGCACCAACTTTCATCAGTGGGTCAAATTCTCAATCACCATTGTATTTCATTATTCGGTGATAGATGATTACTTAACAGATATACACTGCCTGGCCAAAAAAAAAGTCGCCACCTGGATTTAACTAAGCAAATAGGTACGAGCCTCCTATTGGATAATTACTGCATGGGCGATTATCTTTCAGCTGGCAACAAGTTATTTAACCCCAACTGGTGCAATGAGTTGCTTCTCATTTCCTAAACAACCATGTCGAAAGACACATCCCGTGGTCGTGGAAAAGATGTTAGTCTGTTTGAGAAGGGTCAAATCATTGGCATGCATCAAGCAGAGAAAACATCTAAGGAGATTGCAGAAACTACTAAAATTGGGTTAAGAACTGTCCAACGCATTATTAAAAACTGGAAGGATAGTGGGGACCCATCGTCTTCAAGGAAGAAATGTGGCCGGAAAAAAATCCTCAATGATCGTGATCGGCGATCACTTAAACGTTTGGTGAGATCAAATCGAAGAAAAACAACAGTAGAACTCAGGGCTATGTTTAATAGTGAAAGTAAGAGCATTTCCACACGCACAATGCGAAGGGAACTCAAGGGATTGGGACTGAACAGCTGTGTAGCCTTAAGAAAACCACTAATCAGTGAGGCTAACTGGAAAAAAAGGCTTCAATTTGCTAGGGAGCATAAAGATTGGACTCTGGAGCAATGGAAGAAGGTCATGTGGTCTGATGAGTCCAGATTTACCCTGTTCCAGAGTGATGGGCGCATCAGGGTAAGAAGAGAGGCAGATGAAGTGATGCACCCATCATGCCTAGTGCCTACTGTACAAGCCTGTGGGGGCAGTGTTATGATCTGGGGTTGCTGCAGTTGGTCAGGTCTAGGTTCACCAACAGTATGTGCTCAAAGAATGAGGTCAGCTGACTACCTGAATATACTGAATGACCAGGTTAGTCCATCAATGGATTTTTTCTTCCCTGATGGCACGGGCATATTCCAAGATGACAATGCCAGGATTCATCGGGCTCAAATTGTGAAAGACTGGTTCAGGGAGCACGAGACATCATTTTCACACATGGATTGGCCACCACAGAGTCCAGACCTTAACTCCATTGAGAATCTTTGGGATGTGCTGGAGAAGGCTTTGCGCAGCGGTCAGACTCTACCATCATCAATGCAAGATCTTGATGAAAAATTAATGCAACACTGGATGGAAATAAATCTTGTGACATTGCAGAAGCTTATCGAAACAATGCCACAGCGAATGCGTGCCGTAATCAAAGCTAAAAGCGGTCCAACAAAATATTAGAGTGTATGACTTTTTTTTTGGTGGTGACTTGTTTTTTTTGGCCAGGCAGTGTACGTATATTTCAGTGAACCTCTTGGAGATTTTTACCTTAAACCCCTCATATAGCAAAACTTTTATAGTTTAAGGGGGACTTTAGCAATTCAGTGTCACACTTTCATATTTTATATGTGGACTTGTGAGAGATGGATTAAAAAAAATAAAAATCTAAATTAGTGCAGTAGAAGCAAAGATATCCTGACTTTTAGTTCCAAGTATTAGTCAAGCTGCCCAAACACTTGATCCTACAATGCCTGGAATGCAATTCAGTAACATCTTTCATTAGATCTTATTAGTCTGGTCAATGCCCTTAAAAAAGGTTTTTGAATTAATGATCATTATTCAGCTTACGATAAAGCTGTCCTATCCTTCTTCATTTGGAAATATTTGTCTGCTCAGCTAATTTACATTTGATGTGAATGTGGTGCATCACCTTGAGACGCCAAATAAAGGGAAAGTTACAGAATTTTTGATGAACAGTGTGTAGTTCTCCGCAGACATCAACATAGGAGGACTAGATGGGAATAAGCAGAAGAGAGAATAGTGTCAAAGCCCGTATGTTGAGATGCACAAATCGTCACAAGTGATGTTTCTTATGCACAGACAATTATGTAATCCAGTTAACAGCACAGAATCAGCACAAATTCAATTGCTGCATACATTGCAAAAAAAAAAAAAAACAATCCCGAGAAATGTTGGCATTGTATGTCTCTGTAAGAAACAACCACTTTTCGTGCCAATATACTGGCACAAAAAGCAGCAATCTCTCCGCAAACCAGTTTTCTTACCACTATCCCTGCAGCAGACACGGCAGAAACAATTTTGTAAGAAACAACTTGGAAGAAGGTGAAGCAAGAAGAAGCAACTTGGTAAGAGAGAAAACATTTTTGTGTCATTATCCCAACAGGAAAAGCAGTCATGTCTCTGCAAACTGTACACTTTTTCATGCCACTATCCTGTCAGGGAAAAGCAGTGGTATTTCTGCAAAAGCAATTGTTTCCTGGCACTATCCCGGCAGGAAAAGCAGCAGTGTCTCAGTAAAAAATAATCTGGTTTTTGTGGTACAATCCTGGCAGGACAAGCAGCGATGTGTCAGTGAACACAACCTCTTTTCATGCCATTATACTGGCAGGAAACACAGTAATGTCTTATTAAAAACAACCATTTTTTGTACCACTATCCCAGCAGGAAAAGCAGTCTCTGCAAATCATACGCTTTTCATGCCACTATCCCGGCAGGAAAAGCATCAATGTGTCGGTAAACACAATCTGTTTTCATGCCATTATATTGGCAGGAAACACAGTAATGTCTCAGTAAAAAAAACAAACAAACTGTTTTTCGTGGCACTATCCCAGCAGGAAACACATTAATATCTCTGCAAAAAACAACAATTTTTTTCCATTACCCCAGCAAGAAACGCAGTGATGTCTAGGAAACAACAACTGCTTTTTGTGGCACTCTCCCTGCAGGAAAAGCAGCAATATCTCCATATCAAATAACTGCTTTTCTTGCCTTAAAAGCCACTGGAAACACAGCAGTGACTCGCTAAATCACAACTGGTTTTTGTTTATTGGTTCAAAAAGTGATCTACAGCTTGATAAGCATCTTGCCTGGTTGACACGCCATCCACTCTCCCCTTCAGCTCAAGATGACAAAGTCAGCTCATAGAAATGTTGATATTATCTATATGACGTGCAAATGTAACATTCCTGTGGTTTGCAGAAACATACTATGCCAACATTTTCTTCTGATGAGTGAGCTGGTTGTGAGTTAGTATCAGCTTGCAGTGTGAATAATTCAGTGTTTCCACATACTCTGGTATGTTGTGATCATCCTCAACAGGGCACCAAGCCAACACCTCGCAGGTCTTTGTGTCTTTCACACAGACTCCCGTCATTTGCCCTTGAAACAGAGACGTACTAAAGTTTATCATTAGACACAAAACTTAGAACTGGAGTGAGTGTTTTGAGCAGCAAGGAAAAAGAAAGACTCCAACATTAAAGCAAACATCCTCTGCCTCTACTTTTATCTTATCTTGAATTAGCAACAGCAGCAAGCAAGATATAAGAGAAGCAAAGCAAGTGCTGAAGTAACTGTTTCCTTTATCTCGCCCTGATCCGAACATAGAATTTCTCTCCATGTGATTAGCTTTGTCAGTATCAGTCTCTGATATCATCGTGTGCTGATTGAGTTCACAGACAATTCTCCAGAGTTTGGTCACTCAGTAGCACCGGTCTGTTTAGCTGCAGGGACGCCCCCCGTGTTTACTTGTCTACAATCATAGAGACAGCACGCCGCCTCTAAAGAGATCCTGGCACCTCAAGGTGAATTTGACTAGTCTGAAACAGACAGATCTAAAGCTGTGGCCAACGCTGGTTTTATTGAAGTGGATGTGGGGCACGGAGGGCTTGAAAGGATCAGAATTTAACCCCTGGACAGACGGAGGACAATAAATTTATGTAACTGCTCTTTAAACTCGCCCACGATACTGCACATGTTTGTACCTATTAAAGAAGCTCCTGTCTGAAGGTTATTTGTTTTTAATGTCTTTGTGTGCTTATGATTGTGTTGGCTCGTATGCACAGGAGTCATTGTGGTGTTATACATACGTATGTCTACTTGCTTAAGGGAGAGTTTGACTTGCATGCTTCAGTAATCCGAACACACACACTATGTGTTTGGGTTGCTAAGGCTGAGGTTGTTGACTTGAATTTGTTATTAGAAAAGAGCAATACATGAGATCTATCTAAATGTTTACCTTAGCAACGACAATGATGAGTCAGATGTATTTAAGTTTATACTGTATGAGCACATCTTATAGTGCTTCTCAAGAGCCACAACCCATTCTGCAAATACACTGCTCCACCTGACATGATCATCTGCCTCCCTCGGTGCATCCTGGCCCTGTCGCTGGCTTTAAAGGGACAATTCACCCCAAAATCAAAACAACACATTTTTCCTCTTACCTGTAGCTTTATTTATTCATCTAGATTGTTTTGGTGTGAGTTGCAGAGTGTTGGAGATGTCTGCTTTCTCTCCAGTGTAATAGGAACTAGATGGCACTTGGCTTGTGGTACTCAAAGTGCCAAAAAATACATCTTAAAAATGAAACAGCAATGTCTCTTTCCAGAAATCATGATCAGTTACTCAAGATAATCCACAGACCTTGTTGTGAGCAGTTTCATGTAGGAACTACAGCTACATCTGCTGACCTTATTACCATGTAGAAGGAAGCATGCATCTACTGCTAGGTCACCTAGCACAGGTTTCCAAGAATGCCACTGAGCCTAGCTTCCAATTTTTCCCAGTGGCCACTTGAGGTATTGCAGCAAAAAAAAATCCAGCGCAGCCCAAAAAGCATTTGTCTATACACCAGTATTGTAAAAGAGAAAAACTGTAAAACTGTTGACAGGACACCTGAAACTGCAAATAAAGGCAATTATGACTCTTTCTATTATTTTCGATCCATGGTGGCTTTATATTTGTTATTTGTTACATCTTACGCTGTCACAAGCATGAGCCTCTCGTCCTTGAGTAGACACATGCTTCCTTTTGCACGGTGATACGGCCAGCGGGTGTAGTTATGTAGGAAGGAAATAGTTCCTACATGAAACTGCTCACAACAAGGTCTGTGAATTATCTTGAGTGACCGGGTCATGATTTCTGGAAAGAGACATTGCTGTTTTTTTCTCTCTTTTTTTTTTGGTGCATTGAGCACTGTAAGCCAAGTGCCCTTTGTTTCCATTATCAGTCCGTTCAGGATTTTACCGGCTTTTTTGGGGAGGATTGTTGCAACTTAAAATGCCTGAGAACACAGCAGCTTTTCAAAAAAAAAAATGCAATGCATGTTTTAACATTGTTAGGCATTTCTTTGCAAAGATATTGCAGCAGCAAATGAAAAACTGAAAAAAATAGTTGCAACATTTTTCTTGTATCATTTATTAACAATAAAAGGCCACTGATCCAGTGAGAATAAAACTGCCCTGTTCTGAGTTTGTAATTTATACACTAAACTAAAGTTACCACTAACCTGCATATTTAGTCCAACCCTGTGTCTCAAATTGCGTACTTATGTACTTACACTTAATATTTTGAGTGCATAAGTGCATTCACACTGAGAAGTATGGAAAAATGCAGTGCACTATGAGTACCTGGATGGTGCACTCCAAACAGTCAAGAAGTTGAGTGTGGAACTATGGACACCCCTCGCCCTCAATGGTCACCATCTTGGCTACGTAGCGGAAGGGGAGGGGCCACTTTTCAAACTGGAAATGGCGGCCGAGGACTGTGCGACTGTGAACGTCGCTGCATTGTACAAATACGTGTTTTTGCACTAAGCACCTCTATACTGCTGTCAGGTATAAGCCAGCGGTATGTTTATTGGGTTAATTTAGCAGTCTGTAATGGTTTGGTACCGCGAACAATAACGCAAATGCTAATGCCTGTTTGCTAACTAGCTAATTTGCAGTCGTCATTTCCAGTGAGTGCACAACGGCTGTGTTTGGTTTGAGACAACACTACCCTGTAAAAATTCACGCACTATGCCAATAAGTACATAGTGCACATAGTATACTAAATGGAAGTGTACTGACGGAAGTATGTGATTTGAGACACAGTGTAAGTCACCTTGATCCTTTCAGCACGTGCAATAGATGAGGATGCAACAACCTGTGTCTTTGTCTGTTGTCTGCATGCGTCAGTCATTCTCTGGCTGTGTTTTGGAAAGTATTTGTCAATCTATGTCATTTGTGTTGCACCGCAACGTTGCGCAGAGTGCAAAACAGTTACCCCCCGATTTTGTGCGACACATCAAGGATTGCCTTGCACAGTGTTTAGCAGTCATTTTTGTTGGTGATTGTGAGACGTGTTGAACATGTCTGCATCTTCACAACCTGAAACAAGGAGGTGAGTTTGGTGATGTTGTGCAGGAGACTGCTATGATTGGTGAAACTCACATAAAGCTACGATTATTGGTGAAATTTACAGAAAATTTTGGGTGATTAGGGAAAATTGCAAGGTCACACAGATCTCACAGGCATTGGTTGAATTTGCGTTAACTGTTGCGATCATGACATCAAAACATCCTGTAGGGGATCCATGGTATTGGAGAGAAGGCAGACATCTCTACAGCTGATCATCTCCAACACTCGTCAACTCACAAAACAATCAAGATTGATAAACAACACTATAGGTAAGAGGGAAAATTATGTATTTTAGGGTGAGCTGTCCCTTTAAGTAGGTAAAGTTATGGAAGTTTATGAAGGTCTGGTGAAACAAGACAGGATAATAGAAAGCCAAAGATCTGGATTGATCCGAGTTTGGCCACAGATGGACAGACGGTTACTCAGTGAGGACTGCTCAGGTCACACACTGTCAGGCCGTCAGGATTTACCATGTCCCGTACGTTTGAAACTCCCTCCTTCACAGTCAGCGTTTGAGCTGCAGTTGTGCTTGCCGTGGAGCTGTTGTAAACAAGAGACCGGGGTCAGTGTGTGGACACAACTGTGGAATGTGGATGTGAACAACATGAAAACAACATGAGAATAAAGTTGTGCATGTTTTGCAGCATACAGAAATAGTTAATGTCATCTTGAGGCCAATAAGTTCAGAAAGATTTTTTCTTATTTGATGGCTCGGCAATTACCCAATTACAGAAACAGTCTTGGAATGAGACACAATTTGTGTTTCGTTTGACTATTTATGGAAGTGTAACAGTCAGAGGGAGAGGAGAGACAAAGAAGAAAGAAGGGGAGGAAGCATTTCCACGTACCTCTGGACACTTTCCCATCTTCTGACCTTCGGTGATGATGTAGTTTGTCATCACCACAAAAGATGAGTCTCCCTGAAAGAAGTAAAATGTTGCATTCATTTTAAATCTCATTTATTTACGCCAAAAAATGTCATAATAAAGGATGCAGCAGTTATTATGCAACACGCTAGAGATTATTGTAGGCAGTTTGACAAACATTAATCAGTTGTGTCCCACTGGTGACCCTGCTGAGATCACAAACACCATCAAACCAAATCTCTACACTTGTTTAGACCATGGTCAGTATTTAGTTTTAAGGAATAGTTACATGATGGCCATCTTGTATTTGTACAGTAAGTATTAAGGAGATTGGAAACAGGCAGAAACAGCTACCCTGGCTCTTCTCAAAGGTAACAAAATCCACCCAACGGCACCTCTAACAGCTCACTAACGTGTTATATCTTCTCCATACAAACACACTTTGTGATTTTGTGTGGTGTTATGTGACCTGTAAAAGAGCTGTCTAGCTCTTACCCCTGATTCTAGTCTTTATGCTAAGCTAAGTTATCCAGTTGCTGCCTCCACCTTCATACATATGCACAGACATGAGACAAAGTGTAAAGTGCTGGACGATTTCTCGGCCATAAGCAAGGACTCCCTGTGTGAAATAAGTTATTATGTGTTAATTAGTGAACTTTAAGGTGTTTTCAGACAGAAGGCAAAGAGAATTGTTGCCTCATGTTTGCATTTATTTAATTCCTGGACTATTGTGTACTCTGCTTTGATTCACCCCAAACAGTCAATGTAAAGACGTTAGCTGTAAGCTAGAAACGGAATTGCCAACCATGCCCATGGTGGTTTCTTTGTGTGCTTGTGACATGGACTGTATAAAAAAGTGGACCCAGTCTGCCAGTCTGAAAAGCGAAGCCAATGCTGGAGCGCCATAAACCTGCATGCTTTCCAGCCCCAGCAGGGGGCGACTCCACTAGTTGCAAAAAGAAGTCTGATTGCATAGAAGTCTATGAGAAAATGACCCTACTTTCTACTTGATTTATTACCTCAGTAAATATTTTCCTCATATGTTTATAGTCTAAGTCGCCAGTTAGGCTTTGTCAATACAGAATGCAGTTCATTTTGTAAATTATGGTCCCATTTAGAGTAAAATATTCATAAATATTCATGACACTGCGTACATTTAGATAGCAATGAACTTGTTGTCCGTTTGTTGGAAGCTAACTTAATTAGCAGTGACTCCACACAGTAGTGATGGGCAAAGCAGTTCTTTAGATGTTACTGAATCACTAGAATCAGTTCATTAAAAAGATTCGTTCACCGAATCGTTCAGTGCTTGGCTGGAGGAGCCCTGACTGTGTACTGCGTTGTCCGACTCACTGAACTGATACACGGCTAAGCTGCTGTTGCGTCTGCCCTGCACTGGTGAGTCTCATTACTGGCCAGCCTAACGTTTTAAGTTTGTTTATCTGGAGACTAAGTCTATTTAAACAATGGGGAGGTCTGTGATTGTGTTCATGTGGCTTGACTCCTGGCTATGTTAGCTGTTAGCTTGGAGAAAACGGTCCCTATGAAAGTGTATTGCTTGAAGAAATGATTTGAATCACTCAGGGATCAGAGTTACGTTGTTCACCGAGTGATTCATTCACCAAGTGATTCATCACATGGTAGCCAGTCCCTCTCTGCACCCTGGCTGCCTCGCAACTCACGAGTGATTCATCATACGCATGGACCGAATTGGTGGTTCCACTCTTAGCCTGTCAAGCTCGCTGCTGAGCTCAACTGAACTCAGAAATTAACAAATCAGTCCCGGAAGTGATTCAGTTCAGTACATTCACTCAACAGATTCATTCTTTTGAACAATTTGTTTGTGAATGACACAACACTACCACACAGCATAGCCAGGAGCCAGGTGAAGTCCACAAGGACACAGGTATTTTTGTAAACAAAAAGGTTTTGGACTTTCGTCCACACACAAACTGTGTTTTAGGTCACTGACAATGTTGTTCAGAAACCCTGTTTTCATGTAGACAGGAACAACTGATTATTTTGGCCTGTAAGTGTGGGCCGTTATCTCCTTTGTGAGGTTTCTCAGCTGCGCCAGAGATGGACCTTCTCTAGAGCAAGGCCAAATGGCTCCCACCTGCCTCCAAGCAGGAAGCGGTGACATCTTGCTGACAGCAGCCAGCCCCCAACAACCCCCCTTCTCCCTCTGAATCAAACATGTTGGTTGTGAGACTCTGCTAACTTCTGTCTGTGCAGGAGACCAGACAGAAAGGCGTTTTTAAAAGTCTTTGTGTGTTCAGCTCTCAGTTCTGTTGAATCTCTGTGGTTTGGAATTTAGTTTCTCTCCTGCATCCTGCTTTTTACTTCTGCTTTATTTAACTGTTTCATGTTTGCTTTCAGCTGTATGAGGCGTGTTAAGTTACTGCTGATGAAAACCCAATATTTCCTTATTTTGCTGCTTCACAATAAAAGCTTTAACATAACAAAATAAGAGGGACTTTAGTTGTGAAGAATCTATAAGAAATGAAATGAGATTATCACTGAATTAGCTGAACTTTGTTAGCAACCTTTGTTCAATAAAAAGAAGTCTAGTGATACCGCAAGGGAGAAAGTAAAAGCACAAACAGCCACAGTGACAGGTAAACTTCTTTTACCTGTCACTGTGTGATGGAAAAACACTTGCAGCAATATTTATGGGGTACTTTAGCCATGCATCAGCTCGCTGCTTTTAAATGTCATCACTCAAGGCAAGTTGTCACCGGTTAAAGACACACCTTCAAGTGGGCAGCCCTGTTGTGATGGAGAGGCCAATCTCTGCTGCGCTGAGCTAACAGGCCAAACCAAATCAAACCAAGCCAAGCCAGCACATGACTGTTACAAGGGTGTGTAGGTTGCCTTCAGGTAATGGCTTTTTTCAGGCTTTTGTTCAGCCAAAATCTTCTTCTTTGCTTGAATTTAGGGTTACTGTTATATCGCTTCAGTTGTGTTTTTGCATTTTCATTTGACAGAGATTTTATATAACGGGGTGTAGACTGGTTTTTTTCTTTTTGAGAACAAAGGAGGGGAAAACCCTGTTTACAAAAATACCCCTGTAAATGTGGACTAGGTCTCAAAAAGTGAAACACTGACTGACTGGGGAATATTCACAGAGAGGTGGATTTGTGTGAGAGTCTATACCTAAATGACCTTAACATCTTGTTGGTTGGGTTCATCGTGCCAAACCATTTGCCCACACCCAGACTCCAAAGCAAACAGGGCAATCTTCATTGTGCCTTTATTTCTTTCCCACAGATAGCAGGACACAGAGATATTTTAGGTAAACACAGATTCATATTTGAACAGAGTTTCTGTTTGTAAGGTTGTTTGCTTAGTTCTTTTCAGGGTGCACGCTATGTCTTTGGGAAAGCATGGAGGCACCTTGATGTTGACAAAGCCAGATTATCATCCGGGTCACATTACAGAGCCAGCAGTGACTTTCAGTCTGTGTGTCATCGATTGGACCTGGCACATAAAATCAGGCCAACACGGATGTTTAAGAGCGTGACTAAATGTTGAACTTTGTCACGATCTGACTGCTGACCAGCTTGTTTCAAAGAGTTTTGACATTGCTCGCCTGACTAAGCCTGATGTTTACTCACTCTGACTGTTTGATTCATGGGCTGTGGTTGTAGCCTTCAAGACATCTGACTCGTACTATAATCCTAACAACAGTCAGGGACTTGTACCAGGTGCAAAACAAATTATTCACCAATTTGGAGTCATTTCATGCCCCTGCATGTGGTGGGAAAGGCTTCAGTCACCAACCTGCGAAGGGAAGACGTAGTCAGCCACATCCCAGACTCTCTCACTTCCATTTACACTGGTGTAGCCCACGCCTTTCATTTTGGTGAAGACGGAGCTCACTGCTGTGTCTGTGGACTGGTAGCCTTTCTCGTAAATGAACACCCACCTATAAGAGACACAGAAAGCATCATGTCAGGTCTATCAACACGTCACATCAAACTCCACCCCAGCCAACCATCCAACCTCACAGGCATGGACATGTACAGTGGAGACATTGACATTCAGCACTGCAATGCCTCATCTGCAGTGTACCTTACAGGGACATGCTCAAGTGATTGTGGTTGTGTAATCTCATGGTGGTCATCCGCTTTACCGCCACTAAGACAAATCAGACATATGGAATCTGAAAGTTCAGACGTTCTAGCAAACTGTTACATGTCTGCAAAGAAAGCAAAAGAGGCTCAAGTAGAAGGAGAATAACAGTTGTGATTTTAATAGATATGCAGTACTGTCATTGAGTAATGATAAAATAGTCCCAGCTGCTAGCATAGATCCAAATATAGTATTTCTCAGAAGACTGAATGTCAAATTAAAGTGGCAGGTTGCATGTTTACTTCCACCAAAGAGGTTTTGTTTTGTTGCGTCTGTTTGGCTGCAGTATTACAGAAAAACTACTGGCCCAACTTTCATGAAACTTAAATTTTGGAATGATCAAAAACATAGGATGGATACAGCAGTTATTTTTCACTTTTGTTAACATTGTTAGAAGGGGCACTGGGCCTTGGCGGAATAACTGCCACACATATTAAGACACACACATTTTTCAGATCTAAGCTTTAAGTCCCATATTGACAAGGTGACGAAAACATAATTTTTCCACCTCAGAAACATCACTAAGGTCAGACTACTGTCAATGAAAATGAAAAAGATGCTGAGAAATTGATTCATGCCTTTATTTCAAGCCGCGTCGACTACTGTAACACACTTTTTACTGGCCCCCCAAAAAACACCACTGACTTCACAGACTTCAGCTCATTTAAAACTCTGCAGCTCGGCTATTAACCAGAACCAAGAGGAGAGAGCACATCAGGCCAATCTGAGCTGCTCTGCACTGACTTCCTGTCACACTGAGAATTGATTTTAAGCTCCTCCTCCTTATATACAAAGCCCTACATGGGCTGGGACCGAGCTACATTATTAAGTACTAACTATTCTCCCCCATGAACACTGCGATCATCTGCTGCTGGTTTATTGGAGGTTCCCAGCAACAGCCAGAAGAAGATCGGGAATGCAGCCTTTGTCATTTGCGCCCCAAAGCTATGGAACACACTATTTATAGATATCAGGGAAGCTAGCTCGCTAATTATTTTTAAAAGAAAGCTAAAAACATATCTGTTCAATTAGCCTTTAACTAACTCTGACTTTTCTTATACAGGTCTGAAACTATTTCTGTTTATGCTTCACACTGCTGCAACTCTTTTAAAATCCTACTTGATTTTATGATTTATAGTTTTACACCTCTATGATTTTATGAATCAGTTAATCCATGTTTTAAACTGTTTTAAACATACTTTTAAATTTGAATTGCCTGCCCTTGTTGTAAAGCTCTTTTTTGCTGACATTTCTTGTATGAAAGGTGCTATATAAATACAGTTTATCATTATTATATTTAAATCCAGTAGATGGTAGTGAAGTTCAGTGTTGGCATTGTACGTTTCTCTCTCTGTTATAATGTGGTGGATATGATGAAACCTGACATTTCAACAACGCTGTGGTTAACATGTGGTTAGGTTTAGGCACTAAACCACCTGGTTATGGTTAGGAAAAGATCATGTTTGGGCTCAAAGAAGTGTTTTTGGGAGCACACTCCCTGCTGGAAAAGCAGCAATGCCTGTGAAAAAAGACAGCTTTTTGTGGCACTATCCCTGCTGGACTAAAAAACACCCACATTTGGTGCCTTAAAAACCACTGGAAACTCAGCAATGACTTGCTAAATCACAACATCCACTCCACCTGATGAGAAGGTTCGCATATATACTACATCACTTTAAAACATTGATATGATACATATGAAAAATGCAAATACAACGTATTTGAGGTTTGCAGAAACTGGGCTGAAGAAAACAACTGTAAAAATATGATGACTCTGTATCACATTCAGGGTACAAGTAATCCTCTGGGGTAGCTGCTCAAACTACATTTTGTAAATCTATTCAGACACATAATATAATAATGACTTTATTAAGGACACAGAGAACGGTCCATAGCGTACCACATAAAAACAGACAGTCATCTATTTACAAAAGTAAAATATAATAAGTACAATATATATATTAAAAAGGCAAGAATGCATTAAGATAAAAAAAAAAACATATTTTTATTTATTAAAAAAATGTGTATTTGTATAAGGACAAGGATGTAGCATAGACTCATGCCACATACTGTAGTATTTATAGCCTGAGCTTATTTGCACTGCACATTGTTAAATGGGCCTTTAAAATACATAAAAGTCAACAACAGTTACACAAGAAAAAAGAACAAAACCCAAACTCTACAATAAATACGGAGGCTACATTAAAACACAAAGCTAACCGAAAGCAGACAAAACAAACAAGATACAAATTATAAGATCCATAAAACAAGAAGCACCAATATTTTGGGCTTGTTACCAGTTGGGCCCCCTTGTCATGTTTCAGATATCAGTGAGTTTTCAGCAGTTCAACCAAAGACACACCTCCCCTCTAAACTTCTCACATGGTGTCATTTCTAAGTGGGGGTAATTATTCAATGTTTCACAAACAAATACAGAGAAATCAAAAAGAAAACAAATGTAACAGAACTATTTTTGCTTCTTTCCTCTCCCATTAATCATCTGATGACCCTTTAGAGAGGCCCAACTCCAAAACGAGTCAACTAAATAACCTAATTACATAGAGCAGACATAACTAGCTCCACCTGGAGCAGCTGCGACAGTAACATGCTGCTTTCACATTGATGCTTCAGTAATAACAATCCAATAATAATAATCATAATAATGGTAACACTTTATTTAACTAATGCATGACTCATGATTATTTAATGCAGGATTTAACGTCCTGCTGCTCATCATTAACAAATGATTAACTCACTGTGACTTCATGTGATTAGTTCACACTTAACAGATCATCGGTGAAGGAATGTTAGTTTACAGCTACTTCATGCATTCATAGATATACAGCCAAATGAGCTGGATTCCACTGATACTGAAGTTTATTTCAGGACCTGCACTCTGAAAGCAAAACAAAACTGTTCTCATAGAAATAAGAAGCTTTTTTAATCAAACGTTTCAACAGATACAAATCTTTACATGGTATTTACATTAACAGTGGTATTTTTGCCATATTTACAACCTAAGATATTTTTTTATTGATATATTTTTACATATGTTTTCATATCATATAGGTATTTCACAACACGATCTCACTCCCAACATGTCAAATACATACAGTTGGTCAGTGGCCCTCAGCATCAGATTTCAACGCACCCGTGTACCCTTTGGCGCCGGTATGAAATGCACCGTGCAGCGGCTTTTTTTGTTTGACAATAGGTCAAACAAAGTCCTGACTTTCACTCAGGAGACTGCTGTTTGTGTCCCATATCAAACCAAATGTCAGTCGATCTATGTTGGGTGGAGTATACAGCTGATGAAATGATGACATACACCCCTGTCCTAAACTGAATGCACTTCATCTGCACAAGCTTAATTCAGTAATAACACTGTGGGCAGCAGTGACTTGCAGCGTCAGAAACCAACAGAAAAAGGCGTCCTTTAGCGCTGACATGATACGCGAGTGGTTGCTGTGTGGCGTTATGGGAAAACGTGGCGGGACAAGGACAAGAGTTAAAAGAGCTATATGTAAGAAATCTAAAGCAAATAGTCGTAAAATAATCCTAATACATCACAGAGACTAAGGAATAATGTTCATATAACATACTGATCTCACCGACAACAATAGTACAGCCAGAATATTCGCATTTAAAAAAAAATGTATGGTCCGCAAATCATGTTTATGTATTGAATTTGTGTTTTGGCCTGTTGCGCCACCCACCGCTGTCTACCAGTCATGCAGTCAGTAGAGTCTCAGCATCAGTTACAGTTACGACTGAGCTACAATGGCTGACAGTGCAACTAAACCCAAACGACCTCGTTATGATTCCCAAAAACGCCAAGACAAAACTCGAGGCAAAGCGAGGGTCTATATAGGAGATGCTTTTGAACGGTGGAGACGGTTCAAAGCGGAGAAGAATTTGAAATCAGATGTCGAAGTGGCTACTCTTCTCCTCAACAGGTAAGCTTTAGCCAAAGTTGGCTAACTAGCATCGCAGCTAGACGGGGATGGACATTTCAAATACTTTCAACTGTTATTCATTTTCGATCATACATTGTAGCCCATGTGCAGGTGGGTCATCGACCCGACTGATTTTATTGAGAAACAAACGTTAGCAGCACGGCAAGCAGCATTAGCAGTGTCCCAGTACATAGCATTAGCAATCTCCTCAGCTGTATCCCGGCAGCAGCGTTAGCAGCAGAGAAGCTGGACTTGCTCAAATGGTCCGCTGGAAAACCGAAGATCAAGGACGTGGCGACGCGGCAGCCGCCTGTGGGCAAACAAATCAGTCTCCAGTGTGCCGCTGTCCAGCAACCTCGAATCTGTAGGGGAGGGGGGGCGGACACGACTCACAGCAGTATTTTGAATTTGAGTGCAGTAACCGTTTTGGCCACATTCTTACATACAGCGCCTTTAAGGCAGCGGAAGTCCGAGCGGGGCGGGCTGGAGGTGTGGTGGATGGGTCCAGCAAACTTTCATCTGACATTTACCCCAAAGGACAGTGTTTGCAAGCCATAAGATTTTAAGGCCAAACTCTGTTTTTTTTTTCCTAAATCTATCCACTTACTATTGTTGCCTAAACCTAACCGTGTTTTGTTGTTGAAGGAAAAAAAAACGTCAGTTTGCGGTGTTGTACTGACGTAGTGCTGTTAACATTTAATTTTCTGTGAAAATTGAAGTGTATTTTGAAAGAAGACAATGCACGTAACAGGCAGAAGTTGACACAGTGTCCCAGAACAACTAACACAGCCAGGTCAACTTTCACGTCATATCTGGACATGGGAGGTCCATGACCAAACGTCAATATATGACAAGGTTGGAGTGAGAATGTGTACAAATATTTTACCTACGTTCCACATTTAGTTTGAAAACAGGACTGTATACATTAAGCAAGCAAAAACTGTACATTTCCTTTAAAAACAGAAGTTTATTTTTTAAAAGACACAAGCCTGAAATAAGCGTAAATTGACACACCATCCCTGAACATCAAAAACTGATGTTAGAGGGGTACCACAGCATCATATCTGATGTGCAGCTTCTCCTTGTGTCGCTCTGTGTCTGGTCAGGAGATATGGTGACAGCTGGTGTGCTCTGGGAAGATACTGTATGTACACACACACACACACACACACACACACACACATACATGTAGAGCTATTTGATATAGGATGTGAAAACCAATTACCCCCCAGCAGAAAGCTTAAAGGGCCGCACTTGTGCGTTGATGATGAAAGTACCTTACAGTAACAGACGAACAGAAACAAGCCACAGACTGAAATGAGGAACCGCCTGCACAATCAGCTAAAAGCCACAACTTCTATCAGTTAGGCAAATCAATTATGTAAGTCAGAGCTTACATTCAAGAGCAAGGGGAGAAAAAAATAGAGCACATTAATGGAATAAAGAAACCCATGAGCGTGAAATAATGGAAGGATGTTCCAAAACAGCAGTCTAAGTGAGATCTGTATCTGCTGCGACAGAAGGAGAGCAGAGAGGCAGAGGAGGAGGCTCCTTGATGTGCGCAGGGCTTTTCTTCCCACCACACTGTGGCAGTGAGATTAGGGTTCATTTTGTGGAGACAATCAGAATGAAATAAAAATCCCTATGAAATGCAAACAATAGACTGACATTTTTGTCAACTTTAAATTGACAAGAGGAGAATTAATTATGGTCTGCTGAGGCTGCTGTTCTCTGCTGAATTATTCTCCTTCTCTTTCTGACTGAAGAGATTTACTCTCCATTGATTTATTGAATATTTCCAGAGCATTCATGTAGGGCTTTTTCTGTGAGAGGTTTATGCAAAGCACTGTCTGGTCAGCCCATTCTCATCCCCAGGTTGTTGACGCTTTGTCACGCCCCTCGGCAAACAAAACTGGGCTTTCACCCTGGAGACCGTGTGAAACCAAAAGTCAATAGGCTAATTCGAGAACAGAATCGATCACCGGTGATCACAGCACAATGCATATTACGACTTACTCTAACATCATGCACACGTGGGCAATGATGACACCACAAGCTCAAGGTGGCCGCAGTTTTTAGAGCCAGGTGTTGCAGTTGCTCTCCAACAACTGCAAGACCCAGGGTATGATGGGAAATACCTGGCTGTTGGCTGATCAAAGAGCTGATTGGCCCTTAGTTTTTAATCACAAACACCACGTTTTGTAGGAAACCCTAATTTCCGCATAATAGTATTTAAAGCTACATTGTAGGTTATTGGTCTTGTGTTGTGCAGTGAAGGTTTAATCTGTTAACAAACATGTCTCAATAATAGATGGTTTGCAAACTACAGGTAGCCAACAGATGGATCTAACAGGATGTAAATATGTGTGACTTCCTGTATAAATCTTGGAAGGCTGTTGGAAACTGTCCGACTTGCTGCCGTCTGATGTCATCCAGGGCAGGCACAGTTTACCTTGAACAAACCTTAATGTTATGTTAATGTAATGTTAAGTGAATTATATACAGTCATTGTGCACTAACGTCGTGTTGGGGTATAACTACGTAGTTATATGTAACGGAGTTATGTGACTGAATTACAAAATAAATGTAACTGTGGTTTGTTACAGTTACTGCGGAAAATATGAAATGAATATATTTTTGGACAACTCGGGTCGGCAAAGCTGTTTGTGTGCAACACTTATGCAATTATGTTTTAAAGAGTGAGAAAAGTAATCAAATGTAAACGTAAAAGTTACATTACACTGAATGGTCAGATTACTTTTACATTTATAACAGGGTAACTGGTAATCTGTAGTCTAGTCAATGTATCCTCATACAACAGTTTGTATGATTTAGAGCCCCACGAATGACGTTAAGTACTTAACATAAAGATACGGAGGTTTAGGAAAAGAAGCATTTTGATGATGGACGAGCCCCCTTTGTTATGCCCCACCATTGGGCGGCCCTATGTGATGAACAAAACTCCACCACTGATCCAACAGAACCACATAAGACACCTTTAAAACACTAAAATGCAGGGGCGATTCTAGGATCAGAGGTTTAGGGGTGCTGAGCACCCAGAGAGCTGCCCGGCCAGGCAAGATAAATTTCACTGTTTTGTACATTTTAACGCAATTTCATTCCCACATTTGTGAAAGAAAAGCACAACACTTTTTGGGAAAGTCTGTGACTAAACCATCAAATCTGATAAAGGTTATTTAAATGCTCAGTCACAGCAAAAGAGGAATGGATTGTAATCATAAAAGAAACATATCGTATTCCTAATTTCTGGGGGAAGACAACTCATTTTGATACAGCAGCTCCTCAACATACACATAAACAGTATGTATGTTTCTGGAGTAAACCAGCCCCCTATAGTGAGTACCAAAAATACTAATAAGAATATTAATAAATAAAGTCCTCTCTCTGCTCCTCTCTCTCTCTTTGTACTGTCAACCAAAAGGCAAATAACCAAACAATGCGTTTTATATCTAATAAGAGATATAAACTGATACATTGATCCAACTTACAACATCATTCTAGACAGACAGACCACACACTCCTACCTGAACCTGGCTCTTTTTTTTTTTTTTTGAAAAAACAATCTTATATCCATGATGAGGCTGTCTGTCTGTCTGTCTGTCTGTCTGTACACACACACACAAACACACACACACACACACACAATAGAAGTTATAATGTTAAAGGGCATCCAGTCAGTTAGCTAGTCAGTGGCACCTTGGCTTTAATATTAACACATGCACATGTGAGCCCAAGGCCAAAACACACCTGCGGCATCATATGATGGCGGCGTCACTGACACGAGTCAAGAACACTCTGATAAGACACACAAAACGCGTCGCGCTGCGGGGCGTCAACCGGAATTCTATTGCACGGGAGCTGGGAAGTACAAAATAGCGCTTTTTCAAGGGCGGCGACGCTGGAAAAATAGGACAATAGCGTAAAGTGCCACGGCGCCGGTGTGGGTTTGTAAATAGAAAATAATGGGGGCGGCTGTTTTGACGGGCGTCGTACACCGCCAGTTACTTCCCAGCCTAGTGGGCTGGAGTGTGCAATAGAAACCTGGTTGACTCCCCGCAGCGTGACGCTTTTTGTGTGTGCTGGAGGCGGCATTTGACTCGCGTCAATGACGCTGCCGTCATATAACGCCGCCGGTGTGTTTTGGCCTGACACAACAACTAGCTTCTCTCATTCCAATTCAAACAGAGGACAGTGGTACTGTAACGTTTCCTAGCTAGAAAAGACGTCAGCTAACTCCTACCTAACAACATAAACAGTGACCTATGATTAAATGCAGCAAAAAAAAATGAGGCCTTGAAGTTAAGAAATGTGCCACATATCCTGGTTTCAGCCAGGTACTGCATATCCCCCACTCTAGAAGGCAGCGCTTTGCTCTGTGCAGTGCAGATAGAGCGCTCAGAGACCGGGTCTGTGCTGTATTTTTGTTGTTAAAATATTACGTTTCAACCAAGTACTGTATGGTTTTGACACTTTTCTAGCTTGTTAAAAAAGGACATACAGTAAAATAAATAAATAAAAATCTCTCAAATATTAGGGGTGCTGGGATTCAATTTAGGGGTGCTTCAGCACCCCCAAAAATGGACTAGAAACGCCTATGCTAAAATGCATGTAATCCTTGTTAAGCAATGCAGCACACCTGGCAGCAAAAGGGACAGCAGCACAGAACACATACAGCCATAACAACAACATACCTTAAAATGACTCAAAGTTCACTTGGTTTCACAGGGTTCTAAATACCTCTTTCGTGGGAGAAAGTCCTCTGTTGTTTGACTAATTCATCCACCACCCTGAGCTGCCTCCTTAAGAATTTTGGTGCATTCCTTTTCGTAGGTATATGTACAGCGTACGAGAACAGCCTGACCTAGAGTGCAGCAGGAATGACATTTTTTGTAGGCCAACATGGAAGTTAGCGTCACCCTGGTTCCCTCATCAAAAAGCCAGTGGGATTTTTCCATTGGATTTTAGATTATTGCAGAAAATCAGCTCTGTGGCAAACAAACCTTGATACTTACATGTTCGCTATAGTGTTAGGCTATAAACAAACTACACCATGGTCTCATGTCTTCATCGTCACCAGAACAAATCTGTAAAGCTGTGTTCGGGGTGATGACGTTCTGTAGTCTCATTTAGCCACTTCTTAGCAACCATCTTTTGAAGACACCTGAAAGCTTGAAAAGTTAAGATTGGTGTATTTACTGATGTATTTTATGTTGTAGAACAAAATGTGAGAGTCTCTTCGGCTTGTGTTAACCACAGAGATTATTTCAGGCATCTCACCAAAAAGCCATTCAAAAAAACCATTGACTTTGAGACAATGAAACTGGAAGTGTTAAAACTCATTCCTGCACCACTCTACTACATTTCAAAACTAACCTTCCCAACACTGAACGTAATGTTATATAATTTAGGTAAGGTCGTAGTGCGCTGACGTCTCTCGTGACGCATTTACATCACATAACATTATATAACAAACATTCTTATTTAAACTTGATGCAAAACCATCTGCGGCGTCTCAGGTGTGACAAAGCATCAGTATGTGTGAATGGTTTGGTCTGGTACGAGTAACCTCAAACTGTTAACCTGCACTTTCATATATGAGAATGAAGTTGAGATAATAAAATCACACAAATATATCCATAAAATATCAAAAACTACTACCAGTTCTGACTTTTTCTCGATAGTTAAGATGAAATCTAAAATTCCTGACAAGACAACGAGTGGTTCACCGGTTCACTGCCAGCGCCTGAGAGACACAGGCTGACTCCTGCTTTGTGCTGTCAGCCTGCTGCGTGAGTCCTGAGGAGGAGAATCTGGACAGCTTCATAATCACATCTCATTTCATGCCCATCATCGCCTGGCTTAAATGTGGCTGCAAAAGGCAGGTGACAGGTGAAGAAAGCAGAGGAGGGAGATCCGTCATGCACAGGGAGCCTTAATGCCAAAAGAGACAAAACCTTTGAACGGCACTGTGGCTTTTTTTTCTTTGTATCAGCACGCAATGGAAACTGAAACCACATTTCACAGTTTCACAGTTTCCACGTGTTGTGGCCTCACCCTGACGACTGTCAAGATTAAAGCGCCATGATAGGATATAGACTGTAAAAGTGATCTGATTGCAACCTGTAGAAATCAGCTGTTTTTTTAAGGGGTAAACAACAAACCTTGCCATTAGCAAGAGAAGAGATTCTTAAACGTGTCTCTCTCGATCACATATTTGGTCATCATCAGCGTCACCAGTAGAAGGTAACATGTCGCCATTTGGCAGCGAATTGGGCAGCAGTTGATTGTTATATGTGTGAGCATATGCCTCAGCGTGTTCATCACACATAGCTCCTCAGGTTCTGCTGCTCAGAGGTGCACACACACTCACACCCCCTCATACACACTCATGCACAAACATGCACAAACACAAACAGAGCATGAGTAATTCCACACTAACAAAACCAGAAACCCAGATGCTTTGACGTGAGGTGAGATTTTAAAAAGGAACAGACTCTCCCTTCCTCGGGACGAGTTTCCAGGGAATGACTCTAACGTGTCAAAGCAAGTGTGTGTAAGTTAAAAAGCACGCTGCATTTTTTGCCTCTCTGAGAAGGGCAAGATAATCAAGCTCTTGCCCCTTCCTGCCATCAATCAGCTGCTGCTCCCAGTGTGTTTGCACAGTTCCTATTTGCTGTGTCAACAGTACCTGCCAAGTTAAAGTATGTATCTCTGACCATCCAGAAGTCAGATAAGATGTCTTCATTTGACAAAAAATGTTTTTCTGACAAGCTTTTTTATCATGTAAGCAAAATTAAGACAAGAAAAACTAAAGTTGTTTGTATTTGCAGGGTCACCCTCAGAGGTCATTGTGCATCAGACTGTCATTCCACATGAGCTGAAACAAGACCACACAGACCCTCGCTGCACTCAACAAACAATCAATGGACAAATGTCTTACCCAATGATGTAAGCCAGGACCCCCAGCTGGATCAGACGGCACACCACTCCCACCCTCCTGTTCCTCACCAGCACCTGCCGCGGGGTCTCATACTCAAAGAAGAAGTCGGAGAGGGCATTGGTGATTTGGTTCTTCATCTTCTCTCATCGGCTGACCCACAGAGAGGAGGGTCTCTCTCTTCTCTTCACCTCTACTTGCATATAAACAACTCCACTTCTCCTCCAGGTCACCTCTGCCTCGTTCCTCACTGGTGGCGAAGGTCTTCTGCCTCCTCTCATAAGTAACGTCTGACGTGCTTCATGAGAAGTCCTGAAGTGTACTTCCTCCCTCCCACGCTGCTCCCTCTCTCTCTTTCTCTCCTCCTCCCTCTTTCTCTCTGCACAGGGTCACTCTGCTTTCAGTCAACACATGTGCATCCTCACATTAACATCACCCCTGCATCTCCTGGCTTTTCAATGCACCTCTCTTTTTACTACATGCAGCACACTAAACTAGTGAGAAGACATTGTTGGAATTCACTCTTCTTGACTTGCTTGCAAATTACTCAACAGCTGCCACACGAGCGCTGGACCTCCTCCTCTCTCTGTGCAATCAGTCCTTATCGCTCCCACTGACACTCTCTTCCTGCGTGCTCGGGAGAGACGCAGACCACATAAGCTCAACACAAACACACAGTGTGTATGCCACAGTTCAGCTTATTTGCCTGCTCTCATGTCACCATTTTCAGACATTAAGCTCTCTTATGTCTTATCGTCACTTTGTGTGGGGAAACACTTTGGGTTTCTCTCAAAAATTGCACTTTCTCTCTTTTCATATACAGCGAGGTGTTTTGCATTTCTAATCTTCATTCTTAGAGGAAAGGAAGTGGCAAATGTGCATCATAATAAATCATTCCGGCATGCATAAATTGAAATATTAAGAATATTACATAAAAGGTTTCCCCGTGTGTAAAATGTTTCTCTCTTGTCTGTGCAGTGGTTTCTAATCTCCAGAGATTAGCAGACAGAACATCTTATTTTGGAATCATGTTTAAAATCCATGTCTAAATCTGGTTAAAGCCTATTCCAAATTAATATAGATTGGAAATCGACACAAAATGGTCATAGCTTAGATTTTTGTAGGCTTGCAAGGATTTGGCCGGATTGTGAGGATTTTGCATGGATTGCAAAAAGGGGGTGTAGGACAATCTACCATACTAAAATGCTCTATAGGAACATGGGAGATGTCATGTGTTTGCACAAACTGCTGTTTTTAAAGGGACGCTGGGAGATCAATGATTCTCTGTTAAGGAGCAAGGTTAAGGGTCTGCAGCCATGCCAGCAGCTCTGCCTGAAGCTACACGCTAATGTCAGCGTGCTACATCCTCAACGATGGGATGGCAACTTACAAAAGCCAGCTGGGTTACAATATTTTACACAGCGGTAAGTCAGTGTCATTACATTATATCTATTTAGCTGATGCTTTTGCAGTGAGTGCCCTCAACCATGTGGGTACAAGTAAGTTACAGCGCACAGTCCCACTCTGATCTCCTCACATATATACACACATCGGCACCTCTTCGTCTAGTCATCTAGTGGGCCGGAGTGGACCCTTTGGCGGACCGGTTCTGGCCCACGGGCCATATGTTTGACACCCCTGCTTTTAAATAAACTAGAGGCAGCCTGAGAGCTTAAGACAGAGCTAATGTTTAGCTATATACCATGTTCACCTCTTAGTTTAACGTGTTAGTATGCTAAAATTTGCTTACTAGCACTTAACACAAAGTACAGCTGAGACTGATGGGATTGTAGTTTTGCAGGTAGGACTTTTTAGAGCCTCAAATTGAAACCTTTCTTAACATGATGTGATAAGAGCTGCAGTGTGTTGCTTCGGTTTTCCAGAGACGTTAAACTTTGAGGCTCAGGTTGATACCTTGGTTGATTTCAGCAGTGCATGGCATGACACTTATGAAGTGGATAAACAGGAGATGATCTTAATGTATTCCCAAGTTGTCTAGGCAGTGAAGCCTAACACTGGCAGGTTGTCTATGACCATCATTGATTACTTCTAAAAGAGGACTGCTGTCTGATCTGTAAACAAGAAGTGAAGGTTACCGAGGTTACAGCAATGGGAAGCGTAGCGTCTGCTTGGCTACGTGAAAGAAAATGAACATCAAATAATCACAAAATGTAGGTCAGCAGCACAGGGACAGTGGAGTCATGCATGCTTTCATTTTGTCACAAGCAAAGCTGCGCAGAATGAAACAATAACACATTTGGAAAAGAGACCCTACCTTGGAAAAATTTGGAATATGGAGGTTTGTAGGAGGTTTATTCGACTGCAATTTCAAACTGACTCGTAACGCACTTTTTACTGGCCCCCTGAAAAACAACACTGAGAGACTTCAGCTCATTCAAAACTCTGCAGCTCGGCAATTTACCAGAACCAAGAGGAGATAGCACATCAGGCCAGTCTGAGCTGCTCTGCATTGACTTCCTGTTTACAATTGATTTTAAGCTCCTCCTCCTTGTATACAAAGCTCTAAATGGGCTGGGACTGAGATACATTGCTAACTCCCTTGTTTACTATTTGCCTCCAAGAACACTGCGATCATCTGCTGCTGGTTTACTGGAAGAAGTTCAGAGATGCAGCCCTTGTCAGGGGTGCTCCAACGTTATGGAACACACCACCTATAGATATCAGGGAAGCTAGCTCGCTAAATAGTTTTAAAAGAAAGCTCAAAACATGTCTGTTCACTTTAGCCTTTAACTAGCCACATTTTAAAAACTTTTATTTCACTAAAATGCAAAAGTAGCCTGATCATGAACCAAATAGCACAATACATAGTCCTTCTTTAAGTAATGAGGCCAAGTGCACAGGAGCGCTCTGCTGGTTTGAAGGATGTACTGTGGCAAAATGTCCATTACACAAATTATTGTTTTTTTCTTCAGGATTTAAATTATTATTAATTATTAATCAAGCTTGCCTAGAGGGGGGGATGTGCTATAGGTCCAGCTTTGCATGTTGAAACTGCCCTGACAATATGTCTATCAGGTAACTCACAAATCCAAATTCCCCTGAAACCATTTCTACTGTATGTGAGTGTCAGGTTACAAAGCGTTAGTTGCATCATTTCCCGTGTGTTGCTAAATAACCTGTCTTTATAAAAAACATGCTGTTTCTTTCACTGTTTCCTTAAATTTGATAGAATCAAGAAAACCTTTCAAAACAATGCTTTAACAGTCATGCCATTGTCGTGTGATGCTCTGCAGAGCTGCACTCTTGGGGCTAATATGGATGGAAAGTTTATACTGAGCTATTTAAGGACACTTTCTTCCCCTCTGGCTACGGATGTAAATGGTGCTTAAAATCGGAAGTGTTGGCACACTGAGCAGGACACGAGAGGGTGATGATAATACACCTAATTGCTGTTAATTAAAGAAGAACATGAGAAAATTATGTCACTGTCACCTTTTTTTCTGTAGAGATCCAGAGCCTTAAGGAATAAAGACATAACAGCCATAAATCTCACTTTATGGGCCAATCATTTCCAACCATGGTACATTCTTCATCTTCAGAATCAGAAATCATAATCAGAAATACTTTATTGATGCCAGAGGGGAAATTATGATTCGTTACAGTGGCTCCGATGTAAAGAAAAGAGAATTATAATAAGTTATAACAAGAGTATGAAATAAAAGTGTGTAAGTGTAAAGCAATGAGATAAAATAAAGTAGAAATGAAAATGAAAATCAAAATAAAATGTGCATTATGCTATCATGTTTAACACTAGAGCTTAAGATATGAAAAATAAAATAATGAAATAAACTATATATCGTTACTGTGCTGAGGCTGTAAGTGTGAAAATTTGACTACAACATATACATCAGTAGAATAAAACAATATAATTAGAATAAACATAAGAAATATGCTGAGTTATTTACATTGTATGTCGAATTAATATATACATTCAAGAGGATAAATGTATGTAGCGAATGTATCATATTTTGAAGTGCGACATATTCTCATTTGGGATATTGAAATATTCCCACTCCTCTCAGAATGAGTTTACCTTTGTATTCCCTAATATAACAACTTTGAATAATCGTTTGAAATAGTGTTTACTGAAAAAATCAGACAGGTTTTAGTCGTCTGTCTAGTGTGTCACAGACTTTTGTACCAACAGACTAGCGTCAAAAACTATCTGTGTATATATACATGTATATATATATATATATATACAGTACAGGCCAAAAGTTTGGACACACCTTCTCATTCAATGTGTTTTCTTTATTTTCATGACTATTTACATTGTAGATTCTCACTGAAGGCATCAAAACTATGAATGAACACATGTGGAGTTATGTACTTAACAAAAAAAGGTGAAATAACTGAAAACATGTTTTATATTCTAGTTTCTTCAAAATAGCCACCCTTTGCTCTGATTACTGCTTTGCACACTCTTGGCATTCTCTCCATGAGCTTCAAGAGGTAGTCACCTGAAATGGTTTCCACTTCACAGGTGTGCCTTATCAGGGTTAATTAGTGGAATTTCTTGCTTTATCAATGGGGTTGGGACCATCAGTTGTGCTGTGCAGAAGTCAGGTTAATACACAGCCGACAGCCCTATTGGACAACTGTTAAAATTCATATTATGGCAAGAACCAATCAGCTAACTAAAGAAAAACGAGTGGCCATCATTACTTTAAGAAATGAAGGTCAGTCAGTCCGGAAAATTGCAAAAACTTTAAATGTGTCCCCAAGTGGAGTCGCAAAAACCATCAAGCGCTACAATGAAACTGGCACACATGAGGACCGACCCAGGAAAGGAAGACCAAGAGTCACCTCTGCTTCTGAGGATAAGTTCATCCGAGTCACCAGCCTCAGAAATGGCAAGTTAACAGCAGCTCAGATCAGAGACCAGATGAATGCCACACAGAGTTCTAGCAGCAGACCCATCTCTAGAACAACTGTTAAGAGGAGACTGCGCGAATCAGGCCTTCATGGTCAAATAGCTGCTAGGAAACCACTGCTAAGGAGAGGCAACAAGCAGAAGAGATTTGTTTGGGCCAAGAAACACAAGGAATGGACATTAGACCAGTGGAAATCTGTGCTTTGGTCTGATGAGTCCAAATTTGAGATCTTTGGTTCCAACCGCCGTGTCTTTGTGAGACGCAGAAAAGGTGAACGGATGGATTCCACATGCCTGGTTCCCACTGTGAAGCATGGAGGAGGAGGTGTGATGGTGTGGGGGTGTTTTGCTGGTGACACTATTGGGGATTTATTCAAAATTGAAGGCACACTGAACCAGCATGGCTACCACAGCATCCTGCAGCGACATGCCATCCCATCCGGTTTGCGTTTAGTTGGACGATCATTTATTTTTCAACAGGACAATGACCCCAAACACACCTCCAGGCTGTGTAAGGGCTATTTGACCAAGAAGGAGAGTGATGGAGTGCTGCGGCAGATGACCTGGCCTCCACAGTCACCGGACCTGAACCTAATCGAGATGGTTTGGGGTGAGCTGGACCGCAGAGTGAAGGCAAAGGGGCCAACAAGTGCTAAACACCTCTGGGAACTCCTTCAAGACTGTTGGAAAACCATTTCAGGTGACTACCTCTTGAAGCTCATCGAGAGAATGCCAAGAGTGTGCAAAGCAGTAATCAGAGCAAAGGGTGGCTATTTTGAAGAAACTAGAATATAAAACATGTTTACAGTTATTTCACCTTTTTTTGTTAAGTACATAACTCCACATGTGTTCATTCATAGTTTTGATGCCTTCAGTGAGAATCTACAATGTAAACAGTCATGAAAATAAAGAAAACACATTGAATGAGAAGGTGTGTCCAAACTTTTGGCCTGTACTGTATATATATATATATATATGTATGTACATATATATATATATACATATATATACATATATATGTCTTATGTATAATATGATTATAATGAATAATTCAACATTTTAAGGGGAATCTTGTAGTGACAATATGGTCACGTTCAGATAACGTTTTACAAATGTCTCTGGTCTTCCTTCAGGCAGATTAAAGTCCACTACCATGCCTATTTATTAGGCTAAATCCAGCATCAAAAAGCTTATCAGAATCAGAAATAAACTGTAAACAGACTAAATAAAACAGTCACACTCAGACAGTCTACGGTTCTTAACCCTCTCATGCATGAATTATGATAAGCTCAGTCAGGATTTTTTTACTAAGTGTTTTTATACATCCCTAGGGATGTAAAACAAGGTTTGAAAAAAAAAAAATTTCTATCTTTATTCTATAAAGATATATTTATCTGTCCACTCAAGTGTACTTCATGCATTTTGTACTGTAAAAAACATCAATGTAATAACATGGTAGTTATGTAGGTATAGTTGTAATTTAGTTATACAGTTGACTCAGTCTTTTTTTTCACTAAGCGTTTTTATTTATTTTTAGGGATGTAAAACAAGGTTACAAAATAAAGACATAGGGCTCTAGTTTCGCAGACCGGGCGCGGCGGAGGTGCAGCGCACCTGCGCTTCGCCAACTGGGTATGGCCAGGCGGATTTTGTAAGTTTGGCACATCGTGCGCCCTGGCGCAGCTACTCCTCTATCCCACCTTCGTCCCTCCTACCGGCGCAAGTCGGAAAGAGGGAGGAGAGAAGGCGTGGAGTGGGTTTTACACACATCACACCAATCAAATGAGCCCCTCTCCTCGCCCTTAAATGCGCCGCGCGAAGGCGTAATGAGAGTTTACTCAATTCGCCATGGCAGATGAGAGCAGCAGTGTCAGACGGCCAAACTCCTCCCAGGAGGAACCTGATGTTTTGGTCAGGGAGGTCTGCTTGCAGTGTCTGAATATACGAAACTGCGAGCAGACCTCCACGGGCTGATGATGCAAAGGTAGCCTGGGAGGAGGTCACCACAACTGTAAATCAATGTTGCGTTTCTCTTGTGCGCGCGCGCACTCTCTCTCTCGCAGTCTCACTCTGTTTCTTTTCTTTTGACTTTTCTAAGATGACAGATGCTGAATATATACTCCCTATCTGATGCTGTGGCTGTTTGTGGTTGGCTGAGAGGGATGTCAACTCATTGGTTTGCAGCTGTGTTAATCAAATCAGGTTTGGTTTCCATTACGCATGCCAAACGTGCCAATCCCCTTTGATCTGACATCAGATGTGACGGGACAGTTGATATAGAGATACATTTATGTGCTGATTGCAGATAGTTGCATTGAATAGTGGTTTTGTGGCTATTTATTGCATTGTTATTGTGCCTGATATTCTGGAAACCTGCCTGTGAGGTTTTGGTGACGTGTGCGCACTGTCCACCGATCAGCCAAACTTCGGCTACACTGGCTGCACTCCCCCTGCGCTGACAGTAGACCTGGTTTCAGCTGGCGAGCTTTTAGCGCACCTTCGGCAAAGCCTTTTGGCACGAAACTGTCACTGCGCCAAGCTGGATCTGTCGACACCTCCCCCTGCTGCGCCGCCACACCCATCTCGGCGCACCTCGGTCTGCCAAACTACCAAACTGAGCGCGCCTCGGGTTGCGCTGCTCGAAACTAGCTCTGCGTGGGGTTCGCCACTCTGCGCCACCTGCACTGCGCCAGGAAACTAGAGCCCAGCTACCAGAAGCACACTCTTCCTCACTTGAGTCTGGAAACTCCTCTATTACCCTGTATTCCTGTCTTTTTGAGCCCTACAAAAAATATGGATATATAAAAAAAAACTCAAATTACATTCTAAAAACATAAAGCAGTTGATTTACAGCCAAAACATTACAGGATATGAATTATTTTCAAGAACAACATTAGTAGTAATTGACATTGCATTGAAGTTGAAACATAGCTTGCGATGCATGATGTACAATTGAGTGGACAGATGATTAATCGGTATTTCCTCCAAATATAAAATCAAAACTTGGAAAATCTTTACATAATTTGTCACTTTAGATGTTACTTGATGTAATTATATTTTTTTTACCTGCAATGGCATCTTTTTATAGAAGGTAGAAACCGAAATAGCTGAGGTGGCTGGTCTTTCTCCCTGTCTGTCGGCCATCTTGGTTTCACTGACTACTTTTTCCCCTTGCAATGACCTGCCAATGGGATGTTTTGCATGGGATGATGCAATAGCTTCCACTAGAGTGGACTATATGGAGCAGTGCCCAAAATTGCTGGTATATATAGAGAAAAAACACTTTTAAACAGCCGTACACTGTAGTGACCTCCACGCATGAAAGGGTTAAAGCTGATTTACAGTCTGCCTAATTGTGAGGTAAAGTCACCACGGTGTCCTCTGGTGGCTGCAAGATATACAACACAGCCGTGACCTTTACTTTGTCTAACCCAAAGGTTATGGAAGATTAAAAATGCCTAAACAAACAACATAAAACAAACAAATAAATAAATAAATAAAGTGACATAATAGTGTATGAGATGTGATATCATCTTATTTTATGTGTGCATTTTCTGTGACGCAATTTTAATTGTGTTCCAGAATAACATATGTTAAAAGGACAAAAAATTGTTGTTTCTAATAACTATAAATTCATTGAGACGTGAATTTTCCATGGCACAAGAATGCATTGTGCTATCAGAGGCAATGAACTCAGACACTTAAGCCCAGTTCAGACTAGGGATGGGTACCGAAACCCCGTACTAAATTAGACCCAGGGTCAAATTATCAAAGACTGTAGTATTGATAAGCTTTGACATAAACTGGTTTAATGGAAGAGGATAAGCTAATGCTAATGCTAATGTATGTCTGGAAGTCTTACTAACAGTCAACTGTGACTGCCGCTGTTTTTCAGACAACACAACAAAGTGCTAAATTTCATAAAAAAAATACCATAAGAAGAGACCTAATATGAGTGTCCTTTTGTATCTTTAAGTTATTTCTTAAACTGGTCAAATGTTTTTCCTACTTTCATCAGTAGCAATAAATCAATGCTATGCAAAGTTCATCCACCCTGTTGTCTGACATTTAACCCTTCAGGTAATTCTGCCTATTTACCTTGTGGACATGTTAACAGATGTCATTAACTTGTTGTCCTTCATTAAACCACTCAGCTAACTACCACTTATCACTTGTCAACACTAAGCGGTCTAATGTTTGTATATGTTTGTACAGTGATTGTCATTTCTGCTTTGTGGTGCTGCAGGGAAAAAATGTATTAATCTATATACAGATGTGTCCTTCCTGGGAGCTTGCTTGCACCTCCTCCTTTTTTTTAAGTTTTTTTTTTTTTTTTTTTTTTTTCTCTTTTAGCTTAGGGAACAACACGCAGCTGAGGGCCGGAGCGGCTGCTGCAGCAAGGACTGAGCCTTTGTATATGGGGCACCTGCTCTATCCACTCAGCCACCAATGCCTCTGTTTTGAATATTATTTGATTTGAATGTGCAATGGAAAATCTATATCACAATGAATGAATGAATTCTGTTATTTAACATTGTGTTTGTGTCAAATTTGGACCCTTTTCAACCTAAAAACGGGCTGACATAAGAAGGACATTTCACTTTATTTCTTTCTTTAGTTGTTTTTCTTCAGGCATTTCAAATCTTCCATCTGGCTGAGGCAGATGACCAATACTAATATAGTAACATCACTGTCATCAAATGGTTTGATTTGGATACCGACTGCAGTGACTTCTCTGTGAAGAAGGTGATTTGCTGCAATCTGCTGTCCATCCAGGTTCTGTAAACCTGCGGGACCCTGAAGCAGGCAGCAGGAAAGATTGTGGCCGACCCCTGCCACCACAGGCCTGGACAAAAAAATAAAAGGCTGATTTCTCAAGATAGCGTGATAATCTTCTTGGGGACAAAATATTTTTGCCACCAGGTGCCACTAGGGCTCAGTTTGGTTTATTAGTAAATGGTTTACTTTCTGCAGCAAGAGTTGTTTGAAGGTACTGGAGAAATACAAAAACCCAGGAATTCACTGAATGGATCAGGGGCGATTCTAGGATCAGAGGTTTAGGGGTGCTGAGCACCCAGAGAGCTGCCCGGCCAGGCAAGATAAATTTCACTGTTTTGTACATTTTAACGCAGTTTCATTCCCACATTTGTGAAAGAAAAGCACAACACTTTTTGGGAAAGTCTGTGACTAAACCATCAAATCTGATAAAGGTTATTTAAATGCTCAGTCACAGCAAAAGAGGAATGGATTGTAATCATAAAAGAAACATATCGTATTCCTAATTTCTGGGGGAAGACAACTCATTTTGATACAGCAGCTCCTCAACATACACATAAACAGTATGTATGTTTCTGGAGTAAACCAGCCCCCTATAGTGAGTACCAAAAATACTAATAAGAATATTAATAAATAAAGTCCTCTCTCTGCTCCTCTCTCTCTCTTTGTACTGTCAACCAAAAGGCAAATAACCAAACAATGCGTTTTATATCTAATAAGAGATATAAACTAATACATTGATCCAACTTACAACATCATTCTAGACAGACAGACCACACACTCCTACCTGAACCTGGCTCTTTTTTTTTTTTTTTTTTATCTTATATCCATGATGAGGCTGTCTGTCTGTCTGTCTGTCTGTACACACACACACACACACACACAATAGGAGTTACAATGTTAAAGGGCATCCAGTCAGTTAGCTAGTCAGTGGCACCTTAGCTTTAATATTAACACATGCACATGTGAGCCCAAGGCCAAAACACACCTGCGGCGTCATATGACGATGGCATCACTGACGCGAGTCAAGAACACTCTCCCTGCGTTCCAAATCGCATACTACTATATACTTTTAGTATGTACTGCAGCTGCCCTTAAAAAGTATGTAGCGTAGTATGCAGTATGCATGCAGTATGCATACTATTGGGACACACTACATCCGCCATCACATCCACCCTGAACTCCGACCCTCTTGCTCACCTCCGCTGCCGTCCATAGCGCCACATTTGAATATTTTGTTTTGTTGTACTTCGGAGATGCAGCCAATCTTCTCTCGTCGAGCCCGCCAGAGTCGTGCATACCGTCGGAGGTGCCGGAGAGCTCTGTTGCTGTTATGTCGTAATATATGTTGTTGTTTCTAATAAACTGATGTGTTCACGTAAACAGTCCCAAGCCTATTATTAGTGACCTGTCTACTGAACTAGTCACCAGTAGGCATATTAACCCCCTTCACACACAGCTCTCTGTTGCTGGCAGATGTTTGATGTTGAATATATTTACAGCTGTGCAGCTGCTGGCACTATATTCTGTCTGCACGTGAAGCAGCCTTACATTCACATTACTTTTATTTGTAGTGTAACATACTTGCACATTCTTACTACATTACTTAATATGTATTTGACTTTTACTATTCATATATTTACTAGTCTATACTGCTCATACCTGGCCCATAGTGTATTCATATTTAGTCATATTCATTCATTATTTATACCACACTTACACCACTGCCTATACTGGTAGAATCTTCTATATTGTAGTCATAGTTGAACCCTAACACTGATTATACTATAATCACAATAAAGTTGAATGTTGTAACTGTGTTCTTGCAAAACTGTATGATATGTGACAGTATATAATCAGATCATTGCAGTCCTAATATGTAGTGTCTTAGTATCTCAAATTAAATAAACCATGTATGAAAGGAAGTGTGGGCGTTGGTTGTACACGCAGCTCAGTGAGTGTGACGTAACTTCCGCTGCACAAAGGATTGTGGGTCAGAATGGCCAAAGAAGCATGCTGACATGCATACTGCGAAATATGACCCGATGTAGTAGAACATCCTGGTACTTTTGGCATACTGCATCTGACATACTATGTATTGGGACACACTAATTCTTTTTCTGGCATACTAAATAGTATGGTAGTATGGGTATTGGAACACAGGGTCTGATAAGACACACAAAACGCGTCGCGCTGCGGGGCGTCAACCGGAATTCTATTGCACGGGAGCTGGGAAGTACAAAATAGCGCTTTTTCAAGGGCGGCGACGCTGGAAAAATAGGACAATAGCGTAAAGTGCCGCGGCGCCGCTGTGGGTTTGTAAATAGAAAATAATGGGGGCGGCTGTATTTTTGTTGTTAAAATATTATATAATAAATATTATTATTATTAATATTAAAATATTATGTTTCAACCAAGTACTGTATGGTTTTGACACTTTTCTAGCTTGTTAAAAAAGGACATACAGTAAAATAAATAAATAAATACAAATCTCTCAAATATTAGGGGTGCTGGGATTCAATTTAGGGGTGCTTCAGCACCCCAAAAAATGGGCTAGAAACGCCTATGGAATGGATTAGACTTATGACAGAAATTGCCTTCTTTGAATATTTACTGGCTCGAATGAATAATACAACAGAGAAATTTGCTGAAGTCTGGGATAACTTCTTTCTGTTTATTAAGGGTTCATGACATGGGTGCATCTGTTAAATATATTTGTTGTTGTAATAGATTTTCTTTCCGTTTTTGTTTTTGACTGTTAAAGGGAAATTTCGGTTTATTTCAACCTGTCTCCTATCGTGCTAAATTTTTTTCAAGTGACTAGTGACATAAAAATAATAGTTAGCATGTTAGCCATTAGCCTAGATACAGCCGGGGCGCATAGTACCGTCAGACCTGTTAAAACGTAAGTGAACGGGCATACTTCAAGTGCAAAGTTAGTCCACTAAACAAGATTTTTTTCCACAATGACCGCCTCATATCGTTAGGATAAATGTCAGAGAACATATAGAAAACGACATGTTCTGCTTTCCAAAGCGCGGCCGAAATATCGCGAGAACAAGCAGCAACCTCATACCGTGCCTGAAATCTCGCGATAACAAGCAGCAACAGCTGGAAGGCAGAACCGGACAGTAGCCTGAAAAGTTCATTCATTTATTTTATAAAAGATTTATAGAATAATGTCTGACTTTTTGCCAGACTTCGACTTTGTGGAGGAGGAATTTGATTTTGCAGAGTTTGATGGCCGCCCTTATTTATTTGAGCCAGAATACACTGATGAAGAGCTTCGTGAAATTGAAGAACGGAGGAGGAGAGAGAGAGAGGCGCAACAGGTAGAGGACGAGAGAGGAGGAATGGCTACTGCAAGGCTGCATAGCTCTGGAGATTGGTGGTATAATGTTACCTGTGAATGCTGTGCCCCAGTGCCCACAGAAGAGGAATACCTCTGTTGCAAGGAATGGGAGCGGTTGCAGCCTTATTTTCAAGGTCTGGATGTGACCGAGGATGAGACACCTCCACCTGGAGTAGTATCCAGCTGGGCTTTATCTAGAGCTCGCGAGATATATTTCGGCCGCGCTTTGGAAAGCAGAGCTAGATGGTAAACCACCATGGCAGCACACCGGTAAGGTAAGACAACACGTTTACATGTCGTTTTCTATATGTTCTCTGACATTTATCCTAACGATATGAGGCGGTCTTTGCGGAATAAAAGCTTGTTTAGTGGACTAACTTTGCACTTGAAGTACGCCCGTTCACTTATGCTTTAACAGGTCTGATGCTACTATGCACCCCGGCTGTATCTAGGCTAACGGCTAACATGCTAACTATTATTTTTATGTCACTAGTCACTTGAAACAAATTTAAGACGATAGGAGACAGGTTGAAATAAACCGAAATTTCCCTTTAAGATAATGTGATAATCACACACAGAATCTATTTGAAATGGTGTCCCACAGGGTTCTGTTCTGGGTCCTTTATTATTTTTTTTATATAGTTCTCTCTAGGTCAGCTTATTAGCCATTTTAGAGGAATTTCTTTGTGCTGATGACATTCGGTTATATTGATCTTTTAACCGGTTGAGATCAGCCAGTTGTCTACTTTAAATGAATGTTTGGAGGCCATTAAGATTTGGATGACTGATAACTCCCTTCAGTTAAATACAAATAAGACAGAGGCTCTCATTATTACTTCCTGACATCAAGCAGCACATGAGGTATCTCACTGTTTGCGTCCAACAAAACCTTTGAAATTTAGATGTCGTACTTGAACTGTTCGTGTCACTTGATAACCAGTCGGCCAGCTTCTGCTGTCATGTTTTTTTCTGATGAAGGGTCATTACTAAATTAAGATCTGTGTTGACCAAGGTGGAGATAGAGATGATTGTTTATGCTTGTATATCTTCTCATTTAGATTATTGTAATGCTATTTTTACCTGTTTAAATCAAACTTCTTTGAGCAGTTTACAAACTGTCCAAAATGCAGCTGTTTGGCTTTTAACAAGAAACAGCAAGAGATCACATATCACGCCAGTTTTATCCCCTCGTCACCAGCTTCCCATTAAATTTCACACCCATTTTAGACACTGGTGCTGACTTTTAGAGCCTTGCATGGTCAAACACTCCGGTACATTACTGACCTCCTCCTCCCGTATTTGCTTAATCAGCAACTTAGGTCATCTGATCAAAAGGTATTGGCCATCCCTTCTACCTGCTATATTACCCGAAATTGTTCAGACAGGCTTTTTGTGAGAATACATCATCTTTGCCCTCATTTGGTTTGTTGTTGTTGTGATTTAACTTGCTGCTTGTCACTGATATTTTATTTTTATGTTTATTGTGTATCTGCCTTTAATGTAAAGCACTTTGTCAGTCATTCATTTTCCATAACTGTTTTTCTTGTGAAGGGTTGTGGGGAGCTAGAGCCTATCCCAGCTGACACTGGGCAAGAGGCGAGGTACACCTCGGACAGGTCACCAGACTGCCATTGGGCTGACACATAGAGACAGACAACCATTCACGCTCACAATCACACCTACAGCCAATTTAGAGTCACCAATTAACCTGCATGTCTTTGGACTGTGGGAGGAAGCCAGAGTACCTGCAGAAAACCCATGCTGACACAGGAGAACATGCAAACTCTGCACAGAAGAGCTTCCTCTTTTGAATCGACATGACTGAACCTATTATCACCAGGAAATTAACTTTGTTATCTCGCAATACTGAAACAATTATGGTAATCTTGAGATGGCAATATTATAAAAAACAATTGCAAACATGGCCATTTTCAGCTTCCGTACCTTTGCTTATTCTTTGGATCATTCTGCATATTTCCTCACAAAACTTCCATTTTTACAAACTGCACAGTTGTTTTATTTTTCATTAAGTTACAAGGCTAATGTAAGGCTGTCTGAGTCACTGGCGTCGTTTAAGTCTTGCTTAAAGACATACTTCTAATGGAAAAAATTATCTGAGTTTATCTGAGCTATTATCTTGATTTTGGTTTTGACTGTTTTATTTTATCGTTTACTATGGTGACATTTTATGACATGTTGTTTCATTCTCCTTGTGTTTTAAATGTGTTTAGTTTCGTCATACAGTACTTTGTAACTGTGTGTTGAAAGGTGCTATAAAAATAAAGTGTATTATTATTATTATTATTATTATTACTATTATTATGTACTGTACACACTTTTACTGTATTTCTCCATAATTTTATTGTATTCTTCTGCTATTTCATATTAATGTTTATTATTTTTTGCAATTGCTTTTGTTGTTAACTTTTTTTTTCTTTTTAAGATATTTTATAGCCTTTATTTGATAGAACAGACAAGTGTGAAAGGGGGAGAGAGAGGGAGGGAGTGACATGCAGCAAAGGGCCACAGGCTGGAGTCAAACCTGGCCCGCTGCAGCAACAGCCTTGTACATGGGGTGCCTGCTCTACCACTAAGCCACCAATGCCCCAACTTATTTTTTTTTTTATTATGTTATGCAAAAATACACCAAAGCAAATTCATCATACATGTCAACTGTTTGGCTATAAACTGGATTCTGGTTTTGATTTTGACTGAAAAACCAATAAATATGTGTCCCGTGAATTTTACCTGCAACCTTTTTTTAACATTATATATTATATTGTTATATTATATATTATATATATATATTAGAAGAACATACAAAATCTCGTAAAGGATGTGCGTAAAAATTAATAACAAAATATAATATAATAGGCCAGGGGGAGATTAAATACATAAAAATAAGAATTATAAAAATTAGTTAAAAAAAACAGGCATACCAAATTTATCAAACACTGAAAACAAAAAAAAAAAATTGTCAACACTTAACTGTCTTGCTCATACATATATAATCTTGCCGTCCTGCTTTTGCCTGACAGTCCTTATTCGGGTTAAAATTCACACCGAGTGATGACGTCAAACATCTGCGCCGACTTTTACCACGTGGGGACGTTTTTGCAGAGGTAGCAAAACATCCGCAGTGACGCTCGCTCGTCTGTCAGTGAGCATGAAAAGAACTTTTCTTGTTTCTTTCTGACGTCCGAAGAATCTCCGCAAAGGTTCCGCCACCAGGGTCACTTTCTCCAGACCATGCCCCACGACCCCGACCCTCCTCCGGCGAAGAAATTCAAGCCGGGGTCTGTTTTCTTCCGTCTCGATAAGAAGAAACCTGGAATGCTGCTGCCTAGAAAGGGAAATGCAACCACTCCGATAGACGTCCAGAGGAAACAGCTTCCCATCTACCAGGCGAAACCTCAGCTGCTGAACCAACTGAGACAGCTGCACAATGCTATCCTCATAGGTGAGCTGCTACACTGCTAATGCTAATGCTGCTAACGTTAGCCGCTGCTGTGCAACAAGATTAACACTATTTTAGCCTTTTCCAGCTAAATAAGTGAGTTGTATCCAGTGGAGGGATGTAACCAAGTATATTTGCTATAGCACTGTACCATTTTGAGGTACTTGTGATGGAGTATTACCCTCTTATGCAACTTTATACTTCTCCACTACATCTCAGAGGGAGATATTCTGTAGTGTGATGCTAGGTAGATGGGCAGGAAGTGGGTATAGCCTCCTATATAGTCCAATGGCTTTTTGGCTGATTGGTGTGTACACTGTCAACAGTGCTGGGGAGTAAATGGTTACAGTAATTACACTACAAAATAAATGCATTAGTAATCTGCTACAGTTACTGAGAAAAATCATGTAATTGAGCTACAATTAGGCCTACTAAACAAAATGTTGGTGATCACAGAGGGGTTGCATCTGAATATATTATTTTTCTGTAAACCATTTGTTCATATGTAGAATATGACATTTATTCTCTTGCTTTGCATCATTTTCGCAGTGCCTTCTTTTGGCACCGCCTAGATCCACCATTTTTCAGCTTTAACGCCAAGTTTTTGTTCTTTTTTCAACTTTGTATTTATTATATTTTCAATTATTCAATCAACAAAACATCAGGGGGAAACACTGCCTTCAGTTTACAACTTTGATACATGTCTTATGACTCGCTGACTAAATAACACCACATTCCTCTTATAGTCTGTCCATTTATCCCAGCGTTGCACACGTGTCCTTCCTTTCGTCTTCAGGTGAAAGGTCAGTTTTTCCATGGAATATAAACTAAGCACACGAAAAAGGGAAATTTGTATTTGGTAGATTATTTCTTTGTTGTAACAATGCTTCTTGACAATAAATCTTACTCCGTTGGAAAGCCTGTTTATTTCCCTTTTAAATGGTGCCACATTTGTAAAGAACATGCATTTGTCGGATGAGCAGTAGAACTGAGTATGTGGGTTGTGTCCATGAAGGAGTGCTGCTGTTTACCTGGCTGTTTGTATTTTGTATATGGTGTGAAAAAAAAAATCAAATTATATTCTTCCAGCCAAATTCTCTCTCGTGGAGGTTTGCTGCGTGCTACAGATGGAACGCCACTCATTACCCCGACATATTAATATTCAGTTCTGCTTCCCATTTTGATTCACATACAAAATATTCCTTCCATTACATTTTACTTTATTGCCAAGTTTAAAAAAAATGCGTTGGAGATGTAATCAAAAGCTAATTAAATGTAGTAATGTACGCTACTTTGATGAAGTAATTAAATGGTTACATTACTTATTACATTTTTAACAGGGTGACTTGTTATCTGTAATCTATTACATTTCAAATGTAACCTTCCCAACACTGACTGCAAACAGCCAGAAAATGAAGAGTGTATACACAGGTATATGGGGTGTATACCCGTGTATACACTCCTCTACACCACTGTAACAGTTGTACTTTTTGTTGCACTACATGTGTCTGCAGGCTGCAACCAGCTGATACACTCCTGTCAAGAAGTTCTTCAGTGTTTATGTTTCAGGAGGTTTTTACCAGGAGCTGAATTAGCTGCAGAGGTTTCTTCCTCTCCAAAACAAACAGACCGCGTCATTAAAACTGGTGAAAAATCTTCTTCCACCACTGGTTACAGGACATCTTGGTGAACATTGTGTTTAGAAAAAGGCCCATCTTCCCTACAGATTCATAGTGTATCACCTGAACTCTGTCCAACTTGACCCATTTCTCTCTCATCCATCAGGGGAAACCGGCTCTGGGAAGACCACTCAGATCCCCCAGTATCTGTATGAGGCCGGCATCGGACGACAGGGCATCATTGCCATCACTCAGCCTCGTCGAGTTGCTGCAATCTCACTGGCAGGAAGGGTGGCAGAGGAGAAGAGGACTCAGCTTGGCAAGCTGGTATGCACGATAGACTCGTTTAGCACTTACCTTCTTAGTCTGTTCTTTAAAATGTAGGCTTAGAGGTGCCCTTTGGACAAAAGCCTGATCTTAAATAGTAGCATCATTACTTAAAGTTCTACTGGGCTCTTGATGAACAAATTTCTTTTCAGGTTGGTTACACAGTGCGCTTTGAGGATGTCACCTCCTCTGAGACAAAGCTGAAGTTCATGACAGATGGCATGCTGCTGCGTGAGGCCATCGGAGACCCCTTGCTGCTGCGCTACACAGTGGTGGTCCTGGACGAAGCTCACGAGCGCACTGTGCACACTGATGTGCTGTTTGGCGTGGTCAAGACTGCTCAACGCAGGCGCAAAGAACTTAATAAGATTCCCCTGAAGGTAGGAGTTCCAGTAGTCCAGTCCCTTCACGTCATGTGACAAAAGCTGTGTTGATCTGTTTCAGCAGCTCATTTACCAAAACCTCAAACTGTCGCTTGTATGTTTTTTTGTAACCTGCGCAGGTCATAGTGATGTCAGCCACGATGGATGTGGATTTGTTCTCAGAGTACTTCAACAAGTCACCTGTGCTGTACCTGGAGGGCAGGCAGCATCCCATTCAGATCTACTACACCAAGCAGCCCCAGTCGGACTACTTGCAGGCGGCACTCGTCTCCGTCTTCCAGATCCATCAGGTAGTCTGCATCAAGATAAAATGTTTTACTGGGTTGCTGAGGCCATTTTTGTATTGTAGTTGAGTGCATAGGACACTGTACAATTTCACTTATTTAAAATGAAAATGTGTCACCTTTTATGTGCCTGTCCTGTCAGTGTTGATGGAAAATGTAGTTGATTGAAGCAATAAATTTTGTTCCTCCTGCATCCTGTCATTTGACGTGATAGTGATGCAGCTGGAAGGAGGAAGAACTACAGGCTAACACATCTCAGACCAGGGGTTCAAAAACAAAACTTCCTTGTTCTCTTTGCTTTGCAGCAAAGCAGCTACGTTTTCAACAGCAAAAGTGGCATCCCAAAATATGAGAGCAAATGAGGTTATGAATGAGGACACATTTTGAACTGGTTTTGCTGACTCTGATTTTCAGCTGTAGTTATTTGATCATGCAGCCGGAAAAATGCAGCTGAGACAGGCTGCAGCTGCATCACGCCGGGTTCACACAGAGGCAAAAGTGCCCTGAGGCGAACTGCCTGCTTCCTTTTAAATACTGAATGAGTATTTGTGTCACCTGTTTTTTGGCTGGGTGCTGTGGGCACGGCTCTGTGACCAGTCAGTATAGTGGGCGCTGAGGAATTTATTCAGTGAACTACATTGACCAGGTGCAGGGCAGCATTGCCTATAAATAATATTGCATTAATTTTTAGGTTATATCACAATAAGTGACATTAAGAAATCTCCTCTAATCTACTGTAGACCACCAAAAGACTACACCACTTAAATAACTACTATTACAGTACAGTGTAATGAAGTGCTGATATAAAAAAGTTAAAGTATTGTAATTAAAAAGTTAAATGAATTGCTGTTATGAGGGCTGGGGGGAAACAATACAGTATAGTATCACAATAATTTGCATGGCAATATTGTGTCGATACAGGGATCCCAAGTATTGATTTTTTGTCATGTAAATTATTAATAATGCAAATACAGATTAAAGTATTGGTAGCCCACAAAAGAATTAAAAAAATAAAATCAGTTGCTTTTTCAGTCCACTAGATTTTGATGCCGTAAAAATGATTGGATTGAGACCAACAGACTGAAAAAAATCTCTCATCAGATAAAACGGATGTTGACAATGTTTTTTGGGGGAAATAATCTGCATTTGAAAAAAGGTAACAAATTGCGATATATGGTAAAGCAATACTCAGTGAATGCTCATAATGGTCTTGTATAATGTAGTATTGTGATAATATTGTATCCTGGGTCCTCTGGTGATTCCCACCCCTAACTGTTGAAATAAAGTTAAATAACGTACTGTGATAATCAAATTTAAGTACTATTATAGTAAAGCGAAATACAGTACTGTTACTATTAAGTTGAATTAGGTACTGCTGTGATAAACTTCAAAAAAGTAATGCTTTAATAACTTTTTTTTTTCTTTTTAAGATATTTTTTGGGCGTTTTAGCCTTTAATTGATAGGACAGCTTAAGCGTGAAGGGGGGAGAGAGAGAGAGAGAGAGAGGGAAGGACATGCAGCAAAGGGCCACAGGCTGGAGTCGAACCTGGGCCGCTGCGGCAACAACCTTGTACATGGGGCGCCTGCTCTACCACTAAGCCACCGACGCCCCGTGCTTTAATAACGCGCACTGCTATAATAAAATAATGTTATAATGAAGTTAAATAAAGTACTTTAAAAAGGTATATAAAGTACTGTAATAATAACATACTGTCATAATAAATTTAAATAAAATACTCCCATATTTAAGTAATAATAATAATAATAAAGTACTGTTGTAATAAAGTTAAATAAAGTACTGTTATAATAAAGTTAAATAAAGTACTGTTGTAATAAAGTTAAATAAGGTACTATAATTAAGTACTGTTTTTAAAAAAGGTAATTAAAGTACTGTACTAATAAAGTACTGTTATAAAATTAAATTAAGTATTACTGTTATAATTACTGTACTGTTATAATTATGTTAAACAAAGTACTGTTCTAAAGTTAAAGTAGTTATATCAGAGTGCTGTTATAATTAAGTTAAATGAAGCACTCTGGCAATAAACTAAATCAAAGCAGAACCACTGGTACTTTTATTCTGCAGCACACGGCTGGTCTCAGCATCTCACGTGTAACAAGCTGCGATGCATTGCTTACAATCAATGTATCGCCACGTCTACATGCACCATCAACTCTGATGAGACACCCACATGTAACCTTTAATCACTCATATGTAATCAGTTGTGTTTCCATTTAAAATCAAAGCCAAAACAATAGACTCTGTCGCCTTTAGCATTATAAAACACAAACCTGTGAGGAAACAGCTTTCCTGGGTGCATGTTCACGTACTGTGATGATTCTCCTTGACGCTGTAACAGAACATGGTCATGTTGTTTGCGCACAGGAGGCACCTCCGTCCCATGACATCTTAGTCTTCATGACGGGTCAGGAGGAGATCGAGGCTCTGGCGAGGACATGCCGGGACATCGCCAAGCATCTGCCCGACGGCTGTGGTCCCATGGTAGTTATCCCTTTGTACGCATCACTGCCCCCAGCACAGCAGCTCAGGGTCTTCCAGCCAGCTCCCAAGGTAAAGGCAACAGGGAACATGCAGGAGAAACAGAGCAGTGTTGACAAAGGGACATGTTTGTGATAAAAAAAAAATAGCCACATTGTTTTCAGATCTGCAATCTGTGCACTACTGTTGTCAACTGTTTACTGTTACGTTAAAGGCAGAAGTGCCACATAAACAGTACCTCGTTTTCTTAACGCTGTAAAGCCATATGTGTTGTAGCCAGATTATCTATATCACTGTGTACTTCATACAGAGTGTTGTCCTTTGTGCCACTTTCAGGGATGCAGGAAGGTCATCCTCTCAACCAACATTGCCGAGACGTCAGTCACAATCTCTGGGATCAAATTCGTCATAGACACGGGGATGGTGAAGGCCAAACGTTTCAACCCTGGTTAGATGATTCAGTCTTTTCTCACATTCACATTCTCATATCCGTGTTAAAGGGTAACGTTGGTATTTGTCAGCCTGGACCCTTTTTCCATATTTTAGTGTGTAAGTGACTAAGAGGAACGACAATTTTAAATTGGTCCAGTGTTGAGCGAGAGGAAACAGGCTGCAGTGTAACCACTAGCAGCATGTTTGCAGCGTCATTGTACATCTCCTTAAAGTGCTGTTTTTGCCACTGACAGGCTCCAATTGCTATTACAAGTGTCTGACAGCATTATGGAGAGGATCCCTCCAGAGAAATACATTTTTTTAAAGAGTGAGTTTTATTTTGTTTAGACAGAAACATCCCCGAAACCGCCATCACCAAACCCACCAGACTTCATTTAAATAAACAGTAATTTAAGCATGTATAGAGTCAGCATATTTTCACATCTGACTGGGTACATTAAGGGTTTATTTCAACCAAACCAGAGCTGGTGGTTGTTGTAACAGTGGAAATACAAATCAAGATGGTTTTTGTGAGTTTTATTTTGTTTCCATTGACTTTAAATGAAGTGTGTTTTATGATGATAAAATTGCTGTTTAATTAAATGGAGTCTGGTGGGTTTGACGATGGAGATTTTGGGGCCATTTCTCGTTTAAAAAAGGAACCTACTATTTAACAAAAAGGTCTATTTCTGTATGGATCCTTTCTATAATGGTCTCAGACACTTATATTAACAATCTGAGCCTGTCGGTGACAAAAACATGCACGTTCAGTGGACCTACAGTGACAGCGTGAATGTGTCTGGAGTGATGACATTGCAGCCTGTTTCGGCACCACCGTCTCTCGCTCAATACTGGTTAGTATCAGTCACTTAGACACAAAAACATGGGGAAAAAAGAAGGCCAAGTTGAAAAATAGGGAAGCTACTTTTTAAGGCCTACAAAGTTACAAGAGTCCAGTACTTTGCAGAAAGCAATGATTGGAGAAAAGTCCCAAAATTTCAACAAATTCCTGAATTTCTAATTTCCCTTTGGAGGGGCCTGACCCCCTAATGTGGGAACCACTGCACTAAACAATCAAACAAAGTCATACTGTATATAATAATAGATCAGTCACAGAGGCCAGTTTTTATTGAGGACAAAAATTGACTGAAGTATAAATAAATTAATTAATGTATAAATTAATAAATACTGAAGTATAAATAAATACAAAAATAAATATAGAAAAAATAAATGTATGCACAAGCAAACAAGTAAATGTTAAATGATTTATTTATTTAAATGATTAAATGATAATAAATAAATAAATGTTTAAATAAATACAAGATGAATAAATACAGAAATAAATACATGTAGAAAAAGATTTAAGATATTTATGTATTTATGTCCTGTTTAAATTTCAACTTTTATGCATTTGTACCTTAATCTGTTTATGTCTATATTTATTCAAATATTTTTTTATTATTATTAATTATTTTATCATTTATTTATTTATTTCTATATTTATTCATTTATTTATAAATGGTTAAGTCATTTTTGTCGTCACATCTTACATCTGATACTTTACGCATATTTCACTTGTGTGCTTTACATACTACAGTATCCACAGTAGTGTTTTTGTTGTTGAGGTATTCTGCTCTGATCTTATTGCACTTGTGCTGTGTGACTCTCAGACAGCGGGCTGGAGGTGCTGGCGGTGCAGCGGGTTTCTAAAGCCCAGGCATGGCAGCGAGCGGGCCGGGCTGGCAGGGAGGACTCCGGCTCCTGCTATCGTCTCTACACAGAGCAGGAGTTTGACAATCTCATCCCGATGACTGTGCCTGAGATCCAGAGGTAGATAATAAAGCTCCGTATGTGCTGATCCGCAGGAATCTGTCCCACATTTTGATTTATTTAGGTCAGTGTGATTGAACGGCCTGTTCTTCTGTGTGTTTGTGTGTGTGTGCGCTGCAGGTGTAACTTAGCAGGTGTGATGCTGCAGCTCATGGCTCTGGGGATTCCAGATGTGATGAATTTTGATTTCATGTCCAAGCCTTCCCCAGGTAACATGCTATTGATCACGAGTCACTGTGCATCATCCAGTCGTGTTGGTAGGTCGTAGTAACCTGTTGTTGTTTATCCCAGAGGCCGTTCGCTCTGCTGTGGAGCATTTAGAGCTGCTGGGGGCTGTGGAGAGGAAGGAGGGGCAGGTTCTCCTCACTGCTCTGGGAAAGAAGATGGCAAGCTTCCCTCTGGAGCCTCGATACGCTAAGGTAAAAAGTGCAAGGGGATGCATCGCATTATGCACCGCGTGTGCTGCAGGGTTCTGACTGAAAGTGACAGCCCGCGACCCACAGCACCACATGGGGCACACGCATAACCCAGACTGAATTCGGTGTAACATTCCCCCTGCCTTGTTTGCTCCGTCTCACAGACCATCCTGTTGTCCCCTGACTACTCCTGTTCTGAAGAGATTCTGAGCATCGTGTCTCTGCTATCAGTGGACACGGTGCTGTATAACCCTCCTGCCCGGCGGGAAGAGGTGCTCGCTGCACGCAAGAAGTTCTCCTCCAGTGAAGGAGACCACATGACACTGCTCAACATTTACAGAGCGTTCAAGAAAGTCAGTGGTAATAAGGTGAGTAGAGCTGGACAAGGAGGGAAACAAAACGTGTGTGACTAAGCAGAATCTAGATATCAAATGATGTTGCCGAGCTGTCATGTAATCATGTGTGTATGTGTTCTGTTAAAGGAGTGGTGTCGAGAGAACTTTGTCAACAGCAGGAACATGGGTCTGGTGAAAGAAGTCCAGGCGCAACTCAGAGATATCTGCCTTAAGGTACACATCTGAAAATCCCCATGAGTGTATGTGAATGTTCTGTGTAGGGCAGGACACAGGAATAACACCTAAAATCAGTATCACAATTAAGTGTCACATTGACCTCAGTGCATGAAACAAGATTCTCCATTCTCTGCATCCCCAATACTGTTTCTCAGGGCTTCTGTAGCCTGCTGTGTAGGTAGCGGCCCATTCAACCTTATTGATAACTAACAGATTAACCACCACTAAATCACCATTTTGAACAAACACTGTTCTGCTTCACCAGCTCAATTTGAAGCTGGAGTCATGTGGGGCAGACACAGGGAATGTTCGTCGCTGCCTCGCCCACGGGATGTTCGTCAACGCCGCGGAGCTCCAACCTGACGGCAGCTACTTGGCTCTGGACACCCACCAGCCCGTGGCCATCCACCCCTCCTCCGTCCTTTTCCAGGGCAAGCCAGCATACGTAGTCTTCAACGAGCTGCTGCACACCTCCCGCTGCTACATGAGAGACCTGTGTTTGGTGGACGCCGACTGGCTGCTGGACGCAGCGCCAGAGTACTTTGGCCGCAAACTGCACCCCATCAAAAGCTAGCCAATAGAGAAACAGGACTGAAGTAAATCTCTGCAAGGACACCTTCCTCAAATCACCCAGTGACAATAAAACTGGAAAACGTACTCTCTTCACAGCTGATTTCAAATCAGAACAGAACATTTTCTGTGCAGTAAACTGCTCTGGATTTCACTACCTCCCAGTTGACAAGCATTTGGCACATGTCACTGCAGCAGAAATCTGCATATTGAGGCCTCACAACTTTGACTTCCTGTAAGACTGTAATTCAGATTTTATAAACTTTGTTTCTTCTGCCTGTTAGTATTTCATCTTGCCATGTTGCCACCTGTTAAAAGGAGTACTTCACCCAAAAAATGACGATTTGTATACAAATAACTCTCCGTGTTACCTTGATTTTTCTTGCATGCTTCCACAGTGAACAAAGAATCCAAAATAGATGAACATTCGTCATGAATTTAAGTAATCGGGCTGCATTTCAAAAACCAGTTTACAAACTCAGTACTTTCCAAACAGATGCATTTTTGCTAAAACTTTAGTTCTTATAACTGAACTAAAAGTGAAACTTAGGGGCCGTACACATGCCGCGTCTTAAACCGCCTGGAAAACACGAGGTTGTGCGCTGGGCGCTACTTTTGTGCTTTTTTTTGTGCCAGCTTTCAAGAGTGCAGCGGCAAGTTGGGTCTTAGGTTGCTAAGCCACCTCAACAAACACTGTACCATAGCCCATTTACCTGACATCCTGAGTGCAGAGCTGATCTTCTTTCAGGAGCTGTTTATAAGTGTGTAGGCCTATCATCCGTGGGACAGATGTAAAGCTCTGGCAGCCCTGCACTAAAATGATCAACTTCTCCATATTTATCGATATTTAAAGATATCTGTTGGCGGTGTGCGCCACTGCTTTCCAAAAGTTGAACTTGGTTTATCTCAAAGCGCAGCCGTTGCGCCTTTAAAATGGGCTGTTGGGAACGTGTGCACGCCGCAGTGGCGTCGTTCTGGCGTTTGAGTGCGCCTGCTACGCGTCTACATTGAAAACAATGGATTTGAAGTCGTAAAAAACCCAGCATGTGTACAGCCTCTTATCTATGCTCTCTTCAAAGCTAGACTTCATTGACAAAGACAGTAATTTTACCTCACTGAAGTTACACGGGAGCTGCTGGTCTACCACTGCCTCAATCAGTTAGTTTATTGCATTAATGTGTGACTTTGGTGAATTTGAACATACCCTTTAAAACAGCGAAGTCACACAACAACAAAAACAAACTCACCGAACGAGGCAGTGGTAGACCAGCAGCTCTCGTTTCCAGCAAGGTAAAATTACTATTTTTGTCAATGGAGTCTGGCTTTAAAGAGAGCATAGGTAAGTTTTACTTCCAGTTTCTGTCAGAAAGGGACGTCTCTTTGGGAAGTACTGAGCATACGACTTGATAAATGAGACTTGGATTATACTGCACAGGTTGTGTGAGGTGAGAGTTTCTTAACGGATGTTTCAAAGTAGTTTTGCTGTAGTTAAACATGGACCCCGATTATGTCAGTTCGCATTTTTCGATTCTCTCTTCACCGTGGAGGCATGCCAGAAAAACAAAGTTTATCTCATAAATTCAATGTAACACACAGTGAGTAACTGATACACAAATGATCATTTTGAGGGTGAAGTATTCCTTTAACACTCAAAAAACTCTTTCTGAGGTGTCATGCATCATTTCTTGCAACATTTGCATGCATTTTAATCGCACAGATAACCTCACAGGAGCAGGTCTTTAAGAAGCGTTGTCTGATATGATTTATCTGCTCATTCTTTCTTAAAAAATCAAATCAGACTCGATAGAATGCCACTCTCCATATGTTATTGTCACAAAGTATAGCACTTAATTCTTAAGCCATCTAACCAACAATATTCAGACAGCACTAGTCGACTGGCTCATGGTTCTGTCAGTGTCATTTCGAATAGTAATGAGGAGTTAAAGCAGTCAGGTCTTAAGCTTTCCCACCATGTTGTTTTGGATTTATACAAAGTGGTCTTAAAGGGTTTTATATATGCAAGGACAGTAGATTTGTCTTAATCTATGAGGTTATGGAAGTACAAGAAAATCACCAAAGTTGGAGTTAGAATATGAGGTTTTTATTACACGACTTCACTTTTATATTTACTCTACGTGCAGCACTTGTCTTGTCAGCTTGTGCATGCCTGTTTTTCTCCACATCTATGATTCTATCACCAGTTCCCCCCGAAATACATACACTTCAGGAGAAGTAGCATGCCTTATTCTCCAGGTTCTACTCTTTGCTGTTGTATGTTACTCAGCCCGTACACAGACTAACCACAGATGTATGCTGACAACATATGTATGCAATGCATGGAGATTCTAGTTAATGATCTGACCCCTCAGGTCTTTCATACTTTGTAGAATGTAAATCACACCATGTTTAGAAATAGGATGGATGCCCCTTTTGTCTTTTCTTTTTTACACTGGACTCAGGACTGTACAATATATACTGTAACCTGAATACAATACATAACTATTTCTGACTATTAAAAATACCAAATGCATCTGGGGTAGAGAGTCATCAGACTATGTCACAAAGAGGTTGTGTTCAGTGCTTACTTTTTCAGTCACAACGGAACAGTAGACCATTTGAGATCTGCATGTTATGAAGTTTGTAGGATTAAATGCACACCTTTGATGATTTTATTATGAGTATATTTAATATGATTTGTTAAAGTCTTACATAACCACTATTGATATAATTTCTAATAAAATCCAGTCACTGTCCCTCCGAACGAGTCTGCATGTGGAGAGTAAAGACGCAGAGGCCCAGTGGGATTTTACACACTCCCATAGATCTGTGAGTGTCTGTTAAGGGGCTGTTGTACAACATCAGACCCGGGGCCTGCTCTATAAAGTGAGTTGACCAAATAAACCAGGCTTATTTCAGATAATTGATTCAGTTTCATAAAGCAAATTTGACATAGTTAAAGCTCAGTTTCTGTGGCAAGTTATGCTGGGAAACTATGCTGGTCTGGGGCAGGAAAACTGTTGGGCTAAGCCTGAGTTAATGCTTAATCAGAGTTCCTGTAACACAAACCCGTAAGGAAAGCCAAGATTTTACCACTGACTTTATGCTGCCATAGTATTTTCATTTAAAACCACTATTAGTCAAAAATCAGCTTACATTAAAGCTGCAAGCAGTGATGAACCCTCGCCCCCCACGCATGTCGAGGGTATTGGCAGGACATTGGCTGATGACACACTTAATTTCTATGAACCATTTTGTAGCCTACCATTTTCTGTGTCCACTATGTGGTGCTGCAGAACACATTTATTAAAAGTCCTGTAAATCAATTGTAGACCACACTACACATGAGGTAAATCAAAAGGTGAGTGTCTGAAAAGTCATGGTTCCTGTTGCCTGAAGGTGGTGCAATCACCATGACACCTAATGTGCATGTAGTTGGCTTCAGGCCTGGAGCCTTATAAAACGTGACGTTCAGGGGCCATCAGTGGCTTATTGGATAGAGCAGGCGGCAGGCACGCCATGCACAAAGGCCTCGTCCATGCTGCAGTGGCCAGGCTGGATCCCAGCCCATGGCCCCACGCGGCATGCCATTCCCCATGTCCACCAAAGGCAAAAATGCCCCCCAAAAAATTTTTTGAAAAAGTTTGAGGCAGATTGGACCATGTATGTTGGCGTTACAAAGCACTTCCTATTTGGTGGTGACACATAGAAATTTGATGCCTCGCCACGGTCACACGTTTCGATGAAAACTCAAGCTTCAAGCAGCTTTTGATGTGAAAGGTCTTTAGATGGTACAGACAAAATTTGAAGTCAGTCGGATCTAATCTGTAGGAGGAGTTTGTTAAAGTACGACCCCTGGAAATGGCAAACAGTGCAACTAAATTACACATTTAATTAAATGGCTGACTCACTGTTGAGTTTAGGGTATGGCTCCAAGAGACTTTTTTGTACGTCCTGGGGTGTCACACGTGTCTACCAAGTTTCGTACATGTCAGTGACACCAGCTCCAGGGGCAACTTCGTAGAACTTTTGTAGGGGGCGCGACTGAGCCATTTTGTGACACTTGTTATCCAGACCCATATCAGATGTAAATTTTTCGCCAGTTCTGATGTGTGTGCAAAGTTTCATGAGTTTTCAAGCACCTTAAGCCCCTCAAAATGTGATTCTTACAGTTTCAATAGGGCCTTTGCGACTGCTTGCGGTCAGTGCTCAGCCCCTAATAAAAAGTAAATTGAATATCTTATACAACGATAAATGATAAGTTACAAATCTGCCTCAGAAACAACAGCTTAAATGAGTTTAATGTGTGTATACAATGATGACAAAGTGATACATTCATTCCACTGATGTTTTATCAGGACAGAGGAGAACTGAAGTGTTGCTGTGAGGTGTTAGAAAACAGCTCCATCTCCTGGCAGCAGGGCTTCATGTCTAAGTGATGCAACTGATTCACCTTATTACACTGAAAAATACTTCATCCTGCAGGATGTCCACTGTAGCCAGAACTGATTTCATGGATTTTGGATTTGATGGCGCAGCAGATGTTATTGGGTCAGAAACCATTCTGATTATATAGAGACAGCCCGTCCTTGTTGTGATGATGCCGGCCTTATTTACATGTATGTGCCCTCTCTTCTCTGGTGGACAGATGCCGCATTTACTCTCTTTTAACAGGAGTCATGGAGAGAGAAATTATATGCAGACACAGGTATATAGAGTTTCCTGGCATGGGTCCTTTTACCTTTTTTATGCATATACGTAATGTCTCTCTTGTTTAATGCACTCTACAACAAAGAGTTTTGGCAAAGAGACATTTATTGTACCATTTTGTTATGATAATGATATTATCATAATATGACTTTTATTATTAATATTACCAGAAATATGATGTTTTTGTTCTTTCTATTAATGGATTTGGAGCTTAGGCCAGCATGAATCAGATGCTCTGTTGTTTCCACATTTGTGTTGTTGTAGTAGCATAAGTGACTGTTCCCTACATCAACTTTAAATCTTACAATAATAATATGACAGCCCATTTCTGTCAGTGTGATGCTAAAAAAGATCCTGTAAGTCATAATGAGAAACTTTCTCAAAGTAGCGATTTCTTAAAAAAATAATGATCCGCTATCTCAAAAATAATGGGAAGCTTTCCCAAAATAATGACTGGGTATCTCAGAAAGTAATGAGAAACGTTTTCAATATCGTGACATATCTCAAAATAATGATATAGTATCTAAATAATGGGAAGCTTTATCAAAATAATTAATTCGTGCCTTAAAATAATGAGAACATTTCTTGAAATAATTACTTAGTATCTTTAAACATTTAGTAACTCAAAATGATGACAAACTTTCTCAAAATAATGACTTGGTATCCCAAAAAATACTGAGTCAGTAGCCCATTTCAAAATCCTGAGAAACTTTCTCAAAATAGTGACATAGTATCTCAAAAATAGTGGGAAGCTTTATCAAAATAATTAATTTGTGCCTCAAAATAATGAGAACATTTCCTGATATAATGATTTAGTATCTTTAAATAATTAGTGACTCAAAATGATGGCAAACTTTCTTAAAATAACGACTTAGTATCTCAAAATTAATGAGTTAGTCTATTTAAAAATTCTGAGAAACTTACTAAGAAATATTTTCATATCTTATAATAATGACATAATACCTCAATTAATTAATTATCAAAATAATTAAGTAGTGCCTCAAAATAATGAAAAACTTCTCTGAAATCATGACTTAGTATCTCAAAACAATTAGTAACTCTAAATGAATGAGTTAATTTCTCAAAATGATGAATTAGTAGCCTCATCTCAAAATACCGAAAAACTTTATTAACTTGGTGACAAATCTCAAAATAATGACAAAGTATCTCAAAATTAATGGGAAGCTTTATCAAAACAATGACTTAGTATTGTTTCTCATTATAATGAGATAGCCTACTAACTCTTTATTATTTAATATAATATATATAAGTTTCTTATCATGATGATTTACGTGATTTTTTTCATCACATTGGCGGCAATGGGCCTCCATATTGTGATGAAATATTTCAATGATGAATCTCGTTTCCAGTCGAGAGACAAAACAGGTGACCTTCTTTATCACGCCACAGGGGGCGCTGTAGGGTACGTTGGGGCCCCCACATACATAACCGATAACTAACTAAAATATAAAGAAATTATTATATTACATTAAACCTCGTATTCATAGAACCATGGTCGTATTTGAGATTATTCAAGACGCAGAAAATAATTTTGTTTGGTTTATTTCGCTTTTAAAGTATCACTTCCGGTGTAAAGGTCATAGTTACGATAGGTCAATGTGTCCTTCCACACGTGTTTTCGGTAATCCTTCAGAGGCAGCAGTCAACGTGGAGCAACTCGGCAGTCGTGTGCTGTCAGACTAATTTATTCTTTCTTCCAGCGCCTTAATTTTTACCTTCAGTCATGCTGAAGTCAGTTGTCCGCGCGGTGGGAGCCGCTGTTCGCATTTCCTCAGCCACCACGTCCACAGCCCGAGCTCTGCCACTGAGCTGCACGACACTGTGTGCCCCAAGTTCGGCCACAACTCGGCCCTTCACCCGGTCTCTGTGGATGCTGAATAACAACGGAGCCTCGTCGGGATACAGGCCGAAACTGTTCAGTTCAAAAGTGTTGGGTCCCTCGGTGTCGTGTGGATGTGGAGGACTGCATACAGAAGGTAACGTTTAATGTGAAAGTCCTTAGAGAAGCTAACGTTAGCTAACGTTAGCTTGTTTCTTATTTGGCAGTATTATAGTTTAACATGTCTGTGTATACAGAAGACCTCAGAACAAAATGTCGCTCAGTTAACTGTGGCGTTACTCATTTCTAAAGACACTTAACCCATTAAAAAACAGCACTTTAGCCTCTCAGAAATGAAGTTAGCATTCACTCACTAAATGCATCCTCTCACAGGTAACAGCTAACATTCACCTTGACAGATAGTTTCACCTGTCGTCCCAAATATATGTAACAAGATAACCGGCGAAATAAAATGAAACGTATGTATGTCTCCGTGAATCCGCACAGATACAGTTACAGGTTACATCCGTGCCTGTTCAGACTCACATGTCGCCATGACAGTAGACAATGCTTCAGGTATGGATGTTGCTGCAAAGAAGCTCCATATTCTAAAGCATGGATGCTTCACACATGTTCAACCCGACAGCACAGTCAGTCAGTACAGTCACCACAGTGTCATTATGAGTGTCACCAATCCAGCATTTAACCACGTTTCCCCATCTGTTCCTGAGTTATGACGTTAAATGATGGAAATAAAAAACATTTTGATGTCACATTGAAGCTGACCTTTGACCCTCTGGATATATAATGCGAGCACCTCATCATTGTATTCTGCTAGACATTTGTGTGAACTTTTGTCATAATCAGTGCATCAATTCTTGAGCTACTGCCAAAAACATGTTTTGTGAGGTCGCACTGACCTTTGATCTTTGACCACCAAGATCCAATAAATTCATTGTTGAGTTCAAGTGGACGTTTGTGCCAAATATGAAGAAAGTCCACCAAGGTCTTCTTTAAGATACTGCATTCACAACAGTGAGATGTATGAGGTTACAATGACCTTGACCTTTGACCTCCAAAATGTAATCAGTTCACCACAGTCGGGGCAGCTGTGGCTCAGAGGTAGAAAGGGTCGTCCACCAATCACCTGACGATCAGTGGTTCGATCCTCGGCTCCTCCAGTCTGCATGTTGAAGTATCCTTGAGCAAGATACTGAACCCCAAATTGCTCTCGATGGCTGTTCCATCAGTGTGTGAGTGTGTAAAAGAGAGAGTAACAGGTGGCACCTTGTATGGTAGCCTCAGCCACCAGTGTTTGAATGTGTGTGTGTGAATGGGTGATTATGACTCGTAGTGTAAAAAGCGCTCTGAGTGGTCGGATGACTAGAAAAGGGCTATACAAATGCAGGTCCACTTACCATAAAGTTCATGTTTCAAATTTAAGGAAGTTCTCTCATGGCGTTGTTGAAATATTGCGTTCACGAGAGTAGGATGTACGGACTATCTCCCACTCGGAGGCATAAAAAGAATAATTTCAACTATGGAAACCTTAATTTTGTGAGGTACGTGTTGATGTGAAATGCCATGATGAGTGTCAAGGTCAATCAGGTAATCAGAATAAGGTTTATTGGCTAGTAGGTTACACATGAATGAAATGTGGTGCATAATCAATAGATATCTTAAGTGAAAATAAAAACGGAGGATACTGCAAAAGTCACGAACATGAATATAGAATAGAAAAACTTGCATTGCTTTTGCTGCAGGATGATAAAGATTGAATTTTACCACTTACACACATTGTCATAATTGTGTAAACTGTTCTACCTTTTTTACAGGTGACAAAGCGTTTTGTGATTTCCTGTCTGATGAAATCAAAGAGGAGAGGAAGATCCAGAAAACTAAAGCCCTACCTAAGATGTCTGGAGGATGGGAGCTGGAGATGAACGGCACAGAGGCTAAACTTACGAGAAATGTTGGCGGAGAAAAGTAAGGCTGCCGCAGCTGGCGATTATTATCCAACCCTTGTTGACATGTGAGCACACTAATGAGCTCCTGATGTGTCTCCTTCTTTTCCAGAATCACTGTCACATTCAACGTCAATAACAGCATTCCTCCTAACTTTGACGAAGAGGCAGAACAGGGACAGCAGAAGCCAGCAGAAGAAGAGGTGGGTCACAACAAACCTGTCAGTCCCCCGATGGTTTAGGAGAAATGTGCATCACCTGGGCAAGGCAGGAACCAGCTAGTGGTGCTGCTCATTTGGCGATTATTGCTGTCCCACCACCGTAGATCAGGACCACGTTGCTACAGAAACATTGTGCCCACCCTCCAGTCTCACCCAGTTTGCCCTGATGAGTAAAGCAGAGCACTTACTCTATGTCGCAGTCTGTCATACTCTTTCCCAGAAATGTAACTCCACGTCACAGCGACGCAGACCTCACCTTTATTTTTGTAAACTGAAAGTGAAAATAAAGTTTTCTTTACTTTTATTTCACCAAAAACAAATAATAAGTTGTGTAGACAATACAGCCTCCACAAAAGAGCATTTTAAGTCTTGTGTGTGATTTATCCCGGCTTCATAAGAGTAGAGGGAAACGCTGCTAGCGACTGGGCTAATATATGCAATGTTAAATAATTTTAAAAATAATAGTATTAAAAATAATCTCAAAAAAAGAAAGTTGCAGTTTGTTGTAAAACTGTTAAAATATAAGACTGTGAAAATATGTAATTAGAACAACTTCACATGTCACACAAATGACATCATAGCTTCTCTCTCACTAAAGCTACGATGCCTGTGTTACATACCAGGATATACTCACATGAGTAACAGGTCTTGCTCGTTCTTTTGCTTCACAGCTGATATAAAGTCCAGGAATTGCTGAATAAAACACATCAAGTTGGATAACATTACATCTGTGGATGGAACACAGCTAAGTTAGCTCGCTTACTAGCTGGTGTTGGTGACATATCTCTTGCGAGACTAGTGATGTAGTTCACGGAACAGTTTCACACCAAACTAAAGAATAGTTATGCTAGTAATGTTAGTATGTTGTATATGTGGGGAAAATGTAGGAAAAATTTTAATGAATTTTCAACATATGTTTTAAATTGTTGTTATTGTGCCATGTTTTATGTGTGCATTTAATCAATCCACAGTTCCACACAGTGGCATGGAAAAACCACTGCCAACTAGCGTTTCCCAAGTGTAACCAGTCGGAAATGTTCTCTGGGGTTAACCAGTTAACAATTAATCATTGACATTCCTTGTCTGAAATTATTGTGTAAAACACAAACTGATTAAAGTGATTAATAATGAAATATGAACATTATAATGATTGTAGTTTCTTTACAGCCAGAAATTGTGTCAACACCCAACTTTGTTGTTGAAGTAACAAAACAGGCTGCAAAACATGCCCTGGTGTTTGACTGCCATTTCCCTGAAGATGAGGTGAGAACACACAACATTCATTTATACATGTATTAAACTGAAGGCAGCAACAGGTCTTTGGCTTTTTTGTCTGTCAGTTAAGTTTTTTTTTTAAAGTTAAACAGAAGAGGGGGATTTGCATTTTGCAGATGAGTCATGGTGAAGGAGAAGAGGAGAGCGACATCTTCGCCATCCGTGAGGTCAGTTTCCAGCCTGAGGGAGACTCTGAGTGGAAGGACACCAGCTATACACTCAACACAGACTCTCTGGACTGGGTAAGATTTGACAAGCATAAACAGCTTAGTACACATTAAGGTTTTAAAGGGTCTGTAAGTTCCTGGACATTTTCAGAGAGAAATTAAGCTCGAGAATTTGGGAAATTTTGTACAATTTCAGTATAAAAATTGAAAAGCATGTTGAAAATGATTCTGCAGGCTTCTTAGCAACTCCCCGAGCACCTCACATTAGGAGCCGTCTCCTCAGCACTCAAAAATCTGGACAGCCTAGTGTTAGTACAGCCGAAGCAAATGACCCATTATATTCCTGTTTTTTTTCTGTTAATTTCCATGGAAAATTTCCACTTTGAATATTCCCATAATTTTGCAACCCTACAGTTGAAGGCAGGAATTCTTGGTTACTGTTTGTAAACATGCCAGATAAAGTAAAAGTCAAAGCCCATGCTGTTGTTTTTCAGGCTCTGTATGACCACCTGATGGACTTCCTGGCTGACCGGGGGATTGACAATACTTTTGCAGATGAACTGGTGGAGCTGAGCACCGCCGCCGAGCATCAAGAGTACATTAAGTTCCTGGAAGAGCTCCAAGGCTTTGTCAAATGTAACTAATGTTAGATATAAAACTTAAATTTCACCCTTCTTCAGTACACATCCTGGCAGAGTTGGAGGTATGATGATCCAGTTCTAATGATGCAGCACTGATTTATCGATTGATACCATTGGCACTGTAAAGAGACTGATGATTACTTGCTTTAGTGTCCGTGACATTGAGCCATGTTGCCACCAGCCGTCACGTTAAGTCATGCTGCAAATGTGTTCTCTATGTTAAAATGTGACTTTATTTTTCTGTAAGTTAAATTTAAATTAAATATATGAAGGTCATGAATGACGCAGGTCACAAATGTCTCTCAGTTTTAGAGTTCCTTTTGTAACTGCACTGATTTGATAACGGTCCACTCAATACTTGTGAATGTCCAACTAACCTAAAGCCAATAAAGGGACGATTTCTCAAGAAACTCCATGACATGAAACAATTTACAGAATCAGTCCTCACTTCAATGTATGTGACAGCCTCTGGTTTTTGGCGAGTCTGCAGAGTATGAATGATCCTTGTTGAATAAAACAGTTTGATATTAATGGATGATTTTATGGTGTTTTTATGCAGTGTAAATCAGACGTTTGAAATGCAGAAGTGGCTGAACTACATTTATTAGAACACCAAAGTAAAACATACAATCCCTCTATGAGTAATGAACAGCTGCATTTTATTTATTTAACCTGTGGCAAGTTGAAGGTAAAGGCAAAGGTACTACCTCCATGTGCTCCAGAGCACTTCTCTTAAAGCGACAGTAACATACATGACTGTCATAACATATAGCTTATAAAGGTACAAAAAAAACTTGTAATTATTTTGACTTTAATGTGATTTTTTTTTTTTAGCATAATAATAATAAAGTAGGTTACGGTAAAACTTACACCCCGCTTTGCCACTACGAAAATTGGCAAACATCATGGGGGCCTGGTCGTCTTCCACAGAGCTCACCATGATATTTCTACTGTAGCCCAGGACAGACAAACTCAACACTGACTCTAGATAGGGCAATTTGCATTTTTGCGTCAGCCATCCTAGTTCTCTTACACGTTTCAGTTAGTTGTGATCTGCAATCTCACCACTAGATGCCACTAAATCCTACACACTAGACCTTTGATTTTCCTCATATATTCTTTAAGTATACTGATTATAGGAGCCACCCATGGTGGAAAATGTGTGTAGGTTGCTAATTCGACCTGAGGGGGTCACTGTATTGTCATGGGTGTCCGTCAGTATGAGGGACAGGTGTTGCTAGACAGGGGAGCCCAATTTTTTGACCACAACGCTGGGCCACGTCAAGTGAGGTGTACATTTGACTGGTGTATGGACACAGATTCATGAATGTTTTAAGTTTTTCATTGAAGACTAAAGTGGTGATAGGTAAATTATGCATCAAATACGGAGAAAAAGAAGTGGACTTCATTGGTTGAGCGAGCTCGTCAGTAAGTTTAGGCTTAGGCGCTATACTAATAAAGTAGGGTGTTAGCAGGCTATTCTCAGATAGAGTACCATTTTTATTTTCAATTAGCCAGATGTGGAGTGAGTGCATTTACTCAAGTATTTGAAAATGTGTTAATCTCTCCTTCAGGGTGCCCATATAGACACTGAAACAGGTTTTGCTTGTCGTAATTTTTTTTTCCTGTTGAGAGATCCTTTCCTAATGTACTTCCAATAAGAGGAGACAAAACTCAAAGACAAACATTTCTCGCTGTGTTAATATTCCCAAGTATATCTAAACTTACTATGGGTCTTCAGCGGCATGGCTTTGCTGAATCAACTCTGTATCTTCCTGAGTTAGTCTTTTTATTAATAATAAAAGAAAATGCTTTCTCTGGCTCCACAAAGAATCACTGTCAGAGGAAACACAAAGAGGGAAATTCATACCAATAACTTCATATGCAAAGATTTTAAAGGAATTCACAAAATGAGCATTTCATTTTCAAATACTCACCCCAAGTTACCTTGGATTTGTGAAGAAAACTCCTGCGTTTTTCTCACATGCTTTCACGGTGAATAAGTGTCCAGAAGCAGAGAACATTCTTGATGAATTGACGTGAAGGGGAGGGACGGCATTTACAACAGCAAATATCAAAACATCAATTTACAAACCATCTCACAGCTCGTTCAGTATAATCCAAGTCTTTCGCACTAAAATCACATATGTGGAGGTGTGTCCCGTGTGTCCAATACAGTGAAAGATTTTGGTATGAAATTTGAGAAGCTGGGCCATGGACGTTACTGGAAAAAATGCCATTATTTTCTATTAAAATATTTATATAAAATAACTGAATTAAACATGAGTAATGAAAGTAAGTGCACTACATTAGAGCAATTTCATTTTTTAATTATAATTTTTCTCTTGAGAATAAGACCCTGTGTCTCAATGATATTCCCTGTTTGAATACAGGTTATGTGGATTTAGATTAATAAATAAATGCAGTCTGCATTTTGTTTATCATTTAATTTGAGTGGAGATAAATAATTGATTTCACTGAACAAGCTAATAATTAGTTAAAAAAGTCAGTGACAACATTTGATTTAATACATGTTCATGTAACCATGATGGTTTGTAAAGGGCAACAATATTCAAATAAGAAATGCAGCTGAAAGTGCTTTACCATACGGAAATAGAAAATGAAATAAAAATAGACGTAAATTTGACATTACAACAGCGATAGACTGCTAAAGGCTAATTAATGTAAAACAAGATAAGTAAGATGAAGATAGACAAAAACAAGGTCGAGATAGAATGCATAAAATAAGATGGAAAATAAAACCCACTGAATAATCGTTTAGTAATGATGAAAATAAAGTTAAAAGTTAGAGTATGTAAAATAAAGTGAAATAAAACAGAGTGCAAAAAGGCCAATCTGAAAGAGGCCTGTTACTGAGTACAGAGGCAGTGTTGAGGATTTCAGACAATATTAATAATAATTAGTCTATTAATAATTACCGTCTTCAGTGATTGGTGGAGAGAAGGACTTTACCACCATAGGAAGTTGACACAGTGATAGTATGCTCTTACACAACAGTCCACAGACACACACACAGCTGTGAGGGACACGGGTGTCTCTGAGCAGACAGATGAGACACAGTTGTCTCTCGGCAGACAGGCCTCTGTGCTGTCTTCTCTCAGGAGACACTGGAGTATCTGGTGTAAACAGGAATAGGGTCAGCTGAGGAGAAAGTTCACAGTCTGAGCCGGACAGTCACCACTGAATGTAAACGCAGCATGGCGGCCAAAGAGGGAGTCTGCTCGGCCGGACAGAGCCAGCTCCAGGACTCCTCAGACTCGGACTCGGAGGCGGAGGGGGAACACGCTCGGGGTGCCGGCACCGGGCCGTCCGCCGGCTCCTTCCCCCGCACACAGGTCATCCACAGCGGCCACTTCATGGTGTCGTCGCCGCACAGCGACTCCGCGCCGCGCCGGAGGAAGAGCGGCGGGTCTATGAGATATGACTTTGACACGGTGAACAGGACCTGGTGCCAGACGTACCGGTACGGGCCGCTCAGCTCCGGGAGCCTGAGCATCGACCCCACTCTGACCCGCCTGTTTGACTGCATGTCTCTGGCCTACAGGTGGGTCCCTTTCATGAGGTCAGGAACAGGAGCATGAACCCACCTCAGACCAGTTTAGCTGCTTTGTAACTTGCAGATTCCACCTGTAAATCACCCTGTAAAGCACCTTTTAATTTCTGCTTTTATTCTGTCCACTTCAGCCTTTTCATCTGCAGGGACAGATCTGTAAATAAGTGGGCACCTTATTATGAAAGTCTTTTTTTTTTTTTACAGTGCAGCTTTCTGATGATATGTATATATAATGAACCTGCAGGTATTTCCTCCCCCTGCAGTGATCTCCCTCTGTATAATTTATTTTATGCCCACTATACAGAGAGAGCTCCACATCAAAGTAGGCCTTTATCTGTGTTTCAACAGGTTTCCCCTTTTAAGACTCATAGCGTTGGCTTGTAATGTGTGTGGATGTGTCAGGAGAAGGATTTTTGCAGTCTCTTGTGCAACCGCTTGGAAAATCTTCACTAAAAACTGGACTTTGATTCTAGTTGGCAACACTGGAGAGATTACAGTGTAACTGAGGGAAAGGAGAGAGGATCCTGCAGTGATGCCACTGTCTACCACTTAGAAAATAATCTTATTATCTAAATTTTAATACACACAGACACTGTGAACTGATATAAAACATGCATTTTCATATTTTTCCCTGCTGTGTTTGCTGCTTTTTAAAAAAATCTTGATTGAATAGAATCTTAGTGACAGGTGTCCGGTACATTCGGTGACAAAAACAGCAGCTGTTCTGTCTGTCTCTTTGACATGTGTGTGCGTAAGAAAATATAATGCTTTAACAGCTTGTTTATCAGAGTTCAGCCTTTGGCCTAAAGAAGTCATTTGCCCTGCAAGTGACTGTGTGCCAGTTGGGTGTTTTTTATAGTTGGATGATTATTGCACAATAAACCCTGAGCCAATTGTTTATATTTTTAATTTTTATGAAAGGCATTTCCATTAAATTTATAAGTGCTATAGCCTATGTTAAACATGTACAGTATTAGGTGTCACAGAGACTATTAGTGCAAAGTGCTGCTCTGCTGCACAGTATTTGTCTTTGCTGTTAATTGGTTCTTCTCTTAATAGCTTTTTTTTTTTTAAGTAATATGCTGTGGGTGCTGTTTCAGGGTGTGTGACATGCAGCGGTGTCTCTTCATTAAAAGCACGTTGAAAATTATTCTCCAGGCCTCCTAGCAACTCCCTGAGCACCTCACATTAGGAGCCGTCTCCTCAGCACTCAGCAGTCTGCAGGACACTGAAAAAAGGGCAAACAGCCCGACAGTGTGCTGGTGAATAAGCTGATTGGTCACCATTAGTCAAAATAAGGACAGATTTCCAGCAGGAGTGTAGCGGTGAGGCGACTGAGCTTTTTCCACTGTGTCCAATTATACTCTAAAGGGTATCCAGGCATTTCTGCATGTGTCCCCATTTCATTGTTCTTAACAGAAGGCAACTTTTCCCATTTTCCATAAAGAAATCTACGGAAGCAGAGAACGGCTGTACTTGCAATTTTTCAATGCCATTATCTTGAGGTCAAGATTGAAGGCCCAAACCGACATCAAAAAACTAGTGTCTACAATGGCGAACCGTTGTGTCGCCTGTGTCTCGGCCAGAAAGTTGCACTTGAACTACCGCAATGACTACAGCCAGCGTCCAACCAGCACATACATTCTGCACCTGCGTGAGAGGGGTCTCAGAGGTAGAGTGGGTTGTCCACTAATCAGAAGATTGGCAGTTCAATCCCCGGCTCCTTCAGTCCGCATGTAGAAGTATCCTTGGCAAGATACTGCCTGGTTTAGAACTCAGTGGCTAAAAATAACCTCACCTAATAAAACAAGTTTTATAACCTCGTGCCCTCTTGACTTTAGTCATGTGTTTGCTTTCCTTGCTTCTGTCTCTCCTCTCATGTACTGAGCTGGACCGCCAGTCAGAGGGATTTCACTCACCGACGGGCTCTGCTGTCTCCGATGCCCATTCAACACACTGTATCGGCTGAAAAACAGCTGGCAAAGGCCAACAGTGTGGGACACACCACAAAAACCTAGACGACAGATGCTCACTCACTCACTGACATTGACCGATGGCTGACAGTCAGTCTGGTGTGTCAGGGCCCTTAATCTTTATGAACATTGCCCATTTCATAATCAAATATACAGATGCCAAGGACAGCCCTGCTTGCGTTGTTTTGCCAGTATCTTGAGGGAACAAAGCTGGTTTATCACTAACTTGTGATTTTTTGAGGTCTTGGAATACCAGCCCAGTCTCCAGAAGAAAATGCTGGCATTGTGCGTTGCTGCAAATCAAGAATACGTTACATTTTCATGTTTCATATGAATCATATCAACCTTTCTAAAGTGATGTAATATATGAGCTGACTTTGTCACTGTGAGGTGGAGGGGATGGTTGATAGCAAGGCAAGACACCTGCCAAGATCACTGTCTGAGACCACCAAACAACAAAACCAGTTGTGATTTAGTGAGACAATGCTGTGTTTCCAGTGGCTTTTTAGGTATCGCTGTTTTTCCAGGAGGGATAGTAGCATGAAACGCTGTGACATTGTTACGTTTCCAGTCGGAATTGTGGCCCCAAAAGCAGGATTTCTTTAAGCCAAAACATGATATTTTCCTAACCATAGCAAAGTGTTTTTTGTGGTTAAACCTGACCACACGTTAGCCACAGCATTGTTAAAACGCAAGGTTTCAGCGTATCTGAACATTATAACGTGCACATGTAACATCCATGGTTTGCAGAAATATACAGCGCAAACACATTTTTTGGTGACTGGGCTGAATGATGCCCAAGTCTTTTGTTTTCTTGAGAATCAACATAAATTTACCTGTTGTCAGGAGAAAACAAGCACTGTTATGCCGAGATAATGAAGTAATTAACTCGTAATCTTGGGATAACGGCATAAAAATGGGCAAATATGGCCCTTCTCAGCTCCCGTACTAATTGTATACTTTAAGATTAATTGTGTGTGGGGTTTTTTTGTTTTGTTTTTTGTACAGTGGTAAGATAGTCTCTCCAAAGTGGAAGTCCTTTAAGGGTCTGCGGTTGCTGTGGAGAGATAAGATCCGTCTGAACAACGCGATCTGGAGAGCTTGGTTCATTCAGTGTGAGTCCACCGCTCTTCACCACCTCTCTTCTGCCATCATTATCTTTAACACCTCTCCACTATTGTTGATGTTTATTTGTGTCTTCTGTATTTAGATGTTGAGAAGAGGAAGAACCTAGCGTGTGGGTTTGTCACGCCGCTGGAGGGCTTGGAGGCAGATGCGCATCGAAAGCCTGAAGTGAGTGATTTGTGTCACAGGGGAATGTATTTTTAAAGCAGCTACAAGGAGGTTTTTAACTGTTTATGAAACGTCTCAATTTGATACTGATGCCTCTTTCTGACCTACATAAGCAAACAAAATAAACAGCGAGAAGACCATCTATTTCTATATTCTTAATGCCTGTCCCCGCGCGGGCAGAGTTTGGCAGTGAGTAGTACGTTAGCCAGTTGAAAGGAAGCAGGGGGAGATTTTTCTGTAGAGAAAATTATTTTTGAGATTATATTTTGTGGTTATGGCTGAAACTGTGATGTAATATATCAGCTTTTTTTGAGGAAATACATTACATTTGTGGCTAAAACAAACTTTACTTTGTTTCACCACCATAACATTGCAGTTATTAATCTGACATAGCCACAAATACGGTAAAACTTCAATTAAAACCTTAGTCCCAAATAAACGCCTTGCCCCTTTTACTAGCCCAGTGTGGCTACACATTTTGACAAATACACGCCTGTCTCAACTAGAGGCCTGGTCTGGTTGCCAAGCAGTTCATTTTTTAATAGAAGTTCTTTGGTTGTATAAAACCAGGTTGTCGGCTTCCGCAAATTATATGTCTATTCCTTGATTAACCTGTAAGTTAATTCTATTCCTTTAGTCCGTAATAAAAATAAAAATGAATCCAAGTTGTGAGTATTGTTTTAACAGGATAAAGTGGCGACTTCGAAAACAAATGCAGGCACTACCAGATCAAGATCTTGATAACACAATGGGGTGGTGCTTATGGAAACTACCGCTTTTGTCCACAGGCGGCGCCAAAATCAACACAAAAATGAAGTACCTTGTGGTTGTTTTAATCCGATCGAGCTGTTTAAGCACAAACTAACTTTCTTTTCAACAACACATTGTTTCAAATTCAGTTAAAACATTAATGTTTATATTACTGAGTTCACATTTTTGTATTGTACACTGATGAGGCGAGACATGTAAGGTTTTTGCATCATGTCAACAGGCCATTGTATTAGAGGGCAGCTACTGGAAGCGAAGGATTGAAGTGGTGATCAAGGAGTATCACAAGTGGAGGATTTACTATAAGAAGAGGGTGAGCATTCTTTTTTTAATTTGTTTTTTTACAGAACACATTTTTTATCTCTACAATATTTTTAGCAATGCTAGCAGCATGGCTGTTGGTTGCTCCAGACTGAAAAATCTCAACTATTGGTTGATCTGAAATTTGGTACAGGCATTCATGGTTCCCAGAGGATAATTCCTTTGGAGATTCCCTGACTTTTTTTACAAGTAGGGTTCACATTTGTGGTTTTGAGAATGATATCTTGACATTATTGGATGGATAGGATTGCTGCAAAATTTGCTACTCTGGAGATCCTCTGATGTTTCCATTAGCACCTTCAGCAGGTCAAAGTTTTCACTTATCCCAACAAAGACCTCCACATCTACAAGACAGATCAGCACTAAGCCTTTTACAGATGTTCATGGTTACCACATGATATATCAGAAGACCTTTCTTGATCATGCAAGTTTTCCTCTAGAATTGCAATTGCAATTTTATTTATTTCTCAAGGGGGACAATGTACATTAATGAACATTTTCACAGAAATTAAAAAAACGTAAATGCTCCCAACTGCAGCTAGGGGCTGATTTCCATTGCTAGTCCCCTCGCCAGATGGTGCAGGCAAATGTTCCTAAAAAATTAAATAACCATCGGCATGTTCCCCTCATGATGAATTTTAAAAATATTTTCAGCACCATCATCAGGCCAAAATTCAAATACTGTCCAGTATTCAAGTTTATGACCAAATACCTGCAGAACTACTGACATTCCTGTTAGCCTTAGCTTTACTTTGTGTTAAGGTCCACATAATTAGCCAATGTTAGCATATAAATTGCTAAGCTAAGATGGTGACCATAGTTAATATTATACCAGCAGAGCATAGTTGTAAGGGTTATTTTTGATTAAACAAATGTTTTATTACTATATTTGAAACTTGAAACCATTTTTAATGGAAGTATGCGTAAAAAGCCTAACTTTTGAAAATAACTAAGATAAAGTTGAAATTTTCTGTCCAGTTGCATTTTTTTTCCAATATTATAGATAAGCAAATGTTCACATAACCTCCAATTTTAATATCACGGTATACCCAGAAACCGGTATACCATTGTAACCCTATTGAGTACACTTATGCAGACTTTGACAGGGAGATGTTGTTTCAAGTCAAACATGGCCGTTGAGTACTTAATGGAAAGGACGACTGCAAGGTCGATCAGATTTTCTTCTTTTTAGCGAATTGTAACTTCGCGGAGCATTATTGCCAACATTTAACAACGATGTCACTTTCCAAAATATATGCTTGCTCTATCTTTATGTTGACTACTTGGCGTCTTTCGTATTCATTTATTTTGTATTAAAAATGAATGTGTTGGCATGGCATGTTTCAACAACTATGAAGCTTATCAAATATCTGACCTCAAATCCAGAACTAAAATCTGCTACAGTGAAGATGACAATTCAACAAGCGTAAACACCAAATGTAGCTTACGCCCATAGATCGTATAGCTAACGCCACAACACATGCAATGTCAGTGCCTGATGATATAATGTGCTGCTGTTAGCTAGCTCGCAAGCTAACGTAAGTATTCGCGTTATCATATACAGTAGCAAATTGTTGAGGTGTTGGTGAAAAATACACATGTACATATATTTGCGCAATGTTCAATGTAATACTCAGACAACATTTCACAAATTTAAAATGTGTTTGTGGTCCCACCTCAAAAGTACACAAGTATCTGATTTAAGGTGATTTAATACACAGCATTAGTCTCATTTATTACCAGATATAACTACACTGTTTCTCTTCTTCTCTTTTGCAGCTTCAGAAAAAGAAGGATGATATTTTATCAATGCTACAAGAGGTATGACAGAAGTCCTACTTTAGTATTATTCAATTGTTAATTTCTTACTTTAAGCCTTGGAATAACTCTAATGCAGACAGATATTGATTTTGACCCCTTGGCTGATTGACCCAGGCTCCAGTGTGTGTTGCTGACCTGCCAGCATTGTTTACTTTTGACTCCACGCAACTATTTTTAGCACGTGGATTTAGCCTCCCTCTGTTGACCAGAGAGGATGGAAAAAAAAAGAAAAACAGAAACGTGCAAAACAACTTGCGTCATGGCCCGGCACTTGTAGGCAAACACATATTGATTTCCAGCAGCGACAATACCCTACACCCCTCCAGGCTTTATCTTTATTCAGGTGAAATAGCTGTAGAATTTAATGCCATTTAATCAAATCTGACCTACTTCCAGCAGCGCTTTGTAAACGCTGAGCAGTGAGTATGACAGTGACGTCACTGTGGCACCAACAAACAAAGCATCAGCAGATAAACATGGAGGTGGAAGGAAGGCAAAGAAAGGGAGGGACCTTGGGGAAGCACCTCATACATGATAGTATTCACATGAGAATGTGACATGTGCCCTCGCAAGTCACAGCCCACTATTCCTTCATTCACCTTTGGCATCATTATTTCATTCACTCTCAGATGCACTGTGTCGATGGAAGCCCAGGTATTAACTCAGGTCAAACACAATATCCGACTGTCTGTCTGCAGCCCAAACTGTTGTGCGGCACTTGACAGGGCACATATCAGCACTAAGTTTACAGGTCAAAGATCACTAAACCAGGTTTTTATGCTCAGTGTTCTCGAAGCGTTATCTCGCCTTTCTCTCAACAGATTACATCCACTGGCAGGAAAAACATCTCAGTAAAACCCAGGGGTTGTTTTTAGTGTTATTTCATATACTTTAAATCAGGTTTCAGCTCTCAGTGACCCAGTGGAAAATTCAATTGGCTATATAATTTTAGCTTCAGCTCCATTCTCTTCACAGACTCTTTAACATTTGGCATCATCTTTCAAGACAAATTGCATTCTATACTGTCAGTCCTCATATTGAAACTCAGTTAAAGTGAAACACAGTTCTGATAAGTTACCAAATCAAGTCATAAATAAAGGCAATAACAGGAAAGCCGTGCTTTAGCTGGAGTGAACTGCACAACCTATGAGAGGTCTGTATATTGATTTAGATAGAATATTACCATTGTTTTATAGCCATGCAAGCAGTGTGACCCTGGAAATGTTGGTCAGTCCACCTCATTGGTCCAGACTGAAATATTTCAACATCTATTGGATGAATTGCCATGAAAACTTGTGCAGACATTCATGTTATCCAGAGCAGTCGTTCTCAACCAGGGGCCATATTCACAAAGCTTCCTAGTGCTAAGACCTGCCCCGAGTGAAATTCTTGTTAAGATAAAAGTTATTCACAGAGCATCTTAGCCCTTAACAGAGCTCCTAAGGTGAAAAACTGTTAGGAGCAGGGAGGAGGACTTTTAAGAGTCAAGAGTTTCTTAATCAGAGGAGAAAAAGGCAGAAAGACAAAGAGGAAGGAGAAATATTCTCCAAATGCTGTATGATAGTGAGTTAATGAAATATTACAGATTAGATTGTGTAGGGATAATATGTGGTTAATCTCATTAGGGGTTTGCACACATTCCCACCTAATGCTATAACACCTGAAATAAAATCAACAGAGATCAACAGTAAGATATTTGGAAAACTGGAAAAATGCAGCAGTGCAGCAGTGATGACTTGGGTCTGTCTCAACCTTCCATCAGCAGTGACAACACTTTCAAAGTCTCATGTTGTCAGCAGTTTATTTCATTTCCACTGGGTGTCCACACCTTGCAGGCTCACAAAGGGGTTTGTCTGTGACAACCAATCACATCTGTTAAAAGCAAGCATCACCCCTAGCAACGGGGTCAACCACACGTCCTCATGAAGATAAAAGTTTCTGTCCCTTCCTTGCTCAGAGTTGCTCCGAGAACTTTCCTGAATCACTCCTAAGCTAGGACTCCTTACTAAAAGTTTTTAGGCTAAGCTAGGAGCTCTCTGAGAGTGTTCTCAGAATGTTTGTAAATACGGCCCCTGGGGACTTGAGGGATTCGCTGGGAGTCCCCAGAAAAATGGGGATTTAATTCACAATAGAATGAGCCCAGTGTGAGTAAGAGTCATAAGAGTGACTGTTCTGATCATAGTATCACAGTTCACAGTTATCTCCGCAGCTGAAGTTGTCAGCTGAAGAATTCAGGGGCCATATTCACGAACATTCTGAGAGCTCCTAACTTAGCCTAAACATTTTTAGTAAGGAGTCATAGCCTAGGAGTGATTCAGGAAAGTTCTCAGAGCAACTCTGAGTAAGGAAGGGACAGAAAACTTTATCTCAGTGAGGAGGTGTGGTTGACCCCATTGCTAGGGGTGATGCTTGCTTTTAACAGATGTGATTGGTTGTCACAGACACGCCCTTTTGTGAGCCTGCAAGGTGTGGACACCCAGTGGAAATGAAATGACCTGCTGACTTTGAAGGTGTTGTCATTGTTACTGTGATCATTGCTGATGGAAGGGACACTGCTGCATTGTTGCATTTTTCCGGTTTTCCAAATATCTTAGTGTTGTGATCTTTTTTTTTTTTAAACCGGAAAAATGCAACACTGCTGCATTGTTGCATTTTTCCGGTTTTCCAAATATCTTAGTGTTGTGATCATTTTTTTTTTTCTGGCATTATCGCATTAGGTGGTATCCCTAATGAGATCAGCCACACATTATCCCTGCACAATCTAATCTGTAGCATCTCATGAAATCACTGGCATCAAACATTTGGAGAACATTTCTCTGACCTCTTTGTGTTTCCACTATTTTCTCCTCTGCTTAAGAAACACTTAAACCTCTTAAGAGTCATCCTCTCTGCTCCTAACAGTTTTTCACCTTAGGAGCTCTTTTAAGGTCTAAGATGCTCTGTGAATAACTTTTGTCTTTACAAGGACCTAGTCTAAATTTTAAGGGGAAATTTTAAGAAGAATTCACAATTCTAAGAATTGTCTTAGAATTTGGTCACTAGCAGCAGCTTTGTGAATACGACCCCTGATGTATGTGTCCCCCAAAAGAGGTGTTTGGCATTAAAAAATCTCTGCCTGTGTAATTTAGTTTCATCCAACATCTAATTTCTACATACTTTATTTATTGTCTTGTCATCTCCCTTCATCTCCGCATATCTCCTATCATTTCACATGAAAATATATTTAATGCACTGTAACACCTTGTTGCAGGAAACACCTAAAAAAATGTAAATAATGCCCATCGGAAGTGATAGAGGCTGAGGCAGCAGCAGCAGCAGTGCGTGTTAGTCGGGGCCTCAGGTCTTCTTGTTTGCCTGCACGTGAGTGTGGCTGCCAGAATTAGGTCAGGGACAAAAGGCTGCTGCTCTTATTGAAATGGTGAGACATCAAAATAAAGAAATGAACAAAGCCGACATAATGATAACCTGTAAGAGGCTAGTGTTTTTGAACAATATGTCAAAACTGCTTTTTCATCATGCACAGCCCACACACACACAAACACACACACACACACACACACACACACACACACACTCATGCATGCATGCATGCATATGCACACAACAATCTTACCTTATTTCTACTTGCACACACTTATGTTCTCCCTCAAAGAAAACAAATTGAGAGGTAAACGAATAAATTGTAAGAAGGGATGTCGTCTGCTTAGACGTAATCAAAACAGTTTCCGGCTCTATCTGGGCTTCCCTATAAATGTGGCGTCAGACTTAGAAGTGGAGGGTAAAGACAAGAAGGAAGAGGGTGAAGCAAAGCGGCTCAAACAGAGAGACAAGGACCAGTCTGGAGCTTCATTTTCTGTGAGTGTTTTACTGGGTTTTAGGAAGAGAATGGGTACTTGGAAAATGTTGGCCTAACATGTCGTGCTTGATGTGATAGTGGAGGACACGCAACTGCAATTTTTTTTTTAGTTTGTGGATGTAAATTGTGTTTCAGTGAGTTGGCATTTTCATATTTTTACGGGTAACTGGATCCACTTATTTTGCCAGCCCAATCACCAGAAGAAAATGTATGCATTGTACATTTCTGCAAACCATGAATGTTATATTTGCACATTTCTTACGGATCATATCAGCATTTCTAAAGTGACATGGTATATGAGCTGACTTTGTCACTCGGAGGTGGAGCGGATGGTGGATGGCCTGACACCTGGGTGATGTGCCTGCCAAGCTGCAGACCACTGTTTGAGAGCAACAAACGACAAAACCAGTTGTGATTTACTGAGTCATTGCTGTGTTTTCTGCAGCTTTTTAGGAATTAAACATGGAGTTTTTGGAGCAACCTGTCTCTGTCTTTTACAACAGCTTTTTAGGCACTAAACGTGGGTGTTTTGTAGCAACCTGTCTCTGTTTTTTACAACAGCTTTTTAGGCACTAAACGTGGGTGTTTTGTAGCAACCTGTCTCTGTTTTTTACAACAGCTTTTAGGCACCAAACATGGGTGTTTTGTAGCAACCTGTCACTATGTTTCCAGCAGCGTTTTAGAACTCAAATGTGGGTTTTTTAGCAACTCGTTGCTGTTGTTCCAGCAGCTTTTAGGCACCAAACACGGGTGTTTTGTAGCAACCTTTCATTGTGTTTCCTGTAGCTTTTTAGGCACCAAACATGGATGTTTTGTAGCAACCCATCATTGTGTTTTTAGTGGCTTTTTAAGACCCAAACGTCGGTGTTTGTAGCAACCCGTCACTGTGTTTCCAGCAGGTTTCAGTCACCAAACATGGGTGTTTTGTAGCAACCTGTCACCGTGTTTGCCGCAGCTTTTTAGAAACCAAACATGGGTGTTTTATAGCAACCTGTTGCTGTGTTTCCAGTGGCTTTTAGGCGCCAAACATGGGTGTTTTGTCGCAACCTGTCAAAGTGTCTCCAGTGAATTTTAGCCACCAAACATGGTTGTCACTATGTTTCCAGCCAGCTTTTTAGGCACCAAGCGTGGGTGTCTTGAAACGTCCAGTCGCTGTTTTTCCAAAAGGGATAGTGCCATTAAAAGCGGTTGTTGTTTACTGAGACATAGCTGCTTGTCCAGCAGGGATTGTGCACCCAAACTTGGTATTTTAAGCCAAAATGTGATATTTTCTGAACCATAACCAAGTAGTTTTTGTGCCTAAACAAAACCACGTTAACCACAGCGTTGAAGTTTCAATGTATTCACTACATATAAGGTGCAAATACAACATATCTGTAGTTTGAATAGATGTACTGTACAATGCCAACATTTCTTAGTATCTAATATATCTAACCATACTATATGCTGTAGCTTGAACTTTCTCAGTGCAAAAAAACAGGACAGGCTTTTGGGAGTCATTACCTTTCACGCTTTCCATACAACACCAAATGCTGGACATATGCCTTTTCAGTCATGTTTGTAGGGAGCACTCTAGTGGATAAATCAGGGATTGACTGTTCACTAAAAGTTGACCTTGTGTTTGGATCTGATGTGCTCCAGGGTCAGATCTGCCAGGCCAAGCTGGAGAAATGGTCCAATCAGATGTACCAGGAGCCTGAGGCTGCACCGGCAGAGGTCCACATGTTTGACCTGGACTGCCTCCTGTCCGATATCTCCGACACCCTGTTCACCATGACACAAAAGCAGCCATGTCCCTGGGCCAGTGACCGACACGACAGTGAGTAGTCAGTACTCTGAGTGAACTTCAGCTGTGACTTTGTACTGGTCTCAAAACTAAATCAAATCATTGAAAGTGTTTTTTAAAGAAAGGATGGACACCTCGTGGCCTGTGAGCTGCATGACAGGATTAAAACAGTTACAACAAAATATAACACCTTGGCTTTTTGTTGAGGGAACAAGGGCAACGCTAACATCTGCGACTATATTGTTTTAATGTCATATAAAAAATACTTTTTCAGGGGCTTTAATATTCACTTGGTGTGGCTGATGGGTCACATGGGTCAGCAAATCAGCCAAAGGAAGCCACCCTACCAATAAGGAAATTCCCTATGATGAAAGAAAGCACTCACAATAAGGCAGACACATTAACAGACTCACTCACTCATATAAGATGTTCTCTTCCTCCTCAGCGTACACCAGCAATGCTGATATAATCCAGCCAGGCCTGACTCCACTGCAGCCCAACCTAGATGATTTCATGGATATACCAGGTACTCTCTACCTGTCCATCTGTCTGTCTGTCTGTCTGTAGGTCAGTACCCCTGACTGATTTTGTGTCTGAGTATCCATCCAGTTTCAGCTATCACTGTGGCACATGTGTGCTGGATTTAGTGCAGAAAAATATATTTGATAGTTGATAGAAGACGTGTGAACTGATCTCGATAAGACATGGGTCATTAATCATTAACCTTTCAGCCTGAGAGTTTAGTGTCTATATTCTGACAAGCCACAGAACGAGGCTCTTATCCTTACTCATGTATTTTCCCATGGACAAAAAAAAATTAAAACAAAGTAATGTATTCTAGAATTAAATCTTACAATCTGAATTTGAGGTTTAATTGCTTAATGCAGAGGTTTGAATTTTTGATGCGTAAATTGTTTTTCTACTGTAGATGGCTTTTGCATCGAACAATCGGTTCTCGAGTGACACTCCTTCGTTTATGTGCTGTGTCTGCACTATATTATTTGGTCCTCAGAGGTTAGATGGGGGGCAAAGGCAGGGTGAAGCCTGGAGAATGGGGAAGTGGAAGAGGATGTATTTAGCTATGAGGCCAGGGGAAATAAAGGGATGGGCTGAGAGATGGTGGGATTTCCTTCTAAAACCAGCTTTTGATGACCTCTGAAGAAGATCATTCTGATGGTTACCTAAGCAGATTTGTAGCTTCATTTTGAGCAAAGTCGTTTTCCATGGCCTTTCATGACTCTAGTGCTGGAAAATGATTTAAATATTTTTATTTATTTAGGCTATTAATCTTATTTCTGCACATAGCATCATCAGAAAGGCTGAGGGAGGGAAGGAGCAAGAGACACTTTGTCCTCCTTATATTCGTCTTGCAAAAGAAAAGTCTGTGTTGCTGCTGCTTTTTTTAAACCCATCTGTCGCCTGCATCCAGGCGCTGCCTCCACGTCACACAATAGACTACAACTACCAAAAAGAACGGCGCAGCGCTATGATCCACCTCACACACAAACTAGCAAACAAACGCTCACCTGACACAATCAAGTAGCTCTGTCTCCCACACATGCAGCGCAGAACTGGATTGCACATGTGCTACTGCGGTCATTACATTCATCTCACAGACTGATTTAGCATAGTATGTGCAACATATAAATCGATGTCACACTGTTGACTGACAACAGACAAATTTAACAGAAGAGCAGCTCTGTGTCTCTCTGAGTGTAGATGGAGAACATGTGAGTGAGTGAGTGAGTGAGAGAGGAGAGATGCACACTGGCATAGCTTTTCAGAAGAACAGTGTTATGCAACTTGACCCTATATTGATACAAACATTTCAGACCTTTTAATTCCTTGTGAACCTCTGCATAGTTTGAGATCCTCGGGCAGAGGTCTGCTGTTTGTTGCAAAGTCCAGACTGAAGACTAAAGGAGACGCAGGTTTTGAAATCAGGGCCCCGTGGCTCAGGGACGACTTAGCAGAAAGCATATCCTGATTTTATCAGCGCTGTCTGTTTCAATGCTATTGAGAGACAGGGAAAGTTTACGATACACCTTAATTGATCCCCAGTGGGGAAATTCACCCATGGCTGCTTTCCAGTCAGCTCGACCGCAAAAAGACAGAAAGCTGAAGAGTTTATTTTTTTGCTCAGGGGCACAATGGCTGTGGTTGTTGTGGTCTTTGTGTTGCTCTCAGTGAAGCAGTCCTGCAGCCCCGTGGCTACAAGTCAGCCTTTGTAACCCACAGACAACCTGCTGCCCACTGCTGTAATATGTGTGTATGTGTGTATGTGTGTGTTGGGGGGTGTTTGTTCTCACAGCATTGGCAGGGGCCTCAGGGATCAGCTGTCTGCCTCTCTTTTGGTCACAAGATCCAGGGAGCTAGTGAGTGTCTGTCAGAGCGACACGGCCTTGAGTTTAATTTATGCAGACTGCTTCTCTTAAATGGAAATACAGTCAGATCACTTCTCTGAGGCATGCCACTAGTTTCTCCTCACTGAGATGAAAACACACGCTGGTATGTACTTTCAGACTGTGTCACAATTTTTTGCGGTGTGTTCACAGAGCTCGTGTTGTACTGGATTTTGAATACCGTATGTGTTCATGACATGAAATCAAAGTTTCATCGACAGAAGCCAGTGAGTTCGTATTTGTCTCTCCAGCTGGTGAGAACTTGGTTTGACTTCGGTGCCGTCAGATGTAAGGACACAGTTTCAATCACGGATGGCAGCTTGGCACAGTCAGTCGCCAGTGTGGCTCCACAAATATGTGACCTGGCAGATATGAAGCTGAATGACCACATCATACAGAGCGCCTCACTGCATTTTGTCTGATGTTTTGGCTCTGTGCTTTTATATTTTTGTTTTTGTTGTTTGAATTACTGAACTGAAGCCATGACTGTGATATCAGACAGCAGACTGACAGTAGTAATTCCAGGAGACTTTCAGCCATATCTGTTACATAAACGGAAGCATTTTGCGCCTGTGGTGACACGTCATTTGAGGTGGCAAAAATAAGTCAACCCAATCTCTGGAAAAATGTTGGCATTGCATGTTTCTGCATATCACAAGTGTTATTATGTGGCAGATATGTTGAAACTTTACAATTCAATAACACTGTGGTGAAGATGTGGTTGGATTTAGGCACAAAAAACACTTAATTCTAGTTAGAAAAAGATCACGTTTTAGCTTAAAATACCGGGTATTGGGGGGCGCAGTCCCTGCTGGAAAAACAGCGATGTCTTGGTAAAAAGACAACCACTTTTTGTGCTACTATCCTCACTGGAAAAACAGCAATGGGTTGCTAAAAACCACCCACATTTAGAGGCTGTAGAGCTGCAGGAAACATAGTGATAGGTCCCTAAAAAGGAACTTTCATTTTGTGTTGATTTTGGCGGTCCCTGTGGACAAAAGTGGTAGTGTCTCCATGAGCCCCCTTGCCTCGTGTCATGAAGATCTAGCTAGCTAGCAGGTGCAAACGCACAACGTAAATTCAAATATTGACATGAAACTACGCCTCACAATGTATTTAAAGATTAAAAAAGACATATCTCCTGCCTGTCTAGGAGGAAGGGGTTAGCGATTTTGAATTCTTCCAGGTCTCGCAATTCTCTACATCTGTTAAGATGTAGTGCTAGTTTGGTGAATTCTTTTTGTCTTCTCTTTGCTGATCCTGCTGCCGTTTCAGCCATAACTACAAAATATAAAGTCAAAAATAAAATTCTCTAAAGAAAAATTTCCCACTGCTTCCTTTTAACTAGAAATGTAAGCGTAGGCTCTTCAGTCTGCGTGCTATGGATTGTTTAGTCTGATTTGGCGGGGAATCAGACCCGGGGACAGGCACTAAGAGCTAATCTTCTCGCTGAGAACCATGTGATAGTTTTCTTGGCCTGTTTTCGTGTGTGTATCGTCTTTATTGTCACACCTGACAGTCTGATTAACAGTGTGCGTTCTTTCCTCAGATATCTTTATGAACTACAGGGGCCAGCCCTCTGAGCAGACTGGTTTTGCTGACTGTGGCTATTTTGAGAGCTCACCCAACACAGCATTCGCTCCAGTTCCCTCCCCTGTGGTGACAACTCCTCAGCTACTTATCGACACCCAGCTGGCTCAGGTACTGACGCTGTGAACAGCTCCTCCTCCTATTTGTGACGTGTAACGCTGCAGGAATACTTCATTAGCAACCAATTGTGCTGTTGTACAGACGCAGAGAGCGACGGTGTTATCTTGAGATTAACAAAGCCGTACTTCCCGACCTTGAGATCTCAAAAATAGGATTCTGACACAAAAGAAGGGTCAGAGGGTCTCTCCCAGGAAAAAATTGTTTCTTAGACTTTGTTACCTGCACTCTGGTGACTTTTAAAGAATGGAAATAACCAAATATAATGTATAAGATCAGCATTTTGATGTTTAAAGTATTTAATTTGAATGCCTAAGCAGGGCTTAACGGTCTCTAGAAGATAGCTGGACACCACGCCGCAGCAGAAGAGGGCAAGCCAGCCCCCCCAGGGCACCCCTCAGATCCCTGCTAGAGCATCCCGTCAGACTTACACATACATAAGTCATACGTGGTCAGTGCAGAGATGAGGTGTCTGTCGGCAGCTGTACCCAACTCATGCGGGTACGACGGGCTCTCTCAAGGGTCAGAGAAGGGGGGAGATAGGGGAAGCACACTTTTAGAGTCATAGGCTTTATACACATTGTGTAAGTTGAGGTGACTTTTCCTTTAAATTTCTTAAAATCTGTACAGTAAAGCCATATGAACCTTTGTCTGTTCCTAGTCAGGGTCGTCCTGTACAGGGATCCATTGGAAATTTCAGCTAATCTACGTCGGAACGGTTTTTATGGCAGGCCAAAGGTAATTAATTGATGATATTTTAAATCTGGAGCTACCTTTATTTAAATATAATACTATAAATATATCTTTTAACATTTCCATGCTGACCTTGTTATGTGTTTCCAACAGGTTGCTTTAGCTTGGCATATCAAATGTGTAGTGACTAGTATCAATGAAAAAAGCGGCTAAGAGGCTGAGTAGGCTTGTAACTGTGACGCGTTCAATAAAATCCATGCTGAAGTCCAAAGATGTGTTTTATGGTGATATAATAAACAAACAACTGAGATAACCAAAGCAAACTGAGATTAAATGATATGATCTGAGCCAAAAGCCACCACACCAGTGAATGAACAGGTAAAATAATGTGAAACCACACCCACCCCTGTGACAAGTACAATTACCTCAAGTGAAAGTGACCAAAAGAATGTGTGCAGCCTAAACAAATAATAAACAACAGAGGTTAATTACACACTCTGGCTCCTACAAAATGTGATCTGTGGTCTTTCTTCATCCTTTTTGGCTGCTCCAAGTTATTTTCTCTTGATTATTCTCTTGAATTATTTTGTTGTCTTGCAAAATCAGCGTTTTGTTTTCTCAAGAATCGACATAATGAAACAGGAGAAGCTTTGTTATCTCATCTTATGCTTTTTTCTCCAGCCAAATCTGTCATCTGACAATTTGCTTCAGCCCTCCTCCTCTAACACCAGGCTAGACCAGACCGGGCAGGGCCAGGATTGTGGTGAATACAACACGTCTAGCATCCCATCAGGCGCCATGCCGTATGGACATCAGTCATACCCTGATCCTTCCGTTTCTGTAGCATTCAGCTCCAGCATCGAGCAGCCGCCCTCTTCGAGTATTGCTTTTTTCTACCCACTACCCTGCCACAAGTTTGGTTACTACACAACAACCAGCGTGACCCCCACCGTCATCACTCACACCGCCTCCACCACGGGGGCCCAGGGCTCTGTGCACCAGGCTCATGGCTACCCTCACACAGGGGACACTTACCCCCTGACTCCCTGCCAATCACTCAGTTACTCAGCCACCGTGTCTGACCCGGTCCACGCAGCGCAGCCCTCCGTCACCGCGGCCCACTGCTTCTCAGTCCCGGAGCAGGTGGCTGTCACAGGAGTCAGAGGGAAGCACAAGCAGAAGACAGGGGGAGTGAGGACAGTCAGTTCCTCGATGGTCCCCCCGTCCACCACACCCACACCCACCAGCTGCCTGGCTAAGCTGCTCTCCTCCGGCACCCGTGAACGTGAGTCACATCCGTCCCATGCTCTGTCTTTAACATCAGATTTTGTCTGGAAAAATGAACTCACTGCTGGTTTTTGTGCTTTCAGGGAAGCCAGCACTAGGATTTGATGCTCCTCTTGTGGCGGTCAAAGGTCAGAGGTCATCATCTCCCAGCTCCTCGGTGAGCCTGTCTCTTAGTATCACAAGTGTAGGGTTCATTTCAGTTGATAACCGCCTTAAAAAGCTGTAAAAACAAGACATTGAGGTTTAACGGGGGGGTTGTGGACTGAACAATTTCTTGGCAGACCATAAAGACCTCCTAGGAGTCCAGGAAGTTTGTCTTGTACAGATATGAAAGTGATATTAAGCGTTTTATTTAAAGCTCAGTTCTGACCCAAGATTTGCGACGAGACGCAACCATTTTATAATATTGCAGAGAAAAGCCGTAGTGGTATGATTTGGCTCATCTCAGCTCAGTCAGGCCGGCTGATAAAGTCATCGGTGAGTAAGCTTGTGAAGTCGTGAGTGCCTGGATGTAGACTGTAAGGCACGTCATTTGTTTGAACATCCAGTCGGTTGTTGGTTTGTTGTTCTGACAACAGCCCCTCATCCCCGCCAAGCCCAAGTCTGTCACTTTACATTCCTGCTGTTGATGCATATGTTGGTCTCCATCCTCAAAGCGAGTCGGTGTTTCATGATTGGCTGCTGATGCTGCTCGCTGTATGGGTGCATGTCACATGAGTGCGTGTAATGTGTTAGGAAGCATCGAGAGTTGTTGTTATGTAGACAATGAATCATCTTGTTTCATCCCATTGGTGTGAACTGGCAGGTTTTTAGAACGTTCCAGACCAGTTACAAGGGCAGCAGTAACTCAGAGGTAGAGCAGGTCGTCTACTCATCGGAAGATCGATGGTTCGATCCCTGATTCCTCTAGTTCACATGTCGAAGTATCCTTGGGCAAGATTCTGAACCCCAAATTGCTTCTTATCGCTGTACCATCAGCGTGTGAATGTGATGTAGTGTAACAGTGCTTTGAGTGGTCAGAAGACTAGAAACGTGCTATGTAAGTGCAGTCCATTTACTTTTTCTTTTTTTTTTACCATTTCTCATTGCAAATAGTTGCAAGTTTAAACTTGTCTCATCACAAATCTTTAGTCTGCACTGAGCTTAACTGTCTGCAAGATAGCAAAAGAGTGTGTTTCCAAAAAAGTCAGGTACCTAGTGCCTGTTATGGTTCAGGTTCAACAATTTACATTATTTTACCTTGGAATTATTTATTAGGATGACTAAACTCTTGTTCTTTTCACTTGTACCTTCATTTTCTACCATTTGTTATTGCCAGTAGTAAGTATTTTATCATGTTTTATCATCATATATCATATTTTATCATCTGTATGACTCCAAACACACATGTAACATCACCATCATCAAATGTGCAAGCTCAGTTTGTGGCAAAGGAAAGAGTTATAGAGTAAATACTTGCCTACATATTGGGTTTTAATAAGGTCAGAAGAAAAGTTAAGGAAATCTTGTCTAGCATTCTCTTTAGAAGAAAAACATTTTTCAAAAGGCACCTCTGAGTAGAGACTGTGTGTTGTTCAGCAGTCAAGCAGCAGCACACATGTTGGAGAGGCCTCATCACAGCTGCAGCATGAAGCTGGTTGGCCTGCAGGGATCCCAGTGCTCACACCTCTTCACAGCCAGAGTGCCACCCTGGGTCACAGCGGACCCCATGCCAGCACCTCCAGAGGCTCAGCGGTTTCCGCCCTGCTCTCCCACAGCTCCACACAACCCAGCACCACCCTCCTTATTCCCAAGACTGAGAAACTATCTCCTGTGCAGCTCTATGGCACCGACAGGAGCAGCTTAACAGGTGTGACCTGTGTGAAACAACATCCTGCTTTTTACAAATGCAATTAGGAATCAGAGAAATCAAGAAATCTTCTTTTAACTGGTGAATGATAACATGATCGCGGCTCAGACCATGATGTACGATCATGTAACCCTGGTACAGAGTAGTGGCTCCAGTGCTCCATTCTCTGCCCAGATGCAAGATAAAAATGTGGGCATTGTACATTTCTGAAAACCACAAATACAATACATTTGCACGTTTCATATGTATCGTATCAAAGGTTTCTAAAGCGACATAGTATATGAGCTGACTTTGTGATTTGGCAAATCACAGCTTTTTTTTCCTGTGCTTTCAGGCACCAAACATGGGTGTTTTGTAGCGACTTGTCACTGTGTATCCAGCAGCATTTTAGCCACCAAACGAGGCTGTTTTGTAGCGACCTGTTGCTGTTTTTTTCAGGGGCTTTTTTGGCACCAAACATCAATGTTTTATAGCAACTCATCACTGTTTATCCAGCAGCTTTTAGCCACCAAATGAGGCTGTTTTGTAGCAACCTGCTATTGTTTTTTCAGCAGCTTTTCCGGCACCAAACAAGGGTGTTTTGTAGCAATCCCTCACTGTTTTTCCAGCTGTTTTTTAGGCACTAAACATCAGTGTTTTGTAGCGACTCATCACTGTTTATCCAGCAGCTTTTTAGCCACCAAACAAGGGTGTTTTGTAACAACCTGTCACTGTTTTTCCAGCGGCTTTTTAGGCACCAAACATCAATGTTTTATAGCAACTCATCACTGTTTATCCAGCAGCTTTTTAGCCACCAAATAAGGGTGTTTTGTAGCAACCCGTTGCTGATCTTCCAGCTTCATTCCTAGATTGTCAAATACCAACATTTTGAGTTGGCAGTCAGCCCGAACCACCAACCCAAAGCGTAAGCATTTGACAACCTGGGAATGAGACGCAACAATCAACTGTCTTTCCCCAGAATTACATACAGTACCTTTAAAGGACATGCAGCTGAGTTTGTCATTGTACTCCACGCTGTGTGTGCATATATCAACAACATAGGTGAAGGTCTTGTGCAGTAAGAGAATATGCAGTTACAAACAACTAATGTGCATGTGTGAGAGGGGCACATTTTTGGACCAGTCCAAACAATAAGCCTGGCTACATGAGCTCTGCAGAGATAAGGATCCATTTTTTAGTTTGTGAATAGATTATATTGTTAATCAGAATATTAAAATGGAGTGTAAAATCATAAATCTTTATACATTTTTTAACCTCCAATCAATGAATGAAAAAACTAAAAAGCTTTTTTAATTGTTCCCCTTTTCACCAATCAGCTGATAAGATAAATTAAAACTTAATTTTTTTGACTCACAAACCTAATGGACTAATCACTGCTCTGGACATCCATGACGATGCACATCTCATCAGCATATATGCATAAGAAATGTTTGAAATGTGGTGAGTAAAATGGGGAATACATGTATATAAATGATTAAATGCATGCCAAGGCCAAACAATTAGGATAATGAATTGAAATGAGTTGAAAGTAAAATGAGCAAGTGAAAGAGAAATAGAAAAATAAAGTTTTAATTGACAAACTTTCCCTTTTGTCTTCAGTTACATTTTTGACTTGTCTGAAAACACTTTGCTAAATTTGTGTTTGTTTGGGGACTGTAATTATCACACAGCATAATGTGTGTGTTAAAATCTTCCAACAACACTTGGACAATTTTAGTTTCTTCTTTATGTTGTCATTAACTGTGGGTGAATCTGGCTAAAATGTCAGTCAAATAAACCTTGTTGTAGAAATATAAACTAAAATCCAAGTATGCCAGCATCACTAGCCATTGCATATTGTATAACTTTGTAATTTAAATCACAGTTTGTACATGAAGAGAGTTTGGGTGCATATAAGTATACTGTTGATAAGTGATTTGTGCATGAGAACTTGTGTGCATGTAGCGGTCATTACGTTTCCCTGCAGATACAACAAATACATTTTATTATCTGTCTTTCTTTTAGTTAATTTTCCAGGACATCCAGGCCAAACGTCACCACCAAACCCTGACTCCCCACACTCATGCTTCTCAGCACATGGGAAGATAGAATCAAGTAAGGTAGGACACACTGTTGTTTTTTTATATTAATATAATCAAGTTTTTGCTATACAAGTGAAGAGGAAACTGATCGTTGACTCAGAATGTGAAGTGTGATGTGCATATTTCTACATTGCATATGTTATCTACAGCAAACAGAGACCAGGAGGATAACTCACATCTCAGCTGAGCAGAAGAGACGCTTCAACATCAAACTGGGTTTTGACACGTTACATAACCTTGTGACAACGCTCAGCTCTCAGCCAAGCATAAAGGTACTGTTGGGCGACATGCAGCTGCGTTAGAAAGAGGAGGGGTATCACTAAAACAGCTGAGTTGATGCACAGTTTAACTGGAATAAGATGTAAGAGCAGATAAGGAACCAACCACAGTAATACTGAGTATTTGTTAGTAACTGAGTTGTATTTCTGACATGTGTTGATCCCTCTGTCTGCTGGCACAGATCAGTAAAGCCACCACGCTGCAGAAGACCGCCGAATACATCAGTAAGATGCAGCAGGAGAGAGCTCAGCTGCACGACGAGGCTCAGAGACTCAGAGAAGAGATCCAGCTCCTCAACTCTGCTATCAAGTGAGATTTTTAGCCAGCCTTGATTTCTGTGTTTGAGTGTGTGTGTTTCAAGCAGCAAACCCCAGGACTGAAAATTGAAGCCAACGCAGAGGTGCCAAAAACTGCAGTTCCACAAATGGCCACTTGAGACTGGCTCTAGAAATGGGACAGTACTCTTAGACCCCCATGTTAAAATGCCCAGCTATACAGCAGAAATAAACATGTTTACAGCCTGGTAAAAAAATGTTTTTCATCTCTATAGCTTGTTTCCTAAATTTAATTAAGGCTTTAAGTTATGCATTATTAAGAGTGTGGCTGCCTTAGTGACGTGTGGATGCCATCCGTTAAGAAGCTGCTACCATAGCAAAAATGTTGGGTAGCTAACATAACCATGACGCAACCCCAGATTCACAGAGTATCCAGGATGGCAACAATGCAAAACTCGAGGCTTCAAAACCATGGATACATTAAGAGACCTAGGTACAGCATTGGAGGCGGGCCCCTGCTCATTCCAATGAAAGTTTCGCATGAAGCCAAAAACGCTCTATTTCCGCTGTATGAAATTACCTGACTCTTCCACATCATAGGGCCCAAAGAGCAGGCACATTAAAGACTTATGGCAGAGGAGTGCAGCCGAGGGGCTAACTTTCGCCGGCTAAACAGCTAACTTCTGGTTAAGCACTCTGCTAATTTGAATGGGGATAAAATAATTTCATCATACAGCTCTTCTAGACTTTCTAAATGTTATTGGATCAAATGGCTCAAATGCTGATAGTAAAACAAGTCATTTGCAGGGGTTGTGATGTCTTTTTCACAATGTAAATCAATGGGGAAAAGTCTTTTTGAGCCCCATGGCATCACATGACAAACCCTGACGGTGTAGTTCCGCTTCTGAATACAATGTAAAATTGGCTTCAAAGTCCTGGGGCTTGTTCAAAACAAAAGTCCACAGTGGCTACGTTCATTATTTTATACAGTCTATGGTGTGTGTGTGCGCGTGTAGGCATGTGAAGTATGCAGGATAGGATTGGATGGATATTTTGATTTAATGTTATACAGAGGTGATCTTGAGGTTTCATTAAAAGGATCTTTTAACTTCCATTGAAAGTGTTGTCCATTTAGAGGTGGTGACATTTTAATGCTTTGTGATGTAAATGTCTTGCTTTTTATTTTATTTTCTGTTAGCTTTGCTGACAGACAGCCGACTAGCCATGCTAGCATGCAGATACATAGCGCCCACTGACCATCCGGTCTCCATCTGTCAGCTAGCTGTTCTGCACTGTGCACCACCTGCGTCAGGAGCTAGCTAGTGGCACCGCTCATTAGCAAATTACTGCTGGTAACTGTGAAATGACGGTAGCCAATCTCTGGTCTTCCCCACAGATCTACCCGCGACTGAATGGCTGTATTTTAAGCCACTAAACCCTTTTTAGCATTGTTTATTATGTTAGCACCACAAGCTGTGCTAACTCTGCTAATGGTGCAGAGTGACAACATAGCCAGCAATGCTAAATGAAGCTGCTTACTCACTGGGGTGATGTGGGGGGAGACTGGAGGGTGGGAACAAAGTTTCCACAGCAATGCTGTTGGGTCAGGACAGCATTACTAGAGGTAATCAGCAAATAAAAGCTGCCGCAAGCTAGCTCCCACCAGATCAGGGTGGTGCACAGTGCAGACTTAAGAGTATTCTTGGCGGTTAATCGATTAACAATTAATCGCTGACATCCCTAGTCTCAATGTACGTATGGGCACCAGACAGTTGATTTAAGACAGACTTGAAAAATTGTGAACTTATCCTTTAATATCAGTACTGGTCTCTCCCCGCTGATATGAAGATGCACCACACTACTTTGTGTCTCTTCATGCAGTGTGTGCCAGCAGCAGCTACCAGCCACCGGCGTGCCCATCACACGGCAGCGCTTTGACCACATGAGGCAGAAGTTCAGAGAGTATGTCCAGGTGCAGACGCTGCAGAACTGGAAGTTCTGGATCGTATCCTTATTAATGTAAATCTGTCATCGGGTCATTATAAACATACTGCCACAACTTAACACAACTTAAAAACCTCTGCATAGATAATGTGACTACAATAATACTCCAGTGCTGAGTGCTAAATGTGCCCGTCTGTTTCTGTGTGTGGGGCTCTTATGTGTCAGTACTTTGCAGCATCAACTGGCTTCTTCAGACTTTGGGGTAATACCAAATTTTGTTTTTCTCCCTAAACGTTTTCTTTGAATCCAAATGAACTAATTACATCAAGCATACAGAGAAGGATGCTGTTTTTAAAGTGTAGCAGGGAATTGGAGCTTTTACTTTGGTGCAGTATGTGACAGTAAGTGACCAAAACTTAGTCTTTGTACAGATAAGTATGCTAATGTTCTAATTCATACAAAGCACATTATTCATCTGGGACGTCTTGGTGTAATCAGGCAGATCAAATAAATGCCTGTGCATGGCAAATTCCAGTTGCATGAAAAAAGTAATATTAATCCATAACTCTTTCCCTAATGATCACCAATCCGTTACTGCTGCCCTTATCTTGCAGGAAGATAAGACGATCAGATTACCATTTTATCATCTTTGTGTGGTGCACAAAAACACCTTGAGGGTGTTTTCTTTCCATGAATATTAAGGTTTTTTTCTCTGCTCCCTCAGGAGGTTGAGCATTTATCTCACTGCTGATAAAAGGAGTTAAAAACAAAGTTCTCTAAGAGAATCTTTTCTCTTTACAGAGGGTCAAAACAGCAGTGTTTACTGTACTGTATGTCTCACTGCTCACTTTTTTTGCCTCTCCATGGACAGCGCTATACAACAAAAAGAGTTGACTTATTTTATCTTTATTGAACACTAGTTTAGTGCTGCCTCCAGAACAATGAGCCACTGAGGTGCAGTGTTAAGACTGAAATAACTATTAGAGAAGACAAAACAATTAGCTCCCAGGTCGACACCCCTTCCTCCTAATATGTTTAGGAAAGGGTCCGCAGGTCTTAAGAAACTTGGGGTGTCATTTAGCCATTTTTAGGAGGAAACTGATATCCACTCTCTCAGGATAACCCTTTTCTCTATGACCATACCAAACATCAGGGCTTGTTCTAATGCTGAGGGGGGAAGAGTCAAAGAGTAGCTGGATCAACCCAAAGTCACAGAGAGACTGTCGGGGATTATCTGTGTGCTGTATATGTTGCTGTAAAAATTAGAAATGTTATCCCAAAAACTCTTTAGCCTGGGGAAAGACCAGAACCTTTTCGAGTAACATTTACTTAAAAAAAACTGTTTTAAAGGTGTATATCTGCTGTAGGAACCAATGGGCTTGTGACTGAGGATAGGGAAGTGTATAGAAAGACGTACTAACACTTGGTTCTGTTCTTTTCTTGGGGACTTGTTGACAACAAGGAAGCTGTAGAATAACACCAGCTTTTAAACATAGTGAAGCACTTTGCTGTGGACATCACCTAAGACACTTTTTTGTCTTTATTTGCACAAAGAAAATATAGAAAACGACAGGGACTAGACATACAAAGATAAAGACATTTGGCTTGTTTGGCCTTTTCTTTTTATTGATATTGTTAGGTTTTAAATTGTTTTATTGCTGTTGTTTTTGTGTGGCCTCTGGGAAGACGAGCAAAGGATAGAATTCAAAACAAAGATGGTAAAAATGATGCTACAGCATGATCAAACACAACAAATAAACAATAGGGGTATCACTATACTGAAAATAAAGACAGAAATAAATATGTTTTTTAGGCAAAAACAGCCCAGTTGCCAGAGGAAAATGTTGGTGTAGTACGTTTCTGCAAACCACGAATACATTACATTTCTCTTACGAATCATTTTTAAAGTGACGTAGTATATGAGCAGACATTGTCATCAGAATGTGAAGGGGATGGTGGATGGCGTGACACCTCGGCCAGACGCCTGCCAAACTGCAGGCCACAGTTTGAGACCAACAAACAACAAAACTGGCTCTTTTTTTAGCAAGACATCACTGTGTTTCCTGTAGCTTTTTAGTCACCAAACATGCGTGTTTTGTAGTGACCTGTCATTGTTTTTCAAGCGGGGATAGTGCTACAAAATGTGGCTGTTTTTTACCGAGACATCACTGCATTTCCTGCTGGGGTTGTGCCCTGAAAAACAAGTATATCAGCCAAAACATGATCTTTTCCTAACCTTAACCAAGTGTTTATGTGCCTAAACCTAACTACACATTAACCACAGTGTTGTTTAGATGTAAAGTTTCAATGTATTCGCTACATAATAATGTGCAAACCTAACATATCCATGGTTTGTAGAAACATAGAATGGCAGCATTTATTCTAGTGATAAACAGAGGAAGGAGGACTGTAATTTAAGTCACTGTGCAATGCTTCATTATCAATTCAGTAACGTTAGAAAAACAAGAACTCTGATGAGTCACATTGACATTTTTCCTCAACTCACTGTCAGTTCAGTATCATCATCGAGCCGCTGTTTGAATCCTATAATGGAATGGTGTCCACTGCCAGTGTGGAGGACCTGTGTCGGTCCACTCTGTCCTGGCTGGACCAACACTGTTCCCTGCCTGCCCTAAGACCCAGTGAGTCCAGCTGCTTCCTCTAAACCAGTGGTTCTCCTCAACTGGTCTATCCTCAGGACCCACATTTTTGCTCAGTCATTAAGTCGTGACCCAAATTTTTGACTCTCCGCTCAAATCTATTTCACAGACACCTCCATGAAATTTTATGGCTTTTTTCATGAAATACAGTAGTCTTTTGGCGCGTATTCGTGTCTGTTCATCATCTTTGCATTGACTATTGTATGTAATATACAGACTAACATTTTGAGAATTTCTAGAAAATATTTTTAGAAAAGAAGTTGTAAAATTACATGAACAAAACTGCAATATTTTGCAAAAATTTTTTAGAAAAAAGTCGTAATATTTTGAAAAAGAAATCATAAAATTTTGAGAAAAAAGTACGATTTCAAGGAAAAATCATACAATTTTGAAAAAAGTCAAAGTATTGAGAAATAATCATTCAATTTTGAGACAAAAATCGCAAAACTAAGAAAAGGTCATCAAATTTTTAGAAAAAAGTTGTAAAATTTTGAGAAAAAAAGTGACAATATTTCACAAAAGATCTGTGAATCCCAAACTCTACATTCAAAATGACCCCGCCGCCCACTTTTGGGTCCCGACCCACCAGTTGAGAACCACTACTCTAAACGTATAGTTTGATAGTACTGCGATCATTCCATAAGTTTCCAGCTGCTATGTCACATTATCTGTAATCTGTGTTTCTCTGTGTGCCCCCTCAGTGGTTCTGAGTTCACTCCGCCTCCTGAGTACCACCACGGCCATCCTGACAGACCCCAGCCTCCTGCCGGAGCAGGCCACCGTCGCTGTCACCCAGGGCGACCCCGCTGCTGCCGCTGCCCTGCACCACTCCTTACAGCCTGCCACCCGGGACAACGTACACCCCATGTGACCCTGACGAACACTCAGTGGAAACGCACAGGAGACCACGAGTCAGAGGAGGGCAGATGGAAAGATTGAAAAAGACTCAGAGACTTTTAATAATGCATAATCACATTCCAATAAAACTCACCAGCTGCAGAAAGAATGTATCCCAGTTCACCCAAAAATCACAGGAGCTACATGTGATCTGTGCTTAAATTCTAATGAAAGCATAATGTTCTGTACACATGTAGTTATTTCTCAGACGCAAAATCATTCTGTTTAATTTAAGTAATTTGGTTACATCAACTGACGACTGCATTTATTCTCATTCCTTTCACATCTCAGGTTAACTTTACTGTTCATATTACTGCCTTCAGTTCACCTCACACCTACCTTACACTGTGCCAGTATTAGAAACAAGGAAGAGAACCTGAATAGCTTTAAGTGACAGGGGTTATTTCAGAATATTAAGTGGATCTTAAAGGTCTGGTGTGTAGGATTTAGTAACATCTAGAGCGCTGAGGTTGCACATAGCAACCAGTTAGAACTTCTCCCATGTGTCAAGTGTGCATGGATGTATGAAGAGAACCTACAATACAGCGTTCAATACAATGAAAGTTGCTCAGTGGCACATATAGTCAAAAAAGATTGACATCCGGGGCAAGCACGCTAGAGACTTCACCAGCCCAGCGGCTAACCTCCAGTTTAGCCCTCTGATGACTTGAATGGGGATGAAATTATTTAATCATGCAGCTTTTCTAGACTTTCAACATCTTATCGGACCAAATGGATCAAATCCTGATTGTGAAACAAGTCATGGATTGTGACGCTCAAAAAAATGAATCTACTGATTTACAGACATCTTTTTTTCCTATGTAAATTTATGGGAAAATGTGTTTTTGGGCAATATGGCATCACGGGATGAACTCGGTAGTTGCGGTCACAAGATCATCAAGAAAATCATCATCATCAACAGGTAACGACCAGGAAGAGGCTTTAAAAGACCACAGTCGGATGCGATGGAACTGCAAAGAGACACAAAATAACCACAAAAGATGCAAAACAACCAAACAATGACACAAAATGACTACAAAGAGACCAAAGCGATTAAAAAAAAAACAAAATTAAATCAGAGTGAAACTAAATGATCTAAAAGGGACGCAGAGTGACTTGGAAGAGGTGCAAACAACAAACAACAGCAACAAAAAAGAAGCAATATCATGACAAGGTCTGTTTGTCTTCCCCTCTGTAGGAGAGGTGGTGGGGCCTTGTGCATATCTGTGTCCAGGGGCCCACTATCTCATAATCCGCTCATGGGAATCATATAAAAAGTTCCTAAATAGATCAGAAAAGTTCATCTCAGTTTTGGAGTAATTGTGCAGTTTATCAGTTGTTCTCTACTGTTACTGTTATCCATTGAATATCAGGGGTCATCAGTTTACACAATGATAGAAAAGAGGTCCCTTGAGGAAAAAGGCTGGGAAACACTGCCCAATTTTTTTCCCCCAAATTTCTTAAAGGTCCAGTGTGTAGGATATATTGGCAGAAACAGTAGCCCAGAACAGAACAATCCAAACACTGGTTCTAGTTTTAGCGTTTCCATGTCACCCACCAAGTACCGATTTAAATCAGCCGGTCTGATTGTTTTAGAGAGGAAAAGACCTCTGTGCATAATTGGGCTCCTGGTAAAAACCTCCTGAACAATGAACACTGCATGAATGTAGAGAAGTTTCTGCTGGTTGCAATCTTCAATCCTCACTGCTCGTTGACACTTAATCCCCCCAAATCTTACACACTGGACCTTTGAAACAAACAAAGAGCTCATAGAACAATGTCAAAGCATCAGTGAGGAAAAAAGCAAAGAACTTGTCAAAAATATGTACGATTGTTAGAAATAAAACATAAATATAATACAGACAGATAATCATATAAATAAGGTCCTAGAAATATGAGGAAAATTAATCTCTGATGCGACAATCACAGGAAATAATCTGCTGAAATTAAGCCATTTAGTTTACACAAACTTCCTGCAGATATTGAATTCACAGTTTGGGCTATGGTGCAGTTGTCCTGTATTTAATATCATATGAAATATCCAAAAAAAAATATGTCATTCATTCAGGGGTCATCACTTCATTCAATAATAGAGAAGAGGTCTCTTAAGGAAAAAGTTTGGGAATCACTGTAAACAACTCTGGAAACACAATCAAAATGTTTATTTAAACCAGTATGAATATTACTTGTTTAAAAACTAGACTTTGAATAACGTATCAAGTATGAATCATTCATTTGATCTAGCTCTGAGAGACAGCACATCAGAGTTAGGACACTTGCTTTAAGGCCCCGAGGATTACAGCACCTGGCATACCGACACAGCACCACTTTATCTTGTTAAAACAATTTTCACAACTTGGTTTTGTTTTTATGAAGAACTGTTAAGACTATTTTGATTGGTGGACCCTTAGGGACTAATGGAATATGAACAACTTACCAGGTTATCAAGGAATGGATACATATTCTGACTTTATGATAGCTTCAGGGCTAAGGAGTCACCTCTTTATTTTTGTCTCTTATTTACCAAGCAGACTATCACAGGGCTGACACACAGAGACAGACAACCATTCACACTCACATTCACACCTACAGGACAATTTAGAGTCACCAATTAACCTGCATGTCTTTGGACTGTGGGAGGAAGCTGGAGTACCTGGAGAAAACACACGCTGACATGGTGAGAACATGCAAACGCCACACAGAAGGGCTCCCTTTTGGGATTTTACCAGGAACCCTCTTGCTGTGAGGCGACAGTGCTAACCACTAGACCACCGTGCCACCCAACCCAGCTGTATACATCCAAAGAACTTCCTTAAAAATGACCTGCTCGTCTAATTGTAACAGGTGTTTATGTGTCAAAATGTGTAGCCACACCAGGGTAGTCAAACTAACTGGGAATTTAACTGGGACTAGACTTTAATTTGAAGTTTTACAGTAGTACCCCTCCGCCATTTTAAGAATGTGATTGGCCTGAAGCCACATGACCAAACATCCAGCCCATCTTGGTGTGGGTGGAGCTGATGTATATAACTGGTTGTTTTCCTGCTCCACCCTGTTAAAAAGTTCTCTGTAAGGATGGAAGGCCACACGCCAAACGTGTTATGTATGCTGCAAGTGTTGCTGGTGTGGAGTTCTTTTCCCATCATGCACCGTGGACGCAGGTGAATTTGTGGTGGAAATTTTATTGTGTCTCAGGATTTGCCTTTAAAATGATAACAGAAAGTGAACTTCCTTGCTGTGGTGTGTCACACAGAGAAAGGTTGTGAATCCCGACGCTAGGTGACGCTCTCTCAGTGCGCTTGGCTCCATGTGGCTGCAGGCTGCAGGCTGCGGGCGCTCCTCCGCTCCGACAGAGGGCGCTGTGCTGCGGGCGGCTCCGGCACAGGCGCAGTGTGTGTGTGTGGGTTTTTGTCCCCAGCTCTCCTCAGTGCGCTGTCCACTTCAGCACCACAAGCCGAGCAGAGGCAGCGGGGCTAGCTAACGCTGAAGAGGAGGGACAGAAGACTCCACATCAGCACCCAGAAGACACACTAAATACCCGGCGAGGCGAAAGACAACAGGAAAGGTAAGAGTTTCCCAAAAGACGCACGTTGTTGGAGGCAGCGATAATAACGGTCTTCTTCTTCTTCCTCTCTGGCTTCATTAATCCTGTATGAGCGCATTAAGGCGGTGTTTACGTTAGCTTCTTGTTGTGTCTGTCTCATATATTCATCCCGAGGTCAGTTTATTGGAGCGAAACGGGGCCGCTTCATTAGCAGAGAGCTGCACGGTACCGGAGACGGTGTTCTCGCTGGGCAGCGTCTCCTCGCTTTGCAGATGGTGCTGTTTTATAACTCGTCGATTTCCGCTGCTTCACTGTGACCAGCTGCTGCTTCTTTATTTCCTCCGTGTGTCCGGGCTGCGGGACATTGAACACCACACACACTCCTCTCATGTTGTTTTGTGAATTAAATGGCTTGTGTTGTGTGGTTAACCGCCTCCACTCAGTTTACACACACAGCAGTGAATATATTTATACTCATAGTGTTGCCTAAAATATATTAATGTTAGTTATAGTGAATAGGATTCTCTAAAAGGAGCAGAAATTTGAATTATGCTCACAAAGATGCTAATATATCCTGACCTGGGAGGTTTTCTGATTTGCACTCATTACTTTATGAGTGACTGTGGATATAACTTCAACCTGCTGGTCCTTTTTAAAATACTTTAAGCACAGTAGACCAGTTTTAAGGACTCACACACACATTGTTGTGATGCTGATGTGTTTGTAAGGGAAGCAGTTGGCAGATTTTATTAACAATGTGTGAATCCTTTCCTCCAGCGTTGTCAGCTCGGTGCACCGAGGATTATGTCTCACAGCTTCTGCCATTGAAACTTTGATCTGCGTAGAAATAGATAGAGCAGATTTTGTAGGCATTCATGGAGTTTAAAGACAAAACCCGCAAACATGTTCAGTTGGCTATATCACATTTTTAAGATAATTTCACTCCTTTGCTGTGGCAGCTTCTGCAGTCTTCCTGAAATCAGAATAAGTAGGTTTTCACTCACAAGGAATTTGCTTTGCTCTGTTTGTTTCCTGTTAAAGGGTTTTTTGGGGGGAATTTTACCTTATCTGCTGCGAGGGTCCAATGGCAGAGAGATGTCGTATGCTGCAAAGCCCTGATATCTGATATTGGGGCTTTTAAATAAAATTGAACTGAATTTGCTGCATACATTAAACATCCAGTTACATATTAAGAGGACATGAAAGTAGTACTGCAACAGTCAAGAACTCACTTCAAACACAATCCTGTAACAGAACAAACATGTCAAATATAGCTGTTTCAGAATGAGAAAGCTGAACAGTTTTGTGCAGGATGTGCAAGAATATCAATCAGGGAATGTCCAAAGTTCTCAGTATCGCAAATAAGTGCAATGTACTAGGATCATAGATGTGCATTAATGTAACGGGTTTTTCGTGGCTTGAGGTTTTGCTCCTGATGGACTGCAGTGTCCTGTCTAGGCTGTGAAATATCCCCCTGGACATAACAACATTTAATATAAGAAATATCAACACAGATATACGCGCAGAGTATAATATTCTATGTGAATATTATCGGTATAGTGATATAGAAGAAGATATAAATACATTAGAGTTCATGATGCAAGGATTTACTTTGCTTGTGATGCTCTGCATCATAATTTGGACTATGGATCGGTATTTGACGCCTTTTAAGGTATCAAACATAATAACCCAAGTAGTAAAATTCTACAGTAAAGGAATACCTGTATTGGATCCTTTTTGTAGCCAGATATTGAAAAAATTGACTATTTGTATGGTTTTATTCGCAGTCACTCACTGCAAGCATTCTCTGATGTAATGCGACGTGTGATTGGTCCACTACTGCAGCTGCACAACCCTTACAGTCTGGTGTGGTGACATTGAGCATGGCATACTTAATGGTAAAAAAAGGTATCAGATGAAGTACTCTCTTGGAATCTGCATCACTTTAAAGATACTGGTGTCGTAATGTTTAAAACAATACCCAGCCCTACTCAAATGTTGATGCTATAGCTGAAATGATTTGTTCATTTATCCATTAGTCAATCTGAAAATTTATTTGCAAATATTTTGATAATCTGTTAATCTTTTGAATCATTTTTCAAAGCAAAAATGCAAAATGTGTGATGTTTCCAGCTTTTCAGATTTTTTTTCTCCCTTTATATCATTGTAAACTAAATATTTTTGGATTTGGGACCATTACATGGTTTCTGTAGGTCCTTAAAATGTCTTAAAATATCTTATATTCATTTTTTTGAAATATCAGGCCTTAAAAATGATCAGATTTTAATTTGCAAAATTTAAACATTTTATGTAATTTATTTTATCCATCTTTTAATTTATTTTTGTCAGAATGAGTCAGACTCCTCTGTGTGAAACTGAGTCTCTAAACCCACCACTGAACCTCATACTGTCTTTTTACTACTTCCACTTACCTTACATGTGGATCAACCTAACTCACTCTAATAACCATGTTCCTATATTAAAGCCTGCCTCTGCACGGAACCACACACTTACCTTTATGCTAACCTGCAATGTTCGAATATAAGAAAATAATTTGTCCAAAAATCAGTCTTAAATTTGCTTAAAAAATGATCTAGAAAAGGTCGTAAAAAGCATTAAATTTAAGTGTCTAATACCCGGAGACACCCTGTGTTGGTAGGTGGGTCACCTTGAGAAATTGTTGAGACTGAATCAATAATTAAAACAAACAATAAGTTCGATTAAAGTCTATTTCATCCCCAAATAATCATTAAACGCAGTCTGATAACAAAAACTCACAGTCACATCACGCTGCTGCAAATTCCATTACGATATACAGCTGTGTGACAACAGTCACAGTCCAGCTGTTTGTCTCAGTCCTTATGAACACCCTGTGAATCAGTAATCAGTGCTCAGTTTGTGACATGCTGCTTGGGTAAGAAAGGGAAGTCAGCAGGAGCTGTGTGAGTGACAGGACAGTGACAGTGCTGACCAAATACTTAGCTGCATGCGATTTGAGCTCCACGGTGCCGGCCCGGCTGAGCTAAAATAACTGAGTGTATCTCGGAAAGTGGTCTTCCATTTTGTCAGAGCGCTGCTGTTGGCGCGATAGGCCCAGGTGAGGTGAGAAGCTGATAGAGGGATTAGCTTGTATTAGGATGTGGCTGCTCATAGAGGTGTGAGAGGAGTGTCAGTCACTCTCGCTCTATCTTCCCGTGCCGTCTGTCTCTCGGTTTCTTTCTCCACAAAGCATCTCCTGCCTGCTCCACACTCACATTGTTCCTAGATGAGCAGTGATACACCACCACCACCACCTCCACCTCCACCACTCTGCAGCATCTCTTTGCTTTCCCTGATCACCACATGCAGCCTCTGTCAGTGCACGCCTTCCTTCGCTCTCCTCTCATCCCGCTGGCAGCCTCTCACTGCTCCTCCTCCTGTCCTACTTCCTTCCTCTTCAGCTCTCCTGAAGGGCGAAGCCGCTGTTGATGAAGCCTCAAGGGGAGGTGGGGGGAAGGACAGTTGAAGGGGTGGCAGAGGAAGGATGGAGAGGTCGTTTAAAGTGTTTCAGGCAAGTACTAATATCCAGACATTGTCTCACAACGTGATCTAATAGTGTGTTTTAAAAAAACAAACATACAAATTGCTGCAATGTGAGAGCGCAGCAGGGGAGTCTCTGCTCACTCAAAGAAATCCACACCAAAGAGACAGAAAATCAGCCTGAAACATCACTTTCTGATTCTCCTTGAATCTGCACTTCAGTCAGCTTGGCTGTATGGCATCACTGCAGGTGGTAATTCCTTTATGTTTTATGTAACAGGCTTGTCAGTCTGTGTTTCTGTCTCAAATCCAAGGCCGCAGAGGGAGTATTTCTAGCTAAAGAGTTAAGTTTTGCTGCTGTGTCATTTGGGTGGAGTGGACATGAAGCGTGCTTTCAGGGAAGTTGTGTTTGTGCCGTTTTTTGAAGCAAACTTCTTACAGTGGAGTAGGAGATTGAAAAGGCCTTGCACCACCGTGTGAAATTAGACCCCATGCAAAGATATTTGCATGATATTTGATATTTGAAGTGTTTCATATTAAAAAGAAGCTGTAGAATTAATTGAAACCATATTTCTCAGGCGTCTCCGCACTGCCAGTAAAACCTTTTAAGCTATACTTTTTCCAAAAAAATGATCATTTGTATATCAGTTACCTGCCAGTGTTTTCCTGAATTCGTGAAGAAAACTTTGTTTATCTTGCACACCTTCAGGGTGAACGAAGAATCCAAAAACAGAGAAAATTCTTGATGAATTGAAGTCATAGGGGTCCACGATTACCAAGAGCTAAACATTTGATTACAAACTCTCAAACAACTTATGCTCAGCACTTCCCAAACACGTGCATTTTCTAAGCGTTTGTAGAGATGTGGGAGATCTCCGGGGAGTCGTTTTACAGGTAAAAATGAACACCAGACGAAATACTTCTCACCTCAGCTGTAGTTTTATTAAGGGCAGACGTTGTGATGGTACAGGTCACGGCTTCAGCAACTAAAAAGAGACTTCTAACACAAAAAAGCTGGCACATGTGCGGACTAGCGTCTTCTCCCATCAAAAGTAAAACAACGACTCACCCAAAGCAGACGTGACATCACTATTTAACCCACAGGTAGGCAGCGATCATTACACGTTACAATATAAAACACTTCCACCCGCGAGTACAACCAGGTCTCACTCTGAATCCAGCGCTTGGGCAGTGACTTGCGGCATCAGAAACTGATGAAAAAAGCTGTCCTTTACCGTTGGCATGTTACTATGTTAGAGTATAATGGTGCTCGGCAGCGTCAGGGGGAAACGCAGCGGAACAAGAATGAAAGTTAAGTGTCGAAAGTCCGCATAGGGTGGGTGGGAGTGGCAGTGGATGGGTCCAACAAACACTAAAGATGTTAGGATTCTTCATTCACCATGGAGGGATACAAAAAAAGGGAAGTTTTCATAAAGAATTCAACTTAACACGGGGTGAGTAACTGATATACAAATGATCATTTTGTGGGTGAAGTATTCCTTTAAGTTCCATTGTTTGTTATCCTCCTCAAACAATTTGTAGCGCTGTATGTTCCTCGTTACTTAGTCACAGCATGTTAATGATTGATGGTTACAATAACAGTGAGCTGTAAGTGATCTCTTACAGATGGTTGAACAAAGCAAATAAGTTTTAACCAACTGAACTCCTGCTGTTAAAAAATAAAGTCAACAAATTCCATTGTGCAGAAAATACAATAAAACTTGACTAAAGACAGGCCTGGCATTTACAACAAGGTTACAGTAAACATTTCATAATGTAAGATAAAAATTGGAGGAATTAAGTTTTTACAAGTCACTTTATTTATTCCAAACAGCTTGTTAAACTTGATCCCAACTCAGTCCAGTTTCTAGAATAAATGTTGGCATTGTTCCTTTCTTCAAACCACAGATATGTTACATTTGTGCTTTTCATGTTTGACATAGTTCAGAATACATGTATATGAGCTGATTTTCTTAGTGGGAGGAGGAGGGGATGATGGATGGCAGAGGCAAGACCGCTATCATGCAGCAGACATCAGCAGACCACTGCTAGAGAACAACAAACGCTGTAATTTTTGTCAACAGTTTGGGACATTTCTAGCTGTGTTTGTAGCAACAAAAGCAGTTGTTTTTTTGTTTTTTTAAGACAGTTTAGGATATTTCCAGCTGTATTTTTAGGGACAGGTCGAGTGTTTTTGAATGACAGTTTGGGACATTTGCAGCTGTGTTTGTAGTGACAAAAGTGGGTGTTTTTAAATGAGAGTTGGGGTCATGTGCAACTGTGTTTGTAGCTACAAAAGCAGGTGTTTATTAAGGTTGAGGATATTTCCAGCTGAGTTTTTAGTTAGAAGGTGGGTGTTTTTGAATGACAGTTGCAGACATTTGCAGTAGTGTTTGTAATGACAAAAGCAGGTATTTTCTAACAACAATTTGTGACATTTCCAGCCATTTATGTAGCGACAAAAGTGGGTGTGTTTAACAAGAGTTGGGGATGTGTCCAGCTGTGTTTGTAGCAAAAAAGCAGGTGATTTTTAAAGACAGTTTTAGACATTTCCAGCTTTATTTTTAGTGACAAGTCGTGTGTTTTGTATGACAGTTTCAAACATGTGTAGCGGTTTTTGTAGCAGAAAAAGCTGTTATTTTTCAACAACAATTCATGACATTTCCAGCCGTTTATGCATGCACAAAAGTGGGTGTTTTTTAACAACAGTTTGGGACATTTCCAGTTGGTTTTGTAGCAATAAAAGCCGGTATTTTAAGCTAAAATGTGATGTTTTCCTAACCCTCACTTGGTGATTTTTTTATTTGTCTAACCACATATTAAACACAGCATTGTCACAACATAATACCGAAATGTAAATTTTAACATATCTGCCACATATGACACGAACAAATGTGACATATGGTTTTCAGAAACCTACAATGCCAATGTTTTATTTCGCTGATTATGTTGCTGCAATTTAATTATATTTTTATAAATCTGTCATGATTTTACTTACTATAGCTTAAAACACAAATTCAAAACTTTGGGTTTGTTTCAGAACAATAATCTGGTGCTCGTAAGAACATTAAAACAGGTGCTGTAATCATCCTTCTTGTTCATACTTGCCATTAAAAGATTGCCTCATATTACAGAAGCTTCGGATCCTAACAGCCACTACTGGAGATACCTGATGCTGTAACCTCCAACCATCTTGTACTTGAAGAATTATTAGCAGCTGCTGTAAGACCCTGATCTGATATAGATCGATATCCTCTACACTGGTTGCGGTCCTTGAGACGAGCTATGTGCTGTTGTTGTGGCGTGTTGTTGCCATCATCAGAACCTGCAGCAGCCTACTCACTCACAGGCACAATGCAGCACTGAGGTTACCTGAGATGAATTATCCCGGCAAGAAAATCCCCAAACCCAGCGCAGCCTGTGTCACAGTGCTCAGGCTGACAAAAGCACGCCACTCTTCCCATGTGAAAGTGCGTCCATTTTTAATCCTTCTCCTCTGAGGACACACAAACACACACACACAAACAGGTACACACTCCCTCTGGCTCTTGATGGAGTTTCCTTTTGATGTTTTATCCCATTTCTCACACAGCACATGTATCATCATGTGTGGGTTTTTCCAATGCTCGGTGAAGCAATACCAACTCACTGTGGGAGACTGTGTTGTTTTGTCTCATTCTGTATAAATGTGCCTCGAAGGTAGCTCACACCGCATCTACAGGAATGTGTCCATTGATTCAGTGACTTAGCTGTGGGCTACAACTTGAGCCACACTATTTGTTGATGTTTTGTCAAATTGGCACCATTAATATGCCAATCAGCTTTTAGCAGCTCCTGTAGTGTACAGACATTTTGGGATGTGTCCAGCCATATTTTCAGCAACAAAAGTGAATGTTATTTAAGGACAGTCGGTACATGTCAAGCCATGTTTGTAGCAACAAAAGCAGGTGTTCTCTCAGCCGTGTCATTAGTGACAAAAGAAGGTGTTTTTTAACAACCATTTGGGACATTTCAAGCCATCGTTGCAGCAACAAAAGCAGGTGTTTTGAATGACAGTTCAGGGCATTTCCAGACACTTTTGTAGCAGCAAAAGTGGATATTTCTATATATATATTAACATTTCCAGCAGTGTTTGCGGCAACAAAAGCCAGTATTTTGTAACAAATTTTTAGAACATTTCCAGCTGTGTTTGTAGCAACAAATGCAGGTATAATTAAGCAAGACTTTGGGACATTTCCAGCCATCATCGCAGCAACAAAGGCGGGTGTTTTTAAATGACATCTCAGGACATTTCCAGATGCTTTTGTAGCGAGAAAAGCAGATTTTTATTTTTTTTTATTTTTTATTTTTTTACAAGAATTCAAGAAATTCCTAGGCATGTTTGTAGCAACAGAAGTGGGTATTTTTTAACTACAGTTCAGGACATTTCCAGCAGTGATTGTGGCAACAAAAGCACATATTTTGTAACAAATGTTTGGGGCATTTCCAGCTGTGTTTGTAGTGACAAAAGTGAATGTTTTTTAACGACAGCTGGTACATGTTAAGCCATGTTTGTAGCTACAAAAGCAGGTATTTTTTGACAAGAGTTTGAGAATTTCCTGGCCGTGTTTGTAGTGACAAAAGCATGTATTTCTTAACAACCATTTGGGACGTGTCAAGCCATGTTTGTAGTAACAGAAGCGGGTATTTTTTAATGAGAACTTGGGACATTTCCAGCTGTGTTTGTATCAACAAAGGCAGGTATTGTTTAACAAGACTTCAGGACATTTCCAGCCATCTTCGCAGCAACAAAAGCGGGTGTTTTTAAATGACAGTTCAGGACATTTCCAGATGCATTTGTAGCAGGAAAAGAGGATATTTTTTTAACGAGAATTCAAGAAATTCCTAGCCATGTTTATAGCAACCAAAGTGGGTATTTTTTAACTACAGTTCAGGACATTTCCAGCAGTGTTTGTGGCAACAAATGCAGGTGCTTATTCATAGCAGTTTGAGACACATCAAGCCATTTTTGTTTCAACAAAAGCAGGTGTTTTTGGCAACAGTTCAGGATACGGATGCACAATTTGGGATTTTTTGCCAATATGCCGATATCTAACAACTCATTTGAGCAATAATAGATTTCCATATTGATATATCCACTTGTTTCTCTACCTAGTTTTAGTTATCATCAAGACTTCTCTGTAGTGGAATTAACATCACATTTTGCATGCATAGTCGTATCGTGATGGCCCAGCAGCAGATGGAGACATGAAATACAATACTTTTCAATATATATGATATGTATTCATTGTGCAAATTAAGAAAAAGCATGTTGGCCAATTCTGATGATGCACCGGTGTTATCAGTGTGTTGACCGACTCCAGTATTTCATTTTTAAGCCAATATCGGCTAATACCGATGACATGGCGATATTATCATGCATCCCTAGTTCAGGACATGTCCACCACAATGGGTATTTTAAACCAAAACATAATCTTTTCCTGACCCTAACCAAGTGTTTTCTGTGCCTCAACCTCATCCCAGCATTGTTAAAACATGAAATTAAAAATTGAAATGTAAAGACATTTAAATTGTCAGCATATCTTTATCTTTTACATTATTAAACGTACAAATGTGACATATCGGTGGTTTGCAGAAATGTACAATGCCAGCATTTATTCTGGGGATTGGTTTAGTTGAGGAGTTATAAGCAATGTATCTGGACTGAAGTGTGACTCTGTGAAGAGTGCTGCTTGTGACACAACATACAGCAGAAAGATGCTAAAGGTTTTCAGGTAATTGCCTCTGAGCTGCGTGTCACAGCTGCAACTGCTGAGAGTGTTGGTGAGTGGGCGATACCAGCGGACCAAACAATAACTAACTTAAGTTGTGTTTAGAGCATGGGCATGCACCTGTTTCCTTTCACCTCACACAGTATCTCTGCCTCACATCTCTCCCTCGGGAGGTGCGTCTCACTGTTGGAAGACTCCTGCTATAGAGTATGACTCATCTTGATAACCAAATCAGACTGTGAATCTCCTGTATGGGGGATAGAGATGCCAAGATTAGCCCCAGCTCATCTGCTCAGAGCCCTTCTTCCCCTCACGTCCTCTTGAATCATACTTGACTCGACATGCAGAGGTGGTTACGTTTTTCTTTCGATGGTTCGGATTTAGATCATGCATGTCAGTAAAATAACTTCAGGTTTGGGGTCAGCCTCCCACTGTGGGAAGCATTTAAGCAACTTGGAAGATCAAGAGAAACCCTTCTTCATCTCCTGATCAAAGCGAGCTTAGCCCCAGATTCATCCTCATCAAGAAGCAGAAAAACATAACATAAAATTTACATCAAGGACGAAAAACTGAATAATTCAACCTAACATTTTTTTTTTGTGCAGGCGTTTGGGCCCTGCTTCTAATGAACTTTGTCCTTTGCATAGTGGTAATTGTTAAATCAGAGAATGTTTTATTCAGTCGTTTCCTCAGATCTATTCTTACTCAATTAAATATTAGCCTTATTATCCATTAAAAGCTGTGCATCTTTCTCTACCAGACGTGTTTTCTGTCAGATCTGGAGTTCATCTGCGTGTGCACGCTGGTGTGTGTGTTTGTGCAAGAGATTTGTGATAAAACAGGCACATGAAACAGCATTATTGAAGTCAATACAGTCATGAGAAACGGCCGCGCTCTTTTCGAGCCGGGCCCGTTTGAAGCTGTCACCCAGTTACTCCTCAAAGGGCACTGTTTGACTGCTTGTTAGCCATCTTTGGGCTCTGTGTGTGTGTGTGTGTGTGTGTGTGTGTGTGTGTATACTCTGTGTGCATGTGTATGTGTGTGTGTGTGGCACTGTCCCCTTGGGATCCCCTTCCTCTATCCCACTGACTTCAGAGCTGCTTTGAAGTTCTTCCTCAGAGGAGAGGTGAAGGGGAGGGGAAGAGGGAGACAAAGAAGGGCGGGGGGAGGGAGAAAACGCTTCATTTTTATTCCTGCACTCACTCTGCTCATCGCTGAGCTTTTTCCCCTCATAATTTCAGAATGATGTCATAGGCTGCATGGTGTTTTCTGTTTGACAAAGTGTTGGGGCGTGTGTGAAATCACAGGAGAACCCGTTGAGAGGGAGAGAAAGTGGCAGACGCCAGGAGAGCGCTGTGTTAGGAATTTACAGCATATTAGGGTGGTCATGTAGCTGCTCTCGGTCAGCTCATGAATAATGGAGGGGATCAGTGTCTAGTTCCATCAGGTGATCCCGGTGTACTTTTCAGGAGCGCCTTGTGTGTTTATATGTGTGTGTGTGTGTGTGTGTGTGTGTGTGTGTGTGTGTGGGCGTGAGGGTGAGGGTGAGAAGAATGGAGAGAGGCGCAGTGAGAGCAGCTGCTGCGGCCAACACACCCTCAACGCAAAACCATCTGCCGTGCTGACTCCGGAGAACCAATAAACACACACATCCTACCCAATTCTTTCTTCAGTAAACACACACCATCTCTGTACCTTTCTCCAGGTTTGTTTATTCAAATTGAAATTTGAAACCGCAACACTTAACTAGCTAACTGTAGGCTATATAAAGTAGTTACAAGTAGCTCCGCCTTGAGCAGCTGTAACAGCAACGTGCCGCTTGATGTGTTAATGTTAACAATCTTATCTCTGTATCTGTATCTTCATGACTTTTCCCTCATAACTTTTCTATTATTAAGTGAGCGGCAAAACAGGCTGCAATGTAACCACTCAGGGTTTGTCCACACCGGCATTTCACATCCACTGAAAGTGCTTGTTTTTGCCACTGACAGGCTCCGATTGTTATTCTAAGTGTTTGATAACATTATGGAAAGGATCCCTACAGAGACAGACTTTTTGATCAAGAGTAAGATCCTTTTAGTTTAAACAGAAACAGCCCCAATATTGCTTTCCCCAAACTCCATTTAAATGAACAGAAATTTTATCATCATAGAACACACCTTGTTCAAAAGGCCCCACACACCAAACCGAAATCAAAGAAGTAGTGACGATGAACCCTGACTGTTGCATCGCCTCACGTCACCTGTGTCTCAGCCAAAAAGTTTTACTTGAATACACTGCAAAGACTAAAGCCGACAGCCAACTAGCACATATGTTCTGTGCCTGCATGAGAGGAAATAGCTTTCCATACCAGTAGGTGGTGGCAGTCTGTATTTGTCATTCAAAAAGGGAAACCAGAAGACAGACAGACAGATAACTTTATTGTCCACCTCAACTGAAATTAGTCTTTTGCTTCTCCCAGAAATCAAAGGTACAGACAGACACACAACACAATACGCCATTACACATGTAAAAATGTATTACAATATGTATAACAGTGCAAATAGGCAGGTAGGAACAATAAGTTAAATAAATAGTAAAAGAGAGCACATCTTACAAAAATAGTAGTGTTCCCTGATGCAGTCATTCTGTGTCCATTCATTCATTCGTTCATTCATGTGTTCAGATTCAAGATGCTAGTTAGCCAGTTAGCACATTAAAAACACAACAGGATGTTTAAAAAAAGAACAAATAATAAATACCATGTGCGAGGAAACAATAACACAAACAATTACAAACTGTTTCTTCTAAAGAGCTCAATGGCTAAAAACACGATCTTCTTTGCATTCACTCCCTCTTGACTTACGCCGTTTGTTTGCTTTCCTCACTGTGCATGGAGCTGAACCACCCATCAGAGTGCTTCCTCTCAAGTGTTCTGCCTGCCTCGGTGCCGATTCAACATCCTGAATGGGCTGGCAAAACAGCCGCCAAAGGCCGACTAGTGCCAACAGTATGTGACACACAAAAATTAGGGTCATGGACGCTTGCCAACGGGCAGACATTGAGCAAAGGCCAACTGTCTGCCTGGATTGTCAGGACCTAAAGTCGCCATAGGTCCAACAATTACCAGCTCTGCTCTAGTTAAAATTAACCCTGAATTCACCCAGTTAGATGTGAAAATAAGCTGCTTCTATACATGCTGAAATTACTGTTTATTTAAATAGAGTGTGTTGGGTTTTATTTAAAAAAAAAAAAAAGCTCTGTAGAGATCCTTTCCATAATATTTTCACACACAAAAAATAACAATCTGAGCCTGACTAGCAAAAACAAACACTTTTAGTGGATGTACTTTAACGTTGTGAACATGCCCCGAGTGGTTATGTTGCAGCCTGTTTCGCTGCTGCAACTATATTGACAGTCAGTTTTGTCATTGTAATATTACGATGTTGTTGCTTTCCTTGGTCTTGCATTATAGTCAATTTAATGTTTTGGGGTTTGTAAATGTTGGGTGGACAAAGCAAGACTAGGGTTGAAACTCGCGATTACTTTTATTATCGATTAAACTGCCAGTTATTTTCTGGATTAATCGACATATTGTTTTGTCAAAAAACATTATAAAAAAGTGAGTCATGCTCTGTGTAATCTCCCGGAGTCAAGGTGACGTCTTCAAATGTGACATTTGTTTTATCATGAAAAACAAAGAGAGGCATCAAACTCTCACATTTGACAAGCATGAAACCAGAAAATGTGTGGCTTTTTTTTGCTTGAAAAAATATTTTAAAATTATTCAATGCTCACAGTCGTTGCAGATTAATTTTCTGTTAGTCGACTGACGCAGCTCTAAAGAAGATATTTAATGAAGGCACTGTAGGCTCTACAATATTGTAACAGGCTGTTCTCACTGTTTTCTAAAGTTTTGTAGACCAAAACAATCAAGAACATTATGTACGGATTAATCAGTAAGGAACTTAGTTGCAGCCCTAAACTCAAGTACAATATATCTTCTCTTACGCCTGTGCAATTTTTTAATGGGAGCTACTTTGCAACAGCAGCACAGTATTTATTTGTTTGGGGTCAGGTGAACAGTGCTCCCAATTTTGCAATAATGTCGAAGAAAAAAGAAAAACCAAACTAATTAACCTTTAATGTGTGAAAACCATAGAAATTAATGACTGAACTATATTTTAATTTGGAAGTTTGCTTTATTCAAAATCCACAAAAGACTTGACATTTAAATTAGCACCCGCAGCCCAACACACACACATACACGCTGTGTTGTTGATGATGCTTAATTGCATACACATACAGTGATGGCAGGTGTTTGTCGTGCCTCTATGAGTCGTTCTGCGCCAGTAGATAGTGTAGATAAAGCAAAAGAGTGTGTGGGAGAAATGATCCTCTCAGCAGCCCATCCAGAGCTGTCATAATCCTGAGTGGGTGAGGTGCTGGAGAGGATCGGGCAAAGATAAGATGATGACTCAGGGAGCAGCTCTCACATGAGGAAATGAGACAGAGCCTCAATAATGGCTTGTTTGGTGAATTACTAACCTCGCTCTCTCACCCATTAAAAACAGCATTTACAAGGGTACACTAATATAATCCCCCACTAGCTTCAGCTCGCTGTTTATACGCTCTATTTAAATCATGTTGAACCTTAATAACATTTGTTTGGCTCACGTGCAGTCTTTTGAATAAACAGCATTTTAATTGTTCTGGATAAACAGTATTGTCAGTGCGGGCGCGTGTAATGAGTGACAATGGTTCAGCGTGAGTGAAACCAGCAGATGACAAAATGTCATCAGTGCTGAGCTGCACCGCGTGGCACAATTCCATTTATTCACCCCAGGGAGATGTGGAAAAAAGGCCAAGGACGCAGAGGAATAAAAGCAGGAAAAGGTGATGCTGCGAGCAGAAAAGTGTGCTGAAAAGATGAATGCAGACTCTGACCTTTTCCATCTTTTCTTTGCCAAGCATTCTGGGAATTCATATCAGCCTTGGCTGCTGCAGCGGTCGCACTGAATCCTCCTATTTAGAGCAGGCTAGTCCTAAAATAACAGTTTGTTCCCTTTATCCTCAGCTCAGAGTCGGCGTGCTGGAGGATGCGTCTGGCAGATTGACCTCGGTGCAAAATCTATACCTGAGCTCGGTTTTTAATTTACCTTGTTTTATCCGTCTTTGTGTTGGACTCAGTCCTCCCTGTCAGAGAGTCATACAGCCACCGTGGGGGAGGGGTGAATCAATCATGCTGTCTTTGTATGATTATGTAAAATTGTGTGTGTGTGCATGTTGACAAATGCGTCTCCCTCAGTGTGGCTGTGTTTGTGTGAGATCATCCATCTGAAGCCTCCATAGTTAGATGTTTATGAGCATTATGGCCAAATGACTCTTGGTAAATAATAAATAACCTGTTTAACAGAAAGACGAGCGTGTGTATTATTCACAGCTACCTCTCCAGCAGCTTGAGTTTTACTTCACCCTTTGATTGCTCTCATAACTGGGATTAATGGCCACTTAACACCACCTGGACGCTATTTTGTTTTTATTTTTTTTTGCACAAAGAGGGCTTCAGGATTAACAAGTGCTGTTCAGACACATCAAAACACATATGCACAATTAATCAGAATGTTACCCAAAGCGCGGCAGGGCCAAGTGCAATATTCATATTGCAGATGTGTCACAACATGCCATTATAAATACAGCAGTGTGGTACTACAGAGATGCCCCGCACTACAAATCATATTTCAGATATAAGTGAACATGCTGGGTTGGTACAGAACCGAATTAAAAGTCACATCATTGACATTTAAAAATGAAAGGGAAAAAAGTACCATTCCCGCTAAAATCGGTACTCATATTCTAATCGCAATGTGTGTTTACAAAAAAGCGACATCGTTTTTTATCATGCAGCCCCAGTCCAGAGAAGAACAGTGGAGATGTGCTTACACTTGCACTTCTTATACGTATCATATTGTTTGTAAAGTGATGACATACATGAGCTGACTGTCATCCTGAGGTGGAGGCGATGATGGATGGCATGACACCTCGGCCACACACCTGCCAAAGTGCAGACCACTGTTTGAGATCAACAAACAACAAAACTGGTTCTTTTTTAGCAGGACATCACTGTGTTTCCTGCAGCTTTTAAGGCGCCAAACATGGATGTTTTGTAGTGACCTGTCGTCATTTTACCTCCACAAGATGCAGTTGTGTTTTTACCGTGACAACGCTGCATTACCTGCCGGAATTGTGCCCTCAATATCAGATATTTCAGGCCAAAATATGATCCTTTCTTAGACCAACAGAAAAAAAACTGTTTTTTTCAGCAGCTTTTTAGCCATCAAATGTAGTTGTTTTGTAGCAACCTGTCACTGTTTCCTTCAGCTTTTTAGGCCTGTAATGCAATTGTCTTTTACTGAGAAATCGCTGCATCAGGTGGGATTATGTCCCCAGATGTTTTCTTTTTTTTGAAAGCCCAAACATGATCTTTTACTACACATAACCAAGTGTTTTTTTGTGTCTGAACCTAACCACATTCTAACCACAGCACTGTTGAAACGTAAAGACTGAACATATCTGCAACATAATAGCATACAAATGTAAAGCATCTGAGGTTTGCCAACATTTTTTCTGGTGGTTTCCAGCCTTAATATGCACATATATACATTAATGTGAATAATAGTTAATGTGACATGAACAGTGGCGGTCATTACATTGCAACCCAATATGAAAATAAAGCCAATATTACATCAACACAAAAATCCAGTGAGTAAGAGTATATTTTAATGATTAATGATGCAGTGTGTTTATGATTATGCAGTCAAGATTTTGTATTAGTTTTGCCTGTGAAGGGTGAAATCAGAGTTCAGAGGACAGGATGACAGATTTCAGCCCAGTAGCCAAAATAAAACGTTGGCATTGTTCATGTCTGCAAACCACGAATGTGTTACATTTTTCATACGTATCACATCAACTTTTCAATGTGATGTCGTTCTGATTACACGTATATGAGCAAACTTTGTCATCTGGAGGTGGAGGGGATGGTGAATGGCGTCAGTGAGATAGCTGCCAAGCTGCACAACACCGTTCAAGACCAACAAAAGCAGGTGTTAGAAATGTGTTCATAGTTTCATTGTGTCTGCTACATAATAATGTGCAAATGTGACATATCCATTGTTTGCAGAAACATGCACTGCCTATATTTATTCTGTCAACTGGGTTATAAGAATACTTCAATATTAAACAACTCCAGAGTTTACATTTCTTTATGTCTCAATGGTTGACGTGGTTATGTTAAGGCACAAAACCACTCGGTTATAGTAAGGAAAAGATCATGTTCTGGCTTAAAATACCTGGTTTTAGGGACACAATCCCGCCTGGAAAAGCAGCAATGTCTCAGTAAGAAACATCCGCTTTTCATGGCGCTATCCTCGCTGGATTAACAGCGTCGGGTCCCTAAAATCCACCCATGTTTGGTGGCCTTGAACAATGTTCGGCAGCTTGGTAGGCATCACACCGAGATGACACACCATTCATTTATGAAAATTAGCTCATATATTACGTCACTTTAGAAATGATGGTGTGAGACGTAAATACTATGTACTGTACTATAGTGGCACAATCCCTGCTTGAAACGCAGCAAAGGGTCACTAAAAAACACCCACACTTGGTGGCTACAAAGTCGCTGGAAACAAAGTGATGACTCGCTAAATCACAACCTGTTGTGTTGTTTGTTGGTCTTGAACAGTGGTCTGCAGCTTGGCAGGCAGCTTGGCAGGCATCTCGCCTAACTGTCACACCATCCACCACCCCCTCCACCTCCAGATGACAGTCAGCTCATATGAACGTTACTTTAGAAATGTATGATATGTATGAAACACACAAATGTAACATGGTTTGCAGAAATGTACAATACTAACATTTTCTTCTGGGGACTGGCCTGATTATGTTTGTCTTCCTTTTGTCATCTGTATGTATATCTGTGTTATTGTTTGAATAGATATAAAACCGGACATGCTTGTGTTTTCAGATGCTAGGTAAATATGTATTTATGTCCTAACAAAGCAAACAAACAAAAAAACACTGTAGGTTGTGGGTTTTCCTCTCAGACGGTGTGTCAGAGGGGTCTGCCACTTTATATCTGTTCACAGTTCCAGTATCAGGTTTGAATTCACAGTCTGGAGCTGTGTCTGCCAGACTCGGTCTGATAGTGCTTCTAAATAATTCACCATCCACTATCCATGTCCATATACCTGTAAACTGTCTCTCAGAAGAGGGTAGTTACCATAGATACACACAGGCTGTTTGAGGGGTACAGCCATGTTAGGCTCTCACACTCAGAGTACATGTTGTGGATGCGATTTCACAAACAAGGGATGTTCTCGAGATATTTCTGTCCTGCTTTCTCTTTGTGTGTATCCATTGTGCGTGATTTATTTTGCCCGATTTAGCTCGCGCCTGCTGCCAATTTGTGTTTGTCAGAATACTGCTAGTAAAATCAGTGGGCGTACGATATGAATATCCGCACACAGCAGGACGCCTCGTTATTTAAAGGAACTGACTGCTGCTTTACAAAAAAGCAACCAAACTAAGCATGTGTTAAAACTATCTGTGTGAACAGTATAGTAAGGCAACACTGGCTTGTTTTGATTTTTTTTATTTTTATTTTTTACCTGTAGCTTTTTCAGTGACACGTCATGGCGTTTCAAGTGGCGTTTGTGCCACTGAATGTGTGTTTTAAGCCGAAGCATGATCTTTTCATAGCCATACCCAAGTAGTTGTAGTGCCTGTGTGCTTTTTTTAGTGAATATTAAAAGGATTCACCGTAATTTGTAGCCAGTTTAACAAAGAACATGCATCTGGCTGGCTGAGTGTAATGATGTCAGACGTGTTGTGAGTATTCTGCTGGCGTACATCTGCATTGTGAACACATTACTGCAGTCAATAGAGGACATCCTCTTAACATCTCGTATGATCACCCCCTTTTATGTCTCTGCATCTCTGTCACCACTTTGATCAAGCAACCACAAGCAATTACTCTGACTAATTGAATCCAATTTATAGAATGAAAGTGTTGGCAGCATGGGAATTCATCAAGACCTCTGAAAGGAAAATGATTGCCACATCGGAAAGATTTCGTCCTGATTACCTTTATGATGGTGCAAACATTTGCTTTGGTTTACAAAGAAATCTGCGCCAGTAAATATCAGAGGTGGTACTTTCACTCAAGCACTTACTTGAAGCGCTTGTACTTTACTTGAGTATTTCCATTTTATGCTACATTTTCCTTCTTCAGTTTAGTCAGAAACATTTTTACTTCATAACATTTATTGTCACATGTAGTTACAGGTGACTTTACAAGGTTAAGATACATAAAAACATCGTATTTACTTTACCAAATGTCTGGTTAAATATTAAACCAGTTGTTGGATTCTTCAGGGAAGTCGGTTATCTCCTTTTTTCTTCCTCAGCATTAAAATATGGTCGTAAAGCCACAGAACATGACTGTGCCATTACAGCATTTACAAGCAGCTCAACTTGTCTTTGTGAGACCCAAACTTTCTAGAACACCACAAGAACTTGTATTTATCTGGACAGGTGCTGCTCCAGTATTCTGTTAGTTTCTTTTCACTGTCCTGTGTGTGCACACTCAGAAATAAAGAAAGTAATGGTGTTCTTTCAGCTCAGCCCATGCACACTGGTTTCTGTCTAAGTTATCGGCTTTGATGTCGGTGAAAAAAGAAAAAAGAAAAAAGCAATTGCATGCCACATAGTTGCAGACTTAAGACTATTCTAGAGACACCATGCCAATATGAAATCATAAAATAAAACAATTTTGAAACTTAATCAATTTTTCTTTCCAACCTCCCCACAGTATTTATAGTCATCTTTTATGGAACCGTGGTGGAGCGTTTCCCTCTGGGAATTATTGTTCATTTTACAATTTTATTATTTAATCTTTACCAGCAGACTCATCGGAACTTCTAAAATGTGCCATAGACTTTTGAGTCATGCCCTTTTTCATTTTTTAGAAATGGGAGCTACAGTACAGCTCAGTAATTGGAATATTTCAGAATTCACCAGCAGTTAGATGGATGGAGTTGCTATGATTCCCAGTCGTGATTCAGAAGTCGAATCAGATTTTTAAATACATTACAATTTTGGGTATATTAGGGGAGTTGCATGTTTAAAATTCTACCTAGTGGTCACCCAACCCAGTTGCCAGAATAGATGTTGGCATTGCTTGTTTCTGCAAACCACAGGTATGTCACATTTGCACATTGTTTTGTAGCGGATACACTTAGATTTTACATTTCAAGAAGGCTGAGCTTAGCATGTGCACTCTTTAAAAGAATCCATTGGTTCAACAATTTGCATGAATCTTTTTCAGTAGTTCCAACTCCGGCATTATTTAGTACATCCTAAGAGTCTTTTATAATCTGACAAACTCAATCAGTTCAGTACAACCAACATGATTTGCTTTGATTTCAAAAAGCTTAATTAAGTTGAACCAACTTAATATTTTTTTTATTTATCTTATTCCATCTTACTCAAAAATGCTAGCTTCTTGAAAATAGGTTGTCAACCGACCAAAACACTTCCAACCAACATCATTTTTTATGATGAATAACTTTTTTATTTTAAGTATTATCCACTAACTCCATGAATCATTTTTTAGAGTGTGGTTACGTTTAGGCACAAAAAAAAAAGGTTTTGGTGGCACAGTCCTCACTTGAAAAGCAGCAATGTCTCAATTTAAAAATTCCTTTTCATAACACTCTGCTGGCAGGAAACACAGCGATTTCTCGGTAAAAAACAACAACTTTTTGTGCCACTATCCCCTTAGGAAATTCAGCAGTGTCTAGGTTAATAACTGCTGCTTCTTGTGCCACTATCCTGGCACAATGTCTTGATAAAAAAAAACGATCACTTTTGATATGACTGTCCTGGCAGGAAACAGCGATATCGCAGTGAAAAACAACTGCATTTTTTTGCCTTAAAAAGCCGCTGGAAACAGATCGAAATCATAATCTGTTTTGTTGTTTGTTGGTCTCAAAGAGTGGTCTGCAGCTTGGCAGGTGTCTTGCCCAGGTGAAATGCCATCCACCTCTCGATGACAAAGTCAGCTCATATACTGCATCATTGTAGAAACATTCATGTATGTATGAAACAAAGAAATGTGATGACTGTAGTTGTTACAGAGCTAGTTTTAATTCATCCATCCCACCTGCATTACTGTGTTTTTAACAGGCTTATAACAGCACTTTGTGAGCCACTGTTTCTTTCCCTCCTCTAAATGCTCTCACTGTAGCAGCAATCTTTTTTGTTCCATGCCACTATCAAAGTTTCCCAACCTTGATTTAGTAAGCAATTTCAACTTCTGCAATCAGCAGAATTTGCACTTCAGTCATAAGTGAAATTATGCCATTTCCAGCCTCGTATGCTAATCAGGCTGATTAAACTAGAAGAAGATGATGAGTAGAAATCAGTTGTGGTTGCAGCCGCAGCAGAACCCCTTTCTGTATTGTTTAAGTACAACACTGAAAACAAAGTTCATCTTTATCCACATGCACATGAACGTTAGACTCAAGAGAGTACAATGCAAAAAGAAAAGAGTAACTCATAATGAGCGACCCAGCTAGAGACAATAACACAAAGAGCTCTCAGTTCAAATAAAGAAGACAGAAACAGGCGCTGTGAAACAGAGCTGCTGTGGGAGCTCAGCGAGGCCAAACACCAGCCGCAATTCACACAGCACAGAGCCCGTGAACGTTTATGGACCCTGGCTGCCAATTTCTGTTTGGGAGAATGTTTGGCTTCATTGCTCTCTGTGGACCTTTGCTGGAAGAATTAGAAATGGGAGGCGGACGCCGAGGTGTGAGGATGTTGAGGCGCCCCTCCCAGGCTCCTCGCCCTTGTTAAGTAATGTGGGCTGTGATCGCAGGCGAGGGCTGCAGCGAGAAGATGAAGAGGGACATTTTACTATTGCTGTTGTGTTTGAGTCGGAGCATTTGTCGCTGGCTACACAATGCTGCTATTTACCACAGGCGCCCACTTACATTAACCCATCTGATAAAAGAGACAGCCATTCTGGGGCTCCGTATTGACTTACATTTTGAACGTGTGTTATTATGAAGACTGCTTTCATAGCAATGGGAAGTTACAGGCTTTATAGCCGTCTTACATCAGCAGTGCAGACCTATCGTCCTTTGATACTCTGCAGTGCTGTTATTGCTGGATAATTGTTTTGTTGCAGGGAGGATGTTTGGCCGGTCTCATCTCCTCAGAAGACAGAGCACAAGGATTTACGAGGAAGATGAGAGAGAAATATAAATGTGTCTCTTACAGAAGCACATCTTTAAGGCTATTAATAATGTCTCTGCTACTTAGATCTATTGGTTTTATGTCAACAGCAACCCATCGAACCAGCGGAAGGGGTTTGGTGTAAATGAGCGTCAGTATTGAGGATCTTTTTAAACACGAAATCGACATGAAACTTTGGAGAGCAGTTTAACTTTTCTTCTTTTAAACGATGTTTTTTGAAGGAATGACCTTAAAGTTTTCATGGTGAGACGTAAGGTCTAGACCGGAACTGTGTAGAAGTTATTCTCAGATGGTCTTCAATGTACGGTGTATTGCTGGTATAAATTGGATGAAAAGATATATCCACACACATTTGTTGCCCTGCTGTTATCTTCTTTTCCACTTTACTTGTAGATGTTGCCATCCTTTATGTTAATTAATCTGCGGGACCCGCACTTTTGGCACGGCAAAGATAAAACCACCTGCTCCTGTGAGATTTACGTTGGGTCCCACGGGATGTGAATTTCAACGCAGTCCTCTAATCAAGACATTTAGGAGGTTTAAGCAGTAGACGAATTATTCGCAGAGGTCTCTGCCTCTCCAAAGCAAACGGACCCAGAGATTTAAACCACTAAAAACACTAAGTAAAGCATGTTGAAAACATAGGTGTTTTTTGATGCTCTTGTCACAGAGGGGCTTTTAACTATAGTGGCCGATGCAAAAACATAAATGGCCCTTTCTAGAGCCCCTGTTTGGTTGGTCCATTCTGGGCTACTGTAGAAACATGGTGCAGCAACATGGCAATCTCTGTAGACAAGTATCTGCTCCCAATGTAGATATAAACAGCTCATTATAACAAAAACAGAATTCTTATTTTCAGGTGATTATATACTATAGAAAACATACTTATTATAGTTTATTTCTGCCAATATATCCTACACACTGGACCTTAAAATAACAAATGCAACCACAGTGTGCTTCACATAATATTCTACTGTGAGAGTACTCTTTCAGAAGAGAGTGTTTTTCGAGTGACCCCGGCCTCCTCCAGAGCCGTGCTACAGGGAAAGTGTCTGACCTTTACTCGCTCAGTGAAGGCAAGTGGTCTGTGGGTGCCAGGCTGGGGCCGAGTGAATGCCACCTCTCAGCACCCCGGCAGATTTTTTTAGTCCTGTAACAATAGGAAATGTCCATATGCAGGCCTGGAGCTCCAAGACCGATATGTTTAAAAAAGCAGGCGTGAAGCACACAAATTTGAATCTTCAGAGTTCTGTCAGAGAAAGATGTAGAGGTACAGAGTTTGGTATTGTCTGAAGATGGGTCTTTCCTCTTATGCACATCTGAATCTCTCATCTGTATTCTCTCCTCGGTCCTCCAACCTCATCGATTAACCCCGCAGTGTAGAGCAGATCTTTCGCTGGGTTTAAAGGAGTCAGCTGTCAGGGGAAATTTCATGCCCAATGCCTTTTCCATTTGGGAGAAACAGGAGAATCTACCTCCTTGGGGGCCAACAGCTAGAAGTGGAGGACCTATAGGATCCTATAGGTTTTTTTTAAAGCTCTCATTAGGAATCACAAAGTGTGCGAGGTCATACAGCTCACTAGAGACCAATAGAAAGCAATGCCAAGTTCTATACCCAACCCATCTGCAACTGAGTGATGAATATACAGTTCAAAGTGCCAAAGCACGCGAGGCGTTGGACGCAGGGCTTTTAGCTTTGGCAGCTGTGCAGTTGTTTAAAGGGTTTGTGAGGATGTTAGCCATTTATTCAGCGGCAACAAATATGATTACCAGCAGAAAGTGGGAAATGTGGGAGAAAGACAGGATTAGAGTGAGTGAGCGAAGACAGAAATGGATCTGTGATCTGGTTACCTTCAGGGTAAGTGTGTTAGAATCTGACACTGAATTTCGATTCATGCTGCCGGTTAGCTGAGCCACAGCTCTGATTGGCTGGCGTGTCTTCTTGCAACACTACCAGCCTCCTGGCAGTTGTGCTGCTCTCCGTAACAAATAGTCTGACATTTTTGTGGAATAGACCTATTTGCTTTCTTGCGGAGAGTTTGATGAATATACTGTGAATGTGAAGATGGAGCCAGCAGCTGCTCAGCTCAGGTCATGTTTAGACTTATACGGACATTTTTGAGAATGAATCTCCTCCGTCGCGGGTGTAGTGGTAGTTGATGAGGCAGATGCACAACTTGATAGATGGGCAGGTTACAGAGGAGCAAGTGGGTATACTCTCCTATATATTCCAATAGCTTTTTGACTGATAGGTGGGTATACTGTAAACAGCCAGAAAAAGAGGTGGGTATACCCCGTGTACCTGCTGGTGACTAAATTCACATCGACAATAAATGCAAAGAACTTTGGTCTTGTCGAGAGAATCATCTGGCTGTGAAGCTGAACTGCCGTTCAAAAGATGCCTTTCTTTTTCCATTTCTGGCCATGGAAGTTTGTTTCTGCTTGTCATCTACAGTATTACTGCTGCATGGCTTCCTGATTTCCCAAACTACGGGGTGGGCTGAGGGTCATAATAACAGAATGTGTGTGCTTTCATCGCTCGTCAAAAAAATGTGTGGCTTTAAAAGTAATTTGCATTAACTCGTTATTAACGTGTTAACTTTGACAGCCCTAATTTACATGTATGTTAATAGAGATTAGCTAAAATTACCAGCACTCAGAAGCGTGGCTACTCAGGATCAGCCTGAAATATTGGCATTGGCCCCCAGAGGTTTAATTGTCATCAGATCCATAACCCTTGGGTTCTGAGATTGGTCTAAAGGTAACAAAATCCACCACCATCACCTCTAAAGCTCATGCTGCTTTTGCAAACAGAAGTGTAGATACGACCATTTGCCGTTTCACAGGGGTTTTATGTGCCAGACTATTTCTTGGCTGAGAGACGTTGCCATGCAACCAGTAGAGATTCCAGGAAGTAACTGCCCCCAGCCAGCAAACAGTCTGGCATATAGTCCTCTGTAAAATAGTGGATTGTAGCTTATTTTGGTTTTAGTACGGATTAAACAAACAAGATATAAATAGTGAGCTTTAGAGGTCCTGGTAGGTGGTAGGTTTGTCACCGTTCAACAACAGAGCCAAACTGCAGGCTGCAGCCTTGTATTTAGTGTGCAGACAGAGTGGTACCCGTCTTCTCATTTAGGCCTGATTCTCCGCCAGAAAGCGACTAAGCTTATTTCACAAAATGTCAACCTTTTACTTTAAGTTTAGAGCAGCACCGAATAGTTTGAAGACTCCAAGCCTTATTTATATCACTGACATTCAGATTCTAAATAAACATTTTTAAGCTGCACAGCATGTGTACTAATTATGTCTAAAATTATGTGTATTTCTGCACAGTTGCAGATAAAGATTAGGCTGCACTAATGAGTGTTATACTATTAAATATTTCCAATAATCCAGATGTTATGAATTCTAAAAGTCAAAGTTGATCAAAACAAAAAGATAGATGTAATCATTTTCCAAAATTCACAACATGTTTTTATCTAACAAAATAATCTGCTTCAATCCATATTTGTTAGCAATAACCCTTTAAAAAACAACATTTTCACTGCGGGAAAATTAGCATTGGGTCTTGAGATTGTTGCACACAAAGGGAGGCACACACCTGTATGTAACAGCAGTCTAACAGCGCCATAAATTACATTTATTCATGATAGAAAGATGATTTTTAGGCAAAAGACAAACTCAGTTTAGTATGGGGATCATCTTGATTCAAATGGAGGATTTTAATCAAGAATTCTTAATAAAATATGAGGACAGACATTCAAAGCTTCATTTGAAATCCTCGATAGAAGTTTCACAAGTCAAAGAATTGCGTTCGGTACAGTCCTGTGTAAGTTACTTTTATTTTTCACTTCAGTCTACAAGGATAAAGCGAAGGCCACACTCGGGAGATTTAAGCGAATTAATAGGATCATTTTTGGATTTTTGGCAAACACAACAAAACACTAACAAAAACAAAAGGTGTGCCACCATTGCAGTAAGTACATTAAACTGATGTCAGTTGTTTATCAGTTCTGTCTGAAACACAGGTGACACAGGCTCGGAGGAGAAACAGTCATTTTATTGAAACATATACTTGCAGAGGAGCGCTGGGAGAGGATCGAGCGCTGAGGGAAAGTGAGAGGATCTGCAGTGTGTTAGCTTCACAGGCAGGGAGCCCGAAATGACCAGAGCAGACTCCCTGTGGTGCTGGATTGGAAATGAGGCCTCAGGAGACATATGGACAGAGAGATTTAAACAGCAGCCAAGGTTTACAGTTACATTTTCTATATGTGCTGTAAGTTAACAGATACCTTACTGTCAGGAGTTGGACAATTTGAGTTTGGATCCCACGGCATGAACAAAAAAGGAGAACTGCTTTTAAATACTTTTTTTTTTTTTACATTTTGGTAATCCAAAGAAATAGAAAGCTGAATTAATATTTCTTATTTTGCGTGTGTATATGTGTCTGCACTTTACTTGAAGAAAATCCTGGTGATCCACCGTTAGTGTCTACTGTATATTCTAACCCGGAGATTATATATGTACATTCAGAGCCTACTGGGGTAAATTCTCAAAGCGAGCCAGAGGAGCGGGAGAGACCAATGCTCAGCAGGGACTTACGCCAGAGTGCTGTGCAGGAAACAGATGGCATTGGTGGAGGGAGTGAGGTAGGGGGGGCGGGCGGTGCACAGATAGACACAGTGCCTGGCCAGAGGATATTACAGCTAGCCTGTACACACTCATCCTCTGTCCCCCTGCCTCCCAGGGGATTAATAAGCCCATCATGGCCGCTGCCCATATGGGGAGCCACAGACGGGATGTGACACTGAGGGGGTGAGTGTGTTACTGGTTAGCCATTTTGTCTTGTAATGGCTCACTTTGACTCTGTAATGTTTGAAGCTGTGTTATTGTTACGATCCAGTCAGCTTCACTTTGTCTGGTGATGGAGGGCAGAGGAACAGAGTCAGACAGAGTGCTTAGAAAACTGCATGCGTTCATTTTTTTCAACAGGTGACTGAGCTTATGATATAAAACCAGTGAGGAGCACCTTCTATCCGGTGTATTCCTGTAATAGAGGTGCACATAGTAGGGATGTACCTGAATCTGTTACTCAGAAAAGCACAAATAATGTAGTGTAAACAGATATTTATTCTACCCAAAGTTGCTCAAGTCATTTTTGGGGCAAAACTTTGACATGTCGGTGCATTACGTTTCTCAGAATCGATAAATGTCATTGTGGATGACCACAAGATAAAAGCAACATAGGACTTTGATTTCACTAACTAGTTGTTCCATTTATTACACGTTATTGAAAAGTGTTGGCTGTATTTTGATCGTCCCCACAGAGTCGGCACACAGAGGACGTGTCAGGTGCTGGAGTAGCGAGACAAAAGCCTGGTGTGACATCTGGATTTCTTTCAAACCCACAAAAAATTATATATCAAAATGAAACGTAGAACCTGTAGTTTTTAACTGTGGATTAATTCCCCCTTTTTAAAAAAACAACAACAATTTGATATATTGAAATAAAAACAGATGTTCTAACATGTATTCTAGTCAATATTCACCCATTTAAGATGCAAGCTGAATGTAACAGCCATAGCCACTTAGTGGTTATTTAAACAGATAAAATTAAAAAAAGCTGGGAAATTAACGTGGAAGTAGGGAATCAAAGTCCCATGAAGCAGTCCATTCAAAAAAGATCCTTTTTAAAAAATATAAACCTATTTATTTATTTAACTGTATTGACTAATTTATATATTTATATCGACATTCTCTCTTTAGGTATGTATTTATTTCCTCGTTTATTCAGTCATAAGTATTCAGTATTCAGTATTCATTTCATAATTAATTATATGCCAATAATTCGATTTGATGCATTCAAGGGACAGAAAAGGGTTAGAAAATTCAACATTTGCTGATATAACATGACTGCCAGTGTAAGCCACGCCCACTTCTGATCTTGTATCCAAATACAGAGACAGAGACAGATAATTTTGTTAGTTGAACAGTAGGGATGCACGATAATATCGGCACATCATCGATATCGGCTTTAAAATGAACTATTAGAATCGGAACCATGCGTTTTCTTATTTTGCGCAATGAATGAATGAATATTACAGACATTTAAAGGTATTCTATTTCATGTCTCCATCTGCTGGTGGGCCATCATGATAAGAGTATGCATGCATAATATGTTAATTCCACTAGAGACAAGATTTGGCAATCACTTAAATTAGGTGGGGGTAAAAGTGGATGTATCGATATTGGTATCTGTTATCAGCCATATCAGTTGTTATATATCAGCATATATAAGCCCAAATTATCATTGAACAGAAAACACAAAAGATAATGACTTAAACAAGCAGCATGTTACATTTGAAATGAATTATAGATATATATTATTGACTGAAATACAAGGTAAAACCTTTTTCTTCCCCCCAATAATCCAACTGAGTTTTTAAAATGGAGAAATGAACACATACAGCCACAAATTACAGGTTCTTTATTTTCATATATAATTTGTCAGGATTTGAAAGAGATCCAGCTGCCAAACCAGGCTTTTGTCTCGCTGCTCCAGCACATGATGCCTCCTCCTCCTAATGCACTCTCGGCCAGCTGCCTGCTGAGCACTGACCCGGTGGGGGCGATCAGAATATACAGATCACGTTTCAATAATGTGAAGTAAATTAAACTACCACTTAGTGAAATCTAATTCTTATGTTGCAGATCTGAAGAACAATGTTAATTTTTTACCCGAATATCACAAGCAACTTTGGGGAATAAATATCTGTTTCTATCAAGTTATTTGTGCTTTCCCAAATACCTTACTCAGGTTTGGGCACATCGCTTTCCTCTGACCTGGCCTTCCACTGAAGGACATTTAACCTGTGACTGAAATGGCTTTCTAACAAAGGCTGGAGCATTCAGTGTGGCTGCTGCTGTGTCAGTATCGACTTTGTCTGGAGCTCTATTGGTGTTGGTGACATTTCTTGTATTCTCACATCACCTCTGGTGCGGCCAAGGGCTCTGTCTAACCTTTGAGGCGCCAAGTGGTAGCCCACTGGAAGAGCAGCAGCCAGCTTACCTGACCTTTATGAGTGCTTTCAAAGTGAGCCACCACCCCCTCCCCAACCCAGCCTTCTCTCCAGCCAACTCTCAGTGTGCTGGCTCCTGTAGACCCCGGTGTCTAGTGCTGACAAGCTGGATCTGCTGCTCCCCAGAGAGTTGGCTGGCCTCTGCAGCCTGTCTCCAGGCATAGACTTGCAGACGAAGATGGCAAAGGAGAGCAGACAGTGAAGATAGATACTTTTACAGCAGACGAGCCAGGGACTTCTCTCTGTTGGGCTACGCTCCCGATCACTGACTATGTTTACATGCACAAAATATTCCGGGTTTTGCTCCTATTCCAAAGAAGACAATGATAACTCTAAGCTGGTTACATAGCTAATTAAAATGGGTTTACAAGCAGCCGTGCATGCTCTGATTAACGCGCCCTAACATGTTGTTAATCATGTCAGAGTATGGAAAAGTGGAACGGCTGGAGCCACTTTGCCATGTTGATATTCAACTTGTTTCATAGTGTTTAAAAGTAGGTGTGTTTCTTCTTCCAACCACAAGTGTGGGCTTTTGTTTTGGGCATGCATCTCTACCCTGGCTTTCAAACTGTTGGTTTGTTCCAGTGTTCATTTTGGCAGCTATTTTAGATTTTGTCTTAATATTTAGATCAAAATGCTTCTTAGCTTTAGTTACATTTTAGGCATTCTTATCATTCATAGTAAAAGTCCAGTTTAAGTGGACAAAAAGTCAGTACATTTTAGTTTTTAACATTGCTTTCAGTCAAAATGGGTTTTTTTTTCTTTCATTTTCTGAAACCACTTACCATGTTGGGGGTTGTGGGGGGGCTGGAGCCTATCCCAGCTGACACTGGGAAAGAGGCAGGGTACACACTGGACAGGTCACCAGACTATCACAGGGCTGACACATAGACAGGTATAAGAAATTGGAATCAAGGTGACAGGTTGTGTCAGCAGAGTTTTTGTCGGGTTTACAGAACACACATACTGATCATCATTTAAAAAGCTCAAGTTCTCAAACTTTGAGACTAATCTGAGACGACTAGAATTTGTACCCTGGTTCACTGTAAACTCTGACCTATCAATCTCACTGATAAGAAGCAGAAAAATAAGCTAGCTAGCTAGCAGTACGGCATGCAAACATGCAAGTCACTAAATCCTCCACAAGATCCTGCAAAAATTTCACAATAAAAGCCTGTTTAGAAAATGAAGGGATTCTCTCAACCAAAGTTGAAATGGGCTTTTAATTTTATACAGATACAGAAAGTGTTGAGTTTGAAATGACGCCGCGATGCATTAACTTTATCAAGGCAAACAGGAAAGGATTAAAAGTACAAACATAAAAATACAGAGGAAGCTAGTAGCCTTTGCAGTCGTGGTGAGTAAAAGCCCTGCCACTATTTTTTAATTTCATTACTTCTACTTCTACTTACTACTTTCATTACATCGTCCATTATGAAGAAATATTGCTAGCATAATATAATGATAAGATATAATAATATAAGCTAGCATTGTTTGCTAGCTTGAGGTTAATGGCAGTACTCAGCGGGTTGCTAAAGTGCCTCTGCTGTTTCAAATCATTATTTTCCCTTTTTACTCTGTGTGGTAACATCCCTAGAGGAAATATCTAAAAGGTTGGGGTGTTGCTGTCGCACAGTTTCCACGGCAGCAGATCGGTCTCTGTTTCTATTGGTCAAAGTGACTGCTGTGACGGGAGCAGTCGTGAACGACAAAAAGAAAATCAAACACGGGGCGTCGGGGGCTTAGGGGTAGAGCAGGCGCCCCATGTACAAGGCTGTTGCCGCAGCGGCCCGGGTTCGAGTCCAGCCTGTGGCCCTTTGCTGCATGTCATCCCCTCTCTCTCACCCCCTTTCACACTTAACTGTCCTGTCCATTAAAGGCAAAAAATGCCCAAAAAATATTTTTAAAAAGAAAGAAAATCAAACATACTAGACCTTCTGTTGGAACATCATGAGGCGTCCCAGACATGGCGTCGGTTGTCGTCTACTATGACACACTACACGAGATGAAACGATGGATTATAGCGTACAACACTCATTATTCACGATCCGAGCCGACACTGTACGACGCTGCATCGGGCTATAATCTGGTTTTGTGGAATATCAGTGTACATGCAAACATAGTCAGTGTTGCTCTGTGAGAAGGTAATTTTGTGACTGATTAACACATCCTTCATGTCACAAGCACATTTACTGCATTGCCATGAATTGTCTTGTTATTCAGTTGAAACATCACAGTAGGCTCAGATGAAGGTGACCTGCAGTCACAGCCATCACCACAGGTTCCTGATGATGACATAAATATAGTAATAATAACAACAGACATGCTGCCTGTTACGTGAATGCACTTCTTGATGGTGTTAACAGTTAACACCTCCGAGATGGAAGAGGGATGAAATGAGCTTCATTAGGCTCCAGTTGAGTGATTAAATAGATTTTTGATTTTGCTGAAAAAGCCCATTTTCTAACCCCAGTCCGCTTCACATCCATAAAAACATGGTCTTAATGTAACTTAAATAACTTTAGTGGAGAAAGGTTAGCTCTCTCTAAAATACACTTTTCTCCTTCATGCACAGAAGTGATCCACATCCGCTTCACTTCCCAGTCTGTGTATGAATATACACACTGTTGTTTGTGCAGAGGCTGGGGATTATAGCAGGATGCCTCCTCTGAAAGGTGCCTTAATCCTGATCCTAGCCTGCAGATTAGAAGCCCCTGCTTTTTGAAGATTTTACTCAATATCAGCTCCTTCCCCCGGCATGTAAACACATTTCAACAGTGATTAGCCCAGAAACACTGCTTTAGACCCCCCAAAACATTCAGCCCTCATGAGATATCAAAGGCATTACTCCGTTCACATATGCATGCGTGTATCGTCTCTCTGGGCAGTGCGGGGGAGTCTGCATTAATAGTGGAATATCTGCCGCTTCATAGCCCATGAGCATGTAGTCCTTTCTGACAGATGGCCTGAGGAGATGTGAAATCTGAGCAGGCCCGGAGAGGTGGGATGTCCATTGTGGCATTATGGTTTGTCTCATGTTATCTCCCTTTTGGCACGACCTGGGCGCTTCATGCATGGCCGCCGATATGGGAGCCCGGCAGATTGAGATGTAAAAGCAGGGGAGAGGGGTAGGAGCAGCGCAGCAGGGGAGGGAGGAGAAACCGGTATCACCTTGACAGTTTCAGGGAAGCTGCTGAAATGTGTCTCCCTACAGCTGCAGGGTGTGTGCGTGCGTGTGTGCTCCGCAGGGCAGTGAGGTGTGAGGAGCTGATGACAGATGGTCATCATCACTGTGAGCGACAAATCTGTCAGTGTATCCTCGTCTCCACCTCTCTCATCTCATGATGGAGGCCTGTTTTTTCCTCTTTAATCTGATCTTTTCTTTTTCTCACAATATGGGGACGGACTGGAGGTCACAGAGGATCACAGGTGATTGGGAGGACCTGTGCGTCATCTCAGTCCTCCTTCAATCTGTCAGCCAATCAGTCTCTCTTTTCCATGGCCCCTCCGGTTTGACATTCAGTGTTTCTGTCACTCAGTCTTCTAGGTTCTGCTTTTCAGTCAGTCAATATCTGTGCTAGATTGATCTTGTCCTTGGCTGTGCCTGCCCTCATGGCTGTTTCCCTTATGAAAACATCACATGACTTATCACACGTGAAACATCATTTCAAAAACAATAAGTCACATGTGGGTTTCAGATGTTTTACATGTGGTCCGTTTGCAATCACATGTGATTCGAGGAATTTCACATGTGAAACATTCGATGTCATATGTGGTTTTCAGAAGTTTGTGATTGTCAGACATTTCACATTTGATGCGTTTGGGGACATATTTGGTTTGTAGACATCTTACTTGTGAAACATTTGGAGGCACATGTGGTTTTCAGACATTTTATATGCGATGCACTCAGTTACATGTGGTTTTTGGCTGTTTCACTTGTGATGCATTCAGGGTCACGTATGATTGTCAGATGTTTCGCATTTGATGTGTTTGGGGGCATATTTGGTGTGTGGACGTCCTACTTGTGAAACATTTGGAGCCACATGTGGATTTCAGACATTTTACGTGTGATGCATTCAGGGGCATGCATTTTGGTTTTCGGAAGTTTCACATTTGAGGCATTAAGTGGCAAATGTGGTTTTGAGACATTTCACATGTGAAACATCTGCAAACGTGGTTTTCAGCCATTTCATTTGTGAGTCACTCAGAGACGTGGTTTTCGGATATTTCTCGTGATACATTCAGGGTCACGTATGGTTGTTGGATGTTTTGCATTTGATGCATTTGGGGAAAATATATGGATTGCGGATGTCCTACATGTGAAACATTTCGAGGTACATGTGGATTTTGGATGTTTTACATGTGATGCATTCAGGGGCATGTGTGGTTTTGAGACGTTTCATGTGTGAAACATATGCACTCAGAGGCACATGTGATTCCAGACGCTTTCGTTACCGGACATTTCCCATGTGATACATTTGGGACATTTGACTTGACACTTTGGTGGCAGTGTGGGTTTCAGACAGTTGACGTGATGCATTCAGGGTCACATGTGGAGGCACAAGTGTTTTGTTTTTTTTTACGTTTCTCATGTGATGCATCCTTTGCATCACCCAAAGCATTTTGAGGAACTGTAGTTCCTAAACTCAGAAAATAAGAGAGCAACAATAGGAGTGACAAAATCCATTCATGTGCAGATACTGCTCTGCAGATGTTGTCTGCACAGGCTGGTCCAATTTTAAGCTTTGCATTTTTCAGTGGAAGCCATTACTGAGAAATCCTGTCGAAACGGGGCTTTTTTGCAGGTTGACCTTGATTCAGTGGAAGCTATCTGTCCTCTAGTGCTAGTTGATCACTGCATGTCTCCTCGTAATGAAGAGAATGCTTCCTTATCGTGACAAGCAGTGGACCTGTCAGTGATTCTGGGAGGAAAAAGACTCAAACTGAGGCCCAAAAATATTGGGAAAAATGACAAAACCTTGTCTAATCACTCTCCTGTGGCGCAGCATCAGACAGCGTTCCCGATCTGTCAGCAATCTCTCGTGCGGTCCCAGTGGACTCCCCCCAACCCCCCATCTTCACACATACAGAGCAGAAATATATGTACACACTGCGAATTCAGAGAGGGAAGAAGGTGCAGTCACAATCCTGTCTCTCTGCTGTGGATGAACTTCACGTATTGTATGAGAAGGTAGAAGGAGGAAGATATGTGTGTGTGTGTGTGTGTGTGTGTGTGTCTTATCTTGGTGAGAAGGGCAGTGTATGACAGGCAACACAGTGTACTACCTCTGAAAAGCGTCCCTGGTGACACCTGTTCCCTCTCATATCTGTGTCTGGTCTATTATTGTCGTTGAAGCCAGCGACGGCCAGCGACAGGGCCTGAATCTAGATATCGCCAGCCGACATCTCTAATTGGAGCACGCATGCAAATAATACCCTTGTTTATTCTTATAGATGATTACATCCACAAGCAGCCGGCCGTGAAATAGAAACCTGTACGCTTCAAGGCCAAGCTGGCCATCGCCGAAGAATTTCAACGGACAGGTTACATCCCTGTTTATTACCAGCATTTGATGCACAGGCAAGCCCTGATCATCCACACTGAGGGACTTCTGCTAGGAAAATAAAACAACTACAGGTAGTAGATAAGCATTTTTACCATCATCATCAAACAACCACAGTCAAATGAATGACAGTTGCAGCTCAATGCAGACGGTCGCCTCCTGATTTCAAGAGGCACACAGAGCAGAACCGTCTTTAATAGACTGACATTTTGCCCCGTGTCTTTTTTTTCCTCCCCTGAAGATGGAGCGAAGCCTCCGCTGTGTGCTCGATTTATAAAAGCGCTACTGTCCAAATTAATTTGAAATGGAATGTCGGGGTTGCCTTGGAGACATGCTGAGACGGAAGCCAGTCATTGTAACTCACCTGAGCTGTCATAGGGACGGCCGCCTCTGCGTTTTTAAGAAATGAAATAGTCATTTCATTGTGGGTTGTGGTGAAGAGGGTGAATCATAAAGGGAAATAGTTAGGATTTGTCAGTGCCATTGATTTGTCATGGCCTGTGTATCTACAGCCCCCGCTGTATTTTACAACAGAACATCAGAGATTTCTATTTCTTTCTTTTCTCTTTCTTCTCCGTGCTCTTCTTCCCAGTTTGAAGTGTGCACTGTTTGAAAAGAGTGATGTGTCACATTCAGGATTTAACAAGTGGAGTACATTTACTCAAGTGTGGTACTTAAGTACAAATTTGAAGTAACTGCACTGCAGTTTTTCAAGTCTCTGCTAGTCTCCTTCCTCTCTCCTACATCCCAGAGCAAAATGTACTTTTTACTGCACTACATTTAGCTTTAGTTACCACATGACTTGGACTCTAGTCACACACTTTCAATTCAACTTGATGAAATCCAATAAGACTTGCAACTTGACTTTGACTTTAGCACCCATGACTTCACTTGGACTTGAGCCTTGTGCCTTGAAAGTACTTGATACCTTCCGCCAAGCCTGAAGATTAAAAAGTACATTATTTAAGAAGTGTGCCATGAATCAATTCATTTCCTGTGTCAGCTAATGATAACGCTATTCATTCCCAGCAAGTCGTCATTAAAGACCCAGTGAAATTAAAAATAAATGTCCTAGTTTTAATCCTGTCTCTGCATTAACTGGTCATTTATCTCTTGTTATATGCCAGAAAATTATGTAAAAAAAAATTAGTATCAGAGTATTTTTCCATCAAAATCCCTGTCTTTTCTTCTTCTGTAGAACAGTTTGAAATGTTTGATGACTCATCCTGCACTCAGGAGCGTTTACAAAGTTCATTTAATCAAACCAGACTTTGTGCAACTAACTAGCTATAAAACTGCACTTCACTGTTTGTGTGGGTTGTAAAAGGTAGCAGAGGAATATAGAGAGAGATAGGAAGATGTGTGTGTTTGGATATCATTGGAAAAAAACTTCATTATAGTTTCACTAAAACTTCGTTTTCATTTCCAAAACAGTGTGACTGAGGTTTCATTCATCTCTCCCTTGTCCTCCTCCTGATCTAACAACGGGGGTGTGTTCAGCACCCACGAGATGGAGCAGAACGTTTGTTAAAACAGAAACGGTGGTGCATTTAATGCCCTGTTGTGTAACCAAGTGCACCGCATTTCAACACGGCGGGGTTTATATGTAAGTCACTGCTGATTTGGTAACACCTGACACACCCATCAAATGAGAGAAATTGTACCTCAAAGCTCAATTTTAGGAAGCATGTTGTTCAACCTGGAAACTATAGAAACCATGCCCCAGATGAGGGAGGTGTGGAGAGCCAACAGGCTGTTTGTGCCAAACTTCTAAAGGCCTGTGTCCACAGAGAATTTTTCGTTGGTAGAAAGTGGTAGCAGAACGCTGTGGAGCACTTCATCCCATCCAAGCACTTCATAAAAAAGCACTCCCAGTGTTTATTTTATGACCCGTGGCGCATGGGTTTTGTATCTATGATAACAGTTTCTTGACATTAACTTTCGCTAGGTAGCTAACGTAATGCTACGTAAACAGAAGGTTGACTACACATTTAGCAACAAGCTTACAAAGTGTACGGTGATTAAAACACAACACTCACCATTAACATTCAGTGTCTGGTCGTTCTTCTCCCACAGATGGGCTTTTCTGTCTTTGTTGTAATTGTTTAATACAGCTTGGCATGGCAGCTTTTCTCTAGACGGTCACATGTGGCTGCATAAGCTCCCTCCATATTGGGAACAACTGAAAAAAGATACCGGCACTAAACAGAAAAACACTGTGTGGACACGGGCCCTTAGCCTGTCCCCATCTAAGCAGTCCAGTCAAAGGATTTGGGACAAGTTGTGGACATGTCGAGTAGGAGTGTGCCATATCATCTCGTTTATGATAATACTGTAACTTTTTTAATATCATATGAATTATTTATATTGTGATACTTGCGATATTTTGACTTGTTGACATATTGACGCCATACTGTTACCCACGGCAACAACAAGCCTGGCTGAAAGGGAAATTATTTCTGACTCCTCGGTGGTTCTAAAAAGAGGAGCAGCTTCAGGAGCATGGAATAAACTGTGGCGTTCTGAATGTTTTATGAACAGCCCCGGACTTTTCAAGCTCCTTTAGTAAGTTACTGTGAGTTAACCTCCCTGCAGAGTGAATTCATTCAGCAGCTCCTCTGGCAGCAGCACAGCGTCTCTCCCTCTCTTCATTCAGTCATGTCGTCAAGTGATTAAACCTTTGGTAATGTAAACCCATGTGACCCTAGCAGCTCAACAAAAGACTACATATACAGTATGTGAATGTGCAGTAGTTGTGGTATCATAACAGCCTGTCACAGGTTACAGTGTGATGATTAGAGGAGAGATCTCAGGGTACATTTTTTGTATTTTGGAGCTCTTTAAATGTGTAATTTGTGGTAGATTTTATTTTTTGAAACGTATAATTGTAACGGTATCGTTGGTTTGCAGGAATGTACAATGCCAACATTGTACTCTGGTGATTGAATGTCTACATTTATATTTGTATATGTACTTTATATTGTTTAATGCATTTGTCATTTGATTTCCACCTCTTATTGAAGTTAATGGAAACCAATGGCCACTTGCAGACTGCATTAGAAAATAGTAAGCAGAACTGTTAAGCGTACATAATTAGTAGTTAAAGAGCTAAAAGTTGCAAACACTTACGGTCCTTTAGGAAGGTAAACACTTGTCCAATGTGCTGATCAAGGAGGTCTGCCTAATGAATCATACAGCTCTCATTGTAATGAGCTTATTGTTGCTGTGTACTTTAGCTCACGACTCTCTCTCTGGCTTTTCTGCTAAAAACACTAATTAAGAAGAAATGCCAGTTCAGCTGGTCCAAGCATCCGTCCTGTCTTTCTGCAGTTATTGATGTCCCAGATGTCACAGTGTTTTTGGAGCCTTACCTTGGCTCGCTGAGCATCTTCCTGTGTGTAGCGTCTCAGTGGCTGGTCTCACTGTTCTCCAGTTAACTAGCCAACAAGGCGGCGCAGCACGTTGCCTTCTGCTCTGACAGTCATTGGTTGATTTTAAAAGGCTTCTCCTGTCGATACAATTCCGACAATACAGCAGTAAATCTTGTTCTTTGAAGGTGTTTCATTGGAAAGGAATGTTTTCACTCTCCCTTTGATTCACTTTTTCCCCGCATTTTCTTTTTCTTTTTTTCCTATTCAGTCGTTCCATCTTCTGTAGCCTCAGAAACCCATCTTTTTCTTTTCATTCCCCTCTCTTATGTGCGGTCTTTGTCTCGTTTAGCACACACAGTACTCTTCCCCATTATCCTCTCCTCTTTATCTGGAGGAGCCTGGTGGACCTTCCTAATACAGTATGTTGTGCTTATTCAACTCTGTATCTATAGCCAGTAGGCCCACTGATCCCCAGCCAGTGTGACCCTAACCTTCTTAAAACACATTTTTATCTCCCTTTTTTTGTGTTCCGCTGTCCTTACATGAAAGTGGGGTGAAGAGAAAACTGCGTCTGATTTGCGTGCAGGCTCATGGCTCGAGAGCCCTTGGCTGACAGCTGTGAATGCCATGACTCAGAGGAAAAGGCAGCAGCTCATGCCTCTTATTCTGTCTGATTCACCCACTGAGCAGGGTGGCAGCGGCCACTGGGGGATCTGTGTGTGCCTCTCATGAAATGAACCACAATGCAATACTTATTGGATTGGAGGATTAAACCCATCTTCATAGAGGCCGATGTGAAATTTGATTTAAGCTTTATGGATGCATTGTACTGAATAGAAAAAAAAAAATCAAAAAATGTTACATTAAAGGGACAGTTCACCCCAAAATCAAAAGTACATATTTTTTTTCTTACCTGTAGTGGTATTTATCAATCTAGATTGCTTTGGTGTGAGTTGCAGAGTGTTGGAGATATCAGCTGTAGAGATGTCTGCCTTCTATCCACTATAATGGAACCAGATGGCACTCAGCTTGTGGTGCTCAAAGCGCCAAAAAAAAAAAAAAAAAAAATGCATTTGAAAAACTCAACACCACAGACCTTGTTGTGAGCAGTATCATGTAGGAACTATTTTCTTTCTACGGAATTATACCAGCTGTATCACAGTGCAGTGCTACTGCAGAAACATTGTGGCTGCCCTCCGGTATCCCCCCAGGTCGCCCTGGTACGTAAGCTGCTTAATTTTGAGCTGCAAAACCCCTTTGGCATTGTTAACTACATCAGCACCACTAGCTGTGCTGACACTGCTAGCAAGCTCATACAGCTAACATTGATAACATAGTTAACAATGCTAACAGCAACACTGTTTGGTCATGTTGTTGTTACTAGCAGTAATCGCTGAATGAGTGGCACTGCTAGCTAGCGCCCACCTGCCCTGGGTGGTGCACAGTGCAGTAAACTGGAGAGTAGCAAAATTAATCTATAGACAGGACATAGGTGAATGGTCAAATATCTTCTCGATGGTTAACGGATTAACGGTTAATTGTTAGCATCCCTAAATGGAACTAGATGGCACTTGGCTTGTGGTGCTCAAAGCGCCAAGAAACCTTGTTGTTTACAGTTTCATGTAGGAACTATTTTCTTTCTACCAAACGACTGCGCCCATAGATCTACTTATGGACGAGAGGCTTGTGCGTCTGTCAGTGCGGAACATAAACATTAATGGCGTCCTCCTTGGCTGAGCTGTAACATTAGCTAGCTCAGTGGTGTCAGATGACTTAGCAGTAGATGCACTCTTCCTTCTGCATGGTGATACACTTAATGAGTGTAGTTCAGTAGAAAGAAAATGGTTCCTACATGAAACAAGGTCTGTGGATTGTCTTGAGAAATAAGGTCTAGTTTTCTGGAAGGAGACATTGCTGTTGAGTTTGTCAAACATATTTTTTGGTGCTTTGAGCACCACAAGCTGAGTGCCATCTGGTTCCATCATACTGGAGAGAAGGCAGACATCTTTACGGCCGATATCTCCAACACTTGGCAACTAGAACAATAAAGAGTACTTCAAGTAAGAGGAAATATATGTATTTTTGATTTGGGGGTAAACTGTTCCTTTAATGTAGCCTGAAACTGAAAAACAAAAATCACTCCCTGTCTCCCACTTACTGCAGCAGATAAAATGTTTTTTTTAGCTACTCTCCAGAAAATAAATCTTGTTAGCCTTGAGGAAACATTTTTAAAGCTCCTTCCAAGGGCCAACTTTAGTACCACGAAAATGTTTGAAAAGAAAATGTGAGGTTGTAGTGCTCTGCAGCATAACATCCATTATTTTATTACCATAGCAACCAGTGCACAGATTTTCATTTTTATGCATTATGAAAAAAAAGTCCACAGTAGAAATAAACAGCGAGCAGAACACACGGAGCATAATTATGGCTATTGTCATATCTTTTAATAATAGTACAGTGATAGATGATGAAGAGGCAGTCATTGGATATCATCTACGCCTTTAATCACTGTTCTGTTAAATCATCTCAGTGCTGTATACACTTTGTCCTGTTTTTTCTTTGACAAGAATAGAGATCTCTTCCTCGTTTTAAACTGTTTGCAGTAGAAGCAGCCAGTAGAGCACTTCCTCAGACTGTCTGTTGATAAATGGTGTGTAGTTGCCCTTGTCTAACCTAAAATCCACCACCGATTTTTCTTCTGCCTCCCACTATTTTAAGCCCTGTCTGTGGAGCATGCTTCATATTGAAGGGCTCATTGTTGTCCGTTAGAAGCCCTATGACTGAAAGGAAAGTACCATCTGTAAGTTTATATACAGGGTCTGCAGGAAGGGTGATATGATTGCTTTTGGAGAGGTGCTCATAAATAGTTTGGTTCAGCCCGACTGCAGAAAAAAAGAATAAGATGACCTACCACTGTGATTAAAGGTTTAGTTTCGTTCAGTGTCAAACTTCGGACCTTATGCGCTGAGGTTTAGAGCTACAACGATTACTTGATTAATCAATTAGGTGTCAACTATTAAATTAATCACAAACTAATTTGATAATTAATCAGTTTTAAGTGATTTTTTGAGAATTATTTTTTTTACCATATTATGTATTTTTGACTTGGATTGTCCGTTTCAGTTCCTTTTGCATTCGATATCCTGACACCAATTAAGGGTTAACTAACCAGTTAATTTTTTAGAGTAAACACAAAATGGCGTGAGGTACAAGAGGTCTTTTGTTTTAGCTCGGCAGATTGACTCAGTTAGCTGTGGCGCCGCATTACAAAGCGCTATCCATTTAGAGGTGGTGAAATTTTAATGTTTTATGATGTAAATATCTTCCTTTGCCAATGCTCACTGCCCAGCCTCTGGTCTCCACTGGTTAGCTGATGTTAGCCTTGGGAGCTTTGCACTGTGCAACACCCACATCAGGTGGGAGCTAGCTGGAGGTGCTGCCTCTACTGCTGATAACGCCTTCCCAGTGGCAAGATAGAGTTGCTGCAGAAACATGGTGGCCAACCTCCGGTCTTTTGGTGTGTTACCCTGGTGAATAAATGACTTCATTTTGAGCCTCAAAACCCTTTTAGCATTGTTAACTATGTTAGCACCACTAGCCGTGCCGACACTGCTAACAGTGCTAACAGAGTTAACAGTGATAACAAAAGTAACAATGCTTGAGGAGGCTTGTGGCTCAAAATGGAGCTGCTTACTCACCAGGGTGAGCTGGGGGGAGACTGGAGGGTGGGTCCAATGCAATGCTGGTGGGTTGGGAAGGCATTACTAGTGGTAATCGCCAAATGAGCAGCACCGCTGGCTAGCTCCCACATGACCCAGGTGGTGCACAGTGCAGTAAACTGAAGAGCAGCAAGCTGAACCTATGACCTACATGTGTATCCGGTCAAAAATACTCTGCTGTTAATCAATTAACAATTAACTGTTGACATTCCTCGAGTAAACAATCGACAGATTAATCAATGAAAATAATTGTGAGTTGCAGCCCCTCTGAGGTCATTCCAGATCTTTCAGTTAGGTCTGAAACATGCATATACGTATAATTAGGGCTTTACCCAACTCAGAATTATGTCAGTCGAGTTAGATTTGGTGGTTCAGTATATTCAATGATTTGGGGTTTTTTTTTTCCATAGAAAGTTTTTAAAGTTTGAACGGGACAGCGGCATTCATGTGATATAGTAAACAAGCTAACTGCACTAACAAAAGATGGGAAATGTGCAACAACATATTTTGCTGACACTGTATATTAACCAAAAGCCAGAGACTGTATCACATTATGTATGTTTTAGTTGTGAATTCACCTCTTCTAAGCAGAAGAAAAAAGTTATCTCAAAGCCTTATAATGTCAAGCCTCTCTTTCTCTGGGCTGCTGCATTGTGTCCACAGCTCTCTGTACTAAAGAGTAGCGTGAAAGTCAAGAGCGCTAACTACACCAAAAAATCCCCAGAAGTACACTGCACAGCACAAAATAACTGGCTTTCAGGGGGCAGCTCTACATGAAATACAGTTTTCCATTCACTACCAACCAAATAAAGCTTTTTTTTTTTTTTTTTTTACATGGCCACGGCTGGTTTTGACCAGTCTGAATACATCAGCCTTGAAATGTCAACAGAACTGCTGGATATTTTTAGACCTATTTTGATGAATTTTCCTTTATGGTAATGCGTGCCATTGTTAGATCTAACAATCCACAAGGAAAGACAGAAATGCATGCTGGATATTATTAAAGCTTGTAAACACGTTAGAGGGCCAACAAACCATCTAATTAGTGGGTGCAGGAGAGAGCGGTACATATGGACAAGGCTGTGACTATAAATAAGAACGTGGCGTCTCAGTCAACATGCCAGATTTAATAAGGGCTGAGATGCATTGTTGGCTACGCTCCATTTGGAGTCATATGTTATACTCCAGCAGCAGATGCAAGTACAGTCTTATTAGGCTGAAAGGAGATGGAGCTGAGGATGTGTCTGCTGTCAGCTGGAAGAGGCTGAGATCTGAATGTTTAGCTATGTTAACCTCGTGGTTCTGTGGTGGTCGGTCAGTTTGTTGCTCCACCACTTTTGTCCGGGCTGAAACATCTGTGGATATACGGTTGGTGTGTTATAATGTCCCTCCTCAGTCCCCTTCATTGCAATTCCATCCATCCACCAGATGCCCTTAGACTTTCCCTCCTGTCCCTATCACCTGGCTACCTCATCCATCTTCACACCTGTTCCCTCTGTCCTCATCTGCTCTGCAGTTCCTTGGCCTTCCGGCCCGCTTCCTCACCTGCATCTCATTCCCTCATCCGCCTCTCGCTCTGGGTGCTTTTCATTACGCCATCTTACGCCTCCTCAAATCCTCTCACCTGTGACCCAGAAATCATTCCATCTCTGCCATCATGCAGGATCTTACAATCCTTAAAGTGTGCCACAAGGAGCAAAAGGAGAGGAGCTATCTGAGGGGAGCTTAGAGCAATGATAAACACAGGTGTATCCTACCTGTATGAGCTACGAGTTAGGGAAACAAGGAGACACGTTAGCATAATAAAACGCACCCTCTGTATGCTGGCCCAGATCCTTTGTTCCTTTTGGTTTGTGCTTTTGTATTTGTGTCTGTCATTTGAATGTTTACCTGGACCTCTACCCGCCTGCCTGTGAGCTATTTCATCAATGAGTCACTTAGGTCATCCTGCTGCCTGCTCATTTGCGTTCGGGTCCCATCCCTGTGTCCCTGCTTAACCAGCCGTGACAGGTGGAGAGATTGCTTTGGAATCTGGTGCACTATCAGCATGTTAGCATTGAAGTAGCTCTAAGTACTCTGTAGACCAAAACACACTGGCGGCGAACTGTAGTACATGTCCAAAAATATTTTCTTTTAAATATACAACCCCATACTGACTGCTCCTGGATGCGCCGCCACTGCACTTCTCACCACTGTCCTATTTCCAGCCTTGCTACACCCGTAATTAAATTAATTTTTTCCCACTCACTCTCTGCTTGTACAAATCGGCTCCTGTAGCAGCTCTTTTCCTCTGCTCCTCTGGTAGCTCAATTCCTCTCCTCACCATTGATGCATAAAGAGAACTTTGTAATTGTTGCTGTGTCTTGTGTGTGTCAAAGAATGGATGAGGAGAGATGCATTGTTAAGGTCGAGAAATATCCCGAGCTAAACGACCCACAGTCTTGACTTTATAAAGACCATGGCCAAAAAGATATTGCCTGGTAACTCACTGCTCTGGAGATCAGCTCCTCAGGTGAGAAATCAACTTCAGTTAATCATGATTTTAAGTTAATGCAGAGATGGTAGACAGATCTTTAAGTAAAAGTAGTAACAACTTTGTGTGGTCGTCTGTTAACGAGCTGCAGCACGGCACGTCCGATCACAAGCTAGGGGCAGCATTTGCCTTCACAAAGAATGGTTTGCCGCCGCTGATAGCACCATGAGGTGCACATCAGTTACAGACGCTATCTGCCCCGTCTCAAGGTTGGATTCACGAAAGATTTTGTGCCATTGATATTTCAGCGCAAACACGCCCATAAAGTTTTGCAGCTTAGTGCACTTTGCCCTTTTTTTTGTGTCTGATTACAATTGACCTGATGACAAATTATAGATGTTGCAGTTGTGCCAAGAACACGGCCGGCAGAACGTGTTCAATGAGGTGCAGAAGTAATCCTCAAAACTTGAGGCTAGGAATTTAAATGTGACAGAGAGGAACTATTTTTGGGTAAATGCTGGTTGTGGCACCCACTTCAGTTCCTACCAACTCTCTGAAGATGCTAATAATTTCACTGTAACAGCATGTGGCTGTTTGTGCTGATCTTTGTGAGTGGTCTTTGGAGTGTTAATAAGGCAATAAACAACGAACAAAAAATTACCTAAAAAGCGAGCAAGAAATTAGTAAAACAAGAAATTTAAAAACAAGAAAATTAAAACAAAAAAAGAGAGAAAGTATAATTAATAAATAATTTTTTAAATCTGTTTTTTTGTTGGGGTTTTTTCAGTTTGTGGGACATTTCTTATCAAGTTGCTCACTGCCTTTTTCCCCATGTTTTTTGTTAAAAGAAAAATTGCACCATTTTGCTCAGGGTTCAAAACTTTAAATACTTACGAAAGGTGTCTGAAAGTAGCACAAGAAAAGTGATGTCGCTCCAGGTTTGAAAGGGTTAAAATGTTTCTTGTTGTCTTATTTGTCGCAAAAGTCCCGCAATTCTTTTGTGAATGTGCCAGTCAGTCTTGGGGTTTTCTGAGACTGACAACTGGATTTTTTAAGGCAGCAATTCTGATACTCAGGAGAAAACACAACATATTAAAGTGAAGTTGATATTTTAATGGCTGTGTTTATCATTAATCATATCATAAATGTTTTGATAATCAAATGTTAAAACCACAACCGAGCAGCAAGTAGTCACTTGTGTATTTGGCAGTCCACTTGAAACTGAATGATGTGTTAGTAGCATTTAAAATGAAGGAAACAAAAGCCCTCACGCTGCATTACAGGAAGTTCAAATGGTCTGGCTGCTGCAGGAACATTTTACAATGTCAGTAAAGTAGCTGTAATTGCAGCTCATTTTCACCACTGTTTATAAAGCCTCTGTTTACACTGTCTGCTCCTTTCGCAGTGATATACTGCAAGTTTTGACACAGAGTTAGAAACTGCCATGATTTTTGGTGCAAAGTAGTTAATCCAGATAAACACGATGCAACATAAAATGTCTTTGAGAGTCAATAAACCAGCCTGGAGTGTCCTTTTACATCCCAGCTCTCATCATTTTAGATGAAGAAGTACTCTTTGAGGCAAAACCAATAAACATGGCTCGGTCTCTTTGGGATCTGACTTTCCTCTCTTGTGTCGGTGTGAGTGTGTGTGAGATGGTTATACTGTATATCATTCGTCATTTTATTAGCTAGAAGGTGGTACAGTATCTTGAACTATTCGTGCCACTTTGTTTGTTAGATTACCACTATAAATGTAAAACTCTTAAAGGAACAGTGTTTCAGATTAAGGAGGATTTAGTGACATCTAGTGATGAGGATGCAGATCGCAAAGAGGTTATTAAAGGTGATTAAAACGGATAAAAACACTGAGTGAAGCAGTTTCATGTTACAAATCAGTGTTTTTCTGATGCTGTTTGGCATGTCGCAGATGAGCTGCTAGCCCAGGGCCTGCTAATGTGTGCCCACATTATTTCCCTGATAACTTGAGATCCAGATGTTCAGGAGGCTATTACCAAGAGTCAAATTATCCACAGAGGTCTCTTCCTTTCCGAAACAAACGTGCCTGGTGATTTAAACCAGAAGAAAATATAGCATAAAGCAGTTTCACGTAAAAAAAAAAAAAAAAAAAGAGGTTCTCTGACACTGCTTGCTGTGGAGGGTCTGCTAACCATGGTGTTTGATGCAAAAACGCGTATAGCTCTATCTAGAGTCAATGTTTTGTTCATCTCTTCTGGGTTACTGTAGAAACATGGTGGTGCAATATGGCGATCTCCATAGATGAGGTAGATATAAATGACTCATTTGAAGGAAACAAAAACACGATGACTCTTATTTTTAGGTAATTATACACTAAAGAAAACAATCCATCCATCCATTTTTGTAACCACTTATCCTCTTGAGGGTCTCAGAGGGGCGGGAGCCTATCCCAGCTGACATTGGGCAAGAGGCGGGGTACATCCTGGACAGGTCCCCAGACTATCACAGGGCTGATACATAGAGACAGACAACCATTCACACTCACATTCACACCTACGGGCAATTTAGAGTCACCAATTAACCTGCATGTCTTTGGACTGTGGGAGGAAGCTGGAGCACCCGGAGAAAACCCACGCTGACAGGGGGAGAACATGCAAACTCCGCACAGAAGGCCTTCCTCCTGGGATTGAACCAAGAACCCTCTTGCTGTGACAGTGCTAACCACTACACCACCGTGCCACTCTACTAAAGAAAACATACTTCTTTTAATATATATTCCATTTCTGCCAATATGTCCCCCTGAGTCCTACACACTGGACCTTTAGGATCGTTAAAACTGTGACCAGAGAATGAAATTTAGCTGATCATATCTATGTATTACTAAATAAAAGTATTTTTATTCAAGCAAAAACTGACCTGGTGACAATCAGCTTATCATGCTGATCACTGCATCTCTGAATTCCTTCAATTCTCATTAATCAGCTGGGTCAGAATATTTGAACTAAAACAAAACACATTGTGTGTTAGCTGGTAGGGAACTAATAACAGAATCCTTTGGTTCATTCGCCTGGAGCTAAGTGACAGAGAGCCTGAGTCCCCCATGTAATTAACCAGAGGTTTGAGCTCATGACTCATCAGCCTGCATCATTTCTGGATGCATAAAGCTGTGAGACGGCGGTAGAAGGCCGCTGGCTGCTGCTGATTACGACTTGAGAAGGTGTAGGTAGCAGACCTGTATTTAGAATCAGCCCTTTGGCTGCACAGAGCCAAACAATACCTCTGCAAACCCCTGACAAGTTTTACTCCTGTGGGAAATGAATAGGGGCTTTGTGTGAAAGTTTGGGAGATTTTGTTGTTGTTGTTGTTTTGCTCCGATTGGTAGGAGGTGGTTGTTATGTGGGATGAAAGCTGGTGCTGCACTTGGCAGCGGTGGAGGTGCTTTAATGCAGGAGTCAGAGAGGTGTCCCTGCAGTCCAGGGGTGATTGCAGTCAGGGAGTGAACGTCTGCTGCTAACTGACAGGCATCACTTTGTATCAGGAAGCTGATCGCTCTGTGCTCCAGAGTGCTGTGTCAATTAAAGAGCAGCAGCAGTGAGAGCAGGCAGGCGGGGAAGCGGACAGCCTCGTTTCTGTGCTGCAGCAGTCTGGAGATTGGCTTCAGATTGCTGCAGGCGTTGACTCTATTCAGCCAACTCTCTCTTTGACCGGCTCCATCACCCACACACAGCAGGCAGGTGGATCAGAGAAAGATTTCATCCATATCAATACCGTGTCTTCAAAGCATACAGTGTGGAAACATGATTAAATAGGTGGAGCGCTGTGGAGTTTGTGAGAATTCCTCACTGCAGTTTTAAAGAACCGACAGGAATCAGACTCACGGAGGCCACCTGTGATGATTTGTGTTTGTGTTTCCTGCAGTGTCTGTTCCTCTGTGAAGTTCACTGCTCACTGTAACCCTGATAACTCCTCAGTGACCCTTTGAGGAGGAACCTCTGAGCTGCTCTGTGCCCGTAGCACTCTGCCTCGACTGGCTTTTTAAATTAGGTTTTCTTTGAAGCTGACTGTGCAATACATGTTGTAGGTTGCATGTGCTCCACCGTCCTCACCCCTTTGAGAAACCTGTAGTGAAACTTTCCCTTTCTGTTTGAGTTTGAGGTTGTGGTTAGTTTTGATTATGAACATATAAGAAATATTTATGAGTTAATAACTACAAAGATGCATAATCGTCTAGAGTTGGTTCGTGTTCTCACGGCAGCATTTACAAGCAGACCGAGAAAGCTGCTCTTGATTGGTCAGAATTTCCATGTGGGAAAAATCCTGGAAGTAAACAAGACATTAAAGAAGAGTACACTTTCTAATGTCACAATGGAGGGACAACTACGCAGGTTGATTTTAGTGCTGGTCATCGTGGACTATATTTCTGTCATTGTTCATTTTAGTCAAACCATACAGTTTGAAAACGAGGCGCGGCTCCAACTAGAAAACAATGTTTTGATGCATTGGATGTGCTGAATGTGCATATTAAGGCAGTACAGGAGGAGGTGCACATTAATAATCCTCCAGGACTGTAACATGGACATGTTTAACCCAAACAATGTGTCATGTGACAGCAGCTGGTTTGGATCAAGGTGGGAACCGTCAATTAATGTCCTCTAAAAGTGCTTGTTTTGCCACTGACAGGCTCAGGTTGTTATTTTAAGTGTCTGACAACGTAACGGAAAGGATACCTATAGAGAACTGAAATATTGTTCCTCTTCTTAACCTTTCGCTAATCTGTTTGTCATTGTGACCAAGTCTCGTCTCATTTCGTCTCACAAGAGGGGACTTCTTGCACGAAAACAGCGGTGGAAATGTCAGTGAGAGTTGGAGAGAAAAAGTGCCAGGAAGAGTTTGTTGGGTTGAAGTACAGAGAGTAAGTGTGATACCTTAGTGTTATCTAAAAGATTTTTAGTGTCATGGCTGACTATTTAGCTGGTTTCGACAATGAGGAGAAGTCTGCCAGAGTTCAGAACAAGACTTCTCCTTTAGAGAGACCTTGTAAAAATAACAAAAATACCAGATCAGTGAAAGGTAAGGAAAAAATATTCATTTTTCTGAAGGGTCTTTACCTGTCAGTGGCAAAAACAAGCACTTCTAGTTGAAGTAAATTGACTGTGCACAATTGCCCGTAGGGATTACATAACAGCCTGTTTTGCCGCTGCGGTACTGGGCAAATTTAAAAAACTTCTGTCTCTATTAGTCACTTGGACACAAAAATGTGGGAACACAGGGTCAAAGTTAAAAAATACAGAGGTTTCCCTTTAAAGGTCCAGTGTGTAGGATTTAGGGAGATTTAGTGGCATCTAGTGGTGAGGATTGCAGATTGCAAGCAGCTGAAACTTCTCCTGGTCAGAATTCCTTTTCATTTTTTTAGGAGGCTTTTACTGGGAGCCAAATTATCCACAGAGGTGCCTTCCACTCAAAAACAAACAATGAATTGAATAAAGTGGTTTCACATTGCAAATCAGTGTTTGTCATAGTTTGCCCTACCACATGCCATTGTGTGCTCACCCTTTTTCTTTGATGGCTTAATGTGTGCTCACCCTTTTCTGATGCAGAAGGTCAAGAGTTTTTTTCCTCAGGGATAAAATCATCCATACAGGATTCTTCCTTTCCAAAACAATCCGACCAGGTGATTAAAACTGGTAAAAAAACACTGAATAAAGCAGTTTCATATTGCAAAATTATGATTTTTGACGCTGACTGGCTCGTCATGGAGGGCCTGCTTACCATGGTGGCCAACGCAAAAACGCTAATGGCCTTTTTCACTCTAGGCTACTGTAGAAACATTGAGGTGTTCTCCGTAGATGAGGACCTGTTCCTTATGTAGATCTTAACAGCTCATTCTAAGGTAATAAAAACAAGATGATTCTTATTAGGTGATTGTGCACTAAAGAAAACAATTCAATTTCTGCCAATAATCCCCCTGAATCCTTCACACTGGAGCTTAAGATGACGCTGTTGGGAGGTCAGTTGAACTCAACATGCACAGAAGCACTTGCTGGTATGGTGATGAGCTAATCTGCTTGACGTTTGATAAATTCTATAATGGATGGTTGGTTTGGATGGAGAGTGCATAGGGCAGGCTAATCTGCAGATAGCTCTTTGACATTCCCGGCATGAGACAGAGACAGGGAGGGAAAGAGGCCACAGTTGAGGAAATTGCTCTTATCGCTATCTTTGAATGAAAGATTTTTTTTTTTTTTTTGTTGAAATTCCACTGTTCAATTTCTGCTGCCCTCTAAGTTAGATGAGTCACACGCAGAAGTTTGAAGTTCTCTGAGTTTAATGTGCACTTGAGGAAGAAAGAGGGCAATTTATTGCCTCAGTCTGAAAATGCAGTAAGACTCCAAACTGAGAGAGGTTTTCAGCACCGTACAGTATTGTGTTGCAGCTAAATTTCCAGCTCCCTCTCGTCAGCACACCGCAGCAGTATCAGGAAAAACTGCTTTGTTGACTGAAACAACATTGAAGCTTATAGCCGTGGAACAAAGGCCAGAGCAGCTGATGAAACCTGAAATGCAACTTAAGATGGATCTGCTGAGTAGGTAAAGGCACGTGATGGAGGCTGAATCCATTAATACACAACATACTGAAATGATATCTCAAAGGAAAGCATGAGCGTTTTCTTTGGTAGCTTATTTAAGTTTTATTTAATGAGATCGTCTCACTTTGATGTAAATTGTCCTGCAGGGACAGAGGGCGTATTGTTCTGTAATTGAGGTGACTCTGTGGCAGCTTTAAAGAAGGCTGTAGTAGAGAAATCATATGGCTTTTAGATATGCAGGTGTGTCCTCCCTCATGCATCTTATCAATGGATTCACTGCTTTATGGTTATGTAATTGGTAGGTTTCGCTCTCATAGGACAGGACAGGGCGGTGCTGTTGTAGGCAGTCAGTGAGGCTAGCATGAAGCTAGCTGATGGTCCGTTAATGCCTCCAAACTGTAGCATAAAAAAAAACTAATTTACTGAACTAAATCTGTCAGTTTTCACTTTATGTGGTGATCAAAGTATGCAAAATTAGCAAACCTGTTGTAAATTCAATAATTTAATTGCACGTCTAAGATTTTTCATCCATCAGGCAGAGATTCAAATAAAGCTTGGCTCAGTTTGGTGCAGATAGTAAACATACGAAGAGAAAATAAAGGCACAGAAAGTATTACAAAAACTCAAAAACATACTGGATATATAAAAGAGAAAAATTACAACCGAAGTATGAAAAAGATGCTATAAGAATAGCACAACAGATATGTACAATTTAACAGTTTAGCACAGGCTGTGCAAATATATTGATCAGGGAAAGAGATTTGGATAAATAAAGATGAAATCAATAGTCCTACATGATCAGTTTGAGATTCAGGACAAGGCCAGATAAAGAACACTCAGTGTTTGCACAGAGGGAGATGTGTTTTGTTGTGAAGCATACTGACAGACAGTGACTGACTCAGGCATACAGACCTGGGCCCGTCTCTCCCCCTCCAGTGACCCCACTAATCGCATCAGAAGCAGTGCTATGCTAATCATTCCTCCCCTGAGACACTACACATGGCGACGCACTGGAGTTTATGAGTTTGAGCAGTGTAAATGTGCCACGAGCCACCCGGAGCAGATGTAAACCTGCTGAAGAGTTGAGTACAGATTAAAAAAAAAAGGCACAGTTTGATCCGTGAGGAGCTAAACAGGGAAAACTATTCAAAGCCCTGTCCTGAGGTTGAGTGTGTATTCAACCCAGCACTGAACTGTGCGCCAGGATGAGCCCAGATGTCACCTTATAGACAGCATCTCTGTCTTCCTTTGAGGTGACTCGCAGTGTTCCGTCTGTGTGGAAAAGTGGGACAGGGGTGGGTTATTTCTGTCACACTCTGTCTCTGAGCTTGCCAAGGATGTTTCTCAGCCAAAGGCCACAATTTTTTCAGCCGCCTTCTCGCCTCACTCTGTTTCTCTCTCATAGCACTCATTAGTATGTTGATATCATCCTGTTTGTGTTATCTACTTAGCTCCAAATGATACACAAAGTGCCTCTTACTAGTAGCTGTGCACATTAAGGTGTAGTTTTGACAGAGCAGCTCTGAATGCTGTAGCTGGAACCAGGCTCCAGCAGTCATCTCTCCTCTGCTTTCGCCCTCTCGAGTAGAAATCTCTCTCAACTACTCTTTGCACCCGGCTTGAATGTTACCACTCTTATTAAATAGGTGTTAGGGTTAGTAGTTGTTATCAGCATATAGATATAGGTTAAATGCCTCTGCTGAACCGTCTAGCATGTTTACAGTTCAGGTTTGTTGTTATTTGGCAGCATGTATATGAGCTGCCAAACTGCAGACAGCTGTTTCAGACCAACAACCAACAACTCCAGATGTTTAATAGCGAGACATCGAGGTATCTCCAGTCGGTATTGTGCCACCAAAAACTTTTTTTTCTTAAACTGAGCCATCACTGCATTTCCTTTACCTGATGTATAGCTGCATTTCCAGTGAGGATAATTTCCCTAAATGTGGGTGTTTTTTAATGAGTCATTGTTGTGTTTCCAGTGGGAATTGTGCCTCCAAATAAGGGTGTTTTTTGCTGAGCCATAACTATGTGTCCAGCGGAGATTGTGGGGACTGTGCCACCAAAACTGGGTGTTTTTCGCTGGGCTATAGCTGCATTTCCAGCAGAGCTTGTCCCCCTAAATGTGGGTGTCTTTTTTACTGAGCCATTGTTGTGTTTTCAGCGGAAATTGTGGCCTCAAATAAGGGTGTTTAGTACCAAGCTGTTGCTGTGTCTCCAGTGGAGATTGTGCCACCAAAATCAAGTGTTTTTTTTACTGAGCTATAGCTGCATTTCCAGCGAGGATAATTTCACTAAATGTAGGTGTTTTTTACTGAGCCATCACTTTGTTTCCAGCGGGAATTGTGCCACCAAAAAGGGTGTTTTTTGCTGAGCCATAGCTATGTGTCCAGCTGGGGACTGTGCCACCAAAAGCGGGTGTTTTTCACTGAGCTATAGCTGCATTTACAGCAGGGATTGTGCCCCTAGATGTGGGTGTTTTTTTACTGAGCCTTTGCTGTGTTTCCAGCTGGAATTGTCCCACCAAAAGCGGGTGTTTTAAACAAACACGATATCTTCCTAACCATAACCAAGTGGTTGATGTGCCACAACATGTGGTTATAGTATATGAAAGAAAGATTTAGTTTTGCTCATGGCTGTTAAATAGCCGATAACAGCATTCTGAACATACTAGTTGATGTAGCAGGAGCCTTCTAACCTACATCTATAACATTCAAAATGAGTGCACCATACTGCAGTTCCCAAAGCACCAACAGAGGGATATGTGAAGCTCTTTGACAACAAACAGTCTCTTTAATAAACTCAGCTGAATGCTGGGCTGTGGCGGTGTATGAATTTACCAAATGAGAGCAGCTGCTGTGTGAAAATGTGCCAACTAAAGTCTATCTCCCTTGAAATATTTAGTCTCGTTGTGACATGCTAAATTACACAAGTGGCAGAGCTTTGGTAAACAGCGGTGAATAAGAAATTGCACACATTAAAACTTTTGATCCTCCGTTTAAACTTCAAACAAGGCCACTGTGCACGACTATCCCTTCCTTCTCCCTCTTTTACCATTCCTTAGAGCTCCTCTGCTCATTTTGCATGCACCTTCCATCCAACTACGATTAAAAAAGAAAAAAGAGAGAGAGAGAAAAGTTGAAGCAGCTTGTTTCTGGGCGCCCAACAGCAATCCAACGTGCCTAGAATGAAGACAGCTGACCTTGGGAGAGCTGAATACATCCTCTGGGTGCCAAAGTGCTAAAAACAAAACACGAGCTTCCAGCCAAGGGGCAGATTATTTTGGAGGAAAGGTGTGATGGAAAGCGGGAGATAGGAGACAAAGGGAGAGGGGGAACTTCAGTGAAAGCTGCTGGTGACAGGAGATACAGTCAGGTCTGACTACGACATGTGCACACAAAGTGTACCCAGAACACCTACCTCGACTCTGATTTCTTTTTTCCTTTTTGAGAGATAGCGACCCAGGATGTTTTTCAGCCTCTTTCTGACAGTCTCAGTCAAGGTCAGGCCCCTTGTTACTGCCACCCTGCAATCATGGTTGAGGTGCAGCCACCGCTGAGTGAGATCCAATCAGCGGAGCCTTTGTGCACAACACAGAGTGACCTAGCTTGCTAAGAGAGAGGGGCAAAGCGTTAGAGAGGGAGAGGAGAGTGACTACAAGGAGACCAGTCCCACCTCTCTGCTTTCTCCTCTTGAGTGTAGCAGGTGAAATGGGATCTGCTTAAACAAGCCTAAGATTTTCTCAGGCACACAAGAGATGATGGCACGCTGTTGTCTTCCTGTGTTTTCCACTCTAATTGCAAAGTCAGCTCCATTAACCTATCAGTAGATTTTAATTAGGCATCAAAATAAGAGGCAGACGATATGGTGAGATGGAACAACAATTATTCCTGCTATGAAACTGAATTTTTGCAATGGCCAGCAGTGATACAGCAGCACTTAAGAGACATTCAACCATCAGTATTGATGTCATGTCAGTGTAGGAAAATCCATATTGGCTGAAATAATCTAATACCCCTGCCTGCAGTCAAGTGCAGACTCAAGTCAACCACTATCTACACTTATAACTGCAAAGATTTATAGCAGAAATTTAGAAAATCACATAAACAACCTGTTGACTCTCTCCTGTCTCTCCTCGCGTACAGACAGGGCTGAATCGGCAGTATTTACATTAACAGGTCCATCAAGACTAAATGTACAGATGACCCTACATATGTTCTGTACTCAAAGTGTTCTGCTGTGTAGATTCACCGTGTGAAAAAGCTGCACTATGTACATATATTCAGATACAGAAAACACACTGTATAAAGAACAAGCTGCACATTTTCTACTAGCTACCAGGTTTTACGTCTCTATTTCAACCAACAAATCAATCGCTAGAATAAATGTTGGAATTGTACGTTTCTGCAAACTACAGATAACTTACATTTGCATGTTATCATGTAGAAAATATGTTTGAACTTCCAACAGTGCTAAGGTTAATGTGTGGTTAATTTCAGGCACAAAAGCCACTTGATTATGGTTAGGCAAAGATCATGTTTTGGCTCAAAGTGCCTGGTTTTAGGGACACAATCCCAGCTGGAAAAGAGGCAATGTTTTGGTACACACATCCACTTTTTGTGGCGCTATCCTCACTGGATAAACAGCACCGGGTCCATAAAAACCAACCATCATTTGCTGGCTAAAAAGCCGCTGGAATGTTTCCAGCAATGACTCGCTGATTCAGGACCCGTCAATTTAGAAACGTTGATGTGATTCGTATGACAAGTAGTTTGCGGAAACGTACAATGCAAACATTTTCTTCTACCTACTGAGCTACTGCCAAGCGTAATTTTTTTTTGCAATATTTCAACTTGTCTTTTTTTTTGTTTGTTTTTTTTCCTTTTTTCAGAATTTTTAGAAAATTCACATAACAGGTGAATGAAAAACAGATTTCAACCTCATGATGGGGCTGGAGGAAAACAAACAAAAATCGGTGGCTCACCAAATGGCAAAAACGTAACGCTTGCCTGAGGTGGTTTTTGCCTTTGTTGAAAAAGAGTTGATGCAACATGGAAATGCTTTTTCTGAATCAGTTCTGACATGGCGAACATTTAACTCAGAAGACCGATCAGCTGATTCCACGCTTGGTTTTACCAAATATTCCCATTACGACATAATTAGTCTTCATTGTCAGACAGCATGAAACATGATTAATACCAGCTGGTATGAAAAAAAAACAATTGGAACAAATTCCTGAAGACCTCTCTCAGTTTTTCTCTCGTAGATGGATTAGATCAAGTGGTTCCCAACTGGTGGGTTGTGGTCCAAAAGTGGGTCACAGGTCTACTCTGAACAAACTACACGTGACTCGCAAACATGTAAAGTTTGAAAAAAACATACTTTACTTTTAAGTACAGTGAATTTTCTGCACAGAGCTTCTATTTTGAAGGGCTGTTCCCTGCTATAAAGTGAGTGACTAATAGACAGCTACTTGTCAGAGACAGCAAACTAGGTCGACGACATGGCCAAATGCAAGAAATCTGAAACCCGTGGCTGGACCAGTTGGGAACCACTGGGTTAGATGGCCAAGGCGACTTGTTTCCTGTTCACAACTTCTACTTCTTCTACTGTTTACTGGTGGATAAAAGCCATGTGGAGAGTGTAGCCTAGACTGCCAACTTCTGACCAAACTACACTTTGCGTAGCTTAGTTTATTCTCTTCAAACCAGTCGATGGAAGCACATCTAATTCACATTTCTTTTTTGAGACATTTCAAAATCTCATGCATGACTTGCTGTTTCTGCCAAATCTCATGACAATCTATCCAATAGTTTCAGTCAGTCCAAACAAAGTTGTGGCTTGACAGAATCAGAATCAGAATCAGAAATACTTTATTGATCCCCGAGGGGAAATTATTTATGTTACAGGTGCTCCTTGCAAGAGAGGAAAGATACGTGAAAATATAAGAAATTTTAACAATAGTATTTACAAATATATAGTTAAATAAACAGGAATTATTAACAAACATAAATGTAAATAAATATATGTATATATATGTATATATATATATATATATATATATATATATGTGTGTGTGTGTGTGTATATATATGTGTATATGCAGTGCAATAGCTGAAGTCCGTGGTGTAGAGGGTGAAGAGGAAGGGAGAGAGGACAGTCCCCTGCGGGACCCCGGTATTGCTGACCACTCTGTCTGACACACTGCGTTGCAAGCGCACATACTGTGGTCTGCCAGTCAAGTAGTCTACAATCCAGGACACCAGGGGGGCATCCACCTGCACTGCTGTCAGCTTGTCACCCAGTAGAGCTGGACGTATGGTGTTGAACGCACTAGGGAAGTCAAAAAACATGACCCTCACAGTGCTCGCCGGCTTATCCAAATGGGCGTAGACACGGTTGAGCAGGTAGATGATGGCATCCTCAACTCCAAGTCGGGGCTGATAGGCGAACTGGAGGGGGTCCAAAAGTGGCTTGACCATGGGCCGGAGCTGCTCCAAGACGAGTCTCTCCAGGGTCTTCACGATGTGGGAGGTCAATGCCACGGGTCTGTAGTCCTTGGTAGTCCTTTGACCGACTGGTTAAAGAAATTATGATGGATTGTAAATTCCTCTTGTTGTCAAAATAAATATTAAGTGGGTTTTTCTCATCAGTAAAATGTATCGCAGCGACTGATTGTAATGCTAAATAAATCATGCCATTACAAACAGAAAATCATCCATCTACTTAATGTTCTCCTAATTTGGGAGCTCCTGAGGTCAATGCCTTGTGTAAGTTTCCATCTAATGATGTCTGAAGTTAGCTCGTAATCTATCCATCAAACATCCCGACAGATTGCAGCTCTCGGGGGCTACAGAGTAAAATACAAATTACGTCTTTTCTTAGTGATATATCCCCATAAAATCCCTCATGTAAAAAAAAAAAAAATGCCATAATCACTGACTGTGGCCCAAGTCCAGGCAATCCCGTCTCTAATGTCTCATTAGCCTAATGTAACATTAGATTCCTAATGAGACTGAGATTTTTTCACAGTGTGGCCACGGTGGATGTTATCCTTATTAATTGAGCTTTAAGTGTGTGATCCATCTCATGTATATCAGACGAGTCTGCCCTGCGTGGGCTACCAGCAACTGTGTCATTAAGAGATCATGATGCTTGAATGGGAATTACAGCAACCCTTCAACATTTAGTGAGAACTGAAAATCTCACACCCACTCTGTTGATTTTATGGCCCTGGATTGTTGTTGTATGAGGTTTGCTGTCAGCAGAAGATGGGCTGCAGTGCCGACTCAGCAGAGACCTCGACAGCAGCAACATCCAATCAAGCAGACAGCGCAGGAGAGCACGGGCAAAGGTTAAGACAGACAACAGGAAGCATCTTCTTTCAGTCGATGGAGAGAAGGCATGATGAGCTAATGGCTCCTTTATTTCTAAGTAATCAGCGTCATTGCTCCAGAATACAATATTGAATGTTCAAGTGCACATTATCTCTTTGTGATTTCAAGTGAGAGTGATGGTGACACTTACTGCATGTGGCTTAACAACTTCACTTAGCATAATGACTAATTACAAGCAGTGTTTGTTGGGATGTGACAGTCTTATACGCCCTCACAATAATAGCAGAAGAGGTTGGCACCACCATTAATACAGTAGCTCCAGATAACCTTCAGTCCCCGCAGAGGACTCGCGCACAATTAATTGTGTGCTCTGCTGCCTTATCAGCTCACTGACAAGTCTCCCTTTCTGCTCCCATTTTTTTTTTCATTACACAATTAAATGATTTAGTTGTCTTGACTTGAAAGAGAACAGATTTTTCGCGTCCCCCCTCTTGGGAACAAAAGGAATGACTGTGGAATGATGCATTAGTATAATGAGATGGCTCGATATTTACAGCAGGGTTTAACACAGACTGGCGCTTGGCCCGCAGCTTTTGACTCTCACATCTGGCATTGTGGAGAATTTCATTTGGGATGGGAGGGTCCTTTCCCGCCGATTTTCAGATGATATCTTCACTTTATTTAAGCTCGTTACAGCTGAATTTCAAACAGCGTCTTGTGTTTTGTTGAATGCATGTGGTGAGACATCGTGCGGTTTGTTACCAGGAGCGAGCCAGCGGCCAAGACATGATGTCCAGCACAAATAGGATTAGCAATGGTCCTCCCCTCCAGCTGAAAGATCCAGACTTGAGCTGTCCAGCTGAAGCTTTCACAGCCAGTGGTCTAATTAAAAAAACCTGCAAGACAGGAAGCAGGAAGAGCAACCCATTGTTTCTCCTCTGACATTTCAATTAGTGGAAAACAAGGTCATATTAATTGACTGCCGTCCAATCTCATACACTGCAAAAAGTCAGCTCTCAAAAGCAAGAGAAAATACTTCTTAATAGAAGGAAAATGATCTGCCAACAGAACAGGAGAATTTCACCTGCCAAGATTTTTTTAACAAATAAAACGATCTCATCGAAAAGAACAATCAGATATCTTAATACTCATGCAGCCAGACTAAAAACAGGACATTTATCTGGATACAAATAAAATATCAGTTTTTTCTCTATGTTGAAAAATGGGCTTAAAATGAACAAATATGATTGCCATCACTGAACCAGGCCCTGCAGAGTCTGAAGTTTAGGGGAAGAAAGTAACAAGTGCCCGCGGCAGCCCCAGTCATTGAGACTCAAGTGTTTCTGATAATGACTTTTACCTGCAGCAGTGTTCTGATAAGCTAGTTAAACTTGCATGGCTTCATCTTTGAGACGAGTATATACTACTGGCAGAAATGTCCAGGTAGCCCTCGTACATGGGTCGGCACAGACACCTGCTCAACTGTGTGTTGGGGTGAGGGAGCCCTGCTGTTGGAAGCAGTGAGGCAAAGCGAAGCATCCATGCGGGAACCTGTGGGTGAGAGGACAATGCATTGGGTTTGAGAAACATCGTGTCTGGCCTGCCACTTAAGCGGGGAGGTTCACGTTGGTGGCTGGGAAACACTACGAAGGATGGTAATCGAGAAGTGCTTCTAGTGAGAACTGTTTCCAAACTTTCCAATCCATCAGAATCGTATGCCACCGACCATATCAGTTCCCTTCATAGATGCTGGCATGTTTGTCTGACAGCTGCACATTGCAAAACAATGGCATCAAACGCGTGTATACGCTGCTGGAAACTTGTAATATGAGGGGGTTATAGCTGGTGGTTATGGTTACTAGATGAATAAAACAGTTGTGTTGACACTGAAACGCTGTGAAGGCCTACTTTTTTCCACACAGAAAATTGATTATGAATCAATAAGGGGATCGATAAAGAACTGGGCCGATGAGCAGAATCAATAATCGCAGCTGTATCAATGAAATCTTACCAATTCCCAGCCCTAACCATGACCCTGCGATGGGTTACGCTGTCAGCTGAGGCAGACAGGGCGTCACGGTCACGCCCGGGTGCATAAAGGTGAAGCCACAGCTCACAGGCTTTCCGATGGCGGGTCGTGGTCACGGTTGGCAGTCCGTCAATGTATTGTATGATGTCATAAGTGTACAACATTTCAAATGACTTATAGTGCACTCCCCAGATGTCAAACGTGTCTTTATTCTGTGCTGTATTTTATCTATGAGAATACATGATTGCTGTTCTGCACTACAGTGAATTCTGTTTGTTGATTATCTGTTCTTAATATGTGAAGAGCTGCAAAGGATAAGATGTTTGAAATAAGAAATTCTGACTTTGATCAACACTGACATTTACAAAAATCTGCTTTGTCAGACAGCTTTATAATCCCGGTAATTCTAGTTTTAAGCATCAAGCTACTCAGAATGGATTATTAAGCACAGAAAAGCTTGAAACAAGTGAAATGCTCTCACATAAAACCTGCCCCGTATCATGTCAGACAAAAACAAGCACATATCGCCTTGATTTAAGATATTTCATCGTACTTAGATTTCAGTATTTGCAGCACACAGAGGGCCTTTATGTTGTTCCTGTCTACCTGAATGTCGTTTTAAAGTCCGCTCAGAGCGACGGAGCGCTTTTCTCCCTGGAATATTAGACAGAGTTGTTTTTTGTGATGAGCGTGTGCAGATGAGAGATTGCTGTCATGGAATATCAAGTGCTGATTTACTGTATAATAGATTCAGCGATGATGCCTCCTGCTGTCCTGCCACCTGTTCTGTCAGCCGAGAGCTGTGTCGCCTCACACGCATCCACGGCTCGTTTACCAGCTCGCAGCACTTCAAAAACAAGCACATCCCTATTAACCAGTCAAAGACTTCCAGTAGCAGCTCAGACGCAGAGAAACGCCTGACTGCATGGAAAGAGCTGCTTGCACACTTACCAGCAATAAGATGAAATAAGTCGGGGTAAGGCGAGACATGTAGCTCTGGACGCTTGTCCGTCCAGCCTCAGTGTCATCGTGTCTCTGCTCCTCTGTATGAGACAGTGATGAAGTGCCTCAGCTGGGCTGTTTTGGCTTCTCAGTGAAAAATGAAGCCATTAGTGGCAGGGTGAGACGAGCGGAGCTGGGCAGCCGAGGCTCGTGGGCACGTGAAGGCCGTCCTCTCTTCCTGCATGTTCTTCAGTGGCCTCAACAGGGCAATTCATCTTAATCAGAGCCCGGTCCATGCAGCACTTGTACCAGACAACTTTTTTTCATTCACCAAAATGACAACCTTATCCTTTCCTTGGTAAACGAGCCAGAGACAGAAAGGTCGAGAGTCAAAAACAGGGAGTGCAGTGTTGATACAATAATATCAAGTTATATTGAAGACAAACTGATACTTTCTACATGTTGTTGATACAGACTTCTCTCTGTCATTAAACTGCTTAGTGCCTTCAGCCCTGTTTACACCTGGTAATGTATGTTGTATGGAGTGTCGATCAGATCAAAATAATATAATATACTGTTAGCATACTGTTAGCATTTCTGTCTTATTTGAGTCTCATTAGATTAGCTGTACACACAGTACCATTTAACACACAGCATGATTTTACCAAGTAGGACATGCTCCTGGATCAACATCCCACATCGCATTACCGGACCAACATTGCAATCACAGCCCTCTGACATCATCAGTGTGCTGCTCCTGTGCTTCTCTCAAAACTCCTTCTTGCTTCTTCATAGAGAGTTCAATTTTCCCCATTGAAGCCGAGACAATTGAACAAAATCCTACTGCTACTGCGGGGTTAGCAAGTTAGCTTGCTAACTAGATTGGCTTTGCTAATGAGTAAACTTGCCAATATACACGAATATTAGCAAACCAGCTTGCTAAGTAGGAAGGCTATGCTAACAGGTAAGCTGTTCACTAACAAAAAGTAAGGATAATAGCATTTTCCAGTTGCAAAATTTTCCATCCTTTTTTCCATGTTGATCCTGGATAGATTTGGTTAGGTTTATCCAGGACCATCATCATGCTGATTCTGGATAATTTGTTTATATTAACATCAGCATAGCAGTGATTGTTCTGGATCAACACCAGTGATTGTACTCAGGATCATTATGATGGTCAAGATCAACATAAACAGATTATCCAGGGTCAACATGGCAGTCATGGTCCTGGATCAACACTAGCACTGCAATCTTGCAAAAAATAGTTTTGAGTAGGTTATTAAAAAGGAGAGAAAATATGTCCTTCGCAGGTCTTTGCAACTGGAAAATGATATTATCCTTACTCCTAATGTTAATGAGCAATATTTAAGCCTATTGGCAAGCTTACTTGTTAGTATAGCGAACCTAGGTAGCAAGCTAATTGCTAACCAGTAGCTTACAAGGTTTTGCTTAGTGTTACTGAGGATTTTGTTTAATTGTACTAACTTCAATTTAGAAAACTAGCTTAGCGCGGAAGAAGCCCAAAGGAGTTTTGAAAAAAGTATTTTTTGATTGTAGACAATCCCTGTCCACTTGGCCAGCTGCATATAGAGACCAGTGTTACTTGTCCAGCTCTGAGGATGGCTCTTACTTACTCACTTACTCTTCACCCCCTATGGGACATAAGGTTTCATTGAGCTCTCTCCGTTGCATTCGATCAGTGGCAGCATGTTGTACCTCTCCCCATGACAGGCTCATCTATTCCGGCCCAGTGTCACATTTCTGCGCCAGGTGGTTTTCGTGCCTTCCAGGTTATCTTTTGCACTGTGGTGTCCATCTTAAGGCAACTCTCGTGATCCGGCCCTATTCCATTCTTAGCACATGGCTTGGCCATCTAAAACATCTGTGTGTGATTTCCTAGGTGATGGAGCCTGTTTGCATGTACAGTTGAAGGTTGGAGATTTTGTTTGGCCAGAAGATGTGGCATATTTGTCTGAGGCGTCCACTGTGACGAAAATGTTTCACTTATGAGTTGTTGATATGTAAAATTTGAATCTGTGAATATCTTTCCAGCTTTACCAAAGTATACATATAGCATGATGAAGCACCCTCCAGGTAAAAACAACACGTCTGGTCTTTGCAAACTGAAATGATGCATGTGCGTATTTGAATATGGAGCGGGGAAGTGAGATCCAAACACAAGTGGTCACTCGAGATGCCAGGTGTGAACAGACAGGCGTAGAGCTGTCCATTTGGGATTGGATCGCCCAAGACGCCAATTAACACCAGATGTAAACAGCCTCTACCGCTCTTTTCCTCCTCTGGCTCTCATGCTGTGTGTGTGGTATATGACCTTGGTTTACAGCTTCAATTTGGCCCAGAAGACGAGAGAGTTTTAAATAGGAATTTAACTCACACTCTCTCGCCCCTAACCTGCCTTGCGGCACTACTGGGCTGTTGACTCATGCAGAAGTTGAAGTTGCTGCCAGCGCTGTCGCTGGCAATGCATGTCTACATGTTGGGAAGGTGTGTGTGTGTACAGTATGCTGGTGTGTGTGTGAGGGTACTGCTCAGTTCTGGCAGAAATGCTGCAGCCTGTCTAGAGGTATTAACATCTCAGCTCACCTCTTAGTGTCTGTGGTGTACTGTATGTCCAAATACGTTGTTGTAGAGACAGAATGTGGCTGTGTGTGTGGAAAATATCTGTCAGCTTTGTAGTTTATATATTTCAGGAAATGTATGCCATGCGTATAAGTGTGTATTCACTCCCAGCACTATTAACAGTGCACAGACTTTAGTAATACAACAGCCGAAAGCCAAAATCCTCCCAAATGAGACCTTGTGTTCATCTGACAATTTCTCTCCATCATCTGTGTCTCCACAGAGTTCAGTAATCATGTACGATGCGGCAAGGGTGCCATCTCCCAAAGATGGTGCAAACGGGATGGCCCAGCCCGTGTTGCCTGGAGCAGGAGCAGGAGCAGCTGCGGGATCGGGAGGGCCGACGCCGACCTCAATCCTGCAGGCTAAAACTGAGGAGGGACAGCCTTGTACAGAGGAAGAGGAGGAGGTGGAGTCCAAAGCAGAGCCCATCCTCGTGAAAAAGCCACACCGAGAGATTCTGGACCACGAGAGGAAGAGGAGGGTAGAGCTCAAATGTATGGAGCTCCAGGAGATGATGGAGGAGCAGGGGTGAGTAGCTATTGACAATAATACCTTGTGCCATTTGGTCAACTTCAAAAATATTTTGGCAACATGTTTTAACAACTTAATCGAAAATATCCCCAGAGTTCAGTGATGTTTGGACAAACTGTCGCTGATTTATGGCCAAATTTGCACCAGGTCAATGCACATGTTTGCAACTGGTGTCCCCCTCTAAAGTAATTTCCAGTGATTTTACACACATGATTCAACGTTGTTAAGAAACATATCCTGTGAGTTTTGTTATGATTGGTCAAACAGTTTCTGATTTGTGTTATGCTATGTCGTTGTTTTGCATTTGCAGCACCCCTTTGTGGTCAATATGAATGAAACTTTCAGAGTATGTTTAAGTTACTTATGTGGACATATCCTGCAAGTTTTATGATGATTGGCCCAACTGTTGTGGAGTACGGTCTATTTAGGTGCAGAGCCATGCCCCTTCATTGGTCAATATGTTCAAACTTTATGCAACTCTTGCTAAGCTTTGTCCAATTATGACTCATAGAAAGAGTTGGTACAAATTAGACCTATGGTTTAGGAGGTGTTGATCAAGAATTCAAAGTGGTGGAAAAATCTAATTCGGTGGACTTTAAGTGCACTTGAGGCAAATTTGTGGAGTAAGTATAGATGGATGTCTGTAGCTAGTCTTTCCATCATTCGAAAAAAATTGTTAGGTACAGAAACCTTGTGCACTGATTCTGCACTGTGTTTTATTGTTCTATTCATTTTGAAAATGACTCCTACATCTCCGCCTCCTGTCTAACGCTTCATTTCCACTGCATGGTTCGGCCCAACTTGTCTTATCTCGACTGTTTATATGGGCGGCTGTGGCTCAGAGGTAGAGCAGGTTGTCTACTAATTGGAAGATTGGCGGTTGGATCCCCAGCTTCTCCACATGTCGATGTATCCTTGGGCAAGATACTGAACCCCAAATTGCTCCCGATGGCTGTTCCATCAGTGTGTGAAAGCATGTGAATGCTAACTGAGTAGCAGGTGGCACCATGTATGGTAGCCTCAGCCACCAATGTGTGACTGTGTGTGTGAATGGGTGAATGTGACTCAGTAGTGTAAAAGCACTTTGAGTGATCGGAAGACTAAAAGGGGGAAAACAAGTGCAGTCCATGTCAGTACCAGGTCATTTTCTTTATTTTGTTTTTCACCTCTGATAGTACCCCCTCAGTGTAGGTGGGATTCTAAGCTAATCGCCATAGCAACGCCACATGAAACTGCCATGACATTATCTTCAGCTCGACACTTTCTGAAATTCATTCACTGGCAACCAAATAACCACCAATAACCAATAACGTCTGCACTTTGTCAATTGTACGGTGAAGTTTTCCTGGCTGCCATTTTTCTTATAATCTGTTTTGGATAAATAAAAAATTTACGGTCGCAGTTAACGGTTAAATCTCACCCACAAATGGATGGGAACTGTTAGTATGGTTTAGCAATCTGGTGCCATCGATCATGCTTATGATCAAATCTCATTCATGCGCAGTAACTCGTGCAAAGTTGGCACTCATCAGGTCAAAACAAGTAATTTATGACAAGTTAATGCAGTTGAGAGATTTTAATGAATCTGAATTGGAACACTTGCACAAACAAGCCTCACAGAATAAACAGGTTTCAGGAGAAGAATACAAAAAATGTTTTCGCATGAAGCCCAATATGTTTTAAACAGAAAAATTCACCAAGCGAGTAAGTACTCCAGTTGCACTGATGTCAAGTGACATTACTGTTTCCAGTGAAACAGCAGTTGTTTATTTTTACTTTACAATTTGGTTATTCGGGAGCAGGTTGGAGTACGAGCCATGAAAGCATTCTCTGTGTGGTGGAGCGTTCGACATTGACAGGTATGTTCCTGTAGGGGTGCTGAGTTCACAAGCTGCACCAAAACATTACATTCAAAATCTGTTAGCTGCCAAAAGTCATTTTCATCACAATTGTGGGAAGAAGAAACACACAAAGAAATAAACCCCTGCAGAGGAGTGTGGTAAACATAAGGAGCTGTGTTTTGTTAGGAAATGGTGCATAGCAGCTGTGTGTTTAGCAGCATGGTAAAAACAGGATGAATGCAGTATCAGTAGTCGTGATTGCTGGTATCTATTATGATTGGTAATGGAGGGCTGTACTGAATAGTCCAAAGCTTTGTAGCTTTTTTAGAAAAATGTTTATTCATTCTGTTATAACCAGGTATTTCTGCACAGCAACACATAAAGATAAGGCTACAGAAATATTTGTTTTGTACTGGAATTAGATTCCAGCAGTGGCTGCAGAAGATTGTTTCCGTTTCTTGTGATCCAAACATTTTATTTTTTTTTTTAAGATATTTTTTGGGGCATTTTTAGCCTTTATTTGATAGGACAGACAAGTGTGAAGCAGGGAGAGAGAGAGAGGGAGTGACATGTAGCAAAGGGCTACAGGCTGGAGTCGAACCCGGGCCGCTGTGGCTACAGCCTTGTACATGGGACACCTGCTCTACCACTAAGCCACCGATGCCCCGTGATCCAAACATTTTAAATTGTCAAAAAGTCAAAATGTATCAAAAACAATCTATGTAATAATTTCCCAAATTCACAGCATGTTTTTATCTAATTAAACATTTAGCGTCAATCCGTTTTTGAAAACAACATTTTCACTGCAGGGAGGCACCAACCTGGTCTCACAGTGGGGATGGGTATCATCAAGATTTTATCAATACTACTGCTGTTATCGATACTTCTTATTGGTTCGGTGCTTTATTGATACTGTTATCTGTACTTTTTCATTTCTAAATAATTGCTTTTTAGAAAATATATTAATTGAAAAAGAAATTCAGAACAGGATTACCGGGTTCCGGTACCCATCCCCGTCTCATAGAAATACATGAAATAACCCTGACCTCTTAACACCGTATTATGTGGTACTGATGCTAAAATTACATGCTGCTGTTGTGTCAAATAGTGCTACAAGCTCAGTATGGCCTACCAGTAGCGATAGAGCTAGCAAAATCTGTTATTACCTCTATAAATGTGGTTAAAAGTTTGGGCGTGTCCTCTGGATTTTTTTAAATTTTTTATTTTTTTGCCTCTTAAATGCGCTGAGAGTATGCATATCATGTGGGTATGTCATTATCAGACAAGTTCCCTAGTTATATGACGTCACGTGTTGGGTGATAGTTAATGGTACGAGCCCACTAGTAGCAAAAAGAACAAGAAAGTCTGTGTAGGGAGGAGGTAAGGATGGATGGGTCAAACAAACACAGGACTTTCATCCAGGACACTGCTGTTTGTGTCCAGTGTGAAACAAAAAGTCAGCGATGACTTCTTTTAGTTTTACGCATTTCTGTTCTTTACATAGTGACATCTAGGGGTGAGGAAAAAATCTGTACAGCATAGTATCGCAATATTTTTGTGTGGTAATATCGTATCATCACATAGTGCCAAGTATTGATTTTTTTATTAAAGGAATAATTAATATTACAAATTCTGACTGAACTTTAGGTAGCTTACTAGAATAATATAATCAATTACATTTCCAGTCCCCTAGATACATTTTGGTGCAGCAAAAAAATGCTTGAGGTGAGATGAACAGACAGAAAACTTTATCTGATTAGATAAAACTGACAAAGTTTTCCTTTGGGGACTTAATTTGTATCATGACTTATGTGTTGTGATAATATCATATCATGATTCCCACCCCTAGTGACATCATGCTACGTGCTGTACTGACATCGTAACAAATGTAGTTATTCTAATGGAAACCGCTTTTTCTAAACCTAACCAAGCAGTTTTGGTGCGTAAACCCAACTGTGCCACCACGTAATGCAATGTCAAGAAGTCATTGTCATTTCATATATTTCTGTGAGATTACTATGGAAGTCACACATCTATATTAACGGGGTGGTCGAAGAGCAGTCCAACAGCACCATAAATTGTAATAATTTAATAATTTGTTTGAGGTTTTTTTTTAGGGTGATGAAGTCATAAAAGATGATGAGACATTCAAAGCTTCACTCGAAAACTTCAATGAAAGCTTTGAGTATTTAAAGGAAGACATTCAGTATACCCCTATAATAATGTCATAGTTTTAATTCCATTTAAAAGCAATGCGTGTTTGTGTGATGTTTGTATGATGGTAACTTTTTAGTGGAGAAAAATATGAAACAAATTTGCCATGAATCAAACTGATGTCTTGATGTGGAGGGACGCTCTGATCCTGGAGGTAAATGTTTCCTGGAATAAGAAACAGTTCCATATTAGGTGAAGGACTCTACAGGGACCATTTTGGCAGAGACCTGGGTGCTTCCCGCTTGGCCAGCTGCCCCTTTTAACATAATTGGCAATGTTCACAATCAGCAAGCCGCTGAAGGACCAGGCTTGCTGGTTGCGTGCCTTTGGAGAGACAGGGAGGCGTTGAGGAGCCTCGCTGCCGGGTAAAAAGAAGAGACCGGTGACTGTACGTGTGTTGGGATTTCTTTGCTGACCCCGGGCAAGCAGTGGGAGTTAGTTGTGACAAGAATGGTAGCGTGCTGGGAGTTGAGCCTTTAAAACTGTGAGAGACAAGGGAGAATTGAATGTTTTTCATGTGTGTGTGGCTTGGTTTGAGCAGGTGGGAGCAACAAATCCTGGATATCCCCACAACCAAGATTGCACCATGTAACTTCGTCATAAATTACAGCAATGACACAAATTTGACCCCACAATTCAATATTCAAGGCCTTTATTTGTCCCAGAGGGGCATTTGGTTTTGCCGTAGTAGCAATAAAAAAACTAGAGCTAGACACACATAATAAAAAGCACACATGCATAACCACATATAATAAAAAAACATTAATACAGGAGCAAAAAGGTGAACACATAGAGTTAACATATTAGAAAGAAAAAGGAAAAACAGTTATGTTTGAAGGTGTGCTGCTGATGCTAACCATAGGCCTGAGTGATATAGAGAAAATCAAATATCATAGTATTTTGACCTTTTTATTGACAACAATTTTATGTAGACTAATAATTTTAATTATTAAAATAAGCTTTTAGAAAGGTGCAGAATTAAGTTTAGCTTTATTATGATTGTGAAGAAACCATTTTAAAATTTTTGTCAGGTTTACCTCTGTGAAGGACTTCTGAGTTGAATGCGGTTTATTGAGAATCCAAAAAAAACAAACAAAGCGGCAGGCCAAGTCCTCCCAAAATTACATCTCGGACGGTCCACTACTGACTTGATGTCCTATTTCTTTATATTCTCAAGTATTACCGATAATCATATTTCAACACTGCATAACACGATCAAAAATGTACTACTATCCAAATCAACACAAACTTCATGTCGTCTTTTACTCACAATGTTGTCCACACTCTTATGCCTGTATTCTCACATAAATTAAGTAAATAAACGTAACCTAAGTATAGTCTACTACCATACACTATTCAAAATATACAGAAACTGTTGTGTAAACTTAAATATCCTCAGAACCTATTGATATGTCTAATCAATACAGAAATTTTTGCGTATATTAATATGTGCTTAAGTGGCTCTTACACCCAACACCCAATAACACAAATTACAATTTCCCTAAGAGGGCTTTAAAACATATGACATCGCACTCTCCTGAACCCTCACATCAGATAAGGAAAAACTTGAGTTATTACGGTGTCGTCATCGATCAAGAGTGTTCGTAGCTGCCAGTTGGGGCAGGGGGGGGGGGGCAAACACTCAGTTCAGTGTCTGCTCAGTTAGCACAAGCTACAGCAACATCCAACACCAAGCCGTTAAACCGTCTCAGAAAACTCATGCCGATACTGAAATAGCTTGTGCTCTAATGACTCAGTGAGCTTTAGCACCACAGCACTACAGAGGTGGTGAACTTAAATGTTTTGTGATATAAATATTTTGCTTTATCTATTACTTCCTGTTGGCTTTGCTGACAGACAGCCGGGTAGCCATGTTTACATGCAGAAACTTAGAGCCCACAGCCCATCTTCTGGTCTCCACTGGTTAGCGAACGTTAGGCTTGGCTGCTCTTTACTGTACACCACCTGGGTTGGTTGGGAGCTAGCTAGCAACAGAACTTATTTGCGATTAGAGCTGGTATTGCAGAATGGCGTTGCTGCGAAAACATGGCGGCCAGTGTCCGGTCTCCATTCAGGTCACCCTGGTGATTAAGCAGCTTGATTTTGAGCCACAAAACCCTTTTAGTATTGTCAACTAGTGTATTTAGGACCACTAGGTGTGCTGACAATGCTAACGGTGCTAACAGTGATACATAGTTAAAAATGCCAAAGGGGTTTTGCAGCGCAAAATTGAGGTGCTTACTCACTGGGGCAACCTAGGTGGAGACTGGAGGGTTGCTCCCTCACCCCCCCTTTCACTGCATTACCGTCACCACACTGCTGTTGCTTATAGTACAAGTGGTTGCCAGTTAATTGCTTAAACACAGTTCCCAGGGTTAAGATATGGAGATACATGCATCAGTGGCGGCCATGTTTGCTTTACCATCTTGTTCATGTCACAGATGCAACATTACTCATCCCTGATGTTGTCACATATTTGCAGCCCCCAGCACTTGAACTTTGTATTAATGGCCTCATCCTCAAGTAAGGGTTATCAGTGAGGTTGCCATGGAGACAGCCAGCGAAGAACGCAGGCCAACCCAGTGTAGTGTGTTTCATTAGCATGATGTGTGTCCTCCAGCACAAAGTTAGGAGGAGCTCTGTGTGCGCCAACACCAAGGGCCATGAAGAATTGTAGTGACTGCTGTTGTCCCTAATCCACAATCTCAAGGCTTCTCCCAGGCTGACACACACACACACACACACACACACACACACACACACACACACACACATACACACACTGCTGCTTGAATAACCACAGCTTGCAGGCGAACTCCAGGCTAGCTGAGACTGTAATTAATGACGAGCTGTGTGATCCTGTGTCGGTACGGAGGAAATTCACTTTCCCACTGATACCTCGTGACATTTTACTCACATCACATTTGTCATTTATAGAAAGCCAGCTAATCCTTGATGCATTAGGGGAGGGTGGTTTAATTGAATAAAGGGCAAGCTAATTAGTGAGCGGGGTTTTTTGGGAGGGGGGGGTAAAGGCTAGATATGAGAGGTGACAGGCAGTATGTGGGACTGCTGTCTTCTGATTGTTTGTTGGAGTATGGAGATGAATTAAATCGATGCTCCTGTGGGGGTGAGTGAGAAGGTGGAGATGGATTACACTTTCTTTCCTCTCATTTTTCCACCCGTCCCTCCTTCCCTGAGTGTGACTGGGCTTGTCAGCCAGTGGGGCCTCGTTAAGACTGCAGGGTAATGGTGGAGCAGATTGATGTAGCAGAAAGGGGACTGCTGGACTTTACTAAGAAAAAAAAAAATAAGGAGGGGGAGCGCTGCGGCCATCTGTCAAGGTCCACTCATCTCCTAGTTGCTCCTGGTTTGAGAGCGATGTAAAAGAGTCATGATGTCGAGTGGAACAGTGTAGTGGCAGGCAGCAGCTTGGCTAATGATGACAGAATACGAGGGGACCAGACACCGGCGCTGACCAGCTCGTCAGCCTGCACGAGCTCGGCTGGCAGACAGTCACACTTGAAGGACGGCAGCTGAGTGTTAAAGCTCTGGACGGACTCGAGTCAACTCGTTAAGCTATAATAAAAGGAGAATCTCATTTGCCAGCTTGGCTCAGCACAGCTCCCCCTGCCTCTCCAATTTCTAATGTTCCTCTTTAAATGAGTGTGAGTGCATGTGTGCAGGATTAAGGGATCGAGTGGGGGATGAAACGCTGGGATAGAGAGGCGCAGCAATGCCAGGCATTAGACACAATTAAAATGGTGGCTGGGGTCTGTTTTCATTTTTTGTGGATATAAGCCAGCAGGCTCAGACTCTACGTCACCCCCGAGTCCCCGTTCTAACTGAGGCCTCGGTGAAGGATTAGGCTGGGGGGCAGGTTGGACGCCTGCCTCCCTCTCTAACCCTGCCAGCATAGCAGACACTCCCCTCTTCCCTTTACACACATCTAGCCGTGCTCTTCTCCAGAGATAAGACCAGGATAAATAGTCTGTCATGAGTGATGGCCTCACCCCGGGAGCCAATTAGACGGGCTCAGCAATTAAAGGAGTCTGTTCATTTAGCTATTCAAGGCCTGGCAGCATCCCCCTATCACTGGTGCTTTGCGGCTGCAGGGAGCATTGCCCTTTTACTTATATTAGAAGTGTTGAAGGTTACATACATTTGATCTGTGAGAGAAGATCTTGGAGGGGATGGTTCCTTACTAAAGCTCAGTGAACCTCATCCTGTCATCTTTCCATCAAAACACACTTATGTACTGAGCGTGTTCACCTACCTCTAAATAACAGACCTCCAGGGTTCCAGTCTTAAAAGACATTACATTCATTCATCTAGAAACAAGGTCCTAATTAATCTGTCAAAAGTCTTAAAGTCCCTGTGAAACAGAAGTCATGGCGTCTTTAGATTCTGTACTATGACGTGTCTCCCAGGGATACAGGATATTTGATCAGAGTACAGTTATAAGAGGGATTTTAATCAAATTGGACGTCTAAAAAGTGGGCGGGTTTAGAGTTTGTCAGAGCTACAGGGGACCACAGGCTCAGGGTCAGCTGGTGGCTCCAGCGTTAGAGCAGGAGGATAAGGGAGAGGTGAGTGAATGAACGAATTAGACCTCAGCCACATTGTTTTGGAAATGAAAACAAAGGTTTGAAAGTTAAAAAGTAGGCGCCTCCTAACAGTGAGACCCTGATGATGTCAACACCAACAGGATAGTAGTATCTGTAAGGGAGAGAAAGAGGAAATCATTCGTATGCTCCACGTAACATTGGCTGTCATCATCCACTGTAAAATGTCTTGAGCATAATCTGGAGCTGTCACAGATACCAGTCACGGTAACCACAGTAATTTGGGGAAACTAAGATACACTGACATAGCATGCTGTTGCAAGCTAGTTAACTAGCTCTGTGTGGCTCAAAGTGTTGGATTAGTGGGTGGGTGTCATGGTATTATTGATTAAAATTGGTTGGTAAAAGTTAATGCAAGCACACGTCACATTTTGTTTTACAGGACCAAAGAACATATGTTAGCATATGTTTTTAAATAGGTGAGTTAAAAAGGCAATATTCATTTAATCCCAACTTTAAAATTGCTAAAACACAGGAAGTAGGATTTTATCAATCTTTTTCTCTGACATTGCATTGTAAAATCTTAAGATAAGATAATTAGTAACATCTTTCTTTAGTAACATTCTTTTTGAATGAATGAGTGCCTCTCACATTCTCCTGACACAGATCAGGATAGTGGAACCAACAATACTCATATTTAATTTCCTGCTGTGATGCTCAGAGCAGAGGATAATCTGTCTCCTAGTTAGCTGTCATTGTACTCTTTAACAAAAACTGGCTATTTAACTGAGATGGCCAACATTTGCAGCAAGGCTGACCCTGGTGCAAGGAGATGCACAATAGGATAGAATTTCACATGCATAGTGAGTAACATAAAATCGCCCAGAAAGCCTGCTGACAAACACCGGGTATTTCTAAAAAAAAATCTTGTTTCCTGTTGCACTAAACATTCAGGTAAAACTGTAGTTTATGTTGGTTCATGTTTTCTCTCTGTCTTCAGCTTTAGTTATTCTAAAATTGGTCTTAAATTTCATTCTGAGTGGCTTTAAATAAGCCTTAAATCTGAGCTGTAGGAGCCCTGAGCTCACTGACACATTTCAGGCTTGAGGGCTGCTATGCATGCAAGGGTCCAGTTTTTATTTCTGGGGCGTCTTTCCACACTAATTGAGACATAATGATTGGGCATGATTTGAGCTCCTGTAGTGTTTGAGCCTTTTTCCAGCTCTCTAATGAGCTCTCTTCATGGGGCCTCACTCACTCTAAACTGCAGGCTAAAAGGGGCTCCTTTTAAACACAGGGACCCCATATATGCATCCACACAATGCATGCAAGCACACACACAGGTTGGTAACAGAGTATTGACATTAATGGTAAAGCAGTTGGTTATGGTTAGGAAAAGATGGCTGAAAATACCTGCTTTCAGGGGTGGGATCCCCACAGGAAAAATAGCGATGACCAATTTTCTTCTTTGTTGGTCTTGAACTGTGGTTTGTGGTGGTCTGCAGCCGTCTCTCCTGTGTGTCACACCATCCACCATCCCCCTTAACACCAGATGACAATGTCAGCTTATATACTATGTCACTTCAGAATCATCATCATATGATACGTCTGAAATGTGTTTGCAGAAGCGTATACCCAACTGGTGTGTGGGTGACGAAGTGGGTGATAGTGGAATTGTAACTTTTACATGGAAATATCAATAAGGATAAATCAGTCAAGGCTAAGCTATGAGAAGGAGTGGAGGTGGAGGACAAGGTGACAAGTCTAAGAGAAAAAAGAAAAAGAGGAGGTGATGAAGAGAAAAGAGGAGGAGCAGGTAGCTACTTCCAGCTGTGCCCAGTATAGGATTAACATTATGTCCTTTATTCTGTTCCGCAGGAACAAAAGCTGACCTGATCCAATGTCATTATTACAAAGATATACTGCATGTGTCCTTTGATAATTGATTTATTATAGTGTATTAAGATAGTATCATTGCATTAATATATTTGTATAACACATATTTGTGTAAGTTAAATCCAAAATGATACAGTAAATACAGAGAGTGAGATAAGACAAAAACCCCTTTTACACTACCAGATTTTTCGGCGAATGTTGGGCTGTTTTGCTGGCAAGCTGCGAGTGTTTAGACACAGAGCCGGATTGGCGAGTTGATCCAAGGTGCCCAATTTTCCGCCTCGTAGGGTAGACATATTGGCGGAACCTTTTTGTTTCAAACAGAACAAGGCACCCTTCTGCCACGGGAGGGACTGTTGATGACTTGTGGGAGGAGCTGTTGATGACGCCGCACGTGCGAGCCACTGGCGGTGGATAAACAGGAAACAGCTGATAGCAAGAATTAGCGAGCAGCTAGTAGCAAGAGGGAAACGCAAACCTGACAGACACTGTAAAGATGAGCAACTGGGGAGGCAAGGAATTGTGCGCCCTCCTTGTCCTCGCAAATGAAGAGGCCAGTAACCGTCAGATGACAGGGACGGTGAAGAACGGGCCAACTTATGAGGGAATCACTGAAGGACTAACTAGCTGCAGCTTCCCTCCCATGTCACTGTTTACGTCACACGCTAAGCTACACGTTTTGTTACTTGTTGACGCTTTCTTGCAAATTTGCACAATTCCTGTTTAAAAAGGGCTAAAGAGTCAAAAACAGAGAGACACACTAATGGAAAGTATGTAATGTTGATGGCAGAGAGACAAGAGGATATGGGAGAGGAGGAGCAGGTTATGGAAAGCAGAGAGACACAAAAAATGAAGCTGAGAGACAGAGGATACAATTTTTTCTTTCCAAACATTTAAAATAAATACATCTGGAGAGTAAAGTGTTCCTTAAAGACTTTACACAAGGTCGTTTTTTGACCTTGGTATTGCTAAAATCCTGCGTACGGCCATGATGGTAAGAGCTTTCTCAACACGAGGCAGCAGATAATACCCCACCTTTTGCATTTTAGAAAGTTAACTTGTTGTTTTCAAGTAGAGAGGTGTAGTCCAATACAGGCAAAATAGGTTCAACATAACACAGAGATACTGAATTTGTGTTTTTACATGAACAAAAGGACACACCAAGACAGAAGAGTAAACTGAGACAGAAAGGGGAGAGGTTTATAGTCAGGAGCTAAATTGCTGCCTTTTGGCCGCAGCTGCTGTGGTATTGCTTTAGTAACATCTGCAGTGACACTTTTTGAATTGCAAGAGATGTGAGTAGCTTGGATCTTATTAAGAGAGCTGCACTCAGAGGCCGGAGGAAATAACTATCTCCGCTCTGATGGAGGTTTTCCTGTGAGCCAAAGCCTGCGTCATGAGATGATAAGCCTGTGTCCTACACGACTGAAAATTAGAGGGGAGGCATCTCGAGGAGAATAACCCATTTTATTTTTGTCACCGGGGGTTCCTGAGCCAATATAGCAGGTTCATGCTAGACAAAAGAGCTTCAAATGCTGTTGTCACAGAGGGTCTTGGAGAAGATGAGCAATCAGAAAGAGTGGTAACAGCAGATTGTGCTGCTCCAGCCATTGATCTGCTTACACTGCGGGGGAGGTGAAAAGGGCAGCTATATATAGTGAGAGAAAGGTGTTCTCTTTCTTTGCTCCTCTAGCTGTCTGGTCTCTGTTATCTAACCAGAAAATCTATGACTGTGGAGAGCATCAATTGAAAGTCCTCTCCACTTGAGAGTTAAACTATATCACTGTGGCTCCGCAGATCGTTTTAATTCTGCCCCTGAAATAGAAATGTGGGGGTGTTCAGGTTTGCTTTCCCATGTTCCCAGCGCCATTCAATCTTACTAACTACATTGGCATCGCTTTGCCTCTGTACTCTTTGCAGCAGGATTGATGGCTGCAGAGTTTCATAGGTGTACGCAGCGCCTGGGGATGACTTGTGGAAAAAGGCTCCTCAGACATCAAGCACAGAAACATCACTGGCAGTCAGAAGGAGCGCACACACACACACCCCGCACGTAGACACGTCCTCATCAAATCGATGACTATCAGCGTAAGGATGGTCTCTGGGCCACAACTATTCATTTTGCAGGATTGTGAGTTAATGGGGGGAATCTGTGGGTGCTCGGAGCTGTCTAATTACTCCAATCAAGTTCTTTAATCGTGGTGATTTTTCATGGGCAGGGTGGCGGGGAGCCCCTCGCTCTGATCGATGTCCCCTGTCTCTCTCTCCGCCCAAATCACTGCAACTCCGCATGCTGTAGGCAGTGGGTCTGGGCTAAATGGCTTTCATTTGGATCCACTTGACTAACATCTAACTAACATCTCATACACTCATACACAAATGAAAACACACAGGTGCCAACCCAGTCGCCAGAGTAAATGTTGGCGTTGTACATTTCTGCAAACAAAGGATATGTGACATTTGCACATTATTATGTAGTAGATACTTTGAAACTTAATGTTTGAAGAATGCTGTGGTACGTGGTTATGTCAAGGCACAAAAAACCACACCACACTCACAAAAAGGATCATGTGTTGGCTTAGAGTGCCCAGGTTTGAGGGCACTATCCTTGCAGGAAATGCAGTGACAAAACAACTGATCTTTATGACACTGTCCTGAAGAAAACACAGCGATGTCTTCCACAAAGCAACCATTTTTTGTGGCTCTATCCCTGCAGGAAATGCAGTGATGTCTGGGTAAAAAAAAAGCAACCGCAGCTGGAAAAACACAACGGGTTGCTAAAAAAACATCCATGTTTAGAGGCTAAAAAGCTGCGCGAAAAAGAGCAACAAGAACAGCCGCTGGAAACACAGTGATGACTCTGTAAAACAACCGGTTTTGTGGTTTGTTGGTCTTGAACAGTGGTCTACAGCTTGACAGGATTCTCGCCTAAGTGACACGTTGTCCACCATCCCCTCCACATCCCGGCTCATTTAAAACGTTGATAAAATATGTATGAAACCTATAGATATAGACAAGCATATTCGTGCTTTGCAGAAACTGGCGACTGGACTGCAGGTGCTGTGCTCAGTTCAACATTAATTTTAATTTGAATTCAGTGTTACCCAGTCTGGCTGAGAGTGACCGCTCCATCTCCCCCTCCTCTGCACTGTGTCAGGGCAGAACAGATGGTATGTTATGCAGAAAGCAGCTACCTTTACAGCTGCAAGAAGTGCTAATTAAATGTGCAGAGGAGAGAGGTGTTGTTTCAGTGTGCTCATCCTAATATCCACTGACAAACATCCAGTATGTGGCCATTTACACAGATTGATTCAGAGTCCACTTTTGCAGAGCTCCTCTTGAATGCAACTTAAAAGTTTGGCAATCAGGTAAGAGAAAGCTTTTAGATTTCTTCTCTCAGGCTTCTTTTCAGATTTTCATCGCTGTAGGTAAATCTGCCCACCATTCGCCAGGCTCCTGCAGGCACTCAGGTGCTGTGGGGGATTCTTCTGGCTCATACCTCTCTTTGTCGAAGCAGCACCACTGCCGGGCATACAATCTCTGGCTTTGGTTAATGAGCGAGACCGATCAAAAGGAACCCAACTTTGCTGCTTCATGCTGCGGAGCTGTGCAAAACTTCAGAATGGAGCAATTCAATGGAGGACAGTAAGAGAATATAGACATTATAGGTCATATGTCAGCAGATGCTTCAGCTTCACAAGCTCTGACTCCTCTTTTCTTGCTTGAGCTGGAGTCAACAAAGATAGCTGCAGGCGCTAACATCCTCACCATCATCAGCACAATGGGAAGGAGAAAGCCCCACAGCCATGGCGTCTGTTTGCCCATTCAGCCAGTATCCTTTCAGAGCCTTCTCACCCCTCTACCTATTGTACACCCTTCCTCGATAAACGACAGCTGAGAGCAGGAGGGGACTGCTGTAGAGTCATTGGGACGCAGCTAACGTACGGCCATGTGCATGGAAAGCCATGAATATAAAGTGTGTGTTTGTGGCCTCCTTTGTGCTGAGTTGACACCTGCTGGGCTGAGAGATTGCCGTACAGCGGGACCCGATGGTGCTGTCACACCGGCTGGCTTCTTGTCTGCTGGGCCATCTTCCAGCTATTTCAGCTCTCCATCGCACTTCTCCTAATCTCATTCTCCACACTGCCAATGTGCTGAGAGCACCAAACTCTGAATACAAGGTATCGGCTGCTATATTTAATCTTGGAAAAGCTAACACTTCTCAGTTAATGCCATTTCCACACTGTGATGAGCCACTGGTTAATATACAATCCGGTGTATAGAACTGGTCCTGCCTTGAGCCCCAGCTCAGAGAAGGGAAAGGAATCTGTTGCCAAGTAGGAGTACATGTTTCAGCACTGAGTGATGGACAGTTCCCTTCTGCACTCCTGCTGATTGCAAGTGGAGCTCACTTGTCAGATGGCCTGAGGAGCTTTGTGTACTCTGGGTCTGAGGCTAATATTCATACTGCTGGTCAGGTCTTTTAAGCTATGTTTAGGCCCTGATCACACAGGAAATGTTTTAGCAGTTGGAGTTGGCTTTGTGTAAAATTTTTTATTGAGAATGAAGCTTTGTCTTTGTGCATTTTTTGTGTTGCGACACGCCCCGATTTTCTGCACTCTAGGCATCTGGCATTTTTGCTGGGGCGCTCTGAACTCAGAGCAGAAAAGCACAAGCGCCCAAGTTTACAGTTGGTAAACAATGGAGGAGAAACTGGTGGTAGCGGTTGCTGGATACCCAGAGCTATACAGCCAGACGATAGACAGCAGTTTGTCAAACTGCCCTAGAGTCATCCTAAAACATGCCTGGAAATGGCCATCATCGAGGTGAAGCTCCTGGACCAACTGGTGGTACTCCCTGTGATCCACCCTTTTTTTTAGGGTCTCATGCAGTGGCTAGCACAGTCACCTCACAGCAAGAGGGTTCCTGGTTCGAACCCAGGGTGGGGGAGCCCTTCTGTGCAGAGCTTGCATGTTCTCCCCGTGTCAACGTGGGTTTTCTCCAGGTACTCCGGCTTCCTCCCACAGTCCAAAGACATGCAGGTTAATTGGTGACTCTGTGAATGTGAGTGTGAATGGTTGTCTGTCTCTGTCTCTGTCTCTGTCCCCCCCCCCCCCCCCCCCCAGCAGGATAGCGGTTACGGAAAATGAATGAATGGATTAAAAAAAATTCCACAAACATATTAAGAGGAAGAGAGATGTAGTAGAACATCCTGGTATTTTTGACATACTGCATTTGACATACTATATTTTGAGAAATATTAAATCTTTTTTCTGGCATACTGGCAACGCACAGTTGTCTCCATGAGCTGTGTCACAATCACTTCTGCTGCTCCAACTGCTGAGCATGTTGATCAGGTTTCATCCGACAGTATTTTTCTCTGCAAAAGAGCGAATAAGCATGTTCCTCAAAATGTTGCTGTAAGAGTGACAAAGAGAAATTGTTGTCAAGTATGAGTGTTTGTTTCAGCACGAAGTGATAGACAGTTCCTCAATACTTTCATCATTACAAGTGGCGCTCACATTTCAGATGTTATCACTTACTCATACTCATTTTTAATTGTGTATAATTATTGAATCTTTATCTGAGCACACTGCTATATCCCAGCCACCCCTCACATATGCTCTTGTTATACTTAATATGAACACTACAGTATATTATTAATGGCTGAGGCTTCCAGTCAGTCTGTGTCTGGCTCCTGGCTACACTTTGACGGCTTTATTAATTCTCGCCCCCCCCTCCTTCCTCCGTCCTCTCCTCTCCCTTCATGTTTCTCTACCTCTGTAGCTCATTACATCCCATTACCACAGCCCGAGCAGAATGTGGAGATGGTGTGAATGCACCAGGAGATCAGCTCGGTGTACAGTGCATTAAAGAGGCCATGCGCTGTCAAGTTCTCAGACATAAGTCCCCTATGAGAGTCTGCAGAATGGCACAGGACAGAAGTTGCTTCATTGTCGCTGTCGAGGTTGTTCAGCCTGGTTGAATTACTGCTGCCCCCCTTGCAGAGCTGTCAGCGGATACAGTCTTACAGTTGCAGCCCCGTGGTCAGACTCTTACTTGTGCTATTACAAACTGGGAGGATAGAGCCCAAAGCTGTCGCATGGAATATTTAAGGAGAGTTTAATGCGTTCATTATCTACTTCACCAAATAAAATCACAAAGGGTAACTTTGTTTTTTGTGATTAATGGGAACAGCAATTTTTGAAATTCCTCCAGTATTGAGCGTCACAGGCTGCCACTCACGGCATGTTCACACCATCAATCTACAATGACCTAGTTCAATGGCCTGCAGGGATCACATTGCCACTGGTTTCGCGGCCGCTAATTTGTTGTTCCCAGTAGTAATTTAGACACAGAAAATTACCAGAATTACCCTTTAAAGTATAACTGATTACTTTAATGCTCTTCTGTTGCATCCAATGATAGACGCAATGTATCAGAATTTTAAAAAGCCAGACATTCTCAATTAGAAAACATAAACCGACATCTACAGTGAGGCACAGGCTGTAATGTCTCGCTGCAGAAGTCTTCAGTATTCTCTCTGTCAGCCTGCTGAAAGCTCCTCTCACTGCCCCACAGTTACTCTCAACTCAGCGCTTTGCTTACAGAATAAAACATGACACGCAGCCCGGGCCTGAACAGGGAGCCCGCCAGGGTCAGCAGAGGTTGACAGTGAGTCATCAGAATATACATCATTCGGGCCGCGTGTCATTTTTGGTTAGGAAACGGTCAGAGCACTGCTCTTTGCCATTTGTTGGACTCTGTGTGATAGCTGTGGATGACATGGCTCCTACACGGACATCTGGCAGTTATGACAGATGACAGTTAGCTTTGCCAGTAACCATGCTGCATTCAACGCTGCTGCTTCAGGTTGAAATATGTTCATCATTCACTTTCATTCCTGTCTGCTCACTGCTCAGCCAAATAGTCAAAGCTGCAGTACTGATACAAACGTGCATCGCATTGATGAGTGTGTGTGCGCAGGTGTAGATTTCAGCGGGGGTGCAGGGGATACGTCCCTTTCAATATTTAGAACATGTGCATTTGTCCTTCCCAGTAACAACATTAAGGTAGCAGAGGACTTTTATTCTGACTTTTATTCTCATTTACACCATACATTGATGCAGAAAAGGTATGCACTGCTCCTGTCTGTGTGTGTGTGTGTGTGTGTGTGTGTGTGTGTGTGTGTGTGTGTGCACATCTACTAACCGTTGTGTCTTTGTGTCCAACCTCAGGTACACAGAAGAAGAAATTCGACAGAAAGTGAGCACGTTCAGACAAATGCTGATGGACAAGGAGGGCGTTATCACCAGAGAGGGCTCACACACGCAACCAGTGTAAGTAACTGTCTGGGATGTGTGCACCAGGTGTGTAACACAGAGCTACTGTCTGTGTCTTTTTATGTCACAAAAACATCTGTATTTGGCAGTAGAGCTCAGATCTTTGTGTATTCGAACCAAAGAAGTCCAAACTGAGTCTAAACAGAAGCTGCCAGTTACATTTTCCAAGTGAAAATCAGTAATAGAAACAGAACAGGGCGTTACGATACAAGAAAGACACTGGGCCATATTCCATGATATTCTTTCACAATTGAAGAGGAGGTGTCCCAGAAGAAAATAAAGTTTGTTTGAAGTGTCAATGAAAGTGCGGAGCCTCGTGAGGATCATGTAGTAAAAATAACCTGCAACATCAATTGAGCCTCGTGCTGCGCTGCACAGCCAGTCTGATGAAACATTATTAAGGATGAACTACGTCAAATGACTGAATATTAAAACTATCTTCACATCTGTGTTTTTAGCTTATTGGTTTACATTCTGTCACATATGCGTCATGAAAAGTCCCGCTGCTTTGGCCACAACAGTTCCTGTTCACACTGCGCTGACAAAAATGACCTGGAGTACTGAAAAATGGAAGAATAAGACAGAATTTGAGGATTATGAGACATGATGTGAAGTTACAAGGAATGCTTGATTTCTTAATAACTATGGACATATGAGATATCCTTGATGGACAGTAGTACAGAGTGAATGATTGTAGCAGGATGTCAGTGATATCTGTGTGTTCAGATTTGACTGAGTAATGACTCTGAGAGGAAGTGCTGTTAGGTCCCCGAAATTGTGTCACTCAGGTGCAGCCCAGTCGCCAGAAGAAAATGTTGGCATTGTCTGTTTCTGCAAACGACAAACACCTTACGTTTGCATGTTTCACACATAACAGACACACTCACCAGCCACTTTATTAGGTACACCTGTGCAATTGCTTGTTAACACATATAGCTAATCAGCCAATCACGTGGTAGCAACTCAATCCATTTAGGCATGCAGATATGGTCAAGACGACCTGCTGAAGTTCAAACTGAGCATCAGAATGAGAGAGAAAGGTGATTTAAGTGACTTTGAACGTGGTGTGGTTGTGGCTGGTCTGAGTATTTTCTAGGATTTTCACACACAGACAGTTTACACACACACTTTTGGCCTCTTAGTACCAACTGAGCATGGTTTAAACACCACAGCCTACCTGAGTATTGTTGCTGACTGTGTCCATCCCTTTATGACCACACTGTACCCATCTTCTGATGGCTACTTCCATCAGGATAACGCACCATGTCACAAAGCTCACATTATCTCAAACTGGTTTCTTGAACATGACAGTTCACTGTACTCCAATGGCCTCCACAGTCACCACATCTCAATCCAATAGAGCACCTTTGGGATGTGGTGGAACGGGAGATTCACATCATGGATGTGCAGCCGACAAATCTGCAGCAACTGTGTGATGCTATCATGTTAATATGGACCAAAATCTCTGAGGAATGTTTCCAGCTCCTTGAATCTATGCCACCAAGAATTAGACCCAGTACTAGCAAGGTGTACCTAATAAAGTGGCTGGTGAGTGTAATCGTTTCTTAAGTGACTCTGTTGAAGTGGAGGGCATGGTGTAGAGTGTATCACCTGGGCAGGACACATGCTAAGCTGCAGAGCACTGTTCAAGACCAACACACAACAACACTGGTTGTAGTTGTCATTGTGGCTTTATAGCCTCCAGATGTGGATGTTTTGTAGCAGCAGGGATAGCACCATGAGAAGCAGTTGTTTTTAACTCATACATTGCTGCATTTCCAGCTGCGTTATCACTCTGTTTCCTGTCTGTATAGTGCCACAAAAAGCGGTTGTTTTTCACATTTCTGGTTTTCCAGGGGGGATCGGACTTCCAAAATCAGATATTTAAGCTACGGCAAGATTTTTTTTTTAGCCATAACCGAGGGGTTTTGTTTGTGCCTAAATGTAACCTCATGTTTTCAGTTTACAGGTCAGGGTAGGGGGAGAATATTACTGCTGAAATCTGGATTCAGATCACATTATCTATGCAAATCCAAACAATATATTTAAACCTCTTGTGTGCATTCACCTAACCTCCATTCTGTCGTTCATTCTCCAGCTAATTCATTAGGAACCATAAGAGTTTTGTATCCCTGATGATAAATGAATTAGAGTAAATTAATCTAATAACACTAGACAGCCATAAATATCAAATACAGGCTGAAATTGATTTTTAAAAGAGGTTATGAGAAATGGCCTGCAAGTCTAATAATGTCTTCAGGCGGTCGGCTCCAAACAATATGGACCGTAATTGCAACAGTGCAGTAAATTTTAATTTGAATCCTTGGGTTTTGACTGATAATGCCTCTCTCTGGATACACAGGGAATGGTTAAACCCTGATGCTTTGAAAATAATCAGCAGCATTTTAAAGTCTATTCTAAACTCTGCTGGAAGCCAATGAGGCGAAGATTGGCATGATAATTGTCAATTTGTTTAGCGCTATAAGCCTCGCTCCAGCTCCGAGCACGAGGCGACAGGGAGAGTGTCTCATCTGAGGCGAGCAGAGATGGCATTAAAAGAAGCAAAATAAATGATTGCATGTATGTTCTCTGTCCAGATCACACGCAGACACACACTCGCACAGGACACTGCTTCAGTCGTCACACACATGAGACATGGCAGCAGCAGGATGTAGGCGTGGTGTCCCTCCTGAGTCAGTCCATCATACTGTATGTGTGAACGATGGAGAGCGGCAGCGTGTGGTGGCGACGTGACCCGCTGTCTGCAAACTAATGACTGCTAATGACGCTGATGCTTCCTGTCTCACAGACTCGACTAATGACTTATCCTCCCCTGCACCTCAGTCGGCGTCTGACATTAAACCAGTCCACGCTGAAACAAGGAGGGAGTCATAGAGGACAGTTAAACTCAGCAGGACGAATGTAATAAACTTGATTTAATAATTTGTGGCCCAGAGAAAGTACACTCTGAAGATACAGAAAGCTTTGTTTGTTTTGCTTTTCGGGTTAGTTCACTCTCAAGGGCACTTCTGACTCGGGTCAATTTGGGATTTCAGAGCTTCTCTCCAATTCTGCAACTTTCTCTCTCCAGAAAGGCCTTGATGTGGAAAATTGAAGAAGGTTGTAATTTGCAGGGTTGTTATCCCCCCACTCCCCTTGCACTCAACACTCCCCCAGGCCCTTTACACACACATATACGCACTCACACACACACACAACTGCAGACCGCTTTGTGTAGTAATCTACATCCCTCTGACCACCACCCTGACTTTAAATGTGAAGTGCCTCCTTCTGAAATATTATATGAAGTATGCTGGCATGAACCCGTGGGTTGGCCTCAGGGCAAAGCTGTGCTATAGGCCCCCTGACGCTTACTGCCACCAGCAATAAGCAGATCAACAATCCCCTACATTAATAGAGAATATGTTACGGGACGCTCACATCAGTTAACGTGGGCGCACAGGGGCCCCAAGAGCCTACAGCTTACAGTATACTCAGATGTGCAAGTGATCTCATATTAGTGTAAAGGTTGTGTCACTCTTGTTTATAGTATGCAGGGTTCAGCATTAACGTCTTGTCAGGCAAGTGGGTCAGAAATCTACTCACTGAAGTCAGTTTGTACTTGCCCCCATACAGATTGTTTTATTTATAAGTAGTTAACAACAAAGACTAACATTGGAGTTTCACCCACATCCATACTGCAGAGACCTGGCATGTCTCGAAAACGAGGGTCCTTGTTTGATTCTATTTCATTTTATCAATGCTAGTGGCACAGCTCTAGGGATGGCAGTACCAGTGTGTTGGTCCACCACTTTGGTCCAGACTGAAATATCTCAACAACTATTTGATAGACTGCCATGAAAGTCTGCACATTCATGGTCCTTAGAGAGTCAAATCCACTGTACCAACATGAGCTGAAAAACAGCTCGCAGCTTTTTGGACAGATCTCAACTCCTCAGTGAACGTGCACTAATGTGGCTCTCTGGACTCTGTGCTCAGTGGATGCGACGGAGCAGCAGCAAGTTCAGTCAGCCAGTCATCGGCCAGATAGAGACATGAATGGACATGGATGGATGGATGGATGGATGGATGGATAGATAGATAGATAGATAGATAGATAGATAGATAGTTTATTTGTCCCCAATGGGGAAATTTGACTTGCGTCCCATAGTCATCAGGAGCACCAACACAACACAATACAATACAAACAAAAAGCAACACATATCATCAAGCATCATGAACACAGTAGGGTTGTTTAGGTGAGTCCTATTAAAATACTGATTTGATGAATAAACAGAAATTACATTTACACGCAGAGCTGAGGTGCATGTTCAGGAGCACAATACTAGTGGGGACAAACAACCTCTGCTCTCGGGCTTGTAGCCTAGGTACAGTAAACCGTCGTCCCGATCTCATAAGGTCATATTGATTGAATAGCAGATGCCTTACGTCTCCAGCGATAGCCTTCCCTTCCCTTTGGTTTATGATCAAATACCAGCACAACTGATGACATTCCCATCACCATTAGCTGTATTCTGTGTATAGTGCTGTCGACCACTGTTTCTCAATCCAGGTGTGCTGTGGGCTTTTCTGATAACCACACACTATTACTGAAATATTCAACTGCGCCTATACAAAAAGTTATGAATGAATTTTTATTTGACTGTGTCAGTATGTTGTGCACACCCATTTCCCAATAACACAAAGGCAAGGCAAACTCTAGCCAAAAAATGTAATTTAATTTAATTTAATTAAAAAAAAAACCTTCACGGGGAACCTATTTGTCGCCATTTACGTGTGGGAATTATAAATGTGTGACACATCAAAAGCCCTGATTAGCAGCCAGTGTTGTGGATGATAACATTTAAAAGGAGAAAGCCGTGAGTGGGACAATGGATCGCTTTATTGTACGGAGCAAATTACAACAAAGCAGCAGCTTAGATGACCTACTGCTGAAAGAAAAGAGAAAAAAAAAACTTGTCTGTCGGTAGACAGTATCACAAAAGCTACCTGTCTTATTTTTTCTCATGTAATTGTCTTATGTCATGATAAGAGTGATAATACGTGTTACTGCTGTAGACTCTTTGTCTTGTTTGGCTTAAGTTTTACCTGCACTGAAATCTAATAGTTGGATTAAAATTTGAAACATCTTGCAAGTTTATGTGACATACATGAACAAAGTTAGTTTCAGTAAATGAAAAAAATTAAATTAAAGAACAAATATAACAAATAATGGTAAGAGTAAAGGTTATTATAAAGTATTTTAATTAGTGGCGGCTGCTGGTCTTTCAAACAGGGGAAGCTCACTTTAAGTTTACATCATAAAAGGTGTCATATTGTAGCAAGGCAGTAACTTCAACCACACTCATGCCATAGAACCACAGCAAAACACACCTCAAAGATTTCCAGATGGGTGAAAAGACCTGTTACTTTTCCCCACCCTTTGCACCAAATCAGTCTGAGGTGTTGATCTGCCCTGCTGTTTAACTCTAAGTTTCTCCTCGTAAGGAAGACTATAAAATAGCTTCGCCAAAATCCGGTCGACAATATTCAAACTGTCTGCCATTATGTGCAGCTTGCTAGCTCGCTCGCTAGCTGGGGCTGCTGCGCGAGGCTCGTGTGACCGCCTGTGAGTGCACTGGGACGGTTGAGGGGCTCACAGCGGCACCCGCTGCTCGTTGGGGACAGTAACTGCAGAGCAACAGAAGTCAGAGTCTCCAAACACGAGTACAGTCTCCAATAACACCTGAAAAAGATGCTAGATTTGTCGCTAGTCGTTTTTAACAAAGAAAAAGTCACTAAGAGGATTGGAAAAGTCTCCAGATCAACTCGGAACAACGGAATGAAACTTGAAAAATGCTCCAGTGGTGTTTTATATTTCAAGATCGCTGATTCGCTCATTTCGCTGTCAGTCAAAAAGGGATTCAGCCTCAGACAGATCATCCAATCATCATGCGGAAGCCCAGTGGCCAGGCCAGCCGAGGCCAGCCCACTGCCCCATAGACCCCCAGAGACACTGAGCGTCCGATGGGTGGGACAAAACTGAGCATTAATCCAATGGCTGTCTAGTTTCGCTGCAGTGGAACAACCCACTCTATGCTTCCCCATTGAAGTCTTGGGACCCTGAGCTTCGACACTGTTTAATGCACTGCGACGCTACGGGAATGAATGAGAAGAAAGTCGCGTCAGTGACCTGTGATAATACTAAGTAGCTGATTCTGAACAAAAGTTGAACGCGTTCTAGCGTATATTTAGTCAATGAAATGTAAACACAACAGTACATATTTATTTTTTGACATTTTAGGGGAAGCTGAGCTGCCCTTGCAGTCTTAGAGCAATCGCCACTGATTTTAATGGTGTCACCAATCACAAATTTTGTGACCAGCCGCAGTTAATTATACATCGTATAATCATATAAATCATATAACTCAAAATTAAGGTACAAACTGATGTAAAACACAGAGATTTATAGATGTAGATAATGGACATACTGGTAGATAATCTGCTAAATGAGAGGAGGCTCCATCACAGCCTCGGTAGCTCTGCTGCCTTCAGTGAGCGTGAGTTTGCTCAGCTGTGAGGTTTTATTCAGATGCCATCTTTTCCACGGGGACTATTACTATTGACATGCTGCACCGCTCAGCTGTAGCTTAATACTCACTTACACACTAGCAGTAAACAGCCAGCAGTAAGCATGGATGAGCTGGCTCATAACTCTGTTTACCGATGTCCCACATTGATTTCCTGCAGAATGGATGGGAACACGGGGCAGAAGAAGGAATGCAGTGCGTAAAGCCTCTTACACACAGAGACTGTCCAAACAGGGCCAGATCAATGAGGAAGCTGATTCTGGGCTTCACATTGGCAATCGATATCTGATGAAATGCCTGAGACGGACGTTTCTCATTAGCAAACAGTTGCAATAAAAATGGATCCACTGTTTGACTGTTGCACAGATAATCTGGGTGCACCCACAACATCAAGGTTTTCCCCATGATCACTGAATTGATCAGCGTAAACCTCCAGCCCAGTCGATCCTTCATCCTAATATGACCACCATAAAGCTACCAGCTACTAGATTTGCCCCCACCCTCCTGCTGCGGAGCAATCAATCCGACCTCCACCCACCTCCTCCCAGAATAACAAACTATAACTCTGTGCAGCAATAGAAATATATCCGGGCCTTCAATGGCAGAGTGGCTGTCTGAGCGTGGATATGGATGGGCTGCACTGCTTTGTGCTGCAGCCCTGTGGAGGTCCTTGGCTGTGGTCCATCACTGCCAGGTCCCGGGGACAGCGGCTGAGTTAGGGAGCTTCCCTCCTCACCAGGGCACCATTAAGCACAGGGACACTCACTCATCTGCCTAACAGGGACGCTGCGTTGATCACCACCAGGCTGGACAGATGTCTCTGGCATATTGGAGCATGGCATCGCTTAAGAGATTAGAGACAGGATGGGGAATTAGTTGATTTATCTATAATGACTAAGCATGGGACCACTAGATAGTTTCAGTTGTTGTTAATTGCTCTTCTTGGCATTCGCTCCCAGCCCTACAGGGACACTAGCCTTAGCCAAAAACAAATGGCATTTTGCATTTTTTTTTTATCCATCTAGAAAATAACATATTATCATGAATGGTGTCCAATCAGGCTTTGCTAATGACTTTTAGTCTAATTGAAATGCAGTGTAAATTGTTTCATTATTAACACACTAACCCCATAAAATCATGAGGGACCTCATTCTGTGTGATAGATAAATATTCTATGTGCATCTTCACTATTAGGAGCAAAGCCAAGCCACCAGAGGAAAACACTGGCTTTGCACATTTCTGCAAACCATACATTACATTTATATCTTTCAGACGTGTCATACCAAGATAAAGTGACGTAATTCTGATTTTATGTAGATGGGCTGAGTTTGTCATCATGGTGGATGGTGAGAAACCTAGTAGGGGTGTAATGATACATTGATCTGGGTCGATATATTGATTCAATAATCAGCAGTCCAATATCATATGATCAAATATGCAAAGTAAAAACACGATGCATTTTGTCATCTTAAGATACAAATCAGTGGTGCACCCGGTGGCTCTGTGGGTAGAGCAGGTGTCCCATATACAAAGGCAATGTCCTTGACGCAGTGGCCTCACTTTTGATTCGAGCCTGCGGCTCTTTGCTGCATGTCATCCCCTCTCTGTGTCCCCCTTTCATGCTTAAACTATCCTCACCAATAAAGGAAAAAAGACAGAAAATAATCTTTAAAAAAAAAAAGAACTCTGTGTCACCATTCGCCCAAGCCCACAAACAGTGCTAGCGGCCAAGCACCAGGCAGACAATGACAAACAGCCAAGAAAATGACAATGAGGATATTTGCTGACATTGATGATAGGCTGCCCCTTTGAGATGGTCCGTTGATTGAGTGTAGAACCCACACTGTAACTAATGGCACTCCCTGAAGAAATATAATCATATTTTTGGAGAAATGAAACAGTGATTCCAGAGAGAAGCAGACAGAGGGGTCTACAGTCTGTGTTTGAAGGATATATCCAGGATGTCAAACTGACTCAGCAGCAACAACAGCTTAAGAAGACAAAGATAGTTAGAAGCTAAAGCCGAACTATAGGCTGCAGATCACAGTGTAAAAGTGAACCACCACATCACTGCTGATCGCCACACAAGACAATGAATATAAAGGGAAACTTTGCTGATACTGAACCAGCTGTGTGGCATCACAGTGTGTGCAGATGAACGGTGTTTGGCTTCACCCCCGTGCTGCTGCCAGCACCCAGACCTCCGTCGCCGGACAGGCAGGGATCTTCAGGGGAAGTCAAACAACGCTCATCTGCGCACACTGCGATGACACACAGCTGGTTGAATATCAGCAAAGTTTCCCTGCTTCCCTTCACTGGTTCCTGTACAGCAGGGTCAGTCTTTGTTTCACTGTTATAATCATTAAAAAGCAAAAGCAGCATGTGTATACATTCAGTAGGCTATATCTTCAGTAGCTAGCTAGCTAACCCTGCACTTTTCAGGGTCTGATTTTGGTTTTGGAACAGGGAAGAAACGTATATCTTGTTCCAACCTCTCCAGGTAACGAGTATCATTAATAAACAACGTGCCCCAGGCACAACATTTAGCTCCAAATCCACAAAACCAGCCTGAAAATGAAGAAAATCTGAAACGACTGCATTAGAGTAAATGGAGCGCAGCTGTGTTGTTGTCGGACCCTGGTCTGACCCGGCCAGATGCTTTGTTATGATTGGCCAGTCTGTGTCTGGGGGCGGGACTTAGCAAAGGGTCAAATGATTGGATTATAAACCATTTTGACAACAGTTATGTTTGTTGCAACCAAACTGGGTATTCTAGATCAGAGCATGATCTTTTCTTAACCCTAACCAAGTAAATTTTGAGCCTAAATCTAAGCACTCATCAACAGCAGCGTTGTCACAACTGAACAATGAAATGTAAAGTTCAAGATATTAACAGATGTTAACAGTTTTCTGGTTTGCAGAAACTTATAATGCCAACATTTTCTTCTGGCAACTGGGTTGAAGAGAACTGTCGTTGATGTGAATATTTGTTTGATGTTAAATTCTAGCATCTTTTGAGAAGAATATTGACTATAAAAGAATATACAATTTACCAACTAAAGGTTCTGGGTCAGGTTCTGTCGTCCAGATACAGGTCTGAAACTCTTTCTTTTCATACTTTTACTTTCTATTTATGCTTCATGCTGCTGCAACTCTTTTAAAATCTTACATGATTTTATGATTTATAGTTTTCCAACTCTGATTTTATGAATCAGTTCTGTTTTATGTCCATTATGTCTATTTTCATGTGAAGCACATTAATAATGTGTTTGGACAAACCTTCTTCACGAATGCCATCTCTGATAAGAGGGTGAAATTGAAACTGAACTTCAGAAGTAACAAAACATGTGGCTTCTACTTGTTTCGTCTTAGGGTTATGCTAATGATATGGAAATCTCCACCCCACAAGTTGACAGGATTGGTTCCTTATGCTTGTGACGAATGAAAATCTGGCTGTCTGAATTTGAAGTTTTGTCACCATCATTGGTACACTGTAGCTCTAAGGTGGAAATGCTCAGCCATGACTGCTTATCTTGTAGCATATAAAAACATTCTGTGGACATATACAAGGTCAAAAACTTGATAATCACTGAAGGTGGTTTGAAAGCCCTGAGTCATGTTTCCAGTCTTCCTCTCAGGCTGCAACCTGCTGCTGGAGGAAGTCTGCCTGGTAGGTTTTCTGCCAGAAAGACACGTGTTGTTAAGGTTAGAAAAAAATGTGGTTTGGGTTAAAGTGAATATGTTTCTGCCACAAAGCATTTGTATACAACCTCCACCTCTCAGAGGGTAGGGTGTTAGCCTGTAAGGCAAAATGCAGAGCATGTAAAGTCCATAAATCATTCACCACTCCCTCAGCGGCTCCCGTCTTCTTTCACTTCACGATTCAATAGCTAGACTAAGAAGATACTGTTACAAGAGGTTTACATGTGTCCTCTGCTCAATATTTACATGTTTTTCTCAGTAATAAAATGAGTGCCATCAACAGTAGTGCATCTATATTGACTCTCAGTTTCTAACTTAATAGAGTTCCTAACTTTGTTCACATTAAAATTCCTTCTCCCATGTGAACTGTGTCACGCCCACACTGCCTGCAGTTGTTTACTTCTCTCCCCAATTGATTCTGTTTTTGCAGACTGTTGTGTTTGTTGCTCAAGTTCAAATTAGCATGATTTTTGTAAGTTTATTCATCAGAGCGCATGTTGCAGTGTGTGTGTGGGGGGCTGCAACACTTCTCTGTGCAGAGAAAACGCTGTCATTGTGAAGTGAGGTTATTTCGCTGGTTCTTGGCATCCCTGCTGTGCCCAGTGGTGCTTAGCCAATTAAGAGCTTTGCTGCCTCATCTCTTCCTAACTAACCATCAGGCTTGTGTCCTGTTCAAATCCTCCACACTCTCTCCTTCCACATTCTATACACCACTTCACTTTGTCTTTTTTTCTCTGCACCAGCCCTGCTCTTCACTCTGATGGTGTGTTTGATCTCCTCGGTAGAGATGCACCATCCTTTGCTTTGTCATCTTCTTTCTGTGTGTTGCTCTTCATCTCATTAGTCCTGCCTGTTTTCATCTCTCTCCTACTAATCGAGGCTGCATGGTTCGTCATCGAGGTTGTGTCTCTGTCATTATCACTCTAATAAAAGTAACCTCCACTTCCGTATGTAGCATCTCTGCATGAAAGGTACCAGAAAGCCCAGAGCGTGGCCTGCTCTGTTTATAACAGTACAAGGTCAGAGAGATAGGACTGCATGGGGGAAAAAATAATCAGTGTGGCATGTTCTTTATCTGTTTCTTTAGCCCGTATGGAGCCTGCAAGGTCAGATCTGGTGGATCAGAGGAGGCCACATAAGAGAGGAGGGGGTAGCGGGAAGGGAGGATTAGGGAAGAGGCTGCTGCCATCTGTCTGTATATACAATACACTGTGTGTGTGAGGAACAAGTGGGAAGATATGAATCCCACAAGCTAAGCTGTAAGAGTGAGAGAGATGATGATATTCTCACTGCCGGGATGAGAGAAGATTACAAATGTCAGTGTAAAACCATAGTCACAAAAAAGTTCAGTGTGAGCATCTCATTTTTATATATTTAACTTAATGTTTTTTGGAACAAAGTTAGGCACCAGATGGGTAGGTGCACGCTGGGTACATTCATTATCCAGCAGCATAGCTTCATCAGGTCCACCCACCACTTTGATCCAGACTGAAAAATCTCAACAACTATCGGATGGATATCCATTAATTTTCTAAATTCATGATCCCCAGAGAATGAATCCTACTGACATTGGTCATCCTCCGACTTCTCTAGCGCCACCAGCAGGTTCACATTTGTGGTTTTGAATGAAATGTCTGAACAACTAATGTATGGATTGCCATGGAATTTGGTGCAGACATTTGTGTTCCCCTCAGGTTAAACTGTAATAAAACCTGAGAGGACTGACAAGTTGATTTTTTTCAACTGTAAAATGTCCCACTTTTTATGTAGCTCCATCACAATTCCTAAAAAAAATTCAAATCATAGGTAGGTAGGTAGGTAGGTAGGTAGGTAAGTAGGTAGGTAGGTAGGACAGTTGATGTTACTTCCACCCGATCATCAGATCTTTAATCTTCTAAAGTTGGATTGTCCAACTTTTGTCTCCACTCTCTCACAGTAAGTTACATTACACAACACCTTAGAGCCTTGACACACCAAGCCCATGGTCAGCCGTTGGTCAATGTCGGGCCAACTTTTTGTCCAAGACGCAGGCGATGTGAGGCAACGCAACAGTTGGCCTTTGTTGCCACTAGTTCAGTCAGCCACTTTCGTCAAAGAAAACTTTATTACATTTGGTGGTATGACTCTGTTCTGGGGCCTCTCTGCCTTTCCTAGGCCTATGCAGAAAGTCTCTTCCACGCGCCTACGAGGAAAGCCTTAAGGCAGAGAGAGCAAACCTCCCTGCCCTTCCACGCGCCTACATGGAAAGTCTAAGGCAGGGAGAGCAGCAGCAAAGTGATTCCAGTATTGCTAGTACCATATCAAACTGGATCACTGACATGCTGAAACAGACCTTGAAATGATCAGGATGATTCAGCTGTTCCTTTATCAGCAGGTAAACTCTACTTTCTCTGCACTCCTTCTCAGGATTGGATGGGCCCAATATTTTTCCTTTTTCAAGAAGACTGCATTTTGCTTTGCATCGGCTTCTGTGCATACAAAAAATACAGAATTGTAGTGTGAAGGCTTTACTCCTTTCACTCTCAACACACACACACTCCACATTTATGACCCTTGACTCTTGTGTTTCCAGGATCAACCACCTGCATTATCGGCCTGATGGGTACGAAGAAGACCCTGAATTGGTTGGCTATCAGGTCGGAGGCTATGACCATGATTACCACAGCGACAACCGGTAAAGCACATGTTTAAACACACACATGCTGTTTAATGTTGATGTGTTGACCAGCTGTAACCCCTCAAGTGGTGAATTAAATCAGCCACCCATTATCTCCTTCACATGGCCGCTGGGTGTTTCCTATGGTACTATCCATAAATGAATCCCAAGATGAAATGCTCTCCTCCACCACACAGTAACAGCACGCACCTGGAGATGAACATCTGTTGTTATTTACGTTTGCAAACCATAATGCAGATGGTTATTTAGATTTTCTGGACGTGACACTTGGCAGAAAAGATTAAGTGTCATTTTCTCAAAGTGATTTCCTGTTTCCATTGTCTGATGTATTGCATGTTATGGCAGAATGAAATGAGGAAATGAGAAAATAGACCCTTATCACCTCGCACAGTAGCAAATAACTATAATCAGAAATTTATTCTTTCTGGAAATTATTATAACAATCACTTGTGAATTATTTCTGCCTCTCTCACTCTGGATCTCACTTTCAATCTCGCTCCCCCACTTGTTCTCTCTTTCTGTGGCCAATTCAGAGTGAAGAGGAAATCAAGCAGCTCTCCATCCCCTCGTCCAAAGAAAAGGAAGAAGAAGAAATCTGGCCGCCGAAGGAGTCGGTGAGTGGAAACGGCTTCCGCTGATGAAGTGGTTCAATTTTTGTCCTTTCTCTTTTTTCCTGCCGCCTCGTTGACAGAATAATTACACTGTGGTTTTGTGAAATGGAATTCCAATTATTTTTGTTGGAATATTTCTAACGAGCTATCAGATACTGCAATCATAGAGAAAGGGGGGGTCGATTGTAAGGAGTCATTAGCAAAGTCTCATTTCCCATTGTCTTTTGACGAGGTCAGCAGAAGACAGACAGAGTGAGAGACTGAGAGAGAAGGAGACAATGCTAAGGAGAAGAAAGGATAAGAAGATAAAGGCAGAGAGATGAATGGAGCTGGGGACAAAGAGAGAAACATCAGCTGTCACCTTTGCTAACAATGATCCCCTCTGACGGTGTGATGTAATGGAACACAGTGATGAGTGAAAAGCCAGAAGCTGGCAGCAATCTGAGGCTCATTTTGCATCTTTGTCATGGCATGCAAATTCTTCCCTTCTCTCCACCAAAAGGTTCGGCAGCTCCTCACCCACTCACAGAGAGAAGAAGAAAAAGAGTGGGAAGAAACACAAGCGAGACAGGTGAGTGTGTTCTTGCTGTGTGTGAGTGTCATCATCAGTGACATGTCAGCACAAGAAAGAGAAGTGTGACTCTTTGAGGGTTTATGAACAGTTGCCCTCACACTGATGGGTGTGACAGATGAGTGAGAAGAAAAGGTGAGGCGACAAGGGGGAAAGGCAGGAAGCAAAAGGAAGGGGAAGAAGGAAGTCAAACATTTAAAGAGGGAAGATAGGAAGAAAAAGAAAGGAAGAAGTGAAAAGGAAAGGAAGGTTGAAGTATTTAAAGACGGTGTAATAGGAAGTGAAGAGTAAAAGAAGGAAAGATTAGAACTTAAAGAAAGGGAAGGGGAAAAGACTAAAAGGTAGGAAAAGGAAGTGAACAAAGAGGAAAGATGAGAAAAAGGAAAGGAAGAAGAAAAGGGGAGAAGGGGAACAAAACGAATGGGCACCAGAAAAGGAACAAAAAGAGGAAAAGAAGAAACATTAAAAGAAAAATAGAATTGGAAATGAAAAGAGGAAAGATAAGAAGTAGGAAAGTAGGAAAGGGAAAAAATACAGCAAGTATAGAAATGGACAGTGGAAGTACTAAAACATAGGGAGAAAAAGGAGGAAAGACAAAAAAGGGGGAGTGGGAGGAAAGGAAGATGGAATGAAGGAAGAACAAGAAGAAAAGGCAGGGACAAAGTAAAGTTTAAAAGACAGGAAGAAAAGGGAAGTGAAAAATGAAAAGAGGAAAGATGGGATGAAAAAGAAAAGGAAGAAGGAAAGGAAAAAGGACAAGAAGAAAAAGAGATGGAATAAGAAAAGACAAAAAGATAGGAAGCAGAGAGTAGTGAGAATAAAAAGGGGGAAAATGCTAAAGAAAAGTGAAAAAAGAGAAGAAAGAGCAAGAGCTCATCAACAGATAGTCATGCTGTGCCTTGGGATATCATAACCGCAATAAGCAATTGTCGAGTGCCCTCCTCCTCCAATTTCTCCCGTCTCTGTGAGCTCCTGACTCCTGGGGGAGCAGGGCTAAATGTGTTGCTCTAATAACCCAGCCTGTACAGAGGAGCGCCACACAAGAAAAATGAGCCTCTCACCAAACTGCTGAGCATCACTGCACCTCCTCGCTCTCGTTTCACACCTCTCATCCATCCCCCTCCTCTCTCCTCATCCCCACACCTCCTCTCTCTTCATCCCCACGCCTCCTCTCTCCTCATCCCCACACCTCGTCTCTCTTCATCCCCACGCCTCCTCTCCTCATCCCCATGCCTCCTCTCTCTTCATCCCCACACCTCCTCTCTCTTCATCCCCATGCCTCCTCTCCTCATCCCCATGCCTCCTCTCTCCTCATCCTCATGCCTCCTCTCCTCATCTCCACGCCTCCTCTCTCCTCATCCTCACGCCTCCTCTCCTCATCTCCACGCCTCCTTTCTCCTCATCTCCACGCCTCCTCTCTCCTCATCCCCACACCTCGTCTCCTCATCCCCATGCCTCCTCTCTCTTCATCCCCACACCTCCTCTCTCTTCATCCCCATGCCTCCTCTCCTCATCCCCATGCCTCCTTTCTCCTCATCCTCACGCCTCCTCTCCTCATCTCCACGCCTCCTCTCTCCTCATCCTCACGCCTCCTCTCCTCATCTCCACGCCTCCTCTCTCCTCATCCCCACACCTCGTCTCTCTTCATCCCCACGCCTCCTCTCCTCATCCCCATGCCTCCTCTCTCCTCATCCCCATGCTTACTCTCCTCATCCCCACACCTCCTCTCCTCATCTCCACGCCTCCTCTCTCCTCATCTCCATGCTTCCTCTCTCCTCATCCACCACACCTCCTCTCTCCTCATCCTCACGCCTCCTCTCCTCATCCCCAGGTTTCCTCTCTCCTCATCCTCACGCCTCCTCTCCTTACCCCCACACCTCCTCTCTTCATCCCCAGGTTTCCTCTCTCCTCATCCTCATGCCTCCTCTTCTCATCCCTATGCCTCCTCTCCTCATCCCCAGGCTTCCTCTCTCTTCATCCCCATGCCTCCTCTCTCCTCATACCCACGCCTCCTCTCCTCACCCCCACACCTCCTCTCTTCATCCCCACGTCTCCTCTCTCCTCATTCCCATGCCTCCCTCCCAGCCTCACACCTCCTCTCTCCTCATCCCTGCACCTTCTCTCCTCACCCCCACGCCTCCTCTCCTCACCCCCACGCCTCCTCTCCTCATCCCCAAGCCTCCTCTCCTCACCCCCCCCCAAGCCTCACACCAAAGGCGCTCTGCATTGCAGGTGTTGTTGATGTATGAATAATGTATGGATGGAGCAGAATGCAGGGTTCCTCCCCAGAGAGTATCCGTCCTCCCTTGATGCTCGGAGCTAAAGAATTCATCCTCCTGCTTGTTTGTAACTCACTTTAATATAACAGCTTCATTGGGCTCGCTGAGCTCGCATGTGTCTCACATAAAGTATCCATGTCCTTGTAGTGAAGGGGAGGTGAGGGATCTAGCTGTGACCAGAGTGTTTGAGGGAGGAGGACAATAATTAAAGCTGCAAGCAGCAATAAACGGGCACTCGCACCTTCATGTGCGTCAGGGTTGCTGGTCGACACAGTGTTTCCTGCTTGGAGTGCATTGTAGAAATGATCTATTGCAACTTTTGTACCACTTCCTTTGTAGACTATGGAGTGCCAGAGAGTGTTGTCGGAATACTGGACTTTATAACTTGAATACAGTAACTTGAAACATATCGATAATCAAAACCATTTTTGATACCGCAGGAAAAGCTGATCTAGTAGAGCAGGCGCCTCATGTACAAAGACCATGTCCTTGCTGCAGCGGCTGTGGGTTCAATTCCAACTCCGGTCCCTTGCTGCCTGTCATCTCCCCTCTCTCTCCCCATTTCACACTAGAGCTTTCCTATCTAATAAAGGCAAAAAAAAGATCTTTAAAAAGATATTGTGACTCTAAAATTGCTTGTAAAAACAACAAATTGACTGTTAACAAGTAGTAGTAGATACAAATTTCCTACATAACAATCTGTATCAGATAGTTCAAGAGGTTTTTCAGTCATGACATCAAAACCAAAAATTGTTCCAACTGGCCCCAGTCTCCTCTAATCAACCCTGTGTTTCAGTGGCAGAGACTAAATGAGTCACTAGGCGTGTCTCAGCTCAGGGGCTGCAGCCTTTGAAGGACGCGGCCTTTGGGGTCGATGTTGGCCACGTCCTTCGAAGACCGCATTAGCCAAACCAAACGGTCTCCAAAATGGGACAGTCTGGTCTGCAGAGGATTTCCTGGTTGCATCATCAATTGTTCTTGCCCTGACCCATTGGCGTTCCTGTTAGCTAGCAACTAGCTGCGCTTGACGAAAGAAGGAGTAAGCTAGGAAGTTAGTTAGCGGTAAATCATGGACCCAGAGATTGTTATTATGTTTTTTATTTAGTATTTGAGGAGATGATTCACCGCCAGAGATGCCGCCATTTCATATATTTCAGGCTGATGGACAGTTTTCAGGTAACCTTATTAAATTCAGATTGTTTAAGCTGTGTGCTTTTAGCTAACAGTTAACTGTTAGCTAGTTAACAGCTGTTAGTTAACTAAATATATAATGGTCACCGGTGCGCAATGTATCGTGGGATAGGCTGGGCCACAAAGGATTCATCCGTTGCATCCTACAAATTCTGGTAAAGAAGGCTGCATTGGGCACATTTGAAGGAGCCTTCCAAATGGGACAGTCTTGGTTGCGCCAATGTGAAGCAATCGGTCTTCAAATACAGCCTTCAAAGGCTGCAACCCCTGAATTGAAGCACAGCTGATATGGGCCTGTAGATGTCTTCAGGTGCAGACTGTTATCCATCATGTGAAGTCTGGTGCAGATTGGACTGTAAAGTCAACAGCTTCTTGTGTCACGTTGAAACATGCTAACTGCACACCTTGCCACATGCACACCATTCCATGAAAACACAAAAGCTTTGCAGTTCAGCATTGTGAATGTCTTGAGATTCTGCTGCCCAAACTGAGATGGATCTGTTGAATCCTCTCGAAAGAGTTTCGTAAAGTTTAATTCCTGTAAAGTGCCCAAAGTGGCGTGTTCTTACATGATCTATGACATCATTGCCCCCAGCTTTTGACTATTCTTTCACATTTGGAATCATAGTTGGAGGGTTATACCACGCAAATTTTAAACAAATTCGATTACCCCCCCAGGAGGAATTTGTAAAGGTTTGCATGAAATACATGAAAAATGCACAAAATTCAAAATGGCCAACTTAAGGCCAATTCATAGTTTTACATAGTTTTGTTCCGTGTGTAGCCCATTCGGCAGTTTACCATCCTACTGCCGACATCAGGTGAAAATGAATCCAAGAAGACATTGTTGGTGCCGGATTGAATGTCCGCTGAATATCCAACTTAAAACTAACTTCACTGCAGTGCGCCAACTGTGGCTGGCTTGACCGCAGTGTGTTGAACTGGACTGGAGTGTGGAACAACAGATTATATTTTGTAATTGGAGCAGTCACAGTTCACGTGGTCACAAAAAATGGGCTGCATGCTGACATCCACACAGGCGTCCATATAGACCTTTGCAGACATGCGGAAACAATGAATTGGCCTTTAGTGGAGCTAAAGCGACCCAGTAAAAGGTGATGTGAGGGATTTTATCGTGACCAGAGTGTGTGGGAGAAGAAGAAAAATGGGCTCTCCAAAATAACGCCTCATATACAGTAAAGTCCCCAGTTGATTCCTTCCAGTGGGGAAACATGTGCTGCTACCGCTCTGAGTCACACATCAGCCACATATACGTTACTGTGACAGCTTTATTACTCCCCTCTCAGTGGATCAACACACTTTGTGTTGCCACTGCCTCCCACTCCACTGCACGCTGTAGGTGTGTAAAACAGCAGGGGGGATGAAGTGCTGTTCAGGAAAATAGCAGCAACTCGCAGACTGGCCTGACTAATCACCATGGAAACTGCAATGAGGGTGAAAGTGATATGGAGGTGATGTGTCAGTTGAACGCTGAGGACTGAGGAATGGCCGGCTTCCCCATCATTACTATGTGCTAGATACGTGGTCAAAGGGAAACTGAATCTGGGGCTATTATTGCTGCTGTATCGCAGGGAGCAGCATCGTCTACTGTACAGGCAGCAATAGGAAAAATAAGCGTGACATCCACAACCTGGCGAAAAGCAAGTGGAAACGCCTGAAGTGAGAGCTCCCTGTGGACACCTTTGTAGATATGGATGTATGCATGTGACTCAGAATGCATGCACATCATTAGGAGTGCAGAAATACATGCTGAAATATTCCATGTAGGAGTTGGCACATGAAAATACATGATCCTCCTGCTGTTCACAGAATCTTGAACATGTTCATATTCTGTGACAAAACTAAGCCTGAGACTGGGAGCTGTAGCCTGACACTGCTTTGTATGTCTGTGTCTGTAATATTTAGAATCCTGTGTTCATTAATATGTCAAGGCTTTTTTGTCATCATACGTACACAGATATTTTATTGAGTATATGCTGGGGGGGTGGGAATCACCAAAGGCTCCACAATACAATATTATCACGATACACGCTACTGCAACATCACATACACTGCTACATGTAGCTACCTGCTGACATCAGGGAAATGTAATCTTGATGCTGTCAATTTCCCCCTGATTTCGGGTCATATTCCTACTGGAAAATGTCCAGTTATGTTTAGAAGCTTTTTTATTGGTGATATTTCATGGTAGAAAGTATCGCTATTCTCCATTACAGTCATTCCCCGGGTGCAATGATGTTACAGAGATATATGTTATATATATATGTTTTTCCTGTCCGCTGTGAGGGTCCAAGGACATAGGGATGTCATATGCTATAAAGCACTCAGAGACAAATTGTGATTTGTGATATTGGGCTTTATAAATAAAATTTAATTGACATTGAATTAGAGTATGAATCTGAGAATGAACATAGTAGGTCCTTCATATTCTATAAGATCATTGTATGTTTCTGGCATGACTGTCCTGTAAGAGCCACGGATCTCTAAAAAGTCAACCTTTCATGGTGTCGGCAAAACACTTTTTGTGACGTTGCATTTTCCATCTGATCCAAGAGGGTTTTTGAAGAATTTTTTTAGCTTAAGAAGTAGGGGAATTTAGAATTTATTAAATAGTTTAAGTGTGAAAGGAGGAGAGAGGGGATAAAGTGTAGCAAAGGGCCACAGGCTGCAGCCACTGCGCCAAGGACATTGCCTTCATATATGGGACGCCTGCTCTACCCACTACGACACCGGGCACCCCAAGAAGGAGAATTTTCTCAGCACAAATAGAGACACGTCATCTTTCAATTAATCACAAACATTTAATACCAACATATCTAGAGATGCATGTTTTTACTGGACAGGAAGAGGATGAAATATGTCATCTGAGAAGCTGTCAATTATGTAAATACTTTGCTAGAGGAGAAGTATGAAGTTGCATAAAAGGAAAATAAAGTACAAGTACTAAAGTACAGCACTTGAGAAAACCTACTCCACCACTCAGTATATGAGTTATATGAGTAGTTATCGGTGTAAATACACTGCTGCTAAACACAAGCTTACTCACCTCCAGAGTAAATAGAAAAGTGGCACACAGCACAGATTAGACTTTGGGTTCAGCCTCCAGCAATTGTCCAAAATACTACCTCAGATGTCCCAGAATTTATTTCAAGAAGCAGTTTAGTAATTCCCAGAACTGCCTCAAATCTGGAGCATGGATGTAAAAATACCTTCTCTGTATAAAGTTAGTGAACCTGCTTCTTGGAACAGACACCTGCTTCACAGCCGTAGCATTACTGTATATGAATTTTTCAGATCATGATGATGATGATTGTTGTGTTTTTACCTTTTATAGATCTGCGTCTGGCTCCAGGAAAAAGAGGAGATACAGGTGTGTATGCAGCAAGAAAAAAACCAATACATTATAACATGCATAACATGTGTAAGGTGTGTGTTATTGTCGTTTCTGCCTACTGATTGTTCAAAAGACAATGCAATCCATATGGGTGAGTGGTGCATTGAGTTTCCTTTTTTTGTACAAAGGGTGTGAATGTGTGTTTGCTGTGCTTTAAAGCACACAGCTTCATTATGTCTCGTGTGACATTTGTTTCAGATCGGGCAGCCCAAAGAACAAACACAAAGACAAGAACAAACAGAAGAAGAGGTGAGATGCATATGGAGTCACTGTAATACCATATATGTCAACCAAACACTAGAGGACTGTGAATAGACTTTTAAGACATGTACAAAACTACATCTAGATTCCCTGGGAGATTTTTTTTCCCATCCTGCTCTTGGTGGTAAACATAACACCAAACTGCCTTTAAGACATATGACATATTAACAATTCGTTATGTGTCCACAAAAACACATAACTCTAGAAGCACAAGATAAAAGGTGTTATATATCAGTAATTGTCAGTATCATAACAGTATTCTTGACAATTCGGCATCAGTATTACCCATTAAAATAAGTTATTTGATTACAAACTTTACATTTTGGATTTAGTTGCATCAACTTGCTACCAGCCTCCATTGGTTATCTGCACTATTATAGTGGGAATGGGAGGTGAACCATTTCAAAAATTAAATTTTGACCTGGTTGTAAATATAAATGTCCTAGCAACGTTGAAATATGACGTTAACATAAACAGGTCTCTTCAGCTTTTCTGCTAAAGTTTACACCGTCTCCTACACACGTAGCCTACACTGTTGTCAGCATTTATACTTCTACGGTGGTGTGTCTGTGTCACTCTGCAGTTACACCTCCAAAACACTAGTTGGCGGTGGAGGTTTCTGTGAAGTGCTGTAAAGTTTAGTTGATTCAAAACACACATTAAACATGGCTTGGCATGACAAATTACCTTTATCTGGACACATTTTCCCCACAAATACAACATGCTAATATTTTTAGCACAAGCCTATGGCATTTTACATTGTATAAATTAGCCTAGCGGCTTGCAGACTTTTCCACTACCTATATAAAGCCTGGTGACAACAGCAACATTTAACAAAGGTAACATTACAAAATTCAGCTCTGTTTTAACTCACAAGGTTCACTGACAAAACAACTGTCTTATACTAAACACGCTTTCCAAACAAATATATGCTAATGTTATTAGCACAAGCCTATGGCATCTTACATTGTATACATTAGCCTAGCAACAAGCAGAGATTTCCTCTGCTCATGTGAGGCCAGGATAAATCTGGAAGTATAAATCTGTATTACACACAAAACTTAAAATGCTATTTTGTGAAGGCTTTATTGTCTTCAAAATGTATTGTTTCCACCCTCCGAAATTAAAATAAATAAAAGCTTCATTTCCACTGAGGGAAATGGTTTCAGCTTACAAAAATAGTCAGGAGGTCTGCGCCGCTGCGACGTGCAGTAACATTTCTGGGGAGGTGCATGTCAGGGTAAGGCGCAGGGTACTGCATCGATTCAGTGCAGAAGTATAAATCCAGCATAATACTTCAGCCAAGTCTTAAAATGATAAGCCAACATTGACTCACACAGGAATTCAGCCCCAGTCTCCTGTGCCACTTTAATCACAGAGAATATCCAAGATTGGCTAGTACTAGCCCAAACCATGGCTTTTTTGGCTTTATCCCAACCACTGCCAACCTTGACCTGTCAGTGTGTCTAGAACCAGCCAATAACAGCATGCAGTGGGATCCATAGTAATGCTGCATTGTCCAAAAAGCTGCAGTGTGACTATTCTCACCCAGGTGCAAATAGACAAGTTTGAATATTGCTTAACATCATATCGAGGAAAAGTCTGACACAAGACAGCTCGGACTGAGCATTATGCCCACCTTACAACAATATCATGGGAGTCACAACTCGCACAAAACTATCATGACCTTGTACTGACTTTGGAAATGTGTCAGCGATAGTGAAATGGCTTGAAAAGTCATTTGGTGTAAGGTTGGCTTTGCATGTTGTTGCTGAGCTGACTGAAATAACTACACATCTGCTTTTTGCTCTACAACAAAGTTTCACGTCATTATCACATCAGTCAAATGTGATGTACATATACAGTGTGTAGTGTGTAAGAATAAGCACAATTTGTTCTCTGCACACAGTAAAACAAACAGTACTCTCAGTCTTTAACAAAAGGTACAACTGCAATCACGTTCAGTCTCTCATAAATTTATATTGGTATTTTACACCCATTATCTTACACTGACACTCTCAGAGAATGTTAATGAATGTAGCAGATCGCATCTTCTAAGCACTAATGTGTGAGTTCAACAAACCCCCCGTGCCATACATCGCACCCTGTCCTGATTAGAATATATATTGAAGGTGTTTGGCAGTGCATGAACTGTTTTACATATCATGAGATTGTCGACTGAGCTCGCTGTGGCATGTGTGTCCCCGTGATGTATGTGTACATACAACATGGCTTTATGTATGCATATGTATGCATGTGTGTGTGTGGTGTGTGTTCGTCCATTGGTTGTCATTCATCAGGTCCCCCGGTGAGACCCCCAGCAGGAGTTCACAGCGTCAAGGCAGCTGCTGCAGCTCCCGTAGCGCCTCCCTGTCCTCCACTCGGAGCACCTCCAAATCTCCTGCCAGGTAGACTCCTCAACACACACACAAACACATATCAACACCTACACTTGGCTTTTTCACACACTGGTGTTGCTCAACTAACTGCCGAGCAGTTGCACTGGTGACTGCCAGTGTTATTTACACTCTGTCTTCTGGGAATATATTAGGATACAAATGGTGCTCCTATAATAACGCCTATTAAATGGCTGTAATGTCACTCTGTACTTATATTGAGTTTGATCTTCACTGTTGCTAGAACTGTTAGTCATTTTATGTAGCATGGAACATCTTTTTTTTTTTCACAAAGCTAAATTTACTGTATGTTTAAAGTGTGACTTCAGTATTTTTCCCTACAGAATCACTACAGAGATAGAGTAAGATTCTGTTTGTTTCGCTAGAGACAGCCCTGAAATCACCATCTCCAAATCCACCAGACTCCATTTAAGTAAATAGTAATTTAGATGTTTTCACATCTAACTGGGTGAATTAGGATTTATTTCAACCAACCAAGAGTTGGTGATTATTGGAACGGTGGAAAGAGGACTCAAGGCTGTTTTTGTGGATTTTATTTTGTTTCTATTGCCTTTGAATGAACTGTGTTTTATTATGATACAATTACTGTTAATTTAAACTGACAGGCTCAGTCGTTATATGGGTCTGACAACACTATGGAAAGGATCCGTACAGAGATAAGATGAAAGGGGCGGCTGTGGCTCAGGAGGTAGAGCACGTCGTATACCAATCAGAAGATCAGGGGTTTGATCCCAAAGTATCCTTAGCTAAGATACTGAACCCCGATTTGCTCCTGATGGCTGTTCCATCGGTGTGTGAGTGTATGTGAATGGTTACTGAGTAGCAGTGTGTGGTGCCTAGGCCACTAGTGTGTAATGTGTGTGTGAATGGGTGAATGTGACTTGTATTGTGAACGCACTTTGGTAAGAACACTAAAAAAAAGCACTTTACAAGTGCAGTCCATTTACCTTTCCTAGCACACACTGGATGCATTGCGTTGCAAATCGTCAACAGACGACCACGCAAACTTATTACTACTTTTACTTAAAGATCTGCACCTCTTCCACCTCTGCGTTAGCTTAAAATCATTTGTCGACAGCCTCTAATTAAACTTGATTTCTCACCTGAGGAGCTGATCCCCAGAGCTATGACTCGCCATATATCTTTTTGGCCTTTGTCTTTATAATGATGTGATTAAGGGTAATTTAGCTCTGGATATTTCTCAACCTCAACAACGAGTCTCTCTTTATACATCAATGGTGAGGAGGGGAATCGAGCTGCCATAGGAGCAGAGAAAAAGAGCTGCTACGGTAGCTGATTTGCACAAGCAGAGAGGGAATGTGGAGGAAATGCATTTAATTCTGGGGGCAGTAAGGCTGGAAATAGGACAGTGGTGTGAAGTGTCGTCGGGAAACGCGTCCAGGAGCGCCAATGTGCATCTAGCTGCCACCAGTGTGGGGTTGTACATTGAAAATTATAGGGGCGTATTTTTGATGCACAGCGTTTGCCAACACTGTGTTTTGGCCTATACACCCTTCTGTTAGAAAGTAAGATCCTTTTTGTGTAACCAAAAACAGCCCCGAAATTGCCATCGCCAAACCCACTAGACTCCATCTAAATAAACCATAATTGCATTATCATAAAACACACGTTGACAGAAACAAAATAAAACTCAGAAAGTCTTGATCTTGGTTTATCTTTCCACTGTTCCAACAATCACCAACTCTGGTTTGGTTGAAATAAACCCTAAATTCACCCAGTTACTGTAGACGTGAAAACATGCTGGCTCTATACACGCAAAAATTACTGTTTGATCAAATGGAGTCTGGTGGGATTGGTGATGGTGATTTTGGGGCTGTTTCTGGTTAAACAAAAAGGATCTTACTAAAAGGTCAGTGACAAAAACAGACACTTTTTTAATGGATGTAAACTGACGGAGTGGTTGCATTGCAGCATGATTCACGGTTGCCCGAAACTGAACCATATTTTAAAGTTGCTGTTCCCATTAATCACTTGGACTCAAAAACATGGTTGAAAAATACTGAAGTTATTCTATAAGTTGGTTGATATTTCTGGATTTCTGGTAAGTTTTCTTGGATGCAGTTTTATTTTTCTGATGCCAGTTTACATCCTGTCTTATTCTGTTTTTGTTTAACTTTGTTCTGATATCTTAAACAGCATTTAAACATTTTTTTCAAATTATTTTTAGTTTTTTTTTTCTTTCTCTAAAGAAGTCACTGACAGGGCAGAATGTTTATTTTATGAAATACAGCATCACATTTATCCAAAGTTTCTGAGTTTGGATTCGTCAAAGCTTGAAGAGCCAACTAATGACAGAAAAAGTTCTTTGCCTAGTGTTAAAAATAAGACACATTTATCAAGTGACATACAGCCACTTAAAGCAAAGAGAGATCAGAAAAGATGCACAGATATCATCTTTTTTATTCCACACTTCCTTGTCAATACCTGGAATAGCTCGTTGGAGATGAAGATTTATATTACATCCTCCCCATTGTTCATTCTTTAAAAAAACTAAAAACCAATATGGTGTTCAGCAATCCTGTGTGATTTTAATAGACAACCCACAAATTTTCGCAGTGGAAACAGAAAACAAGCAAACCGAACTGAATTGTGCTGTACTGCTCGGTGGAAACAGGGCTGAAGTTTTCTTCACAAATTCAGTGAAACGCAGGGTCAGTAACTGATGTACAAATAATCATTTTGTGGGTGAAGTATTCCTTTGAAGAGAAGAATTCTTACTTTCAATTTTCATTTAAGTCAAAAATTCACTCTGAGAACTTTGGGCTGTAATTTAGGTCAACAGAAGTCATTATTTTTGGCTGAACTTCACCTTGTGTGTTGCTGTGTGGCTCTGCTCTTCCAGACCGAACTCCAAGCACAAGACGGACGGACAGAAGGCGTCCGGCACCTCGCTGTCCCCAGGCACCAACACTCCAGCCGCGTGGCACAACGGGGACCACACCCAGCAGCGGAGCCGCAACGGCAAGGCCGGCAGACTCAACCACGGCGATGGCGAGAAAGGGCACGATGTATGTAATCTCCTCTATTTTGCTCCCACACCCCCACCCTCCCCCACCCACTCCAACGGTATCTACCACAGTCTCTACAACTGAGTTTTATCTTGCTCCTTTTGTGTTGGTTGACATGAATTCTCATCTTGTTTGATATTGAAAGATTTTTTTCATTCTGTTATCAGTTATTCCTAGGTTATAGGCCAGTTTTTATTATTGATATTATTATTTGTGACGTGTAAAAGACACTCCTGTCCTGTGTAAAACTTGCCGCTCCTGCTGCTTTGTTTCTGGCTCTCTTTGACTCCTCTGCCATCTTGTTTTTTTGTTTCGTTTGTTTGTTCTTGTTGTTTGCCGGTAGCGGAGGGAGGGAGCAAAGAGAAGAAAGGTTTTAGTGTTTCTGTGCAGCACGCATCCTCTGAGTCGAGGTTGGCATACCACACCTTGGATGGAAATAGGAGCCACACTGGCACACAGTGTTTCCAAATGAATGAGCAAAAAGATGTGTTGTTTCTTCCGAGCGGGTGCCTGCTTAGGCATAAGACACATAAAACTTTAAACATTTGCTCTCCCCTAAAGGTCCTTGCCCGTGAAGAAACATCAAAGAAAAACATGTCTGTCAGGAGCAAGAACTTCTCAGTTTTACTGCAGATAAACTCGTAATTAGCCAGTGTTGCAAGAGTCATGATCAAGCATCTGATGCTTTAAAGTGATAGCAATCTGTGATTTGTCCTTGAATTGACAAATGTAATTACTTCTGGAAAGTATTGATCCAAGCATGCTAAAATGAATTGTAACAAGGTGCAGCTCTCCATGCCAGGTATCAGCTGTTAGCGCTAAGCTGTATGGAAGATTTAAAATGCAAAAGAATCCAACTGAAATAAACTGAAATAAAATGCACATTGTCACATATAGATACATCTTGTTAATACCTCATCCACATTGTTTGGAAATGAAGTTTTTGCCATCTTAAAGGTCCAGTGTGTAGGATTTAGTGGCATTTAGCAGCAAACTTCTCCAGTGTGCCAAGCATATCTGAGAACTATGGTGTCCAACATGAAAAGGCAAATGGCCCTGTCTAGGGCTAATGTTTGATTTGTCTCCTCTGGGTTACTGTAAAAAAAAAAAAAACACATGGCAGACTCCATAGAAGAGGACCTGCCCCGTATGTAGATATGAACGGCTCATTCTAAGATAACATTAACACAATGTCTCTTTCAAGGTGATTAAAAAGTAATTAAAACATAGTTATTCATATTATATACCATTTCTGCCAATAGATGCCTCTAAATCCGGCACACTGGACCTTTAAATCCAGACATCTCCTACTAAGGTGTTGCTCTTCTAACTACCCACAAACTAACAGTCAAGTGTGGTTGTATATGACGGACAGGTTAGCTCGTTTCCCCGATCACATTTAATTAGATACATTTATGTGACCGACCCTGAGTTCAAGGTGAGTCATCAAAAATATTTTACAGGAATAGAAAAGAAAGATATTTTAATACAAAAAATACTTAATATCAAAAACAATCTTGCAATGAGATCAATCGAGATGCGATACAGCGGTCCGCGACATAACACTAATGTGGGCCAGGGGCACTAAATACTTTCAGCGCCCTTTCTCAAACTTGGCCTTCAGTTTGATCTCTGCTACACAGCTGTTAAATTTCAGGATCCACAGCCCAACCTGAATCCACAAATGCAATAACCATGCACTATACAAATAATTTGGTTAGGCAGCACGTTCAAAGTGATCATTTTGGTACATTTCATACATGTCTAACTGAGATAATATATTTTAAAACCAAAGTAATTCAGAAAATACACTTTAATTTTTTTTTGCCTTATTCTCATAATACTGAGCAGCACATCTCCACAGTAATCGTGGAGATTACTGTAATCGTGAGGATTAGAATATAAAAACATTAAATTAAATTCTGATTATTATCATTTTTCTTTTATATACGTATCATCCAATGACTGTGACCCTACCCGTAAGGTCTTTTTTTTTTTTCGCCCAGCACCGAACCCATAAATAAAATTAAGACAAAATATCACCAGGCCAAGTACCAACGGGACTCTGCTTCACAGCTGTGAAGCTTTCACAATGACAAAACCTTTCCACAGACAGAGAGACGTATAAACACCTGCTAAAGTACTCCAAACAGCTTCTGTGGTAGATCCCGCTACAATCTGCATTTCCAGCACCATATTTTGCCATGATGGCACACACACAGACTCACAAGATGAAAACAATGCTGGCTGTTGCAGTGTTGTTGCCGCTGGTAAAAATTTTGTGTTTTCAAGTTTGCTGTGTTTCTAAAATCAAGTAACAACTCAGAAAACAGTGAGAAAATGTATTTAATTCCAGTGTTGTCCAGCAGAGAGCAGCATAGATCTGCCAGGACTACATGTAAAGCACTATCATTAGTTCATGAGGAGGTGAAGGGAGCGTTCTCTTTTTTGAAATGGAAATGCGTAATCAGAATTAGTGACATCAGAAATGTAACCAAATTTAAAGTCAGTAGTTAAAGCTAAAAAATGGTCTTATCCTCTTGAGGGTCATTGTGGGGGGGGCTGGAGCCTATCCCAGCTGACATTGGGCACCCTGTCAGGTACACCCTGGACAGGTCACCAGACTATCACAGGGCTGACACAGAGACAGACAACCATTAAAACTCACATTCACACCTACGGACAATTTAGAGTCACCAATTAACCTGCATGTCTTTGGATTGTTGGGGGAAGCTGGAGTACCCGGAGAAAACCCACGCTGACACGGGGAGAACATGCAAACTTTATTTCTGTGTTGGATGTGTTTTTATGTTGGCATTTTAAATCTTCCATAGAGTCGAGCCGCATCCTAAAATCTATGTTGTGCAAATGAATCCAATCCAGGGGGGCTCTTTGTTTAATAAAGGCGTTGCAACTCTGTTCTTAAAATAAAAAACAGCCCAGCATACTGTCCACAATAGGCTCCTGAAGTGTCACATATATATATATATATATATATATATATATAGCTATGTTCAGTTTGGAACAGCTCCTTGTTTTTGTTCTTTTTTGGGAGTTCCTTTAAAAATTAACATCTTTGTTTGTCTCTTAAAACCTAAAAGACACTGAGTTTTAAATCACTTTATGCTATAATAGAAACAACCTTGGTAGCCCATACTGTAAATGGATCATCAGAGCTACAGTAGGATGACAGCCATTATGTTGGAGTGAAACAAAAGACACTTAGACTGATGGGAACGCTTGTAAAATAATCTTTCACTGTTGAATAAGCATCTAAATGGGCTGCGAACCCCCCATGTAAACACTCATGTCAGAGAGCTGATGTCTTCTATTTTTATATTCGCATGTGTCTATGAGGTCTTATCTGGTCTCTCTCTTTCTCTTTCTCTCTGCTTATTTCATTCATTACTGTTTCTTTTTTTTCCTTATCAGTTTAAGTGGTATTTACCCATGAATAAATGCCCAAATCTTTCTGTCTCATTTATATAAAAAGCACTCAAATGCTTTGGAACTGGACCAAGTAGGTTAACTGGGTATGTGTAATAGTTTCTTCTTGTCAATACAGTTGTCTTTCTTCTCAAGCACATGCTCTGCTCAGTGATAGATCCTCTTCTCCTCCAGGCGTCCAACAGCTCCTGCCAAACCACCAGGAGTTTAACACATGCTCCTCTCTACTGCTTTACTTCACCATGTCGATGTGCATGTTGCCCCTAGGTGGCAGTGTCTCTTCTGTCCCTGGCGTTTTGTTTCTACTCTATCTGCTCAGGCCAGTGCAGAATGGCGAGGGAGGTGTGTTTGAGCCATTCAGTCGGGGTGTAGTGAAAGAGGAGCATTTAATTGGCTCATTTTTTTTTAAGCTGCATCTTTGTAGTGAAAGGTGATGTTGCCATTCTTGGTAATCTCCACCAAAAGCTAAAATATTTGTGTCATGATAATCCCCAAATTGACACATTTGCACAGGAGGGTGGTTATGTGTGACAGATCCTGGATCCAACTGAAGTTTGATTTTACTGCAGCAGTTGTGTGGTTTAGCAAATGTTCTGTATAGCAGCTCTGGTTGTCTCTCTATCATCTCAGTTTGTGTTCCTGTAGTCGTCCAGTAGCCCCGTTTGGACCGTCTCATCCACTGTGTGGGAGAAACTCTGCATGCTTCCTGTAGAGAAGCTCAAGGAAACAGCTGTGCACAAGAGGTGGGAAAGTTAAGCAGGTGTGCAATTTGCCAAACCAACAAGTTCGTCCTTTTCCTTGAAGCACTTGAAAAGCTGAAAATAATTTCTCTAAAGCGTAAATCTTATCTTTGTGCAGCTCGTTCAAGTTTGTTTTTAAGCCTGGAATCCTCGCCGCTCTTTGTGGCCAATCGAGGGAAACCGCTGTCAACAACAACAGTTCCCACCAACCATAGTGTTAGCGGGTGTTTACGGGAGACTCTCACTATGATCTGTGGGGATCATGAGAACGAAGGAGACAGCTAAAGGTGTCACTGGGCTAATTTTTAGTAGCCTTATTTGTCAATTAGACCTGCAAGTGCGCAAAGAAGCGCATAACACAATCGTCCATGGAAAATTAATAAAACTCGAGCCAAGCGTCCTACAAAGTATGACGTTATATATTCTATGAATATTCAAGGAAACATTACCTAATGGACCCTTCCCTAATTCCTGTCCCGCTACTTCCAAACCCTCTTGTTTATGACCACCCTCATCTTCAAATTTGGCCTTTTTTTATCTCAACTGCACACCTGTTAAGTTTCGTGACTGCATTTTGCATAGTCTTGCAGGGGTCAGATTTTCCAAACCTGCTCCTGAACCAGCGCCGCAACGTGCGATACCACACTGGCCCCGCAGCCCGACCTAAAACCGCAAATCCTATAATCATGCACTGTTCAAATAATGTGATTAGGCAGCACATTTAAAGTGATCATTTTGGGTCATCATTATCAGAGATGTAATTTTCTGAATCAATGCTTTCGCTCCTGGACAAAGCCTGGTCCCAAAAACTAGCTGTCAGCATATGACAGGTATACTCTAGCAATGCTAGGAGACGCAACTACGAGATGGCATGTTTATTGCTCAGCACCAAAGGGAGCACAGTGTTGAGTGTGAAGTTCTGGAGAAAGCTGCAAGCCGCAACACCTGAGACCAAGCAAGCAGCCCATTCTGAACAGGCCTTTTTGGAACGGGCGCTGTAATAGTTCAACAAAGCCTAAATACTCAATTCCTACTAAAACATATACATCGTACCATTTTCTTTAATAAATTTAAATATATTTGAATATTTCAATAAAAACTGACAAAACAACATTTTCAAACCTACAGCCAGTATTAGTTTGCACAGCAGTTAACATAGCAGCAGGTTGGTGCTAGCTCGACCACCCCTGTTGGTTACGTGACCCTTACCTTGCAGGTCATGGATGCATTATAATGGATCCCGCTGCTTTTCTTATCAAGTCTGACCTTACTGTGCTTTAATTGGCCAGTGCTACCCCTAATCATAACCTCTTTCCCTAACCCCAACCATCTCCAACCTAGGCACGTCAACATGACAAGTATTAGCCAATTAATGCACAAGTACAGGCCAAGTATAGCACAGTAGGGCATTACATGTCAAGAAAAGCAGTTGGATAGATAATGGCATGTCATAGCCGTCTGTTGAGAGTCTCCCTGATGTTTACTGCTGTCTGACCACTGTGGGTAATAATGGGCTCATTACAGCTTGGTGCACCAGAATGAGTCAAGGAAGACGCAGCAGGGTCTCCCCAATGTTGACAGGGAGGTATGTCTCTTGATTTAAACTGGCATCCCTTAGGGTGCTTTCAGACCTAGAGTTGTCTTGCTTTGGTCTGAATCAGGGACTAATTTTATTATAAAGCTGTATAATTGCTCAGAGTTGGTCCGTGTTCTCACGGCAGCATTTATAAGTGGACCAGATCAAATACCTTGCTTGATTTGTCAGAATTTCCATGCAGGAAAAATCCAGGAAGTAAACAAAACGTTGAAGAAGAGTACACTTGTAAGATAAATGTGACACTTTCTAATGTCACAGTGGAGGGACAACTACGCAGGTTGATTTTAGCGCTGCTCATCGTGGACTATATTGCTGTCATTGTTCATTTTAGTCAAACCATACAGTTTGAAAACGAGGCGCGGCTCCAACTAGAAAACAATGTTTTGATGCATTGGATGTGCTGAATGTGCATATTAAGGCAGTACAGGAGGAGGTGCACATTAATAATCCTCCAGGACTGTAACATGCTCATGTTTAACCCAAACAATGTGTCATGTGACTGCAGTTGGTTCAGATTGAGGTTCTCACTACAAACAAACTGCACCAGAGTTCATTTGTAACCGGACCGAGACCACCTCTTCAAGAAGGTCTTGGTCCGGTTGTTTTGGTGCGCACCTGAGTGCGATTGCTTGTGTTCAAACCTGCCCAAATGAACCGCACTTACGGGGCAAACTAACTTGAGTTTGATTGAACCGAACCAAACAGGGCAGGTGTGAAAGCACCCTTGTAAGGTCTGTCTTCGCAGTTAAAATTGCAAAAGGACGAAGAAATATAAATGTTTCAAATGCATTTTGAATGATAAAAATCTGTTCAGTCACTGTGATGATATCAATGTCTACAGTCAAGAGTACCGCAAAACACACAAATGTAAGGGTTTAGGTGTCAATGAGTACAACATCAGTAGGCAGAGTAGACATTTCACCTCAGCAAAAACATTGCTGAGAACATAAAACCCTTTCAAATCTTTCCTAAATGAGTGATATTCAGAAGATATCGAGCTGGGGAACAAAGATTCGTTCCTGATTAAAAAATTTACTTGGATATGCTGCACAAAGATGAAATGGATCATTTTTGGAAGTCTTTTGTGATACGATGTTCTGAGGTGTGTCTGGCTCGTTTGGTAAACACACTAGCTTAACTTCCCCACAGCTGCTTCCTTAAGCTTTTTAAATGAGAAGCTTTCAGGGTTGTCTCCTACACAGCGAGCGATTCAGTCCCAAACTGGGCTGGTCGTCCTCTTGCTCATTATTAATGGATGTCTTCAAACACTTCAAACACAAAGTACATGGACTCTTGAATAAAACTAGGACAACTCACACATTTATTAACATGATTATTTTAAAGGGACCCAAGCCATTTTTGAACGTAAGCTCCCTGCTGGCGGCTAACAGCTTAAACAGCCGATTTGACAAAGCTCTGTCTCACCGTACGTACCTGTGTTTATAGTGATAAATAAATAAAGATTGTCTGTATGAAAGTACAGAGTAGTGAAGTGCTGCCACTGAAGACGACCCAGGCCGAAATGTGACTGGGGTCCCTTTCAAATGTGTTGACTCTCTAGTTGTCCATCTTAGCAGTGACTGCCCCTCCAACACTCTTCTACCCCTCCTCTTCCTCCTCCTCCTCCTCCTCTCCTACCTGTTCATCTGTGTCATGTGTGACTCACGTCTCACTCTTGCATTTTTCTTCCCACGTATCTTTCACATCTGCCAGCTCTGCATGCCCTCCCCCTCCTCCTCCCCCTCCTCCCTCCTAGCTACTCTTCTCTACATGGATGTCCACTAATATGACAATTAACTCTATCCGCTTACCTCTATCCTTTCCCCCCGTTTTGATACAAATATGGCTGCATTTGTACAAGCGAAAAAGACAAAGCAAATCATGTAGTTTATAGATTCATCCTTTGTTTCTAATTTTAGTTTGAATTCCATCTGGATTTTTTTTTTATTTTTCTCCCCTCTTATTATTTTCTTTGTACTTTTTGGTTTGTTTATTTCTCCTTAGTCTCTGGACACAGTATGTAGCTTTGATACTAAAAGAGGTCATTGTCTTTTTCCCATTTCGCTGCGGAGAACATTCCTTTCTCCTTTTTTCTTTTTTCTTTCTTTCCTTTTTTTGTTGATATTGCATACGTGTCACTGATTGAAATGGAAGGTAGGTAATGCTTTGCCTACGCACGTGATCTTTATGCAGATGAGAATGTGACAAGCACCCTAGCCTGAGTGACGTCAATGTTTCTCTCTCTCTCTCTCTTTCTCTTTCTCTTTCTGTTATTTACCAATGGTCTTTAACCAAAATTGATTTTACCTCATCAATTATGATTTGACTCTTAAAAGATTGGATTACGTAGAGCTCTGGTTTTTCTCTTTCCTCCTTAACTTCATTCTGAAGTCCAATATCCCGCTTTATCTTCCAGGTCCATTTCTTTCTCCACTTTTCTTTTTGTTTTGGTAGAATGCATTCCTGTTTGTCCAGCATCTCTCTGTTTGTTGGTGAATTAGTACATCCGTCTTATGATTTTCCACCATATTTATTTCCACTGACTGTTTCTAACAACTGTCATGAGCACCAGTGGTTGTGTGTTTTCTTATTATACCGCTTAGTTGTCCTCTCCATAGTGGAGAACGGCTCTTCTTTCTGCAAAGGACCAGTCGGTGCCTTTGTTGTATCTCAGATTACGAAGGAGTTTTAGACAGCACATGATAATGCATGCGCAAGAGCCAGCTGTATTTGGTTTCACACAAAACGCCTTTTTTGGAGTTCTACCCTCTTTTTATGACCTGCTTACACTGAGCAGTGTGTAACTGTGCATCATAAGTTTCAGTCCCCGACTCCCACTGAATCACTTATCCAAGCTCTATTTTGGTTGAATGCTTAAAATAGAGGTTTAGAATATATTTCAACTCTCCCTCTACCAACGGATAAGGCTGGCATTACATGTCTTTCTTCCTATGAACAAATCCCATGAAAAGACCTAAACCACAATGTGTAAGTCTGTCAGTACTTTCTGACTTCCTTCTTGTATCCGTCCCAAATCTGTGAGTTCCTATTGAAGATTTAAGATTTTCAAAAGGGGTCTCAAATATGTACTTTCATTATAGATCGAGACTAAGGGACTGCCCACACCAAGAACAAAAACTATAAATTTACTGTAGTTTTAATGATCACTCTAACTCAAGTGGCACCACAACAATGACGATGACAGTTGTGAAAAATATCAATGGTATCACCTTCAGAGCAATTTAGTGAACGATAGAAATGCTGACAGCCAATCAAAATCCATCCAAAGTTACATCACATTTGCTAATTTAGGCTGAAAAATAACACATCATAAAAAATCATAATTTTACCTAAGACATGCTGCCAAGGGGTCTTAAGCGCTGATATGGTCTCTTGAGTTCGTTTCATCCACATCAGGATACCTTGAAATTGATGTTGTCTCACACAGAAGTATACATACAATTTGTCTTCAGAAGAGGCAACTATCACCTTAGAGTTACAGCTCACTCAGTCACACAGCTCATGTTTGAAATGCCTCATCACTCCAATCTTTGCCCCCCTATAAGCGAGAGCCTGCAGGTGGATGCTGGGGCTGAAAGAGCAGGCAGCAATACTAATACAGGGCAACACCACAAGACAGACAAGGCAGAGGGAGGGCTGGGAAATTTCTGCAGCTTAAATAGATCACCAGAGTGGGAGGGTTTGTTTTATGGGTGGTTTAAGGAGAGTATGACATGTGTGTTTGAATCAGAACAACTGGAGTTGACTGCCTGAACTAGCTCCCAGGTGTCACTCGATCTTTGGATTCTCCTAACTCCTCTCATCTGATTTTTAAGTCCGAACCTGACCCGAGCCCGACGCAGTTTGTTACCTGACGTAGTTATTGTTATGGACAGTGTGTAAATGACCATGAAAAGACTGCTGTTACTCACAGTCAAACACGCCCCTCGTACAGCAGCGCAGCATGGCACTGTACACACACTTAATTGGAGCAGAGCCTGTGTTGCATTCAGGCGTTGTTACATAAATAACAAATTCCAGCACTTGAGTAGGCCATAGCACAACACAGCAGCATGTAAAGTGGGCCGAACCGGAGCAACATTTTTGATGTCTTATCACATCGTTAGCGTTACAGTTCTTGCTGTAGTTATTATTCTTGGTGTGGACGACCCTTGAAGAGTCTACAGCCACATCTGTGGCTCACTGAGGCCAGACACAGTGGTCCTGTGAACTAAATGCTAACGTCAGCATGCTAACATGTTCAAAACAACAATGCTAACATGCTGATGTTTAGCAGGTGTAATGTTTACCACGTTTGGCATCTTAAGTTAGCATGTTAGCCTGCAAACATTAGCTAAATAGCACTTATCACAAAGTAGAGCTGAGGTGTAAAGTTTGCAGGTGCTCATGTTCATGTTAATGAAGGAACAAAGATGTCACCCAATGCAGCAGAGTGGCTCACCGATGTGTCTTTAATATTTGTCGGACAGAATTGAGCTCTGTGTCACAGAGGAATAAGCTAGTTTAAGCTATCATTGTAGGATCAGTTCATTGTTGAGGTGTCTTTTCATGGGATTTATTGACAATAAAGGCCTTTACATATCACAATTAATGTACACATCAGTATATTTTATAAACTATTGTTTTTGTCATGAGTACTTAAAAAAAAAAAAACCTGGATAGCAGTGCCAGAAAAATGACTTTTTTTGGAATAAGGTTGATTTTTCTGAGCTTGTGCACTTATGAGGATCATAAAACAACACAGAGGCTCCCTAGAGAATTGACAGGAGACTTAAATTCACTCAGTGCATTTCGCTAAAGGGCAATTCGAATAGCTTACACTTGCTTTAAAAGACGGCTAGCTGCTGCTCTGGGTCAGTAGGATCCCGGTAGTTGTTGTAAATTTGCATCGCTGCGGGTACAAATAGCTGTGATGTGTTGTTTATCAGTAACATCCCTGGTGTGTAAAGGCCTTCAGAAACATACAAAATATTGCCGGCCTTATCCTTTAAAACTCATTTTAAGACCTGCTAGCTTCAAGGTAATTGAGTCTATTCATGAATCTAAAAGTAGCTTTTCACTTTAAAATACCAAAGGATCTATTCACGGTCTTATTGTTTTATCAGTTAGATACAATTTCACCGACCAAATGGTTTTTGGGGGTTATAACCTCTGATTGACATAAATGTGGTTGAACCCAAGTGTCCGTAATAACCTAACACTCACTGTTATGTAGCAGCAACTCCCTGGAACGACAATAACAGAGAAGTTGTGACAAGTAGAAGTGTCCTGTATCAGCACAACCAGTGATTGTAACCAGTAGAAGCTCAGGTAGTTACCCTGTAAACGTGTCAGGCAGTGAAAAAACGCCTGCCCCTGTGGTAGATACAACACAGAGAGGAAATGGTAAAGAAAATACCTTTTAACTCTCGCCAGCAGTTGCTCTGTGATGTTCAGTAAGGTGCCTGGGCCCAGAGGATTTACTCTCTGTGTGAGGGATTCCCTGCACATTGTGGTTTTCCTCTTGCTTTTGAGTTCTTTTCCATTGATTTCCATGCATTGTCTCATGAGTCACTGGCAGGGAAGGGTTTTGTGTCTTTTTCTCTTGCATTTTGTGAATCTAATGATGCACTTATGTTGCCCCACTTTTCCCTTTTCTTCATACCTTACCTACTAAAGGAGGGAATACCACTTTATTGGTAAGTGGATGTTAACCAGAAGGGAGTTAAACAAGAGTAACCATTAAAAAAAAAAAACAAAGAAAATGGGTCGCTGTTCACATCTCAGCAATTGTCTACAGGAAAAAAAAAAATCCAGACAGAGAAAATTGAGTAGCAGACGATTTGTTTTCTGATTCGATTGATTCAATAATTGTGATCTTTATTTTGTTCCTTCCATTTCTGTGATGTTCCGTCAAGTTGTCTTCTCTTTCTGTTTTGTTTCATTTTTTTTAACCATTACTAAAAAAAAAAAAAAAAAAAAAAAAACCTGAAGAAGTCCTCTTTTTCTACTCTACAAAATCTGTAGCTCTGTACTTTCTGCCTTTGCTCTTAAACTTATTTGGTTTACAGTTTTGTTTATTTTTTCCCTCTCTTCCTCCTCCTCCTAGTTTTTTTTTGTTTGTTTTTGCGATTATGATTTCTTCAACTCATTATGGTTTTGCATGCCAAGTATTGCATGCGCTGCACCATAGAGGACTATCTATAAGCCATATGGAGAAAACCTAGATCTTTTTCTTTTAGATGTTTACCTTCTTTTGGCAAGTACACCGTAGCACTCAGTCACCAACCTGGAAACACTCTAATGCTCTTTATGTCCTTTTTCTTTTTTTTTTCTTTTTTTTTTTTTCTTCCTTTGTTGGTCATCGTTTCTCTACAGAAGCTCCGTCTGCTGACCGCAAGCTCTGCAAGCATCCAGACCGCTCTGCTGAGAGAGCACAAGCTCCACAGCACCCCCAGCAGGAGCCAAGCGGGACAGATGTGCGCAGCAGGAGAGGCTGGGAGTGTGGACGGCAGGAACACAGCTGTAGGGAGCTCCGTAACCCAGACGTCAGGGAGGAGAGGGAGCCAGAGAGGCCAGAATAAGGCCTCTCACTCCCCTGCTCACAGCAGCGACTCGGCCCACTCCCAGCACAACCACGCTCACAGAGGGAGGAACTCTCGCCACCAGAGAAAGTGAGTACAAAGCCTACATCTAGGGCTGAGAGATATGACATATAAAATAATACATTAAACACAATATATATCTCAATGTTCTGAAGTCTCTAAACTACTGTAAACTACTAAACTAATAAATAAGCTACTATTACATTCAAGTTAAATAAAGTACTATTATAATACATTTAAATAAAGTACTGTTTAAAATAAAGTTTAAAAAGTACTATTCTAATACATTTAAATAAAGTACTGTTATAATACGTGTAAGGACTGTTCTGTTAGTTTAATAAAGAACTGTCACAATGAAGATAATCAAAGTACTGTTATAATAAAGTTAAATTAAGTACTGTTATAATAAATGTAAATAAAGTACTGTTGTAATAAAGTCAAATAAACTACTGTTATTATACAATTAAATAAAATACTGTTGTTTAAATGTAAATAAAGTACTGTTGTATAAAGTTAAATAAAGTACTATTGTAATAAAGTTAAAGTACTGTCACAATAAAGTTAAACAAAGTACTGTTATAATAAAGTCAGATAAAGTACTATTTTAATAAATTTAAATAAAGTACTGTCACAATAGAGTTAAATTAAGTACTGTTATGATACAATTAAATAAAGTACTGTTATAATAAAGTTAAATGAAGTACTGTTGTAATAAAGTTAAAGTACTGCCACAATTTATTTAAATGTATTAAAACAGTACTTTATTTAACTTTATAACAACAGTACTTAATTTAATTGTATCATAACAGTACTTAATTTAATTGTATCATAACAGTACTTTATTTAACTTTATCGTGACAGTTCTTTATTTAACTTAATTACTGTCACAATAAAGTTAAATAAAGTACTGTTATGCTCAATTTAAATAAAGCACTGTCACATAAAGTTAAATAAAGTACCGTTTTAATAGATTTAAATAAAGCACTGTCACAAAGTTAAATTAAGTACTGTTGTAAAAAGTTAAACAAAGTACTGTTGTAAAAAGTTAAACAAAGTACTGTTATAAAAAGTTAAATAAAGTACTGTTGTAAAAAGTTAAACAAAGTACTGTTGTAAAAAGTTAAATAAAGTACTGTTGTAAAAAGTTAAAGTACTGTTGTAAAAAGTTAAACAAAGTACTGTTATAAAAAGTTAAATAAAGTACTGTTATAAAAAGTTAAACAAAGTACTGTTATAAAAAGTTAGATAAAGTACTGTCACATAAAGTTAAAACACTGTTTTAATAGATTTAAATAAAGCAATGTCACAAAGTTAAATTAAGTACTGTTACAATACAGTTAATTAAAGTACTGTTATAAAAAGTTAAATAAAGTACTGTTGTAAAAAGTTAAATAAAGTACAGTTGTAAAAAGTTAAATAAAGTACTGTTATAAAAAGTTAGACAAAGTACTGTTGTAAAAAGTTAAAGTACTGTTATAAAAAGTTAGACAAAGTACTGTTGTAAAAAGTTAAACAAAGTACTGTTATAAAAAGTTAAATAAAGTACTGTTATGATACAATTAAATAAAGTATTGTTATAAAAAGTTAAATGAAGTACTGTTATATTAAGATTAAAGAGTACCGTGTGTGAGGTGTCATGTTAGTGAGTTTTTTACTTTTTGTGTCTTCTTGTGCCATAGCACGAAGCAAAAGTCCCAAAATGCCACAGCAGGTCTCATGCCCGTTGCTTCAAGAAAGTGACATGACATTTTATACTCGAAGCTCATGATGAAGTTATTTTATGCTTCCCACTTTAGTCAAACTGCGATACATACTGAGAGAGAAATACTTGACATTTGCTGTATCATACTGTCCATTACCCAAGGACAAAAGGTGGCCACTCTTCCAAGCGTCACCACCGCTCCAGTCGGGGTCAGGCACACCACCGGAGCCAGTCGGCATCTCCGGGACGCCATCCACACACATCTGGCAGGAAGAAAGAGGAGTCTCGGAGCAAACCCAACCTCCGGCAGCGCAGCAGCTCCTGGAGCAGCGGGCGGTCGTCCTCACGCTCAGCCTCCAGAGACAGAGGCCCCAGCAAGGCCAAGTCCCCACACAACAGACAGAACAACTCCAGGTGAAACTTTGTCACACCTCTGTTACATTGTGTTTCAGTTTTTATAGAGCTTCAGTTTTATTTTGATTTCATGTGCTGTTCTGTGTGTCGTACAGAGAGCGGGACAGCCCCAACCGCTCTGACACCGACAGCCGAGCTCGCCGCCGCTCACGTAGCTACTCGCCCATTCGCAAAAGGAGAAGAGATTCGCCCAGCTTCATGGAGGCTCGCAGGATCACCAGGTAACTCAGCTGTCCAGCATCATCCTCATATTTTATTGAGATTAGATCACATTGTTATTCACAACTCACCAACCGTGTGGACTTTCTTCCAGCAGAACATCAGAAATACGGCTCCTGTGAGACGGTTTGTTTGTGTTGAATTTCATTTTCAGCTTTTATTTCTTTGGAATTAACAGCGCTTTAACACAACACACGTTTTGCCCGAGGGCACGTTAACACTCCGCAGTTAAAATGTTTCCCATAATTTTACTGCACCGCACTCATGCTGGGTGAACATCATTCCTCCACAGCTGCAAATTACAGCAATGACAAACAAAAGGCATAAAATGAGGGAATTTCTTTCTGCTTTAACTCACAAGTGGAAATTTTAAGAATCCCATCCAGAGCCGTTAAATCCTGCGTGTAGAGTAGAAATGAAAATCATTTTTGTTGTTATTGTTTTCACCCTGAAAACATGTGGAGGAAGCTTTCCTTTCAGCCCTGAGTAGTGGCTGCGAGTGTTTGTAGTGCTGTTGAACTTGTCTTGTGTTTTACTGTCAGGTGTTTCTGTCCATTTACTGAGGGCACCCTGAACAACAGACCCCTCTCTGTGTGATGCACTACAGTTTAACAGCACAACAAACTACCGCCTCCAAAATGACTATAAAGTTGAATCGCTGCTTCTCTGTAACAACAAAAACTGAACCTTATAACCTTCATAAATGTAACTGCTGACATCAGTCTCAGCCGGCTGCTGTACCTGAAACTGATAACCGAGAGTACCTCACAATAAGAACATAAAATCCATACAGAGGTGACGTATGATTATAAAGGCTGAGAGGACTCTGTATTGATTTATTTAGTTTGTCTTGTCTCTTTATTTATTGATGTACTGATTTGTTTGTGTGGTTTTGTTTATTGTTCCATTGATGACCATTTACAAAGCTCCTCCACTGTGAGAGCACATTTATACCCTGTATCCTGCTCTGTTTGAATACACTTAACACTTACATGAAAGTCATTATCAATACGTTTTACTATTTCACTACTTTTTACTGTTTTCAAAGTTTCTTATTCATCATTTGATCTGTTGATCAATCAAAAAATAAATATATGAAAAAAAATGTATATGAAAACACAGCAATGAATAATTGAATACAGAAATATATAAATTAATGCAGAGATAAATATATAAATAAATACAGAACTAAGTAAATAAACGTATAAGTAATTAAATACAAAAATAAGTAAATGCTAGAAAAAGTAAATTAATGTTTAAATAAATAAATAAATGTATAAGTTAATACTAAAATAAGTAAATAAACATACAAGTAATTAAATATAGAAATAAATAAATGTATAAGTAAATATTTAAATAAGAAATTAAGTGTTATAAAAATAATAAATAAATAAAAATATATATATATGTTCATATGAATACATGACTACATAAATAAATAAATAATAAATAAATAAATAAATAAATATGGAAATAGGTAAATAAATGGATAAATACATTTACACATTAAGAAATATATAAATAATAATAAATGAAGTTTAAAATATGGAAAAAAATAAAGATATTTATATACATTTCATGGATTTCTGCATTTATACATGCATATATTTATTTCCATATGTATTTATCTATTCTTAATTAAATTATGCAGTTACTCATTTCTCTATTATTTCAGCATGTCTTTATACCTTTAGCTTTTTATTGATACATAAGTCATTTTTTGTCTTCTGTATGGATATTACTTGTGATAAACAAACAGATAATAAGGTGTGCTCAATTTTCTGCTGTTTTCAGTATACTGCAAAAATACAACTAATTGCTTTGTGAATTAAAACAAATGAACAGAAATTATTTCCAACATTCTTTATTCACCAAATCAAACACTGAAGTGAGCACAAAAGGCACCAGTAATAAAAAGAGTGACAGGTTTCTACTGATACTCGCTTTCATCTAACTTAAAAAGTCCCTCAGCACAATATAGCACTCTTTCACAATGTATTTATCACACATGTTGACATCACAATGACAATAAAATGATATACTGTGCAGCCCTAATTAAAAAGTGGTTCATAGTGAGTTATTAGATGTACAGAGAAAGCTCACACGTCCCTGTGAAAAGAAAAAAAGAGGCTCTCCATGTCACCTCTCTGCCCTCTCATACAAGTGTTAATAGACATAGGTGAAATGTGTGTCATCTTTCACTCCAGTCCTAAAGGTCCTGACGCCACGACGACGGGATGCTGCTGAACTTAGCTGCTGCAGGCTAGTTGCCCCGGTAACAGTTGCCGCGCAGCGGGATCCGACTAGTCTGTCTCCTGGAGCTGAACAGCAAACCATCAGAGCTCCCCTGAGTAAACCTGGTCTCCTCCTGTGTTTTTTTCTGTCCTCTCTCTGCTCCTTCATCTCCTTCCTGAAATTTACACAAAGAAACTCACACCTGCTCTAAAGCTACACCCCTCTGCGGCGATGCACTAATGCTGTAACACGGGGAGATTAAAATGCTATCAAGGTTTATTTAAGCGGATATCTCTCCACTGCACAGGCTGTGGATTCCCACGGCAGATACAGAAGACAAAAGCTCAGGCTGAGTTATCTACGTGCCGCTGAAATGACAAGGTGAAACACACCTCGTAGCAGCGGGGATACCTTGATAGCGTTTATCTCTCCGCGCACTGTTGGCTGTTGATTTCTCTGGGTGTTGGCCTCCACTGAGAAGATGAGGTTCTTATGGGAACTAACAGCTAATTACCTTACAGGAAGCACTTCCAGGGTGGCTATTAACAAGGCAATCTAGGCTTAAACTAACGACATGCATTTCTCTGCTAAGGGTGTGTGTGTGATCTGAGCGTGACTGTGTGTGTGTGGCTGAACAGCTTGGACGTTTTTTTAACCCATAGAGCTGCTCTCTTTCAGATCCTGTACTGATCATAAGTCTGCCATGTCTGTTACCTAACAAGGGCTGGGCGATTTGATCAAATTTTATTTTACAATTTTGGTTTCCAGCGATTATGAAAACAAGATAATCCAGATAAAATTATTATTGTTAATTTTTTTTATTTGTTTTTTAAATGAATAATATTCTAAGTTCAAGAAAACCCCAAAAATATTTTATCTAATATTTTTCATTTTATTTATATGTTCCTTTTTTACATTATTTTTGTTTGTTTTGCAGTTGAATTATATATAAAGTCCATAAAAACCTAAGGTTGAAGAGACAATTTTTTTATATTATTTATTTATATTTTCTATACATTTTTTTTTTAAAATTTGCTTTTCAGCTGAAAAGTTCTAGAAAAATCCAAGGTTAAAAACACAATATTTTGCAATTATTTTATTTATTTAGCTTGTTTTTCTTTTTTTTTTTTTTTTCAATTTAATTATATTTAAAGTTAAAGAAAACCCACACTTAAAAAGACAAGTTTTTTATTATTTACATATTTTATTTATGTCTTTTTTTCCACATAGTTTTTAATTCATTTATAAAATGAGTTTTATTTAAAATTGAAAAAATGAAAGGAGACAAACAAAAAAGAGATAAGTAAAACAAATGATATAAAAACTTGCCTTTTAAACTGTTATTTTTTTAATTTGAATTAAATAAGTAAAACAAAACTGTTAAAAAGACAAGTTAAAAAAACTCCAGTCATTTAGTACTCAAATCAGTACTCTGATTTTTGCCATAATCGAGCAGCCCTAACCCTAACATGATTTGCAACTCAACCTAACTGATTTGCTCTCAACCAACTAAATCTCGTCTGTGTTTTCCATCAGTGTCAGACGAAGGACTGACCATGACACTAACTCATAAAACTCATCTGATGTAGCTGTTAACACTCCATCCTCCCCCTCTCTCCTCTCCTCAGTGCTCGGAAACGTCCAATCCCGTACTACCGGCCCAGCCCTTCATCATCCAGCTACGACAGCAGCCCGTCGCGATCCAGCCGCAGCCGTAGTCGCAGTTACAGCAGCTATAGCCGCAGCAGAAGCCACAGCCGGAGCCACAACCGGAGCCACAGCAGAAGCCGGAGCCGAAGCCGGAGCTGGAGTCGGAGCCGCAGCCAGAGCCGGAGCTGGAGCCGCAGCAGGAGTCGCTCCCGCAGCCACCACAGTTACTACAGCCGCAGCAGCTACGACAGTCCCGGCTTCTGAGGCGCAACACGCAGCGCAGAGGAGCAAACAAAACAGAGGAGAAGTCCTGTTAAATTTACTGTGCTCTGTTTCAGCCATGATCTTTAACAAGCCCTCCACAGACTGCTGTACAGTCCAGGGCCCAAACTCCTCGACCCCAGACCATTATCTCTCTCCAACGCAGAGCCTGGATCAAAGAGGAGAAATGTCTTTTCATATAGCACATTACTATGAAATTGGCTGTCACTGTCTTCACGTAAACAAGGTATTAAAGGATAAGGGTTACCACATGTCAGAAATTAGTTTGGTAGAGCCCAAAGAACAAATCTTGCTGTATGTTAGCACTTTCTATCTCTTCTTTCACAACGCAACCAAAAATGAATCCATTGAGAACTATATACTATATAAATATATATATATACTATATCCTGACAGTAGGAGCTGAGTAGAAGACAGAAAGAGGACACATCAACGGCTTACTGTACATCTCAGATTTTTTCCCCCTCATCATCTCCCCAAAGACTTCCATTTCATCGAAGCACAGAGATCAACAAGAGTTAGAACAAAAGGAGACGTTGGCGGATGAAAACGGGAGCGTAAAAGAGAAGGAACTTTTTTTATGATAAAACTTGTATTGTATAGGTTTGTCTGTATAGATGTAAACTCTCTTCAGTTCTGGCTTTGTAAACTATGCACTGTATATTCCATCTAGTTTGACGAGGTTTGTTTCGCATGATGCATCAGGAGGGACTTGCTGCTGGAAGGAGAGTACCTGGCCGACACGAGAGGTGCCTGGGTGCATCTGTGCTCTCCGCTGGCCGATACAGTATGTCAGCCTCCTGCGTACAGAGGTGAATGGGACTATTTATTATGTACTTTTACTCTTCCCTGTTTAAATTATGTTGGTTCTGCTACTCCTGACTTTACGTGAGAGTGTGTGTTTGTGTGTGTGTGTGTACCTCCTCTGCAATGACCGGTGAGGTAATCACTGATGTGTGCGCCGCTGTAGCCTGCACCTGAGGCTGCTGTATGGTACTGTACAGGTAAACTGTCTGCAAAAAGTCTCCATGCACACATGTGTTGACCACAGCTATTTATGATTCTACTGTATTTATTTCTTTATTATTTATTTATTTATTTATTTATTTATTTATCATTTTTTGCAATGAGCTGTAAAGCAGTCGGATCATGCTTCGAAGATGCTGCAAATGTATTCCCATTTTAATATGCACTGTATATGTCCATGTTTTACACAAAATCGGTCTCTCATTTTGGCAAAGGCTTGCTGTCGCTATCAGATTAACAAGCAGGGTGAAGATTCACCGCTGTGTGTTTTTAAAATGCTCTGATTGTAGCCAGTGGAAACGGAGCCTTCGCCCCCAGCTACTCTCACGACTGCCATTATGGCACCCCCGGGCTTTTGTAGTGGTTCATTTTCACACAAGCCATTGTGGCTCTGCCTGTGCTGAGGAGCGAAGGATCAGAACAAAACCAAACATCTCCAGAGTCCATTATTCTACTCGACTGTATGTTTCCACCACATATTCTAATCCCTTGTATAATGGGCTGCAAAATGTTTCTGTCAGAGGTCCCCTGCTTACCAGCTTCAGGAGGAGGATGTATGTGGTGTAACCTGGTACAGCAGAGCAACTCATCACCAGACAAAATGTTGGCATTGTACATCTCTGCAAATCATGGTTACATTTTAATTGCAAGTTATTATGACGACGTTACTTTGAAACTTTATTTTTCAACAACACAGTTTTTGGGACATGCTTCAAGCTGGATATGCAGCTATGTCTCAGTAAAAAAAAATCACTTTGATGGCACAACCCCGGCAGGAAATGCAGCAATACTTCAGTTAAAAACAACCGCTTTTCGTGGCACTATCCCTGCAAGAAGATCAGCGATGTCTCGGTAAAAAACATGCTTTTCGTGGCACTATCCCAGGAGGAAACGCAGCAACATCTCTGTGAAAAAAACAACCATTTATTGTGGCACTATCCCTGCAAAAAAGCAGTGATGGCTCAGTAAAAAACAACCACTTTTCATGCCCCTATCTGCTGGAAAAACAGTGACGGGTCATTAAAAAACACCCATGTCTGGTGCCTAAAACCATCTGGAAACACAGCAATGAATTACTAATAAAAAAAACAGCGTACGTCACCTTAGAAAGGTTGATATGAAACATATGACCCATACCATTGTAAGGTTTTCATGGTTTGCAGAATTGTACAATGCCAACAATTTCTCCTGGCGTCTGGGCTGAGCAGAGACAGCAGCAGGCTCTGTAACGCCTCCTCTGTCTTTAACCTCAGTAGAACGGTAAACAAACTGGCGATACAATCAGGGATCATCACCCTAAGTCTTCCTTACCATCCGTCCGGCCTCTTGTCATTCACACAGTGTTGCATTTCCAGTGTAACCAGACCTAACCCAACTATGATACTCTGCAAACCTGTTAATTTATTCCAAGTATAGCATTGCCCCTTTGGTTCTATGAGTCATTCTTTGTAGTGTGCAAGTTATTATACCTGACAATAAACAGAAACAAATGGGGAAATAATTCAGCTCTCATGTTGTTCTTTCTCTTCTTAACATTCAGGTGCAGTGGTATGATGTCATGCAGTGTGTATATTTCCCTACAGATGGCACTGATGAGAACCTTCTGGTACTTGATATAGAAATGGCCAGAATGTTCTCCAGCTCTGCTGAACTATCTCAACCTCTAGTTCAGCCCAGACTGAGGGGAGGATGTGGTCTATTTTAGGGAGTGTGCAGATATACATACTTCTTGTTGTCACTAAACAAGAGCTGGGCAAAATCCTCAAACAATCAATAGCTAAAACAAAATTAAGAGTGAATGAAAATAATTAAAAAACCTTCCCTCAATAGCAAAACCTACATTTAAACTATACAAGAGTGCCTCTGTGCTGTCTATCAACCCCCTTCCAAGGAAGACAATAGAGTCCCCATGCATGAGATGTGAGGCTTCCTTCAGGGTCCCCAGAGGTAGGAATTTCCTTTCTGCCACAAAAGTACTAAAGCTAAAGGCCTTTTTCTACTTGTTCAGTTAATTTAAGTCCTTCTCGCTCACAATGACAGAACTGTAACTTCTGTGTGAACACCAAACAGCTGCTATAAGTGAAATAAAATCTGAGAAAGCCACACAAAGAGTGAAATGTTCAAGCATTACGAGGCAGATGCAACTTAATCACAGCTCTCATTAGCATTTTAGCATTAGCAAGGTGCCGATAAAGAGCAGGAGTCCACAAAATATTGTCTATGATAATCTTGTTTCTCAAAGTCAAGGACGCTTCCTTGGTAGGACGGGTCCAATTTTCTGAAGGAATGATTCGGTTTTAGTAGAATTCAAAGGATCCTTGACATTGAAACAGTCCTTCTTCGGCGGGATGTGATGATGTAGCTTCCTTGAACTTCAGCCATTTAAGGATCCTTTCTTGGCTTTGAGAAACATGATGTGAGTCCATTGGAAGTTATGTCCCTTTTTTTGTGATAGGCCACTCTCATTACCATGGCCCCTTTTAGCTAATTGGTACTAACACACACACACACACACACACACACACACACACACACACACACACCCTTGACCTCCATGCCAAATATGCCTCCTGGGGCAAAAGCTGACCAACAGAGTGAGCTATAGAGCTGCTAGTTAAAGCACAAAACACTAATGTGTTTGATGGCTATATTTTCTGCATATATTTTAAAGGCTGACTGAGTGTAGACAACTTTGACCATTACTTTTGTTTTTATATGACACACACTTTTAGTAATGAGTGGATCTTCAAGCGTTTGAATTTAATATTAATTTAAATTTCGTGTTGTCGTGCAATCTCGTTCTGTGGACGATAAACAAGGTGCAAACTGATAAAGGAGGAAGTGCAGTGAGTGCTAGATGGAGCAGTGAGTGACAACAACCCTGCCCAAATGAAAGAGTACTGTTTGCGGTGGAAATGCTAAGCGGAACAAGGGTCTAGGTACCATGTCTGAAGGGTTACTTTTGGTTCCAAAGGTACCATCTTGAAAGTGTTTGGTGGAAACAGGGCGAAAGCATACCGAACTAAACTGTATCGTACCATACTGCTTGGTTTAAATGGGGCTAAGTCCGCAGTTGGACCATCTTGTGAAAAGGTGTTGGTCAGTGGGATGTCACCACATACACCAGACATTTTGTCAGACATGTAACTGAAAACTAGAGCCGTGAAACTGAAAAAAAAGTAAAAATGTTGTACTGAGATTTTTTTGCTTTTATGGTGTTTTTGTTTGTTTGTTTCAGATTATTTCCTTTATTCTCAATTTTTTTTCTCTTGTCGGATCCTTCTTAAATTTTGCTCGGTTTTATTCAGAAGTAAACTATTACACTGACGTAAAGAAAAAAGTCTGTGGTAGACTGTGAACCCTCCGACTCACATTATAGCTGGATCTCATAAGCGCAGGGTGACAGGGTTCAACGCTGAAGTCTTTTCCTCTAAAGGCAGAACATCTCATGAGAGTGTCAGTGCAATGCTGGTGGGAGCATATCTGTGACATACAATAAAGCAACACAGTGACAAAAACAGTCTGTCAGGCTGTCAGCAGCTGAGAGAAACCACAGCTTATTCACTCCCCGTTTATGACATTAATAACACAAGGGGCTGCGGAAAACGTCACTAACACTAATCTGATAACAGCTTATTGTGAATGTGAGCTAAATATTTAGCATAGACCAAATACTTTGGCTCCTCGCTTCCTTCATTGCATCATCCTTAGTGTCATTATTTCACAAGTGACCTCAGGATGAGTCAGGAAGTCATATCACACCCAACTTTTTTGTCTTTGTGACTTTTAACTGTGTGTTTGTGTGTGTTGATGGGTGTTTGAGCAACATTACCTTCCATCCATATCACAACCTGACGTTTCCTGCACATTTAATATGTGGCTGATAATAGCATGGTACTGTCTGTGCTGTATATCACATCATGGCCTATAAAGAGCCATGTTAGAAATAGCATGCTAGCCTCATCAAACTCTTGTGTTGTGTGTTCAGCAGGCCCGGTTAACTCCCAGAGAAAGGGAGGCAGGTTCAACAGTGCATTGGGCAGCTGTTACTGGGGAGGGCCTCCCTGCTGGATTCCATTCCAGTGCTACGTCTGCCCACAAATAGATATTCTAGTACTTTCCATAAAGGCGTTGGGGGTGTGAGTTGAGGGGGCTTGAGTCAGAGGGGAGGGCTCTGTTTACAGGGGTGGTGTCAGTGTGTATAAAAGCTCTCAGCTGTGAGGCAGAGAGCACGCTGGAAAACATTTTCAGAGAGGCCAAAGGGCTCTTCATCTGCAGCCAGCAGCTCTCCATCACAGCCACCCTCCTCTGCTGCCTGAACACAGCCGCCATGACAGAGAGACGTATTCCTTTCACCCTGCTCCGCACCCCGAGCTGGGACCCATTCCGTGATTGGCACCAGAGCAGCCGCATCTTTGACCAGACCTTCGGCATGCCGGCCCTGCCTGAGGACTTCGCCACATTCCCCAGCACCCACTGGCCGGGGTACCTGCGGCCCTCCGTCCTGACCCCGGATATGGGTGCCATGGTGCCCCATGCCCCCATGATGTACCCAGCACCCATGATGGCCCAGCAGGCCCGTGCATTGTCCCGCCAGATGAGCAGCGGCGTGTCAGAGATCAAGCAGACCCAAGACAGCTGGAAGGTGTCCCTGGATGTCAACCACTTCTCACCTGAGGAGCTGGTGGTGAAGACCAAGGATGGTGTGGTGGAAATCACAGGTGGGCACTCATTTCTCCTTTACTGATCCCCTACTGGTACGCCACTGTTACCTACTGCATGCAGATTCAAGGAGCATAGTGTAGACTAAAAACCTGATGTGTTGAAAGTCAGGAAGGGCCAGGCTTTGATTGGACCAACATAATAACATCCAAAAGGTGCTTTAGATACATATAGGACAGGTGCATTGGCAGGAAAAGAACAAAATATTTCACTTGCTGTACGTATGTTTGTCTCTTTAATGTGCTAGAGAAACTGCTCCAGTACTGCAAAAAAGACACAAGATAAAAAGGCAGGAAACATTTTTTACTAGGTCAAGCACAAGGCAGATGCATCGCTGCAGAGTTACATAATGTCCTGAGACAATATCCTGAGATCCAGCACACTGGAGGGCGTGAGCTTCTGGATGCACGCCTGCGAGATGCAAACAAAACACAATTCAACATGTGGGAGTTGACTTTTGCAGCAGCTCACAGACGAACACAGTGCAGAAAGGGTTTTAGTGAATAGCCAGTTTGCCTCTTGCTGTGAAATGATTTCATTGTCCATCCCAGCATGTGAAGGACCAGAGCAAAATGTGCAAACCTGAAGAAAAAAATGTGTGGAATGGATCATATAATAGCTTAGTTCTCTGAGGCCATGAGCTCCCTTTTCTCGGAGTCAGTCTCAGCCTCTCTGTCTGCCATTTCATAAAGAATCACTCCCTTAGAGTAAGGGATTTAGCCGTGACTCACCCAGTGTGTCTGCTACTTTAAAAGGACTGCTGGATCTAGTCCAGATACAGGGTCCTGGGCCGGACTATGGCCAATACCTCACTGCTGAGAGACTGGGTCTAGTCCGGAACAGATAAACAAAGTACGGGCTAAAGTCCAAGTGGAATTTGCCACCTAATGTTTCTTGTATGTCACCAGAGAATGAGGATTATACTGTATGTTTAAAGATCATATGATTGGCTTAATGAAGAGTTTAGTGCACACGCCAAAGTGCAACCTCTTTATACAACAATCCTTTTCATGCGACTAATGACCCTTCATATGGTGGCTGAAAGAGTGAGGACTTGGCCCAGACACACTCGCAGTGGCAGTGTTGTCTGTTGAAAAGGGGTCAGGTCCCGGTGGAGAGCAACCTTTATCAGCCGGTTGTCATAACAAACACATTACTGTATTTAGAGCCAGAATGAAGGGCGATGTTTCAACATCACAGCCAGGCGTCTCAGTGGCATGACAGACTGACAGAACCTGATGAAGACTGGTGAGGAGCTGCAAGAGATAAAAATACCACCACAAAGCCTCCACAGGCACAAAATAGCACAGTCATTGTACTGTTTACATGCGGCCCTAACACACATACAGTATAGTATTAGGTGAATGTCATGACATTTTGGAAAAGGATGCTTATTTAATTTCTTGGTGACAGGATTGATATCAGACAAAGTTAGCACAAAGACTGGAAGGGCCCGACTATTTCCTGGCCAAGCACTGTGACTTCCTGGAGTCACTATGAGGTTGCCTGACATTTCTTGTGCAAAGAAATTATATCCTCTCCTAAGCCACAAAATAATAATAGATGTAAAGCTATAGCCAGGAGCTGGTTAAAATAGAATATATACATTCCTTAACACATTCAGGGGCCACACATGTACTATATGTAGGATTTTTTTTCCTGATATTTTTAATGGTATGCTGTACTTTATATGACATTTTTATGGGCAAACTATACTATGTTCATTTATTTTATGGTATACAATAATATGACATTTTCATAAATGTTTATGGCATAATATGCAATAACATTTTCATACATTTTTATGACACACTTTATTATGGCATTTGTTATGACATTTTAATGGCATAATATGGCATTATTCATACATTTTTACAGCATACTATAACATTTTTCATACATTTTTGTGGCATACCATAACATAACATTATTCATACATTTTTACGGCATACTATACTATAACATTTTTCTTACTTTTTTCTGGCATACTATAATATGACATTTTTCATACACTTTTATAGCACACTATACTGTACTTATATACTTATACTTTTATATATTTTTATGACATACAATACTTTACTTTGACATTTTTATGGCATACTTTACTAGGATTTTTTTCATACATTTTTATGGCATACTATAATATGATATTGTAATACATTTTAATGGTATACTATACTGACTATTTATGAACTTTTTTTGGACACAGGATGCCATGACATTTTTTTGATGATATTTTTAAGACATATTATGCTATGACATTTTTCATATGTTTATATGGCATACTGTAATATGGCATTTTTAATAAACATTTTCCAGGCATACTATACTATGGCATTTTTCATACATTTTTATGGCATACTATGCTGTGACTTTTTCTGAACTTTTTTTTGTTGGGACACATTATACCATGACATTTTTTATTATATTTTTTATGACATAGTGGATGGATGGATGGATGGATGGATGGATGGATGGATGGATGGATGGATAGATAGATAGATAGATAGATAGATAGATAGATAGATAGATAGATAGATAGATAGATAGATAGATAGATAGATATTCAAATTAGTGCCACATTTAAGTTAAGTATTTTGTCTGTGTCCTTAGGCAAACATGAGGAGAGGAAAGACGAGCACGGTTTTGTATCCAGAAGCTTCACTAGGAAATACACGTAAGTAGCTCATTGTTTCCAAAATTCATTATCAAAGATAAAGCTTGTAGAACAACATTTTACTAAAATTACTTTTGTTCTTGATCACTGTGTACATGTTTGTAGTCCACCTGATGAAAGGAAGCTACTGGCCATGCAATATGTCAACAACTCACTTCAAAACTAACAGATTTTTTATTAAAATGGGCTTGTTGTGGCTGTTTGTTGGTGGATTTACGGTGAATTTTCATGGAGGAAAGGCATTTCTCAGGCTGGCTTCAGGTTCCTGTGATTCTCTTATTGTGGTTTTGCAGCTGTGAGTCTCTTTGGTTTTGGTTTGGTCCAGCCTGTAGAGGGCTGGCTGCTGCTGATAGCAGAATTTCCTGCTCTGAAAAGCAGCAGCAGCCTCCACCTCCCAGTGTTCATCCATCTGAGCTGAGTTTTTAGCTACATAGGACTCTGCTGCCATCCAGGGGCCACAGCACACACTGAGAAGACAAACTGGGCTGGCCTTGGATCTGATTTTACCCGAGGGTGACTCAGGCATTAATGTTTCAGTCAGTCTGTGTTTGAGTAGAGGCCGTGATGCTTTTTTCATCAAGACTGGAGCTCTTTGTAAATTTACTGGAGTGATTTCTTAGACTTATAACCCAATTGTGTTCTCCAGCCTCCCCTCTACAGCTAACATTGAGAAGGTGGCCTCGTCTCTGTCTCCTGAGGGGGTGCTGACCGTGGAGGCTCCTTTGATCAGACCGGCCATCGAGTGCTCAGAGACCACTATACCTGTCAACGTGGATAACAAAGGTGGCGTGGTGAAGAAGTAAAGAAAAGCTGTGCAGTGTCTCCCACACAAACACACACACACACACACACACACACACACACACACATATTCAAATACACTCTTCTAGAAAGGTGAAGAAGCAGCTTATCGCTCTTCCCAAAGCAGGCTTGTTCACACGCCAGAGGGAGGGAAGGAAGGGATTGCCCTTGCTCCTCTCTTTCCCCTCCGTCTCTGGTAATGAGCCAACCCCAGCTGAGTGCACTGTGTAAACACATCTGCAGTAGTGCCATATGCCTGTTCTTTATGCCGTAATTACACTCTTTATCTGAATGTAGGAGTTTAGCCCTTAGCTCACAGCTTTCTTCCCTCTTTCCCTCCCTTGCACACACACACACATACACCTTTCTCATTTCTGTTGAATAAATCCACTTCATGCTGCCTCTACAGACACACTAAATACAACTGTAAAGCGGACTGTAATACCAGTGATCTTGTAAATTAAAGAACAAAGGTCCCAAGTGAGCATACACACCACCAGTATGAGTCTTGAAGAATGCCTAGACTGGAAATAGACTGGTTGTATCTGCAAACAGAATAAAGAACAAACAACGTATTGAGTCTCATCTTTATTTAAGTTCCGAACTGTGTATTTGCATGCTGGTCACATGACATCAGAGGTCTTCCTCTTCATAGAAATGGAGTCCTTAAGCAGCTACTGTGAGCTGTGTGTATCATAACAGTCTGGAAACAGGAAGATGATAACTACATGGATATGCTAAGCTTCTTAATGTGGCGGTATCTTGTGCTAAATTATTCATCTGATGGTCGTCCATGCGAAAGAGAGCAAGTAAAACATGTCAGCCCTCATGAGTGATGCAGGCAGCCCACGACAAACAAGATCCCACATCACTGTTGTAATTTGACAATTAAGAGTAGTGCCCCCATCAGGCTGTCTGATCCCTACTGTCACAATGCACCAAGTTTAATTAGAGCACTCCAGTCAGGCCAATCAGTATGAAATTTGTATTATAAAGGAGTTAAATTCAATCTGGAATCTATGTTCCCATGTTTCTCTGTCTAAGTGACTAATAGGAACAGCAAGCTTTTAAACTGGACAAGTATTGAGTAAGACTGTTGCAGCTGCGAAACAGGCTTCAATGCAAACACCTGGGGCATGTTTGCACCGTCAACGTAGGTCTACTAAAAAAAAAAAAAAAAATTTGCCACTGACAGGCTCAGAATGTTACTGTAATTGTATGACAACTTATGGGAAGGATCCCTACAGAGATAAACCTTTTTGTAACAGAGAAAGCTCATTTTTGTTTAACCAGAAACAGCCCCGAAATCACAATCACCAAACCCACCAGACTCCATTAAAAAAAAACAGTAATTTAAGCGTGTATAGAGCCAGCATATTTCCACATTTAACTGGGTGAATTAAGGGCTTATTTCAACTAAACCAGAGTTGGTGATTGTTGGAACAGTGGAAAGACAAACTAAGATGGTTATTGTGAGTGTTATTTTGTTTCTGCCATCTTTGATTGAAGTGTATTTTATAATAATGAAATTATGGTTTATTTAAATGGAGTCTGGTGGGTTTGTGTTGGCAATTTTAGGGCTGTTTCTGGTTACACAAGAATGATTTTTCTCTTCAACAAAAAGTTCCATAATGTTGTCAGACACTTAAAATAACAATCTGAGCCTGTCAGTGGCAAAAACAAGCACTTTTAGTGGGCGTACATTTACAGTGCAAACATGGCCTGCTGGACCAGTTGTACACAAGACCATGAGAAATAGGGTCCAGACTGAAAAATACTTAACTTATCTTTTAATATCCTGATATTAATTACATACATACCATATAAAAATCAGCACAAAGGCCTCACTCAGTGTAGAAGGAATGTGAGTTCATGCTGACACTGACATGGCTCATGATCTGTGGATTACTGTGCCAGGTCTGTATTTTATGAAGTGGAGAAAAAGTGATAAGCTAGCTGATATACAAGATGGGTGTCATATGCACAGAGATATAGGGCCATTGCTGCACTGAAATGTGTCCTAACGCCCAAAATTGCATAATTCCATCATACAGAATGTCTCTGATGAATTATTCATGCCCAGATAGATACATAATTGATGGAGATTTGCTCTTTACTCTTGACTGAGCAAGGTCATTGAAAACAATTGCACCAGGCACTGATGCCAGTGGAAGAATGAAAATACTGTAGAGTCTGGCAAAGCCAAGAGGTGCATGTATGATACTCTGAGTGCAACCACTAATTACTGTATTACTTATTAATCTATTGATAGTTTTAAAGGGGCAATAAGTGGAAATTCATCATTTCTAGATTGAAGGAATTAAAAAATTGCTATGTGGAGAACTAGAGGTGTAATTTCATTGGAGTATAGCATGACCTCACACACCCTCTCTCTGTGTTGATCTCCAGCCCCTTGTTTACAAGCCGGTCCAGCTGCGCGTTCATGTACGTTCGTGTGAATCGCCGCCTCCTCCCTCCTCTCGGAGCCCTTGGCCCTCCCTCCCTATAAAAGGCTACAGCCAGTGAGCAATGGCAGCGCATATTTTTTCGAAGCAAAATGGCAGAAATCGGAATGAAACGTTCACCTGAACACGACCAGGATCTGACATTACCTCTTAGGAAACAACGGTCGTTGGCGAAGAAGTTGTCGGATAAAGAAAGGGACAGAACCTGGATTAACATTGGCCTTGCATTTCCAAGGTGGAGAGCACTGCAAGAGCTAAAGGGGCTACAATCTGACTCGGAGCTAGCTCTTCTTCTCCTGGACAGGTACAACATAAAGTCAAATGTCTGTTTTAATTAGTGTTACAGTAACGTTAAGCACATGTCGCTATGTCGATTCAATTAAATTTACAATCGTAGCATGGGTTAAAGCCCGGAGCTTGAGTTATTAGGGGCTCTGTCCGAACAATGGGTCAGGCGTTACAGTTGTGTTAGGTAAGTAGCCCGGCAGCCCAGCTAACATTTGCAATTAGCATTGTAAAATGTAGCCCGGCGGGCAGCCCCACAGGCTCGCGGGCTCACTCACGGAGAAGAGTAGGAACATTAGCGTTAGCTCCCGGCGTTAGCACTAGCCGGGATCCGGCGATGACTCTAGCCGAGTGGGGGGTGGGGGGGTGGGCGGTGTAGAGCAGAGGTAGAGGGAGGTGTGGCTCATGACACACTTTGTTTTGGTCTACAGGCAGTGCACAACAGAAAACCTAGCAGTGAAACGATTTCGCTTTTTGCTGTTAGGTCTATTACATGTCACTGTATCAGTATCATCACTTTGGCTGAGACTTAAATATCTCAACGAATATACAAGGTGACCAGACATTTTGCGCAGACATTCCTAGAGGATGAAGCCTACTAGCTGTGATGATCCCCTAACTTTTTGCTAGTTCCACTATGAGGTTAAGGGCAGTCCATTTGAGTGAATTTGATATAAGCCAATATCACATAGGCTGGCATTTGTGGTTTTATGTCTCAACTGCTAGAGGAGACATTGCCTTGAAATTAGCAACAGATATTCAAGATCCCTCGAGGATGAATTAAAATAACATTTGTGATCCTCTGATTTTTCATGCCGCGCTATCATCAGGTCAAAACTTAAGTTTGTCCAATACTTTTAAATATGACCAACTGTGTCCTAATCTGATGACTTTCCAATCAGCCTTGGATGTACTTTGTGTTATTAACACTACTTTGCTAGCATTAACATGCTAACAAGCTAAATTAAGAAAGTAAACATGGCAAACCTTATACCTGCTAAACATTAGCATGTTAGCATGCATATGTTAGCATTTACCTCAAACAGTACCATGTCTTGAAATATAAAAAACGGTGCGTATCGCAAATTGCCAAAGCCCAGGATGATGTCTTCAAATCAAATCAAATCAATCAAGTTTATTAATACAGCACATTTAAAAAGAACTACAGTGGACCAAAGTGCTGTACAAAATAAAAGAATGACACACTAATATATAGCAATATAAAATGTACACAAATATCGAATATCAAAGCAACACCGGTAAGAACAATTACACGTTAAAAAAAGATGATAAAATACTAAAATATTAAAACCACTACAAACAACCAAAGGCCATTGAAAACCTGTACGTTTTAAGATGTGTCTTAGAATTGTCAGTGGAGGAGGAATATTTGATTGAGAGTGGAAGGCTATTCCAAAGCTTTGGAGCAGCTACCACAAAGGCACAATCTCCCCTTACCCACCAGTTCAGCAATATACTGAGGTACATAAGCCCATATATGGCTTTAAAAACAAATAAAAGAAACTTAAAATCAATCCTGTATTTGATAGGTAGGCTAACCACGTAGGGATTGTCAGTTACTGTTCGTAAAACCAATGCCAGCTTTGCCTGCTTGGCAGTTCCCCTTGGTATATTTATGGGGTTTTTTTGTCATTGTGTCCTCAATTTTATAGCTTCCACTTTAATGTGTGCTTCTTATGGTCTGGTCTTTGGTCACTAACTTTTTATAAGGTCCTAACCTGAGCACTGTACCCCGGAACGTCCTGGCCACAGCAAAATAATCTCTGCATATAAATTCACCATCACACACTGAAAGTGAACCTTAAGTGATTATTGAGTGGGATTACCTCTTTTTGAGTAAATATATTGTTTGTTTGTTTTTGGTTTGTTTGTTTTTAGGAAAATCCTGCAGAGTATACCTTTAAACTTTTGTTAAAACAACAGGCAAAAAGTTGGAAGAAGGTATTTGTTTTATGATGTTACTGTGTGAAGAGCAAGAGTGTCAACATTTATAAAGCTGGAGCTAAGAAGTGCTTATTATACTTGATAAAATTAATAATTAATTTAGTCATCGGAGTTGTCATCTATCAATGGTTGATTATGCTATTAACAAGAGACGATACTTGTATTTTGAGAGCCCATTATTGAGATGTTTTCAACACATTCTCTTTTGTAGCATATCTAAAGAAAAAATGCAGATTTTTTTAGGAAATATACTGGACTGGACTATACTTGCTTGAACAGAATTTCTAGTTTCACACTGAAACATGACTGACGCTCTACAGGAACTCTGGTTTTTATCACTGCCCCGATGCCTTAACAGGAGTTACATAACTCAAAATGGTACGAGCACACATTCAGTTCTTACGTCCCATTTTCTTCAGATACTCATGTGATTTTATCAGACAGTCAAGAAGCAGATTTGGATTTGTGTGCTAATCAGAACTTTGGAAATTCTAAAGCAACGTCTCTGAACATTGTTTTTTCACCAGAATTAAACATGCCATAAGGTAAGTCGTGTTATCAAAGACTGTGTTCTTCGTGGTGGAACATCCTGCACATTTTCACATTGATAGGATGTGTATTAAGACGCATATGTGTAGAAAAACACACATGGTCAGGATATAAGTAGAAGAACTAGGCCAGGGGGCAGCCACTGGAAATTACATCACCAACCCATATGAGCTGAAGGCCCTGTTGCAATCAATACACTGTACAGCTGCATGAATGAAGCTAATGCTAAATGAGTATTTCTTAATGTTCACTTCCCTCCAGTTAATCACCAGTCAATGCAGGATGAAATGAAAGATGTAGCAGCACCACTGGTGACGCTCTGAGGGGCTGGTGGTTTTCATCACTTCTTTTTCTTCTTCCCTGTCAACTTCAGTCATTCGTGTTGCATGCCAGCCCACTAATGCACATACTAACTCTACTCCTGACTCCGAAGCTGCAGGGGAGATCTATTTATAGAGTGCTCTGCTATGCACTGTGCCTCCAGCATGTTGTATAGTTACACAGGGTAGATAGCGCGCATGAACTGGTACTTTTTTTCCCCTATGGACGCAGACCTGTAATAGGCTGCTTATCAGCTATTGTTAGCTTGATCTCATGCTTTTCTATTTTTATTTGATTGTATTATACACACAAACATATATAGTGTGTATTTAAACATCTGCCATAACAGATGTCCATTAGCTGATCATCATATTCATGCATTTATACTGAACTGTATGCAGTGCTGTGTGTGTTTAGTATTTGTATCTGCTACACAGTGAGCTCAGTGGAAGCTCTGCCATTCATGGAAGCCAGGCAGACACTGCCTTACAACAAGGCGGCACTTTCTAAACCACTTAGCATTTCAACTTTTCCTCTTCCATGAGTCACCATTTCCTTCCAGTTTAATGCAGGCCTAAATTATTCATGCCAATCCCCATCAATCCAGGAGCCAGCCAGTCCTTGAACCGGGGAAGTGCCTCGCGTGGTGCGCTGTTAGCCACCAGGCTGCTGATTGGACTCCACTCAGATCTCTACATCCTCCCTGCACTCAGGCTGACAGGCCGAAGAGGACCGGCTTTTCCAAAGAGGTTCTCAAGTGATCTTGAAGTGGAGCGGGGACGGATAATTTAAGAGGAAAATCAGCTTTAATATGGTGGACATTCTCTGCAGGAAAGAAATGAGCATAGCTATGTTTTCACTTCAGGAAAAAATGGTCATCTAAAGATGCTTCTGTTTCTCTACAGTCCAGTTTATGGAGCCCACATCATAAATATTAGCGTAGCTTTAAACGTCAATCATGACTACATACTATGCAGATTATTTTTTAATAGGCCTTTTTCACAGCTGATGTTTTGACATGTCATAGCAGAAAAATCACCGGTGTACTAATTACATTAATGATGTGTCACAGGAAGTTGTGACAGTGAGTCAGCATGCACAATGCCAGGACCCTGAAACCGAGGCAGCCACCGTTAGTTATATTATTTACATGTATTTTTCCTAAAAATGTCTCCTGTGAAAAAGGTCTATTGTTGATGTCTCATTTTGGTACACTTACAGTCTAAAGAGATGAGATGATGCCATAATGACATTACACTTTCCATAGATTTACTGTTTACATATGGTCTCTTCTATACGGTGGCCAACATGGGCAAATGCATTACAACCGTCAAAAAAAATTAACTTTGTGAGAAATGTGTTGCAGCTTCAGAAATGATGCCCGTTCAAAAACCAACCCAATCTCACTCCAAAGACGTCGAAATCCGGTGCTTGGGCAGTGACTTGTGGCGTCAGACACTGACGAAAAAAGCCATACCTTTAACGTCGGCATGATATGCAGCAGGTCGCAGTTTTCGTGTAATGGCACCCGGCGGCATCAGAGGGAAACACAGCAGGACAAGAATCAAAGTTAAGGTGATGAAAGTCCAAGTAGGGCAGGTGGGAGGGGTGCTGGATGGGTCCAACAAATACCGTCTTTCACTCGGGAGAGCGATGTTTGCATCTATTAGATTCTAATGCCAAACCCCGTCCCAACTGCGTGTGTTAATTGTTGGAGAAAAAAAAACCGTCAACTTCCGTTGTTGTACTGACGTAGTGCATTTGTTTTGAAAGAGACTGTATGCAAATAGTAAATTTCCTGTGAAAACAGAAGTTTATTTTGAAAGATGATATTGCATGCAGACCTCCTGTCTACTTTTGTAAGCTGAAACCATTTCCCTCAGTGGAAACAAAGCTTCTATTTACTTTAATTTCACAGATAAGAAACAATAAATTGTGAAGACAATAAAGCCTCCACAAAAATAGCATATTAAGTCTTGTGTCTGATTTATCCTGGCTTCATATGAGCAGAGGAAATCTCTGCTTGTCACCAGGCTAATTTATACACTGTAAAATGCCATAGGCTTGTGCTAATAACGTTAGCATGTTGTATTTGTTTGGAAAACATCTTTAGTATAAGACAGTTTTGTCAATGAACCTTGTGAGTTGTAATTGAGCCGAATTTTGTAATGTTACCTTTGTTGAATGTTGCTGTTGTCCCTGGCTTCATATAAGTAGAGGAAAAGTCTGCTAGCCGCTAGGCCAATGTATACAATGTAAAATGCAGTCAGCTTGTGCTAAAAACATTAGCATGTTGTATTTGTGGGGAAAATGTGTCCAGATAAAGACAAGTGTTTGTCTGTGAATGCTGCGAGTTATAGTGATGCTGATTTGTGCACTTGTGTTTGAAATTGTCTCTATGAAGTCATGTTTAATGTGTGTTTAATGTGTGTTTTGAATCAACTAAACTTTACAGCACTTCACAGAAACCTCTGCCGCTGACTGTATTTTGGGGGTGTAACTGCACAAAGACACAGACACACCACCACACGTATACAAGTATAAATGCTCACAACTGCATAGGCCACGTGCATAGGCGATGGCTCTGCATAGAGCTGACGCACAAGTATAAATCCAGCTTTATTCCTATACAAGATTATAAAACAGCAATAGATTCACGTAGCTCCCCCTAGAGACCTGGAGAACTTTCCCATTCATAGCACGTTTTCGCTGTTGTATTTGTTTTTGATTTTTGTAAGTATTTTTGAATTGGAATCATTAATGAATCTGCAACAGATTTATCCTAATGGAAAAGCTGTGCACCATTATAGCGCATTTGCTCTTTTCGGCCAACGTACAGTACTTCAATGGTCAACAGTGATAAAGTAGAGATGCTGTTATGTTTTCACCTCATCCTGTTTGAATTTATGTTAGTAATTATACATTGTGTTTATAAGATCTGCTGCTATGGTGTTATTACAGTAGGGATATGGAGCAAAGTCCAACACTGATAAAAGTGAAACAACAGTAACAGCTGGGGATATAAGTGGGTCACATTGTAGGGTTTGGCAGCAATAAATCATTCCCACCAAGATTAATTTCACTATGGCAAATGCACAATACAAATCAACCCAACCAATTATTGATGTGTATTAGCAAGGCTTTTCACCTCATAACAGATATATTAAACTTTAAATTACAGCCATAAAAGCATTTGATTGTGCATGTGAACGTCTTTCAACTCCAATGCTGTGTCTAACTAGGCCACCACAGATTCTTGAAACACTGACATCATTTTTTATAATAAAAGATGATCCACTTAAGGTCTAATATCGTGTGTTGCACATGTGTGGACTGAAGACCTCTGAGCAGCTCACCGAGCAGAGCAGGTGGTGTGCTTTTTTTGCTCCTTAGCAACGGCTTGGGATTGGCTGGTGTCAACACCTTAGACAGGGGGTTGGTCCAATTGCATGTGAGAGTGTTGATTGCCTTTCAACCAATTAGCACTCACCAGATGTTCAATAATTAGTTCTCCCTCAGTGATTGAAGATGTTCATTAGTCCAATCGGAGCTCTTGATTGACATTAATTTGCAGTTTTTCAGTACAGTCATTCCTGTTTTAATGAAATGTATTCATTGTGCTCAAAGACAGAGCTCTCTCTGTTATTTCAGTTGACTTACCTGAAGAGAAATTTCTGTATTTAATTCAAGACTGAGGCTGACAATCTTATGAACAGTATAATTGTGTTCATCTGTTCTAGGTCCACTTTAACGGTGGCAAGGCTGTCCTTGTCCTCATAAAAACGTTATACTGAGTCAAAACATAGCCTGAAAAAAAGGCATAAAAAGGCACAGTATATATGCCATAAAAAATGCCATAAGACTTCATTTGGGATGTCATTTAAAAAAAAAAAAAACATAAAATGGTCATAGTACAGTGTGTCCTCAAATCTCATAGTAACCTCATAGTATAGTATGCCTAGCATGCTATGGAAAATGTGATAAAAATGCTCCAAATAGTCTGACTGCTTAGCAGCAGCATGGCTTTGAATGTGACCTGCTTTTTTTTTTTTTTGTTAAACATGTGAAAGTCATAGTATAGTATATCTAAAATCATAGTTTCATACGCCATAAAAAAGTCATAGTGTAGTATGTCATAATAAAAACAGAAAAAAGTTATTATATAGTATAGTTCTAAAATATTTTATTTAAAAGAAGTTGTAATATCAAAACAAAAACAGAAAAAGTTATGGTAAAGTATATCATGAAAAATTAATTTTAAAAGTCATTGCATGTTATAGTAAAGCATGTTGTTAAAAAATTAATTAAAAAAATTATAGTGTAGTTTGTCATTAAAAAAGTTGTATTATTGCATTTCATAAAAAATCAATAAAAATCATAGTATAATATGCCAAAAAATAAAAGAATAGTATGCTGTAAAAATGACATAGTATAGTAATTCATATAAACTAAAAAAGTTCTAGTATAGTATGTTGTAAAACAAAATCTATTAAAAAGCCATAGTATAGTATCCTCTATATAATGTAGTATATGTAACAATATAGTATGTCTTTAAAAAACACAAGTCATAGTATAGCATTTATTTAAAAGTTTCATTAAATAAGTCACAGTATGGTATACCATGAAAAATGTCGCATTACCGTATGACATGAAAATTTTTATTTAAAAAGTCATAGCATATTAAGTCATAATAAGGTCATAGAATATTGGTATGGCCCCTGGGATAGTGTTGTGTTCTGTGCATTGAATGTCCTGGATTCTGCAGAAGGTTCAGTCAGGGAATTAGACGCAGCAGGCCACTGCCTCCATGTTCCTTTAAAGCTCGCCTCATCCTGGTCTTCTGGTGGCAGACTCCTTCTCCCTGGCACCTTGTAATGTTGCTTTGCTAGCTCTTTTTGCTTTGCTGTATAGTTCCTATTGCATTATCCTAGTTTACTTGGAGCTTTCCTAGCGAGTTTCAGGAGCAGGACCACACCTCAAACACACCTCTTCTGTTCCCTATAAATGCAAACCTAAGCTGCTCTTCCCTTTCGCTCCCGTCTTCTGCGCCGCCAGAACCGAGAGCACAACACGGCCCGAGAGCCTTCTACAAGCCAAATAATATTTGCTCATTCACAAAATAGTATTTTCTACTCACCAATACCGCCATGGACGTCGTGTCCTTATCTCCATCTGATGACGACTTTTTCGCTCATGATCTGGAGGATCAAGCTCCAAGTGTCCATACACTCCCACAAGCGGATCCGGCTTCGGAGGCCGAGGACTTCCCCGCCGATGCCGTGCCCGACACGCCGCCTCCCTGGGTGCTTCGGCCGTCGAAGAAGCACGTGAGTCCGAGCAGCTGCATCTCCTCCACCATCCACATCCCACCCGGTTCGTCTCTCCATAACTTACGCAAGGAGTACAGTTCACCTGCGGTTTCCACCGCCTCTCCCAGTTCACTCCTACAGTCAGAGAGAAGAGGACGCGACGACTTCAGAACAACCCACCGCCGTCGCCGCAATTCCCTGACGCCCTCACCTGACAGAGTACTTCAGCCCCCCCGCCATCACGGTGAAAACACTGGTTGCTCTTCCCGACGGCAGTCCCACCGTCACCACGCTCCGGCGAGGTCTCCCGAAAGCTGGCCCCCTTCCAAAATGACCGACTGGACTGTGGCAACTCTCCAGAAAACACTCCGTGACAAAAGCATCCCCTTCCATCGCACCGACAATAAAACAAAACTTTTTAATCTCCTCATGTCCGCCTGTCACAGCCGCCGCTCCGCTGGCTCCAGCCCGCTTCCGCATGACGTCACCACGCACACCCCGACCTGACGGCCTCACTCCAGGTAAAGGGACAGTCTGCCTGCATCCTCAGGTCATGCAGCCAAAATCTAAGCAACAAAGGCAGGGACGTCGACCTTTGAGACCAAGAATCACCACAGCTCCTGGCACTTCTCCTACATCAGATGAAGCACGTGGCGCTGAAATTCCTGGACCTCTCACATCATGTCCGGGTTTTCCCCAGCACCAGCTGTCCATTCCCACATGGGCCGATGGTCCCTTTAACCCCATCCTCCAGCACCAGCAACAACAGCAGCTGGCCATGGCCAGGGTTTCTGGCCATGGGCCGCCAGCGCCCTCCACAGCCCACCTCCAGCTTATACAGCAGCCAGCCTTAGCTGGGAATTCTAGCACCGGGATGCTAGCACCCCCCACTGCTGCATCACAGTACACCCAGCAGCCGGCTTTCTCTGGGGTTTCTGGCACCGGGATGCCAGCACCCCCCGCAGCCGCATCACAGTACACCCAGCAGCCGGCTTTCTCTGGGGTTACTGGCACCGGGATGCCAGCACCCCCCGCCGCTGCATCACAGTACACCCAGCAGCCGGTTTTCTCTGGGGTTTCTGGCACCAGGATGCCAGCACCCCCCCCCCCCCCCCCCCCCGCTGCTGCATCACAGTACACCCAGCAGCCGGCTTTCTTTGGGGTTTCCGGCACCGGGATGCCAGCAACCCCCGCGGAGCACTACCAACAAGCTGCACTTCATCACAGCTTTCTCCCTCAACTCATTCCAGCCCAGCGGGCAACCACCCATTTTACTCTGTCCACAGCCATTCCTGCCACTCGTCATCTTGGCGCTCCAGTTTCCCGTCCTTCTCCGGTTCCAGCACACTTACGCAGACAAATCATTGACTGTTATTATATCGATCTGGCTCTTCTCCTCTTGGTCCTCATCCTTGCACCAACCACCCGGCGACAGGTGTCTTGAAGACCTTGGAGGTTGCCTCCACCTGAAGGGGAAGCAGTCCAACCGTTCCAGAGAACTCACACCAACTGAGTTCGCATATGCCTTCTCTCTTTATAGAGATGTCCTGTGCTCGCTCTTCCCTGGCCGTCGCCAAGAACTGGACGACTATATGTCAAATATCCTTAACCTGGCCCTCCGTTTTGGTGACAACAGTTTTTACCAATACCACATTCACTTCGCTTCCGAAGCCGCAGCTCGTCTCAATCAATTCAACGAAGCTACTTATTGGGGCACTCTTGACACAGAACTGTATTGCCGCATCTTCGCTGCCCGTGCAGCCGTGACTTGCTCCCTGTGTGGTGCCCTGTCTCATCCAGCTTCCTCCTGCTCCGTTCCAACCCGTGCAGAACCTCATCCTAGCCAGCCAAGAGTGTCTGCTCTCTCCCGCTTGTCGTCAGCAGCCCCGCCGCCACCCTTTCTTCCGACGCCTGCATCATCCACCCTTTCCGTCAACCTACTGGTCACCAAGGGCATCGACACTAAGGGCAGACCCATCATGCATCAAAAGGGTCGTTCCATCTGTAACAACTTCAACGACACAGGTTGCAATATGTCGCAGTGCCGCTACCTCCATGTTTGCTCCTACTGCGGAGGCGGACACGCCTGTCCAGCATGCCCTCACAACCCAACTTCACTTAAACCAGGTGAGCACCTATCGACACCTATAAACATCCCTGCCTTAGCCATGGCACTTCGCAATCACTCAGATCCAGCTTTCGTGGACTTCCTTGAAAATGGTTTCAGGAACGGTTTTCACCCCGGTCTATCCGTACTACCATCCTCGTCGTTCAAATGCAAGAACCTGCAGTCTGCCACAAATGAACCAGAGACAGTCGACCGCTTGCTTGCCAAGGAAGTCAGTGACGGTTTCATGATAGGTCCATTCGCACATCCTCCTTTTCCGTATTTCCGTATCAGCCCCCTCGGCATCGCAACCAGAAAGTATTCAAGAAAGAAACGCATAATCGTCAATCTTTCGGCTCCCCATGGTAGCACCATTCCCAGCATCAATAGCTTAATTCCAAGTGAAGACTTCTCCCTCCACTACACCACCATCAACCATGCCATTGCCCTCATCAAACTCGCTGGCAGGGGATCATGGCTTTCGAAGGCAGACATCATAAGTGCCTTCAAAGTTCTTCCCATTCACCCAGAGTTCTGGCGATTCTTGGGCGTCCGCTGGCGCGGTGCATACTACTTTGCACTCAGGCTCACCTTTGGTTGCAAAAGCAGCCCCAAAATCTTTGGCATCTTGTCAGAAGCCCTCTGCTGGATCCTGTCCAACAACCACGGCATTCCATTCCTCGTCCATCTCTTAGACGACTTCCTCATCATTACCCCCACTTCATCACCACCAGCTTCTGGCCTGGTCACTCTGACCTCAGTCTTTTCCGACCTAGGGGTTCCACTGTCAGTGGAGAAAACTGAAGGCCCCTCTACTTCCTCGGAGAGTTCCTCGGACTCACGCTCGACACCAATTTGTTTCAGGCCTCTCTCCCCGTTGAGAAGCTAAACCACATCAGTCTCCTGATATCCAATTTCCTCCTTGCTCCTCGCTGCACCAAACGCCAACTGCTCTCCCTTTTGGGTCACCTCAACTTTGCCATGTGCATCATTCCCCAGGGGCAGGCGTTAAGCTCTCACCTGTTGTCAATCGCTTCTTCGTGCCATCTCTTCTGGCCTTCATTTCCCTGGACGGTTTAAGCCGTGCCGAGCTCCGCCTTTGACTTCACCTGCTTGCAAATTGGAATGGGATCACCTTCTTTTATGATGATCACCTGAACCATCCGCAGGACATCCATCTCTTCACCGATGCTGCTCCCTCAACCAGTTTTGGGGGCTTCTATAATGGAAAGTGGTTTGCAGCAAAATGGCCCCTGGAAGTCTTCAACGAATGCCAGATCGCTTCCTCAGCTCTATTCGAAATTTACCCCATCATAACTGCTGCCGTTCTGTGGGGCCATGAATGATCTCGCAAGTCCATCCTCATACATTCAGACAACCTCGCCGTCGTCGACATCATAAACAAAGGTTGTTCCAACTCTCCATCCATCATGCCGTTCATGCGCCGCCTAGTCTGGCACTCTGTTACCCATCAATACATTCTCCGTGCAGCCCATGTTCCTGGTCACTCCAATGCTATCGCTGACTCTCTCTCTCATTTCTCGTTTCAGAAGTTCAGAAGCTTGGCTCCTCATGCAGATGCCCATCCAACACCGGTTCCTCCATATTCAGCATTGACATTCAATCTGTAAATCCTGGCCTATACCTCTGATAATCGAAGCACAGAACTCCATAATCAACAGCCTATCACCTGCAACCTTATCATCATACTTGACAGCTTGGAAACAATTCTGTCACTTCTACAACCTGTATCACATTGCCTTCCCATCGTTCGGCCTTATCACCTTGACTAGCTTCATCACCCATGCTCATTCTGTCATGGCCATTACAGCTCATACCATCAAGGTGTATCTTAGCGGCATCAGCTTCTTTTGCAACCTCCTAAAAGGCAGTCCAAGCCTAGCCTCCAACCAACCGCAAATTACTGCTCTCCTCAAAGGACTCATACGCCAAGAACCAGCTAAGATCCCTCGCCATCTCCCCTATTAGCTTGCATCCATACCATCCGCTCTGGATACTGCACTTACCACATCGCACGAACCTTAGAAGCCATGTTCCTGCTTGCTTTCTTCAGTTTCCTCCGATGCTCAGAATTCAGCTCCTCGACCATCCACTTTGACCCATGCCGCCATGCCGCCATGCCTGCATTTCAGATTTGTCCCAATTCTCCAACGACGCCATGGTCTTCTACATCAAGCAAAGTAAAACCAACCAATCCGGTCATCCTACACCAGTCTTCTACTTCAGCGTACCATCACCGCTGAATTCATTCAAGACCCTGACTAGTTATTTGTCATTCCGAAAGTCTCAGAGCGCTTCATCCACAGATCCACTTTTCGTCTCGGAAGTCGGACAAGTCGTCACTCGATTCTGGTTCCAACATCACCTCCGCCACGTACTCTCCTTATCCGGTGTTTCCCCTTTGCAGTACTCAGGTCATTCATTCAGGATCGGAGCTGCCACTTCAGCCTCCCGCAATGGCGTCCCAGAACACCTCATTAAAATCATGGGTCGTTGGTCTTCTCAAACATATCATCGTTACATCCGTTCAGACCTCAAAGATCTCAGATCTGCTCAAACCCTTCTTAATAAGTAACTGGAGGTTTTTGGGGGTCCGTCGTTGCCCGGGCACGGCAGCGGATTCTCTAAGCCTCCCCACAACGCTTCACCGGCCGAAGAACGATGCTTTGCAGTTTTGTGTTGTTTAGTTTAGTTTCGTTTGTTATTCAATAAATCATTCTAGGCATTACTTTGATGGTGTGGTCCTTGCTAGTGAATTGGCACTTTCCTAGAGAGTTTCAGGAGCAGGACCACACCTCAAACACACCTCTTCCGTTCCCTATAAATGCCAACCTAACCTGCTCTTCCCTTTCGCTCCCATCTTCTGCGCCCCCTCCCACCCACCCCATTCTTTCTCCCTGTTCTCCTCTCCTCCCCCTCCTTTCTCTCCTTCCTAGGGTCCTGAGGGGGTCCGTCGTTGCCCGGGCGCTGCGGCGGATTCTCTAAGCCTCCCCACAACGCTTCACTGGCCGAAGAACGATGCTTCGCAGTTTTGTGTTGTTTAGTTTAGTTTAGTTTCGTTTGTTATTCAATAAATTATTCTACGCATTACTTTGATGGTGTGGTCCTTGCTAGTGAAATGACAGTATAATTTTGTTGTAAGCTTCTTTTGTTAGTTCCAACTTCGTTACATTTGTTAAACATGAACTCTTGTTGAATAAAAACTTTTCTTTTTTGGTGTGCTTCCTTTATTTGTTATGGTTTCAGAGTCAGGCCATAACAATGACATGTTGTAAAAAAGTTTAATTGTGAAAATAATAGTATAGCATTTGAGGGAAAAAATCATTTGAAAACAGTAACAGTATGGTATACCATAAAAGATGTGGTGAAGTACGACAAAAAAAAAAAAAAAAGGTTATACTTTGGTATTTTGGAAAAATAATCATTTAAAAAGTCAGATCATAGTATGCCATAAAAAAGTAGTATAATATATCATGAAACAACAAACACTATAATATGTATTACAAAAACACGTGAAGGTCAAAGTACAGTACGTCTTTAAAGAGTTAATCAAAACACTCATACATTGGAGATCTTAAAAAATTTAACTGAAAAAAAGGAATAATAAAAAGTAGTATAATATGTTGTCCAAAACCATGAAAACAAGTCATAGTATGTCATCCAAAACGATAAAAAAAGTCATGGTATAGCATGTCGTCAAAAAACATCAATAAAGTTATAGCACAGTATGTCATCCAAAACCATGAAAAAAAGTCATAGTATAGTATACTGTCAAAAAACATGAAGAAAAGTCATAGTATAGTATGTTGTCAAAAACCATGAAAAAAGGGTCATAGTATAGTATAATATAGTATGTTGTCCAAAACCATGAAAAAAGTGATAAAAGAGTATGTCTTCAAAAACTGTGAAAAAAAAGTCAGAAAAAAAAGTCAAAGTATGTTATCCAAAACAATGAAAAGAAACATCAGAGTAGAGTATGTTGTCCAAACCCGTGAAAAAAATCATAGTATAGTATTTCACCCAAAACCATGAAAAAAAAGTCATAGTATAGTGTGTCATCCAAAAGCATGAAGAAAAAGTCATGGTATTATATGTCATCATAAAACATGAAAAAAAGGTCATATAGTATGTCGTCCAAAACAATGAAAAATAGACATAGTATAGCTCGTCATCTAAAACGATGAAAAAAAGTCATAATATAGTATGTCGTCCAAGACCATGAAAATAGTCATAGTATAGTATGTCGTCCAAAACCATGAAAAAAAGTCATAGTATAATATGTCGCCCAAAACAATGAAAAATAGTCACAATATAGTATGTCAGCAAAAACGATGAAAAAAAGTCATAGTATAGTATGTCGTCCAAAACAATGAAAAATAGTCATAGTATAGTATGTTGTTCAAAACCATGACAAATAGTCACAGTATAGTATCTCATGCAAAACAATAAAAAATAGCCATCGTATAGAATGTTGTTCAAAACCATGAAAAAAAGTCATAGTATAGTGTCGTCAAAACAACATGAAAAAAAGTCATAGTATAGCATGTCGTCCAAAACCATGAAAAAAAGTCATAATATAGTATTTCATCCAAAACGATGAAAAAAGTCATAATATAGCATGTTGTCCGAGACCATGAAAAACAGTCATAGTATAGTATGTCGTCCAAAACCATGAAAAAAAGTCATAGTATACAGAAGAACGTCGTCAAAAATCGTAAAAAAAAGTCATAGTATAGTACGTTGTCCAAAACAATGAAAAATAGTCATAGTATAGTATGTCGTCAATAACCATGAAAAAAAGTCATAGTATGGTATGATATAGTATGTTGTCCAAAACCATGAATAAAAGTGATAAAAGAGTATGTCGTCAAAAATCGTGAAAAAAAGTCAAAGTATGTTATCCAAAACAATGAAAACAACATCAGAGTAGAGTATGTCGTCCAAAAAAATGCAAAAAAAATTATAGAATAGTGTGTCATCCAAAAGCATGAAACAATGTCATGGTATTATATGTCGTCATAAAACATGAAAAAAAGGTCATAGTATAGTATGTCGTCCAAAACAATGAAAAATACTCATAGTATAATTCATCATCTAGTCAACTATTGCAACTATTGCATGTTGTCCAAAACCATGAAAAAAAGTCATAGTATAGTATGTCGGCCAAAATAATGAAAAAAGTCATAGTATAGTATGTAATGAGAAATCATGAAAAAAATTCATACTACAATATGTCGTCCAAAACCATTAAAAAACAGTCATAGTATAATATGTTGTCCAAAACCACGAAAAAAAAGTCATAGTATAGTATATCGTCCAAAACCATGAAAAAAGTCATAGCATAGTATGTCGTCCAAGACTATGAAAAAAAGTCATCGTATAGTATGTCATCCAAAACCATGAAAAAAACGTCATAGTATAGCATGTCGCCCAAAAAAATGGAAAAAAATCATACTACAGTATGTTGTCCAAAACCACGAAAAAAAGTCATAGTATAGTATGTCGTCCAAAACAATGAAAAATACTCATAGTATAATTCATCATCTAAAACGATGAAAAAAAGGTCATACTATAGTATGTTGTCGAAAACGGTGAAAAAAAGTCATAATATAGCATGTCGTCCAAAACCATGAAAAAAGTCATAGTATAGCATGTCGTCCACAACCATGAAAAAAGTCATAGTATAGTATGTCATCCAAAATCATGAAAAAAAGTCATAGTATAGTATGTAGTTAGAAATCATGAAACAAAGTCATACTATAGTATGTCATCCAAAACCGTGAAAAAAGTCATAGTATAGTATGTCATCCAAAACAATGAAAAATAGTCATAGAATAATATGTCATCCAAAACCATGAAACAAAGTCATAATATATGTCTTCCAAAACAATGAAAAATAGTCATAGTATAGTATGTAATCCAAAACGATAAAAAAAAGTCATAGTATAGCATGTCGTCCAAAACCATTAAAAAAAGTCATACTACGGTATGTCGTCCAAAACCATTAAAACAAGTCATAATATAGTATTTCATCCAAAACGATGAAAAAAAAGTCATAATATAACATGTCGTCCAAAACCATTAAAAAAAGTCATACTACGGTATGTTGTCCAAAACCATTAAAAAAAAGTCATAGTATAGTATGTCATCCAAAAGCATGAAAAAATTCATAGTATAGTATGTTGTGTAGTATATCATAAAAATATGTAAAAGACGTCATGGTATATTATGTCATAAAAGTGTGATTTAAAAAAGGTCATAGTATAGTCTTTCATAAAAAAAATATTAACAGTCATCATATGGTATATACTAAAATTTCATTTAAAAAGATCATAGTATAGTATGTCAAAATGTAATTAAAAAGGCCATTGTATTGTGTATCATACATTTGTTTTGAAAAAAACCTCATAGTATAGTATGCCATAAATATGTGATTGAAAATGTCATAGTACTGTATGTCATAAAAATGTAAAAAAGAAAGTAATAGTAATGTTTGTCACAAAAATGTGATAAAGACATCATAGTATAGTGTGTCATAAAAATATCCTACAAAAGTCATAGTATAGTATGTCGTCCAAAACCATGAAAAAAAGTCATAGTATAGTATGTAGTTAGAAATCATGAAACAAAGTCATAGTATAGCATGTCGTCCAGAACTTTGATAAAAAGTCATAGTATAGTGTTATATCAAAAATTGTGAAGAAAAAGTCCTTGTATGTCATCCAAAATGATGAAAAAAAGTCATAGTATAATATTTCATCCAAAACCAAGAAAAAAGTCATAGTATAGTACGTCGTCAAAAATTGTCATAGTGGATTTTGTCACCCAAAACTATGAAAAAATTCATAGTGTAGTATGTTGTCCAAAACCACGAAAAAAAAGTCATAGTATAGTATGTCGTCCAAAACCATGAAAAAAGCCATTGTATAGCATGTCGTCCAAAACCATTAAAAAAAGTCATACTATAGTATGTTGTCCAAAACCATGAAAAAAAGTCAGAATATAGTATTTCATCAAAAATTGTGAAGAAAAAGTCATAGTATGTTATCCAAAATGATGAAAAAAAGTCATAGTATAATATTTCGTCCAAAACCATGAAAAAAGTTATAGTATAGTATGTCGTCCAAGACCATGAAAAAAAGTCATAGTATAGTATGTCGTCCAAAACCATGAAAAAAAGTCATAATATAGTATTTCATCAAAAATTGTGAAGAAAAAGTCATAGTATGTTATCCAAAATGATGAAAAAAAGTCATAGTATAGTATGTCATCCAAAACCATTAAAAAAAGTCATAGTATAGTATGTCGTCCAAAACCATGAAAAAAGTCATAGTATCGTATGTCATCCAAAACCATTAAAAAAAGTCATAGTATAGTATGTCGTCCAAAATCATTAAAAAAAAGTCACAGTATAGTATGTTGTGTAGTATATCATAAAAATATGTAAAAGACGTCATGGTATAGTCTGTCTTAAAATTGTGATAAAAAAAAGTCATAGTATAGTATGTCAAAAAAAAATGTGATAACAGAGTCATTGTATATTATGTCATAAAAGTGTGATTTAAAAAAGGTCATAAAAAAAAATTAACAGTCATCGTATGGTATATACTAAAATGTCATTTAAAAAGATCATAGTATAGTATGTCAAAATGTAATTAAAAAGGTCATTGTATTGTGTATCATACATTTGTTTTGAAAAAAACCTCATAATGTCATAAATATGTGATTAAAAATGTCATAGTACTGTATGTCATAAAAATGTAAAAAAGAAAGTAATAGTAATGTTTGTCACAAAAATGTGATAAAGACATCATAGTATAGTGTGTCATAAAAATATCCTACAAAAGTCATAGTATTGTATGTCATAAAAATGTGTTAAAAACGGTCACAGTATATTCTGTCATAAACGTGATTAAAAAAAAGTCATAGTATAGTATGTCATAAAAGTCTGAATTAAAAAATGTGATAGTATAGTATGTCACAAAAATGTCCTACAAAAAGTCATAGTAGTATGTCATGAAATGTGATTTGAAAAAAAGTCATTATTTTGAATGTCATAAAAGATCATCATCATGTGCCTAATACAGGGTCTTTGGCAGCTTGCATGGCTGTTGATTGTTTTTCATTGCGATAAGGGCAGTGTATTGATAAAAAGTACATTTGGGAAACAATTTGGACCACAACACTACATCTGTTATGTTCCCCACATGAGAGCAGTTGTGTTTAAATGAGGACCAGCAATAATTTTTTTTATTATTTTTTCACATTTTTACAGTACATTTCTATTTTATGTGTAGTTAAGAGTGCCTGACCTGTGGGGTTCCTGCATTTTCTCTTCTTGTGTATATCATTAATTGTTTTGCATCACAACATAAGGCAAACTCCAGGTGGGAGAAATCCATTCAGATTCAGATCCATTTTTGAGTGATCTTCAGTTTTTCTTCATCCTAACTGTTTATTTTGAATCCAGACAAGCAGCGAGCAACATGAAAGACATCATGATATTTTTGCGCAGTGGCTGGCAACACCTCGTTCAGGAATCTTTGACAGTTGTGTCTAAAAAAACAAGTATTTTTCTATTTATAACACTTCAGACGCGTTCTATTATATAATTTCTCTGTTCCTAAATACTCCCGAGTAATGGCTGTCTCAGAGCTCTACTTGCATGTCATATTTTTCTTTAAAGGAACTCTTGAGCTTCCAGACAGTTGTTTTCTACTGTTTAAAAAGGCATTAGCCAGAGCCGAGCAACTCCTCCATGCATCTGTCCCCATGGGGTTAATGAATTACAAATGCATTAGCTAAATGGTTCATTTAGAAAGAAGTTGACCACTAACAGTGATGGAAACTAAGTACCTTTACTTAAATACTGTTTAAATGTAATTCAGAGGTTTTCAGAGGGAAATTTTGTGCTTTATACTGCACTACATTTATTTAATAGCTATAGTAAAATGTGCAAAATGGGATTAACTCATACAATAGGATACATTATTATAGATTAGGCCCTGCACACTCACACAGGTTTTCTCCAGTTATTGATCAAACCTGGTCAGGTTGAGATCTAGAAGAGGTCTGCAAACCACATGCCCCTCTACCAGACTAACAGGAGAGTGTCACACAAGCCCAGTTTGTGCATGTCTGCTGCTTATAGTACATGTTACTGCATCAACACTATATATTAAAAGAGGCTCCAAAGACATTTTTTTTATCTTGTTGGACAAGATGATAATTTGTGAGCAAAACTTGATTAAAATTAAGAATCATCTTTTCCCTCTTAAAGGGGTCACTCAGTCTATGAACAGTCTACTTTTACTTTTAATAGATAAGGGACAGTTCATCCCCAAATCAAAAATACATATTTTTCCTCTTACCTGTAGTGCTATTTATCAACCTAGATAGTTTTGGTGTGAGTTGCCGAGTGTCGGAGATATCAGCTGTAGAGATGTCTGCCTTCTCTCCATTTTAATCGAACTAAGCGGCACTTGACTTGTGATGCTCAAGGTGCCAAAAAATACATTTAAAATACTCAACAGTAAATGTCTCTTTCCAGAAATCATGACCTGGTTACTCAAGATAATCCACAGACCTTGTTGTGAGCAGTTTTGTGTAGGAACTATTTTCTTTCTGAGGAACTACACCCGCAAACCCTATCACTGCGCAGGAGTAAGTTTGCATCTACTTAATGACAGAAGGCTCATGTTTGTGACAGATATGAACATTAATGGTGTCCTCCTTGGCCAGGGTTGGGCAACTTGCAGCTCTTGAAACCTTCTCTAGTGGCTCCCTGTAGCTTTGACATAGGATTATATGAAAAATAAATAATGGTTATTTTTTTAGCATTGTTGTAGGTCTAAAATGATTATTGCATTCGTCAGTTGTAAAAATGTGTAGCCTATATATCATATAAAAAAAATGGTGAAGTTTCATCAACTACAGTATGCATCATACATCTACGACCTGGTGCCTTGTCCTGTAATTTTGCAGTAGTTTAGTGGCTGTGGCTAGCCTAGCGTCTTTCTAGCATGGCTAACTTGAATTCCAAGTCCCAAAAAGTAAAAGTCTCAGAGGAAATTAAAGGATTTAGTAGTGTGTGGATGATTAATTTGCTTTCACCACAAACCCTGCAAATAATTAATTAAAATAATTATCAATAGGCTACTGCAGAGTAGCCACCTCTTAGTAAATGATCTTAATGAATGCTCAGACCTGTTCGTAATGTTGAAGGGCTAATTTAGAGTTAGTAGGCTGTTGTCTTCATTCAAATATGTTTCGTGGCTCCAGACAGATTTTTTTTTATTTTCATGTTGGCAAATGGCTCTATTAATATTGCAGACGCCTGTCCTTAGCTGAGCTGTAACGTTAGCTAGCTCAGGGGTTGCTAGGTAGGTTAGCAGTAGATGCATGCTTCCTTATGCGCCATGACAGAGTTGCGAGTGTAGTTTAGTAAAAAGAAAATAGTTCCTTCACTACCCAATGTTTTCTCCACTTTTTGTTACCCTTACCAAGAATTGCATGTGACCATAGCGATGTCCGTAACAGATCAATTTATTGTTAACAATCACTGTTTTGGTATAGCGTACTTCAGCAAATGGAGTAAAGAAAACACAGATTAAAATAAGGTCTAGCTAACAATCGCAATAAAAAGAAATAAATAGAAAATAATCCGATTAAAGTCTAGTAATTCCATGTTCATATGAATACATAACATCTACAGTATAAGTTAATAAATTGAAGCTACTGTATAAATACATCACCAGCATGCACAATATTGTATTATGGAGAATATTGGAGCAGTTATCATCTTACACTGAAGAAACAGTATAATAGGCAAGTGCATTTCTTGACCAAGAAGAAACTGAAGACAAAGTAAATCCACAAACCTCAAATCTGCTTTTAGAGCTTCCACTTAACATTGCATGTGCTCTGTCCACAAATTATACTGAGTTCACTAATCAAGTCAGTGGTTCCAGGTGCCGGTTCAGAGATCCTACTGATTGTTATGAAGATAGCATAACTGGAGAATAAGGGTGGACTCATGATCATGTTCAATCACCACATTTCTTTTTTTAAATTTCCATTTATTTTATTTTGCTATCTGATGAATCAAATCGTTTCCTACAAGGAGCCAATAGAAGTAACGACAATACTGACAATAAGAATTAGGTGTCCAAAAACAGTTAATTTATTTAATAAAGCACATCAGCACATGAGAGGGACAAGCTGCACTAAGTTTACTTTATGAATTTTGTATTTTTAGTTACATTATGACTGTGTGACTGAGCTGGACACATACCTGACACAAAGCAAACAAAAAACATTGTTTTTTATGTTATCTTCAATAACAGAGACAACCTGCTTTTCACTCAACGATCATAGTGTGGTGCAACGAAAGATGTCGGTACGTTTCTCGATGACACCCCTAAGAAGCCCGTCTTCATCTCTGCAACCCGTCTGCTCCCTCACTCACTCTCCTGCCTTGTCTTTCTCTCTGACTAAGCAATGACATTCAAGGTGACTCTAATTTTCTGGTTGCTCAAGCATCAACTTCTGAATGCTCCTCCCCTCACCAAATACAATAAGACAGCTCAGCTTCATTTGCGCGATAAGACCAGTCTCTGCCAGTGTGAAGGTATCATTACCCAATAGTCACACTGTGATGAATGACATACCTCTTGCTTCTAAAGTGGTATTTTGGCAAATGCTGCAGAGGCTACCAAGGAGGGGTTTCATTCTTTTATTTTTTATTTTTTAATTGTAGGTTATTTCTCAAACTAAAATTCCCTCCATCAACTTTTTTTTTCACTTTTAATTTGTTGAAAAATAAAGAACAGCAGCCACGTTAGTACCATCGGCTAAATTGGCCACCGATGTTCCACTGCCCTCCCCTCCCTTTTTTTTAATTTCTAAGAACTTTTTAACTAGTATTATTATTTTGTCATCATTTGTGAGCGCGCGTGTTGTGTTGTTTTGGCAGAATAGGGTTTTGGACTCTTTAATTGTTGCCCTCGCCTCCCTCGTCATCCTGCTGGTCGCTCGTCCACAGCGTCAAGTTGTCTCGTAGCAGCTGCATGATGAGAGTGGAGTCTTTGTAGGAGTCCTCATTCAGGGTGTCCAGCTCGGCGATGGCGTCATCGAAGGCGGTCTTGGCCAGGTGGCACGCCTGCTCCGGGGCGTTCTGGATCTCGTAGTAGAAGACGGAGTAGTTGAGAGCCAGGCCCAGGCGGATGGGATGAGTGGGCTGCATGTGCTCCTTGCTGATCTCATGGGCCTCGCTGTAGGACTTCTCGGAGGACTCCACCACCGAGGCTCTCTTCTCCCCCGTGGCGACCTCGGCCAGGTAACGGTAGTAGTCGCCCTTCATCTTCAGGTAGAACACTTTGCTCTCGTGCTGCGTGTCATTGCAGTTCTTGATCAGGAAGTTGTCGAGGAGATTGAGCACGTCCTGGCAGACGGCCTCCAGCTCCTTCTCAATCTTTTCCCGGTAGGCGCGCACCATCTCGATCTTCTTCTCGTTACCGTCGGCCGACGTCTTCTGCTCAATGCTGGAGATGACACGCCAGGATGAACGCCTTGCCCCGACCACGTTCTTATAGGCCACAGAGAGCAGGTTCCTCTCTTCGTTGGATAGTGCTTCATTCAGCTCTGTGACCTGTAGAAATGAGAGAGAAAGAAAAATATTCAGGTGTTAGCATGTCTTTTTCTTACTTCCATTATGTAAAGATATGTCTCAGTAACATTCAGCAGCTGACAGTGGGACAATTCAAACCTGTAACATGCAACAAAGTTTGACACTAAAAAACTATTTAAACCTTACGCACATGTCAAACTACAGAAATCACAAGGTGTTGGACAACATAAGCAAACTGTCACAGATGCCTCCAGACAAACTGTACAACACCCAAGGCAATACTCCAGTGAATCCAACAGGGTAAACCACACCTCCAGCTCAGTGACATCATCCTCTGAGGTAACTCCTGATTGGCTGTCCGCAGCTCTGAAAGCTGGTTTTGTTTTGTTTTGACAGGCCTGTGTCTGGCTGGAGGATTTAATCCTTTATACCCCACTGGGACTGTGCAGCAGAGGCATCTTTACAGACCTTTTCTCAGTATAAAGCCTGTTGTTACTTTCTTTTTCAGGACAGAATTCAGTTTCATGAGCAGAGCAAAGCAGGGGGCCCCGACCAATCACGTGGAACAGCCCTTCACAATGCCCTTACTGAACACTATATGGGTTAACAGAAAAGGACGTTCTGGGTATAAAACTGAGGGCATTGTGTTGATATTCCTCATATTAGCAAATAGGAAAATAAGGTGGCTTTATTCTTTTTTAAATTAAAAATACATGCCTTACTTGGTCTTAGCAATACCGGTACATTCATTCAGCATTTATAAACTCAGCTTCATTGAGGCACTGTCCTTTAATTAGAACAAAAGAACTACTTCCGTTTTTGTGGAAACAATTGTACACCCAGTGCAAAGGAGCGTTCAGTGCAGTGCAACCATCATTGCTGGTTAAAGCCTAACGCAGTTGTCATCTTTATGGCCAACACCCATGTAGTGTAAGTAGCAAATGTACTTGCATGCATCTGTGCAACCATGGGCGTGTAAGTCTTACAATGAGGTGTGGTCAGGCCCATTGCTATTTTGAGGCAGCGGAAAGCGACTGTGCTATTGGCCTACAAAAACCTGGTCTAAAGTCAGAATGGCACCATATTTTCCTGTTATGTAGAGGGTGCATAATTTAGGTAGAAAAAAATGCACCTACAAAGGCTGGTTAACAACGCATGTACACTCTCTCAGGTGGGTGAAATAATTTAGCAGAGCAGAGCTGTTGTCCAATTACCCATTAAGAGACCAGCATAACTTGATTATTTCAGAAGGTAAAAGTTTAGATCTGTTTACTCTGTCAAGTTTATAACTACAGTTTTTAGTTGTGCTGCTTAAATGTCCCAAGATATTTGGTGCAGTAACATTACAGCTCTTACTACATTACTTGCAGCAGAAAACCGCCTACTTCTTCAATCTGGAAAATTCGCCCTGTAAAGAGCAGTGTGCCAGGTGCATGTTGATTGGTTGTATTCATGTTATGCCCACAACACACCTATAATTAATTCAGGGACTAAAAACAATCCTGTTGCCCCTTACTTTGCACCCATATTATGCTCTGTTTAACTAGTGAAAGTGGAGTTGGACCTAAATGCAATTTAAACTATGCGCCATACATTGTTTAAATAGTACCCTTAAGGTCTACAGCCATGCTAACAGCTTCATGCTAACATTAACAACAGTAATGCTAACTTGCTAATTTAGTCGGTAGGATGTCTTTACCATGTTCACCATCTTAGTTAATGTTAGCATGCTTGCTGATTATCAGTTAACACAAATCTATTGCCCACAAGACTATTGAGCTAGCAGTGTGATTAGTTTTGCAGATATCTGGACATAAACCAAAGGGTTGGACAAACTGAAATGTTGACCTGATGATGGTGCTAGGTAAGTAAACTTCATTCTGAGGGGAGCATGAATCTATCTGTAACAAATGTCACTGCAACCCATCTAATCGTTGTAGAGACATTTCACTTGAAAACCACTAGACAGCGTCATCGTGGCTGAGGAGCAAAAATCAGAAAATCCTTAGTCATTGCGCAAAGTCATCAGGGACACGAATGTGTGTACATAATTTTCTGTCAATCCGTTTGGTGGATATTGAAATATTTCACAGGATAAGTAAAAAGTTTGATCAGCTGAAGGCAACAGAGGAAAAGTCAGTGGAGTTATTAGGATTCATCCTCTGGGGAAAATGAATTTCTAAACAGAATTTCATGGCAATCAATCCAATCGATATTTTCTCTGAACCAAAGTGGTAGACTGATCACAAAACTGATGTTGCCACCCACAGAGCCATGGTTAAAAATAAAACAATTTTCTTGTAGTTCTCTGTAGTTACATTTCAGGTAAATCTGCCTGCTGTGTCTGTGTATCAATTTATGTGTCTTCTCCTAACCACCCAGGTGGGGTCGCACTCTGCTGCCGCAGTGTTACAAAGACACTAAAAGGTCACTTTTGGAGCTATTTAATCACGCTGTAAGACAAATATCCCCCTGAGGCTGTGCTGCGTGATTGTGCGGCATCCTCGACACATGGCGGAGCCTCAGCGTCTTACTCAAGGACAGGAAAGCTTAAACCTGTGACCTTTGAGATGCATCACAGTCACAATGAGCTAACAGCTGTGTCACTCTGCTTTGGTTAGACTCCAGTAACACACATTAGCTGCTAATCCCTGTTCCAGTTGTTACTACAGTCACTTTTGATAAAAGCCTATGACTAATCATGTGTTCATCTGATGAACTCGCTCTCAGCTCACAAAAGCCCTCACATACACCCGTCTTTCACACTCGGGGATTCATAACGCAACAGTTCAATGCAGCGGACTTGACCATGGTGAGATTACTGTACAAGGGAGGGAGTGGAGGGTAAAGAGCAATCGGTGATGCAATCTCCTGTTTCCATGGCGACTGCAAAATCTGCTTTTGTTTGAGAGAGCTATACCATCTCTGCTGGAGACGCTGGCCACAAGCTGCTAATGGCAAGGATGCTTACATGGCTGACGGCGTGGAGAACGCTGCAGCAGTGTGGGTGGGGGTAAGTGCAAACAAGCCATTTCGAATCTCACACCTTTCAGCCGACTCTCACACTGGCAGTTAGCCCTAGCAATGATGTTCCAATACCACTTTTTTCCTTTCTGATACTGATTCCAATAACTTGAACTTACGAATCAGCCAATACTGGGCACCATCTAATGCCATCGCAAAAAAAATAAATAAATAAATAACAGCTGTATTCTACTATCTGTGTCAAGAAGCCAACTGAAATGTGTAAAAATAGAACAACTATCATACAATATAAATATTACACACTATTTATTCTACTTAGTATTTCCGTTGCTGCCCAAACAGCACAGGTCTACTGATACTAGGATCGGGTAAATGTTATTCCATTGCACATGGCCTCTGGGATCTGCACTGCTATGCACACAATAGCACAGTCTCCAATTCGTCAACAGACCCAACCAAATCCACATGGGATATAGCTTGCGCTCAGAACCACGGCGGTGTTACCATGGCTCTATGGGTGGCAATGTCTGTCTGTTGATCAGTCTACCACTTTGGATGGATTGCAATGAAATTTTCTTTAGACATTCATGCTCCCAGAGGATGAATCCTGATAAATCTGGTAAGATGTGTCTATGTTTTAGCGTGAAAATACAATTTTTCCAAGCCCTTCTAAAAACGTTTTCCACATGACATAGGTTTCTGCACAATGTCATTTCTATATATAAACCTAAATGCTGCTGTGGCCGCCACACTTGTTCAGTTCTGAAAGTCACACAGTAACACCAACAAACTAAATGATCGAAGCAGCGATAGCCCAGCAACTCCAACGTGCAGAGAGGTTAAATTACCAAATTCTGTCAATGGAGTCTGGTGGCTATGAGAAGAGCTATATAAGGTTTTTAGTTCTCTGTTGGGAAGGGCTGTCTGACAGCAAGATAAAGTGGTAAAATAATTCACATATAGTGTACACCTAAGCTGATCTTTGATTTTTCTTTGAGGTCGTCCTTTTGTTTAAGGAGCTAAAATATGTTTTGCTACTTCCCCTGTCCACAGGCACCTACACTACACCTGTACACGTTCCTAATAAAAGAGGAAGATGTGATGAAGTACGATATGCTTATTTTAAACCACTTCTTCACTAAATGACTGTATCGTGATATATACCAGTACCTGTTACTGTTATATATGGCTGGGTATTGTTTCAAAAATGAATTACCAGTACCAATGGCCAATAGCCTTACAGTGATCATTCGATACCCACCATGTGAGTGGAAGCATCTAGTTACTAGTTGTAGCATAGCCATACTTTCAAAAGTTTTGGTGGCTTTCGGCAAATAAACATCGCTCGACTTGACCACAGACTGTACAGGTTGTAGCTGCTGCAGTAGTCAGCCAATCACACATTGCATTAAACTGAAGAACACGTGCGGCGATTGGCTGCCAGCAAAACCATACAAATAGTCTTTTTGTCTAGATCTGGGTACAAAAAGAATCTAATACAGGTATCGTTTGACCTCAAATGTTACTTGTTTCTGGGTTATGTCAGTTGCCAGACATCAAAATATTAGCAATGTCACTGTGAGCATGTTGGTATGCTGATGTTAGTATTTAGGTAAAAGCATCATTGTGCTGAAGTACAACGTCACAGAGCATGGGTATAGACTCTCTTGCCATGATGAAATTACTACCAAACCTAGTGATTTTGGGATTGTTCTCAAGTCAATACTATAGGCAGATTATCATGACATTTACTATAACAGCAACATCCCACAATATCTTTGCCTGTTTCAGGCATGACATGAACTGTTACCTTTGGTAGCACCTTAAGACCAAATCATCAGTTTGGTCCTACACTTAACTAGTGGCCACATTTCCAGGGAATTTTAAGTTCACCTTCCCCACAGGAAGCACTACCTTTGAATTTGGATATCCCGAGGGTTGTTCTGGAGCGTCATCCCAACAACCAAAGCACCGTGCTTTTCGTTCCTTACTCTGAAGAGTGCAGCTTCTACAGGGCCACTAGCAGTGTTGTTGACTTTTGTGCTTGTTCACTTCCTACACAAGACGTTGTAAAATTTACAACTGATAAATAAAACGATCTCTGTACTGGCAGAGTATGAAGACAGGCAAACAATTAAATGACATCCGTTGCGTAATGATCCCACTTACAAGCACAAGAGAAAGTCACCCTGCCCCCCATTAGTCACTGCTGTAGCACAGCCTCAGCTCTATACCACTCTATGCCTTAGCCCATTAAATTACAATTAGTGTAAACAAGTATCTGACCTACAGCAAATGCAACCAGCAGAGTAGGTCAGCGCTAGAGCAACAGAGAGGTCAGAAAAACAAGTCCTAAACAACACGTCTGTAAAAACATGGATGCCTTTGTTTCAGAAGGCTGCAGGGTGAGCAGAAAGCCCTGACGGAAGCTGTGGTGCGGGGATGACAATAGAGCTCTGTCTACCCATAAAGCTCATCAATCGCGCCTGCTCTCTCGTGACTCATCCTTGCACAAGGCAGTCAAACTTCCAAACAACTGAGTGTTAATATAAACAAAGGCCACGCAGTACAATCAATAACTTTCTCTTTGACAGCTCTCTGCATGACCATTAATATCCACAGGAGAGACAGTGTAAGAGCTGCAGGGCTCGGGGAGCAGGATATGTTGAGCTTAAGTAGAGGCTGGGTTGGACCACAATACTCGCCGCCTTACATTTTCATTTAATGGATTACAATTCATATAATGAAGGCTTGCCACAGTCCCACAGCCACCTATTTTTCTTCTTGATCCACACTTTTCCTTCTGTCTTTTCCTTGCTCATTTGCTCTCCTAACCTGATGTGACAACCCCCTTGCCGACCCTCTTTCAGGCAGCAGAGCACAAAGGCGCCGTGGACTACCTGACGTCACTGGTGGTGTGAATAGGGCTGGAGCCTTGGTGCAGAAAAGGGGTCTGCGAGGCGGTGTATGTGCCTTTCTTAGTAATGGTGGTGGAGAAGGAGCTTCAAGTGGCTCTTTGTTGCTACGCTACCACTTATGACAGTGGTTTTTAGCCGTGATTACAACTGATGCGCGCATCCAATAGTAAGAAATGATCACTTAAAAGAATGAGGAAGAAGTGCAGATATAATTAGATCATTATACTGGAATGGAGAGAGCTCAAGTACTATGCAAGCCTCTCTAGTCTTGATTTCCATCCAAATGTAGCGCAAATATTAACCAATTTTTCAGAAAATCTACAAAAGAAAATGTTAATTGATGTGCTTTTCCATCCACTGCCATTCATGATAATTGGGAGCTAGTTCATCCAGATTGGCAGTGTGTGGTGCTAATTCACCTATCAGTAGTCTGCAGAAGAAAAGGGCGCAAGGAGATGACGTATTTAAAAGAGCGCCAGTCAAACCTCAAACAAAGGAAACAGTGGATGTAGAGTAACTGAGAACACACTGGACAACGGAAATAGAGTTTTGAACTACTAATATTACAGCTGTGTGCTCTCTGAGACAACTGTGAGAGCTTTCAGTGGCCTATGCAATGACTGTACGTCATCATTTATTCACTGAATCTGTTTCCTGCACTTCACACACAGTCACATTTATCTTTTTATCTAGGGCTGTCAAGCGATTAAAAGTATTAATCTAATTAATTACATGCTCTGTGATTAATTAATCTAAATTAACACCACACATCAACTGTTGCTGTTAAAGTATATTTAAAAATTCAGTTCAAATGAATCTTGTCAGATGTGTCGTAGTAAAGCTGCTGGATTTTGGACACAATTGTCCCCTGTGCAGTCCATTTTCCAGGGGAGTTAGTCAGTCGGTCACAGGTAGACTTGCTCAGTTTGCGTCTGAATGCCTGGTCGAGTGTGGCTTGACAAGGCTGACTGCTAGCGCTAGCATCAGAGGATGTGCTAGCTCAGACCTCTGGGTTCGCTGCTAAATGCTTTACATTGAAGTAATATTTCAGGCTTGAAGTACTCCGATGTTACAAAAATTTCTTACTGCGGAAACTGCAGAGAACGGTGCTCCTATCAACGGTTCCATCTATGAATTTTTTGAATGTAAATGTTCCATCCACGAGGCCACACAGTGTCTTCTAGTCTGCCTCCATCATGTGACAAAGCCACTGTGGCCTTCAGTGATGCACACACAGAACGTGATTAATCAGCATTCATTTTTAAAGACATTAATTTTCCATGGTTAATTAATTAAAATTAATCCATTATTTTGACTGCCTTCCTTTTATAATTACATCAACTTTTCCACCTGCTCTAAGTGTAAAAACTTTTGAATGATTGTTGAATTTTTGGCGTTTCCATTCAGGCTTTTTAATGCATATACATATCGAAAATGTGTACAAAAGAGGTGGATGGAAACCGACCTTCTGTTAGTCAGCCCCTCCAGGATGCTGCCCTGCTGCAACAAATTCAACCAATCCTCACGAATTCTACATGACACTAAAATTCTGTCCAATCACCGCAACTTGTCTGCAAAGTTAACTAATCATTATAGTTTTCCACAAGTCGCCAAACTCACTTTCATGTTTCTGATTGTTAAGATACAAAAATGTGCATCTCAAACTTTCATTGTCCAACAAAAATTACTGCGAAAGACCACGCAAGGCAATTCCCTGATGTTCAGAAAGAAAGCGGGAATAAACTGTTAAGCACCACGTGCAAAGCTGTGGTGGAACACAAACAACATCAATTAACAAGCACTATTCTACAGACAAACAACATCTAAAAAAATCACAAGAAGAAAAACCTCCATGAAATCAGGTGTTTTAGGCCGCAACGATCACAAAAAGCATGTGAAATCCTGGAGGAAGTGATAAGTACTAGTTCTCTGCTGTAGTTAAGAAAGAAGAACTTGTCTCTGTCAGTATGTAAGAATTTATTAAGAAATATAATGGGTGTACAGAACAGGACTGTCGCGCTCAGCCCACATTTTTTCCTGCTTAGCTGTTGTTGTCTGAGGCAGTGTGTTCTGCCTTAGAGGTCAAATGAGGGTCTAACAGCACCTCCCAATTCACTTCCATGGGAGCACAGAAATGATTAATGGTTACCTGCTACACAGTTACCACTAATTAACATTAGGTAAATAAAAACCTCTTTATCTTAATTCTTAATTTCTTGGTCAAAGTGTGGAGGCACTGCAGACTCATCGTGTATTGACCAGCAGTGTTACTAACAATGACAGGACTGAGATTATTGTGTAATTGCATTACTAATACTTGGTCACAGACTGTGTCAGGGACACCTCCTAGCTATCCCCCTCTTGTCAAAATCACTCTTTTCATACTTTCTTGGTCTGTAATAATCCTGTAAACTCATTCGGGGTAATGAAATCCCAAACAAATAATCCTCATCATAGTGCCAAAGCAATAAAGCAACAACCGTTCTTCAACAAAGATGAAATGTGGAGCCAAGTGACATTTCACTCCATGAACTATGAAGATGAAACACAATAAACAAAAGAACCTTGCCAAAATTAAAATAGGGAAAAAAATAAAAACATATATTTAAGATAAGATGATAGAACGGAGTCCTTGTTGGCCCCAGTGTCTTCCTGACCTTGCCAAATTTACCTAGAAAGCATTGCATCACTGTCATACTTACTCACTACCACAGTGTTAATGAAGCTATGAGACACCAAGGTCCCCATTTAATTTTACAGTCATTTAACATCCGTGGGTAATGAAGAATGGCAGGAACTGCTGCCACAACTCATTCAAGCAGCAACCTGCAGGTCGAAAAATGAAGCCAATGCACAGGTGGCAAAAACTGCAGCTCCTTTAATGGCCACTTGAGGCTGGCTCCAAGAGCGACTCAGTCTCCATAGACCTCCATGTTAAAATGCCCAACTTTACAGTAGGAATTAACATGTTTACAGCCTAGTACAAAAACCGGTTTTGAACTTTATAGCTAATTAACCCATTCATGATGATTGAATGAGGGACTCAAATGTTTAAATTTGATCAAGGCCTAAGGTTATAATTAAGGGCAGGGCTGCTTTGAGTGACAGGTGGATGCCATTGACAAGTTGCTACCACGGCCTAAACATTGGTTAGGTAACATAACCATGGTGTAACCCCCGATTCAGAGTATAGCCATAGCCACAGCTGTAATTATCTCAGTGTGATTTCAGGTCCTGAAAGTTATTAGTAACATTTTGGTTGCCTAAAAACGTCTTGTTCAGCATTGCTTACTGAAAGACCCTCTGGGGAGTCGCATGTTTAGTTTTCCCGTTAAGTTTTTGTCTTAATGTTTTTATGCTAGTGACAGTTAGCATTAGCATTATCACAGTTAAACAAAGACTGTAAATGCACCATGCTAACCAAGCTAGCAGCTTGCATTGGGGTTAGCTCCACCTTCTCGTCCAAATATGGTCACATCTGGCTCCAAAAATCTAAGACGTCAGCGGCCTAAATGCAAAACTCAAGGCTTCAGAGCCATGGATAAAGAGAACTGGATACAGTGTAGCAGAGGAGGGTCACATTTGTTCCAATTAAAGTTGCTCAGTGGTGTATGGAGCCAAAAAAGCTCTGTTTGCACGGTATGAAATTAACCACATCTTCTGCATTGTGGGACCCACAGAGCAAGGGCACTAGAGAGTAGTGTTGTCATGATACCAAAATCTTTGTTTCGGTACCAATACCAATATGAATTTCGATACTTTTCGATACTCTTCGGTACTTTTCCTAAGGAAAAGTCCTTTTGGATACAAACCTTTAGAACAATAAATAGTAGGGGTGTAACAGTACCAAAAAACATCATGGTTCGGTAAGTACCTCGGTACGGACGTCACCGTTTGGTAACTCAGATGTTCCACCTAGTTTGTGTTGTCTCGTGTTGTCTCCCTTTGCGGGGCAGACTTTCTCTTGCCTTTTTTCACGTGCGCCAGCTGCGAATGTTGATACAGGTGTTGTCATACACACCACTTGTACAATCTGTGCTCCAATAGGAACAAGAAAGGCGTTTGTGTGCATAAATGAGTAAAATAAATTAAATAAATTAATGAACTGAATCAATTTCAAAGTACCGGTATTTTCCAAATGTAGTATAGTACCGTTTGAAATACTCTAGTACCACGGTACTATTTTAGTAGCGGTATACTGTGCAACACTACTAGAGAGTTACACCAGCCGAGCAGCTAACTTCCAGTTTAGCCCTCCGCTACATTGAATTGGGGTAAAAATGAAGTTGTAACTCCACGCTAGCCTCTATGTCAAATTGGCTTCAAAGTCCAGCACCGTTTCTTGTTCAAAACAGGAGTCCACACACCAATAGGTGATGTCACATCTATTATTATATACAATCTATGATCTCATCTTCTGTCAGAGACACCTGATACCCTAATATCCTAAAAGCAGACATCAGTCTGTCAATGTTTCACACTGAAAACATTCTTCAAAACATTTTTTAGCTGTCCTTTCTTTTGCTTTGACCTGTATTACAACTGCAGCTCAGAGTAGATGTGTCATTATGATGTCTCCTGCATTTATGTCCCTGCACTCGCTGACAGTGATTAAGCAAAAGGAAAAGTAGACATCATAGCAACTGAATGGTGCTACGAGATAATAAAGTGGTGTCATTCAGCTCTGCACATCTTGCTGCAAATGTAAGTAATACGTTGTGAAATGAACCTGATTATAGTGTGCGTAGGTGGCTAAGGTGGGCCTTTCTCGTAGTGCCTTTGTGACTCACCGCTGAGTCAAGATTCATTTCAGGACATCCTAAAATGTCCTGAGATGACATTGGCTGCATGCATAAGTGGATTGAGATTTAAGAGTGTGTGTACATACTGCAGAAATAAAGAAATTGAGGTTTGATGTTTCCTATGCCCCCTGGACACAAAACTGCAAAATGAGGAGAAGGATGAAGTAGCAAATTTTCACATTTTCTGGGGCTATAACCCCGTTTCCTAGTTTAGCGCTCTGATTGTAGCAATTAGTATCTAAAATGAAGCTCATCATAGGTGTTAAATTAAAAAACCCTCAGTCTTCCATTTCTGTCACGGGCACATATTTTGAGACAATAAATCTTATTTAATGTTGAAGACATCTCCCACAAGATGCACCATCCCACTCACACCCACTCCTATGGAGATTCTGCTCACTCCTGCACACAACACTGTTTTCTAATATGTCCACCAGCAAAAATACTGTAACACATAAGTAGCCTGTGGAGTTTGCTTTCAGCAGTGAGAATTAAAAGAGGATAAAAAATACTGTGGATCAAGTCCCTGTTTCTCTTCCAAGTGATGTTGTCAGCAACACACAAATCAGACGCTGAAGTGTCAGACTTCAGCAGAGCAGTGATGGTGTTAACTCAAGTGTAACCGTCTACACCAGAAACTGATATTTCACTTGGTTTATTTCAGTATTTGGTGGCATACAGTTACTGCATTTACAGTTTACATTAATCAATATATTAGATTTTTGCACACCCACAGTGGAGCAAGAATATTCAGCACATGCAACATACGTGTCTTTGTGTCTTATGTGACTAATGGGAACAACATTTTTTGAAGGCAGCAGCAGCAAAGCCAGCTGCAATGTCACCACTAGGGTCACATTCCCATTGTCAATGTACAGCCACTAAGAGTGCTTGTTTTTTCCACTGACATGCTCAGATTGTTATTTTAAGTGTTTGATACCAGTATGGAAAGGATCCCTTCAGTCACAGACTTTTTTGATAAAGAGTAAGATCCTTTTTATTTAATCAGAAACAGCCCTGATATCGCCATCTTCAGACCCACCAGACTCCTTTTAAATAAACTGTAATTTTAGTGTGTATAGAACCAGCATGTTTCACCTCTAACTGGGTGAATTAAGGGTTTATTTCAACCAAACCAGAGTTGGTTATTGTTGTAATAATAGAAAAATGAACCAAGATAGTTTTATTTTGTTTTTGTAAATTCTGAACGAAGTGTGTTTACCATTATGAAAGGCTTTTACTCTTCAACAAAGCTCTGTCTCTGTAGGGATCCTTTCCATAGTGTTGTCAGACACTTAGAATAACAATCTGAGCCTGTCAATGGCAAAAACAGCACTTTTTAGTGAACATAAATTGATGGTGCACAAATGCCCTGTGTGGTTACATTGCAGCATGTTTTGCCTCTGCCAGCTGCAACCCTCTCGCTTAACACTGGACTAGTTTCAAAAATGTTGGTTTCCATTAGTCACTTAGACACAAAAATATGAAAAATTAGGATCTAGGTTGAAAAATACCTAAGTTACTCTTTAAAATAGTTCAAATGGAGGCAGTTGGATATATCTAGTTGTTCTGTTGCACCCCACGAGTAACACACATACAGCCATTTCTGAAAAAAAAAAAAAACGACTTCTTTAGCCAAGGCAGCAAACACTATTTAGACAACACATATTAAACATACATTCAGTGTATGGAGCAGCTGCAGCACAACACAGCATCTTTTAATGCATTGAAAGGACTTCATGAGAGAATAATGCATTCAGTTCATTAAGTGTGATGGAAGCCCTGGCTCTCTGTGTCATGCACTTCCTAAGACGCTGTCCAGTAGGATGTGTGTGAGCGTGTGTGTGTGTGTGTGTGTGTGTGTGTGTGTGTGACAGCTAATTCACAATAACCGAGTCAAATCAGCATATCATACTCACTATAGTCACCAGTTTAAATCAGTCGTGCTTAAAACTGAGCACACGTAATGAAAGGGGGCTGCAACTAACTAACACACACTGATTTCACAAAATATGTCTTATTTATTTTTATTTATTTTTATTCTGTGTTGTTGCTATGGCATCCTGGATGTCAGATGCTGGGATCTGTAATACCTCAACCCACGAGGTTGATCTGTACATAAAATGGGTTCTTGACTAGAGTATTGGACAACCCAATCACCAGAATAAATGTTGGCATTGTACGTCTCTGCAAACCACAGATTTGCTACATATGTATGGTAATACAGCGCGAATATGTTAAAACGTTACGTTTCAACAATGCCGTGGTTAACGTGTGGTTAGGTTTAGGCACAAAAACCACTTGGTTGTGGCTCAGGAAAGATCATGATTTGGCTTAAAATACTTGGGTTTTAGTGGCACATTCCCCGCTGAAAAAGCAGTGATGTCTCCGCAATAAACAGCTGTTTTTGGTGAAACTTTCCCGGCTGTAAACACAGCAGTGACTTGCTAAAAACAACTTGTTTTGTTGTTTGGTGGTCTCAAACAGTGGTTTGCAGCTTGGCAGGTGTTTTAACAAGGTGTCACGCCGTCTAACATCCCCTCCACCTCTCAATGACAAAGTCTGCTCATATACTATGTCACTTTAGAGAGGCTGATATGATTCGTATGAAATGTACGTAACGTGGTTTGCAGCAATGTACAATGTCAACATTTTCTTCTGGCGACTACTGCTGAAAATCCAGGTATGGGTATGTAAGACTACGCACTTATATGATAACACCTAATACCTAATAAATTAATTCCTCTTTGCCTCTCTTACACACTTGCAATTTGGCAATATTTTACACTGTAAAGTCCCACCTGTAAAAAGGCAAAATGTACAGTTAGAAAGGCTTTAGTTTCGAGGGGTGGGACTATGTCGCCAGTTTCAACACCAACAATCTTGTAAAGCATCACTTGAAAGAGCAAGTCAAGTTCTCCAACGCAAAGGAGAAAAGGGTTTGTACTATACAACTGTTCTTTTTTTTGGGGGGGGGGGTTTAAGTAATGGTTGCTGAACTCGCTATTGCCCTATACACAAGTTCCAGTATCAGAATCAGGACAAAAAGGTATTGAAACATCTCTATTCTTGACTGTCGAACCAACCAGGATGGGAGGACACTGCCACTTTAAGTAAATAGAATGGGAACTTAAGCTGATGTTACTTTTATGAATGAGCTGGCTAGTTTAATAAAGCTAAAGAGAGAAAGACGGAGAGCAAATGAACTGAAACTTAACCCCCGATGTGTAGATACATTACGTAATCTAATTCTGTGTAACTATGTAACTCTGCGGTTTCGCAATCATTTGTATTGAGCTGCAGATTGAAGTCTTCATTTGTAAAAGCAGTCTCAATTGACTCAAACCTGGGTCAAACATGCGTAAAGCACATTGTACTTGGTTTGTATGAAATGCGTATATGCCTTGTGTGGCTTGCAAACAGGCAGCGGTTAATTTTGCCTCCTCAGAAGCTTCCAGCACAATTTCAGACTGACTGAAAGATTTTTTTAGGTTATTTTCCATGTAGGGAAATAAGGTTCGAGTTTCCCCCCAAAATGGCATGTTGAGTTTTTACATTACTCAAACTAAAAAGAAAAAGAAGCACTGCTAGTTGCAAGGTAATCTGAGTAAAAAAACAAAAATAAAATCACTGAACATTTAAAATATAACGGTGTCCTCTCAGAAGCTGTGGGAATGTTGAACATAATCATTATTATTAAAAAATCAATTTAGCAAATAAAAAAAAATGTCTTCATAAAATTGAGTACATGACTATAAAAGCTATTTTCTCAGTGTTATTAAAACTACATTTCTTTTTGTATGAAAATGAAAAGAAAGCCTCGAGGTAAAAAGAAAAGCTCAAGAAAATAAATTGCTTATGGTTAAAGGTGAATCGGCTGTAACATGCAAAAACACTGTCATGGTAAAAAAAAAAAAAGACATGCTGGTGAAAAACATGTTTTAACCTTACATTAAAACCGCTGCATTAATTTAAGTTTATTACTGTAGCTCTTGAGATCGAATAACTAATGTTTCAGAGGGCTGAGGCGCTGTGTGCCCATGTGGATGATGTAATAGTTTCATCAGATATGAATACTGTAGTGCCGAGATCATTTTACATGAATATTCAATAATCTTTGAAAAAATATCTGCTAAAAAATATCTTGGCAATGGACAACTGCATGTACGTTAATAGAGCAGGCATTTAGTCATCTCTATAGACAGATGTCTGCATATGAGTGCAGAATCTGTAGGCAGCAGGACAAGATTGTGGTATCCAAAGTGTTCTGGTTTCTGTTTGTAGTGCGAGTAGTACTGACCCATCGTGATGAGCAGATTTTGGTAGCATGCAGGTAAAGGGATTCCCTAAACCCCTGGTATTTCACTCAGGGCGGTGCCTTACATGTTGCGTCACACAGAGTATCGTGTGCCTGATGCACATTCTTGTCGGCTCACATTCGGTCGCCTTGACATGTTTTGGATAAACTGGCAAAACCACTGAATCTTTAATAGACTTGACCATCAACTGCTGCGACCCGCAAAACCACGCCCATCCAGGTGAAACCCTGTGTAGGTAAGCAGTCCATGTGGAGAGCAAAAGAGACGAACGCATTGGCTAAAATGCAATCTCAGAACCCATCTACGATGACTGAGCTTTTTATCAGCTTTCTTATGTCTATGTGCACTCATATGCAGATATTTGTTTCAACAGATTAGCCGAAATGACGTCTGGACCTCCATTTCCGATTCTCAAATCAGACTGTAAACGATGAACAGCGGACAAAAGAGGAAGTCTCGGCCCACATATCTGCTGTCTACACCAGAACTCTTAAAATAATGGCATCTCATAAGCTAACTTTGAGGTCAGTTTACCCAAATATATGAATTTCCTAGAGCGATATTCACTGTGAATTTCTTTGAAAATCATTTCTAGTCAGAAGCATCTACTGAGCAACTAAAAACCTCATTTTCATTTCGTGTGGCTTTTTCATGTAGGAATCCAGGATCCTAATTTCATTTTCTGACTCTTGGTCCAAGGCTAATAGAATCACTAGAGACCCAGGCGTAGCCAAGTCTTTGCTTTATAGTTTTTAGAAGAATGCAGACTTGACAACACTTTGCTGTGCGTCACTGATTGGTTACTGATCCCTCGTTGCTGTGCCTGACGGACAGAGAGAGGACAAGCAGAATTTAAGGCTGCTGTCAAACCTGTGATGTCACACACAGCTCCTAAAATGAATCTGAAAAGAGAAGCCAGATAATGACTCTCTGCTGGGACTTTTTTTTTGCTGGATGAGAAAAATTTAAATTGAATCTCTTGAAATCAGACTGAAAACTTGCTTTTTTGATTTGTAGCTCCACTCTGGCTCCTAAATAGTGAATGACTGTCCGACACAATGAGAATAACTGCTATAAATCTGATTTCGCCTCAAGACGCCTAAATAATGATGCTGTAAAAACAGTGAGACGTGATGTCCTGATATCTACTGTATTATTAAATACAGCAATCCACAGACATCATCGTTCGTTCTTTCAGGGCCTGGTCCCTGAGTCTGAAGCATTACAGTCCTCCAGAGGATGTCGACTACTGTAATCCTGGTTATTTGGTTCTGTTGCCACCGGGGCGGTTACCATGTCTGCAGTGGCAAGGGATTCCCCTCAAATGATGGGCGAGGCAGCAGACACACCCCGCTGCCCAGTGCTGCAGAGAGACTGGCTGGGTGAGGGGCAGCTCTCCCTCTGACTCGGCATAAATCGGAAGGGGTGGAGCCGGGCCCCCTCTGGCATTACCACTACAGCCTGGTCCTGGAGGGCGGCACACAGCGTGGCCTTTAAACACCTCACAGCTTACTTGTTGACTCATGTGATTGAAGAAGATGTAGAAAAAGTTGCTTTGTCTACTATTGGACACAAAGCACTGTGCTATAGAGCTCAGACTTACAGGCCTTGGTAATAAAAGCAAACTATATGAAGGACTGAGTCACTCTATGATATCATGTTTAGAAGAAAATTATAGAAATATGACACCAAAACTGCTTGCCTTTGAATAAAGAAGTAAAATGCATACCTTCTATTAACCACAGACACAATATGAAGTCCTGCACACATATCACAGCCATTCTTTTAAATAAAGGAGTGAGCCTTCCTTGACTTCCACTGCCAGCCTGTCCCTTCCCTTCTGATCTTACTGTAGTGATACAGAGAGATGCAGCCTTTGTGAAGCTGGGATAAAACGCTGCCTATGAAATGGTGCACTACGGGTGGGCCTGTGCTGCATCTTGGCAGATGCTGCGGCACGCCTCTGTGTGGGAACCTGCTGGAAGAGGTCGAGGACGCAGGGATGCGGTTCCTCCACAGCATCGATTAATAAACGCAGCCCGTCATCAAAGTACAGTTCGTGGACCCCCCTCCCCAAAAAAAGAGACGACCATTTGCTGCAATACGACATCCACAGAGCTTTCTGGAAAGAAGCTGTCCGTCCACCAACACCCACGTCTGTAAGGTGAACGCTTCGCATTTTGTGCGCTGCTTCTGCGCAAATCGATTGCGATCAACCTTCAGCCAACATTGCTCTTTCTCCAATGCGCCAAATGAAAAGGAGGGCCTGCGAGTCTCTCCACATGCAGCTAAAGAAAGGGTGTTTTTTTAACACTAAACCGACGGCTCGTTATTTCTCAGCATCATGCAAACCGGAACACGACCATCAGCTCAGCCTACGATGTCACTCTCATCATCATGGTACCACCTAGCTCGTCCTCTGCTCCAGTATGCGCATCTTTCGATAGGCTCATTTTGATACCCTTTCACTTCTAAGCTCATATTTGATCCAGACAAACCGATTCTATCGCGTCTCGTGGTTATTTTGTGCTTCATTTCCACCCGGTTCTTTTACAACCGAGCAGCCTGGCTGTTTTTAAAGGAGCCTGGTGAAAGGCACCGCCCCAAGATCAAACAGTCCGCATTTCAACCACAATCCGCCGCAACACAGCTCCGATAAAACCCTCTGATTAACTGCAAGTTACTTATTTCACTCCAACCCCACCGTATCAGAGCGGTTTCACTAATATCTCTGAAATAAATGGAAACGGGTGAAATGTGAACATAGGCTTCACGGGCCTTGCAGTCCTGCTCAACATGATGTTGCCCAAATCTTATCATAGCAGTGTTATTTCCTGCTCCTAATTATGTCTTTCTCACAAACGTTTTCTTTAATCATAAGTTTCATACACCAATTTCGTGTGGTTTATCCGCTTTAAGTCAAAATGTGCTCAAACACAGGAGGCACCGTCTGCTGTCTGCGTAATGCTACTATCTAGCTTTTACGCATTCCTCCCCAACGCGCGCACACACACATCGATGAGGAGATTTTACACTCAGAGAACCAAAAATTAACCAAAAGAGAAAAGGTCATTTCAGAGGGAGCCTACTTACCGATTTCATGGCAGCTGCCATATCATCATACCTCTCCGCCTGCTCGGCCAGCCTGGCTTTCTGCACCAGTTGCTCGCGGTCTACCATTTTTAGATGTCGTGCGTGTGTTTGCTGTCGTGTGTGTTTCGGAGCTAAAAAATCGTAATATAAATGTTTTAATGCAGATAACGGGTCCTTCTCGCTGCTGCAGCTGCTGCCTGCTGTCTGTGTGCCTGCCGACGGGACACCCCTCCCCCTCCGAGCACTTTCCCTCGGTTGTGTCACCACCCAAAAAGGCGTGTCTTCGCAGAGTGATGTAACGAGCCTGGCAGTCCAGAGAAAATGACAGCACAGCCTATTGCCCTACACTGAGGCAATGTAGGGCTTACACTTCACATATCTGACGAAAAGGAGGTCGTTTTTTATATAATGGTGATACATACTGTAGTGGATCCTTCTACCATACTTTCCAAGCATGGTACCAACATGCCCAATGCAACGCTTGACTACCATCCAGGCATGGGCGGATTATGAGACAATGGGCCCCTGAGCAGTGATATGCAAAAGGCCCCACCACACCTCTCCTTTATAGGAGCAAGACAGTCTTTGTGGTGGTTTTGCTTCTTTTTGTAGTCAGTATGCATCTCTTTGTGGTTCTTTTGAAATCTCTCTAAACAGAGATCTGCATACATGGAATGTTGTTATTCTAGTGATGACTAAACACAAAAAGTAAGGAAATTTGTGTTTGGTAGATTATTTCTTTGTTGTAACAATGCTTCTTGGCAATAAATCTTATACTGTTGGAAAGAATGTTTATTTCCATTTTAAATGGTGCCACATTTGTGAGGAACATGCATTTGTGAGATGAGCAGCAGAGCTGAGTATGTGGGTTGCCAAACAGCTTTTTTTTTGCTGTTGCTATTGACACTTGCTTTGAGCTTCTGGTACCCCCAGGTGCTGACAACCAGGTGCCTGATTGGCACCTCACTGGAGGCAATCTCAATGGAGAGAGATATCCAGAAGAAATTCTGCAACCAGTGGTAGTCCCATATCCCAACAGTCTGGGACCAAACTCCTCCAAGATGACAAAGCTTGCCCCCACAGAGCGGGGTTTATCAGAGACTACCTCCAGAATTTGGGAGTGGAGAGGATGGATTGGCCTGCCAGCAGTCCAGACCTCAACCCAATTCAACACTTTAGGGATCAGCTTGGGCGTGGTGTTCGTGCCAGAGTGACCAACACAACCAAGTTGGCTGACTTGCGACAAATGCTGGTTGAAGAATGGGAAGCCATCCCACAGCAGTGTGTGACCAGGCTGGTGACCAGCATGAGTAGGAGGTGCCAGGCTTTTGTGGCACTGTATGGTTCTTCCACATGCTACTGAGGCTCCTGTTTGTTAAATGAATAAATTGTTAAATTACCAATATGTCTTGTTTCTCCAGACTACAATCATCCAATGCACCAAACAACACCAAACAAGAGTCAACGGCAAAAAAAAAAAAAAATGCTGTTTTGCACTGACAGAGGAGATTTGGCAAATTTTTCATGGGCGCAACTCACATACTCAGCTCTGCTGCTCATCCCACAAATGCATGTTCCTTAGAAATGTGGCACCATTTAAAAGGGAAATAAACAAGCTTTCCAACGGTATAAGATTTGTTTTGGTTCAATGACAGACATGATTTTATACATATTACTGTTTTTGTTGTTGTTGTTGTTATGTATCTGTCCTTCATCCGCCTGTTACACCAAATCTCTGTCGACAGACTGAAAGCCGATGGGTTCTAAGACTGGTTGTTTGTCTATGTTTTTGTAGACATTTTGTGTCTCTTTGTAGTTGTTTTGCCTCTACTGTGTCTATTTGTGTCTTTAACATCGCTTTGTGGTCTTTTTGAGTCACTTTCTGGTCAGTATGTGTTAATTTAATGACATTTTGCAGATTAATGCACAGAGAAGCCTCTAATGCATTGGGCCCCTGTGTCCGTTTCAGTCCATCGATGCATCTCGGCAAATGCCAACTGCCCTGGGACCCAGACCCTCATGGCCTGCTCGAAAGGCTGTGCTTTTATGCACAACTCAAGCTCAGATTAAATATCGGTATTCTTCAAACCACGGAGATGCTACATTATGTATGTAGCATCTCCGTGCAAACTTTGTTTCCTTGTATTTCATTGTACAGTTTTATGTTGTGGTTAACGTGGTTTGGGCACAAAACTACTTGGTCATGGTTAGGAACAGATCATATTTAGGCTTAAAATACATCATCGCCACAAACATGGCTGAAGATGTCCCGCCATGTCATTTAAAATACCCACTTCTTTGGTTCGTTGTACTTAACAGTGGTCCCTCCACCTCCTGGAGACAAAGTCAGCTCATATACATGTAGTCAGAAGTACATCACTTTAGAAATGTTGATATGATTCGTATGAAACTTATAAATGTAGCACATCTTGATTGCAGAAATGTACAATACTAACTGAATATACATTACAAAAGCACAACCAACATGATGAGTGCCTACCCGATTTCGGGCTCTGTCTTAAAGAAGGGTCCCATTGTCAAAATCTGGCCTTTATCATTTAAGCTGATATCATGTTTACATTGTTGATAGTCCTCTATTAACAGACAAAAGTATAGTCTTCAAAGTCAAATTAATTAATATCAAAGGTATGTTTGACTGTGTCGTGTGTCTCAGGATTAATCAGTGATTTTTTTTCTGTTAGTATGCTAATCATATTTTCATGTTTTCCAAAAGAGATGACAAGAAACTGAACTTCATGCATGGTAAAGATATTGTTTTTTTCCCGGTAACTATTCCTTTTAATGCACATGTTTTGAAAAATTGTCACAAATGTAAAGTTGTTATGGACCTCAGGCTGCTGCAATGCAGTAATGGGGATCCTAATAAACTAAAGTAAACTCTATTAATATGTGTGTTAACAGATTACTGCACACAAACCTTGTCTTGTAGTATCACAGAACTGGAATACTTGACGCTGTGCAACAGCAGCTCATTGCTACATGCATGTGATGCCAATTCCAAGTAGCCCACCACCATGTGCTGAAATAAGAATATACTGTATGACACAAGATCATGTTCTGAGTCATGCTCCTAAGTGATACTTTCATATGTTGTTTGCAGAATATATATATATATATATATAAACTTGATGTTCAAGTGAAAGTCCCACAGTTTTTTTGCTGAAAGCAGTGGTGACATAATTTTTTTTTACCAAATATAGGATGCCAAATGATCAATGTACATATCTGTAACAGCTAATATGTAACAAAAACATGTTTTATGTATTATTTCTATTAAAGTAATTATACAGTAGTCAATGCAACAGATTTGCTGTCCTCTGCTCTGATTGGCTGAGTCACCTTCAAAGGCTTTGTCACTGATAAAGAAAAGACACACCTGTGACCACAGAGCAGTTCATATCTTGTGTTTGACATGACTGCAACATGGCAGCAGAGAAGCATAACAGCAAGCCTACTATCATTTAAAGTATCATTTATAAGCCAAAGATTCTGAATTTGTAACAAGTTCCACTTTTTAGTTTTAGATAATGAAGTAGTAGAGCCGAATGTCAAATATCAATGTAGCTTTTTTTAATAGAAAATGTGAATAGAACGAGGATGGTCTCATGTAATATATTTCTTTGATAAGCCATCATGGATATGCCATTTCTGGATATGGCATTTCTAGTGATAGAGTAGTGATTGTAGGTATGAAGCAGGCTCATAACGCTGACATGCTGAGTCATTTATCATGAGTCATCAAACACGCCCTCTTACTGTACACAGCCCAGTCTGTTTCCCAGCCTGTGAGACACTGGCTGTTTCTGAAAATGATCAGTCAGCTCCAGCTTTGCTCTCAAGCCTGTTAGATTATATAGAAAGCCGTTTACCATATACTGTGTGTATACATATCTCTGGACATGAGTCAAAATGCCATATTTTACTGATCAAAGTGCTGATTTTAGATGCTGAATTAATCTCTAAGTAAAATTTGATCAATAAAGATAAATTTGCTTTTGCAATCAGAGTATGTGAAACATCCAAAACAGATATCTGCAATTCTGACCATCTGTAATGTGAATCCCAAATTTCTCCATTTAACTGGTAACTTAAAGAAACTCAGATTCAAGATACTGTGTCTCCAGGTAAATTCTGATTATCTTTAATTCCTGCTTGTTTAGGATACCAAAATTCATTCATTTTCCCTAACTGCTTACTGCGTACCCTCAGAGGGGTCGCGGGGGATGGGGGCTGGAGCCTATCCCAGCTGTCATTGGGTGAGAGGCGGGGTACACCCTGGACAGGTTGCCAGACTATCACAGGGCTGTTTTAGCAGGGAGAACATGTAAAGTCCACACAGAAGGGCTCCCCCACCCTGGGGTTTGAATCCCGGGCCAGAACCAGGAACCCTCTTGCTGTGAGGGGACAATGCTAACCACTGCACCACCATGCCGCCGGATATCAAAATTTACTCCTCTCTTCCTCTGTATTGTACCTCATGTATTTATCTTTATTTATTTTGCTCATCATGTGTGCTTCTTGGTGTCATTTATTTTTTGTTGTATTTCTCTAAATTATGTTGGCTTAGGTTTCTATCTTGTTTGCTCGGTTGGTTAGTTAATATTTATTTTTTCTCCTTTCCTTTTTGTTGTTCTCTGTTGTTTCATGAAGTTAAAGTCTTGTGTTAAAGCCTCTGGCTTCTTGACCTCTCCTAAAACATTCATTTTTTTTCAATATGTGGATTTTATAGAAGTTGAATTTATTAACCAAAAAAAAACATTTCAATACATTAGGAGTAGCATACTTAGCTCGTTGTGGCTAATGTTAGCTAACGTTAGCAAACTTTATATCAACACTACTGTGTAAGTGACACTAATGAGTCAATTTACTGACTTTAACCGCTATTTTTGCACCAATAACACTACATTTTAACATTTATCGTCATCTTGTAAATATCACATGTGGCCACAGTGGCTACTGCTAGCTAAGTTTTGTCAGTTTGCTATTGTATACATTGAGTGCAGTCAATTAGCTTAATTTCATTAAATGGTAACTGGGTTTTTTCATTTGCTATGCTGTAAAGCGCTCTGAAGCATTGGGCTTTATAAATAAAATTGAATTGAATTGAATTTGAGACTCACATATCAGCTAAATGATGCTAGCAATACTGTTATTCGGTTACATGGACTGAATAAGCTAACATCATGCATTAGCTCACCAATTAGCTTGTTTATATAATGACAAATTACGGAGGTCCTGGGAGGCAAAATTATTTCTATTTATTTATTTAGGCCTATTTATTTTCAGGCAATGTTGGTGAAAACCTATGGTTATCTCATAGCAGACAACAGCATATTTCCCACATAGGATAGGAAATAATGTGCGCATTTCATTCCCCATACTACCATATGATATAGTAAGCCAGAAAAAGATTTAGTATGTCCCAATACATAGTATGTCAAACACAGTTTATCAAAAATAACAGGATGTCCTACTATATGCGGTAGGATTTTGCAGTATGCAAGCCAGCATGCTTATGTGGTTATTCTGGCCCACAATCCTCTGTACAGCAAACAAAATGTTATATCGATGTCACAGCTCACTGACAGCTGTCAGAAGTCACAGTGATAGATGACAGTGCATTCAGGTGACTGATGACCAGCTGATTAGTAATAAAAGGAATATTAGTTGTTTAATTTAATAAAATAATCATATAACCAACAAGACAGGGCAACAGTATTAAATAACGATGACAGGCAAATGTGTAGCCTATGTCATTTCACCATCAACAGCATTTTGTTTTATCACCATGGTAACGGATATATGTGTATATGGGGGTCAAAGTTCAGGGTGGAATGTTATGAGGAAGTTGCATGTCCCAATTGTGTGCATACTGCATGCAATAGTACATACCTTTGAGGGCAGCAGCAGTACCTACTAAAAGTAAAAAGTATGCAATTCGGAACGCACCCAATATCTTCTACGTAGGAGATAAACCTTGCCACAAGAAGAAATAAAATCACCTTGCCTCTCCAGGCTTCCGCAGTGATGACAAATTGGGCTGGTTTAAGAATTAAAAGGTGTTAAACCTGCTGTAAAACACATCAACTCTGACTCACCATATTTGCATGTGCCATTAAATAAGAATACAACATTACAAATTATAGCACGTTTAGGAAAATTACCAAAGCAGATACTGTTTAAAAAAAACTGTTTTTACACCAAAAATATATTATATACTGAAAAATAACATTTATTTTGTCACATGTAAATGATTATTAGGTACATTTATTTATATGATGGTTTACAGAACAAAAGTAACACATCATTTATTTGTAGATGGAGAGAGGCTGTAAGTTCACAAGGTATATAACACATTTATTTATGGATGTTTTCTGCGATCTTGCATTCTTGTGCTTTGTAGTAAAGCCTATAATTTGATCCCATTTATATCTCTGTTTATCTTATCATACATATTTGCTGACTTTGGAACTGAAGTCTACAAAATGGTCTCCTTTCATCCTCGTAATGATGTCAGTTGTCTTACTTAGTAATCAGGAATCACATGTACAGTAAATATTTTAACAGTTTGGGGCAAAAAAGAGAGAGACAGGCGGTTAAAAGCTTCCTTGGTTTATCAAATAAAAAACTGTGTACATTGTATTTTATATCATATATTTATTTATAAAGTGCTTAATAGGCATAGATAGTTTATAGTATGTAATCATATATTGTCATATGAGTTATTTTGTATGTTGTTGGTGGTGGAGTATTCCTTCAGCACGGTGACAGCTGTTATTTACATAATGTATACAAGTCCCAGGTTGGTGAGCCCACTTCCTACCCATGGTGGAGATGGGAGTGTGGTTCTGCTGAAATCACGACAGCGAGCAGGTGACGCCAGCATCTTCAGAGTGGTCACAGTTGTGCACATCCCAGGATATATGGGAGCACTCCAACAGGGAAGCCTCCGCACCGCTGCACTTGAGATTGTCCAGCAGGATTGTTCCTGTGCCGGGCCCGAAGAAAGCTTCTCCCCAAGCAGCCGTGGCCTCTCCACAGCCCACCTGGCGACACACGACCTGAGCGTCAGGGAGGTCCCAGGCATCATCACAGACTGTGCCCCATGCAGACTTTGAGTATATCTCCACCCGGCCTTCACACTGGTGCTGGCCACCAACCAGCCTCATTGCCCCTGCAAAAACAACAAAGAATCACATAAATTCAGCATCTGAACTGTTTTTTGTAAACTAAAGGAAATGGGTTGATGTTGTGCTGGTTGAAGATATATTTGACGTACCTTCAGAGGGTTGCGGGGTGGCAGTAGTGGTGGTGGCAGGTATCCTTTCTGTTACTCTAAAGTCTCGTCCATATCCAATGTAGTATTCAAAAGCTACAGAAAGTGGAGGAAAGCAGAAAAAAACAGTCATTATTCTGGGTCCTGAGCATACGCAGGAAATATCAAGTGACAAAAGCAAAAGCAAGGCTCAGTGAACAATTCATCTGAAAAATGATCATTTGCATATTAATTACTTGCTATGTGTCTCTTTGAATTCATGAAGAAGACTATGTTTTTCTTGCATGCCTCTCCAATGAATGGAGTATCCAAAAAAGGCGAATATTTTTCATGAATTAAGGAAAACAGAGACGGTGTTTAACAACAGCAAAATTATATAAGAACATCTTTTCACAAACTGTCACACACAACCCAAGTCGTATTTATCAAGCTGTATGCTCAGTACATCCCAAACCAACCCAGTCTCACTCCCAAGTTGTCAAAATGTGGTGCTTGAGCAGTGACTTGCGGCATCAGACACCAACAAAAAAAGCCGTCCTTCAATGTTTGTATAATTTGCAGCTAGTTGCCATTATAGTTTAACAGTGCACAGTGGCGTCAGGGGGAAATACGGCAGGACAAGTACGAAAGTTAAGGTGGCGAAAGTCCGACTACTGTGGCTGGGAGGGGTGGTGGATGGGTCCACCAAACCCTTACCTTCACCCGGGACAGCAGTGTTCACACCCCATAAAAGTCTAAAGCCAAACCCTGTTCTTTTTTCCTAAACCCAACCACATGCTTTTGTTGCCTAAACCCAACCATGTGTGTCGGTTGGATCAAACATCAATTTGCGTTGTTGTACTAACGTTGTGCATTTCCTGTGAAAACAGAAATGCGTTTTGAAAATAGACAATGTATGTAACAGGAAGAACTCAACACAGCGTCCCAGAATGTCAATAACAACCAACGCACCCAGGGTACCTTTGCTGTCCTATCTGGATGTGGAAGGTCCATGATGAAACGTCAATATGTGACGAGGTCGGAGTGAGAGTATGTTGCCCAAACACATGCATTTTCGCTTAAATGTTGAAATATTAAACGCTTCCAAATAAAAGTAGCATGCCCTGAGCATACCTGAGCTCTGCTTGAGCACAGTCCAAATGACCATGGCACGCTACTCGGCCGTGCATGAGATAGATGAGACTTGCATTATACTGCACGAGTTCTGTGAGAGGATATTTTGATATAGTTTTAAAAGCGGACCCTGTTTACTTCGATTCATGAAGAACGTTTGCCTTTTTTGGACTTTCTGTTCACGGTTGAGGCATGCAAGAAAAACAAGGTTCTCTTCGAGGTAACACGCTGTGAGTAGGCTAATTAATTTACGAATGGTCATTTTGCAGGTGAAATACACCTTTAAGGCCACAATACAGGGAGACACTTTGCAGTGCAATTTAACAATATAAATACAAATTGTCATGTCCCCTTTACCCTAATTACCTGCTGAAGGCAGAATTACTCTACAACTGATTAAAAACCGCTGCTTTTTGGAAGCATGGATGTGCTATTTAAGTAAAGAGGAGTCTGTATGTGCTTTTGATTTAGCCCTGAAGAAGTGAAATTTGGCCTGCAGGCATGCAGTGACGCTGATGTGGCTTGACTCATCCACTGTATTTTTTATGCTCTCTGGGCTGTCTCTTCCTCAAAGTACTACAGTCATGCATTGCAAGTGGACAGCTCAGCAGGGCGAGCACAGATCACCGGATGAAAAGGGAAGTACAAGCTTTCACTGGAATTGATGATTCAAGATAGAGGTTTGTGATACAGACACTTCCTTTGAGTTGAGTATTGTACATCTATGCCTAATGGAGGTAGTTTTACCCCCCACATGGTGTTAGAGAGATCCAGGTCTTACATGCACATTTAACTCCAGCGTCCTCATGATGGCCACAGTTGTGCTGACCCCAGCCCAGGTGGAAGCACTCAGACAGCTCCGGTTCATTGCCGCTACATTCTACATTGTCCAGAAGGATCGGCCCCGGACCGTAGCCGTAGTAGGCCTGACTCTTGGCCCCAATAGCTGGGCCACAGCCTAGCTGCCTGCACACCACATTGGCATTGAGCATGTCCCAGTCATCATCACACACCGTCCCCCAAACATTTTTGTAGAGGACCTCTACACGACCCTCGCAGGTGTTGTTATTCAGAGGATTCATCAAACGAATGGCTGGTTTGCCTGCACAGGAATAAATTGACAGGTACATCAATGCAGTGTGTTATCTGAAACGTGAATAAAAGGCTATAAATTAAAACCTACTGTATTTGTGTTTAAAGTTTAGTATTGTTACCTTTTGTCTGGACAGTTGTGGTAACAGTTGTTGTAGTGTGAGACATGGTGACTGGAACCTTTTCTGTTGCTGGAGGGAAGATGTAGCGCATGATAAGATTACTCTCAGTACACCAGAAACTACCTGTTCATGATGATCATGGTGACATTAACCTGTTACACCCTTTCACCAGCATGCTTCATGGTACTGTGATGTAACACATTTCAAGGCAATGAGGGAGAAATGGCTCCCCCTGTTGGCCATTTGGCAAAAGTGCACATTTCATTTTTAAAGAGAGAAAAAATAAGGAAAACATTTGGACATGCTGATGCAAAAGAGTGAAAATCAATGTGTGCTTGCTAATAAGCATCTACTGTATATTATGTTTGCATACCTTCAGTGTTATATACTGTAGAGAACATTCTCTGGCCTTCTGTTACCACAGGAGGTACAGTGGTGGATCCTGAAATGGGTAGAAATGGATATGAAATACTCTGTATATGTACAGAAATACCAAAAATACCTTCTAATACCACTACTACATTATTGTCATTATAAACTCCTCTCATACTCCTTATTTAATTTCCCCTGAAAATCAGTAAATTAGATTTAATCTTGTTTTATCTATACCTGAACATTACTGACTGACTTATTGTCTATGGAGTCATAGGAGTGCCATAAAAAATCTATAAAAGAATAACAAAATAAATGTGGAAATATAAACAGGAATAGATAATAAAATAAAGAACATACATAAAAATGTGAAAATAAATAAATAAAATAACATTAATTTAATAATATAAATAACAAAAAGGAATTAATTAATTATAAGCATTTTCATTTAATATCACACATCTCTCTTTACCTATTTCTGTATTAATTTATAATTATTTATTATTTACTATTATTTAATAGCTCACATTCAAAAAAGCCAAAGCAGAAAAGAAAAAGCAATAGGAAAAAAATTGGAAAAATAAAGAGCAAACAAAATTGCATTCTTATTTTAAAAAGAAATAAAGAAACAGAACAACAAGAAATAGATTAAAATAGAATAAAAACAATCAAAATAGATTATTTTCTAATATAATAATAATAATAATAATAATTATAATAATAATAATGTAATATCTATGTATTGTAAAAACAAAAAAAAGCAAATAAATGCAGAAATAAATGAACAAATACATTTAATAAATAAATAAATATGCTTCGCTCCGAGTTCGTCAAACACGTCAAACTGTGACGCTCTAGCTACTCCTGCAGTGTCGCTCAGGGACAGCATGTCCAGTTATGCTTGTTACATACGATGTCTTTTCAAAATAAACTTAAGTTTACGCAGGGAATGTGTTAATGCAAACTTGTGTTAATTCATATTCTATGACTCAGAGCAGCGTACCAGTACAGGTGACCCCAGCATCCTCATGATGGCCACAGTTGTGTTTGCCCCAGCCCAGGCTCTTGCATTTTGTCAAGTCATGTTCAGTGCCGTAGCAGTTGACATTGTCCAGGAGAATCCGACCAGTTCCATAGCCAAAGTAAGAGTTGGTGTGTGCATAGGCAGCGCTGCCGCAGCCCATCTGTTGGCACACCACATGGGCATTGTCAAGGTCCCAGTCATCATCACACACCGTCCCCCACTTTCCCAGGTAGTAGATCTCTACCCGGCCCTGGCAGGCGTCCTTTCCATTCATCAGACGGATGGTGCCATCTCCTAAACCAAGACAGAAAGAGGGGGATTTATTGCAACATCATTTTCTACAACACAGTTTTAGACTCTGTTGGTTTTTATTAGAATCTATATTAATGTCAAATTTAATACGTGCTGGGATAACTGCTAGGATTTGTGTGTGTCTGCTTGTGTTGAAGTCAGTGGCATGTGTTTTGAACATGAGCAGAAATCTTGCCAGGTTTTTTTTTTTAATTAATTAAAATAGATTAATTTATTATTGACACACAGTAGATACCACATGCACATTTAAAGCTGGGGTAGGCGGTTATATTTGGGTGTCATTGGGCAAAAATCCCATTATAACCTTTCAGTATATTGTGATTCAAGTGGAACGCCTATCCCACCCTAGACAGGTCACCAGACTATCACAGGGCTGACACATGAGCCCTTTTTAGATATGAATTGTGCAAATTTGCAGCAAAGCCCAATCAGTATTTTTTCAGCATTGGTAGTATAAAAACAAAATCGGGGAGAGCGGAAAATTTTCGCCTACCTACTTTTGTTTATACAGAATGCTCCTTTTTGGGGCAATGGGGGGCGTGAGCAAGTAGCAAAACGTGTAGCTCAGCATGTGACATAAACAGTGACATGGGAGGGAAGCCACGGCTAATCAGGCGGCGGTAGTCAGGCGGCGGTAGTCAGGCGGCGATTCTCTCGTAAAATGGCCCATTCTTCACTGCCCCATCATCTGACGGTTAATGGCCTCTTCATTTGCGAGGACAAGGAGGGCGCGCAATTCCTTGTCTCCCCAGTTGCTCATCTTTACAGTGTCTTTCAGGTTTGCGTTTCCCTCTTGCTACTAAATGCTCGCTAATTCCTGCTATCAGCTGTTTCCTGTTTATCCACCGGCGGTGGGTTGGACGTGCGGCGTCATCAACAGCTCCTCCCACAAGTCTTCAACAGCCCCTCCCGTGGTAGAAGGCTGCCTCGGTCTGTTTAAACTTAAAGGGTTCCACCAATATGACTACCCTCCGAGGCGGAAAATTGGGCGCCTCGAATCAACTCACCTTTCAACCTCTGTGTGTATAAACGCTTGCAGCTGGCCAACTTTCGCGGAAAATCTGGCAGTGTAAAAGAGGCTACAGTGTGTCCTCTGCCTCACTCCCCTCTGTTACAGACCACCCCAGCAGGAGGAGAAGCATCCAAAGGCTCTGGAAACAGCTCTCTAATCAGCAACCACAGCAACCCAAATCCAGGCGCCCTGACTCCCCACTGGATCAGCAAACTTTCTGTTGCTGCTGTTACACAGGTTAGACCCAGTGCTGCCAGTGGCCACCAGCCTGCTGTGACATGCAGTGAGGTGGAGAGATCATGGGGTGCACAAGCACAAGCTCGCCAATTCTGACAAACAGAGAGAGACAGCGAGGCAAGGAGGGGCTGTGCAAAACCATTGTGCGCAACTCTAAAATGAAATAAGATTAAATAAATCAATGTATGGGAAACACTGGGTAACTGTATGAAGCATGTGCATATGCCCACATCATAAATTGAGGCAAAAAAATGCACTAAAAATGCAGAAAATTAAGTGTTTGATGCTCAAAATTTCTGAGGATGAATCCCCATACCTCCTGCTTAACATGTGGCCACCCCAGTGTTGAATCGAAACCTACACCCTTGGACAGAGGTAATTATTAAGAGACATTGATACAGGGAAAGGAGACGGGTGTGGGCCTTCACAATACATACTGTGACTCCTGAAGTTAAGGTGAACATCTGATATACCGCTAAGCACAGATGTTGCCATTTAGCAGACAAAAAAAAAAAAACGCCTTAAAAAAGAGACAAAAGACTCTCTCATGTGTCCATCGTTTAAAAATGTGCTTCATCTGAGAGGAAGCCATGAATCAGGCTTCACTGCATTCCCACTGGGTTTCATGAAGGACACCAGAGAATTAGCTTGATACGTCACTAGTTAACAGAACTGGATTCTAGTCTGTCATGATCCTCACGGGATTTAAGGGAAAGAAACAGCCATAACAAAGGCAAAGCCAGCAAACAATACAGACAGCCTGGAATTCAAGATGCCTTTGAGGTGTGTTGTAGTTTCCCAAAAGATACTTTCCACCGAGCTGAAAAGCCTTTGCTGTTGTGTAAAATGTGATGACAGTTTTGCAAAACTAAAACGCCTCCAAGTCAATTATAAACCTGTTTTTCTAAATAAACCTGACTGTGATTATTCCATGAGGATCCCTGCATTTTAGACCCACGAAATGACAAAATAAGCCATCAGTCATTATTTAATGAAACCTGCCCTTGCAGTTTGAAGTAACATCTGGCATGCCACCTGTCTGCTAGATTTCATCCTAGAGCATAGAAAATCATCTAATCAAACACAGAGAAAAGCTGGTCTGAAGTTTAATTCCTTTGAGTATGCAACATATTTTATCCTCTACAGTCAAGAAGGTTTTAGTTGTATTTGAATTTCATCAGCTGTGTCCACTGAAGGTTAATGTCACATACAGGTGTGGTTTGTGCTTTTCAGGGTCAAATGCCGAGACTTGTAATAAGTGATTTGTTTGGCCACTTGGGGGCAGTGAGAACAAGCTGTGAACAAAGCACTGTCAACCTTTTTAGGACGAAATGGCTAACGTGTTAGCAAACTTTTGTCTGAAAACACATCCAGCAGACACTGAGCAAGAATAGCTTTCAGTTTCAAACATGTTTCTAGGCCACCTGCAGAAAGAAGTACTATATGGATCATTCCTGTCTTAAGTCCTGGTTATCACATAAACACAGAATAATGTACATTAAAAATACATTTGTTCATTTAAATGAGCTTTTCTTCTTCTATCTACTGGTATTCAAAATAAGGGACTACAATTACACTGAGTCTGTTTTCAGGACCTGACATAATTTGTGACATCATTTTACATGTTTCATGTTGTTAATCTGTTCTCACACTTATGACTGTTTATTATGTTTATATGTAGAACGGTAGCTAGCTGAATCTGGGTCACTCACAGAGCTAAGGCTAATTAGCTTGAAATGTTTCATCCTGTTAGATCTGTAGTCCAATATGAACCAGTCCATCTGTAAGGATTATTATCTGAGTGCCTGGCTAATATGTTTTCCTTGCAGTTAAACATGTCACTATTCTTATATAATGCAAAAAATATGAAAAATACATTCAAAGGTTTTTCTGTGAATTCATCACTGCACAAGCAACCTCTTATACATAGGCTACAAGTAGTTATGTGATCCATTGTCATATGAAAAATACTACTAGCGCAGCTTTAAATTTCTACAGGAAAGAAGTTTCAACAATGAAACAAGACAAGTTTATAACTGTAGCATGTCTTTTTGTATAAACTAACTTTATAAGAGCTTTGCGATTCAAATTGCAAAGGAATGATGGGATACAGGTATTTTAAATGCAGTTTGATAATAATAAAGATCCTTTCAGCCACTGAGTTATCCAGCTTGTTCTCACTCCCAGATTGTCAAATACTGACACTTTGTCACAACTCTCAGCGTCTGAAAGTGACACACAGGGTACCCTTTAGGGCAGGTGTTTCCCAACTGGTGGGTTGTGGTCCAAAAGTGGGTTGCGAGTGACTTGCAGAGGTGTCAAGTTTGTTAAAAAAAAAAACACACTTGTATTAACTACAATGAATTTCTGCCACAGAACCTTTATTTTGAGGTGCTGTTTCTTCCTGTGGTGTCTCATGGACAGCTACTTGGTTAACGTCTTGACAAGATCATGGTTAGGTTTAGACAACAACATTATTTAGTTAGGTTATTTTCTAAAAAAAATCATGTTTTGGGTTAAAAAAAGTATGTTTGTTACATAACATAATGTGACATACATAAGTGACATCAGTGCTCGACAACCACATGTAAATTATGTGAAGTTGCATTAAAACAACACTGACTTTTGGTCTCACACAGTACACAAACAGCAGTCTCCTGGATGAAAGTCCAGTTTTGTTTGACCCATCCACCCGAACTTGATCCAACCTTGCGTGGACTATTTCGCCTATATATCAGTTACTCTCAGCGTCAAGTTTTGCCCCAGATAGCTTTACATTGGAGTTAGTTGAAGGCTGTCTCATAAAGATGTCCAAAGTTTGCCTTTTGCGTCGATATCACCTGACAAAGCGTCTGTCTTTGACAAACTGGGAATGACAATGGGCTGAGTTATCAACGTCTAAAGTCAAGATAACTGTCTAGCCTGCAGAACCCTATAAAGTCCCTTTTCCATTGCACAAAAACCTGCTAACACTGCGCTCAAACATCGATCTAAATTAGTCTGCACCAAATTTAAAAGAGAGACCGAATAAGTAAGAGATATATATTTCACAGGCCTTCATGCTGCTTTCTACTGTTACCTGTTTTCTGGCCTGTCCTTGATGTTGGACGTGACACACCAAAAAAATAAATAAAATACTGATAGGGCAGCTTTAAATTTCTACAGGAAAGAATTTTCAACAGTGAAACATGACAAGTTTATACTTGTAGTCATTTCCAAGTTTAAGGATTATTGTTTCACTGTCTGGGGTTGTATTTCTACACATCTTATTTAGAGAAGTATTCTTTTTTTTTTTTTTTAGCATTTTCTGAATTTTGGCCATTTGTCTTAATGCTAAAAACAGGACAGATCCATCCTCTGATGTCTCAGGTTGGCAGAGCACCAGTCTCATTTAGATAAAAGCAGAGAGCACTTACGTAAACCGGAGCTCTCGTGGGGCAGTGTGGTGCGATCCTCAGACCCTCTCTCCCCCACCACTGCTGGTTCTAACAGCAAAATGGAAAAGAAGCAGAAACTTTTAGTGACTTTGTCCTCTTTTCTTTTCTGATGATTCACCACAACCTCAGCCAAATTATAGCTGAATTAAAAGCCTTTACCTTTGCAGGTAACACCCACGTCCTCATAGTGGTAACAATTATGGATGCCCCAGTCCAGACTACGGCAGCTGCTGAGGTCTGTTTCACTCCCTCTGCAGTCCACATTATCCAGCAGGATTAACCCGGTGCCTTGTCCAAACTGAGAGCTGCTGTGCACTGCCACAGCCACTCCGCAGTCCAGCTGCCGACACACCACGTTGGCATCCACCATGTCCCAGTCGTCGTCACACACTGTGCCCCATGAGATATTGTAGTACACCTCGACTCTCCCTTCACACCTGTGACGTCCATTCACCAGTTTTACTTTGGAGAGATAAGCAGACAACATCAGTCACAACTTGTCTCTGTCACATTCATTTTTAAACTTTGTCTTTGAGTGAGAAGAGGATATTCAGGTTGTTTGGTTATGATTGTGCCACCTCACTGAAAAATCTGAGGCCCATAAAAGCTCTACTGTTGGAGGGACATTTTAACGACACAGTTCTATTTGGAGAAAGAAAAATAGATGAGACTAGCATGGCTCTCATGTAATGACAGTTAATAGCAAGAAAAGTCTAATCCTACCAAGTTAAGGCACACAATGAGCCACATGACTCCTTGGAAGTGAGTGAGGTGGGTGCAGAGGGTGGGAGGTTACATAGCAAATAAGTGGGGATTAGGGAAATGGAGAGCTGGGAAAGTGACCTTGTTTAAAAAGCCCCAGGCACTGATCTACCTTCTGTACTCTCTGTCAGTGACACACAGCCAGCCCACTGATAAGTTTTCATGGCGTGGCCTGAAAGCAGACATGTTTTTCTGGGTGTCTGGGGCAGGTGTGGAGGTGGCTGTTGGGCTCATGCTTACCTTGGTGCTGCGTCCTCGAGGGGCTTTGCACACCATTGGCTGGAACCAGAGGGAGGAGGGGATATGGGAGAAAGAGAGAGAGAGAGAGGAAGATGGTCAAATTATTTGTTGAAAGGAGGCTCTTGGCCTTCCATAGTTACTGTACTCTATATCTACTATATCTATTTTCCTGTAACACGAGACACAGACTGAAACTACAACAGGAGGCCTGTTCAGATTATACAGCGTACCAGCTACAGCAGAAATATGTTAGCCTATTCCTTTAGTTTGGGTTTTTAGTCATGCTAGCGGCATGGGAAGGTAGAAAAAGTCAGTAACTATTGAATGGACTGCTATTAAATTTTATGCGGACTTTCATGACGAATACATTTAGTGATAACCTTACTCTTCATCCAGCACATTGTGTTCTCATCCCAGGTCATCACATACCAATGGTTTCTCACAACCCTCAGCGTGTAATACTGATACCAAGGGCACCCTTTGGTGTCTGTATGAGATGCAACCTTTAACATCTGTACGTAACACACAGCTGCCTCCTGGGTGAAACTCGGAAAATAAATACATAATGTAAATACTTCACAAGTATGTAACTGAAGTATGTGATTGATGGATGGGTGTTACATAACGTCACGTTTAAACAGTAATGACTTTTGGTTACAAACAGAGTCTGTGTTTGTCTGACCCATCCACCTCCCCTTTGTAGTCTTTATATGACATCATTGGCTTAGTGTGTCAAATACTGATGCAAATCGTTTTACAATGGAATTAGCTTAAAGCCTGGTGTGTCTCATAAAGACGCCAGAGGGTGCACTAGGCCTCGATATCAAACGGCGAGGGATGTGACAAAGCATCGGGATCTGACAATGCAAGCCGGTCTCACTCCGAAGTTGTCGGGATCCAGCTCTTAGGCAGTGACTTGTGGTATCAGAAACTAACCCAAAAAGCCGTCCTTTAATGTTGACATAACACGCTACAGGTCCCGCCGCATTTCCCCCGACACGAAAGTTAAGGCCGCGACAGTCTGAGTAGGGTGGGCAGGAAGGGGGGTGGATGGGTCCAACAAACACCAACTTTCAATCGGGAGAGGGGTCTTCACGTCTTGCAAGATTTTAAAAACAAACCCTGTTCTTTTTCCTGAAACCCAACCATGTGCATTTATTGTTGGAGGAGGAAAAATGTCACTTGGGGTTGTTGTACTGCATGACATAGTGCGTTTCCTGTGAAAATGGAAGTCTGTTTTGAAAGAAGACAAGACATGTAACATGCAGAACTTGACACAGTGTCCAAGAACGTCAACAACCAACGCACCGGGTACCTTGCACATTGTATGTGGATGTGGAAGATCCATGACCAAACATTGAAATGTGAGGGGGTCGGAGTGAGAAATTGTTGGACAATGTGAGAAAAGGAACAGGCTGTCTAGTGCCACCGTGAAGTTGACATTTGTTGTTTGAGTGCCCTACTACCCTCAGGTCAAACTTTAAATTCGTCCGATACTTTATTTTATGAGCCAATGGCCGTAAAAATAATAACACTGCCATCAGCTGCACTGTATTTTGTGTTGCATGCTAATTAGCATATGTTGGTACGCTAACGTGCTAAACTAACATAATGAACATGACGAACATTATACCTGGTAAACAACAGCATATGGAGCATGTTATTGTGAGCGGACATTGGTGTTAACATTTAGCTACCAGCATGGCTGTCAACCCTCAGTCTCGTCATTTTTGTGGCAAATTACATGAACTTTTATCTTTGAGTGGGGGAACACAACATCTAATCAATGTAACTGATGTTTTGCCGAGCCAAATTAATCAGGCCTTCAGGAAGTGCGCCAGGCTTTGAAGCCAATTTTCGTAGTGGCCAAACTGTGGAATTAGCCTACAACTTCCAGGTCCATCACACGATGCCACCGTGCCCAAAAGACTTTTTCCTATACTTATATTGTGAAAGAGACTTCTGTATAGCAGTGGATACATTTCTTTGAGCGTCACAACCCCCATGAAATGAATAACTTCACAATCAAAATTTGAACCTTTCGGTCAGATAACATCTCAAAAGTCTAGAGGAGCTGCAAGATTAAGTCGTCTTAGCCTCATTCAAGTAGGCGTATCTCTAAGCTAAGTCTCTAGTGTTGCCTGCTCTATGGGCCCAGTGATGCAGAAGCAGCACCAAAGGATAATTTTATAAGCTGCATTCGAACCTTTTTGACTTCATGTGCCACTGAGCAACTTTCATAGGAATGACGGGCCCTGCCTTCAATGCTGTATCCAGTTCTCTTTATACATCCATGAAAATAATCAGTTAAAACCAATTTATATCCACTGCTCACATAATAGAGCAGGTTACTTTCATCTATCATTGTCAAGCAATACCTGAACAATTAACATCACATGGTTGGTTTGATTTATAATCTGTTTATTTGCTTTTAATCTTACATTGTTTTATTTGTTTTATTTATTTCTAGAACTGTTTGATATTAATCATTTGTTTCTTTGTCTTTCAGTTACCATGGCTGTTTGGGGAGGTCCCTTCCTGGTGGAGCAAAAGGCGAGGCTGAAGGCTAAGGACTCTTAAATCCTGGAGCCAACACATTGGACCAAAGCATGTGCTGATATGTTATGGGGGAATTTGGGTTCAGTTATTTTTGCTTTATATTTAGTTGTAGTTGCTGTCCATTTTGGTTACCCCTTGGGAATTATTTGGTTTGGCAAAACCACTATGTATGCTCCCTCGGGTCATTTTGACAGGTCAGTTTGTTCATTTAACACCTTGTTTAGTTATTATATTAAGGTTTTTTTGTTTTGTTTTTTTTTTGGTAATTTTTCATGCATTTTTTGGGTAAATAAAAACCCACAATTTTGTCCTAACAGCACTATTTCTATAGTTTACAACATACAGAACACTTGACTTTTTACTTTAAATGTTGGTCATTGGCGCTTTAATATAATAATAATATATATTGTATACTATTAATAAGAAGGAGAAGAGCTTAATTGGTACAGCACATTCACACAAAGTTGCAGCCCAAAGTGCCTAGAAAAAAAGATCAGATTAAGATAAACAATAACCATTTAAAAAAAGAGAATGCAATTAAACATTAACAATACACCAAATTAAAAAGATAGGTTTTAATGTCTTTATTAAGAAAAATTAAAGGGAGTTTGTTGCTCTAAGATCCAAGGGGAGAGAGTTCCACAGTTTTGGGTCATAGAAATAGAAAGCTGCTTCATATACACCCCTTTTTCACATTCTTTTGTACATAATAGTCCTGTCTATTCTTTACCTTTATTTGTTCTGCCTCGTTGTCCTTGTTCTTAGCTGTCATGCCTATTACGTACAGTACGGAGTATGGAGTCATATTCCTTCTATGTGTTCACATACTTGGCTGATAAAGGCTGATCTTGATACTGATATGCAAAACACAGAGGGCTCGTGTTTCCGAGAGGTGTGTTAAGACACACACTGGAAGATGTTTCAGGATATGTACGTATAGAGGACAATCTAACGTCTGAAGACTAATATCTCAGGTTTCAACATCTCACAATGACAGCAGGGGGGATTTTCTACCCCTCACACCCAATGTAGGTCAATTCACAGGCTGGTCTCATTGGTTTGTGGCAGTGAAATATATACAGAGTGTACATACATACTGAAACTACCTATTCAGCGACACATGTAGGTTACATTTTCGGTTTATATTCCATGGAGATGTAGTTGTTATTCTAAGTTGGATCAGAAAAGTAAAATTAAATAGTACTTACCATCTACAGCCCGTCTGTTTATTTTCATGTCTCCTGAAATTTGAACACACACGCAAAAAGAAAATGTTAGTGAGGTACACATTTGGATATATTTTGGCTCTGTGAAGAGACAAAAGCAACAAGCTGGTGTCAGCACATTTGAATTAATTGCTCTCTCTTGGTAGTTGTCGATCCATAACAGCCAGTGAGTGGAATTGATCCTGGCTGGCTCCCTTCAAAATAACTTCAGGGCTTTTAGCCTGCTATCACTGGTAAACATGGGACGAACAGCAACTGTGGACACAAAAGCACTCATCTGCAGGGAGTTCACTTACAGGAACACTGGGTTCTTGAGCATATTAAATCCCCAAATATGTGGTTCAGCACTGACACACAAGAAACCAGATTGTTCTATTTCAGTGTATGGCAGTACTAACCTTTTCCCTTTTTTGGAACAGCTATTAAAGTACAAGTTTAGTCTGTGCGGTGGAGTCGACAGCAGAATATCGATGATTTAAAAACTACTGATGCAAGGGTCATCATGTTTAAGAGTTTAAAAAGCACGGACATGGTGGTTTGTTGAATGTTAAGAGTAGTAGACAGCAGCGTTAGATAAGGCATTGGGAATCAGTTTCAGTCTTTACACAGCCAACCTCTGCTCCTGGGCCAGTGTACAAAAAAAAACTTCTCTTCTAATAAATGATTCACTTTAATAAGCTAGTTTATCCCACACACACTTAAAAAAGCTTGTGTTTGAACTCTAAGTTGACTGAATTGGAGAAGACAAGTTGAGGTAATTTGATAATGATTCAACGTGTCTTCTCAAATTCATTCAGCTTAAAAATTTAAGACAGCCTGGACGCTAACTTTTTTAAGTTTAAACACACAGTTTCTTTTTACAGTGATTGAGAACTTGAAAGTGCACCCAGCTCAGCTGTTTCATATATATTTCACCTCATTCCCTTTAACAAAGAATGCACCACAAATACAAATGAAAAATACAAGGCCTTTAGTTTAAAGAGATAGTGTGTGTTGGAGATATATGGAGATGTCTGCCTTCTCTCTAATATAATGAAATTACATCGCACTCGGCTTGTGGTGCTCAAAGTGCCAAAAGAAAATAAAAAAATTCAGACACTCAGCTGCAATGTCTCTCTCCAGAAATCATGATGTTGTGAGCAGTTTCATGCAGAAACTGTTTTCTTTCTATTAAACTACACCCGCCAACCGTATCACTGTGCAGAAGGCTCGTGCTCTAGACAGTGCGAGATGTAAAAATTAATGGCATTCTCCTCGGCTGAGCTGTAACATTAGCTAGCTCGGTGGTGCTAGGTGAGCTAGCAGTGGATGCACTCTTCTTTCTGCGCAGTGATATAGTTGGTGGATGTTGCTCAGTAGAAAGAAAATAGTTCCTACATGAAACTGCTCACAACAAGGTCTGTGGATTATCTTGAGTAACTGGGTCATGATTTCTGGAAATAATTATTTTGACACTTTGGGCACCACAAGCTGAGTGCCTATCTCCAACACTCAGCAACTCACACCAAAACAACCTAGACTGATAAACAGCACTACAGATGAGACGAAAATATCTTGATTTTGGGGTGACCTGTCCCTTTAACAATGACAATGCACCACAGATATTTAAAATCAAAGTAAACAAAAAAATACAAGGCCTTTATTTTAAACTGTATTTCAGACTGGGGTTGCTTTAATATGTCTTTACTAAATACTGTATCCCCATATTTTCCAAAAATGGACCCAAATAAAGTAAACTACACCTTTTGCTCCTAATCACATGTAGCATTCAGCAGTCAGACAACTTGGAGCTAATGGCCCTGACCCTCAGCAGAAGCGTTGTCAAGCGGTGGCCAGGGGGGGCCATGGCCACACTGATACAGTAGCTGAGCCCCCACTGGCACCCCCTTGCAAAAATAATAGAAATAAATTGGAAGCCTCTGTGTGGTGTTTTCAAACTTAAGTAGTCTTGTTCCTAATACATGTTTTGTTCCATATAATCAATATACTCCTTCGAATGAAAGCTGTATTTGTCTTTTTAAGGAAAAGAAACACCAGCCTATTGTAGCATGTAAATACAGATACATAACACATTAAAACAGGATTGCTATGGAACTCAAAATGTTAATTGTACTGTAATAAGCCCATACACATCAGATATTTGGTAACTTTAAGAGTAAAAGATGAAACCAAAGTTCATCAGTATGAGATTCCTTCACTCTCATATTGATATAGTTTTTTTTAACTCTGCAATATACCACAACAGCATGATAGAATTCCTGACATTTGGTTATAATTTTTGGTTTGGTGTGCCGAGATTTTCAATTGCCCCATCTGGCCACAACTACCAAAAATGTCTCAGGGTGGAACCGACCCCCACTGACACACTCACCAAGTCGCAGCAGCACACTGACGGCCACCAAGACGAGTGATCCCAGCAGCGACACCAGGAGCCAGATGGCCGGGTTCCAGCACCTACACGCGCTCTCCACCACACGCTGGCCTCGCATGGCTGCCTGACTGACCATCCACCTGCAACACACACATTCACACACTGTCAGTCTCTCTCACCAGACTCCCAAAAGTCCTGCACTGTGCTTAAACACACCTCTAAATGTAGTAGGCACTTTTCTACTACTACAAAACAATCACTACTTTCTGTCCTGGTTCAGAGAAGCCTAATTATAGTATTGGATTGTTTTCTCTGATGGAGCCTGCGGCTGTTGTTATTGTGCTGTAGTAGGTATTGATGGTAGTCTGAGTTCAGGCTCGGAAAATGTGTAGCTCAAAAAGAAATCGTTTGCAGAGCTCATGTGGTGCACATCACTTGCCATGGACAAAAGAGAGCTGTAAGGAAGCTCTTGTGGCATACAAATACCAAACCAGGAGCCCCAGTTTACCAGATCTGGGCATGTGCCACCGAATTGTGCTGCTCTTGCCAATAATACAGTGGGAGCAGGGAGTAGAGTTACGTTGCTGTTTTGTAAGCACAAAATGGCCGCCACGTACCCACCTGTAAGCAGGTAACAGGCTGCAACATGACGGGTGACGTCGGCCACATTGATGATTTAAGCTGAGGAAGTTTGATTTCCTCCCACAGTCAACAGCTGGGGAGGGCTAATGTTACAGACAGAGGCAGACACCTGTGTCGTGGCTTTGGATAATCAAGGGGATTTTCCTTTGGACAGAGAATATTGGGATTCACTGACAGTCACTCAATAATCAGAGTTAGATAGTGCCACAGTGAGACACTGAATAGCCTTCATTCTTCTTAAGTGAGAAACTGGGATGAATGACATTCAACTAATACTGCAAGGGGATTCAGGAAAACGCTATAGTGAGATGATGCTGTGGTGTGAGGATATAATTGACAGAATAAAAACATAAAGAGTCAAATTTTTATGCCCATTTTCAAAAACACAGATGTTGTTCCTAGAATCTAAGACAGTCCAAAAAGAATAAGTAAACATGTACAACTCTCTCCCAAATCCAAAAACTAGAGTGCTAAAACTCAAATTTCAGATATCATCAAGCATAAAGTCTGGAGCTGCTCCACCGACAATGAATTGGGAAAGTTCTAGATGACACTGAGAGCACCCAGTGGAATGTTCTGAGTATATGGGTACACCTACTACAATAGAAACAGGCTCATCTGGGTATAAATAGAACAAATGAATTCTCTGTGGATCCACAAAATCAGGCTGCCATTCAGCTCCAGACTTTATACGTAACAACATCACAAGTTTGAGGCTGGGAGAGTGCCTCATGTTCCATCCCACTTACCAGCATAAATATTGGTTCTGTGTGTAACTGCAAACCACAGATACATTACATTTGCACATTTTTATGTAGTAGATACATTGAAACTTTATGTTTCAGCAGCGCTGTGATTAATTTGTAGGTTTAGGCATAAAAAACAATTGATCATGTTTTGATTTTAAATACCCAATCACATCTGGAGAAGCCATTTATGTCCTGGTAAAAATAACCACCTTTGTGGTACTAACCCTGATGGAGAAACAGCGATGGGTCTAAAAAACAAACACGTTTGGTGCCTAATATACTGTTGAAAAAAGAGACGGGTTGCTACAAAACACCTAAAGTTGGTGCCTAAAAATCTACTGGAAAAACAGTGACTGGTTGTTACAAAACACCCATGGGTGTTGCCTAAAAAGCCACTGAAAACAGCAATGAGATGCTACAAAGCACCCAAGTCTGGTGTGTAAAAAGCTGCTGGAAATCGTAGCAACAGGTTGCTACAAAACACCAATGTGTGGTGCCTAAAAAGCTGCTGGAAAAACGGTGATGGGTTGCTACAAAACACCCACATTTGGTGCCTAAAAAAACTGTGAAAACGTGTTTGGTGTCTTTTTGTCTGTTGTTCTGGAACAGTCCAATCTAAAGTCAGCTCGTATACCACGTCACTTTAGAAACCTTGATATGATACATTTAAAACCTGCAATGTAACCTTTTCGTAGTTTGCAGAAATGGACAATGCCAACATCTGCGGCGAGTCAGCTGCATGTTTGCAAATATCATTTGGAATTACCTAGGCCAGGGAAGTAACGTATTGAAATTGACAATCCAGGTGGTGTTCCTCTTTATCGTATATGCAGTCAAAAGCAATACAATAAAGTGGGAATTTGGAATCACTAAATCCAAAAACATCCCAGAAATGAACTCAATAGTGTTATAATAAGTGTGTTGTCACCAGGAGACCACAGTGTGTGGCTTGGCCTTGGGTTGTTTGTCTCTTCGCTCATGCAGAATTCCCCCTGACCTTACACTGGAATGTGTATTAGGGGATGATGAGGGGAGAATTTGATATTGGCCCCTCGAGATAGTGGACATTCCGAGCCCATGGGGCACAAAAAGACATTTCTGCTTTCTGTGGTCCCCATCGTCAGGCATAAACGCTGCTTCCTGCAATCTGTCACTAGAACCCTCCAAAACGCTTAGGCACCTGATGACACTGCAGGGGCGCCTCTCGTCTCCTTGGAGTGCAGGTTGCAGGGGCAGAAAGAGGAGGGGGTGTTAAAATCCTGAGCCACTGTACTGTATACACAGTTATCTTCAGCTTGTGGGGGTACATTTAAAGCACAACTTTTTTGGGGGTCATTACTGACAAGAAAACACTTAACAGCAGCCACAGAAACAACTCTGCACTGTGCAGGCCTAAACCAGATCCAGTCCATTTTCACTGGACTGCATTGTATGAAAAGATGCAGCGCACAAGGCCAGAGGCCCTCAGAGAGACCCTGTGCCTCCAATTGGGAGGTGAGGAGTTTAGCACCAGCACAGCACTCAAGAACCACGGCTGACTCATATGCAGACTGTACCAGCAAACCACTCGAAACTCTGGGACAAATGGCTCAGTTATGAGGGATGAAAAATAATCTAGTCCCCAATGTTGTGTTTTTCAATACTCCATTCATAGTAGGATGTAGCGCAGATCCGCTGGGGAATAATGTTGCCTTTTGTGTCGGCTCTGCTTCCCCTCCCTTCTCACTTCCCCGTGCTGAGAAATAGCTGAAAGATCTCAGCCCCACAAAAATACCCCTTAATGTCTGAGATAAACCACAGAATGATACTGTCAGTTAAACAGAGAATCAGTGTCAGCATGTACGTCTGACCATAGAATTTATAAGCAATATCCTTTTTGTTGTCAAGTTTAATTAGTTTTTTGGAAAAGTGTGACAAAAAATGACAAAGGAAACTTATCTTTTCTCAAAACAGAATTATCCATTTTCATAAATAGATAGAATTGAATGTAATAATTTAAAGAATCTGAACATGTTTGACATAGAATGCTCCTAATTCAAATATCAGCCTTGCAAAAAAACATCTTAATTAAACCCTTTAACCCTTCACATTATGATTAATAAATGAATGAAAGTGCATTTATGGTAAAAACAGTTTAAATGACAGAGATTTAAAGTCGCTCACTCATATGTCACAGAACCAGGTTTAAAATAATCATGATAATCGAATAAAGCAAATCAATTAAAAAAATACATACCTCTTGTCAAAGTATTTATCTTCACCCACAATAATAAAAAAATAAAAATAAAATAGGATTCCTTCCCCCACACAAGTACAGAAAAGTGTCCTCAGAGCTCAAATGGCAGGCGGCTTAATTCCACACAGAAAACACACCAAGAAATGGAGGCAGGAAAGTCAAGAGTATCCAGTGCTACTCGTTTAAGGTCTTTCATCTCCTTAACCCTGCTTGGCTATAAATACCTGGCGTCAGTGACAGAGGTTACGTAAAAAAAATAAATACCAGAGCATTGTATGTTAATATTCTTAACACCCAGTACCTGTCTATGTTTAAAAAAAAGCAGGAGGGGCAACAACAACAAAAAAAGACAAAGACAATGAAAGCTAACCCTTCACTGGTACCCCTGCATCTCCAGTTTCAGGTAGCGCTCACAGAAGGTGCGGTCCTGCTCATCTCTGGATACAGAGGGAGACAAGGCTGTAGCTCAGGTCCTGTGTGTGTGTGTGTGTGTGTGTGTGTGTGTGTGTGTGTGTGTGTGTGTGCATAGGACTGTCCCACACAGAAGAAGAGCAAAAGACTTGTATGATTATGAGGCAGCGAAAGTTATAAACCAGAAAGTTGTACACAGGAGTTCCTAGAGAGTTTTGAAGGTTTTAAAAATCTCTTCACAGAGAGGTGATGACTGACAAATAATCCTGGATCCACCTCGTGCATAGATGAAAAGACGAGGCAAACTGAGCATGAACATCTTGGCCAAGGCTTAATGATGCAATCTTTGTCAGAAGACATAAAATTATGGTCAGAATGCTGCAATCGACCTTTAAAAGTTCACTCGCCTCGAAAATGTTTCATCACCTTAATGAGCAATTAAGTCCCTTAAAGACTGTTGTACTCTTCATGTGTCACCAACATGATCCTGACCTCAGCATGCACAAACTCCTTATTTCCCTGAATAAAAAGTGAAAAGTTTCTCCCTCAAGCTAGGAAGAAGCTTAACACGTCTCAGTGTGGTTATATTTCACACATACAAAATATTCTGTAGTTCTCTCAATTGTCTCCTCACAAGGAAAAGCCAGAGGCCTCTCTGGATTGTGCAGCAATTACCTCCAAACACTAATCCTTCCTGAGCCGTGGAGAAACGTGCAGGCTGTCCGTGGCCATTGACAAGGACCAATTCATGGCTCCTTCCCGGGGTGTCACCCGAATCAGTGGTTGAGCCAAAACACAGGGATTCTGTTACACAAAGCTAATCTGAACCTCCAGGATAGGATTGAGAAAATACAACACCACACAGCCAAAGTGCGACAAGCCAACCAAAGAACATGTTGGCATTGTACGTTTCTGCAAACCACAAATATGTGATTTTCAGGTTTTAGACATATCATATTGATGTTTCTGAGGCAATGTAGTATATGAACTGACTTAATCAGGGGGAGGAGGAGGGCATCAACATCTAGGCAAGACGCCTGCCATGCTTCAGACCACTGTTCGAGACCAATAAACAACAAAACTGGTTGTGTTTCCAGCGGCTTTTCAGCCCCCAAAGTGGGAGTTTTTTTTTGAGACCTGTTGTTGTGTCTACACCAGGAGTAGTGACCAAGACATCATTGGGTTTCCTGCCAGAAAGTGTTACGAAAAATAGTTGTTTTTTACTGAGACATTGCTGCATTTCCAGCCGGAATAGTGCAATGAAAAGCGGTTGATATTTACCAAGACATCGCTATGTTTCCTGCTGAGATTGTGCCACCAAAACTTTTTTTTTTTAGCCAGAGCATGATCTTTTTCTAACCATAACCAGGTGTTTTTTGTGCCTAAACTTAAATTTAAACTTAACCATTAACCAAGTTTCAACATATCAGGTACATAATAATGTGCAAATGTAACATATCCATTAGATGTACAAGGCCAACATTTTTTTTTTCTGGTGACTGGGTTGCAAAGTTGCAGATTTACACACAGCTTTGTCTTGCCTTGAAAATTTGTTTTGCCTTTTTGTGTGTCTGCATATTGTTTTTTACCAAAGAGCAAGGGAAGCTAATCAACAGTAAACAAGTCCAGGTGGAAGCTAACAAATATTTCCATAATTTTAAATCAGTGTGTTCCCAAGCAAACTTGGAATTGTCTGAGTAGTATAGCACTGAGTACAATGACAGCATGTCAGTAAATATACCAGCCATGACTTACTATGGTGAGCTATCAGCATTATATACTTAAATACTGACTTCATTTTTTATTTTGCTGTAATGGGCCCAGTGAAAAGAAGCTGTGAACACAACACTAACAAAAATAATCTCATAAAGTTGTTTGTAGTAAACTGGTTAGCAAACAGCTGCCCTTTTACACGGGTCCATGTCATTGGTCCGACAGCCCATTGGTCCGACATCCCATTAGTCCGACGGTCCACGGTGCTGAATGGCTCCCGGTGGGTGTACTTCTGCCTTGATGGTGTGCCGTGACCAGCTCTGGGTCAGCTGGGAAAGGCTTGAGGCGAAGCAGGCTCAAAGCTTATGTTTGTCACTTTCTTTTTCATTTTAACCCACACCATGATCTTTTCCTGACCCTAACCAAGTGGTTTTTGTGCCTAAACCTAACCAGACCTTAACCACAGGGCATCATGATGATTTTGGAACGGACTTCGGAACAATGGGTTTAATATGGTCGGAACAATGGGCTGTCGGACCAATGGGCAGCTCCCCTTTTACACATCCAGGAGATATGAAGCAACGCTAACATTCATTAGGAGTTATGTCTCTATGACCACCTGATTAATGTAAGGAAGGTATTCACTCTCTTTTAGCTCCGTTTTTGGTCTCTACCAACTCCTTAGGGAAAAATGTGTCTATTTAGCTGCTAAATGCTCAGCTGGATACAAAAGGCCGAAATGAGTTTCCTCTGTGGGGTGGCTGGGCTCAGCCTGAGAGATAGGGTAATGAGCTTGGACATCCAGAGCGAGCTCGGAGTAGAGCCGCTGCTCCTTCGTGTCAAAAGGCGTCAGCTGAGGTGGTTCGGGCATCTGATCAGGATCCTCCTGGGCGCGTCCCAGTGGAGATGTTACGGTAACGTCCCACTGGTAGGAGGCCCTGGGGCAGACCCAGAACACACTGGGGGGGATTACATATCCCTTGTTGTTGTTGGGGGAGGGACATCTGGGGTGCTCTGCTTGGCCTGCTGCTCCCATGACCCGGCCCCGAATAAGCGGATGAAAATGGATGGATGGATGGATGGATGGATGGATGGATGGAAGGATGGAGGAAAAACATTAACATAGTATTAAATATCTTCAATGTAAGTTTTTTTTCCATTGCCTATATGTGCATAGCTTTGATTTTCAACTTCCTACAAACAAAACACTTGATTGCGCTTCTTATAGTTTCTGGGATACAGCCATTTTTTTATCATACTGTATTTAGTCTTTGGACACATGAGAGAACTATATTTCCCTAAAATATAAAGAAATATACTGAAAAAACAGTAGTCCCATGTGCCCAAAGACTAGATATAGTATGATAAGAAAAAGAGCTCACTCTTCAGCCAAACAGTTTGACTGATTTTCTAAATTTCTTCAGATTTGTACTTAGGGAAACCCAGAAAACATTTACACCAAAGGAAATTCAAAACTTTAGTTGCGGGCACAAGCGATATTTGCTAAAATATCAGCTGCAGTAAACCTTACAATTACTTCTATACCTGGAAAATACAGGGTTTCATGCACAATTTGAGAAAACTGCACATTGTAGTAACCAACAGCAAATGATGTTCAACCTGTTAGCAAACAGTTGTTCATTCAGATTTCAGTCAGAGTTGTTCGTGGCCACCTGATGAATATCCACTCTCTTATCCACTCTCTTTAAGCTCTGTTTTTGGTCTCTACCAGTGACGTCAAAGTTGTGTCATTTCAAGAAAATAACACATTATAAATGTCCCGTAATACAGCCCACTTACTGTGTCATATTCGTTAGCTGTTTACTGTGAAGGAAGAGGAACCAGCCCCTTGATTCTCGTTAATACCAGACAGAACACTACATGTGAGATAAAAAGATTCAGTGCATTATAACCTGCCCCAAAGGAACCAGTAAATTATAATCTGCCCCCAAGGTGCCAATAGAGTAAATGTAGGCTACAGTTTACACCAGGGAAAAGAAAGATAGTGTTTCTTTTCCTCTGTGACTTAGCATATTTGACCCACTAACCATGTTAATGATTGTGACATTTCAGAAAACCATTCTTTATCATCTACTTTGCTGTCTAAGTATACAGCACACAGTCGCAGTTAATCTACAGGTGACTCTCCTCTCCCAGTTTGTGACAGCATGTGTTGGAGGGTTCACATGTTACTGGCTGCATCCATATTATATAACATATTTCAATGATTCCCAGTTGTGCTGAGACATACAGAGGTGGGGAGATCATCAGTAGTGAAAAGCTACAGTACAGGCGGACCTGTCTGATCTATGGCTGTGACTGTGGGTTAAAATGCCTCCTGTCTGTTTAGGTGCCTCCTCTTTCTTTGTCAGAAAGATGACTGTAATATTTGCTCACTTTGTACTGGTAATGTTGGAGCAGGGGTGGGTTTCTGAAAGGGTCTATGGAGCAGGGGGTAAGAAAGTCAATCAAACTACAGAAAAACTCAAAATGACTACAAAGAGACACAAGACAACCACACAGACACAAAGAGACACAAAACGCTACAAAGAGACACACAATGGCCACAAAGACATGCAAAATTACTACAAAGAGATGCGAAACAACCACAAAGAGATGCAAAAAGACTTCAAAGAAATAATAAAAGTCTACTGAAACACAAAGCGATCATAAAAAGATTTGAAATTACAGACAGATGCAAAATGACAAGTAAAAGACTCAAAACAACAACAAAGAGACGCAATTTTGACAATTTTGGGACAAGATTTTTGAGACATTTTTGTACATGTGCAATAAAACCATAGACCCAGAGCCACAGCTGGCAATATTTGGTGTGGCCCGATGAGATCCAGGTCTCTCCCGAGCCCAGACTTATGCTTTGGCCTTTTTTATCATTGCGAGCAAGATGTCTCATTCTGTACAACTGGAAGTCTAATCTGCCACGCCATATCGATGGTGCAACAGGTGTAGCACACCAGGGCCCAGAATCTGTTAGGTGTCCATGTAGGAAGGCAGGTTTTTTGCTGCTTGTTGAAATTAGGCTGCAGTGGTTTGAGTCCAGGGCAGGCTGTTAGATGAGCGTTGATAAATTTGACCCTTCTGCTGCTGTACGTAGTGCTGATCAAAGGCTGGCGTGCAGGATGGGATGGACACACCTCTGTTCAGTGTGATGTATTTTGGTGTTACTTTGCCAGGAGGAGAGAGAGGCCTTTTACATATCTGTGCCCAGGGGCTCATTGTCCTATAATCCCTTGTGTTGGAGTCTGAATGTTGTGGGACTGGATTATGCCACCTTAATGAACGCACACAATGAGTTTAAACCCAAATTTAACCAGCGCTCTCTGCACCTCACTAACCTGTTTGAATCTGATATATTTATTGCCAATAAGTACAATGAGCCTAGATGACTGTGCTGCTCTATGCTACAGTTAATAGGGCTGAGATGAAAAGAGGAAACAAAGCTACCACAAACAAAAGGCCTTAAGGAAGAAAAGGCTCAGACCAGTCTCCTCATCTCCCAGTTGGATTTCTGCGCAGAGACACACACAATGTGAGCAAACGGGACATTCTCAGAGGGGAATAGTTGTCTGGAAGAGATGTCTTGACAGTGTGTTGATGATTTGGCGAGGTCAGCTATTGTACATGTTCTTGGAGTCTGTTTTACACAACTCCAACAGTGCAGACGTAGCAAGTCCATAGTTAGATCATCTTGGCATATATGTCATGGGTTATCTAAAAGCTTTTGTCCCGTAGTTATAGGGGTCTTGAATTTGAACTTGACACAAATAGTGCAGCATGACATCCTGTTACCTTTGTCTTGGACAATCATCTTAAGTGGGTCAAGAAGACAGGTAGTGTTCTGTGTCGCAGGTGGTGAAAACTATGACACAGTTCACAAATATCATGCACATGTCAAGACAACAATTTAAGCTCTGTTTTGTATTTATTGTCCTAAATTCTGACTTAGAAATGAATGACAACAGTGGATTGTTTTTTTTGTACAATAAAATCTAGGGTCAAAAAAACCTTGATCTGACATGATTGTTTTAGAGATTTAAGTAACAAATGCAGCTGGTACATTACATAATATGGAGGGTATTATGTATTATGGGTATATTTGACCAGCATACATTTGTCATATGCTATTGTGTGAAGCTTTGTGCTGTGTGTTTTGTGTGTTCTCTTTTTAGGTAACTGTGTATTGTGTCTATTCTCAGCCCTGTTTGCATGATGCTGTTTCTCTGCTTTGGCCTGCCACAGGACTGATGTGAGTTACTTTAAAGCTATAATCTGGTACAGTGCATTAAATGGTGACATTTATGTTTTAAACATGGGCCCTTTTTAATAAATAAATGGATGAATGATTTAATTACTGTAATGAAACACCAGTGTTGTGTGAGATTATCGTTTGAAGCATTATTAGCCATACAGATAGTGCAGTAAAGTGGCAATGCACAACAGGATGCACACAGGTGAGTCATTATAAAAAGGAGACTCAAATATCTTGAATATAAAAGGTCGTAAGACAACACTTTACCTGCCTCTGGGTATTCCGCATGTGTGAATAGAAACAACTAGCAGATAAATCACATATTTAAGTGGCCACAAAAGACACTTTGTTCAACCAAAACTACCGAGAAAAAGAAAAGAAGAACCATAAATGAATACAAAAATAATGAATACATACGTCTCAAAAAGGCTGATATGTTCAAGGGTGTGGGTTTTGTTTGATCATTGGGGGTGACGCACCCTTCACCAGAAAATTCTGAGCATCAAACACCTAATATCTTGCTTTCTGGTGAATTTTTATGAGCCACTTTGTGCCTTTACTGCATCAGTTTATGGTGTCAGTGTCTTTAGTTTTGTGAAAATAAACTCCTTAGTGACTTTTACGTTTTTATCGGGGAGGAATGTAATTGTTTGTTAAATTTTATGTATCTATTCATTTTTTATTTGATCGGGACGATGAAATTCAACATAGTTCCAGGACAGAGTATGGGACTGATGTGTTGCATAGAGAGTTTATAGCTGTTGCTAATTTTCAACCCTTGTCCTTAGTCAGGCTTTTACATGTAGACCTTAAATGTTATATAACTATAAATATACAATTTAAAATATCACACAACCACAATACACTATAAACATGGAAGGCACAATAAAATACATAAACCACAATCCACACACTACAGTACACATGCCACAGCACACAATACATCTACTACAGTAGACATACCACTATACACCAAAACACTTACACTAATACCCCTTAAAGTTCAGTTTAAGAGTACATCTAGCTAAGAGTGGGTACAGCTCTGGTTTGCTTTTATCCAGCACAAAGTGGTGAGACTCACTAGTATTAGGCATTAGCTAGTTGGGATCCAAATAAATTAAACTAAACTAAGCTAGGCTAAGCTAAGCTAAACTAAAGTAAACAAAACTAGGCTAAGCTAAGCTAAGCTAAACCAAACTAAGTTAAACCAAACTAAACTAAGCTAAGCTAAGCTAAACTAAATTAAACTAAAATAAACTAAGCTAAGATAAGCTAAACTAAATTAAACTGAACTAAGCTAAGTTAAACTAAACTAAGCTAAACTAAATTAAACTAAAATAAACTAAGCTAAGATAAGCTAAGCTAAACCATGCTAAGCTAAGCTAAGATAAGCTAAACTAAATTAAACTAAAATAAACTAAGCTAAGCTAAGCTAAGATAAGATCAACTAAACTAAACTAAACTAAGCTAAACTAAATTAAACTAAACTAAATACAGTTGGCAAGTGTAATTCGGTCAACAGAAAATAGTTCCTACATGAAACTGCTCACAACAAGGTCTGTGGATTATCTTGAGTAACTGGGTCATGATTTCTGGACAGAGACATTGCTGTGGAGTTTTTCAAATGTATATTTTTGGCATGTTGAGCACCACAAGCTGAGTGCCATCTAGTTCAATTATATCTAAGGAAAGGCGTCATCTCTGTGGCCGATACCTCTACCACTCAGCAACTCACACCAAAACAATCTAGACTGATAAACAGCACCACAGGTGAGAGGAGACATATATATTTTTAATTTTGGGGTGAACTGTCCCTTTAACAATAAAAAGAATACACAGTGTACCGAGACATAGACCCAAAGATGTGCTTTAATGTAATGCATATAAACAGATGTGAAAACGTTGATGTAAAGTGTAGTGTGACAGATGGCGTCAGCATACTGAGATGTGTCCAAATATGCAGGAGCCATATGTGCCAGAACATATTGTATATGGAAATATATATGGGACGACAGAAATATGCTCACATCATGTGCATGGCCTCAGATCAAAACTGCAGAAGCAGGTCAGATGCAGGAAGTGTGCAAACAAAAATGTGTATTAAAGGGTTTTGCTGTCAGGGCTCCCAAAGTGTTGTTGTGCACGTGGCTGAAGCATGTGCATAGTGTATAGGTATGTTTATGTACACACCTATTTGTGTGGATTTGATTGAGGGAATGAAGCAGCACGCTTTAGGATTTTTGCCTAGCATTTTCTCTCCGTCTCTCTCTGTTTCTGCCTCTTCCCAGCAGCCTGCCACACGTGAGCAGACAGAGATGGAAATGAGAGAGGGAGCGGCCCAAGGACACCCTGATAACACACAGTGGTATGCTGAATCTCCCTCTCATCTCTGCCTGTCCATCTCTGTCTCTTTCACTCTCACAATGAACATAGAGCGTCAGAAATGCTCTCGACACTCACTTGTGTTAGCTCATTAGCATGCTACAATGACACAAGCTACTAGATGAACATAAATATGGACTGAAATGTACAAGCAATTCTGTGCTTGTACAGATGCCACCCAGTGGTCAGACACAGTACGCTTCGCCTCTGATGGATTTTGGCAACATGATATTGAAAAGGTATGTACATACCTCTGAGGATTTATACATTTCAATATCACTGCCTTTGCCAAATAATGAAATCCCAGGAAGCTTTTTATCAAGAAGGCAGGGATCATATTAAACAGTGCCTTCCTGTTCATTATATCCTCAAGTGAAGATAAAAAGTGGGACCTCAAGATTGCAGCAATAGCAGTCACGTACTGGATTAAAGGCAGCACATAACTCTACCAAACTTGTAATAAGATATTACTGTGACCAGGATGTAAGCATGAGAGCATGAAGGATTCAATGGTAAAAGGGAAGGTTAGATGGCACCTGGTTCTCAGTCATCTGATCAGGTAACACAAGGTGATGAGACACCACTCAGGGTTATTAAAGCAAACAAGGTGTCATGGTGATATCGGCACGCTTTACTACCACCTACAGACTTTCTCTCCCTCCCCAGTCACTCCGGACCATGCTGCTGTCCCTCACCTGGCCACTGGTCGTCCCTGCTGAGTGTTCCTTGCACACATACAATAATCAGACATTCCTTAATTCTGTTTCCTGTCTGGCTGCTAAAGTTTTTTTTAACATCCTGTGTGCCTGCCAGTCATCTCTACAGGCTTTGATTTAGTACACTTATTTTAAGCCAAGCCTGTTGTGTTCTGTATCTGCTGCTTTCCTCTTTCCTGTTTTCCAAAACTGTGTCACAAGGGATGTTTGGTCAATGCTTTATGCACACACACATATTATTCTTTCATTAAACACTTTGCAGACACCTGACACTCAGCAAGAAAATGACATTACTGGTAAGAGATGACGCATGTCAACAACAGGAATGATGTTTTTCTAGAGCAGGGGTGTCAAATTCATTTTAGTTCATGGGCCACGTGCAGCCGAATTTGATCTCAAGTGGGCCAGACCAGTGAAACCACTGTATAATAACCTGTAAATGACAACATCTCCAAAATTTCCCCTCAAGCTTAGTGTAAAGAAAAGCAAATAGCCTACATATTCTATCCTTTCACAGCTGCTGATTTCTGCTGTCTCCTCAAACCTGTCAACAGTTCATTTATCATTTCTATTCTCAGCTCTTCATGCAAGTTTTTGTTTTATTTGATAGTTTGTTGCTGAATCTATTATTCATTCATTCATCTTCTAACCGCTTCATCCTCTTGAGGGTCGCGGGGGGGCTGGAGCCTATCCCAGCTGACATCGGGCAAGAGGCAGGGACAAGTCACCAGACTATCGCAGGGCTGACACAGACAATCACAGACAATCACATTCACACCTACGGACAATTTAGAGTTATCAATTAACCTAGTCCCCAATCTGCATGTTTTTGGACTGTGGGAGGAAACCGGAGTGCCCGGAGAGAACCCACGCTGACACGGGGAGAAGGGCTCCCACACCTGGGATCAAACCGGGAACCCTCTTGCTGTGAGGCGACAGTGCTAACCACCACACCACCGTGCCACTGCTGAATCTATTAGTGGCACTTAATATTATTTATATAGTATGTCTTCTTCTATATTTCTTTAGCACTGAAAGGTGCTGTGAACATACCAAGTGCAATAACTTCAAACTTAGGAACTGGTCCTTTTTTCTTGAAAAAAAAACCAAAACAAAACAACAGCTTCCTGTGTGTCCAGTTTTTTTCCTTTTTGACAAAGACATTTACCACTGGTGGCTCCTGCATCAACAGTAGCCAATGCTTGACAGTGCTTGTTGCATAGTAAGGACGTGGGATCTTTAATGGCTTTTCAAACACAGGACCTGCTACTTTTATGTGGACAGTGCCATCCTCAGTGGACAATAAGGAACAGCAGAGCATTTCATTGAAAAATTGGAATAAATGACTTCTTCAGTTTTTGCACTTTGCAAATTCAATCAGTGGGCCTGATTCAACCCATTGGTGGCCCAGTTCTGGCCTGCTGGTGATGTGTATGACACCCTTGTTTTGGAAGATACCACTGTCATGAAATCTAATTCGTTCTCCCAGACAACAAAATTATACTGGACTCATAAAATTGGATTCTTTTCCAGAAAAGGGAAATATACAGGAGGGCTATGTAAACCCCTCAGAACTCTTACATGACAAGAAAGTTTAAATAACGCAGGTTGCGTGTCTTATTATTCAAGGATCAAGAGCAATGCAAATTTATTGTTAAAAAAGAACAGAATAGACAATACTTTATTGTCAGTGTTTTGTATGCAAAAGGCAGAAATTTGTCTTCGGTTTGCATGTGGGAAATTTACTATTAAAAGGGTAAACACACTGACATAAAAACACAACACACAATAGAAACTACATTACTGTAAAAGGAGTAGGCTGCTAGGTACTCGATGATGAGGACTGAATTAAGGATATAAAAATAGATTCAAAGTGCTGTGTGCTGAGGTAGCAAGCTGTTTTCAAAAAAAGTGGCTGTCCTTACTGATATAGTATTTACTGATAAAGATATTTTATGACAACAGGGACAAAGATTTTCTGCAGATGTTTTCCTTTGCACATGGGACTCTGTACCTTTGCTCTGATAATATAATAATAATAATAATAATAATAATAATAATAATAATAATAAAAAGATCTAATACAATGATCCCTCTGATTAGGTTATTAAAATCGGCAGATTTACAAACTTTAACAACACTGCACTAGCAGCCTGTGGCCACTGGTGGTCATCCATCTCACACAAGTTGGTTGGACTCAATGGCTGTGTTGCCTTCAGGGACTGTCGGAAACACTGCAATTTGTAAAAATGCATATTTAAACAACTCAAATCTGTAAACGCAGCCGTGAAAAGTGGAGCTTTCTATATTATATAATTATAATTAGGGTTTGTAGGAATGCATAGGAAGACACCTGACTATTTGTCGAATGACAGGGATTTAAATGCACGAGAAGTCGTACAGTATTATAATAGATCTTTTAATGATGGGTCGAGGCACGTGAAGGCAGCACCGTTACGGGACGAGTCACCACAACAACGCTAAAAACACATTATGTATCTTTTTTTTAATTTTATTTGTGTATTTAAGTTTTTGTTTATTACTGACAGACTGATTTTGTTTGTCTTTCACGTTCACCGGATTCTGCCTTTATTTTGAAGTCACACGCTCTTACCGTAATGCCTAGTATATACACGACGTACCGTAGAACACTGTGGGGGCTAGCTTGACCGCAGTCTGGACACAGACTGTGAGTGGCACTGGTGCCTCACAGATAAACAAACCCCCTCTGGCATGGCTCTGTGGACCTTTAACTACTAACGTGACCAGTCTCAGTGTTGTTAGACAGCTTATTTTTATGCCGACAAAAGCACCTTAGTTGGACTCCATTGATGAAAAGTTGAAATATAAGAGCTAAATCCGCTGAGAGGTGAGTTTGATATAAGTTGTGGCTAGAAAACTTAACGTTAAGCTAACACTCGCTAACAAGACGTAACTAGTAGCTAACGTTAGTACTTGTAACTTGTAACCTATCCAATATACTACAGACTGTTATCTACGTTATTAAATATCGTTACTTACATTAGCAGCGCTTATTTGACCATGTAACAGCTAGCTAAATGAAGCTAATTAATTAGCCATTGACCGAAGTCCCCATCCTCTGCAATATGAGACGCAAGTTATGCTAATTTAAGCTAGTGGTGGGTATAATTGGCCACCGTAATGATAGCTAACGGTGCATTGCTGTTGGAGCGTTTCTGTGGAAGTTCAGCACTTCACTTGTTGCATCCTCAGCTGACTGTTAGCTCCTGGGCATAAGCTCCATTAATCGCATCTCGTGTTGTTTTGTTTTTATGCTGTCACCTGTTAAACGGTTGTTAGTTCTGTCATCCATCTGCATGATATGGACATTATATGCGAGGTTTAAACAGCACAAAAACAGGTACACATAATCATAATTTGCTCAGGGTTAAGGCTGTAATGAACTGTTTAGTATCCATATATAGACTATCAAAGTATGCATTGATTGGGCTTCACATAGATTAAGCAGCAGTTGCCACAGATTTATTTGCTCCTCAGTGCATACAGAGGGCTTCCAGAGTCAAGTTATCTCGCTACTCATAACAAAAACATCAAAATATTTCATTATTCATTGTGCATGCTTTCCTGTTCAGAGTGCTGCTTTCTTTCTAACATTGAAGGCCAACATTGAATATATCACCTGTGCTTTCATGTTGTATTTCTTGTTGCTACATTCATCTAAAACATTTTAAAACACCTGACCATCTCTTCAATTTTTCTCACATCCCCCACTGTCTCATCCTCCCAGTGACCTGCTGTGATAATTGCATGCTGCATGTCTGATAACCACCCATCACCCACCTGCACTTCCTCTCAGTTCTGATGCATGGCCCCCTTCGTTAGAAATGAATGCCTCTCACCGTTCCTTGCATGTTGTGCTGTGAGCGTGGCATCATGAGGGAAGACAGTGATAACCGTCTGGCGCTGTCATCCAAGAAACCATGCCAGGGCCAGACGGACTATGGGCAAGAGCTGCAGAGGCTGCGGGCTGATTGGGAAGCAGAGAAGAGGCGAACGCAGCGGGCCCGTGGCCACCTTTCTGTGGAGCTGAGGCACCTGCGGGAAGAAGCGGAGAGGGAACAGCAGAGGGCTGTGAGGGAGCAGGCGGCCAGGCGAGAGTGCCAAAAGGACAGGCACTCTGACAGATACCGGTGTCTGCTTGCTAAGGAGGTGAAAACTGAAGACAGTGGACGCAAAAGTGAGTCCAGAGAAAAAGAGACTTCTTGTTTGTGCAGTGGAGAAACGTATACAAAGCTTGAGCAATTGCTGCTGACGCTGTATGAGAAGATAGATGGTGAACAGGCAGTCTATAAATTGCATCACAGGCAGGAATTAGACCTAGAAAAGGCCTTCTTCCTCTGCCACCTGCTAGAAGCCCATGGAAGACTGTTGCGGGGGAAGCAGGGAGCAGGACAACCCAGCTACACTCTGAAAACCCTCTCAAGAAAGCCAGCTCAGGAAGACGGCAGTAACTCCTGTCAGACAAAGTCTTGCCTGACATACTCCAGGGCCTTGCTACAGAGATCCCAGAGTGCCTCCCACTCATCTCAGAAGAAAACCAAACAAGATCGGGGTAAGCAGCCTCTAAGGAGGGCCGTCAGTGCAGCTGACCCCTGCACCACGGCCACAGTCGTGGACACCTGTTTGAGCGGCTCTCTGAAAATTTGTCACCCTCACAACACTCCCCATGCAGGCTGGGACGACCACCGCCCCTACTGCGCTGAGTCCTCTAGGTCAGACAAGTCATCGCCCTCCAAATGCATGGACAGAAACATGGAGGTAAGCTAATTCATATTTCCAAATTCCACACATGGTTCCTAAATTAAATGAGTATGTATGGAGAGTATTGCTGGCATTTCCTCTTAAATCTTTAACTCAAAAACTGCACCATGTGTGCACCATGGATGTTTTACTAGGTCTGGATACCAGACCCGAGATGGCGCTTATACAGTTCAATGAGAATTGCTCGCATGGTGCATGTACACTAAAAAGATTTTCTTTCCTCCAGGTTTATTTCAGGGGCTTGCAGCCCACTGAATCTGTGCAGTAGTGTTTCTCCCACTGGCCCCTACACACTCAGCCCACAGACTTTACAGATGACGTCACTGTTTTTTTTTTTTTTTTTTTTTTTTTTTTTTTAAAAAAGGCTTTTCTTGGCTGGAGATATGGAGATATTTTATAAAAATGAAACCTCCATGGATCAAAAATTCATAAGAGAAAGAGTTGTACTGACCTTGATCTCAGTTTGAGGTATCCAGTTTACAGTCATTTGTGTTGGGCCACAGGGGACGTCATCACTTTAATACCCCAAATGGCCACTGGAAAAAAATGTCTGCAAGGCTGAGCAGCTTTCCTGGGGGCCTTGAGTCCCTCCAGGATTTTGTGCTTTTTTGGGGGGGGATTGTTGTTGCTTAAAATGCCTGATTTCACAGCAGTTTTTCTAAAAATGTGATGCATGTCACAATGTTTTGAGGTGTTTTATTGCAATGAAATAGCAGGCAGTGTGAGCAAGCGAAAACTGCAAAATAGGTTCTTTTTTTTCATAATTCAATAAAGTTATTTTATTAACTTTTTACAACCTGTTGACTTGCAATAGATCACCCTCTGTCATGTTGATTTGATTTGTCTGTTGTCAACACATTTCAGCCATTTTGCAGAGCGTTTTGTGATAATACAGTGTTTGTCAGTCAGTGACTCTCATTACTTCAGCACTGCATGTTGTGCAGAACAGAATGAAATTACCTTGCACTGTCTGTAGCAGTAATTTTTGTTGGTGAGTGTGAGCCTTTAGTGTTGTACGGTCGAGGTCAACAAGGAAGTGAGTTTGGTGTAGTAAGGGGACTGCTATGATTGGTGAGACTCAGAGCAAACTACGATGATAGGTCAAATTTGTGGAGAAGTTGCAGTGATTAGGCAAAAATTTAACATTAATTGATGCGATTGCAACATGCTGGCAGGGCTGGCACTTACATATGATGTGTTGGTAGCAGTCTTGGAATATGGAGGTGTAATGTCTTTACTTTTGTTTGGTCGTCTTGCTTCATACTCATATGGACCCTTAGAGATTTGTGGCAACAGAATTATTTTGAATTTAATTTTTGGTAGGGCTTTCGCCAATACCATTTTTTGGGCATTGAAGCTTCAGTGAGAAATATCCGCAATTAATCAAAGCTTCAATGGGGGTATAAAAAAGAGACAATGACATCATTCTACAAACCTAAAATAATGTGACAATTAGCCGTTTTGTTAGCATGTGGGTCGCAAATTGGCCATGATAACCAAAAAAGAAAGAAAAAAACTTTACTGGACAGCTGTTACTTACAGTTTTCAGGAGAGCTTGTCGGAGATTTGTAACATACCCATTTTCTTTGGCATATTTGTCACTCAGTTTTTGGGGGGGTCATCTTTGCAAACTTTCAAACTATTCCAGATGCTTGCCCAGCTCGACATCTGAAAGCCTGTTACATGTGGTCAAACTGCGGGGGACTGATGTTGGATGAGAGCATGTCAGAGTCACGAAACTGTTGCTAAGTTTAAATGTTTTTGTCTGAGAATAACTAAAGATAATTAATCGTGACTCTATAAGATTATAATTGTAAGTGAGATTATTTTGCAAATTTCCTGTAATTTATGCGTGTATTTTAAACACATAAAGTACAGATGCAGACCTAGGTTATAGTTATCTGAACATAAGCTAAAATACTAACAACAACATCATCAAATGAAAATAAACCTATATATATGTTAGTATTGATTGAACAAAGGATGCATCACAGAACTTCAATGCACATTAATGTCCAGGAGTTGTTATGACCACCAAGTCCTCATTGTATGTAAAACAACTGAAGCATAAACCATTTAGGCCATCATAGACACCTCTCTGCCTTCTTATTAGTCGTTTTTGCATATCAAGCAGCCTCGGTCAAGTGAAGACAGTGTGTAGCTGTCAAATAATTCCCTCCTGTTTGAAACAAGCTTAGTGTGTGGTGTAGAATACATGTAAATGTTGTCAGAGAGGGAGAAGTGTGCAGGACGCGAGCAGAGAGGAGGGGTGTGGGCGGATCTGTTCATGCCTCTTGTTTGAGTGGCAGAAGTGGGTCAGTGTGCTTCCGTCTCTTAAATTTTGGATTGAAATTTTCATAGAGAGGAAATTGAATAATTAATCAAAGCTCCGACTGTGTCTAAACAGCAGTGCCCACTTGCCAAGCCTCATATTTCTTGCATGGTCCTGCTGAGGCATCACCCTTGTTAAGTTGATATTTCAAAATTGTTCAAATGGGAATTCCTTTTACAACAATAATGGACTTGTACCTGTTTCTATTATTCATGTGCGTTTTGAATTGTCTTCAGAAGGAGTGTAAAATGCATCAACTGTAATTCATGTCTTTTTTTATAACAAAAACATGCCAAATTTTTCATTGCAGTCAGTCTGTCACTTTTGTGTTTTCTAAATAACCTGCATGTGCTGTGAAAATGTGTGTTTTTGAAGGTTAAATGGGAACCTTGTGTATATGCAATTCAGCAAGACAAATAAGCTTAACAACACAAAGCCATTTAAAGGAGAACTGTAATGATAAGTCGATTAATCGCATAGTTGATCGGCAGAGAATTAAAAGTATACTGTGCATGAATCGTCAGCTTTACAAACAGTGTCAGCAGCTAAAGTGAAAGCCAGTCGCTGCTTTGTCCGCTTGGCGTTTTGCCTCACTTTATTTACATATTTTCAGCGCTATGTCTGCAATTTTTGTAGCTTTCTCTTGGTAGCGTGCTGCTTACGGTCTGGCACCTGGTCGGTTCCTTTTTCTAAAGTTCTGGCCTCACGTTAGCGCTGTGCACACTAGGGATGGGCGATATGGCCCTAAAATAACATCACGATATTTTAACAATATGACAAATTAGTGAAAATAATATTTCATTATTGTTCAAGAAAAAAGAATTGCAACAAAACAAGTGATACAGTTTTACAGTTTGCCTTCATATATTCAGTAAAAACTAACCAAATATTATCTCTCATTTCTTTAATTTTTGAACGACAGTAACTCTGAGTGAGATTCAGATTCTGTATACAATATTAATAGTTTGACAACATAAACTCTACCACAAATTACACATTTAAACAGCTCCCAAACACAAAAAAATGTACCCTAGGATCTTTAAGTATAATAATCAACAGGAGATTTCCTTCTCTTTTAGCAAAATCCTTTTTTTTTTTTCCCCACCTAGACCTTTACACTCTGCCATTTGTGCTATGATAACTAGTGAACATTCAAATATACATAGTCTTATGCAAGCCCGGAGTGTCACATAGATTTACGTTACCAAAGGTTTATTATAGATTCACTTGACAACATGAGTCATGATTGAGAGAATTAGTCGGCAGCTTTTTTGAGAATCAAATAATGGTTTTAGTAGTTTTCTAAGCAAAAAAAATTGCTGGTTTTATGCTTCCTAAATGTAAGAGTGTGATGCTTTTCTTTGCCACATATGATGATAAACTGAATAGCGTTGGCTTTTTGGAATGCAGCTCCAGAAAACTTAAAGTGTGGCGGCAAATGCGGATACTTGTGAAATATGATTCCACAAAGTAGGCAATAAAGAAATGACAAGTTGCTCTGTGCATCAGGATCTCTTCTTTGTTCTATCAGTGTTAATCCTGCTGCTGTATCTGATCAGAGTAATGATACTGTAACAACATCCATCAAAAGTTTGCTGTCAAGCTATTTGCTAAATTCCAAATGATCTTTCTGAGTGGCTCTTTTTTCCTCCCTCTCCTAATTTAATGGAGAACATGTGGTTTGAGATGTATTTGTCCAGCAGCCAGCTCTTTAGTCTAATGACAGGCGGACAGGGAGGCTTTGTCAAAATATGTCAGTGTGACAGAATGTCGATACCACTGAGCGATGATGGGCCTGGCTGCAGCTCATTCTATGCAGAGCATTTTGCTGTTTGACACACATTACTGGATGCTTTTTCTTTCTTTTATGCTCACTGAGATTTTTTCTGTTTTCTGTATTTCTGCTGTGTACAACATGTGATAAGTCCACTTGCTGCTGGCAGCGGCCATGTTGTGCACTTCCGCCATGCAGTTAGCACCTCTGTTCTCAATCAGACTAAATTCCTATTATGAAAGGAGCTGAAGCGGAGTAAAAATAGTGTTCAGAGGGGTTCACGTCAGCCTGGAGGCGAGTGAAGCCATGGTCCTGTGGGCATGCTGTAATTAATGAGGGAATAGACTGAAGCTGTGAAATGCAGCGTTAGGGCAAAGTAAGAGGCTCATTTCTGTGGCATGGGCGTCATCTGTCTGGTCGAGGCTCTTCATTTATTTCAACCTCTCTGTCTATGAAAATCAGCCCCTTTTTTTGTTAACATACTGTAGGTACATTTGTATCAGTTAGGGCAGTGGTTCCCAACTGGTGGGTCCTGGTCCAAAAGTGGGTCACAGGTCCATTCTGGAATGGACTGCAAAGACTCACAAATGTGTCAAAAATACACTTAAAAAATACACTTTATTTTTTTAATACAGCCATGGTCATTGTGATCAGCATATCTGTGTGATGCTGTCAGATGTGTGTGTTAGCATGTTGGATGTGTTTTCCATTCATAGACCCTACAATGGCAGCGCAATGCCGACAAACCGTCCTTGTCTAATACACAGCCGTCTCCCTTTGTAGCTCACTGGGAACCTGCAGGCAGCATTTGCTCACTTGTTATACTGTACTACTCTCAGCATATGCTGCTAACATGGACTGCACTTGTATAGCGCTTTTCTAGTCTTCCAACTGCTCAAAGTGCTTTAACACCACGTCCCATTCACCCATTCACACACTGGTGGCCGAGGCTACCATACAAGGTGCCACCTGCTACTCAGTAACCATCCACATGCTGTCACACACCGATGGAACAGCCATCAGGAGCAATTTGGGGTTCCATATCTTCCCCAAGGATACTTGAGACATGAGGAATAGAGGAGCTGGTGATTTAAACCGCCTGTGAGCCACAGCTGCCCACAGCGGCATACAGCTATATGTTTCTGGGTAGAATTTGCACCTGTGATATTTGGCTCTATATTGTGTGCCTCAGTCTATACACTGTGTATTCTGTGCATACTCTACCTTGACCCCTGTACTGTGATGGTTCTGTATGAATCCACAAACTGTTACAGGCCTAGTATCAGCACATTTAAATAGGGATGACAGACAGTTAAGGGAAATCACATATCACTTTTATCTTCAGAGTCAGCCATTGTAAATGTGACAGTATTAGTGTTGGCTACACTGGCATTGCACCAGAAAAATGTCAGTTGGAAAAAAAATTAAGGTAAAATGTCTTTTTTTTTTTTTTTTTTTTACTTTGCTGCACCGAGCTGTGTGTTTTCTAAGAGTGACCTTTAAAGGTAGACTGCTGCCTTTTATCACAGCAGCCACACTCCAAAGCTTCAGCAAGCTTTGTGTCTGCAGCAAAGCAAAATGTTAAAGCGCATTTTGACCTTAGTGATACCTGACATGAATACAATTTTACCTTTTGTGACATGTAACTAAGAATGTGCGATGTTTGTAAAATCCTAGAACATGGTATATGTATGGTATACATGTATTTCCAGCAAAAAAATCTTAATAGATGGTTTGTTCATTTACAACATGCCTGATCCTAAAAATACTCTCAGATGGCGAGCAGTTGCCACCTTCCTTTTTTTTCTAAAATGAATACAACAGCAGCTATTCCACTGCAGAGAGACAGGGCTGCTGCCTTTGTTGTGAACGTGACTCCTATTTTCCGCCTGAGTTGATGGTAGTTGAACTCTTTTCAGCTTGCCACTAAACATGCACTGATCCAATATGCTAGATTGATATCTGCATCAATACTGAACTTGTTAAGTGGATTTGTATCGACCATAACATGACGATCCACATTAAAGACAGGTTCTTTGTCAGTGTTATTATAAAACTCAGTGTCTCCACTACCAGTTGCACAGTAGGCAGCCGGTTCAGCTTTTAGTGCCGCAGCAATCTCTGGCCTCATGTTAGCTTATATGAAAGTGATCCCAAAGAATGACAACCAAAGAATCATCATTGAGAAAAACAATGCAGGAAATGAATGAAATGGTATTTGAGTTCCCTGCGCTGTGCACCTCTTCACCAGCAGTAAATATACATATCAAACTACAGAAACAGCAACAACTGCTCCATCGCACGTCTCTTGTTGTTTGCTATTTCAGTTGGGCCTGCATGTGCTGTTTTGGCGTCACGTAGGTTAAGTGGAGTACTGTATCTTTTCCATTTTCTGGAGAAGTACTTATGACAAACCCCCCTCAGATGACTGAGCAGTAAGGCATGAAGAAACAGGCTATGTCAGTGTTGTGAGCAGGACTGCATGATAAACCACAGAATGCTCAAGAATGTTACCAGGAGGATGACACTCGTTGAATTGCCTTCAGAAGCCGAAGCTGAAAATACGTAAGATCCCTTTGGAGCTGATTGTCCTCGTTTTGGAAAAACAGTTGAATTAGCTGACAGCTAAACATGCTCTTTTAGTCATGTCATATTGCTAACCATTTCCTCTGCTTTAATCTACAACCTGCTCTATTTAGCTACTTTATGATGAGATTGGAGGAGGTGGATAGCAGCAGCCTGTAGTGTGAGGTATAGGTTGTTGGTAGGATCAGAGGTAGCTGGTAGCTGTTCTGCAACTGTCACAGTATTCTAAAAATGGTTTACCCAGATGAAAGTGACTCCTCCATGTCTAAACCATGTCTGACATTATGGAAAACATGCTTCTTGTTTTACTAATTTTAAATCTCATGCTGTGCTGCATGGCTTTTGAAATGTCACTAGTATCACATGATACACGTAGACCAGACCGACATCACGTCATTGCCAAGGCTGTGGCCCCGTTTTGGGGTAAAGAAACATGCTGTCACAGCAGGAGAGACACAGGAAAATGCTGAAAAGCTGTTGTGGCAGGTTATCCAGGGCTTTCACACTGAGATTAGAGGCACATAAGATGAGAATATCCACTGTGGTAATAGTGGTGATTGAATCAAATATACATTTATAATAATCTTTACCTATAAAGCGCTTTTCAAAACAGAGTTACAAAGTGCTTTACATGTCAGTAATTAAAACAAACAAGACATGAAAACAACAACTCATCAAAGAACTGATAAAAACACGTAAGTATATAAAAACTAAGGGAAAAAAATGAACTTAAAACTCAAGTAAACTCAGGAAAGGCTCTGCGATAAAAGTATGTTTTAAGACGGGACTTAAAAGACATCACTGACTCAGCTGACCTGATTTCCTTGAGCCTCAGGGCCCTCAACCGAGCCTCTGGAACAGACAAAAGACCTCTGCCGGAGGACCTCAAAGTACGTCCCGGCGTGTACGGTGCTTAGAGATCAGAGATATAGCTGGGAGAGAGACCATGAAGAGCCTTAAAAGTGATCAGTAAAACCTTAAAATCTGTTCTAAAACATACTGGCAGCCAGTGTAAGTGAGCTACTGGAGTGATGCGATCACGTCAAGCCTGTCAGCTGAATTCTGTACATCCTGGAGTTGTTTTTATTCTATAATGTCTATAAAATAAACATTTGTATAGCAAGAAACAAATGCATAAAACATGTCAAAATTATAATACAACCACACGTCATATTGCATTGACAATTATATGGTCTTAGGTTTTTTATCGCCAAAAAGGGTGGCCAAAAAGGCAAAGTGTATGTACAGTATGTGTCGTTTTGGTCTATTGGCATGTGCGACAGGGACGTCTAACAAGCAAGTATATTTAGCAGATTACTTTCCTCCAAATAACTGGGAAGTGGATGTTTAATAATGTATGGCTGTATAAGCCTACCCATTTCAAACTACTTAAATAATGTCATGGAAATGGGCTAAAATATTGTAGAAAAGTTTTGAAAAGTCATCGTTAAAACTGTGTGGGAACCCTAATCCCCTCACACTGAGGCCGCTGCTTGTTAAGGGGATTTATTAAGCTGCTTTGTTCATTTAATAGACAGTTAGGTGGAGCACTTGATTGTACCTCCTATAGTAGAGAGGAGGGCAGTGAGGTTAAATGAGATGTAAACTGGCACTGAGTTGTGACAGAGTTAATCTTTACGACATCAGACCTGCAGCTTTACATGTTTTTTCAGTGTCTGTGTCCGAGGCTAAATTACTAACACATGAGTAGCGTTCATTATCCTGTCAGACATTTATTTCTCTAGGGGACAATTGCAGTAAAACATTAGAATTAGTCTGGACACACTTGTTCCTCTGCCTGCCTCTTGCACTCTCCCTGTGTTGCAGTGTGTGCTGCCTATTGATTGTTCAAGAGGCAGCCAACATCATTCCAGCGTCATCTCCATGGAAACGAGCCCTAGTCGCGGTAATGATTGGGCCCCGTCTCGGAGCCTGCCTTTTTGTGATAGGACGGTGGAAGCAGTCTTCCCTGCCCCCTCCTCTCAGCGACACTCGCCGTCTTACACACACACACATTTTTCCCTTCGTCCTCTTTCTTCACCTTTATGGCGCTGTAACCAAGATGGGATTAACCACCCTGTCGAGTTTTCTCGCATCTGGATGAAATGATTTTTGACACAGTGGCATCAGTGAGGACAGACTCACAGCTGGAGAGTCAACATGACACCCACATCTCATCGATACTGAGAGAACAGAGACTGGAGTGGAGACCTGTTAGTTAGATCGTTCTCTTGTTTTTCCTCCATCGCACGTCTCTTGTTGTTTGCTATTTCAGTTGGGCCTGCATGTGCTGTTTTGGCGTCACGTAGGTTAAGTGGAGTACTGTATCTTTTCCATTTTCTGGAGAAGTACTTATGACAAACCCCCCTCAGACGCCTGAGCAGTAAGGCATGAAGAAACAGGCTATGTCAGTGTTGTGAGCAGGACTGCATGATAAACCACAGAATGCTCAAGAATGTTACCAGGAGGATGACATTCGTTGAATTGCCTTCAGAAGCCGAAGCTGAAAATACGTAAGATCCCTTTGGAGCTGATTGTCCTCATTTTGGAAAACGTCATAGTGCAGAGAGGGAGGTACTTTGCAACTCCTGGTTTATCTGTAACTGGTTTTGTCCTGGATATGGCACACAGACTCTTGCTGTAACAGATCTTATGAAAGGAACCGTCCCCTCAAACTCCTGCTTTACAGGGATTTACACATTGGAGGCTGTAGTTACCGATAAGCATGGCAATGACAGCCTTTTGCTTGGTTTCTGACACTTCACCTCAGCTGTGAATATACACTCCTGCTGGTTTGAAAGAGAACAGTAACATCTTTATCATTGTGAAGTTAACCTACCACAGCTGATCCGTGTAATTCTCCTACAGCAAATGAAAAGCCTGCGATGGCTTGGTCTTGGCTAGGCACCTCGTTTAGTCATATTGATCCCATCTGCGCTGTTTGACTTTGACAGAAAGTGATGTATGACCTGTGCACTCGGCCTGAGCAGCCCGAGCCTGCACCGGCACACACAGAGATGGAGAGCCGGGAGGTGGCTGAAGCTCTGGGGCAACAACAGCAGGAGTTGAGGGGTTCGGAAGAGCAGGATAATAAACAAATCTTGGACAAGGCAGTCCCAACCACGGCTAATGCCACTTCAACATCACTCTTAGGAAAAAGGCACCACTCACTTTATGCAAACCTCAATGGTTTTGAAGTGGAAGGCGTACGCAAGGTAAGTGTGGAACATTTGTACTGTTCTTGATGGTTGACCTAAAAATGATTGGGGCCTGGAAATATACGAGAGATGTCCCACAAATGATAGATACTAACAGTGTATTATAGGATTATCAGTCTCCTTTAAAGGTATACTATGCAGGAATTTTCAGTAACTGTTTGCAACCAGTATCGCCAGCAAAAGTGAAAATGAAAGCCAACCCTGGATTCACCCTCATTTTGGAACCAGCTTTGTCTGCTTGGTGTTTCAACCCTATACACGCTGTAGAACATATGTAAATGGCTTTTCATTAAGCAGAAGAATCTTAATTGAAGTTCATCTTAAATACAAGATTGTATAGAGTGAGGTAGAAATCTGCGGGCCCAAATGCTATATTTGCTGTTGTTAAGTGGTTTACTCATATGATCTATGGTTTGAAAGCTACGGTCCTTGCAGTCCGATTTATGCAGACCATTTCAAGATACAACCACAGCTCAGACAAAACACAAACAAATAAAATGTAACTCACCTATGAAGCATTATTGTAATCCACAGATCGATATTATGCAAACAAAAATGCTGGGCATGCACTTCATACACTCCCAAAGGTCCAGACAATCTTAGTCCAATGAAATATTTAGCTCAATTGAAACATATCCTCAAACTACCATTGCATTGTTTTAAAAGTTCATATTTCTCCACATATTATACATAATTTCTCCTGTTTGCATGTAAATATGCAGACTCTTTGCTGTCAGAATGGTGGCAAACTCCTGACCTTTTGATTGACACCTCACTTGAGCCAGTAGGAGCCTCCAATACTGCTGCTATGGCCACGGGAGCCAACAAGGGCCCGTGTAGGCCCGCTTTCACTCAATAGCCACCCCTTTCTATACATGTACATCACGCAATGATGATGCCATGTAATATTTATGTTCTGCTTGAAAATATTATTATTATTATTATAATTTTTCATTGGTCAGGTACTCATAGTAATGCTGACTCGAAATAAATGAGATGAGATAGCCCTGTTCTCTGAGTTGATTGCAAGTTTCCATAGTGCGGTGGAGATTCTGACTTTGATGGGTACACAGTAGCGGTAGTTTGTGTCAGGTCTCACCAGTTTTGCTTGCACTAAACAGCAGAAGTGCGGAAATGTGTATTTAGACATCAGTATCCTCTAGGCATCAGTGAAATTTAAATCCACAGTTTCCCGCCACTCTGTTGCTTTATTGTGGCCCCAAACGCATGGTGAAACACGACACACTCTTCAGTATTCTCACAAAAGTGCAAAAAAAAAGTTAATGTATTCTACAACAGAAACATTTTTGAGTTTTAAGTCTAGCATTACAAGCATTTTGAATCTGCTTTGCTACTCCTGCTGGTAGGGTTGCAGTGGTATACCGGTTATAAGGTATACCTTGCTATTAAAATTGATGGTTATCATATCATTTACATTTGCTTATTTACAGTTTTGAAGGAAAATGCCACTAGACGGAGAATCTCAACTTGATTTTACATTGTACACAAACTTTCATTAAAAAAGTGTTTTAAGTTTCAGTTATAGTAATGACACAATTGTTTAACCAGAGATAACCCATTTGGTTTCATACCTTTAGGGTCATTTTGACTTATAACAACTCTGTAATACCGTGAAACTGACGGTTACCATACGGTGAAAAGCTCATACTGTTGAAACCCTAACTGCTGGTGTCTTTTCCTACACTGACTCAGTGACCCCATTTACAAAGCAGTAAATCACAATCACCCGCAGAAGGACTTGAACCTCATCCAAGCTCACTGTTGTTGCAGTGCTAGACAAATAGTGATGCCTATTTCTTGCTTTATATGGCGCCAACGTTATTGCATAGTCAAGAGCATAAACAATGTACAAAACAGCTGTTGCTTTTTCTTACATTAGTGGTCTAACCTTTGTGGGTCTTTAAGGAAACTTGGAGGACACGTTTTAAAAGTAGGTCCTTGGATTAAAAGTCCCAGAAACTTTTTTTGGAAACAAAATCCATACAACTAACAAAATAGAGCTTTTCAATGTACCAATAACAAATGTCCAGTATACTGTTTGTATTGAAACAATTTGGTGTAGTTGATTGTGATTGGTTAAAGTGGTCTGACCACAGTTATCAGATACAGTATAAAGCTTGCAGGTAGTTCCTAGTATGTCTCCACCTTTGACTGTGAAGAGCAACACATGAAGGCAGCTGAATCAACAAACCATGTTGAGCTTCCACTTGGTAACCCACTACATGCATCACACAAATTTATTTGTGCGTCCTTTCATTGTATTTTAGTATTGGATCATGCTTATTCTCAACTGAATTTTTACTCAGAATTACCTTTTTTGAATCCTACACTGAATGGCTTGGAAAAGTAACTCCAGCTAAAAGTTGACAACATTTTTTTGGCTGTATTTTCCCCCTCTACTAGTACTATTGTGTTTTCCGCCACTAATTCCTTAATAAAACCTCAGTCCTTTTTTCCTTTGTTGACGGTTTGAATGAATCCTTAGTAATCCTTAGCAGAATTTCATCATTTAACCAAGGTAGTAATCTGTGTGCAACATTGCCTGCTGTCTTCCCCACCCCCGCCACTTTATTACCCAGTCACCACAATCACAGCATAGTAAAAACCTCTAATGAACTGTCAACACACACACCATGGGAGAAGATGAGAAGAAACGGTGCATTAGAAATGATTATTTGGCCATTTTAGACCAGTGGGGGTTGGCAGGGAGGCTGTCACTCTCAGATTATTGTTCATAATTACACCATTATTTGCAGGAGGGTACCTTGATTGTGCTTTTGTTTTCTCATCACCAGTTCCAACCATTATTGATGACTGTGTGCAGGGTGTGTGTATGTGTGTTTGTTCAGAAAGATGCATTTTTATTATAAGAACATACTGAATCTGTGTAAAACATTGTAACATAAGAACCGAGCAGGTATCATACAGCAGGAGGAAAGTAGGTGAAACTGTAGCTGGAAATGGCATCATGTTCAGAATACTCCCACATGAATTACAGGTTATAAATGGAAACTATAGAAAGATGTCTGGTTTTACTGTGTAGGTTGATGTTAATCATCAGATCTCCTCAATCCAGCGTGGCTCAGCCCAAGTTGTTCCATGTATTTTACCACTGTTAAAGGACTGTTTTGGTTTTGTGGATTGACTAAACTTTTGTTGGGAACATATATATCTTTATTGTTTCTTACAATATCAAATGAACATCTTTATATTGCATTTAATGTCTTAGACATAAGCTTGGGGAAGATGGTAATAAAGCTTTTAAGGCGAATATATCTTCGAATCAAGGATCATTCGAGAGGTGACACTGAGTTTTTTAATCCTGAAATTTATAAATACTTTTATTCTGAAACTTTTATAAGAGAGGTTGGTTGTCAATCATATAAATTCAAACACATGCTGCATGTGCATGGGTTTTTGCTAGGGGTGTAACGATACTTGTATCCATCCCCAACAGTTTGGTACAGGGCGTTTGGTTCAGTATGCTTCATCCTTGGTTTGGTACAGCCAAACAGTTACTATCAAAATAGCCTATTTATGTCTACTACTCGCATGCACGGGACAGAACTACTAGAGCATGAGATTTATCGATGGTTTGGGCAGTGCACCAGCTGTTGCCAGTGTGTTAGCCAGCTAGCATGGTTAGCCAGGTTAAGTCTCAGTTATGCTTTCTGCACCTATGGTCACACAGACATGAGCTGGCATGGAATTGTGACGAGAAAACATTTGGATCTTTCTTCTTCTTCTTTCTACTTATGGCAAACTAATATTCTCCCAAACTCTAGGGGGCAGGGTATTGGAAACAGCATTGTTCTTTATCCGTGTAGTTAAAAAATGTCAGATGTGTAAATAACCTGCTGCACTGGGCCCCTGTGAAGGGCGTGTCTGGTGGTGTGACATCACTGTCTGACCATGCAGACACTCACAACCCTCACTGATGCATTAAGCATAAATAAAGCTTTGGTCAAGGTCAGTGGACAATGATTTGTGTCAAATTGATGTCGACATTGTCATTTTCTATGTGCTATATGGTAGGCACCTGTACTTGCTTGAGTCTCTTGAAGATGTTTCACCTCTCATCCAAGAAGTTTCTTCAGGTCTAACTGACTGGTGGGGAGTCACAGGCTTTAACCCTGTGTTAGTCATTGTGATCACATGTGAACTCTTAGTCACATGAGTCCTTGACCCACCCGGCCATTGTGTATATCATTAGGGTTTTTTATTTTATTTACAGTGACATCACCAGTATGCGTCAGTTAGCAGAATGAGACAAAAGACTTAAAGACACAGTGTTCAGGCAGCCTCCTACTGCAGGTTCAGACTGTGCCAAAGTAATAGCTTATACTATAGAGTGTTAATTGTTGTGGATATGCGACCGTACTCAGACATAGAAAATATTGAATTAATTGGTTAAAGTGCTTGAGCCTGTCTACATTGTGCCAACATGTTAGTAGATCCACACTCTAGTATTGCTTTAAAATCCATGAGGTCACTGGAGGGCTTATTTTAGACTTATTTGAAGTTTTGGTGCAGTGGTACAAGAACATCTTTGATGTCTGCTTAAAAACAATGGGTCTGTCTGTGTGTGTGCGTGTGTGGTGTGAGAGTGGGGTAGTGGGGCTTGTGTGTGTAGGGGTGTGTGGGATCGTTAGTGTATGTATGTGTGTGGCTTATGGTAAGAAAGCTGAAGAAGAAGACTCACTCTCCTGTGCGCCAGCCATTGTTTACAGTCTTATAAACAACTTGAGGCATGAGAATGGAGTTAGAGGTCAGAGACAGCTAATCTCTATAAACAGATACCTGCATATGAATGCAGATAGATTATTTTTTTATAAAAGCTAAATAGCCGTCAGCTGATAGCCTTTGAGTTCCGAGATTTGTATTTCGGCCAGTGTGTTCTTGTCCCGTTGCCCACAGATTGAGCATTCATATGCATATATCTGTTTATATATATTAGCTGTGCCTGATGTGTTTGATTGGCAAGCAACTTAGAGAGTTAGATTTGAATATCCAAGTGAATCAAGATGATGTTTATGGACAAATGTATTCACTTGCCTGATATGACTGCTCCAGTGGCTGCAGTTGCATCTGTCATCTACAATGGACCCATTATATAAAACCTATATTGGATTGTGCAAATTACACAAAGCAGTCGAGAGTCGTTCCACTCTTTGACAGAAAGAAGCTGATTCCTCTGAAGGCTAATGAGTTTGTTGACTGTGTGGTCCTCTGTGATCCCACCTCCTAAACACCTGTCTGGATACCATATGGCTGCCTCTCTAATAACTGATGGGTTTAACACACCATGAGCTCCAAATGGAGCTACAAAGAGTAACTCAGTAACTCCACTGAAGACAGTTATTTTTCCCGACTGACCCTTTATTAAGCTGTGATCTCTCTCTGTGATTGTGAAGCTCAGGCCACTCTTGCACAGTCCTTTTGTTCAGTGTTGTTCCAGTAGAAAGACCTTTGCCCTAGCTTTACCCTGTCTTTTTTTTAAAGTGTACTTCTAACTCATAACACAACAGCGGTGCTGTATTAATGTCAAAGATGTATTTACTTTCTCTGCAGGAGTCTTGGTACCTTTGCCACACACAGTCTGACTCCAGCCCCTGCTCAATCTGTCACTGTAAACAGGCTGTTTGACTTTGGACGCTGAAGCTACTCTTTTTTATGTTGGGGGTGCTTCTGTTCACACAAGGAATACCTTTACCATAGTTAATCCAGTTAGCGAGGGCACTTCCTGCCTTGTAATATAAGCCAAACGTAAGCACAATTGTCACTCACTCTGGTGTCAGCTGTGGTTCCATAGCCTGTAAATAATAGGCTTTGTTACCCTGTCAACACGTCACTTACCCTGCTGCGGATATAGTGACATAACTGATGTTCTGCAAAAATTGTGGACAGCTATTTTACCCTGCTCAAAACAGCTCATGTGCAGTCAGATTTGTCAGGTATTTCTCAGTATTCAAAGTCAGTGTTGGCACTGACTAAATGCAGGTTCGGTGTTACAGTAGACTGTGACGCACTGGAGCCAGCCCTACAGGTCACCACCGACCCACTTTGTACCTACGGGAGAACTGAAAGTGGAGCAGTGTGTCTGTATTTAAGTCCTGATTTAAACACAACTAAGCGCTCAGTCTAACACCTACCGCCACATCAAAATCAGTTCTCAAACTGAAGTTATTTTAAATATTTGAACAGTTAGCTAACTTCTCAAAATATTTATAGGTTACTGTTCTAAATTCCACTGCACAGTTCTTATTTAAAATGAAAATATGTCACTTTAAAGCTCGTTATCCTGTGACTTCCATTATTTCCTTTTCCAAAACAGCGGAGAGAATATCATGAGCAAATGACAGGAGATTAGTTTTCATTAACACTTGAGGGCAAAACAGTATCACCGATCTGAACTAAAAACACAAAAACACAGAATCCATCAGCACATTAGTGTGTTTAATTACCGAGCCTCTATTTAACCAGTAGCCTAGTCTGACTCGGTGGATGTAGACTGAGGGTAACAATCTGTTATCGGCCGGCATTCTCGTCTCCTTCCTTTGTCTGTAAGCTACTTTTTTGCAAGGGCACCGTAGTTGCATTGTGGGCATAGCACTGCCTGAGACGATTCTAATTGTTTTAGAGACATACAAACAGATCCCTCGTTTATGGACTGATGGTGGTGTGCAATGCTCCAGTACAGAATGAATATTGGGGAAACACTGGAATGAGCATTTGCCTGGCGGAGGTTCTCGTTGGCATGACAGGCCCGCACAATTCTAGGGACACACTGAATTTCAAAGAGCATGTGTTCATGCTATTTGGTCTCTGAATCTTTAAATGCGTCACCCACTTACAGCTCTGTTTCTGATGAGTACATGATGATAAGCCTGGCATCCACTGTGTTAGACATGAATATGGTTGATTAAAGGATTCATTAAAACAGTTTTTTCTTTAGTCATGATTGTTCTGGTTGTGTTGATGAGAGTTGAACTTCAACTTGTGGGAAGTTCAAGTTGTGGTATGTTTGCAAAATAATGTTCCCACACATGTTTCTGTGAGGTTTTGGCAGTTGTCTTTCCTCTTCTCTAGTATTCTGTTACAATACAGTTTTTTTCATGCATAGCACTGTGCACAGTATTTTACAGGTCATACATGGTGGAAAGAAGGGCACTTGGATTTTGCTTCAAATTCTTATAAATTGCATTAGGTGCACTGGAGTTGAAAATAGGGCTGCAACTTGTGATTATTAGTTTCACAATCAATTCACCTGTTGATTGTTTTCTTGATACTCGTTTAGTGTATAATATATTAAAAATTTGGGGAAAGTGTCCGTCCGTGTTTCCATGTCCAAGGGGAAATCTTTAGATTTTTCTGATATAAAACACGTAAAACAGCAAACCTCACGTTGTAGAGGCTACCACCTGATGATTTGGGCATTTTTTTTCTTAAAAAATCACTTAAAACTGTTTTGTTTTCATTAATTGTTTAAACAATTAATCGATTATCAAAATAGTTGCAGATTAATTTTCTGTCAATCAACTAATCGATTAAATGACTAATCATTGTCGCTCTTGTTAAATGCTGACAAGGTTTATCCAGATAATATCAACATCTGTGGACTCACGATACAATATTATCACGATACTTAGGTCACAATATGATATTATTGCAGTATGCTGAGTATTGCGATATAATATATTGGAATGAATTGCAATTTATTAGCTTTTATCCCAACTGCAAATCAGCACCATCTAGTGGGCCGAAAAAGCAATTGATTTTATTATTCCAGTACCAAAAGTTGTATTAAAATGTGTATTTGCAAAAATTAATAATGTATATAATAGGAGATCGATACTTGGCATCCATGTATTGCCAATAATATGGCAATACTATGCTATATCAATTTACCCCCCACCACCTCTAGTAAGATTTATTCCTGTTGCTGATTCTGTATCGCTGCTTTTTGCCACAAGGTCCTACTTGTTTGTGTGTGTGTGTGTGTGCACATATGAGTGTGTTTTATTGGCCAGCCATGTTATTACTTGTAAATAATTAATAGAGCAGTGAGAGGGGATTCTCTGGAGTATTGATCTCTCACTATCTCAGCCCAAACATTGCTGTCTGTCTGTCTGGCTGTAGCGAGGTGCAGACTCTCCCTGGGGGACAGGGGTCACACACTGTGTTCGCTGTTGCATTCACTGGCAACTGTGGAGTCAGGACTGTGGGATATAATTTCCACACCATATACTGCACTGTTTATGGGATTTATGTCCTGTTGATCAGTGAACCCTGAGACATATATTCCAGTGAATTACTAACAGATGCAGAGATTTGCAGATTGAAATGTCAAGATGATTTAAAGGCTGTTATAATGGGCTGTTAAAAATGAAAATGTAGGCTACATTCACAATGATTTTTGCAGTATTAGCAATGCTCTTTACTAGGGGTGTTACTGTATCCAAAATGTGGGGTCATGGTATGTTTTCAGTACAGCAGGGAAAACAACCCAAAAAAATAAAACAGGGGCTCATTGGTCATAATTCTTATTGTTACAGGCACAACAGACTGTCTAAAATGCACACGTGAAGGCACGTTGTAGTGGGACTCAAGCATTTTTGACCATATGGTTCTATTAATTATTTTCTACGATTGAGTTAGATCAAATGTACGCAGCGATAAATACTTCATAGTGTTAGTTATTGCTTTGGTACAGTCTGAATCTGCAGGGTCTGAATCTGCAGGGAGGCTGCCTGAACGCTGCGGGGAGAAGGGTTTGTCTTCCTGTCTGTTTTTGTCTCGTTCTAATTGAGACATTCATGTGATGCCATCGTACATGAAACGCCAGCAGGTTGGGGGCAGGGACATCTTCTACATGCCTTTCATTTGGCAGGAGGCAGAAAATACATATTATGCTATGTCACAGTCTTTATTATGAACACTATTTGCATCCCTCCCTAAATGGGTTCTGTTAGAGTGCCCGTTTATTGTTTCCCATTTTCCTGTCATCACTGTACCTCCTGTTAATATGCTCATAAACCTAAATTATGACACCTAATTCATTATGAGAACAATGAAGGGTTTTTAAAAAGGTGGGAAATAGTTAGGGTTACAATTCTTTACCTGTTTTGTACATGCAGTGTTTGCCTTTTTATAGGCTTTAGCTCAGACTTGACACCCCACAGAGGGCATCTGGCTCTCCCTCCTCACGTTTACATTCACCCGCCTGCTTCCATATTTGGTCCTGCTCCCAAACTGCTGGCGAGATTAAACCCATGATTACCTGTGCTCCCCTTCACAACAGGAGAGGCTTTCTGCCTGGAGGAAGGAAAGGGAGACTCATTTTGTTGACCCACTGAATGTCAACAAAGGTCACTTAGACCTTTCATTACTGAAGTGCCTCTGCCAGATGCACATTTATTGAATGTGACTTGTAAAGGTTTGCTGTGGATCACTGTAATAGTGTCTAGACATTTGAATGGTGCACGATTGTAGTGAGAGACTCATTTACCCTCTGCTGTCCTAGACTGTGCGTGTGCTTTATTAATGTCTCTGTCATCTGGGAATTACCTTCCATGCCTGGTCCAACCCATGTTCTTTTGGATATATTTAATATACAGTAACTGCTTCATGGGAGAGAGATAAACTGTGTTTTTAAGGTTGACATATTTCCTTTATTTTTCGATTGTTGCCTTTAAAAGAGATGCTACCTTACTTGATGTATTGAAGTGTAATGTAGTTTAAAGTGTCAACTCCTGGTGTCAGTAACAGTCCAATCAATATTTTGAAACATTGCCAACAGTGAGAACAATCTCTCAATCCATCAACCAGCCGTGAACTCCTGAGTAGGTCAGAATTAAAAGTCTGAACGTGAGTGATTACATTATAGTAAGTGTGCAAGAAACATGTTGGCAGTACTGGTGACATAGGAACGGGAATTCCCAGTGTCCGCTAAGAATTTGTGTCTGCGCTGGAAACATCCGGGGGAATTTTCCAGCTCTTTATCTGTGAGCTCGTGGTGACGAGATGCTGGCTGAGGAAAACTGCAGTGATGACAGTAACAGACTAAGAGGAGTGATTTTTTGGCAACATCAAGGTCCTTCAGGGGCCGGTTGGATGCATTTTTTCCCCCAATTAATTTTATGCACTTCCATTTCGGGCTAAGTGCATTGTATTTTGTGGAGGTCGGTCCAATCTGTGAAATGGTGTGTCCATATTTGACATTTGCTCACTTTGATTTTCACTAAAGCTTCAGTTATTGATAAGAAGACTGGTTCTTTTAATTTGTTTAGTAGCAATCTGGCTCCTCTCTGACTTATTTGGTTCACCTCCACCCCTCACCAGCCAGCTGGGGGATGTGCATGAGTGCTGAGTTATTAATATAAGCTCTCTCAGCTCTTGTATAGTAATAAATACATGAATAAACCACTGTAATTAATGCCACAATCATATAAACACGAGCAGACTGCACTAACATACCTTTCAGTCTGTCGAGACTGAATTGGTTACCCACCCAGCAGTTACAGCTCATTTGGCTGCTGAATTAGAGTCTATCAAAGATTCTTTGAGTCAGAAGTTTAACCCCAGCTACACTTTTGATCCACTACACAGATTCTTAATACTAAATGCCAATTTAAGCGTGTCTTGGCCGTGTTCAGACTGCCAGCCGAATCTATTTTGTGGCAAATACAGATTGTGTCCAGACTGATTTTAGAAAGTCTAGACGACAAAGCTACAGCTACATGAAATCCAGTTTTTGCAAATCAGATTCAAACCACATTTGGAGGTTCATTTGAATTGCGGTAACAGTCGGTTTTCTACAGATTGTACTTCAGTCCGGATGCTCTGGCTGCTCTTATCAGATATTGAAGTGTCTTTTGCGTCACTTGCAGAGCAACATAAAACAACAACGTCAAATCCAGAGTGACCGAGCAAAACTGCTGCTAGCAGAGTGCAATGGAGGACAACAGGCTGCGAACAGTAGCCGAAATAAATTGTCTGCAATTGTGTCAAGGGCTAAATGATGGACCTCCATTTCTAATACTTCCATGTTGGAAAGCCATGTCATCAATGTAGCTACGTAGCTACTGATGCGTGAGTTGTTACCACAGCAACCCACATAAATAGGTTAATGATGTCTGGACACACAGATCAGATCTGATCACTTGCAAATAACAATGCTGACATTTGCCTTAAATATTGTTTGAAAATTTGTGTTCTGGGAGAGATCAATATTTACAATGTGAGACTAGGGGTAACTTAATATTACATTGTGGGGCGTAAGCAAAGCAGCGCTGTGTATAGGAGGATTAATAAAGCCAAACATTTCCCCTTTTCTCTTTTAAGATGTGGTTTTAAATGTTAACACAGATTTACTACTTCTTTGCCTGTTGTGCGAGGCCACAAATTAAATTGTTGCTATGTGATAGCAGAAGGGTCATATGCATATGCAATTTTCTTTGACATGATTAAGGGTTATATTCCTTTGAAGCAGTCGGGGTTGAACCTGTGGAGGGTCGGGGGGGAAACAAATCATCTCCACTACATTCTGTCTCCCCGCTTTCCATTTTCTGCTGACACGGCACTAAATGGAATAATCCGGCGACCCCTCCTTCTGTTCATCTTTTGACTTTTAAAAAGACCAGATGTTCTCTGCATGTCAGATGCCTTATTAAGCCCTCGGAGGCTCAGGGGATTGTGACATTTTTATTTGTGGACGGTGAGATGATGAGGCAGCCGTGCTGGTATGGATTTTAATTACTGTGTCAGTACGGCAGTGTTGTAGTGGCTGAGTGAGGAAGTCTTCAAGCCATAATGGACACAAGATTGTCTGAAGGCTGGCGGGAAGAGTTATCATAATTAATATTACATTGCAGATGCTAAGACATAGTTACCATGGCGTCCATGTTGATTTCTTAACTCAGATTACTTATAAAATCACTACTACGCAGATGAATTAACCAATTGCTACATGAGAATATATCGTGACATGAGTGTAATTGTTGGGAAACCTGTCCCTGTCTGTAAACTACATAGTTAATGCCAGATAAAGGTTATGTTCTGAAATATGCACGTCTCATATTCTAAGGGAAAAGGCACTAACAAGCATTTCCAGACAGTGCATTTTATTTTTGCACAACCTCACCCAGAGGACGTCTGTATGAGTTGGTGGAGGTAGATTACTGGACGCCTGGGGGGAGTGAGGGGGTGTCTCGTGTTGGTTCTTTGTTCTCTAACGCAGTGAGAGAGACCCCCTAATCTGTCACCGTCAGGTACCCCGGGGGGATGAGTCGTGATAAATACAGGAGGGGATTCGAGAGGACACTTAAGAGGGCTTCTTCATGACTTATATATGAGTGTAGGGAGAAAGCCGCTGTTAATAAAATACCTCAGGCCACAAACAGCGTTGTGGTTATGTTCATATGTAGTTTTTTAAAGAGATATTTCTCTGTTTTGTTTGAGAGCAGTGTAGATAGTAGCCTCCCTTTTCTAACCATAAGAAAGTTTTGCAGTGCCACAGACCTCATAGCCTAGTTTTTGTGCTATGAATAAGGTGGACATTGCTACATAGTAATTACAATAAAACAGGCGGAGTACGAGTATTGGAGACAAACATTCCTAAGAAGTCTTTGCACTGGCAAATTCATGTGCACAGATAAACAGTGGAGTGTTGAATCACACGAGATGTACATGGTAAAAGAGTAAAGCCAACCCAGTTGCTAAAGAAAAAGCAACATGATGGCTTTGTACGTTTCTGCAACCACTGATATGTTACATTTGTATGTTTCATATGTAGCAAGTATGTTTCTTAAATTCAATATTATGTCATGACAACACTGTGGTTATATGGGGTTAGGTTTCGGAACAAAAACACCTTAGTGACAGTTAGGGAAACATCATGTTTTGGCTTAAATACCCAGTTTTGGTGCCACAAACACAGCTGGAAATGACGCAACAACTCATGAAAAAAAATCTGGTTTCGTTGCCAAGTAAAATGGCTGGAAATACCTCAGTATCACCTTCAAAATACCCAGTTTTGTCGCCATAAACACAGCTCGAAATATCCCGACATCTCGTTAAAAATACCCGTCTCAAATATGGTTGGGATGTCCCAACAAAAAATACCAGTTTTTCCGCCGTAATTTTCTTCCACTAGAAATCTCCCAGTGTGTTTAGAATACCTGGTTATGTCACCACACACATGGTTGGAAATGTCCTGACATCTTGTTAAAATCACCCGATTTTGTCGCCACAGATACAGCTATAAATGTCCCGGCATCTCATCAAAAAATACCTGGTTTTGTTGCCATAAACATGGCTGGATATATCCCAGCGTTTCATCAAAATTGGTCTGCTGCTTGACCTCCTGCTTGCCAGCCATCTCACCTTGGTGTCATGCCATCCACCATCCCCTCTGCGATAAGAAACTCATATACATGTAATTTGAACTATGTTATATGTATCAAGCGTACAAATGTAACAGATCAGTGGTCTGCAGAAACATACGTGGTGACTTGGCTGGTAGAACAAGAAAAGACTTCAAAGTATTTTCAATTGAAGAAGATCAAAAACAGATTCATTCTTGAACTTTTTTCATGTCTGTGAGAGTGGAGCAGTTCAGGAAACCTCATTAGAAAACCACTGATGTTACAGTGGGAGACCGAGATAAAGAGAGAGACATTGATTTGGCTCTCTCTGTAACGCTTCACTGATATTGTGAAGTCCATTAGTGTCCACTTCAGTGGTTGGGTGGCCACTGCCTGTCTTCACTGGTTACAGTTTTACTGTTTCTCGCCTCCGCTGCTGATTAAAACTATGTTCAGGAGTCAGTTCTCTGACCATGTACAGTTGGAGTGTTCGGTCTGTGGGAGGAGGCCTTTCCCCTTCCATTATTACTGGGAGTGGACAAGGCATGGATTAATTAAGGCTCATTTCCAGATTCAGCCTCCTTCATGCCAGTCCTCTGAGCGACACTGCTGAATCAATCTCAGCAGCAAGCACTTTCAGCTTGTGCATTTATAAAAATTAATCTGTAGTTTTCGGACAATCCGGCGTAAAAAAGCTGACTCCAGAAGCTCTTGCAGTAATTATATTTCAAGTACTTAAAAAAAATCTAAATTCTTATGCAGAAGTAGTATCAGTACAGACACGCTTTACGGTAAAAACAATAATTATAATATTGCAAAAACTTCCCTTAATGCTTCAATACTGTGTCTTTGAGTATGCCAACACCAAACTCAGTGAGTTACAACAGTGTTATATAACTGCTGTGTGTCTTTTTTCCATCCAGACCTTGCCAAAAGTAGATTTGTGTTGTGTCTGTGGGAACAGTAGAAGAGCACTGGCAAAAAAAATACAGGTTTAAATGACATCTCAATCTTCAGATGGTACAATTAGTGGTATTTTGATGTATTGCTCTAGTAGTAGACCCTTGGATCGCATAGGATGCAGTTATATTACAGACAATATGGCTTCAGTGATCCTGCTTTAATACTGCCACTTCAAATATCATGTCCTGCAAAGAGTTAACAATGGCCCATGTGCATGTCTGTGTCTTTTGTCTTGCAGTCTCCTCAGAGGCTTATAGTGGGGGGATTTCTAGCTGTCAGCTAAAAATGCTGATGTTGGTGTTTCTGTGAAACCAGACTCTAGACATTTCCATATGCCTTACAAAAGCCCGCCGCGCCGTTTCCAGACAAAAGGATAATCTGGTTGTGGGACCTTATGAATATGTAAGAATAAATCTGCAAACATTTAATGATCTATTCAGATCTTTGTTGTCAGATAACTAATGTTCCCTGTTGTATTAGAAAATCTAAGAGAAATGTAACATTTGCCCTCCTAATTGTGCTTACATTTATTGTCAGCATTTCCTGCATTTGTATTTTTCAAATTTTCTTTTTGCCAAATACTCTGTCTACTAATTAACACTGCAAAGATTTATGTCTAATATTGCAGTGTTTTTACATTTTCATCTAACAGGAAAAAAACACCCCATATGTTAATTTTAAAGGGACAAATAGCCCAGATATTTTTCCCCTTACCTGTAGTGCCATCTATCAGTCTAGATGGTTTTGATGTGTTTTAATGTCTGCCTTCTCTCTAGGGCTGAACGATATGGAGAAAATTTCATATCTCGATATTTATGCCAGATATCTCGATACCGATACGATACGATATGACTATGGGTTCAGTGAAAACTAAGCATTCTTTATAAAAAATTTAAAAAAAAAAAAAAAACGAGTCCGAACCATTTTCTGGAAGCCCTCTTTAGTGACTGAATACATAGGAATCATGTGTAGCAATATGGTACGTTATAGCATTTGTAATGTCTTTGTGCCTGCTGGACGTTGACTGGTATGGCATTATGCTACTGAATGCATCGGCAATCCGACCTTGCTTGGGCTTGACACAGGAGGACCCAGATGTCCCTGCCGTGTCTTTTAATGCAAGGCACTGTTCATACAGTCCTCGGTAGTGTTGTCACGGTACCAAAATTGGGACCCACGGTACGATACTAGTGAAAGTGTCACGGTTCTGAGTAGTATCAGGATACCACAGCCAAAATGAGGCAGATGTGCCTTTTGTCATTTATAAAAAGATAAATCACTTTTCTATAATACATCAATGATATTTCAATGGAATAAATTACTTATTGACTTATTCATACTTCAAAAACAGCATCAATCAGTGATTAACATAGGGGGGATCAAAATAAAATAAAAAAAATAAATAAAAATCAACCAGCCACCCTCCTCCCCTGACAAGTAAAGAACAGTCCCTTCATAAGTAAAGAACAGTCCCTAAAGTGCAGTGAGGTTTGTGGAAATGTTAACGGCTCGTTTCTCCTCTGACACATCACATACCTGTGTGCCGCTACGGCTCGGCTGTTCCGGTACTACTGGGCAGTCATGACACCAACTTATTCACCTGGAGCCGGGCTTCTCGGTCGCCGGTAGCCTTGCGTCACCAGGCTCTTCACGTACGGCGAAACGCCGGTAAACCACGTTATCTTGCGGCGGCCATAGCGCTCCGCCGTATTCCCGTCTGTGACCCCCGTTCAACCCACAACTGGTAAGTTTCTCCTTTCGTTTCTGCTGCTGGTTGAAATCTGTACTCACACAGCGTGCTGAATGATTTAATTTGCTCGAACAAAACTATTTTTAGTCGCAAATGTGTTGTGTGTACTAGCAAGTTGCTAGCAGCAGCACGTCTCCCTCGCTCAAGGGGATGTTTGTGATTGGCTGGCTTTGTTGTCGATCCAAGGCAAGCAGGAAATGAGGTTTGTGATTGGCTGGCCGTAGCTGTACATTTAGGGCAAGCGTAAAAAGGATGTTTGTGATTGGCTGAGCTGTACATGCAGGTCAAGCTGGGGAAACTCATGGGGAAATTATATCGTCAATATCGTTGCCTTTTGGGATATTAATATCTTGCATGTTCATATCTCGGTATAGATACGATAACGATATATCGTTCAGCCCTACTTCTCTCTAATACAAAAGAATTAGATGGCACTCAGCTTGTGGTGTTAAAAGCAAAAACCCAACAACAATGTCTCTTTTCCAACCCGGTTACTCAAGATGATCCACAGACCTTGTTGTGAACAGGTAATGTAGGATTTATTTTTTGCCTACCGAACTGCACCTGCTACCCATGTCATGGCACAGAAGTGTGTGGGGTGGCAGTAGCTCAGTCCATAGGGACTGGGGTTAGGAACTGGGGGGTCGCTGGTCAAGTTCCCGTCCGAAACCAAATATGGAGTATGGACTGGTAGCTGGAGAGGTACCAGTACGCCTCCTGGGCTCTGTAGAGGTGCCCTTGAGCAAGGCGCCAAACCCCAAACTGCTTGGGGTGCCTGTCCAAGGCAGCCCTCTCGCTGCTGCCTTGTCGTCCATGAGTAGATGCACTTTCCCTTCTGCATGGTGATAAGGTTGTTGGGTGTAGTTCGGTAGGGAAAAAGAAGTTCCTTACATGAAACTGCTCACAAATAGGTCTGTGTATTATCTTGAGTAATTGGGTCATGGTTTCTGGAAGGAGACATTGCTGTTGAGTTTTTCAAATGTATTTTTTTGGCATCACAAGTCAAGTGCCATCTAGCTCCATTATATTAGGGAGAAGGCAGACACTTCCTCAGGTGATATCTCCAACACTGGGCAACTAAAACCAAAATGATCTAGTTTGATTAATAGCAACACAGGTAAGAGGAAAATATGTGTTTTTGATTTTGGGGTGAACTGTCCCATTAACAGCTTACTCTTTGTGAAACAGGAAACACAGTGGGAGTAGGAGATTCCTTGTAGGTCAGGAGAAATCAAACACAAGACTGTACAGTAGCCCTGAAAGCTCAATGCACTGCAACTTAAGGAAACACAAAACTCAAGCAAATGGAGAAAACATCTTAACCAGTTTCACAGCACATGTGCAAAAAAAATCAGCAAAGTGAGAAAACAAAAACAAATATGGGAATGCAGCAAAACACAACGGAAAACAGCAGAAGTTTCCAGGGGACACAAAAACTCCTTTTATTTTAACGGTCTGGTTGCATGATTCAGACTTTATTTCAGACACTCCAAATTTAGTTTATTTCTGTTAAACTAATTAAACCATTTTAACTAATTTTCATTGTGTTCTGTGTGGCCTGCAGCCTCTCTGTGTTTGGTTGTTTTCTCACTATGCAGCATTTATTTTTCCCCATGCTTCTGAAGTGTTGCCAAACTGATGACGTTTTCTGCATTTGCATGTGTTTTGTCTCTTTCCATGAGTCTTCTCGCAGTGTGTTAAGCTCCCAGGGCCGCCACAAGAATGTCTGAAAAACTTAATGCAAAGCACGGTGAAGCTGGTATTCAAAATAAAACTCTGTGAAGCTTTAAACACGCTTTGCTTTAATTTAGCAGTTATCACATGAGCGCTGTTCTGAGTTCTTTATAGAGCAATAAACATAGATTATTTTTTGCTTGAATGATTTCCTAGTTTGACTCAGCAGCTGTTTATATTTTATTTTATCTGAATTTTCTTTCCAACCTCAAATAATGATATTCTCTATATATTGATATTTTTTATAAGTTCCAATTAAGACTTATCACACAGCAAGAGTTTAATCATAATAAATTGTTTTCCGTCTGCTGTTTTCCTTTAATCTATCCATGGTGTCGGTGTTGCTCCTCTGCGTCAGAGTTTGCAATAAAATGCCAAAGCGAGGGGATGAATTCCAGAAAACCCGAAGCCATTTTCATCTAGACCCTCAGAGGCATATAAAACCTGACCCAGATAATCAAGAGGCAATTTAGCCTGTTCTCTTTACAAAGCTCAGTCTTCTCAGTGTCAGCTTGTTATAAGAAATAGAAGTAATACATGTAGATAATTCGTAATGAGTCACTTATTAAGTTTATCTTTAATGCGAGTTTTGTTTTAGTGCTTAAAGGACGGGTTCATCTGAATTCTTTTTCTCTGTTTTTCAAATGGAAATGCCTGCTGACATAGGTTAGAGAGCTGATGATAATCATACAAATGAAGTACTTATTCATAAACTTGCCCTCTGTCAGCCCTTCCTGACAGCTGTTATGTCACTGTCTTTAAAGCTACAGACTCCTTTGACGAAAACAGTATTTTACCTCTCACAACACAGGAGTTGCTTGTCTATGTACTTCGACCAAAATTTGAATATTCAGATTTAAATACCTAAGGAACAGCACTGGGGAGCCACAGAATGATGCAAAAACCTCAAAAAATATTGATCCCACCCTTTAACTCAAGTTGTTTTCATTGACCTTTAAAACTTAACGTTATAATAAATGGGATTAAAGTGACTCTGCAATGCTCCAGATGTATTTGATAACAAGGACAGTAACATATGTTGGTGCTGGAACCACCTGCTGTGTTGCCACATTGTGACAGCCATGAGACGGTAGAGTTTGTCCTTCAGTGGGTGTACTTAGCATCGTCCCTCTCACAAGTAGAACCTGCAACATTAGACGATTTTTCTCTCAGGAAGTCCCCAGGACCAGAAACACCTAATGTTGGGATCACTTATCTGGGTAATTGTCTTTCACATATCAAGCCCTCCTGTACAGAAAAGGTGTCAGTGTCACTATAGGTGAAGATGTTAATGTGAAAGGGGCGTCTCTCTGAAAAGATGTTTTCTGAATCTAAAAGTATAGCAGTCTTTGTAAGAATCTGAAAAGCCCAAAGAGATTCAGCTCCTCCTTTTAGGTCGGGAAAGAATCACAGAATGATATTATGATGAAAAGCTGACCCTGATGCGAGAGTTTTTCTCACAGTGCTAAATATCTCACAGAGGAGCAATCAGTAGAGGCTTATCCACCCCGCTTTTATCAGCTGCAGCAGCACAAGAGCTCTCACAGCAAAATCAGTCTAACAGGACGAAGATAGAAACGGCCAGTTTTGGCTTACTGTGCAGTTCAGTCGGGCATAATTACCTCTTAGTTGGAATTTTAGATGAATTCCTACTTAATAAGTTATGGATGCAAACAAAAACTGTTTGCCCATTTTTGCATTCAAATAGAGTAACCAGCTTTCCCACACAATGCTATACAATGATGACAAATGCTGAAGGAAGTATGGTACATGATAATGTGTTCCAGGCCCTGCAGGCTGTCAACAGTGTGATTATAGGAAGCTTTTGCAGTGCAGTGTGTGTTATCTGTTTGTACCCACGATGATTGCAGTCAGATTCAAACAGAGAACAGAGAGATGGCTCCATTAGGCCCCTCTGCCCCACCCAAGGTTCAGGCTCTCCTGACAGACGTTTGTGTAGAGACCCCTGCCCTCCTGCTACTGAGTTGCATCTGCCTTGCTTACCGAGCCAGGCCCATATGAAAACAGCTCTGCTGTGAGAGAGGGGAGCTGGCTGAATGCTAATACACTGGCCTTGAGTGGACCTCACCACCTGCAGCCCTTTTCTGTGGCAAGCAAGAGAAGCAAAGGCAGGGCGTGTTTTAGTCTGTAAGAAGCCAGCATTACCTCATGCCCAAAGAAAAGCCTCCGGTGTATTTTAGTGTGATTCCCAGGGAACAATTACAAGACATGGACCGACTCCAAGATCATTAGAATCAGAATGGAGGCAGGCGGAGGCAGGCGGAGGCTGAGTTCACTTTGGCTGGCCTTCCTCTGAGGTGATTGATTGGGCTTTAGCATTGCCGTCCTGAGAGGGACACTGGGACACTGGGACCAGCTCCACTAACTGATGGCAAAATAACTCTCAAGGACACAAAGGTTCATCTGGGAACTGACGCCAACTCTCTCTCAGCCGTTAAAGAATCTTTGCGCTGAGGCTGGGCGATGTAGCTGAAAAATGAATCATGATAAAATGTTTCATCTTAGTCTATATCAAGAATTATTGTTGATTTTAATGACCTATTTTTGATATTTGCTAGGGGAAAAAAGATTTAATTGAGATATTGATTGATGGTACATAGGTAATGATTTTGTTGTGCTGGGAAGCTTTCGGGGGCCAGGCTTTTTATCCATGCAGAGTAGTAGCCTATTATGAGCAGTGTAGTGCATGACTGTGTGGGTTATGTCTTGTACTGTTTTCTCATATGAACCCCAGACAATGTCTGGAGAGATCAGGTGTGGACATTGTCTGGAGTCATGTAGCACACAACAGGCAGTTGTCTGTGTCTGACATATTCTCACCTACTGGAAATACTCAGTTTGATTAAGGCGAGACTTGGCGCCTGGGTAGAGCGTGCAGGAGGCTGGACAAGATGCAGATTGAACCACTGGTTCAATTTCAGCTTCAGCCTTTACCAACAAAAGTTCCTAAATCTCTACAGTTAGACATTTTCATTGCCGTCTTTGTGTAAATGACCCTTCCTCTTCACCCTCAGGTGTTTGTTTTCCTGTGGTTTCACACAAGCTGCATGACGAGACACGCCCACTTGATCACTGTGAATTCTCAGGACAAATACCTGCTCTATTCACACATGGGATCGATCAGACATTTGACGTTGTTGTAGGAGGCTAGCAGAGTAAGTCCTGCCTGATTTCGGACATTTACGTTCTCACATCTTTTTGAGATGTCATGTACAATAGCAGATGGAGGTCGTGACTGATAACATGCTGTGTATTCCAAAGGGTGGAAGTCGTTAAGGTGATAAGTTTGTGGTATTCCTGCTCTTGGTCGGTACGTTTTTCCTACACAGAACACAACAAAAAATGAATTTAAGCTACAACTTTCTGCTAGTTGTGTCTGAGCATCTCTTCAGTGACATTTCATGGTGTTTTGTATCCTTTTGCCAGTGACTTTGTGTGGTGTACTTTAATAATAGCATCCTGTGGTGTGTCACCTCTAATTTTGCTGTGACACTTCTGTACTTCCCCACTCCTAACTGCGCTGCAATATGAAATCAGAGACAGAGCAGCCCTTTTAAAATACTTATTACATCCAGTTTTTTTGTGCTTTTCTACCTCTTGTGTAATAATGTAGGACTTGCTGTACTTACTTGAGTGATTACTTCAGTTCTTTCTTTCTGAATGAAACAAAATAAGAAATTCCAGAAAGAAGGAAATAGCACTGAAGTGAACCATTTGTGCTGCTGCTTCATGAAAAACAATAGAAAATGTGTTTGGGACGAACAGAGTTCTTCCCCAGGATGCCGTCGGGGCAAAATGATACAGTAAACTCACTATTGACACATCAGAGGACCTGACAGTGTTACATTGTGAACAACGAATACGCATTGACATCGGTAAAAGGAGAGCTAGTTAATGTTAGATCTCTGCAGCAGGTGGCCGCAACTAGCTGCTGACAAAGATTGCATTGAGTTACATTAAGATGTATTTAAGTTCTTTTCAGTAAAAATGAGTACTGGGTGAAGGTAAACTACAGCCTTCTTATGATGTGTTCAAATGTAATCTTGTAAAATGTAAATTTTGGCAAGAAATTTTAATAGAATTGTTTGATAGAGAAATTTGTTTTCACAGCATTATAAAATAGATATTAAAAAGAAGGAAGTATGAGTTATTATATATAGTAAAGGGCTTTTGAAGCTGTTATTTCATTAAGTTGTTCTTTATAATGAAGTTTTCTTTGTTTCCCTGGCAAAAAAAGGGGAATAAATAATGACAAAAAGAAAATAAACAACAACAAAACCCATCAGTATTGGCTGTCGGCCTAGAATTTCACTATTGATGCATCCCTACTTGAAAGCTTTGCATTATTAAAACCTTCTTGTTTCCTTTATTTTCACCCTCTGTTGTTCCTTATTTTTTGTTACTGTTTTCATTTTGAACACGTTCCTATTTATTGACTTTACCTGCTTGAATTTGTATTTAACGTTTTCCTGCTATTGTGTGCTACTTTTCTCAAACGGATCTGCTTCTGTCATGCCGCAAGCCAAATCTCCCATGCAGGACAAAAAGACAGAACTCAAGTGAACTTGTAAACTACTGAAAGACCTTTATTGTCAAGCACCCTACAAGAAGTACTGACGCAAGCACTGACGGTGGCCACATGCTCTTGAGGTTCGGTAGTGTCATCAGATCTGTTTAAAAGTAGACACAGTGAACTGAGTGGATGATGAGATGCAGGCAGCAGTTGATGAGAATCACACTTTAAACTGTATAGTTCTTAAATCCTGTGTCATTCCCTCTGATTATGGCTCGTTACAGCACAGCATGCTGCAGGTGTCCCAGCTGTATTCTGTATCATGTGGAAAATATTCATTTTTCTTGGTACAGTATTCATATTAAATGTTGTAAAGAACTGATGCTTAAATATAGTGTCATTTAGTTGTCGGTTGCTAGTTAGAGTAGGAGTAAATAGTTTTCTGTTTATGCTTTAAATGTTTGCACATCATTATAGTGGATACATTGAAACTTAACATGTCAGCAACACTTTGGTTAATGTGTGGTTAGGTTTAGGTACAAAAAACAAAGAGATAAAGATAATGTTTTGGCTTAAAATACTTGGTTTTAGTGGCACTTCAATGGCCAGAAATGAAGCGATATCTTGGTAGAAAAACAACAGCTTTTTGTGGCACTATACCGCCAGTAAAAACAGCAGTGGGTTCCTAAAAAACACCCACGTTTGGTGGCCAAAAAGCAGCTGCAAAAACAGTGATGCGTCGCTTAAACACAACCAGTTTTGTTGTTTGTTGCTCCTTAACAGTGGTCCGCAGCTTGGCAGGCATCTCGCCTAGGTGTCATACCATCCACCACTCCCTCCACCTCCAGATGAAAAAGTCAGCTCATACACTACGTCAATTTAGAAACGTTGATACGTATGAGACATGCAACTGTGATGTATTCATGGTTTGCAGAAACCTACAATGACAACATTTTCTTCTGCCGACTGGGCTGCCCTAACATTAAGGCACAAGAGATAAATCAAACCAAGACAGTCGAATAAGTACCGTCGCCTGAAAAACCCATGTATCATCAACAAAGCAAATGGCCTGGTCATGAAGTGCTGTTCATAGGGTTTTACCAGCTTCACACTTTTCTGTGCAGCTTTGCTATGTGCCCTAATACATCATCTTAAGAGGATGAGGAGATGCTCTCACACACCCTGCCATAGGGTTAGTGTGTTTGCCTCTGTCTTTCTGACCGCAGAAGAAAGAGTGCACACAAAATGGATTGCTAGATTTTTTTTAAAATGGCACCCTTTATGTTTTGACCTTTTTTTTTTTCAGTCAGCGCTAATCGCAGTGACAAACACATTGCATTTCCTGAGACTTCCTCACAATAAATGCCTCCCTGTGTTTGAATGCTTGAATGTAGTTAGATTAAATGGCTATAGCAGATAAAATGTGACAATTAATTTAAGTCTTAAGGCTATAACTTGAGTTTAAAGTGAGTGAAAAGCTTCAGTAGTTGCCCTGATCATATATTTGAGTTATGCTTAACCAGAATCATGAGATGACACTTTGTGCCACAGTTTCTCAGCTGATGCCAAGAAGTGTCTAAAGAGAGCGTTCAAGTTGAAGGAGAGTGTACTTGCTGAGTCACTGCCTTTATTGATTAGAAATGTCGTCCATGAAGCATCTTTTTTGCCTGTAGTGACAAATAGTGATCACAGCTTTGCTTTGACTGCAAGCTAATCACAACTTATTTAGACAATATTGGAAATTTACCAAAACGAGCACTTAATTTGGGCACTTAAAGGATTCTGCAGCCTTGATATGGAGGTTTAGGCAGATCGTTTCTTTTCCTGTGCTACTATTTCTGCAGTTTTAATTTGTATGGTGTTTTTTTGTGCGCGTAATTTCCCTTGGCAAATCATGTGTTAATGATTTCAGTGAAAATATTGTGTCTGCTCGTCTGCATGGTCTCACTGTGAAAAACATATGGTCTTCCTGGCACTAGTTTGTAACCCACTAACTAGATATTCAGACAGGATGTCTAACGTTACCATCACAATAGTCCTGGAAGATGAACACTCCAGAGCCTCAGCTGCCGGTTTAGTAAACAGCTGGTCATTAGTGTCGACTTAAATAACAGGTACAGTAGCATTAAAAAGCCTCCAGGGAGCCGCCAGATTCCCCATCATCTGCAGTTACCAAGACTGGTAACTGGATTTTATACTGCATCATGTTATCTGAATGTGTAATATATTGTTAGTCTTTGTGCTGTTAGACATGTGTCCTTGTTTTAAAGGGATATTTAAGGTTAGTAATGGGTTCCTGAGAGTGTTACGGAGACAGGCTTACTGGCGTTTCACATGTGGAGCCATCTGTGTGCTTTCTCATGCTGAGAGATGCGTCGAGGCCCTTTCCCTCATCTGTCTGTGGATGCTGCAGTAGTAGCTGTGGTTAGGCACATGCAGACCAGTTGACCATAGGTAATGTGAGGCAGTTTCACCTTTTTTTGTTTTTTTTTGTTGCTGAATGTGCTCCACTCTGAGGACAAACCCTCCCCTCACCTCCAGCTTATCTGTTCACCCTGTCTGTCCATCTGCTGTCACTGCAGCCGTTACATTTATGTGTGCCAGGTCTGCTCTCAGCCTGTCCGTCTGAGCCTCGGGGCTCATTTAGAGCAGCGCTGTCACAGAGGCAGGGTGCCATCGTTTCCATTCAAATAAAAGAGCAATCTGAGGTTGCAACCACTTACAGGTTTCCTCCACATGAACAACAAACACAGATGACAGTCTCAATCTGTTTGCGACATCTACTGCTGCTTGTTCACAAGATAACAAGCTAATTCATGCAACACGCGAGACTATTACACTATATAAAACTGCTATGAAATCTCAAACATGTATTCATTACAGCATATGACACCTGACTTTGGGAAATAGCTGATGACTTTCTCAGTTCTTATTTCTACCAAACACACAAAACAGACCTGAAGCGTGAGACAAATTCATATTAACATGCTAATGTTTCTGTCATGTAGTCATCCTAAGAGTAACAGTAAAGTTGAAGTGAATTAAGGCAGGACTGTTCAGCTATATTGTTCAAGGGGCATATTTTTATAAAGTTAAGGGCCCCGTGGGCCTGACATTTCCCCTAGAGCTGTTATTCTCCTTATGTATGTTCAGTTAAAACTTTTATTTTATAACATTGCTATAGTAGCCCGCGAGTACTCAGCTCATAGATGGTACATTGTGATGATGTCAGAGATTTTTTAAATCACTTTTCTGGTCTTACGAAAAAAATTTTACAAATATAAAACCACCATGGCTCAAAAATTCAGAATAAAAAGATTCTTAATTGACAGTTCGAGGTGTCCTGTCAACAGTTAAACAGACGTCGCTTTTGTAATGGTGGCCTGTGGGGCAATTTGCTGTGAGACTCGGCAGCTTTCCTGGGGGCCTGACGTCAACAGCGGCATGCTTTCATTCACAGTAGTCATGTTGTGATTGGCTGTTACTCACAACACAGGAGTGCTCTGCTGGTTTGAAATATTTATTGTGGCAAAATGTCTGTCATTCACGAGACTTTTTTCCATCTCCAGGTTCGAATTTATTTTTAACAGAACTGACTGGTGGGCCGGAGTTGCCCATTCAGGAGTCTAGTAGTCCTGACGTAATGTTTAGCACACAGCTAAAACAGCGCTGAAGTGGCTTTGGGACAGTTCACTTTACGTTCCCGAGAGGAACAGCCAAAGCCCGGACTTGCAACCGAAACAGAAATCTATGAATAGACCTGAAGATCACAGCTAATTGGTATTACTGTCAGAGTTGAAAGAGCCTGAGAGCATCTGCAAGGTAGAGCATGTCATTATGTGGTGCAGGGTGTAGATTGATTACAAGAAATAATCTGAAGTTAAACACATAAAATTGCAAAATCAAAGTGTGTCAATACTTTGTGAATTGTGAATGTCTCTCCAAAGCTGCTGAGTTGGTGTGGTGTAATAGCTGCCCAGTGGCAGTTGTAGGTTGATTGAGTTGGTCTAATGAAAAGGCTTTTCACTGAGCTGTCATCTGTCAGCCACCATTAGATTGCAGTATGTAAACATCGGCTGACAGCAGAGGGAGGCTTTTCTGGAGCTCAGAGAGGGAGCAAGATTTTAGCAATGCTAGAGAAATGAAACCTGATACACAGACACACTGATATTCTTCATTTTGTGGTGTTTAATAAAAACAAAATAAAAAAACAGCAGTTTGTAAACTCTGCGTTTGCCTGTGTTGTGCTTGTTTTTCCAGAATGGCACTGACTATGGGTTCTTGGTGCGTCAGAACTCTGAACTGTTGCGAGCCCTCGATGAGCTGGAGAAGACTTGTACCACACTGAGGGAGGAGAATGGCTTGCTGGTAAGACTAAAAATAAACAGACAGTCTGTAGTCTTGACTGAAGGCTTCCTCGAAAGTAGGGCAGGTGCACAGAAACAGCGAATGAAACAGTTCAAGTACGCATTGTTTCAGTTTGACGCTTCTGTTTCTTTTCTTTCATTGTCCTTTATTCAGTTTATAAATAGATAATTATTTTGTCAGTGTGTTGCCTTTCCCCCTTCGTCTTTCACTGGTAACAAAAGCAGATACACAATTAGAAGGTGTGTTACTGACTCTTCAAACTATTAATAAGCCGTTCTGAAAAGCTGTTTTCGTGTCTCTCTTGTTTGCCATTGCTGTGTTTGCATTTGCTGCAGGCATTGTCTGATGATGGTATTTGTTTCCCATGTGTTCAGCGGAAGAGCAGTGCCCCAGAGACGGAGGAGAAGGTCAGGCGGCTGAGGAGAAAGAACACAGAGCTGGCTGTTCTCGCTAAAAGGCTGGAAGAGAGGGCTCGAAAACTGCAGGAGGCCAACCTCAGAGTGGTAAACTGCACACATTAAAACACCTCTAACAGTTTGACAGCAGCGTGTTTGCCCTCACTGTGACCCAAATGCTGGGGAGTGAGTCATTGTCAAGCACCACCATCCAAATCACCACATCACAGTAGTTCAGCATGTGATGAATGGGAGCCTTGTTGAAAAAGTCCCCTATTGAATAATTTAATGCATCACCAGAATGGCTACATGAATTCAGTTTTCAGTAGCAAGTCTCTCGGGATGTAATGTCTCTAGAAAAATAAAACAAAGATTATATAAAGCAAACTAAAGATCACACACAGAGGTCAAGGATGAAAAACATTTTAACTGCTCATGAATCATTTCTTGAATGCAATATTTAAAACCTTTGTTGATGCCAATTCCTCCTGACGGACTCCATCGATTACTGTCTTGGTTTACAACAAAGCTTTGCCTGTTAGGTGTCATCTGCACTGCTATATCCACTTCTTTTTTCAAATCAAGTATGATAGTATACATATAAAGTATCTTTCTATATCTCACAAATTAGTAGTGAAATGAGCTATTTCTGTAGTGAGCCTGGCAGTGTGAAATTAAGGCATGTATAGACGAATCGATGCACTCTGATGTCGATCAACCAATTGGTGATATTTGACTCCATGGCACACTTTGAATGACAGCTGCCTCAATTGCATAATGAAGGAGAAATGCATTAACAAATATTATATGGAAGATAATACAGAAACAAATAAGTTACGTGAAAGAAATGCAAAGAGAAATAATACATAAATAAACAAATAAATAAATGATGACATGAACAAATACAATAAAATGAATAAAAACATGAAGAAAAAAAAAGCAGACTCGATAAATAGATTTAAAGGTCCAGCGTGTAGGATTTAGGGGGCTACACTGGCAGAAATGGTGCATAATATAATGAATACCAAGCTTATAAAATGTTTGCTTGACATCTGTTCACCTTTTTGCACCCTGACGAAGACCTTAGGGTCGAAACCGGTCAGTGTTTTAATGTAAGCAGCCATGTTTTTTGAATAACGGCTTTTTTTTACTTCCCATATATTAAGTATGTTCCCTTCAGTGTATAATCACCTGAAAATAACAATGGCTGTGTTTTCGTTACCTTAGAATGAGCCGTTTAAATCGACATACTTAGCAGGTTCTCATCCGTGTAGTCCGCCATCATGTTTCGACTGTAGCCCAGAATGGACAAACTACACACTGGCTCTAGATAGGGCCATTCACGTTTTCGCTTCAGCCACCATACTTAGCACCCCCCTCCACGATGAGATGAGCAGCCTTAGAAAAACAGATTTTTTTAGCCTGAAACTGTTGTTCAGTGTTTTTACCAGTTTAAATCACCAGGTCCATTTCTTTTGGAGAAGAAGGAGAGACCTTTGCTGATAATTTGGCTCCCGATAAAAACCTCTGAACAGTGAAGGATCATTCGTCCAGTCATTTACTGTATTTATTTACTATTCTGGCAAATAAATGTAGCCTCTTAAAAAAATTACACAAACACCATAATAAAATCAAGTTATAACAGTTGTATCATGCATGCAGGTGTCTTTCTCTGAAGTCAGCAGTAGTATTATTTTAACAGAGGAGGGATCCTGACTGTGAAGGGGCCTCCAGTCTCTCCTTGAGAGCAGCAGTGAGGAGTACAGTTATCAGGCAAACAATGGAATGACCATCTCTCTCTGTCCTGGCTGCGATGTTCGCTGGCTGCTGAGTATTCTGAGTGCACCTGTTCACCAGTCTGAGGAAGAGACCAATCCCCTCCCCCCTCACCTCCTGCTGCTCACTGAAGGGCACGGCAATGTAGTTCAATAAAAAGTTTACAGACTTGTAAGAGCTCTGCCCTATTTATTAACTGAGTTAGTTTGCTTTTTTATTTGGTATTACGCATTTCGTTAATGATGCATCCCTCACAAAGCAATAAAAGCTCAGAGTAGCTGGACACTGGTATACCTACCTACCTACCTACCTTACCGGGTTCTGTTTATGATGCTGTCTGATGTATAATTTTTAGCTGTTGTTTGCTGATCTTCATCTAAAACCATTGTCTTCACCAGGACAGTACTCTGCTCTCCTTGTACCACCTGCCAAAACAGCAGCCATCCCTGCATACCACCATGAGACTTAAAGGGACAGTTCACCCCAGAATCAAAAATACACATTTTCCCTCTTACCTGTAGTGCTGTTTATGATTCTAGATTGTTTTGCTGTGAGTTGCTGATATCGTAGAAATGTCTGCCTTCGCTCCAATTTAACAGAACTAGATGGCACTCGACTTGTGGTGCTCAAAGTGCCAAAAAATAATACATATGAAAATGTCTCTAGACCTTGTTGTGAGCAGTTTCATGTAGGAACTATTTTCTTGTTCTGCTTTCATTAATAGTCTACTTATACTCCTGGTTCAAACCCAGGGTGGGGGAGCCCTTCTGTGCTGAGTTTACATGTTCTCCGCATGTCAGTGTGGGTTTTCTCCAGGTACTCCAGCTTCCTCCCACAGTCCAAAGACATGCGGGTTAATTGGTGACTCTAAATTGGCCATAGGTGGGAATGTGAGTGTGAATGGTTGTCTGTCTCTATGTGTCAGCCCTGTGGTGACCTGTCCAGGGTGTACCCTGCCTCTCGCCCAATGTCAGCTGGGATAGGCTCCAGCCTCCCTCGTGACCCTCAAGAGGATAAGCGGTTACTGAAAATGAATGAATGATTATTATTGTCACATACACATACTATCATATATTAAGATATACCTCTAACATATATGCTACCAAAATACTGTTATTATTACAATATTATTACTAAAATTAATGTCATTGTAGCTATTGTCATCACTGTCTGTCCGGCATCTCTCTCTGTCTCTCTTTATGTATCATTTTGTCATATGGATCACTTTAAATTTATTATGTTGATCTGTTCTGGACTACGCAGAAAGAAGCGTGCAGCTCAGCTGAGCAGGACGCAATTAATGATTACATCTCATGCTGTCACAAGCACAAGCCTCTTGAGTAGATGCACGCTTCCTTCTGCGCAGTGATAGGGTTGGCAGGTGTAGTTTGGTAGAAAGAAAATAGTTCCTACATGAAACTGCTCACAACAAGGTCTGTGGATTATCTTGAGTAGCTGAGTCATGATTTCTGGAAAGAGACATTGCTGTTGAGTTTTTCAAATGTGTTTTTTCTGCGCTTTGAGCACCACAAGCTGAGTGCCATCTAGTTCCATTATACTGAAGAGAAGACAGACATCTCTACAGCTGATATCTCCAACACTCGGCAACTCACACCGAAACAACGTAGATTGATAAATCACACTACAAATAAGAGATAAAATATGTATTTTTGATTTTGGGGATAAACTGTCCCTTTATTGTTAAAAGAGTTTGGTTTGTGTAAAAGTTTAAAAATACTTTGATGAATCCACGCCCTTCCTAAGATTTTAGTTTGTCCTACCTGCTGATTAATACACATTTCCTTCTTGCTCTTCTTCAGGTGAATTCCCCGTCACTGATGAGACCCGGGTCAGTGGAACAGTACAAGAGGGCATTTGCCCGCCAGCGAGCTCGTGACCTTGCCCAGCACGCTGATGCACTGCTGTCTAAGGACAAAGAGATAGCTGCCTTACAGCAAGAATGCAGAGAGCTGGAGGCACGGCTGGGCACCACTAAGGTATTTACAGCACATCTGCTCAGTGACTAGTTTGAACTCAAGACTGAACCACTCTTCATAGTTTTTACCCCAGTGTTCCTTCTCATCCTTCCTGCCACACGCTCATAATACCACAAGCTCGCTCTCTGCTGGACAACACGGGTACTACTCATCCCCACTGTGTCCTAAGCCAGCATTACAAAGCTCTGCGTCACTGCTGATGACTCGATGACAGTGCAGGAATAGGCTGCCTTTCAATGTGCCTGTATTTAATTACTGCTTCAGTGACTTAAGAGCTCATTTAGTTGATTGTGAACATCTGTTGGGGTTAATAATGATGGGTCTTACAGGGTGAGCTGTCTATTGATCTAGTGAGAGTGTCTGTGCTGGATCCCGTGTTCAACCTCAGCACTTTCTCACCATTAGATGATAAGAGTGATGGAGAGAGAGGTTGGAGTGGCCTTCTCAACTTGACCGTGAAAATTTGAGCGCATCTGAATGAGATGACTTTGATGCTCTTTGAAGTCCATGACCCAGAATCAGTTTTACTGCATGTTTTAGTTTTTAGCTAGGAAGTGTCCCTTCTGACTGTTATATTTAGAGCTGTTGTTAGTCATAGGGATTTATAAACACAATATTTGAAGTGTTTTGAAGACAAGTGTAGGTTGCAAGTTTTAGATCGTAGTGCAAATGATTACATGTACGTTGTTGATTGAGGCTATAGGTCTTTGGATCAGTTTAGCGGAAGATGATTTGAAAATGTTGAACTAGCAATAGTGTTTTAAATTGATGATGTCGCTGTCGTACAACTGTCTTTGATAAACGTGTATGTGTCTGTGCAGGGCTCCCCTGTTCCATCTGGCAGAGTGGAATTTGAGAGGCTTCTCAGGGAGTCTCAGAGGGAGGTGCTGCGGCTCCAGAGGCAGCTGTCGGTCACATCATCCAGACAGCAGCACAACCACAGTTACGACCCCATTGGCCTAGGGAAGTGTGGGGAAATTCAAGAGGTGGAGGAGGAGGAAGAGGGGGAAGAGAAGGTAAAGGCATCACCTCATGTCAGAATTCAACTCCACACTGACCCCTGTTGGTCTTAAGAGAACCTGAAACTGATGACATCAAATCAACTGTAGAACATTTCAAGTCAAACATGAAGCAGTACTTCAGTGTCTGTGTCTCATTGGTAAATACCTACATGGAGTGATATGCTGATGGTAGAAGTGATACTAAAAATCAAGCAAAAAATATTAATATTAAATATTAATATTAAAATATAATGTAATAAGAAGAGGAAGGAGAAGAAGAAGAAGAAGAAGAAGATGGAGAAGATGGAGAAGAAGAAGAAGGAGAAATGTAAAATATTTATGTATTAATATTAACACTATTTCTTTTTTATAGAGATAAAATGAAATATACAGAGATGATAATAGTAATACAAAAGTTTAACTAAAAAAATGTCAAATAGAATAGAATTATGATAATAATGTTAAAAACATTGAAATTAAATTTGAAAATAAAATAAAGAGAAATTAAAAAAAATAGAAAGATGCTAAAAGTGATACAACAAAAATCTTATTAAGAATTAATGAATAATAACTTAACAATAATGATGCTGATGATGACTACCATTGATAATAATTATAATAATAGTAATTATTATTATTACTATACTATTATACTACTACTATTACTATAATATGACAATGATGATTTAAAATCATACACGAATACATATTAATGAATACATATTTAAATAAGAAAATTTTAATAAAACAGTGGCAGATACAAAAAATTTGCTTAAAAATAAATACATAAATAAATAACAAAATAACTAAAAATGCAACATACAGTTAAAAAAAAGAATGGATAGGAGAGAAATTCAAGAGTTCAATACTGTTTTTTTTTTTTTTTTTGCTTAATGAAAAGGTTTATGTGTTAAATAGATTTTACCCTGAGTAAACATTTCCTAAAACATGAAATCCTCATATAGTCTGGTAACCCATCAGAGACAATGTATGAATATATATTTATGTAATACATATGACTAAGCACATTCTGTCTCGGTCTCTGTGTAGTGTAGGGTTGGTTTGGAAAATACTAAAGCAACAATGCTGCATATCAGATCATGTTTTTACAGCTGGGAGCATTGATAGTGCTACAGTATTAGATGATATGTTGTTTGATAAAGTCAAAATCCAGCCCACTGAGGGTTTTTTTTTTTTTTTTTTTTTTTTATAAATCTAGTGTATGTTTACGTTGGCATGGATGTCGTTTTGCAGTGTTATATAATGGCTTGTCGTTGGACTCAAAACTAATCTGCCACAAGCCATAATGAGATGATTCCCTGCCTTGAACTTGGGCCTCATCAAAGATACCGAAGTCACACACCCTGATCCTCTCGTCGTTTAATACTGATCTTCTCTCTGTTCAGTTCTTAGAAGCAGCTCTTCACTGGTACAGTGATGCACACACGTATATCAGTCACTGGACAAAAAAGGAGAAAAATGCTTATGTAGAATCATGAATATATGAACAGGTTACATAATGCAGAAAGGATATTATTTAGAGCTGTGAAATTTAGTTAGTGTGTCCTTTTGAGAGGTCCATTTTCAGTGTATCAGTGTCCGTTTGCATCACATACAGACATGCATCTTATGGATGTTTTAGTAAAATTCTCCACTGCCTGTGAGGTAGAGTAAATTCTCTGCCTGTGGAGCTCAGATGAGAATGCCGATTGTGGTAATCTCTCGTTTGTGGGACGCACACACGCACTCCCAGTGGCACGCGCACACCCAGAAAGGGGCCATGTTGTGTGAACTCTAATCCCCTCTAACAACAGAATGGTACAGTCCAGTAATCCGCTCTCTGTTGCTGTGGCAGCGGTGAGAGGGTTTTGGGTGGTAGGTAAGACTCCAGCCGCACTAAAGACTTTTCTATCTTGCCCTGCTCTGGATAACTAGCAGGCCAAGGAAAGCCTTGACGTTGCCACAGATCACACGAAAGGGGTAGGTCATCTTTTGAGTTTTGTCGTGTCTGCGTGTCGGTGTCAGTAGTTCTCCTCGGCCAACCTCATATGTGTCTTGGATGTGAGGCTGAAGCCGTGCAGGACTCAAAGTTGACTCTGAAAACTAATCAGTGTCATGACGAATCGGGGGTGTGAGAGAACTGGCTCGAGGTTGCAGGCGTTGCATTTGTGTTAGATATTTAAATCATCTTATTCTTTAAGATTATTAGTATGTTAGTATAACTGTGTGACTTGCAGCTAAGGGGATTTTTCTTTTAGGTCTCATAGCTGTTGTTTTTTAATATTCATTTCAGTAAATCCAGTGCTAAATCCCACCCGCATCTGTGATGGACTGCCACTTTCTTACAAATTAGAAAGACGGGACATGTATGAGGCCTAGTCAAGGGCAACCTGTCACAAACCTGGTTTTATAACTGTCATATTTCAGAGCTTCCAGATGTAGATTTTAGACGGGCCGACTTAGTGACAGGGTGGTAGAGCGTTTGATTGGTGGACATCGATATGCTCTGTATTAAAAAAGAAAATCAACGGCCAGGCCAATCCATTAAGGTGCTTTTAAAAGAAGTGATCCAGTTACCCGTTTCAGTAGTCTGCAGGGATTACACCAATGTGCTTATGGCATTCAGGGCCTGCTGAATGGGATCTGACCCTGCTTTAGTACGCATGGGCCCAAGGTGTACTTGATCCTTTAGTATGCATGGACCACATCAGTGTGAAGTGTACACAGTGGCACCTCACCGTGTGAAACATGGTGCAAGCAGAGGTGAGCCTCTAAGCTCGGAGCTCATCTGACAAAAACGCATTCAGAGGTGCCTGCTGTGGCCTGAACATGAGGACAGACTGTAGACATGGCTGCATCCTCTGTCAGGCCACTTATTGAGAATGATGTATGTGGCTCCTTACACCTACAGCAGGATTTGAGTATTTATCTATCTATTGATCACTTGAGCCGAGGAGTTTGTGTTTTCAGATCGTTTCGGTTTGTCAGCAGGATCATGGAAAAACTTTTGGCCTTATTGTCATGAACATGGACACATGAATTATTTTTCACTTTTGTTAACATTGCAAGATAGGGCATTTGGCCTTGACAGAGGTCTGCGCTCTTTGCGTGCCCCTCTAGTTTGATTTAGAATGATCAGAATTATGTTTTTGTGCATGCGTTGTTAAATTATTTATGTCAGTTTTGTCACACACCCTCAGTCACAGTCACTTTTAAATGGGAGCTACGCCCATTTTTCAAAATTCACACATTATTCCCATGGTCTAGGACAGTCCAAAAATATTAGTAAACATGAACAACTCTCTCCCAAATCCAAAAAACTAGAGTGCTAAAACTCAAATTTCAGATGTCATAAAGCATAAAGTCTGGAGCTGCTCTCAAGATGATGAATTGGGAAGAAGTTCTAGCTGTTAGTGAGAGCATAACATGTTCTGTTTCACAACTGACGACACTACAATAGAATTAAAAACAATATTGTGTGGGTCCACAAAATCAGCCTCCCATTCATTGTCTATGGAGCAGCTCGAGACTTTGACATCACAAGTTAGAGTTATCCTTCTCGGGTGTCAGGCTTTGAGAGAGAGTGGCTCATGTCATGACGTAAATATTTCAATTTAAAGAGAAGCTCAGATCACCTTGTCACGTTAAAGTGGAAATTGTTTTTTGCTTTAACTGACCATTATGAAGTAAATAAAGATTGTGCAGTGTAATAGCTTTAGAAAAATGACACCATCTGTGTTTAGATTGGTCACCTATAAGACTCACTTTAACGTGCAATTCTTTCTGCCAGGATACGATACGTACGATCTCCTGGGAAAATGAATCCTCCATTTAAGAAAGCGTGTCAACCTTTGTGCAACCAAAACAAGAAAAGGATAGCACATTTGTGTTCCCTGATAGCTATCAATAGCTGTCCTTAGTTACCACAGAATTCCAATCTAAGTTCTTTGCAGTTACTGTCCCTAGTAGTTGAAATGGCGGATGGTTAAAGAAAAAGAGTCCCGCTGACAGAAAATGGAAAGCGATCTATGTCAGTTTTGTCACTTTTAAAACGTGAAGTATTTTTACTGTGACTGAGGAGCCAACCATCACATTTTGGAAAATCGGAAGAAATCTTGAATTAAACATTCTGATTTAAAAAGGTCTAGTGTGCAGGATTTAGTGGCATTGTTGGCAGCGGTGAGGTTGCAGATTGAAACCAGCTGAAACAGCAAGCACGTGCCAAGCGTGTAGGAGATCTACAGCCGAAATGAAAATGTAAATGGCACTTTCTAGAGCCAGTGTTTGGTTTGTCCGTCCTGGGCTATTGTAGAAACATGGCAGGCTCTGTGGAGGAGTATGTAGATGTCAACAGCTCACTCTAAAGTAACGACAACACAAGACTTATATTTTCAGGCCATTATAAACTAATGAAAACATAGTTATGAATTTTATATTCCATTTCTGCCGATACATCCCCTTAAATCCCACACAGTGGACATCTTAAAGAAGTGTAGATCATCTTGTCATATTAAACATGCGCATTAGGACCTGCTGTCCTGTCTGTCATAACACAAGCAAATCAAAAGTCAAACCAAAGTATCAGTTACAGAATGAAGGACATGAGCAAAATATTGAATCAAGCTGGAGCTGCTCTTCAAGCCCAAATGTTTGTAAATGATTTATACATTAAACTCAGTGCTTGAATGCATATGCACATAAACTGGTAAAGCTCATATGCGCCTCTCATAATTTCATACATTTTCTAAAGTAAAAGTACATACATGTTCCACTTCTTCACATTCCTCTATTTAAATAAAAAATGTCCCTCTGGTTTTAGCATCTTAGCTCCTGATTTGCCTTTTTTAATTTGTAAAATATTAGTGCTTGTTAGCTGTAATTGATGATATATTAATTAAAGTGTCAGATTTTCGCTCAGAGCTGCAGCCAGCTTTTGTTCCCGACAGCTCATTCTCAGTGGTGATTTAATTTGACTCCAGTGGCTTCAGGAACAAAGTGTGTTTGAATGTTTTGTGATATGTTTTAAAAAAATATCTCAGCACGTTGCATTAATCGCACTTTAAATTTGATGTAATGTCATAATTAATTGCTGGAATTGATAAGTTAGATTTGAAGCTTATGCTAACTGTAGCATTTTTTGAGTTAAACTGTTTACTTCCTGACTGACTGTTTAGCTGATAATTGCTCTTTAATTAAAGACCAATTGTGACACAATAAATCAGCAAATTAATGTTCTTGGGGGCTTTACGAGACAGTTCAAGAGCAGGGAACAGCTATACATGTATTTTATATGAGACCTCAAAAAACAAACCTTTAAAAAATGTAAAGGAAACCCCATTTTAGAAATGACTGCTGTTTGAATCCAATCCTTAATGTCCCCTTATAACAGGGCGTGTTTCATTATAACTGCCCAGATGTTTTTCTATCTGCAAAATAAAGCAGCTTTATATAAATGCAACTATTTCTTATCATTTCTTATAGATTTTAAAACCCAGTTTGACTGTTTGTGACCAGTTGAAACCAACACAAGCATGAAATACATAAATATATAAAATATTCTTCAATTGAAACAAGTAGTTGAAGGTAATAGATGTTTCCTCTGTTGGGTGATTACTGAAACAATTCTGTCCTTCACTGGTTCAAGTGAACGTGAAGCTCTGAAGGATGATTTTGCCCTTCTTTTTTTTTTGCTCAATAAGTTTTGATATTTATCTTTTTGAATTAGAATCAGCGCCGCTAAATCAAAACCATCTGAACACCTGTTAATGTGCAAATTCTCATCAGAAAGGGACGACACTACTGCCCTGACATGACGTGCACATGGAACCCCTAATTAATGTAAAAATATATATATGTATATTCTTCATTTTGTACCCCATTGACACCTGATCATTCAGCTCATGTATTTTAGCATGCAATATGCAATAAGATTAAATAAACAAGTCTTGATTCTGTTTCTAAAGATATGATAGTTTTGCTGCTGTATGTGGGACGTGAAAAAATGTCACAATGCATTTGCTGCAAAATGTAAAGTATACGATTTTATTGGTTGGAGCACCAACCTTTAACTCAGATGATCTTTTCTCATAATCGTCCATATGAGAAAACAGAATTAAACGCTGCACCATGACAGAGTCAGATCTCTTAAACATTCAGCACCTGTCAGGTCACACTGAGTTTGGTCAGGTTAGTGTGTTGGCACATAAACCTTTGAAATGATTCATAAAAGCCTACAGTAAGCCTCGGTCTAATGCTCTCCATGACCGTCCCTTTATTCCTCGTAGCATTGTATAAATGAGGCATTATGTAATATTCCTCCTCTGTGCTCATTCGTCGAGACCATGTCGGAATTATATCACACTGGTCGCCTGAACCCTGATTACATTTGCTTTGAAGTCATCATCGTGAGCTCCCACATTCCCTTTGCTCTTTTAAGGGATTTCACCTGTAGGCTGATGTCACTGTGCTCACAGTGTGGCTGAGGTTAAAGTTCACATTCTCCTTAAAATCACCTGTGGCAGAAGCTTAATGGGGTTCACTTGATGCCAAGAAGAGCTGCAAAAGTAGTGGAATAATAGTGAAAAAAAATGGTGATTGTTTGAATTTGCACAGGGATCTTTGGCCTGTGTCACTCCCACCTTGCCTGGCACATGGCTGCCAGATTAAAACAGCAAACTCCACACACTTAAGCTAACCCACTCAATGAGTATGAAGTGCGACAAGCTAATTAGCAATCACAAGAGGGCAGGCCGCTTTAAACAGCACTGAGCTAACACAAAGATTGGCATTGCTCCAGGATGCTGGGATCACCTGGCACCTCTGGGACCTTTCAGGACCACCGAAAAGAATCAGGGAGAAAGAAATCAGCAATTTAGTGCTCTCATTCCTGCACTGTTTTTGTACAGGGGCCAGTGGAATTAGTGCCTCCTGCTGGCCTTTCGTCACCACTACTAACACCATCTGGCCCCCTTTCCAAAAGATAAACCAGGGACAGCCTCGCTTAACATCACAGACATGACACTGATATGGTGCTAAACGGTCACAACAGGTCATCAGCCCCATACTGAGAGCTTTTGTATCCGCCATGATGTTTGAATGTACATCCCTGAGAAAACAAACCTCCCTGATGCAAGCTGCAGACAGATATTTAATAGTGTTGAGAGAGAAAACGTTTGTAGTTTTCATGCTGTAAGTAGTAGTGATATGTAGGGCAGAATTAAAGGATGCTGCGAATGGTTATCTTGGTATGTGTAGTGTTAAATAATACCAATGAGAATCAGCTTCCATCTTTGTGAAGTGAAGGGTTGTCCTCCATAAAAGCCAGCCTGTCAGTGACAGTTTTGTGGTCTCTAAAATAACAATGACCCAGTCAATTCTTGTCATGTTTCAGTTTCTTCACTGGAGCTACAATGGCACTGCAACTCTCTCTTAACCTGCAAAATATCTCTGCTCATGATAGATTGAATGTTTTAAGGGTGAATCAGTTGGTAGTTTTCAGCTTTTTCATTGTAATTGCATGGATGAATGTTAATGCATCTACTGTGTGAAGGAGCAACAGTCTTATTATATGAAATGTGATATGTAAAACAAACTCGTCTTTAAAAATTACTTTAAAAAATAGCCTATGGTTCCAGGATATCCCTCAGTGACCAAGTGTGATGATGGTTGTCTTTGTGGGAGGGGTTGTTACAGACAGACTTAGTAGTAGGGCTGCGTGACATGAGGGAAATATGCAGTAACGTTGTTAAGTAGGGGTGGGGAAAAAATGATTTCTTAGGTGCATTGCGATGTGGATTATTCAGCAGTGTTTCACGAATTTAAATAATTGATTATCTAAGTGTTTAAAAACAAGATGTTGACAGAATGAAAGAGGCGGAAATCAACCGCGAGAGCAGGGCAACACCTGGACAGTCCACAGTCCAGAGTCTATCTTGTAATTCATCTTCACAAAATTAAGCTGCTGCAAGCTTGTTTTGATTTAATGTCTAAATGATTACATTTGAGAGGCGAACGTGAAGAATATTGTTCGTACTTTCTACACCATCACCCAGAGACTGATGTTAACGGAGCGGAGCAGCAATCAGCAGTAATGTCAACAAACGACCAACTGGCCAACACACGCTGCAGCATTAAACAACTTAAAAGGCCTCTGAAGAAAAGAGCTTTTTGCTCAGTCGGTTTCACCACAGAAACCCTGCGCCCGGCCTGCTCAGTGTCTTGACTTTCCCTGGAGCTAATTGGCGGGAGAGAGGCTGCTCACCACTGCTGGAGACGTTAATAACAAATATCAGAGCGCTTTGCATCCCCCTCATTTTGTTATGACCATACAGACGGAAGACTGTAAGGTGTTTCCAAATTAATTAATTCATTCATCAATGCAGTTGACTTTTTAAGTTAAAAAGTCTGCGGATCATAAATCTTAATATACAGTTATGTTTCATATTGTATTTCAGTATAAAAAGGACACCAATGAATGGTTGAGTAGTACCTTAGTGTGAAACCAACAAAACATGCACTGTATACTATTTCGGGTAAAATATGACAGTATGCCGGCAAAGGTATTCCACAGTGGCTTAGTGTGAGTGACCACCAATGCATACAATGATCAAGATGAATTAATAATCATGTTATAATCACATCTTAATCGAATCATGAGGTGCTTAGAAATCCCATCCCTTTTGTCACAATATATCACAATAACAATGTTATTGGCTGTGAACAAACAGATATTATAGTGTAGTCAGTTCTGCCTTTTGTCGCTTTCAGTTTTCTGCTACAATACAAAAATAAATTGCTCGTTGAATTATAAAAATGAAATGATTCCCAACATTTCTATTAAAAGTTGAATTAAACAAAAGGCACCAATAAAAAGTTGCATTTCTAAATGCAGTTTCTTACTGATTTGATTTACTCAAAAAATCTCTGAGTGCAATATCAAAGTCTATCACAATTTGTTTATTGTGCAAGTTAACATAGCAGTGATTATAAAAAAAACAATATATACTTAGCAAAGAACCTACATAGAAATAGTCGATACATATGAGTCTTTGTATTCTGACAGAGAAATGTGTAAAATGTGCCTGAGGTCTAGAGTGATGTGGCGTTTAGTGACTGCTGGTGTGAAGGAAAGGAGAGTGTATAGGAGCGATCCCCTTTGCGGCACGTGGCCGAGCGCCTTTCATCCTGTTATTGGGTCATGGCTTTGGCTGCACTAGCACAGTTTGAGCGTAAGTAGGTTTGCTCTAAAATTAGATACTGATTCCCGACTCTTAACCCTTGACCAATGTCAGCCTGCTCCCCACCTGGATCCACATCAGACAAATCACACAGTTCATCAAAATTACTATCTAAGAGCGGGCTGCTTTTCTGGTGAGACATTTAAGTCATTGCAGCCATCCTAATTAGGAAGAACAGGCATTGCGCTAATGTGTTGTAGTCGTGCTGCAGGCTGCAGGGATTCCCCCCTGGATTATTCTTTGATTGTAGTTGGACCACAGGGAAGGGGGCTTGCTGCTAATCCCTCACTCACAGAGGGGGGTGTAATGTGAAGTGTTTCTGTGCAGTATAATATCCATACATTTGTTCCCTTCGCAGAAGTCTGTCATGTTTTTAAGATAAGAACAGGAGCTTTTGAGTACAGAACCTCAGATCTTGACGTTTCAAGATCACCTCAACACAATGAGCCTGATGCACACTTTTATAACTTGCAGGCTAGACTATTGTCTCATTCTTAGTCTGCAGTGGAATACAATAAATCAGCTACAATTAATTCAAAAGTTGCTGCATGTATGCTAACTAAGGCTAACAGGAGAGCACACATTAGAATCCTTATTTATTGCCAAGTAGATTTTCACATACCAGGAATTTGCTTTGGTATATTGGTGCATAACATCAACAGTAAAAGAGGATGAAATTTAAAAAAAAGGATAGGATAAAGTTAAAATTAAAAATATGACATATCTACTGTATATCTGAATTAAAATGAAAGAGCTGTGCAGGTTTTAGAAGCAGTAGTTTGCTCAAAGATGTGCAATATTGTCCACAGAATGTGCAGAAATTCATAGTGCAAAAAGAGTAGTAGTATAAAAAGACTATGCAAAATTCAGATCACACCTATTTTAAAATCTTTACCTTTTAGTTAACGTATTGATTTTAAATTCTTTTATTAGTTTATCAGGCGCTACATGAGCATATACACCAGAGTACCTCTCAGAAATGCTTTTAGTTTATGAAAAGTTCTGTAATGCATTAAGAAAAAAAAAATCCTGCATCCAAGCTGTTCTTTATTGTTTGTTTATTTATTTATTACAGAATAAGTGAATAGGTCTAAAATATCAAACCGTTCCTTTAATCTTTTTGATCTTGTCTTGTCTTGAGGGAATGTCTCCGTCCTTTGAGGAGAGAAGACTGTTCTCCAGTGTTGCTGCCTTCGCTACCTGAATGAACGACATTTCATTCAGTGTTTCTTTTCCTCGTCTGTACATCTTTTGCGTGGATTAGGCTACATTGATTTCAAACTCTTATGTGCTTTTTGTTCCCAGAGCTTTTGTCACACTTTGCAGTGACATGGCAAGTGTGGTTATTGCTGAAATGAAAACGAGCATTCAGAATTTTGGTGAACAAAACATAAATAAACAGTCACATACTGTGTTTGTGCTGTCGGTTATGGCGTGTAGTGTTTTGCCATGGGCGAGGCTCACACATGGGAGGTCGGCAAAGTGGAGGAAAAAAGAAGAATGGAGAGTTGAAGACAGCTGCACTCTGCGTGTCTTTGCACAAGAGCTTTGCAAGTGAAAACACCTGTGTGACTGCTGACTTTGAACAAAGGATCGGATCCTCGATGTAGCTCAATATAACCGATTCAGATCCGTTAAAAAATGCCTTGATCTGCCCTAATACTGATGTTTGAGATCAGATCAGGACATCCCTTGCATGGACTGTGCAGCATATACATACACACTCACCCTTTCCCTTAGTACCCTGTACCCTCTCTAAGATGTCTAAGATGCACCTCTAATGTGAGCCATAAGAAAAACTATGTCTGGCTAGTTTTGCTTTGGATGTTACGAACCCTGGCAATCATATTTTTAGGCAGCAGTCTCCGTCATGAGTTAAAGCCATGCTGCAGGTTTTTCCAGTTGCATAGAATAAATCTGTCCACTACAATAAAACCTGTTAATATGTTAAAACCACTCATGTTACTGTTCTTAACATCCTAAGTTTTGTCAGCCTCTTGTAAAGCACGTTAAAGTGCATTGATTTGTTAGAAAGGTGCTGTATAAATTCAGGTTTGATTGACTGATTGTAAATATGGAGTGACTGACTGAGTGATTGTCTCTGTCCCTGTCAGGTTGTAGGAGAGACCCCGTGTGTGGTATTAGATGAAGCTCCATCCAGGTGTGAGAAGACTCCCGGAGAGGAGGAGGAGTCGGGGCTGCGAGTAACGCCCCACCCGGGCCTTAGCCCGACCCCCTCCCATCAGGAGGACCACACAGAGGAGCAGCACCTACAGTTTCTGGTGAGAGAATCTGATGCTACACTCTGCTTATATTTCAGAATGATGTTGTCTTGGAGCGCAGCATGCAAACTCCATTAGTGGTGCGCTTTGTCAGGGCTCACATGCTACATATGGATTGTTTTGGTTTTTTTTCTGTCTAAATTTAATTATAAATCCAGTCTAATATTGTTCTCTTGAAAGCAGTTTTTTTGTTCATGAGAGTCCTAAATCTTTATCTTAACGTATTTCCCTTGTAAAGCACATTGAATTGCCTTGTGTATGAATGGTGCTATATAAATAAAATTGCCTTGCCTTGCCTTGCCTAAATTCCTCTTGGCAGAAATAACTGCATATTGTGCACGTATCTAGCACTCCACTTTGTGTTTTCATGTGAAACTGGAGCTTGAATTCAGTGCTGCGACTGAGCTGACGGCCACTGAAGGAAAAACTATAGTCAGATTTGTTATGTAATGCTGGGATTATTTTGATCTTGTCCCCTGGAAACAGAAGGGAAGCACATTGCCCTTGCTGCTTCTACAAGTGGGTCTCATTTTCCCTCTCAGCATCATGCTGACTTTCTTTATCAGGATGGGAAATGGAGGGTCCGCACATTAACTGATGATATCATTAGTATCAGTATAAGGCTTCATGTCTCCTCACCTTTCACTGAGCCGTGTACATGCAGTTATTTCCATAACTGTGATTTGTGTCAGAAGTATTTTGAAAAGCTGATGGTGCAGTTTTCTGAGAAGAAGCCATAATTATTGTGCAGATGTTCTGCTGTGTTTTCTAAGAAGTGATGTGATGCTTTTGAAGTCTCCAAAATGGGTCTTTACACACAGCTTTCTCATTTCACCAAAGTCCTAATTAAATCTGCATAAATATGAAGGGAATGAGCAAGTGTATAATTTAAGTTAGCCAGTGTGATCCTTCAGAACTGAACAGTACTCAGACTGGCTGCGTGAGGAGTAACTTTATTTATGTGAGCTTCATCTTTGGTGAAACTAGCTTAAATGTAGTTGGAATGTTTGTTTGTTTTTTGTTTCAAGATTTTTTGGCTTTTTATGCCTTTATTAGATGGGACAGACCAAGCATGAAAGGGGGAGATGGGGGGGATGACTTGCAGCAAAGGGCCGCACACTGGAATCAAACTTGCAGCCACTGCGGCAAGGGCAGTTCCTTTGTACATGGGTGCTTGCTCTACCCTCTGAACTACTGGACACCTTTTGCCTTTGGTGTTTTGAAAGAATCTTAACCTTACACCATAGACTATCTGTCTTTCCAAGAGCATGACTGAGGAACAGTGGGATCTGAAGGCCTTTGCACACTGAGTCCTTTTTTTGAAATTGTAGTACATCTAAATAAGAATCCAACCTCACGTTGTGTCAGTCATGTTTGCACACTGACTCTGACATTCACTGTTCAGAACAGGTTTAATTTGCTGCATTTTTTCGCATCCGCCAAAAGGCCTTAGAAAGTTTTTTGACCAAGAAGCAGTGAAGAAAATGTGGCGTAACCTGCAGGACACATACATCTGCAACAAGAGACCTTTCAGCAGGTAAGATAGTGAAATTCATGTGGATGATGACGAGGAGGAGAATGTGATACAGGATGGAGACTGCACACAGACAGAGAGGGAGGACAGCCAGGAGGGTAACCCCAGAGGAGAGAAAGGAGCAAATATGTCTTTACATTTTGTTTTGTATCGGACTCTGTGTGCAAGATTTCTAAGTGTAATGTTTTTTGTTTGTTTGTTTTTTTGGATGTTGGATTAAGAAAACGCATGCAAAATAAGCTGACTCTGTGCAATATGGAGCTACATTAGGGTCAAATGTTTTGTACTTGAAAAAATAAAATTTGAAACTGAAAATTCATGTGCTGATCTTGAATTTTGAAAAATACAATAATGTATTCAAAATAAAAATAAGTGTATGAAACGTTTTTTCAGGTTTAATATAATTTTGATTCACTTTGGTAATTCTTTTGAATGAATAATTTATTTTCACTTTTCACTTCCATATGTATTTCAACATTTGAGGTCTTCTTTTTTTCAGTTGCATGTTTTATCTTTTCAGATTCAGATCTTTTTTTTTTACAGTTTCAAATCTTTTTTTCACTTTCAAATCTTTTTTTCACTTTCAGATCTTTTTTTTTTTTTTCACTTTCAAATCTGTTTTTTGAGTTTCAGACTTTTGACCCTTATGTGGCGTGGGGGGCGTGGCATCAACTGAGAGGGGTGTGGAATCATGAGTGACAGTGCCTTCAGGGAACGTAGGAACTAAAAACATTCTGACTCAACACTTATATACACCATATTCATGTGACTGGCAGTGTAGAAATTGATGCCAGTGACAAACTTCCATTTAGAAATCTGTTTTAGACAGTACTGAGCACCAATTGTGGTATAAGAGCGATAAATTATGCCAGATTTTGCAGTTCAACAGCCACATTTTAAGTGCTGATATGTCCGATTTCCACATAGCACTGTGAACGCATCGAAGTGTCCGTTTTGCTTTCGATGATGGCGTCCAGTCGGTTGGGTCAATCTGCTGGAGCCCATACATCCAGCACACAGGTGAGAAATGTTAACTAAGCTTTGGGAAATCATAACAAACATTAAGGGGTCGTTTTTGTGACAACATACATTTTCACAGCTCCATCGTCACAGCCCTGTTGATGCTTCCACATCCAGATGTGTCCCCTGGATGAAACCTTTGAGCTTGGGGGAGAGGAAACAATCCTAAAACACCTCCCTACTCACCTGGTGCCACAAAAATCACCTGGAGCCAGGTCAGGTGAGTAGGGAGGTGTTTTAGGATTGTTTACTTTTCCCCTAGCTCAAAGGTTTCATCCAGGGGACACGTTTACTGGATGAGGAAGCATCAACAGGGCCGTGATGATGGAGCTGTGGACAATCACACTTTCCAGCTCTGACAAACTCGCCACTTAAAAGACGTCACAAAAAAAAATGTATGTTGTCACAAAAACGACACCTTAATATTTGTTATGATTTCCCAAAGCTTAGTTAACATTTCTCACCTGTGTGCTGGATGTATGGGCTCCAGCAGATTGACCCAACCGACTGGACGCCATCATCGCAAGCAAAACGGACACTACGCTGCGTTCACAGTGCTATGTGGAAATCGGACATATCAGCACTTAAAATGTGGCTGTTGAACTGCAAAATCTGGCATAATTTATCGCTCTTATACCGCAATTGGTGCTCAGTGCTGTCTAAAACAGATTTCTAAATGGAAGTTTGTCACTGGCTTCAATTTTTACACTGCCAGTCACATGAATATGGTGTATATAAGTGTTGAGTCAGAATGTTTTTAGTTCCTACGTTCCCTGAAGGCACGGTCACTCATGATTCCACACCCCTCTCAGTTGATGCCACGCCCCCCACGCCACATAAGGGTCAAAAGTCTGAAACTCAAAAAACAGATTTGAAACTGAAAAAAAAAGACCTGAAAGTGAAAAAAGATTTAAAAGTGAAAAAATAAGATTTGAAACTGTAAAAAATAAGATCTGAATCTGAAAAGATAAAACATGCAACTGAAAAAAAGAAGACCTCAAATGTTAAAATACATATGGAAGTGAAAAGTGAAAATAAATTATTCATTCAAAAGAATTACCAAAGTGAATCAAAATTATATTTAACCTGAAAAAACATTTCATACCGTTATTTTTATTTTGAATAAATTGTTGTATTTTTCAAAATTCAAGATCAACACATGAATTTTCAGTTTCAAATTTTATTTTTTCAAGTACAAAACTTTTGACCCTAATGTAGCTCCATAGTGCAAAGGCCTTTAGACAGTGGGGTATCCTAGAAGAGTTAAATGAGTAACAGGTGTAGGAAAAGCACCTCAGCTGAGTAAACACTGAGTAAAACCCCCTGAGAGATGACTTTAACCCACAAAGCATGCAGGTGATATTTTTAGTAATGCGAGCAACGTCGCTCAGCCTACCACTTCAGTCCAGATGACTAGATGAGTCCAATTATCCTGGCCGAAATAATTCTCACAATATTATCCTGATAATCATCAAAATATGCTTTAAACTCCTGAAGTGGCACTTAAACATACTGGAATCAATTCACCTTACAGTATTTAATGCCGGGTTCACACTACACCACATTTCTGTCCGTTCTGACAGTCATTATGTCAGATTACGCGATTGTGGAGTCATAAAACCATGCCCAGACATGGCTGACAGACACAATGGTCCACACTCATCATCCCCAGCCGTTTTTCACGACGTGTGTGATGTCATCGGGTTAATCTTGTCTGATTTGAAATGGCTTTATATCTTTGGATATGAAATATGCCGGATGACTGGTAAAGATCTTTTGTGGTTTTTGAGGTTAGTGTGTATGCTGTCTCTTTGGGTGCTGAGTCAATCAGTATAGTTCATTTGATAACTCAGAGGACTCCTTTTTTAATTTCAGGGGACTTTTTATTCGTATTTCCACATTTATTAATTTCAGGAAGCTTTTTATGTCCATCTGCTACATTCATGTTAATGAGGTGTGGTTATCACACAGATTCAAACCAAAGCAACAATGAATCACAATCAAACTGAAAGTCATTTATGTATTTATTGCACCATTTATTTATTTTCATAGTCATATTCATCTCGTCATTGATTTAATATTGACCTACAGTACAGGCCAAAAGTTTGGACACACCTTCTCATTCAATGCGTTTTCTTTATTTTCATGACTATTTACATTGTAGATTCTCACTGAAGGCATCAAAACTATGAATGAACACATGTGGAGTTATGTACTTAACAAAAAAAGGTGAAATAACTGAAAACATGTTTTATATTCTAGTTTCTTCAAAATAGCCACCCTTTGCTCTGATTACTGCTTTGCACACTCTTGGCATTCTCTCCATGAGCTTCAAGAGGTAGTCACCTGAAATGGTTTTCCAACAGTCTTGAAGGAGTTCCCAGAGGTGCTTAGCACTTGTTGGCCCCTTTGCCTTCACTCTGCGGTCCAGCTCACCCCAAACCATCTGGATTGGGTTCAGGTCCGGTGACTGTGGAGGCCAGGTCATCTGCCGCAGCACTCCATCACTCTCCTTCTTGGTCAAATAGCCCTTACACAGCCTGGAGGTGTGTTTGGGGTCATTGTCCTGTTGAAAAATAAATGATCGTCCAACTAAACGCAAACCGGATGGGATGGCATGTCGCTGCAGGATGCTGTGGTAGCCATGCTGGTTCAGTGTGCCTTCAATTTTGAATAAATCCCCAACAGTGTCACCAGCAAAACACCCCCACACCATCACACCTCCTCCTCCATGCTTCACAGTGGGAACCAGGCATGTGGAATCCATCCGTTCACCTTTTCTGCGTCTCACAAAGACACGGCGGTTGGAACCAAAGATCTCAAATTTGGACTCATCAGACCAAAGCACAGATTTCCACTGGTCTAATGTCCATTCCTTGTGTTTCTTGGCCCAAACAAATCTCTTCTGCTTGTTGCCTCTCCTTAGCAGTGGTTTCCTAGCAGCTATTTGACCATGAAGGCCTGATTGGCGCAGTCTCCTCTTAACAGTTGTTCTAGAGATGGGTCTGCTGCCAGAACTCTGTGTGGCATTCATCTGGTCTCTGATCTGAGCTGCTGTTAACTTGCCATTTCTGAGGCTGGTGACTCGGATGAACTTATCCTCAGAAGCAGAGGTGACTCTTGGTCTTCCTTTCCTGGGTCGGTCCTCATGTGTGCCAGTTTCGTTGTAGCACTTGATGGTTTTTGCGACTCCACTTGGGGACACATTTAAAGTTTTTGCAATTTTCCGGACTGACTGACCTTCATTTCTTAAAGTAATGATGGCCACTCGTTTTTCTTTAGTTAGCTGATTGGTTCTTGCCATAATATGAATTTTAACAGTTGTCCAATAGGGCTGTCGGCTGTGTATTAACCTGACTTCTGCACAACACAACTGATGGTCCCAACCCCATTGATAAAGCAAGAAATTCCACTAATTAACCCTGATAAGGCACACCTGTGAAGTGGAAATCATTTCAGGTGACTACCTCTTGAAGCTCATGGAGAGAATGCCAAGAGTGTGCAAAGCAGTAATCAGAGCAAAGGGTGGCTATTTTGAAGAAACTAGAATATAAAACATGTTTTCAGTTATTTCACCTTTTTTTGTTAAGTACATAACTCCACATGTGTTCATTCATAGTTTTGATGCCTTCAGTGAGAATCTACAATGTAAATAGTCATGAAAATAAAGAAAACGCATTGAATGAGAAGGTGTGTCCAAACTTTTGGCCTGTACTGTATATGTCATTCCATACTGTTGTGGCTGATGACTGATGCTTTTTAAACGTGGCCCTTTTGAAAGTCCCACATTACGTGCTTTTTGTGTGTTTGTTTGTTTTTTTCTAATTATCTGTTAATTTTATTTTGTATTTACTCATTTATCAACAGCATTTTTTCCAAGCAAATTGTTAACCTTATCATTTTGACAGTTTATCGATGAATTGTGAGTTTAATTTAATTGTTCAATGAACTTCTGCCCTCAGTTTTAGAGGGGGGGCTGTGAATGATATACGAACTTGAAGTATACATGGAATGAATTGTATGGAATTGGGGGTGCAGGGGTTTGGAGAGTATGTACATGTTTGTATTTAGTCACTTATTATTATTTCCGATATAATATTCTCTACCTTGTTGAGGGTTTGTGTATGAGTGTTTTTGGTTCTTCCTGTATTTGTGCTTTCTTTCTTCATTTTGCTTAGGGTGTTGTTAGTAATTTATCTCGGTTACATGTCACAATGGTATCTCACATTTTAAAAAATAAAGTTAAAAAACAAGAAGAGTGCAGAGGAGACATAAAGCAACCTATGACTCCATATGTGTGTGGGAGGAGATACACGTTTGTCTATACCATCCTCTGGCCATCAGAAGGATTTAGATCATGAGGAAGTGGACAATCAGTGGTGATGTCCCTTATGTTGGCAGAAATATGTATGGTCGTGAACAGTGAGAGACAAACAATTCTTTGATCCCAATTTAATCACGCCACGAAGTACACATTGACAAACATATTTTGATGTTTGTCATTTCAAGAGATGATTTAATAAGTCAAGACAGATGCAGTTTGTTGTAGGTCTGTCCGTTTGGTTTTGTGTGAACTGCTAACTGAACTACATCTCTCCTCTTGCACAATATTCATCACTGATATTATTATTGCCACTAGCTGGGCACGTTTCACTTTGTTCCTCCAGGACGAGGCAAAAAGTAATAAGTGAATTGAAATCACTACAAGGGAAGTGAAAGAACAAGCAAGACGAGGTGCTTGTGTGAGAACATCTATATGGAGTACACAGGCATCATAGCTTCAGCAAAAGAGAGCTCCATGACATCTAGAACGTGACTTTTAGGTGTGAAGTCTTTCTAATTATGTATTTTCACAGTTGTATACTTTAACAGTTTGACAGCAATCACTTACACAACTATATTTTAAATAGACAAATATCGTGTGTGTAATTCATGGAACAATTAAAACAGGATAAAATAATTATTTGTCTCTCGGGGTTCATACCACCCATAGTTTTTTCTGAAATAAGGTCCCATGGTTGTTCTGTTTCTGGGAGAAAAGTCTGAAAAACACAAGTTAAGTTGGACTCACATCAAATAAAAAGTTAAGTTAGAAGCGTTGATTGTGAAACAGCTGACAGTACATTTAAGTTCCAATCAGTGCCGCCATCGCGGTAGTTTAGCTTCACAGCCCTAATTTGCCTATAAAAACACAACGTTGTTGCTTGATACACATTATTCAGGCCTTTGATACACAATCAAGCAAATCAGACCACAGATTGCAGTTTAATTATCATTATTGTCTTGCTGTGTCATCACTAGTGCAGTATCTCTTCCAGTCAGCTGCTGGTGGTCTGTAATTAGCCTGTCTGTCCTGTAGCTTCCCCCCACACGGTCACAGCAGTAATACTTGATTGAGGTCCTGTGGCTGAAATAAGCTGATTTCTCCGATGCTGGTCCTGCATGTAAGCTGCATTTAGAATAATTAAAGGATGCTAAGCTTTGCAATACCTCATTGCTATGGGGTCAGAGGTCAATACGGAAACTAAAGCCAATGCATTCTGCATAGTAAAATGTAAATGCAAATCACTGACGTTATATTCCATGTTGTTTTTACTGGTTTTGCTCTTATATGCTGCTCTTTGTTTGAAAGTTTGCCCTGTTTTAAACCATGCCAAATCTAAACTCAATATTAGATTTCAAACTAAGGATTCAGTGTAACTCTATTTGTTTTGTTCTCACTGTTGGTTCAGGAAAGCGAGCTGAGCAAGAAGAGAAAAGAATGTGAAAACCTTGAGCATGAAGTAAAGAAGCGGCAGAAGAGATGTCTGGATTTGGTAAGCAGTATTTCCTTCTCCTCTCATGCTCTCTGGCGGAGTTCCAGTCTGGTTTTAGCATTACCGTAGGATGACTTGGACGGCATGGACTTCCTCAGCTTTATCTGAACTTTGTCGTGTGGTTTGGTGACAGGAGAGCCAGCTTGAGGATGAGCGAGGCAAAAATGAGCAACTAAAGGAGGAGGCAGATCTCCTCAGGAGGAAGGCACAGCTGCTCGACCAGGTCAGTTTCAACATGAACGTGTTAAGCTTTTTTGTGTCTCAATAAAAATGGCTCTAGATTTCATAGTTGTGGCATTCAGAGCTGTCAGTTGGGGTAGTTTACTCACCAACTCAAAGGATAACTTCAGCATTTTTCAACCTGGACCCAATTTTTCCATGTTTTTGTGTCAGACTGACTAATGGGAACAACAAAATTTTGGTGCAGTACTGAGCGAGAGGAAACAGGCTGCAATGTAACACACCTTTACTGAGCTTCCACTAAAAGTGCTTGTTTTTGCCACTGACAGGGGACTTTTTATTCGTATTTCCACATTTATTAATTTCAGGAAGCTTTTTATGTCCATCTGCTACATTCATGTTAATGAGGTGTGGTTATCACACAGATTCAAACCAAAGCAACAATGAATCACAATCAAACTGAAAGTCATTTATGTATTTATTGCACCATTTATTTATTTTCATAGTCATATTCATCTCGTCATTGATTTAACCTGGACCCAATTTTTCCATGTTTTTGTATCAGACTGACTAAGTGCTTGTTTTTGCCACTGACAGGCTCAGATTATTATTCTAAGTGTCTGAAAAAATTATGGAAAGGATCCCGACAGAGATAGACGTTTTTGTGAAAGAGTAAGATCCTTTTTTTTAAAACCAGAAACAGCCCAGTAATCGCGATGACCAAATCCACCAGACTCCATTTAAATAAACAGTAATTTTACCAACGTAAAACACACTTTATTTAGAGTCGACAGAAACAAAATAAAACTCACAAAAACAACAACTCACTCAACACTGGATCAGTTTCGAAACTTAGTCAGTTAGACACAAAAACATAGGGAAACAGGGTCCAGGGTTGAAAAATACTGACGTTACCCTTTAATGCTGAAACCTGGGGATGCAGTGACATCTCTACTCCAAGAGAAATGATGATCAAAACTATAAAAATGTCTGCAATAAAATTAAATCTCCGTCCTCCTGCTGTTGTTTCTCAGACTCGGGCTGAGAATGAGGAGCTGAGGGAAGATCTCTCTGAAGTGACCGCTCAACACAATTCAGTTCTCGAGGAGAACCAGAGACTCCGTGCCAAACTGGAGAACCTAGAGCAGGTCCTAAAGGTACGGCTGAGCTCAGATACTGTGAGGTATTATTTTCGCCTTCACTCCTTACCATGCTACTTTACAAAATAGCTTTCTGATGTGCTTTTCTTTTTGAACAGCATATGCGAGAGGTCGCCGAGCGAAGGCAGCAGCTGGAATTGGAACATGAGCAGGCACTGGCTATCCTTAAGTTCAAACAGGATGAAATCAAACGGTTACAGCGGGTGAGGAGCACAGTCTCTTGTACATTTTTCATATTTGACCAGTGTTTTTCTTGCTGAAATGAAACCCTCAGGTCCCCCAGGCTATTTAAACCTCACGCCCAGCAGGAGGCAACCTTTGGGCACCAATAAAGTATTGTGTGTTTTCACACGCAGCTTACTGTGATGTGAATTTTAAGAGCAAACAACCAATGTAACACTGACTTTAATATTGTTTTTTTTTTTTCTTTTTTTAATCAGGCTCAGTTATACGCCAAGAGGGAGCATGAAGGAGTGGTTCAGATGCTGGAGGTGAGTTTGTGTTACACCAGCAAAAACATAACATCTATACCATGTAGTGCTTTTATTACACTCAAGAACTTAGAATGACTTACCTAAACAAAAATCAAGTGTGCCCATGTTTATTATGTCACACAAGGGAGTGATTAACTCAGCCCCAACAAAAGAGGGGAGGAGTGTTTTATGCACTAGCTGTCTGATGAGATCAACTCTAATTCATTATTAAAGGTGTTTCTTTCCTCCATGAAACCAAGCAAAAAGAGTATAAATATTTGTATTACCCTCCTGCTCTTAGTAGACAGAAGCAGCACAATGAGCTCTTCGTTCTTATCTAAACACCTGGCAGAGAAGCTGTTGCAGAAGAGTCATATTTTTGTAGCACTCATGGGTCTGGAAAACCGTTTGAACAGATGGCTTCGCCGCTGCAGTGTGACATTTATATTCACTCTCAGTGTGAGTGTAAAGCACTTTGAATTCAAAATGAATCCAGACAGTCGATGACAGTTGAAGCCCCCATCTGTCTGACTGGCTGCTGATGTTAAACGATGCAAAAAAAAAAAAAAAGTCCCCCACAGTTGATGGCTGTATGTCTGTATTTCTCACATTGTGCATTTTGCTAAATGAAGTGTGTATTTTATTTTAGGAGTTGACTCAGCTTGTGTTGCGGAGGGAGCTGGTAGAGTATAGTTGCTCCTGTTTTTTTTTGTTTTTTTTTAACAAAAAATGCTTGTTTCCTTCCTCCTGCTTTGTTTCTCTCACTTTCTGTCTCTATTTAAACTCAAAGCATCACAGGAGAAAGTCTCTTCCCCTCTCAGGAACCTGAGCTTTGTTCCCAAGTTGACGCACTGCCTTTTGTAATCTGCTAAAAACACATTTTATAAGATCAAGCAGAATGAATTTCTTCATTTAAAAGGCAGTTGTTGGCTGCCGAGGGTAGAGACACATTCTAGTGATACGGGATTTTCAGACTGCTGTGTTTCTTTTTTATTAATATGTTTTCTCTTTCCCAGTTTCACTGTTTCACAAGCATGTGTTTACCTTTGTATATCTTTTTTTGTTCTTTGTGTTATCTCTTTGCTAACCAGAGTACACTGGACTGCATGCAGGTACTGTTAACCAATTTACCTTAGTGCCATAAAACCTCCCCTACCTTCTGCAGGTAGAACCACCAAACCCCTGTTACTTTTAGCTAAAGTGGAAACAGACGACTTTTCCTCCCCCGTGTTGTATCATACATGTTCCCCCATCGAATAGTGTGTCCATCTTGGTGGTTAGGGTTAGGGCGGATTGTTTTGGTCAGGTTTAGATGGAGGGGAAACATTCATCGACAAGGGGACAGTCCTTGACACAACACCGGTGTTTCTAAATGGTAATATTATTGACGCCGCTGTCGCAAAGACAACCGGATTGCTTTCTGTTTTCCTCAGAGCCTCCTTCATCATAATAGAATAAGCTAAAGCCAGGCTAGCATTACAGAACTTTTTGGCCGACTTATCCCTAGCCCTTTTTAAATAGGAATTGTTCAAATTTGCAGGAAAGCCCAATCAGTCTTCTTTCAGCATTGGCAGTATAAAAGCAAAATCGGGGAGTGCAGCAAAATGGCGCCTACCTACTTTTATTTATACAGAATGCGGCTTTTTCGGGGCAATGGGGGGCGTGAGCAAGTAACAAAATGTGTAGCTCAGCGTGTGACATAAACAGTGACGTAAACCAAAAAGGTTCCGCCAATATGACGACCCTACGAGGCGGAAAATTGGGCTCCTCGGATCAACTTGCCAATCCGGCTCTGTGTGTCTAAACGCTCGCAGCTTGCTGGCAAAACGGCCCAACATTAGCTGAAAATCAAGCAGTGTAAAAGGGTCTCCTGATTTACCTCCTGACAAACAGAGAAATCTGGTCTGGGACCTTGGTTGGTACCAAATTTCAGCACAGAGTATCTTGTATTGTGAGAGGTGTGCAGATCCAGTGTGAAACCTCTCAAACTGTTTACAGGCTCATCGGGGCCGCTCTGATGATTTGATGCTAACGTTAGCTAGCATACTTTTGACTGAAATTAAAACTGACATAAAATCTCACCTCCAGTTCTCACTGAAGTATAGACAACCCAAGCTGACCATTTTCTCATCGAGACCCCTTTAGCCGTCTGCTTTTGTTTTTCTCACTGCAAAGTGTTATTAACATTAACGTTTGAGATTAGAGACAAGAACATCTATGAAGATGCTCCTGATGTGTCTGATGCAACCTGATTTCAGTATCACTTAAGAATTTAAAACTCTTTTAATCAGAGCCTGGCTTACAATTAACCACAGCTAATTTTAGGAAAGCCACCGCAAGAAAACACACTCCTTGTTTAGAATATCAAACGGACAATAGATCATGGAGGTTTGTTTCTGGTTGCTAGCATTAGCAACATGGCTAACTCTAGCAGCCAGAAACATAGATATTTGTTTATTTTCTTCTGGCTTGTCTTGGCTTCTTGATAGCTCCTGTTCAAAGCAAGAAACAACTGTAACAAACCCTGATCTCAGTGCTATGATACTAGCACAGTAAAACACTTGGTAGTATTAATAAGTAGGCATCTTAAAGCAAAAGACTTGTTTATATCCACTTTAGGTTCACAGTGTTATATGTATACTGCAGCTGCCAGCAGGAGTGTCAGCCCTGCAGTAATTAGTCTTCCATAAATGCTTCATGTGGCCACAGAGGCCCATTTGATGCAGATGCAGTTTTTCAGGTTACCGAAGTGTGTGTAAAATCAGGTCATTCACATGAGACCAGAAAACAGTGTATGTGGCACAGTTAATGCTCCCAGCTGCACCGAGCACACTTACCATGCTCATTTGATCTGATGATACCGAGGTAAACTCTCCCTACGTATATACCCAACATGTCACTGATTGCTGATTGCTGTAATTGAGCATTCATTTGAGGTTTCCAAGTGATTTCTCTCAGCGTTTTAGCGCCTCAGCTCAGTGTAGCCAGATAACGACTCGCTTTGCGTAGGTGAGAGCTAACAGGAAATGTTGTTGAGACAGTTTTGTGCAGAAGCCTCCGTCAGATCTGCCTGCCAGGAAACTCCCACCGCAACCTGAAGTGAAATCAGCCACATATAGAAACTCAGAGGAGCTGAGACAAACCTCTGTAGTGTTCTGGCAAATAAGCCTGCAGTCTAGTGGCTTTGTTGAAGTGAATGAAGTGTAAAACAGAAGCACGTAATTTAACTTCTCATCATAACATATGCTGCCCCTCCAACTCTGGGTTTTACTCTTGTTTCCCATCTTGCCAGAAAGCGACCTGCCTTTATTCCTTTCCCTTTTTCTTTACGCTGAGCTTGTGATTCTCTGTCTTTTGTGTTTGATGACAAATGTTTAACAGATGTCGTCTGTCTTGCAGAAACCTAACCTCACATTGCAGTATTTCATTTTAAAATGTCTGTACAGGCAAAAAGGTTTCTGCATGACTCTGATAATTTAAGTTGCTTTTACATACAGGGCCCTGTTTTAATCGTGCAAGCATAACGACAATCGCAAGGTAGTGTGTGTGTGTGTGTGTGTGTGTATGTGTGTGTATGTGTGTGTGTCCTGCTGCCTTCAGATGGCTGCACAGATTTAATGAACTAAAGGAGAAGCTTTTTATGAAGCAGCTGTGGATAACAGATACTGTCAGAATCACTCGATAAATGCAGATGTTCCTGCTTTATCCACATCAAATGTTCTTTTTTGATGCTGATTTAAATGCATCTACTAGTCAGAGAGTGTTTTATAAGTTTGCTGTTGTTGGTTCAAGCACTAAAGTGGCACCTGAGTGACGCCAGAAGCAGAAATCTAAATATCTATTCTCAAAATCTTAGATACATTTTTTCGATGAAATACCAACAACTGGCTTTGCGGTGACTCATTTGAAGGACCCTCCCACCTGTTTGCACCTCTCCTCTTACAGTACCTGTGCATCATGCACTCTGCACTGGCCACTAAAATAACACACAGACGGACAAAGTGAATTTCAAGGTCAGAAAAAATAGCAAACTGTCGGAGCACTGCTTGCGCTTGTCGTCGTGCTGTAAAGAAAATAGGCCCACAGGGTCAGATCAATCCACATGACTGAGGTGTTACAATACAAAACTCAAGATCCACCTCAAAGGGGACCTGTTATGCTTTTCCAGATTTTTTGTGATAATGTTACAGTGTTGGATGTTCATATTAAACATAGCCAAAGTTTCATATAACAAGGTAAATGTCTGTAAAAGTAATCTGTGTGAGCAAAAGCATCAGGTGTCAGATCGGTCAGATTACTCTGTTTCCAACAAGACAACATGACGTCAGCTTGGGACAGATTTCTTTATATCGTCATCTGCTCCACGCACGCTACTGCATGTGTTTACTTTACATACGCTACTACATGAGGCTACATGCTAACGACAGGCAAACACGTCTTTGTTGCTGATTTTGGATCGTAGTCCTGCTGGAACAGTTGTGTTAAGAAGCTTTTATTGGTGATTATTCATGGTAGAAAGTGCCACTATTCATTTCCTGGCTGCAATGATGCTGCAGAGACACTGAGATACAGAGGACTTGTGAGGTTTTAAAGAGACGGGCGCTAAAAATACAGGTGTTCCAGCACAAAGAGTGTGAGGAAAGTAAAGTGTTTTTTGAACATTAAAGCATGTAAATGTGTTCTAGTATAAACCCCCAAAAATAGCATGAACCTGAAAACAAGCGCAATAGGTCCCCTTTGAAACACACACCTCTACATGTATGTTTAAACAATACCAACCTGTTCAGTAAAGCTTAGCTCACTTGCTTGCATATCTAGTCAGTTGGTTTAAAACTGCTTTTTTACTGTATGGCTGTCTTTCCTGTCTGTGACGCTGTATGTGTAGTCAAAAGTACGAGAGCTGGAGGACAAATGTCGCAGCCAGAGCGAACAGTTTGGCCTGCTGTCCCAGGAGTTGGAGAAGTTTCGATTGCAGGCCTCGAAGGTGGACGTGGCTGGCTCTAGCCTCCTCACCAACCCCGGCCTCTCAGTTCTGACCAATGGGGTGGGCCTGACTACAGAGCGAGGTGAGCCATGCTGCCATGACATGTACCCACACCCAACAGTACAACCTGTACAGAGAGAGAATCATAGTTGTTACTCAGGATAGATGCCTTACTGCAATTATCTGTACTTTTCCTTTTGATGTTTAGTGTAAACTGGCAAATACACAGTGGTGTCAACAGCCTTGTTTCCACAAGAGATAATGTCAGGTGATCTGCCTTAATCCGTCTTGTTTTAGGATATTCTAATAGTTGCATCATTGTCAAATTCAACTGTCACAGTGTGTATCCTTAGTTAGTTTTCAGTTGCAAAGGAAATCTTATCACCAAATAGCCACTGAACCCAGGCACAAAGCATCGCCTCAGTCCTTTTATGTACAAAATGCTTTCAAGAACATCCACGTTTTTTAACTGTCCCATCAGGGGTGCATCCTTTCAGCTGCTCATTATTGGCTTTTTAGTTTCCTTTTAAACAGTAAGGGCACATGAAATGATGCCTAAAATGTCAGTGCATCAATGTTGTTTATCAGTAATTACAAAGTGAGCAGTGTCAGTTTAGCTTGTTTTACTCGGATTGTGAAGTAGCGGCACATGTTTTTAGAATATTTATTATAATGTAAACCCAGCCACAACTGCCCTTAAGGGTATTTTTGAACCTGGACTCTATTTTACCATGTTTTTGTGTCTAAGTGACGAATGGGAACAACAGTTGTTGAAATTGGTCCAGGCTGCAATGTAACCACTTGGGGTATGTTTGTACGGTCAATGTATGTCCACTAAAAGTGCTTGTTCTGACAGGCTCAGATTGTTATTGAGTGTGTGACAACATAATGCACAGGATCCCCACAGAGATAGAGATTTATGTTAATGAGTAAGATCATTTTTGTTTAATTAGAAACAGCCTCGAAATCCGTATCGCCGAATTTACCAAATTCCATTTAAAGAAACAGTAATTTTATTGTGGTTAAACATACTTCATTCAGAGTCGACAGAAACAAAATAAAACTCACAAAAACCATCTTGGTTTGTCTTTCCACTGTTCCAACAACCACCAGCTCTGGTTTGGTTGAAATAAACCCTTAATTCAACCAGTTAGATGTGAAAACAAGTTGACTCTATACATGCTTAAATTACTGTTTATTCAAATGGACTCTGGTGGGTTTGGTGATAACGATTTCTGGGATTTCTCTGGTTAAATAAAAAGGATCTACCTTTCTATAATGTTGTCAGGTACTTGTTAAAAATCTGAGCCTGTCAGTAGCAAAAACAAACAATTTTTTTGTGGATGTAAATTAACAGTGTGAACATGCCCAGAGTGCAGCTTGCTTGGCCATGTCTGTCTACAGCCATCTCACTTAATACTGGACCAAATTCAAAAAATGTTCCCATCAGTCACGTGGACCCCAAAACATGGGAAAATAGGTTGAAAATTCTGGTTACCCTTTAAATATAACAACAGTGCAAATCTAGTCCAAATCTTTCCTCCTGTATATGTCCAACCTTTTTCTTCTACACTGTTCATGTGTTTTTAGACTGCACTGGTGGCTCATGGGATATGGTGTCCCTGGGTGAAATAGCCTTCTGGAGTCTCGAGGGAGGTGACACTCTCTCCTGCCCTGAGGGTAATGATCCGCTCGGTACTCTGTCCGTCACTGTTACTCATTATATGTGTTGGGACTGTCACAAGAAGCACGGCATGTTCTAACCCGTCATCTCACCCTCACCATTACAGTCCAGCACTGCAGCGGAGCTTGTCTGTAGTCCTCACCCCCACATGAGGGTCAGTGCTCATGGGCTGAGGTGAGAAATGAACCAGTTAAGCCCCTTAACAGTGCTGGTGTGACACAAGGTAGTGCAACCTCTGACCTCAGACAGATGGACACAGGATTTTTTTTTCCTCCACTGTTTAATCAGCCGGGTTCAACCTTGAGTGTCCTGCATGTCAACCAGTGACCTCACCCACCTTGCTGCTCGTGGATTCAGCCAGTTAAACCAGTGAGAGGGCCGGGGGGGGTGTCATCTATTAAAGTCATGGATTATGTATTATCTTCTTCCCCTCTCTTTCCTGCTAGATGTGGCTGCTGCACTGCGGCTCGGGGCCACCCCCCACGCTGCAGGGCTGTCCAGGGTGGAGCGCTCGCCCGTCACCAAGCATCGAGAGCTGCCCACCATCAGTGTCAGCAAGTCAGGCTCTTCCTCCAGCAAGTCAGAGACCACACACCTCACCCCCAAGTCTGACACCCACCTCAGTCCACACAAGTCAAGTCCAACACACGAGGTACCAGCTCTGAGAATCAAAGAATCATCGTACGTTACTCATTTCAGAATAAACACTTGTGTACTGATTATTTCTCAGGAGCAGTTTCAGTCACCTTCACACATACTGTGACTAAATACGTGTTTCAACATCCTTTTTTTGCCATGACTAAGACAAGGTGATGATGGTTTTTGCTTGACTACATATACGAGAATATTGTCCAATGACTAAAAAAGACTAAATATCAACAGACTGACTAAAACTCAGATAGTTCAGGTTATCTTTCACTAAGATATGACTAACATGCCCAGACTTTGAGTCAACTAAAATTTGACCAAAAATGAAAACAGGATGAGGTTGCCTGAATATGATAAAAACTAACAAGGGTATTTAAGCCCATTATAGTCCAATAAAAGGAAAAACACCCCCCAAAAAACCATTCAAATCTTTCAAACACCGTGGAGTCTTCGCTTCAGTTGGAGTACACAGAGTTGGAGCAAGAGGCACCTCCAAGAACCAAACAATGTCTGACAATAAAATGAAGGTTGTGAAAAATATTTGAGTTGTTCGAAAGAGACATGCAACATCAACCTGGGGGCCAGGGTCGATGTAGAAACATCAGACGCTGTCTCCAGACATATGAGAGCCACCTAGACTGAGCCACCTAGTTGATCTAGGGGAAACACTGAACTGTCGCCGTGATATACACTTTGCATGTATGGCAAAGAATGGTTTTCTTTTGACCTGCTATAAATAAGTCAGGTTTAGTGTTAATTTTAATCCTTGGTTGGAAGTTTGGTGTCTTAATGTTCACCTAGGTCACATCGATATGCAGGACTCCTGCCTGCAGCTCTTCCGCTTTCTTTGTTTCTACATGCTCAGGCAGATTGCTCATCAAGATTACCAAGACAGCCATGCACGATCACATTGATTGTGGGGACTTAATGGATTAAAAAGCCCTCCTTAACCTCCCTGTCATCTCACGCGAGGACAGAGACTGTAGCTGAATATGCCACAGCTCCCTCTGCTCATTCACGAGAGGAGTCATTTGGTGTTTTTGTTGTGCCATGTGTCCACAGAGTCAGTGTCAGGTCTTGTACGGTAGACAGGTCGGTGGTCTTTTCATCTCGTCAGCACACATTTCAATAAAGCTCATATTTAGTGAGATAATCCATTCGCCACTGTGGATTATGAAGGTTATACAGTAGTAGTTGTAAGTGATTATCCTTAAAAAGGTTTTCCCAGGGAGCTATAAATATACACACCCTCTTATTGTGCCGTGTGTGACAGCTATGAATGGAAGTCACAATCAGGTATCCAAGTGATTCTCTACTAACAGTGACTCACTGATATTAACTCACCTTATAACAAGAATATCGTACTCAGTATCGTCACATGAGATAGATGTCTTTTTAATTAGTTTTTGCGCGGCAATGCAAGCAGTTTTAGTATTACCTAAACAATCCAAACCATTTATCTTTTGTTCATGGTGTTCTCAGGTGGACACTGCCAGTGAAGTGGAGGAGCTGGATATTGATGTAGCCCCAGCTCCTTACACAGCCAGCAGAGGAGCAGCAAAGCTTCAGGTTTTCATTGCCAGATACAGGTAAGTATCAAACTTAAGCAAGGTTTAGCAAAGAATAACTTCAGTGTTTGTTCAACCTGGACCCAATTTTACCTTGTTTTTTTGTCTAAGTGAAATATAAAGACAATCATTTTGAAATTGGTCCAGTATTTAGAGACAACGATACGGCCACAGTGTCACTGTACATCTGCTAAAAGTGTTTCTTTTTGCCACTGACAGGCTCAGATTGTTATTCTAAATGTCTGACAACATTATTGAAACAATCTCTGCAGAGCTAGACCTTTTTGTCAAAGAGAAAGATCCTTTTTTTTAACCAGAAACAGCTACAAAAATCACCATCGCAAAACCCACCAGATTCCATTTAAATACACAGTAATTTTATCATCATAAAACACACGTATTTCAAAGTGGACAGACACAAAATTAAACTCAGAAAAATCGTCTTGGTTCATTTTTCCACTGTTCCAACAACGACCAACTCTGGTTTGATTAAAATTAACTCTTAAATTTCTGAGTTAGATGTGAAAATATGCTGGCTTTATGCATGCTAAAATTACTCTTTATTTAAATGGGGTTTGGTAGGTTTGGCAGTGGCTATTTTGTGGCTGTTTCTGGTTAAACAAAAAGTATATTACTTTTTAACAAAAAGATCTGTCTCTGTGAGGATCCTTTCCATAATGTTATCAGACATTTACAATAACTATTTGAGCCCGTCAGTGGCAAAAGCAAACACGTTTAATGGACATACATCAACCGTACCAACATGCCCCAAGTGGTTACTTGCAACCTTTTTCAACTAACTAAATTCTGGATGAATTTAAAAAATTGTTGTTCCCGTTAGTCCCTTAGACACAAAACCATGGGAAAATAGTGTCCAGGTTGAAAAATATGGGACTTACCCTTTAATATGTGTTTTAAAAATGACTTCATGGTAAATTAATTTTCTCCAGCTATAATCCGTATGATGGCCCCAATGACAACCCTGAAGTGGAGCTTCCACTCACTGCTGGAGAATACATCTACGTGTATGGAGACATGGATGATGATGGCTTCTATGAAGGTAAATCTTGAGTATTAATTGTTGCATCTACAGTTTCATATTTCTGTCTTGGCATGGTACTCAGTGTTTATTGTGACTCCTCCCAGGTGAGCTGATGGATGGACGGAGAGGGCTGGTCCCCTCTAACTTTGTGGAACGTGTATCGGATGACGATGTCATGAGCACACACCATCCAGAGACGGGGGACATGTCCCATAACTCCTTGCTAGACAGCAGCCTGCACAGTGCCAGCCACCAGCATCACCTCCACGTGGGCGTCAGCGCCTCGGAAAGGACCGAGGTGTCTGCCGCCTTCGGCCCTGCCTCAGCCCCCTCAGATTCAGCATCGGCCTTGGCTGTCCCAGCCCCCCTCACCAACGGCCTGGACTTGGATTTGGAGGAGGTGGGAGTGGACATTGTGCCTTACCCACGTAAGCTCACCCTCATCAAGCAGCTTGCCAAGAGCATCATCATCGGCTGGGACCCTCCGTTGGTGCCGGCTGGGTGGGGCAATGTGTGGAGTTATAATGTGTATGTGGACCAGGAGCTGCGGCTCAATGTGCCCTTCGGTGCCCAAACCAAAGCGGTGCTGGAGCGGCTGGACATAAACCTCAAGGCCTACCGTGTGTCAGTGCAAAGCCTGACAGAAAAGGGCCCCTCAGACCAGCTGCGTTGCAGCATGCTGGTCGGTCGGGACGTTTGTGTGGCGCCCACGCAACTGCGTGTGGAGAGGATCACCGCCACCTCTGCCAACCTGACCTGGCTGCCCAGCAACAGTAACTATGTGCACATTGTGTCCTTGAATGAGGAGGAGTGTGAGCTGGTGAAGGCTGGCTGCTGCTCGCTGTGCCTCAATAACCTCCTGCCCAGCCTGCAGTACACGGTCAAAGTGGAGGCACGGCCACACCGCACGCCATGGGAGTTACCTGTGGAGCGGCGTGAACACAGAAGCGCTACCATCACCTTCACTACACTGATGGCAGGTCAGGATTTAGTGTTTTATGTAATATCAGATGTTCTTTATCTACACTTACACATCTGTGTTCTATGGGTCATGAATCAATAAGACTAATTTTCTGCATTTAAAATCTAATATATTTATGTTGGACAAGAGAAGGTACAGAGCATGTAAGGACGAGTGGAGCTCAAATGTTGGATCCAGAAGGTTTAATTTGGACAACTTTTTGAGAATCTTTAACTAACTAAACTGTTGGGCAGCGATTCTTAAATTAGGACAACACAGTTAGCAGAGCGTCATGTGAGCTCAGTGTGTTGTATCCTGCAGTCCAAATTAAAACCTTATATTCAGCAGTGGTGATTCTGAACCCCTCATACAAGAACATTAGTTTATTCATGAGAGCTGCTCTGACTCACCTTTTCTTTAAGTGTATTGCTTCAAAGGAAAGGGAAATAGGTGACTTGGTTGGTCATTATAAAAGGGAAAAATAGACACAGCATATTGTTGCAATATTTGATGTGGCAATATTGTCTTGATACACAGACACCAAGTAGTGATTTTTAATGATATAAATCATAAATGTTACTTCCTCAGTCCACTAGATATATTTTGCTGCAATAAAAATGATTGCAGTGAGACGAAGAGACTGAAAGCCCCATCTTACGACATGAAAACAGATGCTGACAAAAACACTTTTTTAACTTGCAATATTTTGCAGTATATGTCATAAAAATACTTAGCAATTTGTAGTATGCAATAATATTGTGCCATGACTCATACTTAGACTCACACTCACTCCCAATATCCTACACAAATCAGCTTCATACATATTTCTGAGTAGCTGCAGTGGAAATTTTAAACTAAGCTAATTGTTAAGAGGGAATTATTTTACGAGGACATTATGACCAGAGGGATTGAAATATGTCAGATTGCAACAGAAACAGTAAAAAAAGACGCAATTACCGAAATGCCCTTTCCTCTTTTGATGGATATTTTCCTGCCCTGCCCCCAAAGCATTGCTACAAGTCAAAAATAATCTCAAATAATTGGGATTCCATGTAAACAGGGAAGCGAAATGTGAGGTCTTTTAATATTTTGGTGAGAATTGAGTCACTGATGTTGAGTTTTTTTAATCCCAATCATCAATTAATGTCAGTTTGTGGCGGCAGTATATATCACCACTCTACTCCCAGTCAACAATATTTCATTTTTCATGAATAAATCTTAAACTTAAGATGCTTATGTGTGATTAGTGTCAGTAGCTTTGAGTTGTTTTTCTCTAAATGATCCTTCAAATTTGCTTAAGTTTCATGCCCACAGTCTGGGAACTCAGGTATATGGTTTCTACATTTCTTAATGTCCCCTTAGAGTTTTAGATGGCTTCTTTTTCTCTCCATAGAATCATGTCCCCTTTGTGATAAGAATCTCTTATCCCATGCACTGTAATTTCAGTATGAGTGAATATGAATATAAAAACTTTTTTTTTTTATTTTTTGCTTGCCGCTGGCTGTGGTATGATGTTTTCCATCCCTGCAGGTCCCCCTGATGCTCCTCTGGATGTCCAGCTGGAGCATGGCCCCTCCCCGGGCATTGCCCTCATCAGCTGGCTGCCAGTCACTATAGATGCTGCCGGGACCTCCAATGGAGTCCGTGTCACTGGATACACTATTTATGCTGACAAGAAAAAGGCAAGAACTTGGAGTGTTTGTTGGACTAAGCAGTGCGTTTTGGTTTAATCGTAGTATTTATGGAGTTGAATGAAGAATCCAAAAACGGAGAAATTTCCTGATGTATTCAACTCATAGGGGTCCACATTTATCAACAGCAAAACTATATCAAAACATCCATTTACAAACTCTCACACAACTCGTGCAGTATAATCCAAGTCTGATTTATCCTGTCATATGCATTTTTAAGCTTTTTTTTTCTTAGCGCCAGTGTCATCTTTCAGTTGTTCTTAATGAGTAGCGAGTGGAGGAAAACCGCTGCACCCAGCGTCTTTTTTCAGAGCACCCCGCCTTTTTTGTGCAGCCACTCTGAGTGCTTGAAGTTGAAAATCTTTGAACGTTTCAGAAGGGTGCCACTTCTTTAGCTAGGCTACTGTCTACTGTCACAACAAAGTCAAAAAAGCTTATTTCTTGGGAGCAGATCGGCTGGCGTACATTGGGTGTCGCTGGCGAGTGTTTTTATCGCCATTCGCTGTGTAAGCTTAAAGTCGACTGTGTAGTCAACCCTGTGGCAATGTGGCGTTAAGTTAGCTACCTGGCTAATGTCGGTGTCAAGATATTGTTGTCATAGAAACAAAACCCATTATATGTCATTAAAAAAAGCACTGCCAACGCTTTTCTGGACACAAGCCCTAAGAATGTTCTCCTGTTTTGGATTCTTCGTTCACCTATGAGGCATGGGAGAACAACAAAATTGTCTTCATGTATTCAGTGTAGCATGGGGTAAGTAATTGACACAAATGGTCATTTGGGGGTATTCCTTGAAAATGTACCTGTTGCTCTCCTATCCTAGGTGCTGGAGGTGTCTTCCCCAACAGCCGGCAGTGCCCTGCTGGGCCCCTCTCAGATGCAGTCCTTGCTGGCAGCTCAGGAGCTCACTGTCCGCACCATGTCCGCCCATGGGGAGTCCTGTGATTCTTTACCAGTCAATGTGCCCTCCAAGCTGGCTGCCATCATGGCAGGTCCAGCTGTCGCCGCCCCAGTTGTGCCACCCCTACCCTGCAACCCTACGGGTTCCAGTAACCTGCCCTCTCCCCAGTCCTACGGGAACTCTGCTGCCAAAGTCTCCATGCTGCCCAGCCCTTTGCCACCAGACACAAACATCACTGGCCTCACAGTGGAGGCTGCTGCCAACTCCCCTCACGCTCTCCACCCAGAAGGTCTTCTCTTAACTACTTCATATGTGAACGCTTGGGCCAACCCCTGTTCTGCTGCTGCCTTGGCTGTATGTGAGGCCACATTACCAGTTGCCTCCACCATTACTCCAGTGGTAATACTTACTCTTCCATCCTCATATATATATATATATACAGTACAGGCCAAAAGTTTGGACACACCTTCTCATTCAATGCGTTTTCTTTATTTTCATGACTATTTACATTGTAGATTCTCACTGAAGGCATCAAAACTATGAATGAACACATGTGGAGTTATGTACTTAACAAAAAAAGGTGAAATAACTGAAAACATGTTTTATATTCTAGTTTCTTCAAAATAGCCACCCTTTGCTCTGATTACTGCTTTGCACACTCTTGGCATTCTCTCCATGAGCTTCAAGAGGTAGTCACCTGAAATGGTTTCCACTTCACAGGTGTGCCTTATCAGGGTTAATTAGTGGAATTTCTTGCTTTATCAATGGGGTTGGGACCATCAGTTGTGTTGTGCAGAAGTCAGGTTAATACACAGCCGACAGCCCTATTGGACAACTGTTAAAATTCATATTATGGCAAGAACCAATCAGCTAACTAAAGAAAAACGAGTGGCCATCATTACTTTAAGAAATGAAGGTCAGTCAGTCCGGAAAATTGCAAAAACTTTAAATGTGTCCTCAAGTGGAGTCGCAAAAACCATCAAGCGCTACAACGAAACTGGCACACATGAGGACCGACCCAGGAAAGGAAGACCAAGAGTCACCTCTGCTTCTGAGGATAAGTTCATCCGAGTCACCAGCCTCAGAAATGGCAAGTTAACAGCAGCTCAGATCAGAGACCAGATGAATGCCACACAGAGTTCTAGCAGCAGACCCATCTCTAGAACAACTGTTAAGAGGAGACTGCGCCAATCAGGCCTTCATGGTCAAATAGCTGCTAGGAAACCACTGCTAAGGAGAGGCAACAAGCAGAAGAGATTTGTTTGGGCCAAGAAACACAAGGAATGGACATTAGACCAGTGGAAATCTGTGCTTTGGTCTGATGAGTCCAAATTTGAGATCTTTGGTTCCAACCGCCGTGTCTTTGTGAGACGCAGAAAAGGTGAACGGATGGATTCCACATGCCTGCTTCCCACTGTGAAGCATGGAGGAGGAGGTGTGATGGTGTGGGGGTGTTTTGCTGGTGACACTGTTGGGGATTTATTCAAAATTGAAGGCACACTGAACCAGCATGGCTACCACAGCATCCTGCAGCGACATGCCATCCCATCCGGTTTGCGTTTAGTTGGACGATCATTTATTTTTCAACAGGACAATGACCCCAAACACACCTCCAGGCTGTGTAAGGGCTATTTGACCAAGAAGGAGAGTGATGGAGTGCTGCGGCAGATGACCTGGCCTCCACAGTCACCGGACCTGAACCCAATCCAGATGGTTTGGGGTGAGCTGGACCACAGAGTGAAGGCAAAGGGGCCAACAAGTGCTAAACACCTCTGGGAACTCCTTCAAGACTGTTGGAAAACCTTTTCAGGTGACTACCTCTTGAAGCTCATGGAGAGAATGCCAAGAGTGTGCAAAGCAGTAATCAGAGCAAAGGGTGGCTATTTTGAAGAAACTAGAATATAAAACATGTTTTCAGTTATTTCACCTTTTTTTGTTAAGTACATAACTCCACATGTGTTCATTCATAGTTTTGATGCCTTCAGTGAGAATCTACAATGTAAATAGTCATGAAAATAAAGAAAACGCATTGAATGAGAAGGTGTGTCCAAATTTTTGGCCTGTACTGTATATATATATATATATATATATATATATATATATATATATATATGTATGAGAGACCACAACTTGTTTGTTGTCCTTCCAGTTCATGCCAGTGTTCTAAAACAACTGGGAGTTAGTTATTGCAGTTTAGCCTGGGGATTTGACCCTCTTATAAACATAATCAGCAGCTGGTAGCAGTGGTAGCTCATGGAGTACATTAAGGTACCTTAAAACCCTTAGCACCTGATTACTGCAATCTGCATCAGCAGCAGCCAGCATCTCTATGGCTCGCTCAGTCAGTCAATTGGTAGGTCCCCAAAAATTTCCCCACCCTATTCGGTCAGAGTTTTTGCCCTTGCCACAGAGATCAAGTGTGTGAAGGTGTGTGTTTGTGTTCATGCCAGTTGGCTAAAAGCGATACATGGTAATGGGAGGGGCCGATCGCAAAAATGCACTTAACTTACAAATGGATTCACAGACTTGCACAAATTTTGTGGAAAGATTGTTCATGGGTCAAAGAACAGCTCATTAACTTTTCGTGCTAATTGGCAAAAAGGGGCAAAGCATGGATGCATTTATGTATGTGGTTGCAGCTTTTGCAAATTCGCTAAGTAAGGTAAGTGTAAGGTTAAATGGGACTTAATTTTCCATGTCATAAACTTCTTTGTCCATCACAAATTAATGTCCATAAATCAGCTGAGAATCAGCTTATAACTCCAGAACTTAGAAGTTGTCCTTAAGGTAATCCAGTAATAGTTGTCTGTACATCCACGGGTACACTGCAAACAGGAACTGCTGATTGATAGCTCAGAATATTGAAATGGTGCCAGTTTGCTAAATGGAAACAAGTTGTTGTCTCAGTTTTGTGTGTCTGGGGCCCACACTCTCAGACTTTAGAAGCCCCTCTTCTAAAAGAACCAAGTTAATTAAATAGCGTTGTATTGACTGTCTTTCTTATCTTCAGGTTAATGTGACCTCCCCCCCAACCGCATCACCTCAACCATCGCCTGTAGCAGCACCAGCACCAGCACAGTCACCGGTAACAGCAGCAGCAGCAGCAGTGTTGGAGCAGCGCAGAGACACCGACAGCCCTGGAACGATACGTCCTTTCCCATCTCTCACAGAGTTCATCGAGGACTCCAGTGCCAAGCTCGGGACCCCTGAGCGCATCCCTACCCCACCCAAAGCCCCGATCGCAGACTTCCTTAACCCTCAGGACATTAACCTCCACCGACCCCCCAGCATCTCACCGCTGGAGTCAGAGGCAGAGGAGGAGCTGGAGAATACCCGCTTGGTGTCCATCGAAGAGTTCTTGAGACAGGACCAAGAGCCAGCGTACTGCATGAAGCAGCAGGTCAGACATAGACCCTTAATTCTCTGCCTGAACCCAATTGAGCCAAGTGGGGCTGTAATTTCTCAACATTTCCCCAGGCTAAGGCCCAAAACTACTACTGTAGCTCAAGCGCAGGCTCGGACAGAAACTGTGCAAGTTCATGTAGGGTTGGGCGTGATTTTTTGGGACCCAGTCAAAGCTCTAGTCAACCCTGATTCGCTGACACTTTCTACTGTTCTGTAGTGTCAAATACTCAATATCCCATGAAATGACTAAGAAGGATGTAAAATATATATGTGCTTCACAGTCTAAAGACCATTCTGCATACTCTGTTTCCAACGTTTTTTTGGTTTTTTTCCTCAGCCCAGGATGGATTCTTTACATGGTCATTTGATCCAGGCACACTACTGCAAGTGTTTACATTGTAACACTGCTACATGTAGCTACATGCTAATGTCAGGGGAAACATGTCATCTTGGTTGCTGATGTTGTTGATTTCTGCACGATTTTGGATCATATTCCTGCTACAACATGCCCAGTTGTGTTTAAATGCTTTCTTGGTGGTTTTTCACAGTAGAAAGTGCCGCCACACGCCGTTTCCCAGCTGCAGTGACGATGCAGTGACACAGATATGCAGATAGTCCCAGGAATGCTGAGCAGTCAGAGCAGACTAGGCTTTTCAGATGTGGGGCTTAGGCCTTGATTAGACAGAGCACATTTTGGAGGTTACAAAACATGAGGCCCACTGCATTACCGTTTTTTGTTGAATCCTGGGCAAGTGCGAACAGAGCGCTTTTTGCTACTTGCTGTGTACTTTTTTTAAATATTGTTGCTGGGCAGCTGCCAAATCACCTGTCTTTAGCTTAACCACTATGTTGCTGTGAAGTAAGCTCATAGATCTGTACCTTAAAATCTGGCAAGCTATTCTCAAACTGTACGCTGGTCACAGGGAAACAGAACAGTTTGGGTACATGAGATCCTCAAAAAGAGGAGGAACCACAGGGAGTTTCCACCAGGTGGTCTAGGAGCTTCACATGGATGATTGTTGGTTGTATTTTAGGATGAGTCAGGGACAGTTTGTCCATCTACTGTCAATCGCTCAGCCTAATTACAGTTCGTAAAACGTTAGAAAGTAGTTTTAGCAATAATTGGTTCAGCTATGTCTTGAAGCTTTACCAGGGCAACAATGAAAGCGAGCTAATGTTAGATTCACAGAAACCATGTACGATACTTGTGTTGTCATTGCCACCACAGAAGGCTCACCCCTCAATTAATTTGATGGGACAATTGGAAAACCCACCAACGACGTCCCTTAAAGTTTTTTAAACTCGAGGCAATTAGGGCGCTCCTGCGAAAAATGCGACATGCTCAGGAACACAAAAGCAGCAAGCAAAACACTTCACTCTCAAAACCATTACAAAACGCACTCTGTCTGATCAGGACTGAGCATCCCAGACACAGGGTTAACACAGGTGGTCCAGCACAGACAGTCTGAGTTAAAATAAAGTGTTTTTGTCCCGAAAATACAAGTATGAACCTGAAAATGAGCATAATAGGTTCTCTGGTTGAGAATGTTGACGTATTTTTTGCAGAGTCACAACAGAGGGCTTGTGGAGCCTCCCAGTGATTACCACGCAGACAACAGCCGTTCAGATCTGTCTGACATCCTGGAGGAGGAGGAGGAGGACCTTTATTCAGACCACCTGGGAGAAGCACAGGCCAGGGGCTACACAGTCACAGCTAACAGGGTAAAAGAACGATCGCACAATATATTTCACTGCCAAACGCACCTTTTGAGTGACATATACTTCTTTCAGTTTGTCTTGTTATGTTGTCATTGGGTGTTTTTTTTCTGTTATATATTAATCATGCTTGATTGAGATCATTTTCGTCCTCTTTCTTTTCTCTTTCCTTTGCATGGCCTCTGTTTTGTTTGCACTTCCCTTATTTTCTCTGACCAATATGATATCATCACGCCATCACCTGCACTGTCTCGCTTGTGTGGTCTCGTAGTCACGCAAGTTGGAGACTCCAGACAGTGATGAGGAGGTTCTTGAGAGGATCCTCAAGTTGCCTGCTCAGGTCCAACACAACACGCAGCTGTTCAGCATCCCTGAGGTGACAGAAGAGGAAGATAGCAGTCAAGAAGAGCTTTTAACCCACCGCAGTCACCCTCGGCCCAGGCCCAGCCACCTTCGCCACAGAGACTCAGAACGCCTCCACCATGCCCCCCAGCATCACCCCAACCCACATCCACACCCAAACGTTCCCCCACACCATCACCACTTCAACAGGGATCCTAGATCACTAACCAAAGAGCCTTTACTCAGGCACGGATCCTCGCAGGTCAAACCTAAGACGCAGCACAGGGTGCACTACGCAGACACGGTGGACACCATCAGTTATCCTGAAGAAGAGGACCTGTGTTTATATCCGGGTCCCACCAGCAAGCGGGTCTCAGCCCGCTGTCCTTCCCAGCTGACCCCCACCAGCAAAGCACTGCTCAGAGGGCTAGGGGACCGCCTTAGGAGGGAGGCCATGCTCAGGAGTCAGATGGCTGTCGCCGCAGCAGCCAACCCCGGCTATGGTCTTACCCCGCCAAGACCCTACCCAGCCAGCAAAACAGTACACACTGTGAGGTCACAGATTGGTCGCGGGGTGGAGATTGACGTGGAGTATGGCACGGATGACAACGAGGAGCCTGTGGAATACAGTCCGGGGGAGGTGGTGCTGGAGCAGATGAGCTCTGAGTGGTGGGTGGAGGGGGCTCAGATGGAGCACAGCAGACCTCATCACCGCCGAGGGCTGAAGGCCGATCCGCTGGTAAACATTGCTGCAGGCCAACTGCAATGGGTGTGTTGTCCCAGCCCGCCCCGCTTCCCTGTAGCTGTGTGGATCTAACCCTCTGAGTCCTTTAGTGGATGTCACCTAACTCCACCGCTTAGTAGACAACTACGTTTTCCATCGTCATCATCATCACTGCAGTGGACAAAGGGAGGTTAGGTAGCACATTGTGTGGCATATAAAAACAGGCAAAATGCAGGATATTATTTATCATTTATTATTTCATGTTACGCTAGCCTAACACCAAATGACTTTTCAAGCAATTTGACTATCACAGACCAATATCCAATGTCAGAATGAAATCATGAGTTGTGGCGCAGTCTTGTGATCTCAGTTGTTTGGTGTAACATCTCTTCCTCACATACAGGGTGAGCAGTTTTTCAAGCAAGCGATATATCTTAGCCCGTTCGCTGACACACAGAGTAGGTTATGGCAAAAGGTTATGGGAAAAACTGAAAACCGAAGCAGAACAATGTTCATTTATTAGCATCGCATCCACTTAGGAAGAGGTGTGAGGTGGTCAGAGTAGTTTAAACCAGTCCATCACCCAGTGGCCTCAGACTTATAATCTTTGTAAGATTCTGTGTCTGCCAAAGCATGGCTCAATCTGTCCTCCCTCTGTCTGACTGCAGTACTTCCTGTTGCATTTAAATTCTCCTCCAACCACTCAGCTTTTGTCTTTAACTAGTCAGTACTGCCTTGTCCTGAATTAGGTTAGAGGAGTTGTGCTTTGGTCTGCTAACAAACACCACAGTGCAAAAAAGGAACATGTTTATGCTGAAACAGTAGAGTGTTGGAAACCTCAGGGTTTTTTGCACTTGACAAAGTTTTCATCTCTACTGAAACAATTCAAACAGATCACATGAGGAAGCATAGTTACTGAATATTGCTTTAAAAATTGAACAGTTGTAGTTGTTGTTCATTTCCTCTGACCCCTAAGGTGTCCTCTCCTCCCCAGTAGAGATTGTGTTTCAGTGTTTAGATGTTTGTCTTATTGCCTTGTTTCTCTTTCTGCATGTCGAGCAGGAGCCCGGCCAAATCCCTCCAGCTGAGGCCGGCCCATCATGGGGAGCGCAGGCTGAGCTCTCTTCTAAACCAGCGTGCTCACAGGCCAGGCAACTCAAAGGTCAGAGACCGTTTCCTCATTTCTCTTCCTGCTTCCTCCGTCTCTTGATTTCTTTCCCTCTCTGAACTAAGCAGCCTGACGCGATGCTGACACACCTGTGCTTTCTGTTGGCAAGTCTCTCCCTCTCTCACATGATGGCAGGCAGATTAGCACCTTGTGTGGGAAGGGAGGGGGGAGGAACTGTAGCTGCAGCGAAGAAGTGGGGGAGAGCCTGCTAAGCTGAGAACCGGCTTAACTCAAAGTGGCTTGTCATGACAGGAGGAAGTGACAGACATTAAAATAGTAACCTCGATTAGCCAGCAAAGAAACGGCCTGCAGTGAGGCTCCTCCTCCTTCACATCTTCCCTCACTCTTCTTTTTTCCGCTCAGTTGTGATGACACAAACATTACCCTCATGAATAGACCTGACCTTTCTGGTAATTCGGGTGTGTGCACAGTTGACTACACACACACACACACGTATACACGTGCACACAGATAGAGGAAGGGAGCAGGGAGAAGTTCTGTCCTATATACTAGAAAATCAGTGAGGATGTGAAAGTGAGCAAGTTGTCTGCCCGTGACTCTTGCCACAGATGGGCTGATTCTCCCTAATGAGATAGAGAACACGTCTTAAAGTCTCACAATGGCTCTTCAAACGTGTCGCTTGCCGTCAAATAGGCTACAGTTGTAATGCTTTTAGCCACCCTGGTGTTATACCTCACGACTGTAGCTATCAGCGCTACACGCCACATTTACAGGCTGCTTTGCACGATCTGTGACGTTGCACCTTTGATAATGTTCTTTTTTTTTTTTTTTTGCCCGAGTGTTTCAGTGACTGTCCTCAGATTTAGATCAGAGTGTGGGTCAAACACTGTTTCCCTGGTGCTCGCTTGCTGCAGATCATGAACGAGTGCACGTTTGTCAAACGGCTCACACAGCTTAGGATCAGTGCTTTAGCTTGATTACCTCTTTTAAGGACATGCCTGCGCTCGGCGAGCGCTGTTCATAGCAGCAGTGCAGTTGGTGGGAGGTGGGGGAGGGGCAGGGTGGCTATGCTATTTGCAGAACTCATTGCAAGCAATGCATGGCTTGTGTGCAGAGTATGTGGAGTGCACTAATGGAAAGAATGAATTGTATTTAGTTTTTATAAAGGCTAAGTTAGCCGAGCAAAAGAAAACAAATGAATTGCATAACAAGGACAAGGGATTCAGGGCTGTGTGTTAACTTTGTTTGCGCATAGCACTGGTGCTACAGAGGTTAACACTTTGTCCACATTAGATACATCTGGTGTATGAAATTAGAGTTTTGATCCAGCCCAAAGAATCAGGCACAACTTTACATGAATGTACACTGGAGCCCGAAGTATGGCAGCAGTTTTGGGCTTGAGCTTGATTAAAGATCTAAATTTGTATTGTTAAAAACATACTTAGCCCTACAGCTAAGGGCTGACATGATTCCTCGCAGCACTTCTCCTTCTTCTCTTCCTTCTGTTATTTAAAAGTCTGTGGTCTGCTCTGCGTCTAAGGCACAACCAGTTCAGCAGAGCAGGCTGCGCCCCTCGAGCCATCATCTTCCAGTGTGCACAGTGGTCCACGGCGGTGTGGCGTGCAGATGGTGATCCCTGCTCTCCACTGCATGTTACGCACATCTCTCCCAATGCTGGGGAAGCAGAGGCAAATTCTCCCAAAGAAGTCGTCTTGCAGCCCCATCACTCTCGCTCTCGCTTTATGGCGCCTCCCCCTTTCCCTCTCGATTCAGTCCAGTCCACTCCTGCCATTTTCTCATAAGAACTGCCAGTTTCAGTTAAATAAAAGAAAAAACACAGATTAATTTGTGAGAACCTGACCCAGTGGTATATGGAGAAATTACAGCCCAGCTAAGCCCGAACCTGTCAGGCTGGGTTGGGTCCAGTCAGGCTCAGGCAGAGAATCAAAGTGTGATATGAAATGTCTGTATTGTCGCAGTGCTCCACTTTTTTATGAACAAATCTGTCGCCCGTGTGTGTGTGTGTTTGCAGGTGTTGATTCACCAAAGATGAAAGGAGAGAGTGACATACGGATCTTTGTGGCCCTCTTCCCTTATGATCCCGCCACTATGTCGCCTAATCCTGATGCTGCTGAGGAGGAGCTGCCCTTCACTGAAGGACAGATCATCAAAGTATGTCCCCACACAGCTCTGACACTCATGATGTTTTCATTCAAAGCATCCCTGATAATCTCACATTAACGGCAGGGCTGCAGCACATGCAAGGTTAAACATGCACCCTGTGTGTAATGGTCTTCTCATGAGAAACATTTCTGTAACTTTGACTTGTGTTTTAAAGCTCAAAAGACACAAAGCTAGCAATATAGGTGTGAAGATACACCGTTACTCTCCTCTCTGCAGGTTTACGGAGATAAGGACGCAGACGGGTTCTACCGAGGAGAGTGTGGTGGTCATCTGGGCTACGTGCCGTGCAACATGGTGTCTGAGATCCAGGTGGAGGATGAGGAGACCCGGCAGCAGCTCCTGCAGCAGGGCTTCTTGTCCACAGCGGCCTCCATGGAGAAGATAGGTAGGTGAAACTGCCTCAAGACAACAAACAGTGTCCTCTTGGTAAATTCTAATGATGCTGGGTGCTGTTAAATGTGTTCTGTTACAGCTGAAAATGAACACATTTGGACATCCTTTACCATAGGTGTCAATTGTAATGTTTTACTCATGATGTCACCGCTGTTCATGTTACAGTGGTAAGTGAAAATAGCAGCACAAGTGTTACAGAAGCCAGACCCAAAATATCTATTATTTACTAAACTTTATTTTTGTAGCCATGAGATTGGTCAACTGTGTGAAAAGAAACTTTATTAATATACTTTTGTCTGTGGTTAATAGCTTCCTTTGCATATGACATCATATATCAGCACTCTTGTCAGATGGAGGGCATGTTTTAAAGATTGAACGGCCTCAGCGGGACGTTTAGCATTTACGTAATACAGTAAACAAGCTACTTGCGCTAATGACAGATTGGAAACGGGCAACAACATTTATTTCAGACACTAGATATCAAACAAAATCCAGAGACTGTGTCGTATTAAGTATCTGTGAACTCTAAATTCACCACCTCTAGGCAGAAAAAAGAAGATAATGTTATCTCGGAGCCTTACAGTGCAAAGCCTCTCCCCCTCTGTGTCCATGCAAAGAATTGCGTGAAAGTCAAGAGCGCTCACTAAGCATTTAAATTCAGGGACCAAAACTTCCCCAGAAGTACAATGTTCTGATATTTTATTGGAACTATTTAAAGTTTTGGTGTAATTTATAATCACGCTGCAGCCTCTCCTTTGCTCTTTGTGCCTGGGATGACCTCCTCTAAATACACTCAGGCACACAAACACACACATGACACAGAGTGAAGTCAGCGTGTAGCAGTACAGAGAGTCAAAGTCAAGATAAGTGGAAGACTACTGCAGCTGATGAAAACGGCTTGTTACTGTGTGCAATAAAACCTTTGCCAGTAAAGTGCCAATACTTAAACAACACATGGAAACATATAGAAAGGGATATTTCAGTCTGCTCTGTCCACAGTCTCTCTTCCACCACTGCTAACGTTATGTTTTACACAAGCACAGCACGCTAGCTCGGCTAATAGCTAATTGTTACAGACGAGCAAAAACGAAAGCTGTCTGTGTGCAGTTTAAGTGTTTAACTTAGTGTTCCACTTCTCTTAAAATTGGGCAGATTCTTGTAAACTTAGCTGCCGGCTGACACAAACAGCCCCTCCTCTCTTTATCAGCAGCATCTGCAGACAGTGATTCAAAGAGGACAGGACGAAGGACTGATGCTGACTGATGTCTGATCTTCATCCTTTATTAGTCTACTTATTTTCTTTGCTCAGTACTTTGATGTCAGGAATATTAGTCATTTCACAGATGTTAGATTTGTTTGATTTATGGATCACATCCAGGTTCATCCAACCCTTTTATGGCGTCACTTCACTGTTTTTCTGATTTATGCAGTATATGAATTCATCACTTCCTGCCCTCCATCTGAATTCTGCACATCTTAATAGTCACGTGGTTGCAAACAGGCTGTTGGAGAAAAGGCGAAAGCAGTTGGCCTGTTGACCTTTTGGATCGGCAGGAAGCACAAAAAAGAGATCTCATCAGATCAGACCAGATTTCAGTTGAACTAAATGAAAATAGACCCAAACTTTCCCCCTGGCTTTACTTTGTATATTTGTATGGCTTCTGGTTCACTGTGTTGCTATTAAGGAAATCAGAACCATCTATTCTCAGTCACTGACACCGTTTTCATGCAGGCGTCTAAAAAGATAAACCTGTCAAAGTGTTTGCCTGTGGCGAGTTGTAGCGAGCCACACGGAGAAAAAAAAATCAAGCTGTTACTTTGCTTCTGTTTCCTGCTTTCTACCCAGAGCGGTATCTGCAGATGGTTTAACCTTTTCACTTCCACTTGCTCTCACTGCTGTGTCTGCTGCTCACTGGTTGTCATTTTTAAATTGCTCTTCACTGGCTTTTCATTGTCGACTTTTGTCTGGTCTGCTTCTCTCAAAGATTGCACCTCTGTGTTTCTTTTTGGTTTCATTTGTTTTCCTTTCTAAAACTCCATAAAGGCACTCGCACACACGCACAGCTTCCACGTCGCCCTGTTCCACCGCCGAAACCGAGACGATCCAAGAAAGGTGTGTCTCGCTGCAGATTGTGGCTTCCCACCACCTTTATTCTCTTCTCTGGTTTGCTTCTGTCTCTTTCTCTGTAGCTTTCACTCTTTCAGTTGCTGCTTCTCACTCAGCGACCAGGGGGGATTTTTCTAGGTCAGATACTGTAGTAGTGAAATCAGACAGCTTCCCAGCAGTCTGGTAAAATATGAATATTTTCGGAGAATATTTTCACAGTCTGTAATTAAAGCTCAGTGTTACACTTTCTTTCTGAGTGCTTATAGGCAGAGTAACCATCTCCACACAGGTTAACTTCTTTATGATTTTTTCAGTAATGTTTTCACACATGGGTCATTCCATACAAACTCACCAAGAAACTCCCGGCTCATGTCATGGAATATTTTATGTTTCTCTGGCTTTGTCCACAATGGTACAAGTGTAAGAAATGCTGGTTTATAGGGAATTATTAAACGGTAGAGTAATGAAAGATCTTCAATTTTTTTATGTATCTGCAATTAGGGGTGTAACGAAATGTGTAATTCCCGTGGCACGTCTGTGTCACCATTTCTGTCCAGGCAGGCACACCTTGCTTCTTAAACATTCAATCAGGCAGACGATGGCGAGCACCCGCAGAAAAAGGCAGTGAGGATATTTCCTGTTCATCTCATTTACAGCCCTATCTGCAGTGAATATTAAAACTGCCCGTACAACAAGAGTTTAAAGGAAATAAAATGATTATTCTTGGGAAAATATACAGTCAGAATATATTAAGAAATAGGTTTTTCGACTTCAAAGTTATATTAAGCAAAATCTGTGGCACTTTTCTTTACGCAGGACCAAATAACTCCCAGATGTGATGGAACAATATTAATACTGAGCAGAATCAAGCCCACAGCTGCCCCAGAATCTACCACCACCGAGTTTTGGCATTGTGAATCAAATAGAAGTCACAATATTGTAACGTGTCCTGAGGGGTTCTTTGATGTTCAGTACAAATTTCAGCCCAATCCAGTGAAAATGAGCAATGAGTAAGGCTTGGAATAAACCAGGCGTGGACTGGCAACAAAAAACATCCTGGGAGTTTGCTGTCAAGTGGCCCCAATGTGATGCCCCAGATTTTAACTGACACAACAAGTCTGTTGATCAATGAATCATTTATTTAAAATGCTAATGTGTATTCTGTGTGTTTTGTTCAGTGTTCTGTATTTATTCTAATTTAGTTTGTGAAAGGCATACATGAGGTTTTCCTCCTCATGTTTGTGTGTACAGAAAGCAAACATTCAAAGCTGAATTAGTATAATGATCACCTAACATCTAACTTGACTTAAAAGCCTGTTTTGCAGAATTATTTAAAATATTGCAAAACCGTCAACAGCGGTTAAAACGTAGACTGAATATGAAGATGGACAACATGACAGCTCCCCAAAAGTGAAGCCAAAACATCCCGATTGCCCTCTCGTTGCTGGCTGCAATACAGGTCATAAACCCCGCCCATTCCTTGCTGTATGTTCAAGTGTTAGATTTTCTGATAAGTTTGGTTTTAAGTAGTAATTGAAGTCATGATTGACAGCTGTGCGCGCCAGTCGTTGTGCTTGTTATCAATGCTGTTGCTTGCAAATGGTTGGATGGGTGTGTGGGCAGGAACTCGATACCGGTTGAGATCACTACTGCGCAGACATCACCAGCACAAGATGACAGTGGCTCTATCTGGGATATTTTCATTTTTGTACAGTGAAAAGAAGTGCAGATGCCCGTCCATCGTTATATAAAGTCTGTGGTTTAAACCCAGCAGACTCTTCCCACAGGAGCACAATATATTCACACTGAGTATTTCACAAATCATTTTCATTGCTGGGCTGGCTATCACATCATATATCAGGGGTAATGTTCGCCAACACGGTGCCATGAGCGCCTGCTCGCCTGTGGGGCACATTCTAAAAATAACTGTGGTCAAGCCAGCCATCACTCACATCTCTGTGGTCAAACCAGCCAACGCTACAACTGTAGTGTAACTATACACTCACACTGAAGGTAAATGCATTTAGATGACCCAGATCCAACGAGCAGGGAGAGCTAGTGATAGACTTGGCAAAGTTAGCTGAAGGATACACGTGTAACTGGACCTTGTTTTCAAAATAAGGTGTCATTGCAGGGGTCAGGATAAAAAGAATTTGGAGGAGAGCTTCACTATTTTGCAAGGTCCCATGAATCAGTGGTTCCCAACTGATGGGTCATATGTCAGTTTTGTAAAAAAACACAATTTATTTTTAAAGTACAGTGAATTTCCAGCAAAGAATTTTTATTTTGAAGTGCCATTTCCTGCTGTAGAGTGAGTCAAATTAAGACAGCTAGAGAGCAGAGACAGCAAACTAGCTCTACGACACGGATGAACACAAGTATAACACTGAATATTTTAAACTCTGTGGACCTTGAGCTAATGATTAAGGAGAACATGAACTGGGAAAAGTTTTGAATTCAGGATGAGTTGTCATGGGGTGACCCAAATGTCAAAAGGCACATACATGAGTACTGAATCAGTCCTGTCAGCTTTCATTGGATATTCATGTAATACATCGCAGACATCGCAGCAGAATGACTCACTGATTGATAAAAGTCCTTTTACCAGTGTTCTGCTCTGATGTCACAACTGCATTACATGACGGGCTAAAGTTCACCTGTTGAGACATCCATCCCCTCTGATCTCCATCTTTGTGTGATGACTGAGACAAACTTTAACTGCAGGCAGGATTATTCTTTTCATATCATTCTGTGCTTATCATGTTTATGCTCTTTCCCCATACCTCGTCTCTTGCAGTGGAGTCTGCGGCACTTTGGGAGGAGAGCGTAGACTCCTCCAGCCAAGGTTTGTAGTTTGACTCCTCTGCCTCTCATCTGCATGATCAGACGACCGTTTCAATGCCTGCTGGAGGACAGCATGTTTTTATCTGCTATTTAACGGATCGTTTTTTTACATATCTTTTAATGGTTGTACTGTATTCTAGCTTCTGATAACACCAGGTTTGACTTTCATTTGTCCTTATTAGGGGCTGTTTGATCATTTGGGGATTCACTGAAGAGTGCATGTTGCTTGGTACCAAATTAAAGTACCAAATCTAATGTCTTCTTTGTAAGTTCCTTATTAATCCCCAATTATAAATGTCAAGCAGCCCCTTCTCCTAACTCCTCTTTTCATTTCACAGTTCATCATTTATTCATCACCTCATTTCACTTGTCCTCATTTTTATAGCTCAAGCTGCTCCGAGCTTCTTAATGGAGACATCAACTCCCACTGCTAATCTCCGGTTGTTTATATTCTTATTTCCATGTGTTTGACTGCAGTGATGTGACTTTTCCTCAGCTCAGCATGACGCTGAGGGAGTCGGACGTGCAGACACAACAAGCCGCATGCTGATGTTGCAGAGACGTGTGACTCCTCATTACCAGGATGTCAGACTGAGCTGTTTGCTCCTCTCTGTTTGACAGATCCCAGCCAGACTGCCCCTGCTGCTGCAGCCGTGGGGAACCCAGCCCCAGGAGCTCGCAGGATGGTCGCCATCTTTGATTATGATCCACGAGAGAGCTCCCCCAACACTGACATAGAGGTCAGACACATGCATATATCATATTCCAGACAATTTTCTGTATGTGTGGTGGTAGTTTTTGCTCATTATCTGCCTCATTTTTTCTGACCGGGTTCAGGCTGAGCTGACCTTCAGCGCAGGAGACATCATACATGTGTTTGGTGACATGGACGAAGACGGCTTCTTCTACGTAAGTGTCGACATAGCTCCAGAATTAAGAGTGGTCTGTTTATAGCTGCATTTTGGTGATGAAGCAGTACTTCCTCACTTAGGAAGGACATATGACTATCAAAATAATAGTTGATTGGGGCGTCAGTGGCTTAGTGGATAGAGCAGGCGCCCCATGTACAAGGCTGTTCCCGCAGGGGCCGGGTTCGACTTCAGCCTGTGGCCATTTCCTGTATGTCACTCCCCCTCTCTCTCCCCCTTTCACACTTCTCTGTCCTATCGATTAAAGGCTAAAATGCCCTGTTGATTAATTTTTCTGTTGATTGACTAATAAGAAATGATGGCTTTACAGTAGTTAAATCACAGCATTGTCATCCTAATGTTTTCCTCCAGGGAGATTTGAATGGACACACCGGCTTAGTGCCCTCCAACTTCCTGCAGGTTGTACCAGAGGACGCTCCAGCCCAGCACCACGCTGCTCAGTCTGCACCAGAGCCCAAGAAGGAATCACAGGTGGCTTAGTCTTTCTGTCTCGCTGCATGTACCACTGTGTATGGAGCTGTGGGCGCCCTGCTCACCTGCACGCATACGTTATGTGTCATTTTCACAGGTCACTGACATCAAAAAGTTCTTGTCTACTTTTTATTTCCAGCGTCTGGTTGCTGTTATTTTCTGTTCTGTTTCTTTAATTCTTCCCTGTCACATTTCTTTCGCCCCACTGTTTCCTGCATGGCCTTCTGCAGAAGCAGAAAAGAAGTGTACACTTCGAGACGTGATTGTAAGTGTTGTTAGGGACTGTAGCAGCTCAGTGAGCACCACTAGTGCCCCCTGTTCACTCCCTGTTTATGTCCTCTTCCCTACACTGTAACTGTAGTTCTATACCACTCATTTACATAGAATCCTGCACCTGTGGATGGTTTTATTGGGTCAAAACACAGGTCAAAAAGTTCTTAGATCATCTTCCTCCACCTATGTGTTTGTTCTGTTTTAAGGAATACCATTTAAGTTAATATTAAATAGATGAATAAATAGATAAATGCCTATAAAAGAAACCCTGGAATTGATAAATAAGACAAAAGATATGGAAATAAACAGGTAAATGCTGAAAGAAATCTATATAAATGAGTTAGTATAGTTCAATTAAAAAAATAAAGAAATAGATAAATAGTTTTTTTAAAGACTGATAAAAAAATGTTTATTTATTTAACTATATTGACTAATTTTTATATTTATATTTATTTTTTAATTATTATTATTATATTAGTATAATTATTATTATTGTGTATTAAATATTTATTGTAATAAAATTATTTAGATTTTTATTATTTATTTTTATTATTTATATTTATTTTGATTTTTATTTATTTATGTATTTATCTAGTATTGACATAAATGGCATCCCATACTATCCTTGTGTTTCCTTTTGGTATTATAAATATTGTTCAATATATTTGGCATGCTCATGCTCAAAGCCTTACTCTGTTCCTGAAGGGTACCTGGACGTCTTCTACAGAGACACAAGATCCCTCCACCCTAGAAGAGGCTTTGCACCCTCAAACAGAACCTCCCGTCCCCGACCCAACAGAGCACACGGAGCTGCGACCCAAACTGGAAACCACTGCAGGCCTCACATCAGACCTGGACCTAGCTCCAGCTCCAGCTCCAGCTCCAGCTTTGGGTCCAGCTCCAGCTCTAGCAGCAGCGGAGGCCTGCTGCTCCCGTCCAGCCCCTCTTGCAGCCGACCCCCCGACACTGACAGACTGCTCTGCACAAGGCAAGAAGAAGAAAGGCTTTTTCTCCAAAGGCAAGAAGCTGTTCAAAAAGCTGGGATCCAGCAAAAAAGAATGAGAGTCAGGACGTCTGACTCAGAATACTTGCATCACATTGAAAGCACTTTTTCTAACTCCACTGTTAGTCTCAGTTGGTTAGCGGCCATCAGATCTAATAACAGTAATTATACATTTGCCTTAGAGCACTGCTAGCAGCCGTTAAATTTAGAGCACATCAACACACCGCTTACAGCATTACACCGGCATGTAGAAGCGCATGTCGAAGTGTGCAAATATACTCTCTGAATACTACCTAATTAATCTAAGCATTTGCAAACTTTCAACTCAGTAGAAGCTTTAATGCTCGATGTTAAACAGTTATCTCTCGATGGATTGGATCTGTCTGAACAGCAGACGAGACTTTAGCCCGGTTCAGACACAGCTAATGAAATATTAGCTTTAATGTTCATATTCTGGTGCCACTTTATTTATTTGAAGCAAGCGAACAGAAGCAGCAGTCTTTCTCTTCCTCTGTGTGACTGTAAAGAATGCACTATTTTAAGTATCTGTCTGCTCGTCCCTCACGTGTCTCTTGTCTCTAAGAGTATTTATACTTTGTACAGAATATGTTATTTATTTGCATCAGACTCCTGCTCTCACCATCACCACATTGCATGACGTGACATCAGGGCAGGAGGTTAGTCATATGATAGGTGTAGTTTAGATTTAAATAGTTTTGGGGATTTGACGTTGAACAGCTGAGACTGTTAAATGAAGCTGAACATACTGTAAAGAATGTGAAGGTGTGTGTGTGGGCGTGTGTGTGTGTGTGTGTGTGTGTGTGTGTGTGTGTAGACAAAGCAGTCCAGTCCACTGGTGAGACTGGGAACAGATGCCTTTCTCAGACGTTAACACAGGAACTCTTGATGTTTGTGACAGCAGTCACAACTGGCCTAAATGTTGCATACTACATATTTTCTGTGTGTGTGTGTGTGTGTGTGTGTGTGTGAGTGTGTGAGAGAGAGAGAGAGAGACCTGCAGTGTGTAGTATCTGGGGATCAGCAGGCTGCTCTGTTAGCTGATAGGGCTGCAACTAGTGGTTATTATTTAATCACTGTTGATTAATCTTTTGATCATTTTTTCGATTAATCAATGAATCATCTGGTCTATAAAACATCCAGAAAAGGTTAAAAAAGCCTGTCACAGTTTCCTACAGTCCAATGTGATGTCATGAAATGTCTTGATTTATCCAACCAACTGTTCAAAACCCAAATATATTTAATTTACTACCATGTAAGACGAAGAAAAAGTGATTTTGTTTTAAAGAATTTATGATTATGTTAATTTCTCAAGATAAAAAGTTAATTTTTCCGGAATCTAGAGAAAATGATATGTATTTTTTTCTTCATGAGAACCCGCTATCATGAGAAAATAAAAGGTAGTTTCCTCTTATGACTTAAAATGTTTATCAGGGATGAGTAGCGCCATGGCAGCATGCACAGACGGCATCTTGACGACCGTAGCAGCTGATTTAAGGTGTAACTGTCACATCAAGAGAACCCGTTATTGATCACATTCATGCCTCGCCTTGACAGTCATGACAGTGATCTTGAAGACGGTGTCATCAAATGAATCGGACGCTCATTTTAGAGTTCTCCATAATTAAAATCTCCATAATTATTATCTCAAGAAATTTGTTTTGAAGTTTTGTTTTCTTCAGAATCAACATAAATGTAATTGTTATCTTGAGATATAATTTGGAAAAATTAACTTGTGATTTTGAGAACACGTCCCTTCTCAGCTTCCATAGCTGTTCACATGGTTGCTGATCGATTTTCTCTCTATGATTTCCAGTGGTTTTAACAGTCTGTAAGTGTGAGCAATAAGAGTCACGTTGATGGGAAATACGGAAGGAAATCTATGGAGCAACATAAAAATGGTTTATATTAACAGATTTTGTCACTCCTTATAAGAGTAGGGCATGACTACATTTCCCATGATTTTAGGGACTTTAGGAGATGTAAGCATGAAGTGCAGTGTTGCCATGTGAGTGAGTTAGCAACAACTTCAGCCCCATTTCTTCTTCCTATATTTGTGTGGCACCACACAAAGTAGGGCTATATTGGCAAGAATCTGGCTATATGAAACGTTTCAAGAAACAGGGGTTACAATTAAATATATTGCAGGGGTTTTCTTTTTGATTTAACTTCAGAAAAACTGACATAGTATAAAGACCACACCAGTATGTGCATACAAAGGTTTGCTTATTTTATGAAATCAGAACAGAGGGATCTGTATTTGTATTCTTTGCAGCCCCTGTAATATTTAACATTATGGGGCCACGTTTTGTTCAGCCTGAGCAAACATTTAACATTAGTCCACATCAGTAAAAAAATAAATCAGAGTGCTTGCAGGATTCTTTAGGTAAACAGATTAAGAAAATAAAGAAATGTAAAAAAATTAAAAATCTATAACTGTTTTTGAGAATCGATACAGTAGCACAAAACGTGATATTGTGATGCTGCAGAATGTTCTATTGGCACTTCCTGTTGGCAGTGTTGCCACGGATGTACAGATGTTTACCACTGAATTAATTTGATACTGAGAAAACTTAAAGACGTGATGATTCTGAGGCAAGTTTGGAGTTCATTTTTCTGTCATGTCCAAGGGACAGTTTGAAAACCTCTCGACTAACTGATTAATCGACCAGCTGTTGCAGCTCTATTCAATTACCAGTCCGCAACACTTAAAAATGTTCTCGTTTAACTTGATGTCCAGAGTGAAGCAGAGTCAGTCGTGCTGGTTACATTAATAACATACAGTATTTAAGCCGTTGGGATTCATTCTGGTTTGAATGTAGCGTGTAGGAACACTAACTAGAGCTGCATTTAAAGTTTCTGGCACTGGTGGTTTGTGGCGCTAATGTACTGTTACAGACTGCAATAAGATGTTTGTGTATCTTTTCTTTTGCCTCCATGTTTGAGTGTAACGACGTTCATCATGTGGTGTGTGAATATTGGGTCAGACAGGCTAAATAGTGTCTATCGATTAGTTTTTTGTGTCCACACATTTGCATCATCAAAACGTAGACTGTTTAAAGCTGAATAATACAACTTTAGCAATATTGTGTACTGCAATACTAGAAGAAAAACACAACCCCTCTGTCTCGTCTCATGGTTTGTGGCGCTGCATCAACATGTAGTGTTCAGTTACGGTGTGAGTGTGTGGACCAGGCCTTAGGATTGAGCTTGTTAGTCAGTAACAACACATTCTGATTGGATCTGTTCTCTGTGCGACACGGGGCTGTTAGGTAAACTTCTCAGGTTTCTACTTGTAGTTTCTTGCCACCCGTTGACTCTGGCTGTCAAAAACTGCAGAATATGCCAAAATCTTAGGTGCTTTGCCTGTAACCATAGCGACGAGAGACCAAGCATCCAGCAGCAGCAGCAGCAGCGTGGGGACATTCAGTGGGCTGGTGTGGGTTTGTTTTAAACATCAGAGCTGACCTGATGAAGTCACACCTGATGACACAAGTCGGAGGCAATTCTCTTTTTTTTTTTACGTTAAAGGGATTGTTTAGATTTTTTTTAAAGTGGGGTTGTTTGAGGTAGTTATCCATCATCAGTGTATTTCCTACAGTAGATGGCGGTCAGCGTGTCCTCACTTTGGAAAAGCAGGCAGGGGGAACCGCCTTGGACGCTCTGCAGTCTACTTCTGTGGACGAGAGCAGCAGCACCTAAAGACATCAATATCAGTTTAGGTGGTGGATGCTAAATTTAGAATATTCGCTCCGCTTTACCTTTCTGTCAGACAGCCTTTTCTGACAGGGAGCTGAAGCTGTTATGACAATCTCTTCAAAGCCACCAGACTCTTTTGACAGAAATCGTAATTTTACCTCACAGAACACTTTTATAATATAACGAGCGATATAACGGCTTCAGGTCCCCGTCTGAAAGGGCTGTATGACATCAAGGTAAAGAGGTGAAAACACTGTAAATATAGCGCACACTTAAACAGATAGTGATATTTTAAGGTGTCTAAAATACATTTTGCTGCTGCCCTCATCCACAGCAGTACACTGCTCAGCTTCTGTGTCAGTATTCCTGTCTGCTTCTCCAAACTGGGGGCGTGCCAGCTGCCATCTACTGTAGGTAATACACTGACTATGGATCAGCACCTCATATGACCCCACTTATAAAAATCCGAACTGTCCCCTCAATGATGTGAATGTTTCTTCAGTGTTACATAAAGGGAGCATGATGATGCCAAGAAAAAATAGACACTTTAGATGTAAAATAGCCGGGATAGAGGCAAGACTGAGGCTGTACTGTATGTTTTATTTATGTTTTTTATTTTTTTGTTTGTCTGTTTTTTTAAAAAGGGGGTTGGATGCTCAAAAGTTGCCGAAATGTACAGCGAATATTTGTACTGATCTTGTTTTTGACGGCCTTTAATGCACAAGTATTCCTCGACCTGCTGTGTAGTGAGTAGGCGGCTCCGCTGTTGACTGAATAGACCCATGTAGGTAGTGTTTTAGCTCAGTTGATCCATATTTAGCCTTACAAGAAGACCTTGTTTAGTCTTAATATGTTGTTTACAGGATGTTTATCGACTGCATGCATACCAATGTTATACCCATGTTCGGCCTTATTTATGTTACTGTCATATTTATGTTTTTCTAGGCAGACTCGTCTACAATATTGTAGATTGTCAATGCAGTGGACAGGAAGCTGTAGGAGAGGTGTGTGTGTATATAATGAACAGTGTTGTGGCATATTTTCATACAGCGCAGGAATTTTTTTTTTTTTTTTTTTGTCTTTCCTGACCTGCATTCATTGTTTGAAAGTGGAAGATTTACCTTTTTATATATTAATGTTTTTATTACCCTTTTGGCATCTGTAAATATTTTTGTTAATATTGTTTTTCAGATTTTTTTTGCATGCGCAGGCATTGTGGATGGAGGAACTGTAACTGAGGATGTAGTACACAGAGGACTTGAAATTGTGATCTTTCAATATGGATCTTTTTACAGGAATAAAGTATGTATATTTTCACAGAAAACACTGAGTCTGTAATGTTTGTGGTGCCCCTTGAAAACAGACATTAACACAAGGTAGGTTTGATTTTAATTTTTATTGAATCTCACACAGATAATACATCATATAAACATGATTATCTTTTTTTTTGCAGGACAGTTAAAGCAGATGAGTTTCTAAAATGGAAGAAAGAGTCGCGAGCTTTGCTCTGCGCCACACACCACCCATGTGAACTGACTGGGGCAACACTCTGGGTAATGCGTGGCCTTGTGAGACAAAGCTGCTTCCTCTTTCTTCTGACTTCCTGCGCAGGCTGCGCGCGCCGTCGGCCTCCATGCTCCCTGAAGCCAACAGTACACTCATCCATAAAGTAGGAAACACTACACTGTGGCGAGGAGTTTAGTAGTGCTTTCTACTTTATGGATGACTGCACTGTACATCCTCTGCTCGTCTTCTCTCACTTCTCCGTTCTTCTGCACCTGCGCTTGCCTCTGCAGCTGCACACACCGAACAAACCCCGCCCAGACACACACATTTTTACACCAAACTGAAACCTCAGCTCAAACAGCCCTCGCTTTAATGGCGAACCTGAAAATGCACACTTCCTGATTTGCCTTGAAACATTTGCATGCACAGTTTTACAGACAGTTTCTTCAAATCTATGTGAAGCCTGTTGGTATCCAAAGGGCCCCACCCGTGTGCCTCCAAACGCCCCTTGGTGCAGTGTTTGAGGCAAAAGTCAGAACTTGCCAAAAGGAAGCGCTATCTTGAGGAAGCCATTTTGGCAGGCATGAGTAAGCTTTTCTGTCTGAGCAACAGATCACATTCAAAAAGTCTTGTAAAATAAGTGTAGAAATAAACTGAAATATAAACCATCTGATAGATACAAACAAAATTTTTATAAACAAAATCAATAATATTATACTAAAAAAAAGTAAAAAGTTTTTTTAATCCAAGCTCCAAATGGACGTCTGAGTCGAGGTCAGTCGTGCCAGAAGTGAAAAGAAAAGTTAATGAAGTAAAGGCTGAAACACTTTCATTATCCGACACATTAAAAACATTTTAAATCAAATAATTATTGCCTTAAATACACACCATGTCGTCCATCAATACTTCACCTCAACCTGCATTTCTTTTCTCTTCTTTCAAGCGGCAGTCGTCCGGCAGCCTCACAGGTGTCTTCTGTCTGTCCGAGTGCTGGATGAAGAAGAAGAAGAAGAAGTTGTCTCCTTTTGAACCCTCCACAACCACGTGATGTAACCACAGGAAGAGGTCTAACAGTCACAGCCGCTCTCTTCTTCTCTCCTCTTCCGTCTTGACTCTCTGCCTTCTGGAGGCGCATTTTTAAAACGCTGAAGACACACGATCACAGTGACACAAACTAAAACACTCAACATTTGAGAGTCTTTAAAGTACAAACACTTGGATAACATTTTTTGAAATAATTTTATTGTTTTATCAACTTCAAATAAAATCATTATAAGGCTTAAGTTTTTCCATCTTGACCACGTCTGTTCGTACCGGTGAGCAATGATGTCATTTACACTCATGTAGGCGCTCTGTAGCTTTTCGTCCACATCACGTTGCAGTGTGAAGTTGGGTAATAAGCCTGTAATGAAGTGGAGATAGATTACAACACACTGAGCATATCTGTGGGTGAACATGACCCATTTACACTGGATTTTACACTTATACTTCACTTTAACTGTATTTTTTTTTAACAGCTTGACTCGTGTGTGTCGTACGCAATTTAATATACGTATAATACACCAGCATGGCTCTTTAGGTTTGTGCATGACTTCCTGCTCAGATGACAGAGAGGTGCAGGAAGGTTTGAATGAGCAAAACAGTTCCTGTGAGTTGATGGTTTCAAAGATAATCTGACTTTCCTTTAGCTAGAAATAACCAGCGTGTTCTGGGTATGTTTCTGTCAGAGGAGTTCACCGTGATGGATTACGTATATTTGACTGAAGTTCAGATGATGTAAAAACAATAGAAACTACAGGATGAGCAACAGCAATATGGACTTTAAAAAAAAAAAAAGCGTTTTTGATTTTAGTTTGATCAGAATGAAGCCATCTGAGCTGAAGTCAGTTGCAAAATAAATCATTAATTAGTTGACTTTGAGATTAAAGGATAAGTTCAAAATTTTCTTCCTACTCACAGTCTAATATGCAGTGGTGAAAGAGGTACACTGTCTAAACTCCACTACAAATAAAAGTCCTGGGTTCAAAACCTTACTGAGGTAAAAGTATGCATTAGCAAAATGTACTAAAAGCACTTAAAGTATTGATTGTGCAGTAAAATGTTCCCTGTCAGTGTTTCCCTATCATATACAACCCTAATTCCAAAAAAAGGTGCGTAACAGTCTAAACCTTAAATAAATTGCACAAAGTGCAATAATTTGCAAATCCTTTTAAACCTTTACAAAGACAAAATATGTACTCTTCAAACTGATAAACTTTATTGTTTTTGTACATGTACAATCATTTTAAATTTGACACTCAGTAAGCTGTGGGAACTGAGGACACTCATTATTTAAGTTGTAAAAGTAAAAACTCCTTCTCAAGATTCATTATCGGGCCCCCCAAAATCCTCAAGATATAAAGACTGTGTGTGTGTCTGAACACTGTGTTCACATTAGTTTCTTTATACAGGAAGCATCATGAAGCTGCATTGCAAACAGTGTTGAATAAATTTGACTTAATGTGTTAAGTATGGATTGAAATGTCTTAGTCAGTGTAGTTTTACTGAGTTAGTACCAATGTACGACTTCATTTCAGGCGAATAACTGCATTGGAAATATGTTTAATTAAAACAAAACTTGATGTGATGAATACTTATTTAGGAAGGGGATGAAAAACTATCTTCTGAAAAGCTGTGGGACAAATGTAGCGCAGTATAAAGTACACTATGTACCTCTGAGGTGTGGTGGAGGAGAAGTATCATGAATAGAAAGTACAAATACCTCGACTTTGAGTAAATGTACTCAGTTACTTTCCACCACTGACCCCGCCCTTTAATGTAAAAGTCAGCTGCAGTGTTTTTTTAAATTTTGAATTTCTTGTTCAAAAGACGACTCGTTTGCATATGGAGCGACATTTCTGTCACTATGATTATCTCTCTGTTGGTTTTTTTAAAAGTGAAAGGCCGCAGCAGGTTTCAGTTCCTTGTAAATGTAAATGTCCAACTGTAACCCTTCTCATAACGCTACCTGGGGCGGGGGTTTATTCAACTGTACTACACTGTATGTAACGCACTGATGCTGATTTTTATAGCCATAAAACTTAATAAGTTCTGTAGAAAACCAACGTTTCTTTCTTGAGGCAAGTTCATTTTGCAGTCCTCTGGTAGTTTACAGTCCAATCTAGGTCACCAAAGAAAGATAAGAATCTCTCTGAAGGAGCAGCAGTAATGCACTGGCCGGCCTTTGTGCACTGTGACTGAGAACTGGCTTCATGTGCTGGTTAAAGCTCGGTTTGGTTTGTTCTTTGATCTCCGAATACCTCTTAGTGCTGCAGAGAGGCTGTTTATATTAACTTAAAGCAAAATGAAAAAAAGTTTAGGACACATTTTTAATCCTTTCTATTACTTTTAGTGCCTCTCATTTCTCGTATTCGTCCCTTTATCAGCTTTTGAAATTGGATCTAATAAACCTTGTGTCAGTCTAGTAATGTGACCTTTAACCGAAAGGTGTGTGGGATCCATCATGTGTAGTTGTAACATGGATGTAAGCCATGGTGAGGGAAGTAATCGGATCCTTTACAGAAAGATAGTTTGGATTCTTATGAAGTGGGGTTGTATGAGGTCCTTCTCCATCGTAGTGTATTACCTACAGTAGATGTCAGTCAGCACACAACCAGTTTGGAGAAGCAGACAGGAGTACCGCCACAGAAGCTAAATGGTGTAGACCTCGGGCGTGTCGACTGACATCTGCTGTAGGTAACACACTGTGTATGGGTAAGTACCTCATACAACCCCACTTCAAAAGGTCTGAAGTATCCCTTTAAATATAACTATTTAAGTATAAGTATTGATATATGACATATTGCTTGTGCTGTTGTATAAATGTATAAGTAGTTACTGCTGAAGCTGGATGCAGTGGAGCTCGTTTTAACTCCTGTATATGTAACTAAGTAGTTTAGTCCTGTGGTTCCCAACCAAGGGCTCAGTCCAAAGGGTCAGAAGATTAAAATAAAAGACCAGCTATACAAAATATAATCATTTTTTTGGACTTTTGTGAGAAGTTCAGAGGGCATTTCACAATTTGGTGGAACCTCTAACAACTCACAGACATCAGAAACTGTTTTGGAGGAGGTCATGTGAGCAAAAAAGACATTGTCTTATAGTATTTCATAAGCTAACATGTTTTATATAATGTAAAACCTTAATGTGAAAAGTAACTTGCTGTCAAATAAATGAAATCAAATGAAAAGTGCAATAATTTCCTCTGAATTGTCAGTGGTGGAATACAAGTGTAAAGTGGCTTAGAATGGAAATACTCAAAGTACAGGTACCTCGAAATTGGATAATATTTTCCACCGCTGGATTTAAAGGGTAACTTTGGTATTTTAGAACATGGACCCTTATGGGAACAACAGTTGTTGAGCATAAGCGCAGCAGACGGCTGCAATGTAACCACTCTTGGCATGTTCGCACCACCAGTGTACGTGCTGTTTTTGCTACTGACAGGCTCAGATTGTTTCTAAGTGTCTGACATTATAGGAACATAACCTAAAGATCAACCTTTTTGTTAAAGAGCAAGATCCGTTTTTGTAAAACCAAAAACAGCCCCGACATCAGCAAACCCACCAGACTCCATTCAATTAAACGGTAATTTTATCATTGTAAAACTCACCTTATTCAGAGTTGACGGAAACAAAATAAAACTCACAGAAGCCATTTTGGTTCATCCTCCCACTGTTCCAAAAATCACCAACTCTGGTTTGGTTGAAATAAACCCTCAATTCTGTCAGTCAGATGTGAAAATATGCTGACTCTATACACGCTTAAATTACTGTTTATTTGAATGGAGTCTGGTGGGTTTGGTGATGGCGATTTCAGGGCTGTTTCTGGTTAAACAAAAAGGATCTTACTCTTTAACAAAAAGATTTATCTCTGTCGGGATCCTTTCCATAATGTTAACACACTCTTAGATTAACAATCTGAACAAGCACTTTCAGTGGACGTACATGTCACCTGCAGCGACCTTTCACCAGAAACAGGAAAAGGGTCCACGTTGAAAAATACTGACGTTCCCCTTAAAGCTCAGTATGTGCTGGGTTCAGATTCACTCTCACACAGTTTCCCATTGAGGATCAGAGCCATAGAAAGATGTGACATGGTCCAGTTTTCTTTACCTTTATTCTCATGACATCTGTTCCTGTTTGTAGGTTAATGGCTGATAGAAAAAGACGTTCTGACATCAACACCTTTGAGAGCGCAGGATGAGGAAAACAAATCCTTCAACATACAGAATGTAAATGTGTTTTGTCCACTCCACAACAAAGGCGTCATAGAAAAGATGATACGCTTATTATAGATATATTCATAAAAGATGAGGAAGATGACGTCAGCGGGTGCACCAGATAAACACCTGTGTGTCATACTGAATGTATGAGTCTTAAACAGAAGCCTACTGTGTGAGGATTCTGGGTATTCATCTGTTTGTTCATATTCAATCACTCCTGATGCTTCGGTTACAAATGAAACACGTCAGTCACATTGTTGAAAATATCCAGCATATGGTGTCTGTAAAAGCCACACATTTTTTTTAGCCTCCAACCCTCCAAATCTCCTGACCCCTGCCCTGCTTTTTACTAATCCCTGCCCTCTGCAACTCACTGAGTCACCGGCCGCCACTCAAGTGCTGCCGCTTCATCTGGCAGACGACCACTAGCGTCTGTGCATGTGCCAGTGTAGGGAAGTGATCCTAACTCCCCGTGTGAAGAATACACTAAAGCTGGGCCCCTGATAGACCTTATCTGGGCCAGCAGCCATTTCCCCTCCCCGCCTGTATGCGCACTCCCGAGCTCCTCCTGGGCCACGGCCGGGTGTCGACACCGCTGAGCCACCCAGAAGCTTATTTCCCTCCCAGACCCGAGAGCTCCACAGAGGCCTGAGCTGTGCTAAACCGGCTTCTGCAGAGCACCAGGGGAAAGTAGATTTACCCGCGATCTGTACTTAGGTCAAACTTTACTTAAGTTTATCCATTTTATTTATTTATTTGACGGCTGTAGGTACTTTTCAGATTAAGATTTAGCATTAAAAAAGTTAAAACAGTGTGTAGTTGGGGCTTCTTCCATGATGTCATTTAATGGAGTCCAGGCTCGTTTTTTGTGACTTTCCTATGCATTCATTTTTGTCAAACTGTCCATACCCCACACTCACGGTCTCCTTTTTTCAGCATAAATTCAGTCATAAGTCTGTGTCATCAATTTGTCAGTTTACTTTGGGTACTCCAGCTTCCTCCCACAGTCCGTAGGTGTGAATGTGAGTGTGAATGGTTGTCTGTCTCTATGTGTCAGCCCTGTGATAGTCTGGTGACCTGTCCAGGGTGTACCTTGCCTCTCGCCCAATGTCAGCTGGGATAGGTTGACGTGATCCCCAACAGGATAAGCTGTTATGATAAGTTGCAGAAAATGAGTAAATTAATATTATACACATAAACACAGCAGAAAGGTGTAACCCATCATCCATCAGTATAGGGTCTGTTAATGGCAGTAGTTGTGCCCTATAATGGATTAACAAAGTGTGAAGAGGAGTCAATCTGTGAGTGAATCCACCTTATTCCTGAGGGCACTACTGTAGAAACGATTATGGGCGCAGCTTACAGTGAGATGGTGGAAGTAGCAGTAAGCTAGTTAGTCCCACAGACTGTCTGTGGTTAGTCCCAGTGGCTACTCTTGGTGGCTACCGGCCTATGCTGGTTCTTTTCCAAAGTAATTTGCCTTCAGTTTAGCAAATACTGATTTATTTCTTAACAAATATTTAACTAATATTAACTTAGCATTTTCTAAAATGTCTTTGCAGAGCTCTGGTAGCTGTTGCACTGTCCGTGTCTGTAACGACTAACAACCAGTCTAAGCTGAATTTGTGTCTTCAGCAACTGTGTGTTGAACATTTGACCAGAACAAAAAGGGATTGTTCCTGTTGCCATGGTTACTATTGATATGAGAAATAAAACCACAAGAGTTTCACGAGATACAGCGAAAAAGTATTAAATCAGAATCTGCAGAAGAGAATGACACATAGTCTGACAGGTCCGTCACTCAACGTCAGTACATAATATCCCTGTCTTTACCTGTCTGACTTCATTCTCAACCTACAGTAGAAAATAAACTCAGCAACAAACCTTGAAATATGTATTTAATGATTAGGGTTGAGAATGTGCTACTGATTTACTATAGTTCCTTTATATCATATAAAAAAATGAATGCCAAACGTTATTTCTTTTACTATTTCATATGACTATTACTGAAGTCTGCTGCTAAATTCAGCTTCATGTTTCACTCAGAACAGTTTTTAATAAATCAGAAGTTAAAAAACGTGTAAACTGCGTCGTTAATGGAGACAAGCGGAGGATTAGCTGGGAAACATCACATTTATTCACTTTACATGGAGCTACAGTTAATACTGAATTATGTTAAATGTCTGCCGAATGTGTTAGTATCTCTTAATAGGTCATCAGAAATCAGAAATCATCTTTAGAAGGAGCAGATGTTTACCTTAAGCTAGCTTGGGCCAATGATAAAGTTAACAATATTTTAACGGAGCAAGGCAAGCTAATTGCTAGCGTGCTCGGTTAAAAAGGGAAAAAAAAAACCTATAAAACTAATCCTGTTTGAGCTAGAACAGGTGGTGTGTTCCACGTTTTATTTACCAGTTGCTCTTGTAAAGAAGAATAGAGCACTGTAAACAAGCTGTTACCACTGGAAATCACCGGTTTTGGTTCAACGCTGGAAGTTGCACCCATAATTCACGTAAGGTATCATGGGGGCTAGGAATAAGGTGGATAAGAGTCTAGTGAATTAGTTATAAGTGAAACGTAACCTCATTGTAAATAAGAAGGATTTTATGTGGCGTTATTTGGAGTTTTGGAAGTAGTTAAAGGAACAGTGTGAAAGATTTAATGGCATCTAACGGTGAACGGCTAAAATGTCTTCCACGTGTTGAGTGTGAATTTCCGACAAGATTTCCTTCAGTGTTCATTGTTCAGGAGGTTTTTATCAGGAGCCGAATTATCTGCAGAGGTCTCTTCTGGTGGGCACGCAAAAACACAAATGTCCCTGTTTAGAGCCAGTGTACTGTTTGTCCATTCTGGGCTACTGTAGAACATAGCGGTGCAACATGGTGATCTCCGTAGACGAGGACCTGCTCCCTGTGTAGATATAAACGGCTCATTCTAAGGTAACGAAAACACAGTGGTTCTTATTTCAGGTGATTATACACCAAAGAAAACAGACTTATTATATCATTATCATTTCTGCCAGTAGATGCTCCTGAATCCTACACACTGGGCCTTTAATTTCGAGTTAATAGGACACTATTAACACTTGAAGTTTTGTGTTTTGTAACATAAATAGACCCTTTTTTATTAAGTGTTATTAAGGGAGAACGACTCATATTAAGATGGTTAATATTATTATTAAGATTGTTATTAATTAGGAGGTAACTGATGGAGAAGTCTTTGTGGTCCTGCAGAATAAGGCATTAAATAAGTGCTTTATAATGACTACTTAAGCGCCAATGTGCTACTAGCATACATGCTAATAAGCAGCTTGTTAATAGTGGATGTGTGTATCTTAATATACCACATCCTTAAACATGTCATGCTGCTTTCTGCTCGGTAGCTGCTCTCTAGTCTGCAAGAGACAGGAAGTTTTGTCAGCCTTATGAAACACACACACGCACACACACACACACACACACAGTAGTTTGAGTGCATGTGGCCTTCTGTTGATAATGTCCATCCCCCCATGTACAACACATCCCCTTTACTTCCCTATCTCCACTTTATTCCTGTCAGGCAGAGCACAATGCAACACTGAGCTGAAGAAACCTCCACTTTCTTCTCCCCCATCTTTATCAGAGGTCATTAAGGCGCCGTAAACCTCCAGTCAACACCTCATTTTCTGATCTAATACCTTCCCTTCAGCTTAAAGCCTTCACATATCCAAATAAGGTCAAAAGCCACGGTTGCGAGCACCAATGAGGCCGTGGCAGATGGGCCTGTGAGTGTGAAAGCGAAGGGCGTGCTTCTTTTTCGCTTCTTCGCTCAGAGACGGTACAGCACTCGCTGTGCAGAGGAGAGCGCATGGGTGGAGCTGAAACTCTGCCCGCTGCGGTGGTGGTGGTGGTGGTGGAAGTCTTGCAGCAATGAGACCAGTTCTTGGTTTTGTTTTTAGTTTGCTGCTCCTGTGAAATGACTTCACCCACATGTCTAAAGAGAAAATCAGTTTTAAAAAAGTGATAAAAGCAGCACTTTACTGTGGATTTTTTGTTTTAAATAGTAGAAAAGGAGGCAAACTGAACAATAAAGTGACGTTGCAGTTGTCTTACACATGCACTCAGTTCTGCGTTGCGTTTAAACCCACATGGAGGCGTTCAGACTGACTTTGTGGTTTGCTTCTCATTTGATTATAAACCGTCTTCAACCACTGAAGGTAGATTCTCGGTGCAGAGAGTCTCTGTTCCGCTTGTGAAGGAAAGAATGAGAAATGTTCTGCATATTTGAACAACAGGGTCATTCCTGTTAATGCACCAACATCTCTGTCCCCATGAATTACTTCCTCGGGTTTTCTTTAAAATGTGATCACATAAACACAGAAAAATGCACATAGAATGTATTTTTATTTTAACTTTGCTGAGCTTTTTGGCACATGTGCTCAATCTCATCATTTTTTATTGTGTCCCTGAAATAATTTTCCACCCTGTTAGATTGTAGTTTCTCACCTTCTAACAAAAAACAAAAGACTACAACTCCATAGGGACCATGAGGAAGTGACAATTTTTTGGAGGGAAACTCAAAGCAGTAAAGTAGGATAAACGTAAACTTTAACTCGTCTTTTTTATGCTTCCATGCCGGTGACAGCATCCGTCTAGCCGTCCCGTTCTAGTGCACGCAATATCTTAAAAATTATCCATTTTTAACTGTTAAATTAAAAATTGTTTCTCAGGGCTTAGAATCCTGTATGAGAGCTACAATGAACAAAATTTAAATGCAACACAGGTTTAAGATACAGAGCCAAGACTTGTACTCAGTAGATAAATTTACGTGTTCACACGTGTTAGTGAGCGCCTCTCCTTTTCCAAGTGGCACATCAAGGTGCTCATTAAACAGCATCATTACTACACAGGTGTGCTTCAGGATGGTCACAGTAAAAGGCCACTATAAAAAAAGTTTTGAGGGAGCGTGCCATTGGCATGCTGACTGCAGGAATATCCACCAGAGCTGTTGCCTGTGAGCTGAATTTTCATTTCACCACCATAAGCTGTCTCCAATGTTGTTTCCATTCATTTGGCACTACATCCAACCAGCCACACAACCGCAGACCACATGTAACTACACCAGCTCAGGACCTCCACAACCAGGACCTCCGAGGTCTGACAGCAGTTTGTCATCGTAACCGATTTGAGTAGGCAGCTGCTCACCCTTGATGGCATCTGGCAGTTTGGAGAAGTTATATCTTTACAGATGAATCTTGGTTTACACTGTACTGGGCAAATGGCAGACGGCGTGTATGGCGTCAAGCAGGTGAGCAGTTTTGGTTATGGGCTGGACTATCGTAAACTATGGACAAATATTTTACTGATGGCAGGTTGAACGCAGAGATACTGTGACACGACCCTGAGGCCCATTGTCATGACCTCATGTCGCCCCATGTTGCAAGGATCTGTACACAACTCCCGGAAGCTGAAAACATCCCTGTTCTTGCATGGCCTGCGCCAGACATGTCACCCACTGAGCACGTTCGGGATGCTCTGGATCAGCATGTACGACAGTGTGTTCCAATTCCTGCCAATATCTAGCATCTTCACACAGCTGTGAAGAGGAGAGGGCCGACACTCCACAGGCCTCAACGACTCTGTGAAAGAGATGTGTCACACTGCGTGAGGCAAATGGTATCACACCAGATACTGGCTGATTCTCTGGAGTATATGTGACACGAGTTTGAATCAACCTGCAACAAATTTAACCTGTGAAAACTGGCGGCAAAAATGAAAGTGTTGCATTTAAATTTTTGTTTATTGTAGTTTCCTAAAAACTCATCAATCTGATCTTTGTCAGAATTTTATTTGCAGTGAAGCATCACTGTTTACAGTGACTGAGCCTCTGATCTGTTCATGCAGATAACTGCTGAAAACTTAAAAGGAGTGTTTCCACTGAAGAGTCCTGACACACTGTGAACAATCTGCTTCGAGAGGAAACGTAGTTTCGGCCTTCAAAGGGACCATGTGACAAATATACATGTTCCACTTCTACACATCCTGCAGTATGAGACACCTCATGAAGTCAGTGCTGTTGTAGGAGGAGGCAGAATTATTCAGCATGTCACTTAGCCGCAGTATATTTGAATGTTTCATCGCAGAGATAACTTATATAAGAAGTACTGATTACATCATCATTAAAAATAGATGCATTAAAGGGTGAGGTAGGTATTTTCCAGCCTGGAACATTTCTTCATGTTTTTGTGTCTAAGTGACTAATGGGAACAAGAGTTTTTAAAACTGGTCCAGTAATTAGCCAGAGTGCTGCAGCTGGCAGCGGCAGAACAGGCCCAAGAGCACTCCATCATTTTATGTCTACTAAAATTGCGTATTTTTGCACCTGACAGGCTCAGATTATTATAAATGTCTGACAACATTATGGGAAGGATCCCTACAGAGATAGACCCCTTTGTTGAAGAGTAAGATCCTTTATGTTCAACCAGAAACAGCCCCATAATTGCCATCGCCAAACCCACCAGACTCCATTTAAATAAACAATAATTTAAGCATGTATAGAATCAGCATATTTTCACATCTAACTGGGTGAATTAAGGGTTTATTTCAACCAAACCAGAGTTGGTGATTGTTGGGACAGTGGAAAGACACACCAAGATGTTTGGAGTCTGGTGGCGTCTTCTGGGCTGTTTGAAGTTGAACAAAAAGATCTTACTCTTCAACAAAAAGGTCTGTCTCTGTAGGGATCCTTTTCATAACGTTGTCAGACAATTAAAATAGCAATATAAGCCTGTCAGTGGCAAAAACAAGCACTTTCAGTGGACGTAAAATGAAGCCTGCAGCCTGTGTCATCGCTGCCATGTGGAACAGTTAAAAAATTGTTGTTCCCATTAGTCACTTAGACACAAATCCATGGGAAAATATAGTCTAGGTTGAAAAACACCCTGATATATTAACATTTATTTACTTACTTATCTTGCTTATTATAGTAAAAAATAAGTCGATTTTAGGTCACGGCAGATGTTGCACATCATTTCACGTCTTTCTCGTATCTCTCCCTCCAAGAACCATTGTAATAGTGTGCAGAAGAAAGTGAGAAATGTCCCTGCACACATGAAACTGGAACAACTTTCCTGTATGTCACATTACAGATATATGCTGTTTTCACTTCATGTTATTTTACTGTATTTAAATGCCCCACTGTGAATATATATGTGCTTGTTTTTTTGGTGTTAAGGCACAAGGCAGAGCTTTCTTGTGCATCTGTGCTCCATATCTTGGACAATATTTAGCTAGTATGTATTTTAAAATAATATGGACCCTGAGTACTAAACAATTAACCTCAGTATTATTATTTGTCTCACTAGCTGTGCCTCTGTAACTAAATATCAGCACCAGGTGCCTGTGCAACGACGCCCTCATCTAATAAGTCCACAGTAAGAGTTAATTGTGCTCACTGCCACAGAATAAAAGCATCCTCTCTGTTTGTGACCTCAATCCATCAGGTTACAGTGACACCAGACAATGCCCAGACCCTCCGGCAATAAACAGTAACATCAGCTCCAGCTGAACAGAGTACCTGATACACACAGCAGAGCAGGACGACAACCTACAAAGCTCAAGTGTCACATTATTGCACAGTGAAGCAGCTGCGGCAGCAGCAGTGACACAAACTGGAAAACACTTTACTGGAGAAACTGTTTAAGACAGAGATTGCAGCTACACGACTAATGGTTTGACTGATAGTTCCCCCTGCTGGTAATGTTTGGTACTGTGTGTAAATCCAGCCTTCAGTGGAAAGCACCATCTTGTGACCCAAATAAAAAAGTGCAGGGATGTTTCATTAAAGTGAAATGAAAGAACTGTTCAGTTCCTCCTCTCTGGTGTTTCAGATCAGCTGCTAGAAACAGACTGCTGTGATTTCTCTGTGAATATGATGAATACTGATGAGTCAATGATATGAACATGAATAGAATATAACACTCTTCAGTTGTGCTGGAGGCTCAGTAAAGCAGTACAGCAGGGCTTTGCGCTGAATGTTAGTGTCAGCATGCTAACATGTCATTGCTCATAATGATCATGCTGATGTTTAGCAGGAAATGTTGACCATAGTCACAGTCTTGCTTTAAATAACATTGTAGCCTTAGTTTTATGTTTTAATAGTGGGTTTCTACATTATTTTTTATCCCTGGTGTTTATTTAATTTTATTCATTTGACTTTTTTTTTTTAAAAAATTATTGTTTTAGTTTTTGTCATTTTTATTTTTGCAAAAAATGTTCATTTTTTAATTTCTATTTTTTGTTTCAATATGAAGAACTTTGGGTTGTAGGTTTTAAGTTTTAATCATGAGATTTCTACATTATTTTTATCCCTGGTGTTTATTTAATTTTATTCATTTGACTTTTTTTTAACATTTTATTGTTTTAGATTTTGTCATTTTTATTTTTGCAAAAAAAAATTAATTTTTTAATTTCTATTTTTTGTTTCAATATGAAGAACTTTGGGTTGTAGGTTTTAAATTTTAATCATGAGAATTTTACATTATTTTTTATCACTGGTGTTCATTTTATTTTATTTACTTGACCTTTTTTTGCATTTTATTGTTTTATTTTTTGTCATTTTTATTCTTGCAATTTTTTTTTATTGTTTTTATTTTTTGTTTCAGTGTGAAGAACTTTGGGTTGCATGTAATCACAAGATTTTTACATTACATTTTATTTCTGATGTTTGTTTTATTCGTTTGACTTTTTTTTTACATTTTATTTGTTTGACTTTTTACATTTTATTGTTTTATTTTTTGCAATTTTTTTTTCAAATTCTTTTTATTTTTTGTTTCTATGTGAAAAACTTTGGGTTGCATGTTTTAAGTTTTAATCATGAGATTTTTGCATTATTATTATTATCCCTGATGTTTATTTTATTCATTTGACTTTTATTTATTTTTAACATGTTTTTTTGTAATTTTTATTTCTTGCAAAATTTTATTTTTTATTCCTTTTATTTTTTGTTTTTATGTGAAGAACTTTGGGCTGCATGTTTGTATGAAAAGTGCTATAGAGTTGCTAGCTTTCGCTAAGTAGCACAGGGTGTCTGCAGGTCCCTTAAAACTCTTAAAATGTCTTATAATCAATAATATAAATATTAAGCCTTGAGAGTCATTCATCTTAATTTTGAAATTGTGAAGATTTAATTGCCGCAAACATTTTATTTCTTTATGTCAAAATGAGTCAGGCTCTTCTGTGTGAAAGTCCGTGTTTCTGATGTTACAAATCTTTTAACTTTATACTTGCACATACCTGTTGGTAAAATATAGATTAACCTGACTCACTCTAATAACCATATTCCTACATAAAGCCTACCTCTGCACTGGACCTTGTATACTAACCTTTATACTTACCTGTAACACTTATAACAGAAAAAGATGATTTGTCTCACTGTGCTTCTTTTCCAAGAGCGGACTGACCTCGCTCCATACACCAATCTGTTGTACTGTGGAAATTAGTTTGATTAATGTGCACGTGATTTGTACACTGTGGACCCTCGACAGGCTTGTTTTGTTTGTTAGTTCTTTCTGGGAATAGAGGGAGCTACTTTAAGGGTCATTTTCTGATACCAACTGTATCATCTTTAGCACTGCTTTGAGACTCTGCGAGTGCTTGCTTAGAAAAAGAAGACTGGATGAGACTTCCTATAAAAACAGACCTTTATTTTCTCAATCATTCAAAGAAATAAAAAATACCCACAGTTCCTCTTCCCTATAAGCACTCATGCTGATATCTCTAATCATGACAACAAACAGAAACTAACAGTTGAAGGACAGCTCCATAAAACATCACAGACACGATCAAATTTAGTCCCACTGGTGTTTCTTGTTCCTGGAGTTCACTGCTCTGCAGTGGTGAATCAGACCGCTGGAAGCAGTCAGACTCATGTCTTCACTGCTGTGTCTCTGGATTTGTAGATCACTCCTCTGCTTTTCAGCTCTCTCACCACACCTTCAGAGAAAAACAGAAAATGGTTAGTAACAAACAGCAGGAGAGACTTGATGCAAAACTACAGATGAAAAATAGCCACTTGGCTAATTCTAGCTTTTTTTTTTTTTACCATGTGTATTTAATCATTTTTACTGTCCCTTTTTAAAAAAAAATAAAAAAAATTAACTAATAAGAAAGGAATCCCAGACTAGACAAAGCCAAACATAAGGTTTTTAAGTGCGTGTGATTTGCGACATATTGAAGCAGTGCAGTTAGAAAAGTGGTACCTGGAGGTAATCTGCCGGTCACTGACACTGCGTATACACCGGGCTTGAAGTTGCCTGAAGGACAAGAAAATATACACAAATGTTATTATTCACAAAGTTATTCAAACTGAAAATGACATGAACCAGTATTTTAAAAAGTGTTTGCACAAGGATGTGATAAAGATTGTTGTCAAGAGCATTTATGTTGACTAATTACTACGTGTAAAGTACATCGGCTCCTTATTGACATCATACTGAGTAATAAATCCACAGAGAGTTATCCGCGGGGTCCCTGTCTGTCTCTTAGCTTGTTTAAACCTCCACTGCTCCCTCATGCTCAAAAATACATTAATGTAGCTTTTAAAGTTCCAGTGTTTAGGATTTAGGGGGATACATCAGCAGAAATGGAGTATAATATAATAAGTATGTTTCCTTTAGTGTATAATAACTTAAAAATGAGAATTTTTGTGTTTTTATTAGCTTAGAATGAGCCGTTTATATCTACATAGGGAGCAGGTCCTCGTCCACTGAGATCACCATGTTGCATCGCGATGTTTCTACAGTAGCACTGAGCAGATAAACCAATCACTGGCCACCATAGTAAACAGCCCCTCCACGCATGCAGCGTCAGAGAAACAATTTTTTTTTGTTTAACATGAAACGGCTTCATTCAGTGTTTTTACCCCATCTACTTTATTTGTTCTGAAGAAGAGGAGACCTCTGAGGATAGTTCAGCTCCCAGTAAAAACCTCCTGGACATGAGGGGTCTCGTTTGGAAAACAGCTCGTAGCGTACGTACTAAAAATGTATGGAGGACACTCAGGCTTCTACCTCACCAATCTGCATCGCAAATTTCCCAAAAATGTTTGTAAGCATGTGTCAAAGTTTCTCCCATCAGGTCTGGTTGTTTTTTTTTTAGATGACAACTTTTACGTGGGAAGTGGCGTACACCTCTTTTAGGCCTTGTTTTGAGCATACTTAGACTTAGATCCTCCCGTTCCTATTGGAACATTGGGCAACGAGTCCCTTCAACTTGCTCCGGTCCCTGGCGACCCTCCTTGCATCATGCCAGCTGACACCCATCTCGCTTAGGTCTTCCTTGAGCGTCTGTCTCCAAGTCTTCTTTGGCCTCCCTCTCTTCCTCTTGCCGCCCTCAAGCACCCAGTCTATTGCCACACTCGCTGGTCTCTCTCTTGGCAGTCGGAGTACATGTCCACTCCTGCACCTTTGCCAAATCTTGTTCGTCTTTCTCCACGTCTCCTTTACTCAAGATGTTATTGCCAAAGTACGTGAAGTTCTCAACGTACTCAATGTCATACTCGCTAGGGTTGGGTACCGAAACTCGGTACTTTTTGTACTTGGTACCGATTCACGTCGGTACTTCCATGTACCAATTCACTTAAAATGAATCGGTGCCAAATTTCGGTAACTGAGGTGGAGGCGGAGCAAGAGCGCATGACTCGCACCTCAGACTCAGCCACAATGGCGACAAAAAAAACTGTGCAGACAAAAGTTAACGTGCAACACTGTTCCTAAATGGTCTCAATAAAATGTTGAAACTGAGAAGTTTAGACTTTAAAGAGTACCGAAATAAGGTACCGTTTGGTACTGGTACCGAATTCCAGATATCGGTGCCGGTACTGTATCGGTTCAATTATGAATGGTACCCAACCCTAATACTCGCCTAGAGTGAGTGGAGAGTGGGTTGTTTTGAGCATACGCAATGTCTATAAATGAGACCCCTAGAGTTTAAGTTATCAGGGTTGAAACATGAGCACACATGGTGCTAGGCCCACGGGCCATCTGCAACAAACCAAACAGCGCCAGAGACACTGATTTTCTTCAAATGGAACTGCTTCATTCTGTGTTTTAATCACTTTTAATCACCTTATCCATTTGTTCTGGAGAGGAAGAGACCTCTGCGGATAATCCAGCTCCCAGTAAAAAAAAACTCCTGAACAATGTACACTGAAAGAACTCTAAACAAGACAAGTTTCAGCTGATTTCAATATGCAGTCCTCACTGCTAGAAGCCTGCCGTGCCTGCCACTAGATCTCCCAAAATCTTACACACTGTTCCTTTAACACAGACATACATTGAAACTTACCTATCCTCTGCCATTTAGCCACCCAGCTGTCCTCAGGGCTCATCATAGCTATCACTCTGTGGACACACAGATATTGGTAAACATTAAGAAGGCAGTTCAACAGATATGAAAGTTACCTGTGACAGATTTTTAAAATAATCCATGCTTACCCGTCAAATGAGGAACTTGTGCATTCATAAACCATCTCTCGGTTTCCCTTCATCTGAAGGTACGACTCACAGTTGTCACATCCGTCGTATTCAAACTGGTCAATGGTCTGAAAGAGAGGAGACGAAGAGTGAAGAAGAATGAATACGGAAATGTAAAGTAAGCCACTTTTAACCTTTCTAACAAGGGTTAGCTCGTCAAATGTGTGTTAGCATTTTGAGTTTAACCAAACAAACGGGGCTTGTTAGAAGACGACCAAACGGATCAAATGCCTCATTATAAACAAGTACAGCGGGGTTCACTCGGTCTTTAAGTGTTATTCGGTAAATAAGCACCGGTATGGAAGCGTTACTTAAACGTTTTTAAGCTTTTTTAAGACACAACATAAGAAACACAGCGCAGTAACGATGCTAAATGTTAGCATAGAAGCTAACTGAGCGTTTCTTCCTCCCTGTGTCGCAGTTTACCTTCACAAGAGAACAAAGAAGACAGGCCCGAAGATGGCGGAGGTCTTTAGGGACCGTTTCCAACGCCATTGTGTTAAACTCCTACAAAAATACCAATGTTAATACTGAAATACCAAGCTGCTAAATATTTTGAATGTTCCAGTCGCTGGAGAATGACGTCTCTGGCTGTGAAGACCCAGTGAAAGGACCAGCGCACAGGGGTCCTTGTTATACGCCTGAACAAAAATGTTCATATCTCCGTCATATAAAACAATTATTTCAGTCATAGGGATTATACTTAGATTTATTTATTCACTTTGTATATATAAAAATTGTATATCTATTTCACTTTGTCAAGAAACTTGTCTTGAGTAAACCATGATTGTTATTTTATGACTAGTACACAGACGTTATATTTTACACGTACTAATAGTCATTGGTTCTTTTTTAATTATTTATTTATATAAATATGTATTTATTTAAAGGCATAAGCTTGTGTCATTCCTTACCTTTATACGTTCAGTTTTGTTGTCCTTGGTATGTCTATTTCTATGTATGTACATGAGAGCAATGAAAAACAAACAAATAAATTCCTTACATGTGTACACTCCTGATCCTGATATGGTCATGCATGTACATCAAAACATTTTTTTCTTGGGCTATGTTACATTATTTGTGTTATACATAGGTTTTGATGCTGTAGTTGCATTTATGACACTACATTGGACCCACGTGCGTTATGCCATACATTGCCACCCACTGGCCAGGTGTTGTTAGTGCAATACAAATCTCTCAAAACCAAGACAGCCGATGGTGTGCAAGAAATGTGCAGCTCAAGAATATCTTGCCATTCCTTTTATCATAGGAGACCCTTTGGGTAAATTACATTTGGTAACACAGAGTAACACCTAAGGAGCAGTTGTTAAAATTTCCAATTATATTGGCCAATTATTCATCTGTACATCATGCATCACGGGTGTATTTCAACTACAAATAAAACTATACCCTCCTGAGACCCTTTGTACTCATATAAGGACATCACTTTCTGGGTTTACTTGACCTTAGACTTAATTCTACATAACTCAGACCTGTTGTCCTCACTCGTGGACACATATTATTCCATCTAGCGGTAGTAAGAGCACAATACACTAATCCCTGTAAAAACAAGATGGCAGAAATCTCTGCTGTATTGGCCTGCAGCTGACACAAAAGTGGACAACGTGCAGAACTTGTTTATTTATGATTAATAATGTCTGTGATTTTAATATGGCAACGAATTTAACCAATTTTAGCAAAAGTAACAAGTTGTTACACTACACATTGGGACATTATTGTTGTCCTGTTTGAGGACTTTGGGACTTAATTATTGTTGCGTTTTAGGACATTAGGAGTTAATTATCATTGATAATGGTTAGTTTTTTATACTTATTGGGTCCTACTGATCCCAAATGGCTTGGAGAAATTAAAAGACTTTTTTGGTTGTAAATCAATTGATTTCTGATACTAGAATGTATTTTACAGTTTTTGTAACAGGAACAATATTTGTATAATATATATATTTTTTTAGAAAATGTTCATGCTCAAAAGTTATATAGCCTTTAGGAATGAGCTGGATGTGGAAGGGAGGCGCAGGAGGGAGGAGTAAAAAAAAGAGAGTGGAGAAGCTGAGGAGTCAGACACAAGTTTAAACGTTTTTGCATTGCATTACACAGTATTAGATTATCTTAAATGCGCTGTATGTAAGAATGTGGCCAAAATGGTTACTGCACTCAAATTCAAAATACTGCCGTGAGTCGTGTCCGCCCCCCTCCCCTACAGAAGGGCAAGCTGGAGACTGATTTGTTTGCCCACGCGCGGCTGCTGTGGCAATGTTATGTACCGGGACGCTGCTAATGCTGCTTGCCGTGCTGCTGTAGCTCAGTCATAACTGTAACTGATGCTGAGACTCTACTGACTGTGTGACTGGTAGACAGCGGTGGGTGGCGCAACAGGCCAAAACACAAATTCAAAATGTAAACACGATTTGCAGACTGCAAAACATTTTTTTAGATGCACATATTCTGGCTGTACTGTTGTTGTCGGTGAGATCAGTATGTTATATGAACATTATTCCTTAGTCTCTGTGACATATTAGGGAGGATTTTACGACTGTTTGCTTTAGATTTCTTACATATCGCTCCTTTAAAATATGTGAACACGCTAGTTTAACCTTTTGAGGCCTGGAGCAACATTGCTTTTCTTATGCTGCTTTCGGATGCCTCAGTATTAAAGCCTTTAACCCTGAGCAAATTGGTGCAATTTCTTTCAAAAACATGGGTAAAAAAAGGCAGTGAGCAACTTGGTAAGAAATGTTCCACAAATTGCAAAAAATAACTAGATTTAGAAAATTATTTTTAAAAGGCTAGGGAATAAATATATTTATAATTATCATTATTTTATATTAAAATTTTGTTACAGAATTATTAGATTTTTTTTCACTTTTCCAGCAGGTCATTTCCTTGTTTGTTTTTTTGTTTTTTAAATAATATTCTCGTTTAAAATGTTCTCTTTTTACTTATTTCTTGTTGGGTTTTTGGGGGGTTATTTCTTCTTTTGTTGTTCATTAACTTCTTCCCATATTTTTGAAAGACACCAAGCCAACTTGCTCAGGTTTCAAAGGGTTTACAGCATTTAAAATATATTTTTGTAGTCTCACATGATATATATCAATTTTCTCATTGGTTTATATTTTTCAGTCAAAATTTACATGGATGCTGTCCATCTGAGTGGAAATGTGAAAAACTTCTTCCAAACTGCATGTTTAAATAAACATTTTTTCCATGCCTAAAGACAAATAAAAACACTGAAATGGCTAAAAATTGTAGCAGTGGACTTGAATAGTTTTCCCACCACAGATTTGTCCTAAGAGACACACAAGTCATTGAGAGTTATTACAGTAATATTTGGAAAGCAATTCCTTGCCGTTAAAAATTAAACAAAAAATAGAATAAAATAAAGACACACAAACCTGCTGCAGAAGGTCATAAAGTGTCCTCTCTAGCAGAAGGCCGTTACAGAATCCTGACAGTTGGTATCAGATGAAACGTTTAGAAACTCCAACAGCTCCAACGGTTCTGAGAACAGCAGAGACATCTTTGATGATCCAGGTAAGACTTAAGATATCTTCTTTCTTCCGCGTGTAGAATGACTCAAAAAATATGCAAAGCTAGCATTATATCTAAATAATTTTATGCAACTTTACTTAGCGCAGACTACTTTACTTAACTCAAAATAGCTTCAAATACAGCAGCTAACTGGTGAGCTAATGTCAACGTTAGCCTAACAAGCTAATGCTAGCTAACCGTAACGTTAGAAGTTAGCGTTAGCATTTTCAGCTTTTGTGTCTTGGGCACAACTAACAATTTACAGTATTTATTTTTTGGAAGTTAACACTATCCTTACGTTATATTGGGTTAACTTCGTATGAGTTTTCAATTTGTTATATTTTGTAACTAAGTTGCTCCTACTTATTGGTATAAGTGCAGTCTATCTTAGTTCTAACTGGTGCTAAAGGTGGATTAGCATTAGCTTACTAACTGATGACGGTTGGTGTGATATTAAGATGAGGGGGCGCGCTGTGTTCACCAGCTTTACCTCAGTTTTTACTTCTAACTTTACAGATAAAAACATGGATATTGGTGGAAGTTTACTCCCTAGTTGCGTCAACCCCAGTAACTTCCCTGCCAAACTCTGGCGTTTGGTGAACAACCCGCTGAATGAAGCCATCTTCTGGGACAAATACGGACAATTGGTCGTCATTGACCAGGATCTCTTCGAGAGACAGGTCCTGTGTCCGTCCACCGTCTCCTCGGACAGCGCCGACGCTTTCAAGACGACCAACTTCTCCAGCTTTGTCCGCCAGCTCAATCTGTACGGCTTCAGGAAAGCGGAAGCAGCTGATACAGGCGCCGGGGGCCATTCACTGTTTCATCATTTTTACAACCCAAACTTCAAGCGAGACCGCCCTGAACTTGTTGCAAGTCTGAGGAGACTCACTGCCGACTACAAGGCCAAGGTGCAAGCGGGTGTGGTCGTGCCAAGGCAGCCGGCGAGCCGACCCCCGCGATACAGCTCCGGTGATGAAGGGCAAGATCAAAAGAGGAAACGAGGTAAGTGTCACTGCATGACTTTGAGTGGGGAGGTAGCTGTGGATAGCAGAAACCCACTGTATTGTTCACACAAGTTTCCCTATAGTGCTATTAGTGAATAATACTGTAAAATAAAACTAGTTCTTAAACCTTTAAAAGGTTAGAAAGGGTCATCGCAATGTTTACAGGGTCCCATGTCTCTTGATATAAACTAAGAGATCAGTACAGGCTATCTTTGTACATCAAATTGCAAATTAATTAAGAGAGATGGACGTTTCCAATGCAGTTTGAATGTCAAATATCCATTCAGCCACTGTGAAGGTATCACTGTCTAAAGAAACAAAAGAAAACTGTCCTGCCCTCAAATGTAAGGGCATAGGTTTCAAGGATTATAACAGCAGTAGGCTATAAGATGCAGGTGGGGGTTTCAACATGTTGACCCAGGGAAATATACATTACTGAGAGCATAAAACCAATTGGAGGGTCTTGTTAATGTGTCATATTAAAGGTCCAGTGTGTAGGATTTAGGGGGATATATTAGCAGAGATGGAATATAATATAATAAGTATGTTTTCTTGAGGGGGAAAATCATCTGAAAATAAGAATCATTGTGTTTTCTTTACCTTAGAATGAGTCATTTATATTTACATAGGGAGCAGGTCCCTGAAATGGCATGTTTCTACAGTAGCCCAGAATGGACAAACCAGACGCTGGCTCCAGATAGGGCCATTCACATGTTCACGTTGGCCACTGTAGTTGGCAGCCCTTCTGTGACGAGTGTCAGAGAAACACTGATTTTTAACGTGAAAGTGTTTTTAGCGGTTTAAATCACCTGGTCTGTCTATTTTGGAGAGGGAGAGACCTCTGCGGATAATTTGGCTCCTCACTAAAATCTCCTGAACATCTCGATCTGAAGTTCTCATACATGAAAAGTGAGCAGGCCCTTCATCAGGAGGTAAAAGGGTACAGATGACCCCAATGGCCCATGTAAAGGTCTATGGTTGACCCTTAAATGGGATTAAGTACAATTTACTCACTGACTTATATCAATGACAACACAAGTATGTATTTACATTATACGGAAATGTACTTTCAACATTAAAACACAAGTCAGCGTGCCATCTGATACTCCTACCTCCCACAGCTATTGTGAAATGGTGCGGTCCATCTGACAGAGGTGGCCGGATGAGTGATGCGCAGAACTCACAAGTGCTGGTGATGTAAATGTGAGGCGGACTGCAGCCTGACTTAAGTCAGATTGCCTCAGTAAATATCAGGGACAACTAAAAGCCAGGGTACAGAGAGAACAAGAAAATGAAAGGAACAGAGAGGCGATGGCCAAATATCTGGCAACAAAACGTGAGGAATCCCCAGGTATGATGGGCGAAGCTGATGGTGAGAAGTGAGAGACTAATTTTTAGCTAATGACATCTGCTGTGGCATTCTCAGTTTTAAAACTATAGTGAAGACACGGGTATCATATTAAACTAGAGGACCTAATGCACCCACTGGTACCAACCATGTTAAGCTATCTTGTCAGAAAGAGGGCTAAATAACACTTCAAATTTACAATAGATTTTGGCTAGGGAAAAGGGATAATTTCTGTTTTTCAAAATGGTGTGAGCCACCTGGCCCGTTTGTTTTGGGGACTAGGAAATGTCTGCAGATAACTCAGCTCCCAGTAAAAACCTCCTGAGCAGTGAATGCTGGAGGAATTCTAACCTGGAGGAGTTTCAGATGGTGCTATCTGCAGTCCTCACCTACATCTTACACACTGGACCTTTAAAAGTGTGTGAAGCTGAGGAACATAGGACCATGGGAATGTAGATGCACTCCCTCTTTAAACTTTTCAAGGACCATAAAGAGTCCACAAACCTGTAAAGGTCATTATGAATCCTAAATGCTTTGCCCCTTTTCATCTGAACCAAACTTCTAATTGCAATTTTATTTCCACAATCCAGTTCTTTACATTTCAATAACAGCTGTCTAACAGGTTGTTGTCATGGTCTGCTTTTTCTCTGTTTCCGCAGGCAGTTCTTCACTGCTTAGCCCCAAACATCAGGAGTCAACTCCTCGTTACCATCCAAATAAAGCTCAGGTCATGACAGCGTACAATGGAACCCCAATCCCACCACAGTTCCCGACAAGGGGTCTTGGTGCAGCTTTTGGGCCTTCTGTCTTTGCGACAGACAAAGGGATGCTAGCGTCTTTAAGCCACCGCTCCACTGCAGAACCCTCAAGCCCCAGTGCTGTGCACTTTCAGCAGAGTTTACTGGCCCGTCCATACCATGCAAATCCAAATTTCACCACTTATACTGGTCATCAGCCTGGCTTCTGTTCCCCATGTGAGTATGACAGTCGACATACATAATTTTATCTACATTGTGCATGAGTAGTAAAAACACTTTAGCTATAATGTACTTGTAATATACCAAAATGTACTAATCTGTGTTGAATAAATATTCTTTATTAATTCTCAATGAAAGAATGTAGGTTTCAACTCCGAACCGTGCATTTCATAATCTAAAATATTTTCTTTTGCCCTTTTGGAAGTTTGCCAGTCTTACCATCCGAGCCTTTTGGCATCACCCATGGCAGGAAGTGGGCTTCAGACAGGGCTGTTCTCTCCCCACAGTTATTACCAGGTAAGTAAATAGGAATGTGATGACTTTGTGTTACATAATCAATGATGAATCTGTGATTGGTCAAGAAAAAAGAGGAGGGCTGCAACTAATAATTATTTTCACTGTAGCTTAGTTTTTTAATTAATTGATTAGTTGTTTGGTCTTTAAAATGTCAGATCAGATTTTAAAGTTGTTGTTTTTTTAATAGAAAATTACGCAAACTAATTAATCGATTATCACATTTGTTGATTTAATAGTTGAAAACGAACCAATTAAAATATTAATCATTGCAGCTCTAAAGATGAGTGTTTTAAACAGGGACTTTGTCTAAAGCATATCTTTTTATTTCACTGTTTTAGGCTAGCTATCCTTGCAATGTGATGTGTCATGGGGACAACAACCAGGACTCAAAGCAACACCAGGATGAGAAAAAATGTGACATTAACTTGGACGCAGTTTTCCAGATTGCAGATGAGGTGATGCAAACCCTGCCCAGTAACAGCGTGGTTGGAGCTGTGACCCCCGTGAAGCCAGGCGCTGCAATAGTGCCGTCCTCCAACACCTCTAGCACCATGCTGCGTGACAGCTCTGCCAGCACTGTGAAAGTTGAACCTTTAAGTCCTTGGCCCATCATAACAGCTGTGGCGGGCAATGTTGATTTGATGACATACAAACAGGAGGAGGAGTCTGTGGTTTCAGTACCAGAGCAGATGCCTGAAGATGCGATAAATGAGGTAAGCCTCTACATTGCAGATCTTCTGAAGGCATTTAGCTTTATTTTTTCTGAAGAGTGAGGTCTGAGTGGTGTGTTGTTCCCTGTTGTAGCATAGACATTCTTTTCTCTATATTTTTCATCAATATATTTTATAATAGGCACGGTGGTACAGTGGTTAGCATTGTCGCCTCACAGCAAGAGGGTACCTGGTTTGAACCCCAGGGTGGGGGAGCCCTTCTGTGCCAAGTTTGCATGTTCTCCCTGTGTCAGTGTGGGTTTTCTCCAGGTACTCCGGCTTCCTCCCACAGTCCAAAGACATGCAGGTTAATTGGTGACTCTAAACTGGCCATAGGTGTGAATGTGGGTGGTTGTATGTCTCTATGTGTTAGCCGTGTGATAGTATGGTGACCTGTCTAGGGTGTACTGTGCCTCTGGCCCAGTGTCAGCTGGAATAGGCTCCAGCCCGCACACGACTCCTAATAGGATAAGCAGTAATGAATGAATGTGTTATGATATATATATATATACAGTACAGGCCAAAAGTTTGGACACACCTTCTCATTCAATGCGTTTTCTTTATTTTCATGACTATTTACATTGTAGATTCTCACTGAAGGCATCAAACTATGAATGAACACATGTGGAGTTATGTACTTAACAAAAAAAGGTGAAATAACTGAAAACATGTTTTATATTCTAGTTTCTTCAAAATAGCCACCCTTTGCTCTGATTACTGCTTTGCACACTCTTGGCATTCTCTCCATGAGCTTCAAGAGGTAGTCACCTGAAATGGTTTCCACTTCACAGGTGTGCCTTATCAGGGTTAATTAGTGGAATTTCTTGCTTTATCAATGGGGTTGGGACCATCATTTGTGTTGTGCAGAAGTCAGGTTAATACACAGCTGACAGCCCTATTGGACAACTGTTAAAATTCATATTATGGCAAGAACCAATCAGCTAACTAAAGAAAAACGAGTGGCCATCATTACTTTAAGAAATGAAGGTCAGTCAGTCCGGAAAATTGCAAAAACTTTAAATGTGTCCTCAAGTGGAGTCGCAAAAACCATCAAGCGCTACAACGAAACTGGCACACATGAGGACCGACCCAGGAAAGGAAGACCAAGAGTCACCTCTGCTTCTGAGGATAAGTTCATCCGAGTCACCAGCCTCAGAAATGGCAAGTTAACAGCAGCTCAGATCAGAGACCAGATGAATGCCACACAGAGTTCTAGCAGCAGACCCATCTCTAGAACAACTGTTAAGAGGAGACTGCGCGAATCAGGCCTTCATGGTCAAATAGCTGCTAGGACACCACTGCTAAGGAGAGGCAACAAGCAGAAGAGATTTGTTTGGGCCAAGAAACACAAGGAATGGACATTAGACCAGTGGAAATCTGTGCTTTGGTCTGATGAGTCCAAATTTGAGATCTTTGGTTCCAACCGCCGTGTCTTTGTGAGACGCAGAAAAGGTGAACGGATGGATTCCACATGCCTGCTTCCCACTGTGAAGCATGGAGGAGGAGGTGTGATGTTGTGGGGGTGTTTTGCTGGTGACACTGTTGGGGATTTATTCAAAATTGAAGGCACACTGAACCAGCATGGCTACCACAGCATCCTGCAGCGACATGCCATCCCATCCGGTTTGCGTTTAGTTGGACGATCATTTATTTTTCAACAGGACAATGACCCCAAACACACCTCCAGGCTGTGTAAGAGCTATTTGACCAAGAAGGAGAGTGATGGAGTGCTGCGGCAGATGACCTGGCCTCCACAGTCACCGGACCTGAACACAATCGAGATGGTTTGGGGTGAGCTGGACCGCAGAGTGAAGGCAAAGGGGCCAACAAGTGCTAAACACCTCTGGGAACTCCTTCAAGACTGTTGGAAAACCATTTCAGGTGACTACCTCTTGAAGCTCATGGAGAGAATGCCAAGAGTGTGCAAAGCAGTAATCAGAGCAAAGGGTGGCTATTTTGAAGAAACTAGAATATAAAACATGTTTTCAGTTATTTCACCTTTTTTTGTTAAGTACATAACTCCACATGTGTTCATTCATAGTTTTGATGCCTTCAGTGAGAATCTACAATGTAAATAGTCATGAAAATAAAGAAAACGCATTGAATGAGAAGGTGTGTCCAAACTTTTGGCCTGTACTGTATATATATATATATATATATATTATAATTGATTCCTAGATATTTTGGTATATTTACTAGAGAATGTGTCACAGTGTAGCAGAACAGCACATTATTTGCTGTGGTGTTCTCTGTGCCCTGGCAAGGCTACCAGCGATGATGCAACGCACACTGAGGATGTATGTGTCGAGGTTTGCGACACTCTGAGGGATACCAGTCAGTCCAGATGCACAGGAAGTACACCAAGTCTTTAGGTAAGACATTAGTGAAAATTCAGGGGGCACATTTAGAAACTAGTCACAGGAAAGGCATTTAAATTTTGAATGTATGTTTGCAAGTCATCACTGAAACAAGTTCACTGACAGTTGATTATATTTCTCGTTGTAGATCTCAGCTTGTTGATTTGATTGACGTGTGACAGGGATTCGTGATTCACGTCAGGATGTGATCTTAATTTCTCACTGCAGCCAGATGTTATTCTCCACGTTACTGATTCTTTGTTGTGTAAAAGTTTGTTGATGTGATCTAATTTTAATCTTAAGTATATTTTGTTGTTGCAAAAGTAGGTATATGTTGTGTATCTTTGTGTATTTCCAGTAGAATTACTTGTACCATGGTACATTTTTAAAATGTAAAGCAAGGTTTTATCTCTACATTTTTAACACAGTAGTATTTAAAAAATTTGACCACTTTGTGATGTTTTTAAGGAATTGTAATTTTAAGTGTGGTTTATGTAGATTTGCTGCAGTAGGGCTGACTCAGCTTCTCCCCATTTTTCACCTGCAGTCTGTTTTTAATAGCATAGCTGGTAGCATCCGTCATAGCAAGTTGTAACAAACTGCTGTAATGAGCTGAAAATATTGAACAGATGTATGAAAATATATAAATTCATTTAATCCACGAGTGACTGTTTGCATTGTGATGGTGACCAAGTGGTGGGTGCATTTCCCCACCTTTTTATTTTTTACTTCAAAGGTGCAGCAGTTTTAAACTTGTAACTGAGATGTTTTTAAAGGGACCTGTATTAAATTAATAATTAAAGTGAGAAATATTTATGATGATTCAGCTGAATGGGTTGTTGTGCATGTGGATTTCATGATCACTGCAGCTGTGTGCTGAAGGTGTCTGTAGGCTTTTGAACAGTAGAGGGAGCCACTTACTCGTTTGTGATCAGCACTGCTGCTCCGCCCTCAGCCTCCAATGTGGCCTTGGGGTGCTCCTCGGAAGCTCCTGCGATGTTACAGCTTTAACTATTTTTGTAGCGTCACCATAATAAATAAAGGACCTATAAAGTTTGGTAACACTGTTTCTTCTCAGGCTTAACAAGGCAGGTGACAAAAAGCCACCTTTCTCCAAAGATATCTGGTCGTTCATGTGCGTCGTTTCTATAAAAAGTGTAATCTCTGACAGGACGTGAACGCAGCAGGACAGTGAGCAGGTAGAGAGTGTCAATGAGATCCCAGGGGAGCGAGAGACAGTCCGGGAGGTAGACTTTTGGGACGGTGTCATGACTGTACACGGCGTCTCTCCTCTTTATTAACTTTCAATGGAGCCCACGAGGAGTTTGGACCACTTTTATGTCGTACTTTTTGTGGTGTTTCTGCTCCGTGACCGCTGATGAGTTTGATCATTTCCCTCGGTGTTCTCAGGAGGATCGTATCTAATTTCTTACAGTGCAGCGGAGCCACTGAACTCAGGGGAATGCCTGTGTGTGATTGTGTGTGTGTGAGAGTGTGTCTGTGTTTTTTTTTTGTTTTTTTTTTTGTACAACCAGTTGGTTTAAATGAAGACCGACTGTAGAGAATAGGTTGATGGGTCTGTTACAGAAGTCGCTGTGGTTTCGGACTCAGTATAATTACCACGTTATAAGTGAAGTAAGGCAACGGTCCATTTGCTTTGGTTAATAATTAGATAGAGCGGCGTGCTGTATTTAACTTCTTCGAGGATTATTTTTCGCAACATTGGTTGTAAAAATATTACCCAACTTCTTTTTTTGGCACTGCTCTATCAGTCAACATGCCTTATAAGTTTCCGGCGGCAACCTGTAACCCAGCCTTTGAAGTTCAAGTCGTCGCTCGTGCGTTTTTTGTGGATTTATCCAGAAAATGTGGCGCCCGCAGGATGTGCTTTCTTCTGACGCTTGTTTGTTTGCTCGCAAAATGTGATTGTAAGCTCCAGTGACTGGTGCACACTGTGATATTAATAGTAGTTTGGATACGGATGAAGATTGATACACTGTTGTCAGGACGTGCCCGTGTTGGAGAGGATACAGCAGCTCGACTGTAACGCCGACACATTACAAATGAGGACATTTGTTGTGCACACTAACACAACACAGAGTGTCTTCACGGTGCCATGCCACACACATTAATGACACTGGATAAAAGTTCATTTAAGCTCACTGCTGTGTGTCGGGAGATATCAGCTCTCTGCAGCGCTTTGTCCCATGTGGGCACTGAGTGATTCGCGTTTCTGTACAGTTTGAATATTAACTCTGGTGCTGAATGGAAGTTTTGGGACATTCACGCATGAGTTATGATGGCAGTGCTCCAGCTTTAAAAGTTTAAGCAGTATAGTCGTCGAGGCTGAAAGAAGAAGTGGGACGTATACATTACACATATCAATATTTCCTCCGTTTGTCTATCCGCGGTGCTTGCCTGCTTTGAAGTCCACCATGTGCGGCCGGGCACCGCCGCTACAGCCGAGGCCATGACCGTCCCCCAGCGGCGCCTGGCCGGGCTCTGGCCGTGGCTGCTCATGGCGGCCCTGCAGGTGGTGCTGGGCCAGCCGGGCTTGGAGTCGGAGCGGCCGGCCTTGCGAGCGGTCATCAAGGTGGCACTGCTGAACCACGAGCCGACGGGGAAGCCCATCACTCTGGAAGGGGTGTTCGTGGGAGGAAGCGCCGGCTACGCAGAGGGAAAACTAATGCAGGTAAGGAGTCATTAAAGAGCATTTACATGATGTTGTATGTTATTCTCACTTATCATTTACCTCCAAACCTATAAAGGTGAACTCACTGAGGAGTGCGTGTGGGCACCTGTTGCCAGAGTTTGTATGGGCTCTAATGCCTTGCTCAAATACAATTAATAAATGTAGATGGGTGGGAATAATTGGTCCTCAATCATGGGCGGATTATGAGAATATGGGTCCCAGGGCACAGACATTCATAAGGCCCCCCACCTCTACTGCACAGTTGCACAGACACACAGACTTTGTGGTGGTTTTGCATCTCTTTGTAGTCGCAATGCATCTTTTCATGGGTTTGTTTCTTGTGGTCATTTTGAGTGTGTTCCCAGTTGGTACATGCTAACTTGACATTTGACATTTTGCAAGTGAAGGCCAGGGGGCCCCTGACACGTTGGGCTCCTGGGCCTGCGCCTGGCAGGCACGCTCAGTAATCCATCCATGTCTTCAACCTATGTATTGTTGGCATCGTCTGTGCATAGATATACACTTACATCAGCCAGTTGCTCTGATTACCATTTTGTCCCAGGGGACCCTCCCACTGACAGTTTCATTGTAGTAGAGGATTATTAAACTTGAATGTTCTCCCGTTGTACAGTGCTGAAAGTATATTGATCAAAGTAAATGGTATCATACTTTAGGACCTGGGGTGTAATTTTGGGCCACATACAGCCCAGTTTGATCTCAAGTGGGCCGGACCACTGCATGATAACCTATAAAGAACAACACCTCTAAATGTTTCCCTGTCTGTTAGTGTAAAGAATCCTGAAGATGTTCATCCATTTACAAAACATAATGGTCAGCCATGTCTGTCTTTGCACGTGCATTTCTCCATATATTTTCTCCCCTGTGTAGTAAAGCTGACATCACCACACCAAACTTAAGTGCTAAATGCTGTTGAGGAGGCAGTTAAAGTTAACAAATCAAGTGTATTGTCAATACGCCGTATGTTTGACTCGCCTGGACTAGACTAATCTCTACTACCATCACTGTTGGACTGGGGAGCAATAATTCATCACTGACAGTCCATAGATCAGAAGTGGTCCATGTAAAAGCATTGATTTGATAATTAGTCATCAGTGCATCTATCCGAACAGTTTACCCAGCATCCACTGTCTGATAAACTAAATTATTTAACACCTGTACTTGTTGCTATACGCCCTCAAAATAGTGCAGTGACCGGGGGTTACTGTACACTGTGTCTTTCCGAGAGCTGCTCACAATACCACAGTTCCCACTCAGCGTGTGGTGACAGAAAATCTAAATTCCTTGAACAATAACGATGACATACAGGTGTTATTGAGGTTAATTTGTTTTCAGGCTATTTCTACTTATCCCTGGAAAAAAAAGAACATTGGTTTGGCTGTGGTTGCCAAGCTCTTTTATGTGTATCTGTTCAAAGGTGATAGCTTTGTTTTGCAGAAACTATTTATGGCATCTAATGCTCTTCCAACATTTTTAATATCAAGGTGTGGTCGAGGACTGCAAAAGTGTTTTTTTTTTGTTTGTTTGTTTGTTTTTTTCACCATTTACCATTTAGGAAAAAAAAAACATGCCGATACCCTGCAGATGTAAAGTATGCACTCTATTCAGTGTGCATATTTAGGATTCAGGAGTGGATTAAGGCTCCTGGGCCTTAAAGCTCGGCTGTGTCAATTTGTTTACCGTCTCCAGAGAAACGGGACGACAGACATGAGGCACTGTAGGATCTTGTCTCTTGTCACTCACCAGGCGTGGGAGGCTTTGTGAATGGCAAGCCAGATGCTGCAGTTAGCCATAATTGATAAGGATTTACATGGCTTCTCCACGGAGAAAGCCCCAGTATAAGGCACCGTGAAAAGCCATTGCTGTTTTCCTCTCCAGTTATTCGGCTTTAATGTGTCTGTGTGGGATGTTGACAACATGTTATGGATGCATATTACCATGCAGGTGAGATCAAAGACACTTCCAGCTTTCTGGGATTTCCAGCTTTCTTTATTTTAATTCTCATAAAACCTTGCACAGTGTTTTGTAGTGTTCCATGGGGCCACATGTGCTGTAGAGGAAATGAAAAGATATTAACCCCCTGTCACCAGGTCTCAGTGAAGAGCTACAGCTGCATATTATGGTAACAGATGGGTGACTGAGCTCAATCAAGATTGTAGAAGTGATATCTGCCCAGATTTTCCTAAAGGTGTGAAGAAAGGTGCACCAGCCACATTCAAACTAATATTTTTATCTCAGCCATAGTCTGAATGATAACATCCCTGTTTTTTCTTACTTTCTGCTGGCTACAAAGTCCGTACAGTTGGTTTTGTCCGCTCTTCTGTTTCCTTGTTTCCCTAACTCAGACCATTGATTGTGGTTCTGTCTGAGGTTTGGAAGGTATAGTTTTGTCAGACTCTCTCTTCCCAGGCTGTTCCCACAGTGCACAGAGGTGGTGTTATGCTGCAGGATGCTCTTTGTTGCAGCTCAGGCCTGTTCCGACAGGTCCTCACTGCCTCTGCAGGCTGCTTTACGGTCCCGCTTTATGTTCTTGTCTTCCAGTGGACGGGGGGGATGAAGGCTGGAAAGGAGGTTGAGTCCATAGATAGGTCTGTCTTTGTCCTTTTTCTATCTCAGATTGTGCTCTCTCTCCTCTGTGTTAAAGGGCCAGTTTAGCTCCAAATCAAAAATACATATTTTTCGTCTTACCTGTAATGCTGTTTATCAATCTAGATGATTTTGGTGTAAGTTGCTGAGTGTTGGAGATATTGGCTATAGAGATGTCTGCCTTCTCTTCAGTATAATGGAACTAGATGGCACTTAGCTTGTAGTGCTCAAAGTGCTGAGAAAACAGAAATGTCACTCGCTCAAGATAGTCAATAAAACAGTCTAGATTGATAAAGAGCACTATAGGTAAGGAAAAATATGTATTTTTGATTTGGGGGTGAACTGTCCCTTTAAAATGGTCCAGATGTAATGTATTATCATGACTGCAAAGCCAAATTGTCTTCTAGCTTAATTCCTGTCTGTGACTTCAGTGAGTGCACTTTCGGAGTCTCAGACGCTATCCCAGATTTTACTCTGGACCACATGTTGATCTTTGGCAACATGTCACTCCTCTGAGCCTTGGATTGTCTCGCTGTTTTATTAGAACTGTCTAATTTTTGAAGTTAATGTCAAGGAAAGCAACATCAGACATTAGAAGTTAAACATAATTTTGGCTTTGTATGAGTCATACATTGTTGAAACTTTGTGCTGTTATGTAAAACAGTACAGATTCACATACTTTTGGCGAAGTTTTGTTGAACTGAAGTTACTTCTCTGATAAATCATCAGATCCTGTTTTGATGATGTTTGGTAACACACGTGAGGACCACACTCAGAGCGTTTGAGGGTAGAAGAAATCCCCGGTTTCCCTCAGTGTATTCAAGTCATAAGACTTTGCTTTGGTACGCATCTCCGTCTGATCTGTTAAACTGTGATCTCCCTGGAAGTATGCCCTGTCCTCTGAATGAACACGTTCATTGGAACACTGGCTGGGGTCTGGCCAGCACTATTTGGACAAATACAAGTGCTGAGGAATTTTGACTCTCTCCCCATTTCCAGAGTGAAGCTTGCATTATGACCAGAGGAGCAGTGCAAAAGCTCCGGGGATAACTTTGAACTTGAGAGGATTGTCAACTGTCCTCTGGCCTCTGTTTAGAGAAAGAGTTTATCCTCCAATGGGCAATGTGCCCAATTAAGAGCTCCACCTATTTTTGCTCAAAGACATCTTGACTTTCTTTTCTTCCTCTCACTGTATTTTTGGGTCTTTGTACTTTGAAATGTTGAATTGACCTTTGAGAGCTCCCTTAAATACGTCAGCTATAATTAAGTCAGGGCAGGCAATTGACTGAACACCAGTTAAGTCTGCACCACTTCACATTCTTTCGTCTCCCTTCTCGCTATCCCATAAGGTACTGAATGCCTCCTCGACCAACTGAGGCCACTATCTGCATGTTCCCCTCGCCGGCCCTCAGCACGGCCGTTAGGGAACGAGGGATGGGAGGGTGGAGGCGGCGCTGAGGGAGAACATCAAAGTGTGTCCAGTTCCGAACGTGAGCTGGGATGATTAAAAGCCGAGACTGTTTACACTGCACTTCCCATATGGGGCTTCTCCTCCCCCTCCCCCTAGATTTCCTGTCCATACTTCCTATCTCCCTGGATGAGATAACAGCCTGTCCAGGACTCCTCAGGGCTCCTCGCTGCTTTACATTGTTGGAGGTGCTGCTGCAGCAGATTGTTTTGCTTTTTAATATGTGGCATAACATAAATATATCAAGTCTTTGAAAGGTTTCCAGAACTGCGTCCAGTTGCCTGGAGCTTTTTGTTTAATATTAACCCTCTGAACTCCTCCACTTTGATTGGATGAAAACTCAAATATCTGCCCCTCCAGGATGTTGTAATTGCATCAATGAACACAAATTAATTCAATCCCTGTGAATTTTGCACGACCTTAAATTTGTCCATTCACTGCAACTTCTCTGTAAATTTGACCAATCATCATAGTTTCCTTTGAGTTTCCTGAATCATAGCAGTCCCCAAATTCACTTTCTTGTTTCTGATTGTGAGGATGCAGACATGTGTGATGCAAATGTGTCACATTCACCAACAAAATTTATGGCTAAAGATTGTGCAAGGCAGTTAACTAATGTTCTACACAAAAGCGGGGGAAGCCGCACCAAACTGCTGATCCATCTCATGCGTCATTCTACCCTCACTCGTGAACATAACCAACACAAACTACATCGATTGACAAACACTTTTCTATTGCAAAACAGACCGGCAGAATGACTGAAACATGTCGACAACAGACATATCACCATGACTATGGCTTTTGCATCCACATCTGAGTAAATATGCAGGTTAGTGGTAACATTAGTGTAGAAATCCCAAACTCAGAACAGTGCGGTTTTATTTTCACTAGAGAAAGTTGCCTTCGAATTTCAATGGACTCTACAAAAAATGTAGCTTTTTTATTGCAAAAAAATCCTAAAAACATCCCAACATGCATCACAATTTTCTAGAAAAGCTGCTGTGAAATCAGGAGATTTAGACCGCAACAATCCCAAAAAAAACCTGCAAAATCCTGGAGAAATCTCTGCCTTGGGGTTACTTTATGCTCTTTGAGAATGGGTTTTTACTCAAGACTTCATATACATAGGAACAAGGATGTGGATGAATTGCAACATTAAAAGAAATATCTCAACAGTAAAATGGCCGAACGTAGGATCAGTGTGGATGACGAACACAATCACCCTCTGAAGTCTTTCTGAGATGCATTAACAGTGCGAGCAGCAGTAGGGTGGAAAAGGCCTGCTCTGAATTTTGCTGCAAGCCTCGGTTTGCATTCATGGCATGCACGTCTGGCATGCAGAGCTCTGCGATGTCCACTGGTATGGACACCATATGAGACCCCAACATAAACAGCAGTAGAATCACATCCCCATCAGTCCATCTGCCCCTCGGCAGCACTGGCAGATATATAAAGGTATGAATGAAATCACTATAAGCTCTCAATTTCCCCCTGCTTTGCCTCAGCACCTGTTAAAAAGAAGGCTGACTTTTCTGTGATTAACTGCTGTTTGTGTAAAAAGGAAGGCTATTCAGGGACAAACATCAACTTATAACATAAGAAACATGCTCAGCGCTGTTGATACAGAGATTATTCGCATTCCTTTATGTGGCCAGCTCACACAGATCTGCTGTCAAGACATGTTTGTCTTTTGTATTTCCATATGGTCATCAGTTCAGCCTGCCTGCTATTGCTTTTCTGTCGTCTCCTTCCTCCAGTGATCTGAGACTACGATTCCATCTTGCCTCTGGCTCTCGCCTTGAACAGACCCCCATGTGTGTCCAACCTATCAGACAAGCTCTGGACTAATGGTTTCTCCTGAGCAGGGATCTGACAAAGCTGCAGCCTGCAGCACAGGAAGCAGGGGCTAGTGCCGTCCCGTTCACCCTCTTCCACAAGAGATGGCTGTTGAGATGTTTCTCAGGGCACTGGGAAGAAGGGAGAGGCAGGTAGGGGAAGCATGGCAAATCTCTTAATCCTGCCGGCCCCCGTCTTTTTAAGTCATTAGACCAGGTTCTGGAATTCATGAATGTTATACAACACATTCTTTTCCGCTTTTCTTAGCTCTCCTTGTGCAAATGACAAGAGAAAGTATCTGTTACTGCAGTATACACTCTGCCACTGTCAGTGTTTCACTCATACAGTCACTGAAAAGATGCTTAATTCCACGTTATTTGTAGCACACCTATGCAGAGCATGCAAACACACACACATGCTGAGTGCACACTCACAATGCAGTATGGTAAAGGCATTACCACTGGACTTATCCTTGAACCAGCCCACAGACAGGGCGAGTTGGAGAGGAGAAAGGGAACATCAGGGCTGAAACAAACAGCTATACCAAATCTCACATTAAAGGGGGAGTTTGGGTTTTTTTAAATTTGGTTGTATGAGGTACTTATACATAGAAAAACATATTTTAGCCACCGAGTTTAAGTGTATCCTACATTTAGAATATTTTACTGCTTCACCTTGCCGTCAGACAGCCGTTTCCGATGGGAAACTAAGGCTGCCATATCACCCTCATAAAAGCCACCAGACTCCATTGACAAAAACAGTCATTTTAATTTTTGCTGTACACAGGAATCCTTGGTCTACTGCTGCCTCGATCTGTTAATTTCCTCATGTTATTGCGTGACTTTGGCGTTTTAAAGAGTTAGTTCAGATTTACCGAAGTCACACACAAACAAACAATGCAGCTCTAGAGGCGGCAACTCGTGTTCTGTGAGGTAAAATTACTGTTTTTGTTAATGAAGTCTGGTGACTTTAAGAGAGCATAGCTAATGGATTCAACACCCCATTGCTGGCGATGGATTATCTGTGCACCCCAAAACTGGGGGATTTAAAAAGCAGCTCGAAGCAGTTAGCAGCTAACTCAAAGGAGAACAGCAACAAAAAATGTCCACAAATTGTGAAGACGGTAAATGATTGTTTTTGCCATGTTATGCTATTGTTATAGTTTACAAAGCACTGCCTGACAACTACTTTATCTATCTAAAATGGCACAGTTGAATGGCTTTATGTTGACATTGTTTGGTTCTGTGTAAAAAAGCAAAGCTGGCATCATGAAGGGTCTTCACTGTGGCAATATTACTGATCTCTGTATAAAAAAGGCTAATAACACAAACAGACTAAGTAATGGAGGCAGTGGTAGACCAGCAACTCCTGTGTTCTGCGAGGGGAAATTACAGTTTTTGTCGAAGGAGTCTGGTGTCTTTGAAGAGCGATATAACAGCTTCATTTCATGTCGGAAATAACTGTCTGAAAGCAAGATAATGGGGTGAAAATATTCTGATTCTTATTTTTTCAGGTGGCTAAAATGCGTTTTGCTGCTACCCTCATCCACAGCAGTACATTGCTTAGCTTCAGTGGCAGTACTTTTGCCTGCTTCTATAAACGAAGGGCGTGTTGACCACAATCTACTGTATGTAATTCACTGACTATGGATAAGTACCTCATAAAACCCCACTTCAAAAAATCCAAACTATCCCTTTAAAATGAGGGCTATAGAACTATGTTTGTGTCTGTGTGTGTGCTTTCACATTCACACGCTTTATTGATCTCAAGCACAGTGGTGGAAAATGTTGAAATGGCGCATACACACTCATAAACACACGCACACTCAAATGAAATGTTAATGATGCAGGCTTTTGTCTCGCTCTTCTTTTTGAGCACTTTTATTGTCTGTGCCTCTGTGAAGAAACCACCAGGGCGCTGAAGGAGTAGCAAATGTTTGCAGCTCTTTAAAGCTGTGCCATCATGCAGCCATGCATCCATCACAATGGAGAGGAGTGAGTCACCACTGACTATAAAAGAGCACATGCACACAATTCACACACATGCATTCATTTTCCTTTGATGGCGTCGTACCTGACATAGGGCCAGGCAGGGCCAGGGAGCTTTCAGGGTCAGTGGAATTCAATTATGTGGGGTTAAACAGTTGAGAATACCTCTGCATTTTTGCATTCCCAGAGAGATGGGTATCTGGTGCGACCTTTCTGAATTTGTCCCAATAGTGCGGGTCAAGTGAAGCACCTGTCCACCAACCTTCCAGTTGAAACTGATCCACTGGGAGTACAGAGGAAAGCCTGCTGATCCATGGCGGGTGTGGAGGCCAAGCTGTCCCTTCCCTGGGGATCAAGGCCACATTTATAGAGATTTACAGAGAACCATGTTGCAACAGATGACAATTGCACCATATGGCAGTAGAATTCATATGCTACTGATGGGAAAGTTGACTCCCACAGGTGACGGGAAAAATGCAGTGTATACAGTATCAAACAATACTGTGTGTGTGTGTGTGTGTGTGTGTGTGTGTTTTTCTAGCTGTTTCATAGAAAATCAAACATACACTACAGAAGAATCAGAATCAGAATCAGAATAACTTTATTGTCCTCAGAGAGGAAATTTGTCTTGAACAACAAGGCGGCTGCGGCTCACAATTTAAAAGAAGAAAGAAGAAAATGGGAATCACTTCCCACTTTACCCAAATCGCACAGCGTACACAGTCTGTTTTCCTCCTGAATAGTTTACTTATCAACTGTGCAACTAAAGGTCTTTGGCTTCTAGATAAGGAAGATTAACATAGGATCAAACTTTTGTTTACTACGGAGATATTCCATGTCCTTAATTTTGTTTTTACAAACCATTTTTCCTCTTTCTGTAGATAGAATTCATATCAGACTATTTAGAGATTGTACAGTTGTTCAACAGTTCACTGAAGCTTGATTTGGCTTCTCTTTGTCATGTTGTAAATTGCAATGTGGTGTGAGCTTAATTCCCAACTGTTAGTGATCATTTAAGACCCTAATCTGTGGATTTCAGCCGAATGTTTTCATCGATAATGCAAGCACAGACTTTATCGTCACACTGATCCTTCTGCCTGTCGTGGCGAGAGCTGCATTTTCTGCTCCCGCCAACATCAAAGGCTGAGACGCTTCGCTGCAGTTTTTTCATTTCTCTGTTTGTCTCGCTCCTCTTTCTCCCACAGCACAGCTTCAAATTCCTCCTCCTCACCTCCTGCTCTAACCAGCCCTCTCTTGTTTCTTGACAGCTCTTTAAAACGGTTGTAATTCATTGCATGCGCTTTAGTTTCAAGGATAAAAATGGCTACATGCACTCAAAAGGCAGGAAGCGCTTAGTTTGCTGAGAGGTTGGAGGAAAAGAGTCATCACCATACCACAGATAAATGCTCTCTGACAAACTCCCTCCCTCTCTCTGGCTCCCTGTGGCTCCTTCACTCACTCTCTCAGACATTTTTTTGTACGGCTTTGTGCTTGCCGCTTTGGCAGAAACAGCAATAACACCTCCCAGCAATGTCATTTCATATAAAGTTGTCTGGTTACTGTGTGACTATAAAACTATTTGTACTACATGTTTATTGCATGTGCGTCAGAGCTGCAGAGTGATATTGTTAAAAAAGCAGAATATGCATGAAGCAGTCTTCTGAGTGGAAGCACATTTTCTACCTTTCTGCTTGAACGCTTGGCTCAACGATCCGCAAGAAGAGGAGCTTTCACCTGTGTGACGGTCTGACTCTTTATGTGTGTGTGTGTGTGTGTGTGTGTGTGTGTGTGTGTACAAGCATGAGTGAATCTGTGTGAGTGTGTCCACTGTGTGTGTGTGTGTGTGTGTGTGTGTGTGTGTGTGCGGAGCTCCCATACTGAGATCATTTACCAAACTCTATTAAGCGGGATCAAAGTGACTTAGATCTTTCAGTGCTGCATGACTACAAAAGCCATATTGTAACCCCAGATCCAGGGAGATAACGCTGCTGACAAAAAATGCTTTATGTCTGCAAAAGTCACATGGTCACTTCTAAACAACTAACAGCATGTCCTGTCCTGTTTTTGACCCCTTTTTTTTTGGCCTTCTTCTCAGAAAGGCCTCAGTGTTAGTTTCATCAATGGCCCTCCTGCTTCGTGCAGAGTTTGATTTATTGAATTAAAAAAGCTGAGTGCAAATGTTACTGTATGACAAAGTCCGATTCAGTGTCATGAAGGCCACATGCCGCCCTTCGTGGTGTTAGCTGGTGCTTAGTCATTGGATATGAAGTGAAAAACCTAACAACCTACTCAAAACTGGGCACTTTAAGAAATTCTGATTGATGTGCCGTTCTGCTCATTTGAGTCCAGTAGATGAAATTTCACATCAAAATTCCACAATTCATTCGATGCTTTTAGCGTTAGATGAATTGTGCAATGATTCTGCTAACAGATGCTGTCACTGTAGTCTTGTAAAGCCTGCTTTTGTATTATAAGATTTCAGTCCTGGTTGATTCGTCAACACCTGTGGACCCCAGAATTGTTGGGGCCGAAAACGCTCGCTGAACAGCTACTTTTTTTTTTTTTTTTAGAAATACAGCACAAGAGTTTACAGTGCAGCCAAACAAACTCAATATGACAAGCATGCTGTGCCAACCTTGGTGGCAAATACATAATGTTCCTGTGTTTCTCCAGTTGAATGTGTTTAAAGGGGACCTGTTATGCTTTTGCTTCTTTTCTGTCATATATACTAGTCCATACCCATTCAGTAAAGCATACCATACCATGACTTAGTCATACCAAAAATTAGAAAAAAAACCACAAAAACATTCAGCCACAGGGGGAGCCACAGCGATCGGTCGCATTTTAGCCATTTTTAAGCATTTTTCTGTTGGTACTGGTACCGAATTCCAGATACCGATACCGGTACCGTATCGGTTCAATTATGAACGGTACCCAACCCCATACAGTACAGTGCTAATATGTCAGTCCACACTGTCACCTTTTCTTGTCTTGCTGGTAATTGTAACAAAAAATGAGCCATGACATTTTGAAAGAGTTAATTAAACAGAAACATCCAGTGAGGAAGCATCATAGATTTTTGTCTGTGAAAGACTCGTCACTGTGTTTTTTAGAGAATGATGGATCGTTCTCTGGGGAGCAGGTGCTGTATCACAATATAAAGCTCTGCAAATGGAAACATACTTACTAATACATAATAATACTAATACCTTTACCTTTCTGGTTTGAAATAGGGCTGTGTTTTTGCCCTTTGTAGCAGCTTGCCTGATCCTAATGACTGCTGTGAGAGCAGGAGGTGAATGATTGTTCTCCGCCATCATACTTCCAGTCACATGCCTGCCAGCGTGATAGATGGCTGTTCTCTCAGTCGGACTAAATGAAAAGTGCATGCTTCTGAATCAGACAAAAGGTTAGTATGTCTGCCAGACAAGTGAGTTTAACTGATGTGTTCGTCTGCGCTCACCTGCAGGGAGAGTCTTCTTCTTCCCCTCCAGGGAGTTTGTGTTAAATGCACACTCAGGCCTGCAGAGACAGAGTCCCATGTGACTCCTTGAGAGAATTTGAACTGGTGTCACATGGTCTTGCTTGGGTGCTACATGTACACACGCATGCGCTCACAAATACATTTCACACAAATCCTTGTACTGCCATCAGTACCATTTGTCAGCCTGCTTCTACTTATCCATTTGCGCCCATGTCACACTAACACACAATGGCCCAGTCCAAGTCACACAAATCCAATATAATAAACAGTTTTTTATCAAAGCCAATAGAGTTGTTCAAGATTTTAATTGATTGTTATTTTTTGGGAATTTTATTCTCCAATATTAAATTGGTTAGAAAAATCTATCGCTCTCAGTTGGCTTGGGGAAAATATGACTAAATAAGTTTTTCTCTGCCAAACACCCATTCACCTCAGAGGCTTATTAGCTCACTGGCTAACAGTGGTGATCTTTTTTTGGTACTCATTCTGCACCATGCCATGAAATACAAGCATTCGGACCCCGATGTCGGCGCACATTCACCCTGCTGAAGTGTCTGTGAGCAAGAAAGGACTAACTGAATCCCTACCAGTCTCATTGTGTTTCTTCTCCTCATCCTTCCACTGTGGGGGGCAAAGATGTGGATTGGTTTAAATATATTTAAGCATTTATCTTGCAAGTGTACTCTTCTTCAATGTTTTGTTTACTTCCTGGATTTTTCCCGCATGGAAATTCTGACCAATCAAGAGCAGCTTTCTCACGCAGGCATTTTATCTGGTCTGCTTCTAAAGGCTGCCGTGAGAACATGAACCGACTCTAGGCGATTATGAAACTTTGCAACAAAATTAGTCCCTGATTCGGACCAAAGCAAGCCAACTCTAGGTCTGAAAGCACCCTTAGTGACTAATGGGAACAACAATTTTTGAAATTGGTCCAGTAATGATTGAGAGTGCTGCAGGGAAACATGCTGCCATGTAACCATTCTCAGCAACTGTCAATTTATGTCCACTAAAAGTGTTTGTGTTTTGCCTCTGACAGGATCAGATTCTTTTTGTGTCTAACAACATTATTAAAAGGATCCCTACAGAGATAGAACTCTTTGTAAAGAGTAAGATCTTTTTGTTTAACCAGAAACAGCCCTGAAATTGCTCTCGCCAAATCCTCCAGACTCCATGTAAAACAAAATAGACAAACAAAAAAAAACAGCAATTTTTTAATTGTAAAACACACTTCATTAAAAGTTGACAGAAACAAAATAAAACACTTGTTTTGTCTTCATTTGTTTTTCTGCTGTTCCAACAAACGCCAACTCTGGTTTGGTCAGAATAAACCCTTAATGTACCCAGTAAGCTGTGAAAATATGCTGACTCTATACATGATAAAAATTACTATTTATTTCAATTAGGTCTAGGGGGCTTGGCGATAGCAAGTTCAGAGCTGTTTCTTTTTAAACAAAAAGGATCTTACTGTTGAAAAAAAGGTCTATCTCTGTTGGGATCCTTCCAATAATACTGTCAGACACTTTCAAAAAGAACCTGAGCCTGTCAGTGGCAAAAACAAACATGTCCACATACAGTGGATTTTAATTGACATAAACTGTACAAACATACCTGGAGTGGTTCCATTGCAGCCTGTTTGCTGTTCCCTTTGTCACTTAGACCCAAAATCATGGGAAAATAGGGTTCAGGTTTAAAAAAAACCAAACATGCCCTTTAATAACAATGTTTTCAGAGCCCCTGCAGCTACTGAAAGGCCATTAGAGATCTATACTCTGCAAACAGTTGGGCGCTCTCTTGAAGTGTGTGACAACAATGCTGCCACCAGCCGTTTATTAGTCTCACCCCAGGTGGAATAACTGATTCAGCACAGCCATGCAGTGACCTTGTTGCACGCTCCAAAAACAAACCAAAACTTGACTGTGCCCGGTGGACTGTCCGACAGCCCTCAGGAGAGGACTGCGTATCTAGGAGACCCGTTCCAATTGGCCATGACCTCCTGACTGGCTGCTCCTAATTAGAAGCAGTCCCTCACAGTGCCTCCCTCTCTTGTCCAAAGTAAATACCTTGGCACCCAGCAGGAATGCTGACAGACTGCTGTTTAGGGTGCTCTGAGAGAGGCTTGGACGGTCGCTGACTCCCCTAATGTTTAACCCTCTGGAGCGCAGCGCAGCCAACACTAACAACTCTTCAGCAACGGAAACACAAATGACTTCATTGTTGAACTCACTCAAAATATGCATTACTATCTTGGCTTTTTCATGCCAGCATGCTGTGTTGGTTTTCCATGTGGAATGTGTTCAGATTACTCTCTTCAGATGGCCTTGACCACAGACTGGGACTTTGTAGGGAAGTGATAGAGCGGGAGGAATATCATCTACATCTGGGTTACATAACGCGTGTATTTACATTTACTCCAACTTTAGGCTTCCTGCAGCCTAAAAAAAACAGATCCTCGCTGTTTCAATGTCAACTGCCCTTGGAGTGCAGCGGTTCACTGGAATCGGGGGGGCGGATCAAAAGGCAGTCTGTATTTGAGAGAACAGGGCCATGATGTCTCATCAGGGCCATTCACCTGATAACCTCCTCTGTGGGAGCCGCTCCAAAGCAGCCAAAAAAGTAGCACTTGACAGCTAACAAGGTGTGTTTGTAGGCCCGTGTGGAGTCCTTTTTTACTTTGTGACGGTCTGTTTGTGACTCAAGCTGCCAAGCCCCACTCCCTCACAGCCTGCTATTTAAACCCCCAGATTGCTGTGCGGGAGTGGAGTGGAGCATGGCGTTGCTCTTTGTTCTGGGCCCTAGGTTAGCGTTAGCACAGCATTACACCACAGCAGCCCTGAAAGCCAGCTCTGAAGACTAAAGCAGAGCTGTGTGTGGTTTGGTGTTTGGTCTGCTCACTCTGAGATTAGAGCAGCAGGTTGGCAGAGGATTGGGTAATGACATGTCTACCGCTCTCGAGTCCTTGGACTGTCTGGGACTGCGGGGATACTTGAAAGCAAGATGTGCACGCACACACACCTACACACAGGAGCGTCCTCTTCTACCAGGGTACATTTGACCATGAAGAGTCACCAAGACAGTTGTGGTAACAGAAACAACATAACATTTATAATCTCTGCCCAGTGAGATGTGACTTGGTCAGCCACTAATAGTCGTGGACTCAGATGACACATAATGTTCCACTCGTGTCACTGAGTCAAAATCTTATTTTCCAGGACATTAAGTCTTTATGACTGTGAACAATAATAATAAATATGAAAACGAGGCAGTAGAACATGAGAAGAAGTGATCATAAAACTGTAACATCATTGTGACTGCGCTGAAAGTTGTGTAGAGAGAATTATAACGGAGGAACTTGAATCGTAGTCCGATGCTTTGATCTTCAGGCTTTTACGCTCCATTAACATCAGTGTTCAATGTGTCCTTTTGTGCATTCTTTCCATTTTACTCACGTGTGTTTGTACATGTTTAGAATGTTCTCTGGCAAGGATTTAGTGTTTTGCATAATTCACAGCGTTTGACACTGGAAACAAACGCGTTTTGATCGATATCATTACTAATCTGATCCATCACTCTCAAAAATCGCAACATTTCCTGAATTACAGAGTTGTATTTACATCACATCTAATTGGAAAAAGACAGGCTTTCGATTAGAGGCTGCAATACAGTCAAGTGATGTCATTTTCTGAACTTACCAGACGCCGCCTTTTCTATTATTTGCCTCACTCAGTCATTATATCCCAATCCAATCATCAGAAAAAGTGAAAACTTCGAACATCTTGAGCCCACTTTTAAAATTACTTTTCATAACATGAAAAATGGTAATGTGACATTATCTTTTTGGATTTTGACTATAAACACCATATTTGGTATACAGAATTGCAGGATGGAAGTACACAATTCCATAACACATAAGAAAAACTGGTCAAGAAACATGGCCACAGTCAATCAAAAAGTCTTTAAAAACAGTGGGGCTATGCAGGAAATATAAGTTAAGTTGTGTTAGAGAAATCCTGACAAAACTCAGTGGGGACATCCTGCTGTAAGTCCTGAACGTTCTCATTAAGTTTCATTTACAACCAATAAAAGGGGGCGAAATGGCAGGACTTTGTTGATGAAAAAAAAATCTAAGGGAGAGGTATAATTACTTTAGAACCTGTGAAGCTTAAATAAAGTCTGTAGGTAAAGGTGTGAAGAGTAGCAGAATTTTAAAGTGGCGTAGATTGAAGGCTTAAAGATTTATATGAATTCACTGCAATTTTTTAAAATTAGAAAATTAGAAGAAGCTTTAAATATGATTATATTACCATCTAGGGCCTTTTATTTTGAAAATGTAGCTTTGTCTGGGCCCCTGGTCAACAAATGTAACCATCTAGGAGCTTTGATTTTGAAAATATGACCTTGTTTAACGGCCCCCAGTTAACTTTTGTTACCACCTGGAGGCTTTTATTTTGAAATTCAAGTCTTGTTTTGGGCCTGTGGTAAATTTGTGATACAAAGATGAGGGGAGCTACAATCAGGAGATAATTATGTGTGGGTTCATCATTACAAGCGACCCTGTACACATATAAGTCATTTCAATTATTGCACGTTTGCACCATTGTATGTTTCTGCAAACTCTTGACATTGAAACGTAACATTTCATATCTCAGCAACACTGTGGTTAATGTGTGGTTTGTTTTCGGCACAAAAACTACTTGGTTATTGTCAGGGAAAGATAGCGTTTTGTTTTTAAAAAACCTGTCTTTGTGGCAGCATCCTGGCAAGAAAAGCAGCAATGTGTCGGTAAAACACAACTGCTTTTTGTGATGTTATCCCTGCAGGAAGCACAGCCACGTCTTGATAGAAACAACCGAGTTTTGTGTCACTGTCTCACCAGGAAACGCGGCGATTTTTCAGTATGAAACAACCACTTTTAATGGCACTATCCCTAATGCAAAAACACAATGGGACACTAAAAAATACCAATGTTTGGTGGCTAAAAAGCTACTGGAAATGCTGTGAGTACTCACTATAAACAACCAGTTTTGTTTGTTTGTTTGTTGTTGAACATTGGTCATGACACTTGGCAGGCGTCCCGCCTAAGTGTCACACCTTCCACCATCCACTCGGCTTAATTACTACGTCACTTTAGAAACTTGATGCACGATTTTCTTCTGGCAGCTGGGCTAAATGTCCATGTTAATGATGATTATTCATTCAAAATCTCATTTTGTAAATATTTTGTGAAAGCACCATTGGTCAACCCTACAATACTGTCGTTATATCGACATGGACATATTTGGTCATTTGTGATATCTGATTTTCTCCGACTCTGGAAGCAGGAACACAGGGCAGTTGGATACTGTGATCCTGTTCGAGGACTGTTTACATCCCTCAGCGTTTTATGGAGAAAATCCTGTCGAGTGCTCGTTACAACACTCTGTCCTATATGAGTCACCAGCATGTTCATGAAGCTCCAGTTCAAACCAAAGAGCCAGGAGCTGAGCCAAGTGTCCCAGTGCATGCTAGATCTATCTGGGGGGTGGGGGTGGGGGGGGGGGGGGGGGCAGCAGTGTGTCGACTGCAGTTCTCTGACCTACCTCCATGCCGCTGACTTCCACTGTTTGCCCACTCTGTTAACTATTACCAAAAGGCTGTGTACCTTGGCTGCAGCCCAACACTCTTACACATACTGTGGCCCATTATCAAAGGAGACCTGCACTACAAGCCCTGGAGTCCTTCCAAAAAGGCCACAGTTTCTGCCTCAGGACCTATCCCAGCAGCACTGCAGTACTATCTGAGCACTCCCTCCTGTTTTGTCTCCCCATCGCTGTCCCTCCACCTCCTCCTCCCATTCTCTCTTTCTCCTAATCCCCTTGCTTGAACATGCACATGTTGGTTAAACTGTCCTTGGCAGCAGGTACCTCACCCACTCACACTTCTTTTTATAATCCCTTTTATGTTTGCAGTCAGTCTTTGGTGTGGTCATAGGACAAAAACACTGAAAGAGTAAAAACACGAGAGCTTCACCTCAACCCATGGAATTACTTTTTTTAGGGTTTAAATGATCTGTTTATGTGTTGTGTTATTAAAACTGCCTTAAATGTCTGCAGCTGTGCTGCCAAAGTTTACTTAGAACAGCAACAAGTGAGTCATGAGGTTTTCATCTTCTTATGCCAGACTGGAAACACAACTATTTTCAGTGTTGATCCATCTTCCACTTATTTACTCGATTAGTCGACCAGTTGTCAGGTCTGTAAAATATCAGAAACGCGGCAGAAGTTTGCTTTCTGTAATTGCTTATCTTCACAGTTTATTATCATAAAAAAACAGCACATCTTCCCATTTGAGAATCTGGCTGCAATTCAAGATTTATATAATCTTTTTAATCCCCCCATTATTTTTTAGCTTAATCGTTTCATCAGTAAAATGTCAGAAAATAGTGAAACAGAGCCATGGTGACGTCTTCAATTTATGTTTTATTTGACCAACCTTTCAAAAATCCAAAGGTGTTAAGTTTACTATCATGTACAACAAAGAAAAGCATCAAATTGTCACATATGAGAAGCATGAAACCAGCAAATCAAGCTTTTTTGATTGAAAAAAAAATTACTTAAATGATTATTTGATAATGGGAATAGTTGACAATTAGTTTTCTATTGACTGACCAATCACTAATTGACTAATTGTTGCAGCTCTATTAGAGAACCATCACATTGTTGGCGATGTGCTCGATAAGTGACAGAAATGATTGACCAAATTAATTCATTTTCAGTCAAACAATTAATTGTTTCAGCATTAGTAGCAAAATTTCTGTGTCAGTATATGAACATTTGATCTCGCTATCTTGAGTGATATTAATATGAATTGTGAGCGTGTGTCAAACGAGCAAAAAGGTCTTGCCTTTTCAACTTCATAACTAAAAAAGTAGCAAAACTAGAAGTGCGCTCAGTGAGCACAGACCTCCACCAAAGCCAAATGCTCCATCTCGTCATGTTAAGGAAGGTATAAAATAATTTGTGTATCCGCTCCGTAATTTGGTTCTGCTCCAAAATGTAGTCGGTTCTTCCTCAGCCCATTTTATACCTTTCTACAAAGTTTCAGGAAGTTATGCCAGTGGACCTGCCAACAAACGGAGACCCGAACTGAAAACATAACCTCCTTGGCGGAAGCAATAATGATATGGTTGAGATTGCTGCTGTATACAAAGGTTATAAGAGCAGATGTACTGTAGTTGCTAGTGACTGATTTATCACAGTATCTTGTATGAATGTAGCAGCAGTTTTTTGTGTGTCCAACAAACAAAAAGTTTTGGCCTTTTCAACTCCATAACCGAAAAAAGCAGCAAAATAGTGCATTTGTTAAGACCGCTGCTGTGGACCTTCGCTGACAGCGGATGTACTGTTGCTGCTCATAAATTTTATTATCTCATATATCACATCATAAAGGCAGCATCTGTGATCCAAATGTAAACAGCCCAACTCCCTAAAACCAAAAGACAGAGCCGGACCCTGCTATCACTGCCAAATTATTATCACAGCGTTATTATTTCATTATTCCTGATAACAAATAACAGTTTTCTGCATATTGAGCCTGTTTTGCCAGCATGTAACTCTGAAATAATAATCCAATTTTATTGCTGTTTTGTGATAATCAAACATTCATATCTAATGATCATGACTTTATTATCTCAATATCTCATGGTTGAGCTGAGATCCAGCCTGATTGCCCAACTGATTATGACAGTGTTCATGAGGAAGTATGCGCAGACAGAAGAAAGCATAACGTCAGATTCCAGTCAGTTAGTGACTTCAAAGTCAAATAACCAAAGAACGACAAGCTGACCTGGATGGAATCTTTAATTACATCAGTCCAACTGGACATTGGCAAAGCCTTGAATCTGCCTTCTAAATATAACGAGATATCTCGGTCAAGATCACAAGAAAACAGTTTTATATGGAGATAAGTTTGTAATTGTCTCATTAAGGAAGCCTTTGAGGACCAGTAAATCCCATTTAGTTGTTTTAAGATAAGGAGATGGGCTTTAAGTTGTATTTGTAATACAAATGGATGAAAAATCACAGCAAATTTCATTTTCCATAGCTATGTAATAGTAATAAAATAATGATCTGAGGTTGTAGTCTTTCACAGTTTGGAGGCATTAAGAGCTGTGACCTGTATCAGATGTTTCCTGATGTTTCAGTTTTCATATCATGTAGTATGCATGAGTCTTACTGTCGTAGTGTGCACTGTATTAAAGGATACGTTAGATATTTTTAAACCTGGACCCTATTTTCCAATGTTTTTGATATTAAGTGACTGATGGGAACAACAGTTTATGAATTTGGTCCAGTATTAGGTGAAAGCGCTGCAGCTGAGAGCCACGAAACAGGCTGCTATATAACCGCTTGAGGCATGTTCGCACTGTCAAGGTACGTCCACTATGTTTGTTACATTTGTTTTTGCCTCTGACAGGCTCAGATTGTTATTACAGTTGTCTGACAACATTTAGAGAGGATCTCTATGGAGACAGACCTCTTTTGTTGAAGAGTAAGATCCTTTTTGTTCAATAGTTTTGCTATTGCCAAACCCACCAGACTCCATTGAAATAAACAGTCACTTTAGCGTGTATAGATCCAACATACTCTCAGATCTAACCGGGTGGATTACGGGTTTATTTCAACCAAACCAGAGTTGGTAATTGTTGGAACAGTGGAAAGATGAACCAAGATGATGTCTGTGAGTGGTATTTTGTTGCTGTCCTCTTTGAATGAAGTGCGTTTTACGATGATAAAATTACTGTTTATTTAAATGGAATCTGGTGGGTTTGGCACTAGTGGTTTCAGGGCTGTTTCTAGTTTAACAGAAAGGCTCTTAGTCCTCAACAAAAAGATCCAGCTCTTCCATAATGTTGTCAGACACTTAGAATAACAATCTGAGCCTGTCCGTGTCAAAAACAAGAGCTTTTATTGGACGTATATTGCACACATGCTGTGAGTGGTTACATTGCAGCATGTGTTTTGCAGCCTGTTCATACTGATATGTGGCTGCCATATTGTTCATCTAAAGAGATTGTGTTGAGATTGTGTGTGTGTGGCAGTGCACCGACGTTATCATCTTTCCTGTCTTAAGAAATATAGTTTTGAATAATGTACCACTTCCTGGATTTCTTCTGCACATTGTTTTGTGTTAATTATGAGGATTTGTTGTACATTTTAAAAGAAATCCAGGTTAGAGGAGGCCCATCTGAATTTGTATCACGGTGTATTATGTTGGTTTTATTTGATCAGGTGGCAGCCTCATCACCACTCGGACCAGGTGCTCCCCCATATTAGGCCGAATCTGTCTGTACACAGGCCACTCTTGATGGCATGTAAACACGCTTTGAAGTGTGGACAGTTGTGTGTGTGTATTAAACTTGGAATCTGATTCTTTATAATTGACATGTAAACACCAAGTGCTTTGAAGTGTGTGTGTGGCATGGACTGTATCTGAAAGTGTGATGTCAGGTATCCTCGGGCCATACGCTTCTCTGTTGGTTCAGTGAAGCCTGTTAATGTGGAGAGATAATTCCCCCCCCCCCCCCCCTCCCCACCTCTTCCCAAGCTCACTTCCTCTCCGCAGCAGGAAGTCCTGGCCTTTTTAGACCCCGACAAAGCAGTGGAGACAGTAGTTTCCTATTTCAGCCTTATCTCTGCGGCTTTTAATTAACTCTGAGGTGTTTACTCTCGGGGGCGATTCAGAAAAGGATTGCGCGGCTTTTGCAGCTGCTAAACCTGCACAAAGAAAACAAAACAAAAAACAAGGAATTGTCAAATGCACCCACAGTGGGTGAAATGCACCCTTCACTACGCTGCCAAGCAAAATTGCTTCTTGGTGCTCCTGACCTATTTGCACATATTTAAATCAGGTAATAAGCATAAATTTCGGTGCAAAATTTTAAACCTTGAAGTCACTGAATTCCACAGTCTCATTTTCCAGGCTGGAAAGGTCATGGAATCGGTAGAGTCCTTGAAAGTCTTGGAAAACTCATGAAACCCTGTTGTTAATAATGAAAATGTTTAAGTAATCTTTGAAATAAGCATCCACGTCATGTAGCATAATGACAAATTCATGTTCTGTAGCTGTGGACGTATTGTAGCTCTAATAAGCCGAAGCGTGATGTTCTGTTTACTGTCACGTACGCTTCTTCATCTTCTCCCCGTGTTCTATCTCTTCCTCCATGTCTGCCAGCAAGTTGGAATTAAGTTTGAATAGAGTTTGAATCTGATATGTTCGATTTACGCCAGACAAGTGGGGCAAAAATAACAATGTTGTGACAGTGTGATTTAACATGTAGGGTCATGAATCCCAGTTTTCACACCTATGCCAACTGCTACTCTTAATCGCTGATGACATTTAATTGTCACTCAGAGTGCAAATGTGCAATGTGCATTTTTTTGTTTAAAAACAAATTAACCAATGTCGGCCATCACCTCCTCCACTCTGTGTCTGCAGACCACCTTTAGTAACATAAGTAACATTTAGAGAAAAGGATACCGTACAGTTTTGTCCGTGTTTTATGTTGTAAATGGTCATAGAAATTTTATTATGGGTACCTTAAAAGTGATGGAAAAGTTTGTAAATTTTGTCCATGAAAATGTGAGGCATCGTATTTAATAAATCTTAGGGCTGCTGTGAAACTACGCCTAATAAAGGCAGCAAAAAAGTTTGTTTTGGGTGCGTCGGTACAATAGGCAAACAAAAAAGAACAGTAGAGGAGATACCCGCACACCAATGCAGCTGGGCTGGACAGCCACAAAAAGGTTCACAGGCTGAGATCAATGCAAAAAATAGTAAATTTATCAGTCAGTTACTTTGTCCACATCACAATTGATTTTTTTAGCACTGATGAGAGTCAAGGACTGAAATGTTTGCTGCTGTTTTTGTTTACTTTTATATTAATTTTGTACTTGTCTTTTTGTGCATGAATGTCCTAAATAAATTGACTATTTTTTGCATTGATTGTAGCCTGTGGGCCTTTTTGTGGCTGTCCAGCCCACTGTGTGTAATAAACATTCATAATATTTTGTAAATTGAATATGTTACTCTGTTGTGAAAATGGCATTACATTTATTGAAGAGAGCATCATGACTTGTTCAGGACATAAAACTCAGAGTTTAGGACTTGGGACTTGGCTGTCTTCACTTGGGACATGAGTGCAAAACGAACTTGTTGACTCTCACCCTCGTGGCAATTAACAGGATCTCAGCTCTTTGTATGACTTTAAAATGTGTATGAATACACACGTCAGCCTGCTGTGTCATACACTGTGTGAACGCTGAAAGTTACAAAACAGGTACAGATTTTACAGGCGTTGACTACAGTTTAATTACCTGTTTTAAGCTCTGTGCCTATCAGCAGTAATCCTGTTTGATTTCAGTCTGGCCGCGTTGCAGAGCTCTTTGCAGTTTGTTTTTGAACAGTCTGCAGTCAGCCCTGTAGTAAGTGTTGGTTCCTGAGACTTTTGCTGAAAGGCTGGTAAGGCGACAGTTGGCTTTGACTGGGAGAAGGCCGACATCATTTAACTGGTGTCTGGTTGGTGCCCAAAAGACAAACAGTAGCAGCAATTTACAGCTGGGTATTGCTAAAGACTTCACAATACAATGTGCACAATGATGCATAGGCCACAATATGGTAAAATTACAACTCTCCAGTTTAAATGTCTGTAGCTGCCAGCACATAATTATGTGTAAAACATACAGTTACTCAGCACCTCCTGAACACAGAGTTACTGCTTTAAACAGTCTAATTAGGCACAACTTGAAAATTGGTGAGATCTCAAACACACCGCCCACACTCTTACGATACACACACAGACATAATACGCCCTGCAGCGACCAAGTGGTTCCAGTCTGCATGGCGGGCAGGGAGGAGAGAGGGCAGTACCCTTCAGAGGGTTTCTCCTCCACGCCCACGACGCCTTTGTTTTCTCGCATAATGTTTTCCTTTTGGGTCACCTCTCCAGCCTTTTAGGGCAGTGAAAGTGGATCTGTCCAGGGCCTCTCCATTACATAGCCCATCAGATAGGGAGCGCTAGATAAGTCCCCCCTGTATAATAAATGTCTCATATTTGATCTTCACAGGTGGGAGCGATCTCACAGCACTGTAGCCAGGGTGCCTCTCCTGGGACAGCTTGCACAAACACCTGCTTTTAGGAACGGAGAAAGACACGTCTAGTTGCCTTTTCACATGTGTCACACAAACACAATTTTCAAACACACCCTCATGTAGCCATTTTTCCTGTGACCCTGTGCTGTCGGTGCGTGGGAAGGTGACAGGTTAACATATCCTTGCTTATTCAGCCCCACCAACCTTTCAGGAAGCTTTATGGTGCGAATCGTAAACGAGTTAACCCCCAACCTAGAGTCCTCTCCCCAGGCCTCGCCTCCCGACAAAGAGAGAGAGCGGCTTCGCCTGGTCGGTTCAAAGTTCAGACGCAGAGCCCGACAATCATTGACACAGTAAGGCGAAATCAAAAGGGAATATAAGGAGGGTTGGCTCCAGAATAGACAAGAGATCATAAATACAGTGGAAAGTAAATAGTGGAGGCAGAATGTCAGGCTGCCTTGTTAGCAGGTATAGTATTGCATGGCTGTGGTCTGAATGGAAGGCATTGGAGACATGGGAGGCAACCCTAGCTGTGAGTTATGTTTCCAGAGCTACACGGGTATGCAGTGCTTGTTCCCTCCTTAGCATTCACTAACAGTCAAAGCTGTGGCCTGTCAATCATTTTTCAGGGTGACATTTTCCTTGAAGATCATTGGCTACCCGGGGCAGGGGTGTGTTCCACCAGACGGCCCACTACGAGCTCTCCCTCTCAGCCCCACCCATTGCTTAGGGTTAACTCTTGGACACTGTGTGCGCTGGTATGGTGGAAAAACAGTGACCCACTTTTGTGCTTTTATACCTGCCACCCTGGTAAGGCCATAACACAAACATTTAAAGGGTGACTTTGGTATTTTTCAACCTCAACCCTATTTTGCCGTCTTTTTATGTCTAAGTGACTGATGGGAACGACATTTTTTTTAACTGGTCACATATTGAATGAGAGTGCTGCAGCTGGCAGCTGCAAAACAGCTGCAATGTAATCATTGGGGGCATTTGCGCAACGTTAATGTATGTCCCCTAAAAGTGCTTGGTTTTGCCAATGACAGGCTCAGATTGTTATTGTAAGTGTCTGACAATATTATAGAAAGGATCCCAACAGAGATAAACATTTTTTGTTTAAGAGTAACATTTTTTTGTTTACCCTGAAACAGCCCTCAAATTGCTATCGCCAAACCCACCAGACTCCATTTAAATAAACAGTAATATTATCATTGTGAAACACGCTTCATTCAGTCGATAGAAACAAAATAAAATTCACAAAAGCTGTCTTGGTTTGTCTTTCCACCGTTCAGTCAATCAACTCTGATTTGGTTGAAATAAACTCTTAATTTACACAGATGTGAAAACATGCTGATTCTACACACGCTAAAATTACTGTTTATTTAAATGGAGTCTGGTGGGTATGGTGACAGCAACTTCAGAGCTGTTTCTGGTTAAACAAAAAGGATCCATAACTTGTCAGACACTTCTGTTAAAGAGTAAGCTCTTTTTGTTTACCCTGAAACAGCCCTCAAATTGCCATCGCCAAACCCACCAGACTCCATTTAAATAAACAGTAATTTTAATGTGTATAGAGGCAGCGTATTATCACATCTAACTGGGTGAATTAAGGGTTCATTTCAAGCAAACCAGAGTTAATTGATTGTTCGAACAGTGGAAAGATGAATCGGGACTTCTTTTTTTTTTTTTAGTTTTATTTGTTTCTATTGACTGAATGAAGTGTGTTACAATGATAAAATCATCATTTATTTCAATGGAGTCTGGTGGGTGTGGCTATGGCCATTTCGGGGCTGTCTTCTCTTTAACAAGCAAGTGTATCTATGTAGGGATCCTTTCCATAATGTTTTCAGACACTTATAATAACAGTCTGAGCCTGTCAGTGGCAAAAACAAACACTTTTAGTGGACGTACATTCAAGGTGCGAACATGCCCCGAGTGGTTACATTGCAGCCTTGATAGTTGACTTAAAAATTTCAACTTTAAATGTTGTCTCCTTTAATCACTTAGAACAAAAACATGTCTGAATAGAGCCCAGGTTGAAAAATATTGGATGCTGGGAAACAGTGAACTCTGGAAAGACAATAGTGAAGGATTTCAGCAGTGGCGTGTTTGAAATAAAGGCTGTTGACACCAAAATCAGTTGTATTAATTTATATTCTTGCGAGTCTCACAGCTCTTTGTTAACTATACTTGAGATATGGTTTGGAAACGTTGCATTGTTCGTTGTTTTACTGATATTCAGATGGCTTATCTAATGTAAATAGATTCTTTATATCAGTCAGCTATTTCAAAAAACCACAATCAAAGTTTGTTTTTCCAGCAGTGGAAATAGTCAGCTGTGCCTCCATCTTTAAAGAAACATGGATTACTTTCATAAAAAAATGGCATTCAGGTAGTACTGATGGTTTTTTACAGTACGTACCCATCAGTTCACACAGGCTTTAATTCCATAGCAAAGTTACCGGCTGACCCCTGGCCTGTGTTGTTGTTGCCAGTGTTTGTATCCAGTAGCAATGGAAACAGGCATTTCCCCATTTTATCTCTCTGTGTTTCCTCCACCATACAGATTCAGTCACTGTAACCTGCATGCTTTACTCTGTCATCGTCTGCCTGCTTCTTTAGCCCCTATATTTTTAGATCTCTTATCTGATATTGTCATGGCAATGCAGAATAAACAAAACGTTTTGATAGCCGCAGGTTTTTCAGTTGGAACCTGTCTCTGGGTGCTTTGATCAGAGAGGCCTTTTATTCTGCCAAGAAGCTTGAGAAGCCAGGAGGGGGGCTGGAACGACAATGAAGCAGCCAGAAGAGCAGTGCTGTGCCACGACTCTTCCCTGAATGTGAGGAGAGAGGAGCAGAGCTGAAAACTCCTGGCTTAGTTTCTGAGCTTTTGACTGAATTGACCTGGAAGTAGCTTTAATGCTGTTTTCAGACGACACGATATCAGTCCCTTCCATTATTTTTAATGCAGACTTGACGCCAACTTCTGCACACTGTTTACAGTACATGCTGTGCACCCACACACTCAGCCCCTTACACTTATCTAAGTCATGCCATAGACTATAAGAGAAGTGGATGTAGCCTCGGGGTTGGAAAAGTTCCTTAAACCAGCATTCTTTCTACTGGCCAGCAGGGGGTGACTCCACTGGTTGCAAACAGAAGTGCGACTGTATAGACGTCTGAGATAAAGACCCTACTTTTCACCTGATTTATTTATTAGTGATGGTCCCGTTTAGACGATAGACGATAAAGCAGGGGATTGACAAGTTGCTATAACTGTGACCTGTCAGTCAGGATAGAGGTGTAACTAATATGTAATTGCATGAGGTAAATATTCTGTCAATTCGGCTTTGCCTTTTAAGATATCTTTCTGTTTTTTTGTTGAAGTGGACGGAGCTTTTTGACGATAATACCTCATCAGTGGGATGAGTCCTTTGTTCAGCCAGTGTCTCGGCCTACATGTTGCTACCACTGACTTCCAACAGGCTTCTGCAGCCAAAGAATGTACATATAATGTTTGCTTTTTAACTTGAGATCCTTCTTAATACATTTTTATTTATTATTACATAGGTTGCAGTGTTACTTCTGAATTTGTTTTAGTTGAAGGATAAGTAAAAGCTGATGTTTCGGAGAAATAAAAAACAGGATGGTCATGTCACAACGCGCATCCTTGGCACTGCGTACATTCAAATGACTGAACTTGTTTTTAGGTGCTGTCCTTGTTTTCATCTTAGAACCATAGACTGTATAAAATAGCTCAGTTTGTTAGCAGCGACTTTGCACGGCGTAGCTAGGAGCCAAGTGCAGTCAGGTTGCTGGTATAGGTGGGGGGCATAGTCTCCAAGGGTTCTCAGTCACACCCATCCATCGCTCCTTCCCAGTTCCACCCTCCATCCAAATATGGTCACTTCTGGCTCCAAAAACCCAAGATGGCGGCCAAAATTCCAAACTCCTGGCCTCAAAACCAGGAATGTATGACGCAAACTGGATGCAGCGTTGGAGGCCAACAAATTTTACTTTCAGATCAACCAGATCTCATACATCTTTGGGACCATAGAGTGGACGCACTAGAAAAAAGAGGCTAACTTCACTAATTTGAATGGGAATAAAAGGATTTAATCATGCGGCCCGTCTAGACTTTCAAAATGTTACCGGACCAAATGGACCAAATTCTCCTAATGAAATGAGTCAGTTCATGGGGGTTAAATGAAGCTTAGAATAATGTATCCACTGCTTCACAGAGGTGTCTTTTACGATGTAAGCTTTTTGGGTCTAATGGCATCATGTGAAGGACTCAGAAGTTGTAATTCCATGTTCGGACACTATGTCAAATTGGCTCCAAAGCCTGTTGCTTTTCCTGGGGGTTCATTTTAAACGATTATCCACATCCAGTGGGTGACATCACAGTGACTACTTCCATTAATTTTATTCATACAGTCTCTGTGTCATGCAAGTTGGAAAAGATGGTGAGCTGTGATTGGTCGGGGTCCATCACATAGTTTGTCATGTCTCTCAACCAAGTCATGATGAGAATTTATGACTCATGTTACACAGTGATCATCGTGACAGGCACAAATATCATGTGGTCTGATCTTGGCATAACTGGCAACCATGGTCGGAGCTGGCTAAGTTCTGTAAATACAAACAAAATGTTCTTCATTGCATCCTTTCTATTTTCTTTTAGCTTAGGGACACAGCAGTGTTTTGTTACTGCCATGTTTGACAGACAATCCACATTTTGATGTTTGGCTTTTGGTGGAACTTGAAACAGTTGAACCATCTTCTTACTGCCTGCAACATTTGTGGGTGATGACATGTTTACTTGTGTGGTTTACGTGCCATCATGACTCAATTAAAGTAGTTTTGGTTGGAGAGCGCATCAGCTGGTGTAAATGACAGCATGGCATTGTGAGATAGGGGGATGGTGGCACTGATGGAGTAGGTGTGTGCTCAGGATTGTGTTTATGTGTGCAAAACTGTAGATGTTTGTGACAGAACGTGCGTGTGGAGTTGTGCATGAGCACTGAGCCTCTACATGGTGAGGTCATTGCTCATTGGCCCTTTTGTGGGGGTAAGGTTGGGGAGCAGTGATGCCTGCTACAGAAGGGGAGTGTGGGAACCAACCGGTCGGTGCACAGAGGATGGGGGTGGGGGTAAAAGATGAGGTAAATGTTCTGGAGCCCAACAATCAGCACGGTGATGTCTTCACTGGGTGGCCTCATTGTATGGGGGCTGCAGGACGGAGCAGGTCGCCGGCTCTCAGGGCGCTGTGGGAGCTCTGGACAGGGACACGCAGCACCATCCTGCTGCATGATGGATGAGCTGTGCTCGCTTCTAAAAATAACAAGATGGAATCATTCCATGAGGTGTCAAAATATGTACTCCACTTGATACCGAATCCAACAACACGCAGCAGATGAATGGACTGAAGGCTTGTTGTGCATGTGTTTTGAGATTGTTGGAGAAGCACTGGGTTTTCTTACTGAATGGCATAAAGGGCGGTAGTACCATGAGGTTCAATTTAGTTATGGTTCCTCAAATAATGTTTTATTTATTTATTTTTGTTTTATCACAAAATAATACTAACAATTACTTCACGTTTTCACAATTCACGTTTGAACAAGCTCTGGTTGCATGCAGGTAAAGCAATCAAAACAGTACCAAAAGACAGGCTTTTGACTTTGATGGTGTCCTGAAGTAGTGAACGATCATGGGAGTTGTTGTCTTCTTTGTAAAACAACCACCATTGTCAGTTAAAATCTATCTGATGTGACTCAGGTAGAAATTGTATTCACAAATTCAAGTTTTATTTCCTTCATATTACTCGTGTTAAGTCATTTCATTCCAGTGAAACTAAGTTAATGCTTGCTTAGCCTTAACATTAGATGAGTCGACAGCTAATGTAGCTAATGTTAAATGCCAAATGTTATGTGCCAAATTCAATCATGGGGGTAGCCTGGCACTGTTAACCGTGGCCAAAACAAGTTACACAGTAGCACAAACAAACTAACTGATTGAGGCAGCAGTAGACCAACAACTGCTGTGTTGTGACGTAACTGTTTTCATCAAAGGAGTCTGTTGCTTTGTGCTACAACATGAAAAGCAGTTGTTTTTCACTGAGGGTGCTTTCAGACCTAGAGTTGTCTTGCTTTGGTCCGAATTGGGGGACTAATTTTGTTACTTAGTTGTATAATTGCCTAGAGTAGGTTCATGTTCTCACGGCAGCATTTACAAGCGGAACAGATAAAATGCCTTGCACGAGAAAAACTCTCTAGTGTCCCAGTGGAGGGACAACTACGCAGGTTGATTTTAGCGCTGCTCATCGTGGTCTATATTGCTGTCATTGTTCATTTTAGTCAAACCATACAGTTTGAAAACGAGGCGCGGCTCCAACTAGAAAACAATGTTTTGATGCATTGGATGTGCTGAATGTGCATATTAAGGCAGTACAGGAGGAGGTGCACATTAATAATCCTCCAGGACTGTAACATGCACATGTTTAACCAAAACAACATGTAATGTGACTGCAGTTGGATTGGATTTAGGTATAGAGTAGAGTTGAATTGAACTGAACCAAACAGGGCAGGTGAGAAAGCACCCTTAGACATGGCAGCTCTTCCAGTAGGGACTGTGCCCTAAAAACTGGGTATTTCAAGCCAAAACATGATCTTTTCCAAACCATAACCAAGTGTTTTTTGTGCCTTAACCAAACCACATGTTAACCACAGTGTTGTTAATGTGCAAATGTAACTGGTTTGCAGTAACATACAATGCCAAATTTTTTGCAGTGATTGGGTTGTGGTAGCACAGTAACCTGGATCGATATTGAAATATATCAATAGATTAGGTCACTACTGGATGACTGTGTTGCAAAATCACATGCAGTCAATGAGAAGAAAAAATGCTGTATTACTGTAACTGAGTAAGATTCTTTGACATTGTATGATTTACAGTGACGTATCACCTGATGTTTTCCTGGAAGTTAGAGCAACTAGAGGGGTTAAAGGGGATATGACGACGCCACTGAAATTGAAAGCACTGTTATCTTGAATAACATCATAGATTTCTCTGGGACAGTTGGAAATGTTTGGGATGATAAAAGTACACAGCTCAACAGAATATAAACCAGGTCTGGTCGTTTTTAGTCATTTTGATGCAGAAATGTTACATATAATATCTTTTAATCGTGCACTCTCACCATTCAGCAAACAAACGACTGATTTTCCCACATCTCTCATGTGAGAACAAACACAGCCTCAGTGATGTTACCAATATAATTCTTCTTTATATGTTTTCTGCAACAGTAAACATTTACTAACATCTCTTGTTTTGAGTAGTTTGTCCTGTGCTTTACCCGGATGTGACCCAGCTGGCAAATTCTTTTTTCTTTTTTTTTTTTTTTAGCTCTGCTAACATGACTTTTGTCCACACAGTCAGTCTTTTATTGTGGTTTGGGCGGTGCTATGTTGGCAAAACATCACAGATTAGAGTCTTGGTTCTGCAAAATGTAGCTTTGGCACAGTTAGCATTGCTTACAAATAATGATTAGCCTTTGCTTTTCTCTAGAAATAGCATGCACCGTCATTGTGGGAAATGCTTCAGCTCTCCCAGTAACTGTTGTTTGAGGAGGCTCTGCCTGACAATACAGTACCCCCAACAGTCCTCCAACTATTCCTTAGCATATATTTATATTTTTCCAAGCACAGTTGGCTCCTGTTGGAACAATGTCAAAGCCCCCCCAACCCCCCACCCACCACACCCCCCTCTTTAGAGTGAAATCTTAACTGCCAGCACTCAAAGCCTGTCAATGAAAGGCCAGCTGTTCCCCGCCCTCTGCCGGCCTGCCCGTTAGATGCTCGCCTCAATGTTCGACCCCCTCCTAACTCACACACTCTCTCACAAACACACACATAGACGGCCCAGGCTCGTGTGAAAGCATGAAATGCCATTACCGGCAGGCGTCAGGTTACGTGGGCACAGCACCAAGCTATGTCCTAACGAAGGATGTGGTGAGAAACTTATATGCTACATGCTAACTGCGCTCCCAGCATGGCACTGTGGCTCTGCTCTGTCTCTTTCACACACACACAAGCAGACCTCGAGGCCCCTGGTTGTCGGAGCACAATTCTGTAAAAGTTAACCATACGACAGAAATAGAAGGCAGCAGTCTTTAATGTTAGAGTCTCCTCAAGAAAACACAGGCTGCTGCTGCTGGGACCCCGTGAAAGAGACGCAGGCTCGTGTGGTCAGCTCGTATGTTACTGTAAGAGAGGCTGCGGCTAATCAAACACAGTGAGGAGGAATGTCACTGCCAATAACAGCCTATAGAAAATGAAATATAATTACAGCTGATGTTAACCATGTATTCACTCTCATTTTCAGTCATTCACAACTTCAACCACAAGCATACTGAAGCAACAGCCAGACGTTTGGGACTAGTATTTTATTTTTATTTTTAGCTAAGCTAGCAGCGTGGCTAAAAACATGCAACACTAATAACATTCCCATCAGCCTCAGCTGTACTTAAAGCTTTTATTATTTTTGGAAATAAACAGTTCACTTTTTCACCTGTTATTATTACTGTTACTTATCATTATCAGAACTAGCCCAGGTTTCACGTAATGCGTTTCACATAATGATTTAAATATTGCTGTGAATATTTCATTGTGTTTTGTGCGATTAGCAGCTGTTGGTGTGCTAATATGTTAAACTAAAATGTAAAATAAAATATAAAAAAAACAGATTATCACACATTATTATAAGTTCTAGCTTTTAAATCAACTAGAATTTTTTATTTATAGAAATAAGAAATGTATAAGATAATGTATAATTATACTTGGTTGTTTATTCAACGCCCTATTATCCTTATTATTGGCAGTGGTGTTATCCAAAGAAATCATTAATACCTCGAAATGTCACGCTCTCTGAAGTTTAAAATACAGACATATTGTAGAAATAAAATAATTTTCTAATTTATATTAATGGCTCAGGTTTCCATGCACAGTTTTGTAATATCTGTTTCATAATTTTTACTTTTGTTTATTTTTATTTTTATTTCAACTTTAATTTTTATTTTATTTTATTTTTATATTTTGGTGATCACTTCTTTATTTAGATAATACAAAACACAACTGTACATCACCAAGCTCATGGGGCACACCACTCAGCATGAATTAGAAAAAGATGAGAAAAAAATAAAATTAATTATATAATAATAATAACATTCATAACATAATAAATGAATACAGAATGTTAAAATGGAATGTAAAGATAAAAAATAATACAGAACAGTTATGAGTAAATCCATAGTAACAAACAACCACCACAAATAATATGCTTATTACAAGCACATACAGTTTCAATATACACATACAGTTCAATGTAAAAGCAAGGGCATGAAATATTCAGTCTCTTGATGATAATGTGATTACACCCTTGTGTTAATGGTTTCCAGCTTTGGGAAACAGTTCTGAGTGTGTTTGATCGCAACTTGTTTGAATGCTGATTCCCTGTGTAGGATAGCATAGTTAATACTGTTTTGCAGAATATATGTTTGTTTTAATAACATCATGCATGTCAACAAAATAGCGTCTTGCAGACTGATAGCACGCTGTTGTTGCAGACAGACAGTTGTGGTGGTGTTTTTGACAGAGTGCAGAGATTGGTTTCATTTCTGCACGTGGGAGGCATGCTCTGCATAGCCTGAGGATACAAAACCAGATATCTTCTGCATCTGATATCAGCTCATATCACTTCTTGAGTCTCGTCCATCAACGGCTGCGTCACTGTCTTTCCTCCCGCCAGAAGCTATTCCTCTGTTTGAATCCTGTTTTTTAAACTATCAAAGAATATTTCCTGGTCGAACTTTGTTAAGTGCGAGTTTAAGGAGCTTTTTCTTTTCATTTTTTGATATGTTTTCCCTACCCGTTCCTCGCGTTTCTCTTTGTCAGTTGGGTTAGCTTTAATGAGTGGACTCCATTGTTAGTTGGGGCGGCCGCCTGCTTGCAGCTGTGGATGAAACTATCTGGTGTATTTGGCATGGCGCCCATCTTCGGCCTCAGTTTCTAACAGGAGGAGGAGGAGGAGGAGGAGGAGGTGGAGGCCAGCACATTGGATGTGCTTGATGTGGACTGATGGACAGCAGACAGCTTGCCATGTCTGCAGGAAAACAAGAGTGCTTTCTAATCTACGTGGACAGGAGTCCATGGAAACCAAGTTCTGCTGGAGGATGGGGGTTTACAGTAGATGGGAGGGTTTTTAGCAGCACTTGAGGTGAAAGTACATGTCTGTTTTTCACAATTCAGCTGACATTAGTTGCTCTTCCACATTTGGTCTCTGATGTTTTGCTTCTTCATAATCTGCTTGCAACATCAAACTGTAGTGTAAACTCTACCTTAACCTGTGGGCTCCACTCTCCCAACAGTCAGTATCACGTCCCATCGCGTGCTGTCAACAGTCAAAACACAAAGATTATCGTTTTATCCTTCCTGCTGCATTACTTTGATTTTGCCCAGTGGGGTTACTTTGAGCTTTCTAGTGAATATTGAACTTTATAAATCATCTCTGACATCAGCTAAGTCCTCATCTTTCAGCCGGATGAAGTGATGTACCTCCCATATTACACATCACCCAGATCAGATAATACGTAATGTGTGAAGTCATCTACAGAGTCTTTTGTTGAGCTCAGTTGAGCTCTTTAAGCAGTGCTGTGAGAGACATCACCCCTACTGGCTGACCTTTGTCTGGAGGTTAAAACAACAAAGTGACATTTTCACTATGCTGTACATTGAAATAAGATTAAATTCACTAATTAGAACCAAGCTATTTGTACAGTATAAAAGTGTGATATGGCTAGAGGATTCAGGAGGGATTGGTTGAGGCTTGTGTTTGGTAGGATAATGGGGGGTGGAGGAGAGGAAAGAACGGGGACTGAACAGAGTCATGGTGTGACTGAAGCGTCTAGGAACCCGTGGGTCAAGACTCAGGGTGGGGGCATGTCTCGATGAGCTTGGGACAGTCGAGGTTCAAATCTCGGACCTTTCCACTGTAGCTCCTTACTGAGAGGGATCATGAGAACTGAGACAAATGAGAGAGAAAGGGTTAGACTCACCCATGTAGATCTGTGCAGGTGATTAAAGCATAGTCTTGTCTCTGAACCTTAGCTATGATAACTTCATGAAAAGAAAGAGGAAAGTTTGATCCGGATAATCCAATAACTCTTCGTCCAGCAGCTGTCTGCAAGCTGCCTGTCAACTTACTGGAGGTGATCACCTTGATCGTCACCTAGAGAAGGACTTGCCACTGCCCTTTTTTCTCCAAACATCAAAATGATACAGAGTGGTCGTTCCCTGGTGTTTGTCAATTTAAAAGGTAATTTTGCAAGTCAAGTAAGTTACACTTTGTCGTAGTTACATTTGAAACGGTTCACTGAGCTACATCCTCTCATCTTGTGCAATTTACGTCACCTACACAAACATGACCATCACATTGGCACATTTCACTTTATCCTTCTAGAAGCATATTTGGGAATCCTAGGATGGCGAAGGAGTGACCCGCCCCACTTTCCCTGTGATTGGCTAGCACTCGTTGTCTCCGTTCGTTGGATTATTAGGTTTAGGCAAGTGGAGTGGGATTGGTTAAGGTTATAGGGTAAGACAGTCAGGGTAAGCCAGTCAAAGGCAGAGTAAGGTGGGCCATTCCTTCCAGGATTCACAAATTCACCTTCCAGCAGGAAAAGTATTAAAAGAGGTGAAAGTCACTTCGAGTCTGGCCATGTAGAAAGGAAGCCAAAGAACGAGCGAGGACCTGTGTCCACATGGCGTTTATTCTTTGGCAGAAAAACAGTAGCAGGGCGCTGGGGAGTGGTTCATCCCAGCAGTTCATTAAAAGGACCTCCAGGGCTTTTTTAAAATGGGTTTTGTTTCTATGACAACCATATCTTGACAGTAATGTTGGCTAGGTAGCAGGTTGACTACACGGTTAACAACAAGCTTAAGACGGTACAGTGATAAAAGCACAACTCCCACCAGCAACACTCAGTGTCCGCCGGCCGATCTGCTCCCGCAAATGGGTTTTTCTGTCTTTGCAGCGACAGTAGTCTAGATAGAGGAGCGACAGTGACATCAGTGCCTTGCTGAAAAGTTCAGAGATTTTGAACTAGAAGCGATTGTCCGCACAAACAAGCTGGAGTGATCTGAAAGAAGTATGCTCTCTTCTCACTGGGAACAATAAAAAAATGTGCTCGTGTGATTGGGGACATTGTAGCTTCAGCGAGAGAGAAAGCTAAAGCATCATGTGACTTTTGGGTGTGTAGTCCTTTCAAATACACATTTTCACAGTCTTATACTTGAGCAGTTTTACGATAAACTTTCCTGACTTGCAAAATTATCTTTCAAATTGACAAACATAGAAGTTGTAATTCATGGCACAACGTAAACAGGATAAAAAAAACAATTATTTATCTCTTGTTGTTAACTACTGCACATATTTTTCCCAAAATAAGGTCCCATGGTGGTCCGCCAGAAGGGGAGGGACTTTGCCGTTCTATATGCAGAGAGAGAGATTTTAATCATTGAGCCTTAGCTTGAAGGAGGTCGTTATTCAGCATGTCGAATCATTCCTTTTCATGACTTAAATGTGTGATAGGTGTGTTGTTACACAGTGCTGTTATCACTGTCGCTGAAATGGATTAAAACATGGCAACAAGTCTGTCAAGTGTGACTGCGAACCTTGTGCTATGTGGATGCAAAGTTCTAAATTTGTATCTGAAATGTCTTGTTTTCACTGTCCTCTAACATAAATACATGTGGAGCAGGAGGGGGATTGGTGTGTGTGTACATGTGTGTTGGGAGTCTTGAAATTCCAACAGCTGGGGAGTTTTATATTTGTTCGAAAACAGAGTACGGGCTGGACAGAAAGCCAAATAATCCGAACACCTGGGGAAGTAATTGTTGAGTCATTGGTATTCATCAGCATTCATATTGTTGTGTCGTTTTGTGTGCTGCGGCAAAAAAAACAAAAACTTAAGCCCCTTAAATACTTTGACGTGATTTATTTTTTGCATTTCTCCTTTACTGTTTCATACATTAAGGGATAAGATGGGTATCACACAGTCCAGTAAGTCTTGCCGTCATGCTCAGTGGTTTGGCTGCTGCGGGAGATTTGACCCAGCAACCTGTCTTTTGTGTACAGTATGTCGTGTTTGTGCAGTTTTCATGCCGCTGTGATCAGCACCAGAGCGGGCTGCTGTAAGTGGCCGGGGTGGAAATAAAGGATCAGGATGAAAGGAGGCAGATTACGTATTCATCTGGCCCATTTAGAGGAAGCGAAGCCTACAGAGATGCCTGTCGAAGCACACTGACGGGCCCAAGATTACTCACAGGTGCAACTGTGACTTCCATCTTCACCCTCGATCTTTGCCTTTCTGTGCCTCAGTCTTTTCTCTTCCTGTGTCTCCGCTTGTGTTTTGCCACCTTCAGCTCAGTGTGTTTTATCGCAGGCCCTCATCTCCCTGGTCTTGGCGCGTTTCTGCATGCACAGTCTTTGTCTCTTATCGCCAATCTACCTTCCTTATCAGTTCCCTTTTATGTGCGAGTCTTTTCTCTTTTTTTCCTCTTGTCTGTTGCCGGCATGCTTTTATTTTTCCACTGTTGCTCATAATGAAGTCCTTCATAGGAAGGTCCTGCTCCAAGGCCGGTGATGTTTGTCTCCTCACTGAGAGACCAGACGGTTTAAAACGGGAGGGCCCTGGTGAGGGCGGAACAGAGAGGTATAGATAGATGTTATTTTTATATGATGACTGTAAGGGAATATTCTGTGTTCTCCAGTAACATGTGAATCTTAAGCTTATTGCAGATACCTCAAACAATATAGGCCTTGTGGGTTAGATCTCATGTATATTACTTCCTTTGCCTCGTGTCTTTTTAACAGGCATAAAATCAGCCCAGCCGCCAGAATAAAATGTGGCATTGTTATGTCACACCACGTTACATGGGACATTTCCTGCCATGTTTGTAGCGATAAAAGCTGATATATTTAGAAAGAGTTCCAGATATGGGTGTGCGACATTATCTCGTTCACGAGGATAGCGGTATAACTTTAAATATGATATGAAAAATTCATGTCCTGATACACACAATATTTCAACTTGTTGACATATTGACGTCATACTGTTACCCACAGCAACAACAAGCATGATTGACAGCGAAATTATTAGTGACTCCGCGGTGGTTGCAAAAAGAGGAACAACGTCAGTAGTGTGGAATAGACTGTGGCGTCCTGAATGTTTTGTGAACAGCCCCGGACTTCTCAGACTCTTTTAGCGACTTATGGCTCAGAGGGAACTCAGTCAGCAGCTCCTCTGGCAGCAGCACAGCATCTCTCCCTCTCCTTTCCCGCGGTCAGGTGATTTTGTCATAAACCTTTGGTAATGTAAACCTACGTGACACTTGCTGCTCGACAAAAAACTCCATATATGTGAATGTGTAATAGTTCTGGTAGCATAACAGCCTGCCACAGGTTGCAGTGTGATGATTACTAATTTGCATTGTTATCGTAAAAATCCCCTGAAATATTGTGATTTATTTTAGGGCCATATCGTTCACCCCTAGTTCTAGACATTTCTAGCCATGTTTTAGGCGAGTAAACTGTGTATTTTGAGTCAGAACATGACTGTTTTTTGTGCCTAACCCTAACCACACATCAACCACAGTGTTGTTGCAACATAAAATTGAAAACTGACACATTAAATAGTGGAAAGTTTCAACATAGCTGCTCCATGTGAAACATAAAAATGTAACATATCCATTGTTTGCAGACAAAGCCAACATTTATTCTGGAGATTGAGTTGGAGAAAAAAACAATCTGAGTCCCAGCTTTTTTTTTGTATATTATCCTGTAGTATTTCGCTAAATATCAGGAGAGCGACTAGTCTCAGTTGGAGCTTCTCTTTCTCTCCATGTATGAACAAACTACTCCACCGATTTAGCATTGCACTCCTTTAACACTGTCGGACTGAAAATCTAGGATCAAAATTGATGCAGCACAACCAGAGATATCAATTTATTTATCTAACGTGTTTCACATACTGTGCAGCTGACCTCTCCAAGACCTGTAAACAGACTTTGATGTGTAGAATTGGTGAAGTTCCAATGAGGCTGCACTTGAGGCAAAACATTGCTGGACTTGTGATCATTCTGAAAGAAATGCTGTAAGATTAGTGATTTTTTAATGTATCTTTTTGTTCTGAATAGGAGCATGAAAGGGGGTGTCTGTTGATTTTACAGATCAGTGTGTTTATAGGAGTAGCTCTGCAAATGGAAAAGGTTTATATGTCTCAGGAGTTAGCTAAAAAAATCTTTGAAAGACACTAATGTGGTGTGAATTATATGACTTGTGTGCGGACATCATAGTGTTTCTTATCAAGATGTCACAGTTTCACCTTCGTGTATTTCACTCAATGAAGCACACTGTTTGTCTCCCCTCAGATGGACTCAGTTAGCAGTGCACTGAGTCTAAAATCCACCTGTACTCTGCACTGGTTTGGCTGCAGCAGTGTGAGGGATCTCTGGTGCCCTCTCTCTGCAGACCAGCTGGTGTCCATGTTTACACACAGACAACCTTCTCTGCATTACAGTGTCAAATCAACACACTGTTACGAACTAGTTTATTGATCCATCAATTTTGTGTCTGCGTTGTTGTAGAATAGCGTCAGGCAAACTGTTTGCACGGCTGGGTTTGTTGTCTTTGTACAAATATTTTATGGCATGAGATTATCTGTCAGGTGGAGGAGGCAGTGTTGGAAAACATCATGTGGAGCATGGTCGGCAGCCTCATGGTGACAACAGGACTCAGTCACTGCACCCGGTTAGAGAATGAGGTTTAGAGGTGCTGGTAGGTAGATTGTACAACCCAGTCACCAGATAAAATGTCAGCGCTGAACGTTTCAGATATGTCGCATTTGTATGTTATTATGTAGCAAATACGTTGAAACTTTTCAGCAACACTGTGGTTAATATGTAATCGGGTTTAGGTGCAAAAACCACTTGGTTATGGTTAGGTAAAGATCATGTTCGGTCTAAATGCGGCTGCTAAAAAAGTTTTGGGGCACCTGGTGGCTTAGCGGGCAGAGCAGGTGTCCCATATATAAAGGCAATGTCGCAGCAGCAGCAGCAGCAGCAGCAGGTTGCCGTCTGCTGTATATCATCCCCTCTCTTTCCCTCATTCACACTGTCCTATTAAATGTTAAAAAAACAAACAAATTTTGTTGTTTAAAGACAAAAAGGCAGTCCAAAAGTGCATTTGAGGCACTCTGTAGTTAAAAATCCTTTATAAGTACATGTTTTGTCACGTTTTGTTGTTTGTTGGTCTTTAATAGTGGTCTGCAGCTTGGCAGGTACTGCTAGGTGTCACGCGGTCCCCTTCACCTCCTGGTGACAAAGGCAGCTGATGCACTACATCGCTTTAAAACAGTTATGATATGTATATAACGCACAAACCTAACATATTTGTTGTTTGCAGAAACATACAATGCCAACATTTTCTTCTAGCGACTGCACTGTGATTTTGTTACCTATGGATGGAGCCAGGCTCACTGTTTACCGTTGCTTTCAGTCTTTATGCAAAGCTTTGCTAATCCGCTCCTGGCTTCAGCTTCATATTTAGCGTTCAGACATGAAAGTGGCATTAATCTTCTCATTTCACTCTTTACAAAAAAACAAATTAAGAGTATTTTTCAAATCGGAGAACCACTCCTTGATGCCATGCCATTCACTAAACGCTAAACCACAAATGCGTGAGGAGAACAGAGGATGCTTCGACATGAATCTTGCTCTCCTTGGGGGTCTCACAGCTTGACAGGCGTGTTTTTGATTCATACCTGATCTACCTGCCTGCTCCTCTGCCTGATTGGCCTGAAGGGCCTAATAGACGCCGTGCTTCCGAGCGGTAGCAGCTCAGCTGTCGCAGGTCTGTGCCCCGGGCCAGATCCATCGCGTGCAACCACTTCAGCCTCTAATTAAGCTTCTGAAGGGAGCGACAGCTTTTATTGAGAATAGAGATTTTTTGCCTCCTTCGTACTCCACGCCCTCGCTGCTACAAAGGCAGGAAAGTAAATGAAAGGTGCCTTCAGTTAAGGCCCTGTTTTAACCTCTGAGTAGCTCTGGTTCATAGACTTAAAGATGTCTTGTTACATTTGTGCATGAAGATGTATGTGGGTGTGCTTTTGCATCGTGTTTGGTGGTGGTGGTGGATTGGAGGGCTGCAGCCACTGGTGGGGGATGACTCCACCAGATGATCCTGTGTGTAGCAGCAACAGCGACGCAGCTGGAATTGTTATCTCCTTTGATATTAGGGCTGCATGTAATGTGGAAAACACCCTGGGCCGGCTCCACTTCCTCCTCAGACGATAGGGGTTTCACATGCCAGTGGGTTTTTATAATCCCCTCAAGATTTGTAGTTTATTCCACTGAATTCAACCTTAGCTATGTTAAATATTTCCCCATCGCTGTTGTTTTCTTTCAAAGGCTCAAAGACGGACACGGGGATTACATTTTGTTTTGCTCTTTTCTGAATCAAATCAGCCACAAACACAGCTTGGCATTCCATCAGATTGTTTCTTTTTTTTGTGGTTTGCTTCTGAATACACTCTGCAAAACAAGCCCAAAGTCATAGTTCAAGGAAGCGAATTAAAAGAAATTAATTTGCGCTTGTGGTAAAACTGGAAAGTGATAGAATGATGCATCAACAAGTGACTGACCAATTAGGTGGGGCGTGACATGTGGGGTGTATTTTCCTCTGGCGTTTCCTTGGGATGAACGTCTCGGTGTCTCTCTACCTTAACAACATGTTCCTTTGGAGGGAGTACGAGGGAGGAAGTGCTTTGGATGTCATTGCCCGTCTGCCCAGAGGGGCTGCATGTCGAGACACACCCCTCCCTCCCTCCTCCCCTCCTTCCCTTACCGCCTTCCCTTCACACCCCTCACACTGATCTCCCAGCCCATCCATCTCTCCTGAGGCGACAGTCCCGTCTCTTTACTAGAACTGTCTGGCCCGTGGGGTCCACATAATGAGACAAACACACACTCGCTGTGAAACACCGCCAACATCGCTTTACCGCTCCAAAATAACACAGACTTTCTCATGCTCCTGTGTGTGTAAATGTGTGTGTAGTGTGTATGTTCATTTATGTCAGAGGAATGTCTCAAGTAAACCACCACCTGTAGACACACATGTTTGCTTGTATCTCAGTTTGGACCAATGACAGTGGATGGTCCTGACTGCATCACACCCGTTACACAAAGCCACATATAGCATATTTAAGACCCTTCCAAGTATTACATTACAATGATTCATCTGTGGTTGATACATCTTTGGTTCTCCATTTGTTTCCAGTGATGGAAGTGGTATTTACATCTTTTGCTTATGCAAAAGTAGTCATACTACAGTGCAGAAATCCTCAGCTACAGGTTAAAGTCCTGCTTTCAAACTCTTACTAGTGTAAAAGTACAAAAATATACTGAAAGTACCAAAAGTAAAAGTACTCATGATGCAGATTGGCTCATTTCGGGATCATATATATGACTGGATTATAGCATTATGTGACATTTGGAGCATAGGATTCAGAGTTTGAGCCATGGATGTATTAGGAGAACTGGATAAAGCATTGAACATGGGGCTTTATTGATTGCTATGAAAGTTGATCAGTGGTGCATGAAGCCAAAATGATTCAAATGCTGTGTATAAAAGTACTCAGGGATTATTGGCACTACTTCATCACCGTGCGGCCCATACAGCAGGCACACTAGAGATTTACTGCGCTTAAGTGTGGCCGAGTGTCTAACTTCCAGTTTAGTGCTCCGCTAACTTGAATGGGGATAAAATTATTTAATCTTTTTGAATGTTACCAGACCAAATGGATCAAATCCTGATCGTGAAACAAGTAATTTCCTGATAATACCAAAATACTTCTTCATCAGCAATATTTTCGATGCAGGACTTTTACTTCTTACAGTGTATTTATTATTTACAGTGTGGTTTTCATACTTTTCTTTTTAGATAAATGATCTGAATGCCTCCTCCACACCTCATATACTGCAAAATGTTGAACTGTTCCTTTAAGAAAAGTGCACTCGGCAGAAGCACACTTGTAAGTTGAATTTTTGTTTCTTGAGAGAGAGTAGAAAATTGCTTAGTTGTAGCCGACAACTACCAACACCTAATTTATGAGCTACTGTATTTAGTTAAAGCAGCCGGGGTTTTAGTGGTAAACCTTCAGGCACAATGATAAATGTTTTCCTGCGTGGTAGGTCGAGAGGGTTGGGCTGATGTTCTGCCTGAAGAATACCCGAACTGTGAGAAAACAAAATCAGTTTATTGATAATGAATTAATGATTAAAAGCCTTAACGAAAGACTGTGTTAAGACCTCCCTCTAGCAACATAAATCCAGTGCCTCGTCACTTTTGAGTGTCCACGCTTTGAGGAATGAACTCCCAGTGAAATCACATGAAAGACGCCCTTGGGCGAAGTAGCACTAAGTAACACAACAAGAGAGCCTCTTTTAGAGGTCTGGTCTTCGTCAAGCAAGTCTTGATGCATTTTTTTTTTTTCACCACACTTCATTTTAGTGTCTGTATTAATGCTCTAAAACTGTTTTTGCATTTAAACAGGATTTTTTTGAAAAGATAAAACCTACTAAAGTTGAGTTTAAGCATGTTTTTTCATGCCCAGGGTCAACATTTAAAGTCCTGAAGATACTGTATGTTTGGTATTGTCTCTGCATGTGTCAGGGCATTAGGCATAGGACAGTAGGACTAATGATATTTCACTGTTTTGTTAACCTGAGTGACGTGTTCAGCTGGCACCTCGGTGAAAAGCATGTCTAAAGCGTGTTTGTGTGCCAAGAATCACAGAGAGAGTGGAGATAACCACTTAAGTCATAGTAATGCTGCCTACACTTGAAGAGTACAACAGCCTGTGCTATCAGGATGACTCACGTCAGGCGCTTTCATGTGGCAGTGATAATAGGCTGGCAGAGTGTCAGGATGACTAAACATTTGCCTGAATCACACATGTCTGCTGGTATTGATTTAACAGGTCATTCTAGGCTACAGGACGGGTCTGAATACTGAAACACACGGAGGGACACACCTACAGCTTACCTAATGCTTTATGAGTTTAGACAGAATTAATTCCTCCGCAATTACCGCGCTGAATCCCATGAGTCACACCTTCACATAGACAGATGAAGTCAATTAAATTAAATAGAGGCTAATGCAGGAAACAAACGGTGGATTAGGGTGTTCAGATTGTGATCACTTGTCACATAGGAGGAATTCTGTGCTCAAAAGCAAGAGTGCTTTTTTTTATGTGTAGTACAAATCAGCACAGTGAATACAACCACAGAAGGAGGAAAAACTGCAGCTTCTATGAAAAACATCTGGCTGTATGGGGTTGGGCGATATGATAGATTGTTTTGGTGTGAGTTGCAGAGTGTTGGAGGTATCAGCCGTAGAGATGTCTGCCTTCTCTCATTATCTGTAAAACTCAACAGCAATGTATCTTCCCAGAAATCATGACACAGCGACTCAAGATAATCCACAGACCTTGCTGTGAGAAGTTTCACAAAGGAACTATTTTCTTTCTTTTTTACCACACCCATTGTGCAGAAGGACATGTGCATCTACTGCTAACTCACCTAGCACCACTGAGCTAGCTAACATTACAGCTCAGCTAAGGACGACACCATTAATGTTTACATCTCACACTGTCAGGTTTTGAAATGCAATATGAATTTTTTTGGAAAACAATGCCAAGTACGGATAGGCCCCACTGTCTTAAGGCCCTTTTACGATGAGATCGCGGTAACGGGCCGCTACGAAGTCCCATTTTTACACAGAACCAAACAATGGCGGCATCGTTCTGCTCCAGTGTGTGATTAGAGACAGCATGCAGACATTGCCACATCAAAAGAGGTGTGACAGGCATGACATGTCACATGACATCATCGTCCTCGAGTGTGTCATAAAACATAAGCATCGGCAGTGCTTTCTAAAACAATCATTTGCCGTCTCTGTTATATGGTGGCTGATCTTGTCCTCTGCTCAGAAGGTAAGGAGCTCCTGAATTTCATTGTTTTCCCAATTTTCTGACATTTGCAGCTGTTCTTCTTCCTCTTTGAAGTAGCCACTAACTGCTACAAGCTGCTTTTTAAATCTCCCAGGGGAGCTGCATGCATAACACATCGTCAAATTGTCACACCCATTGTACCGGCTGCCCTGTTTATACAGACGGTCATTTTGGCACTGTTGCGACCTCCTATGGCGGCTTAAAGGTGAGACAACTCCGTCCCCCAATCAGTCATACTTATATACAGAAGGGCAGGCAGCATAACAACTTGATATTCCTGCCTTGAACAGGCAGTGTAAAAGGGGCTTTTCGCTCTTTGTTTATCATGAACCACTGCTGCGGGAGTGTGAGCTCCACACTCTGAACAGTTGGTGAGAGTCTGCCCACAACCACAATGACAGGGCTAATTGTAAGTATCACATGGCTACCATTACTTGACAGTTAGTAACAGGTTTGACGTCTGAGTCGAGCTGCTTCGGTGTCAGTTTGGTTTGAGTTTGTTGGGAGTATTAAATGGCTTGGAATCGGATGTTAGCCGCTGCTGCTGTGTTAGCTCATGTTAACTGGGCAGACATTGCACTGACCGGTAAGAGAGCGGTCTGGATTCCAGAGACGACCCTTCATTGCTGTATCTCACCTGTGGAATGAGTTTTCTTGTGTTAATTTTGAATTTATGGTTCAGTAGGCTAATTGAGGGGTTGTTGTTCAGTAAATGAATTTCAGATTGCACTTGTTTTCCGTTGTCAGCCATTTAAGTGTAACATGTTGTTACTTTCCAGTTACTTAGTTTGTCTCAACAGCACCTCACTGAAAGCAGTGCATCTCAAAGCGAAGTTCACCTCTATTCCCAGAACTGTCACCTTCTTATCTCGAGTTTGCAGGCCTGAAAAAAGTGAGTGTTCCTTTCTTTTATTGTTACCTTTCAGCACTCAGACAGATGTTTAACATGAGCATAACACCCACTGGAGCTTGTTTTGAGCAGTTTAACTAAACCATTGAATGTTGATGCCCCCCCCCCCCCTATCCACAGCTCTGTTATTGTACCATTATCCTGCAGTGATAAGCAGGTGTGAATGGGAATGGGAGGGTTGTGACAGTCGGGGGGTGATGAGTGCTCTTAGAGGTCAGGGTCACTGTTGGTTTGGCTGTGATGTGGTTAACCCAGGAGTGCTGGAGCTGGATGCAATTTGGCAGAGTGGCAGCTGGCCTCTGCCACACTGCGCTGATTCCTCTGAGGGGACCTGCCTGTAAGAGCTGGTTCTGATTTGCGGCCCACCCACATCGCTGTACAGCGTGAATGGACCTAACTAAGGGAACACTGTGCTTTCCCTCACTCTTTATCATTTCCCTGCCAGGAGTTTAATTTTATGCGGTTATTTACTGCGCTCTACAGTGGAGCTCCAATGCTTTTCTTCTCCTCTCCTCCTCCTTTCCGCCGGCTGCAGGTGTGTGTGCACTCGAGCGAGGAGATGTGTTGGCTTGTCTACAAAGGCTCCGACATAAAAATGGATCAGGAAATTCTGGTTCCTTTTTATACTGCGTCCCTCCCCCTCACATGGCAGTAAATTCTCCAAACCAAACCCCCAACCCGCCCACAGCTACAGGAAGAGGTGATGAAAAGTTATTGCCACATTGTTGTTGTCACCTGCCCGCTGCTAAGTACAACATTCCTATCCAGTAGTCTTCAATTAGCAATAAACTTTAATGATTTGATCAGTTGGACAGAGGGAAGGAAAAACCTGATACAGCCTTCGTCTTTGTGCCGTGGGCGGTTCAGCAGATGAACTTGACTCAGGTGACGAATAATAGGCAACTGCAGGACCGTCAGCATTGTGGACCCTCCAGTTGACTCCAGTTTGAGACAGGAGTCGCCTTTCGTGTCATATGAGGTCACCTTCTTTCATGTCCACTGCACAAACCGTCACACAGATACCCAGGTCCTCACACCCCTGAGGGCCAGAGGAAGGAGACCCAGCAGAGGAAGTGTAAAGGTCTAATGTGAGACTGCTGAGTGACTCTGGAAAGAGAGCAGATCAGGTTGCGGGGCCAGCCAGGTCTGTATTGTGAAGATGAGTTGATCTGTCTCTGTGAATGGGCCTCGTCTCCGTCAGCAGGGTCCTGTTTGTGTCGTCGACCCCTGGACCTGCCCGCAGGCCAAACCGCAGAATGCTGCAGTGGAAATTTGAATTCCTTTGTTATACAGAGGAATGCCATTCATGAATTTTTGACTCGGGTCAAAGATACTGCACCCAGTGATTCATTATACTGTGATCTTCTTTCATGGTCGAACACAATTTCAGTCATGAACTGCGATGAATGGGTTGCTTTTTGAGATTTAATTGAAGAGAGGTTGCTGAGGTCAAACATTAAGTTTTGTGAATGGAATTCTTTTATACACGCCCAAAGTGTGAAATAGAAGGGACAACTTTGACGCATACTGTATATGGCGTTTAATGACAGACAGCAAAACACTACACTCTGACATCCAAGGGAACAAGAAGAGTTTTTTTACTTTTTATTTCATGGGACCTTTAGTTAAGACTTGGTTTGACAGTCCCCCCAGGATTTTGCTGACTTTTTTGGGGGGGATGGTTTCAGTCTGATACGCCTGATTTCTTGACAGATTTTCTAAAAAAAAAAAAAAAAAAAAAAAAGATGCATGTTGCAGTGTTTATAGTTGTTTTTTGCAATAAAATCATGGCAGCAGGTGAAAATTTCAAAAACAAATGTGGCAGTTTTTTTGCTCCAGTGAGAATAAAACTGCAGTGTTCTGAGTTTGTGATTGATACACTAACGTCACTACTAACCTTCACATTTAATCTAATTCACTTTAATACACTTGTAATAGATCTGGATGCAACAATCTCATGGTCATGGTCGGCTTTGCAGTTTTGTCGGTAAATGTGAGGCGTTTGTGTTGCACATGTGCATCTTCACAATCAGAAACAAGGAAGTGAGTTTGGTGATGTCATGCAGGGTTGGTAAAATTTGCAGGATTCAAGGGGATTGGTAGAATTTGTGGTTATTGCTTCAATTGCAGCATCCCAGAGGGCTGGTTGAGACTATTGTTTAGGAATGCATGTGAATGCTGAGTCGTACTGAAGGTCACAGCTGTGATGTTGCCCACTGTCATGCTTAAGTGAAGTGAAGAAGTTGTCTAACTGACATAGAGGAACCAGAAAAAGGATGAATTCTCCATGATGTGTGGCCATGTGACTGTCCTCTGTGTCACAGCACTGTGTCTGCCATCTGCAGGATCTCTGTTATGAATAACCATGTGCGTCCAGCCCTCCTGGTGGCAGCGCGCTGGTGTTTACGTGCTCAAGGCTCGCTGGTCAGGCCTGTGAAATTGTAGGAAAGGGATACTTTGCCCTTGAGGATTGCCAACTCTCTCTGTGTCCGTCAGTAATGGCCTACAGGCTTGTGTCCAGAGCCGCTGGGTCAGCCACCATATTAGAAAACAGAGTGATGCCAGCCATAAATCTACCCCTAAAGACTAGGCCAGGACAGGAGGGGGGATGTTTTGATGGGGCTCAGAAGAAAGGACTCAGGAGTGAAGAGAGTGACCCCATGAAAAGCTGAGATTGAAATAAATATTCCACCAGGAAATGACTTAAGGAGCTCCCTGGAACTGACCCCAGACTGGTTTAGTCATTTGCCAAAGGCTAAAAGACAGTAGCAAAGAAAGGAAGGCACACTTTCTGTCAGGGACGTATCATCTCTATTCTACAGAGGATTTAGAATCTGTTTACGATGAATCCTTGCCAGTGATAGTAAAAAGAAAAATACATACAAACTCAAGTGCAGCCTGCCTGTGATTGAATTCTCTGTTGCTGCCAAGAATCCACAGAGAAACAGTTTTATCTGAGAGCTCCACGTTAGGAGGAGCAGAGTGGCTGAGGTAGATGAATGCTGCTTAGGTTTTTATGTACCTTACCCTCCTGACCAAGCTCCGTCTCACAGGGGGCCGGTGGTGGAGCTGTGCCCACTTGTGGTATCGGCTGGCCCCTAAATCACAGACAGACTGTCCCTGCTGAAGAGATTTATCTAGCGGCTACCAGAATACACCAGCAGACCTGCCCCTGCCAGGCAGCACAAGTACCAATTTAAAAGCTTCCCTATGATATGACAGCGAAGTGGTGATGACAGGCCGCGCTCTGTTCCGGGCTCCCCTACCTTTCATCCCGCAGAATACAGAGGGAGAGCGGAAGACTGCTGAAAGGCCTTTAAAGTAGGAACCACAATATTGCCGCGGCGGTAGAAGGACGCCTTGTGTTTTGTTGTCGGAGGCAGATGGAGCCTGGTTCGATACACACTCTTCCCCTGCTGTAATTATGCGCCAAATATATTTTAATGAGGAATGATGTCTAAATAAATGTCATTGGTGCAAAGTTCTCTCGAGCCTTTGGTGTATAATTTGGATGCCGCTCTATCTAAATCTTTTTTCCTCCACTGGCGCCAAGACAGAACTACAGTAGGTGAACGCTGCAGAGTTCATTCATCGGACTTGGGACTGATGTCCAAAAGACGCTCTTCCTACCGAGATGACACAGTTCTGTGAAAATGAAAGCCCTCAGACAGCAGCAGCAGCCATGGCTCAACTTTACTTTGTTAGTGTCTGTGTGTGTACTGTATACACACTGTTACCAAGTAGGACAAGTGATTTATGTGTATATACACTATAGAGACTTTTATGAGTGTATATATGGAAGTGTTTGGTGGTGTGCTGCTGTTGGAGCAGGCAGATATTATCATACAACTTTCTGTGTCCAGTATTTAAGACTTCCGGCACTGAAGATAAGGACTGTTTGTGTTTACTGCTCGAGGATCCTCAAATCCTGCCTTCAGTTAGAATAAAATTTGCATGAAGTGTAAGGCTGTAACTGTTAGGGTATCTCGTGGCATTTGTCAGGAAACACAAGAATCTCTATAAAAAACAACCGCTTTTGGTGGCACTGTCCCGGCAGGAATTGTTGTGATGTCTTGGTAAAAACACAACCGCTTTCTGTGGCACTGTCCCAGCAGGAAACGCAAGGATGTCTCCATAAAAAAACAGCTGCTCTTCATGGCACAATCTCGGCAGGAAACGTAGTGATGTCTCAGTAAAAAAACAACTGCTTTATGTGGCACTTTCCTGGCAGGAAAGTTAGAGATGTGTCTATAAAAAATAAACATTTTTCGTGGCACTATCCCGGCAGGAAGTGTGGCGATGTCTCGGTAAAAATAACCGCTTTTCGAAGCACAATCCCGGCTGGAAACGAAGTGATGTCTCAGTAAAAACAACCGCTTTTCAAGGCACAGTCCCAGCAGGGAACGAAGCGATGTCTCGGTAAAAACAACCGCTTTTCGAGGCACAATCCCGGCTGGAAACGAAGCTATGTCTTGGTAAAAACAACCGCTTTTCGAGGCAAAATCCCAGCTGGAAACGAAGCGATGTCTTGGTAAACACAACTGCTTTTCGAGGCGCAATCCCAGCTGGAAACGAAGCGATGTCTCAGTAAAAACAACCGCTTTTCGAGGCAAAATCCCAGCAGGAAACGAAGCGATGTCTCGGTAAAAACAACCGCTTTTCGAGGCACAATCCCGGCTGGAAATGAAGCGATGTCTTGGTAAACACAACTGCTTTTCGAGGCAAAATCCCAGCAGGAAACGAAGCGATGTCTCGGTAAACACAACTGCTTTTCGAGGCAAAATCCCGGCAGGGAACGAAGCGCTTTGTTGGTCTTGAGCAGTGTTAAGAAAGCCAACGGGGGCTGGTAGCAAGCTGAGGCAACAAGATCCAGAATGTAAAGCTTGTACATAAATACACGCGATCTTTATGGATTATATTGATGCAGAATTGACAAGAATGCTGTCGTCACATGATGCCTTTTATCTTGTGTTTCTAGAGTTATGTGTTTTTGCGGTCATGTAAGGAATTTTGGTGTAATTTTAACCACCAGGAGCAGGATGGGAAAAAAATCTCAGAAGGAATGTAGTTGTATTCTGTAAACAGTGACACTGCAAAAGTGTCTTTGTCTTTGCAAAATCTTAGAGGGTGTGCCTAAAAACTCACATTGTCTTTAGATGTGTCCGACTTTTCAAATTAGTCCAGTGTATTGGCGTAACCCATTGACGTTCGGTTTGGTTCTGAAGAACCCTATTTTATTAAACAGAGTCTGATACAGCTAAACTAAGAAGTGTACAGTAAATTCAGAAGATCTGTTTGGTAGTGTGTCAGTTAGTGACTGTTAGCTAATCATGATTCATTAGTCAGTAAGCCCAGCCTGTTCAACTAGAATCACCTTTATTGCCAACACAACAGTGGAGTTAATTAGTGAGAGCAGAAGTCAAAGGGTAACTTCCTCATTCCAGAAAAATGAAAGTTATTCAAAGTGCAGATTACTAACGATCCAGCCTTGCTCAGCAGTGTGTGGTGTAATTCAGTTCACTCCCTTCAAAGCAATACTGCAATAAGCAGTATTATTTTCTTGTTTTTTAATGGCCTTTAGCAAACATTTTTTCCCACGGCAACAAGCAACATCAGCTTCAGTTGTGTAGTGACCTGCTGCACCGTGATGCAGGACAGGATACAGGATACACCTGTAAATGTGCAGTAATCCTTAAATTTTTAGGCCACCATTGGCTGCTGCTGCCTAGAGTTACAAATTAGCTATCATAAGTTTTGTTAAAATCACAAATTCCAATTGAAAGTGCTGCGGTAGACCCTCGTTTGTTTAGAATATGGAAAGTAAACCCCAAGAACATGTTTCACTTTCTCAGAAAAACAGATGGAAGAAATCCCTGATAAAAGACTGCAAAATCTAGAGGATAAGACACTGGCCAGGAAGTGACATCACAACTTTGACACTCTTAACAACATTAAAGATGAATAGGACAAACACAAATGGCATCAAATGTTCTAACTTATTGGAGCGCTGGTGGCTTAGTGGTAGAGCAGGCGCCCCATGTACAAGGCTGTTGCCGCAGGGTTAGGGTTAGGGGTTAGCAGCTAGTAGTCCACGCTGCATATTTGGTCAGGATGGGGACTTGGCATGAGCTACTACCCCAATAGTGAATTTTCGGCACATAGCTTTTATGTTGAAGTGCCATTTCCTGCTGTAGATTTAGTGACTAACGGACAGCTACCTGAAAGAGACAGCAAACTAGCTCGACGATATGACCAAATGCAAGTGTGACGCTGAATGTGTTTAACTGTGTGGACCTTGAAGTAACGGCATGTAATGAAATGTAATGTCTTTGTTTCTCCTGCTGTACAGAGTAGCACTGCAAATAATTATTATTTTCATTATCTATTAGTCTGCCCATTATGTTCTCCATAAATCAAATAATAACTGTATCAGTGAAATATCAGAAAATAGTGAAACATGCATGTCCAGAGCCCAAGGTGATGTCTTCAAATGGTATGTTTTATCCAACCAACACTCTAAACATCCCAAACTATTCCGGTTATTATCATGTATGAGAAAGAAAACAATCAAATTCTCACATTAAAGGGAAGCAAGAAACCTGAAGAAATTACAAAAAAAATATTATTCAGTGATCAAATTGTTGCCAGGTAATTTTGTGTCCATTGACTAGTGGTTGTAGCCCTACAAACATAGGAATGGATCTATGAGGGCACCACCTGTGGCTGTACATATATGATAGTACTCAGTAGACGTATATGCTGAAAGTGCACGTTTATTCATTTGTATATATTAAATAGTAGAAAGTAGTAGTGTTTGTGTTTTTTTTTATAATAAATAGAAGTATATGTTATTTTTAGTTTTTCCTGTGGCAGACGCCAAAGATACAAAATGCATTGAACCTCAATCATTACATACAAGTTGAGAGTGGCTTTGATCTAACACTTGTTCATTTCAAAGTTTCTCTCTCTTGCTCACACACACACACACACACACACACACACACACACACACACACTCACACACTGGTCGTAAGAGAGAGTGGTGATCCAAAGGGCAGCAGTGTTTACCTGCCCACTTGAGTGGATTCCTCAGCCGGCTAGCTCAGACGCTGAGGTGGAGGCTCCGGTGCCTGCGTGTCTACTGTCTACACCGGAGACATTCTTTGCCTGATATCACTGCCGCACGCTCAACAAAGATGTTGAAAGGCCATATTGAAGCAGGACGAGGAGTGGAGGGGTGGAGGAGTGGAGGAGTGGAGGGGAGAGGGAGCAGAAAAAAGGGAGGGAGGGAGTCTGAGGAGATAGATGGACTTGGCTCATAAAACTTCGTCAGCGGAGCCGGAAGCCATGAAGTGTCGGGCATGCAGAGGGGAGAGCAGGTGTGAGTTTCTGTATATGTTTGTGTGTGTGTGTGTGTGTGTGACTGCGCAGGCATGTGCGTGGGTGCATGTGTGTGCTCATGTGTTGAAGTGAGTGCATCTGTGTTTGAGGGGTAATAAATAGAGTGTGTGTTCCGGTCTGGCGGACATTGAGCCGGTCTGAAAATGCATACATACCGTACACGCTGTGTGTTTGAGGCTACATTCATGTCACCGCTCAAACAAAGCAGAACTCACTGCTCCAAGGGCGCAGGTCTTTTTTTAAAATAACATTTCAACATTTAGGGTGACACAACACTTCATTTGCTGCATGAATTTCTTCTTCAGTTTATGGGGAAAATGTCATGGTACAATACAATCGATATGAGAAGTAATCACATGCTCATTTAACACAATCATTTGTTTTCGTTCTAGGCTGTAAAAGATCAAAACAATACATACTGTGAAATAATTGTCAAATATTGTAATGGTTATGTGCAGTAAAGTTTACTTTAAACTGACTTGACAATAAGTTAAAGCTAGTTATAGTCTGCAATCCTCACTGCCAGCTGCCACTAAAGTCCCCTAAATCTTATACACTGTTCCTTTAAGCAGCTAGCAGCAGTTAGCAGCTAACTCGAAGGAGAAGACCAGCAGCTGAAAATGTCCGCAAACTGGGGAGACAGTGTAGTCTGGGAGCTTTTTACCCTCCAAGCAGAGGAAAAGATCAGCTGCCATATAACAGAGACAGCAAATGATTGTTATTGCCATGTTATGCCATTGTTGTTATACGTCACACTTGAGGCTGACACTTTGGTGTTACGTGTCATGCCTCTTCTGCCTTCATCACACTGGCATGCCATCTTAAATCAGACACAGGGCGGCATTATGCCAGAGTTGTTTGGTCCTGTATAAAAAAGCAAAGCTAGCGTAATGAAGGGTCCTCGCTGCGGACCTATCGTGGGATCTCTGTGTAAAGAGGGCTATTGTTGCATCTATGAGTCACATTCTGACAGTTCGTCAAAATAAAAGTCCTCTGCTACTGTCACGTTACTATTGGGGGGGACAAATGCACATGTCCTAAATATTGGGGGTACATGTCCCCTGCTTCCCTCCCAAATGTACGCCTATGCACTGGACAGTAGTTTAGATCATGCTTTCTTCACACAGGAGTAGGTCACAGCCATGTGTGCGTGCGTGCGTGTGTGTGTGTGTGTGTGTGAGTGTGTGTGTGTGTGTGTGAGATAGGGAGATGAAGCAACTTCAAAGCAGCGTGGCAGCATTCTCTCAGCCCGGCCTGTTTACACTGCTCAGTGGAGTCTGCATTCCTCTGTCTCATTTTTCCATGGCATTCCACGAGGAGCTCCCAGCTCCTGGCTGCGTGCCCACGCCACAGCAACGTTTACGCCAACACACACCCCCACCCCCCCTCCTCCTCCACCCCTACCCATATAGTGCATACATACTTTTCACACAACTGTGTACGCTCCATTTGGACATTAAAACAAGACAGAACCCAGCTGGGACCGGAGCACACAGCACCCAGCAGTAGCAGCTCACATGTACTGTAGCACTGCAGGAGGGCAGGAGATCCAGGGCTTTCTTCTGCTCCCTTGTTCCTCCTCTCCCCCTCCTCCTCCGCAAACCGATTCAGGTGGATATCCAGACACACAAATGTCAGTCCGCGTCCCACCGCCATCGGACAGAAACATCTGCGCTAGTTTGTCTTGAAAAGCTCTCAGCACATTCCCTGACCATAAATCAGGCCGCTTCAACGCCTGCCTCAGAGCCAAAGTGAAATATAGCAGTGAAAAAGAAAATAATTATGCTGCCAATTACAAGGTGTGCTGCAAGCAGTCGGCGGCCACATCAGAGACGCTCTCTGCTGATGTTTTTGTGACTATTTACTGCAGGGTTGCTAAGGATGCAGCATGTGCCCAGGCAATATGGTCACATAAACATTTGCAGGAGAGTAAAAATAACAGAAAAGCCCTTTATTTAGTTGTTGTGTTTACTCGCTCTTTGCCTTTATGACGGCGTTTCTCCGGCATCGGCCACAGGTGATTATGGGATTCCCTGCGGGGTGGAGTGGAGGGATGGTGGCAGACGGTGACATCTGTGGAGAAATATGTCTCTTTTTCTTTTTTTCTCTTTCCACGGGATCCTCCCCTGGATTAAATTAGAGATCTTCCATGACAGGGTAGTAGGTAATGACAACTGCACAGTAAAAATACTCATCTGAAAGAGTGCTGCTTTTATGGAGATTTAATCTGAAAAAGATGCACTGGAGAGACCTTTGTAAGAAGTTATTTTCTCAGTTGTTTTGATTTCCTCTTTCTAGGAAAATAAAATTTAGTGCTGAACGTGTAACTCACATGATTTGTTGGTATGGAAAGGTTTTGCAGTGTATGATAAGTGTACATACTCGAGGACAGATGTTAAAGGAATCAACTGCGAGGGGAGAGGAAGTCAGTGGGTTAAGTCATTTTTGTCTGTCGTTTGTTTGGAGCAGATGGGAGGATGGGGACGCCTCGGAGGGTGTTTCAGGAAAATGATTTACAGTTTAAGCCCTAACCCCCAAATAACTTTACATCTCTCTGCAACAGCTTAAAGTTAATACACGTTTTAATTGTTTTCAGCAGCCAACAGGTGATTCACACCTGCTGCCAGTTGGTAGAAAAAAGAAACTGCATTACACAGAAACATATATTTCAAAATCAGGAGACAGCATTTAAACGATGCCGACAAATAAATCACTTTAAAGCAGCTCTTTGAATTTTAAAATAACAGTATATATTTAACTTGTTTTGATGGATAAGCATTGTCAGCAGAAAATATAACAAAGCAAAGCTCACGTGAGGCCGTACAGTGGCCCTCATTTTCAGCCCACAAGCTGCGTTTAGGGTTTGAAGCTGTATGAGGTTTAACTTGAAGAACAGCAAGAGGAAGAGAGAAAAATGGCTCCCTCCCATACGCCATAATAAAGTCTGACCTCTCTTTAAGAACAGTGTAAGAGAAACAGTGGTGGGTGGGTTCAGGGGAGAACATGGGATTGCATTTCCAAATGAAAGAGGGATGTTAAAACACCCCCAGCAGCTTACTGTTTTTTATTTTATGTGCAGATGCGTAAAAAAGGGCACCTGTCTCTCGTTAAAGAGAAACACACGGCGGCCCTCCTCTGGTGTCCTCGTCTCCACTGTCTGCACAGCGTGACTTTTTCTGTTTTATGCAGTAGCTTTATGTTAAAACAGTCCCCTCTCTGAGACAGTTTGAACTTAGTTTAATGCATCTTTGCCTCATAACAGTGTGCAACGTGCCATCTGTTGTATATTTAAAATTTTATATAAAGCCTTGAGTTAACATTTCTAATCATGCAATCAGTGTCAAATGTTCGTAGAGTCAGTTTGCTAACATGACAAGCCCCGTTTCCACCAAACACTTTCAGTATGGTACCTTTGGAACCAAAAGTAACCCTTCAGACATGGTACCTAGACCCTAGCATTTCCACTGCAAAGTTACCCTTAAATGTGGGCAGGGTTGTTGTCACTCACTGCTCCATCCAGCTCTCACTGTATTTTCTCATTACCGGTGACACAGAGGGAAGTCTGCACCTCGTTTATTGTCCACAGAACGAGACTCCACGCTGACATTTTCAGAACAAAATAGAACAGGCTGCAGTGAGAGTCTCTCTCCATGGGATATTTGAAAATAGCAGGTTTGTGCATTTAGTCCTTCTCAGACAAGCTCGAGGGTTTAGTGTTGCCGAAGCCCACAGGAACAACGCTCCACGACCAAAGAAAGGATTGGGATATATGCCTTTCGCATAACCCGGTCAAAATTAATATATATAAACATTTGCAGATCATTACTAAAGTGTATGTCATATAAAAACTAAAGCAATGGGCGAGAGGCAGCAAAACATCCTTTATTTTTATAGTTACAGTTTACTAATGAAACTCTCCACAGTATGAACAGTGGTTACGTGAGCCTCAAAACCAGCCACAACTCAGCCCTGAGCAGAGTGACCGTCCTCTATTGACCAATCAACAGGCTGCCGTGTTGAACTGGTACCATCCACAACTTTTCACAGTGGAAATGGAAAAAATACGTACCGAACTGAACTGTACCGTACTGATCAGTGGAAACGGCATGGAATTTGAGACGGATTTCTCAGGATAAATTGACTTTAATTTGTCCAATACTTGAGTTTCTGATCCAATACCTGCAAAGCCAATGACCTTCCCATCAGCCTCACCTATACTTCTAATGAGCAAATGTTAGCTTGCTGTCACACACAGTAGGTGGATGGACAACCTTTGGCTAATGCCAACTCTGCTGAGTTAATTAAGCATTGAATTACTAATGTAAAGCTCATTTATAGTCTATAAAATGTGAACTCTGACATGGATGCAATCTAACAATCGACCCTGAAAACACTCGAGTGTAATTGCTCAGTAAAAAAATCAATTAGAAGCTCATCAATTGCAGTAATTAGGATTCGTTTTAGCTTTTAACAGACAACTCGTCCTCCTCATGTTTCCCTTTGTCTGTTTCTTTGTGTCTCTCCTCCTCCTATAATTTGGAGTTCCCATCTGTGAACACCCTTCCTCATTCTTCGGGCTAATCTGCTTCCACAAAGCTGACCTTAATTTCCCAGTCGTAAGTGACTGACACGTTGACAAGTGTGGGTTTTCTCTGTGACTGATGTCGTGGAACCTGAGAGAGTTAGAGAGTGGTCCTGCAGGCCAGAGACGGGCTGGAGGAAGCCTGGAGGATGTGTGGATGTGTCTACAGGGAAGAAGGATCACTGCAATACTAACAAACTGCTGGGTTACAGAGCCACTGACTTGTTATGACAGGGAAGTGCTGTGTTTATGTTTAACTCAGAGCTTTGAAATGTATAGCGGAGCGCTGGCCTGAGGCTGATGGAGTGTCCCCCGTTATTGTGGGTGGTGTGTATGTTTCGGTGTGTGTTTCTGTAGCACCACAGAACCTTCACAGGAAGTGTGTAGAGGACACAGGGCTCCATCTTTAAGTGGTTTCCATGGTGATACCAGTGCGACCAACACACTGCCTGTTGAGTGTCTCTAAGTAGCTTGTCACCAGACACAGAGAGATAGAGGGTCATTCTGCTATGATTTACTTTAGCAGCTAGGAAGACAAAAGATTTATAGGCGTCATTCAAAGCACTTCAGGACACCTTGAAAGACACAGTTTTAAAAAAACACAAAAGAAGTAGTTATGTATCCATAGATCATAAAATCAAATTCCGTAGAACACAATAAAAGTTCATATAAGGACAAGACAAAAAACATAATTAGAAATATTGGGTATGAAATCATCATCATAAAGTTATCATCTGCGCAGGTTACCATATGTGTGTCACCATTAAATCAGACTGAATATATCAGCTTGAAAATGTGTGTTTTCAGACGGGATTTTAAAGTGGAAAGGGAGTCAATATTGCGAATGTCATGGGGGAGAGGGTTCCAGAGGTGGGGGGCAGAACGGCTGAAGGTTCTAGAACCCCTAGGTAGTCCAGCGGGCAGATGGATGCACCTTCACTGTCCCAAAAACCCCTAAGTAGGGCCCCTTTCTGACTACTGAATGACCTTGATGGGCCTCGATGGGCGTCGTTGCCCGGGGCACCCCAGAGTCTAGGATTGCCACCATTGTGCAGGAGACTTTCTTTTACAATAGTGGTCCATAGGGGAAATGCTTTTTGGGCTGCAGGTGATCGTGAGTACCCACTGGCAAAAAAATGGAAGCAATAAAAGCGTCTAAACCAAAATCTAAGATGATCTGAAATCGGGGAGAAACACAGGAGATCCAGCAGCCAGGATTACATGTTTTGCTGACGTTAGCATGTAGCTACATGTAGCAGTGTATGTAATGTAAACACTTTAAGTAGCAGGCCTGGAGAAGATGACCATATAAAGAAATCTTTCACAAGGTGACGTCAGGGCGACTCAAAAGTAGAATAACCCTTTGACTGTCCATTCATTCTTTGACTTTGAAACCAGGTCCTGTTTAACTATCTCTGCAGCTTGGGTTGAAATAACTTTAAGGCTATATTCTTCATGTAGGACATTATAACTCCCCCACGGAGCTCTAAAAGTATTTTCACTGACTATTTTCTAAATGAAAATCTTCTGCTGCACTGATCGAAGCACAGGTGCATGCTATGATGAAACCCCTCCACATCTACTCCAGAGGAGGGAAGCAGCTACTGAGGATGATGGATTTATGTAAGCGTGAGTGTCAGTGTATCATAACACAATCTTTTTAGGTATGTTGCAGCATCAGGAAAACCAAACATTTATCCCCTCATCTGGCGCTCCACCAGTAGAAGTACTCAGCAACTTTGTTTAAGGACAAGATTCAGGCTCACTCCTCAGCTTCCTTTCTTTAAGACTCCTCTCTCCTTTTCCCTCTCCAGCTTCTTTCTTCTCTGTTGTCTAATCCCTTTTATAGAACAGAGAGACAGTCTGACGGGCCTGGAGTTGGGGGGAAGCACTCCTACTTAAAGAAAGCGCCCGGGCAAATTTGGGGCTGGTGGTAATTATTTGGGCCTCATTATGGGATCACGTTTCCCCGAGTCATTCTCTGTGGTAACCGTTACTGGATATGGGGCTGACACTGTCAATAAAGCAGGGGAAAGATGACACGCCTTTTGTTTTGACAGGACCAAAAGCAGTAATGCGTCCTGTTCGTTTGCATTTGCAAAGAGAGGAGAGGCGAGGGCCTCGGAGCCACTTTTCCAGATGCTGTGACAGAGAAAGACCCTCCATTCCACTCGCCTGGCACCGGGTCACTCTCATATCAGCCTTTCATGTGAATCTACTTACTGTAAGGTCATGAGATACAAGGCTGTTTGATTGAGGAGTGTGGTATGAGGAGTGTGTATCTGTGTCATCTATGGCACCGAGACCTGGACCACAGTGTGTGTGTTTAAGCCAGCGCTGCGTGATTATTGGTCCAAGGACGGATATGATATTTGAGAAAAGGCTCAGTGCCTCACCTTTCAGCGCCCCCCTGAAGTAACTGCTGAGACTCAGGGTCCTGACCAGTGTTTGGCTCCTTACTCAAAAAAATGTAATTTATTACTCATTACTTGTCACTCTTTCCAAAAGTGATATTAATACTGCTTACTTCTCCCTGCCAACGATAATGTGTTACATTACTTGTTATATTACTTTTCACTCACACCCCACAAAATTGGTAATTGTGTCCTTTCTCCCGAAACTCAGAATTCGTGTGCCTCTCTGTGTGACTTTCAGGGTAATCTCCGGTAAGCACAGCTAAGGCTGGATAGCCTGGGGGTCTTCTGTTGCCTGTGACTAGTATTTCCCAAGGATCTGTCTGAAGGATGGGGAGTCAATCAGGGAGAAGTCTTGTGTAGCCAGACCTTTCTTCAGTGCTAGAGAAAAGTGTGGAATCATTGATTATCTTTTTGCTATAAGAGGGCCGAAAATGCTCTGACTTGTTTTTGTTTCTTTAAACCAATCGCAGTCATCTTGGGCGGCACTAAGCCCAGGATGCAGCAATGGGGCCCTTGCAAAATAGTGTCGGGGGTGATCTTGTTTTGGTGGAACATTTGGACGTGGGGAGGTGAGCGTGCCACAAAAAACATTAACAGACGCATGTCACTGTGTGATTCAACTTTTAGTGATATTAAGACAAACATGATTTGATAATTGGTGCTCTAGCGGTGAAGCATGACTGTACTTTAACTCTGGAGGAGCTCACTGGACCCATGAAAACCACAGGTAATTTGCTGGCTGTATGTGACTCCAGCAGAACATTATTGTGACAATATCACAGGAGCTTCTGTGAAGTGGAACGGATCGGCACATTTGTGAAGTCAGTGTCACTGTCACTGCCAGAGTAAAAGGATGCGGCAGATTAACTCTGACTGGACGTGTCAGAAATTGGATCAACACTAGTGGCACGAGAGTCCTGAGAGATGGAATATGGGCTTTTCCGAGGTGCATTCACAAGTTGTTTTATTTGTTGTAGAGCGTAACAACAACTCACCAAAAGACCACTGCAGGCATGCTTCATTGAACGACCCAAATCTTTGTCAAAACTTGACATTTTCAATATGTAAGTTGTTAATTTGGTGGTTGTTGTTGTTTTCCCATAGAAAAGAGAATTTGGAAACAGTAACATACAGATAGCAGAAGGAAGGGTTAATGCTCGCCAAAATCAGCACCCCTATGACAGGTTTATAGCCACAGTCTACATCCACTGAGTCAGGCTAATTTCATTCAACTTTTTTGCCACTTGTAGCCTGCAGCTGTCCACAATTAAAATCCAGTTTTGGTTGTTTAGTCAAGGTAGGGCTGCAGCCATCCGTGCCGCTGGCTGCTGAGGGCTCAACTGTGGGGTATATTTCCTGAAGCTTTACGTTGTTGTACTGTTGGTTGTATTTGGTGTTACAGGAGGTTTGAGGTAGTGTTTTTCTGCAGTTTAAACAGTCTACACTATTACCTGATTATCTACAAGATCAAAGTAATGGTGCTACGCTGCTATGCTAAACCTGGCTCATGAAACTCATCAACTAAGGCCAGCAAGCCCGTAACTTACTGCGTCTCCTTACGTGTTGCATTAGACATGAGAAATGTGCCTGGACTTCCCTTGGTGAGTGTGACCTTTCCTTTCTGGGGGGTGTGTGTGGCTGACCAGCTCACTTGAACCAGACGACTCCGCTGTTCCATCAGATCAGTCGGCCAGCTCGCTCCTCTTCGTGGTTGTTCAGAGTAAATGTGTATTTACATGGATAGTCCGTGGTGGTGGTCAAAGGCTATCTCAGTCTCTCTTGTCTTCAGAATGTCTTGTCTCCGGCGTCTCCCTCATGGCGTGCCTGTTCAGCTCAAAGGCCCCCTCCAGGTGCAGCTAATTAGCGGCTAATGAGCCAATACCACCAACCACCAAGTGTGATGTCAGTGCTGACCCTTACTCCTACCGCCTGCCTAAGCCACACCCACAAGGAATTCATTAAACTACCAGTGAAGCTATCATAACAAATGGGAATATTTCCATCTACTCAATGTATGATAAGTGCTTCCAAAGTAGCTTGCTGCTTTGTGACGATGCGTGTGCAGTTTGCCGGTTACAAAACTGAATCCAGGCATGTGACTGATGTGATGTGACAACAAAAGTAAGGATGTAACGAGTTATTTCTTTTTGGATAACTGTAATATTATCACCGAAAGTTTATTACTGATAAGTAACACTACTCGTTTACCGCCTAACACTGGCCCTGACACACAAGGCAAATGGTCGGCTGTCGGTCAGCGTCTGTCGCCCTAGTTTTTGTGGTGATTCAGCATTTTTAATCAGCCTTGGAGACGGCGGTAAGAGAAATCACTTAAGGAAAGAAATGGAAGTGAGGAAAGTAAACAAACAAAATCAAGAGGCTGTGAGATCAAATCAGACTTGTTATAGTAGGTAAGATAATATTTTCAGCCATTGAGCTGAGATTTGTAAGTGTTTGTGTCACTGTTCGCTAACACACAGTAATATGCTACATCGGGTTGTGTTGTTAATGTGCTAACTGGCTAACTAGCATCTTGAATTCATGCTGTCGGGCTTCTGGTTTCCCTTTCTGAATGATGAATACAGTCTACCGCCACCTGCTGGTATGGAGAGTTATTTGTGCTAGTTGGCCGTTGGCTGTAGTCTTTGCACTGTGCACACTATAACTTTTTGAATGAGACACAGGCCACGTGAGGCGACAACAGTTGGCCTTCATTGCCGCTAGTTCTTTGATGTCAGTTTGGTGTGTGTGGGACTTGAGACACACACTCCTGCACCCAGCGCCGAGTGAATCACTCCCCTGCAGGACCACAGAGGGACTTTTTGCACCAGTGGATCAGTAGACACACGCTCATGCACACATATGTTCACATGCAAGCACATGCTCAGGTGCCTCTAGCAACAATACATAGCTGTGCTCTCATTCATCAACTCATGCTCTTACACAAACTCCCACACTGTGATTTTCAGTGAGGTGGCAGGAAAGGGGTCAGTGTCTCAGCCCGTCCTGTCACCTCAGGCTCCCTCTCCCTTTAACAAACACTCACCCCGGGCCAAATCTTAGCGGGGACACACAGTGAGTTTTGCCCAGTTACCCAGGCAACCAGATTCAGATCTCTTTCAACTATTACATGCGGTTTCGTTGCTACTTTTGGCAACCACTTTTCCTGCGCTTAAAACAAACATTCACCCTCGTTACAGAATCCTCTGCCAAGTTGAATAAGAGAAGGCTTTGATTTACACCCTCAGAGACAGATATAGAATCATTAATTTATGTTGTGCTGTCAGTGAGGCCAGATCACTTCAGTCAAAACAGAAATTAACTGTTACATCACAAAAGAAAGGAGTCTAATAACATGGGACAGTTATTATTCAAATAAAATGCTGAATGTCATTCTGTTAACTTTGGCACCAAAATCTGAGGCCTGGTCTCAATTTTAGCTCACTGCCACAGTAGGCCCGCTGCAGCACACTGTCTCTGACTCCTGTCTCACTTTAACAGCCCGCATGGAAGACATGATCCTGTATTTGAGTGTGTGTGTGCGCAGAGCAGGTGTGTGTTTAATGTTGGGAGTTCCAAGAGAGACGAAGAGATTTCATTAGATATAGAGCCCAGACGTGGGAGGCTGAGTCACAGTTGTGGTTGCATGGACAATAATTCTTTAACCTGACTGAAATCATTCTGAAACTGTTTTCATGGACGCCAAATAAAGTGATCCAATGAGATGTTTGTTTACGTACCCCACAGAATTAAGTCAGAACATAACTTTTTGGACTTATTCAAAGTTCCAAAGCAATAATTTTATTAAGTCTTGAAAAGCAGATCCCTCACACTGCTTTTCCTCAACTTCACTAATGTTCTCTCTGGACCTTTGTCGAGAGTATTTGCAATGCTAAAATACTCTCGACGAAGGTCCAGAGGGACCGAAACATTAGCAGAGAGAGCACTGTGTGGGATCTTTTTTCAAGACTCAAGTGAAACTTTCCAGCACACCTGCATCTGAGACAGTTGGATGTGCGATTATCTTCCTTTATCCAATTTTATTAAGAAAATTCAATACATTCAATCCGTAGAGTATAGGTAGGAGGAAAAGAGGTGGTTCTGCATGTTAATACAATTTAGTAGTATGAAACTTAAAGAAGCATTCACTGCTGGAACGCTGGTCTTTTCATAAAACTGGGCCGTCTATGCAGTAGTGAGACACAAATACTTTGGAAATTGGTGCCACATGACCAGAGGAAACAGAGGAAGAGAGCTGCGGTATTCACTTTTGCTCCAGAGGTAGAAAACCTACAACCACCCAAATGCACAGTGCCGCACCAATGAACGCTCATGCTGGTGGGTGACATAATGTGGGCTGCTCATTTGAAAACAAATGGTGGCAAAATATCTCTAAAATATGCTCTAAAATATGAGAAATAGGCAACGCAGTAACAGAACCTTGGTTTATATTGATCAACACTGCCTAGTTTTACCATTTGATCTGAGTTTGGTCTGCATGTGTGAGGGGGTCTCTCTCTGTACTCTCTGTGTCCACGTTGGTGTGCATATGAATACTAGAAAGTACAATTTATAGTTCAGTCAGCAGCCCGTGAGTGAGCAATAATCAAGTGTCCCTTTAAAATCTAACCCAGGTTATTTCCTGCACCTACAAGTTACTGACATCCCCTAAACACCTCATATGCAAACTGTTGGTAAACGTTACAATTAACCAATGTTCCCGAAATGTGACATATGCAGGCTATGCACCAGTTATGTCACCTAATTTTACCCCTATGTGGGGCAAACATGTGCTGAAAGAATATATTTATTCCAGTCTAGGCCTCCAGGATCGCAGCTCGGCCTTGCTACCAAATTTTCCCCAGTGGCCACTTGCAATGAAAAAAAATGCCCATTTTTTTTTCCCCTAAGACCACCATTATAAGAGACGTCTGTTAAGAGGTTGACAGGAATTATGACTTCATATGAAGTTTTTACATGGTTATTAGTTGCTAATGTTTTCCAATTGAACAGATTATTGGCAGTATACATTAGCCCTCTCATCCCAATTGGAAATTCCCTCTGATCGGACCAGTCTGTTCTGATTAAGGTGGTCACATGAGGCTTCTTTATTCTGATTATTACTGGAACATTAGGGTCCATGTAAACGCAGCTGAGAATGTGGATCAGTCAAAAAGCAGTAGATATTGTAGTATGTGCTTTTAGGTGTGTGTGTGCGTGAGTGTGTGTTTGCATGTGGCAGAGTTGATTGAATTCTTCCCTGATATGCTCAAACCTGGCAGGCTCTTCAGGCCTCGGGGCAGACCTCTCTATCGATGAAGCCTTTTCTCTTCCTCACTCCTCGTCTTGATTTCTATAACATAATCACACTGATGGATTTCTATCATCTCCTACTCAACCAATCTGCTTCATTCATTCATTTGATCATTTTGCACACAGCGTTTCATCCAGTAGTTCTTGTGAAGCCCACTATGACCTGAGCAGCTGGTAATTGATTTGTTGAGCTCGATGAGAGGTGCGAGCTCTTTTTGCTCCCCTCTAACACACACTGACATAACTGCCTGGGCCTGGTTCCCTGCTGGCAGCAGATGAACTAGAAAGCTCTCTTGCTGATTATTGGCAGATGAAAAAAGAAGATCCGCAGGGCTAAGTGAGGGGAAAAAAATATTATTGACTTCTCACCACAGCTACTATTTATTCTCCCCTTTTTTTCTGTCCGTGTATTTGTTTTTGAGGCTGTTAGATTCTTGCCTCAGAATATTTTTGGGGTAGTCTTTGATTGAGCTGGAAAGGAATGCCTTTAATCGTGGCTACAAAGGAACCGAGGGACATGTCCCCGTCAGTTTTGCAACAGATCTAGACAGATGAGGAGGAGGAGGAACGGAGGAGTGAGCATTGTTAACAGTCTGTGGGGAACTGTTTGCGTGCACTGTGGTTTCTAGTCCCTGTGAAATGGAGACGCAGTGATTTGGTTTCCCAGGCCCCTGTTTCTCAGGGCCATACAAAAAAACAAATGAAGACGTTTCAGTCCGTCCTGGTTGCCATTTATAGTCCAGTGGCAGTGTGTTTCTAAGTGGTAGATGGCACCAATGGTGGCACATGGAGAGTGTTCACAGCCATCTGATTGTAAGTGGTGTGGGCATCTCTAAAATAGAAGATAATGCTCAGTCTTGTCAACGATGCAAAACATAGACGCTGTGACCGTGGAGGTGGTTGTCCTCAGAGCCTCAGAGAGCCAGAGGAAACGAAAAGCAGCCGCTCCTTCTGAGCCTGTTTGGCTCAGCTTTGGGATTATTATCTGTGTTATTCGGTATGATTGCACAGACCCGTGCATCGACATGTTTAACATCACAACAGTATTCAGACATGACCAACTTAGCCTAAAGATTCAAAACAAGCATTCCTCTTCCTGGATGTAGCTCCTTTTTCAACATTTCCCACAAACCTATAGCAAGAGGTCATGGCATCAGTGAAGTAGTGTCATTAAAGGATTTTTTTTTTTTTATTTCTTCCTTTTTCTTTGTTAAGGGCCAAGTTCAACTTTAAGCCTTTAATTTGGGCGTAGTAAATGTGGACTGGTAGAGGCAGCTGGCAGCGCAGCGTGCAGGCCAGGCCAGAGGTTCCTGCTGTCGGGCTGCCTGGCTTCCTGAACAGGAGCTTCCATTCAGGCAACATGTGAAGGTCTGAAGACATCATGCAAGGCAGAATCTTCAATCAGCATTGTTAATTTCCCATTTCACCCTCGACTCTAACTAGAGAAAGGTGTTGTGGATTAGTTTCTTGGATGTTTATGTGACTTTGAGTACTTGTACCTTGTCTTGAATACTCTAAATCAGTGGCTCTGATGTACCCTCACATCCATATCAGATGAGTTCACTGACATGGTCTTTCATGGTTTAAATGCATTTCAGTAGTTTTAAAAGTGTATGTTAAGTAACCAAGGCTGTCACCAGAAACTAAAATCATCCGTCAGTGTCTCCTTATTCTACTTGAAATTCTTCAAGTCAAGCTGTCATTGTTTTTTTTGTTTGTTTGTTTTTGTCAGTCAGTGTGCGTTACATTACAGTGTTTCCCATACACTGATTCATGTTCTGCAGCCCACCACAATATCAGCATTAACCGCTCCATATTGACATGTTTTTCTCTATTTAAAATGGGTAAAACATTATTTAATTGTAGAGCTGCATGCAGCGCGTTGATTCGCCCAGCCCCTCTTTGCCCTGCTCTCGCTTTCTCCGTCTATCAGATCACAACTGCCTCAAGCTAAATGAGATTGGCTAGCTAACAAGCCCACCCCACAGTCCCTCCACCTCACTCCCTGCCACTTGGAGACTACTTCAGGAGAAGAGCGGACAGTAGCTCCAGAGACGGAGTATTGAAGGTGCAGAATTTAAGAAGCTGACTCAGTACATGGTCCCTAAAAGAGATGACGGGAGTGCGTTTGGAAATACTCACTTAGAGTTTAAATTCTTAGCACTGGAGCTTACTGTTCAGATATTCAGAACACCATATTTGGAGCAGCAGAGCGTATAGTGGGCACTCTGTCTCGGGGGATGGAGTAGCAAATTGAATGTGTGGTTGATTTAACTGTTTGCTAATTCATTTAGAAACAAAACGCTCTGTTTCTTGCAGTAACAGTGCTCTCGTTTTAGTGTAGTGTCAGGTTGGATTAACGAACACACCCTGTTGTAGATGCAGTTCATGCAAAAGAAAGGAACGAGTATTCGGATGTTTGTAACAGCTAAATCTGATTCAAAATAAAAATTGTAATTCCGTTACAGCCCTGTTTGTAGCACTTCTTTTTTCATACATTGAATTGGCAGTGTTAAGGTTAGGTTTGTCAAGTTTGCATTCATACTTACACTCTCAATCAGAACCAAGCAGCAACCTCCAGGGGTGAAAAATGAAGCCAACACAGAAGTGCCCAAAACTGCAGTTCCTCTAATGGCCACTTGAGGCTGGCTCCAGAAGTGAGTCAATCCCCATAGACCCCCATGTTAAAATGCCCAACTTAACAGCGGAAATAAACATGTTTACAGCCTGATACAAAAACGCTTTTGGTCTCTATAGCTAATTTCCTCCTTTCATGACAAACGTGCAAGGGTGAATTTTTATATAACTCACCTGTTTAAATGTTATTAAGGCTTAAAGTTATGCATAATTAATGGCGGGGCCACTTTGAGTGACAGTTTGTCGATGGTGTCCCCAGCTTCTCAGTCAGTTCCACCCCTCGCTCCTCCACAGCACCAGCCCTATGACCAAGTCTGGTCACATCTGGTTCCAACAACCAAGATGGCGACGGCCAAGATGCCGAACTCGAGTCCACAATCCAATGGGTGACGTCACTTAGGCTACATCCATTACTTTTACAGTCTGTGATCATGCGCATTATTTTAAGGTGTTACAACTGACTCCAGCTGACTCAGTGATTTTTGTGTGACACTGAATTTACTGAAGATCACAATAATAACAATTTGTGATTCAATTCACACTTTTATTTTTCTCCTAAACACAGATGTGTGGATATGTTTCTTTTACTGGAATCAGGATTTATAAGATGAGACATTCAATGACCTTTTCATGTCCCCCAGTAGCTGCAGACAACCCCCGATAATGCCCCGTCAATAATGCATTGCTTGCATGGTATTTGTCTGGCTGGTTGCATCATTAGTGTTGTTGTTACTTATGCTAACACGCATAGTTGATACCATCTTAATTATTTGTGGTACAGCATGTAAATCCATGGCACTGTCCAGTCACTATACACAAGGTGTTTCCTCCTACCTTCTTCTATCTCCGTGCCCCACCCTGGTCCCCAAAGTCTGTTTTCTTTCTCCTCTCTCTCCTCTCTTTCTCTCTCCGTCTCTCCTTGTGACAGACATGCACCAGCCCTGTACATTACGTCAATTCCCCTGGACCGGGGTGCCAGCTGTTGATGTCACCCTTGGGTCTTTTTAATTTAGGGATTTCCGCTGGGTGAGATGAGGGGGAGCCCCATGACCTCAGCCCACAGCCACATGAAGAGGCCCACCAGGGCTGAATCAGGTCGGGACAGGGCCTGTACAGGGCAGGGCAGGGTGGGGCCGCTCTGCTGGGGTGTGGGTGAGCGCAGGGACTGGGCACTGCAGGGTGATCTGTGAGCTGTATCTGATCAAGGAGCACTGGTGCACTCGTTGATGTCATGTGAGGAAATGAGCGCTGCGCTAGGGTGTTTTAGGAGCGGTTTGCTCCCCTTTGGACTGCCGTGCGATCTCTCATACCCGTGACAGCATGTCTGTGACTTGCAAACACCGCTGCGATCCCTTGAGCTCTTAAATGCAGCCTTTCAGCAGCTACGAATTTCCTCCCTTTCAGAGGGGATCAAATGTTCCTACCAAAGACTATCTCTCGGTCTTTCAGTGCTCAAGGCTTTGAGTGGGAGTGAACATCCTTACATCCATCCATGTAATTGATTTTGTTGGGTGCCAAAGTTTTTCCTCTTGATATCAACTGTGAACAATTTAGAAAGGAAACGCCTTCATTTAACACATAAAAGCTTCTGACAAGTACAACTGTCTAGATAATTTATTTTTCACTGTTGGTTTTAGTCCAGTCTTTGACATCCTTTGGGTCACATGCTGTAGCTGCGTGTTTTTGGTATGAATGGATGAATATGTGGGATATACTGCAGTATATACACAGCATTGAACTGGACATGGGTCAGTTTTATCTGCCTCTTATTTTCCTTTTTTAACTTTAGTCATAAAACTAAGAATTAAAGGAAAAGTTTGGATTTTCTGAAGTAGGGTTGTATGAGGTACTTTTCCATAGATGGTGTATTATGTACTGTAGATGGCAGTTTGCACGCCCTCAGTTTGGAGAACCAAGTAGGAGTACTGCCAAGGAAGCCAAACAATGTACAAAAATGTAGCAATGTATTTTAGCCACCGAAAAAAATCAATATCAGATCAAGTCTACACTATATTTAGAATATTCTCGCAGCTTTACCTTGCTGTCAGACAGTCCTTTCTTCAAAGCCAGACTCCATTGACAAAAACGGTAATTTTACCATGCAGAACACGGGAGTTGCTGGACTACCACTGCCTCACTTGGTTGGTTGCTTTGTGTTATTTTGTGACTTTGGTGAGCCCGAATTAATCCTTAAAATCACCATAGTCACACAATAACGCAAACAAACTAACTGACTGAGGTCGCAGTAGACCAGCAGCTCCCGTGTTCTGCAAGGTAAAATTACTATTTTTTTCAATGGAATTTGGCTTGAAGAGAGCATACAAGAGCTTCAGTTCCTCATCGGAAATCACTGTCTGACAGCAAGGTCAAGATATTATAAAAATAGTATCCACTTAAACTGATATGAACATTTCAGGTGGCTAAAATAGGTTTTGCTGCTGGCCATCCACAGCAGTACACTACTTAGCTGCTGTGTCAGTACTTCTGTCTGTCTCCAAACTGGGATCATACTGACTGCCATCTACTGTAGGTAATACACTCAATGTGTACATACAACCCCACTTAAAAAGTCCAAACTATCCCTTTAATGTCATGCTTTGGTAATAATGCAGAAAAGAAGAGAAAGAACAAAGAGATACATCGGTGTGATTAGGTGGAAAGACTCTGTTGCTGTTTGCGTACCTGGGCATTCATTCTTCTTGCACTTCTCATGACAGCTGCACACCCAAAACTCCAGTGCAGTGAGCACTGAAAAAAATGCACTCCCTTTGAACTGAACAAATGATCCCAATAGAGACATCTGCATTGTTTAAAAATTTTATTTTCCTCTTCTGGTATGAGATCATAACCTCTTTCTCTCTTTTGTTTTGCAGTATCACCCTCTGTCTCTGTGCAACACGAGTGAGGATGAACGACAAGAGAGTGACTTCATCACTATTGTCAAACTGGAGCACAGGGTACCCCGCTGTCTGCCGCTGCTCGATAAGGTACAGATCACACACAAACCCGACTGCTGGAGGAAATGTTGCATTGTACGTTTCTGTTAACCACAGATACATTTCTACACTATTATGTAGGATATACTTTTAAAACTGTCTCAACAGTGCTGTGATTAATGTGTGGTTAGGTTTGGGCACAAAAACCTCTTGGTTATGGTCAGAAAAAGATCATGTCCGGACTTAAAATACCCACTTTTGGTGGCAGTCATATCTCATCGATGACCCATCAAAAACAACCGCTTTTCATGCCACTATACCGCCAGGAAACACAGCAATGTCTCGGTAAAAAACAACAGTTACTAGTAGCTCTATCACAGCAGGAAACACTGTGATGTCTTGGTAAAAAATCAACTGCTGTTCAAGGCACTACTCCAACACGAAATGCAATAAAAACAACCACTTTTTTTGCCTCTATACCGACAAGAAACGCTGCAATGTCTTGGTACAAAACAACCACTTCATGTGCCACTATTCCGGCCAAAAACGCAACAGTGTCTCTGTAAAAAACAACCTTTTTTTTGGCACTATCCCTGCTTGAAAACAAGAGCTACGGAGCAACCACATTTTGTGCCCTAAAAGCTGCTGAAAACATGACACGCTAAATCACAACCAGTTTTGTTGAGTTGTTGGTCTTGAAAAGTGGCCTGCAGCTTGGGCAGGCGTCTCGTCTGACAAAGTCAGCTCATATACTACGTCACTTCAGAAACGTTGATATATGTATGAAACGTGTAAAAGTAACTTGTTCATGCTTTGCAGAACGTAAAATGCCAACATTTTCTTTAGGCGATTGAGCTGCACACACACACATACATGCCACAGAAAATGCCTCGTGCATTTTCGTCATTGAACGCTCTGAGAAACTCCCCTCTCTGTGACCCCTTCCCCTCTCAGACACGGCAGCAGACAGATAAACCATCTTGCCATCTTGTCTCCTCTCCAGTACCCCTTCCGCTCTTGGATTCAGACATTAAAGAGAAGATGGTTTTAGAGGGAATTATTTGGCAGGAGCTTAATGTTTTGTTCAGGACGGTGATCTTTCAGAGTGAGGGCTTGGACAGGAGGGGGTGGGCTTAGCTCAGCGCTGCTATGTAGCAAGTGGCAGTGAGCCCTGGCTTTGGATGTAAGGCTTTCAAGCCCCAGCTGTCACTGGTCCGATCCCAGCCAGCCGGCCGGCCGGCCAGCCAGAACCAGACACTCGGCATTCTCCATTTCTGCTTCCCTCTAATATGAACGCAGCCAGAGCTCCATAGATTCCACCCACACTGGTTTAGATGTATGTGCGACTGCAACAGAGTTGACCTAAATCTCCCTTGTGTTTAAGTATTCTACCATACACACTGGCTGGCATATCCTAACTTTAAAGTAGTGTGATTTAAAACTGTTGCTATTTTTTCCTCGTTTTTCAAGTGGTGACAAATTAGCAGGCAGGAGTATAGTTAGGCGACTGCCTTTTTTTAGCCTGTGTTTTCTTTTCCCCTAATTTAAAGCCATGTTTAGGAGCTGCCCGCCGTGGCGACGATGTAGAGACATTCCCACACTTCCCTGCTCCTTTCTTCCTCCTCCTGTTGCTCCTTCAGTGGGAACCAAACCAAGCCGGCCATAAGGGGGGAAGAGGGGTGTCACTCAAGGCTGACTCCAGAAAACAGTTTTGATTAAAGCCGTAATGGCATCACTATGTTGTCCCATAAACAAAACACGGTCTCCCCCTCATGCAGAAGTATCCTTCAACAAAAGACTGTTGCTTCCGAGTGCTTTCTCCCTCCCCGCAGATCGCCTTTGAAATCAGGAGAAGTGAAGGAGGGAGGGGAAGGGGGGTCTTTCTTGTTGTTTTGGTCGTCTGGAAAGTATGTGTTGCAATAAACTCCACTCCAGCCACCTGCATCCTCGCTTCCTCGGCCAGATTCAAAGCTTTTGGTCGTGGTGGATTTATTGGGGATTCATTGTGCAGCTGTTGAGGAGCTCGGCCTTTTGAGGAGGATGAATCAGATGGTTTGGGATGTGCGGTGCCGGGTCAGCCGTGGTCTCTGGATGGGACTTGTTTACAGTTTAGTCTGACTGTAACCCGCCCCGCTGATCTATAGATACTCCGACGGCCACAGAGGGTTCGTGTTGCACCGCGCACACTCAGAATAGACTGTAAACCAAACAAAGTGAAGCTCAAAACCTTGAAGGATAAAGTTTCATTGTTGTCCTTTGTTTTTATTTTGGTTTTTCAGAGGTTCCTATCCTCAGAGGGAGATTCCTCTGCTGATTCACAACGATCTGTGTCGTCTCTCTAATGCTCCTTGTTTTATATAGTATCTCTGAGCAGCTTGGAAAGTTAAAGTTTATCTTTTGGGATGTCTGTGCTACAGCAGGACATCTTCAACAGGGATGTAGCCAAATCTAAGCACAAATACTGTGATGGAAACAGATATTTATTCTACCTGAAGTTGCTTGTTAGCATTCAGGGAAAGAATGACGTTTGTGCATCATTAAATTGATTTCTGTCAATGTGGATGACCACAAGATAAAAATAACCTGTTTGCAACATAGGACTCTGATTTCACGAACTAGAAGTTTCATTATGAAAAAGTGATTTTGATATTCTGACCATCCCTGAGTCAGGGCAGAGCAGGCTGAGGGTGTATTAGAAGGAGGAGGAGGAGGAGGAGGAGGAGGAGGAGGCGGCATCAGGTGCTGGAGTAGCGAGACAAAAGCCTGGTGTGGTGGAAGGATTCTTTCAAACCCCAGCAAGTTATACATGAAAATGAAGCTTTGAACCTGTTGTTTTCAGCAGTATGTGTTAATTTCCTGGTTTCCTGGTGTACTCAGGAGCGTTAGGAGGATTTTAGGACATTGGGGGCATAGCCTGGATCTCTGTTGGGTTGTCCAGGGGCTCCTCCACTGGCATTTTTTTGATAATCAAGCTCTATTTTTATGCTTTTTAATGCACTCTAGAAGCTTATTTACAGTCAAAGTACAAAAAAATGCCAGTGTGAATTAGAAAATAATTGGGAGCCTCCTGACACCCTATCACAGGCCAGATTTTTGTTTGGCCCACGGCTGTATGTGGAGTATCACTGATCTGATGTGTAGGATTTAGTGGCGTATATCGGTGTGGTTGCAGAACTGAAACTTCCCCCATGTGCCAAGCATGTAGGAGATAAATGGTGGTCGAAGTGAAAACACAGGTGGTCCTATCAGAGCCAGTGTTTGGTTTGTCTCATCTGGGTTTCTGTTAAAACAACATCACCGTTTCCCACAGGAATAGCATCTATGTGTGGTGGTAGCTGACGATGGTAGCTCTGCTTCTCAGCAGTGCTTTACTGACTTTAAATAGCAGGGTGGAGAATTGATCAGTCAGATTGAGGCTGGATCGATCAGAGCTGATCTGATCAGTTGGTTGGGTTGGAGGAGCAGCTGCTATAGAGGCGAGTGAAAGCAAACTTCAGACTCAGCACTGGACAGTGGGGTGTGTAGTTTCCACAGGAACGCAGCCACTTTCATCTAGAGTAGTTTGGGAAAAGATAGAAAACACTAAAATGAAAGCACTGTTGTTCTAGGAAGTAGAGTGTTGCATTTCTGCATGAATTAATCAATTAAGTTTCACTGCGCCTGGCATTCTGCTGCTCCATCTGTGCCCAATGTATGCTCTGTGCTCCGAGAGTGTGGTGCTCTGAATAACCAAACAGCATATATGAGGCCCTGCTCCATATGTAGACGAAACAGCTCATTCATTCTAGGTAACGAAAACACAACGATTCTTATTTTCAGGTGATGATAAACTAAAGAAAACATACTTACTATAGTAAATTAAATTTCTGCCAGTATAGCCCTTTAAATTCTACACTTTAAACCGATGAAATTAAAGTCCTGTTAAAAACTAAAACAAAGACCTATTTATTGAACCATTTTGAGTCATTTGTTAATTATTTTTTTTAATCTATATTTAACCAGGTAAGTCCCATTGAAATCAACGTTCTTTGTAATGAGGGGGACCTGGCAATTAAAGGAATAGTGCACCCAAAAATGAAAATTCAACCATTATCTACTCACCCATATGCCGAGGGAGGCCCTGGTGAAGTTTTAGAGTCCTCACATCCCTTGCGGAGATCGGTGTGGGCAGCGGCTAGCACACCTAATGGCAGACGGCGCCCCAGACTAACGTCCAAGAACACAAAATTGAATCCACAAAGTATCTCCATACTGCTCATCCGTAGTGATCCAAGTGTGCTGCAGCCGCGTCATAAAAAGTTGTTTCGAAAAACGTCATATGAACTCTGTTTTTAACCTCACTGTAGCCTGTAGCTCTAACTGCTTCTCTGTGCTCCACGTTCACGTGTGCGCGCCTGCGCGAGACCAGGGAAAGCATGAGCTTTGCTCACCCGTGTTTACATCAAGTGACACGTGCACCGCAGGGAGAGACAACGTAACCACAGTAGCTAAAAGATAATTTGCACTACGGTCTTTCAGCAAAGGACAGCCCAACATGTCTGAAGACTTTGAAATTGAGGAGGAACAGCATTTCTTTGTTGAGCCGTATTTGTTTGAGCCCGAGTATACGGACGGAACTCAGGCTACTGGACGAAGCAGCCACCGCAGCTCATGAGCCTAACCCTCAGCCAGCCACAGAATACCGGAGTCGAGCACTGGAAACCTGGTGGTGTAGTTGTTTCAAATGCAAAGCAATGCCAACGGATGAGGAAAGTCTTTGCTGCTCAGACTGGGAATTGGCGATGCCTGCACTTGAGAATCTGGACATCAGTACTGATGAGACTGCTGCTCTTCAGAGACCGTGCATCACCGATCACCCTGAACGCGCACACGTGAGCGCGGAGCACAGAGAAGCAGTCAGAGCTACAGGCTACAGTGAGGCTAAAAACAGAGTTCATATGACGTTTTTCGAAACAACTTTTTATGTCGGGGCTGCAGCACACTTGGATCACTACAGATGAGCAGTATGGAGATACTTTGTGGATTCAATTTTGTGTTCCCGGACGTTAGTCTGGGGCGCCGTCTGCCATTAGGTGTGCTAGCCGCTCCCCCCGCCGATCTCCGCAAGGGATGTGAGGACTCTAAAACTTCACCAGGGCCTCCATCAGCATATGGGTGAGTAGATAATGGCTGAATTTTCATTTTTGGGTGCACTATCCCTTTAATGTATATTAATATTTACACTAATTTCTATATTTATTTCCTCGTTTATTTATTTCAGGATTCATTTCATAGTCATATTGACAGTTCATCAAACTTAGTTTAGTACAAAAATAAAAAAAAATAATAGCGACAGAGATGAAAAGTACAGTGTGAGGATGTATAAATATATTTCATGATTATTTATATGTCATTATTTAATCAATTTGATGCTCTGAAGGCAAAACAGTTTCATCGCCAATGAGTATTAGGTTAGAAAATACAACATTTGCCAAATTATGCCCTGACTTCATGTATAAACCACTTCCAGTCCTCTATCCGAATACAGAGACAGATAATGTTGTTGGTTGAACAGATAACAGATTATGACATCTCTGTAAACATCTAATCGTCAAATAAAAAGGAAAATGTCAAACTGTTTCTGCAGACATCCTCAATAAAAAGTTGTGCATTTAAGCATCGCCCTCTCCTGGTACAGTCTGCACTACTGGACACCTCTCATACATATTCACTTATGTGTATGAAATGAGCAATGTCCTGCTGCCTCAGCAACTTAAATAATCATGTAATGCTGTAGATTTTAGGAGGATATTATTATAATTCTGTAGACAAAAGACTTCTTGATTTCTCTCATTATATTTATATTTTTCTCTGTTTTATATTTTCTTACGGGACATGAGAGTGATGGTGCTGGGTTGCTCTCACACCTTTTCATAAAGTCACCTTAAAAAAGAGTTAATAAGAAAAATCAGAAGTATCCACAAAATATCCAGACATGCTCTTTGTGCAGTTATTTCCTGCCGCTCTGTGTGTGTCAGACGCAGCTCCCTTCCTCTCCCTCTATGAATCAAAACCCTCCACTGCTGCAGTGGTTTTGCATCATTACACAACACAAGCAGAGGCCACGTTCGCTCTCTGCCAGCATGTTGTGCTAGAAGTGATCTGTCTGCTTTCCACTAGCCAGCCCGGCTTTTCTGTTTACACTAAAGCCCTGGAAAGGTTCTCAAGCTAAGTCACATAGCAACACATGACTCGACGAGAAAAGGCATGGCGGCGGTGCCAGGAGGGCTCATCTACAACTCCACACGGGGCTCACGGTGCTCTGAATAAATGCTGTAATCTGTGGGTTTTTTTTTTTTTTTTATTTAGAGCGCTGACTTTCTCCCACTGCAGGTCTGTGTAAGAATCCGTGGTTTAATGAAAACAGCTCATACTGTGATCGAGTCTTTGGCCTGTGTCTGAACTTGTTGACTCTCATAGAAAGCCTCGCTTATTGATTCTGCTCCTCTTAGATGAAAAGGCTTCTGGCCTGATTGTGCAGTAATCCTGTTTTCTTTTACTCGTGTGTGTGTGTGTGTGTGTGTGTGTGTGTGTGTGTGTTATTGGATCACATTACTTCAAGTGTGCCTACCCAAATTTCTCTTGTAGAAAGGTGACCTCTTTGTAAGGAGGCAGAGTTGGAGATCCAAACATGCATGTCAAGTATTTGTAATGTTATTACAGTCTGTGATTGTCAATTTTTGATTATATTTAATTAAAGGTAATCTTAGTATAATTTGGAGCTGCACCAATGTTCCTTTTTCTGTCCCAACACCAGAAACTGGCCCTGTGTGTATCAGTTGATACCAAGTACTGATCTGGTACCAGTGTTAAATTAAAAAGCTGTGTGCCTCACTGTGAGCTGCGACTAACAGTTATTTATTTTCTGGATTAATCAATTAGTGTTTTGGTCTTTAAAATGCCATTAATGGCGACTAAATGTTAATCAGTGTTTCCCAAAGCCCAAGATGACGTCCTCAGATGTCTTGTTTTGACCACAACCCAAAAATGTTCCATTTACGTTCAGAGAATTGTAACTTTTTTTCTTTTAATTACTTAAAGAGGTGGGAACTAATCGATTAACAGAATAACTGTTGCAGCTGTAGTGTGGATGTGACAGGGATCATTCTGTGTGAGGCAACATCAGGCTCGACTTCAAGTGTGGCCTGAACTTGGAGGCCAGGAAGAGCAGTCCCAGTGACAGGAAGTGTTAGAAAACAAGGGAAGCCCGTTGAGGGAGGAATAAATCACGACCCTCATGACAACGTTTTTGTCTCCTTGTGTCTGATTGTCTGTAGGGGGTGACACTGACCTCAGGCTATTCCTGCCTGCTGTTTTTTAGAAAAGACAGAGGTCCTGGAAATGTAATGGCAGCTGCCTTTGGCTTCTTTTCCTGCAGTATCTGAGTCCAACGTCTCCAGTTCATCAGAGACGAGTGGAGCAGGAGGAACACAGGGGAACATCTGGAAAAAGGGGGATATTTCAGCTTTTCAGAGTAAATGCAAAAAGCAGCAGGTACACAATGGACATTTTGGCGAGTATGAAATGCATCAGTGTTAGCAGACTTCTGGGTTTCGCTTTGATTTCGCTCCCAAGAAAATTCATTATTTGCTTGTCAGTGCCAGACAGTTGCACGGTCTTCTTCAAAGGGATAAACTATGACTCTCTGTTAGTCAAAGCTGGACTCTTTGCTAATAGACCGGCAAGGACTGTGCACATCTGAAACCACTGCACGCACCTTCGATTATTCTGTTTAACCTTTTGAAGTAGAAAACACACACATCATAGCATTCTTGCTATTTCCAGTATGAAAGAAACTTTAAATCGCTGCATAAAAACTTTGGAAACCCTTATGGGGACATTTCAGAATCAGTTTTTCAGTCCTCTGAGCAAAAGGTATGAGCCCTTTCTTTGTGTTATCCTGAGTGCCATATTCCTTCTCTGCCTTGTCAGGTTCACGCTGCTGTGATCAGTTCATATTGAACTCAAAAGCTGTGAAAGTGATGCAGGGCTGTGCAAAGATATTTTGAAGGGCAGGTGCTCATGTGACAAAAAAGGCACCCCTCTCGTAATTATTTATGAAATATAAAGTTCATACAGTAGCACATCTTACTAACATATTTGTTTATTTCAATTCTCAAACAGTTGTCATTTGTTTCTGTTGCCTGACAAAGGAACTAACTAGCCAACCGGGGTTCATTCTTTTTCATTGGCAACACTATTTCACACCAGAGTAACCTACTTGTTAACAGGCTAATAAGCTTAGAGGCATTTTAGGGTCGGAGAACATTTGAGGCTTCAACCTGAATGTCTGTTGTTCAATCAGGAGAGACAGAAGAATAAAATAAAGATGAAGTTTAATGCGGAATATAAGCATACAGATTAACAGATGAAGTAGGCTACTCAATTAACTTGCTCCTGAAAGCTGCATCTCTTAGCCGTCACAAATGCTTCAGTATTAGGTGTGCAAAGTCATCTAGTGGGCCGGATTGGACCCTTTGGCAGGCCGGTTCTGGCCCTCAGGCCCATTGTTTGACACCCCTGGTCTAGACACTGGTGGAGGTGGTGGTGGTGGTGGTGGCTGATGACTTTGGTTGATGACTGATGAGGCAAAATGAGGCTGCATCAGGGAAGAGTAGGCGGTGACGGGGAGGTGGAGGGCATGCACAGCTGCAGCATGAAAGGACTGCAAGCAGAAAAGGAACCATATTTAAAATGCAGAGCAGTGAGATCATAGGCTGACAGAGAAGATGAATGACTGTGACAGTATGTAGTAGCTTGTTAGTAAAATGTTGAGGCAGAGGGTACCTGCTGTAGCTCTGGTTGAGGGTGAGAGGCTGTCAGCAAGTAGTTTGTTGCTCACAGGGAAACGTAGATCTGTGTGGGTACATGAGACCCTAAAAAAGAGGGTGGATCACAGGGAGTACCACCAGTTGGTCCAGGAGCTTCTCCTCCATGATGGCTGTTTCCAGGCATATTTAAAGATGACTCAGGGGCAGTTTGACAACCTGCTGTCTATCGTCAGGCCGTATAGCTCTGGGTATTCAGCAACTGCTACCACCAGTTTCTCCTGCATTGTTTACCCACAGTAAACTTGTTGTTGTGACCACCACAGAAGGCCCCCCTCTCAACATGGACCGCGAGCAAAAAGCTTTACTCTCATTTAAAACTTACAAAAAGCCGCCTCTAGCTGCTAAAACGCTCTGTCTTTCGCCTCTCTGTCTGGCAGCAGCGTGGTTGCTCTAAATATTTCTACTGCTTTTAACTGTTCAGTGACTCTTGTTTCTTTTTGGATACTTGTTCCCTTTGGCAATGTACATGTCACTCCTCCTCTGTTAAGAAACAGCAACTATCTACTGTTTGTGCCTGTTTGACCCTGACGACACAGTCTTTTCCCTCCCATTTCCTCTGTTGCTAAAGTTAGCCGCTGCCTTGGCTTATCAATGTGAAGATAACTCAGTAGGAAGTACTTAGCTTAGAGTCCAGCAGCCTAATGACAATCTTCTTCTCAGTCAGTGCGCTCATTACGACTCTGATGGTACCAGTGATGTAACTTGTAGCCTGATTAGCCTCCCTTATTTATTCAGACTTTTATTTTGAAAATAGATGACATTGTGACAGTGGAGGTGTTTTCCCAGTCCAGCGTCGTCTGTCTGTTGTTCCTTTCATGATGATGCAGATATTAAAAGGGAAGCCACACTCATAGGGTTTTAATAAAGCTGAACAATGGGCACCTTTGTGAGGCCGTGCAGAATCATAAACCCCCTCCAGCATACAGTGTTAACATCAGCTGCAGCCTCCTCTCTTCCTGTGGTGTTGGGAGTTGGTGCAGGTTAATAGTGCTGTGTTTTAGTTTGTACATGTGTGCACGCACGCAGTAAATGACCAACAAATACCAGACTAAACCTGGTGTGTATAATTAGTCTATATTTAGGAGGTCCAACGGAACGATGTTATTATGATACTAAAGTCACTATAACATATTATTGCAATTTTAAACATTTTGCAATATTCTATAAATATAAATTGTGATAAATAATGGCCTATAGTCACCACAAGAACCAAGTGAATTAGACAAATTTGGTAACAGTTCATGTAGGTTGTCCGCCTTCAGACAGTTGAACTATCAAGTCTGACAATTAAGCAATTGTGTTGTTAAATCTCCATTAATAAGCTGTTGAAAAGTTACAAATACTCTATAAACTATATGTAGGCTATATAGGCTATCATAATAAAGTGTTTCTTTAACTTACAAAGCTGATGTCTTAACTGGAGATGGTGCTCAAACTCTCTTTTGGCGCTGTTCAACGAAGCTGTAACTCCTCAAGTTTTAACTTGTACATCAAAATAAAAGTCTCTGTTAAATCTACATAGTGTTTTATAGAACACATGCAGTAGCACATGCAGATGTCACATTGTAGCTTCTGATTCTGTGATGAAAGACCTGACACAAATAAAAACTTCCTGCCAAATACTAAAGATAACGTGATCTGTGTTTTGGGGTAATTTCAGTGAGATTTAGTTTGAAACAACAGGTGTAATATTTGCCGTTAGTCAGGTTTTATCCTCTTTTATTTCACTATCGGGATGTTTGTAGACACTTAAGTCCTGTCTTTCAGTGCCAGCTTATATGGTTCTATGTGCAGAGCGGCAGTGTTTGTCTGTTGGCTTGTCAGTCCATGAATTTTTGTTCATGGTTTCCAGAGGCACCAGAATGAGGTCACTTTTGTGGTCTACTCTGATGTCTGTCAAATAAAGATGAAAATGCCTAAAAATAGTTAAATCTAAATCTCTTAAAAAAAAAAAAAAAAAAAAATCAAGGGCCACCACTGGCCCTTGGGTCACACATTGAGCAGTCTCGGAACTCATCGGCTGTATTTGGCGTCTGACTTCCGGCAGACGGCGATACAGCCTTTGGGGACAGACCCCCGATTTTTTGGCATTCCGGTTTAATTTGGGCAGAGGAGGCAAATTTCCGTTTCCGACTTCTGTTTATATATAAGTAAATATGCTGAACCATTGCGATGGATTCAGAGTTTGCAGTGACGGCAGTTATGTTCTGCCTCGTTAGTTCACCGCACAGACCGTTTAACCTGGCAACAACTACAGCCGGCTCAAACGTGATTGGTCAATATCACGTGGACTACAAACAGCCTACAACCGGAAACCAGGGCTCTTCCACTCTTCTTCCGGAGGCAAGATCTCCGGGGTTCATTCACTGAATGTAGAGTCTGTATATAGAGACTACACATTGAGTAACTATGATCTAGAGCAGTCATTTCCAACTGGTCCATCTGCGGGGTCCAGATTTCCCCTAAGCCATTGGTTTAAGGTCCACACAGTTTAATATATTCAGCATCATACTTAATAATAATAATAATAATAATGATAATAATAATAGCTTTCATTTATATAGCACCTTTAAAGAGACCCAAGGACGCTTTACAGAAAAATATAAAAAAAAAAAAAACAAAACAGAGCAAGATAAACAGACTAGCTGCCAAAGGCCTGTGTGAAGTGTCTTGTCAGCTTGTCAGCGCAGACTTGAAAGTGTCGTCCTCGGCATAACAGTGGAATTGTAGGCCATGGGGGCGGATGATTGAACCAAGGGGGAGCATGTAGATGGTGAAAAGGAGGGGACCAAGGACGGAGCCTTGCGGCACACTGTGGTTAACTGGGGCAGGGTGGGAAGTGAATCCTTGTGTTTGGCCATGTCCTTGCGCTACTTTGCCATCTCTGTCAAGTAATGGCACTTCAAAATAAAAGCTCTGTGCCAGAAATTCACTGTACTTAAAAATAAATAGTATTTTTTCACAAACTTGACACATTCGTGAGTCATTGTGGTCCATTCAGAATAGACCTGCGGCCCTCTTTTGGACTGCGACCCACCAGTTGGTAACCACTGATCTAGAGCCACTAGCAGGTCTTAAAAAGGTCTGTAAAAATGAATGCATGTGTTACAGGGTGAGGAAGGAGTTGTTGGATCATAAATGAAATCAAAAATATATTTGGTCACTTTCCACCTCTATAGTGGTGAACCACTACATTTTAGAGGGTAAAGCTATTTTCACTCAGACTTTTCCAGCTCAGAAACATTTTGGTTTTTGCACAACTGCTTAGAATTCATCAAAAAATGTTCAGGTGAACTGCTGAGTTGTCCTCAGACAGAGTGAAATATTGTAATCCAAAGTGTTGGCCAACAGGGTCATCTCAACCTGGAACAAAGTCTGAGAGTGAAAATGAGCTGTCGGTTGTCATGGATGTTCATGAAGCATCTGCTGCGTCAGAAGTCCAACGACAGAAAAACAGGTGATAAGTCCTCTGCTGTCGTCACACAAACAGGAGAGCACATTTCCATGGGACTCAGACAAAGAGTATTTTGGACAGGGAAGAGCCCTGAGCAACAGGAATGTCATTCAGCCGCTAAAATGAACCTCGGGCTGCTGCTTGTTGACCTCGGCTTGTCTGGGAGGGCTTGTACACAAGTTCAGGAAGATTTTCTGCTCATTAGGCACAGATAGTTGCTGTATTCATACTGTTCTGTGTCGTCGGTGTCTCTCTTTACCACCTGAGTGCCTAGTTATCAGAGGGAAACCTGAGGTCACCAGCTGGCTGTGGCGCGAATTCACAGACACGATGGAATCTGTGGACAGGGGGCGGGGCGGTACTGTACGGCGGTGTACTTTTAACACAAGCTCTGTGCAATCGAGGGGGATTAGCAAGCGTAGGAACAAGTATTTATCGCTGAGGGAGACCTTTCAGGGAGGGCTTGGCTTTGTGAGTGGCTCAACAATGAGAAAAATACTTCAGGTTTCCCTCCTCAATGAGAGAGCGCATTCCTCTTTTTGTCAACACTTCAAAAACAAGTGGGGTGTTTTGCATTTCGCAGTCATGTGTGGCTTTTGGAACAGTGGTTTTGGTGATTTTTGTAAAACAAGCATATAGTTGAATTTGTCTGTTCAGGTGAGTGGGTGGAATAGAAAAGAACGGGGTGGCTCAAATATGGATGCATTACATTTGTACATTATTATGTAGTGGATACTTTGAAACTTCGGTACAAAGTCACTTGGTTATGGTTAGAAAAAGATTATGTGTGAGCTTAAAATCCAGTTTTGGTGGCACAGTCATCACTGTACAAGCCATCTATGCCTTGCTAAAAGAAAAACAGCAACGTCTTGGGAAATACAACTGCTTTTCGTTACATGCTTTCTTTTTGATACTGCCGGAAACTCAGCAATGTGTCTGTAAAATACAACCTCTTTTTTCGTTTCATTTACTAACAGGAAACACAGTTATGTCTCGTTAAAAAAAAACTGCTGCTTTTCATGACACCTTGGCAGGAAATGCAGCAATATCCTGGTAAAAAACAAGTGCTTTCATGGCACAATCACACCAGGAAATGCAGCGACCCTGAAAAACACCCACATTTGGTGGCTAAAAAGCCACAGTTTTGTCATTTGCTGGTCTCAAACAGTGGTCTGCAGCTTGGTGGGCTTCTCGCCTAGTTGATGTGCCATCCACCATCCCCTCCACCTCCCGATGACAAAGTCAACTCATATACCACGTCACTTTAGAAACGTTATAGTTTGTATAAATTGCAGAAATGTAGCATGTTCAGGGTGCAGAAATGTACAATGGTAAATCGACCTGCACTTGTATAGCACCTTTCGAGTCTTCTGACCACTCAATTCACCTGTCACAGTCACATTAACCCATTCACACACAGTCATACACTGGTGGCCGAGGCTACCATACAAGATGCGACCTGCTACTCAGTTTTAAGCACTCTCTCACACCAATGGAACAGCCATTGGGAGCAAGTTGGGGTTCAGCATCTTGCTTGAGGATGCTTTGACATGCAGAGTGGTGGAGCCGAGGATCGAACTGCTGATATTCGGAGTAGTGGACGACCTGCTCTACCTTCTGTGCCCAACATGCAAATGCCAATATTTTCTTCCTCCGACTGAGCTGTGTGGTTACAGAAATCTCAGGGGAGGGGTAGGAAAAGAGGGTTGGGCTGCTTGGTGAGATATTTTTGACCTTTGGTGCAACAAGGTGAGTCTAACACAAAGATATGTGGAGGAGGAATTAAAGGTTAAATCAGCCTAATGCCAGTGGGAGGTTATTGACACACATCCATCCATCACATGCCATATTTTACCACTGACAGTTGACCTGCAGTTACAGAACAACACCTACTGGCCCGAGGCTGTTGCAAATCACAGCTGTAGGCGAGCCAGCATATCTATTAGTTATTAATAATCAATCACACACAGTCCCACCTACTGGTGACCAGGAGCATTTGAACTGCAGGTCCTCAAGTTTACAGTGAGACTCAGAGGTTAGACAGGCCTGCAGGTCACATCTTAACAGATGTCACCTTGACCTGCAGCATTATTGTCGTTCAGCTCAGTGCAGTGCTGTCATCACTCCACCCAACGAGGCGTGAGTAATTTGTAGAGGGTCTGCTCTCCCTGCTGCACTCTCTCCACTCATCCTGTCACCTTAAATAAGTGGAAAATTCTCTGGCCTAAAGGTGCGTGCATTCCTCCTGCGGCATCTGTCGGGATATTTTCAGCGTAACACACCCCAGCTGTGGCTGCAGCTCTCATCCACATGTCTTGTCCTCTGTGGCGTTTCTCGCCAGCGTTGCTAAGCTAAACATTGAGCTGATGGCACAGCAAACTGTCCTCCTCCCAACACGTACATAAAGTCTGGAAGATGTGTTGTTTGCTCTGAGAGGTGGTGTTTTCAGATGCTGGCTCTCTCTTCCCAGCGGCTGCAGATTAGCAGCTTGTTGCTCCCCCTTTCTCACTTTTCTGATTTTCCTTTTTCTCTCCCCTCGCTGCGACGACACACGGGCTGTGTTCTGGCTCTGCGTAGTTACTGTAGGCATGCTGGGAGAACTGTGATTTGAGCATCACCGCAAAACTTTTATACACAAACAGTGAGATGTCTACAGTGCCGCTCGGTGGGAAGTGCCTCTCCAAAATAGACGCTGTTGGAATATCACCTGCATGTGTATATGTGTGGATCGCAAAACATGTCCCTCTTAAAAAAGTTCCGGCTAGTATTTTGTCCAGAGTAGAATTTCTTTTTTGTTAATAGCTGAGAGAGCCTCGTTGTTCCTGAAGCAGTTTGAATTAACATTTTAAAACAAAGAAAACTAGTAAAGCATCAACCAGGAATTTAGTGGAATCAACTAATCTTTAATCATCAGTTTAACATACATGTACATTGTATTAATTTCACCGGTTTAATTTAAAGTTCTGAGACTTTATATGCACTCAGTAGGTAAATTTCTCTCTAATTGTGGTCGCAAATTTGTTAAGAAAACCCTGTAAGTGAGCGCTTCCCTTTTTGAGTGCATAAAAAAGTCTGAGATCTTAAACTTAAACCTGTGAAAAATGAGATCAAAAACAAAAGTGTTTACATTTTTGTTCAGGTGTAGATAATAATGGACAAATGCACAGGTATCCATGGTTACACCTGCGTGCAATGCAGAGAGAAGGTTTTGTATCACAAGACAAAATTTGATTGACCAAATTTCAATTTTGACTTTATTCTCAACATTACGACCCTGACACTAAAACTGAAAGTTTGACTTTATTTCTAATATTTCAATTTTATTTGTTACATGTAAATAAAAAAATAAAAAAATCTGGCCCTTGGATGACCCTTGAAATGAGCTAATTTACACAGGAAACATGGGGTTAGGGTTAGGATCGTCTCAGCTGTGGGAAACACTTGTTTAAAGGCAATAATGATTTGCAGGCTGCAGCTAGATAATGTATTTCCTGCAAGAGAAAGACAGATAATTTTCTTTCACAAGCAGCTGCGTTTTTATAATTGTGCATACACACACATATAAACATGCATAAAACACTGCACATGTACTATGTTAGCGTCTATGCACACTAGGCTGCTTATCTGCTCCCTGAGGGCGAGCACGCCACACTCTTGCAGGGCTGCTCCCGGATAACGCAAAGTGTTTGCGTCTCAAGGTGTTCATATTAGGGCGGCACATCTCTCACTTGTCACTTCAAAGGGAGCGCGTCGGGGTCAGCGTTTCATCAGGCTGTCGTCGGTGCAGACGATCACAGAAAAAAATGCCAGCCTAAAAATAGAACGCCGTGTCATGCTCATAAAGACAGACAGAGCCCAGATGATACCATTCTGTGCCAAATGGCTGTTATTAAAATGCCTCCATCCCAACCGGTTGGGAGACACCTTCAGCTGGGTGTGGGGGGGGGGTGATGGTGTGTGTGTGTGGCTGCAGCCTTGATGAGGTGGGGAGGGAATCACAAAGAGTTGGGACAGATCTGGAGATGTCGTCACATAGAGTGGGATGTTTGCGCACTTCCGTTGCAGCTCAGATTTTTGGCATTACTGCTCGGAGTTCATTCTATGTTCTTACCCTGCCTGCAGAGCTGAAGATGTTTTTCCACACATGGATGGCAAATAGGATCATATGATGAGTGCTTAATGGCCCTCCAGTTACAACTGTACTGTATCACTGCCTCTCCCCGATGAATGAGGCGTTCATAGGGCAGTAACTTATTATTACTGCAGTATTAGTCCTTTGATCTTCCAGGAGTTTGAACCCTGGAGTTTTTTAGGGGGGTGGCTTGTCAAAATAGCTTTGCAGATGGGATCGGGCCTGGTCTTGCCCCGGCTATGAGAAGAGGAGGCCTGGAGGTGTACAGAGGAAAACCTGACTATAGAGGCATCACACTGCAGTCTCACGGACCAAAGAAATCATCTGTGATCTTACATTTGTAGCTAAGCTGGGGCATTTTGGCAAGGAGAGTCTTGTGCTTCAGCCCAGTCACCAGACGAAAATGTTGGTTTCGTAGGTTTTGACAAACCACCAATACGATACATTTGCACAGTTCATACAGTTTGTAAGAAACCAAACAAATTAGTTCCTCACAAATGGTGGCATCATGTTACCACTTAACACAAAGTTATGTAGGTTAGGTTTAGGGGAAAAAAAGAACATGGTGATGTAGTACCTCAAGATAACTCAAAGTTCACTTGGTTTCACATGGGACATGATCACCGGTCTCCTGGGTAAAAGTCCTGTTATTGTTTGGCCCATCCAACACCTCAACCTGCCTTGTTACACAGGACTTTTACTTTTTATACTACTTCCTTTTGTACTCCCGTCAATGCACTGGTCACCTGATTCCCAATTACATTTGTTATACACAAATTGCTGGCTCATGATTGTGTGGGTTATATACAAATTCTGGTGCATTACTTTTTCGTAGGTGTACATACAAACAGTAATCATTAGCCCTTTTTAGATAGCAGCAAGCCGCTATCTCCTTTTTAGATAGTGGCAAGCCCAATCCGTCTTTTTTTCAGCATTGGCAGTATAAAAACAAAATATGGGAGTGCGAAAAAATGCCACCTACCTAATTTTGTTTATACAGAATGCGCCTTTTTCAGAGCAATGGGGGGCGTGGGCAAGTAACAAAACATGTAGCTCAGCGTGTGACGTAAACAGTGACGTTGGAGGGAAGCTGCGGCTGGTCAGTCCTTCGGCGATTCTCTCGTAAGTCTGCCCGTTCGTCACCGTCCCCGTCATCTGATGGTTAATGGCCTCTTTGTTTGCGAGGACAAGGAGGGCGCACAATTCCTTGTCTCCCCAGTTGCTCATCTTTACAGTGTCTGTCAGGTTTGCATTTCCCTCTTGCTACTAGCTGCTCATTCCTGCTATCAGCTGTTTCCTGTTCATCCACCGCCAGTGGGTCACACATGCGGCGTCATCAACAGCTCCTCCCACAAGTCATCAACAGCCCCTCCCGTTGTGGAAGGCCGCTTCGGTCTAAAAAGGTTCCACCAATATGACTACCCTACGAGGCGGAAAATTGGGCACCTCAGATCAACTCGCCAATCCAGTTCTGTGTGTCTAAACACTCGCAGCTTGCCGGCAAAACGGCCCAACATTCGCCGAAAATCTGGCAGTGTAAAAGGGGCTATTGCTGTGTTTTCAGCAGCTTTTTAGCCCCAGATGTGGCTGATGTTTTAGCAACCTGTTGCTGATTTTCCAGCGGGAATAGTACAAGAGAAAGTGGTTGTTTTTTACCGAGATATTGCTGCTTTTCCAGTAGGTATTTTGCCACCACAACCGGGCATTTTAAGACAAAACATGATCTTTTCCTAACCTTAACAGTGGTTTCTGTGCCTAAACCTAACCACACATAAAACTTTACTTTTTTTGTTACAGCTTTAAGTTTCAAGCCTTAAGGTGTGGTATTTGCTACATATCCATGTGCAAATGTAACGTATACTTTGTTTGCAGTAACGTACAATGCCAAGACTTTCTCTGTTTACTGTGGGTTTAATTGAGAAAGAGGAAGCCCCGTTTTGTCTGCATGAAAAATGGGGGCCTGAATGTGAAGGTGCTGCCCTTGAATCTCCGTTCAAGAGCCACGATAAAACACGAGATGTCGTTCTCAGCCAGGACATTCCTCTATTAATGACAAAGGCGACTGGTAAGCCCCGTGGTGAAACATGAAGAGGGAGAGGAGAAGGGAACAGAGAGCAGGAGAGAGTCAGAGAGGTGAATGGGTTGACTCAGAGGAGTGGCAGGCGAGGCCAGAGGGCGACCCACACCAGTGCTTCAAGGTCAGGTTTACCAGGTCACAAACAGGACTGTTGACAGGAAAAATTTGTTGCTTTGATTTGACTCCTTCACGTCTTTCTCCTTTCTTGTTGTTGTCGCCAGCCGGTCCTCTCTCTGCTGCTCACACCCCCCCCCCCCCCCCCTCTGTTTGCCTACCTCCACCCTCCCATCCTCCATTGCTGCGTCTGGCACATCCCAGTTCTCATTGTGCAGGCTGAGCCGCTGGCCCTCTTTAAGATCTGCATTAGAATGTTGTTTTTATATAGCAGCAAGCGGAGGCATGTGGAGTCTCTTTTGAACTGCTCAGCAAACAGATGGAGGTTTTCACGCTGCCTTTATGAGATTAAGTGAAACATTCCCATAAAAAAAAAAGACATCTCCCTGTGTCCCTCCGCTGTCTCACTTTCTCCTTCCCTTTCTTTCTGTCTTGCCTCTTTTACTTTCTCCTCTTTTTTTTTTTGTCTGGCTCGCCTTAGGCTTGGGCAAGGGCACGCTGCAGCTGAAAGTGAAGTGGAAAGTAGACAGGTTTGTGTTACCTATAACTACTTCCCCAGGCAAGCAAGCGAGCACTGAGCATCTCCCAGAGTTTAGAGCAAACAGGTCCTGTGAGTCCGACACTGCAGGCGAAGGGAGGGAGTTCTCATTTCTCCTCTGCAGTATGAACCTGTTTAACTCTGACTCAGGTAGCTTAGTGCCAAGTGGCCCCCCACCACCCGGCTTTGGCTTTTAACAGGGGTTTGACAAAACAGATTCACTGGGCAAACAGTGAGGCTCTGCAGTATGTAATTCACTGGGATACAATGAGACTATTTAGACTCTGATTTGCATGGGGTAGATGCCTCACAGCTATCAAGCTCTTTGATTTTTTTTTTTTTTTTTTTTGATTGACCCACATTTTGTGGGAAAATGTTTCAGAGTCCAGATAAAATCATTAAAGTCAGACTGACTTACCCAATTACCTCTTTAAGGTGGTGAGTAAATATCTGACATTAAATCCTAATGTCCTGAATATGAGTATGCCTATGACCTAATGAGTCCAGTAGGCCTACAATATTTAACCTGTCTGTTGTAAAGCCAGCAGGAACACATTTTTAACCATGCTAGCACTGTAGCTATCAGGCTGTTTGGTCCAGACTGAAATATTTCAGCAACTATTAAATGGATGGCCATGAAATTTGGTGCAGACACTCATCCTACCCCATTTGTGCCACCCCTCCTCCACTGCAATTGGACAGCTGGGTAAAAAGTGACAGTGACAAGTGCAGTGTTTTACCCAAAGTTAAACATTTTTCAGCTCTAGTACCCCTTCTCCACCTGATCACCCCTGGTTCTTAAACTGGTCTCGTTCATGATTCCTGGAACCTTGATAACTATCTCATGAACCAGCCCGTGTTTCCACTGGATTTGAGTGGAACTATTTTATTCACAAATGTGTCATCAACAGAGGGCGTTAAACAATGCACAACCGAAGTAAACTAGACTAGTAGAATCGCAGATTGCATCGATTACCTGGGAATTTTAATTCTGTTACTACAGATATTTATTTTTATCCAGAAAACAAGCACGAACCAACAATAAATGAGACCACTGCACACTCTTTAACCATTTCTCACTTGACTTCTCCACTGCTACCTCTTCCTCGCTTTCCAACCTGTAGAATATGATATGCCCACTGATGTCATCACAGTTCGCACTTCAGGTCAAGGAAAACCGGCTATTTTTTGGTTCCAGCAGTTCTTAACCAATTTATTTTGGGTTGAAATACTCTGAATGGCTCAAATTAGGTGCAGGAACCAGAACAGAACTGGTTCCGTATTTGCGGCGTATCACTGACCAGAAAAAAAAAAACACCGAATGTGAGGCACTCAGCGCCTCGTCACTCTGCTGGCATTTGTAGCAGAGTGTAAATATGCGATGCTCTAAGTGCATAGAATTAACAAACTACACTGACCTCAGCAAAAAAATGCTTTTCTTTTTATGAAAGTCGAGTTGTCCCTGTCTTACACATGTTGTTGTTGTTCTTCCGTGCTGCTAGACGTTCTTCTTCTTCTTTTGGCATTTAAGGGCAGACTACAATACTTGTAGGTGTATATGCTTCCCCATCAGGTCTGGAACAAGTGCATCCCCGTTCCCTACAATACTGGAGAAAAATGAGTACCGTCACGTCAACTTGGTACTAAAGTATCAGTTCTTGTGACATCACTACCTTAAGGATGAATTGTAATCACTTCACTTGATTCCCGAACTTTCTTCTTGTGGCATCATCTGGTCAAACTTTGAATGTATCATTTAAAAGCACCGCAGTAGTTAATCTTCACAGAGATGCTAGTATGGCCTCAGACTTTTATACCGCATATCTCTGTTTGGTTTTCCCCCTCGAACCCCCTCGGTATAGACAGGATTTTCAGCTGATTCAACACCTTCAAAGCAACACTTGCTAAATCCTTTCATCAGCAGCCAAACAGAGGAACGTCTGCATTTTGTCAGCTGTACAGTGGTGTTTTGGAGGCCCTTTTTTTGTTTTTTAAATCTGCATATTTGTGCAGGATGTCCTATGTCATGCAAGTGGCGATTCTCTCTGACAGATCAGTAGTCTGCAGTGTTTTAACTCCACCTTCTATCAACTCAGCTCGCTCTGAACCTCAACTGAGGCGGTACCAAAAAAGTTCTGGGCACTATCCACAACTTTTACGAATGAAAATCAAAAAAAAAAAAACGAAATGAGTAGAACTATGCAGTGAAAATGGAGCATTTGTCCTGTCTGCTGCAGCCTGGACCAAAGACTAGTGTGAAAGTCAAGAGCGCTGCGATCCCAGTCGACTGAATGGTGTCTGACTGACAGTTTGAATCTCCCACTTTCAAGGGACAGCCCCAGCCAACGCTATATAAAACTGGTGAAATACTCAAACCAGCGACCTCAAATAAACTAGTGTGGTAAAGTTAATTTTACTTAAAGGCTCTGAATAACTCTTTCACCACTGCCTATAAATGAAAGACATGCTCTCCTGTTGTTGCAGGAATCGTTTGAACTAAGAAATCAAAAGCTAAATCTGTATCCCTTTAATATTAACTGGGGATGTAGAAGCATTGAGGTGTGAACCTGCAGGTATAAAATCATTTTTCCACTGCCTGTAAATCTCTACAATAAGTGTTAAAGATGTGGTATGTCTTATTTTCATAATCAAATAGACTTAGCTGAGATGTGATTTGCATTGATCTACAGTCAGTCAGACTGTAAAGCAGAGTATTTTTGACATTTTAATTTTATTTATGTCTCATTTACAGACAGCGTGTATGTGTGTGTGTGTGTGTGTGTGTGTGTGTGTGTGCGCGTGCATTTGTCGCTGTGCTGGCTGTGTGCATGTGTGTGTGTGTGTTTGCTCTGCAGAAAGACACGGCTTACTGCATGGCCTGTTCCAAGAATGAATTCCTGGAGGCTTACAAGAGCTGTTGAATGAGATGGAGGGCTCAGGGCAGGAATGATGGGAGGGGAGGAGAGGAGGGAGGCTGCTCTCCACTGTAGGAGGGTTGTCAGGCTCTCACTTACAGGCCTGATTAAATAACAGGATGCTTTATGAAAACAAGAACATTATCTGCCTCTTAAAAGGCCGGGAAAGGCCCTCTAATTGGCTTCCCCCGAGTCTCTGTGTTGCCGCCCGTCGGTGGTGAGAGAAAAAATCCTCTGCCATGCCTCGGCCACAAACGGAGAGAAATTATGCAGGACGCTTTCTCTCCCTCGTCCAGTTATACTCTCATCCCTGCTGTAGGAATGTATCAACATACCGATACAGAGCCTACAAAAAGGCCGCCTTTTCCCACTCAAGGGAGGATTATTCCCACCTGAATCTCTTGATTGAGTGCAATACAAACAATAAAGAGATAGTGGCTCCTCTGTAGGATCGGACAGCTTCTCATGTGGTGACTTTCACAGCTGAGGTTTTTAAAAAATGTTTGGAGAAGTGAGAAGAAAGCGTCAGAGGAGGGTTTGGCATGTTTGTGTTCCCCGACAGATCTGACTCTTTACATCTCTTTCCTGCCATGCAACCCAGGTGGTTTATTTAATTATACTTATTACAGTCAAGTGCTGCTTTGATGAAAGTATATCGGGATAGTTACAACTGTGATTAATTTAAGAAGTGTGTCATGTGCTTACATAGCTTTAGTTGTTCAAATAGATTGTACAGTGTAGCTGTAGAGGTGCTGGTCAACATGTTTTTTCTTTTACCTCTCCACAGCTACCTGATTCCCCCTGTTTTCAGTCTTCATGCTAAGCTAAGCTAACCGTTTAATGGCTCTAGTTAGATAAAAAAAAAACGATAAGCGGGATTCATACATGGAATCAATGCTGTATCTACAGCGTAGACTGTGTAGATGCGTACCTATGGCGTAGCCTGATGTGCACCTCCCCAGAAATGTAACTACATGTTGCAGCAATGCAGACCTCCTGTTTATTTTTCCAAAGTGGAAACCATTTCCCTCAGTGGAAACTTTTGATTGTGACTCTTAAATTAGGCTCAGGAGAGATATTTAAAAGATTAAAGTCTTGACTATTAAACCTTGTAATGGACCAGCCTTTTTTTAGCATACATGATAGACGTCAGGTATGATCTGACGGAGTTGAGAATTCTCTTAATGCTAATCAAAATACTCATTTTTAAAACATAGTACGGTTTCAATTCAGTATGATTCAGGGGTCTGTGATCGATATTAGGTGATATTAAATGCCCATTTAATACAGTCTGTTACAGAAGACGCTGCCACCCCTTTCTTTTTTTCTTTTGGACATTGAAGACAAAAACAACACATAAATAATAAGTTCATTTTAAACTGACTCCACTGACACAAATAAAGTCTCTCAGGGCTTTCTGAGAGAAATCTTTTTATTTTCATTTTCATGTTTTCACTTTGCATCAATGACAGTGGATCGCCGATCATTAAATTGATATATCAATCCAGATCAATGGATCATTACACCCCTACTACATATCAGTCCAGACAGACGGGGTTGTAAACTGTAACTGCAACCTGACTGGTCGGTGGAGGCGCACAGCCACGAGGCAGTGATTCCAGTCTTCTTGACATGAGTGAAAAAGTGAAAAAAGTGAAATTGGAGGTCACATGGTGGCGTGTGTGCGATGAAGTCAGGGCTCCATCATCATCTGTCACTGGCAGATGAGACTGATGTGGCCCGCCGGCTGCAGGCGCTCGCCTCTTTGATGTTTCGAGGATGTGTTTAGCGAGCGATAGTGTATCAGATGACTTTGGTCTTTCTCTCTGTCACCCTGTGCTTTGCATTTCAAATGTGTGTCATGCACGGTGTAGCCAGGGCGTGCTAACGAGAGGGGGGCGGCGAGGGACAAGGGAAGTGCGGAGAGAAAGAGAGAGGGAGTGAGTTCTCTAAATGACCTCTGCTACCTCCAGACAGGCAGATCAGGTTCATAACTTTTTCCAGTGTCTCTCTGCACGAGAAGGATGGCCAAGCCCAGGTTCTGGATTTAGTGTTTCAGTGTGTGTGTGTGTGTTCCAGGATGAATGGAAGTTATAAGTAGGAGGAGGAGTGTGTGTGTGTGTGTGTGTGTGTGTGTGTGTGTGTGTGATTCAGGCCCACCCCCTCAGGCTCAATACTTTTCCTGAGAGCGTAGAATCTGCTCACCTGCCCTGACATGCCCGCTTGGCCCCCCCACCCCCACCGCCCCCCCTCCTCCTCCTCCTCCTCCTCTTCATACATTACTCGCCCCCCCTCCAGCGGCCCCACATCAAAGTGCCCCTGTGAGTAATGGATACCCAGCAGGGCCACACCCTTCCCTCCTCCGAACAACTCAACTGCCGCTGAGCCGGTGGCGAACACCCGGCAATCACAGCAACACACACTCACACATACAGCCATTATTCACACTCAGTTAGACTTAAATATACAGCTTCAAAGTTGGCTAAACAATATTTAAAGCAAAGCCATGTAGTTCTGGTTATTTTTTATATCATTTATTTCAACATTACTTTAAGTGTATAAGTGATAATTATTTGTCATTATTTTCCAAATTTTGACACATATATTAGGGTTAGGTTTGGATCTACTGTGGCCTTTGGACAGATCAGGTGTAATGATGTTTAAAGCTGGAGTTTGGGATTTTATATATGAACGTCCATTACATTCAAGCCCTTGCCAAAGGAGTCTGCAGGACCGTGTCCGGTCTGTGACCATGAATGTCACATTAATCCAGTATCTATTACACTACATCATCACAGAAAATTCTCCTCATGGTCCAACCAACCTGAACAGAGCTGAGCCAATCTGCCTTTTGCTTTCACGCCCTATAAGATTGGAATGAGCTGCAAGGCAGACTTAACTTCAAATCTTTGATCAAAAGTACTTCAGATTCAGTTTTCACACTATGAGAATAACAAGGGCTGTTATTTGACATGATTCTTTTAGCCTCAGATTCCTGTATGTTTTGTGTCGTGTTTTGTCAGAGTTTCAAATAATGAGTTATGTAAACAACCCAGTCTTACTTCAAAGTTGTCGGAATCCAGTGCTTGGGCAGTGATTTGCGGTGTCAGGCACTGAGGAAAAAAGCCGTCCTTTAATGTCGGCATGATGCGCAGCCAGTCGCCATGATAGTTTAACAGCACTCAGGGGCGTCAGGGGGAAACATAGCACGACAAGAACGAAAGTTAAGGCAGCGAAAGTCCGAATAGGGCGGGCGGGAGAGGTGGTGTATTGGTCCAACAACGTGAGAGAGCAGCGTTTGCACCCTGTAAGATTATAAAGCCAAACCCTGTTCTTTTTTTCCTAAACCCACCCACATGCGTTAGTTGTTGGAGGAAGAAATTGTCAATTCGCGATGTTGTATCGACGTAGTGGTTTTATTTTGAAAGAGACTGTATGTAAACTGTGAATTTCCTGTGAAAATGAAAATGTATTTTGAAAGAAAACAATGCATGTAACAGGCAGAACTTGACATGGCGTCCCAGAACAACGAACGCACCCAGGGTACCTTGCACGTTGTATCTGGACGTGGAAAGTCCATGCCCAAACACCAATATGTGACGAGGTTGGAGTGAGAATGTGTTGATGTAAAAGTAATCCCTGTGAGTAAAAACTTTATATCGTTCTGAATACTGTTTCCAGCTCATGACGGATTTCTTTGGTCATCTGCTCAAAGCATTCTACTGCAAGTTTACATTACATACACTGCTACATGTAGCTACATGCTAACGTCAAGGGGAGATGTAATCTTGGTTGCAGGTGTTGGTAATTTCTCACTGGTTTCGGATCATATTCCTACTAAATTATGTCAGGTTGTGTTCAGAAGCTTTTATTGTTGATTTTGAACAGTAGAAAGTGCCGCTATACCTCGTTACAGTCGGCTGCAATAGATGTACAGAGACACCAATATAAAGAAGACCTGGAAATGCTGACCACTCCAGGCTCTTTTGGGAGGGGGGCTCAAAGAGACAGGAGTGTTGTAGACTGGGGGTGAACACAGGTGTTCCAGGGCAGACAGTATGAAGAAAATAAAGAGTTTTTTGATGACTTAAGAATGTAAACATGTTGTAGTGGAAACCCAGAATACAAGTATGAACCTGAAAATGAGCATAATAAGCCCCCTTTAAACACAATGTCCATAACACCAGCTCAGACTGCACCTGTTTTCAGTGCCACTTAAACCCCCTCCTATTATCACCACCAGCCCTCGCCCCCGTCTGCTCCTCATTTAGCCATGCGGCGTGTCCCAGTGCCTCAGTAATGGTTCCAGTGTGCCGGGCCAGTCAGGAGAAATGACAGAGCAGAGAGTCGGCCTCAGACCTGTAGGCCCGGAGCTCTGCACTCTGTCATTAGACACTTTAATGCAGCAGCACCACAGCCTGCTCGCCTCACTCCATCCTTCTCTTCTTTTTTTTTTTTTTTTCTGTACCTCGTTCACTCTCACTCCTCATTCCCACACATATTATTCCATGGTATAATTTACTCGTGCACTGAATGATGTGGATCCTCACGCTGGGAAAAGAGAAGTTAAATAGAGTCTAGTGGCATGTTTTCAAGGAGGCGGGAGGGGAGACTGAGGAAGTGCAACATCAACAGGTTTATGGCAGAGTGTGTGGTGGTGTGTAATTAACGGTAATAAAGATTTTCACTGTAAGGACAACCGTGCTCACTAATTAGTTTAGGTTGAGACTGAAATGTCTTACTTGCTGGTTGCGCTGATAAAAAATGTCTGACTTAACATGGTGATTTAGTTAAAGGATTACTTCACCTTCCAAATGACCATTTGTATATCAATTACTCAACTCGTGTCACATTGAGTTCATGAAGAAAACTTTTTTTTTTTTTTTTTTTTTTTTTTTTTTGCATGTCTCCGCAGTGAAAGGAGAATCCAAAAACGGACTCCATCGATAGAAACTGTAATTTTACCTCGCTGAACACTGGAGCTGCTGATTTAACATAGCCTCAATCAGTAAGTTTGTTTGTCTTCTTCTGTGACTTTGGTAAATCCAATCTCACCCCTTAAAATGCTGGTTCCCAACCTTTATTTAGTTTTATTTGACCTTTAGTGAACCAGAAAAAACCTCTTGCTTTTTCAAGGGTTTCCTGGCCAAGACAGGCAGCAACATCAGTTACAGACAAACATGGAACATAAACACAAAATAAAAAATACACAGCTCTAAAATAAGCAATATGAAACACAAAATGAGATTGCTACAAAGAAAAGCTAAAAAGTATGTTAATATATGCTATAAGTGAACCATAAAAGTGCAAAAAAGTTTCAGTTGTTCTGTTATGCTTTGAATATAATATGAAATATCCAAAAAATATGTGACCTAGTCAGGGGTACCAAAACGACAAAGGTTGGGAACCACTGCTTTAAAACACCAAAGTCACACGAAGACACAAACTAGCTGATCCAGGCAGCGGTAGACCAGCAGCTCCTGTGTTCAGCAAGGTAAAATTACTGTTTTGGTCAATGGAGTCTGGCTTTGAAGTTTCACTTTCAGTTCCCCGACAGAAAGGGCTGTCTGTTTTAGAAGTATCGAGCATCCAACTGGATAAATGAAACTTGGATTATACTGCACGAGTTGTGTGGGAGTTTGTAAACAGATATTTTGATACAGTTTTGCTGTTGTTAAACGTGGACCCCTATGACTTTACATAAGTCTCTGTTTTTGGATTCTTCATTCACCATGCCAGCAAGCATGAAAGCATGCGAGAAATAACATTTTCCTTCAAAAATAAAAACATTATGAAAGAGTAAAACATTTCCTTGTTTTTTGGGTAAAACTGAGAGAAGTTAACTTTGTTCATGGTTTCTCTCCTTGTTGCTAGTTCTCTCTTTGCCTTGTTATGTCTGTTTAAAGCTGAAACGAATTCCCTAGAAAATTCCTAAAACAATGGAAATGCTGGCAACATCTGGAACAAGTCAGATTATCTCACTTCATTAGCAGATTATCTCTGGTTAAGAAGTCTCAATATGAGAATAGACGACTGTTGTTTCTGTGCACTCAAAGCTGCAGATAAGTGACTTCAAAGATCTTATTCACTGCCCCTTTAATGCTCAGATTTAAATCAAATCTGCTGTCAGAAGTCAAAGGTTATGAAGCTACTGGGTCACACTTGGACTCTAAATGGAGTTCTGTAATCATAGATGTTCAACTAATATAGCAGATGTTTCTCCATGGCAAGACTGAACGTGTGTCTGTGTGTAATATTCTCATTATTGCCCTCTCCTTTTCCTCTCCGTTACGTCGGAACATGGCTGCAGATGAAGGAGAATCAGCCGCTGGACTGAATTGGTGCTGCTGTGCCATCCGCACCACATTAAACCCATGACAAACACTGAGACGTTAACAGGCAAAGCGATCTTGTCAGGCGACGGAAAAACCTTGGCACGTCCCTTATGTGAAATAAAGACATCAGAGCAGCAGCGTAGTTTGTTTCTGCCCTGCTGAGAACACACTGTGATGCCAGGCCTGGCTCACAGACCGCACTTCGCCAGGGATGTAAACAAACAGTGCTGGCTGGCCCCGAGCGGGCCACCCAATGCTGGAGAGGGCAGCTCGCTGGCTCGATCTGGTGTTTATGCAAGATGAGCTGTGGTTAATGCTGCCGTGAGCCAAGTGCTGCTCGTAGTAAGGTGGAACACACATTCTGGATTGGTTTGTTTGTGTAAATCATTTGCTCCTGTCAGCATCAGGAGGTGTTACAATTTAAAGACACTGCCCTTTGAATTTTTATGAGATTATAGCAGCTTTCATATAATGTCGGTGTAGACTGTGTGGTGTCGTCCATGTCCTCCTTTGTGGTGGTGATGGGACTGATTGTGAGCAGTTAGACAAAAAAGTCTCATCAGGTCTGCTTACTTGGTAGCACTCCTGTACTTAGGTTTTGAGTATTTTGAGAAGGGCTGAATCTATACCTCCATCTATTTCGTAACCGCTTACCCTCTTGAGGGTCGTGGGGGGGCTGGAGTCTATCCCAGCTGACATTGGGCGAGAGGCAGGGTACACCCTGGGCCAGACTATCACAGGGCTGACACATAGAGACAGACAACCATTCACGCTCACATTCACACCTACGGACAATTTAGAGTCACCAATTAACCTGCATGTCTTTGGACTGTGGGACCCAGCTGGGGGTGACCGGTTGACATATAAATAAACTCAACATAACTGGACCAGAAAAGTCACAAAATGAAGTACAAATCAAGTTGAAGTTGGAAATCTTTTCGACCTGTAAATACACTCATTCTAAACTTTATGCCGATGACACGTTTACCAGCATCCTGACTTTTTTGGAATTAGGGTTGTAAGTTAGTATACTTTTTTTCCTATACCTTTTTTGCTGTTGATGTACATTGTTGTCCCTCAGTGTGATAGATAAAGGAGAAGCTGCTTACAGAAGTCAGAGACTACGATTGGGGGTGACACACCTTCAGAAGTCTTGGATAACAAATCAAAAAACACAACTGAATGCTTTGGAAAAGATTTTTGCATCCTTTTTGCTAAATTTAAATTTCAAAGGCACTCCAGATTCAGTTTGATCGACATCAGTGGCATTTATTTCCTTTTTGTACAAAATAATAGACTGTGTTAATGTCTCAACAATATTCTGTAACAATTATTATATTATATGTATAAAATTGATATTGTACAGACTTGAGACAAAGCTGAAGGATTTCTTTTGATAAACTGGGGTCGCCAAAGTTGGAAATGTTTAAAATCTACACACAGTGACTTTAAAGGGACAGTTCACCATGAGGATGCACGTTTCCTTCTGCGTGGTGATACGATTGGCAGGTGTAGTTCAGGAAAAAGAAAATAGTGGATTTAAAATGTGGTGGTGTAGGTCGTACCTCCGTGGAACTTGGATCATAGATGACAACAATAAAAGCAGTAACTCCTTTACAGCTCCACGTAGGCTAAAATAAAGCAGTTGAATTTAAAATAAATCAATTCCTACATTCAAAGAATCAGTTAAAAAAATTGCAGTACTTACGTGAATAATTATTTTTTCCACTCGTAGCAACAGGCTGTCTGTGTTGAATGCATACCTGCTGGTGTACCTGTGTGACCTCACAGTGTCCCTCTCTGGCTCCGTGCCCTCAGGTGTGTTTATGTTTGTGACAGCCGCCACTACCTGCTGCACCTCCTCGCCGGCTCTGTTTCACAAAAACACCCCCCCCCCCCCCCCCCCCCGAGACAAAAACCCAACCAGTGTTAAAAGCAGACTGTTGTGGTCTGTGCATTGTTTGTTAGTTTTTCAGTGATGACGTCGTCTGTTTACCTCTTTAAACCGCAGTCAGCTCCAGTGCTGCAATTGTTAATGTTTACTCAAGTGCCAAATAGTGATGAATCCCATGTGTCACCTCACAAGGATGGGTGTTTACCTCACCACAGCCATGTCTGTTTCAGTTCCGACCATAACAGAATCTGGAGATGTTGAAACCCTCGCGCTGGCAGTCTTTTTAACTCGTCTTGTTAGCGTCAGATCTTTTCACGGCACCATTAAAGGATAAATATATCTGCTAATAATCATAATGACATCTCTCAGGCTTCTTCTTGGTTTGTGGCTCAGTCTAGTCGAACACACTGCTAATACTGGCATATAAGAACACCACAGCAGCAGTCATTCAATGAATACATTATGATATATCTTCTTAAAGTGTAGGCGACTGTGTGTGTTTGGCTTCCCTGCGTTTATTACCACGATCAGAGGACGTGTGGGCTCAGTCAGGAACTTTTGAACCCCAGGTAAAGCAAATTCCCACATGTCAGAGATCTAGTTTTTTTCCTCTTATGTGACCGCACCCCATTTAGGCCCATGCACGTACTACAATTACTGCTCTGATGAAACAGGCTGCTGCACACAGAGCTGGAAGCCAGATCAAAGGGGATATGTAAATTTTTTTATTTGACCTCTCTCTGACCGTCAATACTATGGCCACCGGCGGTTCTGTGGGACAATGTTGTTAACTCTGAACTGCACGCCACATTATGTTGGAAAACATACGCACATGCTGTATGCACGCTCACACATGGGCAATTAGTGCACGCGGTGCTTTTATCTGCAGCGCTGGGAGGGTTACTTATAAAACATATTCCACTACAGATTACTGAATACACGCCCTGGAAATGTAGTTTATATTCTAAATACTTTGGATTACTTAAAAATCATCTTGTAGAGCTCATTTGGCTTGGTCGTATATTTCCACGCCAAAAACACATTCCTGATGGTTCCCTGCATGCAAATCACTAAGAAATCACTGTTTAGTGTTGTGTTTGACCCAGGTGATTAGGTGTTTAAACTTCTGTCTCCTCCTCATTAGGCGTTGGCAGATGCCAGACGCTTGAGAGCATGTGATGAGATATTGATGGCTGCTACACTGTTTGTTTTCTCGCCGTCTTGTGGTGATGCTCGATTAAGCATTTCTTTTTTTCTTAGGGCGCTCTGATAACAAAATTAACATTCAGAGAAACACAAGACAAGATCAGGTCAGGTCAGGTCAGGTCAGGTCACAGACACAAACCGAAGCACATAGTCTTAAAGATGATGGCATGATGTTTCTCTGATGGAATCTGATCAAGCACTGAGGTCTTTGCATGTCAGACATAGACATAACTGGCTGTCCCACTCAACAAGTAAGAGCTCTTGTATGTCTGTGGTGTCTCCACAGCATTTTTTACTTTAGTGACACTTTAATTACTAACGAATATTAAACTTACGGGCATAAAATTCACAGTCGATCATTTCAATACACTCGTAGCTTATGGTAGCTAATGTCAGCAAAGTCTAGATATCACTATTCACACTTCACTTCATCACTGTCACACTTATTGTGGTCCTTGTAATTCTGTTTTAGCTTTTGAAGCTTCTCCCAGTACTGTTTCCCATTTCCTTGCAGGAGATTTTTGCATACCCTTCATCATTTTGGGTCCAGCTCACCATTTCCAGTTCCCACTGAACTTTGTCCTCAGTATGCTCAATAAGGCCTGAACTTTTTCGTCTGTCCATCTGTAACTCCATGCTTATGTGTTAACGTGGAAGCAAACAGAACAAAAAACTGGTTTACAGCAGTAGACTTTGTAAAATGTTGGTTGATGCTGTCTCGTGAATCTTTGCTGTGAGCACTAAACCAATAAGGAATTTTCAGTGCTGCAAGCCCCAATCCCAAAGAATTACCTTACAATCAATGACTTTTCGGGGGATATAATAATGTCCCCAGAGCTTAATTCAGACTCTGGTCCATGCTGTCAAAATGCGATGAGTTCCTCAAAAGGTTCCTGCCGTCACAAAAGGACTTACGTCACTGACAGTAGGCATTTTCAGGCCGAACAGTTCTGGGGACTCCCTGAGAGGAACTGCTTACCAGAAAGCTCTTCCGAGAACTACGTACACTCAAGTGCTTTTTTCAGTTTGAATTGGCATCCCCAATAGGAACACTGAAGTGACGCACTGCTGGGTTGGTATATCAACATCACTTTTGTTTTGACAAGTCAAAATTGCATTTCCACCATCACATAAATACGACTTCATTTCGTTATGAGCCGTTGTTTGTGTTTCGTGTTGTCTATTGTTTACACGGCTAACTGTTTTTCAAATATTGCGGCTGCTGGTGCAGCTTTGGCTCGTGTATTTGATCAATGAAGGCACACTTACATCACTTACGGTTCCTCTTGTGCTGGGAGAGGACCCACTCCGAAGTACGAACTAAGAAAGTCCCTCAAAATGGAGTTCTAAGGACTACAATGGTTCCTAGTTCTTACAGTGTGGACAGAACAAAAAGGATGGTTCGTAGAACTATGAGAAGTTTCTGAGCTATTATTGAGTTAGTACACTAACCACCGAGCCAATGACTACATGACGCTTCTCTACTTGTTTTATAGTTTCACTATGTTTCAACATTTGCTGTCACTTGTGGCTACCTATTGTTTATAATGTTACATCAGCAACTTACCACATGACTACTTGTCTCTAAAGTATTCTTTCAGCTTTACACTTCACTGTAAAATGACAGTGATTGAACGCAGCACACTCTCAGAGCCTGGTTTGAATACAAAACGTCCTTATTTGCATGTTGAGCTGATGCAACACCCGTCTCCCTTCATTCAGTGTTTCACCTTCTCTTTTCACTTAATTAAACAATCCTCCGCTGTTTCACTGGTTACATCCTCCAACGTAAGATAAAGGTTTAGATTACCAGTGCTGCAGCCTTCAGCTTCCTTCTAACACACTTTTTAGGCAGTGTGTGGCTTCAGAAGTCAGGTGGAGAAGTGACAGGAGGAGGTGGGGAGGTGTACTTTGGTCTGAGGCTCAGTGCGTCACTGCCACCTAGTGATGGGTTGAGACACTAAATGAAGAAGTATGGTTTTCTATAACCACGAGTGATGTTCTCTGTTGCTGAACGCCGTTTTGTCCTTTACTGAGATCACACGCAGTATAAGAATATCATAAAAACTGTCCTTGCTGTCTGTATATTTTATTTCTAACTGTTGTCCCTCCTGTGTCGTCTCCTGCAGGCTCGCATGGCGTTGGACAAAGGAGCACAGGCTGTTATCTTTGATGTCAGTGATGATGCCAATGCTGCTGCTGAGGTGAGAGTGCAGACACAGCTACATTTACAGCTATATTTATTCATAAAATATGAAAGACAGAAAAGCACACAGAAATGTCACACTCATAATTCTGTGATTACCACCCCGTGTGCAAAACACACACAGCTGAGAGAAACAGACTCCCTTCCCCGACCGGTCGTGCTGGTGGAGGCGGAGGATGCTGAGGAGTTGATGGGTTTGGTCAACAAGAACGAGGAGGCCAAAGTTCGCATTGAGATCATGGTGGAGCAGCCTAAATGGGTAAGCACTGAAACATACACACACCTGTGACTTTCCTATCATTGGCTAGAGGTTGTGTGAAAGTGTGTCTCACAACATTACGGAAAGGATCCCTACAGAGATAGAGCTTTTCGTTAAAGCATTAGATCTTTTTGTTTTACTAAAAACAGCCCCAAAATTGCTATCACCAAACCCACCAGACTCCATTTAAATAAACTGTAATTTTAGCATGTATAGAGTCAGCATATTGTCACATCTAACTGAGTGAATTAAGGGTTTATTTTAGCCAAGCCAGAGCTGGTGATTGTTGAAACAATTGAAAGATGAATGGATAAGATTTTTGTGAGTTTTATGTACGTTTTGTCAACTTTGAATGAATTGTGTTTTACGATGATAAAATTAATGTTTATTTGAATGGAGTCTGGTGGGTTTGGCGATGAAGATTTTGGGGCTTTTTCTGGTGAAACAAAAAGGTCTATTTCTGTAGGGATCCTCTCTTTAATGTTGTCAGACACTTAAATCACACTACGATCTGAGTGTGGCCGTACACTGACAGCGTGAACGGCTACCAACTGCAGCAATCTCACCAAATACTGGACCATTTTCAAAAGTGGTTGTTTCCATTTGTTTCTTACACACACATAAACATGGGAGAAAAAAGGGTCTATGATGAAAATTACTGAAGTCACCCCTTAAGATATCTTGGAGTGGTCTCTGATTTAATACAAACATTATTTTGCTCTCTTTCCATCTTCTGTTCCCTTTTCAGCCACATTATGATGTGGGTATCCTGCTCACCATTGTCTTAGTTATTCTAACCATCGTCCTAATCTTCGCTTTCCGCTACAAGTGCAAGTCCAACAGGACCTGGGTGAGTGTTAACCTTACAGCGACATGGGTGTCAGTGCATTGTCTTCTTTTTGGATCCACAGCTCAGCTGGAGATCTTTCAAAGGTTTTTCTAACCCTCGCTTCTTGTGCATGCAGGACTCTGTCCATCAGCAGACCATGCGGGCCATCAGTCGATTGGAGACCAAAACCTACAGCTCCCAAGGCTGCTCGGGCTCTCAGCGCCACCGTGCAGCCTGGGGGTCAGCGAGTAGCTCCAACTCGAGCCCCGTCTGTGCTATCTGCCTGGAGGATTTCCAGGACGGACAAGTAAGAGGAGAAAGAGTGAGGAACACAGTGTATCTGTAGATGTAACTGTCCTCGTCTCAAATCTACCTCTGTCTCACTTTTATACCAGCATCTGAGGATCATCTCCTGTGCTCATGAGTTCCACAAAGACTGCGTTGACCCCTGGCTACTACAACATCGCACCTGTCCCCTCTGCATGCACAACATCATGGGTGAGTAAAGGCATATTTCCAGTTGAGTTTTGGTAAAGAAGGAATCTTAAAATGGATATGAAGTTTAGTTTAGACTCTCTTTTCCATGCTTTGACTGATATCTGCAATGCTGTCAATAGAGGACTTTTCGTCAATTTGAAATTTTAGATCTTGAATTTAAATTCACATCGATTTTTTAACCCCTTCTTGAATCTGCTGTGATAGACGTTACTGTTACCCTGCAATGTCGTGTGTGTTCTGACTGCTGTTGTGGCCCACAGGGACAGAGCGGCAGCCTCAGAGGAACAGACTCCAGCAGAGTCCGGAGCAAAGCCAGAGTTTCCTGCACCCTCAGCCTTACAGCAGCCCACGCAACCACCCCTTCCCCCAGCATGCCATCCCCTTCTCTATGAGGCCCCATTATCCTCGTGGACCCTCAGGACCCTATCCCTCTCTGGGCCACTACACTGGCTCTTCTCCCATGGACGCCCAAACTCTACGTTTCCTCACCAGCAGGCCCCTTACGTCCGGTTGTGGATACCATCTTCCTGCAGAGGGTCCTGGGAGGCCCCACAGGATTGGAGGTAACTGCAGGACTTCCACGCACCACTACACACCTCGTCGGTCCTGCCACAACTATCGCTCGTCCTGTCCGGCCCAGCGCAGTGCATCCAGCTCAAGACTGCACCACACTGCCTCTGCCACACCACAGAACCGTGGAGCGCCGGCTCATAGCCGGCAAGACGATGGCAGCTGCTCGGGTGGCAGCTACCACACAGAGCGCAGCGGATACTTGGCAGACGGGCCAGCGAGCGACTCCAGCTCAGGGCCATGTCATGGCTCCTCCAGCGACTCAGTTCTCAACTGTACTGATGTGTCCTTGCAGGGGGTTTATGGCAGCTGGTCCACCTTCCGTAGCTCTCTGAGCAGTGACTACGATCCGTTTGGTTGTTATGGGCCAGGTCCTGGGCGTGCCCCTCGCAGGAACAGCTTAGAGGCAGGCGCCCAGGCCCGGCCCAGGTCTTTGGATTCTGTGGTAAATAAAGCAGGCTGTGCTGAAGAGCAGCCGCAGACTGTGTTCAGCCACATCCACTACCACCGCCACAGACACCACCACTATGAGGAGGGGGAGCACAGCCAGGGCCCGAGCAGAGGCTCAGACGAGGAGCAGGGAGCCACTGCTGCTGCTGCAGCTGCACCTGCTGCTCTCGTCCTGGACAAAGACTCACCTGCCTGCCCTCCGAAGCACACCCTCTGCCAGTGCACAAAGCCAGACCCCACAGATCGGCCCAGTCCGGGGGCAGAGTGTCAGGACCACGACCCCAACAGCCCTACAGGACCTCCTGTCCTGGTATCCCCAATCCCTTTACAGCTTCAATCCCACTGCTGCCACCAGGGACACGCACATCCTCCTACTACTCTTGGGCGAGTGGGTGGCTGTGTGCTTGATGGCCCCGCTGTTCGCTTCCATCAGAGCTTAGATCTGCAGGATGACCGAAGCATCCACATCCACTATGGTCAGGGCCCGGGCTTCTGCTGCTCTCCTCCTGAGCTGCACCCTGCCTTGCTCCCCGTGCCCCTCATTCTGGACTCTGGAGGTATGGAGGACTGGCCTTGCTATGCCGGGGCCCACGTTGTGTGGCAAAAGCGGGTGCAGCAGGCCCGCTCAGAGCCTCAGCTCTTGGGGCCGGGGACATCTATGGACAGGCCACCCTGCAGGTTCCACCACGGCCCTGCTGCTGACCGCAACACAGACATTTGTTTGTACTGCCAAACATTACATCACAATCAGGGTGGGTGCCTCCTTTGTTTACCTTTAATAACATGGCCAGGTCATTGGCCTTAAAGTACAACTTTGGGTTATTATTTTCATAGTTTTGGGCATCATTTCTATTAGTTGTGATAATGATTACTCACCAAAATACTGGTAAGCTGTTGGAACACGGCGACATCACTACAGCAAAGTCAGACTGGGCAAGAAACAAGCAGTCAGATGATCTGTAAAGGAAACAAGCCAATGGTTTAGCTACATTTTCTACAATTGCTACAATTGCTTTCTTTGGACATTACTCACCTAAGTGCTATATTGTGGTTTCTTAAAGACGTTTCGCCTCTCACCCAAGACGCTTCTTCAGTTCTGAAGAGGAACAGAAGAACAGAACTGAAGAAGCATCTTGGGTGAGAGGCGAAACATCTTCAAGAAACTCAAGCAAGTCTAGTTGCTAACGATGTAGCACTTAGGATGACCATGACCTGGATAACTGAGATCCTTCACCAACATATCAATTACTCACATTTTTTCCTTATCGTACTTTGAAGGTAACTTGAGCTGTTTTTGTGTCCGCAGGATCAGAAGAGGAGTCTGGTGTGTGAGAACTTGTTGCATCCCCATTATCACGCTGCTACACAGGAGCCAGAATGGACAAGCCTCTCATTGGCTATCGCTCTCATGTCTTCCGCATAATTCCACCAGCAATGCCTTTCGTGCAGACGATTCCCCAGCTTCCCCCACGAGTTACAGCTCACACGCTGATATGCTCTCTCAGCTGAGTGTGATTGAATTTACCTTGATTATATAAAGCTAAACTTTTTATTGAATTTATGATGAATGATTTAAATGTTTGGGAGTTGCTGGGGAAACGACTCATACGCCACAAAGGGGGGAAAGTGTTTTTCTGTGTTTTCCTCGTCAGTTATAGGAAGAATATTCATCACCGACATGATATCACAAGTTCCCATGCTCCTTAGTGACAACTAACGAATGATCCTTGCTTAGGGTGTTGAGCCCTCATGAAGTGAGACTCTGTCTTTGCGTCGCTCACTCTGTTGCAGAATAACTTGATTTATCTTGGAGGTACTTTACTCTGCATGATCTTGGCCTTCCTTGGCTGAGTCCAGTCTCAGCTCAGAGAAGCTTTTCTCTCCAGCCTACCTCAGCTCAGATTTCTTAACATGCCTCACACAGGGGGTCTTTAAAGGTACTGCTGTAGTGATTTTTTTTTTGTTTTGTTTTGTTTTTTTTTGTTTTGTTTTGTTTTTTTTGGTCACAACCATGTAGCTCCCATAAACTCAACAACTCAAACATTTTCCTCTTGGCAGTCTGACCTGTCCAAACGGAGAGAAAGGTTGATGCTCAGCCCCTCAAACAACGAGCATTCACTGAGGTTGCTGAGCCTTGCATGGGCCTTGTTTTCACTATTTCAATAATGGCAGCTGTTTTCAACATGTTTGTATTTTGGATCATTTTCTTTTCTTGTTTTTTTTTTTTTTTTTTTGGTAGTCTGTAATTTTATTTTTTTTTTAACTTTTCAAAATGAACCAGTTTGACTGAATTATGTTGTCGTCATACAAGCTATTGACTTGTTCTTGTCATTTCTCTTGCCAGTGGTTACTTCATGTATTTGACCTCAATGCTGTTAAACCCCCTAATCAGTGCATAGTGAACAGCCTCATCAGAGGGATGACACCATATGCTCTGCTCCTTTTAAAGAATACCTCACTCCACAGATGACCATTTGTATATCAATTACTCACGCCGTATTACGTTATATTCGTGAGGAAAGCGTTGTTTTTCTCGCATTCCTCCACGGTGAACAAAGAATCCAAAAACTGAGGAAATTCTCGATGAATTGAAGTCATGGGGTCCACGTTTAATAACAGCAAAACTATATCAAAACATTTGTGTACAAACTCTCACACAACTTGTGCGGTATAATCCAAGTCTCATTTATGGAGTCGTACAATCAGCACTTCCCAAACAGGCAGCCCCTTTCAGATGGGAAACTGAACTGAAACTAAAACTTATCTATGCTCTCTTCAATCCAGACTCCATTGAAAAAAACAGTAATTTTACCTCGCTGAAAACATGAGCTACTGGTCTACCACTGCCTCGATCAGTTAGTTTGTGTTATTGTGTGACTGTGGTGAATCAAATCTAACCCCTTAAAACACAAACTAAATAACTGATGGAGGCAGTGGTAGACCAGCAGCTGCTGTATTCAGCAAGGTAAAATCACTGTTGTCATCAATGGAGTCTGGCTTTGAAGAGAGCGGATGTTTTGAAGTTTTGCTGTTGCTGTTACCTTCACAAATTTGAATGTGACACCTGGTGAGTAATTGATATACAAACAGTTATTTGAGGGGTGAGGTATTCCTTTTAAAGCTTAGTTCATCACAATTTTGTATTATCCCCTAAAAAGGATATACCTTCCTGTTGGCTTCCAGCGACTAAAGCTCTAGAGGAATATTCTACATTGCAGCCATAGAAAAGAGATAGTGACTATTTAATTATATAACTGGAGTAAAGCCATGCTAGGTAGACCTTACAGTCCCAAGCATCAGCTCAGTCTGTTGCCGTAGCACCAGTTCAATGAAAGCTCGGTGTGCTGTTCCCATGATTTCAAACTGTAATGGGCGGAGCCTGAGAAATGTCTCAGGAACAATCAAACACTGGAAAAATGGGAAGAATTCATTTACCTTAGTTACAGTAATGCTACCTGAGTTGGTAAATGATCCTTTGTCGTGGTAAATGAGCACTGTCAATCCCTGCTTTAAAGAAAGGATCCACCGTAAAGGGACAGTTCAACCCAAAATCAAAAATACATATGTTTCTTCTTACCTGTAGTGCTGTTTATCAGTCTAGATTGTTTGGGTGTGAGTTGCTGAGTGTTGGAGACACCGGCCAAAGAGATGGCACTCAGCTTGTGGTGCTCAAAGCACAAAAAAAAAAAAAAAAAAAAAAACAGCACTGTCTCTTTCCAGAAATCATGACCTTGTTACTCAAGATAATCCACAGACCTTGTTGTGAGCAGTTTCATGTAGGAACTACTTTCTTTCTACGGAACAGATAGCGTGCATCTCCTCATGGTCGAGAGGCTCATGCTGGTGACAGCACCAGATGTTTAAACACATTAAAGGGATCGTCCTCGGTCATACTTGCCAAACCTTCTGTTTTACCTGGGATACTTATTTTTCATCGCCCTCTCCCACTTTTCTCCTGGGGTCACAATTCTGGCACTGCACAACATGTATAAACCCAATGACTTTAAAAGTAGACTGTTTCCTACCTGTTGGTGCTTCCCTCTCTTTCTCCATCCTGTTCCAACCCTCCAGCCCAGCATGAGTAGGGCACAGCTGCTGGTGAAGACGTCGTCTCTGTGCCGAAGCGTGCGTAAAACGACAGGACGCTCCATCTGGATTTGAGGAGTGCCTTGGGGGTTGGGGGTACCCAGCTGTCTTGTAGAGACTCAGGGGTGTGTGGGCCATGGAGGATAGCCGGATGAGGACCCTTGCATGGGCCAAGCCTACAGCCTGGCCACCCTCCCTCCCTCCCTCCTCCAGGTACTCTGCTGGAGTACGGGGGTAATAATCCAAAAACTAAACAAAATTTAATGTATTCAACATAAAAATTCTGATGCAGTCTACTTTTTTAAACTTGTTTTTATTCTTTAAAAGTCACCAGAACGCATGAAGCAAAGTTTATGAAACAAAAAAATTCCTCTTTCAAAATCCTCCCTATTTTTGAGGTCTGTGACATTAGCTAGCTTGGTGGTGCTAGGTGAGCTAGCAGTAGATGCATGCTTTCTTCTGCGTGTCCATACACCTAGCAGGTGTAGAAAGAAATTACTTCCTCCACAAAACATTTCACAACAAGGTCTGTGGATTATCTTGAGTAACCAGGTCATGATTTCTGGAAAGAGACATTGCTGTTGAGTATTTCAAATGTATTTTTCACAAGCTGAGCGCCATGTAGTTTGATTATATTGGAGAGAAGGCAGACCAATACCTCCAACACTGGGCAACTCACACCACAACAACCTAGATTGATAAATAGCACTACAGGTAAGAGGAAAATAGGTAAGGGGGGGATCAAAAACATTTTTTAATTCAGATAAAAGTAAAAAATTATAACCAACTCCCAAAACTACAAACAACAGAATCAAGATTTTTTATTTCCTCTCCTCCCAAGTAGCCACTCTGGCAGACTGATGGACAGAAAATGTCTCTATATCCCAGCAAAACTCTGAACTCTTCAGACTGTGTAGATAAAAGTCAAAGATGGCTCTCTTATTTCCATACTTGTCTAAATAATCAGAGATTGGAGGTACAGGAATTCTGTTAGAGCGTTGACTTTCCCTTAAAGGCTCAGTGAAAATGTGAAAGGACAGACTTCAGATACAGTTTAACAGCAGACAAAGAGCTTGTGGGTATTGCAATGTAACCAGTAGCACTTACTAAAGCCTCATATGTGCCTTATTCATTCAAACTGTTCATCATCCTAAATCAGGAATGTCCCAACACACTAAGCTCTTACCTGTCGAACCAAAGAGGTAAAAATCTTGAACACAGTGGACTTATAACATAAGATGTGTTGTGCCCTTTTTCCTGCTTCAAATCTTTTCTCAAATCTCAGAATGAAATGCGCTTTCAATAACAAGAGAGAGAACAGAGAGAATTGAAGTGGAAAAAATTTTGGAGTCAATATTTTTTGGACAATCATGCAGAAATGTTCAGCCGCAGTCCCTTCCTTTGTGCCAATACCTCACTTTGAATGTGTCACCGCGGCGTCCATCAGCTAAAGTGTCAGGGTTTCCTCGTCTGTTCGTGCCCCAAACAGTCTCAGAGACTGAGGTGGAAATGACTGAATTACAGGCAGCACTTTGGCTTGAGCAGATTTTATATTTAAAAAAAAAACAACAAAAAATCCATAGTATTAATTGAAAAAAAAACAAAAACCCAAAACCATCAGCACATGAAAAATAGCATTTAGCGATGCTGCAGAATATCTGATGTGATTACATCCTGTTCAAGATCTTTCTCTTTGTGTTGTTTATGTGTTTGTTTTGTTTTTGCAAGAATAATGAGCTGAAACTGCCTTTTCTATGAGTAAAAAAAAAAAAATCCCTCCAGAACTTCAAGGGATATGTCAGTATATTTTGGATATTTTGTGTACAAAAAGAGAACAAAAAAACAAAACCGAAAAAAAAAAAAACAGAAATGAAATAGTGTTGTATTTTATATATAATAGAACATTTCAATATAGTGACATGTCACTAATATATTTATTTACTAATATATTTATCCATTTTGTCCAGGTTTGAAAGAGTGGTTTCTGTATAGACTGAATGTTTCTATATGGAAACTGACCAGTGCCATCACAGATGTATCAACCTGCCTTCATTCCAATTATATGCAAATAAATTATTTTGAAATAAAACCTGTGCCGAATACTTTCTTTCTGCAGGAGAGTCCAGTTCATGTTGTTTTTTTGTGTGATTTAGGGGGACAAATGGGGAAACAAAATAAAATATAGTAAGTATGTTTACTTTAGGGTGTAATCACCTGAAAATAAGAATCACTGTTTTTTTGTTTTTTGTTACCTTAGAATGAGCCGTTTATGTCTACACAATGAGTGGGTCCTCATCAAGGACATCGCCATGTTCACTGCCGTGTTTCTACAGTAGCCCAGAACAGACAAAGCAAACACTGGCTCTAGAAAGGACTATTTGCGTTTTCGCGTCAGTCACCATAGTTGGCAGCCCCTTTGGGCCAAGAGCATTGAAAAACCCTTTTGCTGTGTCTCAAATCGCGTACTTCTGTACTTACACTTATTATTTTGAGTGCATAAGTGCATTCACACTGAGAAGTTTGGAAAAATGCAGTGCACTATGAGTACTGGGATGGTGCACTCAAAACAGTCAAGAAGTTGAGTGTGGAATATGGACACTTCTCGCCTTCAATGGTCGCCATCTTGGCTACGTAGCCGAAGGGGAGGGACCACTTTTCAAACTGGAAATGGCGGCCGAGGACTGTGCGACTGTGAACGTCGCTGCATTGTACAAATACATGTGTTTTTTGCACTAAGCGCCTCTATACTGTTGTCAGATATAAGCCATCAGTATGTTTATTGGGTTAATTTAGCAGTCTGTAATGGTTTGGTACCGCGAACAATAACGCAAATGCTAATGCTAGTTTGCTAACTAGCTAATTTGCGGTCGTCATTTCCACTGAGTGCCCAACGGCCGTGTTTATGTATACTACATGCAAGTGTACTGACGGAAGTATGTGATTTGAGACACAGCATTGTTCTTTAATTGCATGTAGCATACAGCAAAATTTGTCATCCCTGATTAAGAAGTGTATTCTTTCACGCATGCATGCACACACATTAAAAGAAACAGTGTATAGTAGCCTAAAAAGTATAAAATGTAAGTGCTGAAAACAGAGCCACCTCCACCTCCTCTCCCCCTATTGTCACTGGCCGCAGCTCTTCTTGATGTCGTCTGAAGTCTGTAATTAGCTCCTTTGTCTTCTTGATGTTAAGAGACAGGTTGTTGTCTGCACACCACACAGTCAGATCACCATGTCTGTTTGCTCTGAAGAGGAAGAGACCTCTGCGTATAATTTAACTCCCAGTGAAAACCTCTTGAATGTCTTGATCTCAAGTTATCAGTCAGTGTGAAACATTACAAACGTTTGTGTTTTCTCTAACTGGGAGACGTTTCAGCTGGTTTCAGTCATCATGTAATCATGCAATCCTCACCTCTAGATCCCCCAACCTAAGGGATCCATTGGTACCAATCATGTCATGCTAGCTTGTCGAGAACGAAGCTAAACAACGCAACTGAAACATACATCACTGTATCAATTACGTATTAATGACGTCTGGGGTAATTACAGCCCCATGAAACTTTACAGCCACAAACTAGAGACCGTGGGTGGCTTTCGTAAGTATATTGACAATAAGGGTTTTTTAGCAGTTTCTAGAACAGAAGTACGCTGCATCCAATTGTTTTTGATACCATATCACACCTTGGATTTTTTAATGATGTTCCTCAAGGTCCTGGTGTTTTAATGTGGAATTTTAAGGGATTTTTGCCCATTTTTATCCATTTTCAAGTGGTCAAAAATGCTTAAATTCTGCACCAAATTTGTGTCACAAATAGTATCAACCAATCGATACATAATTGAGCATGGGAGCAGCCATCGTATACTTCCATCATAATGTTCTAAGCCACTCTAAATTTTCAACGGTTGATGGGCGCCAAAACAAAACAATACTGAGCTGCATCTCATATTAATCTTTAGGTTCCCAGCTTTTAGATGATGTACATTTCTATGTGGCACATAAGTTTGACCTGCTATCTGCCCCTAAGATTGCCTGCCCCCCAAAAAAAGATAAAAATTGGTCTATAGTCTGTCCCTAAGGGTTAGAATTAGATACCTTTAGAGTACTTAGAGCATAAATCACAATATAACTCTTTGAGGAAGTCCTATGGAACGAAGGAAAAATATGCTGTGTGTTTATGATGTTTATGATTTCTCTCATTTGTGAGTGAATTGCAGCTTTCGTGACACGGCCATGACTTTTATGCGGCAAAATTTCTATCTCCATGAATTACAGCCTCATATATTCTTTAAAACATGTTAAATATTAGGGGAAAAAAAGCTTTAATTATAAATAAAGGTCTTCTTTATCACATGAACACAGAACACAGAATGATGCACAATAAGACACTTTTTTGATGGATGTACTCAATTTTACCATGTCCACAGTGCAAAGTAATCAAATTCTATGAAAACTATAAGCCATGAAATTATAAAATATTCAAAATATTCTATAGTTACTTTATAGGCCATGTTGAACTCTATCCGGTTATATAGGCTATTATGTTTATACTCGAAATATATAGTTATTTTACTATTTTCAGAATCTACTGTGTGTCCCTTAAGTCATTTTCCACCCTGTTATTTGGTACTTTCTCACCTTCCCATAAAAAGACTACAATTCCACTGAGAATTTTCAGGAAGTGACATCATTTTTGGAGGGAACTGAAAGGAGTAAAGAAAGGTGAGCATAAACTTTCACTCATGTCGTTTGTGCCGTGTTTCATGATGCTAATCTGTTAAAATTCCACCGTGTTAGACTACATGACAACGAAACTTGGTCCGACCACAAAAATGTAAAACATTCGATCAAGTTATGAAAGTTTTGCTTACGTGTAGAAGGTTAGTTAGCTAAAATTATGTCACGGTGAAAGAATAGTTGGACAGTTTTGGAAATACATTGATTCATTTTCTTGCCTGAAGTTAGATCAGATGATTGATACCACTCTTAAATTGTAAATATGAAGCCACAGCCAGCACATCTTTAGCTTAGTGTAGCACATGGGGAAACAGCTAGCTTAGCTCGGGCCAAGGGAACACAGTCCGTCTACCAGCACATCTGAAACTCACAACTTAACACATTATGTCTCAAATTATTTCTTAGACTGGTGCAGTCAGTTGTCAGGGGTTGTTGTAGTAAATGGTAATATACAAATTTGTTACCTTTGGGCAGAGCCAAGCTAGCTATTCCACTCTGCTTCCAGTATCTGTGCTAAACTAAGCTAACTGTCTGCTGTGCTGGTGTGCTAGCTTCATTTGGGAGCGTAGTTATGTTTCCCAGCTCAATATGCTTTCGATATGACTCACTAAGGAGACCTTTCAAAGGTATATATTGTTATATTCTTTAGCCCCTTTTCCACTGGACAAAAAACCTAATTACACCCACCAACATCTGGCTTTTGAGTTTAGTGGGAAAGGTTACAGTCGGCATCATTTCCCAGGACAAGTGACTCTGCTGAAGGTATGTGTTTCCCATTCACTTTTACAAGCAAGTGTAAGCATTATAAACGATGATGACATAAGAGGGTTCATGTTCCATGAAATCTCAGAGTCGTCCAAACCCTGACATTTTCTGATGCTCAGATGATCAAAAGCAAGAATAGCTGTTCAAATTTACTGTGTTAAAGATTGCCAATTTTGTCGGAAAAGCCTGGAAGGAAAGGCTTTAAAGTGTGTTTAATTAGTACTTTTTATGGATATTTTTTTTCCCAGTGCTACACAATAAATGCCTTTGTGAGTGATCCATGAACTGGATCTCACACAACAACGATCTGATTATAGAGGAGGCTTTTGTTGCTTTGCACAATTTTCTATTCTTTTAACCCTCTGGAGTCCCAGGATGTGCCTGTTTGTCCAAATCACATAATGACATGACATGCAAACTTCAAACTATATACCAGTTTTAAATTGTGTTGATAGGCCAAGTAAAAGCAGACTTATGATAAGTAATGTACACCGTGCTTTTTCCTGAATATTATCGTCAGGTTTGGTGCAGGAAAAAACGGTAGAAACAGGCTATTCAAAGGAAACTGCAAGCAAAAAAAAAAACCAAAACATGACACCCCCTTTCCTACTGGTGGTGTTTTTTGTGTGATTTTAGGTCCAATGTGTTAATACAGTCTGTCAAAATGAAAAAATAACTGTAAAGTCACACAGGTGAGGTTGTGCTGAAAACAATGACACCAAATAAGGCAAGGTAAACAGTTTCTAAGGTGAAATTTAAAGGTAAAATCAAAAGTCAAAAATGGTCAATTATACCCTTGACCCCAAAGGGTTATTGTTGTCTGAAAATATGTACACTGGACACTGATCCTGACTTATTTTGATTTTATGGTGGCTTGTAAGCCCATGCAGGCTGGGCATAACTGTATGCATGACACAATTATAAAAAAATATATTCATTGATTTATTCGTATTTATCTGCATCAGCTCTGACCAGTTTAGATCGGAGATTGAAATTCGACATCTGGTGGACATGCTAATTTTTGACCCCTTTCTGGCACAATGCGAAGACAGACTGCCACTAAATTTTACAAAATTGTTTTCCCGCAGTTAAAAACCCTCTTATATATGCTAATACTGATATAAAAACTGTGTTTAAAATCTCTGCCCTTAAACTTGTGGGCAAAGCAGTTTTCTTGATCATAGACATTGATCTCTCCATAGTGACTGAATGGACTTTTACCCTTCAAACTGCAATTGAAACGTCAGTCTCACTTTATTTTTTTGCTATTTGAACTGAGAGAATCCCCTTACCAATCTCTTACAATGTTAGTTTATATAAAAAGACACACATGCTCCAATGTCAACACAAACCTACACTAGGAACCAGGGTACAAAGGAATGATCCCTTCATATGTACAAGCCTGTATTGATTTTCTCACGTAACTCTCAGCAAGAACTCAAATAATCATATTTCCCAAGCTATTCTATTAAAATGTGCACCTGAACACACGCCAATCCACATGAACATGAGTTCTTTATTTAGTCATAGCGCATGCAGTCTACTGACAACTTAAAGCATATCTGGTGTCACATGAAGATATTCAACACTATGTACATGTGTTTGATATACTGTGTTGTTGATTGCCTCTGAGATGTACAGCCATATATAACAGTCTAAGTGTGGTTTGGCAGCAGCAGTGGGAGGATCAGTAGAAGGCTTTGGCCTCCCCTTCGGGTGTCAGCGCTGTGAGGTTGCCCCTGGCATCTTGGTCCTTCTCAATGGCCTCAAAGAGAGACTTGAAGTTTCCTGCCCCAAAGCCCTGGAGAGAGAACAAGCACACACAGATGGCTAATTACCCCAAAAGATCTGCCGTCTTCTGTGTCATTTGTTATGGCTTCTCTCAGACACCGTTCAGGGTGTTAAACACTTTGATGTTGGATCACAGGCAGATAAATATCCTCGCAGGGTTCTCCGCTCTGACAGGGAGCTATGCTCACCGGGGGCTCGCAGATTAATCATGTAAATATTTTCATAGATAATCAAAAGATCAAGTGTTGGTGGTTGCTGTGAGAGATTCGTTGGTGCGGTTCAGATTTCTCACTTTCATGCATTGTATCCACATCTGTAGTGAAACGCTGGAAAGTGACAAGACGTGCCTGTCCTGACAAGCAGAATGGGTGCTAGGTGTTCGAAATGAAGTGCCACAGGGTGCAACCCAATCCAAAGATCCCCCTCGCTGTGAAGCAGTGAGCCTTTTAATCTGTATCTGTGATAGATTTACTGAGCTTTTACAAGTGGGCTGCTGTTATACTGCTCGCACTGGGTGGGAGCTGCAAACAGGTGTTCAGCCGGCTCCATCTTGGCGTCTTAAAGAAAGTGAGGGTAAGAAACAGGACCACAGGCCTGTAGATCCTGTCTCATAAAGACATAAAGGCTAAAACATGACCCTCAGATATATCGGCAGGTCTGTGGCACTTACAGAGTGGTTATGCCGCTGAATGATCTCCAAGAAAAGGGTCGGTCTGTCCTGCACTGGTTTGGTGAAGATCTGAAGGAGGTAGCCCTTGTCATCAAAATCCACTAAGATTTTCAGCTCCTGAAAATAAAAACACCCAGATAGTTTATATTTTATAACAGAAGTAAAGAGGCTGTAAATAATTTCAGGCTTGCTGAAATGATACGTTTCCTCACCTGTAAACGGTCGAGGTCCTCCTTCACCTTGATCTTGGCGGTTTTGAGATTCCTCCGCAGGTTTTTGTAGTACATGTCAGGTGCTGCGAGGAACTCCATCCCCCGGGCACGCAGGTTCACAACCTGATTTAAGACCAAAAAAAAAGCAGGATCTCAAACTTGCCTTTACTTGCAGATTTGAGGAGGCTGGAGTCTGTGGATTATCATGAAATTTTAATGGGTTCTAATCAAATGCAGGAGACTCACGGATTGGATGATGTTTGACGTGTTGAGGGCGATATGCTGAACACCTGGTCCCCCGTTGTAGTCCACATATTCCTGTGAAGAGGGAGATTCAGGAGATGAAATGCACTGAGGCCAGGCTGTTAACTGGGACTGACCTCAAATTTACATATCTTTGCATATCCTATTTTAGGTTCAGCAGATTTTCCTCCAGAAAAATGCACTCCTCAATTCACTCCTCCATAGTTAGCTCAGGCCACCACAGTGGTTGGAGTCGACCTTAAATGTATCCATATTGTAGGAGTTTGTCAGCTACCAGGTTAGTTTGTTAACCAGTTTCTGTGATTATGAGTATATGTGGAGTGATACGGAATTGATACGCTAAGCCCCACCCCTTTGTGATGGTCCGCTAAGCCGTCAGAGTCCACACTGTAACTAACTGCACTCCCTGAAGAAATATTATCATATTTTTGGGAAAATGAAAGATCATCAATCATCAACGTGTCTCTTAGACCCCATCCCAACTAGGCTACTTAAGGAGGTCTTTCCTTTAGTTAACACTCATATATTAGATATGATCAATATATCCCTATTAACAGGCTATGTACCACAGTCTTTTAAGGTAGCTGTAATTAAACCTCTACTAAAAAAGCCCACCCTGGATCCAGAGGTGTTAGCCAACTATAGACCAATATCTAATCTTCCCTTTATGTCAAAGATCCTTGAGAAAGTAGTCGCAGACCAGCTGTGTGATTTTCTCCAGGATAATAATTTATTTGAGGAATTCCAGTCAGGATTTAGAGTGCATCATAGCACTGAGACAGCTCTAGTTAAAATTACAAATGACCTTCTGATTGCTTCAGACAAAGGACTCGTCTCTGTTCTTGTTTTATTAGATCTTAGTGCGGCGTTTGACACAATTGACCATCAAATTCTACTGCAGAGACTGGATCACTTAATTGGCCTAAAAGGTTCAGCACTAAGCTGGTTTAAATCTTATTTATCTGATCGTTTTCAATTTGTTGACGTTCGTAATGAATCATCCTTACGTACCAAAGTTTGTTTTGGAGTTCCGCAAGGTTCTGTGCTCGGACCAATCCTATTTACTCTATATATGCTTCCTTTAGGTAACATCATTAGAAATCACTCTATAAATTTCCATTGTTATGCGGATGATACACAGTTGTATTTATCGATGAAGCCAGAAGAAAGTAATCAATTAACTAAACTCCATAACTGCCTTAAAGACATAAAAAATTGGATGAGCACCAATTTCCTGATGTTAAATTCAGACAAAACTGAAGTTATTGTTCTTGGCCCCAAACAACTCAGAGACTCTTTATCTGATGACATAGTTTCTCCAGATGGCATTGCTCTGGCCTCTAGCACTACCGTAAGAAACCTCGGAGTAATATTTGATCAAGATTTGTCTTTTAATTCTCATTTAAAGCAAACCTCACGGACTGCATTTTTTCATCTGCGTAATATTGCGAAAATTAGGCCTATCCTGACCCGAAAAGATGCAGAAAAATTGGTCCACGCTTTTGTTACCTCAAGGCTGGATTACTGTAACTCTCTATTATCAGGTAGCTCTAGTAAGTCCTTAAAAACTCTCCAGCTAATTCAGAATGCAGCAGCTCGTGTACTAACAGGAACTAAGAAACGAGATCATATTTCTCCTGTTTTAGCTTCTCTGCACTGGCTCCCTGTAAAATCCAGAATTGAATTTAAAATCCTACTGTTAACTTATAAAGCTCTAAATGGTCAAGCTCCGTCATATCTTAGAGAGCTCATAGTGCCATATTATCCCACCAGAACACTGCGCTCTGAGAACGCAGGGTTACTCGTGGTCCCTAAAGTCTCCAAAAGCAGATCAGGAGCCAGAGCCTTCAGCTATCAGGCTCCTCTCCTGTGGAATCATCTTCCTGTTACGGTCCGGGAGGCAGACCCCGTCTCCACATTTAAGACTAGACTTAAGACTTTCCTCTTTGATAAAGCTTATAGTTAGGGCTGGCTCAGGCTTGCCCTGTACCAGCCCCTAGTTAGGCTGACTTAGGCCTAGTCTGCCGGAGGACCCCCTATAATACACCGGGCTCCCTCTCTCTCCCTCTCTCTCTCTCTCTCTCTCTCTCTCTCTCTCTCTCTCTCTCTCTCTCTCTCTCTCTCTCTCACTCTCATCCTATTACTGCATCTTGCTAACTCGGCCATTCTGGATGTCACTAACTCGGCTTCTTCTCCGGAGCCTTTGTGCTCCACTGTCTCTCAGAATAACTCATACCGCAGCGGTGCCTGGACAGTGTGACGTGTGTGGTTGTGCTGCTGCCGTGGTCCTGCCAGATGCCTCCTGCTGCTGCTGCCATCATTAGTCATTAGTCATACTTCTACTGTTATTATACACATATGACTATTGTCACACAAGTATGCTGTCTGATATTAATACATACTTTCAACATATTGTACCACAGTAGCCAGAACTATAACTATAATATTATTACTTTCATTAATGTTGTTGTAAGCTACTGTCATTACCTGCATCTCTCTCTCTCTCTCTCTCTCTCTCTCTCTCTCTCTCTCTCTCTGTCTCATTGTGTCATATGGATTACTGTTAATTTATTATGCTGATCTGTTCTGTACGACATCTATTGCACGTCTGTCCGTCCTGGAAGAGGGATCCCTCCTCAGTTGCTCTTCCTGAGGTTTCTACCGTTTTTTTTTTCCCCTGTTAAAGGGGTTTTTTTTGGGGGAGTTTTTCCTTATCCGCTGTGAGGGTCTTAAGGACAGAGGGATGTCGTATGCTGTAAAGCCCTGTGAGGCAAATTGTGATTTGTGATATTGGGCTTTATAAATAAAATTGAAAAATTGAAATTGAAAGAGTGATTCCAGAGAGAAGCAGACAGAGGGGTCTACAGTCTGTGTTTGAAGGATATATCCAGGATGTCAAACTGACTCAGCAGCAACAACAGCTTAAAAAGACAAAGATAGTTAGAAGCTAAAGCCGAACTATAGGCTACAGATCACAGTGTAAAAGTGAACCACCACATCACTGCTGATCGCCACACAAGACAATGAATATAAAGGGAAACTTTGCTGATATTGAACCAGCTGTGTGGCATCGCAGTGTGTGCTGATGAACGGCAAGGTGTGCTGCCAGCACCCGGACCTCCACCCCCAGACAGGCAGGGATCTCCGGGGGAAGTCAAACAAAGTTCATCTGCATACACTGCGATGACACACAGCTGGTTCAATATCAGCAAAGTTTCCCTGCTTCCCTTCACTGGTTCCTGTACAGCAGGGTCGGTCTTTGTTTCACTATATCTTCAGTAGCTAGCTAGCTAACCCTACACTTTTCAGGGTCTGATTTTGGTTTTGGAACAGGGAAGAAACATATATCTTTTTCCAACCTCTCCAGGTAACGAGTATCATTAATACACGACGTGCCCCAGGCACAACATTTAGCTCCAAATCCACAAAAGCAGCCTGAAAATGAAGGAAATCTGAAATGACTGCATTGGAGTCAGTCAGACCCTGGTCTGAGCCGGCCCGATGCTACGTTATGATTGGCCAAGCAGCGTCTGGGGGGCAGGACTTAGCGAAGGGTCAGTTGTGTGAAGGAATCAATTGCCATTGCCATTATATGGTTATTATATGAGGGCTAACAACCAATCCGATTGCTTGATTTTACCTGTCCAATGATTCAATTGTGCACTTCTTCTAGATTTTCCAAATGTTATCAGACCTCATAGATCAAATCCTGCTAGTGAAACTGAGGCACTCTTTAACCATTGATTTACAGGGGACTCTGTCACCATGTAAGTGTATGGGAAAAAATGTTTTTTTGGCCCCATAGAATCACATGACAGACCCGGATCTTGTACTTCCACGTTTGGCCATTTTACTTATTTACTTACTTTACAACTTGCACATCTGTTCCTCAAACTGCTGGGGACCCACTTATCCCTATGGGTTTAAATGAGGAAATATCATTTGCATTTTTTTTATGAATCGTGTGTAATCCTCATTAGGTTTATTTTTGTGGTTAATTTCTTTGTTGTTAATTCTTTTCTTTTGCATGGTCACGTGACTTAGTCACCAATTGATTCCCACTGCTGTGATTTACAAGCTGCGTCAGTCGGGTTGATTTATAATTAAGCGCACCTGTGCCGTGCTGTTGTATTGTTTGCCAGAGCACACTGAAGAAGGGCCAGACCCGAAACGTCTGTGTGGCAAAATAAAATTTGATAAACTTGGAGTGCTGTTCCTCTCATCTTTTTGAATGACACACTATGATGAACATAAAGTCCCAAAAAAAAAGAGACAGAGAGAGCTGTAGTAGCCTATCAAAGCATTTGATAAAATCACACCTGGATTTGTGAAATCTTCTTCCCTGCTGCAGGCTCATTGATCGGCATCTTGATGGTCTCTTCATAGTTGGTCACCACTATGGACCTCAGTGAACTGTACTGCGTGTGGATCTGCTTGTCGTCTATCGACCAGAACCGATGGAACAGCAAACACTTCTGATACCTGGAATTGGAGAACACAAACAGAAGAAATGTGACGAGATGGACAAGCCATGCCTTATTTGGAATTGTTTGAATATTCCTTTTTCATTGAAACAAAACCAGTAATGTCGCACTGGACTGGAGCCAGCTTTTGATTATCTGCACTAACATTTCACACTGAGACAGAGGTGGGCGTTTGCAGAGTATTTGCTTGTCCTTTTGCCCCGTGTGTCTGCTGTACCCTCAGTGTTGGTGTGTACGTGCGCTCAAACAGGATTCTTACCAGTCTGTAACTGGCAGCATTTGGTCATCTGGCTGGTTTCCCACAATGTGATCGATGAAGCTCAAACCTCCTGGTGGACTGTAAAGAAAACATTGCATGGGTACTTTTCCATGAATGTGATGCAAGAAAAAATGTTGCATAAATTTTGTTGAATTCTGTAGCATGAGGAAAGGACACAGACTCACAGTTTGGCTAACAGAGGATCCTTAAACAAAGGCTGTTTGTAGCCCGGCAGGAAAAGGCCTTTGTAGGGACTGAGGTACTCGATGAGTGTGTGTGTTGTATCTCCATACTGAGGACAAAACACAACCTTATTATTCCACTTTCATGTGTGTATCCACATGAGGTTTTCAAATGTGTATCACTCTTTACGTACCGTTTGAATCACAGCATACTTGACCTTCCCGTGGCTGTCCTGCTCCACCCAGGGCTCCTTGACGATGACAGCTCCTCGCTCTTTAGCTGTCTGTCAGTGGAGAGGTGTTGGGATCAGTTTGGAAACACAGGAGTCTAACATCAGTTTATTCGTCTGAAGACGGCTCCTGGAAGCCCTCAAGTGGCTAAAGACAGAACATCCTCTTAAACATGCTGTGATACAGTGCTTTTTAATGCCACTGTTGATCTCTGTGAGAGTCAGTGGTGATTATTCTGTATCTTTGTAACGGTTCATCCAGACCTGCAGTCTGACCTTGACTGAAGTAGAGAGTTCAAATGAGCCACAAAACATCAAAACTGCACTGTCACACCACCAGCATGTTTGTCCCTATTTCAACACACACTGAGTTAGCCACACACGTTTGACCCAATCGGAGTAGGTGCAGGGTGATAACACAAATCAGGTTGGGCTGATTTCTTTAAATTTTGTACATTCTCTGTATCATCAGTGGTGGAAAATAACGACAGTACATTTACTCCAGTACTAAACCTAAATACAATTCTGAGGTACTTGTACTTGACTTTAATGTTACTCAGGTCTACTCATTGTACCTAAAATCAAGTCTCAATCAGCTCATGGTGCTTTTAGTCATTATGGTACTCTCTGGAAGTCTCTTTGTAAGCTTTTAGTTCCATTTTTAAATGTATTTTTATTTGTTTTATGAATTAGTATTATTATTATTATTATTATTATATCCCCTTTTTAAGAATAATGCTAATAATAATTTGTATTCAGTAATTTTTGACTTGACTTTTGACTTGACTTGGCTCATCTACTGCACCACAGAATATTGTACATTTCACTCTACTACATTTACTTGAAAACTTATGTTACTTCAGATTAATAATGCAAAATATAATGAACAAAAACATTGTGATGCATTACTGTAGGTATCGATAAGATGGTCACAAGCAACTTAGCAGTACATGAAGTAAAATTCTTACCAGCTGCAACATCAAAGTGACATTAATGCATTGATAATCATAGTCCAGGGGCGCCGAGTAGCTCACCTGGTAGAGCAGGTGCCCCAAGTACAAAGGCTACGTCCCTCCCGCAGCGGTCACAGACTTGATTTCGACCTGCAGCCCTCTGCTGCATGCCATCCCGCCTTCAAGCTACAACTGTACTATCAAAAAAAGCCCATAGTCCAGTAATATAGAGTATTCTTGAATGGGCTATCCTGCATAATGAGTATTGTTACTTCTTGTATTTTAAATATATTTTGATGCTGAATCTTTCGCACTTTTACCTAACAAAATGTTTCTCTGCTGGAAAGATGGTCTTCTTTTTCTTTAATAAAACTGGGCTGTTTATGCAGTGGAAAAATGTAAATACTTTTGAAAGTGGTGCGACATGACCAGAGAAAACAGAGAAAAGGGACTATGGCATTTGCTCTTTGCTCAAGAAGTAGAGAACCTACAATTACCAGAATGCACTGTGTCACACTAGACCAATAAACATTGGTTGGTGACATTATTATAGGCATATATACGTTTACGCCAAATTGACTGTGTCAGCCCAATGCAGATATAGTATATCACCATGGCTGCCATATTGGAGAGACCTAGACTGCAAGTAAACAATGCGAGGGAGCTGTGTTTTGTCTGGATAAAAGCACTATAACGTTCATGTTTCTTAACAGAGTTGTTTTTATATTAATGAGTTTATGATCTATGTGTAGTAGAGAAGAAAGTTTTGTCTCCAGTTAATCATAATCTCGATATTTAGGCTTAAATCTCTGTTGGACGAGTGTGTGTTCAGCTGAACTGAATTAGTTATGTGATGGAAACTGTCATAAGGACTTATTTTTCTTCATAAGGGCTTATTTTTCTTGGTTAAATACCTGTGGAGACATCGCTATATAATATAATTTCAACTGCTTTGTTTTACCTTTTAATCTCAGTATATGTAGCCTGCATTTCCACAGTACAGAAAACAACATGGCGGCCACTTCCTATTCACAAACTCTTGTATTACAGCCAAACAGTGCACTGAAATATGTTTCTGAAAATTTGAAATTTTGATTCATATTTGATCAGTGCTGCCTAGTTTTGCCATTTTGTCTTAGTTTGGTTCTCAGACGGTTCTCTCTCGATCCGCTTATATGCTCTTTGTGGTCGTAGTGATGGGCATACAAAAATGAGGAGTTACAGTCTGTAGTGCGACAGATTTTCACTGGCAAATGAGCATCCAGACACTGGTAAGATGGAGGGAAGTTTAACATGGTTCATTTACACAGACTACCCACATTGAAAATCAGCAAAGTATCCCTTTAAGTTACATTTTGAATGCAGGACTTTTATTTGTAACAGAGTATTTCTATACTGTGGCATTTCTTCCATCATCCACCACTGTATATAAATATATAGCTTTGTATAATAGTACACTTTCCAAAACAAAAAAATAGTACAGGGTCTCATTCATGAAACGTGAGAAGAACGAATTTGTGTGTTAACTGCTGGCACAAGGAAATTTCCGTGTATTTTGGCGTTCATCAAAATGTACGTAGCTCCGATCTTTTCGTAGGTATTAACAAAATCTACACCTGCTAACTGAGGAATACACATAAATTCTGCTTGTCATTATTAGAAATTACTATTTTAATTCATATTTTGCTCTGTTATGTTCAAAATACTCAGATGCCTTCGAAACACGTAAGTTAAACATGTCAAAAGATTAGAAATGTAACACATCTACAATCAAATCTGAGTTTTCCACAACGTTCATGAATCCGGTGTAAGTTCTAAATACCAAGGTTTTGTTTTTTTATGTGCAAGTCTACTTACAGATTTACTAACATTACATGAATAAGAGTAACTGTCTGTAACTGATCACTGCTCAGTTAATATGAAACTCTTTCATTTCTGCCTCTTGCAATTAAATTTCAGTCCATGTTCCTGGCGCAGGGCGTGGCCAATCCAATCCAAAACTGTGACTAAATCCATCAGCAGCACATCAGTGTGCACTGTTACCTTGATTATGAAGTCACAGTCCTCCACATGAAAGGCAATGTCTTTGACTCCGTCTCCATGCTTTATCATGTGCTCTCCCATCTCTGAGGGAAGATAAAACCACGTTGAAGTACGGACATACTTTATGTCATGTTCACAGCATTCAATCTTTCATACTGTCTCATAGAGTGATGCGAACACTCGCCTTCATTTCCAGGATTTAGTGCAGATTCAAAGGCGAATATTATCTGTGAGGTAGAGGGGAGAGGTGGGTTCATTGATCATGGATGTACTGTAGTGAGTGTTCAATCAGCACAGGATGTCTGTGTGCATACCTTATCCTGTCTGATGACATGAGACACCACCTCTCGGCTGCCGGTCTCCAAACCCTTATAGGCCAAAGGCTCGAAGCCCATCTTATCACAGTAGTACGCGGCTGCCTGTAGAGTGATCACACTGTTGTTAGTGCGGAGGCAATTCATGATGGACTTTGACAGAGTGACTGACAGTTGAAAGAGTTCATGTCTGCCAAAAAATGGTGGATTTCTCAATCCTGGCTGTGTGTAGTCTGAACCCCCAGTGATCGAATGAACTGAGTAAGTCTGTATAACAGGTTTGGTTTTTATACAAGTCAGATTTATGGTGTTTTCTACAGAGTACATTTACTTAAGTACAGTTTTGAGGTATTTGTACTTATGCAACTTTCCTCCACCACATCTCAGAGGATATATTGTACTTTTCACTGCACTACATTCATCTGACAGCTTTGGTTGATGGTGAATGTTTGTGATACACTGAAGGCTGACGTTTTCCTATGTGTTGAGAAAATTCTCCTGCACCTAAAACTAAATAAATTCTTTAAAAACCCTCTTAGATCAGCTGGGAAATGCATCGCCACAAAGCTGAAAACAGGGCTGTATTTCAGACACTATGAAAACCTTTTAGAGACACATTGTTCTCACAGGACAGCCACGCTACAAACATATAATGATCTTATAGAATGTGATGCATCGCTGTAGATTAAACTACCCCACAATGTATAAAGGAGTTCAAATGAGCACAACCTTTTACTGTCTTTTACTTTAAGTACTTTAAGTACATTTGTCGATTACACACTTTTACTTAAGTAAGGTTTTGAAATCTCAAGACTTAGTTTTGCTGTCTGTTCCTAGTGCACAGACTGAGCTGGGAAAGAAAGCCTTTATGCGCTCTGTTCCTCCTACTCACAATAACCTTGAAAAAGATTTGAAACTGCATGAGCAGGTCTCTCTACCTGGCTTTAAAGCTCTCATAAGTACATGAATGAATGAGTCGGTTGGGTCTTGTCATTGTGCATTGATGTTCTAATATTCTTACATGTTACTTTGTATTGTCTGTGTTTTTTATTGTGTGTTTGGCTGTAACTTTTTGTTACAAAGGTCTCCCTTGTAAAAGAGATTGTTGATTTCAGCGGGGCTTACCTGGTTAAATATGGGTTAAATAAAATAAAACAATGGAGTATTAGATATCTGGCAAAATATACAAATATAGATAAGACGTGTACACAGTGGCATTAGCACTTTTATTAAAGTAAATGATCTGCATTCTCCAACACTTATGGTTTAGAAATTATCAATGTATCTGCTGAGCATTGTCTCTACTAATCAATAAATCGTTTTGTCTACAATATGTGTGATAATTGAAAAAAAAAGCTACTTATATTTTACTAGAGCCAAAGTATTCACATAGCTTTTTTGTCCAAACCCCAAAGATATGAAATCTATTTTCATATATGACAAGAAAATCCCCCCATTTTTATCCTCCCTTCATTTTCACTTTGATAAATGACTGAAATATTCAGTAGATTATCAAAACTAATTAATTTTATGTCCTTCAACTTACAAATTGATCGACTGTATCTGTTATTCAGAAATTAATGTCTAGTTTTTGAATTGTTATGGACAAGATAAGTCCACTTATACATTGATATTATATTTATATGTATATGTGCATCAACAGTCATTTTTTCCCCACTTTTTAAACTTACTTATTTATATGAAGTATAATAAATAGTTCACTTTATTAACTCATTGTTCCCTGATATCAACCAGTGTAGCCTCAGACATAAAACTGCCTCACCTGTGAGTTTTGTGAGTTTTTGAATGAATAAGTTGCCTTTTTGGGAACCAGTAAAGTTGACTAAATTGAACTGAACAAAATGGATAGAGGCTGGAAGTTTTGGAGGCCACAGATGAAGCAACTCACAGTTATTTTAACTCTATGGGAAGAACAAATGTACAGTTATGATGTAATGGCGACATTTAAACCTAAACCTGCAGATGTTTCTCGAAAATCTGAAACACAGATACTTGTATTTGCCCAGAAATAGGTATTATGAAGCACACTGAAGACAATAAATGTTCAAACCTAATTTGTCTGGAAAAATCTTGGTCCAAACATAAATTATTAGAGAAGAATTAGGCGTGATTTGACATTTTATTTACTAATTGTTCCCTGGTATCAACCTATGTAGCCTATGTTTACCTGTTTCTCTGACATATAACTGTCCAACCTGTGAATTTTGTGAGTTTTTGAATGAATGGTATGGCCTAGGGAAAGCTGCAACTCATTTTAAGTCTGTGTGAAGAACAAACGTATAGTTCCGATGTAATGGCGACATTTAAACCTAAACCTGCAGATGTTTCTTTACAAACTGAAACACAGATACTTATTTTTGCCCAGAATGATGAACAACGATGAAGACAACGAATGTTCAAAACCAATACGTCTGGAAAAGTATGTAGAGAAAAATTAGAAGTGATTCGACTGGTGCTTAAATCATTAAAATGACAGATGAAAGAAAAGGTGACTTGTTTTGTTAGCGTTCGGACACTGACCTGTTTGGCATTGCCAACCCAGAAGGTGAGATGATGGAAATTGATGAACCGTCCCTTCGCATGCTAAAAGACAGAAGTACAATAAAAGAATTATAGCTGCTGCGCAGCGATGGGTCGGGTCCGGGCATTTTTAGGCAATTCTGACCAACGAGCAGAAGAATTGGAAGACATTTAGGAATTTAGCAACACAGTCTGCCTTTTGCATCAGTTGAGGCTTGAACTCACAACCTCTGAGACTAAGAATCAATTTTTATCTCACTGAGCTAATTAGTCAGTGACAATTTATGTGTAGCTTCACAAATTGACTAAGCCAGACGTGCAGGTTTAGCAGCCGTCCATGCATGGAATTTATTTTAACAATGATTGATTTGCTTCATAAGTGAAAAACTGATGTTTAACTAGTTGAGCTATGTGCAAAGTGAGAAGCCTCAGATGGTTTCACACTGAAGTATTGACACTGGATCTTTGTGCAAAGTTTGGTTTATTTTCAAGCATGAGAAGGCAGATTTTCTAGCAGAAAAAAGGCTCGTAGATGCTGCACAGTGAACAGTCACACTCAGGCAATTTTAAGCAATAAGCTGGAGCACAAGAAGATGTTTACATTACAATGTGGATTCTGCACTAGGTGAAGCTTGAATCCACAACCTCTGGAACCTAAGACGGTCATCTACCACTCTGAGCTAATTGGCAAGTAGCAACTCAACAGTGGCTTCACAAATTGAGTAAGCCTTTCACTGTTGTGTAGGAAAGCAGCCATCCGTGCATGGAAAGGCAGATTTGAAACCACTGTAAAAAATTCAGTTATTAAGACAAAAATATGAAAATACACATATTGCATCTAGACAGCATGGAGATGTTGGTAATTTGTTTGTAACAATGATTGATTTGCTCCATAAGTGAAAAACTGATGTTTAAAATTGCCATTGCCATTTTAACATTGATTCCAATTGTTCACATTAGAGCAAAATTCAAAATGCTGTCAAAAATTCAGTTTTTGAGATAAAATTCTGAAATTTGCCACACATCATCTACCATGACTCTAGAATTTTGTCATTTTTTTCATGAACATTGAAGATTTATTTAGCAAGAATTTGCATGTATATGTTTACAGTACCGTTTACAGTCACACATTTTGATGCACTGTAGGCTCAATTTTTGATAAAACAAAAATCTGAGAAACATAGTTTTTGTAGGACAGTCTGAAGATGCTCTGTAGCAAGTTTGGTGTCAATTGAGCAAAAATTGTGGGAGGAGATAGGTTTAAGAAGTTTTACAGTTTTTGAAAAAAACAGAGTGATGAACTTCATAATTTTTAATAGGTTTAAATGTACAAAAGTTTCTTCAGTATTGGGGCTACAGTTTGATGAAAGTTGTAGCACGTATGGTTGATTTGTTATGAATTTTCAAAGTTTTGAACTTTAGACGCTTGCTGTAGCGCCACCATCAGGACTATTGGCTTGAGTTTACAGCTGAGGATATCTGGCATGAGACTGGACCTTTGTGCAAAGTTTGGTGAGTTTTCACCCATGGGAAGTATGATTTCCTCGGAAGAAGAAGAAGAAGAAGAAGAAGAAGAAGAAGAAGAAGAAGAAGAAGAACTAAGATTACAATAGTGTCCTGGCAGCTTAGCTGCCTGGACCCTAATTACATTGGTTCATAGTAAAAAAATTAAAATATCCAACAGTTTAAAGACTCCTACAGGTGAGAAACATAAAACCATAACTATACGATTAGTTTCAACACTTATAAAAATATTTCATATTAGCCAAAGTATTATTCATTTTTTCCACCAACATTCAGCCGCTTGGTTCTGATTCAGGTCTTCTGCAGACAAATACAGCACATCAAACATCTCAGACTCTTCAGAGGCAGTTTTAATCTTACCTTCTCTCCTTTATCTGTGTAGCTCGTCTAAAAAGAAAGAAAAGATAGAGATCATTATAACTTCATCCACAAGTGCTCAGACTGACCTACAGTCAGTTGTTCTCTGAAGATAAAAATTATCTCCTCAGTGACTCAGCTGTGAAAAAATACCTGCACCTGCTCATCATAACGGACTCCCTTACCATGCTGTGATTGTCGATGTTTCACAGTTCAGAGGAAAGGAAGATCAAAATCAGGGTGTCAGGGTGCAGATAAGTACTGGCCGGATGACCAGCTGTGATTGGTCCTTTAGGACCTACACCCACCGGTCCACCTCCTCACTTCCTGCTGCACTTTACCTAAAAGGTTCAACAGCAGAAGTCTGGCCATCCTCCTGAGTCTAATCAGTCATCACGGAGACACAGACATATTAACAGATGTGAATACCTGAACTGGGAGCACATAACTATATAAAACATACAGCAGTGGTCTCAAGGTCAAGGCAGTATTTATATTATATACATCCCCCACCCCCCTCCCCAGTATTCAAATATGTTTAAAATGCCCTCCATATATTTATAATAAATATAAATAAATTTGCCAAAAAGTATGCATGAAGTGTAAACGAGAATTTGTCGTAAAAACAGGTCGTTTTGCGAGTGCTGATCAAACAGCAACGTCCTGGGCTGAAAACTGAAGCCAACACCGAAGTGCCAAAAGCTGCAGTTCTTGGAACGGCCACTTGAGGCTGGCTCCAGAAGCGAGTCAATCCCAGCTACAGAAAACAGTTTTGGTCTCTACAGCTGGTCATGACAATGGTACAGGGGGTTAACATTTTTTATAACTCACCTGTTTACATTTTATTAAGGCTTAAAGTTAAGTTTAAATAACGGCAGGCCGCTTTGAGTGACAGGTTGTGTGCCAATAGGGTCCTCAGCTTCTAAGTCAGATCCGGCCTCTCACCCAAATACTGTCTGGCTCCAAGAAACCAAGATTGCGAACCCCGAATGCCGAACCCAAGGCTTCAAGGCTCTCAAGACTTTGTGTCCATTACAAGCATTTCTGAGAGACTGAGCTGAGCTGTCACAATGAAGTTCCTTGTAGTTAATTAGTCATACATTCACCTAGTGACCAACAATGGTTCACAGGCATTTTCAACCAACATTAATTTTTTGTTTATTTATTTAACTTTTATTCAACCAGAAAAACCTCTTGAGATTAAAAGGCAGGCAGCAACATAAGTGACAGACAGACAACACAGGACAAAAGTACTGAATAAAAATGTACAGCTCTAAAACAAGCAATATAAAACACAAAAGGTTACTACAAGGAAAAGCCAAAAAGTATGTTAATATATGCTAGAAATTAACCATAAAAACGCAAAAAACAGCAACTACACATTGGCATATAGAAGATTGTGTAGACAAATCCTGCAATGGTGCTTTGAAATGTCCGAGAGGAACCAAAGTGCAACTTTAAGTTCTTCTGCAGAAGATTCCACATATAAGGAGCAGTAAGAACATGTTCTGAGAACGGAGAGCATAGCCATTTTCAATTTTTTAATGTACACACATAACTATGTTGGAAGTAGGACAAGAATAGGTTACAATAATAATAGATAGTAATTTCTTTATTATGTTATATTTATATTTATCAAACAGCTCACATGAAATGTCAGTCATTTATGTTGAACTGCATGTGTAGTTTATGTGTGACAGAACAAGCTTTTATTGCTTATTTCTATAATATACTGTATACTGTGTACTTCCTTGTGATAACTTATGTAATGGGAAATTATTTTTCAAACTGGGTGGCAGTGGACCCCAAACACATTTGGTCCCCCAAGTGTTGACTCCACAGGTACAGCCTAGGTTGGTTGTGGTATTGATAGATAATCTTGTCCACAACAGTTCCTCTGAAACCCTCCTCTGCTTTGCTGATTTCCACCACCAGAGGGAGTAATGCTGCCTTAATGAAACAATCAGACAAGGGTTCATGTGCTGTGAGATCACTAAGTAAATCCAGAACTTTCCAACATATAAATTAATGTTAATAATTCCTTGTGTTATTAGGGCTCTCACATTGAAGTAATGACAAAAAACAGCCTGTAATTAAGAGATCATAAAAGATTTTTTTTTTTTTTAACTTGAATGTTATTGCTTTATTAGAGTACATTTTCACCGAATAAACAAACAAAAACAAAACAGAACTGGAGTGTCACTGAGGGCATCCCAGTACGCATCCTAGCAGTCACCTGAAACACATGTTTTCCATGACCATCAAGAGATTTAGATAGTGTCTGACAGGTGACGTGAATAACTGATTATTTTGTTCCAATGCATTGTTCTGCCGGGAAACACTCCCAGAGATCCTGTGTCTATGCCTCGACGGGTCAGAGCCAAGTCCCATCCAAGGAGGCCCCACCTTGGATTAGGGGTACATCTGGGGTACCGGCACATCACAAGAATCCTTGAGCAGACTGGGACCTGGGTTGTACCTGAGCTTTTTGTCACGCTCCACAGGCCATTTGTAAACAGTTTTTGTAGTGTGGCATGGTGCATTTTTCTGCTGGGGGGCCACTGCCATTGGGGAGTACTGTTGCCATGATGGGGGGTACTTTGTCTGCATGCCTGTTGTACCGATGTAGATTTACTTTTTGTCTTAGGAGTGATGAAAAATTAGAGTATGTTCTTCCAACAAAATTCTTTCCACATCTGAAGCTGGTGGTTGTTTGCTGTATGTTGCATGTTAAACCAGTCCTCTTTTGGTAATTGTATTTTGCTTTCTTTCTCCCATTTGTCCCTACTGTGGATATATTTGATATTTTGATATCAAAAACATGGTACCAAAGTACTTGATTTCACTACTAAGAGACAGTTGTAGCAACTTTACACGTGGTAGCTTCACAGAGCACATTTACAGTGACCTTAAAGAAATGGTGATAAAGCACCATGTAGGATATTCAATTTTAATTTTTAACTTTTTATGACCAACAAAACAAGAACAACCTGCCACCTGCTATGTTGACTCTATTGTCTGCAATTGTTGATGTGTTGTTTTGTTGTTTTGCAGTGTTGTATGTGTTTTTAATCATCAGATAATATCAATCAGTCAACGTGTGAAGGGAAAAACGTCAGCAGATTGTAACAAACACAGGAGTGAGGTGTTGTGTGCCTGCTGACTGGTATCGGAGAGCGTGTGAGGTCAGGTCAGGTCCAGGCAGTTATAGACAAGGTAGATGAACAAAAATAGTGTCTGTCCCCAGCTACAGTGCTGTAAACAGATGTATGTATACCCACATACTAATGTCTAAGTCAGGGAGCGCCATAAGATAAGGCTCATGTGGTTACTTGTTCCATCCCAGCCAGCAGTGGTATGTGGGGCCCATGTGGGTAGTAAATGGGCTGAAATATAGGCCTTATATGGGATTGTTAATGGGTTCCATAATGGCCCCATGCCAATCGCCCACAAGGTGGGTTTACCTAAGTGATCCCCAGATAAGGTGCCCATTTTAGGCCCATACACAGTTGCTACACAGGTAGCCCTCGCATAACCCATATGGAGTCCACTTAGGTAAATCCACCAATGTGAGCAATTGGCATGGGGTCAATATGGAGCTCATGGACAATCCCATATAGGGCCCATTTTCCAGCCCATTTAGTACCCACATGGGCCCCACATACAAATGTTGGCTGGGATAAGTTTGCAGAAGTTCTGTCACTTTTAAGTTATGTGCTTCAAATGAAAATTCTGAACCAGAAGTGGTCAGACTGTCTCTGCAAGTTACTTTTGTTTTCATTTAAGATTCATCCATAAATCATTTTTTTGTATTCATTGATTAATTGTGTGTCAAATGTCAGAAAATAGCCAGAAATGCCCACCACCTATCTATACAAGGGAGTATTACCACTGCTTTCACACTTGTTTCAGTCTGGTGCATTCACACCTTATGTGCATATTAATATATATTAATACATATTAATATGCATGTGGGTGGCACTGTGGTGTAGTGGTTAGCACTGTCACCTCACAGCGAGAGGGTTCCTGGTGGGGAGCCCTTCTGTGTGGAGTTTGCATGTTCTCCTTGTGTCTCCTTGGTTTTCTCCAGGTACTCCAGCTTCCTCCCACAGTCCAAAGACATGCAGGTTAACTGGTGACTCTAAATTGTCCGTAGGTGTGAATGTGAGTGTGAATGGTTGTGTGTCTCTATTTGTCAGCCCTGTGATAGTCTGGTGACCTGTCCAGGGTGTACCCTGCCTCTCGCCCAATGTCAGCTGGGATAGACTCCAGCCCCCCCCCGTGACCCCCAACATTTTTTATGTCCAGTAAGGTTCAAAAGTCTGAGACCACCGACCAAGATGCTTCTATTTTGCAGTTGTTTCTCATAATAAATGATGATATCAGGCTGTCAATTTGAGCAAAAAGACAAGTCTTTGAAAAGTGAATATTAATTTCAGAATACCTTGTATTTGTTCCCCTTATGCTTTTATGACAGCATGCTCTTGAGCTGGCATGGACTCCACAAAGTTGGGCACAACCCCATGACCCATGTTATCCCAGCAAGATTTGACAATGTTTCAAAGGGCTTCTTGCGATGTCACAGAATGTTCCTCAGTCTTCAAGTGCCCCCATAAATGTTCAGTGAGGCTGAGATCAGGCAACTTGCAGCCTGGGAATCACACCATTACCCTCTCTGCCTCCTGAGCCACAACCAGTCAAGTAGCTCTTGCAAAGCGTTTCCATTTACTGCCCCCGTAAGAAACATTTAGTCTAGCGATAATTTGACACTGAGAGAACCCCTCTTTGCTGAGACTAACAATTTGACTTCTGCCACTTTCGCTTAGTTCTGATGCCACGTTTTTTACTATCACAATGCTACTCATGATTTACTGGAAACTTGAGGCACAGCCGTATTTAGACCAGGTGAACTCTGGCTGTGAGTTAAGTTACTTGAATGAACCTCAGATGAGCTCATCTGAACACATGCTTCAATGGAAGGGATACGACCAATGGTATAGTGGAGAGTATACGCAGGTATACCGGTTACACCCAGGGGTGTAGTAGTAGTTGATGAGGTGGATGTACTATGAGGCAGATGGGTAGGTTACCCAGGAGGAAGTGGATATACTCTCCTACATAATCCAATGACTTTTGGGCTGATAGGTGGGTATACTGTAGACAGCCAGAAAAAGGAGTGGGTATACCAGCGTCTACCCTCCACTACACCACTGGGTATACCCACCTCTTCTGGCCTTTTACAGTATACCCTCCAATCAACCAAAACGTAATTGGAATATATCCTCCTGAGACCTTGTGTCCTCCTCAAATAAGAACATCGCATTTTGGGTTTACTTGACCTTAAACTTCACTCCTGTTGTCCTCGTTCGTGGACACCTTTTTGTGCCATCTAGTGGTAGTAAGAGCACAATACACTAATCCAGGTAAAAACAAGATGGCAGCCATCTCTACCAACTCAGCCTGTAGCCAAAACCTGATCACATTTTATGGCAGAAACTTGTTTATTTATGATTATTAGTGTTTGTAGTTTGATTAGTAAGTACTCTTTTGAAGACATTGGGACTTTATCATCTTGTCTGAGGACATTGGGACTGTTTCATTTGAGGATACTGGGACTTTATTGTCATTGACAATATTTCGTTTTTTAGACTTATCAGATCCTACCGATTCCAAAGGGACAAATTAAAAATTGATACCAAACAAAAGTTCAAGTCTCAGGATGATATAGGAGAGAATACTTGGTAACCTACCCATCCACCTAGTAGCACACCCACCTCATGAACTACCACTATGCCACTGGACACAGGTAAGGGAAATCTGACCTTTTGTACAAAGCAGTTGAGCTCTCAGTGCCACAAATTTGATGCAGGATCTTAAACATTTCTTCTTCATTTTACATGTCATAACCTCTTAAAAGTTTCCTGATCCTCAAATGTTCTGCTTGTTTTCAGGTTTACGTGAAAATATCACAGATTTTCAGTGTGGTCTCAGACTTTTGGACTCTATTGTGTATTTATTTATTGTTCAGAATATGTCACAAGCGCTGCCGGGCAGTGACTGAACGCACGTACTGCACTGTGTATGTGTGTATCCAGCGTGCCGCGCTGTGATTTTCTATTGGTGCGCTTTAGGAGCTACGTGGCATCTGATTGGCTCTGCTGTGGGTGTGTGCTATTCACTTGTTTGACTGTTGTCCATCCTAATTGGCTGGTACGAGTTCCGTAAGTTATTGGTCGAGAATGTTCAGTTTTCTTCCTCACTATTGGCCGGCGCTGTTGTCATCACGCAAGAATGCGGAAGTCTAGTAGTCTACTGAGTCACCGTTGTGTCAGCTGATTCTTTCTGAGTGAGTAACTCGATTTATATTTTAAAACGAAGTAACTTCTGAATAATGTATCGTGTGTGACATGTTCTCACGCTGTCAGACTTGTGTTTTACGTGTGAACCTTGAGCCGCTGTGTCGTTTTCTGTTGGCAAATGAGGGACTTTGACAGGCGAGCCTGTAGTAATGTTGCTATCCGGCAGCTAGCATGATGCTAACGTTTGCAAACACCGCACACACACACGTACACTCACACGCACACTTTCGGTTTGTCAACTAGTCGCCTCCGGGTTCAGTGCCAGCATGTAGTGAGGCTGTCGTCTGCTTTCACTTTCACCTTACATGTGTGGTAACTTCATCCCTGTTATCATATGTTCACACCTGTTGTGTTCACGAGGCAAACAGCACCTGTTATTCACTGCTCTAGTGAGGCTAACAGTCTCACCGGCAAGGCTGGGAAATTCCAGTTTGATGGACTGGTTTTTAAGTGGAAAGAACCAGAGAATTCCCCCACTGAACTAGGAATGTATTTTATACTTATGAGGAAGAGAAACTGGTGCTGGAAATGTCATCCTAACCTCAGGGACAATGCACGTTGATCAACATCAGTGTCAATGTACCAGAGTTAGCTAAAAGGCTAGGTTACAACAGTTGTCTCTCAGCCTGGTGTTCAGTTGACCATTAAAAAAAACACAACATATAAAATAAGAACAAGAGTAAGCAAAACATGAACAGCCAAACAGGATGAAAAGCTTAAAGGAGTCATGCAGCGGGCAGTATTTTTCAGCCTGGACCTTATTTTCCCATGTATACGCCCTACCTAACTAATTGGAGCTACTTGAAATTGGTCCAGTATTGAGCGAGAGTGGTGCAGCTGGTTGCAGTGTAACCACTTGGGCACGATCAGTGTATCCATCGATCCATCAATCCATCCATTTTCATCCGCTTATCCGGGGACGGGTCGTGGGGATAGCAGGCTAATCAAAGCACTCAAGACCTCCCTTTCCCCAGCAACGCTTTCCAGCCACTCTTTGGGAAGCCCAAGGTGTTGCCAAGGCCCCAAGCGGCTCTACTCCGATGTTCTTTCGCGTCGAAAGGGGTCAGTTGAGGCGGTTCAGGTGTCTGATCAGAATGCCCCTTTGGCGTCTCCTGATAGAGACTTCCCAGGCATGTCCCACTGGTAGGAAGCCCTGGGGCAGACCCAGAACACGCTGGAGGGATGATCAGCTAAATGTGTTTGTTTTTGTCACTGACAGGCTCAAGTGTTATAATAAGTGTCCGGCAACATTATGGACAGGATCCCTACTGTAACAGACCTTTTTCGTTAAAGAGTAAAAACTTTTTGATTAACCCCGAAACCACTATCGCCATAATTACCAGACTGAGAGAGTTAGTGATTGCTGAAACAGTGGAAAGATGAACCAAGATGTTTTTTGTGAGTTTAATTTTGTTTCTGTTGACTTTGAAATTAGTGTGTTTTATGATGATAAAATTACTGATTATCAAGGTAGAGTCTGGTGGGTTTGGCGATGGCGATTTCAGGGCTTCTGATTAAACAAAAGGATCTTACTCTTTAACATAGAGGTCTATCTCAGTAGGGATCTTTTCCATAATGTTGTCAGAATAATAATCTGAGCCTGTCAGTGGCAAAAACAACCACTTTTAGTGGACGTACATTGACGGTGCACAATTGCCCATTAATGTTACGTTGCAGCCTGTTTAGTAGCTGCCAGCTGCAGTGCTCTCACTCAGCACTGAACCAATTTGAAAAAAATGTGTTCCCATTAATCACTCAGATACAGCAACATTTGAAAATACAGCCCCCGTTGAAAAATACCAAAGGCTTCACAGGCAATCATCACCTACACCCGAACAAGCTTCCATCACCCCTTTCCTCAGATGCCTAAACTTTATCTTTATGTCAAAGCCCATAGCTGTGTCCATAGTGTTGAATATTCAGAGTAACCCAAGCTGACACTGGATGCTTCCACAGATTCCCATTCTTTTTGCTTATTTCTTCATTGTATTAAAAAAAAGTCAAATTTAAACTGTATTTTATTTAGACAAAGTATTCTGAAGTTTGTCTTAAGAAAAGCGTAACTTTTGAGATGATTGTGGTGGTTTTGTTAAATGTAAAAAGGAGAAATGTTTTTGCACAGTAACAATTTTATACGCCTCAAAGTGATTTATCAAAACAATTATCATAATGCTACAGAAACCCAGGTATCAATAATAGCATAGAAATGTTTCACGCAATACTCAGTTCTATAGCTGATATGAATTGAAGGCACTCTGAGCAGCTGTAATTAAAATGGTCAGGTATGTATTGTTAGTTTAATGAATGAGTGATATGTACAGTGCACAGCAGCAGCAGCACTGGCAGCGTATCTGAAGGCAGGATTTGACATGCATAAGTATGCCTAATGCTGAGGAAGGTGTGGCACCTGGAATTAATAGTAACACTTCACCTTTTATATAGAGGTACACACCCTCCTGTCTACTGTGTGTTTGGAATCTGAGCGTTGTTTCCTTGACAAGACATTTAATTGTGTTTTAAAAAAAAAAAAAAAAGTAATAGTGTCACCGCCCAGGCTGCAGCCTCCAGTGTGTTATTTATTTTCACAGGAAATTCCTATAACTGGTGTTAGATTGATAAGGGAGAAGTCATAGCACAATGTGATTAGTGTTTTGAATTACAACCTGTTTTTTTCAGCTGATAAAAAGTCCCTAAAACTTTGGCAAAACAGACTGACAGACTGTGTGTGTGTGTGTGTGTGTGTGTGTCTGTCTCATTACTGTTTTGTTTCTGGGGAGAGAGACTAAACAAGATGAAAGAATTTTGGATTATATATTAGACAATGTACCCTCTTCCATGAGTTCATCCACCAAATGTGCCATGATGGAGAAAATAGCAATTTTGCTCACACACCTTGATAACCACAGTGATTAACAGTTCCAGGGGAGTTATTTGAGAAATAAAAGTTTGCACATATTGTAAAAATACAGATGAATATTATTCAAAAGCACTAATTGCATGGCTAACATGCAGCGCTGCGCGTTGATACCTCTCTAGAGCTGCTCAGCTTTAAGGGCCTTGTCATGCGTAACTTGTTTGGTCTGGACTTTCGGACTTTTCAGTTTAAGCCAAACCAAAATTACAGATGTGAAACCTCCCCTGGACCAAACAGCCAAACTTTGGTCAGACAAAAAGGGGTGGTCTCAGTCCAAGTCAAACTGAGCCATGGGTCAGGTTGTTTCTAGTGTAAAATGGACCAATCACAGGAAGTTCTTCCAATCTGGCTATTGTTAAAACCGGGAAAATAAAACATTATGCCAACGTATCAAAACAAAATGCTGTAGTAGCTGTTGTAGCACATGGGGAGAGCATACAAGAGGACGGAAGAGCAACACCACCTGAAGATCAAAAAACTGTGGCAGCTGTAACTGTGATAAGTACCAATAGGCTAATAGGTTTTCTAATTGGTGTTCTATTAGTTGAAATATACCAGCAGTATAAAACGGACTTCACCAAATCAGGACCAAATATAAAAGCATAATCCATTGTAAGGTAATGTTATGGTGTTTTTTTACCACATGTCGTATGCAAGTAAATGTCATCTTAATTAATACTAGTGAACTAGTGATGTATGCTTTCTGTGGTTTTATTCAAAGCTTATTTTAGAGCCAGTGTGGGCAGATGATCCAGAGAACACTATAGACACATTCAGTAGTTCACTGAAAGCAACGACAATCTTGCAAAGAAAATAAATCAGTATTCTTACTCAGATTTTCTGCTGCACTGGTGTACTGTAGGTTCTGGTGTTTAAAAAGAAAAGAAAAAAAAAAGCAACGTGATACATAGTATGCACTACTGTAATTGCATGGCTTTGTTAGGTTGCATGTAACGTTACTGCTTAACAAGTAAAATAAGGTACATTTCACATTGTATCGCTCATATGCTAAATGTTCACTATCGTGACATTACTTGAAGGAGCGGTGAGGCCCCGACCAGGTTAGATCCGCAGCATGATTTGCCATGGCGATCGAGCAAGGTTAAGACAGCCAACTTTGTAGGATTGAAAACTCTGGTTTTAGACTCAGTTTACCTCACTAACCCACTAATATGACTTTGTGGCACACCCCTCAGGTCTGGAGTGCAACTCAAGACCAAGTCCAAAGGTAGTTGAGTTAACAAGAATTAGACAAATTTCATAATACATGGCAAACTAAGTAGGGATGCACCGAAATGAATATTTGTGGCCGAAGCCGAATAAAATTAAACACTTGGCGGAATACCGAATACCGTTGTTTAGTTTTTCATTAGTTTTTGCAGATGAACCCCCTCCAGATTAGTGTTGTCATGGTACCAAAATTGGGACCCACGGTACGATACCAGTGAAAATATCATGGTTCTGAGTAGTATCACGATACCACAGCGAAAATGAGGCAGATGTGCCTTTTGTCATTTATAAAAAGATAAATCACTTTTCTATAATACATCAATGATAGTTCAGTGGAATAAATTACTTGTTGACTTATTCATACTTCAAAAACAGCATCAATAAGTGATTAACATAGGGGGGGTCAAAATAAAATAAATAAATAAAATAAAAATCAACCAGCCACCCTCCTCCTCTGACAAGTAAAGAGCAGTCCCTCCATAAGTAAAGAAGTAAAGAGGTTTGTGGACCGTTACCTGCCACAGAGAGAGAAATGTGAACGGCTCGTTTCTCCTCTGACACACCACATACCTGTGCACTGCCACGGCTCGGCTGTCCAGGTACTTTTGGGCAGTCATGACGCCAAGAAGAGGACATTATTGGAGCCGGACCTCTCCGTCGCTGGTAAGCCTTATCTTGCGCCGCGAAGTACTATGGCCGCCGAATTTGACAGGAATACATTCCTGTCTGTGTCTGTGACTCCCGTTCAACCCACAACCGGCGAGATTCGCCTTTCATTTCTGCTGCTGGTTGAAATCTGTACTCACACAGCTGAATGATTTATTTTGCTCGCACAAAACTATTTTTAGTCGCAAATGCGAGTGCAGTGATGGACGGAGTAAAACATCGGCACACTGACGACATTTTACTCCGTCCGTCACCGCACACTGTTTGATTGCGTTATCAAAACACACCGCTATTATTCGGCCTTGCTTTTCAGTTATTCCACCGAATATCGAATGTGTGTTTTTTTTGCAATATTTGGCCGAATATATTCAGTTACCGAATATTCGGTGCATCCCTAAAACTAAGCTAAACAGTTAAACCCTAGACTTATACATAGAGGCTGCAGTACAGTGCTTCAGCCCGTTGCTGCAATATGCATTTGTATTTGCTATTAGCCAAGCTAGCATGCTGTGCTTGTGTAAAACACAGCAGTGTTGGTTGAGAGACTGCAAACAGAGCAACCTGAGACCAAGACAATTCAGAGTCCAACAAGGCATGAGACCAAAACAAGTGCAAGACACCCGAAAAAGGGGTCTTGAGACTGGACGCCAGACCAAACCAGACTTGATTGCTACAGCCCTGGTTCAGATAGCATCAGGCACCTGTTTTACACTACCTGCCCAGAACCAACCTGCATACAAAGTGAGCAACTAGCATGTGAACATCTTAGCTTAAGATCCAGGAGCCATATTCACAGAGCGCCTAACTTAGCCTAAACATTTTTAGTAAGGAGTCCTAGCCTAGGAGTGATTTAGGAATGTTCTCAGTGCAACTCCGAGTAAGGAAGGGACAGAAACTTTTACCTTAGCGAGGAGGTGTGGTTGACCCTGTTGCTAGGTATGATGTAGTCTGGGGCTGTTTAGTGGCCGTTTTGGTAAGGAACCGGAACCAGGGCGAGAGAGACAGGATCCGGAATTCGATGGATGCGCCTTTCCGTCAAAATAAAAGCACCAAGCTAATAAAAATGCGGTGAAACTTTTTAATTTAAAGAATATAATTTACAAGAAAAGCCCCAAGCCATTAAGTTAAGCTTTTTCTTTTATTGTAAATCGATGGTGCACCAGAATTTAAAGTTTTACTTTGGTGAACACTTTTACTTTGGTGAATTTGGTGAATTCCGGATCCACTCTCTAGACCGGAACCAGAATCGAGACAAAATTCAGAGTGAATGGAAACCAGGCTCTTCACTTTATGTGAGGCTAGGTATGATGTACTTACTTAACAGGTGTGATTGGTTGCCACAGCCACACCCTTTTGTGAGCCTGCAAGATGTGGACACCCAGTGGAAATAAAATGAACTGCTGACTGTGAACGTGCTGTCATTGTTACTGTGATCACTCTGCTGATAGAAGGTTGAGACAGACCAAAGTCATCACTGCTGCACTGTTGCATTTTTCCAGTTTTTAAAAAATATCTTAGTGTTGTGATCATTTTATTTCTGGCGTTTTAGCATTATTGCGTTGGGTGGGAAATGTGTGCGTATCCCTAATGAGATCGACCACAAATATTATCCTTGCACAATCGAATACATAGCATTTCATTAACTCACTGTCATCCAGCGTTTGAAGAATACTTCTCTTACCTCTTTGTGTTTCCACCATTTTCTCCTCCGCTTAAGAAACTCTTTAACCTCTTAAAAGTTCTCCTCTCTGCTCCAAACAGTTTTTCACCTTAGGAGCTCTTTTAAAGGGGTAGTGCACCCAAAAATGAAAATTCAGCCATTATCTACTCACCCATATCCCGAGGGAGGCTCAGGTGAAGTTTTAGAGTCCTCGCAACACTTGCAGAGATCCAAGGGGAGAGGGGGTAGCAGCACAACTCCACCTAATGGAGGCTTACGGCGCCCCAGATTCAAACGTCCAAAAACACATAATTGAAACCACAAAATATCTCCATACTGCTCGTCCGTAGTGATCCAAGTGTCCTGAAGCCCCGACATAAAAAGTTGTTTGGAAAAACGTCATTTGAACTCTGTTTTTAGCCTCATTGTAGCCTGTAGCTCTAACTGCCTCTCTGTGCACCACATTCACGTGTGCGTGCTTGCACGACACCATGAGACATGGGCACCACGTTCGTGTGTGTTCACGTGCTTTCGCTGGTCTCACGCGCAAGTGCGCACACGTGAGCACGGTGCACAGAGAGGCAGTTAGAGCTACCAAAGCTACTTGGTGAATAACTATGTCTTTACAGGGACCTAGTCTTAAAGGAGCTATATGTAAGAAATCTAAAGCAAATAGTCGTAAAATCATCCTAATATGTCACAGAGACTAAGGAATAATGTTCATATAACATACTGATCTCACCGACAACAATAGTACAGCCAGAATATTTGCATTTAAAAAACATTTTTACAGTCCGCAAATCATGTTTATGTTTTGAATTTGTGTTTTGGCCTGTTGCGCCACCCACCGCTGTCTACCAGTCACACAGTCAGTAGAGTCTCAGCATCAGTTCCAGTTACGACTGAGCTACAGCAGCACGGCAAGCAGTATTAGCAGTGTCCCGGTACATAGCATTGGCAGCCGGCTCCTCCTCAGCTGTATCCCGGCAGCAGCGTTTGCAGCAGAGAAGCTGGACTTGCTCGAATGGTCCGCTGGAAAACCGAAGATCAAGGACGCGGCGACGCGGCCCTGCCACGGCAGCCGCCCGTGGGCAAACAAATCAGTCTCCAGCGTGCTGCTGTCCAGCAACCTCGAATCTGTAGGGGAGGGGGTCGGACACGACTCGCGGCAGTATTTTGAATTTGAGTGCAGTAACCGTTTTGGCCACATTCTTACATACAGCGCCTTTAACTTTAAGGTGAAATTCTAAGACAGCGTCTCAATTTTAAGAATGTTCGTAGAATTTTGTCACTAGGAGCAACTCTTAGTAGTAGCAAGCTTTGTGAGTATGGCCCCAGATCGGTTTCTCAGGGGTTGGTTGAGTCCAAATCCGGCAAACGAGTAAAGTCAATATTGGACCTACATTCATCGGATGGCAAGAAACACAACCACAGTCAATTGCAAGTGAACATGTTAGCCATCACAATATAAGACAATGATATAGCAGGTTGCGCTGAAGTTCTTCTGCCACCAAGTGGCCAAATCATCAGTTAACGCAGCTTTATTAGTTTGATCTCTCGACGTCCTTTACTTGATCGTTTCTCTGCTTAATTAGTGTGTTTGTTAACTTGCACCTCGTTACATTTACTTTGTCAGTTCTTTTTCTGTAGTTGAATTATCTGACACTATACTTTTTGTTGAGTCAGTAGGTGACTCATGTTGCTCAGAGTGTGGTATTGTGCTTTATTGAAAGCAATTATGACGGGTTGCCTACGTGTGGTGGTTTCAGCATTCACGTCCAATTAGCGATGAAAGCCATCACTTTTGATACAATGAGTCACAAGTGGAGTCGAGTGAAATGTGGACAGTCCGTCCTCTGTAGTACGGCTTCTTTCACTTTGAGAAGCCTGGCACTAAGAGAGTGGGAGGGAAAGAGAGTAAGCAATAGAGACAGAGCGAGGGAGGGAGGGAGGAAGGTATGTCATGCACTGGATTACAACCAGTGTGTGTTTGGGAGACGAAGACTACTGCTACTCTGTTGGGTATTGAGCTTTAACTCAACCTTTCAAAGTAGTTTCAAGGGAAAGTTTGTGGTGAACAGATTCAGCACTTTGTACAGGTAAGAGAAGTCAACTTTGGGAACAGTGTTTTGTGAGTTGAGAGTAGTAATTTTTTCTTTTTGTGGGGCTGTGTGCAAAAGGGGGTGTGTCTGGAAAAAAAAGAAGTGTAGGGAAGTGAGCACCGAACAGCAAGAACTTTGATCCAGTTTAAAGTTGTGTCCTTGTGTCCACTGTGTTTAAGTCTAAACAGAAGGAAGTGAACACTATGTGCCTGTTTTGTCTTGCTGCCTGTGTGTGTTACTCTCTTATTAAACCGAGCTTCCTGACTCTGCTTGTATATACACAGGAAGAGCAGGCAGTGCAATATCAGAGTGTTACTTTTCATGACAGTCATTTAAGTGTTTGCACAATGTTTCACTTCATTGTCTTGCTTTATTGTGTGCAGCCATGGTTCAGATATCCAGTGTTAGAGTTAATTTCAGTTTCAGAGGTCCACCTCAGTGTGCCCCTTCTGGAGCACCTTGCTGTGTGTTAGGTGTGTGTGGTAGAGTTGTGAAGTTTGTCCTAATTTGCCATCCACACCTCCAGTTATCTGTTTGGCTGCTCACAATCTGATGAGGAATGTTGAGTTTGCATTTCCTGTAAATCAGAGTCTCTCCCACAGGTCAGGTCGGGTCAATCTGCTCCAAGGTTTCCAGACTTCTCACGTGTGCTTGCACGCCTGTCTGCAGCAGTGTGTTTGCATTCATTTGATCTGATTTATAGAGAGTACTCCTTGTCCCAAGTTAACCATTGCTCTTTGTGCAACACAGTCTTGCGAGAGGTGTTGCATTGTGGGGATTTTGTGGTGGATTTTGTGGTGAATGATAAAAATGTAAAGTAAATCCAGGCTTTTCAAAAATAAGATGTTTTGATTTTAGCTTTCATTCTGCTTGTTGTACTTTAAACCAAGGAAGCTTTGGTTTTTGGAATTCAGCCGTTTACGCAATCACACACACTCCGCAACCGCCCACACACACCCAGTGTCTGAAGGTAGTGTGTTTTATGTTGGCAGGAACCATCACTGGCACGGCAGAGCCCAGTAGACAGGAGGAGAGGGAGGGATCTGAAGAGGAGTGCCCAGACCGACTGTCTACAGCACTGGCTGACAGCATGGTGAGCCAATCACACTGTATACTGTTTATATCTGCTGTAGAGTCCTGACCTACTCTTAAACGAGTGCTGCTCTTAACTCCCAACATGCTTTCTGAAGGTAAAATAGCAAGACTTTTTCTCCTTGACACAGGAAATGGCACCTAACACCTTCAGGCCTGAATAGAGCACAATGTGGCGCAACATGTTTAATGACAAAATGCGCAGCTCAAACTTTTGCCACTTTATAAACTTGCCAGATGTGCCTTAGGGCTGTACAAATGATTGCGCAATTTTTTGTTGTCACACAGCAGTTACCATATATGATACTTTATAATATTGGCCCATCAGAAATCAGAAACTTCGACTTCAGTAATGAAGTAAGGTAGTCTGCTCTTGTTTATAAAATGTATGTGCAATAAAAAAAAGTGTTTATGAGATCATGATATAATAGACAAATACTGATTAGCATTGCTTTAAAAAAAGGACAAATGTAGCATCACAGACATCGGGTAAGGCTCCTCAAGGCAACGTTTTGGAGTGGGGAGCCTGTGAGGGATCATATTATCGTAGCTGCCTTAGACCCCAATCAGACAGAGCGCATTTTGTGCACCCATCTTTGTCTTAACCGCGATTTTGCTGTGAACTAAACTCACAGATCTGTACCTTAAAATCTGTTTAAAAATAGACAGGTGGAGGGAACTTGGAGAATGGAGATCTGTGTGTGTACATGAGACTCTCAGTCAGAGGAGAAATCACAGGGAGTACCACCAGCTGGTCCAGGAGCTGTCCAGGAGCTTTGCCTGGATGATGGTCGGTTGAAGGCGTATTTTTGGACGAGTTTGACAATCTGCTGTCAACTGTCGGGCCTAACTACAGATGGTAAAATGTTAGAAAGTAGTTGAGGATGGGCCGCCCTGTAGCTTACCTGATAGAGTGGGCGCCCCATGCACTAAGGCTACATCTTTGCCGTAATGGCAGCGGGTTTCAAATCCAACCCAATCCTGTCAAAATGAAGGCTAAAAGCCAAAAAAAGGCTATAATTTGTTTAGTGTGTCTTGCAGCTTGCCTAGGTCCTCAGAGAAAGGGGGCTAACGTTAGTTATGCTACCATGTGTTGTCATTGCCACTAAAGAAGGCCCGCTTCTCATTTCATCTGATTGGACAATGGAGGGAAAAGGGCAATAACACTGGGCACTTCATTTCACTCTGAGTGGAAGTTTTTTTAAGCTCTAGATGTTCAAAGCGCTCTGGCAAAAAAGTGAGGTGCTTAGCAAGACAAAAGCAGCGATCAAGATGCTTTTTTTGAGAACAATTGCACGGGATGCCCTGGTAGCTCACCTGGTAGAGCCTGCACCCCATATAGGCAGAGTCCTTAGCAGAGGTCCAGGGTCGAGTACGAGTGCAGCCCTTTGCTGCATGTCCTCCTCTCTCCCCCCCTTTCATACTACCTGTCCTGTCAAATACAGGTCAAAAAGCCAAAAAATAAATAATTTTTAAAAAGCCTACCCAGGCTGCTTGAAGGCACTCTCTCTGATCGGGGCCTTACTCTGACTCCTGCTGGTTCTTCATGGTCCCTGCACAGATGAATCAACAAGTATGCAAATAAATAATAACAATTCAGCCATAGTCAGCACTCAACAAGGATTTTTGGAACAGCAATTTGAGTAAATGAAAGTAGACTGTCCTCAGGCAGCATCCCTCTTCTCCGCAGTAGCAGTTTCCTCAGCAGGGTTACGACTTTATTGCATTGTTTGTTTCATTCAGGAACGTGCCCCTGCATCAGTTAAAGTGTTGCAGATGTTACCAGTCTTTGATGTAACTGCCTGCCACGTGTCTCATGTTTAGTTCTCTGTTTTGGAGCACATCCACAACCTTTTGACCTTAAGATCGCACGGAGAAGCTCATATGTGACATTTCAAAGTATTGAATGTGCATGTCCTAAAGCACCGCACTGAACTGCAACATGCATATTCAGTGACATTTGTACTGAATGTGAACCTTGGCTTAATCGCCAAAATGTGAAATAAAATGTTTGGGCTGTGGTTGAGTGGCGAAGCTGTCCACCTCAAGATGACCAAGGTATCCCTCTGTTAGAGTAAGTACTAAATTTGGATCTCGCCCTCTAGTGGATGCTGCTGTCTGTTCAGCTCTGACGCAAAACTAAGACTAAATGTTTTTTGTATTATGTAACATTGTCATGAAAGTAATTGCTGCAGGTAGATGGAGGAGTAATTGTGCTGCTTCAAGTTGTTTCATGCACTTGTGTCTGATTCAGAGTGTTTCTTTTGGAATGCTGAGTCTCAGGTTTTTCTCTACATGAGACAAGCAGTTGTTTGTCTAATCATGCTGAAGTCGGGGTCCGTAAGGTTGTAATTACACTAAAGCTAGCGTAGCAAATAGGACGTGCACGATGCAAGACTATTTATAGGTCACAACTCTACTTACATTTTAGAAGAGCAATGCAAGCTGTGCACTTTATTTTTAGCTAATTATGAAGTGTATGTGCTGCGATGACTTAACCAGTGTTTCCAGTTTATTTGACTGAAGCACTCCATTTCTCAGAGCTTAAAGGGACAGTCACCCCAAAACAAATATTTCTCAACTTACCTGTGGCGCTGGTCATTAATCTAGATTGTTTTGGTGTAAGTTGCCAAGTGTTGGAATTATCAGCCACGGAGATGTCTGCCTTCTCTCCTGTATAGTGAAACTAGATGGCACTCGACTTGTGGTGCTCAAAACACCAGAAATATACATTTGAAAAACTCAACAGCAATGTCTCTTTACAGAGATCGTGACCAGGTTACTCAAGATAATCCACAGACCAGTACCTACTAGTAGAACCGTTTAATTCTGTTCCATTTTTCCATACCTCAGTTGAGGTACAGTACCTAGCTCACTAATCCGATACCAAAGGTGGAGCTAGAAACACTGTAGTCTGTTTATTGGTCAATAGAGAATCAACACCCTACAGTGGTCTGTAACTACTGTTCATATAGTGGTAACTTTACACACATTAGTCAACAATAACCATAACATGAAAGGATGTTTTGCTGCCTTTCCATCTTTAGCAGTCAACAGTCAACAGCTACAGACTTAAAAAAAATAACTTAATTGACTGTGCCCCTTAAAGTGTACCGACAGCAGCTACTTGCAACTTTAAGGGTTGAATATGTTCTTCATTTTATTCAATTCATGAGTTGATGTCACGAATCAATCAACACACCCTGTCTCTGCTCTGAACACTCCAACCTGTTCTTTTATGCTCTGAAAATCTCACACAACCCTATTCTGTAGATGACCAGCAAGGTGCAGACATTTCTCTGCATTATTGGTGTCTGGTATCAACTGCAAGTCTGCAACTACGTAAAAGAGTACTGTGTGATGGAAACTCAAAACAGATCTATGGCTTAGGTATGTGTCATGGGTTACGTACTGTTCTGAGGGTACTATATCAAGAGTGTGTGGTGGAAATGCGGCTTGAACTAGCTCAGTGGTGCTAGGTGAGCTAGCAGTAGATGCACTCTTCCTTCTGTGCAGTGATACAATTGGTGGGTGTAGTTCGGTAGAAAGAAAATAGTTCCTGGATCAAACTGCTCACAACAAGGTCTGTGGATTTTCTCAAGTAACTGGATCATTATTTCTGGAAAGAGACATTGCTGTTGAGTTTCTCAAATGTATTTTTTTGACTCTTTGAGCACCACGAGCCGAGTGCCGTCTAGTTCCATTATATTGGAGAGAAGGCAGACATCCCTACGGCCAATATCTCCAACAACTCACACCAAAACAATCTAGATTTATAAATAACACCATAGGTCAGAGGAAAAACATGTATATTTTAATTTGGGAGTGAACTGTCCCTTTAAAATAATTGCATGAACATATAGGTCTAATCATTGTACTGTGGATATTATATGTCTCATCAGCAATTTTAGCATAGAATATGGTAAATAATGTATGTTATAATATACTTTTTTAGAATTAATAGCACCATTATACTTTTTAATTGCACATTAGGACCTGTCACTTTGCTGTTTCTCAGTGAATGCAGAGTAATTGTCCCTCAGCCGGGATGGACAGTGCTTTAAGAGAGGGTAAGCAGTGACCACATGAGTGACAAAGTCCTCTTGAAACTAATGGGCGCAGCTTTTATGGGACAGAAATAGGAAGTGTAACAGGAGGATGTGTGTCCCGAGGTTCTGGTCAACTGGGTCCACAGAATGCCACCGTGGCCAGCTGCCCAGCTCTCAGCCTTTTTATGGGACACACAGTCGAGCTCTGGGCTTAATTGATGGCGGGGCTGATGAACAAATAATGTGCCCACCAAGGCGCGTAAAATGAGGATGCAGACCCCTGTTAGTCCTGGGCTAGTCCTGTGTTAAAGTTCAGTTTCATACAATTCTGAAAGGCATCTTTTCATTGACCTGGGGCTACTCCTAATAGTTGACCAAACCAATGAGTCTTACCAAACCTCAAACTCCATCCAGGAGCTGAGACTTGTCGATGTCATGCTGCCCATGGTCATCACTGTGAAGAGATGGCACTTGTTGCTGCGTGATGATGACAGCACAACTGCCTAAGTACTGAAGAGGTAACTAACGGAAGAAACTGACATGAGATTGGAGCTCACAGAGTCTCGAGACCAACATATATCTAAGGTGCTGTCCTAGACCCACGTTTTAAGACATCTTAGAGTACTCTTCTACATCACTGCAACAGTTCAATCACTGGAGATCAGCAAAACCCATATTTGAAGTTAGAAGAATATTTCACCCCCGAAAGAACCATTTGTATATCAGTTATTCATCCCACTTTACGTTGACTTTGTGAAGCAAACTTTGTTTTTCCCACGTCTCCACGATGAATGAAGCGTCCAAAAACTGAAAAAGTTCTTCATGTACTGCAGTCATAGGGGACCATGTTTTACAACAGCAAAACTATACCAAAACATCAGTTTACAAACTCCCACAACTCGTGCAGTATAATCTAAGTCTCATTTATTCAGTTGTATATCTCCCAAACAGACAGTGCTATCAGATGGGAAACAGAATTGAAGCTGAAATTTCTATGCTCCTTTCAAAGCCAGACTCCATTGACAAAAACAGTAATTTTACCTCACTGAACATGGGAGGTGCTGGTCTACTGCTGCCTCGATCAGTTAGTTAGTGTTTGTTTTTGTTTGACTTTGATGAATCCAAACTAACCCTTTAAAACTCCAAAGAAACACAATAACTCAAATAAACTAGCTGATCGAGGAAGTGGTAGACCAGCAGCTCCCGTATCCAGCAAGGTAAAATTGCCATTTTTGTCAGTGGAGTCTGGCTTTGAAGAGAGCATAGGTAAGTTTTATTTTCAGTTTCTCATCTCCCTATCAGAAAGGGCTGCCTTTTTGGGAAGTGCTGAGCATGCGACTAGATAAATGAGACTTGGATTATGCTGCACAAGTTGTGTGTGAGTTTGTCAACAGATGTTTTGATATAGTTTTGCTGATGTTAAATCAGGTCCTCTTTGACTTGACTTAAATTCTGCATTACTTTTCTCCATTTTTGGATTCTTCGTTCAATGTGGAGTCTTAACACAGGGTGAGTTATTGATATACAAATGGTGATTTGGGGGTGAAGTGTTCCTTTAAGTTACTCTATGATGGGCAGATACACAGACATTCGTAATATTTGTACAACATGAATAAGCAGTTGTTATTTTTAGGAGTATGGTGTAAAACTATAATAGTAGGTCATTTGTAAGTTGCTGTGTGGCCACAGCTAATGATATTTCCGTCTGTCCTCAGTTGTTGTTGATCTAAGGGTTGTTTTCTCAGGTGGGATGTGAGACATTTGTTCCAGCAGTTTGTTCCACAGGTAATATGAGCCCTTTAATCCTTCTTGTGAAGCCGCGTTTAATTGCTTCCCAGCCTCCGGCTTTTTCACTGAAACAAAACGGGAAGTATTGAGTTCATACTGTTGTCCACTCACGCTGCGGTATTGTTCGCCGGATAATGCAAGCATGGAAACGAGGACAATGGGGTTGTTTTACCCTGTCCTCAGTACCCAGGATGCATTGTAATGCTACCTTGGTGGGGTTGTGGGGAACACCATGCAAAGATGGGTGTTCCTGTGTCACTGCCCCATATGATGTTACCTGCTTACATAAGGATTACATCACCTGTGTGTGTGCTTGTTTTTAAACGCACTGACTGGACACCAGTAGCTTGCAGCGAGGGTTGTAGTTGGAGTCAGAGGGTTCATTCCAGGTTGTTGTTGTTAATGATTTGACTGCCGTGCTCCTTGAGGGACTTTGGCTTCTAGCACCGTTTGACCCTGCTCTGGTTCCTGACGTCTGGCTGTCAGTGTTTGGTTTCCTTTTCTTTCTTTTCATTCAATTCAAATCGTAGTAACTTTAATGTTTTGTTCAGTGCTGAATGTGTTTTTTTTTAATACAGCCTGTTACCCAGAACTGTATGTTAGGAGTGTTCTGATACACAGTTTTGGGTGGTGACACTTGTGGTCTGCATATTGGACACCCTGTGTTTGCTTGTAATGCATCATATTGAAGGGATAGTTTGGATATTTTGAAGTGGAGTTGTATGAAGTACTTATCTATAGTCAATGAATTACCTGCAGTGGATGTCAGTCGACACAACCCCAGTTTGAAGCAGCAGGCTGGAGTGCGTCATAGAAACTAGGTAATGTATAGCTGTGGAGGGGGGAGCAGCAAAACTGATTTTAGTCACCTAAAAATAATCAATATCACTTTCAGCATATGCTTTATTTGGAATATTTTCATCGCTTCACCTTGCTGTCAGACAATGATTTCCAACGGGGAAATAAAACTGTGATGTAGCTCTCTTTAAAGCCAGACTCCATTGAGAAAAACAGTGATTTTAACATTGTTTTACACAGGAGCTTCTGGTCTACTGCACCCTCAATCAGTTATTTCTTGTGTGTTTTTGTGTGACTTTGGCAGTGAAAAGAGTTAGTTCAGATTCACCAAAGTCACATGATCACACTAGCTAAATGATTGAGGCAGGAGTAGACCAGCAGCTCCTCTGTTCAGCGAGCCAAAATTACTGTTTTTCTCAACGGAGTCTGGCTTTGATGAGAGCATAGATGGGGAACTAAGCCTTTCACAGATTTCCCATTGGAACAGGGTGTCTGATGGCAAGGTAAAGCGGTGAAAACACTCTCAATAAAGCACACTTACACTTAATCTGATATTGATTTTTTTTTTTTTTTGTTAAGGTAGATAAAATATGTTTCATTGCTGCCCATGTCCACAGCAGTACATTGCTTAGGCCCTGTGTCGACGCTTCTGCATGCTTCTCCAAACTGGTGGCGTGCCGACCGCCATCTACTCATTCAACTCCAATTTGAAAAATCCGAACTATCCCTTTAAGCTTAATCCTGCTTTAGGATAAAAGGCCAGAGTTGTCACAGCTAACTGCAACAAAACACTTCTTACATAGAGGACACAACACAGAAAATTGCAATCATTTTACCCACAAAAAGACTGGAATTGGTTTGAAAACACGTGTTGTAGACTGCAGTTTGCTGAATAGTTACAGGTTATTGCTTATATGGCTTTGTTAAAGTCCAAAAAATAACTGCATTTAAAGACACCTAAAACACAAATGTGCAAATATTTTCTGGAGTTTGAATAGCTCCATATAGACGCCTAATGCCTCATGTATTATTCATATCCTACTTCAATAGCAGTGTGTCAACATGTGGGCTGACACTCTGTGTTCGTGACTCGCTGCCCTCCTTTCCTAAAATAAAACCTGAGACACAAGAGGCCAAATCTGGCGCTCACTTTTGCAGGCAGCTTGGGTGGAGCTGGGCGGACAGAGAGAGGGGGGTATTTGAAGCCCAGTGTTCGGACTGTGGGCCCACTTGTCATGACTAAAGTGTCCATCTATCCAGCTTTTTTTTCCTGGATGAATGTGGATACACTGGGAAATGATTTGAAAGCTGTACACTTTCAAAGATTTAGTGTTAAAAACATAAAACAACAACACTCTTTCATCTTAGCATAGTTGAATGACATGCCTGCTGAGTTTATACTAACAGTCTGAATAAAGACTTCAAGAATCTTGTTTTATAGTCTCGGTAATCTCATCAAGAGAGAGCCTCTCTCACTTCCAAGCCTGATGAGGCTGCACTTGTCCAGGATATGAAGTCTCAATCACTGGGATTTTGCCAAAGAAATAAACACATCACACTAAGTTAGTTGCTGAGCGATTTCTCTGTCACACATCACAAGACAGAGGAGCTGGCATGGCTTCTACAGAGTGCATTTTTCTTTCTCGTAAAGCTGGCGCGTTCGAGCTTAAGTGCAATGCATAATACTTTATTTCACTTCTCCATTCCGCTTGAGCATAATAAATGTAACGGGTCACAGGTTTTCCACGTGACATGAAAGTGATTCTTGGCAAGGTTCTGCTTGATTTGTGGAAGTGCGTTTAATAGTTCAGAATCCATTTACCTGATGAGATTGAAGTCATACTGCACACAAGTACAATGCGTCATGCCTCCTGCAGCAATGAGGCTCTCCCTTCTAATATATTGCCATACTAAAGTATGATAGATTTAAAGATGATTTGACTAGGCAGTAAGAAATGATGCAACCGAATCGCCAGAAAAGGGTTGGCATTGTACATTTCTCCAAACCAAGGATATATCACATTTGCTTGTTATTATGTAGCAGATTCGTTGAAACTTTAGTGCTGTGGTTGACTTTTTGCTCTAAAATATGCAGTTTGGGAGACACAATCCCTGCTAGAAATGCCAATGATGTCTCTGAAAAAACAACTGCTTTTCATGCCTAAAAAGCTGCTTGAAGCACAGTCACTGGTCCCTAAAGAAACACCCATGTTTGGTGCATAAAAAGCCATGGAAACAGCGATGACTCACTTAAAAAGAAATTAAAAATGTGGTTCTGTCTTGAACAGTGGTCTGCAGCTTGGCAGGCGTCTCACCAAGCTGTCATGCAATGGGTATTGTTTTTAAATTTAATTTGGATGTGCTAAATAGAATATAATAACCTAATATAACGTAATTCTTCTGAGTCCAACATGTTGATAGATGTTATAGAATAAGCTAATTTTCCCACTGGATGTTCTGCTTGCAGCTGGACCCATGATATCTAAAATTGACGCAGAATTGAAGATGAGCAAAGAATGTTTTGCAGTGTATCTTGGGGAAAAATGAGTGTGTCTCAAATGAGAAAACCAAACAGCCAAATAATATTCAAATCAGAAACTGAAGCACTTACAGATAGAGTCAGCTTCCATGTACAATACTCGCCAATGGACTTTAATTTCTGTCTTCACTGGGCGACTGTGGCTCAGGAGGTAGAGCAGTCGTGGTTCGATCCCCTGCAGTTTAGTTGTTGAGGTGTCCTTGGGCAAGATACTGAACCCCGAATGCTCCTGATGGCTGTGCCATCTGTGTCTGGTTATCACTTCTGATGAGCAGGTGGCACTTTGCACGGTAGCCTCTGCCACCAGTGACTAAATGTGTGTGTGTGAAAGGGTGAATGCTGGTTTGTGTTGTAAAGTGCTTTGAGTGGTTACTTGCAAGACTTTTTCTTTGGCACTTTTAGTTGCGCCAAGTCAAACTATGCTGCGTTGATTTGTGTTTCCACTATCAGTTTAAACGTGCGAGTTTTGCCTGAGATGGACCATCTCTAGGGTCAGGCCAGAGGTTTGTCACAATACTGGAATTTCAAACTAGAATACTTTAAGAACTATCATTTTTCTATACCATTTTCAATAACACAATAAAATATTTGACATTGAGGGTATAAAGTTTAAATGTTGTATTAAAGGATAAATAGAAACAGGCTATAACATGACAGCGATGACTTTTCTGTCTTGGTAAGTAGCAGAGAATAGCAGAAGGACTGTGGTAAACACTAACAATAAGAGAGAGCAGGAAAGCTCATCTCAAATCACCTCTAAAAAACAAGAGCCTAGGCTATCTGTTTGGGCGAGTGAAAATATGCTGGCAGTCTAGACATGGGGTTACACCGATGGGGCAGACAGGAAAACAGAAGAACGTTTTGTTGGGTCACAAGCGCGTCATCGGTTCAAGACACACCTTCAAGCAGGTACCCCTGTTGTATAGAGATGGAGATCCCTGCAGCGCTTGGCTGACGCACAAAGTCAAACCAAGCCAGCACGTGTGCATGGAAAAGGGCTAATGGAGACGTATGAACGGCAGCAGATTCCGTGTCTTTTCGAGTGAGAATTGAATTGTAAGACCCCTAAAACCTGATTCTGGGGTGAAGTGGAAACATATACTTGGGTTGAATAGTTTCTTTACATGGATTATACATTACCACAATAAATCATTACAATAACCACACCGCCGGTGGAAATTCATCCTGTTGAAATGAGGCTCTACCATGTCAAAATGACATTACAGCACCTCCTCAGTAATATAAATCCTATTTCAATAGTGCTGCGTTGTGCATCCAGGCTATACTACGCTATACATGTTACATAATGTGGGGTCATACAGTTGAAGACAAGTGGCTGTCACGACTCTGCCAGGGAGGAGGCTCGGGTAAGAGGGGGAAGGGCTGCGTGTCCCCCCTGTAGTATGCTGGAGACTGTATGTGTACACTATGTACATCCACTGACCTTCTCTTATTAGTACAGGAATGTGCTGCAGCTACGTTACTGCAAAGATGCACCGCACTTGTGTAGGACAGTGCCAAAAAGACACTGAGAGACAGGTGAGGGAGAATTTGTGTCTGTAGAATGCTGTGTCACTGGAGATCTCCGCATACACACACCCTCCCTCCTCTGTCCTTGCCTCCTGCACTACATCAGTCGCTGCCAATGCAACGGTTTTGTGATGGGATAGTGTCGTACCACTGGATGGGGTGTCTCTTCGCGCTCCATCTGTGTGTATGAGTTTGCTTCAAGTAGTATTTTGTGTGCACACAGCTGCCAGCATACAGAATACTGCGGCTGATCATATGGTGCATGCATGGCAGTCGGAGCATCTTCTGGTTGCCGGCGGCATCCTCTGAGCTTTACCGCCTTGTTGCTGAGGGAGAAGCGAATTAATGAGGAGATATCGGTGAAGGGTGAACAAGGAGGGAGTGGGGGAGGAGTAAAAGATGAGAGGGAGACAAGGGGAGAAATGTGGGCACGTGAATGTGAGAGAGAGAGGTAGATGCGCATGCAGAGGGTGGAGCTTAGCATCAGGCAGTTCCCTCTGTCTTCCTTTCTCTCCTGCTCTCTCTTCTAGCAGTTTCCCCCCTATCCGTTTGCTACATTTGAGATTGCACATCTGCAGTGATTTTATCACTTTTGTGTTCTCCTCAGTTGTGACTCAGCTGATCGTGTGGACCGCCGCTCTTCTTTGTGTTTATGGACTATCCTCCCTCTCTCAGCAGTGCAACAGGGGCTGTGTTCAAACACCAGCGTGCTCTCTCTCCCCACTCTGGGAGCGGTGGGGGGGGTGGGGTGGGTTCCTAAATGAGAGTCGGGACCGGCGTGTCAGACCACAGCACCTCTTGAGAAGGGGGAAAAGGTGTGGGGGGGGGGGGGAGAGGGGCGGCAGGCAGAGGGGTTTGGAGCGGACGAGGGGTGGACGGGCTCCGGCTGGGAGAAGAATGGTTATGCCGGCTCCTCGTGCTCTGGTTGTGCTGCTGCTCTGTAGGCTGCGTGTCATCCAGGCACAGCCCTGCCTCACCTCGACATGAGCCTCGCAGGAAGGGTGTCCTGCTCCATGCTCAACTGCTTTGTAAGTCCACAGGCTTTTATTTGGGTGTTTTGTTTGTGATGGGTGTGTATTAAAACCCTGCCTTAGCTAACTCGCCTGCATGTGTGTGCCTGCTGGACAATCTGTGGGGGATGGGGGGGTGGGCGTGTTGGTCGACACACGTGAGCGCTGCAGTTATTAGTGAGAAGCCCACACTCTCTCCACACTCCACATACAAATAATTGAATTACCTCTGGGTCTTCTCATGCGTGTGACAATGAAAAGCTACTTTATTACTCTCATCACTCAGCTCTGTTGTATTGAAGGCCTTGAGCTGCCGGTGTGTTGATTGGCAGAGAGGAGAGGAGTAAGATGTGTAAGATGCACGTTCTGCTGTGAGGAGCACACTGTGCGCTCCTCAATGCTGCCTTAGAGCGGTGAAGTATGTTCACTGCAGTGGAGAACCTGCATTGAGGATTTTGTGGTACTGGGATGTACAGGGGCCGATGACTGATGTAGAACAGGTGTTTCTCTAAGTTTACATCTTGAGACAGAGACGTCAAAAGGTTGGCGGTTTAGGAACAACAGAGTGGCCTTTGCCTCCTGTCCCTGAGCCTAAATTAGCTGATGATGCACAAGTTAGCTTCCGACCTATGAGTGATGTCCACAGTCCACTGTCTGAGCTTTTTAATTGCCTGATTAATAGGCTATTTATTAACTTTGGCCAAGCCTCTTTTTTCAAGTAAATACTAATTCTTTCACATTCACCTACCAGCTTTCCCATATTATTGATGCTCTGAATATTATTTTGGACTTTTAAAGTTTTTTCGTGCAATGAATTTGCACATCAATGAAATTTTTGAGTATGAGTACTTTTGCGCAAAATGTAAATATTATGCTGCGAAAAAGAGGCATAATTTTTCTTTGGAACAAGGTTGATTTTTCTGAGGTTTAGCACCATAAATAAAAGCATTAACTAATTACGTTGCATGTTTACTTTTGAAGATTAATAAACAACATAGAGGCTCTGTAGTCTGCACCGAAAACGCAAACTTGTTTCACCTTTCAATCTTGACCAAGGCAGGGCATACCAGATCCACTCTTTCCATTCTTACCTTTCACAATAAAAGCCCTAGACATATACATTTTGTAAGTCTTTACCAGAGGAAACTTAAATTCATTCAGAGCAGTTCACGAAGAGGAAACTTAATAAAATAGCTAACAGCAATGTAGACAATGCAAAAGCTAACCCCAGACAGGTGCTGCTGTGGGTCAATAACATCCTGGCAATATTAGTTAGCATCACAGCTGACAAATCTATTTGCATCAAAAACCTTTATTGAACAAGTGTTGCAACTCTTACAAATTCATATCGCTAATAGGAATAGTTTGGATGTGGAATATCAGCAGGTGAGTATTTTGAACTTTCATGTCGTTTACTCATCACGCCCCTGGTGTGTAAAGGCCTTAAGAGTCTGTACCCGAGCACAGCGGTGCTTTGTGGTGAATGCTAACATCAGCATGCTAACATCCCTACAATGGCAATGCTAACATGCTGATGTTTAGCAGGTATAATGTTCACCATGTTCACCATCTAGTTTAGCATGTTGGTGTGCGGTGTGTCCTTGTGTATCAGTCTGTATCCCCTCTCAAAACAAATTTGAGGGTCCATGAGCGTAGCACAGTCGAAACTCTTATTGAGTTCTTTTTTACCTCAGCTGCAGTTTGTGGAGTTTTGAATCCGATCAGAGCTGATCAGATCTGATTGAGTGATAAGAGGAGAAGCTATTTGTGAGTTAAACATAAACAATGAACTGTTTAGTTTCAGTTTCACTGTGCCTGACGTTCTGCTGCTCCACCTTTGCCCAGACTATGCTCTGCACTGCGAGGGTTGGTACAATGAATAACTGGAGGGTATGTATATTCCAACAGTGCACCTAATGAACAGTCCGCCTTCAAAAATAGGAAACCAAAACATGGCAGCAGATGTTTCAATTGTGGTGGGCTGCCAGAAATAAATAAATATGAGGGAAACCCTGCTAATATTTTCTAATTAGCACTAAACAAAAAGCTGAGGCTGATGGGAATGTTATTAGTTTAGCAGGTATTTGGTCTTAAACCAAAGTATTTGACAAGATTTTAGCCTGATGAATGAGCTAGATGTAAAGTTAAGGGATCACCAAAGTCATTACAGTTCATCCTGAGAAGAACATAAATGGTAATACCAAGTATTACAGCAATCTATCCACTAGTTCTTGAGACATTTCACTCAGTATTATTAATCTAATTCTCTGTGTGACACTGGAGGAAAAGTCAAGTGATCACCAAAGTCTTTACGATTCATCATCTGGCAACTAAAGTCTAGAATAATCATCGTTATCTATTCAGTAGTTGTGGAGATATTTTAGTCTGGACCCAAAAGGTGGACCGACCAACCAACAGACCAACAATAAAGCATTTTAGCAGTGCACAGTGTAATGCTAACATCACAGCATTTTCAACCACAATTGACGTTGATATTGGGAAAACCCTACCCCTACTTTAATTTCCATCACTGTTTCTTCCAGAGAAAGAACTTATCAGGTAGATCAGTAAGAGCACAGCTGCTAGTTCCTCTTCTGGTCCTTAGAGACCATACATGGTCAGGCTTTACACTATTTATGATCTCGCTTTTAATATGTCTGTGGTGCAGCTGAGTCGGCAGTTCCTCTTCTGCGTCAGTGTCTCTATAATTTAGTACCCTCTGTTATTTCTGTGGATCACAGCGCTGTCAGTCTTCTTCTGTGGTAGAAGGATGCAGTGTTGTGCTACGTTCCCATCATTGTGGCTATTGTTGTGATTGGAAAAGACATCTTCAGTTACTGTTCCTTTTATCTCCAATATATCATGTTTATCTCCCTCTGTGATATGTTGTCTGCACCAAATGGAACTATAAAAAGCCTAATTGAATTGGTTAAGATTTTTCCATGACTCGGATTCTATTACACCCACTAGCTAAATGAATAAAGAGTGTAAGTACAGCCAAAAGCTTTTGGGATATGCTTTAGGCTATATAACTTCTTGCACCCTCTTCGGTACATGTGATGGGGGTCTGCCTGACATCAAGGCAGTAACGCCCTGAAAACTTCACAGGAAGTGACACAGTTAGTATGTTATGACACTGAGGGAGATCTCATGACCACAGCGTCCTGATAGAGGACAAAATGCAACACTATTAGACAGAACACGTTGTATTTTGGCATTTAAACAAAAGGATAGCTGGCATTTTTTGTGCTCCAAAATCTTTGTCTGTACGTACCTGCACACAGATCAAGATTTTCTTGTTTGAAGATATGTTGCCTTTGAATCATACTCCAGTTTAAGCTGTTTTCTGTGTGAAACAATTGCCTTGCTTGTTTGTGAGTTTTGTTGCTCAAGCTACTGTTTTGAGAAGGCCTACATTTTCACCCATCATTACATTTGCTAAATGTTCCCTGAGGTGTGTTTGCTTAAAAGGAATACTTCACCCTTCAAATGATCATTTGTATATCAGTTACTCATCCTGTGACACATAAAATATGTGAAAAGACATTGTTTTTCTTGCATGCCTTCGGTAAATGAACAATCCAAAACGGAGAAAATTCTTGATTAATCTGTGTCATAGGCACCCACGTTTAACAACAGCTAAGCTATTTAAAACATCTGTTTGAAAACAAATTCCCCCACAACTCGTGCAGTATAATCAAAGTCTCATTTATCCAGTTGTATGCTCAGTACTTCCCAAACAGACAGTCCTTATGATGGGAAACTGAACTGAAAGTGAAGCTTATCTATGCTCTCTTCAAAGCCAAAGTCCACTGATTAAAACAGCAATTTAACTTTGCCTTGATTAGTTAGTTTGTGTTATTGTGTGACTTTGGTGTTTTAAAGGGTTCACCAAAGTCACACAATAACACAAACAACCCAACTAATCGAGGCAGTGGTAGACCAGCAACTCCCATGTTCTGTGAGGTGAAATTACTATTTTTGTCAGTGGAGTCTGGCTTTGAAGAGAACATATATTAAGTTCCACCTTCAGTTAATTTCCCCGTCAGAAAGAGTTGCCTGTTTGGGAGGTTCAGAGCATACACCTGGATAAATGAGGCTTGAATTATCCTGCACCAACAGTTTGTAAACAATTGTTTTGATATAGTTTGGCTGTTGGCTGTTTTTGGATTCTGCGTTCACTGTGGAGGCATGCGAGAAAAACAAAGTTTTTCTTCATGAATTCAAAGTAACACTGGGTGAATAATTCATATACAAATGATCATTTGGCAGGTGAAACATTCCTTTAAGAGGAATCGATATCTTAAACATGCCTATAAAGAGATATCTGTTCACGTCTCTGTATGCTACAGACTGTAGGTTTTGATGAATTTTGAATACTTGTCAAAAACGCGCCCCTCGCCTAGATTCCTCAGCTCCTCGAGTACAGCCCAAGACTAAAATGGGAGTGATCATTTAGAACATGGTGGTCTATGAAATATTAACATAGTCTGAGAGAGAGAGGACAGGGAGAAAGGAAGTGCATTTGAAAAGATTTGTCACACTCTGCCATCTTTGACCTTGACCCATTACTGAGACTGCACTGCCTAACACAACTTGATTGTTTTTCATTACATATTTGCTGCTTTTCATTCTGCCCCATCATTACTGTCTCTGTTTTCACCCTCCCTCATCCTTTTCTTACTACGTGACATTCTTCACATTTCAGACACTGTGCCAAACTGTGTTTTGCCTCATTTGATACGTCCAAAACAGCAAGTAACTGGACACTTCAAAGCAGACACATGTTTTGCACATCTCCGGGAGGTCACCTCTGCATCATGTAGTGGATCTCTAATCTGCACATCTCTAGGACAAAGCTCTGGTCAGATTAAATAAATAATCTGGTGAGTGAAGACAGCAAATTGTTTCCAAAAGCTTTAGAGAGAAGGGGACTCTAAAAAGAGGTTGTTGTATCCATGGCAACCAGACACTTATTCATGAAGAGTGTGCCTGTGTATTTTTCTCTACCTATTCTACTTTTTCATTCATTCACTTGCAGAAATCTCTGGAAGGCAGTTTTTTAGTCATACTCTCCCCAGATGATTAAAACCTTATTTTAGTGCATAAGAAATTAGGCCTGCACGCTCTTACCTCCACGTACACACTGTTAACCTGCTACATCAGGGCTGTCTAGCCAGCTGCTTGCTGATACTATCACTGTTATGGCAATACATGTCATCGAGACATTACATGTGTTGTACACTCTGACATTAATATTTGAGAAATGCATGGAGGCGTATGTGTGTATGCGCGCATGCCTGTCAGCTCCAGCTTTTTGATTGCTGGGTGGACAAAGGTGGGGGAGGGTGCGCAGGCTCACAGCAGTGACGAAGCAAAAACGTGTCGGGCACAGGACAAGCTGTTCTCCATCTTTGCGAGTCAGATGGAAGTGAGAGCCTCTCTCTCTTTTGCTTTTAATCTTCCCTAAGCTGATTGTCTGGTCGTGGTCACAATGCGATGGACCAAAAATGAGAAAATAGACGTGCCTCACTTTTTGTGTTTGTATGTAAATGTAATGACAGAGTTTGAAGCTCTGTCTGCCACGTGAAGGGACTTATGAAGCTGAGATTCCAAGGTTATCTGCAGGGTTGCTTCAAGTATTCCTCCAAACACTGCTACACTGGTGTCTGTGCTCTAATGCAGCTCAGTCTATATTTTACTCACCTTGACACTTTCTGTTCTTTTAACTGCCATAATAACTTGTCAGGCAAACAATCTGAAGTGTAGTTCCTTCATTCTAATGTTTATACGGTGTGTTTAGCACCAATACATCAGTATAAGCCGGTCTGTTTATATAGCCATGGATTTATGGAGCAATACCACATCTAAACTTTATGTCAGCAGATTTTTTTGCCTTTTAAAGTACACTGTGTTCTCGCAGGCCTCTCAGAGGAGTGCGATGTCAGGGCTGCTCCATGAGAGAATTAAGTAAATGGTGCCAAGTATCTACCAGGTAGTGCAGCACAAGACATATTGCATCCAAGGGAGTGGATAGATTATTGACGTAGGGTGTGTGTAAAGATTGAATGCATGTTCCTCTTAACTAATTTGCATTGAATTTCCTAATGCGGTAAAAGTTCTGTGGAAATAGCTTCCCCAGTAATTTGTGTTGGCTGTCCGGCATGCCACTGTAAATTTTATTTCCTTAAAGGAACGGTGTGTAAGATTTAGGGGTGAGGATTGCAGATTGCAACTAGCTGAAACTTCTCCTGGTTAGATTTCCTTCAGAGTTCATTGTTCAGGAGGTTTTTACCGGGAGCCAAATTATCAGCAGAGGTCTCTTCCTCTCCAAAACAAACAGACACAGTGATTAAAACCAATTAAAACATGTGCTCACCTTATTTCTAATCCAGACATTTAAGTGTTTTTACGGGGAGCCAAATTATCCGCAACGGTCCCCTTGCCTTTGCAAAACAAATGGAAGCAGTGATTTAAAGTGGTAAAGACACTGAAGAAAGCAGTTTCTCAAAAAAGAAAAGAAATCAGTGTTTTCTGATGCTCTCTTTGAGGAGGGTCTGCTAACTACAGTGGCTGACGCAAAAACCCGAATGGCCCTATTTGGAGCCAGTTTTTGGTTTGTCCATTCCGGGCTACTGTAGAAACATGACAGTGAAACATGGCAATCTCCATAGACGAAGACTGGCTCCCAGTCTAGATATAAACAGCTCATTCTAAGGTAACAAAAATGCAGCACTTCTTATTTTCAAGTGATTATACACTAAAGATAACATACTTATCATATTACATTCCATTGATGCCAGTATACACACTGGATGTTTAAAAAAAAGCAGAGCAGTCTGTGCCTGGATGGCAAGCTGGTGGTTCAGACTGCCCAGCAACAGTGTGTGAGACCAACCTGTAATGACATGACCCTCGAAGGATACCTCTGACTGATGGCCACTGCCATGGTTCAGCTATTCTCAGGTGAAAATAAGTAAAATTGATGATGCACAGCTGCCTCATCAGTCTGATGCCGAAGGCTGACTCAGTTCAAAGGTCAAGAGATTAGTGGGGTTGCATAGCAAAGGGATTTGGATGAGTTCTGACAAGTTTATCAGTCTGAAAGTGAGGCTCTGAGTGTCGACTGGAGTATGTTTTTTCTCAGAGAGACACCACAGTTTGAGGTTAACATGCAATTTTCACGATACTGGAAATTTAGTAGTCGATACCAATACCGGTGACATTCCATGATTCTAGATAACCAGTTTGATACTACAGTAAACAACAAAAACAAAACAATAAATCCCATGTACTCACCTATACACTCCTTTTTAAACTATAGACCAGACAGTCTATGTGGGTTCATGAGATTTTGTGGGCGGGGAAACATATATTAATACAAAGCCTACAGTATATTAACATATTTCTCCTCCATTGCTGTTGTTGTTCAGCTCTTGTACATGTAAGATGTGATAGTTGGACCTTGTGGTAAGCTATTTGTCCCACTGTGATTGGACAGCAGGGTAAAAAGTAACAGTGATGAGCACAGTGTTTTACCAAAAGTTAAACATTTTTCAGCTGTCAGTGACCAGAAGAAAATGCCAACTATTCAGCACTCAGCGCTGAATAGACGCTCAGGCCCTCATCACATTGCTGGTGTTTGTAGCAGTTTGTAAATGCGTGGTGCTCCCATTGCAAAGAATTTTTAAAATTTGAAGGTTTTAGGAAAAAAAATGCTTTTCGTTTCAACAAATCGAGGCAGAGCTGTCTGCTATTCTGTGAGTACTCCCAAGTAGGGATGATGGGAAGTTTTCTTCTCATTTTGGTAATATTGTGTTAATGAAGCATTAAGCTAGAAAGAAATGTCCACCTCCTCTTTAGGGATAGACCGGTATGGATTTTTTAGGGCTGATGCCGATACCGATTTTTTTCCATCACCCTTAGCCGATGACCGATTATGGACTGTCAATTTTCTTGAGCCGATATTTGGGGCCGATACTGCTTTTGCTCCCTCAATTTACATCAAAAAAATGACACAATGATAACAAATATTACAGGTCTCAAGTTTAAAATAAGAAACATTTATTGAACAGTAAAAAATACTAAAAAAAGATGGAAAGTTGAGGTAGAACAGGTAGAATATTATTATTATTATACATTCAAATAAAAAAAAAGAGTTCAGTGCTCTTAAATCTTCCAGTAATGTCTTTATAAAATAAACAAATATTTAAGCTGAAGCATAAATAAAACAACAACTACTGTACACAGTAGGATTCAACAGCTTTGTTCAACTTAACCACATACTTTCAAATGAAAAAAAGTGCCAGGGAAAAATAAATCCGCAAACCCACGCGCGTATCGGCCGATGCCGATACAAGTAAAAAACTCAAATATCGGCCCGATATATCGGCCGGCCGATGTATCGGTCTATCCTTACTCCTCTTTACCTTGAGTGTCTCTCACATGGTGATGGAATCACAGCATTAGCATGAACATAAAGACATCATTTGCAGGAAATGGAGCCCACAGTAATACTGTGTCATACTCAGACAGCACTTAACACTGGAGCATCTTTTTCTCAGTTGGCACAGCCTTGACAGCCACCTCTATGGCTGCCATCAGCGCCGCCATTTATTACAATTTATGGTGTACAATTAGAAGCTATCCCTTTAATCTCTCCTTCACAGAGACTCCCCACACCCATAGTAAGCCTTCAATACAGACTCACCTGTAGCAAAGGATTCTCCACCTGAGACCTGCACTTTGTGTCCAAGCTGGATTTACGGCACATTTCCACTGCATAGAACGGCACGGCTCTACTAAACTCGACTCACTCCTTTTTGATTTTCCATTAGCAAAAGTTGTGGAGAGTACCTGGTACTTTTTTGGCACCACCTTTGTTAAGGTTACAAGCAAGCTGAGCCAATACAGGAAGGTGGAGCTGCAACACTGCAGACCACTGATTAGTCAGAGAGAACTGTCACTTGTTTGACATGATATATCCCATACAAACCTGCCTTTTTAAATAGCCAGGCTACCATCAATAGTAACGACAGTTTTATTCACTTGACCCAGACTTTTTTTTTTAAAAAAATGGCAGCTAGCAAAACAATAACAATACAAATACAATTAACGGTACAATTAACAAAGTGCAGATGTTTCTCTGTTCTTGGTTGCCAACAAAAGGATTCAGCAAGTGTCGCATTGAAGATGATGTTGTGGTATGTCTGATCAGCTGAGAATCCCACCTACACAGAATGGGTACTATCTACAGTGTAAACGAATTAGGAAAAAAAGGACCTGGTACCAAAAGCGAGTTGAGTCAAGTCGAGGTGAACCATTCAGTAGAAATGCAGCATGAGATTTAGGGCTGGAACTACACATTATTTTTGATTGATTATGTTGATTATTGGTTTTGCCTTTAAAATGTCAGAGAACTTAAAAATTGAGCATAGCGTTAGTTCAGGCATGACACGATGTCAAGCTCAGCTCACATCCCAGCTACATCAGCTGATCTCAAACAGCCCAATCAACTGATGGAGCAGCTGATTGATGGAAGGGAGTCAGCTGATAGATCACATGATTCCTTTCTATACAACCAACTGCCAAATCTCATACTGTACAGGGTACCACTGCTCTGGCCTGCCTTCTGTTGCTGCTTCCTCTGCAAGCCATTTGCCTGCCTCCACCCCAGCTCCTCTTTTTCATGCTGTGTCTGACTCATCAGTGTCATTTCTGTTTATTATTGATGCTGCTCTGTTCTGTTCCCAGGGGGTCTTTGCTGCTGCTCTTCCTGCCTTAGGCTTTGCATGTAGGCGCATGGAAGGGCAGGGAGGTTTGCTCTCTCTGCCTTAAGGCTTTCCACATAAGTGCATGGAAGGGCGTAGAGGTGTGCTTTCTCCACCTTAGGCTTTCCATGTAGGCGCTTGGAAGAAGCTTTCTGCGTAGGCCCAAGGAAAAGCAGAGAGGCCCCAAAACAGAGCCATACTGCAAATGGAAATAAAGTTTTCTTTGACTAAAGTGGTCCTGACTGAAATGTCTTTTATAATTTTCCAGAGCCCAAGGTGGCATCTTCAGATTCCTTGTTTTGTTGGACCAACATTCCAAAATCCAAAGATATTACATTTTTAAAAAGCATCAGATCCTCACAAATTAAAAATCAATTTTGTGCTTGAACTGGCTGAAACAAGTAATTGATTATAGTTAGTCATATTTTCCCATATCGATGAATCATTTCAGCTCAGCTTACATTCTTTCTTGACTTCTTTAGTTGGGTTTAAACAGATTGAATTATTTGACTTGATTGCAATAAGAATGTTTCTAAGTGATCTGAACCCATTTGTTTGTCAATATTGTATGATTTGAAATTGGTACATTTTCAACACATTTTTATCAGAAGGCTAGTTCCTGACACTTTTTTGAAAAGCACATTCAAAGGTGTGTACGTCACGTCAGCAATAAAATATTTCCTTAATGCCGAGCCTATAGATTGTCTATAGACTCAATCTGTAGGCAGCCTATAGACTGTTTGTCCTCTGTCAACATAGCTGTCATATCACAGAGGCTCATTCTCAATGTCTCTTTGCATTCTGAAATCAGATGGTGACAAGTTGGTGACTTGTAGAGGTGGGGTTGTCACTGTAGGAGCTCTAACTCCATCTGTTACCAGAAGGCCTGATGGGTGGTATGCTTATCATGTGATTTAATCACTGACTTGAACCTTTGGATTACAGATGAAATGATTGTAAACATGGCAGGAGGTCTGGATGGGGGGACATCGAGCGCTTTCCTGCTGTAATGTATGGCATTTTTCCTGTGATATTATACAGCAAGAGACCAACCTGAGCCAGTACTACTACGGTACATTCTGCCTCCCTCTGGTCCCCCCTCCAGGACTCCATTGCTGTTTTCATTAAGGAATAGCATCAACATAAGGTTGTACTCAGAAGGAGAAGCCAAGTCCAGCAGAGTAGTAAAGGCAGCAGTGTTCAGGCAGCCAGAAACCAGACTGGGATCACCCACAAACACTGAGGTAACTGAGTCGCTGCAGAAATGACAGAGCAGCTGGATGCACATCATAGCAGACAGTATAAACCTGGATAATGTTAGAGTCCTATATACATGTAAACATCACATCACAAATATGATCCAGGATAAGGCTCAAAATCAGGATACTAGCAGAGGTGGGGAGTCTGAAGTCCTTGCACACAAGTCCCAAGTCTTAAACTTTGAGTTTTGTGTCATAAACAAGTCTGCCCCAAATGATATGCCACAACAGAGTAATAATATATTACATTTTAAAAAGCCATGATTGCTTTTTAAATTTTTTACTTATTTGTTTAACTGGGGATCCAAATAAAGAATAACTTATTCTTAAAAACTGCAGTGCTGACATTGCACTTTCATAGCATATAGCACTATTAACCAGTACCACAAATACCTCATACATAGCACCCACACTGGCTTGCTATACGTTAATATTAGCTTTGACTTACTGTACTTTGTGCGACTTCTGATGTCGAACAAAGTTTGAAGTTGTTGCGTCTTCATCTACAATTTTTGACCTGCATGTTTGCAATTGAACAAGTGACTATGTTGGAAACATGTTGGCAAATGTAACGTTCTAGTGTACACATATCTTCTTTTTGTTTCTTATATTGTATTAATAAAAGATAATGGACGTAAATTCATTTGTTTATATGAATCATGTATTGAAATCAAACATTTTGATGCATTGAGATGCACTTTTTTATCTTTAGCCCTCGAAATGGGAACTGAATCATAAGGTGCCTGGAGATTTCCACCCTAACATACATTTAAATGCACTTCATGTGTATATTTAGTCATTAAGTGAGAATTTTAGAGGGCATAACCTTTACAGGGGATTTTCATATTTTTTTCAGTTTCATAATTTTGGTTATTTTTTACCCCTTTCTCTCAAATGATTGAAGTATGACCTGACAGTCTGAACGGGGCACTGGCACTCTGAGCTGCAAAGACAGGGTTGACTGCTCTCATTGTTCCCCTCTTGTTCTCATCTCTTCTGCTTCTTGAGGTGTTGCAGTCTAATTTTAGCCGACTATAACAGGTGTGCACTTGATAAGACAACACCAGGATGTGTCCTTTATAAGCAGCAGCCTCAGTGATGCAACACTGAATTAGTTTACATGGTCTTTTACACAGTCATAGACACATTTGATTACTTGGTATCAAAAGTTCCCTGAGCAAAACACTGTATAAACTCTGTAATAAGTGTATGACTCATGAAAAACTAGTCAAGTGTGTGAAATACCTCACAAAGTTCAACTATGTTTGTTTGCACACGACTGTCACAAGATCCAGTCCTGTCTGTCATTTGCACATGCAGTAACTGCCTGCACAGTGCCAGAGCAAACACAATATAAATGTATAAAAGGTGCATTCATCCTTCAGCATTATTATAAATCAATCAATCAGGAAGATGTTTTTAGAATCGAGTGGTAAGCATTTTAAAATAGCTTTCCTCACTGACCTTAAAAAAAGTCATGTGGCCCCATTCAGAAGCAGTTTTGTAGCTCCCGTAGTCAATATTTAATCTCCTACGTGACTCATGACTGTGAGCTGGTTTGCATTGTGAAATTTCACCTGGCATGGATCTAACATCAAAGGCTATCCGCCCTGACAAATGTTGAATACAAGAACACTGAGAATATTAAGGGGTATCTTCAGTTTTTTTCAACCTGGACCCTATTTTCACATTTTTTTGTTTCTAAGTGACGAATTTAGACAACAGTTTTTCAAATTTGGCAAGAGCGCTGCAGCCAGCAGCTGTGAAACGGGCTGCGCTACCCTACCTAAATGATGTTTACATGAGGTGTTGCGAAAATAAGGCCAGGAGAATCATTAAAGATCCAAACCACCTGGATAACTGCCTTTTCTCCCTACTGAGGTTATGAGGAAGGTTCCAGTTACACCAGGCCAGCACTGATAGGCTCAGGAAGAGCTTCTACCCTCAGGCCATAAGGATCCTAAATGAGGATACCGCCCAAAGCCCCCCCATAAACATACATTTATTATTATTACACTGTTTTAAATGTACAAATTGAAGGAACTGACAAATTACATTTCACTGAAGTTGTACTGATATGATTTCATGTGACAAATACATTGATTGAACCTCATCCTTCGGGGCAAGTGTTCACTAGGAGTGCTTGTCTTTGCCACTGACAGGCTCGGATTGTTATTATGTGTCTGACAAAGTTAAGGAAAGGATCCCTAGAGAAAAAGAAAACTATTCACCTTTTGCCTGATCGACCTTCACAAGACTCCAGAACAGCACTTCTTATATTATTTCTCTGTTGGGATCCTTTACATAATTTCATCAGTCACTTAAAATAGCAATCTGAGCCTGTCAGTGACAAAAATAAGCACTTTTAGTGGACGCACATTGATGGTGCGAACATGCTTCGAGTGGTTCCAGTGCAGCCTGTTTTGTGCCTGCAGTGCTCTCGCTCAATAGTGGACAATTTCAAAAATAGATGCCTCCGTTAGTCATATAAACATAGAGACACATGGGAAAATAGGCTCTAGGTTAAAAAAACCTAAGTTTCACATTAAATTTGGGCGTAACGTTAGAGAGTTTTTTGCAGTAGGTCTTCCAGTGTTCTTTCTTGTAGTTTGACAGTGCTATTATTAAACTGCATTGGGCCGGGGGGGTTCTGTGTTCCTTTTTTAAGATATGTATCTCTATGTGGTGTCCCACCCTGCTGGGTTGACCTGAATGATGACAGAAGTATTTGTCTGACCACCCCTGCATTGTGTTTGTGTCTCACAGGGTGAAGAGGGGCCTCCCAGTCTGGAGTATATCAAGGCCAAGGACCTGTTCCCCCAGAAGGAGCTGGTGAAGGAGGATGAAAGCCTTCAGGTGAGCTGAACAGTTGTCTACCGCTCCAGAACACAGTCCCGTCTGCTCTGACAGCCAGCTGACAGCTGTCTGTGTAGTAGACCACCAGGAGCTGCTGAAGTGTGGCACTTTTTAGATTATGATCTCATCTTCAGCCCCGGCTCCTGGCGTGTCACCAGAGTGTTCCTCCGAAACACCCTGATGAAGCTTGGGTCGCCACTGTGTGAGAGTGTGATTGCCAAGATATTACTGCAGGAGTCACAACTCAGCAGGCTTGAGGCCAGACACTGGAGGAGAGATGATGACTCTGGTCTAGAAGAGCAGTTCTTTTTGTCATTACTTTGCTGTCCTTTATCAACACGGGAAAAAGTTAATTAGGCAACTTGGAGGATAACAAAGTATTTGCATGTGAATGCAGGCGCTGCTCACGCTCACTATAGATAAGGAGTCATACTAATAAAAGACACAAATTTTCTCCAGTATTTATTTAGAAAAGACATTTTGAATTACTCCTCTGTGTCGAGATTAGGAATATATTTATACAAGGCTTTAACAAGAACAGAAGGAAAGATTTGAAGTTAAAAATCTTGACAAGTTTTTGTGTCTACAGTATAAAAGGACTGAAGTAGCTGTGATTCACGCCTTCCTGTAGTAGTAGTGGTGGTCGTAACCAGAAACCCCTTTTACACTGCCTGTTCAAGGTGGTAATATTGTGCTGTAATGCCACCTCACCATGCTTTATACAAAGTATGATTGCGTAATGGGAGGACAGTGTGATCTTGCCTTAAAGTAGTCATGGGAGGTAGTAACGGTACCGATATGGAGTCTGTATTAATACAACAGCTGGCAGGATGGGTATGATGTTTTGATGACATGTTATGCATGCAGCCTGCTGCAGGAGATTTAAAAAGTAGCTGTTACCCATTAGTGGCTAACTCAAAGAAGAACAGTGGCTGGAAATGTCCACAAATTGGGAAAACAATGAGATTCAGAAGCTCCTTACCCTCTTATCAGAGGGAGAGATCGACCGCCATGTAACAGAGATGGTAAATGATCGCCATTGCCGCGTTAATGCCATTGTTATTGTTTATGAAGTGCTGCAGAAGCATGTTTTATGTCACACTAGAAGCAGACGCTGTTGTGTTAGATGTCACGCCTCGTTTGGTTCTCTACCTGTCAGTCAACATGGCTCTTTGGCTTCTCTCAAATCCTTCAGCTTGTCAACAAATGCATGTGTATAGCTGTGAGGCGCTGTGAGACAGGGATGACGCTGATATAGTTACAGCCTACGTCACAATCTTTTATAAATAATACACAACCTGTTGGCACAATTTGTTTCTACATAGTGTACCACTCTGAAACTGCAGGAGCGCCAGATCACAAAAATACCGATTCTTGCATAATGTGACTGTAATACCAATAAATCTCATGTCCTTCATTCAAATTGCATTAACTGACCATAACCATTACAGTTCATACAACACTATTATTGGCTCAGTGTCAATTGGAAACTAGTTTTTTTTTTCCAGTTTTTGTTTTATGAAAATAAATGTCATTATTTCATGTTAGGTACCTCAAAAATAACCCTCATGTTGAATAAAACATTTACGTTCAACTAAGGTGGAATTTATACGTCTGCGTCAAATCAACGCCCCACCCTACGCCATAGCCTGAGGTGCACCTCCCCAGACATGTAGATACACATGGCAACGCAGACCTCCTGTCTATTTTTGTAAGCTGAAACCATTTCCTTAAGTGGAAATGAAGCTTTTATTTACTTTAATTTCACAGATAAGAAACAATAAATTGTGAAGAAAATAAAGCCTCCACAAAATAGCATTTTAGGTCTTGTGTGTGATTTATCCTGGCTTCATATGAGCAGAGGAAACCTCTGCTAGTCGCTAGGCTAATTTATACAATAAGTGCCATAAGGTTGTGCTAATAACGTTAGCATGTTATATTTGTTTGGAAAACGTGTTTAGTATAAGACAGTTGTTTTGTCTTTGACTCTTGTGAGTTGTAATAGAGCCGAAATGTTTAACGTTAACTTTGTTAAATGTTGCTGTTGTCCCTGGCTTCATATGAGTAGAGAGGAGTCCGCTAGCTGCTAGGCTAATTTATACAAGGAAAAATGCCATAGGCTTGTACTTAAAATATTAGCATGTTGTATTGGTGGGGAAAATGTGTCTAGATAAAGACAAGTGCTTTGTCTGTGAGTGCAGTGAGTAACAGTGAAGCTGATTTGTTTATTTGTGTTTGGAATTGTCTCTATTTAGACATGTTTAATGTGTTTTGGGTGTGTTTTCAATCAATTAAACTTTACAGCACTTCACAGAAATCCCACCACTGACTAGTGTTTTGGAGGTGTAACTGCACAAGTATAAATGCTCACAATAGCATAGGCCACGTGCAAAAGCTACGGCATAGGGCCTTCCGCACAAGTATAAATCCCCCTTAAGATTTGTCTTCAACTGGTCTGTCTCTATTATACTGCTGTGTCCTCTACTGCTCCCCAGAAGAGTAAAGTCACTGCAGAGGACAGAGACGGGCAGCTAAAAAACATTCAGGTCACTGAAGTGAGAGGGATTTGTAAGTCTATTCCACGGTGAGGGTGCCAGTAGCAAAATTGTGATGGATAACTTGTGCTGTGCCTTCCATGGTGTTGAGTTTGTGCTCTCTGGCTGTCTGGTGCTCAATGGAGCCGAGCATCATGTGTCTAGAGAGCTGGGCAAAGTGAAGGTGGAGAAGTTTGCTAAGCCTCGGGTTACTACCTGTGGTTTTTGTTTTTATGGTTTTAACTGAGGATTGTTCCCACTTGGGTTGCAAGTGGACTGCAGGGAGGGAGTATCAACCTTTTCAAAGGTGTTGTTTTTTGATTATTAACGTCATTATCATTTTTTAATTCCTGCTAAGCAATGCGAGAAGCCTGCAAGGAGCCAGAAATAATAGATGTTTCCGTAATAAATACTGTTCCCGTTTTCTGTTTCTACACTCTTACACTTTGCCCCCCCCCCCCGCGTTCACACATGCAGTTCCTCATTGTGATAGCTTTGATGTTTTTTTCTTCTCTATGCAGGCGATCCCATGAGAGTTTCTCTGACAGCTGATGTAACCTCTCTAACCACAGCCCTCCCGCAGGCAAATTATAGGCATTCCCTACCCCACTATATTCAATACCCTGCTGCCTTTCCTCCTGTGTGTGTGCAAGCCGTGCTGCATGCTTGCAGTTGTGTATGCACACGTGCATGTTCTCACAGGCAGGCTGCTTAAACCGGAAGTCACGACTCACAAGTCAGAGAGTGTTATTCACGGGTCTTTCAGCTCTCTCCCTCTCCCTCTCTCTCCTCAATATTTCTGCAGCTGAAGGCTCGTAGAGGAAACGTGACACAGTATCTTCTGCTGCACTTGCTGGCTGCTGGTGACTCATGCACCTACTTTTGGAGCACAGCTTGTTTAATGCAGCTCCTGGCCCGTACAGCATGTTAACTATGACACTCTCAGCAGGGCATGTTCGGTCTCTTCCACAGCGGAGCAGCCCTGTAGCTGCACGTTCTCATTTCAGCCCTTTCTGCTGCTGTTGAGGCAATATTTAATGCAAATTTGCTGCATCCCCTGACTCATGAGGAATGCAAAACTGCTTTAGATTCTCTTTTCTCTCCTTTGTGTATAGTAAAACTGTATCTGTAGCATTTTTCTGTCACAGTAAACAACTTTAGAGAGTTCAGCTTTGTTTGGCTGCCAGCTGTGTTTTTGCGCCTGTCACTTTAAAGTCAGTTGTGCTACAGAGTTAAGCATTTCTAAATGCATGAAAAATTTTAATGTCGGATTTTAGATATTCCATTTTTTAGAAGTCCCAGTGCAGAGTGTCGGGGGACGTGCTGCCTATATTTGGCTCAGTTGGTGTCTGCGTGCAGAGTACTACGTGCTCCATTTCCCAGGTTAAGCTGTGCTCTTTCCCTCATCATGCTTTCTGTCCTGGCTCATGCACATATTTTCAGTTAGAGATAAGCAACAGCAGGTGCAGTGATTAATGTCAGGGGTTTGATTTTTTTGTTGTTGTTTGTTTTTTGGACGTAAGCTCCGTGGACCAACAGTAATCAACAATCTGATGCAGAGACAGCGCTGATCCTTTGCCAATCGACAGTCAGTCTTTTAAAAGGACAAAACCAGTTGTTTTATTTTAGGTTTATCATACATATTGTTTCTTTTTTGTCATGAGTGTTGAAACATAAGCAGACTGAGTTGATGTTGACTTGTGTTTATGGTTCTGTCCTTCACATCCAGCACTAACTAAGGCTGTGCTTTTAACCTTGCTGGCTAATGTTATTTCAAGTAAGCCAGATTTTCTGACATCTTACCATAATCCTCCATCTGCACTGCTACATGTCCTCTTTTTACATGCACCAGTGGGTCCTCCCCTGCGTGACTCAGCAATGCATGCTAATGCAGGATGAGGTAATGCTGTCTCCAAGCAACACTGTTGTCCTCACTACCAACAACTAAACATCGAGACCTGGGTCACAATTTGTGGTCCCCAATGACCATGATTATGTTGAAGCAGTCAGAACCAACATCGGTACATGCAGCTGATCGTCACACAGAAGCGATGACTAAGAAACTTGTGTGAAGAGGTTTATGGAAATGAGTCATGAATGGACGTAAGACAATCCTTAATTTGTCAGATGGGAGAGAATGATCCATCCCAGCAGTAACTGTTTTACATCAGCCAGATGGAATGTTTTCTAAAAGGTGATTGAAAATGATTCAAAGGGAACCTGTGATGCTTTTCCACATTTTCTGTTACAATGTCGGATGCTCATATTAACTGGGCCAAATTTTCAAATCATGAGGTAAATGAAAACTCTGTTTCCAAGGTTTTTTCCTACCTTTGAGGCAAGCTGACATCAGCTTGTGACGGTTTTCTTCATACGGTCTTCTGCTCCAGGCACTTAACTAGAGATGTCAGTTGTGGTAAATTTTGCTTTTCACGGCCCGACACCCATTAACCAGTAAAAAATGACGTGAAATCCAGGTGGTGCTTTCCCTTTAATCCAGCACTCCATTGAGTCAGTGAGCTTTAGCGCTGCATTTAAAAGTGCTATCAGTTTAGAGGTGGTGAAATTTTAATGTTTTGTGATGCAAATGTTTTGCCTTTTATTTTATTTTCTGTTTGGCTTTGCTGAGAGACAGCTGAATAGCCACATTAGCACGCAGAAACATGGTGCCCACCCTCCGGTCTCCACTGGTTACCTAGCTGCAGCTCTGCACTGCGCACCACCTTGGTCAGATAGGAGCTAGCATACAGTGTCACTCTTATGGCAGTTACTGCTGTAATGTCCTGACCCATGGTAGCAAGATGGCTTTGCTGCGGAAAAATGGTGGCCACCCTCTGGTCTCCCCCCAGGTAGCTCTGGTGAGTAAGCTGCTTCATTTTGTACCCATTTAGCATTGTCAACTAAGTTAGCACCACTAGCCATACTGACACTGTTAATGGAGCTAACAGAGCTAAAAGTGATAACATAGTTAACAATGCTTAAGGGGTTTTGTGGCTAATAATTATGCCACTTAATCACCAGGATGACCTGAGGGAAGCCTGGAGTGCAGCCGCCATATTTTCACAGCACCACTGTCCCGCCACTCTGAGTCGGGACAGCGAGCCATACCGCAAGCTAGCTCGCCACCCGACCTAGGTAGTATGTAGTGTAGTTAACTGAAGAGTAACAAAATTAACCTATAGATTAAAATGCCTTACAAAGTAACAACTAATTGTTGACATCCCTATGTGTTTATATTACATACACTGCTACATGTAGCTACATGCTGGCCAGAGCCCAGGCTTGGCCTGGCTGTGATAAAATGGGTAGAAGTAAGAACGTTAATGGACAGTTTGGGGTCTGTCACTGTACCATCAGGGCTGGTGCAGACAGTCTCCCTCCCAGTCTTGCCCTTTTGTCTGCCTGCTCATTCAGGCTCACCGACAAGCCCTCTGTGCTCACAAAGGTCCTTCTGTGAAACTACTATGTGCTAATTGGACAGCTACACATGCACACTGTGTCCCCCTTTTTGTCATATCTGTAATGTCACTCTGTCCACAGTCAGCTTCTAGTGAGCAGCACGAACTCTGGCTGGTGGTTGTTCAAAAAAATTCAGTACTTCCCTTTTAGGAATCTAAAGGTTATTCTACAACACCCTTGGTCAGGTGCCCCGAGCGGTTGGGGGGTTCGGTGCCTTGCTCAAGGGGACTTCGGCAGTGCCCAGGAGGTGAACTGGCACCTCTCCAGCCACCAGTCCACACTCCATGTTTGGTCCGGACGGGGACTCGAGCAGGCGACCCTCCGGTTCCCAACCCAAGTCCCTATGGTCTGGCTACTGCCGCCCCAAACCTAGTATTACAATAGTGTCCTGGCAGCTTAGCTGCCCGGACCCTAATAAAACAATGGTATGTTAGAGGTCAACCAAATAAAATAAACTTGAAGGATAGAAATAATATAAAATTCATGATTTAAACTATTTTGTCTTTATACAGAGTAGATCTGCAAGATCTTTGCCTGAATAAAATGTAGTCTTAAATTAGCACAATTATGCTAATGCATTGCTAATTAGAAAATGGTAGCATGCTAAGAATACTTCACCTACAAAGTGTCACCTACCACTTGTTTATCAGTTACTCACCCCATGTTATGCTGAAACTTCTCCTCCATTGTGAACGAAGAATCCAAAAACAGATATTCTTGATAAATTGAAGTCATCGGGGTCAGTGTTTTCAAACTCGTCTCATTTATTAATTCGTATACTCAGTACTTCCAAACACATGCAGTTTTGCTAAAACCTTGCTTTAAATACTCAGGTGATAGTGAAAGTGAAACTTATGTATGCTCACTTCAAAGCCAGACTCCATTGACAGAAACAGTAATTTTACCTTGCTGAACATGGGAGCTGCTTATCTACCACTGCCTTGATCAGGTAGTTTGTTTGTATTATTGTGTGACTTTGGGGTTTAACGGGTTAGTTTGGATTCACCAAACTCGCACAATAACACACACAAACTAACTGATCGAGGAAGCGGTACGCCAGCAGCTCCCATGTTCAGCAAGGTAAAATTGGTGTTTTTGTTAATGGAGTCTGGTTTTGAAGAGAGGATAGATGTTCCATCTTCCATTTTCAATTTAGTTTCCTGTCAGAAAGGGATGTCTGTTTGGGAATTACTAGGCATAGGACTGGATAAATGAGACTTGGATTATATTGCATTAAATGTGTGAGAGTTTGTAAACAGATGCTATAGTTTTACTGTTGGTAAACATGGTCCCCTATGACTTCAATTCATCCAGAATTTTCTCCATTTTTGGATTCTTCGTTTACCATGGAACCACCGTGTATAAAGGACAGTGTTTTCTTCATGAAGTCAACATAACACAGGTTGAGTAAATGATATACAAATGATATTTTGGGTGGTATTCCTTTAACTTGTATTATACCTGCTAAACATCAATTTATTAGCATTAGTGTTAGCTAAATACGTCCTCACTGAGCAGCTAGCATGACTGTAGACTCCTAGGCTTTGAGAGCACTAAAAGTACAGCTTTAAAAACTGAAATTTGGATGCTGTGATTTTACTCCCAGTAGATATAATAAAGTCTGACTGTAAACATGTGGTGGTGTCATGTCTTTGCTGCTTAAACTTCAACAATCTGGTTGTTTTGTGTCTCTACAGGTGCCATTCGCAGTTCTTCAGGGGGAAGGGGTGGAATATCTTGGCTGCGCAGATGAAGCCATCATTGCCATTTCTAACTACAGGCTCCACATCAAGTTCAAGGACTCTGTCATCAACGTGAGTTCATGTCACACACAATAAACACACAAAAGAACCACAAAAATAGTCCCAAGTCTGACTCACAGGATGTAGACTATGTGTATGAGTCTGCCATCTATTTTAGATGGAATTCTCCTCCCGTTCCGCTATCTATCTTTGTTTTAGTGCTGTGCATGAAACAACATCAACCTTCGAGCTACCAACCCACATGCTTAGACGTCTTTTAGTGTTTAGTGTGCCGTTTTCTTTTGTAGGGACTTAGCCATTTTAATGCCAAATCTTGACTCCATGCGTGCAAATTTTCCACCAAAACAAGTTTCTTCCCAACATTATTTTGCAAGAGCACCATCGCTAGACCCTGGGCTTAACGCCGCCCAAGACGATTGTGATTGGTTTAAGGAAATAGAAACTTTTGCTTTTGTTTTTTACTGTGTTATTAAACTGGGTAGCGAGAATCATGGAATTTCACTGGTTTTGGTGTCATCTCCTAAATTACTGGTATCGTGACATGCCTATGCAGAACCACTTGAGTCCAAAGTATCTTTGTGATCTCTACTGCTGCAACAATGTCATCCCAGAAGCAAATAACAGGAGAGAGGAGACTATAATGTGTAGTTTGGACGCACATAGGCTTTTCCCCCTTTCCCCATATAAATTTTATTAGCACGTAATTGTGCTAATCAGGCAAATAAACCTACAAGTGTTAAACATGGGGTACCCGTAAAGCAATGCTCGTCATATCCCAGCGTAGCTGGCGTGAAGTTGTGTGTACCAGGGTTGTTACCACAGGAGTGGCGGTCCCTCTGATCTCCAGGCAGCGGAGGTTTAATGTGACATCTAGGCTCCGGAGGCCCAGCCCCCACTGGCACTGATGTCCACCAGCTCGCTCCTGTTGACGTCAAACCTTGCTCAAACACAAACGGGCCAATTGTTTGCATTCACTGGCAGCGAATTTCCTCCTCCTTTCCAAATCTCAGTCATCTTTTCCAGAAGAATTCTGGAAGATGACTGTGATTTGAAAAAGCAGGACGAGGTGAGTGCAGAGGATGTTTAGGGTGCTGCTTCACCTTGACTTACTTTGGCAGAGGACAGTCAGATGAAAGCAGAGTTCACCAGGTGAGAGTCGCTATCGAACCACTTGCCAGAGTCCTGCCTTGACCTCAGCAGCACAGATGAACTCTGTATGAATGCCAACAAGCAACCTTCCCCCCCACACCCCCCTTCACAACTCATCCCCTACTTCTAAGCTGTTTTCTTGTCCTTTGCTCCTGTCCATGTTTGTCTTTCTCTCCATGATTTCCATTTGGCATGGTCATGTGATCCTGCAAGTAGCGCACTCTGTGATCCACTCAGTTATCTTTCATCTTTCAACCTCTTTGATGTTTTCTTTCCTTTTTTAACTCTTCATTTCCTTTTGTCTCTTGAATTATTTTGGTTTAATAGTTTTTCCATTTCCTCCTGTCTTGTGTCTTCCCTCCCTCCCTCTCTCCCTGTCTCTCTCTGTGTGTGCGCTCCATGGTGTCACTGTGTTTTAGACCTACCCAGGTGTGGACAATGAGATATCTGTGAGTATATGATAAAACACCACCCTCTGCCACAGTCTAGACAGCTTAAGTCATCCATCTCCTCTTCATGTTAAACGATTACAGTGCACTGAAGACAAACATTCAACTTAGTGGTAACACTTGATTTAATGGGATTGTCTGGGGCAAAATAATTGTGGTGCAGTGTTGGCTGACCTCCAGACTTAAAGTAATAATCTCAAAGATTATAATTTAAATACATGTCTGTTTAGTCACTGTTAATGGTGATTAAGCCTATGGCCCATTGATTAAAATGTCGGAATAGTTATATATTTGCAGTATGATAAACTAGATGTCTAGGGCGACATTTGCAAAAATGATGCTGTATTAAAAGTTAAGTTTGCTATTTTACAGCCTGAACCCAATTTTCCCATGTTGTCATTGTCCCGTGACAGTGATGGAAAATGGGTCAATGTTTGCGTTGTCAATGTATGTCCACTAAAAGTGATTGTGATTTTTGCCACTGATGGACTCAGATTGTTATTCTGAGTGCCTGACCACTGTATGGAAATGATCCCTACAGAGATAAATCTTTTTGTTCAATAGTAAGATCCTTTTTGTTTAACAAGGAACAGTCCGATGATCACTATCATCAAACCAACCAGACTCCATTTAAATAAACAGTAATTTTATTATTGTAAAACTTTACAGTCCACAGAAACAAAATAAAACTTAAACAATCATCTTCGTTCATCTTTTTACTGCTCCAGTTATCACCAACCCTGGTTTGGTTTGGTTTGGTTTGGTTTCGATGTCTCTTTCGGGGCTTATTGTAATTACACAAAAAGGTCTATCTCTGTAGGGATCCTTTCCATAAATTGTCGGACACTTAGAATAACAGTCTGAACCTATCAGTGGCAAAAACAAGCACTTTTAGTGGATGTCAATCGACGGTGTGGACATGCCCTCAGTGGTTTCATTGCAGTCTGTTTTGCTGATGCTGTCTGCAGCCCTCTCGCTCAATACTGAACAAATCTCAAAAACCTGGTAAAATAGGGTCCAGTTTGGAAAATAGTGAACTTTGCCTTTAAGTTACTGCTTATAAAAGCCAAACTACTGCTGCAATAAGACGGAGCAGCCATGGTGCGCTCTAAGAGCTGCAGGCGGCAGGCTGCACACCTCCAACTTAGTGAGGTAACCAACTTCTTTCACTGCTGTCTGCAGACTCATGCTGCATGCAGCGTAAAATCAGATCACAGTTGTTCTCAGAATGATGGAAAAATGCCAATCATTGCCTGACTTTGTTATTAAAATGACAACCGAACTTTGTGACCTGTAGTATTAAACCACATGTGCTGTTACCATCAGTAGAGAAGAGGTAGTGAAATGAAATCATATTTTCTTATTCATACAGGGTGCACAAAGTGCTGTTGCACAAATGTTTGACCAGAGGTGAAGTTGTGTGGGTGATTTTGTAAATCTTAGCAGCAGCATCGTTAACACCTTAGTCAACAGGATAACTTGAAAGCTTAGAAAGCAGAGGGGACAATTCTGTGGAAAGAGCCATGTTTGTAGCTGCTGTTTGGTATCATAACAGATGTTAACAGACAAAGTTAAAATACCGCACAGGCCTTCTTCTCCTCTGCAGTGGGTTAAAAGCTGTACTGTGTGTATCTAGCCTGGGATCAGTATGTACTAGACCAGAGGGTGGTAACCTCTTTGCAGATGTGCCGCCTGCTTTGACAGCGGGCCATCAGACTGATCACACATGCGCTCTGTCTCCCCCTACAGGTGCCTCTGAGGCTCATAGAGAGTGTGGAGAGCAGAGATATGTTCCAGCTGCACATCATCTGCAAAGACTCCAAAGTTGTCAGGTACAGTAATCAGGGCAGCTCACTCACACACTAAACCCGTCATATTAACCCTACAGGCAGATTGATGCAGTTATTAACAAGAGTATATACAGTGCAGTGGTCTGGTACGTGTTGAATAATATAATAGTTTGGCTGGCTGTGAGGAGACAATTTATACACTCTACACACACGACCACACTCAACTGCTAATCAGTATTCCCAGGTGTAAAAGGTTGCAACTCTTACAGCAGTAATAAAATGATATTCATTTAATTCTAGTGCCATTCTAGCTCCTCCATCCTTTCCTCTCCTACTGAATTACTGACATCACTGATGTTGGAGATCATGTCTTGTGTCCTCACAGTTTAAGGGCCGGTCCATGTGCGCTGTAGTGGCCTTTTTTACTAAGGTCCAAGTTGCTACTGTAGGCCACTTAATCTGCAGTAAGTTGTTTTAGTTCTGACCCGTGTTCAATTAAGTAATCCACTCTTCTTGAGAAACCCAGTGTTACTCACAAGTAGTCCACAGGAGGCAGGGAAAATGTTGATGTCGCTTTATTTGAAGACGCACAAAAAAAACCTGGTCCAGTACCAGTATAAAGCAGTCCCAAACTGTACACGTTGTCACCTGCTTACTGCACACGCTACTACACACGTTATGCATGTTATACATGGTCAAAAACTTATTTCAATTCACGCTTATGCAGATTCCTCTACATCCTAGCTGCATGGTTGTCCTCACTGCGCACGTGCGGCAAGTTGCCCTAAAGCCCAATTAACTGTTGTAAAGCAACAAAACAGTATACTTTACTGCATTTAGCATCAGAACACAAAAATTGCAAACCTTTAACTTATATATCTTAAAATACACATAACCTGTCCATATACTGTTGTTTAACTGTTGCATGAACTTAAATATAGGCAGAACATATTGCATATACTGGACAACAGAAACACTTTATCAAATATTACTTTGTGCCTAAGTGGCTCTCACATGCGCTCTGCTCTGTGTTAACTCCTTCTCAGCCGTTTGCCAAAAGTAGTGATGCTGGGTACAGCACTGATGCCCCCCTACCTCACCCCCGCCCCAAACACCATTTGCTGATGGTGTAAGCATGGAGAGTGAGGACAGTGTTAGCTTGAAAGATTTGAGCTTGGAGGTAGAAGACGGCGCTGTTTTATCATTATTACACCTTTATTTAACCAAGTGAAGACACCTTGAGATTCATAATCAGTGTATTACCTACAGTAGATGGTGATTGGCACGCCCCCCAATTCGGAGAAGCAGGCCGGAGTACCGCCACAGAAGCTAAGCAGTGTACTGCTGTGATTGCCACAATAACACAAACAAACTAACCAATCAAGGCAGCATTTGAACAGCAACTTCTTATGGTCTGCAAGGTAAAACAACTGTTTCTGTCAGAGGAGTCTGGTGGCTGTGGATGGGCGCTCCAACAAAATCTATTTCAGCCGGCTAAGAAAAGCCCCCCTTAAAAAAACAAATCAATATCACTTTGAGTGTCCATATTTAAATTATTTTACCACTTTACCTTGTCTTCAGACAGCCCTTTCCAACAGGGAACTGAAATAGGTATATTGCTCTCTTCAAAGCCACCAGACTCCTTTGACAGAAAGAGTAATTTTACCTCATAGTACACAGGAGTTGTTGATCTACCGCCAACTCAATCATGTGTGATTTTCAGTACTGAACAAACATGGCATCCACAGCAGTATGTGGGTTTATGTGTAGCAATGACATCATGCTGACACCTATGTCGGGTAACGCTGAAAATGTTTTTAGAGGATATGAAAAGGATATGAAAACCTCAAAAAAATAAATAATGAATAATAGAGCCACCCTTTGAAATAAATGTTGAGTGGCCTCAGCCAGTTTTGGATATTGGTCCACAAACTTGCAGCATATGAACAATAGAACAACAAATGCAACAGAATCTACATAATGATGTTTTTTTAGTGTCAAACATGTTAAGTTGTTTTTTAGTAGCAGGCATTTTTGCAGAATATCTCAAAGTGAAAGATTCTAGATTATGAATCAGTTGCTGTTTTGTAAATTGTTCTGAAAAGCTAATTAAATTATGAGCACATTTATTGTTGTATTGTATTTTAAAGTGATCAGAGTGTGCTGCTCTGTCGCATTCAGAACTGTTGTACCTGGTGATTTCATTTAATTTGTGATTGCTTCATTGTTAATAAGATCAAACAGCTGGTGAATTAGCACTTAGCATGCGGACACTTGCTTAGAAACAGTTTCAAGTAAAAAAAGACTGAGGCCTGCTTTAATTTCACAGCAGACAGATACCCTCATGTGTTCATGGACATCTGTAAAGTTCAGAACCAGCGGAGCCTTCAGATTCTCAGCAGCAGATGTGCCAGCGGCGTCTCGGTTCCTCATCATTAAGCAGCTACATTATTACTCCTGCTTCAAGGCTGGAGAATCACAGAGCATCTGAAGAATGAGTTTTCCTTGTTGTGTCTTCCTTCCAGTCCCCAGTGCATGAAGCTGTAACGTGATGTTTTGTTGTTGGATCTCGCTCATCTTTCTAATCTTCGCGTTGGGTTCTCCACAGATGCCACTTTGCAACGTTCAAGCAATGCCAGGAGTGGGTCAAGCGTCTGAACCGGGCCATCGCTCACCCGTCCCGACTGGAGGACCTGTTCGCCCTGGCCTATCATGCCTGGTGTCTGGGAGGCAGCGCTGATGATGAAGACCAGCACGTTCATCTCTGTCGCCCAGGTCCGCGCACACACAAAAATCAGTACTGTTACAATTTCGGATGTCATATTACTCTCGACTTAAGTTTCAAATAATGAAGTAAACATTGACAAAATTAAACTTCAGACTTCATAACGTTCTGGTTACTCTGTTTTAGGGATGCTAATTTTTTGTGACCAATAGCTGACACTCAGTAATCGATCAATAACTGTTAATCATTAAGTTTGGACATTGTTTAAGTTATTTTATTGTGGACCTGCATATAGCATGTTGCTTTGCTAAGCACCTCCTCGGCCTGCTCTCTTTTTGTTTATCATGAGACGACTGCTGCAGGAGTGTGAGATCTGCCCCAGGGACGTTTAGAGTCCGCCTGCCCCGCACACACACAGTGACAGTGCTAACTTTTAGCATCCCAAGGCTAATGTAAGGGATTTAACAGCAGTCGAGCCTTTGTGATGTTGGTGTGAGTTTGTTGGGAGTGTTTAACAGCAGCGGTGTCGGATGTTAGCTACGGCTGCTGTGGTAACTTGTGCTAACCAGGCAGATGTTGAACTGGCTGTTCTGTGTAATGGCAGCAACAGAAAGTTTGCGGATACAAAATAAGGAAGACCTGGAAACACTGACCAATCAGAGCAGACTAGGGGGCTTACTGATACAGAGAGAGGGTGAATACAGGTGTTCCAGCACACAGTATGAGGAAAATAAAGTTTTTTGAACATTAAAGCATGTAATCATATTATTAGTAGATTTCCAAAATGCAAGTATGAACCTGAAAATAAGCATAAAGGTCCCCTTTACACAACAGCTTTCATATTTTGTTAAAATGTTAATACTAATTTCCTCCCTGTGTGCTCTGTGTGTGTGCAGGTGATCACGTGCGTCAGAGAATGGAGATGGAGGTGAAGAGGATGAGCTTTGACACACAGAACGTCTGGAGAGTGTCGGACATAAACTGCAACTTCAAGTATGTCGGAGATAAATTACCATAAATAGCATGACACCTCTGTCTCTGCAGATAGCTGTACTACTGTACTAGTCATGATGGTCGATAAGAGAGTGAATAGTGAGTGACGAAGTTAGAACAACTTTTGTGAGAGCTGTGACAGACAGTAGGGCTTGAATCAGGCCGGAGTAGGGACACCCTAACCACAGTGTCGATCAGTGGGTGGCGCAGGCACCCCATATACAGAGGCAATGTCCTTGCTGCAGTGGCTACAGGTTCGACTCCAGCCCACAGCCCTTTCCTGCATGTCGTCCCCTCTCTTTCCCCCTTTACGCCCCTGGCTGTCCTCTCATTAAAAAGGCCAAGAAAATAATCTTAAATAAGAACTCTGCCAGGAAATGGGAGTTTTGAATTTGTCTTAAATGACGGTTGCATTTGGGGGGAATAGTTGTCAGGCTGGATTAAACTGCAAGAGTACACTGAATACACAGACATTACACATATGGTCCTTATGTAATCAGTTTTAGATTCAGTGTGACTTGCACTTTAAGGGGAATCATAGTCTCGGATGTCCATCACAAAAAAAACACCAGTAAATCCATTTAGAAATCATAGGAATAAAACCTGCCATAACCTACCTAAGAATTATTACATGTTAAGTTTTATTCAAAGTAATCCACTGCAAAAAGGAACTGGCATTTTTGGGGCTGTCTCTGGTTAAATAAAACTTATCTTATTCATTAACAAAAAGGTCTATCTCTGTAGGGATCCTTTCCATAATGTTGTCAGACACTTAAAATAACAATCTAAGCCTGCCAGTGGCAAAAACAAGCACTTTTAGTGGAAGTACATTGACATTGCAACATGCCCCGAGTGTTTGCATTGTGGGCTGTTTGGCCAGCGATTTACTCAATATTGGACCAATTTCAAAAACCAATTAGTCCCTTGGACACGAAAACATGGGAAAATAGGGTCTGGGTTGTAAAATACTGAAGTTAACCTTTAACACATGGACAAATAAACAACACTGTAGCACTCACTCAAGCAGAAATAATGCGGTATACCGTGTGTGTGTGTGTGTGTGTACCTGTGTGTCCGACTCTTTTGTCTCCTTTGCTGTCTGGACAAATAAATACTCCAAAAAAAAAAAAAAGGTCAGTCTGCTCGGAGGGCCCAAGAGAGCACATCCTGCTGAGGGAGAAAGACACACAGGACAACTGGCTAATTAAACGCGCCGCAGCCTGCTGAGGCCCATGACTCAGCACAGTATTTCGCTCACACACACACACACACACAGGCACACTGTCTCCATCTCCCCTTCACTCCTCAGACAGTCAGCAGGTGAACAGACATTGAGGGAAGTATCATGAGAGAGGAGGAGAGCAGATGGAGTCGGGCTGTAGCACTGTGTTATTTGTTCTCTCTCAGAGCTGAGCGTTCTTGATGAAGTAGTGTGACCCTGAAAACCAGAACATTTGTGTTGTCTAAGAATGTTGCTGCAGCTCAGAGTATTATTTTGTTTGGGTCTTGTATTTTTTTTTCACTGATAGACTCTGTGTTAAGTCAGTCCGAGTGCACTGGCTGGGAACACATATAGACTGTAAACATAATGGATGTAGCTACCATGACGTCATCCACTGGTTTGTGGACTCCAGTTTTGAAGCCTCAAGTTCAGCCTTTTGGTTGTCGCTGTCTTTATTTGGAGCTAGAGAGGTAGGCTGAGAGGCTGGCACAGTGGATTAGCAAGTAGTGGCTCTGACTGAGAAGCTGAAGACACTATCCACATACATCCTGTCACTCAAGCCTTAATGAAATGTAAATGGGTTTCCCCCCCCTCTCAAAATTAGACATTTTCTGTCCTGGGAGCAGGAACGCGCTATCCCAGAAATCCTGGGAAATTGGCTCTTTCTTTTTAAGGCATATCTTCAGCTACAGTTAGAACGCATCGGCCATACTTCTAGCAACACTAAATGCAACACAGAGAAACATGTTTAAATGTATGGGTTCCTAACCTGACTTCATTTTTGTATTATTTGGTGGTATTAATAATTGTTAAGGCAAAAGAACACCATTTATTTTATCAGTTAGCTGGCTGCTGAGAACATGGAAGTAACTGACAGTGTTTTATTGTCAGTACATATGCAATTTGTTAAACCAAGTTATTTGGTGTATTCAAAGTCATTCTATTAAGCTGAGATGGATTCTATTTTCTGTTCGTCACTGTTGAATCATCTGAAGACTTTCCACACAAAGCTGGAGGCAGACATCGGGTTGTATTAGCCTGATGCCTACCATACACTGGAAGACTTAGAAAAGACTTTCAAAGGACTAAAACTTTGTTTGGTGTAGGGCCAGCAGAACTTAGATGGCAGAGCCCTCAATTTGGTAGGCCAAAAGGAAGTTACCATTGTGCTGTTGAGTTTTGCATCCCTGCCAGCTCCAAGATTTGCATCCACATGGGAAGATGTAAAGATTTTGTGTATTCTGTAGTGATATGCATTTTGTACATATCCATCTATTTAGTTTATGGCCAGAATGTCACTAGTTTTTCCCGTCTTCCCGTTATTGTATTTCTTGGGAAATGGGAAGTAATTTGAATGTGTATTCCAAGGACTTCCGTTTCCCTGGAATAAACCTTAATGGCCGTCTAATGTTTCCAGCAATATAAACTGCATTTAACCTTCCTCTATAAAAGTAATGTGTTTTGTCCTTCCTGTCCACAGGCTTTGCTCCAGCTACCCACAGAAGCTTCTGGTTCCAATCTGGATCACAGACAAGGAGCTGGAGAGTGTGGCTTCCTTCAGGTCCTGGAAGAGGATCCCCGTGGTGGTCTACAGGTGGATCACATACACACTATCACACGTTTCACCAACATGCACAACAGGATTTCCTTTCTGATACTAAGATCTGCACTTGGGATTACTGACTCTGTGACCTTGAATTCCAGGCACCAGAAGAACGGGGCGGTGATCTCCCGTTGCAGCCAGCCGGAGATTAGCTGGTGGGGCTGGAGAAACACGGACGATGAGTACTTGGTGACGTCCATCGCTAAGGCTTGTCAGATGGACTCGGGAGCCAAGGGTACCTGTGGAGCACCAGCCTGCCGACAACGCGGGGAAGCTCCCGACTCCTCCGACAGTGATTTTGGTAAAGCATTCCTTTTTATTGATTTACGTTTTGCGTACACTGTTGGAGCAATGTAGCTCTCGAGAATACATTTGAATTCAGGCTGATAATTTGACATGAATTTCCATTATTTATATGTCTCATTAATTTTCTTACTTCCAAAGTGGACAACCAACAAATAATGATGATTAACATAAGTGCCAAGTGATACACTATTTTCAATTATGCCTGCATACATTGAGCTTCATCAGCAAATACACTGTCAACAATTTAAAATTAATTAACACCCTAGCAATAAATTACATTTATGCGCCTCTTTCTGACTGGTTACATGCTCCAAAAATTAAAATCAAGTGCATGCAGTATCTAATATGCATTTTAATCAGGCTTAGTTATATAAATCTTTAAGTGGGATACCTGCCAGTGTAACTTACGGAGAAAAACAACTCTGAGCCCTATCTTACACACGATGCTGGGTGGTAATTGTTAGTTTCAGACATTTTCATTTTCACGGCCAGCACCACATTGTGAAAGTAGCAAATGTCCTTGTGCCAATCTGTGCACCCAAGGATGTGTAGGTCTTAAAGTGAGGTGTTGTCAGTAGAATTGTTGGCTTATTGCTATTTTACATTATGTAAAATGTGAATGTAGCAGAGAGCAGAGCTAAAGAGCTGCTGTGTGACTCCCCATTAAAAGCGACTCTGAGCATATTTACTCATGAAGAGCAGTGTAACTTCATTATATCAGAAGCTAAGCTTTTAGCTCTGTTTCCTCTGTCAAGTTTATAACTACAGGTTTTAGTTCTGCTGCCTAAAAGTCCCATGATATCTGCCGCAGAGACATTACTGCTCCACTGCTGCTACATTTCTCTCAGCAGAAAACCGCTTGCTTCTCTAATTTGCCGAATCCGCCATGTAAAAAGCGGTGTGTCAGGTGCTTTTAAATTAAATAGGAGATGACCTAATGATCAATTTAATTCTTGTTATGCCCACAACACACCTATGATTGATTAAGGGACTAAATACAGCCCCTTTGCCACTTGCGCCTTACTTTGTGCCCAGATTATGTACTATTTCATCAGTAATTACTCGTCTGTCTCCACACGGTTGAAAGCAGGTCTCTTGACTTGTGACCGTTACTCGTAGCAACACTGTGGCAGTGTCATCAGGAGGAGATATTGATTCTCAGTAGGTTACAAATCGAGTCAGTTTCTGTTTATCATGTCTGTGGCGCTTCTCTGATTGCCTCCTTCTGCTTTCACACTTTCTCTCTCTTCCTCTCTGCGCCATTTTGATTCACATAGCACTGTCCACTCACAACAGTAAAATATCATCTCTCTGTCCTCTTGCCTGTCTCTCCAGACTCCTCTCTGACGGGCGGCTCTGGCTGCAATGACAACACCGTGCCACAGAAGCTGCTGATTCTGGATGCTCGCTCATACACCGCTGCAGTGGCCAACCGAGCCAAGGGCGGAGGCTGTGAGTGTGAAGGTTAGTGCGACCAAACATTTGAGAAGTCTTAAAGGGGACCTAATGTTTTCATTTTGAGATTCATACATGTATTTTAAGTGCCTACCAGAACACGTCGACAGGCTGTAACATAAACACTTTATTTTCCTCACACTGTCTGTGCTGGAACACCTGTATTCACCTTCTGTCTGAGACGCTCCATTTTAGCATCTGTCTTTTCAAGCCCCCCTCCCGAAAAAGCCCAGTCTGCTCTGATTGTTCAGTGTTTGTGGGTCTTCCATATGAAAAATTTGGAAGGATTTCATGTTTCCCTGATGTTAGCATGTAGCTACATATAGAAGTGTAAAGAAATCTGTCAGGTTGTAGCCAAACTAGAAATAAACAGCTAGAAACAGAGTATTCAGAACAGTCTAATATAATATGTGCATAAAATGTAAATATGTTAACGAGGTATTAGAACAAGGTAACACAATGGTGATGAAAGCCCTTATATTTGCTGTATTATGAACTGGGTGTTCCAGGGGAAAAAAAAACAAGCATTGCACAGTAAGCGATGTGTTTTCCATCACCCAGTAGTGGCGGGTCCACCAAAGAGGGTAGGCAAAGCTACACACACCAAACTTGCTCTTCAACTCCCTTGTGTGTGAAACGGCGTACTGTTTTATTCCCGGTCTCTCTTAGAGTTGTGAGTTAATGGTTACTATGGCTGAACAAAGACAAGAGTGAGATAAGGTCCTAGAACCTGCTGCAGTTTTTTGTTTTTTTTAAAACAAAGTATTTTTATTGGCACTTAAATAAAGATATACAGAGTATTAATAAACAAACACAGAGCCAGTAAGGACAAAAAGACCACCCCATCCACCCATCAGCACAGGAACAAACAGACCAGTCCAAGTAAAATCCAATACAGAAGAAAGAAAGGAAAAATAAAAGGGGGAAACAACGACAAATCAGTTAACCTGTGTGACATAAGAAGGGGAGTATAGTGTGTTTCATTACAATTTTTCAGCTACCATATTTGCCACAAAAGTTAAAAATGGTTGCCACGTGGATCCTTAAATAAAACAACAGATATTCTCCAACTGTAAATGATACATAACATCCTTAATCCAATGTCCGTATGTTGGAGGTGAATAGTCTGTCCAATTACACAGGATGAGCCTTCAGGCCAGAAGTGAGCACTCCAAGTTACTGGAGCGAGTTACTCCAAATATTGCCATGGACATAGATGGGGCCACCAGCCGTCCAAACATTGTTGAAAAATTTTTAAATACTAAATCCCAGAAATGAAATAGTTTGGGACATGACCAGAACATGTGACATAAAGTGGCTGAAGACTGGATCAGTATCACTGCTCTGGACCAGTGGAGTCAGTGTACAATCTTAAACAGTGTGTCTCAGACAAATAGAGGATGAATAAATATTTTGAATAGCTTTATGCCACACCTCCTCCAATATCTGCTCTCCAAATTCCTCCTCCCATCTCTGCTTTTAAGAGTCCAAAGCTGCAAGATTATGAGCATTGAATGATTCGCTGATTTGATGAACACCTGGGGCAGTTTGTGAGGAACTGTAAAAGTTATTCAATAGTCAGTGTTTTATTATGAACATACAGTTGAATTTCCCATTGAAGAAAAGTTACAAAAATGTTTGTGTATGCTGTCTTAGAGAGAAGGAAAATCAGAATTGGCAGGTCAGACTTTTAAAAAAATTGGAAACCAGAATCGGCCAAAATCTGAAATCGGAAACAGCCAAGTAAATTGCAGTCGTTGCATCTCTAGTATTAAGTGGGTCAGTTCTGCTTTTCCACACATGTATTTAAGAAGGTGCTGCTCTGCGTGCAGTCTCGGGGGCCTCACTCTGCAGAGGTCAAATCTAATGTCAGTGTCCACTTTGACATATGATATTCAGTAAGCAAATGATACATGCCACCAGTGATGGTCTCACTGCTCAAAACCATGAATGTTCTGTTTGTCTGAGATAATAAAAGCAAACACCAACATCTGAACATATGATGCTACTGTATCACACGGGCTAGGTGTTGTTTATGTCTGATGACCTTGATCAGTGTTGTTTATGTCTGTTTGTTTTCAGAGTACTACCCTAACTGTGAGGTGATGTTCATGGGAATGGCTAACATCCACGCCATCCGGAACAGCTTTCAGGCCCTGAGGACCGTCTGCAGTCAGATTCCCGATCCGGGAAAGTAAGTCGATCTGTTTGACCTTTCTCTCCGTGCAGCTCTGCCTTCATCAGTGCCGCCCTCTCCCTTTCCCTCCCCCCTGTTTTAATGGCCACAGTAAGCAACACCACACAGAGATGGGAACGCTGTCACAGTCCACTCCTGTTCGTGCTGGGCCGGCCAGCTATCTGTCTGTACACAGCGACAGCAGAGACGTGTGTTTCCGTTTGTTCTGTGTGTTTTTACCAGCTGTGTATGCTTTACGAGTGTGTTTACATCTGTGTATATGTATTACATGTGCGATTGTATGTACAGTGCATAGGTTAACCCAGCTATGACATCACACCGTGTTATTTTTGACGCTTGTTGTTACTCTGATGGAGGTGTGTACTGACACAGGGAGGCCTCCATAGGTATAGGTCAGAGGCTTCCTCCTCTCAACCCCGTCAACCTAAGATAACCCAGAGTGACCAGAGGTTGTTGATGTTGCAACGGGTGCTTCGCAAAGTCAAGGAGGGATCCTGAAATGGCTGCATGCTGTGTCATTGAAATCCCGCCGAAGGATTATGTCAATGTCTAGGATAATTTGTTCAGAGAATTTTCAAGGATTTTCAATCCTATGCACACGATGCATCATTCCTGTCCGGCGATTTCTAAAGAAGATGCAAGTGAACTTTCAGTCACTTTTACCAAAATCTGGTTATGATCAAATTTGAGGCAAGAAATGCCAAGACAACTTTATTTGCACAGCACATTTCATACACTAGGGCAATTCAACGTGCTTTACAGAGTAATAAAGATACAACAAATGTAAAGGATTCATTTACAAAGTACAAGCCAGTGATACAAGAGGTACAACATTTTAGAAAGAAGTTTGAGCACTTTAAGTCAAGTGAAATAAATTAAAAGGTAGAGTATGCAGTGTAAAACAGGAAAGCTTTTAGGTCTGACCTTAAAGTGGTCAGAGTCAGGTTTGTGTAATGTCTCAGGGAGGTTGTTTAAGGTCTGCGTTGCACAATAACAAAATGCTGCTTCATCGTATTTTGTTCTAACTCTAACAAGCAGTAGGCCTGCCCCAGAGGTCCTTAGGGTTCTTGGGAGTTTCATATTGCACAAACATATCAGAGATGTATGTGGGCCCAGAGCCACAAAGTGATTTGTAGACGAGCAGCAAGACTTTGAAGTAAATTCTCAGAGTGACTGGTAGCCAGTGTAGGTATTTTAGAATTGGTGTTATGTGGTCGTATGTCTGAATAAGTTGTAGTTGCCAAAAAGCTTTTTTGAGAGCCCTGTGAACAGACTATTTTGTAATCTAATCTCCTGGGAAAAAAGGCATGAAATCCTGTCACTGTATCTTCACTTGAACTTGATATACAAGGCCTAATTTAAAGTTTATTCTGACTTTCGTAAGGCGAGGGCACTAATGCATCGCCAGTTCTTGACTGTGCTTGTCTTTAAAAAATGGCACAGGACAAGAGCGAAGAGATGACAGTGCAAAATGCATTTGAATGCAAGTATCTTCAGTGTCCTTGTAAATGTGTTATCACCATGAATGTGTAAAGCACATTTCTTTTGCTGTTTCAAAAACTGGAAGTTAAGACGGGACAGTGTCAGTGACGCACACCCGAACCCACTTTAGACTGTTCCATTATGTGACCTTCAAATGCTTGGCAGGAGTCTTGCCAAGCCTTTGTAGTACCCAACTTGGAAATACCAAGGATCCTTCCTTGACTTTGAGAAGCACCCCAAATCTAGGCTCCAGACCACATCATCAGTCGGGACAGGCTCTGTGTTGATTTATCCGTATCTGATCAGTCACCTCTGGTTTTTCCAGCTGGCTTTCGGCACTTGAGAGCACCCGTTGGCTGCAGCACTTGTCCGTCATGCTGAAGGCAGCCACTCTGGTGTGTTCGGCGGTGGAGAGGGAGGGCCGTCCTGTCCTGGTGCACTGTTCGGACGGGTGGGACCGCACCCCCCAGATTGTAGCCCTCTCCAAGGTCCTGCTGGACCCCTACTACAGGACACTAGAGGTGAGAGTCTGCACAGTTGGACCACAGAATGTTGCATACAGTTGGATTTTAGATACACTTGTTATAACTGAAATAATTTCACACATTAAAGTCTGTTTACAGGAAACTGAATTGTCAGCAGTTGAGTTGCATTGTGGGTACATAGGTGCCAAGTTTTTACAAGGAAGAATAACTAGTGGAATAAAGTAGACGATATCTCTTGCTCTGCTGAATTATTCTACTGTCAATGGTGACAATGTTATCAGACTGTAATGCTGAATCAGTTTTTGCTGCACTGTCATATTAGCACTTCCATAACTGACTACCTTGTGGTCCACAGGGTTTCCAGGTGCTTGTAGAGACTGAGTGGCTGGACTACGGTCATAAGTTTGGGGACCGCTGCGGCCACCAGGAGAACGCTGACGATGTGAGCGAGCAGTGTCCCGTCTTCCTGCAGTGGCTGGACTGTGTTCACCAGCTGCTCAAACAGTTCCCCTGCCTGTTTGAGTTCAACGAGGCCTTCCTGGTGGGTGGTCGTACAGCACTCTTTACTTCTCTCTGTTCTTTTAATAATATTATATACGTTTTTTGTCACTATATTCACCTGGGACTAATATTACCAGGGGATCTTACGAGATTTAGAAATTACCCCCCCTCGAATTTACTGACTTTATTCCCTCATTATAATATCAAAGCTCTGCGTAACAAAATGCAAAAATTATCATTCACATTAACCTTTAATTATGAAATCAGTCCCCTGGGTTGTTTGTGCAGTATTTCAGAGAAATATTGATGGGATACTGTCTGTAAGTGTTGAAAGACAGAAAAAATGTTTCTTTGTACATGCTGCCGTGCATTTCATCCATCTCATCATTTTTTGAGATTTTGCTCCGAGCAAGATGATCCTACTGCACCCCATATTCTTTCAAAACTTTCATTTATAATTGACCTGATATACACTGTCATTTTACAACCACAACTAATCTTGTTGTCAGGTGGTGTTTGACATCATTGAGCTGTTACACCGAATTAGCAGAGCACTATCAAACCATAAAGAATCTGAATCATTGCCTGACTTCATCTTCCATCTCCCTCGTGTGTCCAGGTCAAGCTGGTGCAGCATACGTACTCGTGTCTTTATGGCACCTTCCTGTGCAACAACGCTCGCGAGAGGGAGACGAGGAACATCTACAAGCGCACCTGCTCTGTGTGGTCCCTGCTTCGCAATGGAAACAAGAACTTCCAGAACTTCCTCTACATCCCCAGTCATGATATGGTACCCACCTCTTTTGACACTGTAACTTACATTGTTATAATGCTATTACTATTATACTGTTATTAACCGCCACAAGTTAAATACAGAAATAACGGGGGGTTGCCTCCTACTTTTAGCCACCGAGCCTTTTAGTCATTGAGAAGACTGACTTGTATATGTATAATATGTATTTTTAATTTTGGGATGAGCTGTCCCTTTAAAAGAACAGTGACTCAGCAGATTGCTAGTTTTATTTCTCTTAGACTCAACCTCCCAGACTCTAAGTAAGCTGCTTTATCAATCATTAATATGACTTAACTTTAACTTGCATCCCCAAACTGTTTTTTCTATCAGAGATTTAAAGCATGACTCTAACTTGAAGATTAAACCCTGATAGTCTGTGTTTGACCTCTAAGACAAGTATGAAAAAGGTCATAGTAAACCCTCCACAGCAGTGGTAGAACAGCACCGACAGGCACCACCATTACTGTATATTGATCGTCTGGGATCCTCGTGTCTTGTTTGTCTGCCAGGTGCTGCAGCCAGTCTGCCACACACGAGCATTACAGCTGTGGACGGCTGTGTACCTGCCCACCTCCTCCCCCTGCACCGCTGTGGACGACTCTATGGAGCTCTACCTCCCCCCGAATGTCACCGGAGACGAACTCACCTCCCGTTCCCTGGACAGGTGTGTTTGTTTGATGCAAATCTGATCAGCTACTCAGTATCTGTGCTTAATGTTTGTAGCTGTCCATGTACAGAGATAGACATTGATTCAAAATTCCCTTATGTTAGAGAGCAACACTGCCCTCTAGAGTCCCAAACAGAGAATTGCATCATTGCCATTTCGGCACCTGTGGGGAAAAAATAAACCTTTTTATGTATTTCTGATTTCCAGACTTCCCAAGACTCGCTCCATGGACAACCTGCTGTCAGCTTTTGAGAACGGGGTGCCCTTGACACGTACATCCAGCGACCCAAATCTCAATAAGCACTGCCAGGAGGATCGCTCTGCCCTGGAGCCCTCGCCAAGCACGGAGGAAACCTCTGCAGACGTCTCTGATGAGGTCACGCCCGACACTGGACTGGACAGCAGTGAGGGGGAACCTCTACACCAGAGTCCTGCCAAGACCCCAGAGGGTGTCCCAGTTTCAGAGAGCTGTGAAGACACAGAGGAGGAGCCCTGTCTCACCACACAGCCCCTACCCTCTCTGCCCCTTCCCCCTGTCCCTCTCAGTAAGGACGTCACACTCACTCACACTCCCTTCCCCACTCCTGTCCTTCAACAGGCTCTGCCTCAGATCACTAACCCTCCACTCCCTCCACCTCCACCTCCGCTGGAGGCTGAGAGCCCCTGTAGGACTGCTGAGAGCACCACGTCACCCACTCATAAATCAGAGCCGTGCTTACCTCTCCCCTGCAACGGCACTCAGCCTGCAGCTGCCACACCCACCTTGCTGCTGAACGGCCACAGTGACAGCCAGACAAATGGCCTCCCAGCATCTGCAGAGCTGCTGGCTCTGAAGCAGCTCACACCACTCCTTCCCATGGAGGACTCCACAGAGACTCTCACAGATGAGGGAGAGCTTCCCCCCGCCCTGCCTCCCACTGTGACCCAGCATCTGACCCAGAATAATTTGAATGATGAGCCTGAGTCACCCCAACCCCAGAAGGAGAGAGAGGACATGAGTACAGACATAGTGAAAGGAAGAGAGCATGTGTTCACAGCTGCAGCAGCTCCTGCAGACTGCACCCAGGTAGCAGCTCGCCATCTGATCTCCCAGAGCCAGATCGCAGACCTGTCCCTGCTCGGCGCCCACTGGGAGAGCGTCCAGGGTCTGGTGCAGTCTGCCTGCAGCAGTGGCAGCCACTCTGGCGTCAGCCGGGCCTTGCAGCACAACACTTACCAGAGTCGTCGACTTGCCAGTAAGCTGCTCCGCTCCCAGGGCTTTGCCATCGCCAATGGGTCCCAGTGCTGCCGCAGAGAGGCTCTATGTTGTCCCAGCAGCCCTGTGCAGGCTGGGTGGCTGTCTGCTGCCAGGAGTTCAGGCTATGCTGGTATGTGTGGGCCTGCTGCTGCCGCCACCCTCAACAGCTACTCCCTGGCTGGCCATCAGCTCCTGCCAGTGTCATACTCCTCGCCCTCCGCTTCCAGCTCCCCTCCCCCACCCCAGGCCCCAGCTTACCTGGATGACGACGGGCTGCCGGTGCCCATGGACGCCGTGCAGCAGAGACTGCGGCAGATCGAGGCGGGCTACAAGCAGGAGGTGGAGGTGCTGAGGCAGCAGGTGCGACAGCTGCAGATGAGGCTGGAGAGTAAACAGTATGGCACCCCTCCCTCGGAGCCAGACATCGACTACGAGGATGACATCGTGAGTAGCTTTTACCAGTGATGACGTTAATGCCCAGTGCTAGAAGCTTATTTCTGTCAGCAGTGTTCGTAAATGTTTACTTTTAATAATCCCCAGGAAGTGTTCTCTCCTCTGTCAGTCCCATCTGTTTTCTGATCTTGCCCTTTTCTCTCTGTTTTCAGACGTGTCTGCGGGAGTCAGACAACAGTAATGAGGAGGACTCTCTGTCAACCCACAGCGAGGACCGTCTGTCTGAGGGTAGCTGGGACCGAGTGGAGCCCAAGGACACAGAGGTCAGCATCTTTCACTGCTTCATTGTCTAAAATAACTCCGCTTCATCACCTTCCTTCCTCCCCCTCACCTGTGTGACGAGGAGCACCTCTGATAACAGCACACTGTTCTGATAGAGATGTCTGTGTGTGTGTGTGTGTGTGTGTGTGTGTGTGTGTGTAGGTCACGAGGTGGGTGCCCGACCACATGGCCTCCCATTGTTTCAACTGTGACTGTGAGTTCTGGATAGCCAAGAGACGTCACCACTGCAGGTGGGTGTCCTTCTTACCTAAATAAATACAAGAACACAAAAATATCACATTTAGTCACATGTAAAGGTAGAAGAGAAAAAATCATGGGTGTTAAGTATAAACGTATACTGTATATAAAAGCCCATTGAACAGACACTTTCACTATCAATAACCGTCAAAAAAAAGTTTTTCTATTTATCAATAAATACTTAATGAAATTTAGATTGTGTCGTGGTATCGCTCTTTTACTGAGCTAGCTTGAGAACAGCCCCCACTAAAAGATTTTTCAAATCTTAGCCGATGTTGAAAATGTTGAAAACAGACCCTACACATCACAACATGTAAAGATAAATTTAAAAGTCTTGTTCCTATAGTTCATGGAGAGCAACGATTTGGCCTTAACGTCACACCGCACACTAACAGATTCCATTCACGAACAACCAAAGTCCTGACTCTCAAATCTCGCAAATCTCTCGTGATCAAACATGACTTTAGAGAAAACATACATGGCGGATGACAAGCAGGAGGATGTAGCCCTTAGTTTTTGCACTACGTTTGACAGAAAAATTACTAAGAAAACATTTAAAAACATGGATTAAGTTGTGGAGACGGCGTGAACATGTACTGTACGTGTTAAAGCCTGAGCCCTTCACAATAGGACAGTGGATCGTATCTAATACTGAACATGTTTAATACTTGCGATTTGAAATCAGTTCGAGCAGAACAGACTTCTGGGCAGATGGGGAATGTAAAAATCACACTTAACATACATCGACAACATCAAACAAAGCAGTGCTTTGCTGATGATTGTCAGAAGAGGGGAATCTGGCACAAAATCAGCTTGATTCTTGTTAGTGTGTACTGTGAACTGTAACTTATCGTCAAACACACTTCATTTAAACTCAACAGAAACAAAATAAAACTCGTCCACTCATATCTTGGTTCGTGGTTCTAGTGTTCCAATAATCACCAACTCTGTGAATTAAGGGTTTATTTCAACCAAACCAGAGTTAGATGTGAAAACCTGCTCAGCTACACACTGATTTTTACCACTGTGTCTGAGCAGCAGCAGCTCTCAATCATTGTTCTGAGGCAGACCATCAAAATTACCAAAATAAAATGACAAGAATCACCCAGAAAAACAACTCAATCAATCGCAGATAACTGATAGCTATAGCTATATTTGTCCAGTTACCCAGCCCCCAGTTACCACTATCTCAGTATGAAGTGAAATTTCAGAAACCTATTCATTTAATGACTTAAATACAGAAAAGCAAGAAACATTCAAGAATCTGTAATCGGCACGGTTTCTAATGAATCCTGTCAATCATCAGAATTGTCTATAAAAAAAATTCTCTTCATTGACCGATCAGCTAAAGTTGTTCTCGTTCATTACGAAGATCTCTCGCTTTTTGCTTTCTTGAGAGTCAAATAAAAACACTGATATCACTCTCATGTCTGTACATAAATATGAAGCTACAGCCAACAGCAGGTTAGCTTGACTTTAGAAAGCTAGAAAGAGTGGAAACAGGATGATGTGGCCGGCCTGGTGAGCTGGTTGCACTGTAAAAACATCATGTTGTTACGAGGGAGGTGTGTACTGGGTTAACTGGGGTGCAGTCAGCTTCAGAGGTGCTGGAAGTCAGCTGTTTCTCCATGCTTCCAGTCTTTGTGCTAAGCTAAACTAATGGCTGCTGCCTCTAGCTTCATATTTAATGTACAGACATGAGAGTCAGTTTTAACTTTCATCAAACTATTCCTTCATCAAACTATTCCTTCACTTAACTTCTAGGCCTTGTCTCTAACAGTAGCTGCTTTAGGATCAGGTTTAACAGCCTCCTGATTTGTGTATTCACTCATTCAAAGCATCAGATATAATAAACATTTGTTCAGCAGAGCTTTTTTGGAGTTTTTTATATACACATATCTCCTGGCACTATGTCGCTGCAGCACAGTTCTGCCAAAGCAGCAGCCTGCGATTCAAACACAGACTTTGCTTTGTATTTTCAAAGCAATAAACCAAGCTTTAGTTTCAGCCCATGGTTTCAGAATGAAAGGCTCTCAGTTAGCCAGAGAATTATTTATATGCTCCACTGAGACAGTCGTCCCAAACTGAGAGAAATTTATAACGAACAGAGCACTACTCTGAAAATACAGAGGATGGACAAATTGTTTGCTGCAGTAGAAGTAGCTGACTATCAGATACATTCTGCATATGTCACTATTTAAACATGTTCATCCTATAAAGTCATGGAAGTTAAAGGAATACTTAACCTTCAAAGAAAAATTTAAAAGAATTAAATTAAAGTTTCTGATACCTGTAGAAAGTCTGGACCGCAAAAACCACATCAGATGTGATTTTTGCAAATTGGATCCAAACCACAGTTGGATTTGGTTTAAAATGTGACGGTAATCGGATTTCTTCAGATGCACGTCAGTCCAGACACTCTGGACGCTCAAATCGTATTTCAAAAGTCTCTTTTGCCACACTCGCAACACGACATGACAGCATCAAATCCAAAGTGACGGAAGTGCTGAACAGAATCCATGCTGCTACTAGCAGAGCTCTATGGAGGAGTTCAGTTGGTGCGATGGAGGAGTTCTGCACCGCGACTTGTTTGGAGGACGAAATGATGGACCTCCATTTCTCATGCTTCCGAGCTGAAAAGCTTCATCAACAGCTTAGGAACGTAGTTGCCGACACACATTACCACAGCGACCCACACAGATAGGTCAGTGTTGTCTGAACACACACGATCTGATCACTTGCAAAGATCTGATTTGAGAAACAAATCTGATCACTCTGCAGTCTGAGCGAAGCCTTTGCTGTGTGCTCCCTCCTAACTCTCTGTGTGGTCTCCATCTTCAGGAACTGTGGCAACGTGTTCTGTAAAGACTGTTGTCATCTGAAGCTGCCCATCCCAGACCAGCAGCTGTATGACCCAGTGTTGGTCTGCAACACCTGCCACGACCTGCTCCTGGAGTCCCGCACCCGCGAGATCCGCAGCCAGCAGCTCAAGAAGGCCATCGCCACAGCCTCCAGCTGAGAGAAGCGTCGTGTAGCATGGCCCGCCTCGGCTCTGTCCTGCTCGTTTTGGACTGATGAGCCGAGCGCCCCGTTGTGACCCCAACCTGCTGCGGTTTTGGGAAGATGAGGAGGAATTGTTACTCTTTGGGAGGCTCGGTTTCAGAGTGGAGATGCACTGTGAGACTGTCTGAGAGGCGGAGAAGAGGAACGTCTGAGATGGAGGTGTGTCAGCAGGGGAGGTTTTCCTGCAGAACAAACCCCCTTCTGTTCAAAGACATTTTCAGCCTGGAGCACTGCAGCGTCCGGCTGCCTCCACGCAGTGCCCTGTCCGAGTCACTTCTCCAACCTGTCCACCCACCTTTAGTACCAAACACCTGCACCCTCCTTACAGACACTGTCTCGCACTTCAGAGGACAATCGCTCACCCTTCCATGTGTCGGGGACTCCAAAGCCTTTGCCTGTACTACTGGAGGCTTTCAACTTTAAAAGAAAAGAATTGCTGCTACAGTATTTAAAAGTCTAATTTTGTATTCTTATTTTGTGCACTACTAGCTGTTGTGTATATGAGGGAATTTGAGACCAAACTTGAGCAAAAGGGAGAAATCTGCTGTTTACTTTGTCATTGCATCTTTTTTTCTTGGAGCCTGAATGTAATATGTAATGGATAACTGGATCGAGTTTATGTTCACGTGCATTCGGTGGGTCGTATATATGTGTTCATTGCTGCAATGTGTTTTCAAAAATTATGTATATGCACAGTCAATGTGGTTCTGTCTTTATCAATGCTTTTCTCCAGTATAGCCATGTTGCAACATTATACGTTCTGGGGGACGTGTGTGTGGACGGATCGATGCCATGCTGTTTGTTTTGTGGAATGTGTGCTCGATGTGTCAAGAGGAAGAGAACACAGTAACGTGTGGAGACAACAGTTTTCTGTAATGTCTACTTCTGATGCGAGACAATGTCATTTGAAGGTACTGTGGGTATTTAGTGACGTCGCAGAGGCAAGGTTTTTCTGCTGAGATATTTGAGAATGAATGTCCATCTGACTGATGCGTCCTCCTCGGATTGTTAACAGGCAGTAAAGACTGAACAAAGTGCTTGGAGTTTCTCGTTCTGTTCAGGGGAGTTTGGCCACAGCCCCCCTTAAAAAAAAAATCTATGTTTGTGTCTACTGGTTGTTCCTTGAGACAATAGTGCCATATTTTGTTTTTGTCTATTTTTAAAGCCTTTTTCTTTCTTCTGGATGGCAGCAGGTTTCTAATTGGCCACCTCTCTGTATGTTTAACTGGTACAGATAGTTAGCTGCTTAATAACATTGAGACAACTAAAGATTAACAGATGGCTCGGTTCAATAACGAGGCTAACCGTTTCAACGGATGATCGGATGTCACTGAATTAGTTAACCTGTGTGGTTATCCGTGGTCTAATATTTGGGATTTTTTCACACGGTGTTCATGAAGTCAAAATCTTTGAGAGGAACTCAGACATGTAACATACATAGTTATCTGATCCGTAGTGGTGGCTAAAACCTGTCACTTAATGAATAATTGTTGTAAAGAAATGCACTGTAAAAGTTAAATCCCATGGGTTAAAATAAAAGATTATATCATGGATCTGTTATCAAGGTTCCTTATTTGCATGTTGCTCAGGGAAAAAAATATTCAGAAGGTCTACTCATATTTTTTATACATATATATTTACACCGATCAGCCAAAACATTAAAACCACTGACAGGTGAAGTGAATATTATTTTGTTCCAGTGCATTGTTCTGCTGGGAGACCTTTGGTTCTGGCATTCATGTGAATACCATCTGACATGTTCCACCCACTCAAGCACTGTTGCAGACCAAGTACCCCCACCATGCCATGCCACACTGCAAACATCTCTCAGGAATGACCCAAGGAATGCGACAAAGACCTCAAAGTGTCAACATGGCCTCCAAATTCCCAAGATCCCAATCTAAATGAGCATCTGTGGCACATGCCGTGACTCCACTTCACAACCCACTGGACTAAATGGATCTGCCGCCAATGCACTGGTGCCAGACACCACAGGACACTCCCAGAGATCCTGTGTCCATGCCTCGACAGGTCAGAGCCAAGTTCGATCCAAGGAGGCCCCACCTTGGATTAGGGGTACATCTGGGATATCAAGAATCCTTGAGCAGATTGGGACCTGGGGAATTTAGAAGCCAAGTCGACACCTTGAGCTTTTTGTCACGCTCCACAGGCCATTTGTAAACAGTTTTTGTAGTGTGGTATGGTGCATTATCCTGCTGGGGGGCCACTGCCATTGGGGAGTACTGTTGCCATGGGGGGGGCGGGGGGGGAGGTACTTGGTCTGCAATGGTGTTTGAGTGGGTGGAGCATGTCAGGTGGTATCCACATGAATGCCAGAACCAAAGGTTTCCCAGCAGAACAATGCATTGGAACAAAATAATCAAAGTTATTTACTTCACCTGTCAGTGGTTTAAATGTTTTGGCTGATCGCTGTAAATATATATATGTTTAAAAAAATATGAGTAGACCGTCTGAATATTTTTTATGACAGTTGCTCAATAGCCGCGGTATGAAATTACCTGGATATCCTGCACCGTTGGGCCCTTTAGAGCAGGCGCACTAGAGACTTTGTGGATTGAATGGCTAAGTTCCAGTTTAGCACTCTGCTAACTTAAATGGAGAAGAAAATGAGTTAATCGTTCAGCTCTTCTAGACTTGAGAAATATTGTCTGACCGAATGGATCAAAATCTGATATTGGAACGAGTCATTTCGTGGGTGTTGTGATGCTCAAAAAATGTATCTACCAATTTACAGACATCTCTTCCACAATGTAAGTCAATAGGAAAAAGTATTTTTAGGCCTAATGGCATCATGTGATGGACCTGGAAGTTGTAATTCCACATTTTGCCACTATGTCAAACTGGCTTCAAAGCCTGGCACTGTTCTGAAGGGCTTGGGTCTATTAGATATATGGTTTTGGATCAGATGATCATGAGGCTAACGCATCGCATTTTTCCATTTGGCACTTTTGGCTGGGTTGAGTCAAACCATATCATGTTGATTTGCATTTCCATTAGCAGTGTAAACACGTCAAGTCACAGCGAAATGGACCATCTATGGAGTTGAGCCCCAAAACCCCTGTAGCATTGTTAACTATGGTAGCACCAATAGCTGTGCTGACACTGCTAATGGCGCTAACAGTGCTAGCAGTAACAGCGTAACTTAGTTCACGATGCTAGAGGGGAGTTAAGGTTCAAAACTAAGCCGCTTGCTCACCTTGGAGACCGCAGAGTGGGCATGTTGTTTCTGCAGCAACACTGGTGGTCATCACTGTATGGGTGGGCCGCTAGCTAGGTCCCAGCAGATCCAGGTGGTGTGCAGTGAAGTAACCTGAAGAGTAGCAAAATTAATTTATAGACCGAAGCTCATTACCTGTCAAAAATATTCTTATGACTAACTGATTAACGGTTAACCACTGACATCCCTACCACTGATGTATAGAGAGAACTGGATACAGCGTTGGAGGCAGGGCCATACTCATTCCTATGAAAGTTGCTTGGTGACGCATGAAGTCTAAACAGTTTGATCTCCAGGTATAAAATTACCTGGATCTTCCACATCCTTTAACCCCACCTCCTAACCTCCTAAATTTTACACCTTTTTGGACAGAATGATTTAAATAAGGGCTATTTTAGTGTTTGCACTTGGAGTTGATGTGTCTCAAAAATCGATGAGCTTGCTTACAAATCTCTTTCACAATGAACGTCTATGGGAAAAAGTCTTCAGGTCCAGTGGTGTCACATGACAGACCTAAAAGTTTGGCCACTTTGTCAAATTAGCTACAAAGCCCTGCTCTGTCCCTGTATCCAGTTCTCTTTATACATCCATGAGGTAGCTGTAAATCCCTGCTGCACTGATCTGATGCGTCACGTCAGGTCAGGCCAGCACTTGTGTATGGAGAAGGGCTACAGAATGAATCAATCGTAGACACACATGTGATGAAATCAACTAATACATGGCGAAGAGGCTGGAACACACTGTAAATGTCTGGTAATGATTCACAACAGATTGAGACAACAAACAGAGATGACATGGATCAAACTAAACTGGTGGAACAACCTGTTCATAACCAGAGAGACAGAAAGGTGAAACTGTGTGAAAAATTAAAAAGAGTCTATTAATTTGATAAGCATGTAAACGCACTCAAATTAACACTGAAATTCAGCACTTCATATGAAGCCAAATCAATGCTGTCCAAAACTGAATGTCTGTAAATCAGTTTGCTGAGGTTTCTAAAATTAGACATGGAAAGCACCAAACACTTTACTGAATCAAATTCTGAGGCACTTGTCCTTTACTGTTGTATTTCCTTTGTATGCTATTTTATGCTGTCACTCTTCTTCTTCTCCCATTCATTATAGGTTTTTAAAATAAGATTTTAATGAGCATATAAAACACTGATTTGGAGTAAATTAAATGATCTAACAGAACGTGTCTATCCATCCATTATCTGTAAGCGCTTATCCTTTAGAGTCATGGGGGGCAATGGGAGTGTTTACACCCACATCAGATCGCTATTATACTGTGACGTTTTATACGGTTTCACGTTTCTTTCACTCTGGTAGAATACAGTTTGCTGTATCAGTTAAAATGGAAATAGTGGAAATACACTGCTCAAAACACTTCAGGGAACACTTAGATCACACATCAGATGTTGATGAACCCATTATTTAAGTTGAAGATCTTTGCTGATGTATGTTGTATGAATAAAATGACGTAACAACGGTCAGTGGAAATCAAAATCATCAACCCACTGAGGGCTGGATTCAAAATCACACCGAAAATCAGAGTAAAAAATTGAAATCACAGGCTGATCCAACTCATAATGTGACTCAGTAGTGTGTACGGCCCCCGCCTGCCTGTATGACCTCCCGACAACGCCTGGGCATCACTATCCGTCCTGGGGGATCTCCTCCCAGACCTGGATCAGGTCATCAGTGAGCTGCTGGACAGTCTGTGGTGGTGCTCGGTGGTGTCGTATGCACCAGTACATAATGTCCCATAGGTGCTCAGTTGGATTTAGGTCAGGGGAACGAGAGGGCCAGTCAGTGGTATCAATGCCTACGTTATCCAGGAACTGTTGACACACTCTGGCCACATGAGGCTGGACATTGTCATGCACCAGGAGGAACCCAGGGTCCACTGCACCAGCATAAGGGTCTGACAATCACTCATTTATTCCTGGTACCTAACAGCAGTCAGGGTACTGTTGGTTCTGACATGGAGGTCTGTGTGACCCTTCAAGGAAGTGCCTCCTCAGACCATCACTGATCCACCACCAAACCGGTCATGCTGGATGATGTTACAGGCAGCATAACATTCACCACGGCACCTCCAGACTCTTTCACGCCTGTCAGATGTGCTCAGTGTGAACCTGCTCTCATCTGTGAAAGAACAGGGCACCAGTGGCGGCCCTGCCAATTCTGGTGTTCTGTGGCGAATGCCAATCGAGCTGCACGGTGCTGGGCTGTGAGCACAGGTTCCAGGAGAGGATACTGGGCCCTCATGCCACCCTCATTGAGCCTGTTTCTGATGGTGTGGTCAGAAACATGCACACCAGCAGCCTGCTGGAGGTCATGTTGTAGGGCTCTGGCAGTGCTCCTCCTGTTCCTCCACACAAAGGAGAAGATACTGGTCCGCCTGCTGGGTTGATGCCCTTCTACGGCCCTTTCCAGCTCTCCTCATGTAACAGCTGGTCTCTTGTTATCTCCTCCCTGCTTTTGAGACTGTGGGCTGCAGGTACCACCTCGAGCTACCAGTAGAGACAAAGACACTAGCAGAAGACAAAACTAGAGAAGAATCAGTCAGGCAGGATAAGGAGAGAGCAACTGTCTGTGGCCACCACATGTGAAACCATTCCCTTTTTGGGGGTTGTCTTGTTTTTGTCTCTCCATTGCACCTGTTGTCGCTTTGATTTGCACCAAAAGCAGCTGAAACTGATTCACAATCACTTGTACTTCCTAAATGGACAGATTGATATCCCTAAAGTTTAACTGACTTGGTGTTATACTGTGACCATTAAGTGTTCCCTTAATTATTTAAGCAGTGTAATTAAAGAAGAAATAAATGGTGGAAACAGGAAATTGAAGGCTCCATTTACAGCACAAAGGAAGCGCGTCAACCATTGTGAACCAAAACAGGAAGTAAACAGGAAGTAGTCCAACTGGATATTGTTTTATGAAATTATAATACAAGTTCCACTAAAGTGATACAATCTCAAGAGAGTACATCATTCAATACCCATAATGTGAACGGAGTGGCATGTTGTACTTTCTAACATTTCAGCACGCTGACTCCATCAAATACGCTGCAATACGCTCGACTGTACCTCATTCAGGACTAAATGGGCTGTCGCTGCTGCAGTAGTGGGGCAATCAGCTGTGGCATTAAATCAAAGAAAGCTTGTGGTGATTGGCTGTGAGCAAAACCATACAAATAGTCTGTTTTTTCCAGATCTGGACACAAAAGGATCAAATGCAGGTATTGTCTGACTGGTGACGATGTTACCTGAGTTATTTCAGTTGATACCTTAGGTAGTGAGTACTGATACCCAGCTCTAGAGGACAGCGCTTTTGTTTTCCCGAGTAGCCATCAGTAACCATCCCCAGTTACCAAAGAGTATCAAAAACAGTCGTTCACACCTACAGGCAATTTAAAGTCAGTGATTAACCTGCGTGTCTTTGGACTGTGGGAGGAAGCTGGAGTACCTGGAGTAAACCAGATACAACATAAATGTGGAAGCAAAGAACTTTTTCACATTCCCCCCTAAGCATTTCCAAGTGGTGTTATTGTTTGCGTAAAGAAAACCGTATTGCTTTTTGTCAGAGCTTTAACTATCAACAACACAGCGTACACTGCGTTTTGTTTTCCACAGTTACTTCAGTTGTTCCCCCGTCCACCATTTACACAACTGGGGGTCATAACCGCAAAGAATTTACATTAGACATGTTTCCAGAAATGTTTTTATCCACAAGATAGAAGTATTGCAGTCAAAAAGCTGTATGGAAACAGCAAAACTCAATTGCAAGAAAAAAGTTTTTATGCTCACTTGAGGTGACATTTTTTGCCTTTGGTGACAAAGAGTTGATGCGCTAATAGGATATGGAAACACCTTCACCGTCCAATCCCAATGTAGCAAACATTTAACTCGCATGACTGATCATCTGCTTCCTCTGTCCATGTCTATCTATGCATTAGAATCTCGCTCGATGTCAGCTGGGATAGGCTCCACTCTCCCCACAACCCCTAACAGGATAAGCAGTGACAGAAAATGAATGAATGAATCCTCTCTCCGTTTTTCTCTCGTAGATGGTTCGACAGCCAAGGCAACTTAATTTGTGTCAAGTTCGCAACCTCTACATCTTCTTCTCTGTTTACTGGCAGGTTACAGCCATGTGTAAAGTGTAGCCTACACCACCAACTTCTGCCAAAACTATGCTTTGCAGAGCCAAATTTATTTGCTTCAAACCAGCGACTGAAAGCACCTCCAATATGCATGTTTAAAACGTGCTTGAAAGTAGAAAGGACACAAGGCTATTGATACTCTTCAGCTACTGGGGAGCTACTGATGGCGACCAGGTTGCACAGCAGTTGACGCACTTCCTTTGTGTTGTAAATTAAGCCCTCAGTTTCCCAACCACTTGATTATCAAGCTTTCTTCCATTTAATGCCACATGTGAGTTGTCAGTTCAGCGTGTGAAGGTGCCATCTAGACATTGGAAAGTACTACACACCACTCCATCAACTTCACATGTATCAGATGAAGTACTCTGTTGGTATCAGTATCACTTCAAAGGTACTGGTATTGTAATTTATTGAATGCTACTCAGCTCTACTGTCCTCTTCCTGTTTTGGTTGCACAGTAGTTGACGCACTTCCTTTGTGTTGTAAATGGAGCCTTCATTTTCCCAAGAGATCGTACCTGGTGGCAGACTAGTATTGTATCATCAAAGCGCAGCCTATAACAAACCAATCTAAACGCTGATGGGGTCGTTATTCTACAGCCATTACATTGTGCTATCAACATTTACTGCATGATGATTCATGTTTATTATTTTGATGTATACTGTGGTGAAATTTCACACTTACAGCCTCAGCACAATGACTATATATACTTTGTTCTTTAATATTTTTATATCTTAAGTACTAGTGTTAAACACAGCATAATGCATATACTAATTTTTTGTAAGTTTAATGTACATTTTCATTTCTATCTTTTTATCGTATCTTTTTAATTTATTTTATTTTATCTTATCTGATTTTATTTTATTTTAATTTGTTGTATCTTATTTTATTTTATCTTATCTAATTTAATTGCTTTATATTTTCATCCTTCTATTTCATACTCTTACTCTTAATAATTATAATTATCTATTTTTTACATCAGAGCATCTGTAATAAATCACAACTTCCTCTCAGGGATCAATAAAGTCAAACTGATTTCCACTTTAAACTGCTGTTTTCATTCATTGGAAATGCACTGGTAACAATAATACTGTGACACAGTTATATTACAATAACAGTGGACATTCTGCATCATAAGTATCTTTACTTCTTATACTTTTTACTAGTGATATTTTTACACTGTTTACTGTTTTTACACTAGACATCAGAAGATATTTAAAAAACGCTCTACTTTGAAATACAGAAAAAGTTTCCCTGTCTCCCTTGTTAAAGAATCCATGAATAGTTAAATGTTTTTTATGTGAAAAGTGGCACAGAAATAGTTTTAAAACTCCCTCCAGCACTGTAAAAACACATTAATGACAATGTTTTGCTTCCAACTGTCCACCAGATGGAGCTTTTCTATCAGGAGTAACACAAGGTTGTGGTGTTGCAACAAAACCCAGCACTCTCAGACAGTGGTGGAAGAAGTCCTCAGCTCCTTCACTGAAGTATAAGTACTAATACCACACTGTGAAAATACTCCACTAGTAAGAGTCCTGCATTCAAAACCTTACTGAAGTAAAAGTATTTAAAAGCACAAGATATACTTAAAGTTTGAAAAGTATGTATTGTGCAGTGAAATCTTCCCCGTCAGTGTAAAATGTACTATATTTAGTTCTTTGTAGTGGAGTTGAGAGAAGCTGCATGAAATGGAAATACACAAGTACATGTATCTCAGATTTGTACCTGAGTAAAGTACTTGAGTATATGTATTTAGTTACATTCCAGCACTACTTTCAGCAAATCATCATCAAGAGATCTTTGTGTAATTTCACACAAGTGTGGATGATTGATTTATCACTTTTCTCTATAAAGTTCTTCCTCGTATGAATCAGCAGTCGTTTCCTTTCCTGTGAACAAGTGTTGAAAGTGAAGTTAATAAAGGGCAGAATGAGGACATCAAAGTAAAACACACACACACACACACACACACACACACACACACATCCGTCCATTCCCATTGCTGGCAAAAGTCTTGAAGAAAAGCAACGCCAGCTAATTCCTGTTATTTTTTGGGGGGGGAACTTGTGCCGGTGTCCCTCACTGTCCTCACTCAGCATGATCAATAATTCATTGTGAGGGTATTCTAGGTTTCCACTCAGTGAAAGAAAATAAAGGTGACAGCTTTAACTTTTCTGTGGAAAAGTTGACGAGAGATGTCAAGGTTTTTTTGCACAGCGTTGCACTGACTGGACAAGTTTTCCTGACGGGGTGAACTGAGCCAGAAAATAAACCTTTTTAAAGAGTTCACCTGATATCATCTTTTAGATGTGCATATCTCAGGTGAGTGTGTGTCCCTCTGTGTGTGTGTGTGTGTATCACTCAGTGTTTAACTCTTTAATCCTCACAGTCGTTACAATCACGTTTAAAACCACAGAACTTTAATTTAAATTCTAGCATTGATCTTTTAAGAGGTAGAAAGTACTTTTACTGAAGCACTGTACTTCAGTATAATTTGGGGTGCTTGTACGTGAGTACTTCTACTTAACACTTCTACTCCGTAACATTTCAGCAGTAGAAATTGTACAGTTTACTCAGCTACATTTATCTGACATCTTTCGTTACTTTTTGGATGAAAATATATGACCATTTTATAAAATATGATGCATTATTACAAACTAGTTATAATTAGCCTGACTCACCAATACATATCAGCAGTGGTGGAGGAAGTGTTCAGATCCTTTTACTTAAGTAAAAATACATCACATGGTAAAAATACTCTGCTACAAGTTAAAGTCCTGCATTGACAATGTTCTTTAGGTAAATGTATAATCAGAAAAATCTAGTATTTAAAATAACTCTGCAGAAAAATCTAAAGAAAAAGAAAACCTTAAAAAAAAATTAAAAAATATTTAAATTATTAGAAGAAGAAAATCTTAACATTTGAGATGGTGGAACCTTTATTTATTCATTTAGTCATTTTTGCACTAAAATTTACTTATTCGATCAAAAAGAGAAAATGGAAATACTCAAGTAAAGTACAAGTAGCTCCAATTCGTACTTAAGCATGGTACTTGAGTGTCAGGAGAGAACCATGAGGAACTAAAGTTACATTACTGAGCGCCAGTTTGAAAAAATTATACCAAAGATCATTTAGTAAACTATGCAGTGGTCAAATATATAATTTAATAAATGAAAATTGCAATATGTAAAACATGTGGGCCAAAAATTACAGACAAAGATGCAACAACTTCAAACAAACTTGTTTTAACAAATAAACAGATTTTAAAAAGCAAAGATTTTTGTAAATTTAATATATTATTACTCTGTTCTTAAAATGCCGTTGCATTTATTGAAGATCACATTGTGACTTGTTTAGGACTCAATACTCAAAGTTTATGACTTGGGACTTGCAAAGCAACGACTTGGTCCCATCTCTTTAGTGTAAAAAATGTTGTTATAAGTAGACGTCCTGCATTCAAACTCTTAATCCTTAATTAATCCTGTCATCTCCTTAGTGTTGCAGCTGGTAAAGCTGGAGCTCATATTAATCACTTTATATACTTTTGGGTAGTTTAATCTGTAATATCACATTAAAAAAACATTATTAACTGATTATATTTTGAATAAATAATCAGAACCTGTGAAGTAACTAAAGTTCAAATAAATGTAGTGCTGTAAAAAGTGAGATGTAGATACTCAAAGTAAATACTCGAGTAACGTACCTCAAAAATTTCAAAATCAATAATAATGATGCAATAAAATAATAATATATCACAGACAGGGGCCATTCTGCATCATGAGTGCTTTTATTTTTGGTATTTTGGTGCTAATACTTGTATATTTACTGAGTAGTATTTTGAATTTTAAATGTAATGGAGTATTTTTCATAGTGTGAATGATATAGTTTCAATACAGTAAGCTGCTGATACAGAGCATATGTGGTGCTGACTGTGTGAAATCCAATGAGCTCTCTAACCTTTAGTGCAAAGGAACATGAGAGCTGAATAATAACAAGAATATTCTTCTCTCTCTCCACAGTGACTCCTCTGAGAGCCGCCCCACATTGATGATTAACTCCCTCTGATTCCCAATCAAACCGGCCGGAAGTGTCTCTACCAGCAATGATTGCATTGGATCTGGCTCCTGCGCACCGGGAGCCCATTGACGGGGGCCCCCCTCTTATCACTACCTCTTTATTAGAGGCGATGCCCGAAGGGGGAGGGGCCACTCTTTCTTTCCTGTCGGGGTATGGTGATAGATAAGTATAAGACCCCCTGCAAGAATGCGATCACATTGGAAAACAAGTCATTGTGTTGCCTTCTGTCGCTCGACTCAGCTCCAACATGCAGCAGCAGCTCATCCTGTTCGCTCTCCTGGCATCATCCTGGACAATCTGCACAGGAGCCGGAGGTGAGTGGAAATTATGATTTAGATTTATCTTGACACTGTACTGCTTATATGTATACAGATACTGCCAGGGGGTTGGTTAATTGAGTGAATCGTAGGTTTTTTTTTTATTCTGCTGAATTTCAGTCTTTTAAAGTGTATTTTTGTATATATCTGATCAAAATGTGAGGTTATTTTACACCAGAGCATCTTAGATTATAAATATCTGACTTAATGTAAGCAATTTAATTGATAGAAACACTGAACATTAAATATGGAGTGATGTGCAGCAAGGTGAAGTTGCTTTTACCATTTTTTCCAAACCATGCCGGTCACTTTATTCAATCATTAACTTAATATGCCGCGGAATCCCAAAAATCTAAAAAGACAGATTGATAAAAATGCTCCGCAGAGGGGAAAAAAGAGCCACAGCTCCCTCGCACACACACTTGCCCTTTCCATCACACTGATGTGGCACCGGGTAGCTCCTCCGCGCGTCCGACATCACTGTTCCCTGTTCAAGGGCATGATAGGATCCTGTGTGAGACACGAGCAGGCAGATCTGACCGAGCTGAGACTCCCTCTGTGTCCGGACACATCTCTGTGTCTCTATCTCTCCCTCTGCCTCTCGTGCACCTGCTTACATCCACGCTGAGCCAATGACAGACGTTTGCGTCCTCGCTGCCGCAGAGAGACGCGTCTAGCTGCGCGCAGCCAATGTCTCCAAATTCACAGCGGGGGGGATTGTGAGGCGTTAATGTCAGTGGCGGTTTGGCACAAGGTCTCTAATGGCGTGAATGATCAGAAATGACTGGCTGGTGACTTGGAGGCTTTTCAAGCGGTGCGATTAGTCATCAGTTAACAAATAAACACATCTGGAGGGAAATATCACCAACGCGCCCCTGCTGCGTTTCCTCCTTAATTCATATCCGTCTTGTACTGTGCGGGCATCTGTTCTTGAAAATGTGCTAAAATCAGGATGTATAATTAGTTTCAGGCTGCTCAGAAGTCCAATTAAGTCCTTAAAGAGACAAAAGCAGTCACATAGTGTGAACAGAGAAGAGAGTAAATGGTTTCCTGCAGCCAACAACTGTTTGGTAACGGTGCTACTAAACTTGTTGTTGCCACTGACCGGCTCAGATTAGTCACAGTTAGTGACTGACAACATAATGGAAAGTATCCCCACAGAGATAGGTCTTTTGTGAAAAATTAAAATCCCTTTTGTTAAACCAGAAACAGCCCCCCTAAAACAGAAATTGCCGTCATTTGAGCGCGTATAGAGCCAAAGCTAAAAGCTCTAATAATACTCCCTGAGTTAAACAATACGCGTGACTTATTGTTTTAGAGTATCTCTTTGTGCCATGAGATAAAGCACCAGTCCATGTAGATACTCCAAACTATTAGACACGCTCAGTGTGGCTCATTTGGGGGATTTGATGCGCGCTCATTCAGGTAGCGAGGAGGACCTAATGTCGGTCACACGCACCACGAGAGAGCTCCTTATCTCAATTATTCTGGGTACATTTCATCACCACAGACCCGCAGGTGCAAAACAAGTTGTGTGCATGAGAGGAACGTGCTGTGTGTTTGAGGTGTTAAACCGGGACATGAATGCATCAGCCAAAAAAAACAATGACACAAGACCAGTCCCGAACATCTCGTTTGCACAAGGTTGTGCGAGGTTGACAGGGTATAAAGTTTCAATCTGTCCCTTTATTTTGGGACGTGTTTGTGTGCTCCGCGCAGCGTCTGCAGCGCACAGTTTATGTCTGGCCCACCCAACACAATGGCATAAAACGATCCGTCTCCGCGGCACGCACTCACATTATTCACATCAGCTTTTCACCGTGGCCGACGTGCTCACAGACGTGGCCTGTATTTGTTTTCCTTTCACTGCCCTTTGTTTTATTTTGTTCTTCTTGACAGTTTCCTTAGTTTGGCAGCGCTCTCAGATCCATTGAACCTCATATTGTTCATTCGCCCCTGCGCCGCGCAGAGATCAAAGCCGAGCTCCGATTGGTCAAGAATTGTGCGGACAGAAATCTGATTGGCTGAGATAAAAACGAGCGATTGTGAGCCATAAAAATAGATATTTGTACTCACGGACAATGATGGAGGAAGAATTCAGTCAGTACTTAATCGATACCACCCACGCAGTCACAGTGAAGACGTGAAAATACTTGTAAAATTCCTATTTTAAAAAGAAGGAAAAGCAAAAATACTCAGTGACCCTGTTATATAACCGGATTATTATGTGTTTGTATAGTTGGTGGAGGTGGATAAACTTTAACTGCAGTTTTGTCAGTCAGCCGCTGTCATGTTTTATAAAAAGCATCATGACTGATGAAGGAGAGGCTTTATTATCCCAGTTATCAGATGTAAAACATTTTACTCTGTAGGACTCACACAGCTGTGATAAAACTAATGTTAGAAATGATGTTAGCTGGGGCCTTAAAGGGTGACTTCAGTATTTTACAGCTGGACCCTTAACTCCCATGAGTTTGTGTCTTAGTGACTAATGGGAACAGCTGTTTTTGAAACGAGTCCAGTATTAAATGAGAGCGCTGCATTTGTGTACTATTAGTTTCTGTCCACTAAGAGTGTTTGTTTTTTGCCACTGACAGGCTCAGATTGTTTTTAATGTCTGATAACATTATGGGAAGGATCCCTACAGAGATAGAGCTTTTTGTTAAAGAGTAAGATCCTCTTTGTTTTACCAGAAACAGCCCCCCGAAACAGAAATCGCTTTCTCCAAACCCACAAGACTCCATTTAACCCTTTAAAACCTGAGCAAATTGGCTTGATTTCTTGTTAAAACGTGGGAAGAAGGCAACGAGCAACGAAAGAAGAAGTGACCCAGAAAATCAAAAAGAAATTAGGAAAAAGAGAAAATTAAAAACAAGAAAAAATAAAGTTATGTTGTAATAAAACAAACCTGGAAATCACCTGGAAAAATTGCTAATTTGCTGTTAGAATAATATTTATAAATATAGTTTTTTCCCCCTGGTGTTTTTTTTTTCCAAATCTGTGTTATTGTTTTTTTGTGCGTTTGTTTTTTACAATTTGTGGGATATTTCTTAGTTGCTCATTGCCTTTTTTCCCATGTTTTTGAAAGAAATCACACCAATTTGCTCAGGGTGCAAAGGTTTAAATACTCACAAAAGGCGTCTGAAAACAGTACAAGAAAAGTGATGTTGCTCCAGGTTTCAAAAGGTTAAAAAAAAAAAAATAATAATTTCAGCGTGTAAAGATGCAGCATATTTTCACATCTAACTGGGTGAGTTAAGGGTTTATTTCAACCAAACCAGAGTTGGTGATTGTTTGAAAAGTGGAAAGATGAACCAAGGCCTTTTTTATTTATTTATTTTTTTTTAACTTTATTTGTTTCTGTCGACTTTGAATGAAGTGTGTTTTACGATGAATTTCTGTTTATTTAAGGAGTCTAGTGAGTTTGATGAAAGCGATTCTGGGGCTGTTTCTGCTTAAACAAAAAAGATCTTACTCTTTAACAAAAAGCTCTATCTCTCTTTCCATAATGTTGTCAGACACATAGAAAAACAATCTGAGCCTGTCAGTGACAAAAACCAAATTTTAGTGGATGTAAATTGATGGTGCACAAATGCCCCAAATGGTTACATTACAGCCTGTTTCATGGCTGCTGGCTGCAGCACTCGCTGAGTATTGGACCAGTTTTAAAAACGGTTTTTCCCATTAGTCACTTAGACACAAAATCATGAGAAAGTAGGATCCCAGTCAAAAAACACTTAAGTTACCCTTTAATGTAGATTTCTGAGGAGACATTTTCACAGCTACCACCCCTGCTGTTAGACCATGCAGCAGGCGAATGTGAGTCAAGGTTTGAAATTCATCATAATCTTTTAATACCCTCAGCACCCAGGCGGTAGTCACAGAGTAATTAGGAATTTTCTGAGTTGGAATATTTTCTTCCTCTGCAGTATTCACGCTCCGGTCACACATATGCAAATCCTGCAACAAGAATATTAATTTCAAAATGAATCAAAGACATGAGCATCTCTCTATTTACTGCGGCCAGTACGGTGAATGATGGCACCAGTGAATATAATCTGAACCCCCCACCCAAATGTTTGCCCCCATGCTACATTTATTTTCAGTCCCCATTATCATGCCAGAGCAGGCGGAAACAGCTTACCAACATGGCAAAGAAACCAAACACTGACTTCCTTCACAAACACCAGGAGAAGCCCTCGCACCAGTCTAATAACAGAGCGGGAGACCCTCCCCGTATTTTTTCAATGGCATGTGTGTTTTTCATAAATATTTGATGTGTGAGATAGCTGCAGATATTTGTCTCCGAGTACGGGGTGGAAACATGCAAACCAATTGTGAATTATTAATAAACCCCCAGACAAACATGTGAGAATAGGCCCTCGCTGATGCAAAAGATTAGCTCTGTGTGTATTCTGATAGCACGGAAAGATAAAGCACAAATGCTGACTTTTTTTCTGAATAGGAAGACAATTCCTGTGTATTAGGGGGATTTGTATAGCCGGGAATAACAGCTGACTTAAACCAATAGGAGAACAATTCACTGATTGCAGTAAAGGAAAAAAATAAACTATTTTAAAAAAGGACACATTTATAAATACACATAAAATGTAGCTGGACAGTTGTCAGTGTATACGTTGAGAGGAAACATCCCATTCTGCTCTCACAATAGGCCGAGGCTCGGTGGTGTTACTCAGAGGTTAACGGTGCAGGCTGACTGATACAGTGTGTGTTCATGTTCTTTACATCATTTGCTTTGACAGAAAATTTCAAGATGGAGATGTCTCATCAATGAAAACCTTGTTCTTGATAAAACTGGTTTCATTTCCTGTGTTTCAGATTGGTGCTATCAGTCCCAGTTCTCCTGTGATCACCCATGCAATGGTAAGCTTATTTAAATACAAAAGTGTAACATTGTTAAATAGAAAACAACTTTTCAAAACCAAATTTCAAAAGCAAACCATGAATATGTTCCATTTGTACATTTCATACATGCTATATCAACATCTCTACATGAGCTGACACCAGGAGGTGGAGGGGATGTTAGACGGTGTGTCACCTAGGCGAGACGAGCCACACTGTACACCACTGTTGAAGACCAACAAACAATGCCAATTGTTTTCAGCGTGTCATTGCTGTGTTTCCAGGAGCTTATTAGTCACCAAACACGGGTGTTTTTTAGCAACCCGTTGCTATGTTTACCCAGGGATAGCATCATAAAAAGCAGTTGTTTGTAAGCCCAAACATGATCTTTTCCAAATAATAAGCAAGAGGTGTTTGTGTCTAAACCTAACTCCATGTTACCTTTGGCATTGTTGAAACATCAAGAACCGTTAACTCTCAGTGTATACACTTCATAATAACGTACAAATGAAACAAATCTGTGGCTTGCAGTTTTACCAACATTTTTTCCGGTGATTGAGTTGAGATAAAGAGCTGTTCCAGACTCGTAGGGCCCTGACTTCAAAAGGCCAGGCTCTGGTTTTCAGTTTAATTACTAATAGAGACCTAGCCAAAGATCTCAGGCTCGTATGGGGTTGGCAAGTCAGAAATATAGACCGGTGCTAATCCCATGCATGCCTTTATACTGAAGGTGATCACTTAAGTCTTTAAATCTATTCTAAAACGTACAGGCAACCAATGTAGAGATGCTAATACTGGTGTAATTTGCAATCTTGTATTTGGTCTTGTTTGTAGTCTTGCTGAGGCAGCTGAAGCAGGATTGGACAACATGGTTCACCTGTCAATCAAAATTAAGCCTGTAATCAAATGTGACACTAGGACTTCTGCAATGCGGGGATGAAGACAAGAATATTAAATCTATGATACTAATCGGATTTATTAGCACTTTACTGAAGGAGGCTCTGAGATAACAAGTTTTTCATTAAACTGCAATTGTAAAATTTGTATTTGTAAAACAAAAATAGTAAAACTGAGAACCACCTGCATAAAAATGAAACCTCGATACGATGATTTTGAGACGTTTAACCTGAAGGCAACACGTGGATGGAGAGTAGTAAAGGTACTCCATGCATGAATTGGGTAGTGGAGGATTTACAGTCCACTATAGTCACACAAGATGTCCTGTCGGAGAGACAGGAAGAAAAAAACAATGTAAAATATTACTGGATATGCCAACAGAATGCTGAAGATGTTCAATTAATGTCAAGTGGTCATATGTTTCAAAAGCAGCAGTTAGATTTAAAATCCATACGATGATTTTGAAATTTGACCTAAAGGTAACGTAGTTGGAGAGTAGTAAAGGACCGAGGATTGATCCCTGAGGTACTCCATGCATGAATTGGGTAGTGAAGGATTTACAGTCCGCCAGTCACGCAAGCTGTCCTGTCAGAGAGACGGGAAGAAAAAAACAATCTAAAATGTTACCCAATATGCCCACAGAATGATGTTTGATTAAAATCAAGTGGTCGTCTAAAGTGAGACTTCAAAGCAATAAAACACAAATGAAAAATTCTCTCTGTGTTATGACCCACTCCAAAACCAGACTTGTGTAACTTGTGTTTTTCTTGTTTTAGGACCAGAGAAGTGGAACCACGCCGACAGAAACTGTGATGGAAGATACCAGTCGCCCATCAACATTGTCACCAGGAAGACTCTGCCAGACGAGCGACTGAAACCTTTCCAGTTCGACAACTACCAACAGCTCTTCAGAGGCACCATCAAAAACAACGGCCACTCAGGTAAGCATATTTTCCATTAAACATCAGATACCCATCTTTGAAGCTGTCATGTGACGTCTAAATGCTTGGTGTGTGTACACTCCAGTTCAGGTTGGAATTCCTCACCTGAGCACCATCTCAGAAGGAGGCCTGCCATCCACCTACAAGGCTGTGCAGTTCCACCTGCACTGGGGCAACAATGGAGGGCCTGGCTCTGAACACACCATCGACGGGGAGCAGTATCCCATGGAGGTACCTTAACCTGACAAACAAAACACACATAGCCTGTCTTAAGTCAAGTTATAAACTGAAGCTGTTAAAGGTTCGCTCACACATTAAGGCTGGAAACTCAGGAGTACAACAGAAAAATGATTTGAATTATGTTTAAAAAAAAAGCAGATTTACTCTATAAATTAAACTTTTAAAAAATGTCTGTAAACGTACTGTACATTTATAGTGTAAGGCTAAAGCATAGTGTAATTTTTCTCATTAAAAGACCAAGACTAACTGTGCATCAGTCCATCTTTCAGCATCTCCCTACCTCCGTACCCTGTCTGTGGCTCCCAGCCTCCAGCCCATTCATTCCTACTCAAGACATACATCTTTAAAACAGGCCATAAATATATGGCTGTTGTTTTTCTAAAGGCTCAAACGCTACTCAAGCAGGAATAAATAGTGGATTTGTTGGAAACTGTTTAAAGCAGCAGGATGGTGTATGAAGGGTTGACACATAGCATTGAAGGAACAATGATGTGGCTCACTGACTTGTTTCTAAAAGTATTTCTGAAACAATAGAGCTCAATGGAACAGATGAATATGATATAGCAGGCTTTGGATACACAGACTTGTTAGTAGGATCATGTCATTTAAGTCCTTTAAGACACGTTTTTGATTAAGAGCTGATAAACTTGAACTGATAGTCTATCATTGGTTTTTGTTAGAGCATGAACTCAACAAATGTTGCAATGTCTGCAAACTGATTTTATTTTGTCCCATTTACAGTAAGATTCTACACATACTGTAAAACATGACTTGCAAAAAAAGGTTTAACATCAGTAATATTTTCTCTACAGCTGCACATTGTTCACATGAAGCACCATTACACTGATCTGAAAACAGCACTATCGGATCCAGAGGGAGTTGCAGTCCTTGGGTTCTTCTATGATGTAACTATTTTAAATCCTTTACTACTGAGATCAAACTGCTATTACAAACCTCAAGTCTGAATGACACAATGCTGATGAAACGTGTATATTTTTTAGAGGTCCAGTGGTGCAAACAGAAAATACGATCCCATCATCAACGCTCTGCGAAGCATCAAAACTACAGGTAAGTTCTGAAGTTCAATATAAGCAACTAGACATGGCTGCACATATGTAATATCATAAAAAAAAGTCATAGTATAGTATGTAAAAAAAGTCTTAAAAACTCCTAGTATAGTAGGTCATCAAAAACATTAATTAAGATTTTATAAAAAAAGGCATAGTATAGTATGCTTTAGAAAATATTATTTAAAAAAAACTCACAGTATAGTATGACAAGAATAACATGCCATAAAAATGTTATTTAAAAAAGTCAAGTCATATAGTATGTCATTATAAAGTTTTTAAAAAGTCATAGTATAATATGTTAAAAAAAAAGTCATAGTGTAATATGTTAAAAAAAAAACGTCACAGTATAGTATGTCATTAAAATTGTTTAAAAAAAAAGTCATAGTATAGTAAGTCAAAAAAAATAAATAAATAAAAACAGTTGAATAGGTGTTAATGGCCCTGGATGCACAGCAGCGTTGCTAATGTTTCCTCTGTGGATTCTCTGTTTTCAGGTGCCAATACTTCTCTGCCTGCCATCTCTCTGGCACAACTGATCCCGCCAGAGCAGAATCTGACCACCTATTACCGCTACAAGGGCTCCCTGACCACTCCGGGCTGCACTGAGGCTGTGGTGTGGACTGTGTTTGAGAATCCCATCCATCTGAGCATTGATCAGGTTAGGATTAAAACCACAAAATGTAGAGAAATGCAAGTGAATTTAGATTCAGTCATCTTGATCATCTCTTTCCATAAACTGTAACCTAACAACTGTGTTTATCATCTGATACTCCAGCTGCGGGTCTTCTCTGAGCTCAAGTTTCATGATGGACAGCCGATGGTGGGGACTTTCAGGCCGGTCCAGCCCCTGAACGGCCGACAGGTGTACCGGTCCGGAGGTGCAGTGATCCTGGCCAGCTCCGCCCTCCTAATGGCCGCCATCGCCACAGCATTGGGACTATCCCACCCCAACTAGAGCGAGGCGTCCTGTGCTGCACTGCGACATCCATGAACACATTAAGTTCTGTATCACTCCTCAGTCGCATGGTCGCTAAGATGATGGACAACGTCATAGTGCAGGCATGACTCCCCTGGTATTCCTCTCTTACAACACAAATGACAAAGGCGTTCAAGGGACGCCTTACGAAAGGTGCTGTAAGGGTTTGATCAGCATTCATGCATGCGTAGTAAAGCAGTAGGTCTTATTTCAGCATTATGAATGTGCCATAAAGAAGCAGGTTACCAAGTGACAACTGAATTCAGACTTCACATCCTTTAGTCATGCCCTAATTTTTCACAGCACAGCATCATCCTATAAACACCAGCACAAACTCTCACATACTTTAGACCTCGTACTCCTTGCCCAATGTCAGGTAAATTTAGTCTCTGCTTTATGTCAGTGTGAGTCGCCGATGGTCGAGTGCCAAAGTCAGCCCCATGAACTGGCACATGATGTGCTGTTCTCAATGGGGCATGTGAACGGCATGGAGCTAATAATAGCAGAACTGAGTAACATAAACATGCTCCATTTCAAAGCCAGCGGTCAAAGGAGTCAGCAGTTTGGCTTTTCAGTCAAAGTCCAGGAGCACACAGCGCGGCCGTCAGGTGAACCCCACACAGCCACTCAGTCAGCAGATGGTCTGGGGAAGGGGGGAGGGGGTGAGGTCTCGCCTTGAATCCACAACAAGTGCATGCTGTTCTGAGAGCAGAGCTGCAGTCTATCTCCTCCCAGAGTCAGAGGCTGCTGACACCTGAGACAGAGATGAAGATGCAGGGATGCTAACAAAGTGAGCAACAGCCTCATTTCTCTGCAGTGTGAGGAGACAGCAACACTTCTGAAATGTCACTTCTTAAACCGACGTCATTATTTTCATGCATCTCAAACACTCGCATGAATCCGCATGTCTCTGTGTCCCAGATGTGTATAATGAGCTGCCGGAGTGAAGCTACACAAACACACACAAGAAAAACGTGCTTGCCAAAATTCATACCCACACCTCAGGCACTCCATTTCCCATTTTTGACCCGTGAAGTTCAGTGAGCTCATCTTGACAACATGTGACTGTGTTCATGGCTTGTATTGCAGGGTCTCGGATGCACTGAATGTTATCGACTGTGAATTACACCCCACTGAGTCCTCACTCATTTATTCAGGAGGACTCGTCATGTATTCTAGTGAGAGATCTGTGCAATTTTTCAGCAAGATTTATTGTAATGAGCGAGCAAGGAATCTGTATATTTTCCATTGTTTCATAAAAGGCATCAAGTTATATTTCTATGCTGTGTCATTGTACACATGTATTTATGTACTGAATGTGTATATTGATATGAGACGCACAGTTATTGTTATTTATGTATTGCAAAGTTTATATGGATATATAGTACTGAATGCAAACCCATATATGAAGCATCAAGTTGTTCATGACCAATCAAGTTTACTTATGATGTTCAAGTGTATGAGATTGTCTGGTTGTAATGCTTGAAAGTGTCATAAATAATATGGAGAATGTGTTCCAAAAGAATAAATGACTTACATGCCTTTTTAATGATCTCTTCTGCTTGCTTGGGCACAATTCAAGCTATCTGAACCAGTGATCAAACGCAGTGTTTAGCTTCAGTGTCGGCCCTGCTCCCGGCATCTCTGCACTATGAAAAGTGATATTAGAATACACTCTGTTGGCTCTGTCATTTGTCTGCTACGAGCTCAGACGAGCTTCTCAATTTCCCACGCGATTCCCCTTCGCGCTTTCGGGAGAGTCTGAGGGCGCTCATGGGTCCCAATCCCTTAATCCTTTTCTAATTGACTTGTCCTTGATGTTACGGAGGCTATTTTTGGCCAGAGTTCACTTACACACACAATGCACATAGCTGTATCATACACAGCCCACTATAACACAAACAGGCTAAAATCTATGAGACAACACTCTTATCAGACAGATTGCAGGTGCTTTTTCAGAGTTACCTTATGTCCCCCTCCCCCAGTTCTTTTGCTTTTTCCAACACAGTCATTAAGGAATCAAAAGGCTTATTGTGATGGACAGGCTTAGGAAGACAGCAGCCTCTCACAGAGAGACATGCATGGAGACAGAGAGAGAGCAGAGACAAAAGCTTGAATGAAAGCCTCCCGTTCATTCCTGTGCTCCATTGCTTCTTCAGTTAAGCATCAGGAGGGACCGGGGATCAAAGAGTGGATGCTTAATAACTGGCAGGGGTGCCTTCTAGTCAGGCTTCTAGGACAGCACCCATACAACTTCACTAAATCCTAAATCTCCCCTCAAATGCCCCACGTCCCTGGGGTCTCTGGGACAAAGGGCGCCATTCTCCCTAGGAGAAACCAGAGGCATCCTCATATTGAAAGTGACCCTCACTGAAACACATGCTGCAGCCCATCAGATATCCAGCTGCAGTTAAAGGTCACTGGGCCGATCTTTGTCCATGTGTTGGAGAGAAAAACAAACAGTGTCACCCTTACTGCCTCTCGATGTGATGCCCCTGCTTCCTGCATCTTACATGGTCTATTGATGGATGGTGTAATGTGTGCGTCTCCGCTCCGAGCTGTCACCGAGGCCCAATAACTCTACTATAATTCAATTGATTCACCTGTTTACCTCGTTATTGTCAGTGATATAATTCACAAAGGTGTCCACAAGCAGCAACATCCAGGGCTTCTCTGGCCTGCCTACTGTTGCTGCTTCCTCTGCAAGCCAATCTGCAACTCATCTACACCCCAGCTCCTCCTTTTCATGTTGTGTCTGACTTACCAATGTAATTTCTGTTTGTCATTGATGCTGCTCTGTTCTGTTCCGGGGGGTCTTTGCTGCTGCCCTCTCTGCATGAATCTTTCCATGTAGGCGCATGGAAGGGCAGAGAGATGTGCTCTCTCTGCCTTAAAACTTTCCATATAGGCGCATGGAAGAGGCTTTCTACATAGGCCTAGGAAAGGCAGAGGGGCCCCAGAACAGAGCCATACCGCCAAATATAATACTGCAACTGTAAATAAAGCTTTCTTTGACTAAAGTGGTCCTTACTGAAATTGGTTTTGGTCTCTACAGTTAGTTTCTCCATTCATGACAACTGTAAAAGGTTGAATTTTTACATAACTCTTGTTTAAATGTCATTAAGGCTTGAGGTTATTCATAATCCACGGAGGTTTTATATTTGTAATCTAGCAAAATTATTTAAAATTCTGTGATGTCATTACACTGTAAAGTCAACAGGTTCTCACAGGCACAGCCAGCATATACTCAATTACCCTGCATACCCTTTCAAATTAGAAACTTTTTTTTGACGTATGGTGAGCAGATCTCATTGGACTGAACAGGTGCCATTTTGGTTATCCGGTATCTAGATCTTATAGTACATACATGTTCAAAGGGGAGTTCTCAAACCAGTGGGTGTGTCTACGTCCATTATTGTACACAGTCTTTGGGTGTTTGCCAGCTGTGGCAGTCACGATGTAACCAGCCAGCGGTGGGAATGACCCCTCTAATGCCAGCTAATGCAGCAGCATCGAAGCCAGGGACAAGAGCCCCAGCTGGAGGAAGCAATAAAAAGAGCCAAACATTCATTTCCTCTCGAATTGAACTCAGGAGAGATAGGCTATGAGCAGAATGTCACTTTGCACTTTTGCACACAATGGCTTTCATTCAAGAAGAAATGAACAAAAACAGCAGGAGACCATTAACTGCTAATATCTTTTTAGGAGCCGACTTATCACAGCACAGACACTGTTACAGCCATCAGCATACATTTCCCATCAGCAGGGATAATATCCTGTCATTTATACACAGTAGCTGACATCAGTTTACATGATAAATGCTGAGAAAGAATGTGAAACGACTTAAAGCCTTTTGATTTCACAGAGCAGGACAATGAGTTAATCACTGGGTTTAAACCGCCTTTTCAAAAACGTCATTCTTCCTTTCAACAACACTTGAGTTTCAATTGCAGGGGAGGTCAGAGGTCATAGTGGTCAAAGCCAACACAACAGTCCCCTAGAGTACTGTGTTGTCTTCATCTACAAGCCTTGTTTGCATCCCAATCAGTGCTCTCGTCCACTGAGGTGTTCGAGGAGTGCCATGGCATCTGGTTAAGTGGCAATAAGATCAGCTGCTGCCGAGGCGGCTCACTGCTCCCACTGTCGGACCAATGAAAGTGGAGTCAGTAAAGCAGACAGACCTGGCTCTGAGGCTGGCCTGTGAGAGTAAGCTAAAGCGATAGCTTAACCATTGTAATCCCTTTTAGAAACAGCAGCTTTGTGAAAGTGATCTGGATTAGTCTGGCCTACTGTAGACAGTTCATGGAAGGATAAAAGAGGTGGATGCACAGACATAGGAAAGAAAGCCACGCTGCACTAATAGAAGAAAATCACTTAATGAAAAAACAGTCACCTCCAATGTCTGGGGGATTTCTGTCAGTAATTGTGAACACAATCTGCTCAGCCCTCTTCCAAAGATAGTAAAGGACAGGTTCAACTTTTACAGGTTGGTCATACACCTTCGCAAAAGACATTTTTATGGCATAAAATACTGGGACTTTTTAAAAACAATTCTTTCATACTATGCTATGACTATATGACTTTTTTCCACACATTTTTTAGCACATTTTGATTACACTATACTATATAATACAATACTGTGACTTTTTTTGATGGTTTTGGACGACATACTATACTATGACTCTTTTTCATGATTTTTGATGACATACTATACTATTACTTTTTTACATGATTTTTGACAACATACTGTACTATAATAGTAGCATTTAACATTTTTTCATGGTTTTGGGCGACATACTATGCTATGACTTTTTTTCCCACCATTTTGGACAACATACTATACTATGACTTTTTTTCGTGGTTTTGAACGAGAAACTATGCTACAACATTTTTTCAAGGTTTTGGATGACATACTATGCTATTACTTTTTTTCATGAATTTTGACAACATACTACACTATAACAGTCGCATTTAACATTTTTTCATGGTTTTGGGCGACATACTATGCTATGACTTTTTTTCCCACCATTTTGGACGACATACTATACCATGACATTCTTTTCAATGTTTTGGACGACATACTATATACTATGACTTTTCTTCATGGTTTTGGACGACATAATATACTATGACTTTTTTCATGATTGTTGATGATTTTATACGACTTCTGACTTTTTTTCATGAATTTTGATGATATACTATACTGTGGCTTGTTCTCATGATTTTTGACGACATACTATATACTATGACATTTTTTCAAGGTTTTGGGCGACATACTATGCTATGACTTTTTTTTCATGATTTTTGACGACACACTACTATAACAGCAGCATTTAACATTTTTTCATGGTTTTGGGCGACATACTTATACTATGACATTCTTTTAAATGTTTTGGATGACATACTATACTATGACTTTTTTTCATGGTTTTGGACGACAAACTACACTATGACTTTTTTTTCATGATTTTTGACTTTTTTCATGATTTTTGACGATACACTATACTATGACTTTTTTCATGATTTTGGATGAAATACTATAGTATGACTTTTTTTCAATGTTTTAGATGACTGACTATACTATGACATTTTCTCAAAGTTTTGGACATCACACTATAGAATGACTTTTTTTCATGATTTTCGATGACATACTATACGATGACTCTTTTTGATGACATACTATACTATGACTTTTTTTTATGATTTTTGATAACATTTTTTCATGGTTTTGGACGACATACTGGACTATGACTTTTTTTCCCACCATTTTGGACAACATACTATACTATGACATTTTTTCAAGGTTTTGGACAACATATACTATGACTTTTTTTTATGATTTTGGACGACATAGTATAGTTTATTATTTTTTCATGATTCTGGACGAAAAACTATACTATGACGTTTTTTCATGGATTTTGACGATATACTAAACTATGACATTTTTTAAAGGTTTTGGACGACATACTATACTGACATTTTTTTATGATTTTTGATGACATACTATATTATGACTTTTTTATGATTTTTGATGACATACTATACTATGACTTTTTCCTCATGATTTTGACGACATACTATAGTATAACATTTTTTCATGATTTTGGACGACATACTATACTATGAGTTTTTCTCATGATTTTGACGACATACTATACTATGACATTTTCTCAAAGTTTTGGACATCACACTATAGAATGACTTTTTTTCATGATTTTCGATGACATACTATACGATGACTCTTTTTGATGACATACTATACTATGACTTTTTTTCAAGGTTTTAGATGACTGACTATACTATGACATTTTCTCAAAGTTTTGGACATCACACTATAGAATGACTTTTTTTCATGATTTTCGATGACATACTATACGATGACTCTTTTTGATGACATACTATACTATGACTTTTTTTATGATTTTTGATAACATTTTTTCATGGTTTTGGACGACATACTGGACTATGACTTTTTTTCCCACCATTTTGGACAACATACTATACTATGACATTTTTTCAAGGTTTTGGACAACATATACTATGACTTTTTTTTATGATTTTGGACGACATAGTATAGTTTATTATTTTTTCATGATTCTGGACGAAAAACTATACTATGACGTTTTTTCATGGATTTTGACGATATACTAAACTATGACATTTTTTAAAGGTTTTGGACGACATACTATACTGACATTTTTTTATGATTTTTGATGACATACTATATTATGACTTTTTTATGATTTTTGATGACATACTATACTATGACTTTTTCCTCATGATTTTGACGACATACTATAGTATAACATTTTTTCATGATTTTGGACGACATACTATACTATGAGTTTTTCTCATGATTTTGACGACATACTATACTATGACATTTTCTCAAAGTTTTGGACATCACACTATAGAATGACTTTTTTTCATGATTTTCGATGACATACTATACGATGACTCTTTTTGATGACATACTATACTATGACTTTTTTTCAAGGTTTTAGATGACTGACTATACTATGACATTTTCTCAAAGTTTTGGACATCACACTATAGAATGACTTTTTTTCATGATTTTCGATGACATACTATACGATGACTCTTTTTGATGACATACTATACTATGACTTTTTTTTATGATTTTTGATAACATTTTTTCATGGTTTTGGACGACATACTGGACTATGACTTTTTTCCCCACCATTTTGGACAACATACTATACTATGACATTTTTTCAAGGTTTTGGACAGCATAGACTATGACTTTTTTTTATGATTTTGGACGACATACTATACTATGACATTTTTTAAAGGTTTTGGACGACATACTATACTGACATTTTTTATGATTTTTGATGACATACTATACTATGACTTTTTTTATGATTTTTGATGAAATACTATACTATGACTCTTTTTGATGACATACTATACTATGACTTTTTCTCATGATTTTGATGACATACTATAGTATAACATTTTTTCATGATTTTTGACGACATACTATACTATGACTTTTTTAATGATTTTTGACGACATACTATAGTATGACATTTGTTCCATGATTTTCGATGACATACTATACTGTGACTTTTTTTCATGATTTCTGACAACATACTATACTATGACATTTTTTCAAGATTTTGGACGACGTACTATACAATGACTGTTTTTCATGATTTTCGATGACATATTATACTATGACTTTTTGATGACATACTATACTATGACTTTTTTTTAATGATTTTTGATAACATACTATACTATGACATTTTTTCATGGTTTTGGACAACATATACTATGACTTTTTTTCATGGATTTTGACGATATACTATACTATGACATTTTTTAAAGGTTTTGGACGACATACTATACTATGACATTTTTTATGATTTTTGATGACATACTATACTATGACTTTTTTATGATTTTTGATGACATACTATACTATGACTTTTTCTCATGATTTTTGATGGCATACTATAGTATAACATTTTTTAATGATTTTGGACGACATATTGTACTATGACTTTTTCTCATGATTTTGACGACATACAATAGTATAACATTTTTTCATGATTTTTGACGACATACTATACTATGACTCTTTTATTGATGACATACTATACTATGACTTTTTTTCATGATTTTTGACGACATACTATACAATGACTTTTATTCATGATTTTTGACGACATAATATACTATGACTCTTTTTTTGATGACATACTATACTATGACTTTTCATGATTTTTGATGACATACTATACTTTGACATTTTTTCATTTTTTTGGACGAAATACTATACTATGACTTTTTTTCATGATTTTGATGATAAACAATACTATGACTTTTTTTTCATGGTTTTGGACGACATGCTATACTATGACTTTTTTTCACTGTTTTGGACGACATTCTATACTGTGACTTTTTTCATGATTTTTGATGACAAACTATACCATGACATTATTTCATGATTTTTGACATCATACTATACTATGACATTTTTTTCAAGGTTTTGGACGACATACTATACTACTACTTTTTTCACCAAAACGGTAAAAAAAAAGTTAGATTTTGTCGTCCAAAATCATGAAAAAACGTCATAGTATAATATGTTGTCCAAAACCTTGAAAAAATGTCATAGTATTGTATGTTGTCAAAAATCACGGAAAATAAGTTGTAGTATCGTTTGTCGTCCAAAACTGTGAAAAAAAAGTCATTGTATAGTATGTCGTAAGAAATCACGGAAAATAAGTCATAGTAAAGTATGTCGTCCAAAACCATGAAAAAATGCCATACTACTGTATTTTGATGACATACTATACTATGACTTTTTTTCATGATTTTTGACAACGAACAATACTATGACTTTTTTCATGGTTTTGGACGACATACTGTACTATGACTTTTTTTCATGTTTTTTGACAACATACTATACTATGACATCTTTTCACAATTTTTGACGACGAACAATACTATGACTTTTTTCATGGTTTTGGATGATATACTATACTATGACTTTTTTCATGGTTTTGGACGACATACTATACTATGACTTTTTTTTCCATGTTTTTTGACAACATACTATACTATGACATCTTTTCACGATTTTTGACGACGAACAATACTATGACTTTTTTCATGGTTTTGGACGACATACTGTACTATGACTTTTTTTCAAGATTTTTCACGACATACTATACTAATACTTTTTTTTCATGTTTTTGGACAACATACTATACTATGACTTTTTTTCATGTTTTTTGACGACATACTATACTAAAACCTTTTTCACGCATTTTTATGGCACACGTAACTGGCTATATTTTATCAAACTTTTATGATATACTATACTACGAATTTCTTTAATCACACTTTTTGATATACTATACTATAACTTTTTTTCAGCAAATTTTTATGATATACTATACTATGATTTGTTTTTCATGATTTTTGACAATGAACAATACTATGACTTTTTTTCATGGTTTTGGACGACATACTATACTATGACTTTTTTCATGGTTTTGGACGACATACTATACTACGACTTTTTTCATGGTTTTGGATGACATACTATACTATGACTTTTTAGCAAAGTTTTATGACATACTAAAGAATGCATGTTTGGATTACATTTTTATGACATACTATACTACGACTTTAAATCTCATTTTTATGTCATACTATACTATTACTTTCTTTTTTTTTTGCAAATTTTTATGTCAATCTATACTATGACTTTCTTTAGCACGTATTATGACGTATGAGTCTATGACCTTTTTTATGCAAATTATTCTATGACTTTTTTCAGGACATTTCATGACATACTATATAATGACATTTTTAATCAGACTTTTATGACACACTACACTATGACCTAGTACTATGAACTAGTTTTTCTGATATACTTTGCTATGACTTTTTTAGGACATTTTTGTCATACGATGACTATGACTTTTTTTTTTTTTTAAGATATTTATATGGGCATTTTTTGCCTTTAATTGATAGGATGGTGAAGTGTGAAGGGGGGAGAGAGAGAGGGCGAGACATGCAGCAAAGGGCCACAGGCCGGAGTCGAACCCGGGCCGCTGCGGCAACAGCCTTGTACATGGGGCGCCTGCTCTACCACTAAGCCACCAATGCCCCATGACTATGACTTTTTAAATCAGACTTTAATGACACACTATACTAAGACTTTTTTTTTTTTTTTTTTTTGTTAGCAAATTTTACTGATATACTTTGCTGAGTTTTTTCAGCAAAAAAATATAACATACTTTGAGTTTTTCTTGCACATTTTTTGACATACTATATACTATGACTTTTTAAAGCACATTTTTATGACATGCTGTACTATGAATTTATTTTCATCATATTTTTTATGGCATACTATGCTATTACTGTGATTCAGCAAATTTATATGACAAACTATCCTATGGCTGTTTTAATCATATGTTATGTCATACTATACTATGATTGTGTTTTTTAACACATATTATGACATATGATACTATGACTTTTTTTTTAAGCAAATTTTTACGACAAACTATAGAATGCATGTTTGGATTACATATTTATGACATATTTTACTAAGACATTTTTAGGACATTTGACATACAATGGCAATGACTTTTAAAATCTAATTTTCATGTCACTCTATACTATTACTTTTTTTTTAGCATATCTTTATGACATACTTTGCTATGACATTTTTCATCACATTTTTATGTCATGCTATAGTCCGACTTTTTTTAAGCTAATTTTTATGACATGCTTCAGTATAACTTTTTTTTAAAATCACATTAAAATGACAAACTATACTGTGACTTTTTTTAATTACATTTTATGATATGATATACAATGACATTTTTAATCACATTTTAATGACATACTATACTGTGACTTTTCCAAACCTGTTTTTTTACAGTCTATGGTATAACTTTTTATTATATTTTTTATGGCACAATGACTTGTTGAATATTTTTCATGACATGCTACACTAATATTTTTATGATTTTTTTTGGCATACTATGCAATCAGTTTTGAAGAGCATTTTCTGCTATACTATATGATGACTTTTAACTATACCTTTTATTGACATACTATATAATGACCTTTTCTTGATTTTTTTTTTTCCACATACTATTCTATGAGTTTTTCAAGACAGTCTGGCTGCAGACCTCGACTCTCAGGACCCTTCCTTGCAGACCTGCACTGTGAGGTCTCCTCCACTCTCAGGACCGGAAGTTTATTCGAAGCCTTTCAAAATAAAAGCGGGTATACCAGAAGCACGTATTTGTCGTTCCCATGTGAATATACTTTATTTCTTGGGGCTTTATTTTATGTATATAATGTAAATATGTTTTAAAAGCGAGTATACGAGAAGTAGCCTACATATTTTCTAGTTTTCCGTGTGACCATACTTTAATTCTTGAGGCATTATTTTATTTCTAAATATGTAAATATGATTTATGTGTATTCATGTTCAGTTAAAAAGATTTTTTTAAAAAAATAGCATGTTTCCAGTTCAAAAATAAAATGCAAGAAAATCAAGACCAAGATAAAAGCCAAACTATATATATGTGTATATATATATATATATATATATATATATATATATATAATGTATGTGTATGTATAAGAAAATACAAAACGGCATGACCAACTAGGGTTATTCTGCTGATAATCAATGCAAACTAGAAGTACAGCTATTGTTATGATCCCCTTAAAACATTATTACTCATTACTGCATTAACTTACTCCAGACAGTATTTTGATTTAATTGGCTAAAAGGACAGCTGTTAGTTTAGTTTGCACTGCATATTCGTTTTGAAACAATACATCTGTGTAAATTCACCCTAATGTATGATGGCATAATGCTTCTACACTCCAACCTATTGCTGACTTTTCTTTGCTTCTATACTATTATTTATCATTGAAAATGTAGCCTCCTGCACTGTTGGACCCATTTACATATTGATTTACTCAATTCTTTTACATAGGCATATATTATGTGTTTACAATTCTTACACCTCATCATAATTTCAATTAGTTGCTTAATATTGTTTGTGCTATGTTCTTACCTTGTGCTGTCGGACCACATGGATTTGCCAGTGGAGGATGTAAGGGTTGATTAACTTAGTTTTGTGTATTCAATTTATTTAATTACTGAATACCTAGTTACATGACCCAGATAGCCAATAACCTCTGTTACAGGAGAAAACAGTAGACACAAAACAAACTTTCAAACTTTTTATTACTCTTTGAACTCGCAGTATGCCATGTACCCTCTCTTGTCCATAATTTTCTCACAGAAGAGCCACATATCTTCAATATTATAAAACAGAAACTTGAAAGGCTCCAGAATTAATTCTTTATTGTCGTCATTCACATCCAGGGTGGCATCAAATAGGTTTGCCAGTTGCTGCACAGCCTCCTAAGTACATGTGCCGTCCATGCTTAGAATGTCAGGCATCTCCACCCTGGCTGCAAACAGTTGTGGGTTACCCTGCACCCATTCCGCTGCTTTTTTGCAGTGAACCAACAATTCGGTCCACCGTATTGGTCTAAAGAAAAAAAAAAGTGTCAGCTTTTTGTCAAGGCATGAAAGGTCATCTCACAAAATTTAACAACATGGAACTGGAGATCAGGCCTACCTCTTCTTCAGTTGTCTCCACCTCCTGCACAACTGGAGCAGCCGTTTGGTGACACCTTTTCTTCCTCTCTTCAGCCTAAAAAGTATTATTAAATACAAGCAAAGGTCACAAAGTCAGTTTACGAACCATGTCCTGGGATGGGAAACTTGACATAAGATTGACTGAAAACAACTAACAATGACTGAGAAAAAAGGACTGCAAACTGACCTCAGTCATGTCATCCAATTTTCACTTCAGTCTAAAAACTGGTGGCACCTCACCTGCCAGAAGGGCTTTTGACATGTCTGTCCAATGGGCAAACACTTTGCCATGGCTATAATAATTGGTAAAAAGGGTAAAACAGTTAAAATTACAGGTGCTGCCCAGCAATGGTCTGGGCCAGGCAATTTTAGGCAATTCTGGCAACAAGCACGAGAATGGGAAGACAACAAGACAGATGACATTACAATGTGCATATCATCAATCAAGTCAGTTCAATCAGTCAATCAAATAATAACGTCCTACCTTCCAAGATCAAAGTTTTCGATGAGCATGACACACCACCATTTTCGCAGGGTTGGCATGTCAGCCTACAAAAACATACAGACATATTGATTTCATATAAGATCAAACATAAACAATTTACTACCTTTTTTTAAATGAGCAGATGAACTTACTATGGTGAAATCATATGGAGCGTCCAGAACTGTGTAAAGGGCATACTACAAACAAAAGAATAACTTAATCTTAATATATATTTAAAGGACATAATGAAATAGATCTGACCAATTATCTCATTTACCATCAGCATGTATCTGTATCTGTACTTTACTTGAGTGTTTGTTTTTTTGGGTACTTATGACTTTCACTCCACTACATTTCAAAGACAAATATTGTACTTTTGACTCCACTACATTTTTAGGAAGGCTGTAGTTACTTTTTGACTAAGCACATCTTTGAAGTCAGCTGTTGCTGTTTTTTCTTTTCTAAAATGCAACTGGCCACACGCTGTGTTCCTCACAGAAGGTAACCAACCACAGTACCTGCTCTCAACTGGGAGTGGAAATACGTCATCCAGGTGCGCACTGTAACAAAAGCATGCAAGCTCTCCCTCTTTCATTCAAACGAAAAAACAGTAATGGCAACGGCAGGAGAAAGACAAAATTAAATCTCAAGATCTTATTATAATTATTAATTATTCCAGGTAGGCTTTTAATGTTGGATTGTTATTGGGGTGAAAAATACCACATAATTAATGTACATACTGCCCCTGAAGCCAGAATGAAATCTGTTATTCAACAGACTTGGAGAACTGAGCTGTCCTTTTTGCTTTTGATTGCATTTCTATGCTGAAGTTTTTATAGGTGTTTCTATAGGCTTTGTGTAGCAGAGTGGTTCTACAAGCAAGTCAGTGCATCATTAGGTGGTTTCAGAGAGTTACAAGGTTCTGTAAATGCATCATGAAAACAATACAGCAATGTATTGATATTAGAAAATGTACTTTGTAATTTGTACTTTTGATACTTAAGTATTTTTAAAAGCAAGTACTCTAGTACTTTAACTCGAGTAAAATTTTGACTGAGCAACTTTCACTTGTAGTTGAGTAATATTTGACCAGGAGTATCTATACTTTGACTCAAGTACTGGGGTTGAGTACTTTGTCCACCACTGCCTTTAGGGTACATCATTCCCCTTTTACCAGCTAAACCACAACCTGCCAGAAGTTAGTAGCATTGGCTCATACTTATGAGTACAAACACACAGACAAGTACATTATGCTTACCTTTAAATAAAATGCCACCTTTTTTATGTGCCTCTAAGTGGCTCTGCAGCTTGGATAATTTGGCAGGTTTGAACTTTAGGCACAGTGGACAATGGAATTGTGTGCAGCATGTCTTGCAGCGTTCAATTTTGGGCGTGGTGTCGGCTTTTAGGATCGAAATATGCATCTGTAAGAGACAAATTATGTTGTAATAAGTAAAACAAAATTATACAAAAAATATATGGTGACTCAGTTTTCTTGGTCTTCTAGCAGGAAAATGGCACATTTAAGTGAGCACTATCACGTGCACAAGACGACTTCAACAACAAATTATTATACAGTGGAAACCACTTCATGTTGTAGTGATCATGGATAACGTTACTTATCAACCGCTTATATGGATCAAAATGCCCGGGACAGAATAATTTCTATGCAAATGCTGTTTGCAAGTTAATCCCATAGATATATCTAAATAATACATAGAGTGCATTTAGAGGCTAATCCTTAAGTTAACCAGGTTAGCGCTAGCCACCGTTAGCCTAACTACGATAACAACGCTACAAACTACCGTAAAGTCCAAAACTCGATTCTTTCAAATTAATATAACTTCACAGGGCGATGTATAGTGTGCAACGTAATGTTCTAGTGAATAAAGGCTGTTTCTGTTTCTTTGTATAACAAAAAGTTGTCACTTGACTTTTACTCACCTTGGTATCGCCACACTTCACAGGGGAAACGATAAATACGTGCTTCCGGTATACTCGCTTTTATTTTTGAAAGCTTCGTATCAACTTCCGGTCCTGAGAGTGGAGGAGACCTCACAGTGCAGGTCTGCAAGGAAGGGTCCTGAGAGTGGAGGTCTGCAGCCAGACCACTCTCGAGTTTTTAAACATTACACTGACATACTACACTAGGATTTAGTTTTTTTTATATTTTTTGTGTGATGTTTTTATGACATACTTTACTGTGACTTTTTTGTAGCTTTTATTTGGTATACAATGCAATGACTGTATATGACATTTTTTTCTGACCTACTGTACTATGACTTTTTTATGGTATTTTAATGCATACTATACTATGACTGTCTTTGTGCCATTTCTTTAGGCCTTTTAAATATAATTTTTTCATGGCATACTATACTATTACTTTTTAAATACAGTATTATATACTGTGATTTTAGTTGATATTTTAATGCATACTGTACTATGACATTTTTCATGTTTTCATGCTTTACTGTACTACTAGGAGGAACCCAGGGTCCACTTCACCAGCGCAAGGTCTGACAATCACTCTGTTGGTACCTAACAGCAGTCAGGGTACTGCTGGCTATGACATGGAGGTCTGTGTGACCCTCCAAGGAAATGCCTCTTCAGACTATCACTGACTCATCACCAATCTGGTCATGCTGGATGATGTTACAGGCAGCATAAAGTTCAACAAGGCGTCTCCAGACTCTTTCACGCCTGTCACATGTACTGAGTGGGAACCTGCTCTCATCTGTGAGGAGAACAGGGCGCCAAAGGCAGATGTGTCAATTCTGGTGTATTTGGTAAATGCCAAATGAGCTGCACGGTGCTGGGCTGTGAGCACAGGTCCCACTGGAGGACGTCGGAACCTCATGCCATTCATGACAATCACTTATGTTTACTAAACAGACAGACTGATATCCCTGAAGTTAAACTGACTTGGTGTTACAGCTAAAATTGTCAGGTGCAGTGTTTTTTCAACCTGGTTGCGTCTGGTTGCTCTGATACAGAATATCCGTGAAAGTAAACATGTCGACATAAGGTAGAGTACTTGCTTTGGATTAGGGGAAGTGTGAAGCATGCAGTGAGAGAGGACGGAGCCACCAGTCTGCACAGGTTCATGAAAGGAAACATAAAATATATACATATATATACGTATGTATACATACAATATATTATCAGATTTATTCTCCATTGTTGTGGTTGTTGTTGTTCAGCACATACATACTGTGCATGTAAGTTACGACGTTTTATATCCACTGTATTTCACTCCCAGACGTGCTTCATACACCCCGTTAAAGGTGTTTCCGGGCACGTTCAATTGGTAGAAGGTCCCGGGACAGACTCAGAACACGCTGGAGTCATTGCATATCTCGTCTCGCCTGGGAACGCCTTGAGGTCCCCCGGGAGGACCTGGAAAACATTGCTGAGGAGAGGGACATGGAATATTTTGCTCAGCCTGCTGTGCCCCGTGACCCAGCTTGGATAAGAGGTTGAAAATGGATGGATGGATGGATGGATGAATGGTATCTGACACTACTCCACTGTGACTGAACAGCCAAAGTGACAGTGACAAGCGCAGTGTTTTTACCCAAAGTTGAACATTTATTTAGCTCTTGAATGCCCAACCTAATCTTGCCCAATTGGCAAGAATTCATGCACAGCGCCAGTGATTGTAGCACTGCGTAAATACACAGTGCTCCCATTGCAAAGCATTAAAAAAAATACACTGGCCTCAGGAAAAAAAGCTTTACTGGACATGGCCCTTTATGGTTTACAGGAGAGTACAGTAACACTTTTTTTGTAATTTTCTTTTTTTGAAATTCAAAAAAAAGAAATCATCAGGTACAAAGCCACTGGCACAGTAGACTGACAAAACAACACCATGTGGACAAATAAATAGACAAAAATAATAGAAAAAACAGACATGCAGATGAATAAACAATTAACAAACTAACAAACAAACAAAAACAAGACAAAACAAATAAAGAAAAACATAAGTAAATAATAGTAACGGATCCTAAAGTCAAAGTGTAGCAGATCACCAGGGGTAGTGACTGTAGTGTTGGGCGGTATGATTGAACAACTACATGAAGACATATCGTAGGATTTTGGTGTGTCACAGTGCATCACAGCACCTCTTGGAAAATCTAGTTTGGGTGTTTTACATTGAATTGCCCATTGAATGCATCACCTCTAGGGGCTCACAGCATGACAGTACACATAGAGTTAACATTATTCAGGAAATTAACAACAGTACACTGGTTCATTTGGTACATCGGCCAGCACTAAGTTAATATACAGCTTTTATTTGAGGTCTGGTCCATATGACTTAATAAACTCGATCCAGCCTTTACAATGTTTTTCAAATAAATGTTAATTGTTCAATATAAATTTCATGCATCACAGTAAACCAGGTTCTTGATTCAACCATTTTTGTGTACACATTGGAAAGGCCCAGGAGCAGTTGTGGTGTCATTCCCAAATTTAGGACCTGGAAACTAAAATCAATCTTAATATTCAACACTTTTTTCCACACTTTCTTTAACGGCTCTCAAACAATGATGGATTCCCGGGCATTCCCAAAAAATGTGGTAATGAGTTGCTCTTATGTCTCCACAGCCTCTCCAGCATGCTGTCTGTTTCACCTCAGACTGTTTGGTTGCTGGTGTTATAAAGTATCTGACCATATTTGTTCAGTGAAACTCTCTCCGAGACAATGAGTTGGTAGATTTCCATAGCTTGTTGCCTACGTTTTCCCACTCCCCCTTTGATATTTCAAAGTTTCCTTTACTTTCCCACTTTTCTTTTACATAAAATGTGTTCATCCCACTTAAATCGTGGAGACTCTTGTATAATCTAGATATTGTTTTATAACCTGAATGCCAGTAAAACTCTTTCAATATACATATGGGCATGTGAGTATAGTTTTAAGACAGTTAACTTTCTTTCCTCAGCTTCAAAAACCTGGAAATAAACTTAAGAAACAGCAGATTTGACAGCAGAGACACTCAAATACTGTTCATTAAAAAGCAACTTGTTCAATTCCCGACTGACATATTTAATATCTTACAGTGATGATAGTGACGTGGTAGTGTGACTGTTCTTTCAAGGTCTCTGGTTTAAGGATAGCGGTTTATGTGGACATATTGATAAGATGGCACCATGCAACAGAAATAAGATTAGTTGTCTAAGTTAAATGCTGTGTATAGACCTAACAGATAAGTGCTGGCATTGTCTAAGAACCATAGCAAAGATATGTTGAGTTTACCTCAAGTAAATTTGCTCCCAAAGTCAAACACAGTACAATAAACAGGACAAACTGTTGAATATCAGTTCTCTGGGACGTTGCATGGAGAGAATTCAAAATACATGCACAAAGTTAACTGAGAGGAAGCTGATATCATTGCACTTGTGTTGTGAAAGTGATACTCCATCCTGACCTGAGTGCAGACTTGGACTGAGGTGGCGTCAATCAACAGGAAGAACGCTCAAGCTGGGGTGAAAGACAGTCTCTCTCTAACAGAAACAAAGGTACCTTGAGTACCAGCGCTCACAAAGAGCCGGAGGCAAACATGGTGAAGTTGTTCTATTTTTGTCAACAGTGTTATTTGGCTGCATTGTTCTGGGGGCAAAGTTCAGAGCAGGGTGAGAGGGGTCTTGTAAAAAAAGAGAAAATTGATGTGAAGCTTTAGGTTGACCCTGCACTTTCGACTGAACCAGATTTACAGCAGGTTTTCCGGACGAGCTGCTGAGGAATCAGGATTGTGCTCACATACTGATCACCAGTATATTTCCAATAACCCTATTGTCTTCAACGTTTCTTTGTGAATTCTTGGGGAGTTACTCGGTGTTAAAAGAGGAATGGGTTCTCAAAAATGAGTCAAAGGCCACAGAAATCCTGACAACTCCCAAATTGAATTCCTGAATCCACACCTGAGGATGTGATGATGCACATGTTCTATTATGCACCTATGACCGTAAAACACAATCCATCCACCCTTCTATTGGTGCCACAATTTTTGCTGCAGCTGCCAGCACATCCTGTCCACCGGATGCCGTGAGGAAGCAGGGGGCATTCTCATTTTCCATTTGTTAAATTGAATTTCATGAGTCATTCCGACCAATCACAAAGACAGTGAAAGGCTGCTGCCTGCTGGTGCATCACGACAAATTCCCCCCACCACCCGCTCACTACCTCCCACCCTCCATCCACCCCTGGCACTCAGCCTCATAAACCACCTCCCTTCCCCGTCACACTGCTCTGCCGCTTCTTGAATGCAAATTTTAAAAATAAAGGCTAAAAAGAGCCGTGCTTTGGTCCACCATCAAACAAATGTTTGATGCAGAAGAAGGAAAAAAAACACAGTTTATTTTCCAGAAGTAAATATTTTTGAAGGAAGGAGACACAGCCAGCCGACTGCAGGATGACAGGACAAGAGACAGGAGATGGAAATGTCCTTGACTTAAGCTCTGCTCAGTTTGGCTCAGTACAAACTGATGTGACAATAATGTTCAGTATTCATGTCAAGTATTTTTCACTGGCCTAACATCATTGCCAGTTAGGCCCATTTAACCTTTATTAAAATTATATTTTTGCTATGGGACATAATTATGAAGCATCCTGCTGCAATCTACAATTACAGATTTGTTATTCTTTCTAAAAGTTGCTTTATAAAAACCACTTTTGCGATCAATGACTGAATCAGTTAGTACTTAGTAGGGGTGTAACGATACATTGATCCACATCAATACATCGATTCACTGATTAACGATCCGATTATATCGATGCAAAATGAAAACATCGATCCATATCGTCATCTTAAAGATACACATTTATTTTGAAATTCATATAGCACGTCTGTGTCACCATTTCTGGGCAAGCGCACCTCCGCTCAAACAACAACAACAAAGCTCAGAAATAAAATGGTCAAATCATATTCTAGTTGTTTTTGTGAGTTGATGTAAATGATTGTGTTAGATGGGCATATGATATCGCGTCATATCGATCGCAGGCTCCTGAATCGAATCAAATCAAAATCGTATCGTGACAGACTTTGTGATATCGGCAAACATTGTATTGTCATCCAAACAAATCGATATAATATTGTATCGTGATGAAGCTCGTGATTTACACCCCTAGTAATTAGTAGATGCTCCTCAGTATAGGGCTGGATGTCATTTACAATATTACAATAACAGTACCAGTACCAGTGCCCATTAAGTTAGACTAACGCCAAGAGAGTACGTCATATGTATCATATGAACTGCAAAATTCAGTTGCGTAAAATACCACCAACACTCCTCCCCATCCAAATGAGGATATCACGCCTATCCACCCTTATGTGTGCCTACAATGAAAGCCTAAGTTGGAGAGAGCACACCTTTCTGCCCTTCCATGTGCAAATGAGGAAAGCCTGGGACAGGGAGAGCAAAATGGCATATATTTTGGGAGTATCCTGTAATATGACAGCACCTTAGTCAAAGAAAACTTTTTTCCATTGCAATTTGATATTTGGCAGTATGGCTCTGCTCTGGCACCTGCAGAGAGAGCAAACCTCTCTGCCCTTCCATGCACCTACATGGAAAGCTGAAGGCAAAGACAGCACACCTATCTGCCCTCCCATGCGCAGCAGCAGTAAAGATCCCCCGGGGACAGAACAGAGCAGCATCAATGACAAACAGAAATGACATTGATAAGTCAGACACAGCATTAAAAGGAGGAGCTGGGGTGGAAGCGGGTTGCAAAGCGGCTTGTAGCTGAAGCAGCAACAGTAGGCAGGCCAGAGCAGTTTAAATAGGGCGTCCTGAATGAGATTTGCAAATTGGCTGCATAGAAAGGAATCATGTGATCTATCAGCTGACTCCCTTCCATCAATCAGCTGCTCCATCAGTTGACTGGGCTGTTTGAGATCAGCTGATGTAGCTGGGATGTGAGCTGAGCTTGACATCGTGTCCTGCCTGAACTAACGCTATGCTCACTTTTGAAACTGTAGCTATACTGTATGGGCTGTAGCTGGGACAGTGAGCCAAACACACGTTGCATAAAATTGAAGAATGCTTGCCATGATTGGCCGCAAGCAAAATGTTTTTCTAGATCTGGGTACAAAAAGGATCGAATGACTGGAGAAGTTTTGATAGTACTTGGTACTGGGTTAACTTATACTTCGCCTCCAGGTTTTATTACCAAATACATGGATGGACAAGCAGTAAGACATTAGTATGTTGGAATAATGCTCCCACGCTTTGGGACGCACATGGCTCTTAACATGCATATATTTCTGTTTATCAGCCAACACATTTAATTTTTGTAGCTTCTTTAGCTGGTAAATCTGATCATTCTTACCAATCATACACCTGCATATCTGGACACACTTGATATGAATGTTTTAAACATGATGTTTGAGTTTCTTCATCAGTTGGATATGACACACTTTAAATTTAGACATCAGCAGTCATTATGTTCTCTAGCTGCTAACTCTGTCTGATAAACTAAGAATACACAGGTGCCCTTCACCAAATGGCAGAGTAGTTTGCTTAAAAAACATAATAATGATGAAAAAAAAACTCAGCTCCCTCCACAGTGGTGGACATTTTTTGAAGAATGGTGAGACTTGCCAATACAGTAAATTTGGCCGAGTAAACCCAAAACAATGAGCTAAATGAAACTAAAATGCATAGTAGAGCTGCAAGGTTGGGTGACAACTATTAACTAATGTAATACTGAAAAGTGATGCTTTTAGTTTTTTAATTTGCTTTAACTTCTGTGGATACATAATTTCTTTGTAAACTTCAGACCAGAAATTAACCCATCATTATTCGAAATTTAAGTTCAGTCACAGGACAAATTAGCATTTAGTAGAAATGCATCATGAGGTGGATTGTAGTTAAATTCAGTCATCTTGAGGTTCATGCCCAGACTTTAGCTTAAAAAAATAATGAGTCGAATTCATGAGAAAAAGGAACTTGTGAGTTCCCTCTTTCATTTTATTGTCAGCAACCGTGATGTAGAAAGCATGACAAATCATTTCTATGAGGAACCATACAAGCTACTGCTTACTGTGCTTCCATCTGAAAAACAGACAGTAACTAGTTTAAGTTAATATTAAAATAAGATAACATGAGAATAAAAAAGATCCTGTAAGTCATAATAATGAGATACTTTCTTAAAATAATGTTAGTCTTAAAATAAAGAATAAGTATCCTAAAATAATGAGTTACTGCTTAAAAATAATGAGTTAGTATCATCTGCGATCAGCTGTTGCTGGCCCCCACACCTCACTGTCATCACAAATAGATTTTAATTTTATGGGAAACACGGAATGCTCCAAATCTGTGATAGCCTTACAACTAGTTTTGCAATTATTGCTTGCCCCCGCAGTTTCGTTGGGCCTGTAAACACCACATTTGTCACAATATTTTAGAAAAGCTGTCATGAAACCAGGTATTTCAGGCTGCAACAGTCCCAAAAACAGCACACAAACTGCCGCAATGAGTTATTAGGTTTACAAAGGCCAGTTTTCATGCAAAATGTTTCACTGATACTATGATGCACAAATACAGACACTTTTTCTTTACAGGATTTTCAGTGTGTCATCACTGAATTACAGATAAATGTTGCCCCATTTCTTTCACTTTAAGTCATCATGCTGTGGGGTTACCTTCCTAAGAAACTGCTGATAAAACCCGGAACAAGTGGCATGGCATCATTTAGCACCGGACATTTCAAAATGCTGCAAAACAACACCCTTTCCCTCAAACCGCTTCAGCACAAACAAGCACTGCACTTTGAATTCTTGTCCAGATCCCAACAAATCTATCATGCTGAGTTTTGCTAAAACATGATCAGTTTCTCATTGATGTAATAGTGCAGCCATAAACATACAAAGTATTTCATTTGAGGAAATGTAGTGTGATATGTATGGTAGATGCAATATTATTACTTGCTGACAAAAATGCAGAAAATGACTTCACTGTTGTACAATAAAAAGCCAACCCACATTTCACCATGTTTTACCCACTTTTAAAGGAACACTTTATCTACAAAATGATAATTTGCATATCAGTTACTCAACCTGTGTTACGTTGAAATCGTGACACACACGGACGAGTAGTGCACCTGCTGTGTTTGTGCAGAAGTGTTTGAAATCATGAGTTTTTTTATGAAAATGTATGTGTTTGGGAAGTAGTGACCATACGACTCAAGAGAACGACTTGATAAGTGAGACTAGGATTATACTGCATTAGGGGTGCGTGATATGATCCTAAAATAATATCATGATATTTCACAGTATTTTTGCAATTATGATATTTTTGACTAAATGACAAATTAGTAAAAAAAAATTACAAATTTTATCACGAAATAAGTGATATAGATTTACAGTTTATTCCACACTACTGAAGCCGCTCCTCTTTTTAGAACCACCCCAGAGTTTGTTAAAATTTCACTTTCAGCCATTTTTGCTTGTTGCCGTGGGTAACAGTATGACATCAATATGTCAACGAATCCAAAGATGGTGAATATCACAAAATGAATTTTGCATATGCCATTAAAAAATATACCGTTATTATCGTGAACGAGATGATATGACACATCCTGCACTGCATGAGTTGTATGAGATTATAAACAGATGTTTTGATGCAGTTTGCTGTTAAACACAGCCCCTTTTACTCCAATTCATAAAGAATTCTTTGCGTTTTTGGATTCTTCATTCAGCGGGAGGCATACACAGTTTTCTTCCTGGATTTAACGTAACATAAGAGAAGCAATTGATATGCAAATTATCATTTTGGGGGCGAAATGTTCCTTTAACACAGATCTGACACATTGTTAAGAGAGTGAAGAGTAAACACTGATACTGATGAAGATAAAATTATTAACAGTAACATTTTTTTTACATGTTGTAAAGAAAAAATGCCAGCCATGAATAGAAAGTGTAATTTAGGGAAATATTTGGATCTTGAGGGTTTGAGTGATTGGAATCCTGAAATACTGCAGAGTAGAAGCACGAGTTGCTCTTTTCCTCTGCCGCTAACATCAGTTAACACTCGTCTCTCATGTTTCCAAATGTCTCTTTTTCTGCTCTCCCACATGACTCGGATATTTTGAAGCGGCCTGCAATGAAAAGCCTGCTGCAGGTCAATGAGACACTTGTGTCACCTCTCCTCTCTATGGCAAAGTGCTCCGACCTTTTCAGAAGCCAGTGAAATATCTTCCATATATTGTTACACCACCTCACCACATTTCCCAGGAGACATGGCGAGGTTAGTGACTGCCAAACCCATATACCAGGCAGCCTGAGCAAACCCTCACCTCTGACGCCTTCACAGTGGAGGAAGGAAATAGGAAATATCAAAGACTTCCTTTTCTTTCTCTTCCTGTTAGTGGGCTCTCAGAGGGTCGTCATTAGTGCTGGGGTGACCCATTAAAGCGAGAGACAGCTTCCTCATCAGACGTCTGTTTCACTGCTAAATGAGGTTCAGGGGAGACCGTGAGCTGCGGCCCAGATCATATTCAACTTCTTCAATTTTATGCTGAATTAGACAGGAACTCCGGTTTCAAAGGGAATGCATCGGCAGGATTTGGAGGGTAGTGTTACTGAGTGTTTCTGTGGCCAAGTCAATCATTCACTCCCACACACACCCACACACAAAAAAGTGCACTGCACGTATGCATGCAAGAAAACAATGAGGGTGGCCCTACGACTGTGTGTGTAAACACAGGTGTAAAAATAACTGCAAATCAGCCCAGTCTCCAGAAGGACATGTTGGCATTGTTCGTTTTGTAAATCACGTATACGTGAGATTTCTGCGTTTGATACATATAATATCAACGTCAAAGTGACGCTGTGTATGAGATGACTTTGGCCAAGCTTCAGACCATGAGTGTTTTGGCAACCTGTTCCTGTGTTTCCTCTGGGATGGTGCCGTGGTAAGTGGTTGTTTTTTAACCAAGATGTCGCTGTATTTCCTGCGGGGATAGTGCTCCTAGAAGTGGGTATTTTAACCACACATTAACCACAATATTCTTGAGATGTAAAATGTCAATGTTTTTTTTAATTTTAATTTTTATTTTTAAGGCTTAATTGCAAGCAGACAACCATTTACAAAAAAATACAGTAAAAGACCAGGGAAAAGACCATTTATGATACAACTGAATTAAGTTAATTTAAAACAAATTCATATTAATGGTACGGCTGATCTCAGCTGACGGAGTGGTCCAGTTGTACTGAAAGTGTGTAGATGTTAAATTTCCAGTTTAAGTAATGTGATGCATTATATCAGTGGTTTTCAAACTTTATGTATTTATATCTGAGCACAATAGCTTCTATAATGTGTGTTATCACCCCGATCACAACATAAGACAATAAAAGTAAGAAAAAAGAAGACTGGTGATTTGTTGTAATTTGCTCCGTACAATAAAGCGATCCATCATCCCACTCACAGCTTTCTCCTTTTGTTATCATCCCTCACTCTGGCTGCCAATCAGGGCTTTTGATGTGTCATACATTTATGATTCCCAAACGCAAATGTCAACAAACAGGTTCCCTGACTTTTCATATAGGCCCAGTTGAATATTGCAATAATAATGTGTGGTTATCACAACATCCCACAACACAACATTTGAGGAACACTGCATTATATGACCAAAAGTTGCAGAACAGCCACTAAATGGACCTGTTTCTGAGGTCAATAATGAACTGCATTGTCTTCTTTCAAAATACACTTCGGTTTTCACAGGAAATTTAACATTTACATAGTCTCTTTCAAAATAAATGCACTACATCGGTACAACACTGCAAACTGACTTTTTTTTTTTACCTTCTACAACAAACACACATGGTTAGGTTTAGGAAAAAAGACCAGGGTTTGGCTGTAGAATCTTACAGGACACAAACACCCCTCTCCTGGGTGAACGTTGATGTTTGTTGGACCCATCCAACACCGCCCCCACTAGTGCTGCACGATTTGATAAAAATGTGCGATTGCTACATCGCGATTTGCGATTGCGATTACAGTATAATTACAATAAAATATAATAAATAAATGGTATCATGGGTCTTTTTGCTTGATTCAGTGTTTCCCCTACATTATATTAGGGGGGCACTGACCTGACATAGTTATTGTTATGGACAGACAGTGTGTCAATGACCATTAACAGACTGAGCACAGTCAAACACGATGCAGTACGGAACTGTACACACAGCGGAGTCTGTGTTGCGTTCAGGCGTTGTCACGTAAATGACAAATTCCAGCACACCATAGCACAACACAGCAGCATGTCAATTGCGAACCTGAGCAAAATTGTTCAATTTTTCATTTGTTATGGAGTCCATGACTTCCCTGTGACACTTACAAATGTTTGCTTAACTGTTCTTGGATGTTGTTTTATGAGGCTCTGGCGGCTTTCAATTGTCTCATTGTCTTTAACGTTACACGGCTCGGCTTTCTCTCGCATGCACTCTTTCTACTTTTCCCTGTGCTGTGCTGTCTCAAGTGTTGATATAGATTGGTCGTGTTGCCGCGGGACGTGGCAACTTTAACTTTTACACTTACACAGCACGTCTTTCTGTCCAATGTTGCCGTACCTGAATCCAAAGTATTGCCATGTAACAGACGTTTTTTTTGCCACCAACTCAGCCTGTTCTTGGTCGAGCTCATGCTCTTCTTCAGTGTCTATGTTGGTCACTGCTGCACGCCAGCTGCACACACCAGGATAGCTTGTTGGCGTGATGTCAACAAACTCCACACACTACAGGAGAGGCAGTCACATTCACAGGCACACACGTTAACATTTATTTAGCCTACATGCAATCACAAATCGCAGCCTTTTATGCGGTTATGTAATCGCGCAGCCTGACATCGCGATTGCGATTGCGATTAGATTAATCGTGCAGCACTAGCCCCCACCCACCCTACTCAGACTTTCGCCGCCTTAACTTTTGTCCTTGTCCTGCCGGGTTTCCCCCTGACACTGCCTAGCGCCATTTAACTGTAATGGTAACTGGCCACGTATCATGCCGACGTTAAAGGCTCCTTTTTTCGTTGGTTTCTCACGCCCAAGCGCCGGATATCGATGACTTCGGAGTGACACTGGGCTCCTCCTGTAGCATGTGCTCTCTGCTATGGGGTAATGAAGAATCTAGTTAGACATTTCCAACCAAATTCTCTACATTAAAAGCTGCAATAACTGAACTATTCCTCCCTTGATAACGCAAAATTACTCTCGTTTTGACATTTATTTTAAGGTACTCTGTGGAACAGGATTTCTTTGACATAAATCCCTTATATAGTCTGGATATAATACCTTTGTTTAATTCTGACATGTAGGATCCTAAAACTACTTTCAGCACTGGGTCATCCAGATCTGACGGGTGATTTTTAACATGTTGATTTAAATAGTGCCGTAGTTGTAGACACCTATAAAAAAAACTTGCTTTTCCAAAGTATATTTCCTTCTCAAAGTTTAAAAATTCTTTTAATCTCCCCTTGTCTGGTGATGAGTAATATGATGTTACGCCCTTGATTATCCAGTTTCTAAATCTAGGATCCAACTGATTAGGTTTGAAATCTAAACTTCAATGTTTCTGCTATATAATGCAGAAAATTTAATGTATTCGTGTTTGGCAAAATTATACAATGCCAACATTTATTCTTATGTTTGGGTTAGGTGGATTGCATAAGTCTAAAATATGAGTGACACCTATAATGTGTTGTTAACACATCACACACAATGCTGATATTGTAACATATCAAATGACTATCACCATGTATCAATCCCTAACACTCAGTTCTCCTGTCTGTCCAACAGGCTCTTGGCAGTGGATTCCTCTGCTGTGCAGTTTGGGACACTGCGAGCCTCTCAGATGTCCGCTTTAAGTTCATTCAGCCTTTTTCCTGCTGGCCTAAAGGGGACAGGGGGCGTCTCTTTCCCTCGCTTCTGCTGACTTTGTGCTGTTTTGGAATGAGATGCAGAGAACTTTTCAAAGGAGTGTGCAGGCACCCCGCCGGGTGAAGCTCCTCTCTCTGTCTCTCCACACACCCCCAGCCGCATTTGTTTGTTTGCCTGTGTGATCAGCTGCAAGAGAGTGTCCTCATTCTGCCTTGAATGATGTTGCGCAGATGACAACTTCTGTCAGCATCAGATGGCTGCGTGGCTGTTGATCAGGGGATTTCTTGGCTCACACAAACCCAATAAGACATCGAAGCCTCGAGCATATCTTACTGGTGTAAAACAGCAAGTGTATGATACACATCTGCACTGGAGAGGGGGAGGAGGAGGAGACGTTCCTGCAGGAAGACTTTGCAGTGATTTTGCAAGAGACGTACTCTCAGAACAGAGAGCAGCTCTGCTTGACTTGACGTGAGCTTGTGTCGTACTAGGATCACTTTGCAGTTTCTATCTTTAATACCACACAGTTTACACTGAAAAAAAGACACAGAAAGGATATATATATGTATTTTACCATGACTTATTCAGATGATGAGCATTTCAAAGGGACACCCTGCTCCATCCACCCAGAAGTGGAGCTCCTTTGCACTTTCTACAGCATCCTGTACATACAATCATGGATGAATGCACAGAGAAATGTGTGTTCACAGGGCAAGACCAGGACAAACAGAGGCAAACTTACATGCAAAATTCATAAATAACTGTCAGTCACCTTTCAGCAAAGTACAAGACCATATATGATACAACTGAAGTAAGGTAATTCAAATCAAATTTATATCAATGGTACGGCTAATCTTAGTAGATGAAGTGGCCCAGATGAGATATGTAATCCCTCCAGCGTGTCCTGGGTCTGCCCCTGGGCCTCCTACCTGTGGGACGTTCCCAAAACACCTCCAGCAGGAGGCACCCAGGAGGCATCCTGGTCAGATGCCCAAACCACCTCAGTTGACCCTTTCTGAAACGAAGGACCAGCGGCTCTACTCCGAGCTCCCTCCAGATGTCCGAGCTCCTTACCCTATCTCTAAGGCTGAGCCCAGACACCCCAAATAGGAAGCTCAATTGGGCCGCTTTTATATCCGCGATCTCATTCTTTTGGTCACTACCCAGAGCTCATGACCATAGGTGAGGGTTGGGATGTAGATGGACCAGTAAATCGAAAGCTTCGCCCTCCGGCTCAGCTCCCACTACCACGATGGACCGGTGCAGCGCCTGCATCACTGCAGAAGCCGCACCAAACAGCTAATCAATCTCACGCCCCATTCTAACCTCACTCGTGAACAAGACCCTAAGATACTTGAACTCCCTCGCTTGAGGCAGTAACTGTCCCCCAACCCAGAGGGGGCAATCCACCGGTATCCGGCAGTGAACCAGGTGGTTCTGACAGGAGGTGCTAACTGACCGCTTCACACTCGGCTGCAAACCACCCCAGTGCATGCTGGACATCACAGTGTGATGACGCCAACAGAACCACATCATCTGCAAACAACAGAGATGCAATTCCGAGGTCCCCAACGATGCAAACTAGGGATGCACCAAATATATTTGGCCGAATATTGCAAAAAAACACACATTCGGTATTCGGTGGAATAAGTTAAAAGCAAGGCCGAATAATAGTGTCGTGTTTTGATAACGCAATCAAACAGCGTGCCGTGACTGGCAGAGTAAAATGTCGGCAGTGTGGCGATCTGCCCGTCACGGCACTCGCATTTGCGACTAAAAATAGTTTTGTGCGAGCAAAATAAATCATTCAGCACGCTGTGTGAGTACAGATTTCAACCAGCAGCAGAAACGAAAGGCGAATCCCATCGGTTGTGGGTTGAACGGGGGTCACAGACACAGACAGTAATGTATTCCTGTCAAATACGGCAGCCATCAGCTTACCGGCAACGGAGGAGTCGGCTCCAATAATATCCTCTTCTTGGCGTGTGGACTGCCCAGAAGTACCTGAACAGCCGAGCCAGCCGAACACAGGTATGTGATGTGTCAGAGGAGAAACGAGCCGTTCACGGCCCACAAACCTCACCGCACTTTAGGGACTGTTCATTACTTATGAAGGGACTGTCAGGGGAGGAGGGTGGCTGGTTGATTCTTATTTTATTTATTTATTTTATTTTGATCCCCCCTATGTTCATCACTGATTGATGCTGTTTTTGAAGTATGAATAAGTCAATAAGTAATTTATTCCATTGAAATATCATTGATGTATTATAGAAAAGTGATTTATCTTTTTATAAATGACAAAAGGCACATCTGCCTCATTTTCGCTGTGGTATCGTGATACTACTCAGAACCATGATATTTTCATTGGTATCGTACAGTGGGTCCCAATTTTGGTACCATGACAACACTAATCTGGAGGGGGTTCATCTGCAAAAACTAATGAAAAACTAAACAACAATATTCGGTATTCGGTACTCGGTATTCGGCCAAGTGTTTAATATTATTCGGCTTCGGCCACAAATTTTCATTTCGGTACATCCCTCATGCAAACTCAAAAAAATACAAAATCCCAAATCACATACAGAAACAGCCAAAAACAGACTGTAAAAACAGACTGTATAAAATAACAGACGTAGCCCCCTGATGTCATTCACTGGTTTTTGGACACCCATTCTGAAGCTTTGGGTTTGGCATCTTGGATTTTTTAGAGCCAGAGGTGACCATATCTGGACAGGTGGCTGGCGCTAACCCCAGCACTAACTGCTAGTTTGCTAGCATGATGCATTTACAGCTATGGTTAACTGCATTAAAGCACATAAGATGGATTAGCTTATTAGCCAAATCCAGATCATTCTTTATCTTTTTATAAATGACAAAAGGCACATCTGCCTCATTTTCGCTGTGGTATCGTGATACTACTCATTCTGATCTGGATTTTTTTTTTTTTTTTTTTTAAATCAGAAATAATTTAAAAGATTTATGATTTATAAGAAGTAAGAATAAGAGTATGAAATATAAGTATTTAAACATAAAACAAATAAAATAAAATAGAAATGAAAATGTGCATCAAAATAAATTTAAAAGAATGTGCATTATGCTACAGTGTTTAACACTAGTGCTTAAGATATTAAAATATTCTAAATAAAATGGACCATGGCCATGGAGAACTTCCGTTGTGTTGACTGGATATGCAGCATTATTCTGTTGCACTTACTTTCGGGGTTTGTTTATTTTTGACTCTGCATTGATTCTGTAGACTATTTGCAGCGTGTTTACAGTTTAAGTATTTGTTTTGGTTTCTGCAATTCTTTGTTTTATTTTGCAACACATTTCCATTGTTAGATATGTTTGGATTTTCATGTGTTTCTGAATTGTTCTGAATCGCTTTCGAAGCTGCAGCATGCCTCTTGTGATGGAAATGTTTTGTGCCACTGCAGCACGTCTGCCCTTGTCAGTCACCGTACAAATGCTTTTACACCTGATCTGATGCAGTTTTATGAAAGCTGGTGATGTTTTTGATTGTCGTGTTATGCATACACATATATTACACACACCTGTGAAACTGATCATTTTAGTGGCCAGTTAAAGTTGTAAACAACTAAAACCATCTGGTGGTCACCCATAAGAAAAAAGTTGTCATTTTTTTCTTGGATCTGTCATTTCTATTATTTTCCCACAGTCATGCTGGCATTTGTTGAAGCATGTTTGGGTTTTCCTGGTCCCGAATCTGCAGCTCTCAAAACATCAGGCCCCTGGATTATTAATATTTATCATTCACACATCCTGCCGTGAATTATTCTCCTGAATGGGATGAGATTTTGTCACTAGCTACAAAAAAAGAGATGCTGTTTATTTATGAAAACAAGGGCGCCACTGTGGGGGAAATTATTAGTGCCTGACCCACCCTTGCCATGACCTTTGACTCAGATGATGATATCATCAGTTGTATGGTAAGCAAACAGGCTCAGTGACGGTAAGCGGAGCAGCAAACTGCGCAACACTTTTTCACATCACCATTTCTGAAGAAACAGCTTTGCTGACAGTGATGTAAAACGGGTCACGTGGGCAGACCTGAGGCATCTCAAGCAGCTCATTAAATTTCATTTTCACTATAGATGGAATTCTTAATTAGATGAGCTTAATTGCCTGTGAGACAAGGAACATTTGTGTTTAGCCACCATCCCTGTCTAGATGCATTCCCACAGCAGGCGAGCTGCCAACCTGCCCTGCAGCTCCCACTTCATTTCCTTATGAGCCTGATTAAAACAGCCACCAGCTCTTTACAATTTAGTCACATGATCATTTTTTCAGTGCACTTCACTGAGACATACACCTCCGCAGAGAGTTAGTGGTGTTAGAGGGGACTGTGATGAAACACGGCTGAGAGCACTTGTGTGTGCTCTCTGACATCAGGTTATGAAACATGTAATAAACATCACGTTCTCAAACCCATATGACCACATAGGTTGTTGATTGTTTGTTTGTTTTATGCTCTAATATGACCTGCAGGAGGGATTCCTGAATTGGCACCCCTACTGGTGGTGATCAACACAAAAACAACTTGCATAAACAATAACAGCTGCAGTTTCAAAAACATGGTTTACCGTGTGAAACAGTTGCAGTTTGGTTAGGTTTAGAAAAAGACCATGGTTTTGGATGGAATGAGTACATTTGTTATTGAAATGACATCATGTAAGCAGCTTAAAAATAAGTCAATGTTGACTTTTGGTTTCAGGCAGGACACAAACAGCAGCCTCCTGGTTGAAAGTCTTGTGTCTGCTTGACCCATCCACCTCGGCTTTCTCCCTACACAGACTCTGAGGGTGCTTTCAGACCTAGAGTTGTCTTGCTTTGGTCTGAATCAGGGACTAATTTTGTTTCAAAGTTATATAATGCCTAGAGTTGGTTTGTGTTTTCATGGCAGCATTTACAAGCGGACCAGATAACAAAACGTTGAAGAAGAGTACACTTGCAATGTCACAATGGAGGGACAACTACGCAGGTTGATTTAGCGCTGCTCATCGTGGACTATATTGCTGTCATTGTTCATTTTAGTCAAACCATACAGTTTGAAAATGAGGTGCGGCTCCAACTAGAAAACAATGTTTTGATGCATTGGATGTGCTGAATGTGCATATTAAGGCAGTACAGGAGGAGGCGCACATTAATAATCCTCCAGGACTGTAACATGCTCATGTTTAACCCAAACAATGGGCCTCATTCACAAACAGTGCGTACGCACAAATCTGTGCTTAAACTGTGCGTACGATCATTTGACGCACAAATCCAGGATTCATCAATATTTTCTTACCCGAATTTGTTCTTACTCTGCGAACAAATTTAGAACTGCCTCAGACCATGTGTACGCACAAATGAGGAAGGCCGAACTGACTTAGAAAATGCAAACATACCTTTTAAGTACATGCAGAGTCTATAAAACCACATTCATGAAAAAGAGATTTAATTAACATTTTTTAAAATAATTAATTTACTAATATATTGGCCAAATGGATTAAATTACCATGAAATTGACACACGTTCACCCTCATCATTGTGACAATTAAAATATTAACAATAACATGAACAGAAAAACTATCACTCCATCAGCGTGCAGATGATCTGTAATGCCGACTGCCATATCCTTAAGGCTGTGGCCCGCTAGCCAGGAGGCACCCACGACTCATTTATTTTGAAAAACAGTACAGTGGGAATGCGTTTGGAGGCAGGGGCTGTGAGAAGTGGATGGCTTGTTGGTGAGCATCTTTTGTTCTAGTCTTTTATTTCAATTGTTTTAAGTTAGTATTTTCAGTAAGTCTCTATTCCGTTAATGTTAAAATGTTATATTGTTTGGGTGACCGGGCATGTGGCCTTAAAACATGGCTGATGACACCATACGCAAACCCTGAAACCCCTCAAGAGGTGCGCTATAATAATATACATGCCCACACACGCGCCGTAGAGTGCACTTTTGGCGTGCTTAAGGGCCATTGGATGTGTTTGGATCAGATACGGCCGGTGGCAAACTACTTTATACCCCTGAGAAGGTGTGCAAGATCATCCTGGCATGCTGTGTCCTCCACAATCTTACAATGACCCATGGCATTCCCGTAAGACCCGGCGCCATCGCTTCTAACAAACTGTGAAATTTACTACTTCTCTCCTCGCGTAACCGCTTCCTTCATTCATGAATCAACTCTAGGCAAGCGGTTTCCTTATATGGAGAAATGGGGGCATGGTAGTATGCTGATTGCAGATTGCGGACACGCGCCTTGTCAATTTAGAATGGTTCTGATTTACTAACATAAACACAGTGGTGAGAACAAAATTGGCCGGTACGCACGTGTCATGAATCCGACAGTGATTTTGTGCAAGTACTTATTTTTTGCGGAGAGTAAGAACATTTCTGCGCAGATATTAGTGAATGAGGCCCAATGTGTCATGTGACTGCAGTTTCAAGGATTTCAAGGATCCACAGGAAATCTGCTCTGTGTCCAGCAATGTTGGCTGGTCCACTGTTTCTCTCCAGACTGAAATGTCTCAACAACAACTGGATGTATTAAACATTCGTGGTCCCCAGAGGATGCATCCTATTGACTTTAGTGAGCCCTTGACTTTTTCTCAAGTACCATTTGACATTTGTAGCTGGCACTCATGTCCCCCTCAAAGCTCCACATGTGGCAGAGTAGAGCCTCACAGAGCTGCTAGCATGGCTGCAGACTCTTAGTCATGTTGAGATCAACACTTCCAGGCTGTGAAAAATCTCTCCTCCTCCAGCATGTCTTGCTTTGCCTTTTATGCTTCTCTATAATTATTTGTGCACACCGTTCTGACCAAAATCTATTTATTAAAGAACATCTAAGATACAGCCCTCAGATATGATGAACTGGATCTGTGGATGAACTATTAGTAATGTAATAACATTTATAACTGCAGGCGCGGCATATTCAGGGGAGAAACTACAGGTGAAAACACTGAGATTTCCATCTTTTAAAGTAGTGGGGAAAAAACATCCAAAACACATATTTGGGTGTTTATTCTAGTTCAGATTTCTGTTCTAGAAATGTATGCAAATACCTTATATCTAATTAGATAATTCCTTACTGACATACTTAAGCATACAATTTCAGTAAACTTGTAATACCAAACAATAATTGTCTTCAAGGAACAGTGTGGAAGATAGAGAGATTTAGTGGGACCTTTCGGCTCCTATCAAACAGAAAGCATTTTAGCAGCTGGAGGTGGCTTTTTGTAATTGTTTTTAATGAGAATGAAGCTTTTTGCTTGCTGTTTTTGCGTTCCAATGTGCATCGCATCTCTGCGCTCTAGGTGCCTGGCATTTTTGCTGGATCGCTCTGAACTCCTTGACTTGAAAAAACTTAATTTCCTAGATCCACAACAAAATATGAGTATTAAATGTATGAATGTTGACAAGTCTGTGAAACTGTGTGTCAATAAGATACCTGACAAATTAAAAATACAACGTATAACTCCTATAACCTTAATTTAATTAATTAAGGACATGAGTTCAAACTGAAAATAAGTTTGAGGCAAAAATAGTGAAAATGCGCTAGAGGAGGCTTGGTTGTGACACTGCGTTACAACTAACCCCACCTCGTGGAAATTATATCAAGCCTAGCTAACACCTGCTGGTAGTTCAACATGGTGCTACGTCCTAGGCACCAAGACAGTTATTAAGATGATATATGGTTGGATTTGGTGACTTACACAGACAGCTCAGTCATCGAAAAACAAGTGCGACATTTTGTTGGTATTGTGGTCAACTGACCGGAATGCTGTGTAACCATATAGAAAGTCCATGTTACAATTTACCCTGTGTTAGGTTGTGCCCCACTCTCCCCTAACTGGCCTGATGTAAGACAGAAGGTTGTGAAACTGCCCCTGAGTCATCCTAAAATACGCCTGTAAACAGCCATCATGGAGGTGAAGCTCCTGGACCAACTGGTGGTACTCCCCGTGATCCACCCTCTTTTTTAGGGTCTCATGTACACACACAGATCTACGTTTCCCTGTGACCAACAAAATATTTGCTGACAGCCTCTCACCCTCAACCAGAGCTAAAGACAGTACCCTCTGCCTCAACATTTTAGTAACGAGCTACTAATTACTGTGAAATAAATAAAAATTAAAATGCTTAGTGGGGCCTTAGTGTTCATTGTTCAGGACTTTTGGTTTTTTTCTTTTTTTACCGGGAACTGAATTATCTGCAGAGGCCTCTTCCTCTCCAAAGCAAATGAACCAGGGGCCGTATTCACAAAGCTTCCTGGTACAATGAGTCGCTCCTTGTGACGAAATTCTCTGAAAATGGTCAAGAGTGACAGTGAGTAAATGAAAGGCTAAGATAAGATCATGTGGTGATGTTTGTGGTTGATCTAATTAAGGATGCGCATACATTTCCCACCCAGCGTAATAACGCCAGAAACAAAATGATGACAACACCGAGATATTTAGAAAACTTGAAAAATGCAATGGTGACTACTAAGGCATGTCGCAACCTTACGTCAGCAGAACGATCACACACAATGACAGCACCTTCACAGTCTCATATTGTGAGGCGGTTCATTTTATCTCCACCGGGTGTCCAGTAAAAACAGGGCAACATTGATTTTGCTGTGTTTTTGAAATAGATTTTATTGATAAGGCAGCAAACACACCCTGAGGTATTGCTTTTTTTATTTTATTGTTAAGGTAGCGTAGAGGTGGGAACACAACATCTTATCTTTTAGAGCTGCAGTTGGTGTTGGCCTCTGGTCACAGGAGCGGCAGAGGCAGTGGGAGTTCATCAGTTGATTTATGATTTATATATAATTCAAGGTTTGGTGTGTCACTGACAGAAGTTTGGGTGTTTTGGCTGTTGGAAAAGGGGTTTATTTTGTGTGCAGGTTTGGTTATCCACAGATGATATACTTCGTGCCACACCCCCTGTAGCAAGACACTCTAACTCTCTAACTTTAAAGTGCTTTTATTGCTGTCAGGGACCCTGAATTGAATAAAAGCCGGTTATGGTATTTTGACCCACACTGACTGTTGGCTTTGTTATTGAAGTTCACCTGCAGTTATATGAAAGTGAACTTGGGTGTTACACAGAATCACTGCGTTTTCTTTATCTTAAAATGAGCAATCTACATCTACATATGGAGCAGGTCTTGGTCCACAGAGATCACCATGTTGTTCTGCGGTAGCCCAGGATAGACAAACGAGACACTGGCTCTACATAGGGCCATTTGCGTTTTCACATTTTCGTGTCGGCCACCATAGCTCTCCTATGGGCTTGGCAGAGCTTGAACCTCATGCTCTTTGACACTTCAACATACAATTTAAGAAAACTTGTGATATAAAAAAGATTTCTTAATGTAAGTAATAAACTGGAGAAATTTAACAGTGATGTATTAGCTAAAAGTTTTACCTCATTCACTCCCCTTAAGTGAGAAATTATCTTTCATGAATGCCTTAATGCCTTAATTACTACTACTGAATATAGTTGGCTGAGAGGAACAGACTTTTCACAACCCGTTTAACACTTTAAAAGTCACAAAAATCTCATGCAGCAGCTTGGAAAATCGTCACTCACCCGACACGTGGGCCTCTGACCAAGCATGACCTCCCCACACACCGCTATTGTAGATAACATAACAGGCTCGTCAAGCTATGGAGTTTGACGCCAGGGTGACATTTTCAATTTCCACGCTCACCCAAACATCATCCTTTCCTCACAGTGTTTGTTTTGTTGCAGACATATGTTGCAGACATGAACTCTCGACCCCGACCCACAGGTCTCGGACACATTGTGTGGGGAGACAGTGGGGCACGACTCAAGCCGACACAGGATGACATATAGGTGATGAGTCTCTCCAAGGGCGCAGGGTTAGGGACGCTGACATCACAACGCACCCAGCCCAGAGGGAGGATGTGAGATAGACACCCACAATCTTGTTTGTTTTCAGTTGGGGGGAAGTGGATGAGTTAAGAGGCCTGGAGATTAGGAAAACAATACATCATGTGCTGATTTCATGTTCTTTAATTAGGTCATGGCATGTACATGAAACTGACACCTGACAGGCAGTGTAGTGTAATTAAAATTATGGTATTTGATTTTTAAGTAAGAGCAGGGTTAAATCTGATCAGATGTTCAACAGGACCGTTGTACTTGTAGCCTGAAACCTGCTGATGTTGCAGGCAGCTCCAGATGTTTCACCCTGGTTCGTTTATTGTGGGTGTTTGAAGCACAAGGCCACAGCTTTCTCATGATCACTGTCCTCTTCCCACCACTGTCACTGCATATTTAGTCACAGCCCTCTGCCCCATGTTGGCCTGACCACATTATACATCCTTATGTAAGTCCACCAGTGATCATACGGTGAACTTAACATATTCGTTTGCAACTAATGAACATTTAGGAGAGCATTGATGTTGTCTCGAAAACAGTTTCACTACGCATTTTAACAGGAGGGAAACACTATTCGATGAGAGAACATGCTTTGACACACCTGCACATAGGGCTGGGTATTGGGGGTCTGCTCATTGTCCCAACAGCCCACAATTCTGAAGTCCAATTAGTCTGAAAACAAAAATAAAGCCCATTTCTTCAACAGCCCATTACCTAAAAGACAGTTGTTCCAAAGTCCTGTTTCTCTAAAAAATATACACACAGTATATGAACCAATCGCCACAAAAAAGTTTACATTTTACTTTTCTGTAAACCACAGATACCTCACTGTGGTGAATTTGTGGTTAGGTTAAGGCACAGAAGAGGCTTGGATATGGTTGGGGGACAAAAAATCATACTCTGGCTTAAAACCCTTTCGTTTGGTGGCACAAAAATTCCTGGAGAAGCTGGGATGAATTGGTGAAAAACACCTGCGTTCTGTGGCTCTAACACTGCTGGGAAAGTGAAACTAGCTGCAGGGAGTGTGTATTTTCAGAGAAACAGGCCTTTGGTGCAACAGGTGTTTGTTTTTGGGATAATGGGCTGTCAGAAAAATGGGCCTTCAGCCAACTGGCACATTTCTGGGACAAATAGGGCTTGGGAATTTTTGGGCCATTGAAAAATTGCAGGAAGATCGAGGAATGGAATTTCCATTAAAAATGAGAAGAAAAAAAACTTGTCTGATTTTTTATTTCTTATTGATTGTTTTTTGTACATTTTTATATATTTATACATGTTCAGTTTAAGATTTTTAATCCGTCCCCACAGTAACCCTTGTGTTTTATGTTTTTGTAATCTTTAATATCTGGTGAGGAGTCAGTCAACTCAGCTTTATTTATCAATCATACAATAACAGAGGTCTGTTAATCTTTTAGGGCACTTTTGATGGAGATCTGAATTGTACATGCAATTGTTATTATTTCTGGGTGTACTTAATTATTATTATACCACTATACTAAATTGTAACCAGTGCTGGGCAAGTTACTAGTTAAGACTGAGTAATTAAATTACTTTTTACTCCTTTAAAAAGTAATCGCGGTTGTGGTCTGTTTACTTTATTTCACAAGTAATCAGTTACATTACTAGTTACTCCATTCCCTAAAGAAAAAATTAAAAAAAAAATAAATAAATAAACAACACAGAACAAACTCTAGCAGGACAGCGGAGCGTCCAGAGTCCCGACACTGTGTAGCCCAGGACGGGTGTTTAGTGTGGGTGAGAGGAGCAGAGAGGACCGCGGAGGTCAAACGGGGCAGCCAACACTGCGTTACCGGCAATGGTAATGAACCTGGGCTTGTAACTATAATCTAATTACTATTGCAAATTAATTTCTCCTATTTTTGATAATCAAATTTCAGTAATGTGTTTCTAAATAACAAGTTACTGCTCAACACTGATTATAACTATTTAATAAAAAAAGTAGTATTTGGGTACAACAAAAAATCTAAATAAACAGTGAGTGAGTTTTTAATAAAAAAAATAAATAAATCAGGTAATTGCAGCCTCCGCTCGGTAAATTAAACGGTCTAAAACTGCGGTCCTGAAACTGCAGCCTCCGGTACTGCAGCTTTCCATTATTGCATTCCAAGGTAACGAAAACACAACGATTCTAATTTTCATGTGATTATACACTTAACAAAAATACAACTATTCCATTTCTGCCAATATCTCCCACTAAATCCTTCACACTGGACCTTTAAATCATGAACTTTGAACATGACCTGGTTCATTTTAATCTGCGGCACCCGAACTTCGAACGAGCTCCTGTGATCATGCACAAAACTGGTCCGCACAGGTGAGAGACACCCGATGCTCCAATAAATCAGTCCATTTCTATACATAGAGTGACCTACTAACATACATACATTTCCTTCCATGTCTTGGTGAAGATAAGTGGTGACCAGTGTGTCATCTCATCAGATTAAGCCATTGTTGATTAAAGTTTATCAGTGTGGAGCAGAGAAGGTCAGCTTTGACGAACACATACTGTTCTGAATCTGTGTCAAGGACTTTTCAACATATGTTTTGTAGTGACTGCACATGATCCATCACTGGCCAGATTTATTTATACATTGTTACTGTGTACTGGTTATATAATAGCCCTACATGACCTGCATATTGCTTCTGTTGGGTATTAACTTTGTAACAGTTTCAACTGAGGAGTCTTTTCTCTGAGGCCTTTACACTTCCTGTCAAAGAACTAATCCTATACTACTTAATAAAGCACTGAGTGTTTTAGTGCCAAAATACATTATGAACCACTCAGGTTGTCTGGGTCTGCTTTCTGTCCCCAGATTTAAAACTAAACACGGAAAAGGAGCGGTCAGTTTTTATGCAATATATATCTGTCACAAACTCCCAGAAAACGGCAGGTCAGCTGAAACTCTCGATTCTTTTTTGTATTGCTGCTGAGGCGACACTACAGGCGAAAGATGAAACTTCTTACAGATATCATCCTAAAACTGTTTTTTGAAAAGGGCTATATAAATAAAGTTTATTATTATTATTATCATTATTATATAGACTTCGTCCTTTGAAGCTGCTTGGGTTTAATTCTGACCTGTCGTCCTTTGCACACCTCCCACCTTTCCTGTCTATTGTTTGCTGTCCTATCATTTATGGTAACAACACCCAAAAACTCGTCTTTAAAATTGTAGACAGGAATAAAACTTTGGTGTATATGTGCTATTGCAGCGGGGATTTCTGGCTCAGCGTATGAGAAAAAAACAAATTTTAAGTAAAGGGCCTTCAAACATCTGTATTATCAAATTTCATACATTTTGAGACCAAAAAAAAGACTGCAGGTTAATGAAACTGACAGATTCCAAAGGAAACTTCCCCGGCTGATTACTTACATTAAAGGGATAGTGCACCCAAAAATGAAAATTCAGCCATTATCTACTCACTCATATGCCGAGGGAGGCTCTGTGGAGTTTTGGAGCCCTCACAACACTTACGGAAATCCGAGGGAGAAGTGGCTAGCAGCACAACTGCACACCTAATGGCTGATGGCGACCCAGACTGCTTGCGTGCGAGACCAGCGAAAGCACGTGAACACAGCGGTGCCGATGTCTCACGGTCTTGCGCAAGCGCACACACATCAGCGCAGTGTACAGAGAGGCAGTTAGAGCTACAGGCTACAATGAGGCTAAAAACAGAGTTCAAATGACATTTTTCCAATCTGGGTCGCCTTCAGCCATTAGGGGTGCAGTTGTGCTGCTAGCCACTTCTCCCTCAGATTTTTGTAAGTGTTGTGAGGACTCTAAACTTCACCAGAGCCTCCCTCGGCATATGGGTGAGTAGATAATGGCTGAATTTTCATTTTTGGGTGCACTATCCCTTTAAGGTAATTATATTTTTATTAGAAGTTTTCTGAAATCTTAAGTTTAAATGTGCAAATAAAGCATTAGCTAATTAAGTATTGGCTTTTTGCATACATTTTAGGACAGAAATCTTAAATAAATTAAACGTAAATGTATATTTTAGATATTTTCTTTCCACCTATCCAAAAGAAGACACATTATGGAGACAAAATAGCCCAAAATCTTAGAACTGATAAGTGCTTTTAAAAAATGATGTTTTCCCATGTGTCTCCCCTTATCATTAATTAGCCTATTCATTTCTTACACCGCATTGTAACTTTTAGTTTTGTATCTTATACCTGTCTTATTCTATTTTAGCTAAACTTCTGTAACAATGAACTGCTTGGTAACCAGACCGGGCGTCTAACTGAAACAGGCCTTTATTTGTCAAAATGTGTACAGCCACATGGGACTAGTAAAAGGGACTAGGCGTTTAATTGGGACAAGGCTTTTAATTGGAGTTTTACTGGTCGGTAACAATGCTAAAGGGGTTTTGCAGCCCAAAATAAAGCCGCTCACTCACTGGGCTACCTGGAGAGAGACTCGGGGGTGGCCACCATGTTTCTGTAGCAACACTATTAGCCAGTCTCACCACCAGGATGGTATTCCCCGCAGTAATCTATGAATGAGCGGCACTGGTAGCTAGCTCCCTGTAGCTAGAGCAGCTAGCTAACGTTAGCTAGCTGCACGTTAGTAGTTAGCACGTTAACGGAGCCAGCTGTCTGTCTGTCAGCAAAGCAAAATGAAAATGAAATAAAAGTCAAGAGCACAAAACATTTAAATTTCACCACCTCTAAACAGATAGCGCTTTGAAATGTGGCGTCAAAGCTCACTGAGTTAACGGAGCCCCAAACTAAAGAAAGGCCTTTTGTATTTCATTTCATTTTGCTTTTTTCTTTTGCTTCTTAAAAATTTACAAGTTGGGGTGACCACTAGCTGACCTTATAAAAAAAAAAAAAACTATACTAAATCTTTAAAACAAAAACATTTTAACTAGTTACCGGTTAATGGACGTCAGGCTATCAAAAATAACCAAAACACACATTCCAGACATTGGCTTTTTAACAACTGTTTTTAATTATATATAGCCTAAATGTTCTTTGATAATGTGTTTCTTTTACACTCTATTCAAAGCACTTCTTATTGTCCTGTTGTTGAAATGTGCTATATAAATAAACTTGCCCTGCCTTACAAGTTGCGAATTTACATTGAAAATCCATTGACTTGTCTTAAATAGGACATTTCATCACTTTGTTCTATCTGTATGTGTTGGACAGCACCCAAGTCTTTCCTTCCAGTGTTTGATCATTTTTTTGTACATCTTCCTGCAGTGTTTTATAACTTCTGGCGAACTTTACCCCAAATTCTTAATGGACTTCTTCTGAGGTGCTGACTTGGCACAGAAGCATATTCGGTACAAAACATCACTGTAACGTCTCTTTTAATATCTGTCAGGGTGTGTCAATGGGTTGGAAACCTGCAGCGCCACACATGCCTCTGCTGCTGGGGTCACATCCCAAAATCTGAGCATAATGAGAAATTCTCCTTGTTGTTTTCCCAGAGTTTTTCAGACAAGTAATGCTGTAGGGAGTCCATGGCTACGAGCTCTATGTTCCATCAACAGACCTCATGTGAGCACAGGAAAATGTACAATTTGTGTTGCAGTTTCAGAAAGTCCCAAAGGGGAAATGGTAGAGACACCTTGTCCAACCTGGGACAATGGCAAACAAGACTGTGTCACGTCATGGCAAACAATCATTCTTAGTGCACCAGGATGCAGCAGGGAGGGAGACTACGGCTGCTGAGTCAGACAGGTATTCAATGACGTGTCGCTCCTCATGAGTTTCACCGCTCTGCAGAGGCCTTTGGCCTACTGCACGGTGGAGTTCACTGGTGTCCCTGCAGCGAGCTGGCACCAACTTCTAAACAGCTACCCCTCTGTGTTGATATGATCATAAACACTGATTAGGGTTCTCGTCGCAAGGGCAAGAGAGAGCTGGGAAATAGCTTGTCGCATTGATGTCAGAAACAATAAATGCGTGGGCTGCCATACAGGAAGCCAACGTCTGTGGAGGTGTAGGAGAAACTATGACTGCAATTTAAAGAAGCTGTTCAACATTTTGGGTACTATGTTATTAAGGTAGCTATCTTGCTGACAGTTGGACGAGAAGATCAATACCACTCTCATGCCTCTGTGAGGAGGGTATCGGTTTCCAGGGTCCTATGTTCCCTAGCTCACTATCCTCAATATGACTTGTTAAGGAGACCTTTCAAAGGGGGGAAACCCGCTAAAAATAGGCGATAGACTCCTTTCCCACTCCCATTAGACCACAGAGGTGTGTACGTCTCTGCAGCGGACAAGCATGCCTTTCTGTGTGGGTTTTTTTTTTTTATGTGTACTGTTCAATGTCACGTTCAGGCCGGAAAACAGCTAGTAAACACTGGAAGGCAACATGAAGGCCTGTGAACACTTAACAGTGTTTACTTCTTTTTATATCTCTTACTTATTCTGTCTGTCTTTTAAACTTGGTGCAGGGTAATTTGGATTGATGTTTGCGTGCTGCTTGGGTGGAAATGGACTGTATTTTTTGGTGGCACGCCATTGCATCCGGCTGGTTAAAGGCTAAAATTAAGAGTGTTGTGTATTGTTGTGTGTCCATCAATGCCAATCAGAGCTATAGCCGATAAATAGCTGTGACTACTGCAGAGTCATTTGAGGGCGATTGTAACCTTTCCCATTACATTAAAAAGCCAAATGTTAGAGGTTGTAAGAGGGTTTTTGTGCAGGGGAAAAGGGGTTTAACTCTTTGTAAAATTTGCACTCAAACAGAAATGAACAAGACTGAGAGTCTACAGCCATGCTAGCAGCTCTGATAGGCTGTACTGCACGGATGAAATTGCTAAGTAGCATATAAAGCCAAAGAAAAGTTTGACTTATGAGTGTAAAATTACCCGGATCTTCAGCTCTGCTTCTGCATTGCTCACTATCTAGCTAAATGCTAAAGCTTGCATGCTAACACAGTGAAATTTAGCAGGCATAATGTTTACCTCGTTCATCATCTTAGTTTTGCATTATGATGTGCTATTATTGGCTAATTAGGACACAAAGTACTGCTGATGGCAATTTCATTAGTTTTGCAGGTCTTAAGTCTTAAAGCAAAATACGCTAGACATTTTTCACTCAATACTACAAATGTGAACCTCATTGTGGCACTAGAAGAAAACTTACGGAGGATACATCCTCTTGGAACCATTAATGTTTGTACCTAATTTCAAGACATTACCATTCCCAGAACCAAGACGCTAGTGTGGCTGATACTGCAATATTGTCTTACAGGGTGTTACGTGTTTTAACTGTTTCTACTACTATGTAATATCTAGCTCTAAACAAATATGGTTCTAAACAGTCCAGTTGTTTGGTTGGTAATCATAGGGGAACCTGTTTTGGTGCTCTATGGCACTGGTTCCCAACAAGGGGGTCAAGACCCCCATTAGAGTTCACCAAAGCTTCACACGGGGTCATGAGTCTTTCTTGATTTTAAGGGGTATAAGAAAACTTTTTAAAAAATAAACAGCAGGCGAATATGTCAGCTAATTTAGCATTATCTGCTAAACAGCTTCATCCATTTTTAGAAAAGTACACAGTTGAAATAACCAAAGAGCTAACCGAACAATGACCAAGCGTCAGGAAGTAGAAAACACTGAATTTGTAATAAACAGGATCCTATTAAGCACATATGATTGTTTAAAATAAAAAATATATATACAACATACAAAGAATCGTATAAAAAGCTACTAAAAATATCATGAAAACTTACCTCTAATGTAATGTTAAAATAAACTAATCTGATAAAATTGATCCAAATCGCTGTTTTTACATAAACTTGTAAGTGAGTTAACTCTTTGGGTTCATTGTACAGTTTATCAGTTGTTCTGTATTGTTATTGTTATGCACTGAATATAATATGAAATATCCAGAAAATATGTCACTTAGTCAGGGCTCATCAATTTACTCAATGATAGAAAGAGAATGGGAACCACTGCTCTATGGCACCCATCTTCAACTTTGTCAAATACTGCTAAGCAGAACAATTACAGGAGTGTTAGGGGGCGATCACACAGAAATGAGACGCTAGAGACGCGGACGCTTCAGAGACACTTGAAATGCTTATTCAATGCGCGCTAGCTACTGGCGTCTGGCGCTCAAAAAGTTAAAAATATTTTAACTTTTCAGCGTCTACACGCGTCTAAAAAGAAGCGTCTACAAAAACGCCCACCAAAAAAGACGCTTGAACGCCGGTCAGACACGACGTATCATAGGAAAACAATGGTTTTACTGGCGTCGCGTTTCTACCGTTTCATCTTGGTGTGATCGCTCCCTTAGGGCTCTTGAATAATGCCAGGTAATGCCATGGACAAGTTTGAAGGCTGGTTTAATTTTGTGTTTTTTGTCTCTCCCCAGTAAACTAAACTTAGTTGAAGAACCAGTAAAGAACTTTAAAAGATCCATACAGGGGCTTCAGAAGGTTTTTTGTGTGGCACCTCGATAAACCCAAATGCATGAATATTTCTGATTGATTACTAGTTTTAGAGAATTAAGTATTTCAGGAAAATATGGGGTACCAACTTCTGTTAAAGGAGCTGTATCATGAACATTACGATCAGGTTGTTATTCTTCTCACTGTGCTGACAAAAGTGTCGTCTTATCTAGGAGAAGTGTCTGCAGTCTGACATGTGAGCTCCTAAATACTGAGACGTCAAGAGTACGTGGCATGTATTACTTTCAAACAAAGGAATGTGTGTGGTTTCATGAGAAATGGTCCTCCAGACATCCTCCATGTCTGTCTCTTTCTGAACGCTCCCCTGCAGCGCCTGCCTCTTATTCAGTCTCCTCACAAGCAGGAAGAGGAAGCTGCGTGTTTGATTGTGTGGGAGAGCCAAACACTGATCAGAAACTACCACTCCTCTAATAACAAATTATGTCATGAGCATAGAGGTATGTGACAAATGACCTAACTATGTCAAGTATGTGAAAATATAGTCATGATGAGCGTCGTCAGTGATGATGCTTTTCCTTTCATTATGTCGCACTACTATTCACTGGGAGTGTTCCTGTAAAATTACTAATTTTTCAGGTATGTCTTGTTACTTATGTCCTGTTCGAGAGTGTGACCTCAGAGCAACAACGCTGCAAGACGACAAGAAAGAGAACATTGATTTATTTGCTCAGCTGAAGACCCCATGTTGCTCATTCACTCCAGAGGACAATGACCCACATAACCAGAGGCTCGGACCTCAGAAGAGGGTACACACACACACTGGAAAACAACTCAGATACTGCATGGCTTTAAATATGCACCTATCAATATCTTCATATGAACAATGGGTCCAATGATTACATTTGAGGTGCAGGGAGTCACTCACAGTGATGAACCCACAGAGAAATACCACCCGACCTGCAGCTCACCTTGGCTTTACAGAGGGAGTTTTTTAAGTTCAATTTCAGGCTCCCTCCAACAGTGCTCATTAAACATGTATGAAATACAGGAAAACCATGCAAGTAAAAGCATGATCAGAATCTTAGTGCTTTTACACCTAACCTGTTTGGAGATCCGGTTGCTTGATTTGTAGGGTTCGTTTGGGCTGGTATAGAAGCTATCGATCGAGCGCCGGTGCGGACCAAACAACCAAACCAAAGCCAACTGTGATGTGGTTTACTTGTGATTTGAACACAAATGAAATCACAAACGAACCAACTACTACATTCAAAAGCTATACTGCTAATGTAGCTGTCTGAGACATTTTTTACTGAATTAAATTGAAATGTTTTTTCTATTTTCTGTCATGATTTCATTAACATTTAAATTCATTGTGATTAAAATGTATTAAAAATGTAAGAAATAAGTGGTTAAAAAGGTAACTTTAATTTAAAAATGATTTGAAAATATACCACCACTTAAAAATATTGTTCAGTTGAAGAAAAATGTATTGTTCTTTATGTAAGTTTATTTTGATCTAGAGTAAGAGATCACATGACTAGAGTTCGGGGGTCGCACCTGTTGCATCATAGGCTGAGGCAGTCTGGTGGAAGAGAGCGCCAACAAGGCTTTTGGCATTTTGGCTGTTGCTGTGTTAACTTTTTGATACCTGCCTATTATCAGAAAATTCACTTGAGACACTATTGTTGGGCACGTCTTAAAGGGATAGTGCACCCAAAAATGAAAATTCAGCCATTATCTACTCACCCATATGCCGATGGAGGCTCAGGTGAAGTTTTAGAGTCCTCACAATACTTGCGGAGATCCAAGGGGAGAGGGGGTAGCAGCACAACTCCACCTAATGGAGGCTTACGGCGCCCCAGATTCAAACGTCCAAAAACACATAATTGAAACCACAAAATATCTCCATACTGCTCGTCCGTAGTGATCCAAGTGTCCTGAAGCCCCGACATAAAAAGTTGTTTGGAAAAACATCATTTGAACTCTGTTTTTAGCCTCATGTAGGCTGTAGCTCGAACTGCCTCTCTGTGCACCACGCTCACGTGTGCACGCTTGCGCGCGAGACCAATGAAAGCACGTGAACACACATGAACGTGGTGCCCATGTTTCACGGTCTTGCACAAGTTTTCACAGTGTCTGCAGAGGATTGAAGGATGGAAACAAAACTCAAAAGACATCTGTATGATGCATGGCCATTATTTCCTTGGGACCAGTGTAGTTACAACTATTAAATCCAGCTGCTGATCATGAAAAAAAAATTAGAAATGATAAGGCCATGTAACCTCATTATCCATAACTGCTTATCCTGTTAGGGGTCGCAGGGGGGCTGGAGCCTATCCCAGCTGACATTGGGCAGGAGACAGGGTACACCCTGGACAGGTCGTCAGACTATCACAGGGCTGACACATAGAGACAAACCCCTTTACCACCAAAATTAGCACACAGGTACACAGGTGTTTGAAACCCACTAAGAATAACCTATGGAGTCATTTCCCATTGCCAGTAGACTGGAGCCCTGTACAGAACTCGTGTTTTTTTTTTACTGGTGTGTCATGTTTGACGTCACAGGCAGGCTGAAAACAGGTTAGTAAACAGAAGAAAGCAGTACGGAGGCCAGTGAAAATGTGACGGTGGTTACTTATTTTTATATTTCTTACTTGTTCAGTCTCTCTTTCAAACTCAGTCAATGTATGAGCGCTGCTTGGGCGGAGACTATATTTTATGGCACGTCATTGCATCATGTCAGTGAGGGGGATAAAATTAGTACATTCACCGTGGTATTTCCATCAATGCAGACTGGAGCCAAGACATGTGTCTATTGCAGACTCATTTGACCTGGGTGTGAATACCGAATGAAACTTTTCCCATTACAAACAAAAGCAAGATGTTAGTGGGTGTCAGTGTTTGTTTTTTTTTGTGCAGTTGGAAAGAGGCTACAGACAGTGATTCATGCTCACATTCACATTCACACCTATGGGCAATTTAAAGTCATCAGTTAACCTAACCTGCATGTCTTTGGACTGTAGCAGGAAGCCAGAGAACCCAGAGAGGACATCCAAACTCCACACACAGAACCCACGATGACATGCATTTACAGTACAGGCCAAAAGTTTGGACACACCTTCTCATTCAATGTATTTTCTTTATTTTCATGACTATTTACATTGTAGATTCTCACTGAAGGCATCAAAACTATGAATGAACACATGTGGAGTTATGTACTTAACAAAAAAAGGTGAAATAACTGAAAACATGTTTTATATTCTAGTTTCTTCAAAATAGCCACCCTTTGCTCTGATTACTGCTTTGCACACTCTTGGCATTCTCTCCATGAGCTTCAAGAGGTAGTCACCTGAAATGGTTTCCACTTCACAGGTGTGCCTTATCAGGGTTAATTAGTGGAATTTCCTCAGAAATCGCAAGTTAACAGCAGCTCAGATCAGAGACCAGATGAATGCCACACAGAGTTCTAGCAGCAGACCCATCTCTAGAACAACTGTTAAGAGGAGACTGCGCGAATCAGGCCTTCATGGTCAAATAGCTGCTAGGAAACCACTGCTAAGGAGAGGCAACAAGCAGAAGAGATTTGTTTGGGCCAAGAAACACAAGGAATGGACATTAGACCAGTGGAAATCTGTGCTTTGGTCTGATGAGTCCAAATTTGAGATCTTTGGTTCCAACCGCCGTGTCTTTGTGAGACGCAGAAAAGGTGAACGGATGGATTCCACATGCCTGGTTCCCACTGTGAAGCATGGAGGAGGAGGTGTGATGGTGTGGGGGTGTTTTGCTGGTGACACTGTTGGGGATTTATTCAAAATTGAAGGCACACTGAACCAGCATGGCTACCACAGCATCCTGCAGCAATATGCCATCCCATCCGGTTTGCGTTTAGTTGGACGATCATTTATTTTTCAACAGGACAATGACCCCAAACACACCTCCAGGCTGTGTAAGGGCTATTTGACCAAGAAGGAGAGTGATGGAGTGCTGCGGCAGATGACCTGGCCTCCACAGTCACCGGACCTGAACCCAATCGAGATGGTTTGGGGTGAGCTGGACCGCAGAGTGAAGGCAAAGGGGCCAACAAGTGCTAAACACCTCTGGGAACTCCTTCAAGACTGTTGGAAAACCATTTCAGGTGACTACCTCTTGAAGCTCATGGAGAGAATGCCAAGAGTGTGCAAAGCAGTAATCAGAGCAAAGGGTGGCTATTTTGAAGAAACTAGAATATAAAACATGTTTTCAGTTATTTCACCTTTTTTTGCTAAGTACATAACTCCACATGTGTTCATTCATAGTTTTGATGCCTTCAGTGAGAATCTACAATGTAAACAGTCATGAAAATAAAGAAAACGCATTGAATGAGAAGGTGTGTCCAAACTTTTGGCCTGTACTGTATGTTACCTTGGTTACCAAATGATTCACATAGAAATGTATATAATCTATTCATGCAAACCATTTGGTAACGCCCCCACCCCGATAAAAACATGGAAGTAGCAGAGGCAACAACGCCTTCTGTAATGTAGGTGGTGGCAGTTTGCAACCTTAAAGCAAAGGCTACACTCTGCAATAAAATACACTGAACAAAAATTTAAACCCAACACTTTTGTTTTTGCTCACATCTTTCACAGGTTTACATTAAAGGTCCATTGTCAACGTTTGCCTGAATTTGGCAGTGCATCCAACTTGGGCTGCCCCCTTATAGTCGATCAAACGTTAGTCCACCAGAAAGGTCATTAGTCAGCAAGATTTCATTGGTCACTTAGTCACACAGACACACACACACAAAAAGACGTTAAACTCTTTTAGGAGCTGCATCTTGTCAAAATAAATCAAAACCTATATGACTGGACCATGTGGGAATTTAATTTGACAGGACAGACACAGGAAGTGGCCACGCTCAACAGTCAGACAGGAGTCACGTTAATAACATGTCAGACAGGAAATCCAAAGTGTGGGATCATTTTGAGAAGGTGAAGGACGAACCCAAGGTGATATGTAAACTCATCTTCATTGGTCGACTACAAACATGACGTATCATCTGAAACATGGAAGTAGCTACATGCCCATTAGCCCACAGCGTCATTAACAGGCGGTTCGCTCAGTGTGTGACGTGCACTTGTAGATAAAATATAGGCCTATATTAATGAAGGTTCTTTAGTACGGTTTTGTATTTCTCTGTAATGTAGCACAGTGTTAACAATGTTACTGATACTATTCTTTCTCACACCTTCAACTCAAACCATTGTGTTGCCCCGCCCACAATATATCATTTAATAATTAAATTAACTTCATAAACATGCGAACAACTAGTCGACTAATGGCCCTAAATGACGACTACTAGTTTTTAGTCGGGACAGCCCTACATCCAACTGGCCTGACAACTGCATAAGTGCGTAACAGTGACAAACTGCTCTCAGGTCAACACCCTGGTGAGGACGATGAGCGTGCACATGAGCTTCACTGAAATGGTTTCTGACTGTCTGTGAAGAAATTCTTCTCTGATGCAAACCAGTTGTTGCATCAGCAGTCTCAGTGGCTGACCTCAGACGGTCTTGCAGGTGAAGACGCTGGATGTGGAGGTCCTGAGCTGCTGTGGTTACATGTGGTTGTGAGGCTGGTTGAATATACTGCCGAATTTAGGGAGACAACATTGGAGATGTCTTATGGTGGTGAAATGAAGATTAAATTGACAGGCAACAGCTCTGATGAAATTCCTGCAGTCAGCATGCCAGCAGCACGCTCCCTCAAAACTTGCGACATCTCTGACATAGTGCTGTGTGATGAAACTGCACATTTTAGAGTGGCCTTTTATTGTGACCATCCAAAGGTACGCCTGTGTAGTTAAGATAAGGTTTAATAAGGGTCTTGATATGCCACACCTGTCAGGTGGATGGATTATCTTGGCAAAGGAGAAGTAATCACTAACACAGATTTTAACAACCAAAATTTCAGACATATATATATCTGTTGAGTGCATGAAAAAAAGTCTCAAGATCTTTGATTTAAACCTGTGACAAATGGGAGCAAAAACAGAAGTGTTTAGATGTTTGTTCAGCATAGAAAGAAGAAGAACTGTGGATGGTTGTAACAGAAAGTACCATGACATTTCCACCTGAAATGCACAAACTGATGCAGAATGAAGGAAATGCCCCGAGCTCTACACCTTCTGGTCGCTTATATTTGGTTATATATCAAAGGTTAATAGTAAAAAAAAATGCCAGACCCTTACCATATTTGTGTTACCTGTTACCTCTGTCATTGATAATTTCACTGCTCAAGTTCGCTCTCTGCACTCTGCTAGCAAAACGCCACATTTTACAACACTGGAAGTCAGAGTCCAGCCCCTCTGTCCACCAACGGCTGAGGGAGCTTGGCAACGTGATTCACATGGAAGGCCTTCGATATAAACTTGCCAACAAGGAAAACAACTTCCTGAAATTCTGGAAACCATTTCTCGACAAATGATCAGCAACCAAGCAGGAGTGAATTGCTTATGTTCTTAACGTTCCAGGCCCATCCATGGTGCATCACATCCACATTTTTGTGACATTTTGGTTGCCAAGGTGGAAATTAAGTGTTTGACGCTCAAAATTTCTTGAACCAAACAGTCTCCTGTTTGCTGCTGCAGATTGATCAAAGGAAGATGGGTTTTTAGCCAATCAGGGACCAATATGGCGAGGATGTAGTCTTCAGTTTATTTGAAAAACCCTTATTTTCACACAGTATTTATCATTACCTTTATATATGATGTGAAAGCCTCTCTACCTATATATATTTCTTCATTATGTGTGTGTGTTGTGAGTATGAATTATTCCTGGAGCTCCTGCTGAATGGACACCCAGCTGCCTGGCGTCATTATAAAGGGGAAACCCTCAGCGTTGCCTTAAATAAGCACAGCTCAATTCATTCTGTTGCCCAATGCATCACCACACACATCCTCCTGCACACGTTCACATAACAGAACATAAAGTCAGTGCACGTCACACCACAGCCTCTGCTCCCTGGTGTTCTGCCACAGCTTCAATGAAACCGTTGGGTTATAACCTCCACCACATGCACATCCCTCCTACATAGCTTTAATAAGTAAAAGTGCAGCATGCTCCCTCCTTGTCTTGCCCGGGGGTGTGTTGCTTCTTCACATACATGTGAGGTGTATATTTAGAATAGTTGTGCGTAGCAGTGGGTGTTGCGTGGGTGGATGTGAGGAGTTACTTTTAACACTGGAACCAATGACCCATGTTCTGCAAAAACAACCACACACATGCATGATGTGTCAGCGTAGACGCACGCACAACTTCACAGGGAATAATTTACATGCACACACACACACACACACACACACACACAGAAACAGAGAGTGTGTTAGGGAGAAGGAGATAACTCCACCTCTCCCCGTGCAGGAAACCCCAGCGTGCAGACACAGCTCTGCGTGATGCTGCTGCAGGCGATGCATTATTCACTATCTTTAAACATGGATTCTCCTTTTCACTCCATTTACACAGTTTCACAGCGTTCAGGGAGCGTCCGAGCAAACAAATGCGTCGAGCAGGGCACGTGGACGGGCGTTCTGTTGTGTGCAGGTTGAACACTTCAGTGTAATGTGCTATTTTGGTGAAGCAGGTGAGAGATCACTCAGCGGGGGAAGCCCTCCTCTCTCTTCACCTCATCAGCATGCATCCTTTAATCACTTGCACGTATTCATTATTCACCTCCCACTGGCTATGAATTATTCAACGCTTGTGTTTCCACATGAGAACAGTGAGAGGAGACACGAGTAATGCCTGTTCCCTGTCTTTACTCTCCCGCCTCCCTTCCAGCTCAGTCTCTTGTGCACCAGTTTTGTCACTCTGGCACTGTGAGGACCAAGATAGGGAGAAATCACCCACCTCCGATCAGTCAGTGTGCATGTTTTACCCTCAAGGTGTAAAAGCTGGGACGGATGTTCTGCCAAAATTCATGATAGGTGCCTCTAAGCAAACCATGTTTCCAGTAACAAGTAGAAGGAAGAAACAATGAATTTTAAGCATGTTTATGACACTTGAGAGCAAAGCATCGTGCAAACAACAGAATACGGCACAGTTATTTAAAATATCTGCAGTGCTTTGTTTCTAATACAAACAATTCTTCAGTTAGTCACTTGATGAATTATTAATCCACCAAGTATGGCACAACAGTGTGAGCAGCAAATAGTAGCACACCTGCTTCCTGTCACTAAAAGTGATGAGACATCCACATCCACAGAAAGGTTGCTGACCTCTGCTCGGCCCTGCTCCCATGACAGCTATTATGTTTCCCTCCACGGCCCCTGCCGCATGACCTGTGATGGCCATTAACAGGTTGCAGTGAAACAGCTAATCTTTTCAGGTAGCTGTGGAAGCAAGATTGTGGACAAACAGGATATTGCCTGCAATTCCGCTGAGTTATTGAAAACATCCTTATCCATTTCTATTCTCTGAAAACGACCCTGTAACGGAGGGTCAGCTGCATTACAGCCATCATGCCATATGTCTTCTTCACTTTGTTTGGACAGGGAGGCGATTGCGGATTGGAATTAGAATCGATCGAGCAGGTCAGTGTGCCTGTGCAGCTGCGGCTCTCACACCTCACACGACATCATGGTGTCAGAAGCTGCTGTCATGCACCTGTGTTACTGAGTCCGCTGGGAGCAGCCTGCACCAGTCGGCTGTTATGTCATCTGCAGGGAGGGGGAGGATTATTTTCATTCACAACAGAGCAGACACAGCATACAAATCCTGAGCTCCCATCACAGTCGCCAGGAGAAAATGTTGCCATTGTTTCTGCAAATCACATATGTTACATTTGTATGTTTCATACATATATCAATGTTTCTAAGGTGGTATATAAGCCGACTTTGTCATGGGAAGGTGGAGGGGATGGTGAACGACATGTAACCGAGGCGAGATGCCTACCACTGTTTGAGACCAACAAACAGCAAAATCTGTTTGTTTTTTTAGTCACTCATCGCTGCATTTCCTGCTGTAATATTGCCACAAAAAGCAGTTGTTTTTTACCAAGATACTGCTGCATTTCCAGCCAGGATAGTGTCACTAAAAGTGGTTGTTTTTTTTTTTACCAAGACATCACTCCGTTTTCTGATATGACAGTGCCACAAAAGGCAGATGTACTTTAAGTGAGACATTGCTGCATTTCCTGCCAGGTTAGTGCCATGAAAAGTGGCTGTTTTTATACTAAGACATTGCTGTGTTTCCACTGGGATATTGCCACGAAAAGCAGTTATTTCTTCCAAGATACTGCTACATTTCCAGCCAGGATAGTGTCACTAAAAGTGGTTGTTTTTTACCGAAACACAACTCCATTTAGCCACTAAAGGCAGTTGTTTTTTAACTAAGACATCACTGTGTTTCCTGCAGGGATAGTGCCATGAAAAGTGGTTGTTGTTATACTAAGACATTGCTGCATTTCTAAAACTGGGTATTTTAAGCCAAAACATCTTCTCCTAACCATAACCATATGGTTTTTGTGTCTAAACATATCCACACGTTAACCACAGTATTGCTGAAACATAAAGAAACAAAGTTTCAGTCTGCTACTACAATACCAACAATTACTCTGGCCATTGGGTTGAGGCTCCAGCATTACTACCAGACCTAAAACACACTTTGACAGATGGTAACCCTCTCAGCAAGCTGAAAACCTGTTCTGCTCCTCCGAGCAGCGTAATCACTCCACAGCTGAAATAACAAGTCTGTCACCTGCTCAAACTCAGCATTACTGCAGGAGAGTAGCCACCACTAAAACGTGGAGGAGAGAGCAGATCTTTGCTGAGGTGGTAGCAGCTCTGCAGGCTCCTGATCACAGCCGGAGCTTTGGCAGTGTGAAACCCTGGCACAGAGGGAGGCGCAGCGGGACTCAAAAGATGACTTCCTACTCTGTCATGCATGCGCCCACACAGCCAATCTGCCACTACTGCTATCTGACTGAGCCTCACAGGACCCTCAGTGCAGCTACACCCTTATTTGGGCTTCCTCTCTTTGCCCCACACTCAAATCCCTGGAGGGGTGACAATGCTGCATAATCTCATTTTTAAAAATTCATGAAGAATACACAATAAAAAAGACACAGAATATTCCACAGAAGCACATAGAAATACAGAAAAACTAAAATTTCAGTAAAGGATGCAACAACTTAAAGGGTAACTTCCATATTTTTCCACCTGGACCCTACTTTCCCATGTTTCTGTGTCTACATGACTAATGGGAACAATAGTTTTTGAAACTGGTCCAGTATTAAGTGAGAGTGCTGCAGATGGCAGCGGCAAAACAGGCTGCAATGTAACAACTTGGGGCATGTTCACATCATCAATATATGTTCACTAAAAGTTCCTGTTTTTGCCACTGACAGGTTCAGCTAATTAAATCATCCAACTCAGAAATTCCTAATTACTGTGTGACTACCCCCTGGGTGCTGAGGGTATTAAAAGATTATGATTAATTTTAAACCTTGACTCACTTTTGCCTGCACGGTCTAACAGCATGAGCAGCAGCCGTGAAAATGTGTCCACGGAAATCTGCATTAAAGGGTAATGTCAATATTTTTCAACCTGAGCTCTATTTCCCATTGTTTCATGTCTAAATGACTTTTTTTTTTTAAAGTGGTCCAGTACTGAGCAGAGCGCTGCAGCCAGAAGACAGGCTGCTATGTAATCAGTAGGGGCATTTGTGCACCGTCAGTTTAAGTCCACTAAAGTGCTTGTTTTTGTCACTAAGGGTTAGGCTGCAGGCTCAGATTGGTATTATGAGTGTCTGACAACTTTATGGAAAAGATCCCTACAGAGATAAACATTTTTGTTAAGAAGTAAGATCCTTTTTGTTTCACCAGAAACAGCTCTGAAATTGCTATTGCCAAACCCACCAGACTCCATTTAAATAAACAGTAATTTTATCATTGTGAAACACACTTCATTCAAAGTCAACAGAAGTAAAATAAAACTCACACAAATCATCTAGGTTCATCCTTCCACTGTTCCAAAAACCACGAAGTCTGGTTTGGCTAAAATAAACCCTTAAGTCACCCAGTTAGATGTGAAAATATGCTGACTCTATACATGCTAAAGTTACTGTTTATTTAAATGGAGTCTGGTGGGTTTGATAATAGCGATTTTGGGGCTGTTTCTGGTGAAACAAAAAGGATTTTACTCTTTCATTAAAAGGTTTATCTCTGTTGTCATTGTTAAACACTTTGAATAATAATCTGATCTTGTCAGTGGCAAAAACAAACACTTTTACTGTGGTTACAAGTGGTTACATTTGCAGTTTGTTTCGCGGCTGCCATTGTAAGGGGGAAAAGGGTCCAGGTCAAAAAAACTTTAGGAACCCTTTAAATCTATAATGTTAGATACTAAATCCAACTCTCCTCCTGCCAAACCTCTGCTGTAACTCTCTGTTTTAGCTGCTTGAAGGTCAGATCAAAGACATCACATCTGACTAAATTCCAACTGCTTCATGCATCTCAACCTGTTGTAACAACACATTTACATCCCCATTTATAATGCTCAACTCACTTCATCATCTATCACTGTCTAATATTGGATGCAATTGATCATTAGATGGTCTGCCAAAGAGATATGGCATTAATATGAGCTTGGTGTTTTACGACATGATGAAACTTCATTCTCTCGTTAGGTTTTATTATGCTTATTTATGGCATTAGAAACTCTTATTACAGTAATCTGGAGCCACAAAAGATATTTCAGGTGTTGCAACACAACACGTCGGTGTTGAACTAAGGACTTTACTGCCCAGACGGGATGTGGATTGAGGAAGCGAGCACACAGCAAGCTGTCTCGGTGACCGGTTTCACCTTGTAACACATGTTCACTGGGCACAACTTGTGGTTCTAACAGAGAGCCAAAGAAAACCATCCTTGCTGCTCTGGCAGACATTGGCGAGTAAGACATAAAGGCACACTGCAAAAAATTCCACCCCACTTTCCTGAAATCTTGCATGAAATCCCCACAAATTAATCTGAGGAATATTCTATCAGTGAATTTAGAATACGCTGGTTTGAAGCTTTGGATGATGGCTTGAAGGATTCAGGAGCAAAGCAACATAATTCAGGGTCCTTATCTGTCGTGCCATCCAGCAGTAAATGTTTACTCTTGACAATGAGAAGAGACAGGATGCAAAGAGCACTATAGGAAACACACAAGTACATCCGCACAACACTGGAACCGGTCAATTAGCAGCCGTCTGGTAGTAACTGTGGGTCACTATGTGGCGTGAGGAGGAGAGGAAAGGGAGTTGCGACACACCACCTTGGGAATTTCACCTAAGGAAATTATTAAGAGTGCTTTAAGCTACTGAGGTCACGCAGGTTCCAATGACTCCACGGGGCAGAGATGTGTTACCATAAAAAGAAGGAATTTAACCAACAATATGCGAAATTAAAGCTAAAATGTCATGAACACCAGGATTTAACGATAAACTAATAACTGATAATAAACTAATAATAGATAGCATTCGGGCAGGGAAATTTAAGGCAGTGAGGACAGGGCTGGGGTTTACTATGGCGGCAGGGAATTAAACAGGGGAGGGGGGTATTGGCCACACTGTCAACCATGCTGAACAAAGGCCACACCACACCACGCTGCAGCCACCACCACCACCACAGGAAGATTAGACTGAGAAGAAAGAGAGAGGGGAGAGGTGTGGCCACTCTCCTGGATATATTGGTGCGCATGGCGCCACCGAGCAATTTTTGTGCCAGTAAGCCTGGCACAGTGCCATGCAGTGGCAGGGAGACAGACGACCTCCGGCTACATCTACCCCCTGCTTTAGCAGTAGTGTATGTTGAGTAATAAGTTACTAATTACACTACTTTTGCATTACTTTCACCAAAATGACCTCAGAAGAACTGCTAAGCATTTTAAATGGAAGACGGTCATGTTGTGTTACAGCAGGTAATCAAAGCACACAAAGTTTATTACAGGTAATTTCAAATCCAGTGCTGTGCAGGTCTGACCCAGTCATGCATTAACATACAGTGGTTACCACTCTGTATTAAAATCCCCTGCTCATATTAATAATGCTGTGATGATATAAAATAATTACACAGCCTAGACTGCTTGAAATGAATGAATAGCCTCATACACAGGATCAGGCAGATAAAGGATCAAGGTCTGATAATTATGAGATATGGATCAATCTTTGAGGGCCTATGATATGAAACACAATAAGCAAATATTGAGGTTAGCACAACAAACATACTGACTTGTGATTAAGTCACTATGAGGAGCACAAATTAATACACCAGAGCTGGAGGACAAACCATATCCAATATATAGGCTACTAACATCACCCAGATGTGCCGATCACCAGGACGAGGACAAAAAAAAACCAGAGGCCAGCTCCTTAGCCCCACTACTTTCTAGCAGCTTTGGGACACAAAAGCAGAACAGGGAAACATTGTAGATGTACAGGTATATTTATGGAAACACACATGAGCATGATAGCACACAGTACGGCGTCACCCAGATATGCCGATCACCGGCAGTCTTCTACAATGTAGCCTGTGACGACATGACGAGACACAATAACCTTCGTATGATATTTTTTTCTGTGGATCAGTATGGATGAATGAAAAATGAAAACAATCAACACTTTATCTCGGGTGGTAATGCCTTACGTGACATTGTAAATGTAATAATATTACCCGAAAACTTGTTCATAACACGTTATATTACTTTGTTACTGCTAAAATGTAATGTATTATTACCCAACACTGGTGGCCATCACAATTCTGTAGAAGTGTGTGAATTGCGAAGTGGCTGCACTAGCTAGCTCCCACCCGACCCAGGAGGTGCACAGTGCAGAGCAGCCAAGGCTAACATTAGCTAACCAATGGAGTCCAATGGAGGTTGGGTGGTGGGCACAATGTTACTGTTAGCAAAGCCAAAAGAAAATAAAACAAAGTCGACATTTACATCACACACATTAAAAATGTCAACACCTCTAAATGGATAACAAGTTGAAATGCGGCGCTAAGGCTCACTGAGTCAATGGAGCACCAGGAAAGGAAAAGGAAAGGCCCCATTGTATTTCACCTGATTTTATGTTTTTCCTCTTAAAATTGTACCAATTAGTTACTGGTTAATGTGTGTTAGAGTATCTAAAACAAAATGAAACGTACAAATGTAACATGTCGATGGTTTGCACAAACACACAATGCCGACATTTATTCTGGCATTGAGTTGTGGCTGTGGGCTGTGTTTTTAATGGACGCCAGTCATTCTAACTTTATAGCGCAGGCCTATAAAACATATTCCACCAGATAAATGACTTTTAATGAGGGATGTGATTACACTTATGTACAGTTCATTCACAAAACCAAATGCAGCCATCAATGAAGAAATGAATGGATATCTAATCTAGTTGTGGATGTTATTAGAGGATATCACATAATCAAGTATGTCTGCACAAAATACAGACTGAGATAAGGATTTTAATATATCATGATAACACTGACACAGAATGTGCAGACAGCTGTACTCTGCACTTTAAACCTGCACTTTATACATTAGTCAGCAACTTGTTTTGTCTGTTTTTTTCCATATCTGTATGTTGTTGTTTATGAAGCAACAGCTCCCCCAACTCTAACTGACATAACTTTCCTCTTACCTGTAGTGCTATTTATCAGTCTAGATAGTTTCGAGTGTGTGAGTGTGAGTTGTCGGCCGTAGAAAATGACCTTGTTGTGAGCAGTTTCATGCAGGAACTATTTTATTTCAGCAGAAAGAAGTGTACATCAACTGCTAGCTCACCCAGCACCACTGAGCTAACGTTACACCTCAGCCAAGGTGGACGCCATTATTGTTTACATCTCGCGCTATCGCAAGCATGAGCCTCTGGTCCATGAGTAGATGCACACTTCCTTCTGCACAGTGATATGGTTGGCGGGTGTAATTCAATAGACAGAAAATAGTTCCTACATGAAACTGCTCACAACAAGGTCTGTGGATTATCTTGAGTAACTGGGTCATGATGATGGGTGAAAATGAACTAACAAATCTTTCTGAACAACCCTTTTTAGTACCTGGTATGTACAAGGTCAGCCTGTTAAACATCACCGTGCTCATTAATCCCAAACATATCCCACATGCTGTTATTGGAGGGTACTATGATGGTGAGTGAACGAGGAGCGATTGAATCAAACCTCAGTCGAGACGTCTGCCAATCAAGGGAAGGCAGACTTTGGTGTGTTGATGAGCTTTAAGTTGTAATGTGGAAACAGCATGGACAATACAAATAGACCTTTTTAGGGCCAACATCACACTAATATAATTTCATTAACTGGAGGCAAAACAGGACTCTCCACCACAGGGCTGTAGGCTACACAGGAGTCTTAAAATGTGGTTTTGTTGTGTTATTGGAAGCCAGAATAGAAGGAGTCATGGTAATTCCAACACATACCAGCCGCCACTGCCCGTCAACAAAGACAACTATGGTTAAATGCGAGAAGACAAAAGGACTGGACGGAGGCCATTATCAAAAATGCTCGGTAGCAAAACAAACTAGAGGAAACCATTCAGGTGTCGTCCTCCTTTGTAATATTGGCTTCCTGTGACATCATCCATACACTGAGTGAGAGCATACGGGTCAGGGCCAGTCTGGTCCTGTTGGTCAGTGTTTACTTATTCAAGTAACACTAGCAGTCCCAGAGAGTGAGTGACCTGACATGGTGCAGTCTGATGCTCTACACTTAAATGAGCTCTTTTGATTGAAGACACGGAGCGTTAAATTTCTACATGAATTCATGAACGGTTAAGTTAATCACACATTCACTCTGCTTGGCGCCCTGCTGCTCCGTCTCCACAGAAAGAGTGCGGTGCTCTGGATAACCGAACAGTACAATGAATGCACCACTCACATCATCTTCCTCCATTATCTAAAACAAGCCAACAGAACTTGCTAGCTAGCGCAAGCTAATGTCTGTGGAGAACTGTTTTGCCTCCAGCTAAGCCCCGCCCACCAAAAAACTTCATACTGTTTACAAACAGTAAAAGGGTCTATTAGATGTGTTATTTCTTTAATGCTCAGATGGTCTAAAGAACACGTTGATAAGAAAGAGCAAAGGAAACGGATCATGAAAGCCAGTAATAAGTAATAACTTATTTTTCAGACTATTCAAACACCACATGAATGCAGCAAAAGGCTGCAGAGGTAACTGGGATGTCTGCTACTTGCTTCTCAAATAACGACAGATAGTTGATCAGTGACATTTCTTTAACATCGTATTGAGCTTACATATCCTACCTACACACAAATGGGATGCTAAACTAAAGGGGAACACCACCTAAGTTAAGAATTCCAATATGTCATTTCCATGATCTAGGAAAGTTTAATCAATATTTCAGAACATGAGCTTATTTCTCTCAAAGCCAGACACCAGAGAAGAAAGTCTCAAACTTGTGATGTCATCAAGTTTAAAGTCTGGAGCTGCTTCATAGACAATGAATGGGAGACTGACCCACAGAATGTGTGTAAATTGAAATCCAAAGTAAATCGATGAGCTTTACTTTCAATTTACTTGTGCATCTACGTCCCAACCCTCACCTATGGTCATGAGCTCTGGGTAATGACCGAAAGAATGAGGTCACGGATACAAGTGGTCGAAATGAGTTTCCTCAGAAGGGTGGCAGCCTTAGCGATGGGGTAAGGAGTTCGGACATCCGTAGGGAGCTCTGAGTAGAGCTGCTGCTCTGGAGGTGTTGTGGGGATGTCCAACTGGCATGTCCCCTGCAGCACAACATGCTGGAGGGATTACTATATCTCATCTGGCCTGGGAACGCCTTGCGGTCCCCCAGGAGGAGCGGGAGAGTGTTGCTGGGGAGAGGGACGCCTTGGGTGTTTTTGCTTAGCCTGCTGCCCCCGCAACCCGGCCTCAGATAAGCGGATGACAATGGATGGATGGAGAGAATGTTTGTTTTCTTTTTTATACCCTAAAGAGGTTAATTTTATTGTAGCGTTCTCAGTTCTGAAACTGAAAATGTACCCATGTAATTAGAAGTGGAAGGCTACTTATTTACCTGACCAGATCTGAGCAGGTCAGACCTACACTGTTCCTCCTCCTCAAAACTGAACATGTCATCATGTTCCTCCACCACTGAAGTAGTGGTAACACGGGAACAGCAGCACTACTGTGAAAAGCACGTCAGCAGAAGTTGTGGCCTTGGGGAATTATGTCCCCCTTTATTCTCTCTTTTGTGCCCTTTATAGTTCTTGTTCCCCATTGCTTACTCATCAATAATGCACAGAGGAACCCCCTTTCAAAACTGTTTTTACCGCAGACTGCTTTTTATTTTTTGCCGACTAACAAATTTATTTCCTAAAAATAGGAGGTCAACTCTGAAAATAACTAGTGCCTGAAACGACAGCATGAGATGGGGTGAATGAGATGATGTCTCAGAGCCCAAAATAACTTCTACATATCAGACAAATGACAACTGAAGAGCTTCTCTTTGATCAATAGTGCTTTCTCTTTTCAATCTGGACCTCTGGAGCTGATTCTACAGTCGATACACAGCAAGTTAACCACATCCTGAACACCCAGATGCCACTGTTTAATTAGTGCAATTTACAGTATCAAAAGCAGCCAACAGTATACATCAAATCTGTATGCAAGTGACAATAACCAAAGCCGGAAAGGACAGAGAGGATTTTTGCCAAAAGCTAAACCCTCCTTGCCTCGTTGTGGTTTGATGTGGCATGCCAGCTTTTTTATTTCAGTCAAGGTTATGACTTCTTTTGTAACCCACAGCTCCTCTGAGCATTGTGAGTGCTGTTTTAGCTGCATGGCTCTGTATCAGAGGCTGCAGGGACGGGAGGCACATGGAAAAAGAAAGACACACTGTGAGTGATTGAGATGGGCGATACCAAACTTTTTAAATTTGATATGATAGATCCTTTTCGTCACAATTTTAATGATACCAATACAGATTATTTCTTAAATATGAATGCAAGACACAAAAGACCATTGCACTCAAAGGCAAATAACATGACACGCACTGTCCAATAATAACAAAATGATTGCAGATTTATTATGGGCATCATCTTGTTTTTGTTCGGCCTCCTTTTAACTGTCATGATGTGTTGTTTTTGAGTGTTTGAAGAGGTTACTCCTGCTGCTGCTGTGTGGTACTTTGTTGTCACAAATAGAATCTTGCAGTATTTTTGTCTACAGGTGAAAGTAGCACCACATGAAGCTATGTTTCTTTTCCGCTGTTGGCTCACATGTTTCATGTGGAAGTGTGTGACTGTGCATGGCCGAGTTTTGAGGTCACATAGGCTTCCACAGTCATGTGATTTAGACAAGCTAAAATGTTTGGAAGGGATGCAGCCACCATGTTTTGCATTTAAACGTTTTTTTTTTTTTTTAAGAAGTCAATACCAATTGTGTTTTCGACCCCACAACAAAATATGATGTTGGTAAATTTCTCTCAACTCTTGGGAAGGAGTCAAAGCAATGTAGAAAACTGTTGTGGTGGCAGTTTCTACTCGACAAAACACATCAAGTCAGTAACTTCCTGTAAGTTGAATTCAGCATCTGCAGATGGACTCACAACAAACAGTCACGAATGAGCTGAGAACAAACAGTGAGCCCTGAACACAGGAGATATAAGATACTTGTACTCACTGACAACAACTGAGGTTGGGGATCTTTAACTAGCATCATCAGAGGGGTGACAAAGTACTTTGGGCCAACTTATCTCATCATGTCCTTGGACATCACGTAAAGCACTCACAGCTTGTTACACACTGACAAAGAGTAAACATCATGTAAGGCACTCGTGCTTGTGACATCCTGACAAGACATAAAATGCAAGATTGCTTCACATGCTTTCTGCTTAGTGGCACATAGCACAGGGACCTTAAAGTTTCCATTACATTCATTCATTCAGTCATTTTCCGTAACTGCTTATCCTGCTGGGGGCCGCAGGGGGGGAGGGCTGGAGCCTATTCCAGCTGACACTGGGCGAGAGGCAGGGTACACCCTCGACAGGTCACCAGACTATCACAGGGCTGACACATAGAGACAGACAACCATTCACACTCACATTCACACCTATGGACAATTTAGAGTCACCAATTAACCTGCGTGTCTTTGGACTGTGGGAGGAAGCTGGAGAAAACCCACAGTGACACGGGGAGAACATGCAAATTCTGCACAGACGGGCTCCCCCACCCCAGGTTCGAACCAGGACCCCTCTTGCTGTGAGGAGACAATGCTAACCCCTTTAGCACCGTGCCGCCCTGTTTTTGTTTTTGTAAGTGTTTTGGGATATTATTAATAGAGATTAGATTAGATAGAACTTTATTAATCTCTTGGGAAGACTCCCTCAGGGAAATTAAGATTCCAGCAGCACTGGATAGCAGCACACAGGGTAAAGAGCACACAGGGTATCCAAAAGTAAAAAGTAAAAACAATTTTAATTTTAATCTCAATTTTAATATTAATTTTTGTGATTGTGGTTATTGGGAGAGCCAGGTCACATGGATATGGACGGTGACACTCATAATCTATATCAGCATTTCATCTGCACCTGTGTGGTTTTTTGGTTAGAGAGGGAGGATGAGTGGGTCGCCGTATTCTTTGTTGACTGCACTTTTCTTTGTTCGCTGTGATCGTCTTAATTATAAGTTTGTGCACGTTATAATAAGTTGATTCCTTTTCATTAATAAATACATTTGACATATTTTTGGATCTCAGCGAATCTTTTGTCGGCGTGTCGGACAAGTGAACCAGGCCCAGCCTCAGCTGTTTGTTTCCTGCAGTCGCTACAAGAGCTGTGCGATGTGCATGGATGCCTCAAAATGAACTTGGGGGTCTAATCTCACCCAGATCAAATCAAAGTTAGAAACACACAGGATTTGCAAGTTACAATTTTTACAGCAAAGGACAACAATCATACCAGATTGTGGTTGTAAGCTTGAGTGCTTTTTGAAATGAATATTTGATTTTTACCACATTATCTGTCATCCAGTGACAGGTATGTTGAACAAGACATGGGAACCAAAGGAGATGCTCCAAAAATAGAGTCAAAGTATTTATTTTGAAACATCCCAAATGAATTGGTGGGAAAATGACTCGAGCCAGACTTCACACAGGAAATTAACACTGAACTCCCCATTAACCCTACATTAATATCAGGCAGATGGCAGTGCTATGGGTTGTTTAGATGAGTGTGTCACTCTGTGAAGCACTTTATTACAAACCTGCCTTGTTTGTGCTTTAGATGTTCAGTAATTTTTTTGTGCCAGACAGCATAACTTTAAAGAAAATCCAACATTAAATTCTGTTGAGTTGATCATCTCTTGGGAACAGAGTTTTCCAACTCTGGTATGTCACTTGGTAAAAGTGGATTATTTTGATTTAATGAGAAAGCATGCCCCTCTGAAATCAATCAGTAAAACTTTTTGGAGGAGAACCAGGGATCAAACGTTAAAGAACATGGCATTCATAGATCAGAAGAAAAAAGAAAGAAATACAGAGAAAGTAGACTGCCTTTCAGTCTGCTAGAGTCTGACGTCACTCCCTCTGGGATTAAGAAGTTACGTGGGAAAACAAATCATACATCAGTTTGTGCAAATCAGGGACAGAAAACATACCTGGACAGGGAATACAAACAGCCTACTAGAGTGTTATACTTAATTAAAAGAACTGTTACTTTTAATGTTTTTAAGGGCTGTCAAAATAACACATTAATTTTCATTAATTAATCACAGAAAAAATACCACATTTAAAAAATTAACATTGATTAATTGCATTTAGTGGTGCCCTTTGACACGGTGCATCATTGAAAGCCACAGTGGCTTTGTCACATGATGGAGGCAGACGAGACGACACGGCTCAGCCTCATGAATGGAACATTTACATTTAAAAAACGCCACGATCGAACTGTTGATAGGAGCACTGTTCTCTGCAATTTCTGCAGGAAGGATTTTGTACCATCGGAGTACTTCAAGCCTGAAATATCACCTCAGCGCAAAGCACTTAGCAGCGAACCCAGAAGTCCGAGCTAGCACAATCTCTGACGCTAGTGCTAGCAGCCAGCCTCGTCAATCCACACTTGACCAGGCATTCAAACTGAGCAAGTCTACCTGTGACCGACTAGCTTACTCCCTTACAAAATGGACTGCATTTTTACACAGGGGTGGTTGGGTAAAGAAAAAATGTTAAATGATGATATGTGATAATACTGTTAAATTAAAAAACACCTTTAGCCTAATATAAATAAATTGCATTAAGTGATAATGTATACACCAGTGGAACAACATCACACCACAGAGCCCTTATGTCCAAACTAAAAATAAATTCTATTTCTATAGACAGCACTTTGCAGCCTGTGCATACAACTCCATTTCCACCCCCTTTCTCTGTATAGCTTGAAATTAACCACAATACTGAGATAAATCCACAAAAATGACTGTTAATAAGTAAAAAGTCTGTGGACACCACGGCGGGTGCAACAAGCGTCACTAAGCCACATAAATTAAATGACACAAAACTTAAAATCTACAGCAGAATAAAACATCACCAAGGCAGAAAGCATGGAGTTGCACAAACAGTATAAATTCTGAAGCAACTGCATCCACAAATCATATACACATGTAAAAGCAAAAAGAGAGACCGTACAGTTTCACACACCATGTAGCGCACGCGCAATTCAATGTTACCTGAGAACACTGTGGTTGGTGATGGTATCATTTGTACAGTGAGTTACAACAACATACTGTGTGAACAGCATTCTGTGAGTCTAGTGCACCACAAAGTTTCAAAAGGTTATGAGCTTTAAAAAAGCCCTGAGGCCTGTACTATGAAGCAGTTAAAAACCCAGAGTTAACTTAAGGGTTAACTCTGGGTTATCAGTACTACAAAGCTGGTTCTCTTTGTAGCAGGATAAATCACCGTGGTAACTTATGCTGACCAGCTAACCTGCTCCGGAGCAGGTTAACTTCAGAGTATTGGATCACAGCCCATCAACACCCTGACCTCTGACCAGTCAGATCACTGAAGAAAAAAGTATCCATGGACACAAGTCTGGAGTTTAAAAAAATGATGATCCACAATGTTAGTTTGCTCCCCTTATTACAACTGCAACACTTCGGGCAAATAGACCTCATCAGTCATTGACTGGGCTACTTTTCCACCTTTTACTTCAGTAGAAGAAACAGTCCGGCATTACACATTCATGTGTTTTATGTGACATAAACATCATCATCCAACAAAACAGCAAAAAAAATACTCTATATTAACGTCACTTATACCCTAGTGATACCTACACATAATCAAGTAGCCTACTTCATTCATGGTTCTGAGCTTTGTAGTACCGGTTATCCAGAAGGCCAATGTGACGGGTTAGTCAAGCCAGATAACGAGAAGATATCCTGGGTAAGTTGAACTGGCTTCGTAGGACAGGCCTCAGTGATTATTGTCAAAAACAGCTGAGAGAGTGGAGGCTGAAATCACCGCTAGAGGATCCACCATAAGCATGTTAGCGTGTCAGGATTCAGCCAGACTCAGCATGCACCTGTTGGTTTTGTACAAGTGTGTTTGATTTGTGTCACCTGGAGTCCTGGCCAGGTGGTGCATTAAATCAGTGATTAATTAGGCGAAATCCAGGCTTTGTTAACTACGCTAAGTTACGCTCAGAGGTGGACAGAGAACTTGTTTCTATGAGAGTACCGTTTTTTAATGATGTTTTTATGATGCTTGTTTTTATGCTGTGTCTTTTTTACACTCACTTGTAAAAAGCACATTCCCCTTGGGGCAATTAAGTTTCATTAATTCATAGAACATTATACTCAGGTAAAAGTTATGTTTCTTTAAAGAAGTTTTACTCAAGTAAAGCTAGAAGGTCACTACTGTACTGTAATGTAGTGTATGAGTGAGCCTACATCTCATGATGATATGATGATACAACTGTTAAATTAAAGAAAATCTTTAGTCTTCAAAATAAATTGCATTAAATGTCAACTTATACACAAGTGGAACAACATCAGCAATATGACCCCTCATATACAAAATCAACAGTTAATTCCAGTTCAGGCTATGGACAGCACTTTGCAGCCTGTGTGCATGCAACTGATCATCAATCATAAATATACCAGTGCCTCCTCAGTGTGGCGTCACCAGAAATGAGACAAAACTCCAAATGCAAACAATAAATTAAAAGGAGTTATGGACACCACATAGATACGTACAAATAGCCTGAAACTTCCTCTGGAATCGACAGTAGTATTAAACATCACCAAAGAAGACAATGTGGACATGTAGACAATCTAAACTGCAGAGCAGCTACAGCCACAAACACACATATTCCAGCAAAGGAGAGACCACACAATTTTTACACATCAGATAAACACTAAAGATGGGACAATATGTGTTGTATCGCAGATGGTAACAGAAAACACTACTGTTATCTCAATAATGGAAATTCAGCCCAATCAGTTGATCATGGTGAATTTCCATAATGGGGATAATCACGAAAATCGTGTCCAGGAGCACTCAAAGAGACTGCTGGGAAACCAACAAAAAGGCTGCATACACACCAACCTCAAAAAACACAGATTATCAAGCACAGCATATTTCATATGGAAAGATATGAAAAAGCCATTTTAGCCAGGAAAATCTTGACATGAAATTATCATATCATCCCATGCCTAGTAAGCACACTGCATACAAGCTATGTTGTTTGGCAACGGAGCTGTTTTCATTTTCCTTTGGAGAGTGTGGTGATGAATGAGCTGGTTGTACTCACCTGTATGAAGGTGAGTCCTCAGTCTGCTCCAGGGTCAGCTTCTCTGCTCTTTCATTCACACAGCAAAATATAACCAGTCCACCTGGCCTCACTGTCCTAGTAGAACCAGTCCACATATTCTCTCTGGTCTCGGTATAAGCCTCTCTGGTTCCAGTATAACCAGTCCACTGGATAGACAGTCAACTTGGCCTCTCTGTCCCAGTGTTACCAGTTCACTCGGCCTCTCTGGTCCCGGTATAACCAGTTCACTCAAAATCTCTGTTCAAATATAACCAGTCACCTTGGCCTCTTTGGTTCCAGTATAAACCGTCCACTCGACCTCTCTGTCCCAGTATAACCAGTCCACTCGGCCTCTCTGGGCCCAGTATAACCAGTCCACTCGCACGCGCTGAATGCGGCTCTGCAGTCACATCAGGGCTTATGGTCACAAACAGCAGACAGTCCTCACATTACTGAAGGTAAAAGTTCCTCACCTGGACGACACACCTGTGCATGTTAGCATTTAGCATGTTAGCCAGCTCCAGCGTCCCCACACAGGTCACAAACATAGTGGGTGTGTCACTTAGCGTGCATGCAATGATTAAGTGATTAATTAAGACAGGTGCAGCTGTTTTAACCATGCAGATTGTAACTACACCCGTTTAATTCCTAATTTGACTGCACTGTTCTTGTGTCTTTTGCGCTAATATTAGGCGCTAGCCTTGCGCACTGACTTTTTTGTATGTCACCTGATTGCAGTCACCTCTCTGCAGCTCTGCCCTCCTGCAGCCGCAGACACACCTGCAGCTTCTTCTCTGCTGCTGAATTTAAGGGCATCATAAAGAATGTGGTGACAGAGACATGTGCTTGTTTTTCTTGAGAGGCCACTATGTTTGAACAGTTGTTTTATTGTGGATTTTTGTATTATATGTTGTATTTGTTGCATTTTAAATGTGTTCTGATTTATATACGTGCATGAAACATATTTTACAATTTGTATTTTACATTATGTACAGTAGTTAACACCTCAGATTGTAAGAAAGGGTGCATCTCAACAGAGCATCTGGTTACAGCAGTAGAAGGGCCCCATTTTTCATGTAGATGTATGATTGTATATTTTCAATAACATTTTAGGTCTACATGTAAAAGCCTGACTAGGGACAAGAGTTGAAAATTAGCAAGAGCTATAAACTCTGTGCCACACAGCAGTCCCATACTGTACTGGAACTATGTTAAATTTCATCGTCCCTATAAATTAAATTAAATTGAATTGAATTGAATTGAATTGAATTAAATAAATAAATAAAATTAAATTATACTTATATCACTTATAAGACTGAACTTTGTATAAAAAAAAATAGTAGAAACTCTCTGAGGCCCCTCTCACTAAACGCAGCTCAGAGCAGAGTGAACAACTGATTATGATTAACGTACACTGTCATGTCTTTCGTCAAGGAAATAGGGTTCCAAAAATAAAAAGGAAAGGAAAGGGAAAGAAAGCAAACTGACTTTGTGAACACAAAAAGTTTCAAAAGGTGTGTGAGAGATGAATGGAGAGAGGAAGGATGAGGGGCCCCACAGAGACTGCTTCCGCATGGGGCCCAGAATTTGGTGCTACATCTCTAAGTAAATGCAGTTTGTTACGTCCACTGAAGTAAGATACACAGCATGAATCTCTTTTTTGAATGGGTAAATTACTGCACTGTATGTGCAACACTCACAGATGTGCTATGTGTAATTTTTTTACTTTTTACTCCCACATTCGCAAACAACAGGGATATCATGTACTGACGATGAGTGACGGACCTGTCAGCCTAAGTGTCATTCACCTCGCTATGTCTGGTGAAACTCTTGTGGTTTTATTTCTCATATCAGTGGTAAACATGGCAACAGGAGCAATCTCTTTTTGTTCTGATCACATGTTCAACACACAGTTGCTGAAGACACAAATTTCGCTTAGACTGGTTGTTAGTCGTTACAGACATGGGTGCCGATCTGATGACAAGTTTGGGGGGGACACAATCAGTTGTGATTTTTTTTTTAATTGCATGCGTGCAAATCATGCCCACAGAGCACTTGAGATTGCCAGCATATTTCACGATTTCATAGAGGCTCATCACCATCACCAAGTCATTCAAAAAGCACTACAAAGAGAATCATATGCTTACCTTTACTGTTTATTTCTCTTAAACAGCCAGTAGTACATGGAACCAGCCATCACCCTCCTTTTCACTGCTTCGCTGTTAGTTAATGCTACTTCTAGTTTCAGGGTCTCAGGCATGTTATGTCCACTCACGTTCTCATCTCTCACCTCTCACGGATTCCCATTTCTCCTCATCATCTTCCCTTTCTCCCAGTATATAGGACTACTGTATACATTTGTTCAATTTCAATCATTTAAGCTATTTAGAATTGGGGGGGACAATTTGTGTTTTTCAGAATTTGGGGGGACATGTCCCCCCATCCCCCCCGGGATCTGCACCCATGGTTACAGACACAGACAATGCAACAGCTACCAGAGTTCTGCAAAGACATTTTAGAGAATGCTAAGTTATCATTAGTTAAATATTTGTTAAAAAATAAATCAATATTTCCTAAACTGAAGGCAAATTACTTTGGAAAAGAACCAGCGTTGGCCGGTAGCCACCAAGAGTAGCCACTAGGACTAACCACAGACAGTTCCACTATCTCACTGGAAGTTGCGCCCATAATCGTTTCTACAGTAGTGCCCTCAGGAATAGATGGATAGAAGACCTGAGCCAAACCCTCATTCCATGATTGCCACTTCAGGATGATGGCACACCATTGTCTCCAAACACAGTTGCTATGTAGGGCTACAGTATGACAACAATACTGGGAAGACAAAGGTGGTGGGCATGGGGTCATTTTATGCCTTTATTAGAAATTTGGACAGTAGAGCAATGTGAGGAAATAACAGGAAGGACAGATGCCCCAAGTGGGTGGATCTGTACCAGAGGTGCTGCAGTTCATGGCCAGTGCCTGACCACCAGACTGTGGTGTAGTGGAGGGTACATGACCTGGCTGTTAACAGCATAACCCAACTATCTGCCAAAATGTCACTGGAGTATTTAAGAGAGCATACTCACTTCCCTGTCAATAACCTACCTATCTACCTACAGTACATCCACCTCATCAACTACCACACCACCACCGCCACCACCAGTTTGTTGGGTATGGTGTATATTCCTGTATACATTTGTGTTTGACCTAATTTCCACAAACAAGGCATCAAAGGGAGAGCAAATGGCTCCTGGCAGGTCAATCGGTCCATGTACTGCAGGAAAATTTGGGATGTGGAGGCGCTGTTGGACACTTTCAGCCTGTAAGATTACACTACTGATATGTCTGTGTGCTGCCGTTGGCTCTGATGTGTGAGTGTCTGGCGCCATCTTGTGTCTTCTCTTCAATGTTGCATCCTTGAATGATGACTTGGGACCAGCATTATTGAATCTTGTGGATTTAAAATTAAGTATTGGCTTCCTCGTGTTCTGGATTTTTGATTTAGAGAGCTTCAGATTCAGTAACAACTTTTAAATCTCTTCTCTTTTATTAGTCACCCTTTCAAGCACATACTCTTTATTTCCAATTTACCATACCTTGCTTTCTGGTTTTATATTAGCCTACTTTGGGGTATTTTATTTCTATTTAATTTGTCTAGTTGATTTTATGTTATTGCAGTCCTAAAATTATTATTATTATTATTATTATTATTATTATTATTATTATTTTGCAAAACGCTATATGAATACAATTTCTCATTATTATTATTATTATAATAACTATTTATTATTATTATTATTATTATTATTATTATTATTATTATATGATGATGATTATTATACAAATAAAACAATCAATACATGTATGGACATAAATTTATAAAATTAAATAAATAAAAGTTGATATTCAAACCGGACACACAAAAAAAGGAAATGTATTTTTCCTTCATTAATCAATGTTTTTTTTGCAATCATTTATTTACACATTTATGTATTTTGCTTTTCTTTATTTCCATGTTTATTTCAGTGTTTTTTTTTTAGTATTTTATTTATTTTTGTATATAGATTTATTTATACCTGTATTTATTATTGATACTGTAATTTTTCATCCTTCATTTTGTATTATTATTATTATTATTATTATTATACAAATAAATCGATCAATAAATGTTGAAATAAATATGGAAATAAATCCATAAAAAATAAATAAATAAAAGTTGATTTTCAAACAGGACACAAATAAATAAATATCCCAGAAATGTATATTTGCATTTTCGCACAACTACATTTATTTATCAATGTTTTTCTGTTGTTGTTTTTTTTCAAGTAGGTTTTTTTTCAATTATTATTACACAAATAAATCAATCAATAAATGTTGAAATAAATATGAAAATAAATCCATAAAAATTAAATAAATAAAAGTTGATATTCAACATGCCACAAATAAATATCTTATAAATATATTTTTGCAGTTTCGCACAACTACATTTATTTATCTATGTATTCCATCATTAACTAATTTACACATTTATTTATTTTGTTTTTTTATTTCCATATTTTATTTTATTAGCCTACTTTATTTATGTATACACATACAGTATTTATTTATACCTTTATTTTTTTTTGATTGATAGTGTCATTTTTCATCCTCCATTATTGTATTATTATTATTAGTATCGTTGTTGTTGTTGTTATGCCAGGGCGTCCTTTCAACCATGACTTTAAACAAATATAATTTAATTATTTAACAATATTTAATGGTAATATAAATGCTGAACCCATGATCTCCGTCCTGTAGCATTATGGTTTGTATGTTGACTTCCTGGGTAAATTTTAATAAAATCTAAAAAGCTGAAATATATATTATAATTATTTTTTGTTGTTAATGTTAAATGACAATCAGAGATGTTTCCCTCAGTACCTGAAGGCATCGCGAGAAAGCCGCTCTCTGGTCACGTGACTATAAATGTCATCATGTGACTGGTTCAGTGGAGAAAATTGCGGTAGTAACTTTGCAGCAGAGCAGAAGTGTATCTGTTCAGAATGCCGCTGTGTGAACGGCCCGGGCTGTTCCGTGTCTTGTGCCTGTTCACCGTGTTTGAGGCGGGATGTCTGCTGGACACCGGGATGCTCTTCCCCCGGGAGTCTTCCTCCAGAGAAGTGAAGGAGCTGAACGGGCTGTGGGACTTCAGAGCCGACAGGTCCCCAAACAGGAACCTGGGCTTTGAGAAGGCTTGGTACAAGAGTCGGCTGTCTGAGGTGAGGGGGACAGAGGCTAACAGCTGTTCACAGCAGAGCACTTTGATTGGTTCACAGTTTAACAAGTCTTTTGATAAATGCAAATTTTATCTATCCTGTGAACTTTGACACATCCTCTGATCAATATCTGTCCACATCCTGCACAAAACTGTTCAGCTTTCTCATTTAAAACTGTTTAATGAGTTTCTTTGCAGTATTTTTTTAATACTTTTATTGTAATACTTATAATTTACATTTATGTTCTTGACCTTTGCAATACTTTGCCTTTGTTGTTTATTTCCTCTTAGTATGTTTACTGTGTGCACCAGACACCAAGGCAAACTCCTCAAAAGTGAAAACCTACTTGATAACTAACCTTATTCTGGTTCTGCTGAAACTGTATCATTATTATTATTTTTTTAATTTATAATGGTTCGCTATTAAAGTGAACCATTATAAATAAAAAAAATAATAATTAAGGGAGTTTTGGTGTGTTGAAGTGTCCCAAAAAGCAGAAGTCTCATTTTTAAAAAAAAAACAAAAGTAAGAGGAACTTTTGTGCAGTAATGTGATGTGCTGAAGAGAGAGCTCTAACAATTAGTCAGTTAATCAGTAAAATGCTGTACTAAGTGGAACTGTGTTAAAAGTCATTAAAATATTTTAGTTTGTTTTCTTGGTTATTTTATTTTAAAAAATCAATACAAAAAATAATTCCATACTGGTAATTATTTTCTAAAAATGTGATTCTGTTGATACAGTAATGTATTAACAGGGAAACATTATAAATTATGGGAGTTTATGTCACTCAGTAAGCGTCCCCAAAAAGCAGAAGTCCCATTACAAAAAAAAAAAACAAAAACTAGTCTGTTTACATGTCAAACGCATGGGGCACTTACAGTAACCTGATGTGCTAAAGAGTAGAGCACTAACGATGAGTCAATTAATCAATAAAAAAATAAAATCAAATCAAAAACTAATGCTGTACTAACTGGAACTGTGACTAAAGCCATATTAAAATAGTTGCAGAACTATGCCAAAACCATAAAAAATAAATGATAATGCTGCACGAAGTTGAATTGTGATGAGCCATATTAAAATATTTTGAGTTTGTTTACTTATTTTGTAAAAACAAACAAAAACCATAAAGGAGGAGCTGGATGCAAGAACTGTTTTTCTTAATGCACTGCAGAACTATGCAAAAAAGCTATACAAAAACATAATGAGATTGTTAACTTGGTTATTTTATTTCAAATGAACAAATAATTGAACGTAATATATAACAATAATAATGATAATAATAATAATGCTGTGCTGACTGGAAATGTGATAAATGCCATATTAAAAATATTTTAGTTTGTTTACTGTGTTATTTTGTTTAAAATAATAAGAATAATAAAAAATAATAATGCTGTACTGGTACTTGGTTATTTTATTTAGAATAGATAAATAAATGTAATATTATAATAATAATAAAAATAATAACAATAATAATAATTCTGTGGTGAATGGAATTGTGATAAATGCCATATTAAAAATATTTCAGTTTTGTTTACTGGGTTATTTTATAAATAATAATAAAAGAAAATAAATAAAGAAATAAGAATAAGAATGCTGTACTAAGTGATAAAGGCCATTATAAAATATTTTAGTTTGTTTACTTGGTTAAATTAAAGAAACATACAAACAAAGTCCCCTAAGGAACAGGTTGGATGCAGAGTGATTTTAAAATAATGTACTTGATGTTTGCACTGTGCAGCTGTGTTATCTACAGCGACTGTGAATCTTTATCAGCAGATACTGAAATGATGAAATATCACCTTTTAATTAAAGTTTTATTTTCCCCAGACCGGCCCGGTGATTGAGATGCCAGTTCCTGCCAGCTACAATGACATCACACAGGACGCCTCACTGAGAGATTTCATTGGCTGGGTGTGGTATGAGCGAGAGGTGGTGGTGCCCACTCGCTGGATCACAGATGAAGGAACCAGAGTGGTGATCAGAGTGGGAAGTGCCCACTATAACTCTGTGATGGTGAGTGTCACATGTGGCTGAGACGGAAAGATAAAAGTCACCTGCTTCACTTGTTGCAGTTTTTAGACATGAACCCCATCCCTTATAAATCCTGCTCTGGTCATAATGTGATGGAGTTAATGTGGATGTTTTGTCTTTACCTGTTGCAGTGGGTGAACGGGGTGAAAGTGACGGAGCATAAAGGCGGCCATCTTCCTTTTGAGGCTGAGATAGGGAGTGTTATCAGGAAAGACCCAACTCAGCCATGCAGGATCACCATCGCAGTCAACAACACCCTGAGTCTGGACACTCTGCCTCCAGGAACCATCCAGCACATGGGCGACCGCACCAAGTAAGCCCAACAGCAACAACAACAACAACAATAAAATCTACACATATACATTTATTTATATAGCACATTATATATGGAGGACCAAAAATGACATTAGTATCAATAAATCAATAAAAAAATGTTGAAATAAATATTTAAATAAATAAATAAATGAACCATTGCCATATAGTTGTACAAAAATTAAGACATACATTTGAGTTATTTAATTATATCTTGTTTAATTATCAATTTATTTATGCATTTATATATTTATTTTCAAATTGATACCATTATTTATGCATTTATTTATTTATTTATTTAATCACATATTTATGTATTTATCCGTGCCTGTTTTTATTTTACTTACTTTTATTTATTTTACATTTAGGTATTTATTATGTATTCCGTTTTCTAACTTAAAATTTACATATTTATTTGTGTATTTATTTATGCTTGAATCATTTTTTTGTCCTTTAAAAGTTAAAAAAAAAAGGAAAATTAATTACAGTATTCCAATAATAATGAAAATGTGATTGCTCGACAGGTATCCTGATGGTTTTTTTGTGCAAAACATCTACTTTGATTTCTTCAACTATGCTGGCATTCATCGCTCTGTACTGCTGTACACGACCCCTAAGGCCTATGTGGATGACATTACCGTGGTGACTGACTTCTTGGACAACACTGGTAAATTAATAAATATGATTAACTAAAAATTTACTTGAATTTAAACCCTCACAAGCACAGAGGCACCTCTGCTAGTTAACAATTATTGATGTAGCAGAGAGACAGTTTTCTTTGGTCTGTGACGTTACTCAGACTGCTGTCTTCCCTGTGTGTCTCAGGTCTAGTCAAATACAAGGTGTCGGTCCAAGGTGCAGCCGCAGCCACAGCCGCCCTGAAGGTCACTCTGATAGACAAAGATGGCCGCTGTGTGGCCTCCTCCAGCGAGCCATCTGGAGTGCTCAAAGTCGTGGATGTCAAGCTGTGGTGGCCGTATTTGATGCATGAGAATCCAGGCTACCTGTACTCTCTGGAGGTGAGACCACATGCTTACATACATGTCAAAGTCATGTTCAGGTGCAGGTCACATGAGCATTGTTGTGGTTACTATTTGGATTTAAGCTGCCAAAAATAAATAAATGAATTCTACGTAAATAAGTAAGTAAATTCTGATAATGACAGACTAGTGGTTTGATAACTTTTTGTTAGCACTGCTTGATGTAATAATTACTTTTCACTTAAACTGCAACACTTAACGGACAAACAGCCTCATCTCAGCATCCGCAGTTTAAAGGTATCACATGCAGTTTGTAAACATGCTCACCAGGGAAAGTCATAGACAACCCCAGGTTCACTCTCATTTGGCCTTTCACCTTGTTATAGTTGTGCTATGTCTCTTGAATGCCTATTGCTGACGGTGTGACACCTGATCACGACCTTTTCAGTGATTGAGAGGGATTAAATCTGTATGAGTCTATATTTTTTAAGAACGTCTTGCATAGTGTCTTTAGAGTCCACCAGAAACTATGTTTTTGGATCAGGACCGGTCAAACCAGCAGACAGTGGTACAATTTCCAGAGTGGGATTTTTGTCAGTGAGAAGTTGAAGGAAAACTTCAGCATGTCCAGAGCATCAGTCATATGTTTGAGTGAACTCCCTCATCCTTAAAATGAACAGGAATCAGCAGTGACGAGATCTGTAGGTGTTTTGAGAAAGGCAACGTTAGCCTGTACACTTTACGACCTTTGACGAGGGGAGGCTGCTGAAGATGCTGGCGGGTGTTCGGGGTTGTTTTTGTGTTCTAGTGTGGATTGAGGTATGTTATAAAACCATCACAATTTTGTGTGGACAGAATTATTTTCTTAAACGGAGGGGCAAATATCCGTTTTTAAAAAATATTTGTATACGTGTAGACAGGGCCTAAACGTACCAAAAAATAATATTAAAAATGAATGAAGGCATAAATTGATGTTTCTGTTTTAATTTGTTTTTTTAATTTATTTAGCTTTTTATTAATTTACTTTCCTATTTAATTTTTGCTTCTATTTATTTTAATTAATTTTTACATTTATTTGTTTTTTATTTACTTTAAAATTTGTATATATATTTATAATTTTTTAATTTTATATGAGATTTCCAGTTGTTGTTGTTTTCAAAAAGGTTAGCCTGACACTGAACTATCTTTGTGACGAGGGGAGACTGCTGAAATCACCGGTGAGCGTTTGGGGTCGTTTTATGTTCTAGTGTGGACTGAGATATTTTTAAAACAAAATTTGTGGGCCGATTTATTTTCGTAAACAGAGGGGCAAATATCCATTTAAAAAAATTATTTATTTTTAATTTATTTTAAAACCTGTGTATATAAAATATATAATTAGTCGTTTTTAAATTCATTTATTTATTTTTTATTTATTCATTCATGTATTTGCCACTAGATTTGTGAGAGTAATAAGGCAGTTGGCTTGAGATAGAATAATTTATTATTAATTATAGTTGCCCATTATTAGTGTAAACAGTGTTTAATGCACTCAGCAGCATATTTACCTCCAGGACCAAGAATATATTCTCCACTTTGTGTTCAAGCTAAATTCAGGAGGATAATTCAATGTTTATAAAATAAATAAATAAATAAATAAAAATATAATAAAAAATACATAAACTGTGTGATTTTTAAAACTTTCTGGTTGATACGTAACAATATGTTTGTAGTTTTTTTCACTTTTCGTCTTTACCTGATATTTTTTGCACTGTCATCACAACCTCGTCTTTAACAGTGTTAACAGATGTTTCTGACATTTGTACTTTAACACCCAGGTTCGCTTAATGGCAGCTGATGAGAGATCAACATATGAGGATGTGTACACTCTACCAGTCGGCATCCGCACGGTCAACGTCACCAGCACACAGTTCCTCATCAACAACAAGCCCTTCTACTTCCATGGAGTCAATAAGCATGAGGACTCTGACGTGAGTACCACAAGAGGGAAGCAAAACCTGTACCAAAAGACTTTACCTGAGTTCAGTCACATGGACGTTTCATTTCTGATAACAGATAGGAATTTTGATTTTTAAAAAATTGGATCCAGTTCAATAATCCGATCTTCTGTTTACTTTGTGTTGTAGATTCGAGGTAAAGGCTTCGACTGGCCCCTGATCGTCAAGGACTTTAACTTACTGAAGTGGTTGGGGGCGAACTCGTTCCGCACCAGTCACTACCCGTACGCTGAAGAGATCCTGCAGATGTGTGACCGCCACGGCATTGTAGTGATAGATGAGTGCCCAGGGGTGGGCATCAAAGACATGTAAGTTCACATTTCTGCCACCTTTTGGTGCATTTGAGGGTTCAGAGTGTGAACATCTGTTAGTCACAGTAGAGAGACTTCTGTGTGGTGTCCATTACGTTGTGAAAACTACAGAGGCCCTGAGAGGCAAATGAGAAACAGAAAATTCTGGTTATCCATTTTCTTAGTCTAATCCGAATTGTTTCTTCTCCTGTGTTTATGATTTTTTTTTTTTTTGGCTTATCTGCCATTAACAATGGCAGATAAGCGCAGATTAAAAAAGATTTCCAGACAAAAGAAAGACGTGACAGTAATGTTACAGAGAAATTAAAACTCACCTGGAAGAAAACATGAATGCTTTTTACTTTGAACATGGAGTGGTGGTGCCATTCAGCATCTTGTGGCCAAAATAAGTATTACAACAAGCACTTAAAATTTTACTTGCAAACTTTTTTTCTCACTTGTTTTCACAGATTGAAAAAGTAACAAAAAAATGATCCTGGCAAAAACTTTTTTCCATCTGATCTTCAGAGTCATGAACACAGGAGAGAAAATCATTTAGAGCAGACTTTAAAAAATAGATCACCAGATTTGTTTTCCTCTCACTTGCCTCTCTGAACTTATGTAGAAACAACCTGTTAAATTAGAGCAACAAAACTGATATTCAAGAAACTCCACCCTGTCTAAGTTAGGATTGTGTAACACAGTAACGGGTCATGTTGAAAGAAATCCTGGCTAAGTTACAGACTGGACACACCCAGATCCAGTGATTATGAAAGTCTGCACACAGTCTACTTTTGGGACTTTAATTTGGAAAATGCATCGTGATAAAAGATGCATATTCTATACAGAGTATTGAAAATAAAGTATTTTTGAATAACTGGGATTTGGAATTGGGTGAAAAAGATAGCTAATTGCATTATAAAATAAGGTACAATTAGGTCAAAATTGTAATTTGACAGGCCTGCGCTGTACTTTACTGTATTAAGTGCATGTTAGCATGCTAATGTTAGCAGTTAGCTCAAAACAACACTGCCTGAGGACAGCCTCACTTAGATGCTAGCACAACTGTAGACATGTTGATTTGTCATTTACTTGTGTCAAAAAATACAGGGTTCCCACAGTCATGGAAAACCTGGGGAAGTCATGGAATTCCACAATCACATTTTCCAGGCCTGAAAAAAGTCATGGAATTATAACAAATCACTGCAAGTTTTGGAAAAGTCATGGACTTTTGTTGTGTTGTGTAATGAAAAGCTAGCAGCAATCTACTGAGAATAACCTTCCACGTAATGTAACATAACGACCAATTTATTTTCTATTGCTGATGATAACGTAACATACCTCTAAAATGTGTGTGTTGTTTTTTTTTTTACCATCACGTACGTTTCATCATTTTCTCTGTGCGTTCGATCCCTCCCTCCATGCCAGCTAACTGAAATTATGTTTGAATAGAGTTTGAATTTGATACATTTGGCAAGAAAAAAATGATGGGTCCTTGAAAAGTCTTGGAAAAGTTTTTAAATTTTGTCCATGAAAATGTGTGGGAACCTGGATGATACCAAAACATCCATTTTCAAGAGATGAATGTTTAAAGGACAAGTTGATCTCAAGACCATACTGACCATACCATATTGGAAGATACCGTCTTGATTTGACTAACGCAGGCTGCTGAAGCTTCAGCTGAACTTTCCATAAGATTTTAACTAACTGTGTGCTGTGCCTTTTGTTGCTGATGTAGTCGCAGTTTTGGAAACGCCTCCCTGGCCCATCACCTAGACGTCATGGACGAGCTCGTACGTCGGGACAAGAACCATCCCTCTGTGGTGATGTGGTCGGTAGCCAATGAGCCGGCTGCAGAGATGCCCCCTGCTGAATTCTATTTCAAGTGAGTGATGGTCCTTTTGTTCAGATGTGAAGTAGGATCGAGTGGTAACCATTTTGTCATACCTTCATACTTTTCTGAAGTTTCAGCAGGGTATACGGTATATGACGGTATTTGTTTGCTGCGCCATCCATAAGTTTAATGGAAACAGGGGTGACTGTATTTTTTATGGTATTGAAAATCATACTTAATGGATTGTATACACCCTGGTATACAGTAATACCGTGATACCGCAGAGCCTAATGTGAATGGAGTGGATATTCCTAATAAAAAACAAATAAGATGGATTAATTTTAAGGATTAAATGCAAAATATTTGCACTGGAAGACCTGAAGAGAGCGTTCGTGGAGACGGGGAAGATGCAGCAAGCTCACCTGAAGGCATACATCATAATCATCATACATCGACAGCGTTAGTGTAATTCTTCTCACTGCCAGAGGGGGGAGACAAAAGTTTAGTGCTGCAGCTTTAAAGCTTTAAACTGTGTGTGAGAGAGTGCGAGGTATTGGTTTGTTATTAAGCCGCAGCCTCTCCCTTTACTCTGATATGTGGAATGCAATAAGAATAGTCATGAAGCTAGAGCTCAGTAACAGCCCGAGGCCTCAGGAAAACAAATACTCGACCTGCCTGACTACAAGTACCTATCAGATAGGGCAGTACGGGGTGTGTTAGAGAACAAAGCGTACACATAATTAAAACACAGACGTGCTGTGTCACAGTGAAGTTATAACAGACAAAGCTGCAGTTAGCTCTTTGTGTCATTGTGGTGATTATATAACACCATCATCATATAAACCTTGTAAACAGCTCGGGGTGCTTCTTGTTTTTCTTACAGGACGTTGATAAAACACACCAGAGATCTGGATCCAACCAGGCCTGTCACTTACATCACAGACAGTAACTATGCCAGAGACAGAGGGGTGAGTTTTAACAGTATCAACACTATGAGGAAGTAACTATTTGTCATGTTTGTCATTCAACACACTGGTAGAAGTTATTTTCATCAATGCAAGTGATATAGAAGTATCCTTCGGGGTGTGTCACATGGTCAGTTACATTACCATCATGTTGGGTGTGGTTACAGGCCAACAGAGCGCACACCCAGCCACTCCCATCAGTCATGCTCACTGTGTCAGAGGTGAAACACACTGGAGACTTCCAACCAAGACAGAGAACAGCTTAACACGTAGGCTAAACACTGCTTTACAGTCCAGGGTTAAGTCACTTTCAAAGTCATTTAAACTACAAGAAGGCTGGCAGAACATGTGAGATGCTAACAGCTCATGTTTTAAGGTTTGATGCTAAAACTTTTCACTAAGTTTTTAACATAAATTAGCAAATGTCAAATGCAACATTTGCTTGACAGCACTGGTTCTTTTCTGGCTAATCTCTAAACCCTTTGGCTATTGGTCTGACAACAATTAATGTCTGGAGGCAACGCTAGTCTATCAGGGGTTCCTGAGTAGCCAACAGATAACCAGGCCAGGAATTCCTCTTTGTGCGCTGTTCAATAAGCAACTTGAGGCAGGTCCAGATGACATATCCGCTAATCTCTATATACAGATATCTGCATATGAATTAGGGATGTGAAGGTTACCCATTAATTGTTGGTCTCCGGGTTAATTTTGCTGCTCTTTAGTTTACCGCACTGCGTCTGGTGGTAGCTAGCTTGCGGCGCTGTTCATTCGTCCATTACCACTAGCACTGTCTAAACACAATAGCGATGCTGTGGAAACACTGTGCCCACCCTCCTGTCTCCCCCCTAGGTCACCCAGATGTTTAAGCAGCTCAGTGTTTGCCATAGACCCCATTGAGCTTTGTTTACTGCGTTATCACTGTTAGCTCTGTTAGCACTGTTAGCAGACTCAGCATGGCTAGTGGTGCTAGCAAGAACGTTTAATGCGGAATTTATGCTTCTACATTGAATCGACACTATAATAAAATGTTTGTTTTGTGCTTGCTTGTGCTTATAATGTTAGCATGTTGTATTTGTCTGGAAAATGTGTTAAGTATAAGACAGTTGTTTTGTCAGTGAACCTTGTGAGTTGCAATTAAGCCGAATTATGTACCGTTACCTTTGTTAAATGTTGCTGTTTTCCCTGGTTTTATATGAGAAGAGGAAAAGATTGCTAGCTGCTAGGCTGTAGACTGTGTAAAAGAAGAGTGGCACAGTAGTGCAGTGGTTAGCATTGCTGCCTCATAGCAAGAGGGTTCCTGGTTTGAACCCTTGGGCGGGGAAACCCCTCTACAAAGACATGCAAAATTTGCCTGTAGGTGTGAATGTGAGCGTGGATGGTTGTCTGTCTCTATGTGTTAGCCTTGGGATTGTCTGGTGACCTTTTCAGGGTTAACCCCACCTCTCGCCACAATGTTAGCAGGGTTTACTGGGTTTGTTTTGTTTTTTGGCGCCAGAGGGGACCATGTTTGGGCGGAGAAAGTGGCGAGGAGATCAAGGTAGCTAGCTTTTAACAAAGTGCTTTCATAATCAGGATGTTATTTTGGGTAGCGAAAACAGGTTTTAAAATGAACAGCTGACTTCTGAGAGTGAGTGAGACCAAAATATTACAACTAACATTGATGACCTGAGAACACACTGTAAAAGGGTCAAAGCTGAAAGACAAAAACAGGGGCAACACCCAAAAACAGGTTCACAGCTGTTTAAATGTACACAGTGCCATGATAACACATTGCTACGCCTCTCCTGAATGACAGGTCGCGACTTGTCAGTCTCAAGGTTATGTAGGGTGAAGAAACATTTGCAGAAAAGAAGAGCAAAATTGTGTCTCTCAGTACAGCAAGTCAGATCATGACACTCACCATGACTGTATGTTAATATAACAGCCTGATGAAGACTAAAGGAGGAAGAGTCAAACTGTCAAACTGTCTCACTGAGCTTCAGAGGTTGTTGACTTACTTGTTGACATGCCTCACATTCCTGTGCTATGTGGAATCTCTTCCAGGGCATACTTTGCGGCTTAAAAGTATTATTTAGTTTACAGTCCCCGACTACCTGCAGCCACTATTTACTCACCTGAGAGCGAAAGACTGTGGAACATGTGAAAAGTTACTGCTGCTGCACTATTTCATGGCCTAATGTGAGAAAACTCCATTGCAAGATTCTAAAAGTCTTGAATTCAGTTAGTTTTCTTTTTATTTTAGTTGTAACTTTTCATTTTAGTTTGGTTTTAATTGGCTTTCAGAGTGTTTGCTAATTTTAGTTTAGTTTTTCAGAGGGATTTGGTTTTTAAATATTTAGTTTTACAGTTGTTTTAATTTATTTTTTGTTAGGGCCAGGTGTAATATCTCAGAAATACAACAGCATCATGTCCTTGAATGTTAATTCTGTTCAGTTTCTTTGGCTTAGTGTCACAAGAGTTGATAGGAAGTCATGCAGTTTCCTTTTTCAGTTGCGATGTATCAGGGCTGTCAACATATATTTTAATTCAATAATATAATCTAATTGTAAATAAACAAGACATTTAACTGTGGAGAGAAAAGCAGCACTACAGTGTCTCTCTGCCTCACAAGTTCTCACTATCCAGGGTTCCCACCGTCATGGAAAACCTGAAAAAGTCATGGAATTTCACAGGCCTGGAAAAGTCATGGGATTCTGTTGTGTGAAATTAATTTGTCACAGTAATCTTCCGGGTATAACTTTCCACCCAATTTAAGATAACGGCAAATTTGTTATCTGTAGCTGTTGAGATAACGTAGCTCTAATATGCGTCAGTGTGTGACGTGTCCTGTGTCTCCCTTGAGTTTTGCCAGCTAACTGAAAGTATTATTCCTGACAGCTGACAACAAGAGGTGAAAACAAAAATCCTCCATCATACACAACCATACAAACGCCAGCCCCTACACAAATTAAGTGACACAGGATTATGTTAGCATAAAATAAACTTATAAACAGCTTAACAGCGCTAAAACACACAAAATATTACGATCGTACTGTCGCTTACCTCTCCCATGGAGCACAACAGCAAAAGGGGGAGAGGTAAGGCAGGAGACACCCCTTTATAGGTGGGGGACCCCCCAAGGTGAATGCAGGGGTGTAGGTCAGCCCTGTGATAGTCTGGCGACCTGTCCAGGGTGTACCCTGCCTCTTGCCCAGTGTCAGCTGGGATAGGCTCCAGCCCCCGTGACCACTAACAGGATAAGCGGTTACGGAAAATGAATGAATGACGATAAAGACCCTGCTCTATAGTTCGTAATATTGGAAAATACGGGGGAAAAACATTCACTCTGGTGTTGTGGAATGAATGGTTCGCATTTAGCCCCATTACGGGTGATTGCTGCTACTAGAAAATCTGATGCTTCACTATGAATTAATAAATTAATCAATAAAACGGATTATTAGCACAATCTTTTTTTTTAATGTATACTCATAAAGAAATGTTCAAACTGTGTTTACCAACAAGAATGTCATGGGTTTCATATTTTGTCTCTTATGTGGTCTCTAGGCTCCCTATGTGGATGTAATCTGTGTGAACAGTTACTTCTCCTGGTACCATGACCCAGGACACCTGGAGGTCATCCCCATCCAGCTCAACTCTCAGTTTGAGAACTGGTATGGAAAGTACCAGAAACCCATCATCCAGAGCGAATACGGAGCAGACGCAGTGCCGGGACTCCACAGTGTGAGGATTCACACACACACACACACACACACACACACACACGCACACACTCATACACACACACACTCTTCAATTAACTCCAGATTTTTCTAAACCTCAGCCTTCCCACATCAGTCTCAGTGTTTCTGATTGCAACACATTTCCCCAGAAACGTGTTAACGTCAGGGTTAAGAAGCTCTCTGTTCACTCTCCAGGATCCACCTGTGATGTTTTCTGAGGAATACCAGAAGGTCGTGCTGCAGAGCTACCACAGCGTGTTGGACCAGAAGAGGAAGCAGTATGTCATTGGTGAACTCATCTGGAACTTTGCTGACTTCTTGACTGCACAAGGTACTGCCTGCATCTGGAGTTCAACATAACCTGTAGAACCAGAATGGCTGTCGTTGACCTTACTCTATACAATGAATCCTGTTAATGTGCTGAGTGAATTCTGCCATTTATTTCCCTGCAGTATATTGAGGGTTCTGTTAATGATACAGACAGGGCTGTGTTTTTTGGCGGTCACCTACAGCGCCACCAGCTGGAGTGAGGAGCCTACATCTCTGTGCCAAACACACAAGCACTGTAGCTTCAGCTAAAGAGAAAGTTATGACGTCACTCACAGGACTTTTGGACATGTAGTTGTTCTAATTACATATTTTCACAGTCCTTTACCAGATGTTACAACAAACTGCAACTTTTTTGACTTGCAAATTACACAAATGTCATCTTGCACTCAAGAATAAAGTGATTAGAATTTGGTGGTTGAAGGTCAAATGCCAAGGTCACTGTGACCCCACGTATGTCTCATTCTTGTGAATGTGATATCTCAAGAACAGCTTGAGTGAATATCTTTAACATTGGCACAAATGTCATCTTGCACTCAAGAATGAACTGATAAGAATTTGGTGGTCGAAGGTCAATGTCACTGTGACCTTGCATCCGTCTCTTTCTCCTGAACGCAATGTCTTAAGAAGGCGGTGGTCGAAGGTCACTGTCACCGTGACCTTGCATTCGTCTCTTTCTCCTGAACACACTGTCTTAAGAAGGCCTTGAGGGAGTTTCCTAAGATTTGGCACAAATGTCATCTTGCTCTCAAGAATGAACTGTTTACAATTTGGTGGTCAAAGGTCAAGGTCACTGTGACCTCACAAAACATGTTTTTAGCCATGACTCAAGATTTCCTCCGTTAAATATGACAAAAGTTCACACAGATGTCTAATAGGATGTAATTAATAACTTCATATCCAAAAGGTCAAGGTTCAACTTCACTGTGACATCATAATATTCTGCATAAACACTTTTCTGGCCATCTTTCAACGTCATAACTCAGGAACAGAGGGGGAGACATTTGGTCAGACCTGAACTGGTGACACTAATCTTGGGTGTCCACCTTGAAACTGTGCTGATTGTATAGATCTTTCATGCTGCTGGGTGGAGGGTGTGTGGCTAATGCTAAGATTAAATAGAGTCTGACTAAATCCTGTTCGACCCCCTATAGCAGATTCTCACTGAACTCCTTTCTCTATGGATATTATAGGAAATACTACACAGAAAATCACAGGACACAATGCAGCACAATTGAGCTGTAAAACATAAAAAACACAAGTCAAAGACACTCCTGCACCGAGGATCAGTAACCTGATAATGTTAGAATCATACAGGGATAATTATTACCAGGTTTCTTTTGTTCCATAATATTTTAAAAGGCTCCTCTGTATTTGTTCCCCGTGCATGACGAGGTTTTCGTTGATCCCGCTTGTGTCTCTGCAGGGATCACTCGTGTGGTGGGGAACAAGAAGGGTGTATTCACCAGACAGCGGCAGCCCAAAGCAGCAGCATTCATCCTGAAGGAGAGATACTGGAGACTGGCAAATGAAACGAGGAGACTACCTCCGTGGACCAAGTACCCCTGCCCACTCTGACACCCGCAGGTTGGAGCGCCCATCCCAGGACAGGCTTGATCCCATGTAAACAAACACTGTGCCTCATGGAAAAAGGTTGTTAATTTCTCGAGGCAGTTCAGCACATTCTGAAAAATTCCTTTGAAGACACTTCAGTGTGTATACATATGACCAAACTACCATGTAACACCATTTAGTTTTGCTTTTCTTATGGTCTACAAATACAAGATAAACTACAAATATGGAATATTTTCAGAATATAAAAGCAATTTTTTGGTGCTGATCAAATTTGGTGTCTAGTGCCTCATCATGCTGCATTCACAAGGAATCAGACAGACTGTAGACGACAAACAGGATATCAATTTAATGGACGAGAGCAGCGTGATAGGTGAGGCTGGCAAAGAATACTGGCAACAACAGCAGACAGCATTGATGTCCAAAGTTTAAATATTTTAACTGTTGTCCTCCACAACAGAAATTACAAGTGGACGTTACATAGCTCCCTCATGAAAGGCAGTGACATATGATGGATTTACTGTTTCTCAGACTACAAGTAAGACAAAAATTAGCAAGCGAGCACAGCCTGATACCCCCTGCCTTACTCCCGGCCACAAGGACACTACATTCCTGGGAGGAGAGTGAGCAGCAGCTCAGACTTAAGCTGCTGTAGGAACATGAATTCAGCCAACTCTAAGGTTCACAGCAAGCCGGTGGCCAGCGGCCTATCCCATGTAATGGCAGCAACAGAAAATTAGCTGGTCAAATCCCCGCTGCTCAGTCACGCTCTGGCTGAATTTTAGTTGCTACAAGGTACTAAATGAAGATCCGTCTTTGCCAGGCCGCTGCTGCAAAATTGCTAAAATGAAAACATAGCATGTGTGGACTCTGTGTTTTGGTGAGTGCCAGCCGTTTATTGACGTTAGCACACTTCATTTCTTAGCTCACATTAGTGCTGTAGCGGAGCTGAAGAGAGTTAAGACACGGGAACGCGCATAGATGTCACATCGTTTGGATTTTCCTGGAAAATCTGTCCCGAGTCCTTTACATAGAAGTCAGTCTTCAGGTTGCTATGGGCAACAAAGAAAGTCTCGTTTTTTTAAGGTCAATAAAACCTGTTCACCCATCAGCAATAAAAAACAAACAATACATATAAATAATTACATACAGAACCTTTAATGATAATATTCAGTTTGCAATATAATATTAACAGAAAAATAGAATAAAATAATAACGAAATAATTTAATTTAACCTGATATATTTTATTTCATTCTTTGTTAACAATACATCATCATAGCAACATATCGTCACGCATGTTCCGTTTTGTCGTTTATTCCATCCAGAAAGGGTTCTCCATCTGCCTGAATTCATGTGAATGCACCATCAATAGTGAAATCCACATTTTCTAATAATAATCATACTTGTGATATGGCTTCCAAGGATACACCTGACTGATGGTGTCACACTTTATTACAGGACACTCTGATACACATCTGTGAGGCGGTGCTTTCCATTGATATCATAAAAAGGTCAAGGTCACATACCAATCAAATTCCTTCATAGGTGATTGGCTGTCCTCCAGTTAGCTGATACGAGTTACACCTGGCACAGACAGCACATCAAAATACAAAGACACTGTACTATTTTCCTTTCCTCCATATGTTTGTTTGAGGGATTATTTTCAGTGTTTTAGTAGTTTGATATAAAAACTGTTGGGGAGTTTTAGTGTTTCCCAAGGATACTTAATACATGTTGATGTGAATCGCAATGCTGAACCTAATCATAGAAGTGTTTTATTTTTATATGTGAAATTTTGATATGAATCAAGCTATTAAAGACAAAACATGGACCCAATATGCAAACATTTTTTATTTTTCAAAGCACTCCTGACGTTAGTTTTGTACTAAGCAGCCTTTGTGCTGTTCCTCTAAGTCACTGTGACTGAATGTTCTCAAAAACTCAGCACGCACCTAAAGGGTTAGGTTCGTGTTGGTTGTTGATGGTGGCGTGACTGTAATCATACAATTTTTTACTATCAGTGACTCTGCATGCTCCCTCATCACACCACCAACCTTCATGTAACAGCTGGACGAATACTGAATAGATTTATTGTTGACATACAGTAGCCACCAGAGCAGTAAACATTCACAGGATGTCACTGACATTTTAAAAGCAATAAAAACAGTCCTTTTAGTATTTGTGATGCTTTTATAGATTTGATCCAGCTGTACTCGCCATTTACACAATAACTGTTGCACAACTTGAGATTAATGAGTCATTTAACACACAGTGCTTTGAACAACTTCCTTAAGACATTAATCTAATGAACTGAATCTGTATCAGTCACAGTGACACAGGGTTCAGACACATGGTTCACTTGGCAGCCGGAGAGATACTGTGTACTTAGTTTTAATATCCTCTGTCACATATGGTTGGTGTTCAATAGCATTTTATTGCATTTGCAGCCAGTAGTTTTTCCTGTTGATGAATCTGATTCCTTCAGTGCCTTATTAAATCTATATGGCTTAGGTTTCTGAAAATTCGTAGATGTAAATAAGTGTAAAAATAAAAACTTAAATAAATGATATTCAAAGTACTAAAAACCCAAGCATTGTCTGATGTAGGGGGTTACTTTAGCTAAATTGCTACCTAATTACAATTTTTGAAATAGGTCCGGTACTGAGGGAAAACACTGCAGACTGCAGCAGCTAAACAGGCTGCAATGTAACCACTTGGGGCATGTTTGCATCATCAATTTACATCCACCAAAAGTATTTGTTTTTGACACTGACAGGCTTAGACATAGCCCCGGGGCCTCCTTGATTTACTAGTCCATCTACGTCCCAATTTTTCCCAATTTCCAATTTACGTCCAGTGAAAGTGCTCCGTCTTCACCCGGTGCAGTTTGTCAGCTGACAAAGTTATTGAAATGGACAGTGTGTAAATAACCAACAGACTGCTGTTACGCACAGACAAACACGCTGCTCGCACAGCAGCTCAGCACGGCACTCATGCAGCGCTTGTGTTGCGTTCAGGTGTTGTCACGTAAATAACAACTTCCAACACTTAAATAGGTCATAGCACAAAACAGCAGCATGTCAAGTGTCTTTTTACTTTATTATATTAAATAAAATTGTATGTTCCTAAATCTTGAGACACCTCATATGTAAGCTAGACAGACATTTCACCTGCTCATTACTGTGCACACATGTACTGTATGTACTTAGTCCTAAAGAGCCCTTCTGGTGCCAGCAGATACATAGAAACATCCCAACAGGCTGTGCTTTGCAAGCATACAAAAAAGTTTCACGCATGTGAAAATTATTTTTCATGCGTGTGCTTCACCTCCGCTGCTACAACTCCATCCTAGGGGAAACACTGCTGTGTGCGTTTTGTGCAACAGGTGGATGTGGTAGTCTACTGGTAGAGTAGAGAGAGAGCAAAGTAGCGTTGAAGTACAGTAGAGCAGTGCAGACAGATGGAAGCAAAAATATATTAAACCCGGTGTTAATACAGCAGAACTGGAAAGAGGGGTGAAAAATAAATAGAGGTGGGCATGGCTCAAGTAGGGCGCAAAATTATAGACGGGGAACGATTGACAAATTTTTCACTTTAAGCCCTTTTTGTGTAGGAATTAAGCTACAATACATGACATATGTTGTTTTAATTAATAAATACAGTGTGAATAAAGATTATATAACATAAAAATAACTGCAGTCTTTGTTATTTGATAGCCGCTTAAATTAAACAATTTTTATAGGGCAAGTAAAAACTGACTTCGGGCAAGTAGATCTCTGACCAACTTGCCCGACCGGGCAAGTGAAAAAAAACCTTAGCGTTGAACTCCGTTTTGTTTGTTTTTACAAATTTGTTTTGCCTAGAGTTGGTTCGTGTTCTCACAGCAGCATTTACAAGGGACCAGTTTAAAAGCCTGCATGAGAAAGCTGCTCTTGATGAAGTAAACAAAACGTTGAAGAAGAGTACACTTGAAAGATAAATGTGACACTTTCTAATGTCACAATGGAGGGACAACTATGCAGGTTGATTTTAGCGCTGCTCATCGTGGACTATATTTCTGTCATTGTTCATTTTAGTCAAAGCATACAGTTTGAAAACGAGGCGCGGCTCCAACTAGAAAACAATGTTTTGATGCATTGGATGTGCTGAATGTGCATATTAAGGCAGTACAGGAGGAGGTGCACATTAATAATCCTCCAGGACTGTAACATGTTCATGTTTAACCCAAACAATGTGTCATGTGACTGCAGTTGGTTAAGATCGAGGTCGCCACAAACGAACCGCACCAGAGTTCGCTTGTAATCAGACCACCTCCACAAGAAAGTCTCGGTCCGGTTGTTTTGGAGCTCACCCGAGTGCGATTGCTGTGTTCACATCTGCCCAAACAACACACTTAGGGGGCAAACTAACTTGCATTCAATTGAACCGAACCAAAGAGGGCAGGTGTGAAAGCACCCTTATATTGTTTCTGTTGACTTTGAATTAAGTGTTTTATGATGATAAAATTGCTGTTTATTTAGATGGAATCTGATTTTTTTTTTTTATTCGTTTATTTTTTTTATCAGGGACCATGTACAGAGAACATTGGACTCAACAGAGTAAAGATGCACTGCACCAGATTATAGCTTTTTAGCTAGTTTCCATCTGCAGTCCCTGAGGCAGGCAAAAGAAGAAATAACAAGAGAAAAATTAAAATATTACATGATGGGATTAATGATAACGGGGCTGTTTCTGGTCAAACAAAAAGGATTTTACTCTCACAAAAAGGTCTGTCTCTGTAGGGATCCCTTTCATAATGTTGTCACTTAAAGTAACAATCTAAGTCTGTCAGTGACAAAACAAGCACTTCTAGAAGATGTAAACTGATAGTGCAAACATGCCCTGCGTGGTTACACTGCAGCATGTTTTCATTGCTGCTGGCTGTAGTGCTCTCGCTCAATATTGGACCAGTTTCAAAAATTGTTGATCCCATTAGTCAAATAGACACAAAAACACAGGGAAACAGGATCCAGGTTGAAAAAATGTCAATTACATTGTGAAAACTGTAGGATGTGATGGTTTTTGACGCTAGAGTCGCCATATGTATCTTGAAACTGTTTTTTCATCCCTCTTGTTCTTGCTGGCCATTGCAAGATGGCATGTTCCCAATCACAACAAAATTGTTCCACAGCAGTGGTACTCGTTCAGTTTAGTCACTCTACTTTAAGCATTTCATTTAATTCAAATAACGTAAAATGACAGGTAGTTTCAGAGGGAATGTTTTAATGGTAGATCATTTTTCACATGACAATGACACAATTAAAAATGTTCTCATGTCAACCTTTTCCACAGTTTTCCCTTAAGGTAAGATGGATTTGAACAGATTAATTTTTTTGCACCCTCCTACCATTCATGTAACACTTTTCCATGTAAGAAAATACAGCATTTTAAAACATATTTGGCAATACAGAAGCAAACCCAGTAAGTTTTCCTCCACAAAGAAATTTAATAAACATTTGATGCTGACACATGGATTCCTAGCCCTCCAACCCCTCAACTTTTTAAGTTTTTTTTTTACTAAAATAACCCAGAATGTTAACAGTCTATACAGCTAAAGGGCATAATTAATGATGAAAAAAGAACATTACAATCATGTAGTTTGAACAGAGTGTATTCTCAACTAACAAACATGTCCTAGCTAGACAAAATAATTATATGGTGGAGTTCAGGAAGGAAAAAAAGGGAATGACCATTGATTTTAACAGGGCGTTTTGTCTGGTTACTTCTGAATGGATCTTTGCACCGATATATACTGGACATCAGATGTTTGGGAATGACCAATTTATCAGATTACATTTTGAGGAAGGCAAGCAGAAGTGCCTGTTACAGTTACCATTCTTCATTTTACAAGGCTATCACTGTTGCTCGTCTTTGGCTCAAGGCCTAGTGATCAAACAGAAGGCACTTTTGTTGGCATTGGTGATGCAACTAACATGGCAGTTATACCTCAGGGCCTAAATGAGTATTTATGAGAATGCATTATCGATCGTTTTGACCTTCTTTTTCCACATTAAAATCGTCAACACAGCACGTGTTACCAGCCAAAGATTTCAAACATTTGACTCGACATCCAAATTCCTGAACCATTTTCTTTAAAGTAACTGCACACAGCTAGTATAATAGGCTTGCATATGACTGGACTCATGAATGATAGGCTACCTACTGTCGTCAGTTCTGTGGTCGATACTCACAGGAGGACCCAGAGCTGTTGCCACAAAAATTATGTCAGTTTGACTTGTGCAAGTGAATCCATAGGAGACTTGTCTTGAGTGCACAGGTTTTCCCAGACAAAGGACAAAGACAAAACAGTTGTTAATGTCATTAGACGAAAAAGAACCTGATGTAAGCCCGACAAGGCAATACTGTATAATGAAGGTCTTAACTTGCTAAGGAATGATGCAAACATTTAAATTATTCAATACAGTCTGTTAAATAGGACTGTACTGGTGCGCACATGTTTTTGCCAGTTTACTACCAATCATGCAGCTTAACTGTTAACCATTTTCCAAAGCAAACCTTAGTGTTTTAAATGAGTTTTTCTTCCAGGCAGCCATTGGTTCCCATTCATTTCTGTATGACATAAAAAACATAGACTGTATAAAAAGACAGGCAATGTGTCTCCACAAAATGAAGCCAAATATCCCAGATACAGGCACTGCCATCTTTGTCATTTGGAGCCAGAGTCTGCACAGTCATGATCAGGAAGTGGTGCAGCCACTTTGGTTGCAACCTGTCCAACCCAATCACGAGTTGCGCCATTGATCATGAGCCCACCAGTTGGCACACACAGCTGTCAAACATGACGCTGTACCCACTTTTCATTGCATCAAATAACTAATTAAAACCAAACTTACAAGAAAAATGAACACTTGAACATATATCAACGTGAAAATGACAGGAACCATCTTTGGGGGAAAAAATTTTACAGCCTGTGTCCCATCTTCTAGCACGGAGGGGGCGGGGTTATGACCTATACAGCCAGCAGGGGGCCACTTTGATTGCAGTTACAATAAATTAAATTACATTCTGTCTATAAGTGCCATTTTGACTAATCTCTTGTAGGTATGTACAAGCTGTGTTTTGGCAAGAATCTGGTAATGCGATACATATGATATAGCACTGAATACATTTTATAGGAGTGTATGGTAAATTAGTGGACTACTCCTTCAAGTAAGAGTGAAACTGAAGTCTAGGCTTGGCTTGCAGGCTGCCCAACTTTATTACATTTATCAGTTAATCTGTAACCCAATGGTCAAGCACTGACATAGGGATAAGAATCTAATACAAATTGCCCAATCCACCCGAATCATATCCCTCCTTATCAGCTCCTTTTATTGATGCCGGCATGTTTTTTTTCTGACAGTTGCACACAGCAGAATAATGACCTCAAACTTGTGCATCTATGCTGCTGGAAACTTGCAACAGGGAGTCGTATCAGAGAGGAAGAAATGCTCCAAAGTGTGGCTTTATTTCACGAAGACAGATGACAACAGTGCTGCTGTCTGTAAAATTAGACTTTCAAATAAGGGTGGAAACACCAGCGCAATGCTGAAACATCCTTCGATGCAACATGGGCTTGAATTACAGGAATCCCACATATTTGACACTCTACGCATCAGTGCCACTGCTTCCCAACCGAGGAGCACATCCGTTACCGAGGGTAAAAATCCTGTTATGATAGTAATATTGGCGCCAGCAGGAGGGCCAAGCAGATTTTTGGTTTATAAATTTACAATAAAGCAGTTGTGTTGATGCTGAAAACCTGTAGAGGCCTCTTTTCCACACAGAAGACTGATCAGGAATCAGTAAGGGAATCCATAAAGAACCAGCTCAATAAGTAGAATCGATAACGGGATTGGTATCAATGAAATCTTATATGAATGGAAACCATTGTGAGCCTGGTATGTAGGAAAAACAATATCAAATATACAATGCACATTATGCTTTGGAAAATGGGTAATAATAATGTAACACAGCCTTTATATGATAAGTAGTAAATTGGTTACAACACGAATGAACAGACAATTTCATTTTGACATTATCCTGGGGAAAAAAACAACTAAATTTCCATTTTCATAGACAAGCAGTGACTTCATATGTTATCACAGGAAGCACGATGTCACTTCTTAGATTACTTTCCTGGCAGTTGCTATCGTCAATACTTTACCAACCCTCACCCCACAAAGAAAACTGTCAGGGAGAACTTCTATTTAAGTGAAAGGGCATGGAAACTAGCAGTGATGGAAACTATTAACAAGCTGGTTCAACACCACACATGAATCACATTATTACAGTTATTATACCAAGACTGTTGTGGATCTTTGACAGTGTGTGTAAGATTGTCCGATGGCCAACATACGCTTAAAGCCAGGAGATAGTGTACCATGCATCTGGATGCTTTAAAGGGTAACTTAAGTTTTTTTCAACCTGGACCCTATTTACCCATGTTTTTGTGTCAAAGTGACTGATGGGAACAACAGTATTTTAAATTGGTCCAGTATTGAGCGAGACCACTGCAGCCAGCAGCTGCGAAACAAGCTGCAATGTAACTACTTGGGGTATGTTCCTACCATCAGTTTACGTCCACTAGAAGTGCTTGTTTTTGCCACTGACAGGCTCAGGCTTTTGTTCACAACATATGGAAAGGCTCTCTAAAGAGAATTTACATTTTTGTTAAAGCGTAGGGTCCTTTTTATTTAACCAGAAACAGCCCGAAATTGCTGTTGCCAAACACGCCAGACTCCATTTAAATAAACAGTCATTTGTTCTGTGATAACAAAAAAAAATTTCATTCAAAGTTGACAGAAACAAATTAAAACTCACAAAAATGTCTTGGTTTATATTTCCCGTTCCAACAGTCAATCAGCTCTGGTTTGGTTGAAATGAACCCTTAATTCACCCAGTTAGATGTGAAAATATGCTGGCTCTATACACGCTAAAATAACTATTTCTTTAAATGGAGTCTGGTGGGTTTGGAGATGCCAATGTCAGGGCTGTTTCTGATTGGGATTCTTTCCATGATGTCATATTTATGATAATAATCTGAGCCTGTCAGTGGCAAACACAGGCTGCAATGTAACCACTCAAGGCATGTCTGCACCATCAATTTAGGTCCAATAAAGTGCTTGTTTTTGCCACTGACAGGATCCAATTTTTTTCATTCAAGTGTCTGACAACATTTATGGAAAGGATCCCAACAGAGATACACTTTTTTTGTTTAAGATTTTTTTGTTTAACCAGAAACATCTCCAAAATTGCCATCGCCAAACTCACTAGACTCACTTTAAATAAAAACATTTAGCATTTTAGCATGTCTGATAGTCTGATGGGTTTGGTGAAAATGCTTTCGGGGCTTATTCTGGTTAAACAAAAAGGTCTATCTCTGTAGGGATCCTTTCCATAATGTTAACAGACACTTAGAATAACAATCTGAGCCTGACATTGGCAAAACAAGCACTTTTAGTGGATGTACACTGGCGATGTGGGTTACACTGCAGCTGTTTCGCAGCTGCCGACTGCAGCGCTGTTGCCCAATACTGGTCCGATTTAAAAATTGCTGTTTCCATTGGTCACTTGGTCACACACACGGGGAAAACAGAGTCCACGTTGAAAATACTGTAGTTACCCTTTAATAAGTGTATTCTGGATGCAAAAGAAACAATGGCCCTACTCTGTCACTAAACTGACAATACTGTGGATTTCCAGCAAAGTCACTACAAGCTGTGGTTGCTTTTTCCATACTGTGATCTACCTCTGTACAAACCCTTCCATGTTAGATCAAGCGCGTCATGAAAAGCTTCAGCATCTGCAGCTGTTCGCCTTAGAAAACCATCACCTGGACATCTTTCCTGCCGCTGCAATAATCCCACAAACTCCACATATGGCTTGACAAACTATTTTTGTTTTCTTACAGAATCTTACACTTTGTAACGCCTCTGCTGCTCATGTCAACATAAATAAAGCATGACATTTTCCAAGTTTTGTTCACATCCTGCAAATGAACTGTAACTCAGCTTGGCAAGATCACCGTTACTGTTCAATTGACATCAAATGTATACAGGCTGGACGGTGAACAAAAGCCAGAGGAGCATTTTAAAAGAGCGAGATGAGGAGATGCCTCTGCCACCAGGCCACTTCAGCAGACAATCACAGTGTAGCAGCCTTTGCTACCTCATGAGGGAGAAAACACTTCACTGGTATCTTAATTTACAAAACTGTGATCATAAAAATAAAGCCTCGGACCTGTGACAATAAAACAACAAGCGGTGTTAACATGACATTACTCCCCGCCCGCCCACCCACGCCCAAAACATTAACAAAAAAAAAAGAAGAAGAAAAAAAAAAAGAAAGATAATTCACCTTAACACTCCTTTAGGCACATAAGTCTTTATGGATCCCACTTGTGTGGTGGTCAGGAATGCTTTTCACACAATAACCAAAAACAAACAAAAAAAAGAGTGAGGGTGCCTTTTATGCAAACTTGGTGAAAAGAACCCATGTTTTAAAAGACTTGTGTCGGTGGCTTCAGATGAAACAATAACCACTTACAACAACACAACTCTGAACTGCATGCCTGACCAGGATTACAGGACGGAAGATGTCCCGAGCACATCTTCACCCACCTAACTGTGACCTTTACCACATTTTGTTCCATGTTTACTGATGTTTTCTCCTGTTTTGTTGGTGTTATTTTTTGTCCTTAAAAGATTTGTGTCGACACTAAAATCACAATCTAGCCTGGAGTATTGCTCAGCAGCTATTTACAGAATTGCAAAACAAACAATCTGACTGATCTACACACAATATCTCACATTGTCCTGTGTTTATTTTTAGTGGTCCTCTTCATAAAAGAAACGTACTACAAAGTGTAAACATGAAAAGAAACTACTCTGTATAAATGTTAATCCTTTTGCCCCCCCCCCCCCCCCCCCCCTTTCCACCCCACCCAGCCATTGAACCTTATCTGCAAACTGTACGATGACCTAATGAGTGTTTTTTTTAATTTTTGGGACCCTTTACTCATTTCCAAGTTTTAAGTGCAGATCCGCTGTGCAGTAAAAGGACCTCTCTAACCGTTTCAAGTAAACCCCTTTAATGTCCTGTGTTCTTCCATTCTGCGATCCTTTTTGTTCAAAAGAGAGCTGTCCTCCGTCGGTCTGTTTTGTGGCCTTCTGCATCTGCTTGCTCGGGTTGACACACACACACGACACACTCACTCACACACAGCCCCTTCCTTAAGTGAATAAAATGTTAAACAAGGAAAAAGAAACTAAAGAAAATCACCTTTCACTTACAAATCCTTCCGTGTTTGCAACATTGAGATGTCAGGCCCCAACATTTAAGTTAAATTTCTTCATTTTTTTTTGAACACACAGCAGAATAAACATTGTTTGGAAGCAAGGTCTCCTGGTGGCAAGTCAAAATGTTCAGAGGTCACATTTCTTTTTTTTCTCTTTTGTTTGTTTATCTTGTTTTTCTTGCCGTTCTCGACAGCTTAGTCCTGCTTGGCCTGAAGCTGCTGCTTCCAGGCCTCGTTCAAGTAAACCAGTCGCTTGTAGTTGAGAATAAAGAGAATGAAGTTCAGCGCATATGTGGTGATGCAGATGATGCAGAAGTCCTTTAGGACAAAGTAGAGGATGTAGCCCAGGTAGAGCGAACCCACCACCGACAAGATGGATGTCGTCATGAGAATAAGGGCGGCCATTGCACTGACAGTCATTCCTATGGCAAGAAACACAAACTAAAGCTTAAGGGGAAAAAAGGCACAACCTTAGAACACACAAGTAACCTGATGAGTCTGCTCTTTCCTCAGACAGTTCTCTATTTATGTGACCAGCCTCCTCGTGATGACTTTCAGCTCAAACACTGAACAGACTGGGCTTATTATTCTGTGGTCACATGAGGTGCAGTCAGAACTCTGACGCTAAGTTTCATCAGTGTTTGTGCTTGTGATATTTCATTAGTCCTCTAACAATCTGGCTTTCTAGACCTGAGATGTAATGGTATTGTATCCGGCAGGTGGGCAGTGCTCGGTGCATCGCTCAGCGCATCGCTTGACTGTTTCCAACATGGTGGTCAGGTCATAAACGTTCTCAGTTTTACAGCTAAACAGTACACTACAATATGTTTCTGGAAACATTTGGGGTGAGAAATAGGCAAAGCAGTGACAGAATTTTGATTAATATCCAAAACATAGGACCATTCTGCATTATGCCTTCTTTTACCTTGTATTTTCGTACTTAATTGAACTTTGAATGCTTTCTACATTGTAGTAGAGCTGGGCGACATAACGACCATGTATGATATATTGATATATATATTTTCAAGCAAGATATAAATTTCGACAACATTTATACTGATATAGGGTCAAGTTGCGTTACATGATACGCACCACTGTGAATCTCTCCATCTACACTCAGAGAGACACAGAGCTGCTCCTCAGTTTAATCTGTCTGTTCATTAGTCTACAGTGCGACATCGGTCTATATGTTACACATGCTACACTAAATCAGTCTGTGAGATGAATGAAATTAATGCAGCACGCGTGCATCCAGCGCTGCGCTGCTAGTTTGTGTGTGAGGTGGACCATAGTGTGTCGCCGTTCTTCTTGGTAGTTGTAGTCTATTGTGTGATATGGAGACAGTGCCTGGATGCAGGTGACAGATCTGTTTTTATAAAATGCAGCAACAACACAGACGTTTTATATACAAGACGTTTATAACGAGGACAAAGTGTCTCTTGCTCCTTCCCTCCCTCGGCCTCTCTGATGATGCTCTGTGCATAAATAAGATTAATAACCTAAATAGATAAAAAGATTTAAATCATTTTCCAGCACTAGATTAATTTAAAAGGCAAAGAATTATTTCAGACTCTAATGGGTTTAGGCCTACTTGATACTTTTATACTCATGTCATAGTTTAGTGTCCTGTGCTGCAAACCTTTAAACCTCTGTAGCTCCAGTGCTATGTGCAAAAATTAACGTACACTGTAAATAGATATGAACTTCTGTCCATATCGCCCAGCCCTACATTGTAGTATTACAACTTTTTACTAAGGTACAAGATCGAAGTACTACTGGGGGTGTCACACAGATGGTACCATCCATCACTACCACACATTTAGACAGTTGTGGCAGTACAGGAGAAGTCTTTTATCATGGGAAATAACCAGGATGATATATATATCCTAGTATATACCATGAGGTGAAATAAATGTGTCAACTGTCAAAGATTTTTCCATAACATGTGTGCCGTGTAACTATTAATACCTCTGGGTGCATTAGACCAGTGTGGGCAACGTCGTAAATCATTGAGCAGAACTGCATCATGAACAGATTGTACTTTTTATCTCGACAGTTTTCAAATGGATGTTAGGTATTTTTGTGTTGTTTACGTGTTTTGATGTGTTTCATGTGTCTTCTGCAGCTGTCACTACGCCGACCCAGAAACGCACAAACTGGCACATTTACAGAAATGTGTCTACAGCTATCAGACACTTACATTTTATGCTTTTTTAAGACCTATTAAAGATAATTTTTAGCCAAATTTGAGACAGATTTTTGGACAAATCATGTTCTTTTATTCAAGTATAGCAGGTATTAATAAAGGTTAGTATAAAGGTAAGTATGTGGTCCTGTGCAGAGGAAGGTTTAATGTAGAAATGTGGTTATTATAATGAGTTACATTAATTTACATTTTGTCAACAGGTAAGTGCATGTGTAAAGTAAAAAGACACTATTAGGTTCAGTGTGAGGGTTAAAGATGTGTAACATTAGAAGTGTGGACTTTCACACAGAAGAGCTCAACTTTTTTTTGACAAAAAGAAGTTAAAAGAGGTATAAATAAAATTATATTAAAATATCTGTGGCAATGAAGACTTCACAGATTCAACCTGCACTGTCCCTGTAACTTTAAACTGTGTTGACCGGATTACTGTCACGTTGAGCTAAAAACAACTCTTATTTTTCTTTTATCATTTTCAGCTGTAACTGTAACGTTTAAAGATATATAGTTAAACACGCTGGTCCAAACTAACTGATGTTTCTGCTGTGCTAATTTTATGTATCGTGTTGCTCTGCTAGCATCCTTGATAAACACACAGCAAACCGTGTTTTAACCACCTAAAATAATCAATATCAGTTTAAGTGTATGCTATATATGGAATATTTTCTTTACCTTAGACACTGCCCGATAGAGGCAGTGTCTAAAACTCACGTGTCCCGTGAAGTAAAATTACTTATAACGTCTTCAGATCCCTGTCGGAAAAGGCTGTCTGACAACAAGGTATAGTGGCAAAAATATTCTAAATATTGCAAATACTTAATCTGATATTGATTTGTTGTGGCTAAACAATTGAACATGGAACTGTTTCTACTGGCACTTTATTCATATTAATTAGTCTCTTATAGCCTTAAAGCTTTAGCTTATTTATTATTGCTCTTATTTATTCATTTTTTTGTTTTGTTTTTTTTTGCTTTTATTGGTGGCGTGTGTGAAACACTATTTTGTGTTTATGTGGAGCATAAAAATGACAAATAAAGAAATCTGAATTTTGCTCTGAAGTTTGCTCAGCACCGTTTGATTTTATGTGCGTGACGTGGGGATTTTCAACTCTAAGCTACTGTAAAAAAAAACATTGAGATTCTATCTATAAATAAAGTAGTTGGTTTTTAGATACTCCAGCAAATTCAATACCAGAAAATAGAACATTATTGGTGGTTATTCTGGTTATTGAATTAATTTACAGTTTCTCAATTGGATTTTATATCATGATATTTTGACATGAAGTGTGACAGAGGATTTTATCCATATAGCCTGCCCCTACTGTCTTCATAACACTAAATTAAAATAAAGGAAAATATAACATGAAAAGGCAAAGCTTCTTTCCAACATTAAAGTGTACAGTCAAGTAGTCCCATGCTGCACAGACTCTGCAGACTCTGGAGTCGTCCTAGCTAACAAATATTAAACAGTCCGAGGCTGTGAGAATAATGAAACTCCTTAAACTGAGTGATCTTGCGTTTAATATGGAAATCTTGACCCGCTGTAGCAGTTTGGCTAAACTGGGCTGCTATTGTGTTAGTCAAATGAGTGGTAACTGCTGTGGCTAAAAGGACCTCTTGTTCTGAGCCAGCGCCAGGTGGCCAGGCGAGCCTACAGGCCACTCGGCAGGCAAACATGTCAAACCAGCATGACTGAGTCAGCAGCGACATCGACGTACTGAGGGGAGGAGAATGTGACTGTGAGTGTGACCCAGTTAAAACAAGTCACACATAAGGAAAAATACATATGATTACTGAGAACTATCAGTGTCAGATTACACTGTGATAAACATAAAATAATGACTCTGTAGAAACATTATTGCTTATTATAACTTTTACTACACTAAATCTCTGCAGAAATTAATTTAAATCAAGCCAAAACAACCCAAAATTCTGATTGCAGTTGAGTCAGTTGAGCTTTAAATACAAGCATCCTGTTTAACTGTAGAATTAAATTTAGACATGGTGACGAAATATGATGTCAGTGTCATGTGAGTCAGGTTTTGGCAAATACAGCAATGTCAGAGGAAGGCAGAGTGTTGAGTCAGCCCTAGGTGCTGCTCGTGCAATGGCTCGGGATATTTGTCACCTGAATCTGCGACACTGACCCCGAACAGAGTGACAGCTTACCTAGAAGGAGCTGAAAGGCATAAAAGACAATTCCGTAGACACTGTTGGGTTGGTTCAGTGCGCTGTCATTTCCAAAAATTGAGCCCAGGAGTCCAAATCCTTGACCCCACCTAAACCACACGGAAACATCAGCAAAGTTAGAGGAAACCAGTGGCAGACTAAACAGACTGAATCACAGCTGAAGACTATCGAAACCAGAGTCGGACTGAATAAGTGGATATAAAAATAAACAGTACACAGCAATCAGGCCCAGATCTTCTTAATGTTTGTTTTCCAGGAACCTGTGGTACCTGCAGGGTGAACTGCTTTTTAGCTGATGGGCGGGCAAATTATAACTTACAGAAAACTATTTTCGTGTTTGTTGAGCTAGAGCTATAACGAATAATCAATTTTCTCATTTTTTTGGTACACAAAATGTCACAAAACGGTTAAAAAATGTCCATGACAGTTTGCCAGAGACGGAGGTAACGTTTTAAAATGTAATTTTGTTCAAAGCAATGGTTCAGATTTAATTTTCTGTCGATCAAATAATCAATTACAGTGTTTCCCACTCAGCACAATGGAGGTTAAATTTCACCTTCACTGTGCCTGGCTTTTTGGGGCTCCTTCTGTGCCTAGAGTATGCTCTGTGCTCCGAAAGAGTGGTGAAGTGGCTATTCAAATGGCGTATATATTCCAACAGCGCTGCTAATGAACCAGCTCCAAAAATAACAAATCAATACGTGTCAGCAGATGTTGATATAGTGGCAGGCCACCACAAATAAATGACCACTTAGAAAATCCTGAATTAGTTTAGTTGGACTTTTCGGAGGAGAAAACAAACGTCATCAAGCCTGAGTTGTCCCACCAAGTTCTTTTGAGCATGTAAGACATGAGAGCCCGTAAAAGGAAACTCCTGTATTAAGTTTGACTGGTTTTCAAGCAATCATGACCTGCTTATTCAAGATAATCCACAGACCTTGTTGTGAGCAGTTTTATGCTTGAACTATTTTCTTTCTACCAAACTACACCCGCCAACCGAATCACTGTGCAGGTGGAAGTGTGCATGTACTCATGGACAGGAGGCATGCGCAGGATGTAAACATCTTCCTCAGCTGAGCTGTAACGTTAGTGGGAGTGGGGGAAAAATCAATATAGCATAGGATTGTGATACTTTGTGCAGTAATATTAGATAAATGATTAACACGGCAAATACAAATTGAACTTTTGGTAGCCAACTAAAACAACAAAATCATTTGCTTTTTCAGTTCACTAGTTACATTTTGCTGCAATACAAATGACTGAAGTGGGAAAAAAAACATATTTTATTAGATAAAACAGGTGTTGACATAGTTTTCCTTTAGGGACATAATTTAGAGTTAAAATAAAGTGAGTAAATTGCAATATATTGGTATTTATGTTATCACAATACTCAGTATAGAGCAAAACATTAAAATTGCAATAATATTTCATGACTAAAGTACCATTAAAATATTTTATCGCGTGGCCTCTGTAGATTTCCACCCCTAAACGTTAGCTAGCTCAGTGGTACTAGGTGAGCTAGCAGCAGATGCACGCTTACTTGGCGGGTGTAATTCGGTAGAGAGAAAATAGTCCTGAGATGAAACTGCTCACAACAAGGACTGTGGATTATCTTGAGTAACCGGGTCATGATTTCTGGAAAGAGACATTGCTGTTGAGTTTTTCATATGTATTTTTGCCACTTTGAGCACCACAAGCTGAGTGACATCTAGTTCCATTATATTGGAGAGAAGGCAGACATCTCTACGGCTTATACCTTTAACACTCTGCAACTCACACCAAAATGATCTTGATTAATAAATAGCACTACAGGCACAAGGAAAAATGAGTACTTCTGATTTTTGCGATGAACTGTCACTTTAAGAGCTCTGTCTCAAAAGGGGGACATTTAATTTATCTGTATTTCTGTGGCACAGACGCTGGTGTGGCGGAAATATTCCCTCGCCCCCACCTGTTGTTCACCACTAACTTCAACCTCATTTCAGTTTGTGCCCCAGTAAAACTGCTATGAAGAGGTTTGTCTTTAGTTTGTTTCTATTTATGGCAAATTTCAACATCACTTTGACGTGCCAAGAGGTTTCTTCAAAAGAAAAACCTCAAACACCAGTGCAGCAAAAGATAAGAAAAATGTGCACTTTTTTTTGTTGAATCAAAAACAGTACAAATGTTCAACATGTTCAGTGAACATATTACTGCTTTTCACAGAGTTGGAAACGGTCTTTCTGCTCTGCCACAAACATTTCAAGGATGCATTTCATTTCTTGTATGATCTCAAAGAATGTGATCTTGTTTAGTTGGATGCTACTGTCATATGACCCTCAATATACACTGATCCATTCGCTGACGATTCAAAGTGTAGTACAACTACACAGGTATATTCATACATTAATTATTCCTTATCATATTTTTATTATGTTTCAGTAAACATTAGAGTGAATTCAATAAAGTTTTCCATGACTCATTTGAGGCTATACAGCAGGAACATGGAGATAAGATGCTGGTTTAATAACTCAGACCTTTGTTTGATTTCTTCTCATTTACTACAACAATGTGTTCAGCCAGGCCGCAGTCGACTTCTAAACATCATGCTGTAAAATACTTGGGAATAATGCTAGTAGGAGTTGGGGATAATATCAGTATAAAAACCTCTGCGCAAGTACATGACCATTTTAAATATTTCTATGCATCCATTAGTGTGCAATAAATTAAGCAATCTCATTTCATTTACACTTTGTGGAAGCTTATGCACCTTGTGTATAATAAATAATGTTTTCCCACACTGCAGGCGTCCATGCTTTCCATTATTTTAAGACTTTCTGGTTAGTGTTTCAAGGCTTTATCTCAAAAAGATAAGCATTTGAGGAGGCATGCAAGGATACATAACAAACACAATGATATGCATCACCAAATATAGTGTTTTTACTCTACAGCCCTTGATTGCGTTAGACATGATTAGACTACTGGAATCTGAGCTTGTTTGGCTGAAGTAGAAACTGTTAACTTTCCTTCAGTCATTCACTATCATTTATAAAGACATTCAGTCACTGATGGTTCACAACTCATTTTAGCTGACAAAGGCGAGACTGTGTCTAATACTCAGACAGTGAATTCACCCACTCATCTTACAAATATGTATTAAGTCCTAGACAGGTTACATTCCAGCCATGCTGTGAGTATCAGTCCAAGGCCTGCTAAGACTCTCATTCGATGAGATTCAATAGGTCAAGCTGGTATGGGAACTTCACAGCATTGCTTTTATACAAGCGCTATCAGTGTCAGAAATTAGCAAGGGCCATGGGCCATTTGGCCCGCAATTTATCCAAGAATGCCCCCAAAAGCCACGTTCCAGGGGCCAAAATTGCCCCCAAGTTTTCGAAACAACTATATGTATTTATATTTTTAACAGTATTACAATCTGACATTAAAGTATAATTTTATTTTCATTAAATTAATTTACCGTCACGTCTACAACTCATTTTCCAGACATAATCAACGAAATTGCACTGATTACGTGAGAGTAATCTGACAGAGAAGGGGAGGGGGCTTTGCTGTACCATAAGTATAAATTAACCATTTCTTGGGTGATCTGTGTCTACACAATGACAAATTAATGAAAAATTAAGGTAGAATGAATGTTAAATTTTAAATTAACTTACTTCCAGGATTGCATCTAAGGAATTTATAGTAATTTGGCCTTTTTAACAGTAAAAGTAACCGTAATGTGGTCAAACATTAGTACTGCTATCAGTAGATTAATGGTTAAATCATCACATTTAAACTGGTTAAATTATAGGAAATCTGAGTGATATTTTGCAACCATAACTTTATGTAACCCATTATTTATTTCATTTATAGTGGTTTCTACTGAAGAGTGAAGACACTATCTTAGTTGGTTTTTCTTTTCATGTGCTTATTGTTAAAACATAATTACAATTTTTTGATGGCCCCCAAACATTTTGAAAATGCCCCCATTTTTTAGACCGTGGGGGCCATAATTGCCCCCAAAATATTTTTTTAATTTCATACCCTGAGCACTATGATTGTAAGACTGTGAATGGATGATATTCTCAATGACTGATTGCTTGCAAACGCGTCCTTGTGAGTGAACCAACTCAGATATATTTCTGATGATCACATGGCTTCTGTAAAACTCAGCAGCTTTATTTGTGAAGCTGTGGGAATTTAGCTTTAGTCCCCTTTGCTGACCTATGGAGCAGCTCTGTGCACTGCACTTTAGGCAGCTAAGGTGTAGAGTTAAAGCCTGTGGGCTGACTGATAGCTGCCTGGTGACATCTGCATGGCAGCTAATGACAGCAGCATGAAAGCTAACATGAGTGCTGGTGATAGGTTAAAAAGTTACACCAGATTATCAACATTGAGCAAGCTAACCACCAAAAATAATTTTGGTTGCTGGAATGAGTGGACTAGGGCTGCAACTAATGATTGTTGTGGATTATTTTCTCCAATAATCAATTAATGTTTTGGTCTAAAAATATTGCAAAACGATACAGCCATACTGTAATTCAATGTTTAATGTGCCTGATGAAAACAGTCCCAATAGTACCAGTAATGCATGAAGTAAAAGATGCCAAACCTAGTGGCTAATGTGGCAACTTTTGTCTAAGTTGTTTGAGAATAGTTGCACCAGCGATTATACGTTACAGATTAATTTGTACATTATTTTCTCGATTCATTGTTTCGATCTGTTAGAAATCAGTGAGAAAAGCCTGTTGCAATATCCAAGAGCCTACAGTGACATCATCAAAAGCTTTGTTTTATCCAACCAACATTTTCAAACCCAAAAACATTAAATTTACTATAATGTAAGACCAGGGAAAGCAGCAAATCCTCACATTTGAGAACCTGGGCACATTTTTTGGGGTCATTTTTTTGCTTGAAAAGTGACTTAAAGGTCATCATGGCGGACTCTGTAGAAGAGGACCCGCTCTGTATGTAGATACAAACGACTCACTCTGCGGTAATGAAAACATGACGGTTTTTATTATAAGATAATTATAAATGCCATATTCTATTTCAGCCAATCACTCAAGACCTTTAAAAGTTTCCAATTAATTTCCTGTTGATTCAACATTTCATTAACTGACTAATCGTTGCAGCTCTAGAATAGAGTAATCCCGCAACAACACACATGCAACCATAACATGAGTCTGAACAAGCTATTGTCACCTTTTGTGCTGAAGTTGGTGTTACAGATGTGTTACCATTTTATAAACAGAGAGCACACAGAGGACCACTCAGTAACTTATCAGCTGATTTAATTTAACAATGCTGACAACCACTGATAGCTAACTGGGGGTCACCCCTGTGTTCCCAGGCTCCTGTGTCTCTTGATATAAACAAACAGTGGCAAAATTTTGGAGTTCAAATGGCAAAAGGAAGAAAGAACATAGATGTTTCAAATGCAACTGGAATGGTAAACATCTGTTCAGCCACTGTGGAGTTATCAGTGTCTTGCCCATACAATTGAGGGCGTAACATTTGATTTCAAGGAGGAGCTGAAAACATAAAACCTATTGAAAGGTTACCTTCATGTGTCATATAAAGGGGACACTGTGCAGAGGAGCAGAGGAGCCTGTAACACAGCAATGCTCAGGTTTGTAGGTTATAAAGTTAACCCAAAATTATCAACATTCACCCAGCTAACTACCAGATATCCTAGTTTTGGTGGACGGAATGAATGGACTCATCCGTCAACACACAACAATACTGTTAGTCTCAACAAGCTAGCGCCAACTTTTGTTAGCTTAAAGTTGGTGTTAACAGATGTGTTAGCTTTTCCAACACAGAGCGCACACAGTGTGATCGATAGCTATCAGAAAGTCATCGATTGATTGAATTTAACACTGTTGTCGGCTCAGTGTTGATAGCTAACTGGCTGAGAAGTGTATCAAATGGGTTGCGTTAGCTAACGGTTAGCAAAGATAGCTCCATCGAGCTACATAGCTAATATTGTACTTATTAAATGATGAGCTAACAGTACAGTTATCCCACTCAGGTTATTAAGCTAACCGGCAGCTAGCATCGGGCCGGCAGTCACAGTTAGCAGTTAGCTTGGGAGCATCTGACAGTTTGAACCGCCACAATAGCAGCACAGCAGCTTCATTGAGCGCTCTTTGCTGAATTCAAATTACCTTGAGCTGAACACTTTTGAACAGCTGATGGAGCTGCTCACGTCGCACATAGCCTTGTAACTGGGGTCCCGGGCCTTTTCCCTCTCGACGTGGAAGGCATATAGAGACAGCAGTATGCCCAGCAGGCAGACGAGAAGCCTGGCTATTCTTTCCCACCGAGGGGTGGACACTCTCAGGACGGGCGCCGCCATCACTCTCTGGCCTAGCTGGAGACACGCATACACACGCAGCGAGTTCGCCTGTGAGACGGAACTGCGACGTGGAAAAGCGTCAGGACGTGACACACCGTCAGGGGCGGGCCGGCGCGAGCTCCCAGGAACACAACATTAGACAGGAGATGTCATAAAAAATATTACATGTCTTTAGTCTGCCTTATACAGTGGGAGAGAGCATGGAAAATTGGTTAGAAATACTGCATCAATAACAATTTAATGAAGTGCATTTTAAGATATTATAAACTAAGCACAAAATGTAAGGAAATTTGTGTTTGGTAGATTGTTTCATTGTTGTGACAATGCTTCTTGGCAATAAATCTTATACTGCTGGAAAAGCTGTTTATTTCCCCTTTAAATGGTGCCACATTTGTAAGGAACATGCATTTGTGGGATGAGCAGCAGAGCTGAGTATGTGGGTTGCGCCCATGAAAAATTTGCCAAATCTTTCTGCCAATGCCAAACAGCTTTTTTTGGCTGTTGCTACTGACTCTTGTTTTGAGCTTCTGGGCCCTGCTACAGTGGTCAGTTGGTGTCTGCTCCAAGAATCGGCATGCCACGTTCGACTGATCTGGATAGGGTCCGTACGATAGGGCAACTTCAAGCTGGTGTTCCGCAAAACCAAGTTGCGATGTTATTTGGAGTGAGCCCTACCATCTGCAACCTGAAGGCCAAGACGACACCCCAAGAAGACTGTTAACTCATTCTGTCAGCGCTTATGCACTGGCAGTCTTCTACAGATTTGCTGTCAAGGTTTTCAGGATGAAATGGCTGACGGCTCTCTGCCTAGACAATCCAGAACAGACTGCACATAGTGTGACTAGTGTCGGCAACACGTGCACTGGAACCTGAACATGTGGAGAAACGTTATGTTCAGCGATGAGTTCAGATTCTGCCTACAGCAGTTGGAGCGTTTGAGAACGCTTTGCTGATTGCTGCACCAATAGAGTAGCATCTTTTGGTGGAGGCAGTGTGATGGTGTGGGGCAGCATCTCCCTCAAAGGGAAATTCAGCTGTTCAGCAGCTCATAAAAGACAAAAAACAACAACCACACTTCCCCTCATCAACAACAACACAGTGGTATTAAAATAGACAAAAAAATAAAACAAGTCAAAAAGGGTGCATAAATAAAAATAGTAAAATACAAGTACAATAATAAAATAAAATGAAAATAATAACATTGTCCATTCCACAGTCCAGTCCAGTTGTGGTTAATATGATATGTGTGAGTGTGTGTGACGAAGGATCTCCTGAGACGCTCTGTTCTGCAATGCAGTAAATAAAACACAATAAAACTGTGTTAGAAAGATTTAAACAAAATTAACACATAAGGTAAATCACAACAATACATAATAATAATACACTGTGATGTCTGTGGGCCATGTATTTTTTCACTGTATACAAGAATATTGTGGATTGATGTGGCAAACTTTCTGAAAAGGAAACTTCAGATAAATGTTGAAATAAATCTGTTTCATGCTATAGCAAACTTTGTGTCGTCTTTTATTCATGTGCCTGATGCATAAGCAGAACATACGTATTGTAATTTACTGTCAATACATACAAAATGATATACACATAGTTTACAGTACCTGTAGTACTGTAGTACCTGTAGTATGTTTAACCTGCAGTATGTAGCACCTGTAGTATGTTTAACCTGCAGTATGTAGTACCTGTAGTATGTTTAACCTGCAGTATGTAGCACCTGTAGTATGTTTAACCTGCAGTATGTAGTACCTGTAGTATGTTTAACCTGCAGTATGCAGCACCTGTAGTATGTTTAACCTGCAGTATGTAGCACCTGTAGTATGTTTAACCTGCAGCATGTAATACCTGTAGTATGTTTAACCTGCAGTATGTAGCACCTGTAGTATGTTTAACCTGCAGTATGTGGTACGTGTAGCATGTTTAACCTGCAGTATGTAGTACGTGGTATGTTTAACCTGCAGTTTGTAGCACCTGTAGTATGTTTAACCTGCAGTATGTAGTACCTGTAGTATGTTTAACCTGCAGTATGTAGTACGTGTAGCATGTTTAACCTGCAGTATGTAGTACGTGGTATGTTTAACCTGCAGTTTGTAGCACCTGTAGTATGTTTAACCTGCAGTATATAGTACCTGTAGTATGTTTAACCTGTAGTATGTTTAACCTGCAGCATGTAGTACCTGTAGTATGTTTAACCTGCAGTATGTAGTACGTGTAGTATGTTTAACCTGCAGTATGTAGTACGTGGTATGTTTAACCTGCAGTATGTAGCACCTGTAGTATGTTTAACCTGCAGTATGTAGTACCTGTAGTATGTTTAACCTGCAGTATGTAGTACCTGTAGTATGTTTAACCTGCAGTATGTGGTACGTGTAGCATGTTTAACCTGCAGTATGTAGTACGTGGTATGTTTAACCTGCAGTATGTAGTACCTGTAGTATGTTTAACCTGCAGTATGTTTAACCTGCAGTATGTAGTACCTGTAGTATGTTTAACCTGCAGTATGTTTAACCTGCAGTATGTAGCACCTGTAGTATGTTTAACCTGCAGTATATAGTACCTGTAGTATGTTTAACCTGCAGTATGTAGTACCTGTAGTATGTTTAACCTGCAGCATGTAGTACCTGTAGTATGTTTAACCTGCAGTATGTAGTACGTGTAGTATGTTTAACCTGCAGTATGTAGTACGTGGTATGTTTAACCTGCAGTATGTAGCACCTGTAGTATGTTTAACCTGCAGTACGTAGTACCTGTAGTATGTTTAACCTGCAGTATGTAGTACCTGTAGTATGTTTAACCTGCAGTATGTAGTACGTGTAGCATGTTTAACCTGCAGTATGTAGTACGTGGTATGTTTAACCTGCAGTTTGTAGCACCTGTAATATGTTTAACCTGCAGTATGTAGTACCTGTAGTATGTTTAACCTGCAGTATGTAGTACCTGTAGTATGTTTAACTTGCAGTATGTAGCACCTGTATTATGTTTAACCTGCAGTATGTAGTACCTGTAGTATGTTTAACCTGCAGTATGTAGTACGTGTAGCATGTTTAACCTGCAGTATGTAGTACGTGGTATGTTTAACCTGCAGTTTGTAGCACCTGTAGTATGTTTAACCTGCAGTATGTAGCACCTGTAGTATGTTTAACCTGCAGTATGTTTAACCTGCAGTATGTAGTACCTGTAGTATGTTTAACCTGCAGTATGTAGTACCTGTAGTATGTTTAACCTGCAGTATGTGGTACGTGTAGTATGTTTAACCTGCAGTATGTAGTACCTGTAGTATGTTTAACCTGCAGCATGTAGTACCTGTAGTATGTTTAACCTGCAGTATGTAGTACGTGTAGTATGTTTAACCTGCAGTATGTAGTACGTGGTATGTTTAACCTGCAGTTTGTAGCACCTGTAGTATGTTTAACCTGCAGTTTGTAGCACCTGTAGTATGTTTAACCTGCAGCATGTAATACCTGTAGTATGTTTAACCTGCAGTATGTAGCACCTGTAGTATGTTTAACCTGCAGTATGTAGTACCTGTAGTATGTTTAACCTGCAGTATGTAGCACCTGTAGTATGTTTAACCTGCAGTATGTAGTACCTGTAGTATGTTTAACCTGCAGTATGTAGTACGTGTAGCATGTTTAACCTGCAGTATGTAGTACGTGGTATGTTTAACCTGCAGTTTGTAGCACCTGTAGTATGTTTAACCTGCAGTATATAGTACCTGTAGTATGTTTAACCTGCAGTATGTAGTACCTGTAGTATGTTTAACCTGCAGCATGTAGTACCTGTAGTATGTTTAACCTGCAGTATGTAGTACGTGTAGTATGTTTAACCTGCAGTATGTAGTACGTGGTATGTTTAACCTGCAGTATGTAGCACCTGTAGTATGTTTAACCTGCAGTACGTAGTACCTGTAGTATGTTTAACCTGCAGTATGTAGTACCTGTAGTATGTTTAACCTGCAGTATGTAGTACGTGTAGCATGTTTAACCTGCAGTATGTAGTACGTGGTATGTTTAACCTGCAGTTTGTAGCGCCTGTAATATGTTTAACCTGCAGTATGTAGTACCTGTAGTATGTTTAACCTGCAGTATGTAGTACCTGTAGTATGTTTAACTTGCAGTATGTAGCACCTGTAGTATGTTTAACCTGCAGTATGTAGTACCTGTAGTATGTTTAACCTGCAGTATGTAGTATGTGTAGCATGTTTAACCTGCAGTATGTAGTACGTGGTATGTTTAACCTGCAGTTTGTAGCACCTGTAGTATGTTTAACCTGCAGTATGTAGTACCTGTAGTATGTTTAACCTGCAGTATGTTTAACCTGCAGTATGTAGTACCTGTAGTATGTTTAACCTGCAGTATGTGGTACGTGTAGTATGTTTAACCTGCAGTATGTAGTACCTGTAGTATGTTTAACCTGCAGCATGTAGTACCTGTAGTATGTTTAACCTGCAGTATGTAGTACGTGTAGTATGTTTAACCTGCAGTATGTAGTACGTGGTATGTTTAACCTGCAGTTTGTAGCACCTGTAGTATGTTTAACCTGCAGTATGTAGCACCTGTAGTATGTTTAACCTGCAGTATGTGGTACGTGTAGTATGTTTAACCTGCAGTATGTAGTACGTGTAGTATGTTTAACCTGCAGTATGTAGTACCTGTAGTATGTTTAACCTGCAGTATGTAGTACGTGTAGTATGTTTAACCTGCAGTATGTAGTACCTGTAGTATGTTTAACCTGCAGTATGTTTAACCTGCAGTATGTAGTACGTGTAGTATGTTTAACCTGCAGTATGTGGTACGTGTAGTATGTTTAACCTGCAGTATGTAGTACGTGTAGTATGTTTAACCTGCAGTATGTAGTACGTGTAGTATGTTTAACCTGCAGTATGTGGTACGTGGTATGTTTAACCTGCAGTTTGTAGCACCTGTAGTATGTTTAACCTGCAGTATGTAGTACCTGTAGTATGTTTAACCTGCAGTATGTTTAACCTGCAGTATGTAGTACCTGTAGTATGTTTAACCTGCAGCATGTAGTACCTGTAGTATGTTTAACCTGCAGTATGTAGTACGTGTAGTATGTTTAACCTGCAGTATGTACTACGTGGTATGTTTAACCTGCAGTTTGTAGCACCTGTAGTATGTTTAACCTGCAGTATGTAGTACCTGTAGTATGTTTAACCTGCAGTATGTTTAACCTGCAGTATGTAGTACCTGTAGTATGTTTAACCTGCAGTATGTGGTACATGTAGTATGTTTAACCTGCAGTATGTAGTACCTGTAGTATGTTTAACCTGCAGCATGTAGTACCTGTAGTATGTTTAACCTGCAGTATGTAGTACGTGTAGTATGTTTAACCTGCAGTATGTAGTACGTGGTATGTTTAACCTGCAGTATGTAGCACCTGTAGTATGTTTAACCTGCAGTACGTAGTACCTGTAGTATGTTTAACCTGCAGTATGTAGTACCTGTAGTATGTTTAACCTGCAGTATGTAGTACGTGTAGCATGTTTAACCTGCAGTATGTAGTACGTGGTATGTTTAACCTGCAGTTTGTAGCGCCTGTAATATGTTTAACCTGCAGTATGTAGTACCTGTAGTATGTTTAACCTGCAGTATGTAGTACCTGTAGTATGTTTAACTTGCAGTATGTAGCACCTGTAGTATGTTTAACCTGCAGTATGTAGTACCTGTAGTATGTTTAACCTGCAGTATGTAGTACGTGTAGCATGTTTAACCTGCAGTATGTAGTACGTGGTATGTTTAACCTGCAGTTTGTAGCACCTGTAGTATGTTTAACCTGCAGTATGTAGTACCTGTAGTATGTTTAACCTGCAGTATGTTTAACCTGCAGTATGTAGTACCTGTAGTATGTTTAACCTGCAGTATGTGGTACGTGTAGTATGTTTAACCTGCAGTATGTAGTACCTGTAGTATGTTTAACCTGCAGCATGTAGTACCTGTAGTATGTTTAACCTGCAGTATGTAGTACGTGTAGTATGTTTAACCTGCAGTATGTAGTACGTGGTATGTTTAACCTGCAGTTTGTAGCACCTGTAGTATGTTTAACCTGCAGTATGTAGCACCTGTAGTATGTTTAACCTGCAGTATGTGGTACGTGTAGTATGTTTAACCTGCAGTATGTAGTACGTGTAGTATGTTTAACCTGCAGTATGTAGTACGTGGTATGTTTAACCTGCAGTTTGTAGCACCTGTAGTATGATTAACCTGCAGTATATAGTACGTGTAGTATGTTTAACCTGCAGTATGTAGTACATGTAGTATGATTAACCTGCAGTATGTAGTACATGTAGTATGTTTAACCTGCAGTATATAGTACCTGTAGTATGTTTAACCTGCAGTATGTAGCACCTGTAGTATGTTTAACCTGCAGTATGTAGTACGTGTAGTATGTTTAACCTGCAGTATGTGGTACATGGTATGTTTAACCTGCAGTTTGTAGCACCTGTAGTATGTTTAACCTGCAGTATGTAGTACCTGTAGTATGTTTAACCTGCAGTATGTTTAACCTGCAGTATGTAGTACCTGTAGTATGTTTAACCTGCAGCATGTAGTACCTGTAGTATGTTTAACCTGCAGTATGTAGTACGTGTAGTATGTTTAACCTGCAGTATGTACTACGTGGTATGTTTAACCTGCAGTTTGTAGCACCTGTAGTATGTTTAACCTGCAGTATGTAGTACCTGTAGTATGTTTAACCTGCAGTATGTTTAACCTGCAGTATGTAGTACCTGTAGTATGTTTAACCTGCAGTATGTGGTACATGTAGTATGTTTAACCTGCAGTATGTAGTACGTGTAGTATGTTTAACCTGCAGTATGTAGCACCTGTAGTATGATTAACCTGCAGTATATAGTACGTGTAGTATGTTTAACCTGCAGTATGTAGTACATGTAGTATGATTAACCTGCAGTATGTAGTACATGTAGTATGTTTAACCTGCAGTATATAGTACCTGTAGTATGTTTAACCTGCAGTATGTAGCACCTGTAGTATGTTTAACCTGCAGTATGTAGTACGTGTAGTATGTTTAACCTGCAGTATGTAGTACATGGTATGTTTAACCTGCAGTTTGTAGCACCTGTAGTATGTTTAACCTGCAGTATGTAGTACCTGTAGTATGTTTAACCTGCAGTATGTAGCACCTGTAGTATGTTTAACCTGCAGTATGTCTAACCTGCAGTTTGTAGCAGAGATGGGGACTCGAGTCACTGTGACTTGGATTCGAGTCGACTTGAGTCGCTGTTTTGATGACTTGTGACTTGACTTGACAAAAAATAAAAGACTTGAGACCTGACTTGGACTTGGAAGTTAAAGACTCGGGACTTGACTTGAGACACGATGACTTGAATGACTTGAGTGTTATTCACATCATGTTTTCGGTTAGAATATAAAATTGATCAATTAATTTAAAAAATAATGTTGATTACCCGGTAGGAGCGCAGGCTGAGAATGGCGTTGTCATGATTGGATCACTACCCTGTCAATCAGTCACGCCCTCTCTACGTACCTTACGTGTTTATTGGAGAAACAGGCCCTCTTATATCAAATAGGCATCAACATGTCAGTGGGAGGGGTACCGAGAGTCATTGTCTTCGGCTTTCGGAATTACCATTATTACGGCAAAAGACGAACAGCACAGTGCAAGACATGCGGCATAAACATCTCGGACAGCCAGGTGACAACTTCAAGCTTTGTTCGTCATTTGAAGAGCCATTCTGCCCAGTAAGTGCTTGTCAATTAGCTAATATTATCTGGTTAGTCGGTAGTTAGCTAACCTTAGCTTGATACGATAAGGGGTGGGGTGGGGGGTTGGGCCGGTTTGGTGGAACTTGTTTTTTAATTTATTTGCTAACATTAACCCGAGAAAACGTGAGCAAACATTCCGACTGGTTCATCACAAGACCGGCTGTACGTTTTATGAACGAGCAACCCAGGGTTAAATGAGCTAAATGGGTGATTTTGGCTGCTGCCTTTGTTAGTGTGTGTGTGTGTGTGTGTGTGTGTGTGTGTGTGTGTGTGCGCATGCGCGCACGCATGGGGGTCATCCCTGCAAAGTAAACATTGCAGCGATGAAGTCAGTGTTTACTGACAGTTACTTATATCTTGTCTTTTCACTTTATTAAGATCAGATTCTGCAGGTAAAATTACAATAATAAGGTGACTTGACTTGGACTTGACTTGACTTGCCCAAGAAAAAATGACTTGGGACTTACTTGAGACTTGAAGGTTAAGACTTGAGACTTACTTGAGACTTGCACATGTGTGACTTGGTCCCATCTCTGGTATGTAGTACGTGTAGTATGTTAAACCTGCAGTATGTAGCACCTGTAGTATGATTAACCTGCAGTATATAGTACGTGTAGTATGTTTAACCTGCAGTATGTAGTACATGTAGTATGATTAACCTGCAGTATATAGTACGTGTAGTATGTTTAACCTGCAGTATGTAGTACGTGTAGTATGTTTAACCTGCAGTATGTAGTACATGTAGTATGTTTAACCTGCAGTATGTGGTACGTGTAGTATGTTTAACCTGCAGCATGTGGTACGTGTAGTATGTTTAACCTGCAGCATGTGGTACGTGTAGTATGTTTAACCTGCAGTATGTAGTACGTGTAGTATGTTTAACCTGCAGTATGTAGTACATGTAGTATGATTAACCTGCAGTATGTGGTACGTGTAGTATGTTTAACCTGCAGTATATAGTACGTGTAGTATGTTTAACCTGCAGTATATAGTACCTGTAGTATGTTTAACCTGCAGTATATAGTACCTGTAGTATGTTTAACCTGCAGTATGTAGTACATGTAGTATGATTAACCTGCAGTATATAGTACGTGTAGTATGTTTAACCTGCAGTATGTAGTACGTGTAGTATGTTTAACCTGCAGTATGTAGTACATGTAGTATGTTTAACCTGCAGCATGTGGTACGTGTAGTATGTTTAACCTGCAGCATGTGGTACGTGTAGTATGTTTAACCTGCAGCATGTGGTACGTGTAGTATGTTTAACCTGCAGTATGTAGTACGTGTAGTATGTTTAACCTGCAGTATGTAGTACATGTAGTATGATTAACCTGCAGTATGTGGTACGTGTAGTATGTTTAACCTGCAGTATATAGTACGTGTAGTATGTTTAACCTGCAGTATATAGTACCTGTAGTATGTTTAACCTGCAGTATATAGTACCTGTAGTATGTTTAACCTGCAGTATGTAGTACCTGTAGTATGTTTAACCTGCAGTATGTAGTACCTGTAGTATGTTTAACCTGCAGTATGTAGTACATGTAGTATGTTTAACCCGCAGTTTGGCCACTGTGATATATCATTGGCTCCTCTGTTATTGCTCCACTTATATACTAAATCCCCCTGTGGCCTATAGGCATACTAAGGATGAAACAACAACAACAAACAGGACATCTTCCTCTTCTTCTTTGGAGTTTTACAGCAGCTGGCATCCTCAGTGTTGCAGTGCTGCCACCCTCTGGATCTGGTCCATTTCTGCACCATCTTCAGTTTAGATCCTTTTCTAGTCCAGAGTCTCTCCAGAAGACTTGACTTGGACTTGACTTGACTTGCCCAAGAAAAAATGACTTGGGACTTACTTGAGACTTGAAGGTTAAGACTTGAGACTTACTTGAGACTTGCACATGTGTGACTTGGTCCCATCTCTGGTATGTAGTACGTGTAGTATGTTTAACCTGCAGTATGTAGCACCTGTAGTATGATTAACCTGCACTATATAGTACGTGTAGTATGTTTAACCTGCAGTATGTAGTACATGTAGTATGATTAACCTGCAGTATGTAGTACATGTAGTATGTTTAACCTGCAGTATATAGTATGTGTAGTATGTTTAACCTGCAGTATGTAGTACGTGTAGTATGTTTAACCTGCAGTATATAGTATGTGTAGTATGTTTAACCTGCAGTATGTAGTACATGTAGTATGTTTAACCTGCAGTATATAGTATGTGTAGTATGTTTAACCTGCAGTATGTAGTACATGTAGTATGTTTAACCTGCAGTATATAGTATGTGTAGTATGTTTAACCTGCAGTATGTAGTACGTGTAGTATGTTTAACCTGCAGTATGTAGTACATGTAGTATGTTTAACCTGCAGTATGTGGTACGTGTAGTATGTTTAACCTGCAGCATGTAGTACGTGTAGTATGTTTAACCTGCAGTATGTAGTACGTGTAGTATGTTTAACCTGCAGCATGTGGTACGTGTAGTATGTTTAACCTGCAGTATGTGGTACGTGTAGTATGTTTAACCTGCAGTATGTAGTACGTGTAGTATGTTTAACCTGCAGTATGTGGTACGTGTAGTATGTTTAACCTGCAGTATGTGGTACATGTAGTATGTTTAACCTGCAGTATGTAGTACGTGTAGTATGTTTAACCTGCAGTATGTAGTACATGTAGTATGATTAACCTGCAGTATGTGGTACGTGTAGTATGTTTAACCTGCAGTATATAGTACCTGTAGTATGTTTAACCTGCAGTATGTAGTACCTGTAGTATGTTTAACCTGCAGTATGTAGTACCTGTAGTATGTTTAACCTGCAGTATGTAGTACATGTAGTATGTTTAACCCGCAGTTTGGCCACTGTGATATATCATTGGCTCCTCTGTTATTGCTCCACTTATATACTAAATCCCCCTGTGGCCTATAGGCATACTAAGGATGAAACAACAACAACAAAGAGGACATCTTCCTCTTCTTCTTTGGAGTTTTACAGCAGCTGGCATCCTCAGTGTTGCAGTGCTGCCACCCTCTGGATCTGGTCCATTTCTGCACCATCTTCAGTTTAGATCCTTTTCTAGTCCAGAGTCTCTCCAGAAGTCACACAGTCATTTCTGCTCCTGTCCTTTCCCTCCCTGCTCTAAAATGCTCCTCACTGATATTTCTGTAAACCCCAGCTCCCTCATTTCAGTTAACCACACTTCTCTTTCAGCCCTGCACCTCCCACATGTCTCAGGTACATGCTGTACTGTCTCTGCGCTGCTGGCACTGCCTCGCATAGCCCAGGTGGGTGCGTCTCATTAAAGCTGATCCTGACTCGTCTGATCCAAAAATAAAAAATAAAAACATAAAAAAGATTCTTCTGATCCCTTAGATATTCAGCTATCCCAAACACATTTCAGTCACTAAGGGTCAGTAAATTACTTACATGTGCACTAACAACGACGTTATTACAACAATTTAGACTTTTATTTTTCCAACAGTGATTTGATATGAATGGAGTTTAGTTTACCATACATAACACACTTGTTCATATACAGAGGAAGAAAAAAGACTTCGGAAACAATAAATACATGAATAAATATATAAATACAGGAATGAATGAACAGAAACTAATTTTAAAAATAAATAAAAGTTGAAACAAAAATGCAAATAAATAAATAAGATAAATAATAAATCAATCAATCAATCAATAAATAATGAAAAAATAAATATAGAATAGGGAATAAGGGAATAAATAAATAAATGTTGAAACAAATATGGAAATAAATAATTAAATGCATGAACGCAGAAATAAATGCATATTTAAAAACAAATAAATACAGGCATTAGAAAATTCAAAAATAAATATAAAAAGACAAAACAAAAAATAAATGTTGAAACAAATATAGAAAAAATAGATACATTCATTAAATTAAATAAATAAATAAAAGTTGGTAATAAGAAGATATTAAAAAATATATCTTAAATGTATATCCACTTCTGTACAACTACATTTATTTATTTATGCATTTCTGTGTATTTCTATATGTAAATGAGGTAGGAGGGCCTAATCTCTCATTTATGTATTTATCTATTTATTTATTCCAGCATTTTTTCCGTATTTATTTATTTCAGCATTTATGTGTTTCGGTAATTAATTATTTCATTTCAGCAATTACATATTTCTGTATTTGTTTAATTATTTATTCATTCATTCATACTTATGACAGTTGTCCTTCCTCCATATAAAAATGTTCACGAAATACAAAAACAAAGGTTCACGCGAGGACACGAATGCATACAAGATTAGGGTTAGTGAAATAACATAAACATCAATATCCAGTATCCAGTACAACAGTAAAGCACACAGCACGCATAGCAGGTATTAAAGCACATAGGCTCGCGCATGTTTCCTGAGTCAGAAGTGGCACAGCCGCGGTCACGTGACTCCGTGTATATAAACACAGAGTGACCTCATCTGTTTACTCGCTGAGACTCGTCTGCTTCACTAAACTGCTGCATTCCGTCTCCAAATGGCGACAGACATGGAAAGATTTGTCTCCTTCGAGGAGGCTTATTATGATCAATACGACTATTATAACCTGCTCGAGTACTCGTGTCACGCGTGTGGAAAAGGCAGATCCAAGAAGGAGATCGAGCTGAACACAAACCGCCATTGCCCCGCAGGACACGAGAGGAAGATTGCAGAGAAATTTCACAACAGCCAAATGAAGCGCAGGAGAACTAAGAGCGCTTCTTCTTGATGCTTTGACAGGTAACAGTGAGGCTCTGTAGTCTGAATATAATCTTTATTTATCTCTGCAACGAGCGGCCTTTGTGTTGAAAACACTGCCTCCCACTTGGATATTTGCATAACGAGATCCTGCAAGATTACAGCCATGAATGTCAGGTGAACAACGCCTGCTTGTGTGATCGGTGTAATCTGTGCTCGGAAATTCATGTTTACATACTGGGTCACTCTCAGGTGGAGACATGTTGAGCAGACTTTTTTTTTGCATGTTTTTATTCACCTAATCTGTTGCATTAAGCAATTTCGCCCAGGTGGAATAACTGCTTTGATACTTCTGATATCCTAAATTGTATTATTATTATTATTATCATTATTATTGTTCCACTTGTTAGTCTTGTCTGACCAACAGTCTAAAGGCCAAAGACAGTCAATAAAATAAATCTGGAAACAGTGAATGTGCTTTAACCATCTGAAACCTGGAGCTACATCACTTTTCTGCTACTTTCAGATGCCTTTCGCAAGTATTTTAAAACCTTCGAACCCTGAGCACAGTGGTGTGGTTTCTTTCACAAACATGGGGGGGGAAAAAGGCAATGACCAACTTGGTACAAAAATGGCCCTAAAATTGCAAATAATAAATAAATTAATTAATTAAGTTAATTTAATTTAGAAAAATTTAAAGAAAAAAAAACATGAAAAAGGTCCACAAATTGCAAAAAAAAATAAATAAATAAATAAAAGAAAATAAAAATTAATTTTGAAAAATATATAAAAATCTTTCTTTAGTTTTTAACTTTTTTTTCCTACAAATTTTCTTCTTTTTTTTTCAAAAATGTTTTGTTTTTAATTTTCTCTTTTTACTAATTTCCTGCTAATTTGTTCAGGTCATTTCTTCTTTTATTGCTCACTGCATTCTTTTTCCAAGTGTTGAATTATGACACAAACGAATAATCGATTATCTAAATTATGGACGATTAATTTTGCTGCGAGATGACCAACTGAATTGATATGTTTAGTGAGGACGCTAATACATAATAGAAGATAACAGTGGAAAGAAAACAACAAACAACAAACAAAAGAATACTCAAAAAAAAAAACAGCGTGCACATCCAAAAATAAATACTGGGAGCTGGACAGAAGAACAAATACAAAAACAAGTCCGCACCCCAGAAACTGCTCCTTTTGGAAATGTAATCGTATCACCACGTGACATTTCATCAAACAACAAACAACAACAGCAATGAAACATACATATACAGATAAATAAATGCATTGATAATAACCACATTACGAAGCACTGGGAGGGCTTTAAAAAGAAGTCGTCGACATAACTCAGACCAGCATAGCCTCAAAAAACAACAACAGAAAACGATTAATTAATTAGTCAACTGACAGACAATTAATCAGCGATAAATTAGGTAATCGATAACTGGTTTGTGTCTTTTTTTTTAAGCAAAAAATGCCAATCATTCACAGTTTCCAGCGTCTCAAATGTGAGATTTCTTTAGTTTTTCCTGCTGTGTGTCATTGCAAACTGACTATCTTTGTTTTTTGTTTTTTTTTAAAGATATTTTTTGGTTTTTTTTTTAGCCTTTAATGTATAGGACAGACAAGCGTAAGGGGGGGGGGGGGCAGTGACATGCAGCGGGGGGCCACAGGCTGGAGTCGAGCCCCGGCCACTGCGGCAACGGCCTTGTACATGGGCCACCTGCTCTACCACTAAGCCACCGGCGCCCCCTATCTTTGGTTTTTAGACTAAAACTAACAGGTGGAAGATGTTAACATGCACTGAACTAAATGAGTAATTAAAAAAATAACCCACAGATGGATAGATGATGAAACTAGTACAGCAGGATGAGATTTGTGACGACCCTTTACATTCTGTTTTCCACACAGACCCGGACACAAAGTTGGATTCCTGATGTTGACTATGGCCAAGGTTTTGTTGTTTTCCCTGACCCAGTGAGCGGAGCGCTGTGACACCGGGAACGTGCCCAGCGATCGGTCACCAGACGGCTCCCCATTCCAAACTCTGTAACAAGACCTGCCCCGATCAAGTTACAGCTGTGCAAGAATAGTTTATGTTGAGCTATGTAGGTCAGTGGTGTGTGTGCTTGTCATTTCTCTGGGTGCAGAAGATATTATACTGTATTTTGATTCAATAAAATGTGATGTTAACTAAAGCAGCTTGGGTTTATTTTTATTTTTTGTTGTTCATAACTGAATACAAATTGTATTTGAATACCGCTGGCTTAGTTCTGTTAAGTAGGCTGCAACAGCAGATGTTATTCCTCCATATAATCAAGGCCTGCTCTGTTTACTTTTTGTATTCCAAAGGAGTGTCATGCACATCCGGACACCAAGGTCGATGGGCAGTTCCTCTAAAAATGGCAAAGGACACAGCCTGCAGCCAGAGAGGAGATTCGTTTGTGCATTTTAAACTGCATGATCATTTTATCTATTATGAGCTATTTGCTGTCACTTCACTTAATTGCAGAAACTGACTACAAACCACATTTGCTTCACCCAACAAGGTTCCTAAATCCATGTCTTTCACTGCATGATGAGCAGTGACAGTTAATCTGCATCTGCAGGTTGTGGAAAGTACATCACTGATAAAAAAAAACCAGAGGCTCACCACTATCAGCATTTGGGTTTAATTAGTGTTTGACTACTGGCTGAACTGTGAACGCAGAAAAAAATGCATGTTTAAATAAATAAATATAGTGATAAATAAATTCATAGATAAATAATAAAAAAAAAAATAAATAAATAAATGTTGAAACAATTATGGGAATAGATAAATGCATGAGCGCAGAAATAAATACATATTCAAAATCGATTTTTTTTTAAAGTTCCTTTACTTGTTTATAAAGCTTTAAATGACATCACTTCCTCCCTACATCAGAGATTTTCTTTCATTGGATGCTCCAGCCAGATCACTGAGGTCCTCCACTGCTTTGCCTTTAAATGTTCCTTATGTGTCTCAAAAAATTCCCAGAAAATCCCAGATAATTTGCACTATTTCCACGTCAGGTTATACATACATATATATATATATATATATATATATATATACACGTACACATTCCTAATCATACTTAATTACATATATACATACATATCCATATTATTTATATTTATACTGTGTGACATAGCTGTGCAATTCGTACTGTGCAATATTTGATCTCTTGCAATAATATTTATAGGCTGTATTTCATTACAGTAAAAATACCACACACCATGTGTGTATGTCAGTCACCCTGTGCAGCTATCAATCATGGACATACAGTATCCATATGTGTGTGTAAGTGAGTGTATGTAGTGTACAAAGATTACATATATTTCTTAATTTTATCTAGATCTAATTTATATTTATTGTAATTTTTTAAAGCAGTTTTTAGCACTCATCACTTTTTTGTTTCTTTCTCGTGCTTATGACTCTTGTGCTGCTGTTATGTGCACATTTCCCTGTTATGGGATTAATAGTCTTTAAGTGTTCACGTTATCATTTTGATCTGGTTTTTAATTTGGAGTTATGTTATAGCCCTTGTCTTTAAGCTCAAGTCAGTTTTTTGTTGGGTTTATGGTTGTTGTTGTTTTTTTTTTTAAATATTATTTTCATCTTCATCTTTTTCTATTTTTTTCTCTATATTTTGTTTTATTGTTGTACTTTTTAGTCGCGATACATTTTTTATTTTATTTTATTTTATTTAGTCTGTGTTGATTCGGGTATGTTTGTATGGAAATAAATTGAAGTTATCTCAAATGCTTTTATTTTGAGAGGCGGAACACCACGTTGGTTAGTGAGCAGGTTGGCGACGTTGGAGAGAGTTGCGGGAGGTTTGAATTTTGTTACGGTGAATTTGCGGACTGTTTTTTTTTTTTTTAATATATGTATGACTGAATAACGACTTTTGACTTCGGATTTGCGGACATTGGGACTTGGTAGAAACAGAATTAGTTGTGGGGGGGGATTTTGTTGGAATATCGACCGACGGCCTGTATAGGTCCGGAACGGTATTCTTGCACTGTTCCTCTTTGCAAAATCTGACAGGATGTCAGACAGGGAGACAGAGAGGGACAACATGGAAATCAATGAGGGAGAGGAATGGACAGAGGAGGGTTGGGAGTTTGCGAAAGAGAGGGGAGAAAGGAAGAGTCGCCATAAGAGAAGGAAAGAAAATCAAAGCTCAAGTGGAACAGAGAGTGAGAGGAGGGATCGAAAGCAGGAGTAGGACTAATCGTAGTAGTGAGATTTGAGGGAGAGGGAGGAGTAAAGAAAATTGATCCATTGAAACTAACAAAAATCATCAAAGGACAAGTCGGAGACGTGAAGTATGCGAGAGTTTTGAGTGATGGAAACTTGCTGATACGATGCAGTAATCAAGTGCAGATGGAAAAGGCAAAGAAAATGAATAATGTTGGAAAAGTTAAAGTATCCAGAATAATAAGAGTGGGAGAGAAGAGGGCTGAGGGTGGATGTAAGGGGGTGATTTCTGGAATACCTCTTTCAGTCAGCATGAAGGATTTGGTGGAGAACTTGGGGGAGCATAATAGTCTAATCAAAAGTGCTAAAAGAATGACTAGGGGAGCAGAGAAGAAAGAGACTGAGACCATCTTGATAGAATTTAAAACAAAGGTTATTCCAAGTGAGCTACATTGTGGATTCATGAAATACAGAGTTAGGGAGTTCATTCCAAAGCCAATGAGATGTTTTAATTGCCAGGAATTTGGGCATGTGGCAATGGTGTGTAAAGGTAAGAAAAGATGTGCTAGATGTGGAGGGGAACATGAGTATGGGAAGTGTGGAGAAGGAGTGAAACCCAAGTGCTGTAACTGTGGAGGAAATCACAGTGTGGCCTATTGGGGATGTGAAGTGTTGAGAAGAGAGGTGGAAGTGCAACAGATAAGAGTGAAGGAAAAAGTCTCTTATGCAGAGGCAGTTAAGAGGGCTGGACCAGGAAAACAGAGCAGAGCATATGGGCAAAATGAAGGGAAAATTACAGTGAATACAGAGCAGGAGGATAGAAGGAAGAAGTGGGAAGAAAAGAAGAGAATGGTGACATTTATAGCAGGAGTGATAAATGCCACAGCGGAGATCAAATCCAAAACTGACAGGATTCAAATAATTGTGAAAGCAGCTGTGCATCATCTTGAAATAAAGGGTTTGAAATGGGAGGAAGTGAGAGACAGTCTCAGTGAAAAAGCAAGTAGTGAGGCATCATGTGTGGGTTAATACTAATCATCATTTTAATACTCCAATGGAACGCAAGGAGTCTGATAGCTAATGGACAGGACTTTAAGCAATTTATAGGCAGTAGGAGGGAGAAACCAGATGTATTATGTATTCAGGAGTCATGGCTGAAACCCAATTTAGATTTCGTCATGCATGGATATGTGGCAGTTAGGAGGGATAGGAAAGATGGGGTAGGAGGAGGCTGTGTAACATTTATAAAACAAAGTATTCCTTATAGAGTGTTGGGTATTGGGAAAGAACTGGAGTATATAGTAGTGGAAGTATGGGCGGGAAGAAAGGAAATAGTGGTGGTAAATTATTATAATCCATGTAAGAAACTAGAACTAAATAAGCTAGAAGAAATAGAAGGGAAAAATAGAGCAAGCATTGTGTGGTGTGGGGACTTCAATGCACATAACACATTATGGGGGAGTGAAAAAACTGATGTTAATGGCCAGGTGATGGAGGAAATGTTAGATGAGAGGAGTCTAATCTGCTTAAATGATGGTAGCAAAACAAGAATAGATGTAAACACAGGAAAGGAATCGAGTCTGGACCTTACAGTGGTATCGAATAATATTGCTCCCAGGTGTGATTGGAAAGTGTATAATGAGGGAACCATTGGTAGTGATCATTATCGGGTTTTATGTAAGGTAAACATTAATGCAGAAATGAATGAAGGGGCCAGGGGCGGAAAATGGGTGTTTGGGAAAGCTGAGTGGGAGAAGTTTAAAGAAGTAAGTGATCAGTATCTGAGCCAGATTAATGCTGATATGAACATAGAAACTTTGGAAAAGGAAATAGCTAGTGGTATTAGAGTAGCTGCAATGAGATCTATTCCTAAGAGTAAAGGTGAAGTAAAGAAGAGGGCTGTTCCATGGTGGGATGAGAAATGTAAAGAAGCTGTTAAAAATAGAAACAAGGCATTTAAGATACTGAAAAGAACTCATAACTTTCAACATATGATAGAATATAAAAAAGCTCAGGCTGTAGTAAGAAGGACGATAAGACAGGCAAAAAGAATGTACTGGAGGAAGTTTTGTGACTCCATTGGGAACACAACCCCAGTGGGAGAGGTATGGGGGATGATAAGAAAGATGAGAGGAGATAGAAGGGACTGGAGTTATCCTGTGTTAACAGAGGACAATGAAATAGCAGTAACGAATAAAGAAAAAGCTGAGATGTTGGCCAACACGTTTGTGAAGGTACATAGTTCAAGCAATTTGTCTGAAGAGGGAAAAAGGGGTAGGGAGAAAACAAAGTCTGAAAACATGGAGGCCTTAAGGAGAAAGGAAATAGATGATACCAGAGATGAGCAGAGTGTACCGTTTAATATGGGAGAGTTAAAAAGGGCACTGGATAAAGCTCGTATGACTGCGCCAGGGAAGGACGAGATATGTTACGTGATGATAAAGCACTTAAGTGAAGAATGTTTGGAAAAGTTGTTATTGTTGTATAACAAGGTGTGGGAGGAAGGTAAAATACCAGAGAGTTGGAAGGAGGCAGTCATTGTTCCCATAAGGAAACCAGGGAAAGATGCTAGTAAACCAACAAGTTACAGACCAATAGCATTAACATCAAATATCTGCAAACTCATGGAGAGAATGGTAAATGAAAGACTGATGTCTTTTTTAGAGAAACACGGTTTAATTGCAGGATGTCAAAGTGGATTTAGGAAAGGGAGGAGTACTTTGGATCCAATTGTGAGTTTAGAGGATGAAGTAAGGAAAGCACAAATCAATAAAGAAATAGTAGCAGCAGTGTTCTTTGATGTTGAAAAAGCATATGATATGTTATGGAAGGAGGGGCTTTTGATAAAGTTACATAAAATGGGAATTGGGAGCAGAGTTTTTAATTGGGTAATGGACTTTTTGAATAAGAGAACCATACAGGTGAAAATAGGGTCAGAAATCTCTAATTAGTATGAGATAGAAAATGGAACACCACAGGGGAGTGTGATTAGTCCTATATTATTCTCTATTATGATAAATGACATATTTGAAAATGTAACAGTAGATATGGGAAGATCATTATTTGCAGATGATGGGGCTATGTGGAAGAGAGGGAGAAATATAAACCATGTTGTAAGGAAGTTGCAGGAAGGAATAAATCAAGTTGAGAACTGGGGAAATAAATGGGCTTTTAAGTTTTCAGTTGAGAAAACAAAGGTTATGTTTTTCACCAGAAAGAGGATTCAAGAAAATACTATTTTGAAATTGTATGGTAATAATTTAGAAAGAGTTGAATCATTTAGATTCTTAGGAGTATATTTTGATACCAGACTAACATGGAGGGAACATATTAAAAATATTGCTGACAAATGTAAAAAAGTTATAAATGTAATGAGATGCCTTGTGGGTTTGGACTGGGGAGCAGATGTGGCATCCTTGAAATATATTTACGTTGCATTAATTAGATCAAGGATGGATTATGGAAGTGTAGTGTATGGTTCTGCTGCAAGAACTGCATTGGCAGTATTAGATGTGATCCAGGCTCGGGCTCTTAGGCTGTGTGTTGGGGCAACAAGAACATCACCTGTGTGTGCCTTGCAAGTTGAAGCAGGAGAAATGCCGCTGTCTTTACGTAGGAAGCAGCTAAGAGCTAATTATTGGATGAATTTAAGAGGACATGAACAAAATCACCCAACCAGAAAAGTGTTAGAACAATGTTGGGAAAGGGAGAGAGCAATGAATTTAAGTTTTGGATGGACAGGAGATGAAACAGCAAGAGACCTGGGGGTGTATGAAATGGAGTTCTGCCCGACAGTATTGTGGCCTACAACCCCTGTGTGGATGTTAGAGGGACTGACGGTGGATTTAGAGCTGCTTCAGGTTAAAGCAAGAAATAAAAATGTAGATTGTGTACATGAATTTTATAGATATACAGAAAGTAGTTATATGGGTTATGTTCAAGTATTTACAGATGGTTCCAAAAATCCATCAACAGGCAGCACTGGGGCTGCTGTTGCAGTTCCTAGTAGAAGAGTGGAAGTTGGTAAAAGAATGTCAAATGATTTAAGTGTGTATACAGTTGAACTGTTTGCTATTGTGATGGTGCTAGAGTGGATAGAGCAAGCCAGACCAAACCACGCGCTTATATGTAGTGACTCAGCATCTGCTTTGTGGAGTTTAAAGCGAGGTACTTCCACAAATCGACAAGATATATTGTATGAAATTTTGAAAATGCATTCAAGAATAATAGGACAAGGTATAGTAGTTAAATTTATTTGGGTTCCAGCACATATGGGCATTGTGGGTAATGAGAAAGTTGATCTTATAGCCAAGCAAGCAGTTAAAAAAGAAAATATAGATATCATAATCAAGTTATCAAAACTGGAAGGAAAGAACATTGTACGGAAGAAAACAAGTGAAAAATGGCAGCAGCACTGGGAACAGGAGGTGAGAGGGAGACACCTATATGCACTACAGAAGAGAGTGGGCGCTGGGAGACGCAGGGGAGGAAACAGGAGAGAGGAGACAGTGATGACAAGACTGAGAATTGGACATAGTAATCTGAATGGGACACTTCACATTGTCGGGAAACATGTAAATGGATTATGTGACTGTTGCCAGATATCAGAAACAGTGGAACATGTGATTACCAACTGCAACAAATACAGAGAGGAATGGAAGGAAATGCTGGAGGAGATGAGGGGAGAAGGACTCACAGGATCAAGCTTAAAGGACATACTGGCGTGTGGTGAGACTGGGAAAGGCAGAAAGTGTTTGATGTGTTTTTTTAAAAAGAACTGGACTGATATGGAAGATATGAGACACTGGATAATATAGGAGTCAAATAACTCCAGAAGAGGGCGGTAATGCAACGTTAAGGATGCAAGCTGCCGTTAAACCCCAGAGAAGAAGAAGAAGAAGAAGAAGCTTTTATTTTGAAGGACGGACAAGGACGGACATACCAACCGGAAGTACTATCATTCACTTCCTGGTCTTTACGCATATCCGAGCTGCTAGGATTTTGACCACTTTGTACGTCCTATATTTATATTTTGTAACCGCCAGGATGCAGATTTGCAGCGTGTGCAGCGAACATCCACCGAAATACAGATGTCCAGCCTGCAAAATAAGATAGTGAGTAACTTTAAAGAGAATAAATACTATATTAGCTTTAGCTGCCGAGAGCTAGCGGCAAAGCTGAACTACGACTCAGAGATAGTGCTGTAACTTACCTTGTGTTTGGTTACTTTAAAACATGGAAACCCTGACAAATAAAAATCCAAATGTGCTCATATGTACAGACAGTGCCATTATCCTAAAGTAATGTCCTAAAAGTTACACGTGTAAACAAATGTGGACATCAACACCACATGGGATTGCAGCCTATTAGGAGCATTAGCGCCACCTTCTGGTCCGGAGTGTGCATCACATATTAAATCTTATACATAAACCCTGTTCTTCCCATAGTATAAAATATTAAAAACTGCACTCCACTTTACCAGTTCATTTATGATTTTATATTAGCATGGCGTCCATTGCCTTTCTTGTTCACACTGAATGGCTAAAACTAATTATTATTTTCAATATTGATTTATCTACCCATTATTTTCTTGATTGATCATCAGTAAAATGTCAGAAGACAGTGGAACACGCCCTGTGTTATTAATTACTGTGTTTTTTCCTCTCACAGTTGTTCACTCGGCTGTTACAAGAGGCATAAAGGTAAGTCTGATCTCAGTATTGTAATGAAGTCATAATGTGCTGTTTTGATGAGATATGATCATACGTAGATGACATATTAGACGGATCCACCATCTAATTCTTTATTTGTCCATAGACACTTGTCTTCCTGTTGAGCAGCCTGCACTGTCTGATCCTGAGACTAAGGAGCCTTTCAGCACTGGTATGTTAATATGTCTCTGAAGACTCCTGTGAGTCTGGTTCTTAATTAGCGTCAGTATCAGCCAGCATGAGCACTAATAATGTAACATAATGTAAAAGGTGGTGAAAGACTGGTGATACTACACTCAGGAATGTCTGTGTGCTTCACTGTGTTTGCAGAAACGTGGACTGTTGATGATCTTCTGCATGAAGATGACATCACTGACAAAGTACCTCTGCAGAAGCTTCAGCTGCTAGGTATTAATGCAACTGTACCTTTCATCTGCTCTTTAGGGATAGTTTGGATTTTTGAAGTGGGGTTCTATGAGGTTCTTATCCATAGTCAGTGTGTTACCTACAGTAGATGGTGGTCGGCACACCCCCAGTCTGGAGAAGCAGGCAGGAGTACTGACACAGAAGCTAAGCAATGTACTGCTGTGGACGGGGGCAGCAGCAAAACAAATTTTTCAGTATAAGGCCCTGTCTACGTGTATAAAGATATTTTTTAAAAAGGATATTTTCTTCTACTGTTTGGCTTCATGTCTTCACACACAAAGTGTTAAGTCACTTAAATTGAGATTTTTTTTTAAAACAACCTCAAAGTGCAGATGTTTCAAAACTCTGTTCACTTTGTATCTGTGCAGAAGTGTAAAACGGAGTGTTTGGAAAATGATTACGTAATTTTCTCCATGTGCTCATGTCAATTTTTGCTTTGTGTAGTGAGTGAACGCCAGAAATGACAATGGTGGATTTCTGGTTTGTTTAAGTGTTGTCAGCCAGCTAGTGTTTTGGACGTGTAACTGCAGAGTGACACAGACACACTACCGCACAAGTATAAATGCTCACAACGGCGTAGGGTCAGCCGCACAACTACATATATCCCGCTTAAGTTTTTAAAAAAAGTCAAACGTGGATCCTTAATATTTTCCTATTTCCTCTACAGGTCAGTCAAAAGAGCTCAGAGATCTTCTCTGTAACCCCCACCTGAGACAGTTACTGCGCTCCGTTGACAGCGCGGACAGCAAAGCCGACGCGATGAAGGCCGCCATGCAGGAGCCTCTGTTTGTTGAATTTTCAGACCAGTGTTTGAAAACTGTAGAAAATGAAGCGTTAACATCCAGTGAAGCGGGTGATTTGTAAAATGGTGCCTGCATTAGTTTTCTATCAGATCATTTTTTTTTAATATTTTTGTATGAAGTTTTGGAATAGGCATGTTGTGCAATTATTGTTGATCTAAGTTCCTGTCCCGTGCCTTGTCATGCTACAATATGTATATATATGTTCAAATAAATGCTGAAATGTTTTATATCAGCTCCTGAGTCAACGCTAAAGTTTTTACAGTCTAGTTAAAGAAGTCACTTGAGAAAAGGCTGATCATGCAAACAAAGTTTGAGTTGTAAGGAAAATGTTGTAACACTGACATTTATTTCAACAAAACATTTAAACATGTTTCAAGTTGTACATCGATCCCGTAGTATCCCTGACAGAACAGTATACAGATTTCAAATCAGTCATAATGACTCAATGACACATTTCAGTCAGTCTAAAGCTGGCAAATGTTAAATATTTAGCGAGCAAATGAAGATATGCAACAAATCAACAGAGCTGTCCCTGTGGGTAATGTGTTGGATCAAAAGCTAAAACAATAAACATCAGTGTTGAGTTACATTAATACATTTTTATGACATCACTTATTACAAAGATAATAAAATCCGATGGCTATAGTGTTTGTTCTCCCACAGAAAACACTAGTGTCAAAATACTTTGGTATGTTTTACAGTACTTGCTTAATGCTTTGGACTGCAGCAGATTAAATCCACACAGGAAGTGGTTTCTTAGAACGACCCTTTATCAAAACAAAAAGCAGCAATTTAAATAAACCTGGCTTCATCATTTCCCTGTTTCACATGAGTGTGTCTTCATGTGTCTGTTGCTGTGTGTGAGCAGGTGTGTGGTTTTAATGTGCAATATGTGCTTTACATGTGCAATACTTGCTTAATTTCTTTTTTTCCTCCGGCATAAATCACACTCAAAATTATGGAAGCCAGTTTCTGCAAATGTGTTGAAAAAAATCTTGTGAGTCATGATGAGAAACTTAGAATAATTATGATGTAGTATCTGAAAATAAGCAACTCTTTCATACAGCATACCAGAAGAAAATGTTGTCATTGTACATTTGTGGCATCGTATTATCCTCCAAACATGGGTTTTGTTTTTAGGGACTGTTACTGTATTTCCAGCTGCTTTTTCAGCCTTAAAATGCTGTTGTGGTTTTCAGTGAACCGAGGCTGGTTTTCCAGCGGTTTTTAGCCCCCAAATGTGGGGGTATCCTAGGGACCCCTAGCTGTTTTCCCAGCGGCTTTTTAACCCCTAAATGTGGGTTGTGTTTTTTGAGCCCCCCATTGCTGTTTTTTCAGCTGCTTTTCAGCCCCCAAATACAGATATTTTTTTGGTGACCCATAGCTAATTTTTTAGCAGTATTTTGCCCCCCAAACGTGGGGGTAGTTTAGGGACCCGTGGCTCTTTTTCCAGCAGCTTTTCAGTGCCCAACTGTGGGAATTGTGAACAAACTGGCTGTTTTTTGAGCGACATTTTACCTACCATCAGGCCTAAATCAAAATATTGAGAAAGTCTAAGACTAAGTCGAATTTTGAGATACTTTTTTTTCATCACATTGGCAGAAATGGGCTTCCATACTAAATAAATGGTGGATGTTGTTATAACATCTGCAATCGTATCTGCATCTGGCCCACTTGTTTTTACACCCGAAATAAGTCTATAAAATCACACATAAATAATCACCCTTAAATAAATACATATACTAACAGCCCATTTGTGATTTGAGTGTAGATTCAGAGAAAGGCACTCGTAGTTTGATCAACAGTCAGACATTCGAAAAAGGGAACAATAAAACAAAAACCTGCAGTCCTCTGTTTATGAAGGTGCTGAGGCTGTGCAGTGTCATTTCAGCTCTCCAGACAACACTAATTTTAAACATTTTTCCGTCTTGTTCTTGTCCTACAGTGACATCATTGTTTTCTACATGTCTATTCTCAGATGTGGCAGCTTAGTGGTCAGTGTTTCTGGACAGTCTACTGACTGAGATTTTAGATTAGAGATGATTTTTTTTTAGTTCATGGAACCTGAACACCACTAGAGATGATTTATGATGAGAAGGTCAGGTTCACATTGTAGTGCATTATTACAGAACTCCTCAAGGATCATGGTAAGATTTTTTTTTCCGTTCCCTCACATTACGTCTTGCATTCCCTTGCAACAGTTTATAAGGTGAAAACAGTGGCAGTTGGCAGCAAGGGGAAAGAAAAGGGAATGCAAAGAAATAATCTCACTATGACACTTGTATATCATGTTACCTGGCCTCCTCATAGGTTTAAATATTTTGCCAGGGTGCAGGTCTTTGCACCCTTGTATAACAGAACAAGGTTAACTTTGGCATTCTAAGTCGGACCTGAAAATAATCACTTCAAACACAAAATGGCAGCATAAAACACCAGGTTTGTTCCCTCTGTGTCAGATTATGGAAGAGCAGCTGCTTCACTGCAACACCTCGGTGCCAGATCAGTCTGTGTCCGTGAAATCAACATTTAGTGTTCTGCATAACTCTTACAAAGTCTTCTCTAGCAGGATGGCGTTGAACCCCGTCACGTCGCTCTTAATGCCTGGTTGCCTGTCAGCGTAGAGGAGTGGAGATCGCTGACAGTGCAGCTTTACAGATCCCTGAGTGGAAAAGAACACCTCAAATGACCGATCAAAAAAATCATCCACATGATTAAAAACCTGATGGTAGATTTAACAGCCCTCACCTTGGGTTGAGCCCGTATGGAGGCGAGCTCCTCCGAGTACTGGTTGGTCTTCACCTTGTACTCCCCTCTCCTGGAGGGCAGGTTGAGGGAGGCCATCACAGACACCATCTTCTGGAAGCCTGTGGCCGTCAGAGACATGGTGATGGACGGGGCTGAGGCCAGAGCCAGGCCCATGGGCCACCCTCGCACTGGAACAGGCTCTGGGATGGAGGAGAGCTGCACGGAGCCCCGCTCCCTGATGACGGGGTTCAATGGCGGCACTTCTTCCTCCGCTAGGTCCTTTGCATCATCCAGTTCTGCGTCAGCCACGGACTTCAACAGAGTCTGACAAGAAAACAGAACAGACTTTAAAATCCTTCTCCTAACTTGCAAAGCTCTAAATGATCTTGTTCCGTCATATCTTACAGAGCTCATTGTGCCCTATTATCCCACTAGAACACTGCGCTCTGAGAATGCAGGGTTACTCGTGGTTCCTGAAGTCTCCAAAAACAAGAACAGGAGCCAGAGCCTTCAGCTATCAGGCCAGGAACCATCTTCCTGTTTCAGTCCAGGAGGCAGGTATTCATGGTGTATATGGAGGAAAGCAGCTCTCTCGGGGTGTCACGGTGAAGACAGCAGGTGGCAAAGAGTGATGACAGTGTCAAGATGAGCTCAGAGCTACTGTTCAGAGTGCTAAACCAGAAGTAGCCAGCTCAGCCAGCGATAGTTTCTAGTGCGCTTGCTCTATGGGCTCAATGATGGAAGCAGTGCCAATCATCTAGGTAATTTCATACCACGGAAATAGAGCTTTTTTGCTTCATATGCCACCGAGCAACTTTGATAGGAACAGGCCTTCAGCTGTATCCAAGTCTCTTTATGCATCCACATCTGAACCTCCCCGGCCAACTTTAGCTTATCAACGGTACTGTTGTGTGTACGTCTTTAATCCTGTTACCTTCTTGAGAGCAGGTGGCCTGTTACTGTGGAGAACCAATGAATTACAAGAAAAAGAAAGAGCTAGACAGAGTCACGACAGAAGATCATAGACTGTACTTGGTTTTTGGAGCCAGAAGTGACCATATTTGGGTGAGAGGGTGGAGCTACGGAGGAGCGGCTCTGACTGAAGCTGAGGACATTGTCATCAGACAGCCTGTCACTGAAAGCGGCCTGCCCTTAATTATGCGTAACTTTAAGCCTCAAATGTAAACAGGTTTATCAGTTTATCAGTTCTGAGTCGCATGTCTTTAATTGGTTTATTCTTAATCTTCAATATTATTTCATGAGGTTTTGTTCTTAGTTTTAATGGATTTGAGTCACTTTTATGGTCGGTTGCTGGCTTTGTTTCGTGCCTGTAACTTCTACCTCGTACTGAAATGTGCTGCATAAATAAAGTTTTGCACTGGAAGGCACTCGTGCATTGGCTCTGGAGGCTGCGTCCACCTCTTTTATACAGTCTTTGGCAAAAAAAACATGTATTCTTTCCAAATCTCACCTTCCACTTCCTCCAGGTGTTCTGGATGGTTGAAGCTGCTGTGTTCCACTTGTGCACCTGCCTCCTGACCCGCCAGGACCGCACCGCTGCAGGAGGCATAAAAACACATTCAACATCTGACCAAGCCATTCATCCTGCAAGTTTAATCTGTGTGTATGGTGGATAGGAAGTGTTTACGTAGTCCCATTCAGAACAACAGTTAATCAGGTATGTGCTCGGCAGAGATCAACAGTGTCAGTCTACAAACATTGTGTTCAGACTCCACCAGCTGGTTCCTGTTGGCCAGACACTTAGGTCAAAGCCACGGAGCTCAGCACTACCTGGCCAGGGCATTAAGAGTTTACCTGCTTGGATCAGGGTGGCAGACTGCTGGCGGGCGTGGCGTCTGCGGCGCTGGCGCCTCCGCCAGCAGCACTGGATGGAGAAGGCACACTGAGACAGGATCTTCTTCCTCTGATCCTCCAGTAAATCTAGCTGTGAGACAACAGACAGGAAGGTCAGCACCCCTGAGAAGACCAGGTTTGCTTCACAGGCCTGAGAAGTAACTGAAACATGTGTGAGGATGTGTGTGTGCATAAATGACTGACCATCGACTGGGTGAGAAAAACTTTGGTCCTCCCACAGTGCACCCATGAATTGCGTTTGTCACTGTCGAGGTTGTGCAAGGTGTCAAACGCCTTCTGCTGCAACATGACGCTGAGGAGCTTCTCCACCTCTTGCCGAAGAACATCATTGCTGTCAGACTCCACAGCTACAACAGAGAGGAGTTATAGTGAGGCACTTGAGAGACAATTCAAGTTAGGGCAGAACCGCAGAGATTTACTTTACTCATTTTTTGGCAGTCAGTGAGGTGAAAACTGTTCAGTGGGTGAAGCGTGAGAGCACAGAGAAATCCATCAGAATCAACAGCACAGTTTGTTCAGACACTGATGATATTCAGCGGCAGGTTCCTCAAACATTCATGCAACAAGAGACATGCTAGTGGCTTTATGAGGCTAAATGCTAACAACAACGTTAACATGTTTATATTTAGCAGGTGTAATGTTTACCATGTTCGCCATATTAAACTAAGCACAAAAAGTAAGGATATTTGTGTTTGGTAGATTATTTCTTTGTTGTAACATTGCTTCTTGGCAATGAATCTTATACTGCTGAAAGCCAGTTTATTTCCCTTTTAATGGTGCCACATTTGTAAGGAACATGCATTTGTGGGATGAGCAGCAGAGCTGAGTATGTGGGTTACGCCCATGAAAAATTAGCCAAATCTTCTCTGCCAATGCCAAACAGCTTTTTTTGCTGTTGACTCTTGTTTGGTGGCCAAGAAGCATTGTTACAACAAAGAAATCATCTACCAAACACAAATTTCCTTACTTTTTGTGCGTAGTTTATATAGCTGTTTGGGGCTCAGGTGTGTTACAAAGTAAGCACAGTGTCGAGTGTGAAGTCATTTGTACGAGCAGTTCTGTAGAAAGCTGCAAGCAGCGATACCACAGGCCAAACAATCTGCACTAGTTTCATCAAAACCCTCGAATGTCTGCCTCACGGTGGTGCTACACGACAAGTCAGGTGATCACTACAGTCATTAAGTTACATCCAGTAGTTGTTGACACATTCAAGTCTGGAACGAAGAGGCAGACAGACTGAGAGAGCAACATTGCATGTTTAGCTGAACTTTAGTTGAAGCATGCACTGAGCAGGAATGAGTAATGAAACATGCAATGACATGCAAGGCACGCTCTGAAAGTCAGAGGTGCATGCATTTACCTGGAAAGTTCATAAGAAGTTGCAAATTTTGTTAGAAAGTCTTGTTTTATTAACCAAATGGAAAAGTTCCCAGGACAGCAGAGAGCTGAGGTTCACAGTTACTAAGAGGGCTAACGAAGGAAAAGGTGAATAAACCAGCAGACCTGAAGAGAGGAAATAAAATCACTCTTTGTCCACAGGAAACATCCCAAAATTAACCATAAATTGATCCCCCAACAAACTGTACTTACCAACATGATGACTTCCTGACTTGAAATTTGAATGTTTTAGAATCAGGCCGTAACGCTGCATGAAGCCTTGGAAAGGAATTCTGTACAACAGCAATTAAAAGTCAATCGAAATCAAAGAGAAAGAACAAAACATTAAAGAATAACTTTGATATTTTCCAGCCTGGACCCTATTTTCCCATTTTTTCTGTCCAAGTGACAAATGAGAACAACAATTTTTTGAAACTGGTCCAGTATTGAGTGAGAGCTCTGCAGCCGGCAGCTGCAAAACAGGCTGCAATGTAATCACTCAGGGCATGTTCATGCTGCTACTACCAAACACACCAGACTCTATTTAAATAAACTGTAATTTTAGCATGTATAGTGTCAGCATATTATCATATGAAACTGAGTGAGTTAAGGGTTTATTTCAACCAAACCAGAGCTGGTGATTGTTGGGACAGTGAAAAGATGAACCAGGACAGTTTTTGTGGGTTTTATTTTGTGTCTTTTGACTTTGACCAACTGGAGTCTGGTGGGTTTGGCAACAGGGATTTCAGGGCTGTTGCTGATTAAATAAAAAGGATCTTACTCTCTAACAAAAAGGTCTATCACCAGACTCCATTTAAATCAACAATAATTTATGACAATAATTAAATAAACAATAATTCTATCATCGTAAAACACTCTTTATTCACTTTATTTGTCACTGACAGGATCAGATTTTTTTTTATTCAACTGTCTGACAACATTTATGGAAAGGATCCCTACAGCGATAGACCTTTTTGTTTATGAGTAAAATCTTTTTTGTGTAACCAGTGACATTTCCAAAATTGCCATTGCCAAAGTCACTAGACTCCATTTACGTAAATTAAATGGTTCTAACTTAAGTAAACTCACAAATCTAATGTGCACTTTACAAAGATTCTTTTCTCACAAACTTCTAACTTCTAATGCTAATCATTTTAGCATGTATAGTCTGGTGGGTTTGGTGATAGCAATTTTGGGGCTTATTCTTGTTAAACAAAAAGGATCTTACTCTCTAACAAAAAGGTCTGTCTCTGTAGGGATCCTTCCCATAATGTTGTCAGACAATTAAGATAACAATATGAGCCTGTCAGTAACAAAAGCAAGAACTTAGTGAATGTACACTGATGAACAAGAACATGTCTTGGGTGGTTACATTGCAGCATGTATTGCAGTTGTTGTTCCCACTTTGACACAAAACAGGAAAGAAGGGTCCAGGTTGTCAAACACTTTAAGATTAGGAGTTAACAAAGGAAAATGTTTTACCTTATTGGGAAGCCAGCAGCACTGATATGAATCGTCTCCACGATCCCACAGGCCTCCAGCTGCATGATGACCTGACAGCAGACAGGAAATATCCATTAAAGCATTTTGTAAAAATAGAAAGCACTGCCTCTCGTTGTCAGTGCTGTTAAAGAGAACACCCACCTCCTCCTTTTTGAAGGTCAGCGGTTTGCACTCTGGGTTGGGTTTGATGCAGCGGGTGTAGTGAGGAGTGGTGGTGTGCAGGATCTTCATCAGGCTCTCCAGAGAGTTCTACAATCAGACATTAACATCATCAGTGCTGTGATGCTACGGTCCCCAACAAGCTACTATAACCCTGTGGACAGAGGCTTCAGTTGGCTCTCGCACCTTGAACTTGGAGACCACGGTGACTTTACTGAGCCCCTTGTTCGTTGGGTTCTCGGTTTCCTTGTCGGTGAAGATCTGTTGAAGCAGCGGGTCGTCAGACTTCTGGAGCAGGTCGATGAGCTCTGGTGGCACTGGGTCCTAAAACACAGAGTCAAGATGGAGATGAGTGGGTGGACCTGTGGTCAACTTTCAAAGTTTTTCTTAGGCTACATCCACACTGATATGTTTTCTTTTAAAACACATAACTTTTGCTACGTTTCACCTTGCCCCCACACTGCTCCACCGTTTTGGAACCCCTAAAACTGAGACATTCGCTTTGAGACAGTTTTAAATAAAAAAAGATATTAGTGTGATGGTAGTCTTACACACCTTGTTTTTCTCCACCATCCCCTGGATCTGGTAGTTGACTTTGCCGGCATAATGCGCCACAGTGAAGTGAGGCTCCTTGCTGAACTTGTCCCAGCTGATGTTGGCGTTATCACGGAGCTCCTTCTCCAAACGAACCCTGAACGTCTTCGCGTCGGAGACTCGATTCAGACGACTCTCCTTTAGGACAGGTGCGGAAAAAGTTGTCATCATCCAGATACTACAGATACATGTACTTAATTATAAATCAATGATTAAGCAAGAGAACGATCACATGGAAACAAAGGGTTAAAAGGAGTGGAGGACAATTAACAACAAGTAAATTACCTCATTAAGAAGAGAGAACACACTGACGGGGCTTCCCTCTATAAGATCCAGACAGCTCTGATTGTCTTGGTATTTGACGAAGGACCACGCCAATCCCTCAGTCACGTATTCCTCCTGGGAAAACAAACATGAATATTATTATATGTAGAGGTTTCACGAAGCCTCCTGGATGTCTGAGGCCAGCAGAGACACCGTGTCTCTCCTGAGATCACTGCATGGAAACTGATACCTGCTGAGCTCTGAGGTAATGAGCCACAAAGTGCTGCTGCAGCTTCTCATTGGCGTAGTTGATGCACAGCTGCTCCAGGTTATTGATCTGGAAACACTCAAAGCCGTACACATCCAGAACTCCTGCAGATCAGAGAGAGGAGAGGACGTTAACATGAGTCTCTGAGTTACATTAACAGTAATACAGTCCATGAAAGATGGAAAATTTCTCAGAGAGGAAAAGCTTTTTAATTAAAGGTACTGATTGGCAGTGGGCAGGATGATTACCATATGAATTCTGTTTGACCAATAAGAGTAAAGCAGCACACAGCTAAATCACACACAATATTTAATAAGCAACAAATCGAAATTACTCCAAATTCTTAGATACTGAAAACAAAAGCAATTTTAACTGATGAACAAGCATTTATTTTAACATTGTATTAGGGCTGGCACGATATCAGGTTTTCACTACATCAATGTCATGGTCAAAAGAATTCACAATAACGATATTATCGTGATATTAATATAAAAAATTGAAAATGATAATAATTATTGTGTGTTTTGTCTTCTTCTTCTTCTTCTTCTTTTTTTTTTTTACAAATTACACTCAAAATTCAAGTGCAGGGAGGCAAAGTGAGAGCGGAAAGAAACTGAAATGGTTTAAGAGACGCTGGATTATTTACTCAGTATCATTAACATGATATCAATATTTCATTTTCAAAATATCACAGTTATTCAAACAAAGTATTATGTGTGTAAAAATGTCATACATTTTAAATATAACGTTACATTATGATATCATCATCATATGAATTCATTATAAACTTATTGATTATATGTTATCTTTCACATACATCAATGACGAAAAAAAAAAGTTGACCCCAGTCTCTCTGGATTTTTATGTGAATTTAAAAAATAAATCAAGACTCTCAAATTTATTATCATTAAAAACAGTAATGAAACTGTTTAACTGTGAAAGAAAAATAATGGTGATCATTATCATTTTTTTCTTCATTTTTATATATAATTTTCTTGTTTTTTAGGGCAGCAAACGTCCTTAAAATTATTAAAAACAAATCTCTTTAATCTGGCTTTTAATTTGGCTTTATAAATATAGTTATTATTACTAGAATTTTATATTCTTGAAGTTGTTTCAAATCCATTTTTTAAAAATGTATTTATGTATTTGTTTATTTAAATTCCTATTCTTCTTTCTCTGTGCCACAATGTTGAGAAGAGTTACATAAATCTTTTAGACTGTTATATCTGATCTATCTATACATATTGAGACTGATGATTTTATATCATTTATAATTATGAGTTTTGTTCAGTCGTTTCATGAGCGTTTATTGCATATTGTGGAATTGTTGTTTGATTCTATGATCTATGGATACACTGCTTGTTGTTTTGTTACACTGTGTCTAATAAGGTGCCCTTGAGTGCTTTGAAAGGCACCTAAAAATAAAATGTATTATTATTACTGTTATCAAAACACCAAAGCAAATTCCTTGAATGTTAAAATCTACGTAGCAGCAAACCCTTCTGATGAAAAGAAACTGGGGAAAATATTACAAATATATTCATATTCAATGTCAGTTTTTTACCTATGAAGTTGCACCACATGGATTTGTCTGCACATATGCTGTTGTTGATGAACGTCACCAGCCATTCAAATAATCTGTTGGGAAAAAGACACAAACTCTTACTCCTCCTCTGAGAGAGCCTGTAAATATAAAGAGTGATTAACAGACACTGTTTATTGTAAACAGACGAACGTGATGGTTTCACATTTGAGTGTTTATGTGGAGTGTTTGACGACAACAGAGACAAAAACAAGTTCCTGCACGGCCGGTCTCCTTCCTCCTTTCCACATACTATTATCACACTGCTGTTATCTGACGATCAAATCCTGGTTCTTACTGGGCGTAGATGACCTTGGCGAGGCAGTCTCTCCTCATGCTGCACTCTGCCTGGGAACAGGGCTTCAGCACGCTGTGCTTCCCCGCCTTCAACGTCCTCACTTTTAGACAGGCCTGAAGCTCCTCAGCCGGGACACACAGCAGCTCAGCAGCCCTCTGCAAGAAGTCTGAGACACAGGCAGGAAAGGAAGGCTGTTAACTACGTTGTTCATGTTTGAAAAAACATAAAAATAAAAAAACTTTATTTTTTGTTTAAACTACATTTTAGTTTCCTCTTTTTCATTAACAACAACCTGCCATCTCCAACGAACCTCAGCCAGTGGCCCTACATGTCCCCTCTGCACGTCTCCAGCAAACCTAAAACACATTCTTGTTGGCTGCGAGACAAGCCTGACACAAGGTCGTCACACCTGGCAGCACACAGCACAGTCAGGTGCTGAAGTGTGTCAATGCCCTGCCTCCTCCATCATCCCATCCCGCATTTACAAGAGAGTTTGTCTGTGAACGTGTGACTCAATCCATGGCCTGTCCAGTAAAATCAGGCACCAGCCAGCTAGAAGAGGCACGTGACCAGAGGTTATTGGCAGATCTGAATCAGCGGCTAAGCTTCCTATCTGAGATTGCCTCTTATAACTTCAGACCAGACCTCGTGCTTTGGTCCTACTCACTGTGCCTTGTCTACAAAATAGAGCTCTCTATGCCCAGGGAGGATGCTGTGGAGGAGGCCTAAGAATGCAAGAGCCCTATGCAATGTGCCTGGAAAGAAAAGGTTTTCCCAGTTGAAATTGGCTGCAGAGGCTTCATGGGCAAGTCAACTACCAGGCTGCTTAAGGGAATGGGAATTCGAGGGCAAGCCCAATGTCAGGCCATCAAAGCCCTCTGTAGCGCAGGATTAAGAGACACCACTTGGGCCCCGAAATAACGTCAGCATCAACATCTAGAGGGAGTAAGACAGACGTTTCTGCTTGGCTCTACCTTCCCTGTGCTCTTCCTTACTTTTCTATCCATCTAGTCTTAATTCGACAGCTCGACAGATGGAGAACCGTCCTATTGACAATATTCCAGCTGTTATTTGGGGTTAGTGACATGGGGAAGATTGGGATTGGATTTCTTGCTTTGTTCCTTGTCATTTACATCGATCAGCCAAAACATTAAAACCACTGACAGGTAGGGCCGTAACGGTACATGTATTTGTGTCGAACCGTTCGGTACGTGACTTTCGGTTCGGCACGACCCTGTACCGAATTATTGGGCGCAGGATATTATTTTATTTTATTTTGTTTTATTTTAATTCAGTTTTTGCGAGCCGAACCATTTAAAATATCTAGTTCCCCGACGGACATAATTGAGTGACGGACTGAGTCCGACCATAAATCTCCGCTTTCACTTTGTACAGCGCATTCTCGCATTTTGACAACATGGCAAGTGAGCATGACGAACCTGAAGACCCACCCACAAACCTCCGTTTGGGAACACTTTGGTTTCAGGGTAAAATACGAAGATGGAAATAAACAAGTTGACGAGACAAAAGCAGTGTGCCGACACTGCAGAACAGCGGTCGGGTATGTACTTGGAAACACGTCTAACATGCTAACGCATCTAAAGCGACACCACCCGAGTTTGAACGCTAACCGGCACGACTAGAAAGAGCAATCTGGTGCAAACTACGATATCGTCGTCATTTTAAAAGAAAGAGCATTTCCCTGACCATCGCGCTAAAGAAATAATCAGCGCCATTGGAGTTGAGTAAAACTGTTCAAGCTGCACTTTAGATATAAGTATGTTTTGTTTACTGCACTTTAACAAAGTGGGAAAGCTAAGTAAGTTCCTAGTAAAACTGAATCTGAGCAGGCTTTAAAGCTGACCAGCTGCACTATACTTTTTATTTTAATTGAGTAAAACTGTTTAAGCAGAAATTTATATTTTTATTTTTCATTCAAAAAATGTGTTAAAAAAACAGCAGGATTTTATTTTTCACTTTTATATTTCTATTTTCATTCAAACAATGTGAAAAAGCAGGATTTTATATATATTTGTTTCATTCAAAAATTGTGTAAAAAGAGTTAACTGCTGTGGTGGTATGTTTTAATAAGGTTACCAATAAGTAAAAGATATTTAATAGTTGTCTATTTTTTTCATTACTGTACCGAAAAAAAAAACAAACCGTGACTTGTGTACCGAGGTACGTACCAAACCGAGATTTTTGTGTACCGTTACACCCCTACTGACAGGTGAAGTGAACAACACTGATCATCTTGTTGCAATGTGATGTACTGTTGGGAAACCTTTGGCTCTGACATTCACGTGGATGCCACCTGACACGCGCCACCCACCAGTGTAGACCATGTACTTCCCCCTTATGGCAACGGCACTCCTCAGAAGAAGTGGCCCCCCAGAAGGACAATACACCACGCTCCACCACAAAAACTGCTTAGGAATGACCCAAGGAAGGTGACAAAGTGCTAAAAGTGTCAACCTGTTCTTCAAATTCCCTGGATCCCCATCTGATCAAACATCTGTGGGACATGCTGGTACCCCACCTCACAATGCACAGGACTCAAAAGATCTGAAGCTAACGCCCTGGTGCCAGACACCAAGGGACACCCTCCAGAGGTCCTTTCTCCATTCCTTGACAGGTCAGAGTCAAGTCCGGTCCAAGGAGCACATACCATGGATCAGGGGTACCTCTGGGGTACCAGCACGTCCCTGAAATGTTCGATCAGGTTGGGATCTGGGGTATTTGGAGGTCAGGTCGATGCCTTGAGCTCTTTGTCCTGTTCCTCAGGTCATTCCTGAGCAGTTTTTGTGATGTGGCATGGTGTATTGTCTTGCTGGGGGGCACTGCCATTGACAAGTGCCGTTGCCATGAGTTTATTTTGTCTGCAACAGAGTTTTGGTGGGTGGAGCACATCAAGTAGCATCCACATGAATGCCAGGAGGTTTACCAAGGTTTACCAGCAGAACATTGTACTGTTACAAGATGATCAATGTTATTCACTTCACCCACCACTGGTTTTAATGTTTGATACCTATTGTGAATATGCATTATGTAAACCTGTTACAATTGAATAAAAATATTCTTGATAAATAATAATAATATCCAATACCTTTGGACTGTTCGTCAAGGTCACAAGGTTGGGATTCACTCGTTGGAGAGGAGAAATTGAAGTTGCCCAGCTGCAGAATCCCTGCTAATATCTGTAAGGCATCACAACAGACAGAGAAATTAATTAAAGATAATAAAAGAAATGTTCATGGGGTTTAGAAATGCTAAATACAGCGGGTTAAATTTATGACGAGTACCTTACCCTGAATATTTGTTTCTGCCTTTCTTCATTAATGCCCAGATGAACCATCGCCTCGATAGTCTCGTGAAAACAGTCCTCTGTAAAACATAAAATGAGGAGTAGTTATAAGTAACAATCACAAAAATCCATCCATCCATCCATTTTCAGCCGTTTATCCCAAGCCAGGTCGCGGGGGCGGCAGGCTGAGCAAAGCACCCCAAACGTCCCTCTCCACAGCAACGCTTTCCAGCTCCTCCTGGGGGACCCCACGGCTCTACCGGGCCAGATGAGATATGTCATCCCTCCGGTGGGTTCTGGGTCTGCCCCAGGGCCTCCTACCAGTGGGACGTGCCAGGAACACCTCCAACAGGAGGTGCCCAGGAGGCATCCTGTTCAGAAGCCCGAACCACCTCAATTGACCCCTTTTGATACGAAGGAGCAGCAGCTCTATGCCGAGCTCCCTGCGGATGTCTGAGCTCCGTACCCTATCTCTAAGGCTGAGCTCAGACACCCCACGGAGGAAACTTGTTTTGGCTGCTTGTATCTGCAACCTCATTCTTTCAGTCACTACCCAGAGCTCATGACCATAGGTGTAGATGGACCAGTAAATCGAAAGCTTTGCCTTCTGGCACAGCGCCTCCATCACTGCAGACGGCACGCCCACCGCCCATCACAATATCACACAAGTCACACAGAGGTACAAAAGAGAATCACAAAAATGTCCAGAATAACTGTCTAAATAAAAACCAACCTTCAACAGTTTTTTCAGAGTTCGGCAGCCACGCAAAACTTTGGTCACCTGGCATCTTCCACTCCTTCCTCTGCTCATCCGTGGCTCCTTTCATCATCTGAAAAACAAATATCAGCGTTTACACCTGCTGTACGTATCATTGTGTTAATATTAAAATGAGGTTTTGTGCAGCTCTCACCTGGTAAAAGATGTGGAAGTTCCTCTCGTTATCCGGCTGGCAGGCCACCCTGGTCTTCTCAAGCAAGTATGTCTGCACAGATGCCCCCACCAGCAGCTGATTCCTTCATGTGAAAGTAACACGTTAAACAAACTGACCATCAGCAAGCTCACATGATGAAGAAGAATCAGCTGTAAGTACCTGTCTAGCTGGAGCTGGATGTACTTTCCAAAGCGACTGCTGTTGTTGTTCCGGAGCGTACAGGCGTTGCCTACACGGAGGACAAAGTGTTGACTGAGTGACTGTCCACAGTAGTTATTATCACATTATCCAGACACCAGCGATCAGTTATCAGTTACCAAAAGCCTCCATGATGGGGTTGGAGTCCAGCACCCTCCTCTCGATCCTCTCCACTGTGTCCTGACTCTTCACCACAGAGGAGGAGGCCGCCACAGTCGCGTAGTATTTCATCAGGCAACGAGATGTCCATGTCTGTAAAGAAACAAATCACAGGTGAAGGTCAGAAGGTTTGTTTCTGCTCATACTATGACACAATTTACAGCCATCACCGTGTTTACAGCTGCAACTAACAAGTATTCTCCTTATCAATGAATCACTTGAGAATTTAAATGATTAATATTTTAACCGAAAAATGTCAGAAAAAACAAAAAATGCTCAGCAAAAGTTCCCACAGGCTAAAGTGACATAACCATAGCTTAAATCTCAAAGACTTAAGATTCTTGAAAGCAGCCCGTTTATAAACACATAATCAGCTTTTCCTACATACTGTAAATTAGCCAGTACTCCAATCTATGGCACTGTACGTTAAAAAGCAACTGATAGTTTGAACCCTGGACTGATGTTGTACGTTACGTTAATTATTAACACACTATGTCATCAAGTAAAGTACATTTTTTTTATATAATCTACTATTTATCACTAATTTGCCTCCAAGGGTTTACAATCTATACAGCATACGACACCCTCTGTCCTTTTTAACCCTCAATTCAGATAAGGAAAAACTCTTAGAAATATGGAGGATAGAAGATACCAAAATAAAAATTAACTGAATAAATGTCGCAATAATAATTTAAATACCTAGACATATACCAAAAATAAAATCAAAAATAACTGTAGGCATTATTAGATGATAATGCATGTATTTGTATTTATTTTAAAGTTATTATGTTTTCAAAAATGTATTTATTCATGCGTTAATTAATTAGGCTTTAATTAATTAATAAATGGGACATGAAATGATGTTTTAATTTACTTTTTTGTTTATCTTTATGTTAATCCCCCCATCTTTTTATTTTCCTATTTAATTTAAATGTTTTTTAATTCTGTTTATTTAAAAATACGTATATATATATTTATTTGTGTATTAATGAAGTAGGCTTTAATTAATTGATAAAATGGTACATGAACTGATGTTTTAATTAATTTTTTTTAACCTTTATATTAATTGATTATTTATTTTCCTATTTAATTTGCCAGTAATTACATTTTACATGTATGTATTTATTTTTGCATGTACTTTCCATTTATTTTAAATTTATTTATTCATGTATTTAACCATTTATTTTTTTCCCCTTTGCATTTTCCCCCTATTTATTTTAGTATTATTTTCTTTATACATTTCTTCATGCATTTCCTTCCCATTGTGCAAATATGGATTCTGTCATTCAAGGTGTGTCAAGAGATCAACTTTACCAACCAATTGGTTGATCGACATCAGAGTGCATAGATTGACTATCGTACATATAAATATATAATACAAAGGTAAATAAATATACAAGTGAATTAAAACATAAATATCAATTCATGTCACACTATAAATTAGTTACAACATTTATTTTTTTTATGTTATTTCTGGTACATTTGATGGCATCAGACACGCTCCAACAGGGAAAACAATGGAAGTAACTTCAGGAAGAGCAACTGAGGAGAGATCACTGTCGTTAAATGTGCAACAGATGAAGAAGATGATGATGATGGTTTACCTTTCCTGCTCCGCTCTCACCGCTGACCACCAAGGATTGGTTCACCGGCTCCAGCTGGCCCTTAACATTCCTGTAGGCTTCTTCTGCCACTATAAAGATGTGTGGTTTGAACTCCTGTTGACAGTAGAAAATACAGATTTGTTAAGATGCTGGCGGGGAGAGACGTCAGTGCCTTCAGGAGGTTCCAGAGTTTAATGATGTTTGACTAAAGCTGACAAAAGGATGATTTACGTTTGACCACAAAATACCTGCGGCTGAGGAGCACAGTGATACTCCTTCATCACATCCAGAGAGTAGAGGTCTGGGATTGGCTGGAAGGGGTTGAGAGCCACCAAGGTGCAGCCAGCATGGGTGTAAAACACCTTCACACTGTACCTGGCCTGCAGGCATTTCAGCACTACCGGAGGAAAATATTAGATATTATAATTAGGCATAGACGGTGTTTCACAGATGATAACCACCAGAGACACAGCAGCAAAGATATGTTTGCCTATAATAAGATTATGTGACTACATAAAACAACACGATTCATTTACCAGAAGAGCTTTCAAAGAAAATATGCCACATTAATTTCATGCTGTTACCCTGCCTTCTACTGTTATGGAATGCCATTTAAGTCAATATTTAATAAAATAAAAATCTTTTTATTTATTTATAATTTATTTATTCATTGGCCTGTACAATAAGTTACATGTTTATGTTTACATTTAACTGTGTATTTATTGCCTTATTTATTTTTTCAGGACTTACTTCATAGCCATTTTATTTATTTCAGAGGCATATTTATTTATTTTTTAATACTGACACTGCCTTGCTAAACTAAAATCTTCACAGATTATTACAAACACTGATCTTTTCTCACATAATGCTGGTGACATTTCATTTTTATGTCAAGAAAAACATAGGGGAATAAAAATGACTGATGATTAAAATAAAAAAAGTCCATAAGAAACTTTAATATATTGAGCTTCATATTAACATGCAGCCCTGACGTATTATAAATGTATAAGGAATACAAGAATTATTTTTTTTATGTTGGAGGTTTCTGTCTGCCAGCTAAGTAATTCATGCTCTCAGTTCAGTCACTTGAGTGAAACTTGTTCCGTCTCGTGCAGCATGTTGGTAGCAGAGCGGTCATTCATGCATTAATAGATGTTTTTTTATCATCCCTGCAGATTTTATCTTTAAGTGGTTAAACAGAACACAGCAAATACTGCAAACCAAGGTGACATAAGCTGGAAAACATTGTGCCATACTGGCTGTGAAGCTGAAACAGCAAGCACTAAAAGTATGGAGGATGGAAGCTGCAAAAATTCCTAAATAAATGACTTTATAAATAAATTGATATTACTTTAAAGGTACAAAATAAATAAATATATCATGAAATATATAAAATAATATCCATATATGTACAGTCAATCTATGCGCTCTGATGTTGATCAACCCATAAGTTAAAAGTTGCCCCTATATATATATTTTTTAATTACAGCCCCCTCATTTGCATTATGAAGAAGAAATGCATAAAGAAATGTATAAAAAAGTAATACACAAATAAATCAGTTCTTTTTTTAAAAAAAAAATGCAAAAAATACATTTAAAAATAATTTAAAAAATAAATATTTTGAAGAAAAAATTGAATAGACAAGTAAATAAATAAGGGAAATAATAAAAATGTAAATAAATTAAAAAGCACATTTAAATAGAAATATCAGTTCCTGTCACATGAATGCCTACATTTCTTATTTAAATTTTTACACATGTAGTGGCATATTTATTTATCTATCGAGTCATTTATTTAATTCTGAGTCTGGCAGCTTTTGACCTCCATACAGAAGCAGCGAGCGAAGTGATAAATAATCTTTATCAAGTGATTCAGAGACTCCACGGGGCCCAGCGACATTTAAGCCCCATTTGTCACCTGTTGATGGTGTCACTGGGTTGACTTTGGTGAGGTCATCACAGGTGTGGAGTTGGTCTTCATCGATGAGGAAGGCCTGAATTTCTCCCTCCAGTGAATCATTTAGGGACGGGTGAGGAGTGTGGACTTTCTGGACAAATCCTTTCACCTGTGTGAACAAGACAAAACGCAATCATGTGTTTAAAATATGAACTGAGACCGTTTAAATTATGGCAGAAACCCCACCTTGCTGGCTATGGAGGATGAAACTGCCAAATTAAAAAATAAATACACAGGTAAATGATTCAATGAATGAATTAATAGGCTGTTACATATTCCGAAAATATTAAAAAATAAATGTTGGCAATAATCAATTTATAAAATGTGACATAAATGGATATTTGTTTTAATCAGCTTCTTTATTTATTAAACATTTTTGTTAATTCCCCTATTCATTTACTTTCCTATTTAATTTTTTAAATCTTTATTTAGTTATTTAGTATTTATTTATTTTGAATTTTATTTATTCATTGTTTTAATGTATTTATTTATATAGTATGTGCTCTTTGCATTTTCCCCCTATATTTTCCCCCAAACCTTGATATTTCAGTATTTTTTTTAAATTTATTTCTTAATGTATTTCTTCTTCCTCTTGCAAATTAGGGGTGTGTGTCATGGGATCAACACCTTCATGCACTGATTACCTATATGTACACATAGTTAATGCAAAGGTAATTTTAAAAAAAAGTAAGTAAAACACAAATATCAATTTATGTTTTTTTTATACATTTATTGGCATATTAATTTATTCATATAGTCATTTATTTTTGATTTAGGCAGCTTCCAGCCTCTATAACTGTCTTTATTTTCAACTTTAAATCCTACCTAGACCCAGTAAAATACTGCACAAAATCAAAAGCTAGAAACTAGAGGTTTATGTAATTAATTTTATTTTTAATTTACTGAATTTAGGTTATTTGCTTTTAATTTCTTCTTCTTAATATTATTATTATCATTATTATTATTAATGTATAATGTTCTGTGCACTACTTTAAGCTTACACTGCCTTGTTGCTGTTGTTGGTAAATCTGTTGTAAGTTCTGTCGTGCAAATAAAGCTTGGAGGAAAAAAACTAAAAGATCACATGGCCTGCCGCCTGCCTGACAACTGTCACCGGTCTGAGCTACTAAATTTGTGCAGACACATTTAATCCAATAGCAGGTAGCCTACATCCTATCATTCTGTAGGGTCACGTTGATCCATGTAAACAGTCTTAATGTCATTAATGCTACACAAATAAACATCCGAGGACACAATGACATATCAAACACATGCAGCACATTAAACACCAGTCATGTGTTATAGCAGTATGTTATACTACTAAACAGTACATAAATACTGCATGTACCGTACATGAGTAGATGATGATTAACACATTGACAAAGTGATTTCTGTAATTCTGTGACACCTGTTTGAGTGACCCTCATCCTGTCTTGCTGTTCTCACACCAAACTCAAGTCCAAAATCTGTCAAATTGGCTCCAATATAAAGCATCATCTATTCAATATTTTAAGGCTACTGATGTACACAAAATGTCACAGCAGCTACTGTAAGGCACGCATATGCTGCAATTTATTGTCTGTTTATTATATTCTGCTTCCTTTTGACGCTTCCTTATTATACTGCTCTTTGTTTTTGAACAGTTTATTTACTGTACGTACTTAAATATATTGCTGAGAACTTTATTTTTTTCTACTGATGCTTCCTGTTTGCACTATCTATCCCTTTGCTGCTGTAATGCTGCTTTTTTCTGCAGGAACATTAAAGGACGATCTTATCTAATCTTATGAATAATTTTTTTGCTTAGAACACAATTAAAAGTGTCACACAACAACTGTACATCAGTCATGTTCCTCATCGTGTATGTGTGTATATGTAACTGTTACCTGAAGCTGCAACAATAAGTCAATAAATTCATTATTTGATTAACAGAAAATAAATCAGCAACTGTTTAAATCATTTTTTAAAAAGCAAAAATACCCAAAATATTATATTTTTAGGTTCTCAAATGTGAAAATTCTCTTCTTACATTATAATAAATTTAATATTTTGGTGTTTGGCAATGTTGTGTGGACAAAACAAGACATTGATGAAGTCACTGTTGGGTTTAGCTGCCTTTTCTCACTGTTTTCAAACATTTTGTAGACCAAATGATTAACTGAATCAAAAAATTCAGTAACAAATAATCATTAACTGCAACTTTTCTCAAGGAAGGTAGAAATATATTACCGTATTTATTATTCATTCAATGTTCAATTTCATTTAAATGTTAAACTAAAACAAATAAGCCACTAAATTTGGCCTCATTTCCTTCATTCAGTCAAGGAAAATGTAAAATATTTTTTTTCTTGCATGCACTGTAGAGACTATTAAAGGTTAGATTAAGGTTTTGTTATTGGGTTGAACATTTATAAAACATTTATATTTTCCATTTAAATGCAAAGCCTCTGACTATGAACCAACCAATGAAGACAGAGTTACACATTGACAAAGGTGCTCCAGGGCAAGTTAAACTTCATTTACATTTTATAAAATAAAGAAAGGAAAACCTACAAAGCCCGTACATGTGCTATTTTTTTGTTTTTTTTATCTATTACCTCAAGTTATTATCCTGTGCGCATGAGATAAGTGACTTATAGTAATCAGTTTATTATCCTGTGCCTACAGTTATGATCTAATTATCTTATTATCTAATACCTTGTGGGAACATGATGATAATAACTCACATGCACAAAACAAACAACATAAATAACATGTCGCCTCTGGGCACCTCAGGGACTCCATAAAACCTGTTATCCGGCAGCAGAGACCCTGTGGCCGGGTGTCCTGGTCCTGACTTACCGTCCCCCCTCCGTGTCTGTGTCCTGCTCGGCTGTCCGCAGAAGTCATTGATTTCACCGTTACCTCCGTGTTAAAGTCAGAATAGAAACACCGCCTGAGTTTTAACTGAGAAAAGTCGTGGTTATTCTTCAACGCAGACTTGAAGCTGAGTATTTTCCATTACTGTCAGAAATTCCTTCAGGACGACTTCCCCCCTCCTCCGCCTGCTGTCCCAGCTCCTAACCCACACACTTGTTCCCGCCCTCTTCCTGCGCTTCTTCTCTGGGTGTTAACGGTAGCTTGTACACGTAATGTCGCGCTACTGCCACCTGCTGGAGGTAGTGAACCCCTACAGTGTCCACTCTGTCATTACCCAGAAAGTCTGTCTGAGGAGCAAACTTTAGAGCCTATTATCTTTAGGACATGCTTTTTTAATGACACAGTTATTTTATATTTTTACACACACACACACACACACACATATATGTATATAGATGGCCCCAAAGGATGAGCTGCCAAGAAACCTGAGGGCAGAGAGGTGGAAGAGCAAACAACACGGAGGGACAAGCCCCTACATGGTACATACCACCGTCAGATAGAGGAAGTGGCTGGTATCAAGAAACCTACTGGTGGCTCGAGAATGCTGGACTGACAGAGAGCACAGAGGCAAGACCAGGCCCTAAGCACAAGGGCCATTACATACATAGAGGCCAGGGTCTACCACAGCAGATCAGACCCGAGACAGTCCAGCACATAGTGGCAGGGTGTAGGATGCAGGCAGGATCAGTGTACATGGGAAGGCACAACCGAGTGGCTGCGATAGTGTATAAGAACATCTGTACCCAGTATGGACTCTAAGTACCCAAATCCTGATGGGACACACCAGCATAGGGATGCACCAAAATGAAAATTTGTGGCCGAAGCCGAAGCCAAATACAATTAAACGCTTGGCCGAATACTGAGTACCGAATACTGAATATCATTGTTTAGTTTTTCATTAGTTTTTTCAGATGAACCCCCTCCAGATTAGTGTTGTCACGGTACCAAAATTGGATCCCACTGTACGATACCAGTGAAAATATCATGGTTCTTAGTAGTATCACGATACCACAGCAAAAATGAGGCAGATGTGCCTTTTGTCATTTATAAAAAGATAAATCACTTTTCTATAATACATCAATGATATTTCAATGGAATAAATTACTTATTGACTTATTCATACTTCAGCATCAATCAGTGATTAACATAGGGGGGATCAAAATAAAATAAATAAATAAAATAAAAATCAACCAGCCACCCTCCTCCCCTGAAAAGTAAAGAGCAGTCCCTCCATAAGTAAAGAACAGTCCCTAAAGTGCGGTGAGGTTTGTGGACCGTTACCTGCCACAAAGAGAGAAATGTGAACGGCTCGTTTCTCCTCTGACACGTCACATACCTGTGTGCCGCCACGGCTCGGCTGTCCAGGTATTTTTGGGCAGTCATGACGCCAAGAAGAGGACATTATTGGAGCTGGACTTCTCTGTCGCTGGTAAGCCTTATATCTTGCGCTGCGGAGCACTATGGCCGCCGTATTTGACAGGAATACATTCCTGTCTGTGTCTGTGACCCCCGTTCAACCCACAACCGGCGGGATTCGCCTTTCGTTTCTGCTGCTGGTTGAAATCTGTACTCACACAGCGTGCTGAATGATTTATTTTGCTCGCACAAAACTATTTTTAGTCGCAAATGCGAGTGCGGTGACAGACGGAGTAAAATATTGCCACACTGCCGACATTTTACTCCATCCGTCACCGTACGCTGTTTGATTGCATTATCAAAACACAGCGCTATTATTCGGCCTTGCTTTTCACTTATTCCACCGAATACCGAATGTGTTTTTTTTTTTGCAATATTCGGCCGAATATTCAGTGCATCCCTAGTATCAAGGGTTGAAAGAACAGCTGGAACAGCGTGGAAGGTCAAAGTTGACGTGGTCCCTCTGGTAGTAGGAGCACTCGGGGCACTGACCCCCAAACTGGGAGAGTGGCCTAGGCAGTTTCTAGGAGCAACATCTAAAGCCTCAGTCCAGAAGTGTGAAGTCCTAGGAACAGCTAAAATACTGCGCAGGACCCTCAAACTCCCAGGCCTCTGGTAGAGGATCCGAGCTTGAGGATGATACGGATACCACCTGAAGAGGGTGAGAGGGTGATTTTAAATATATAAATGTATATATATGTACAGATACATGTCGATGGGAGATGCAACCAATTGGTGCAGTGGTTAGCATTGTCACCTCACAGCAACGGGGTTTCTGGTTCAAACCAAGGGTGGGGGAGCCCTTCTGTGAAGAGTTTGCATGTTCTCCCCAGGTCAGCGTGGATTTTCTCCGGGTACTCCAGCTTCCTCCCACAGTCCAAAGACATGCAGGTTAATCGGTGACTCTCTCGGGGGCTAAATTGGCCGAAGTTGTGAAAGTGAGTGTGAATGGTTGTCTGTCTCTATGCGTCAGCCCTATGATAGTCTGGCGACCTGTCCAGGGTGTACCCTGCCTCTCGTCAGCTGGGATAGGCTCCAGCCCCCTTGTGACCCCCAACCCCTTTGATCCTTTTGATCTAACAACCCTTACGAACTAAAGGAATACAAATAACTTACAGGGTAATTGAGGAACAGACACGTTCTTACTTTATGACAGGTTCAGAGGAAGGGAGTCACTACTTTTTCCCCCCATCCCTCTTTGTTACCATGCCGATAAATCTGAATGAAGACTTCTTTGGTGCTCATGGTTTCAGTAAAATGAACTGAACTATTTAATTGTGGAGAATGTAACCAATCTAACAAAATGTAGCATCTCCATATTGACAAAAGTTCAAACATTTATATTTGTAGGCCTGATCTTAACAGCTAATTAATGTTAGCTCAAGTGGGTAGCAAAGAACCTGGTTTTATACTTCCAACGAACTTCTATAAAAAACAGACCAGGCATCTATTTGAGACAGGCTTTGTTTGTCAAAATGTGCAGCCACACTGGGCCAGTAAAAGGGACTGGGCATTTAATTGTGTCGGTATACTGGGTGCCATAATCCTTGAGTGCCGTAACTCTATCTCTGATGAACCCTCATTTTCATACAAGTTATATCCATCTTTGCTGAGCAACAGTTTTGTGTGAAAGGAATCAAAGGCCTGTTGATTTCAGCGATTTAAGCAAATAATAGCCCAGGTTATAAATTGAAGTTTTACAGTATATATGTTTACTTTATGCACCAATACCCAGATTCCACTGAATTCTACCTCCTGAAATGACTCATGCTACAAACATAAAATTACTTAAGACTCTTATATCTTTGAGACATGCAGTATACAGATACACAAAATAACATACTGCAGCTCACATTACAGTCTACATTTATTTGCTGCATATTTTTAAATGCTGTTTTCTCTTCCATGAAAAACTCAGATGCTGACCCGAGCCAGTCTTAAATCTCAAGTACAATGATGTCAGTTCAACAGGCCAATCCCTTATAGGCAGAATGCATTATTTAACACTTTTTTTTAAAACATAGATACATGCAAATAATTAAAGAACATTGTTTGGTTTCACAGTATTTTTTTTTACTTATTTGGACACACCCTTCAAGACATGCACTCATTTGCATAAACGCATTATGTACAACAGTATCATCAGCATGACAGAATATATCTTCTTTTTTTACTGTCTTGACTTTAAAGGTTCGTCACTGCAGCCCTTCAAAAACCTTAAAAAATACCCAAATGAACCCTGTCCTTTATTTAATCAAATTTTACCAAAATTTCACTGTAATTCCACAAAGATGTAAAACATGTATCACAAGGCAATTCATCAACATGTACAACAGCAAGACGCACACTGACAACGAGCTGCCGCAGGTCAGCGTGTCCACCACTGAGTTGGTCAGTCCGGTCATGACATTGGCAAGCAAGAAAAACAACAACTGATTCCTGCTGACGGCCTGGACGAGACAGTGTCTCTCAATTTCACCCGTCTTTTTCTCAGAGTCTGATGGTTTTTTATACAAATTCCACGATGAAGGTATGAGTTGACAGCCGGATGATCTTTTGGAAAACAGTAGAATCATATCAGCTACGCCGAGACAGCACATAAAGAACAAAGACTGAGCAACACTCCAGAGGCAGAAAGGTAAGTTAGCTAAGCGGCGAGACACCGGCTCCACGAGTGTCTGACACTGGTACAGAGATGTGTACAGAACAAAACTTCCCAACAAGAGGTTAAAAAGTGTTTTGAGCCACTGTCTAACATTTGATCTTGGTTTCATCACATAGAGCCCAACCTGAACTCCTGCCATGTAGACGGCTACGTAGCCCACTACAGAGAATATGCCTTCCTTGTTGGCGTGCAGAAAGTCCTTGTCTCTGTCGTTGTTGTGGACAATGAACCCCTTCAGCCCCGTTATCTCCAGAGTGAGCTGATACAATCCACTTATCAGGAGGGCAACGAGCCATGACTGACTGGCTGGTAAAACGGACAAAATCACAGAAGCTACGACTCTTACAATGGCTAGCGTGAAGAAAAAATTCCAGTGGACCCCGTATTCCGACACATGCTCGTGGTAGCCGGACATTTTGACACTCACTAGTCTTGCCATGCCAAGTACAACCAGAGGCCAGACGGACAGCAGCTGCTTTCTGATATGGTTCATCTTGGATCCTGAGACATTCTTCCCCCGTGCTTCTGGACAGACGAGGGCATTTGCAAAGACATACGCTCCAACGCCAGAGTCCATAACCCCCGTCCCATAAGTTTCAGTTTTAGCATATCGCCTCGGAAAGACAATAAAGTCTACGGCGAGAATGCTGATGGCTGTTTTCACATTTACAAACACTCGAAAGATGGTCACAAAGGGAATCTGATCGAACTGAACGTGACTCTGAAGGAAGGCGCTGATGGTGTTCTGGGGTTGACTGCTGACACGGTAGATGTAGCAAAACACACAAGCCGACACAACAGCCAGGCCCAAGATGACCTGGTGAAGAATGTCGCTCAGAACGGTGCATGACAGCACGAGGGGAAGGATGAGCACACAGAAGTCTAGAAGCAGATGAGAAATCAGTGGAAGTGGCAGTGGAAGAGTCCCTTTGGCCTGATAATAGAGGGTCAAAATCAGTCCTCTGTTGATGAGACACACTGGGGTGAGAAATGATCCCAGCGCCACCTCTTGCAGACTGGTCCCATTGAGATTACTGACAAACGCTTCCTTCAGGTCCCTCTGAGACATGATCTGCAAACATTAAAATTTATTAGCTTTACTACATGAGAGAAACATGACTATTTAGAGCCAAATATAAACATATTTAACAGACACAGAAGACTGAACAATATTTAGAACATTATTGCAGCACACACGGTGAATATACAGGCCTCTTGGCACTCTTTTGACCGGTGTCCCCTGATTGCATCAATTATTGATGATGCGCAATTTCAACTAAAGCAATCTTTGTTCAGCCCAGTTGCCAGAATAAATGTTGGCAGTGAACGTTTATGCAAACCATAGATACCCTACATTTGTTATGTAGCAGATATGTTGACACTTTGTGTTTCTTTACGTTTCAACAACAAATAACATGTAGTTATAGAAACAAAAAAAAACCATTTTGTCTGGCTAGGATAAGTTAAGGATAGTTTAAAATTCTTGACTTTGGTGGCACAATTCTGGCTAAAAATGCAGCTATTTCTCAGTACAATACAACCTCTTTTTGTGGCACCATCTTAGCAGGAAGTGCAGTGATGTCTCGATAGACATAACCGCTTTTCGTGACACTTTCTTGGCAGGGAAGGTAGTAATGTCTTGGTTGAAAACAACCACTTTTCGTGGCACTATCCAAGCAAGAAATGCAGCAATGTCTCGGTATGAAGCAACCAATTTTCATGGCACTATCTCTGCCATGTCAAAACACAGCGACAGGCTTCTAAAACACAACCATGTTTGCTGTCTAAATACCTGCTGGAAATGCAGTGATTTCTCTGTAAAAAATACAACTGCTTTTAGCTGCACTATTCTGGCAGAAAACACAGCGATGTCAGGTATAAACAACCTCTTTTTGTGGCACAATCCTGGCTGGAAACACAGGAATGTCTCAGTAAAAAACAGATGCTGGCTAAAAAGCAGGTGGAAATGCAGTGATGTCTGCTTATCGTGCTCTATCTGGCCAAAAAATGCTTTGTCTTGGTAAAAAGCAGCCACTTTTTGTGGCACTATCCCTGTTGGAAACACAGCAATGGGTTGCTAAAACCCACCCATGTTTGCTGGCTACAAAGCCGCTGGAAATGCAGTGATGTCTACATAAAGAACATCTGCTTTTCATGACATTATCCTGGTAGAAAACACAGTAATGTCTCAGTAATAAACAACCGCTTTTTATGGGACTATTCCTGGTAGAAAAACAATGATGAGTCCCTCAAAAACACCCATGATTGCTGGCTAAAAAGCTGCTGGAAATGCTGGTCTCAAGCTTGGCACGCCACCTGCCATCCCCTCCACCTCCTAATGAGAGTCAGTTCACATACTGTGTCACTTTAGAGACGTCGATATGATGGTGTGAAACACGCAGATTAATTCATGGTTTGCAGAAACGTACAATGCACCCATTTTGTCCTGGCGAAGTTCACTTTACAGTTTGGGCTGCAACACATGAGAATGATATGGAATAAACGTTGCTCAATATTGCCTTAACAATATTACTTGAGATACATAAAAGATAGCAATGTGTTTTCAGTTCTGCCTTCCTGCTGCTTTCAGTGCAGTGCTGAAATACAACAAATTGCTTGTTCAAATAAAAAAATCAAAGGAAATTATTTCCAGTAGTTTGAATGAATTGAACACTGAACTGAACACAAAAGGCACAAATATGAAACAGAATGTTATATTTTAAAGTGCGGGTTTCTACTGATACTACTAACCTAGCTAAAAAAAGAATCCCTCAGTGCGTTTGCGCTGTTTTATGGCGCAAGTTCACATACTTCAAATGCGCTTTAAACTGCTCCCCAGGATGAACCGTCACTTCCTCAGTGATTCACCAGCACCAACCCCCACTCATGAAGTCATGGTTAAGTTCTGTACTGCGACGTTTAATACGTGACCGATGTGTCCAGTTGTTTGTACTTACCAAGGATTTGTCTGTGTCGGAAATGCAGAGTCATTAGATACCTGTCTCACAGCATACCTAACCTGTGTACGGTTGTTCAGTCTCGAGCCCTGTGGGTTCATCAAACAGAGCTCTGCTGCCTGCTTCCGGATTCAACCCCATGACACATTCAGGATCACTCGGATTTCTGAAAATTTATAATCTAACCGCTTTTAGCGTGTGAAAAATATTCTGAAAAATAGTATGAGACCAACGTTAGTTTACGTATATCGTGAATATGACCGTTACACCACCGACTGGAAGTTTTCCCCAAACGTTGTTTCATTTGCAAGTGTAATTTGCTCAAGTGTGAAAGCGTATTTAAGCAAGTGGGACAAAAAACGACAACTAAACAAATAAAAATAAAAATAATAAATTAATAAAGTGAAATAAATAAACAGAATCATCAAAATCAATCATGTAAGTGGTGAAATAATGACATAGTATCTAACAATAATGGAAAAACATCCTCAAAAATAATGTTTTAATGACATAGTATCTTGGAATAATCAATTATTTATCAAAAAATAATCTCAAAACAACGAGAAACTATCAAACATAATGAGTTAATATCTCAAAATAAGGAGAAACATCCCTATCTCAAAATGATTCGTCTCAAACACCTCCTAAAAAATGACATACCTGTCTAAAAAAAAGTTTTTGACTCAAAATAATGAGTTAGTATCTGAAATTAATGACAAACTTTATAAAAAATATGACTTAATATTGTGTCTCATTATTTTGAGATATTAAATCAATATTTTTGAGTTTATTGTTTTGAGACACTAACACATTATTTTGAGAAAAATATTAAACTAAATTACTAAACTAAATTACTAAAATTATTACAAACAAAACTAACTTATTTTCAAGTTTCTCATTATAATAAAATACTAACTTGTTTTCAAACTCTCAGTCACTAATTTGAGACATTACGTCTTTATTTCGATAAAGTTTTTAATTATAACGACTTACAGGATCTTTTTTTTTTTTCACCTCACTGGCAGGAATGGACTTCAATACATGTGTCGAAGATCATCTGTGAGCTCCAATCCCCACACTACCATACTATATAGTGTGCCAGAAAAAAGATTTAGTATGTCCCAATACATAGTTTGTCAGATGCAGTATGCCAAAAATGCCAGGATGTTCTGCTACATCCAAGCCAGCATGCTTTTCTGGCTACTCTTTGTGTCTGGGGAATTCGATGAGTGGTGTTTGTTTTATCTCCAAAGTTGTCAAAGTTCAGTGTATAATGTTATGAGGAAGTAGAAGGGCAGCTGCAGTACATACTTTAAGTAAAAAGACAAAGTATGCAATTTGGAGCAAACCCTGTGTCAAACTTCAACAGATATATTCCTTGAACAACCATCCAAACTCAAGACTAGGCTGACATCTAAAGGTAAAGGCCATAGTGGCTCACAGAAGAACTCCCAAAATGCACATGACCTTGAACGGTTACAAAAAAACAACACATTTATAATGCATATTAATAAATATTCTTTATTTAGTAAATTTTGCACATTGCGCTCTTAACGTCACACCCAAATCCTTATTACAAATGGATGTTTATTCTCTGTAAAATCTTTATATTTAGAATTTCTGTACACATTTAATGGTACAACCTTTACCACTACACTGAAGTGTCACCAAAGAGAAACAAAATAGAAACAAACAAAAACAGAAAATAAGACTCCTACAATGTAACCCTAATGTCACAGCTTGCAAAGCTTGATTACTGAATCCACTGTGCCCTTACCCGACGACCCTACAGGAGACCAACAACAGACAGCTAGGCTTGGTCGAAGAGAACAATTACAGGTGAGAGAGCGCCCCAGAAATGAGATGAAAAAGTGTTTGTGTGTACAAGTGAGAGAAAGAGGCAGATGATCAACAGAAATAAGAATCACATTTACTTTAAAGTAGATTTGACCGATCAAGACACCAAATGTACTTCAGAACTGTATCTTTTCTAAAAGATATTGCAGCAGTGGTCACAAGTGTTGTGTTGTGTTTTCCCCAGGGGAAATTAAATTAGTGCAGTTAGTTGACACTGGTGGTGGTGAACCACTTCCCACAGACGGGCTTACTCCGCTCGGTGGAGCGGCAGTAGTTGGTGAACTTCTCTTTCAGGAGCTGTCGGTACTGGTGACGGTTGTTGTAGAAGGACTGGTTTCGTTCCAAAAACGCCTGGATTTCATCTTGTGTCAGACAACTCTCCTCATCTGAGGTCACTTCTGAATCATCCTGTAATGAGAACACAACCAGAGCTCTTTAACTCTTTTTAGGGAAACGTGGAAAGCACTGTAGTTCAGTGGCTTGGCTTACTAGCAAAGCTGAAGTGGAGAGCTATCATTATTGTTATTGGTTAAAGGGACACTGTGGTATTTTTTAACCTGGAACCTATTCTCTTAATGGGAGCAACAGTCTTTTAAACTGGTCCAGTATTGACGAGACGGCTGCAGCCAACAGTCATGAAATTGGCTGCAATGTAACCACTCTGGGCACGTTTGTACGGTCAAACCGACAGGCTCAGATTTTTATTATGAGGCGGGGTCTCTACAGAGAAACAAAACATTTTCTTTACCCCTGCTTGAGCCAGTCTGTTTGTTAATCCCTGTTCTCACTGGACAAATAACCTACTAACACTTGCTAACTTCTGGCTTTAAGTATTTAGCGGGCAAGGCTACAATCGGCATGAATTCCCCGGACAACTGACTGTGCCGTAGTCACTTGTATTTATCACCTTAAGCTGCGATTGGCTCTGATCAGCATTTATAGAAATATGACACCAGCATGACACAGTGACACACTGAGGTCATTTGATGTGTGTGGAGATGTTGACTATGTTCTATCACATGGTGGTGGCCAGTGCACTTTTCTACGCTGCAGTGTGCTGGGGAGGCAGCTTGATGGACAAAAACGTCAAGTGATTGGACAAGCTGGTTTAAAAAAGCTGGCTCAGTGCTCAGCAGGAGATTGGACCCACTAAGATCTGTGGTGGAGAGGGGCACACTGAACAAAGCTATAATGGACAATAGCAGACACCTTCTCCACAGCCTCCTGGAGCTCACCTCACTGCGAAAATATGTGGTCATTGTTCTTTCACTGTCCTCCAAACTGCTTTCTAATGTTTACTAAAAAACCTGCATATATGTACTTATTGTGGTGTTACTGTGTGTAACCAAGTCTCACTCAAGGAGAAGTCTCAAACTGAACTCACTGACTTTTCCACATTGCTGAAATCGAATAAATATTTGGTCATGACATTGAAACAAACTCTTCCTGGCGCTCCTCTCTCCAACTCCTCTACGATGTCTCTACTGTTGTTTTCCTGCAACACGTCACCTCTTACGAGATTTCAGAACAAGACTTCTCCTTTTTATTTATTTATTTTTTGGCCATTTTGCCTTTAATGGACAGGACAGGTAAGTGTGAAAGGGGGAGGGGGGGGGTCGGGAGTCGAACCCAGGCCGCTGCGGCAACAGCCTTGTACATGGGGCGCCTGCTCTACCACTAAGCCACCGACGCCCCACAAGACTTCTCCTTGAGCAAGACTTGACAATGACATTAAGATCAGATCAAGCTAAAGCTAAAGAAAGCTTTGTTCTCCTCTGTGGCGTCCTTCACATAAAGTCAGACACTTCTAATAATAATCTGAGCCCGCCAGTGGCAAAAACAAACACTTTACATCAATGTAAACTGATGGTGCGAACATGCCCCGAGTGGTTACATTTGCAGCCTGTTTCACTGCAGCACTCTCGCTCAGTACTGGACCAGTTTCAAAAATTGTTGTTACCATTAGTCGCTTAGACATAAAAACATGGGAAAATACAGTTAAGGCTGAAAAATACTGAAGTTTCCCTTCATTCTAAAATATATTTCTTACTGACCAGAAGTTCCATGAGACTTGCATTTGCCTCTGGAGACCTTGCATCAAGGCCAAGGTTGTTTTGATGTGCTGTCCACGGTAACCGCAGTGCAATGCTGGCAAATGTGTCGCCACATAAGGAGGAAAAGATTTCTTTGGTTCGGCAAGTGTGCGATGACGGTGGACTGCTGCCCGTTGTGTTCCCACCTGACATACAACCGTCACCTTTCTGTCCCTGTGGAAACGCGCAGACTTTAGTTGATACACAGCGTTAAATATTCTGCAAAGAGCTATGTGAATTCTACAGTCTGTTCTCTCACCTGATCGTTGCATAAACCTTTGCCCTTCCTTTTCTTCTTTTTACTCATGCATTGAGTGTTTTCCACAGAGTGTGGCCAGCAGTCCAAACAGCTGTCTATTCCATCCTCCTCTTTGTCTTCAGCACAGTGATGGGCGTTTGAGTCATCTCCTGCAGAGGGTCAACAAAGACACACAGTGAGACACTGTAATGTTTGAAATGTTTCCTGTTGTAAGGACTGAGCTGCTCGCACCGTACCTGCATCGTCATGGTTGCATATTCCCTCAGAGCAGAAAATATCAGAACCTTCCCGTGATCCCGTCTCACTGCCCTCCATACTTGAGGAGTAGCCGCAGTCACTACCATTGCTGTGGGGCGACAAATCTGCAGATACACATGAATAAAACATCTATAAACACATGTTCAATGGCTCGTAGTGATGACTGTGTTAGAGCTTCCACTTTGTATTTAAACCTTTGTTCAAACTTGGGAAAAAAAACAAATACACAAACTGTTCCAGATCTTTTCAAATATACAGACTATTAGCGCCAACAGAATGTCTGAAGTAGTTCGTCTTGTGGTCCAGCAGAGGACCACTATCAGCTATCACTATCACTATCAGCTTGATCTACTGCAAGATGAATCTGACTAAACTGTCAGAAACAGACTCCATGAGGGTGGCATGAGGGCCCGACGTCCTCCAGTCGGACCTGTGCTCACAGCCCAGCACCATGCGGTTCAATTGGCATTCGCCAGAGAACACCAGAATTGGCAGGTCCACCTTTGGCGCCCCGTTCTCTTCAGATAAGAGCAGGTTCACACTGAGCACATGTGACTGGCGTGAAAGAGTCTAGAGACGCAGTGGTGAACGTGATGCTGCCTGTAACATCATCCAGCATGACCAGTTTGGTGGTGGGTCAGTGTGGGTCTGGGGAGGCACTTCCTTGGAGGGTCACACAGACCTCCACGTCAGAGCCAAGAGTACCCTGACTGCTGTTAGGTACCGGGATGAAATCCTCAGAACGATTGTCAGACATTACGCTGGTGTGGCTGGCCCTGGGTTCCTCCTGGTGCAGGACAATGCCCAGCCTCATGTGGCCAGATTATGAAGGCAGTTCCTGGATGATGAAGGCATTGATACCACTGACTGGCCCTTTCATTCCCCTGACCTAAATCCAACGGAGCCCCTATATGACGTTGTGTATCGGTGCCACCGGTACCATCAAGCACCACCACAGACTGTCCAGGAGCTCAATGATGCCCTGATCCAGGTCTGGGAGGAGATCCCCCAGAACACCATCTGCCAACTCATCAGGAGCATGCCCAGATGTTGTTGGGAGGTCAAACAGGCACACGGGGGCCATACACACTACTGAATCAGTTGGAGTGTTTCTTTAGAGGGTTTTCAGGATCATGACAGAGCTGGATATAAAATTCCAAGTAGCACCATAAAATTAAGATACACAGTCACACAGTTGTATGACACCACACAAGAAAATACATAGACTATACTATACTGGGGGCAGGTCTTTCACTATGTGGGTTGTTTTTGGATTAATTCAAAAGGAATTACATGTTGGTTTGAATTAGTTTGAACTTGACTGTTTGAAAAAGTGACAGCCTGTGTGCATTTTTACCCGGCTTGGTGTTGTCTGGGCAGCTACAGGAAGTGCCTCCATTGGCAGTGACGCTCTGATCCAGTCCGGCCTCCTCCTCCTCATCGTGGCTACCACACACCTTGCAAGATTCAAGAGAACCCTGTGACACAGCAAATGGGACAGGCTTAAATAAATACAGTTGAACAGACAGCGTAGCTAAATGTGAAGACATACAGCTTAAATAAAGTGTGACAGGATTACCTCGTCCAGATTCTTCTCCTTGTCCTCTCCCTCCTGTTCACATGCATCAAAGCCACACTTGTTTTTGCGACGGTTTTTTCGCTTTTGCCTCTTTTTCTCCTGCTTCAGCTCTTTGGCTCTCTCCTCCTCGGACAGCTCCTCGACGAACTGCTCAAGCCGACTGATCCCCTGCATCTTCTCCACTGCCATCTGAGGGTCATGTTCGTCAGTACATCATCACACAGCCGCAATGCATTTAACATCCGATATATCAGTTTAAAATAATATCGTACACACACACTGTCTCAGGAGTTGTGTACCTCAAAACTTTTGCGTAGTGCATCGACTCCCAAATGGAACAATATCTGCCAGGTCTGCTCCTCTGCTCGGAGTTTCTGCCAGATCCTGTGCAGCCGCTCATAGAGGTGAATACCCAGACAGGTCAGGACTTCTTCTTGTGCAATGTCAATGGTCTTGGCATGTCGCTCTCTGCGTCTAAAAAACAAAGACAAAATCAACTGAATGCAGAAACACATGGAAAGCATGAAACTCAAATGAAACTGAACTCTGTAGCATTCACTGTTTACACCTTTACTTACTCATACCCTCCTGCAAACTCAGGCTCTGCCCGGCCGAGAAGGTGAGCAATGAAGTCAGTCTCGCAGCACACATGGATGTGGCGTTCATGGGGGCAACAGCATAGTCCCTCATACAAAGCGGCGCAGTACCCTTTCTCTTTACTGCAGTCCAGCTCCCCCACCAGGATGTTGTACGCCCTCAGCACTTTGTTCTTGCAGTCAGTGCAAAACCTGTGCACAAGAAAGTACCACGCAGTTAGCCCAGTACTCTTTACACCTCTAACATATCACATAATAAAGGCTACGACAGTCACACATTACCTGTGTTTACGCAAGTATGTCTCCAGTGTCTCCAAGAGACAAGCACTGTCAATGAGCACCACCTCGTCCCTGCACTCCTGAGACATCAGCTCCCACACATCCATCCAGCTTCCCCTGTAAGCAAGAATACAACTGTTAGAGCTTTGCCATCACAATGCACAGTTAACAATAACCTACAGTATTTACACACCCAGCAGATATGGAGCGACGTTAGCGTTCATTAGGAGTCGTGTTTCTGACCACCTGGCAAATATGAGTCTGATATACACTCTTTTAAACTCTGGTTTTGGTCTCCACTAGCTCTTGAGGGAAATATCTGGCTCATGCTGTCCAGTGAAGCTCAGCACAAGTTCTATCAGGAAGACAATCTTTATGCTTCCTCCATTCACAGTTCTCTCTATACCATTGCTTCCTCTAATCAGCTGCCTATGGGTGTTCACTCTTCTGGTTATCCAATCAAGCTTTGCCACGATCTCTCTCAGCCAATTAGGGCGCCACTGCAAAACTTCAAATATGCTCTCTACTCTGCTGCTGTCAGCCCTCATTTTAGGCAGAACTGTCATGCCCTCCTCTACCCCGTTCACCTCCAGAGTCCAGGACAAGCTCAACAAAGGCTCACTCCTCCACTCATCCAGATCATCAGCACTTCTTCAACTTCTCCACATATTGTTCTCATCTCATCTTCACTACCTCTACCACCACCAGCATCTGGACCCTGGGGGGTTCCCTATGCGACTATGGATTCATCACCCCCCTTAAATCATACCATCTCTGTGGGGTCTGATTTTCATTCCTACGTGCACCTTAATAAATATTCTTTTTACTATAAAAACAAGTCTCTCCTGATTAAAATAGGGATGTTTCTAAATAGTCGACTAGTCTAAAACACACACTCAGAAAACAGTCAAAATTGAGCACAATTTAATCCAGAAGGTTAAACACCGTCTCCAAAGCTCCAAATCACCGAAACCAGCCTGAAAATGAAATCTGAAATGACTGCATTAGAGTCAATGGAGCACAGCTGTGTTATTGTAGGACCCTGGTCTGAGCCAGCCCGATGCTACGTTATGATTGGCCAGTTTGCGCCTGGGGGTGGGACATAGTAAAGGGTCAATTCTGTCATTTGTAAGTGATTTTGTTAATAACCCATATGATGCAAGGAGCAGATAGCCCCCAGGTATTTTCACGTTCACTTATCGTTTGTACACCCCTGGTATATATCATCAACTATGCAGGGAAAAAAATGACAAAGCATCAAATTATGCACAGTGATGACTGACCTACAGCAGAGACCTTGTGGAGACGGGAGAAAGAGCTGTAACTCAGTCTTTCCTGGCTTGTTTCTACATGACAGGGACGCCACAAATTGTCCAAAGGGAAGGAAAGTGTTGCATATGTGGTCTTCTAATTCTCTTTGTGTCCCCTTCACTAGTACGGTTGGACAGAGGACAACTTAAAAACACTGGTCCTGGCTGCTGGGAAGAGTTATTATTCCACTCTTCAAACGCATCCTCTTAACACTAACATCCTGAATGTTGTTTAGAGAATGACACTACAACAGTCTGATGAGGAAAACAGATAAAATGGTCACATTACTCACCCCAAAGGTTTAGGTTTGTGTGTGTCTAAGGAGTGTAACTGGCAGCGTTTGTTCTTTTTACTTTTGGGAATGGCGTCAATCATGTCATTCAACTTTGACCTGTTGAAAAAAAAAAAAAAAAAAAACCTTATCAGAATATCCCAGCACTGTCAACAGTTAATAAAATATAACAACACAAGCTGGGTATTTGTTACACCTGACACTAAATAAGAAAGCATCAGTATCTTTACATAGTATTCCAACAAACCCAGCAAGCATTTCTTTTGAAATCACAGATTCATAATCAATGATAATAATCAATTTGGCATTGAAAATAAAATAAACACACTTCTGTGTATCTCTCTGTGTCTTACCCGTGAACGTAGAAGAGGGTGTAGAGCTTCTTTACGTCTGTTAAACAGGCTTTGGTGACGGACAGCATGCCCGTGGGTTTCACTGTGAGCGGCTCCAGGGCTGGGTTCCCCGACTCCACTAAATGCGAGAAGAGGCGCTCCACACTTCGCCTGCAGCCCACGCATGGAACCAGCTGAGCTAATGCACCGTACACCTCTCTGGATGTCACCATCAGGGCGATATTCAAGTCCTGTTGCTTCAACTTGGAGTGATACTAAAGGTCAAGGAATCGTACATCTGTTAGCACTTTGTTGACAAGTGACATGAAGACAAATGACAGACTAAAATTTACACTACACACCTCAGAGAATTGTTTCCAATGGGACGTGTTTATCTCTTGGCTGTCGACGTCCATGACACTGTCAGAAAATTCCATCACCATCTGACAACAGTAGATAAAACACAACAGTTAATGTATGTAAAGAAACAGTCACAAAGCATGACCATGTCTCTGAGATTATTTTATGTTAAAGGGACAGTTCCTTTTACCCGTATTGCTATTTATCGGTCTAGATTGTTTAGATGTGAGGTGCCGGATGTTGGAGATATCGGCCACAGACATAAGTTGATGACCTTGCTAATGATTTTAATGATAAATTAAGAGTTGCTCCTTCACAAATTTAAAAACAGCCATTTAATCTGCAAATCACCATGGAAAGCGGCTGCAATTCAGCAGCGTAAAAGAAACTGTCGCAAAGCTGAGAGGTGATGGAGGAAAACCAAACTACAAGTTCACTTTGGCTGTTTTAAATATCAAGTTTCAATTTACAGTAATGCAGTCAGGAAATAAAGACAAACCCATTCCTCAAAGATTATTTCAGATAACCAAAATAATCTCAAGGTGCTTTTTTCCACAACTGACAGTCTTCTCAATCCATCACCAGCTCTTAATCTTCATAACAATTCATCAACTCTTAAATGCAGCAAATTTGCTTCATTTTTTAAAGAAAAAATAGGTACTTAGCTTGTGGAGCTCATTTGAAAAACTCAACAGCAATGTCTCTTTTCATAAATCACGACCCGTTAATGCAAGATAATCCACATATTTCGTTGTGAGCAATTTCATTTAGGAACTATCTTCTTTCTACAGTTTCTACAGAACTACACCCATCAACCGTATCACTGCGCAGTAGGAAGTGTGCATCTACTGCTAGCTCACCTAGCACCACTGCTCTAGCTATTGTTACAGCTCAGCCAAGGAGGACGCCATTACTGTTTACTTCCCGTGCTGTCACGAGCATGAGCATCTCGTCCATGAGTACATGCATGCTTCCTTCTGCCCTGTGATTCAGGGCGCATTCTGTACTTTTTCTTTTTGCTTTTAATAGGTAAGGCAGCTGCTCTAAAGAAGTACGTACTGTTACATGTAGTACGCACACATTCAGGACGTACTGCTTTCTCATAACATTACGCCCTGAAAACCATCTTGCTTTCATATCCGTTACTTTAGAGATAAAACAAACGCCACTTACCGAGTTTGCCAGAGATGCAGAGATCTGCTGTTGTTACTTTGCAATATATGTAGTTTAATTTTAAAGTTATAACTGCACAGATTGTAGATTCTAACATTTTATATTTGCGACAGTGAAATTACAGCTCCATTTTTCAGCCATTGTTATTTTTATAGTTATGTATTAATGCTGTTTGTAATATTTATAATTATTTTGTTCACTTCAACAGTCAATATTCCTGTTATTACTATTCGACTGGTTATCCGTTTTTTGAATGCGCTGTCATCCGTCATAGGGACCTCAGACAGCTGTCAATAAGCTGGCATCTGTTTGTGGCTCAGTCGATATGATGTATCATCCGCTGCGCAGAGGACTGTGGGTCAGAATAGCCAGAAAAATCATCCTGGCTTTCATACTGCAAAATCGGACCAGATGTAGTAGAACATCCTGGTATTTTTGGCATACTATTTGGTGGGTGTAGTTCGGTTGGCAGGCAATACTTCCTACATGAAACTGCTCACAACAATGTGTGTTGATTATCTTGAGTAACCGAATCATGATTCCTGGGAAGAGACAGCTGTTCAATTTTACAAATGTATTAATGAGTGCTTTGAGCACCACAAGCTGAGTGCCATCTAGTTCTATAATACTGACGAGAAGGCAGACATCTCTACAGCTGATATCTTCAACACTCAGCAACACTTCAACACTGAACAATATAGACTGATAAACAGCACTACAGTTAAGAGGAAAAATACATACTTTTGATTCTGGGGTGAACTGTCCCTTTAACATTTGGCTTGGCAATAACAAAGCCTTTACTTGAGGTGATGAAATCAGTCAGAGACCTGATGTAGAGTGTAAACACCTGACCCAAAGTGGCTTATGACTGAGTCAACCACAACGCTGTCCTTATGGTCATGTACAGTACATATGGGAAAGCCTACTAACCGTGAGAGTATCATCAATATACAGGGGGATCTGCCTGGCGAGGAATGGGTAGTCCTCTTCCCCTTCCCTGCAAACTGCCACCAATCGAGCCATGACTCCTTCCAGTTTGGCGTTTCGTGGTGCAGCTCGCCTGCAGGTGACACACAGGAGAGCAACTCAGACAGGCTACACCAAGCTAATGCTAATCTCCAGCAGGTCATTGGGGGCTAACTGCAACATCTCCCTGTCACTGTGAGCTATTACACAGATTTAACAGGCAGTAAAACACAATAATAAAAGCCAACCACGCACCGACGTTGACAACATGTGATTACTAACACGGTTGAAGTAACTTACACACACATTTGTCTTGACCCAGATTTAACAAGCTAACGCTAAGTTAGCAAAACAACCCTGGAGCCGAGAGCGCGGAGGGAGAAACTGGTATGATGTTTTAGTTTGTCAAACTTATCTGTAGCTGTAAAATTATATAAGTTATGTCGACAGGTTGATTCAAGCTAATATCTAACATATGCTGGGCACGATAAAGCAGCAACCGGCGGCTAGCCTGTTAGCCTGCTAGCTAATTTCCTTTGCCAGTAGAAATTGAGGAAGCCAGTCAGCGCGTGCTTTGGACAGTATCCTCAAGCGGTTAATACATATTAAAGTTAGTAACACCTCCACCAATAATAAATATAGTGCAGTGGTGATACAGTTTGTCTACGCCCTGTCGATGCCACCAAACTTAGCTAACTAACAAACTGGCTACTTAGCAACTGTCATTTTCATCAGTGTTTCTGATTGACGTTTTAAATATTGACCATAATCTGTCACCTTTACGAAATAAAGGGACACTTGACTAAACGTTTTGACTTAAAGTGTTGTAATTACTCACCTGCTTCGGTAAGTTCCCCTTAAAATATAATAGAAAGCGCGACACTGCGTGAGTGAGGCTGCTACGGTGGCGGAATCTTCATTACTGATTTAACCTTTGCCCCTGAACGTAGCAGTTGACGTTGTAATGCGTTAATGCGTATGGCCTCCAGGGGGCGCACCGTTCATATGCACACCTCATGGCCACTTTATTAGGTACACTTTATAAACTGTATTCATAAGGTTTGAGGTTTTATATGATAACTTTACTCAGAGGTCAAATTTGAACGAGCTATTCCTTTACCAGCTGCAACATTAAAGTGATTAACGCATTGATTCATCAATAATTATAATTTAACAATATTTTATTTAAAATACTAACTTGACATTGATACTTTTGTACTTTTGAATGTAGGACTTTTACTTGTATTTCTACACAGTGGTACTGCTGCATTTACTTAAAAAGCATGTCCTATAGATGATGGGTTCCAAAATGTACTCCTCCTAAAAAAATTTAAAAAAATAAATTACCTGGAAAAGGTGCTTAAATATTATAGTAATTGTGTAACATCATTTTTAAATGTAATAATAATAATAATTATAAATATAGTTTTCCCTAGCTTTTTTCTTTTCCCCTAGTTTTCTTTTTTTACAAGTTCTTTTTAAAATTCTAGGAGGAGGAGCAAATTTTGGAACCTATCAGCTTTAGGACATGCTGTCCTAAAGCTGATCTGCTTTTTTTTTTTTTTTTTTTTTTTTTAAAGTCCGACAGATGATTCCAAAATGTACTCCTCCTAAAGAAAAAGTACAGAAAAAAATAAGAAATCAAGCCAATTTGCATAAAGACATAAAGTTCAAAACAAACAAATTACCTGGAAATGGTGGTAAAAATTATAATAATTCTGTAACATTATTATTTTTAAATGTAATCATAATAATTATGAATATTTCCTAGCTTCTTTCTTTTTTCCCTAGGTTTTTTTTTTTTTTTTTTTTTACAATATTTCTTAAACCTTATTTTGAATTATGTTTTTAAACTAATTTTACTGTTTTACATTTTCTCTTAAATTTCTTGCTAATTTATTGGGTTATTTTCTACTTTTTCTTTGCTCATTGCCTTCTTCCCATGTTTTTAAAGGAAGTCAAGCGAATTTGCAAAAATTTGTTAAAAAAAAAAAAAAAGCCATAAAAGCTAAAAACAAAGAAAGAAAGAAATTACCTGGAAAGGGTGCTGAAAAAAATATAATAATCTAAAATCTTTTTTCCCTAGGGTTTTGTTGTTGTTGTTTTGTTTTTTTTTTTACAATATTTTATTAATATTCATTTCTTAAACTAACTTTCTTGTTTTAAATTTTCTCTTAAATTTCTTGCTAATTTATTTCTATTACAATATTTTTTTTAAATCCTTTTTATTATTATTATTATTATTATTATTATTATTATTTTTTTAGGAAGATTAAATTTGGAACCTATCATCTTTAGGAACTGGAGTACTTCTTCATCTCACTGGCTCCAGTAGGCGGCGGTATGTACCCACACACGGAGGAAACTCGTCCAGGCCCCGGGGCTCAGAAACAAAGTGGGAGGTGATGTGAACCAAACATTTACTCACGCCACGGCTCTTCATATTTCATCCAGAGGAGCGCATGGATCCGGGCTCAGGCACACTGCCCGCCGCTGTCCTGGATGCTGCTGCACGGACCGAGACCGGAGGTTGCTGCATCCCTCAGTGTGAACACACCGTACAAACACCGACAGCAGTGACCGTGTGAGGAGCCGAGTAGGCGGAGGAGCAGCACCGTGTTCCGTGTACAGTACCGGTGAAGGCAGACAGGACGGTGGAGATGGAGCGGTGGAAAGGCAGAGTGGCCCTGGTGACCGGAGCCTCGGTGGGGATCGGAGCGGCTGTAGCCCGGGCACTGGTCCAGCAGGGCATGAGGGTTGTCGGCTGTGCCAGGAATGTCGACAAAATAGAGGTGGGTAATTTAATTTAATATCATTAACAGCTCTGACATAAGTCGGTGCGACTCAGAGGAGAAGCTAGCTCCGTTAGAGCAACAACAAACTAGCTAACTAACGTTAACTGTTAGCTAACGTTAGCTTCACAAGTTCAGCTAGAAACCTTTAGACCCAACGGTGAGCCGATATGGACACTGGCTGGCTGTCTCTCTGTCTGTCTGTGTCTGTGTCTGGGTTTGTTTTATTTGTATAGATCTCCATTAACTGATACAACAACAACAACATCAGCCTGTGGTTCTCATTATGTATTTATTATACTTCAATGAAAAAACAGAAACACATGACATACAACATCCAAACAAGACTCAACAAGACTCAGAACAAACACTGAGACACAACACATGATGAGTCATAACTGACAGCAGAAATAATAATGATAATAATAATTATAATAGTAATAATAATAATAATAATAATAATAATAATAATAATAATGATAGCTTTATTTGTAAAGCACAATTCATACAAGAATTGCAACTCAAAATGCATGAAAATAGATAGAAAATAAATATAGAAACAGGGACAGAATACTTCAATTAATGTAAAATGGATAGACAAAAAACCCCACTTGATAATAATATTAAGAATAACATTAAAAAAAAGATAAAAATAGAATGCATAACATAGAAAAAAAAATCAAAGCCACAGAACAATAATAATAATAATAATAATAATAATAATAATAATAATGATGATAGTATTTAACTTAGAAATAGAATGCATAAAATGCATAGCATTAGATAATAATAATAATAACATTTAAGTTAAGAATAGAATACATAAAATGTATAACTTAATTTATAATAATTATAATAGTAATAATAATAAAGGGAAAAAAATAGATTACTTAGAATGCATAAGATAGAAAATAAAACCCACTTAATAATAATAATAATAATAATGATAATAATATCCTTATTTGTAAAGCACAATTCATAGAAAAATTTCAGCTTAAAGTGCATGAAAAAAGATATAAAATAAATATAAGAATGGACAGAATACTATAATTGATGTAAAATGGATAGACAAAACCTCCACTTAATAACAATAGTAAAAATAACTTAAAAAAAATAGGATGCATAACATTAAATAAAAAAAAAACACTGAATAATAATAATGATACAAAATAATGAAAAAATACACAGAATTCATAAATTAGATAAAAAATAAACTCCACTGAATAAAAAAATATATATAAGTTAAAAAATATAATACATAAAATGCATAAGATAAAAAAACACTGAAAAATAACTAATAATAATAATTAAGCTTAAAAAATGGGATACTTAGAATACATAGGATTTAAAAAGCCCACCGAATAACATATTAATAATCATAAAAAATAAAGTCAAAAAAGAACATGAAATAATAATAATAATGATAAAGTTTTAAAAAAAAAAGTACATAGATTGCATACATAAGATAAAACACATTAAACTGTTATAATAAAGTTTAAAAAAATATTTAAAATGCATGACAGATTTACAAAACAGAACCCACTGAATAATAATAATAATAATAATAATAATAATAGTAAAGTTAAAAATAGAGTAAAATATACATGTATAACATAAGTATAAAAAAAATTATTATTTTTTTATAAAGAAAAATAAAATTCACTTGATAATGATAAAGAAAGAAAGAAAGTTAAAAAAAAGAATAAATTGAATGCATTGAAGTTTGAGTCCTGTATAAGGAAAGTCGTAGTTGCTGTAGGCTGAAGTGAAGAGATATGTCCCTGATATCTATACCTGCATAATTCTACATCATTTCAAAACTACTTAGAGATTTAAAGTACTTAAGAAGCAACACACCTCCACTAATTACAAATAAATTAAGTTATGCAGCTCTGAACAATATTTTACCTTTCGGGGGGGGGGGGGGGGGGGTAAGATATTTGTAATATTATTCTTCCGTTACAGAAACAGTGTGTGTCTGAAAAAAAGTGTCAGGTTTCTATAAAGTATCTCAGAACACTCAGTTATGATCAGAGCTGATAAATATCACAGTGATGTCACTGTACACTTGATTTCTGCTCCACACTGAGAAAGTATTTGATGATATACTGTACCACCCACCAGATGAGGCAAATGTCATGTCCCTGCATATGTCACATCCACCAGACCTCTATTCTGTAATAATCTGTTATTAAAATTCACCTTCTTTTCTTCAACCTGCTCCAGTGAGGTCAGAGGTCAGCATCAGCCGCAGACCAGCATTTACAGAGCTGGTTGGGTTTTGGTTTATCTTGTTAAATGACACTTCAGTGATGAAGATACCTGCTAACAACTGGCTATCATGTGGGACAGTAACCAGTGGGTCACCCTGTCATCCTCACTGCTGTTCAGTTGTTGCACTCCTTTATTTAAATGTCCTTACTTAAACTTGAAATACACGAAAAACAAAATACACGGGACAAATAACGGATACACATCACATTTTTTAGGTCAATGCCCAATTAGCTGTGTAACAGGGAGTGTAAATCACACCCACTGTGATAATAAAAGACAAGTCCGACCTGTATTTAAGCCCTGCTCTCATCATGATGATTGAAGTAATTAGTGCTGGTGGTGATTATGTTTTAACTGCATGTGAGTTTGTTATCCGGATATTAAACCAGTGAATTTATGGCTTTAATTAAAAGATGAATTAATTCTCAGAGTATCGACTGGAGGGCTGACGTCTCCTCCCTCCGGGGCAGGTGTAGGCGGCCCCACCCGGCTAACTCTTGCCTAACCATAAGTCATAAGGCGCCGCTGCACCTTGCTTATCTGGTCAGCAGGTAATTAAGCCTCACTCCACATTGTCACAGCTTCCTGCACAGACTGAGTGTTGTAGCTTGGCAGCCCTGTAATTGTTCTCCAGTGGTGGAATGTAACTAAGTACATTTACTCAAGTAGGCCCACTGTTCTTAGTACACATTTGAGGTACTTGTACTTTACTTGAGTATTTCCATTTTATGCAACTTTATACTTCTTCTTCACAGAGGTAAATATTGTACTTTTTACTCCACTACATTTATCTGACAGCTTTAGTTACTTTTCAGATTCATCCCCTTCCTGTTCCTGCCAGTGAAAACCACGTGTATGCAGATGATTTTAAATGTTTGTCATAAACTAAAGGTTAAGTGTTGCTTTTTACGTTAAGAAAGTTCACCTACTTCTCAAATGGATAGTTCACCCCAAAATCAAAACTACACATTTTACCTGTAGACCAGAGGTGTCAAACTCATTTTAGTTCAAGTGCCTTATTCAGCTGTATTTGATATCAAGTGGGCCGGACTAGTAAAACCATTGTAGACCAAAATCAAACTTTTAGTGTAAAGAAGTATTTAAAAACATTTAACAGGTGATGAACCGCCTGCGATATCTTAGGAAAAAAGTGCAATTTCAACAGTGTGTCCCAGTTTTTCCCCGTCTAGTCAGTCTACGACTCGCTGTCATTATATTTTTCCATAGTGGAAGCTATTGAAGATGCAGGTGAAGTTATCTGCGCCTCACAAACTATTTACATACTCCCCTGAGACCCCGTGTCCTCCTCATATGAGGACATCACATTTTGGGTTTACCTGACCTAATACTTCTTTCTAATTAAAGGGCCAGTGTGTAAAATGGGTTGAAAACCGTTAAACAGTGACATCAGTGGTCAAATTCTAGATTGCAGGGCTCACTCGCTCACCCCTCCCGTCGGGTAAATGATGGTGGCCTCGTAGGGACAAAAAGCCTTGCACACGAGTTTTTCAGGAGTAGGTCTATCTAGCGACGAGGTGAATGTTTATTTAGAAATCTAAACCATGTTATGATATTGTAATGAATCCCTCACGAGCAGGAGACCAGAAGAGCGTTCGGGAAAAGGCCCGTTTATTTGAGCACTCCAGAAACTCTGGTAACACTCCACTCCATCCCAAACTCTGACTCTTCTGGCGTAACAGACACACTTCATAACTTTACACACATACTCGTTTACGATACTAAGTGGGGACCAACCCCCCTCCCCTCTCTGCTCAATCTCCAGCCCGCACACTGACTGACAGGGTAGCTGGTAAACAGTGCTCAGCTGTTTATTTAGCCTAGCAATATCTCCGGACTATAGTAGCTGCAATGGGCGACTTTGAACGCGATTTTGAAGAGTTTCTTGTAGCGGACACAGACCCAGAGCCATACCTGTTTGAGCCGGAGCACACAGATGAGGAACTCCATGTGTTTGATGCTGAGCGGGTGAGAAGAGAGGCTGAATGGGATTCGGTGCTACTGCTGCCATTGTTGGGGAGATATCACCAGGAGGAAAAGCGCCGCAGAGAGTGCATCACAAGGAGTGAAGTTGTGTCTTCTTTTCCTCGCAGATGACGGTTCGGGTTCATTCTCTCCTGTTGCGTGGTAAGTGTGGTCCATTCGCAAACTTTTTAACTAAAAAAACTTTTCACTACTCTCTATCGACAAACTACTAACACTCTCTGCTGTTTCCTCCTCCTTCTTCCTTCCTTCCGCTGTCTTCGTTGGTTCATTTATACACGCGAAACGCGTTCTCTGGCTGGCTGGATTGTCCACTCAGTCTGCCGTACATACATGGCGGCGCAAGATGGCGACTTCTCTAAAGCAAGGCCCTTACTATATATATATATATATATATATATATATATATATATATATATATAAAAGCATAATTATAAGGCTACAAAAACCAAACTTATTTTATTTTATAGCGATCATACACTTGTATAAACATATTAATGGGTAGAATATTCAGATTCAGATTCAGATTGACAATAAACCATGCCAAATATTACACACTGGCCCTTTAACTTAGACCTGTTGTCCTCATCCGTGGACACTTTTTTTGTGCCATCTAGTGGTGGTAAGAGCACAATACACTTACCCATGTAAAACAAGATGGCCACCATCTCTGCCAACTCAGTCTGTAGCCAACAAGGTCCAAAACCTGATCACATTTTATGGTTGAAACTTGTTTATTTATGATTAATAATGTTTGTAGTTTGATATGTAGTTCTTTTGAGGACATTGGGACTTAATTATCATTGACAGTGTTTAGTTTTTTTATACTTATCTGGTCCTACTGATCCAAACTAGCTAGGAGAAGTTAAAGATGCTTACCAAACAAAAGTTCAGGTGTCAGAAGGATATCTAAACTTTTGGCCGCACCTTAGCAGTAGGATTCCACCTAAAGTGTTTAAAGATAGACGTCTGATACAGATCATTTTAAACTGGAGCTGCTGGTTGACAATAGTTTGCACAGTGTTCAGTATCTTTAGATATGACCACAGTAAGTATTTATTGTTTCTTCAGAGAACAGGGAGGAAGAGCCTCTGAAGAAGCATTTTACATGAAGTAGGCTACTCAGTTAACTTGCTCCCAATCTGGAAATCCATCGGTTAAAAAAAAAATAAATAAATAAATAAAAAAAAACTTTTTTCGCTCACGCCCTTCACTTCCGGCGGTGCCCCCAAGGAACTGCCGTGTTGTTTACAAATACTTCGGGTAGAAAACCAGCAGAGTTTAGCTATATATATCACATTTTTCACGTCACTATATCACTGTATAGACTAATCTGATGTTTGTTAAGTCTATAAACACAATGATTGAACAAACGTTACTATTTCTGTGTGCACGTTTTGTAAATAACATGGTTATCGTAGATTAGCTGGGCTAACCGTTAGCTGTTAACGCTATCCGTTAGCGGTGTCTGTAATAACCATAGATTACAACATGATTGAGCTATCAAAGCAGTTTTGTGTTGCTATGTGTGGTATTTATTCAGTTATGGGAAATCACAATGTCTAGAAAGCATCAGTGGCTCCAGCTGACAGGGACAGTTAGCAAAGCTAACATCAGGACATCGTTTGTTAAAAGCCTCCCGTTGTCGGATACGACATGAAACTATTCCAGTTAGCTCAATCATGTTGTAACTAAGACATCTGCTGGAAAATTTTTTTTTTTTTTTTTTTTTCACGTTGACAAGACGGCGTTTTGGGTGGAGCGGTCGCTATGGACCTGGAGCTTGCTGTTTCTGTAGGTACACATTTCCTGGGGACACCTGCACGTCTTGGCCACGCCCCCTCCATTGTGATTGGCTAAAGCGCAGCATCGTTCAAACTCAAAGCCCCGCCCTGCCCCCCTCTCTAGTCATCTTTCACACAGGGCTGCCGACAGATTCTACAATGTAAATTGCAGAATCTGTCTTGAGAGATTAACTTGCTCCTGAAAGCTGCACCTCTTAGCCTTCACAACTGCTTCAATATTAGGTGTGCAAAGTCATCTCGTGGGCCTGATTGGACCCTTTGGTGGGCCGGTTCTGGCCCTTGGGCTGTATGTTTGACGCCCCTGCTGTAGAACTACACCCACCAACTGCATTACTGCACAAAAGGAAGCGAGCATCTACTCCTGGACAAGAGGATTGTGCTCGTGACAGCATGAGATGTAAACACAAATGGCGTCCTCCTCAGCTGAACTCCTAAAGCCCAGTTCAGACCAAAGATTGGCGATGAGATGAAACTGTTTTAGAACGTTGCAGAGAAAAGTTGCAGTCGTGTGAACTGGCTGTCTGAGCTCGACTCAAGGCGGCTGCTGGTGTCACCTGCAACTCAGCTGGTCAAATCACTAGCAAATGGTTTTAGAACGTAAAGCACGTCACCTGCTTCAACAGCCAATTGGGCTGCAGCGGCAGATGCGCCCTCCCTGCCAAGCTCTCTGTTTCCGTCATCGTGTGTGTCGGTGTTGGACAGTGGGTTGCTGCATATTATTGTGGCGTATTTATTATGAATATAATCCATCTGATGCCCATTTTCTTTGTGTTTTCCATCGTTTCATCACAAGTACAAGTGCAACTAAAATAAACCTGAAAATCTGGAAATCAGAACCCAAGCACAGAGAGTTGTTGCATAGAGATGATATACCGTCCAGTCTAGTTGTATTGGTGTGAACCAGCAGGTTTTTAGAACGCTGCAGTACGGCACATTGTAAGTAGTTGCCAGTTTCAGCTCATCTTGTCGCCAGTCTTTGGTCTGAACTGGGCTTAACATTAGATAGCTCAGTGGTGCTAGGTGAGCGAGCAGTAGATGCACGTTTGCTTCTGCGCGGTGACACAACTGGTGGGTGTAGTTCGGTAGGAAGAAAATAGTTCTTACAACTGCTAACAGAAAATGAAAATGTCTTGAATACACCCTTTGATTTAATTTAATATATGTTAATAAAAATCCCTAGACACAGTTAGGCCAAACCTGTTCCTTGTATCACTAATTTTAAATCTAGCGCTGCACTCTTTGACTGTTGAAGCATCACCAGAATCCCATGATTGGGCTTACAGCTAGTTGGCGGCTTTTGAAAGATAAATATAATACATGACTCATTAGAAAGGAAGACCCTTGTCACGCTGGATGTGCACTCTGCATGAAAACCTTTGACATTATTGGCAACTAGGGTTGCAACAGTACGAGATTTTCATGGTACGTTAAGCGTGTCAAAAATACTGCTGTTTAATACCATCACAGTGTTACAGAATTTCTGTTATTCTCAGTCAGAATGATCCTGAAAGAAATGAAAACAGAATGGTCATTGTTGGTTCATCAAACATTTTATTACTATAATTAAAACCTGAAACCATTTTGTTAATGGAAGTTTGTGTTAAAAGCCTCTCCTTTGAAAATAACTAAAATAAAGGGGAGATTCTCCATCCAGGAAATGTACCTGTAGTATCCATCATTGTGCCCTATGATTGCTGTATAGGCCTATTTTAAACTACTTCAATAAAGTCATGGAAAGGAGGTAAAATGTTATGGAAAAGCTTTGTAAATTCCGTGTTTAAAATATGTGGGAACCCTGGGATTACCTTGAGCCAATTTTTATAGTTGGCCACACACTAATGGGCGAAAATAGAGGTCTATAAATCTGTGGATAGATTTTTTTTCCCTTTTGTAGCATCTAGAAGAGCCACACGATTGAATTATTTTATCCCTATTCAAGTTAACGGGGCGCTAAACCAATAGTAGCGGGCTCGGCCAATGGAAGCCTCTAGTGCGCCACACAGTGAGAAAGCAGCACCAATCATCTGGGTAATTTTATACACGGCAGTAGAACTTTTTTGGCTTCATTTGCCACTGAGCAACTCTCATAGGAATAAGGAGCGGTGCCCCGCCTCAAACGCTGTATCAGTTCTCTTTAAACATACATAGCTATACCTGTTTCTGTTGCTGCCCTGTTTCAATTTGTAGTAACATAGTTTGGCGTTGGACCAATGGTTTCAGGAACTCTGTGGATGATGGTGTCGTGAAAGCATGAAGCAGGCGTGTCAGTCATTTCAGAGTTTTTTTATTACTAATGCTAAAAAAATTCTTCCCATGTTTCAATCAGCTCTTGTTTCTTACATGCAAGCATTTTCCTCACCTTGGCTACACACACACGCCCATGCCTACACATGCATGCAGTGTGTGTGTGTGTGTGTGTGTGTGTGTGTGTGTGTGTGTGTGTGTGTGTGTGTGTGTGTGTGTGAATTGCGCAATAGATAGCCTCCCTCCATTCATACTCTGGTCACATGGCCGCTCCTGTCAATAGTTAACTGCAGTCAGTCCCTGTCTGTGACTTGTGCAAGACTTAAACAAGGTCACAACATTTAAAATCTTTATAGTACTTTTACATAATGGGAACGCCAGTCAGCATTAAGGAGCCGACCACATCGCAGCCACATAACTGTTCTTAATTGTGACAAATGAAACCAAAGCTTATATTCAACTAACTAAATATTAGAGATAGATATAGGGTTGTACAGAGTGACAGATTAAATCTTTTGTACAAGACCTTAGAGAGCTGTCTGTGTGAGTTGAGGCACAAAGCCGGTATTGTGCTCTCTGCAATGTAAACTGCTGTCGTTGTGCCAAACCTGGCATGCTGCTAGTGGGGGATGTAAGTGTCCATCACCACGTAATTGTTCTTGACTTCCCCTTGTGGTGTTTATTTCTTTACCCTGGAAAATAAAGGTTTTACGGTCAGTATTGTCCAGCAGCAGCATTCACACTTAAACTCAACGACAGTCAAGTGTATTTAAATGTTATAGATTTCTGTTTTTCTGTGTAAACACACTGCGGAGAAAATGTAGAGTCGTGGCTGCCGTATTGTTGTGCTGTCTGTGAGACTATGGAGTTGGCAGTGGGGGAGCAGTGAGCTGAAGGGAGACGTGTGGTCACCATGGGCTCTGCGCAGGAATGGAGACGACAGGGACGCTTCCAAGTAGCAGCAACACAGCTTCTCATTAACTCTTGTGAAACCCTGTTAAGACCGGTGGAAGACGCTTTTATTTCGCTGGAGGAAAATTCTCCTCTCACAATGTGTTCTTTACGGTTATAAAAGGTTTAAAAGTGGCCTCTGTGTGGAGGACAGCGCGGTTTAAAAGTGTGCTGCTGAGAGCAATATATTTATGCACATTTTCATTACAACCAAGCACTGCAGGATTTGATTTCAGCAGTGAGATCACCGTCAAATCGAGGAAGGACTAATATAACTATGTGCATGCTGTTTGTGAGAATGCTTCCATGAGCTCATATCTGACTCAGAAGAAGAGGAGTTACTGGTTCATTAGAGCGTTTTTCCTGACACGCTGTGGCCCACATAGCCCATATGTTGGGTTTGTTGTATCTGCTTACCTAGCACAAGGTGATACAGGAGTACATGCACAGTTATGGGAATATAAACTTCAGTTGCTGATTATCACAACTCAAATAATCCCTCATGTAAAGAGGACTTGTTCTGCTCATTTTCAGGTTCATACTTGTATTTTGTGTTTCTACTTGAACTTATTTATATGCTTTAATCTTTAAAACATACTTTATTGTCTTTATACTGTCTGCACCGAAACACCTGTATTTACCCTCTCTGTGAAACAGTCCGTTTTAGCACCTGTCTGTGAAAGCCCTCCTCCCAAAAAAGCCCAGTTTGCTGTAATTGGTCAGTATTTCCAGAGGCCTGTACTACGAAGCCAATTCAACTTACACAGGATATCTTGTTGTTATCTTGCCTGACCAACCATCTGGATAACCAGTACTACAAGGCTGGTTATGAACTAGTTCAGTCAACTCTGGGTTTTCCTATCCAGCCATGAGCACATTCATGTGAAAGACGAGGGGGTGTTGATTACGAGCAACACCACCATACTGAAACTGTCTGCGACTACGCAACTGTACAATGTCAGTGGCGTAGGATGTAAACCATACTCTGAAATCTTATAACGGAAATGTGGAAATATTGAAAATGCTATCCAAAAAGTCAGTGTTGGCTGTTTCTTTAATTACGTGTAGGTATCACAGAGTATTTTTTTGCTGTTTAGTTGGATGATTTTGTCACATAAAACACTTTGAAGTAACACCATACTGTTTCTGCTACTTAAGTAAAACATGGAAAAGTAGTTAATGACTAATGAGGTCTATCTGATCGAAATGTCTCATTTTCTAATAAAATAATATATTTTTTTCCCTCTTCTCACGACACGTGACCTGTTATTTTGAGCTGCAGTGATGAATCAGAGTGTAAAATAATAACACTGTCACTGCAGACTAAAATAAACTGCATAAGTTAACATTCTGTTAAAATGATGTGTTTGTGTAAATGATCTCTGTTTTTGTTAGTAGCTCTGTTTCAGTGATTTGATAGGTTAGAGGTCGGGGTGATGATGGGCTGTGATCTGATACTCACACATAACCTGCCCTGGAGCAGGTTAGATGTTCAACATTAGTTACCACGGTGATTTATCCCAGTAAAAAAGAACCAGCTTTGTAGTACTGAAAACCCAGAGCTAACCTGAAGTTACCTTGCTAACTCCAAATCCTGCTTCGTAGTACAGGCCTGTGGTCTTCATATCTGCTCTCTCTGCAACTCTGCAACTCTCAACCCGACATGTTCCAGCAGGAATATGATCCCAAAATGTGGGATAAATTAACAACATTGGCAACCGAGATGACATGTTGTATATCATGTAGCAGTGTATGTATCTTAACGCTTGTAGTAGTTTGTCTGGAGTTGATGGCTACATAAAGAAATTTGACATCAGCTTGTCTCGAAACTAGAAAGAAAAATGTTGGAGGCTGAGTATTCAGAGCGGCCTGGAGGTTTTTGCTCACACGAATTACTTTTACTTACGTCTACCTCATTACTTGAAACTTGATGACAGCGAAGGAAAATACAGTTATCAGATTTAAGACTTGTATTGGTTTGTTTTGTTTTATACCACATTTGATAAGGCACCATCAAGCTGTGAATTAGATAAAAGTGATTTTACATGGATTTGCTAAACTTGGTTTTGCAAACAAAACTTGTTGAGATGAAATTAAACGTAGGCAGGCATTTTTCATCTGAATATCCCAGAACCCGGTTGCTAATATGGGTGTTATAAAGCCTAGATAGATAAAAAAGATAAACATAACTTTGTGTCTTTGCAGTATCTGCAGGTCAGGGCTGCTGTAGAGGAGATTAGTGTCAGTGCTGCTGTCGCTCCGGGGTTGCAAAGGGGTCGGGTCTGTCACATAATCAATCAAACACAATGGTCGCCTGTATGCATTCAGTCATTCCTGAAAGGTTTGTCTCTTGGCTGACAAGACGCATCATAAACTCATTCTTCATTCTTCAGAGGTCAATAAAATCTCATTATGGCATGTCTCTGAATGATCCAGTGTTTTAAACAAACATCAATTTAAAAGTGTGTATTTTATTACTTATCTCTCCTTGCTGCAAATAGTCCCATTTGTTTTCACCCAAGCTAAATGCAGAAAGAACATCTGCTCCTAGATAACAAATACATCTATTTGTATTGTAAGTCCATTTTCAAACTGCGTAAGTGAAACTGACATTTCCTGGGTGCTTTCAGGCTGCCCACAATAGAAGCATCTGTCAAAATTCAAAGCTTTGGCTGCTGCAATTTTAGATCAGATAAATTTAGCAAATATAATTTTGTGGGGTTTTGGTGCTAAACAGATTTGTGGCTGGCGTACAGAGAGACCGTGAGCAAGAGATCCTGCATGAAATACGTCCAGAGAAGATAATTTATGTTAAATTATTGTGCTCAGCAACAAACGGTCTGGTGTATAAAAACTCAAACCAGAAATCTGGGCACTTGATGGCGGATGGCCTTTTGAGACATGACGTTTCAGTGCATTGATCATTTTCAGTTTGCTGTTAATGCAGCTTTGCACAAAGCAGTCACCTCTGCACTCTTTTTAACCAGCCTAAGCATCTTTAATTTGAGTGAGTGGATTCTAAATTAAAGTTCCAAGCCTTTGGCAGGTGAGCCAGAAGGTTAATTTAAGACTTTGGCTGACCAACTTCGATTTGGTGCCCATTTTTAAAGGAGGTAAAAGGTGCTCAGTCATGCTTCAAAAGCTGAGGTGACACAATAAAGTCAATCAGAGCCTCTGTGTGTCTGCAAATCTGACGCTGTCTCAGCCACCTCCTGGTAGGTTGTGTCTGGACAGCCCGACCTGTTATTTCACAGTGAATAGATTTCAGTCCAGAAAGGATTTGAAGTGGGTCAGGTCAGACAGCTTTAGTGTCTTTGTCTCATTACCCTCTGCCTCACTTTGTGGTCAGGGTTTTCTCTGGATTATTTATTTATTTATTTATTTGAGATGAACGTGGCGAAGGCTGGAAAATGCGCGTGACATGCACGGCGTACATAGCTCAGTCGTCACAATAATGTTGGCATTGCACATTTCTGCAAACCACAGTTATATTACATGTGTGCATTTTGTACCAATCATATCAACAGTTCTAAAGTGGTGTAGTTCAGATTACATGTATGTGAGCCGAGCTTCTCATTAGGAGGAGGTGGGGATGGTGGGCAGTGTGACACCTCAGTGAGATGGCTGCCAAGTAGGTGGCCGAGCAGTGACATTTCCAGCGGTATTTGTGGCGATGAAAAGGGGTATTTTTAATGAGATGTTGGAAAATTTCCTGTTGTGTTTGTGGTGATGAAACCGGGTATTTTTAATGAGAAAGCAGGTATTTTTTACGAGATGTCGGGAAATATCCTGCAGTGTTTGTGGCAACCAAAGATGGCTGCAAAGCAGGCGGCTGAGCAGCAGACTTTTGTGGCGACAAATGTCCATGTTTGTGGGAGACATCCGTACATTTCCTCACCAAATGGTGTTTTTAACAAGACTTCAGGACATTTCCAGCCATGTTTGTGGCAACATAACTGAGTATGTTGCCACAAACGAGAAAGTAACGAGAAAACTGGTATTTTCGACAAGTTGTTGGGAAATTTCCAGCCATTTTTATTGCGACAAAATTGGGTATTTTTTTACGAGATGTCAGGAAATTTACAGCCCTTTTTGTGGCAAAAGCAGACATTTGTGGCGACAAATGTCAATGTTTGCGGGGCCAAAACTGCAAAGTTTTCCCAAGACATCAGGACATTTCCAGTTGTGTTTATTGTGTAAAAAAAACTGGGTATTTTAACGAGATGTCAAGCAGGTGGCTGAGCAGCAGACGTTTGTGGTGACAAACCCGGGTATTTTTAATGAGACATGGAGAAATTTTCAGCCGTGTTTATGGTGACAAAACTTGGCATTTTTAACGACACATCAGGACATTTCCACCAGTGTTTGTGGTCACCAAATGGTATTTTTGACAAGACTTCGGGACATTTCCAGCCATGTTTGTGGTAACAAACCTGGGTGTTTTTAACGAGACATCAGGACATTACAAGCAGCAGACTAAGTGGGAACAAATGTAACTGTTTGTGGAACCAAAACTGGGTGTTTTCAATGAGACATTGAGACATTTCCAGCAGAGATTTGGGGCAACAAATCTGAATATATTTTAACAAGACATTGAGACATTTCCAGCCGTGTTTGTGGCCACAAAGCCAGGTATTTTAAGCCAAATCCTGATCTTTTCCTGACCCTAACCAAGTGGTTTTGGTGCCTAACCCTAACCGCACATTAACCACAGCGTTGTCACAAAATGAAGTAGAAAATTGAAATGTAAATATACGTAAAGATGGTTCACTTGACTTGTTTAATATTGTAAAACTCCATTTAGCTTATGTACATTAATTACAGTATGAAGGTCGTCCAGTGTTTATGTTTTAACGTTGTGCTTTTTGCTGCATCACTTGTCATCAGCTGTAAGAGAAATCACCTCTCTGCTGTCTTCACCTGCACAGCCGCTGTTTTATTTCCCGTGTCAGTTTTCTCCTGTGCTCATCGAGTTACCTCCCGGCTTCTTCCGGCTCACAGACGTTTGTCTTACCCATGCAGAAAGGTTTTCCACTGACTCCACATTTTCCACTTGAGCTGTGAGCCGACGAAGACGTATACCTAACTAATAATCCATCACGTTTCCATGGATCCTGCCCCCAAGAGAAGCAACATTCTCAGCCAACACAACAAATAACATCTTTCCTCATATATGAGTTGTCCTGAAGCAGCTGGCCAGATTGTTCTGAGGATATCGATGACACATGAGTAAACAGAGATTGAGATACAGATTTATGATTTAAAGGGTAAATGATGATAAGAAGTCAGTCTTTTTCAACTCAGTGATGTTCCCAAGTATGCAAACACCATTGACCTCAGTGCAATGTCACCTTGACATTAGTTTGGTTTTTTTAAAAGATATTTTTGGGGCATTTTTAGCCTTTATTTGATAGGACAGACAAGTGTGAAAAGGGGAGAGAGAGAGGAAGTGACATGCAGCAAAGGGCCACAGGCTGGAGTCGAACCCGGGCTGCTGCGGCAACAGCCTTGTACATGAGGCGCCTGCTCTACCACTAAGCCACCGACGCCACCTTGACATTAGTTTTAACCTCACCTTCACCTGTTTCAAAATGACCGTCTTATGTGCAGCACATGCAGCCAAAATTCTCTTTGTGTAACACTTCAGCTTAGAAATAGTCAGTACAATAGGCAGATGATTGATGATACCCCCGCAAGAGCAGATGTGATATCAAGATCTAAAACATTTATTCATATATTCAGACTTTGGCTATAGACGAGATAGAAACTGCTATGTTATGCTATGCTATGCTAAATGATGGTGAATGGTGAAAAAAAGTTAATTTCCAACCCTGATGGTTACGCATCAGTGTTGACTACGGCCCCGATCACACTAGGGCATGTCACTACATGTGCAGCTGCTTCATAAATGCCTTGGCAAAGCGTGTAGGGCAAAACAGTGTGATGGGTTAAACACAATCAAATGTGTTTAACAGAAAAACACGTACAATCTAATCTCTTGTAATCTCCCCAATGCCGGTAGCTCTTTCACAGTCCAAGAGCTGACTAGCTAGCTAGCCTATTTATTGGCATAGTTAACAGTGTTATACTCACAAAAGAGATTCACCTGGCTGCTCACCCGACGTTGCCGATTAGTATTTGAAAAATGGGGTGACCTGCATTGTAATTAAAGGAAATGACCCCTAAGAATGAAAATACAGACGGTACTTACTCACCCTCATGCCGACAAGAAGTCCAGTGTAGTTTTTTAATCCACAAAACTCGTTCGAGGTATCGGAGTATAACAGCTAGCCGGATTTTTCCATACACTTGACATGCATGGAACCAACGTCCAAAAAATGTAATAAAACTCCGCTAATGCATTTCAAAAACGTCAGAGCAGCTCGTCCGTCGTAATCCAAGTGCCCTGAAGCCGCGACATGCAAAATTTACTCCACTTTTCTAGCATAATTTTTCACCTTGGTCAGTTAGCCTGCAACTTGCGAGACTCGAGAACAAGAACGTCTCTGAACATTCTCGAGTCTCGCGCAAGTTGCCATGTAAACACAGCACGCCTGCATGCTAACTGACCACGGTGAGAAATTATGCTAGACAAGTGGGGTAAATTATGTCTTTTCAAGTCAATTTTGCATGCTGTTATCCTCTGATACCCCGAATGAGATTTGTGGATTAAAAAACTACACTGGACTTCTTGTCGGCATGAGGGTGAGTAAGTACTGTCTGTATTTTCATTAAAGTGGTAATTTCCTTTAAATACCGCTAATATCAATCTGTCTGCATTTGCCATTGTCCCGCTGTTCCTACCACATCTACCAGCATCAAAACAGTAGAAAATCCCGCCTCTTGTTTGATTTGATTGCCTGCCAGAGCCACTGCTGTTGATGAGCGGTGTGATTCTGCAACTTGCGCTGATGCACTTCTATGTACATCTTAAAACTGCAGAAAAAAACGCAACGCACAGCACAAGAGAGGAACACACGGCAAGCACGCCTTACCATAGTCATACCATTGCTAACTACTCAATGTTTCAAGCAATGCGACTGGTTGTGATCAGGGCCTGAAAATGCCTTTACATTCAGGCGGATACATCGGTGATTGGTTTGGTAAAATTGAATCCCCTTCCCCCACGAAAATCTTTTAGAGTGGACACAGTATCAGACTGAAGATGGAAATGGGGTGTAATTAGTTGACGTCAGGCAAGTAAAACACTTACATCAGTTAAATTTCTTCTCACCACTTATGTCAGGAGTGTTTTTAATTACTTGTGCTAAATCACCGGGGCCTCTTACAGTTAACAGTCTGATTGGTCCAGACAGCTCAGTGACCCCTGTGAGCTGTTCTCCCTGCACCACCACTGTGCTGTCTTCTCTGTGCTTATCATCTTTCAAGGTGCAAGTTTTACCAACACTGATGTTCCCTCTGTGAGCCTCCTGCTATGATAGGTGGGGCGCTTCCTGTCCTGTCCTGCCCTGTTGAAGACTTGCTGGGAAGCTCTTCTCTGCAGTGAACACTCTGTGAGATGTCTGAGTATATGAGAAAGCCTGATGTGCCAGGGAGGAAGACATCACGTAAAATGCTAAGTGCGAGAAGCAGGCCAGCACTTGTTATTGAATGTATATTTGTGGCAGAGAGAGCAGAGTGCAAAAGAAAGAAAGCACTTTGTAGTGAAAGCATTTTATGAATCTGCAACACAAACACAGACACAACTCGAGTTCACCAAGTTCAGTGTTTCCAAAAATGAGGAGGGGGTTGATGAGAAAGAATGCAAATTGGATTGTTTTCGCTTCAACAGCGGCCAAATTGGGTTTGTTGCTGGGTGTTTGTTTGATTTTGGAAACATTTTATGGCTACTCTAAGCTCACATGCTGAATAGACCGAGTTCAGGCTGGCCCAGTTTGAAAGGTTTCCATTCTGGATGCGTCGAATCAACACTGTCTCCATGAGACTGTGTTTTTGTTGTCTGTCCCAGGCTTAAGTTATCATAAACGTAGCATGCATAATGATGTGGCTCATAGATAGCATCAGGAGCTGCCCCCAGGCCTGTGGTGAGAGCAAAGTCATTGTACTGATGGCCGGCATCAGGTGCAGGAATCACATGAGGTGGTTGAGACACGTGATGCATGCTGGTTCACTAGATGCCTCAGCATGTTTCAACTACAAACAACAGACTTGGAGAGCCTTTTTCTTTAATCATATGAGGCCCATGTGAATATATGACCAAAGGCTGCGCTCAATCTACTCCTCAAGTATCACCGACAGAAATGCCATCCTCACTCTGTTTTCTGTCTGATTTGAAATAAATATGTGCTGCTCCCTCTTGCAGATTTTTATCACTTTGTTTAGGAAAATAAAAATGCCACCACACTGGTTGCACCAGACTGTTACACAACACCTGGCTGCCTGCTCTGTCTTTCCTCTATCAAGGTTGTAAAAGCCTTTTTTCATTTGAGCCAGTATTTATGCACTTGTTATCAAAAACAATTGCAACATTTACATGCACAAAATACTCTGGTTTTAGCCCTTATTCCAAAAAAGACAACATTCCTGTGAAGTTGTTTACATGGCTAATGAGACTGAATATATTCCGTGAAAACTCCTGTTTACATGCAGCCCTGCATACTTGAATTTACTTGCCCTAACATGTTGTTTTTCATGGCAAAATATTGGAAAGAAGAGCAGCTGAAGCCACTTGTTCTCTTGCTTCTTTACATCAAAATAGGACTTTTTCAGAGTTTCCTGTCAGTGGCTTCATCCTGGTATTTCATAATGTTTTAAAGTAGGTGTTTACTATAGGGCTGGGCAATATACCAATATTATATCGATATTAGACAAGATATCCTGTTAGATATTGGATAGCCTAATATTGCAAGTGTTGTCTTTTCGTAGCTTTAAAGGCTGCATTACAGTAAAGTGATGTGATTTTCTGAACTTCCCAGACTGTTCTAGCTGGTCTATTATTTGTCTTTACCCACCAAGTCATTATACAGTATATATCCACATTATTGATGATTATTGATCAAAAATCTCATTGTGTGAATATTTTATGAAAGCCCCAGCAATCAACCCTGCAATAGCCTTAAAATATTGATAGCGAGGTATTTGGTCAAAATATTGTGATATTTGATTTTCTCCAAATCACCCAGCCCTTGTTTTCTCCTTCTGATCAGAAAAGGGGGCTTTTATTTTGGGCATGCATCTCTACTCCCCAGCTTTGCAAACTGTTGGCTAGTTGGTTTATGTACAACGTATCCATGACAACCCACAGAGCTGACTGTAAACAGACAAGAGGCCATGTGTCACGAAATTGAGCATAGCGTTAGTTCAGGCAGGACACGATGTCAAGCTCAGCTCACATCCCAGCTACATCAGCCGATCTCAAACAGCCCAATCACCTGATGGAGCAGCTGATTGATGGAAGGGAGTCAGCTGATAGATCACAAATAGGCGAATCTCATTCAGGGCGCCCTATTTAAACTGCTCTGGCCTGCCTACTGTTGCTGCTTACCTCTGCGAGCTGCTTTGCAACCTGCCTCCACCCCAGCTCCTCCTTTTCATGCTGTGTCTGACTTATGCAGGTATGTGGAAGGGCGGAGAGGTGTGCTCCACCGCTTCCCATGCAAAAGTTGTGATCTGTAAAAACAGACTTGATGGGAGAAACTTTGACCCATGCTAACAAACATTATGTAGACAGGAAATTGGCAGCTTAGATGGTGAGGTGGAAGCCTGATTGTAGGAATTATTGACTATTTTTGCTGCACACCATTTTTTTGCTTTTGACCGTGTGTACATTTTTAGTATGGATCCTACACATTGTTTTATTAATGAGACCCCTGGTCCGTTTGTTTTGGAGAGGAGGAGACTTCTGCAGATAATCTGGCTCACAGTGAAAACCTACTGAACGTCTGGATCTTAAGTTATCAGAGACAAAAGGTGAACACAGATTAGCAGGTGCTGAACTAGTGGCCCATCTCTGACATGCCAAACTGCATTGGAGGAACACTGATTTTTAACGCAAAACTGCTTTATTCAGTGTTTTTACCGGTTTAAATCACCTGGTGGGTTTGTTATGGAGAGGAGGAAACTTCTGCGGATAATTCAGCTCCAAAACGATGATCGCTGAAGGGATCCTAATTGAGAGAAACTTACTGCGATGACATCATTGCAGCGTCTTTTGTCATTCTTTTGATTGAGAAACCCTCAGCAGCAGAAAAATTACATATTATACATTTAAGCAATACATTTAGAGTTCTTTAGGGGTAGAACTTCTTCCCTGATTGTAAGTTTCCCAGAAGTCTGTCAATGAATAGAACAAAAGAGTAATTATTTTTCTTATCTCTTCGCCTGGATGAGACTGCCCTGAAGGAAGTGCAGTAAAACCACCCTGTTCAACCTTTAGACCTTTTGGTGGCAGTCTCTGAGAGATAATCACACCACTATCCCTTCTACCCCGCTGCAATCCTATTACACAGCCGACTGTCACCTTTGACCCACCGCTCAGTACGATTGTGCTCAGGCTAAACATAAAAGACTCTATTTTTATGTCACACAGTAGTAGTTCGGCTGGATAGTGAGTGACAGGGCTTCACAGAATAAAGTGTCTCAAGTGGACGTGTTCCTCAGAGACATCCTTGTTAGTTTTTTCAGAAAAATAAATCAACATCACCTACTTTCTTTGTGGAGTAGCTCCTGGTGAGATTTCTTGGTATCTCTAGACACAGTTGTGGCTCTCTAGTTAATGGCTTTAGGGGCGAGTGTTTCTCAAATTTCCAGTGATAACACTTGTAAAGATAAAAGCACTAAATTAATCTTTTGTGAATTTATCTTTTGGGTGGATTTTCTCTTGAGGCTGTGCTTGTATGACCCGTCCTGTGCTGCTGTTCTTCTTATAGAGTAAGGCCCCTCAAAACAGAGTTACAAGGTGTTGTTGAAATCTTCCCCTATGAAGTGGGACAACCCATCAAGACCCTGATACGTCATCGGTATCATCATCAGTGGCATTTACAGAAACAGCCGCAACTATGTTAGTTATGGTATTTCCACAGTGACATTTTCCGTTTATCCGATGGGTATTGAAAAAAAAAAAAAACAAAACATGGATGCTTGCAATCATTTACAACTCGTGTCACGGTATCAATCGATCAAACAAGTCATTAAATAGAAACAAACAACGCTTCATTACCAGGCCATTAGCGGTGTTCTGTTAGCAACCTGTGCTCCTAGCCTGCCAGTCTGCACTGATATTAGCGAGGTGCAGCAACTTCACTGCTGGACTTTAGTAAAATTTCAGGTGTTGTATTCCATCAAATGGAGGGAATGAGACATGGGAATATGGCAGAATGCGAGACTATCATGCAAAAATCAGCAATAACAATGCTAACGTTAGCTAGCAAGCTTAGTTAACTAGCAAACCAACGTTAGCATAAGGTAAACTAGCAAGCTAACGCTAGCGCTCGATTATCATTCGCAGTACCAAGTCATCACAGACCCAACAAACACTACTAACGGCTTTTATTTCACAACAGTTGTGGCACTTGGTGCAAAAAACGTGCATAACTAACAGTCTCCTTGTTGTCCTCAGACGCCATGTCAAAAGTTGAGAAGTTTGATACGTTGCAAAGATGGCGACCGATGAGAGTGAGAAGACTCCATCATTCCACACTCAACTTTTGGACCGTTTCAAGCGTGCCAGTAGTACACTGCATTTTCCTGTACTATGCAATGTGAACGCGCTTAGCACAATTGTGCACTCAAAATATTAAGTGTTTATTACAGAAGTATGTGAGTTGAGACACACTGATGGTGTCCACATTCCGATCTCGCCCTAGTGAGTAAGCGGCTTCATTTTGAGCCACGAAACGGCTTTAGCATCGTTAAATATGTTAGCACCACTAGTGGTGTTGACGGTGCTAACAGTGGTAACACAGTTATCAGTGCATAAGGGGATTTATGGATCAAAATTAAGCCACTTACTCACCAGGGCGACTGGCACAATGTTTCCATGGCATCGTTGCTGGGACAGCATTACAAATGATAATTGCCAAATGAACAGCGATGCTAGTTAACATTAGCTCCCACCAGACCAGGATGGTGCACAGTGCAGTAAAGTGAAGAGTAGCAAATTTAACCAATAGACTGACACAAGTAACCAGTCAGAAGTTTTCTCTGCAGTTATTCGATTAATGGTTAAACGTTTACATTCCTGCTAGTGAGCTAGTTAGCTAACAAGACATCAGTGTATTACTAAGGATTTTTTTTTGTAATGCTTGGACCACAATATATTGAAATAAAAGTAAACCATAATCATTAGATAAGTAGTAGTTATTGTAATTTTTAAATCTTTACAAACTAAGGATGCACGATAATATCGGCACATCATCTATACTGGCTGATATTGGCTGCTTTTTCTGTTGCAAAATGTATGAATATTACAGACATTGAAGGGCATTATATTTCATGTCTCCATCTGCTGGTGGGCTGTCATGATAAGAGTATGCATGTATAATATGATGTTAATTCCACTACAGAAGAGACTTGATGATTACTAAATTTAGGTTGTGGAAAAAAGTGGATATAGGCTATCGGTATTGGTTATTGGCCAAATGAGTTGTTATATATCAGCATATGGGCAAGAAATCCAATATCGTGCATCCCTGTTACTAACGGAGAAAATACATTTGTGGGTTTCTGTTGTTGCTTGTGCCGATGATCTCTTATAACTCTTTGTTTGGCGTATGCTTCTGAAAAACCTCTGTTTGGAGGGTCATCTAGCCCGAACACTTCACCCTGCCCCTAGACGTGAACGTGTGAAACAGAGGGGTAAGAGCTGAGAGGTAGGGGCAAGAGGTGTATGAGGATTGAGCCTTAAACAATCTGAAATGGCACTGTGTTTTAGTCCACTTTAATGCTTCAGGTTTTTTGTGTTCTCACTGTCCTTCTGTTTCACTTTCTGGCTGCCAACCCTCCCTCCCTCCGCTCCTCCCTCCGTCTGCACACTTTTTTGTGTTCGCTGGACAACAGTCTCAGTAATGAGGATGAAAATGAATTATGACAGGCAAAATAGTTTTGTATGTCACAGGTACTAAAGAGATGGGGCAGGGAGGATTAAGAGAGGAGGGGTTACTGGCTAGAGTCTGGCTGCACTACATCTTTGCATATTTTTTTTAACCTTAACCACCTACCAGTCTTTTTAGGGAATAAGAGGAGGCACAGTGGCCTATAACACTATCCATCTTTTGTCTGCGAGGCCTCCTGAGTCAACCTGAGACAAATCTAATTTCTCAGCTCTCTCTGCTCACGGCTGCTGCCTTGTGCTATTGATCTGGCTCACCACTTAAAAGCTTGTCTGCCTTTAGCACTTTGGCATCTTTATTTTTATCTCTTTCCTCCTCTCTAGCGAGTTGTTTTGCTGGTCCATTTACACCAGTTCCACGTGAGTGGGTGAATGATTGATGAACATGGTGTGGGACAGTGATGTCCCTTGCATTGTAGACCTTATATAACAGCCCGCTGCAGGGGTTACTGGCCGTGAATGTGACGATGTAGGCATGTACACATGTGTCCGAGAGTGCTGCGTGGGTGTATGTACACCCATTACTGTAACACGTAAAGGCTTTATGACCTGTTATACTATCATCTGTCTTTTGAATTGTAAGAATTTTTATCGTTCAGTGTTGATCTTATCAAGATTGTCTGGGTAATAGCAAACAGCGATTTTATTTGCGTTTCAGAGCTCTTTGTGCAGTCTTCCATAACCACCCACAAAACCATATGAAAACAACTGATAATACAAATGATATGAAAATAGGCTTGTATGAGGATTGTCCAAAGAAAGGCTGTTGCCGCAGCGGCCTGGGTTCGACTCCAGCCTGTGGCCCTTTGCTGCATGTCACTCCCCCTCTCTCTCCTTTTCACACTTGTCTGTCCTATCAAATAAAGGCTAAAAAATGCCCTAAAAAATGTCAAAAAAAAAAAAAATTATAACTTTAAATTATAAATTTGCAACTTTTTTTTCTTGTAAAATTTATAAGTTTTTCTTCATAAATTTGCAACTTTAATCTGAGAGAATGTCCACATTTTTTTAAAAATGTAAATTTATTACTTTTATTCTGAAAATTCTGAAGTTTTTCTGTGAATATTGTGCACATTTTGGCTCACTGGAATCTGATGCTGCATTTAATTGATATGGGTGTGTATGTGGACGCCTCGTACACCTCACCCTCAAACATACTTATCTTCAGTTTTATTCTGAGGCTCCTTTAGCAGCACTGCTGTGTGTTAGTCTGTCTCAGAGACGTGTTGTGTGGTGTTCTCACTCTCATTTTCTATCCCTGCTTTAAAGGTGTGAAACCAAACATTTTTAACATGCGGATATCCAGTTTCATTTTGGATCGTGATGAATGAATCGTGTGCTGCTGCCACATCATTCAGGCCTGGCTGCTTATCTGTGGGACGGCGTGCTATAGTGCGATTGCTGTAGGCGTGGCCAGTTTGAGGGCTGGTACTGGCCATGGCAGTACAGCTGGTGCCAGAACTCACCCACACACACACACACACACACACACAGAAACACACAGAGAGATTCACAGCCTGAGACTTCCTGTAGTTGGACCAAGATCACAGCCTGTTTGCTCCCACTTAAACCTCAGTAACACAACTCATTCTCCCCCTCTAACAGCAGACTGGCATGGCTTCCTCTTTATGTTAACCTCCTTTCTGGATAAAGACAAGCCTCTCCACCAGTCTGTCTTCCTGTCCCTCCAGGGATTCAGGCAAGTGTGAAGTAAAGATCTTTGGTCTAAATGCAGTTCAGATACTTACGTTTAAAGGCATCACAACAGCTTCACATGGACAAAAGGGAATCATTAACCTGTCTGCAACAGAAGCAGAAGAGCTGGTTTTAGTCTTTACAGATGAGACAAGTGTTTTCAGTGTTTTAGCATTTTGACAGCTTTATGCGGGTAATGCCTTCTCTCTGGATAATCCCAGTTAAACAGCTTAGAGGAAGAGCAGGGAAATCTGCACACTCCAAGTGTGAGAGAGGGTGCATTCACTCTATTACGTATTTGTTCAGAAAAAAAAGCCCAAATGATCCCTCAATCCAATTTCATCCTAATTATAAAAAGCAGGCTTCACAAGTTGGTTCCTTAAGGAGTGGCTGCAGTAGCCGATCAGCAGATATACTGAACGTCCAGGTTTCAGACACTTAACAGAAGATCCTACTGTAGTCACCTTTCTGTACATGTTGCTGCTCCTTCATTCATATTCAGACTGTTAACAGTCATGAAATTTCAGATGGAAACCTATGAAGCATTAGGTCATGCTGCCTCTTGTCTGGGATTAGTTGCATCACCAAAGCCCTGCTCAGCATTGTGAGCTATGAACATGTACTTATTATCTTTACAATGTTCTTCACATTGCTTTTAAAGTAGGGTTCAGTACTCAACATCCATGCACAGAATGAATGTGTCATGTGTTGCGGACTATAAGAAATAGTTGAAAGAGTTGTGGAGTTTATGTGAGTCTGTTAACTGTGTGCCTGGCTGGACTGAAAGAACCAGCCCAACCCTCTCAGGTACTCAGGTAGATATCATGTCACATGGCTGCTCTAAATTCTGGTCTGTTATCACATGTCACATGTTGTGCACAAGATGTCCACTGGTGCTCTGATGGATGAATCTGGATGTAAGACCTTGCTGTTTCTTTTTTGTGGGACTGAGACCAAACCAACATTAATTTGTTGGTTGTTTATATTGTTAGTGATTCCCAACCAGGGGTACCAGGAGACGCATGAGACACTAATTAATTTGATGAACTAGGGCTGCAGCTAATGTTTATTCTCATTATCAATGATTGTTTTCTTGTAGATGAATCGATTTGTCTATAGAATATCAGAAAAAAATATGAAAAATGTCCATCCCATTTTCACATCTCAGTTTGCTACGTTGACTTTAAACAATGACCAGCACACAGAAGAGGAAGTCTTGGCCCAGATATGTTATCCAGATATCTGCTAGCTGCACCTGAACCCTGAACCTGAAATATTTACCATTGCCCCCAGAAGTTAAATCATCGTCAGACTGAAGCTCTGAGTCTGACCTCATCTGAGGGCTCTGTGGGAGTACATCAGACAAAAAATGCCATTGTCCATCACCCATGTCATCAACCACTGTCTTCACCCTGACAATTGTGCTACTCTAATGTACATAGATGGCAGTTTGCAGTCAGGTTCAGGTGGTTGATTAAGGCATATTGTTTGTGGGTTGTGCGGTGCGGATTGGCCCTCGTGATGGGTTGGGTAGGTGCAGGTAGCACATTACAAAACCCTGACCCCCCGCTCTGGACGTATCTGAATGCAACTTCATGTATTGAATAAGACCAATACACCAAAATGTCCCATCACAAAAGTTCAGTGGGTCAATTTTACCTTTAGTGCATCTACATGTTGAATTCCTAAATATTTTGTCCCTCTGGCTGCACAGACGCTCACACAGCTTAGTGTTAAAGTGCTGCGCATCATCACCAGCCCCACCCTCTTCACCCACGCCCCCTCCTGTCTGACTGGCACCCAGAGCAAGACATCAGGTGACTGGTGCAGCTGTGCCTGGCAGGGGATCTGTGTCAGTATGTATCAGACCTCACAGTAGTGGACGGCCAGCTGACCTGGTTGGAGTGCAGCCTGCTCAGCCTGCAGCTGGCTCAGGCCAGCTGTGTCCCGAAGGAAGAGGCAACCCGTCAGTGCAGAGCTTGCTTCTTCTCATCTCGGGTCCTGATTTAGATATTTGGTAGAAAGTGGAATTTCAGTTACCATGCTTTTTATTATCAGGTAGAGAAAAGACACTGGAGTGATTTTGCCTTCACTGTAAGGTTGTTCTGTAAGGTTGCCCCCGCTGATGTGCTGTTGATTTTATGGCTGCACGTTCTCGCTGCTTCCTCAGTGTCTGAGTGGGTAGGGTGCTGCAGGTTAATCATTTCTAGCTCTTGCCTAACAGTGTCTCAGTCCTGATGATAAATGTATGGCAACCCATAGTGTTAAAATGTTGTGTTTATCATCCTCGAACAAATCTGTTAAGTATGTCGTCAAATTGGCTCTGATTTTTTTTTCTTCGTCTTTGTTTTCAGAAGCTGGCAGCAGAATGTCAGAGTGCAGGCTACAGCGGCACACTGATCCCTTACAAGTGTGACCTGTCCAATGAGGAGGAGATCCTGTCCATGTTTTCAGCTATCAAGACGCTGCACAAGGGTGTGGACGTGTGCATCAACAATGCTGGACTGGCACACAACGAGCCCTTGCTCAGCGGAAAGACCGAGGGCTGGAGGAACATGATCGACGTGGGTGGATCACACAGACACACAGATAGGGATTCTTAGGTTGGAACAAGCTGGAGAGAAACATATTTATTTAGGATTTAGAGATAGTCAGAGGAATTATCCCCCTATGTTTATGGCATATTGATTTTATGGCTGTGCTACTCAAGCAGAAAAGCAGAAGGAGTAGCTGATATGGCTGCCCAGTGTGAGTCTTCTGTGTGGTATGGAAGCCCATTTCTGCCATTGTCATGAAAACAAGATCCTGTACCTCATTATAATGAGACAGTTTTTTTAAAATAATGACTCAGTATCTCAAAATAATGACTTAGTCCCTCAAAATAATGACTTACTTTTTCAAAATAACAACTTAGTATCCCAAAATCATGATTTAGTATCACAAATAATGACTTAGTTCCTCAATAATGTCTTAGTATCTCAAATTAATAACTTATCATATCATAGATAATGACTTGATTCCACAAAATAATGACTTACTATCAAATGATAAATGAGTTCCTCAAAATAATGACTGAGTATCACAAATAATGACTTAGTTCCTCAAAATAAGACTTAGTTCCTCTTAATAATGACTTAGTATCTCAAAATAATGACTTAGGTCCTGACAATAATGACTTTGTTCCACAAAATAATGACTAGGTTTCTCAAAATAATGACTTAGTTCCTCGAAATGACTTAGTTCCTCTTAATAATGATTTAGTATCTCAAAACAGTGACTTAGGTCCTGACAATAATGACTCGTTCCACAAAATAATGACAAAGTATCTCAAAATAATGACTTAGTATCTCAGAACAATGACTTAGGTCCTGACAATAATGACTTCATTCCACAAAATAATGACTAAGTATCTCAAAATAATGACTTAGTATCTCAAAACAATGACTTAGGTCCTGACAATAATGACTTCATTCCACAAAATAATGACTAAGTATCTCAAAATAATGACTTAGTTCCTCAAAATGACTTAGTTCCTCTTAATAATGACTTAGTATCTCAAAACAGTGACTTAGGTCCTGACAATAATGACTTTGTTCCACAAAATAATGACTGAGTATCTCAAAATAATGACTAGTTCCTCTTAATAATGACTTAGTATCTCAAAACAATGACTTAGGTCCTGACAGTAATGACTTCGTTCCAGTTCTTCTTAATAATGACTCGGTATCTCAAAATAAGACTTAGTTCCTCTTACTAATGACTTAGTATCTCAAAATGACTTAGTATCACAAAATAATAACTTAGTGTCACAAAATAATGATTTATTTCCTCAGAATAATGGCTTAGTTTCTCAAAATAATGTGGACTGAAATAATGACTTAGTATCTCAAAGTAATGACGCAGTATCTAGACATAATGACTTAGTATCTCAAAATGCCTTATTTCCTAAAAAATAACATCTTAGTATCTTAAAATAATGACATAGTTTCTCAAAATGATGAATTAGTATCTCAAATAAAATGACATAGTTCCTCTGAATAATTATTTAGTTTAAAAATTAATGACTTAATATCACAAAGTATTGACTAATTTTTCTCAAAATTATTTAGTATCACAAGATAATAAGAAATTCTTACAATACTTAGTATTGTTAAATAATGATAAACTCTTGAAATATGACTATATGATGAAATAACGACTAAGTATCTGAAAATAATGACTTAATTGTGCCATAGTGTCTCAGATGAATTTGAAACTTTCTTAACATAACAACTTGGAATCAAAAAATAATGACATGGGGTTTTTTTCAATGATGAGAAATTTGCTTTAAATAATAACTTCTTATCTCAAAATATGCCTAAATCAAAATATTGAGTTTTTCATTATTTTGAGATACTATATCATTATTTTGAGAAGGTCTTTTTCATTATAACCAACAGTATTTTATATCTTTAGGTCACATTGGCAGAATTGGTCGTCCACAGTTTGTGAGCTTGTGTTGTTGAAAGAATAAGAGTGGACACATGGGTCTCCCTCAGAGGTCCCCTCCCCCTCACAGAGGCTGCTTCATTGGCTCTGAGGAGACGCTCTGGCACAGCAGAGGCCCACTAATGAAAGCCAGCACTATTTCTCTTGTTTGGATGTTACATTCTGATTCATTGAGCTCTTGACCACTGAAGACCCCCCCTGCTCTAAAGTCTCTGTCTCCAGAGTCCCGCATTCGCAACACTCGTCCATCTGTTGTCATAGCAGCCCACATTAACGTGTGTACAGCAGTGTGTATTTTTAGCCTGTGTTTAATCTCCATGCTGACCTTGTTTGGTCACTTCCCCGTCTTGCCACCACGATGGCTTTAACCTGACGTCTATCAGTGTCACTACGGGAGCAGCTTAGAAGCCGCACGCTGGATGGGAACAGCAGGTTCAGCTGGTCTAACACAGTGACCCAGCAAATATCAGTCACCTGAGCTGATACAGTTTCATCACACGGCATTCTTGAATATTGCAAATTCTGCAAATGATATCAACTTACTAATTTTTTTCCACACAGCATGAATTTTGGGCTATTTGTACTTATAGTTTGTCTGAAACGTTAATGACACTGCTGTCTTCACCTTCCCTGCAGGTGAATGTCTTAGCCTTGTCTATCTGCACCCGTGAGGCGTACAAATCAATGAAGGAGAGGAATGTGGACGACGGCCACATCATCAATATTAACAGGTAAGCCATACAGATGACCTTTGAATCCAAGAACAAATGTATAGATTAATCTGAAAACACCTCAGCCAGTATGTTCAGGGTGGTTTTGGCCGCTTGGCGAACTCAGTGCATATGCTTGATGTTTTCTACTCAGGTGATGTAGCATTGAGGATGTGCTATTGTGGTATGCTAACTCCATTTTACAATACACACTGAACTGTTTTTGTTTTAACTTGTAATGATCCCACACTCTACACTTTGTTGTATTCTTTGGCATGTCTCTCGCTCTTCTCTTCTCTTGTCCCTCTTCCTCTACATGCACTGAACTTGATGCTTTTCTTTGTCATACATGATAATAAGCTGAATATCTTTGGATTTGGACTGTTGGTTGGATAAAATGTATAATTTGAAGACGTCACCTCGGGCTCTGTAAGAAATCTTGCCGTATAAATGAGCAAGTGGAGGCATTTTAAAAAACATGACACGTAAACAGAGGCTGGGGTTTGATCAAGTCCCAGCTACAGTATGGGGTTACCAGCTTGTGCATCTGTTTCTTTATCTCCCTGTTGCAGTATGGGTGGGCATCGAGTGGTGCCGAGTGCTGATGAGCATTTCTACTGTGCCACTAAATACGCTGTGACTGCTTTGACTGAGGGGATACGGCAAGAGCTGCGAGAGGCAAACACCCACATCAGAGCAACAGTGAGTTGGTTATTCACCAGCAGAGTGTGCAGGATTTTCTTTTGCCTGTGCCGCAGCTCGCATATCAGACCACATTAACACAGGGGTGGAATGTAACTAAGTACATTTAATCAAGTATTGTATTTATGTACAAAGTTGAGGTACTTTTCATGTTATGCAGTTTTATACTTCCCCTCCACCACAGCTCAGTGATCTATATAGCTGAGCTTCTCACACCATACCATCCAAACAGGCCCCTCGGGTCTGCTAGTCTGGCTCTTCTAACTGTTCCAGAGTCCAGGTTAAGACAAAGGGTGATCGAGCCTTTTCAGGTCATGTTCCTCGGCTTTGGAACAGGCTCCCACTGAGCATCAGATCAGCTGACTCTGTTTACGTCTTTAAATCTCGTCTGAAAACTTACTTTTACAGATTGGCCTCTCCTGACAGTTGATAGACTTCCGGTGTGTGGGGGAGTGTGTGTGTTTGCAGCCATGTGTTTATGTATGCATGCTTAAAGGTATATATATATATATATATATATATACATATGTTTAAGTGTATATGTTGGTGTAGCAAAGCACTTTGCTTTTCAGATCGAAAAGTGCTCAACAAATAAAGTTATCATTATTATTATTGTTACTGTAAGTAGAGGACCTAAATACTTTTTCCACCACTGTATAAATGGCTCTACATACAGTATGCACTTACCCTTTTTCTTATGTCCGTGTGTAATGTGTTTTCCTGCCCTGCAGTGTATATCTCCTGGAATAGTGGAGACTGAGTTCGCCTTCCGGCACCACAACAGCGATCCAGAGAAAGCAGCTGCAGTGTATGAGAGTATGAAAGTAAGCATTTGACTGAGAGTCACAAGATGTATTTCACAAAGTGAAAATATCCGAGCGCTGTTGCATCAGTAATTCCTCTTTTCTCCACTTGTTCCAGTGTTTGAAAGCAGAAGACATAGCCAGTGCGGTCACATTTATCCTCAGTGCCCCTCCCCATGTCCAGGTATCGCTCTCTTATCAGCCGGTCACCAGAATAAAATGTTGGCATTGTATGTTTCTGCAAACCATCGATGTTACATTTGTATGTGTTATCATGTATCATATGTGTATCATATTAGCATTTCTAAAGTTACATAGCTCAGATTACATGCATAGTTACATCAGGAGGAAGGGATGGTGGATGGCGTGACACCTAGGCGAGATGGCTGCCAAGCAGGCTGCTGAGCAACAGCACGCTGTTTGACCAGTGACATTTCCAGCCATGTTTGTAACCACCAAACCAGGTATTCTTAATGAGATTTTGACACATTTCAAGCCATTTTTGTGACAATAAAACTAGATATTTTTAGCAAAACATCAGGACATTTTCAGTCGTTTTTTGTAGCAGCCAAGTAGGATATTTTAGCAAGACATTGAGACACTTCAGCTGTGTCTATTGTGACCAAACCAGATATTTTTAACGTGACGTCAAGACATTTCCAGCCGTGTTTGTGGTGACCAAACAGGGTAATTTTAACGAGATGTTGGGACATGTCCAGCCATTTTTGTCGCAATAAAACCAGGTATTTTTAACATGATGACAAGAAATTTTCAGCCGTGTTTGTGGTGATCAAACCAATATTTTTGGTGAGATGTCAGGACATCTCTAGTCATTTTTTGTAACATTCAAATAGGATATTTTAGCAGGACATCAAGACATTTCCAGCTGTGTCTGTTGCGACAAAACCAGATATCTTAAATGAGATGTCAAGACATTTTCAGTGTTTGTGGCAACATAATCTTGTATTTTTGGTGAGACATTGAGACATTTCCAGCCGTTACCGTTGTGACCAAACCAGATATCTTTAATAAGTTGGGACATTTCCAGCTGTATTTGTGGTGACAAAACAGGGTATTTTAAACCAAAACATAATGTTTTCCTAACCCTAACCAAGCATTTTTTGTGCCTCAACCTTACCACACACTATCCACAGCGTAGATACATGTATAACTGAAAATTGAAACATGAAGTTTAAAACATACCTGCTGCATGTGAAATGTACAAATTTGCATATATGAGTCAGAAACGTACAATGCCAACATTTATTCTGGGGATTTTGTTGCTCTTTCTGTGTCTGTCTGGCTTTTATACCATCAAATGCATCAGATGGAGGTGAGTGGCATTGGTGTCTGTAATGATCTCCTTTTATTTGTGTCATCAGATTGGAGACTTGCAGTTGAGGCCAGTAGAGCAGGTGTCATAGCAGTGCAACAGGAAGCTGCAGGAGGAGCAGACAGACAGCAGCCATGGTGACTCCTTAGTGACCTCTGCTGGGCGAGGGAAGAGGGTGGTGGGGGGGGGATACAAATCAACTATAGCTGTGTTGGATCTGCAGGGACGTGGTCAAAGAAGGCTGGAGTCTTGAGGAGGCTGTGTGAGGAAATGAAGGGCTTAGACTTTGTAAACCACTACAGAAATACTACTGAATGCAGCGACCTGGTATTTGTGAATCGTCGAGCCCGGTCCTGAACTGAGCTGAGTCCAAACTACAGTCGGAACAAATAACAGAGGAGAGAGTTGCTGCTGCTGTGCTTTGTGGTCATCTGCACGACCATCACTTCAGAGGGAAGAGTATGCCATTGATTGCACGTTTTTTGTTTTTGTAGGTCATACGACATATCTTTTTGAAATTAAATGGAAAGAGTAATTGCTGTTTATACGATTTTTTTGTTTATTTTTTTTTTATAAATATTTTAACTTTTGATCATAGATAGATGTGGTCTCACACTCATTAACCATAGACGATACTACCCACTGTAACTAACCATCGACAGTTTGTCCACCCTGCAACCTTTACTCACCATATGTTCTCACAAACACTTTCAGTTACTCTTGTTTGGATCGACCAAGGTTTCAGGAATCTGGAAAAGTGCAGGAGCCGCTTTCTGTTAAAGGAATACTTCATTCCCCAAATGATCATGTTTGTCAATGACTCACCCCATGTGTTATGTTGAATCGGTGAAGAAAACTGTGAAGAAGGGTCACAAGGGTCCCCATTTAAAGGGGTACTTTGCTGATTTTCAACCAGCTTTGTATCAAAATAATGTGGGTAGTATCAAATATCAATAGTATCACCCCCACCCTCCGCCAGATGAGGCGGGTGGTGCACAACAGGTCATCTGGCAGCGTTTGGCTCACTCTCCAGGCCTGTTGCTTGAACTACAGACTGTACTTTTGCATTTTCATATCAGTTGATGCCACAACCACAGACATAAAGAGTGTAGAAGCAGATAAAGCGACATGACCCGCCCCTCCTTGTCTCTCTCCCAAACTCAGACCTAAATCTGATCAAGCGGTGAAACAAGGCAGTGCTGATCGAATATAGATCAATATTATGTCACAGCACTGTCTTTTTCTCGCATAAAATGATTTCAGAAACATATTTCAGTGCTGTGTATGGCTGTAGTAGCGAGAGTTGGTGAACAGGAAGTGGGTGCCATACTGTTTCCTGCACAATGAAAGCAGAGGCCGAAAAAACTGGGATCAAATGGTAAAAATAGGCAGCGTTGATCAAATATGAACCAAGATTCTGTAACTGAGTTGTTGGCATTGTTCTCGCCTCAGTTGTTTTCAGCTTACCGTTTAAACGATTTGTGTCATTCATTCATTCATTCATTCATTTTCCATAACAGCTTATCTTGTTAGGGGTCGCGGGGGGGTGGAGCCTATCCCAGCTGACACTGGGCAAGAGGCCAGACTATCGCAGGGCTAACATATAGAGACAGACAACCATTCACACCTACGGCCAATTTAGAGTCACCAATTAACCTGCGTGTCTTTGGATTGTTGGAGGAAGCCGGAGCACCCGGAGAAAACCCACGCTGACACGGGGAGAACATGCAAACCACCCTGGGGTTCAAACCAGGAACCCTCTTGCTGTGACGCAACAGTGCTAACCACTGCATCACCATGCATTTGTGTCAAACAGACAAATTCGCATTATGCCACCTACCTGTGCGGGTGTTTATTGGTCTGGTGCGGCGCAGTGCATTCTGGCAGTTGGGGTTTTTCTGCCTCTTGAGCAACAGCAAATGCCACAGTCCTTTTTCTCGTTTTCTTTGGTCACCAATATTAGAATTATTTGCATCTTTCCATTCCATAGACGGCCCAGTTTTCCTCTTAGCAGTGAAATACGTCTTCAACAACAGAGGAACTTAAAAAAGTCTGTTTATGGACTCTCACACAACTCTGGTGTAATAAAGGGTTAGTTCGGATTCACCATAGTCACAATAACAGAAACAGACTAACTAATCAAGGCAGCGCTAGACCAGGAAGTCCTGTGATCAGCGAGGTAAAATTACTTTGTTCGTCAATGGAGTCTGGCTTTGAAGAGAGCATGGATAAGTTTCACTTTCTGTTTAGTTCCCTGTTAGAAAGGACTGTCTGTTTGGGATGTACTGAGCATACAACTGGATAAATGAGACTTGATTATACTGCACAAGGTGTGTGAGAGTTTGTAAATGGATTCTGAAAATGTGGACCCCTATGGGTTCAGTTCATCAATAATTCTCTCCTATTTTTGGGTTCTTGGTTCACTGTGGAGGCTTGCGAGAAAAACAAAGGTTTTAGTGCATTCAACATAACACAATGAGAGTAATTGATATACAGATGGTCATTTCGGGGGTGAAGTGTTCCTTTAAGCAGGAGTTTCTACGGTCCACCTTTTTGCCTGTGTAATTTAACTTGTTCTGCACTTTGGATTCATTCATGAGGAGGAACTATAAGAGGGAAACACTGGCAACTTATGCAGGGGAAGAAACTAACTCTGTGTACATGCATACCCTAGAGATGTGTACCTTTCAGTGGAAATATCTCCTTTAATGAATTAATAAAAACAATTGCCCAAAAGTAAGTAATGGCCTGTGGTAATGTTCACAAGAAAACCTGATTACACAGAAAGAAGACACGAGCTGTGGACTTTGTGACATGTTTTTATTACGCCTTACATGACATGACATGACATGACATGACATAATTGCATGACCCATGTACTACTTTATTTACCACCTGTGTATATCAGTATATCATATATATCAGTTTTATCAGCAGTGCCCTGTTGCATTTGACCTAATAAATGAGTCAGCCACAATGAATGGGTCCACAGTGCTTTATGTCTTTAAGGGAGGTTATTCAGTAGTCTGCTAAAGTTCAGCTGTGTGACCTATGAGTGTGAAATAGTGGCATGACTTTGTCATTTTACAGGCTAAAATGTATGTACTAAATTTACTGATCTGACATTTATAAAAACTCCAAACTGCATCAACAATCATGGCCAAAAGATGGCACCCTTTGCAAAGTTGAGTCCAGAAATGAGGCTGGTGAAATGTGTGCAGTGTCCTGATCACCACATGAGGAAGTGCTGGCCAGACATTAAGATGTACTGTACATTCTGTCTTTCCACATCTTATCACATTAAAAATCTGCTAAACTGTTATAGAAGTTAAACTAAACATATTTAATCAGTAGGCTCACAAAAATTGGCCATTTTAATATATCTGCATGGCAGATATGCAGCAATAGATTTTCACAACCATGTAAATAATTTTTTCAGTCGACTTCTGTTTAACTTACCAGAAGGTTGTTTAAGATTTATGGCAAAAAAAAAAAAAAAAATTGTGATTAACTTAAACTTACTAATAATCTACCACTCTTGGTGGCTAGCTGGACATCGGGATAGTGCGAAGCACAGAGGTATCACATGTTTGTCTGAGTAGGAGGTTTTTCAGGTAGATGGATGTTGGAGCTGATGACGGCTATGTCTGGACGTCCAGCTCCTCCTCCCCTCTCATAGTACGGCATCTTTGATATTTCATTCAGGGTGTATGGTGTGACGGACAGCTTAAGTTTCTGTGGGAGAAATGTATGTAACGTGTATATTAACATACAACTTGATTTTATATGAACATGACATGGCAAGCAACCCAGTCGCTAAACTAGATTTTGGCATTGTACTTTTCTACAAACCACAAATATATTATGTTTGTATGTTTCATATGTAGCAGAAATGTCTAATGTGTGGGTAGGTTTAGGCACAAAACCCACTTGGTTATGGTTAGGAGAAAATTATGCTTGAAATACCCAGTTTGCTCGCCACAAACACGGCTAGTAACCTCCTCACGTGTCATTAAAAAATACCCTGTTTTGTTGCAACAAACACGGCTGAAAATATCCCAATTTAGTTTTAAGAAAAGGTCCTGTGTGTAGGATATATATTGGCATTCAGCGATGATGTTGCAGAACTGCTGTAAAGCCCTGTGAGGCAAATTGTGATTTGTGATATTGGGCTTCATAAATAAAATTGATTGTTTGATTGATTGATTGAACTGAAACTTTTTCTGTGTGCCAGATGTGTGCGACTCCAGTGGCAGATGCAAAAAAGCGAAAATGTGAATGACCCTATCTGGAGCTAGTGTTTAGTTTGTCAGTTCTGGGCTACTGTAGAAACAACATGGCAGACTCTCTGGATGAAGACCTGCTCCATATATGGATATACATGGCAGATTCTAAGGTAATGAAAACACAATTCTCAGTTTCAGGTGACTATAAACTAACGAGTTATATTATTAGGTTACGTTAATTATAAATATTATATTCCATTTCTGCCAATAAATGCCCCTAAATCTGACACACTTTAAAAAAAAAAATACTAAGTTTTGACACACCACACACATGGCTGGAAATGCCCCAATGTGTTTAAAAAAATACCTGGTTTTATCACAATGGCTTAAAATGTCCTGACGTGTCTAAAAAACAATACTCAGATTTGTTGCAACAAACACAGCTAGAAATGCTTCAACATATGTTAAAATTGACCTGGTTTTGCCACTACAAACAAAGCTGGAAATGTGCTGGCATAATGTTAAAAATACTCACATTATGTCACAACAAACATGGCTGGAAATCTCCGGGCGTCTTTAAAAATAACTGGTTATGTCGCAACAAACACGGCTTGAGATGTCACAATGTGTCATTACAAATACCCAGTTTTTTCGTCTCGACATGATAAAAAAATTATGTCACAACAAGCTCAGTTGAAAATGTCCCAAAACTCTTTCAAAATTACGCAGTTTTGCTGCAACAAACACAGCTGAAAAGGTCCCCATATGTTGCTAAAAATTCCAGATTTTGTTGCAACAAACATGGCTGGAAATGACCTGACCATTCATAAAAAAAATACCTGGTTTGGTCGCAACAAATACGGTTTTGTTGCTACAAACACAGCTGGAAATGTCCTGACATATTGTTAAAAAAAATACCCGGTCTTGTCCCCAACGTGTTTTTGAAAAATACCCAGTTTTGTCCAAACAACCATGACTGGAAATGTCCCGACGTGTTGTTAAAAAGGACCAGGTTTGGCTGCAACAAATGCGGTTGGACATGTCCCAGCATGTTGTTTGAAATACATGGTTATGTTGCAACAGACATAGCTTGAAATGACGATGAGTCATTAAAATTAAAAAACCTGGTTATGTCACAGCAAACATAAATGCCCTGAAATTCTTTAAAAAATACCATGTACCACCTTCAGTGTCTTGGGTGGAGAAAAGCAAATGGTAAATGTGTATCACCTGCATCAATGAGCCAGGCAGCACCCACAGTGTGTGAACAGCACCCAAAGGAATCCAGATGATGGAGCCCATGGCAATGACCCAGCCGACCCCCTGAGCCCAGGGAGGGAAGACGTAGTGCTCATAGCGGGCTGGTTTGAACTGAATGATGGAGAAAATCAGGATAACCTGTCAAAAGAAGAAACATATAACGTTAAATTGTGACACTTTTGTATCTCAGTTTTGCTTTGGGGTAAAAATAAATCTTGACTCTAAATGATGTGATGTTGATCCTGTTGACTCACAGCGACCAGCCCAGGAGCAACTATCAGCCAACACAGCCTGAAGTAGATGTTTGGTCTTTTTCCAGTCATCTCCTTCAGGTTGTCTGAAAGTCGAGTCACTCCTGCACATAGAGCGCTGCTTCAGTTAACAGCCATGACATTTTATTTGCACGTTGACAGACTTTTACAGCATCTATTTGGCAACAAGAATAAAAGCTAGATAAAAGTAAAAAATACACATATTAGACTGAAAAGCTGAGAATATTTACCAGCCCAGTGAACGGTCGTGCCTTTCAAACATAAAAGTGGCAGTACGAAAGAACAAGAGAGAAACGAACAGGAGGAAAAAGTAGCAAAGCGTGTGTGTGTGTGTGTGTGTGTGTGTGTGTGTGTGTACACCTTGTAACTAGTAACTAGTGTGCATTAGTGTCCGTTGTAACTACCTTACGCCACTGATTGTGGTATTGCTTTGACCTTTAGAAGTAAAAAATCATAATACATCTTCCACCACTGCATCTGACCTTTATATGTATTAAATGTGTGTACTTTTGATGTAAATAACATTAACCATCACAGCTGCCATTGTTAGATTCATCTGAATCATATCAATGTTGCTAAAGTGATGTAGTATATGAGCTGACTTTGTCATTGGGAGGTGGAGGGGACGGTGGATGGCAAGAAACCTGCCAAGCTGCAGACCACTGTTGGAGACCGTTGTATTAACTGGCCACTGTGAAAAAAAACACAACTTATTGCTCACCGTAACTCCAACAGATGGCTACAACCTCAAAGAATGCAAGAAACATAATGGACACTATGGCAGTGTAATGGTCCATGAGCTGGAACACATAGATGCCCACCTGAAAGGAGACACACTCTTTAGATCTGCAGCTAAAATGAGACTAATGATTTCATAATCTGAATATAATTTGGTTAAAGTTCATCCAGTACATCAGAGTCTTTACCTGCATGACACAAGGAATCCCGAGAAGGAACGCTGCACTACAAACAGCAAGAACAAACAGCTCCTTACGCTTAAAAAACTTAATCAGATGTGAATAAAATTCGTCCATGAGACTGGTCACCATCACTTCAACCATTGCAAACTGGCAAAAAAGAAAACAAAACATCTCTGTAGGATTGCTGCAAATAATCACACTAGTATCACTGATGTTGTGATGTTTTCCCCATTAACTACCTCACTGTCCAGTCCGAGGCAAAGCAGCATGAAGAAGAACATCACAGCCCAGAGCTGAGGCACTGGCATGTTGGCAAAGGCTTGTGGGTAAACAACATAAACAAGTCCTGGACCTGGATAAACAAACAAACACACAAGATGTCAGTGTAGCATTAATGATTGAAAAAATGTAGTTATGGCTTTTCTAAAGACGGACACAGAGCGATATGTTAAGAATTTATCAACATTTGTATCACTAAGTGAGACTATGAAGGATTAAAAACCAAAATGTGTCTCTGGATTGTGAGTTGTTAATGCCCATATAAATATTAGTGGTAAGTTTATAACCAGTGGTCGAATTGAGGGGGGATGAGGGGGGGATGCCATCCCCTTTGTTAGAAAATTGACCAAAAAGCATCCCCCTTGTTAATCTAGAATCTGTGTGTGCAGGTATGGACATAATTTGAGGGGGGGCACAGGGGACATGTCCCCCGCACTTCCTGTATCTGTGCCCTCCGTCCCCCACACTTTTTACAGTCGTTACAACCCTTCAATTCGTTTTTAACATGTGGTAACATGTTTTTCCAAGCATTCTTTAAATGCACCATGAGTAGGCGATGCCAGGCGGCATACACGCGCTGTCATGTTGTGATCAGAATCAATTGCTGACAGAGGAGAGGTGTTCTACTGGGCAGTGCTGCTGTGTGTTAACTATGTTCAGCAAAGCAGCCAGCAAGAAGCAAAAACCTTGCACAGTTTCTTCCAAACAAACCGTGTAAGTTGAGTAATGCTGTTGCATATAGATAATGTTAGCTAAATGATGACTAATTAATAGATGCCAATATATTAAGATAGTTAACAAGAACACTAATGTTAATTAGTAGGACTGTAGGACTATGTAAAATCACTTGCTAGCTAGTTTCACGCTAGGAATAAACTCCTCCACTCCTCCTTAATAAGAACTTGTGCTCACTATTGCTTTGCACATATTTTTTTAATCTTTATTGCTACAATAGAAAGAGCAGGGTCAGGGAGGAGACAGTGGACCAGAGGCCAGCAAGGATTACCATGCAGGGTCTTCACAGGTGAGGAGAGATTCTAACTGTCTGAGAGAAAATATACAGCATAAAAGTGACTGTGCGATTAATTTCCACAGCTATGTCACCACTACTATTCCTAATTCTATTTCTAAATTTTGCTTTGCACATTTATTATTTATATTATTGCAATGGATAGAAGAGGGACAGGGAGAAACCAGGCAGGTATCAGGACAGGGATCTGACAGCAGCACCAATTATCAGCCCAAGGCTTCACAGGTAAGGAGAAATTATAACTGGCTAAGGAAATGTCTATAGGATAAGAGTGACTCTAAGATTAATTTTCACAGCCATTTCAGAATTACTCTTATTTATACTCTAAAATGTTTTTTGTCTGTATTGCAATAGCAATACTAGTGCATTATTTGTGTTTTTAAAGGCAGCAGGTATAGGTCATGTCATTTTTCTTTATCTTGATTAATTTTGCACAACTGTGCTGTCATATTTGATGGTGTGCACGCAAAAAAAAGTTACATTGCATCCCCCTTGTTAAAAATTAACAATTCGACCATCGACCACTGTTTATAACCAGACTTCATGCACCGCAAGTTAGGAAACTTTCTTGGTGTATGCGCCAGGTAGGGCCCCAGGAAAGCAGCTCAGCCTAGCAGCACATTCTCCCCAGTGGCCACTCACGGTATTGCAGCAAAAAAACATCCCCTGCAGCAAAAAGCATTTTCCCCATAGGCCACCACTGTGAAAGAGGCTTCTGTCAAACTGTTGACAGGACATTTCAAACTGCAGTCAAGGTCAAATGTGACTCTGTCTGTTCTGAAGTTTTGAGCCATGGTGATTTCGTATTCGTAATACTTTCTTCAAGCTGGGAAAAGCAATTTAAAAACCAGGACGTCATCACGATTTAAAGTCTAGGAGCTGAGCAGGAACTCATGGGCGGGGCCAGTGGGAGAAACATTACTGTGCATGTTCAGTCGGCAGCATACCGCGGAAGTAAACCCAGAAGCTAGAAAACTTTTTGCATATGCCAGGCGAGCAACTCCATTGGACTGAATAGGCGACATCTTGGCGTCCGATATCTAGTTAATATTAAAATCTATGGTTTTCCCCGTGCTGTCCAAAAGGTGATTTCTGTCCGCCGTCTACCGTCTGCCTAATTCCATCTAAACGCACCATAAGAGGACACATTTATATCAACTCGCCTTTTTCCTTTGGTCGAATCATCATCGCTTTAATTCCCTGTTATGACATTTTTCATTGGGTTGTAACTCTGCATTTACTTTCCCATAAAAAATGATCCATCACAATGTACAAGGAGGCAATACACAACCCAATCGCCATAATAAATCCTGGCACTGAACATCTCCACAAACAAAGGATACCATAAGACTTCAATTAAAAGCCTAGTCCCTTTTACTAGCCCGTTGATTTTGGTGATTTAAGCAAATAAAAGCCTGGGCTATTAATTGAGGTTTTACAGCTATGTTATATTTGCATGTTTTTGTGTAGTGATAGTTTGAAACTTTATGTTTCAACGACGCTGTGGTTAATGTATAGTTAGGTTTAGGCAGAAAAAACACTCAATTATGGTTGTAAAAAATCATGTTTTTTCATAAAATTTGGGGCACAATCCCCGCTGGAAAAGCACGGGTCACTAAAAAATACCCACATTTGGTGCCTAAAATGCCGCAGGAAAAACACAGACAGGTTGCTAAAATACACCTACGTTTAGGGACTGAAAAAGCATCTCACTTAGGTGTCTTGCCCTGCAGCATCCTCTCCACCCCAGGAGTAATTACACAGTCACACACAAGTATTATTAGGGTAAAAAATGTGACACTCTCCGAACCCATATTAAATCAAACCAGCTCCCCTGAAGCTGAAGAATATTCATCAAGACTGTTTATATTACTTGTTTTGCTCTCTTACCATCCACAGCCAGATCGCTGACAGGGATGCCCTGCAGGTAAGACATGTATCCAAAAGCAGAGAAAATGACAAAACCTGCCAGGATGCTGGTGAGGGAGTTGATGATGGCTATAGTCATGGTGTCCCTGTGGGGAGAGTAGATGTTTAACTACTGCGCAGAGATCATTACTGTCACTGCTGAGGGAGAAACTGAGTGTGAGAGTTTTGGCTTATTACTTCAGAATGTTGTTGTTGAAGGAGTTGTAACTGGACATGGCCAAGAGGGAGCCGAAACCGATCCCGATGGAGTTAAAAATCTGAGCTGCAGCATTCACCCACACCTGCAACACAGAGGGATGATCAGCCAAAACCACTGATCACTGACAGTAACAACCATCAATACTCATACCAATATCAGTGCTACTGTAAATCTACCAGTATCAATGAATAATACAGAAATAAATAAACACCTGCATATATACTGGAATCAATAAATAAATGCATAAACAGAGAAATAAATTCAGACGTTAGGACCTTCTATCTCACTGACATACAGACACAGAAATTTAAGTAGTTGCACAAAAATGTAGAATTGTTTAATGCCCTGTTTAATTATCAACTTGTATTTTATCTATTTATTTCCATTTCCATTCATTTATTTATTTTTAAATTTCTTTTTATATTCATTTATCCATGAATGTATTTATACATTTATGAATTTATTCCCATATTTACTTATGCACTTATTTATTTATTCCCATATTTATTTATTTTCAAATTTACTTATACACTTATCTATTCATTTATAATTTATTTTCAAATGTCTTTATATAGTTATTTATTCCTGTATTTATTTATACATTTATTTATTTATTTATTCCCACATTTACTTATACACTTCTCTATTTATTTATTCCCATTTTTATTTATACATTAATTTATTTATTTTCAAATGTCTTTATATATTTATTTATTCATGTAATTATACATTTCTGTATTTATTCCCATATTTACCTATACACTTCTCTATTTATTTATCCTCATTTTTATTTATGCATGTATTTATTTATTTTCAATTTTTTTTATATATTTATTTATTCATGTATTTATTTATACACTTTTTTGTTTATTTATTCCCATTTTTATTTATACATTTATTTAGTTCTTTTCAAAATTCTTTATATATTTATTTATTCATTTATTTATTTATTTATTTATTCCCATATTTACAAATAAACTTATTTATTCATTCCCATTTCTGTATTTATGAATTTTGTAATTTATTTATTCATTTCTGCATTTATTGATACTTAAGTTATTTGTCGTCCTCCATAGTTAACTGCTCCCCTGTGTCTGACAGAAGTTCCTTGTCTCTTTGTTTCTTTTGTCTCACCTCCACTGAGAGCAGCTTGTCCCATTCCGGCATAATGAAGAATTTTATTCCATCTATAGCTCCGGGAAGCTGCGCATTATTGACCAGCAGGGCAATCAGGATAACATACGGGAACAGGGCCGTGAAGTACACAACCTACAAAGACGAACAAGGGTTGTTATTCACTGTCTGTCCACTGTCTGTCCACCTGTCTCGCTCCATCCTCTTTTCTTAATTTCTTGCTCTTTTCACTTACCTTGCCTGTTGATTTCACGCCCTTAAAGATGCAAAAGTAAATCAGGATCCAAGCCAGAAGGAGAATGAGTAAAAGCTCCCATCGGAGCACTCCTGCTTCTTCTATTCCACTAGTCTGCTCCAGCATCTTATATCTTTAAAGAAGCCCAAAAAAAAGGAGAAAATGTCATTAATACTATATTATGATTACATTTCACATTAATCCTGCTACACATTAAAACTGAACACACTAGCCATTAACAAAGTTTCACAATTCTTTCCTATTGTAATAAATGTTTCATTATAATCTAATGGACAGTGGGCAGGTAGGCATTAACATATGGCATTCCACAGGGTTCCATATTGGGTATATTAATGTTTCTGTTCTGTACTGGTTGCTGTGTCGTCATCATCTGACCACTTATTACTGACGTTTTTTATCAACCAAACACTATCTGTGTCCCCTGTAAGCATTTAATTAATATCAATACACTTCAGTTTTCACAGGAAGTTTCCCATTTACATTCAGTCTCTTTCAAAATGAACGCACTACATCTGTACAACACCGCAAATTTATTTTTTTCCCCACAACAACTGCTGCACGTTGTTGAGTTTAGGCAACAAAAGCAGGTGGTTAGGTTTAGGAAAAAGGAGTTTAAAGCGTTGATCAGTCAGTTACACATTCCATTCCCACATTTATCAGCCAATCACAGTTAAAAAAGTAAATGAGTAAACCAAAACTCAAGGTTTCTCTCCACTTACTAAACAGCAACATACTCAGAATGAAAGATATGGGTTCTTCTTCAGCATGACACCATTTCATATTGAAAGGCTATTCACAATACTTCCCCAGTTTATCCACATTAAAATCAAAGAACCAGCATATGTTTGACTTTTAAACAGAAGAAATACTTTAGAACATTTAACAGAAGACTAGTGATGAACCTCAAGGTTAAAACATTTTTAAAGGTCCAGTTCGCAGGATTTAGGGGGATAGAATGGCAGTAATGGACGATAATATCATATATTAATATTAGTTTGAACCATTTACGTCTACATAGGGAGCGGGTTGTGGTATTTTTTACCAAGTAACCAGGTAACCGGGTCATAATTCTCAAGAGACATTGCTGTTGAGTTTTTCAATTTTGATTTTCTGCCATCTAGTTCCATTATCAGTAGCACAGTGTTGCAGTGGTTACCATTGTCGCCTCACAGCAAGAGGGTTCCTGGATCAAACCCAGGGTGGGGGATTTGAACCCAGCCCCCTCTGTGCGGAGTTTGCATGTTCTCCCTGTGTCAGCGTGGGCTTTCTCTGGGTACCCCGACTTCCTCCCACAGACCAAAGACATGCAGGTTAATTGGTGAATTGGTGTGAGTGTGAATGGTTGTCTGTCTCTATGTGTCAGCCCTGCGATAGTCTGGTGACCTGTCTAGGGTGTACCCTGCCTCTCACAACAATGTCAGCTGAGATAGGCTCCAGCCCCCTCGCGACACCCAACAGAACAAGCGGTTACAGAAAATGAATGAAAATGAATAGTTCGATTATATTGGAAAGAAGGCAGACATCTCTATGGCGACTATCTCCTACACTTGGCCACTCAAAACAATCGAGACAAGCGTGAGGAAAAATATGCATTTCTGATTTTTGGGTGAACTGTCCCTTTAACATTTTCCACACATTCTTATGATAGATATATAAAGAGTTAGAGCTGAAGCCTCTTACCAAACTACAGGGATTTTGTAATCCTGCTATAATCTAATTGCTATCTAGTCTGATTTTATAATTTGGCCACTACGAAAGCTGAGAACAGCTGTGCTTGCAATTAATTATTATTTATTTAAATGCCGTTATCTTTAGATCACGAGTTAATGATTTCGTTATCTTGAAAAACAAGCACACACACACATTTCTCTGGCAAAGGTACAGAAGCCGAGATCAGCAGTGCTTGCAATTTTTTTTAAAAACCCATCTCTAAATTAATTATTTTATTATCTAAAGAAAACAAGCTGTTTTTTATATCAAGATAATAAGATAATCAACTCCTTATCACATGAAAATAAAAGGTAATTTCCTCTTATTAAGTTAAATATTTATCAGAGATCAGGAGTACCATGCAAGCATGTGTACATGGCGTCTTGACAACTGTAGCAACTGATTTAAGCAAAAAATATCAGATTAAGGAGGAAGGAGTACTCATTATTGATCGACACATCAGATTATACTTCAATCAAGGTCTAACACAGGCAGAGATTGTAATGTGTCTTGCTGTTGGAGATCAAATTTAGATCAGTTGTCGTTTATGAATCCCCCCAACAATCATGAGACATGACAGTGATCATGAAGGTTAAAGTCAGGTGTGATCTAACATATCTGCATACAACAGTTGGTACGATATCCTACGAAAATGCACACATGACATGAAGTATTTAACATAACGTCAAGCTAAAGTTACTGTGGTTACATCTAGGAAAGAAATGGTTGGGTCTCTTTAGGTTTAGGCATGAAAAATTCACTCACAGTTCAATTCCAAACACAGGTCCCCTGGGGAAAGTCCCACAGGTAAGTCCTGTGTTTTGTGACCCATCTACCACCCCAACCCGCCACATAATGAGCCCGCTTCCAGCTTTATTCTTAACTCCCTTCAGCACAATGGTCACGTGATCACAGCCTTCCAAATCAACACATTCTCACTCCGACTTCGTCACATATTGATGTTTGGTCAAGGACTTTCCATGTCCACATATGACATGAAATGTACCCTGGGTGCGTTCGTTGTTGATGTTCTGGGGCGCCGTGTCAAGTTCAGCCTGTTACATGCATTGTCTTGTTTAAAGATACACTTCGGTTTTTACGGGAAATTTAAGGTTTACATTGTAGTGTATTATGATCTACTCTGAAGCTTTGGAACAGATGACCAGTTAGGGGCCCAGGGTCAAGAAGTATATATGGTCAGGGTCAAGAAGGTATTTATGGCCCAGGTCAAGGACTGGTGAAGTCCAACTAGAATATTTCTCTGTCGTCTGTTTGACTTTGTCTCACATTTCATAGACATGTCAGTCTATATAAGCAGGGTTTTTGGGGCTGTTATTCAGAGCAGTTCACATTGGCTTCGAACCCTCTCCAAGCAATCTAGATGCTTGATAGATGCTGTACTTCTTGTAATAAACCTTTTCTTCATGCAAGCAAGACGGTGTCATCGGAGTCTCCTTCATCACCTTCACATCATCGCTATTTAATAAACAACAACATACAGTCTCTTTCAAAATAAATGCACTACGTCAGTACAACATCGCAAATTGACATTTTCTTTCCTTTGATAACAAACACGTGGTTGGGTTTAGGAAAAAAGAACAGGGTTTAGAGTCTTACGGGATGCGAACACCGCTCTCTTGGGTGAAAGTTGGTGTTTGTTGGACCCATCCACCACTGCTCCCGCCCACCCATGCTGTCAAACCATAACGGCAACCGGCCATCCTCTGCTGACGTTAAAGGATGCCTTTTTTCATTGGTTTCTTATGCCCAAGCACTGGATTTCAATGACTTTGGAGTGAGACCGGGCTGTCCAAATTATGTGGGTTATGCATGAATTACTGGCTCATCATTATGTGGGATATGCACGAATTTTGGTGCATTACTTTTCATACGAACAGTGCATGAGGAAAGCTTGGATCAAATGAACCAGGTACTCATTTTCAGGTTCTCCATACAGTAATGGTAATGCAGTCTTGAGAAAGCGGAAAATCATTTTCTCGTGATAAACTGTCTTGGCATCTCGAGAAATTGGCTTTTTGTTTTCTCATGGAATGGAGATAGATTACTCCATTATTACTATTATAAACGAGCCCCTGAAAATACAACTAAAAGCATGGCAGTCCTTGGCCTCCGTACACTTCTCCCACACAGTAAAACATACTTGAAGAACTCCTGGCTAGCTGTGGAGGAGAAGCTGCTGTCGGTGGCATGACTGGTACAGTTCGGTGTGTTCCAGGTGTTGTTGCAGCTCTGCCATGGTAGCGGTGCCTGGAAGGAACTGAAGAGATAATAGAGGGCCCAGGTGATGACGATATTGTAGTAGGTGCACATGATGAAGGAGATGGCCACTGATGCTATGCCCACTCCTGAGGAGAAAGAAATAATGTCAAAATAATGTCCATTTTTCAGTTTTTTTCACCTTTCAGTGGCTGGAAAAATTACTTAATGCCACGGAGTACCTTTTAACAGAGGGCAGACGTTAGCCAGAGCGTGGACAGGCCCTCTCCTCATGTACTGACCCACAGTCAGCTCCATGTAGAGCAGAGGGATCCCCAATACAAACAGCATGAGCAGGTATGGCACCAGGAAGGCACCTAACAGGAAGTGATGGCGAGTCAGACGTCACACACAATTTGTAGGCAAAGGTATGGTAGCCCAGAACAGCTGTGCTCGCAATTATTTTTTTAATGCTAAATCTCAAGATCACCACTTAACTATTGAGTTATCTCAAGAAAAACAGCGGCACTGTGCATTGTTCTCCCTGTGTCAGAATGTTTTTTTTCTGGGTAATCCGGCTTCCTCTCACAGTCCAAAGACATGCAGGTTAACTGGTGACTCTAAATTGTCTGTAGATGTGAATGTGAGTGTGAATGGTGGTCTGTATCTATGTGTCAGCCCTGTGATAGTCTGATGACCTGTCCAGGTTTAGGAGTACCCATTATTGATCAACGCATCAGACTGTACTTCAGTTAAGGTCTAACAAAGGCAGATATTAAGTCTTTCTGTCCAACAGTCATGACCGTGATCTTGAAGGCTGAAACCATGAAGAGGAAGAGTACCTTTTAACAGAGGGCAGTTGGTTAACGGGTAACCACCAGGAATACGGCTCAGCTCATCGACTTGACATTGTAATGAAGTGACAGATTTTTGAATCGCTTTCCTCAGCTCCAGGAAAGTTTTACATATATCCTTTTTACACATAATCTCCATAAATCAAAAATTCAGAATAGAAAAAGTCATAATTGACTTTGTTTTTAGTTTAAGGCATCCTGTCAACAGTTTTACAGATATCTCTTTTACAGTGGTGGTCTATGGGGAAAGTGCTTTTTGCAGTTTTGCAGTTTTTTTTCACTGCAATACCAAAAATTTGCTTCAAGGCTGAAGGGCTTTCCTGATGGCCTGGCCTGGTTGGATGGGAGCTAGCTAGTGCGCAGATCATCCACGATTACAGCCAGTAATGCTGTCCCAACCCAACAGCGTTGCTGTGGAAACATTGTGCACAGCCTCCAGGTGACCCCGGCTGGTAAGCGCCTCAATTTTAAGCCGCAAAACCCTTTTAGCATCGTTAAATTAACTGTTAGCTCTGTCAGCACCGTTAGCAGTGTTAAAAGTGGTGGCTTCACCAAGACTTCATATCACAAAACATTAAAATCTCACCACCTCTAAATGGATAGTGCTTTGAAATGCCGTGCTAAAGCTAACAGTAATTGGATTGCCGGACCAAAAGAAAATTTAAAAATTAACCTGTCAGTCACTGGTTAATGGGTGTCTAGCTACTGAAAGCAAAATTAACATAAACTAACACCCATAATCCATAATCATCCAGTGATTTTTCCTGTGATAAATTATTTCAATATCTCAAGAAATTGGTGTTTAGTTTTCCCCAGAATCAACATAAATTAACCCTTTGTCACAAGAGAATAAGCTGTATAATCTTGAGACAACAGTATGTAAAAATCATAGCTGTTCTCGGCTTCTGTACAAATACAGTGTTATGGTGTCCTCTAATATTTAACTTTGTGAATGTCATCCTGTTCTTGCATTGCCCTCCTCCTATCATATCTCTGTATAGTCAGCTGCGGTATCTCTCCTTTGTTTTTTAATTGTAAACCAATGTTCCTTCAAACTGTACAAGCTGAATTTCAGAGTACAGTATGCAACACATACAGGCTGCGTACATGAAATGCACATTAAGGTAAAAGTTCAGAACATTTTCAAGTACAGTCAGCATCACTACAGGACAAAGAGCTCACTAACAACACAGTTTGTAAACCTCTGGACCCCACATTGAGACCCAGTGTATATGTACAGTATAAGCACAGAGGTTGGTTTGGTTTCATAATTCTGTTAAGGGGGAAATGTCATCTTTGTGTCTCACCTCCTCCACTCCTGTAGCAGAGATAAGGGAACCTCCAAACGTTGCCGAGACCCACAGCACAGCCAATGCCAGCCAGGGTGAACTCTATCTGTCTGCTCCATGTTGGTCTGTCGCGTTGTTGCTCCATGTCTGCTCCCAGTGTCACCATTCGTCGCTTCTCTGGGCCCAAACTCCATAGAGAGGTTGACTGGAATTACAGCAGCCCTGGGTGATATCACCTTCTGTTTTATTATCTGTAATGATTAGCTCAGCAGCTCTGAGGGTTACAGAGCAGGAAATGTCAGTTAGGTGTCACCATATCTTAGTGCTGAATAATGAGTGCGCAAGGGTTAAAGATTTTTTAATCTCATTTTGAAGTGGAAATGCTTTAAATATATATATTTTTTTAACAGTTGTTATCTATTGAGTTAGGAAGCAAGAAAAGACACAAAACATAACTATAAATCTTTTTTTTTTTGTAATGAAAAAATATTACTTTAAATATTCTAATATATTTTTACCATTTCATGGGTTCCTCAAGCTTTGCCTCTGTGACACCAAAAACTTAACATCAGTGAGAAATCTAAAGCTCAGAGATATCTCTTGAGTGTTTTATACCTTTTATGATACACACGAGCCACACATGAAATGAGTTTCCTGAGTGACACGTGTTGAAACACAGATTTCAGGTGGGGGTCATCACTGTCAAAGAAATCCCATGCCTGTAGCAATAGCCTTTATGATAAGCACAGCTACGTAAGGCTCGTGGCTCTTTAAATGTGTAACCTTGAAGAAAAAACACACAGCAGTTTTCTAAAGAGCTTTCATCAATCAGTCTTCTTTGTTTGCACTTTTCTTTTTAATTAGGCCTACGTCCCAGATGGATATTTATTGATTTCCTGTATTGTCTTATATCACTCATTGGAGGAACAACATGATCATCACATTGACATTTTAGGCAAAGCAAGGCAGCTTTATTTGCATAGCACATTTCATACACCAGGGCAATTCAAAGTGCTTTACGGAGCATTAAAATACAAAACATAATAAAGGATACTGATTTACAATAAAAGAGTAAGGAGAAATGACATCCACCTTATTCCTGAGGGCACTACTGTAGAAACGATTATGTGCGCAACTTCCAGTGAGATAGTGGAAGTAGCAGTAAGCTAGTTAGTCCCACAGACTGTCTGTGGTTAGTCCCAGTGGCTACTCTTGGTGGCTACCGGCCTATGCTGGTTCTTTTCCAAAGTAATTTGCCTTCAGTTTAGCAAATACTGATTTATTTCTTAACAAATATTTAACTAATGTTAACTTAGCATTTTCTAAAATGTCTTTGCAGAGCTCTGGTAGCTGTTGCACTGTCCGTGTCTGTAACAACTAACAACCAGTCTAAGCTGAATTTGTGTCTTCAGCAACTGTGTGTTGAACGTGTGACCAGAACAGAAAGAGATTGTTCCTGTTGCCAAAGGTACCACTGATATGAGAAATAAAACCACAAGAGTTTCATGAGATACAGCGAAAAAGTATTAAATCAGAATCTGCAGAAGAGAATGACACATAGTCTGACAGGTCCGTCACTCAACGTCAGTACATAATATCCCTGTCTTTACCTGTCTGACTTCATTCTCAACCTACAGTAGAAAATAAACTCAGCAACAAACCTTGAAATATGTATTTAGTCATTAGGGCTGACGAGTGGAGGATTAGCTGGGAAACATCACATGTATTCACTTTACATGAAACTACAGTTAATACTGAATTATGTTAAATGTTTGCCGAATGTGTTAGTGTCTCTTAATAAGTCATCAGAAATCAGAAATCATCTTTAGAAGGAGCAGATGTTTACCTTAAGCTAGCTCAGGACATGTCAATGAAGTTTCTTCCTTTAGACTCACAGGTATTAGAAAGCCATGTATTCAGTGCAAGTAGGCGGCTGAATTTATTTATCGTCCTGTGAATAGTTGGGAGAGGCTCACTGATAAATGATTGTACTTCCAGCCGGTCAAGTCTGTTAAAAATTTTAGAAAAATCTCCTGGTGGCAACAGCTTGCACAATAACATGTTGGATTGCAGGGTGGAATGGATGAATGTGACTTGTAGTGTGATGAGCGCTTTGAGTGGCTGGAAGACTAGAAAGGTGCTATACAAATGCAGGTATATATATCCATTTACCATTTGTTATTAGTTACAGATATTTGTTTTTATCCAAAATACAATCATGGACCAGCTATTATTGATTAGAAGATATATCTTGACGATTACGTGCAGGAATCCATCCCCTCATTTCAACCTGTAGACACATGTCATCGTGGTTCGCACTTCAGGCCAAGGAAAACCTGCTCTTCTTTTGGTTTCAGCTGAGAGCCAACTTTTCAGCTTCCTAACCAATTTATTTTTGGTTGAAATGCTCTGAATGGTGTAAAATTAGGTGCCAGAGTCAGAATAGAACCCATTTTGTGTTGGTAGAGAGAACCCCGTCTCACTCCAAAGTTGTCAAAATCTGGCGCTTGGGTAATGTCTTGCGGCATCAGACACTAACGAAAAAAGGCGTCCTTTAACGTCAGCAGACGTGACCGATCACGGTTAGCCACATTAGGGGAAAACGCAGTGGGACAAGAATGACAGTCTGAGTAGGGTGAGCGAAGGGTCGGTGGATAGGTCCAACAAACACTAACCTTCACCCAGGAGAGCGATGTTTGTGTCCCATAAGATTTTAAAGCCAAACCCTGTTCTTCTTTTCCAAAACCTAACCACGTGCTTTTGTTGCCTAAACCCAACCACATGCGTTGAAGGGAAAAAAAATAAAATAAATTTGCATTGCTGTATTGACATAGTGTCTTTATTTTGAAAGAGACAGTATGTAGTTGGTAAATTATCTGTGAATACGGAAGTGTATTTTGAAAGAAGACAATACATGTAACAGGCAGAACTTGATACAGCGTCCCAGAGCGTCAACAACAAACACACCCAGGGTACCTTGCACGTCGTATAAGGCCCATGACCAAAAGTATGTCTTCTTTAGTGTATAATCACCTGAAAATAAGAATCAGTAAGTTTTTCCTTCTACAACAAACGCACATGGTTGGATTTAGGCCACAAAAGCAAGTGGTTGGGTTTAGGAAAAAAGAAAAGGGTTTGGCTTTATAATCTCACAGGACACAAACACCGCTCTCTCGGGTGAAAGTCGGTGTTTGCTGGACCCATCCACTACCTCTCACTCCTTGGTTTCTGATGCCACAAGTCACTGCCAAAGTGCCGGATTTCGACAACTTCGGAATGACACCGGGCTTGGATTTTAAGTTATTAGTGACAAAAGGTGAGCACACATTAGCAGGTACTAGGCTAGCTGGCCATCTCCAACGTGCCAAACAGAGTCAGAGAAACACAGATTTAAAACTTGAAATTGGTTTATTCAGTGTTTTTACCAGTTTAAATTACCTGGTTTGTTTTGGAGAAGAAGAGACCTCTGCGGATAATTTCACTTCCTGTATAAACCTGAACAATGAACGCTGAAGGAATTCCAACCAGGAGATGGTCCAGCTGGTTGCAATCTGCAGTCCTCCCTGCTAGATACCACTAAATCCCCTAAATCACGCACTGGACCTTTAAGGTACTGTGACAACCTTGCCAGAGGCTGTGGTGTGGAAAATTTACATGCTGGTTGCAGAGGGCCAGTATGGGTTGTGGTCCGGGTCTGTTCCTGTCCTGGAGCCTGTCTTATCCTTCAAGCATCTGTCAGCCACGTGGAAAACATGACACCATCACAAGGGCACAGATATGGTGTAGATTAAAAACTATATACTAACAAAGGCTGTAATAAACTCAAAATAAAATATATCATTATGAAACATTAAAGAAGGATAACTATTGCATGTCACCTCACAGATTTATCTGAGAGAGCATTGTTTGAGTTTTTTCCTTATCTGCTGTGAGGATCCAAGGACACAGGGATGTTGTATGCTGTAAAGCCCTCTGAGTCAAATTGTGATTTGTGATATTGGATTTTATAAATAAAATTGAACTGAATTATAGTGTAAAATCATCTGACTGACGAAGGCCAGCACTGTGACTCTGCCAAGGTCAGGAGTCTCAGCGTGGGTCAGTTTTGTTGATTTCTGTGGATCTGTCACCAAACCACTCCTACTTCATTGTGCATACAAAGGCAACTGCTATCATCATGATAGTGGCATTGTTTGACATTTCGCAGTTCCCCAGAATGTAGTCATGCACGTTTATTTTGATTATAGTATTGGCAAATGGCTACCGCTGCATAGGCAGGATGTGCCACGCCTTTTCTGCAGCTTTACTACAGCCATAAAGAACTTTTAGTAATGAAGGTTTTTAAAACATAGGATGTGAATGCATTAATTTTCTAAAAAGAAAATCAGTACAAATATTTTTTATCAGCCTTGGGAATGAGTAAAAACATTTAATGCTTTCAGATGTACCAAACAGAATCTGATCTGCTTGCTGTCATGGAGGATTAAGGAATAGGATAAAGAAGAGTTACATATTTAAAACTCTGAATTTTATTTGCACATATTATTGCACAACTCTGAGTAAGGCACATCTTCCATCTGCGGTAGCGTCACAGAGATATTAAAACTGTTCTTATCACGGTAATCTATGGCCATCAAATGACAAACACCACGTGATCGGGTCACTAAACACATGACTGAGTTCCAAACACACACGTCTCTGTGAGGAAAATTACAGGGGTTTATGTTTAGGTTACTTTCGTGAGAGGAAATTTAACCAGCCACGCCTATTTTATTATTATGGTATCGTATCCCTCTGCGGCGAAGGAGGGCAGAATGGAGGGGAGGGGTTTCTGATCAGCTCAGTCAAGTGGCGGCAAAACATCAACGGAAAAGATGCTTTCATACCTTCAAAATAAAATCAAAAGCATGGACAGTTTTTCTCAGTCCTCAGAATGTCCTGGGGAGGATCCAACCGTTGAAATTTAAATAAAAAAAAATATAAAAAAATCAGGTAGCCAAAATGATCTGGCCCAGAATTGGCCTAAACTCGGCATGCTAAATGAAATTAGTCAGGCTGCATTCGGTTGCCTGACTTGGCTGAGACTGGGCATGAATGATGCCCCAGTATCGGGCCGAATCTGGCTGTGACACTGCCATCACTGCAGTTAATTCAAAATGCAGCTGCACGCACTTTCACTGGTACTTAAAAGTCTGAACACATTACACCTGTTTTTAGATCTCTGCATTGGTTACCTGTTAAAACCAGAATTGATTTTAAAATTTTATTAATAGTATACAAAGCTCTAAATGGCCTTGCACCTCAGTATATAAAAGACATGCTGAATGGATACAAACCAGCAAGAACTTTCAGGTCCACAGGCAGTGGTCTTTTAACCATCCCACGTACTAACTCTAAAGCAGGGGATGCTGCCTTCTGCTTTATGCCCCCAGAAGATGGAACACCCGGCCTGAAGACCTGAGAAAGGCCCCCACACTGAACACCTTTAAAAGCAAGTTAAAAACCTTACTTTTTAAAACCGCCTATGGCTAAATTCCATGTGTGTGTGTGTGTGCATGTGCATATTTCTCTTCTGCACTTGCACTTTTATGACTGTGTTGTGATTGTATTGTAATTTTATGTAAAGCATATTGTGTTGCCTTGTGTATGAAATGTGCTATATAAATAAAGATTGAGTTGACTTGACAAATGACCTGGCCCAGAATTGGCCCAAACTCTGTGTGCCGGATGAAATTAGCTGGGCTGGATCCAGTTGACTGACTTGGCTGAGACTGGGTATGAATGATGCCCCGCAATCGGCCCTATTCCAGCTGCCGACAATGCCATCACCGGGACCACACCTTTGTAGATATATCCTTTATATTTATACTGTGCTATTTCCTGCTTGTATCCTCTGTAATTATATTCATTTTCTAGTACAGTGCTACACCATGTGTGTATTACAGTTATAGGGGGTACATATGGACTATGAAGCTTTTTTTAAGTATTATTTTGTATATTTAGCCTGTTTTTATCTCTTTTAATTTTTTTTATCACTTAGTCTCTTTTTCCTTTGCTCTGACTCTTGAACTGTTGCATCAAACACTGAATTTCGCTGGTGTGACATCATTAAAGTTTATCTTAACTGCAAATGCACATTTCTGTAAATGACTTAGTATAATTGTCTGCAATTTGTACAATTACCAATTGAATATATATTGCAGATCAAAACTGATTATGTTGCTTTTCAGTTGAATAGTTGTCCTCACCAGAACATGTATGAATTATTTCATTGTGTAAGCCATCACATGCACATCACCAGGATATATACACCAGGATATCTATATCTATATCTATATCTATATCTATATCTATGATATATATTCAAGTAAGGAACAACTGAGACACTTAGTTTGTTATATTACTGATCTACAGAACAAGTAGATCAGCAAGTTTTTCCACATGACTGTTAGAAGAAATGAGGCAAGTATTGAGAAAAACACGTTAATGAATAATACTTTTATTTTGAAAGTCATAACCGGAAGCGCTGCGTCGTGTAACGGTTGGTTTGACGTACTCGGTGCTCGACCCCCACAGAATCCATCGATTATTGAGTGTTGGTGGAAGAAAACGGGAAAAAAACAGAGTACATAAGTGAAATTAGCTTTGTACGCGTCGAGTTGGTTTGGATACGTGTCTTTTTTTTCTGTCGGTAACATGGGGAACTGCCATACCGTCGGACCAAACGAGGCCCTTGTGGTTTCAGGTAACGTAAACGCTTTTTGGACGATGTGTAGCTGCTAGCTCCTTCCTGGCTCGATGAAGTGCTCATGGAGACAAACCTAGAACATAACCAAAGCACTCTTCTAACCTTTATTCGACGTGTAACATGTAGGGGGCCTATATATTTTAAACAGTAGGTCAGAAGGTAGCATTACGTGTAACCTACAACAAACCAAATGTGTTTATTAAGTAATTAACGTTAACAGGTCCACCGTGCCAAACCTCGTTGGAAAAAATGCCATGTTTCCCTCCTAAATGTTAAAGGTTTAACGTTATTTATCTGGTAAATCCATCGTTTTTGGCTTTAAATGGCATCTGAGAGACGAGCCATGATATCCGTCATACCACACCAACGTTCGTGCGTTTCTCCTCAGAAATGTATCTGTTATATTGCCTATACATCCACCTATTTTCTCTTTTAATATTCCTCTATAATGTATTAATGCGTGTTCAGGTGTTCTCTACACCTCAGTGGTTGGATTGGTTGTGCCTCCGCATCTGTTTTTATTTTGGTGTCTAAGTGCAGTGTTTTGCTCATTAAACTGTTTTCACTTCGGTATTTTGTTATGATAAAGCAGCCACTGGAGGTCTAGATGTGGGGAAGCTGGGCTAATCAGTTTATTTTATGTCTATTTTGTCTGGAACAGTCATGGTAGGATACATAATGTCTCTCTGCCGCAGAAGGACTACAGCTAAATTAATTAAATTACAGGGGGAAACGCTGATATATGCTCCTGGGTCCACACACCCATCAGCTGGTGTGTCAGACTTAAAACAGTACATAGAAGACTTTTCCTAATGTCAGGGCCCTCCCCATTTAAGAACTCAGAGACTGGCTTTGGATTTTATTTTACTCAAAATAATCTTTAATGTCTGTGAAACTAATGACTCATATCACAATGACTGGTCACAACACTTTATTCATACAGTGTCAGTAATTTCTGTGTTGTCCAGTCATAGTTAAAGGTCCAGTGTGTAAGATTTAGGGGGTTTAGTGGCATCTAGTGGTGAGGATTGCAAATTGCAACCAGCTGAAATGTCTCCCGGTTAGAATTCTGTCAGCTGTCATTGTACAGGAGGTTTTTACGAGGGATGCACAATACTGGATTTTTTGCCAAGATCCGATATGCCAATATGTAACCACTCATTTGACCGATATGGATATTGATAAACAGACTTTTTCCCCTGCTGAATTGTAGTGATCATCAAGTCTCTTTTGTAGTGGAATTGAAGTCATATTATACATGCATACTCTTATCATGATGGCCCACCAGCACATGGAGACATGAAATACACGACTTTTAAATATATTTAATATACATTTATTGTGCAAAAAAGAAAAAGCATGTTGGCCAATTCTGATATTTCATTTTAAAGCCAATATCAGCCGACACTGATGATGTGCCGATACTACTGTGCATCCCTAGTTTTTTGTGAGCCGAATTATCGGCAGAGGTCTCTTTCTCCCCAAAACAAACGGACCCAGTGATTTAAACCACTGAAAACACTGTATAAAGCAGCTTCATGTTACAAATCAGTGCTTCTCCTATGCTGTTTGACAGGTTGCAGATGGGCCACAAGCATCTCTATTTTCTATGTTACCTTAATATGTGCTTACCTTATTTCTGATCCAGACATCCAGGAGGTTTTTACCACAAGTTTATTTATCCGCAAATGTCTCCTCCTCTCCAAAGCAAACAGACCCACTCAGTACATTTACATGCAGCTTGAGAAAATCAAATTATTGGCTTAGTCCGACTGAAACCGGACTTTTGAATGTAAACTAAGGATAGACCGATACATCGGCCGGCCGATATATCGGGCCGATATTTGAGTTTTTTACTTGTATCTGCATCGGCCGATACGCGCGTGGGTTCGCGGATTTATTTTTCCCTGGCATGATTTACAGACAGGCATCCACGGGCAGCTCTGTGTTGCCGGAAGACCCTGCAGCGCACATGCAGCGAATCCTACTGTGTACAGTAGTTGTTGTTTTATTTATGCTTCAGCTTAAATATTTGTTTATTTTATAAAGACATTACTGGAAGATTTAAGAGCACTGAACTCTTTTTTTTTTATTTGAATGTATAATAATAATAATATTCTACCTGTTCTACCTCAACTTTCCATCTTGTTTTAGTATTTTTTACTGTTCAATAAATGTTTCTTATTTTAAACTTGAGACTTGTAATATTTGTTATCATTGTGTCATTTTTTTGATGTAAATTGAGGGAGCAAAAGCAGTATCGGCCCCAAATATCGGCTCAAGAAAATTGGCAGTCCATAATTGGTCATCGGCTAAGGGTGATGGAAAAAAAATTGGTATCGGCATCGGCCCTAAAAAATCCATATCGGTCTATCCCTAATGTAAACCCCTTAGTCCGACTGAAATTGGACTATCCGTAGCTCGACTCGGCCTTCTGCGCCTGCACCACTTTTTCTTTTGCGGGCTTTCACCTGGAAAATGAAGGAGATGATGTAGCAGCAGTGCAGTATATAGCAGTGCAGTAACTCCCGGAAAAACAAACAAACAAACACCATGGCGACCAGGAAGCAGAAGACGCACTTCTGGATGGACGAGAAAACTACATTCATGCTCCAACAGCTAAAGGAGCTAAACATCGTCTTTAGCTTCCTCTTGGGGTCAACCGGAACTAGTTCAATACGCACTTTATTAAAAAGGACACAGCACCGCCCATCGAAGCAGCGTCAGACGTACTTAGTCAGAAATTCGATTTTCTCTTCTACATGTATACTCAGACAAGATGAAAAGTCCGACTTGACTGATTAGCCAAGCTATGAGCTTAACTCGACTACTGTGTGCATGTAAATGTACTGACTGATTTAAACCACTAAAAATATTGAATAAAGCAGTTTCGCATTTAAAATTAGTGTATTTCCAATGCTGCTCGTCAAAGAGGGGCTGCTAACTATTATGGCTGCTGTGAAAACACGAATGGCCCCATCTAGAGTGAGTGTTTGGTTTATCTGGTCTGGGTCACTGTAGAAACATGGGGGTGAAACGTGGATGAGAACCCGCTTCCTATGTAGGTATGAATGGGTTATTCTAAGGTAACAAAAACACAGCAGTTATTATTTTCAGGTGATTAAACACTAAAGATATATATATTATATTCCATTTCTGCCAATATATCCCCCTAAATCCTTCACACTGGACCTGCTGTTAATAGTCTTAATTTTGCATTTCTGAGGTTGTTATTACCAAAAGATAGTATCTAATTTAATTCATGCATCTTTGAATTTATTTTTGTCAAAATGACTCATGCCCCTTTTTGTGGAAGTCCACGTTTTTGATGTTACAAATCTTTAAACCTACCACTATATCTTAAATACTGTCTTTACTTTATACTTGCACTTACCTGTTGACAAAATAAAGATTAAACTAACCCACTTAAATAACCATATTACTACATAGAACCTACCTCTGCATTAGGGCCACGTATTCTCCCCTTGAATTTTACTGCAATGCTTGAATAAGAAAACGATTATTTGGCCAAAAAAAATCTGTCTTAAATTTGGTGGAAAAGCACCAAATTTAAGTGTGTCACTAGTGTCTATGTTGTCAAGTTGTAGTAAATTCAGAGCTATTTGTCATGTCGCTGCATTCTTTATTGATCTGATATTGGATCCCTGGTGGACCTTGGACAGTCTTTTAGGAACCACTGATCTCTGCCTTGTTGAAAACCTTGCCATAGTTTATAAATGTGGTTTGGCAGTGTGCAGTGCATAAAATGTTTCCAGCAGCGTTCTGTAACAAAATCTGTTAGGGCAGTTTTCCTGTCTAATCCACTTGCAATGAACGAAAAAGAGAAACAGCTTTGGGGTTTTCCATTGTGAACACACTTTGAAGAGCGTGTCAGTTACCACATAAAGGATTGGGAGCAGAGGCGAGTGGGCGTGAACTGCACATCCTGATTCATAGAATGATTTTACAATTGTGTAAAAAAACAGGACTCTGTAATTATTTTTTATAAGGTCGGGTGCCACAGTTCAATTTTCTTTTTAGGCCAAAGGCACCAACACCTTATCTGCATGTTTTAATTAAAGACATTTGTCACTTTTTAGTAACAAAACCCATCAAGGAAACTACAGCTGATTACAGGATTGTTTTAGCTCTTGTAAATTCTCATTCATTTCTATGGAGCCCCTCCCCCCTCCGCTGTGGAGTGAATGCAGTCAGGAATCTCAGATATGCTGATGGTAGACTGGACAGGCTGTGGGGTGTTGCCTCAGGCCTTTCTATAGGTCCTCAGCCTCTTACCAGTGTGGTTGGTGATGGCATTCGGGCAGGAGTCACGTGGGTGTTTATAGTAAAAGCCAATCCTGCCCACATTCCTTCATTAAAACAACATCTGTATGAGTTAGATTATGTCATAATGGAGTATGTCCAAAAATATATTTTCATCAAGACACTCTGCACGTGTTCATCCTCTGTTTCAACATTTAAAGAAAGCAAAAACTGAAATCAAGAGTTGATTGATTTAAAAATTCAGTTCCATAAGCACTTCACATTAAATTTGCTTGACGTAAAAAGACAGAGAGAAATGTGGCAACATTTAGACTCACATGACAAGTCTGGCTCAATAGTTCATCTTGGTGAGCTCATGAGAGTGTGTCTCCCATGAACTCTCAAGTGCCATTTTCCTGGTCCGCACATTATAATGCTACTGTTTCCTGTGGGATATTGTTCAGCCACGCCAGGAAAATGCATTATTTGTACAACAGGAAACACAAGAAGCCACTGTGTCAGAGTCAGATTTCTTCTTTATAGACTTAACAGAAGAGTCTTTCAACAGTAACTCTGTTGATGGAAATATAAAAAACACATCAACTGTGTGGGTGAGATGTGGCTCAATATGTCCTGCTGGTTGTTGGGAGTAGTGTGTGTCAGTAAAGATAGTCCCGCTCCTCCCCCTCCTCTGTCTGTCAGTTAACATGTGACAGCTGGGAATTTCACACCAATCACTCCAGATTACATTATCAGACAGAGGCCAGTGACTACTAACTTACATCTGGAAAGATCGCACACATAAAACTGTCGTAACTATCACTTCTACAGTGCCGTTTGGGAAGGAAATGGCACACGAAATAGAATGTTTCTGTAGTGGTCTGCCTGTAATGTGCCTACAGGAGAGTCAGAAAGTGTGTGTGGTGTATTGTTTAGAACGTTGGATTTGTTTTAAGTGTTAATTTGCTTAAAATGGAAAAAAAAACAAGTTGTTTTTTTGCTTTGATCATTATAAAGCAAATACTGATTGCACAATATAATAGCTAAAGACTAATGAGACCATTGGCATTTAGATTGGTTCTCTATCCACCTTATTCCTAGCCCCCATGGTACCTTGTATGAATTATGGGTGTAACTTCCAGCGCTGAACTGAAACCGGCAACTTCCAGTGGTAACAGCTTGTTTACAGTGCTTTATTCTTCTTTACTAGAGCAATTGGTCCACAAAACGTGGAACACACCACCTGTTAAAACTCAAACGGGATTATGTGATCATACGTCTGCCATCTCTGACAGCCATCTCAAAGCTTTGTTTTTTTTTTTTCTTTTCAACCGAGCACGCTAGCAATTAGCTCACCATGCACTGTTAAAATATTGTTAACTTTATCATGGCCCAAGCTAGCTTAAGGTAAACATCTGCTCCTTCTAAAGATGATTTCTGATTTCTGATGACCTATTAAGAGATACTAACATATTTGGCAAACATTTAACATATTTCAGTATTAACTGTAGCTCCATGTAAAGTGAATAAATGTGATGTTTCCCAGCTAATCCTCTGCTCATCTCCATCGGCAGTTTACATGTTTTTTAACTTCTGATTTATTAAAAACTGTTCTGAGCGTAACATGAAGCTGAATTTACCGGCAGACTTCAGTAATGGCAATATAAAGTGGTAGTAAAATAAATAACTTTTGGCATTCATTTTTTATATTTTTATATTTTCTATAGTATGAGTTGGATGAATTTTTGTTCTTCCATGTTTTACATCGGTAAAACTTTACTTGAGCAGAGAAAAGTGATTTGAACATTTCTGATGTCGCCACAATGGGAAAAACCATTTACAGTTTATTAAGAACATGCAGGTGTCTTGCCTGCTCTTGCGGTTGTTGCACAGCAGTTTAATGCCATCAATCTGCAATGGACTGCAGATGAAAATTAGTCTGTATGACTAAATTTAGCACATTTACATGATGGACTCAAGTGTTTGTGTGTGCATTATTACTTCTTAAATAAAATAAATCAAAGCATAGATCACAATAACCCAGCAGTGTTTGAGTGTGAGAGTAACATCGAACCAAAGATTCAAAGTGGCACCGGAAAGCAGAGATGAGGCGCTTGCTCATAGAGTAACAGGAGCAAACATTGTGGCCACCGTGGTTGGAAGGTGTTTTTAAGACTTTCTAAACAGCACATGATCTTTCTCCCGAGAAAGCCGCTTGCAGAAAATGAGAACTGGGTCACTGGCTGAGAGATCTTTCTCAAGAATACCTCTATGCTACTTTAGGTTTAAAGCCAAATCAGCAGCTACAGTTACATATAGACCTATACATTGGATGTATTATTATAAATTTATTCCTTCCAATGATCCGTATGAACTTGAGTGCTTTTGTACATGCACGCATCATGTTGTGTTAAATTAACTGCACACAGAACATTAGAACTGTCCACAAAACTATTCAGTTAAAGTGTGATTCCCACCCCTAATGTATACATCCACTAGTTACAGAGCAACATTATCATTTACTTGGAGTGGTGTTTTGGGAATCTGGAAAATCTAAGTCTAGTATTCACTCTGATATTTGGCATTTAGCTGCTAAATGCTCCACTGTCCCCAGCTAGTCTTTAACTAGCCATTTTTATACAGAGATCATGCTATAGGGCCGCTACAAAGTCCCTTCTTTATACTGCCTTTGTATCTTTACACAGAACCAAACAGCGGCAGCAATAATTTTAGATAGCACACTGGCGTCCTGGAAACAAAAGAGGCGTGATGGTGTGACCTTTCAGTCAACAGCGACGGCCTTTAGTGTGACATACAACATAAGCGTTGGCAGTGTTTTATAAACAAGCTGATTTCGTCCTCTGCTCAGAGGGCAATGAGCTCCCAGACCTCCTTGTTTTCCCAAGTTGTGGACATTTTGGCTGCTGTTGTTCTTCTTCTTTGAGGTAGCTTCTAACTGCTAACAGCTGCTGTTTAAATCTCCGGTGGTAGGTCGCACACATAATACAGCGTCTAAACGTTACACCCATCCCACCCATGGTCCCATCCTGTCACCTGTCCCTTTTACACAGTCATCTAGCTATACACAGACATTTTAGGTACTGTTAATACCGCCGTGCTGGCTTAAAGGCGAGACACCTCTCATTCAGCGGTTGTTCCTTTTATACACAATGGCATGGTGGAACAACAGTGTGAAATTCCCACCCTGAACAGGCGGCGAAAAAGTGGCTGCTGTGTCTGTCTGCTGTTTGGTGCTGGGCAGGCACTGTACAAGTGCACTGTATGTTTCTGCAAACCACTGATACAATATATTTGTGAATTTCATCGTATCATATCATCGTTTGGTCACATAGTTTTTATTAGATTGTCACCTGGAGGTGGAGGGGATGGTTGATGGTGTGACACCTAGGTGAAACAGCTGCAAAGCTGCAGACCACTGTTGGACATCAACAAACAACAACACCAGTTGTTTTTTTAGTGAGACATCAATGGCATTTTTAGTGGCAATTGTGCCACCAAAAGCGAGCGATTCTTTGCGAGACAAAAGTAGCATTTCTCAGCAGGGATTGTGACCAGATCACTGTTTGAGACCAACAACAACAGAACTGGTTGTGTTTTAGGTAGATATTGGCAGCATTTCCAGCTGTAATCTTGCTACTAAAGCGGGTGTTTTTTTAGTGAGTCATCCTTGGCCTAAATAACTGTGATTGTACCATGAAAAATAAAACAGTTTTCTTAAGCCAAAATATGACTTTTTCCAAACTTAAACCAAGTGTTGTTTGTAGTGTTATTGAGATATAAAGAAACACAAAGTTTTAACATATTCACCACATATGAAACATAAAAATGTTATGTATCTGTAGTTTGTAGAAACATACATAGCCAACATTTATTCTGGTGATTGGGTTCGAAAATCACTGTCTTGCGCAGCTGTAAACAGCACTATGGAGCAGTAAGAGTTAACCAAAACAGTAAAGTTGTGGATCAGGATGGATAACAATGAGCTAAAACTTGCTATAAAGCTTTGAAAATCCAAGGGGAACTGCAATCTCTGCAGTTCTCTGTACTGTAGGTTCATCACTACAAGTGCAAAAATATCAGTTGTAGACGCTTTAAAAGGTCTAAACGATCTGAATCAAATTTCTGGTCTATTGCTTTTGAACTGGTCCCTTTTTTTCTAGCTATTATTTTCTGATGGTCAGTGGGCTTTTTCTCTGTGTTGATTCTAACCATTTCATCTGTGTTGTTTCAAAGGTGGCTGCTGTGGCTCAGATCAGAAGACATACGTTGTGGGAGGCTGGGCTTGGGCCTGGTGGCTGATCTCTGACATCCAGAGGTAAGACCTTTCTGCTCAGGCTCCAAAGCAAAGAAAACGCTTAAGTGTTCTTTGAGAGCCATTCACTCTTAGATTGCACCGTGCTCACTGGAAGCTTTTAAAACAGGCTATCTGCAGGTCACAGTAGGGTATACCAGTATTTTCCAACTCATTTTCGCCAACTGCTGATACAGATATATATGCAAATATTTCTCCACCTAATTGCAGAGAGCATTAAGGGCCCTATTTTAACCCGGCACAAAGTGATGTACAGCGCAGCACCACTGTCATTGCTAATTTCTGACTTATGCAGCTGTAATTTTCATGGCAACAAGTTGCATCTCCAGTTTCGTTGTTTGCTCTGCTACAGTGACAATAAAGACTTCTACTTCAACAACAGGTGCGTAGGTTAGAATGAGGTTTGGTCAGATGCATTGTTGCAGTATCGCTATTTTGAGGCAGCAGAAACCGATCGCGCCATTGACGACCACAAACATGGTCTAAAGTCATTAGAGCGTTTTTTTCTGCTATTTAAAGGGCACACTATTCTTATAGAAAGATTCATCTTCATAAGCAGGTTCACAACACGCATACACTGCTTATTACACAAACGGGGAGATGCAGATGTAAAATACAATGCTTTTCAAAATGTACACATTCACCAGGCAACATAATAAATGTACTTCAACTCAGGTTACATGTGAAACATGCCATATTTTTTTTAAAGTAACATTTTTAAGCAAAACTGGAAAATTCATCCTGCTTAAACAGGCTTGGATGATGGGCAGGTCTGAGAACCTGTTCTTCATCCAGAAATAAGATATCCTGCCTAAAGAATAAACAGGCTTTTCTGTAAGATATGCAGGATAAACTGAGCCCGATACACAAATATGTCATATGTCAAATATTTCCTTTATATGTGGACTACTAAATACAATGAGACTTGGAATATTTTCTCTCCTGTTTGCCCTGCATTGAGGGGTTGTAGGAGTATTTCACTTTGTCTCACCAGGCCAGAATTTTCCAGTGGAACAAGATGTTACAAAATCTGTTCAGTCACACCGAAGAGCCAAACTGTTGCACTGGGTGATGCATTACTTTATAATGAACATGGGCACTGCAGTTTATTTCGAGTTGATCACATATACATTCCCCTGGTGCTATAAATACCCTCCAGGACACCCAATACATTAATCCATGGCTAAAAGTAGTTATCAACAAATACACTATTTCTTATTGTCACGGAATTTGTTGACAAAAAATAACTTATGAGTAAGGCCCATTTAAGAATATTTTTTTCACATTTATATTTTAAGTTTATCTCTGCAGATGAAAAAGTTATTTTATTTTATTTTTCATCCAGACATAGAGTCTTTCATGCCCTTACACAGTTAAGTGATGAACAAACATTATTTATGGTAAGCTGAGGCATCAATATTAAAAACTAATGTTTACCAAATGTGTAAACATAGGCACTCACCCCTGTCCACTGCTCCAACAAACCAGCTGGAAAGATAAACAGATGGTACATAATGGCGAGGTCAGGGAAAGTTACAAAACATAATATTTACAAAACCGCACAAAAAACTGTTAACCTTATTATGTGTTAAACTCCCACACTGATAAGAAAGTTAAAGAAATTGAAAAGATGTGAAATTCATTTAATAATAAACAAACAATTGGACTTCATGTTTTGTTCACTCTCAAAAGGAGATCAACTTTGTGAGCTTGCAAAGTGTTTGTTTGATGATTCACCTACTGTACAGCTTAAAGCTACCTACTCTAAAATGTGCCCATGCCATTATTCACAGTTGTGGCACTGGGTCCAAAGTTGCTTGTTTTAATGTCAGTGTAGCTGCTTTTGTTTGCAATTATACTGTCCACAGAGTCTAGGCTGTCATGTGGCAAGCTTTCGGGACATTCTCATGTCTGAGTGATCACAAATTTAGCTCAAAATTGAAGTGTGTTATTCCTCACTTAAGAGCCTCAACAGATACAGTCAGTGTTTATGGGATCCACCACAAAATGTCACATCTTCTCACGCCAAGGAGGAAATCAGAGCTACCATGCTGAAGTTGCTGTGTAGCTTTCTGTATGTCAAATAAACTTAAAGATACAGAGTTAAAGTTCAACCTTGTTTTTGCATTGAAGTGACTATTGGGAACTAGGGCTGTCAAAATTGCTCAAAAATGACGTTCGAAGATTCCTTCTAAAAATAACTCATAGGTTCGAACCATTCGAATATTTTTTTTTTCCGCATTATGTCCACAAAAGGGCAAACTAATACAAGGAAACATACTTATATATGAAACATAACTACCTGTAGGTATTTTTATTTCAACATAAACGTCTTTGAAAACATTTACATACCTACACATTAAAACACATAAAACAATTATCTATAACATTACGTTATAAACGACCGCGGACCTCTCACTCGCCCCCCCCCCCCTCTCTGACCCGTGACCACACCGCCCGCGGAAGCGCTGCGAATAGCCTCGAAGCACCGGACCGTGACCGGCTTGCGCCCTGCAGCGATCGTTTTGGCGTCTGGTCTATTTTCTGCGCGAGCCGCGAGCGAATGTGTCAAGCTGGGTGACGGAGACAACAGCTGGGAGCAGAACCGCTTGTCGACCAGCGTGGAGAAATGCGCATCTGATGCCAACGCCCACTTGCAAAGAGGACAGCTGCGGTGGTGTTTTTTTTCTCTCTCCACAATCGAATATCAATTTTCACATTTGAAGGTCCATTTTTTTTCAAATTCGAATTTAAATTTGAATTTAGAATATTCGTTGACAGCCCTATTGGGAACAATATTTTTGAAATTGGTTCAGTATTGTGTGAGAGCATCAGTGAAACAGGCTGCAGTGTTAACACTCGGGGCATGTTCACACTGTTGATATATGTCTGCTTGAAGTTCTTGTTTTTGTCACTGACAGGCTCAGATCATTATTATAAAGCCCTGTTTGCACCAAACACTTTCAGGTACTTTCAAAGGTACCGTACCTTTGGAACCAAAAGTAACACTTCAGACATGGTACCTAGACCCTAGCGTTTCCACTGCAAAGTTACCCTTAAATTAGGGAGGGGTTGTTGTCACTCACTGCTCCATCCATCTCTCACTGTATTTTCTCATTACCGGTGACACAGAGGGAAGTCTGCACCTTGTTTATTGTCCACAGACCGAGGCTGCACGGCAACATTTTCAGAACAAAATGAAGCAGGCTGCAGTGAGAGTCTCTCTCCATGGGATGTTTGAAAATAGCAGCTTTGTGCATTTAGTCCATCTAAGGCAAGCTCGGGGGTTTAGTGTTGCTGGAGTCCACAGGAACGGCACTGTGTGACCCTTGTTTTTTCCTCCGAGTGAGGATTAGAATATATGCCGTTCACATGATTTAGTTGAAATTAATATATATAAACACTTCAAGATCCACTCATTACTAAAAGTGTATGTCATATAAAAACTAAAGTAATTGTCAAAGTTGTCAGATGGAATATTTAAGATGTGTTGATTGATTCATGCCGTGACTTCATGCATTGAGCAACATTACAAATTTACGTTCCACCTTAAAAATCACCAGCAGTCAGCCCAGTGAATGAAGTTAATTTTTTCTCTGATTCCAGCTGCTGTGAGAGGCAGCGTAACATCTTTTATTTTTATAGCTACAGTCTACTAATAAAACTCTCCACAGTATGAACAGTGGTTACATGAGCCTCAAAACCAGCCACAACTCAGCCCTGAGCAGAGTGACTGTCCTTTATTGACCAATCAACAGACTGCAGTGTTCACAGCTCCACCTTTTAGTACCAGATCTGTGTGCTAGGTACCCCAACAGAGGGGGAAACAAAAATGGATACAGAACGGTTCCATTGGTACCATCCACAACTTTTCACAGTGGAAACGGAAAAAAGCGCACCGAACTGAAACATACTGTACTGATCAATGGAAACGGGGCATCAGTTTCTGACAATATTAATGAAATAATCTCCTTACAGAGATAGACCTTTTGTTAAAGAGTAGGATCATTTTTGTTTAACCAGAAACAGCCCGTAATTGCTATCTCAAACCCACCAGACTCCATTTAGATAAACAGTAATTTTATCATCATAAAACACACTTCATTCAGTCAATGGAAACAAAATAAAACTCAAACAGACCCTCTTGCTTCATCTTTCCAATGTTGTAACAATCACCAACACTGGTTAGGATAAAATAAACTCTTAATTCTCCCAGTTAGATGTGAAAATATGCTGCCTCTATACAAGCCAAAATCACTGTTTATTTAAATGGAGTCTGGTAGATTTGGTGGTAGTGATTTCGGGGCTGTTTCTGGTTGAATAAGAATGATCTAACACTTTAGCTACTGGTAAATAAAGTTGTGAAACTCCAAGAACCTGTTGTTCTTGAGGTTGCAAATCCCTGCGTGATAACGTTATAACACATCGTCTGTACACAGGCTAATGGGGTTAAGTAACCCTGCTATACTGTCTCAAAACATGCATTTATTTCACTCAGACACGCTAGTCTCATAGTGTTAATGGCTGTAGGGTACTGATATTATGCTAAGTTTAATATCTATGGCAGCATTATAGTTAAGAACAGTGCTTTCTGAGCATTATAGGCTGGACTGTTTTCCCCCTTGCAGACTCTGCCCTTACCCTTAACTATGACTAGACACTGACTGTATCTGTTGCATGAGGTGATTTTTCTTTTTTAAAACAATCTAGCTGTACCATCTGTAAAATATAGCGCACAGTAGACCTGTGAACATCAACTTAAGTGTGAAAACATTCCTTGTCTCTGGATTGATTGATGTATTATTTGCGGTTTGCATGTCTCTTTGTTTCTACTTTGCTAACCTGCTTTGCTTTGTCTGGTGTCGATCTTACCCTATCTGAGCCCCAGTGCGTCTTCTTCAGGTTACCCATTTCCCATTAAGTGCTGCTCTTTGTCTTTTAGTTGCTAGGAAACGTAATGGTAGACCTCTACAATAAAGTAATGCATGGCTGGATTTATAAATCCCCATTTAGAGACAGGCGGTCCCAGGAATCCTTTCTCGTTGTTTTTATTCTGCAATTTGGTCATGTGTGCCGTTTGGTCAACATTTCAGATGCTTTCTTGGATGATAGAAACAGAAGACAGAGTGGTGGCCACTCCAGCTAAAAGCCCTGTGTGCATAAGGACAGCATTATAAAAGCAGAGGGGAGGCAGGGTGGCTTCCCGCTTGTGATGCAGTAATCATGTTAATGTCCAGGCCTGTGACTCATTGATCCAGTTGCAAAGAAGAAAGGGGTGGAGACTCCTCTTCTAAGTGTTGCTGCAATCAACCTCCCATGTCTTTGCCTTGAACAGCAATGAATCTGAGTCGGTATTTATTGTAAAAGAACAGCTGTTTTTATCAGCTCTGAAACATAATCTCATATAAATGATCCAGCCAGATGAGTACTGAAGTGCAGGATAATGATTGTTTGTAGAGGACATTCTTGTGTTATCTCCATACAAATGTAATCTTTGGAGAGGCGCTTGGTTCAAGAATCCTGTCAACACTTACTAGAGTTTTCAACTGTAGATCCTGCTCTTTGTCCCAGTTTATTGAAACATTTTTTTAAAGGGATAGTTTGGATTTTTTGAAGTGGAGAATAATAATGTACTCATCCATAGTCAATGCATTACCTACAGTAGATGGCGGTCGGCACAACCTCAGATTGGAGAAGCAAGCAGAAGTACAGTGCCACCACGGTAGGTTAGGAATATAAGCTGTCAGCAGTACATTACATTTAAAATATGTCACTGCATTACCTTACCGTCAGACTGCCTTTTCTGATAGGGAACAAAAGCAGATACATTGCTCTATTCAAGGCTACCTTTAGGGGTTTCCCCTGCCATTATACAGCACAAGCACAGTGGTTAAACTTTTTTTGTGCACTGTATGAATGTAAAACAAGCTGTGGAGAATATCTTGATGAGCCAATGCACGGGATGGGGATGTTCCGCCTGATACCATCTCTCTTAAATCCTCGGCAAAACCAGTAAGCCTATGTTCCCATGGCTAAACAAAAGCCAGCTTTTTAATGCCATTTGTTTTCCTCTCTCTTCAGCTGTGTGCTGATTTAATAGCTCTGCTGAAAATTGAAAGTGAAACTTAATAAAAACTAATATATGAAGATAAATTATTTGCTTTGAGTTAATTCTGTGAAAAGGAAAATATAGTGCTAGAAAAAGAACACTTGAAAGTCCTTGAATTTAATTTTGTAATGTCTGAATGAACCCAAGGCTTTTTTGTAACTAATTTGATTTAGAAAAGTACAACACAAAGACATTAATTTCCTGTAGTATTTCTTGTTACTTCTTTGAACACAAATTTATCATCATTAGTTCATTTCCATTTTCAGAGTGTACTTGTGTCATAAATATGTCACCTTATTGGTTATTGTCCAAAATCATGTATAAGTGTATAGTTTTCAGTCAAGCAACACAAAGTCAATGGGTTAGTTTTTGTTATTGGTGACTTTGGTGTTTGTTCAGATCACCAAAGTGACACAGTGACACAAACAAACTGATCTAGGCAGCAGTACACCAGCAACTCCCCCATCCTGCCAGGTCAAATTACTGTTTTTGTCAATGGAGTCTGGTGGCTTTTGAAGAGAGCAATATAATGGCTTCAGTTCCTCATCGGAGAGAGCTGTTAGACAGCAAGGGAAAGTGGTGAAAATATTCTAAATATAGTGTACTCTTAAACTGATATAATTTTTTTTAGGTGACTAAAATATTTCTTGCTGCTGCTTCTCCAACCTGGGAGTGTGCAGACCCACTCCAACAAATCCAAGCTATCAGAGACAAGAGTAGCTGTGTTATAGCTGTACGGATCCTGGTTCTGTAAGAGGTGTCAGCAGCACCTTCTGGGTTAAAACCAGCAAAAACAGGAGGTCAGGTTGTGTCTATTACCCCCTCCCTCTTCCCTCTTCCTCTTGACCTTGGTTACTGACATTCCTAACAGCTGTTGTCCAACTTACTGTTTTGCCTCTTGCTATTCCCGCCTGCCTGCCTGCCTGCGTAGAATGTCTCTGGAGGTTATGACCATCCTCTGTCGCTGTGAGAATATCGAAACCTTGGAGGGTGTTCCCCTGGATGTGACAGGGGTGGCTCAGGTAATGCATTTCAAAAGACCCCACAAAAAAAAAAAAAGAAAAAGCAGTGGCTGGTGCTCGAGGCCAAAGGAAGACCCAGGAAAATGGTTCAACTAACAAGCTAACGTGTCTATGTGTGTTTGCTTTTCTCATCTTCATTGCTTTTTTTCCTCTGCAGTGGAGGGGCGACAGTCAGCTGTCACTAACTTCGGCTTCCCCAGTTAAGCTGAACTCTGAGTCACCTTTAGCAACGGGGGTCAACAAATGAAGGCTGTAGAAATGGCGTTAAAAAAAATTGAGGAATGTTAAATACAAACTAAGTTATTTTTAATAAAGCTGCATTTGAAAAGAATTACAACAAAAATCAATATCACAATTCTGGATAGCATTTCATTTTGCTCCGTTGTTAGTGATCTGGAGTCCTTGGGTGAATGGTTTCACTTTGTCCTGTTTTTTTTCCTTGTGTTCTGGCCCTTCCCTTCATTTGCTTTCCCTCCGAACATGTCAATTTTTATTTTTTTTCCACATTCTTCAACAGGATAACGCTTGAGATTATGACCCTGCAGCCCAAGTGTGAGGATGTAGAGACAGCGGAGGGTGTAGCTATTACTGTCACTGGGGTGGCTCAGGTAAATCACCACACTTTTCTGGGAATGCCAGCTCAGACTCCACTAACCCACACATTAATCCCCACCACCCACCACACCCTCCTTTTCTCTGGCATCACCCCATTATCACAGCAGAGGTGGTATTTCATACAGAGGGCTCAAAGTAAGATGCACACCTGCATTTTTGACTAAGACAGTAAGTCAGATGTACATACAGATGTTGGGTCAAAAAATTGTCTGCATGATTTACCCTCATAACTGGGCAAAATAGTTTGAAGTATCTGGCTTCATTCAGACTGACAGTAGCACCTAGTCAAAAAAACACAATATTCATTTCAATGAGACCACAGAATTGGCACTCTGTGTTTGACAACCCTTCAAACTGGACTTTCTGGTTCAGATATTAACATCACACTGGTTCCTGTGCTGTAGCAGCCCTTGTGTTCTGTTGACGGAGTGTTATTCTCAGTTTGAAGCTGGTCCTAGCGTGACAGGAGAAAGGGTCCATGTTGAGCCTGATGTGCATTTTAGTGTCAATGTCTGTTTTATTTTTTGAACTATTATTATATTGTGACTATCTGTTTGGTTGTTTCATCCTGTTCAGTGCCAAAATGGTTTTTTTAAGGTTGACAACCTTGAGATGTTAAAGAGAAAATCCACTTCAAACTAGCAGGACACTCAGAGAGCGAAGACCTCTGCTGAGGTCAATAGTCCAATATTCTATGACAGTGGTTCCCAACTGGTGGGTCGTGGTCCAGAAGTGGGTCGCGGGCCCATTCTGAGTGGACCACAAGTGACTCGGAAACGTGTCAAGTTTTTGACAGACAACAGACTGCTACTTATCAGAGACAGCAAAGTAGCTCGACAGCCTGGCCAAACACAAGTATGATGCTAAATGTATTAAAGTGTTGGACCTTGAACTAATGACTAAGGAGAAATCTGGACCCCGTGGCTGGACTAGTTGGGAACCACTGCTCTATGATATGCAAATCTGCAAATATCAGATGCTTAGACTGAAACGTCACAAACATCATGTTATCAAAAACAGTTGTTACCAAAGTTCATATGTTCATAAGTCATTTTTACTTGAGTCAAATGTCAATTAATATCTCTGCTGGAATTTATTGTAGACAGCTGACATTTTGGTTTGAGCAAGAGTGTGATTAGTTGGATTATGTATGTGTATCTACGTTTTCATAGCCACATCCTAGTTTGGGATAAAAGCATTGTTACACTGGTTCTCCCATGAAACCGCTGTCTGTCCCAGAGTGCTCCATAATAAGTGCTTTCTGTATGAAGTTTGAGCAGCTACATGTGTAGGCTACCCCAAATAATTAAGGGTACTTGTGAATAAGTTGATGTGGAGCCTACGCCGTACCCTACACTGTAGCCTGACATGCACCTCCTATTTGTGGGGAAAATGTGTCCAGCAAAAGACAAGTGTTTGTCTGTGAATGCTGCGAGTTATAGTGAAGCTGGTTAATTATTTCTAACGCCTAGAAACTTAGGCAAACTAGACAAAGTAATATTGGCATACAGTGAGGTAAGTTTATTTGATGCATGCCAGGTATGAAGGCATTCAGAATATACTATTCATGTTTCTCTATAACTTGTATATTTGGTATAATGTACTATATACATGGAAAGTCTGCCTTCCACGCCTGTTTGGGCTGGGTATGGGTCACGTCAGATTAAGGCAAAGATTAGGTTAATAAACTTCTTTTTTTATGTTACTGTTTTGCTAGTTTATCTAAAAAGTCCAGGACAACCCAGTGCAAGCTGACGAGAACGCCTGTCTGGCACACAACACTGTGAGTGTCTGTGCATGATGCAGGACATAAGGCACTGCCCCCGGGTGAAATACCAAGTATTCAGGGAGTCCCCTGTTGTCCTTTGACAGAATTATAAAACTAGTTTAAATGTGTTTGAGCATCAAACTGAATCTTTACGTCCTGTCTTTTATAAGGTGGATTTTCTCTTGAAGAACGTGTGACATAATAAATGACTATTCTCTGCATTTCTGTTTGTAAGTGATATTGTGGTCATATCCATTTCCCTTTTTTCTGTCTGCATGCCAGTGTTTTTTCATGTATTTGAAAGAAGATGCCTCATTATCAGTTCTGTATTTTTGACCACTGTCATGCCAGTGTTCCTCTCTGTGTTTTCCTACATGCATGCTGACAATGAGCCCACTGTTTGAAGCCGAGCAGCCCCCACTCTCACACAGTTCACTTCACAGAGAGGCTCATCATGCCACCGTTTGATTGGTCCAACCTAAACCAAAGCCATTGTGGAGCCATGTGTGTCCCATGGCAACAGGAGCAGTGTGTCCTTGTTAAAGTGACATGTTTGGACTGAGAGGGAGGCAACCAACAGAATAGATGTGAAGGAAACCAGAGCAGAATGTTAATCTGTTTTTTAAGTGTATATAAACCACACTCTTCCATTTCAATCACATTTAGCCACGTGACTTTCAGTAGGAGTATATTTTGTCAGTCGGCAGTAAAACTACATCAATCAAAGAACTTGACAAATCTGTCACCTTTAAAACACAAGTTGAGGAAATAGTTGTCAGGAAAAGTTTTGATGTCATTCTTTTTCTGTCACATTTCCAGTACTTGTGCTTTTTAGTGTTTTTATCTTGAAAGAACTGTGGGTTTGGAGGAGGCTGGAGGGAGGGTGGTGTCACGAGGGGAATGGCGGGGGTTGGGGTAGGAGGTCAGGAGTTAAGCGCAAGAGATTACACACTTTATTGCAGTGTCGGCCGCGGTACGGCTCCCCCTGCTGTCTGTTTGAGCTGGCCTGTGTGTGGTTGTGTGGCCGGCCTGCAGCCTGCCCTGTTCTCAGACGTGTTTCTTTGGAATGACGTCCGCCTTCCCTGACTTTGTGTTTCCCTCATTCCTGGTATGAGTGCATGTTGCAAAACAAAACCATGTGCAGACCTCTCGCCTAAGGACCCAGCTCACGCTCTCTTTTCTTACAGCTCCAGCGGAGTACAACATAACCCAACAACCTTCTGTCTTACACCATTTCTTTTGATTTCCTGACTGTATAAGTGATTCCTCTTACTGTCACTGACTGCCCTTGTGTTTATCTTGTAAGCCTCGGGTCATTGCCATTGATTTTCATTTTGTTTAATTTTATTGTAAATTATCCCACAGATGTTTGTCTCCTCATATAATTTCCTCAGCCATGAATTATCCAGCTTATTGTTTTTTGACCTTGTAACAGGAACATTCGGTAAATTACTGAATTGTTATTGGCACTGCATTACTTATCATGTGAAAGTAAAACTTTATTAGCAGGGCGTAAATCTTTCTGCATCCTAAAATTTTAGTGTAGCATATGCATTACAACTACATGCTTTTCTTGTCATCATAAGCCCAAAGGAACGGGTTTGAGGTCAAATTCATCTATTGATCACAAACATACAGCATCTAATAATAGCTGATTACTGACTGTGGCTTGATGTGGAGGACATGGATTAGATACTAGGATGCAACTGTCTGCACAATTGAAGACCAGGTACACATTCATTATGACTAAAGTCAAAATTTTATAATAATTTATGTCAGAATCAGAAATACTTTCTTGATCCCTGGGGGCATTGGATCCTGTTACAGTTCCTCTTATATGTAAGCATAGACACATTATAAGAACAATAGAAAATATATATATAAAAAGTAGATACAAATATGTGCATTATGCAAACATATAAACAAAGTGTAAATAAAAATGAAAAGTAAAGTTAAAATGAGGGGGATCTGTAAGTGTTAAATATAATAGTAGACCAGGGTGTCTGCAGGTTTCTTAAAAAATCTTTATAAGTAGGCCTTAAAAGTCAGTAAATACGTCTTACATTTGAATTTGTGAGGTCCTAATTGCCACAAATACATCATCCTATTTCACTTATACGTTTCTTTTTGTCAAATTGAGTCAAGCTCTTGTACCAAAATGCTTGAAAGTCCTCTTTTCTGATGTTACAAATCTTTAAACTGAATACTTTCTTTTTATTTTGTAATTGCACTTACCTGCTGACAAAATGTCAATTAACGTCACTCACTGTAAAACCATATTCCTACATAAAACCTTCCTCAGCACAGGATCACATATATACTGTGTATTTACCTTTATACTTACCTGCAATGCTTGAACAAGAAAAGGGGAATTTGTTCAAAAATCTGTCTTAAATTTGGTTAAAAATCATCTTTAAAAGGTTTTAAAAAGCAGAAAATGTAAGTCTCTGATACTTGTTGACACCCTGAATAAATGAGAATTGAATAAGAATATTAGTTGAAATGTACAGTGTAAATTCAGTAATAATGTCAGTGAGCTAAATTAATATTTTACTAAATCAATAGTAAAAACTTAAACAAGTATGATAAAAGTCTAAAAGTTGTAAGAAAATGAGGAAACAAGCAGGAGAAACTGCAACAGGCTGCATGTATGGTCAGCGCACACACTACTCTTGAATAACAAATAATGATTATCTGTAAATGTGTAACCCATTTTGGTGTATTGAAAATATAATTATGGAAAAGCATTATTATATAATTCTGCTCAGGGTTCATAAAAACATAAACTCAACAGGAATTTGAACATGAACTTTAGATCATTTGATATCTCGCCGTTTATAATTTGCTCCATGTCAGTATTGGCCAGTGTTTTCTAAACCCTTGTCCCCTTGATGAATTAGGCAAGGTGACTGTGTATAAGATTATAATTACACTGGTCAGCCCTGAGTGTGTGCAGCCTTCAGTCCCCAGCACTAGCTGTTGGGTATGAATAAGAACTGAAGCAGTCCATCACTACACAGCAAAACCAATAGCAAGGATGCAAGACCATAAATCAGATGCACTTGCACTTAGAAATTTTTTAAAAACAATCCGGCCTTAATGCATCCATGTCACTAATGCATCGCAGACTTTGCAGTATTTTTCTTAAATTATATTTGTGTGTTGATTTCCCATTCTTCTAAATGTTATGTTTCTTTTTGTTTCCTTTACATAACTGATGGTGTAAAAGTGAACAGAACGATGTATAGAAAATGATTGTTGGATGATTCCACAAAAGCCAGCATGTGTCGTCTTTTTATGTGCGCCACACCCTGTATTTGTGTGCCTGTGTTTGTGGCTGTGTGTTCAGCTGACGATCTTTGTCAACGTTGGCACCAGGTAAAGGTGATGACGGAAGATGAGCTGCTGGGTTACGCCTGCGAGCAGTTCCTGGGGAAGTCAGTCATTGAGATCAAGAGTGTGATCCTGCAGACCCTTGAGGGTCACCTGCGTGCCATCCTCGGTGAGTCATTTCTCCAAACTGCAGTCACGGCTCGATTTGTTTGTTGTTGTTGGTGTTATTGTTCTTGTTTTTCCAACAAATGTGGACAGTCTGTGCAGTCTTTGCCTATATTATAGAAAAGTAGAGAAGGAGAAAGATTAAGGAATAAACAGAAAAGATAGCTTCACCTGTATGGAGGATGGAAGATGCCAAATCAAAAATAGATAAATGACTAAGTGATAAATAAAAAGGTATGTTATTTAATGTTAGAAAAATCATATTAAAAAAAATGTAGGTATTAATAACTTGGGAAAATGTGTCATAGATTTACTTTCTTAATTTTTTTTCTCCATTTATTGATTTATTTATAATTATTTTTTAAATATGTATTAATTTTTGCACTCATTTTAAATGTACATTTTTATTTTTTATGTATTTATTTACTTATACATATTTTATTTATTTCCTCAAACTTAGATATTTCTTAATTATTTTCTTAAGATTTTCTTCTTCATTATTCCAATGAGGCAGTTATTATTTTGGTACATTCTATGGCATGTTAATTTATTTATCAAGTCATTTATTGATTTATGTTTTAAATTGGCAGCCTCCATCCTCCATACACTAGATCTTTTCTTCCTTTGAAAGACATGATCACAGCATGAACATGATTCACTAGCAGAAGATTGTAAATGGTTGTAATTATCATAATTCTAGTTTCTTAATCTAGATACATTTTGTTGCTATTTTACTTTTATTCTTTAACAAGTTTCAGTCTGTTTTGTTTAGTATGAGATAAAAATGTCACCATGATTTGGACTGAGTCACAGTGTGAAGCAGTTTTACCAGATAGGTGGTTGTGGAGTGAAACGTGTCAAAGGGCAGGATTAGTTCAGTTTATTTTCCTTTCCGGTAAAATGTAGTTGACTTGAACACATCTTGCTCAGCAGGTGTGTGTTAATACAGAGCAGGTATCAGCATGCACAAGAGCACAACGATCCAGCGGGAACAAGAACAAGGAAAGGTCAATTTGATCAGAGTGAGCACAAGGAGACAGAATAACTGAAGACATACATTATATTATAATCAAGACAAATAGCAGGTGTTGCTTCTGTTTATTCAAAATAAACAAATGTGGACACAAACACGCCAGAAAACAGAGGTAGAAAAAGGTAGAAACAAAGTGAAGGCCAGTTAAAATTAGGATGATTTCTTTTTTTCATATATATGTTACTTATTCAGTCTCTCTTTCCAACTCAGTGTGAACTGTTTTGGAACAATGTTTGAGCACTGCTTGGCTGGAGATGGACAGAGTTTGTGACTGAGATGACAGAGACTTGCAGAAGTAATGAACAGTCACAGCAGAAAGGGCCAAAAAATAGCGTGTCCACCCAGGTGTCATGTTTCCATCACTACCAACCAGAGCTTGAGCTGATAAATACTAATTACAACTGCAGAGTCATTGTAACTTTTTCCATTAACGACAAAAGCCAGATGTCAGTGGGTGTTAGCGGGGTTGTTGTCCAATGGGAAAGAGGCTTTGCAATGAACAGATATACTCCTTAAGTATCGAAAATTGGTACCAAATGACAAGGCATTTTTCAATACTCAGAGTATTTGAGTGATTTGATCAGTGCCATGAAAGTTTTGAAGTGTGGTACAGCCCCAGGGACAGCACTAAACACAGTTTCCATCCTTTCAGGTACCCTCACTGTTGAGCAGATTTACCAAGACAGAGACAAATTTGCCACCTTGGTGCGAGAGGTGGCAGCACCTGATGTCGGCCGCATGGGCATCGAGATCCTCAGCTTCACCATCAAGGTGTGGGACATCTTCATTCTGCATTCAGCCTTTTTGGTTCTGCTGTAAAATAGCATGATTAAATTACTTACCATATTGTACCTCCATATTTATTTCTCCTCCTGACAGGATGTGTATGATAAAGTGGAGTACCTGAGCTCACTGGGCAAAACTCAGACAGCTGCAGTACAGAGGGATGCAGACATCGGAGTGGCAGAGGCAGAAAGAGACGCTGGCATCAGGGTAAGAGGAAATAAAAACTATAAAGCAAAAGCATTAAAAACATCCTTCCTCCAATTCTTAATAGCTATTAGCTAATAGCTATCACAGTAGAGAAACCAACAAACTGCTGCTCATCCATCTCCATGTCATTGTCTTTTCCACACTGTCTTTTACAGGAAGCTGAGTGTAAGAAAGAAATGATGGATGTTAAGTTCTTAGCTGACACAAAAATGGCCGACTCCAAACGAGAGCTGGAAATGCAGAAAGCTGCCTTTAATCAGGAAGTGAACACAAAGGTACTAAAAACTTTTTATTGTGTATATATTCAAGAATCAAGCTTTAGAGTTACGTATTAATGAAAAAAACCCAAACCTGCCTCTCTAGAAAGCAGAGGCTCAGCTGGCGTACGAGCTGCAGGCGGCCAAAGAGCAGCAGAAGATCCGTCTCGAGGAGATTGAGATTGAGGTGGTGCAGAGGAAGAAGCAGATCACTATCGAGGAGAAGGAGATTGACCGCACTGACAAGGAGCTTGTCGCCACCGTGAAGAGACCCGCCGAGGCTGAAGCCTACAAGATGCAGCAGCTGGCTGAGGGACGCAAGTGAGTGGGCCACAGTAAAATCATTCTCTCTTCAGCTTTATTTAGGTGTTAAAGTCTCCAAACTTGATCATTATGAAGGATCATTTTACTAGTTTTCATAATTCAAGTGTCACTATCCTTATTCTAAGTTTACTAAATGTGGACAAAAGGAGCCGTACTGCCAACGTTTTAAACACATGATTCAAACGTGCTCTCTAAATTGAATAACAAGTCTTTCTAATGCTAGACCGCAAGTACATATTTTAATTAATCTCTTAGCCCCGAGCAGTTTAACTGTGTTTTTTGCTCCTTTCACATTTTACTCACTGTGGCTGGGTTTCCACTGCTGCACCTTTTTGGAAACAGCACAATCAAGGAAAGGCTTTGTGCAGTATAACACCGTTCTAACACCTCAAATGATAACAAAAAAAGGGGAAAAAAAACGCAAGAAATTATTTTTCAATAATCTGAAAAAATGGAATCCAAATGCCCACAAGTGTTACCAATATTGGAAAAAATGGGGGCTCCACATGCTACACAAAATACATTTTTACAACCTCTTCTTACAACCTCTCTTGTCCTCTCCTGTCTGCTCAGTGTAAACAGCCTGGAGTTAAAGTATCATCAGTATCATTCGTGTCATTTGACTGTTGGTCTCAGCCAGTGTAGAGTGTAATGTTTTTATAAGTTTCTAGCTATGATAACAGGTTTTGTAATGCTGTTAAGGTTTGTTAGCATCAATACAATTGTGGATTACTGAATTGGCCTACTGGGCACAGGCCCAGGAGCCCAAAGTGGCTGTGCAGTTCATTTGGGCAGGTGTGAACACAGCAGTCGCACTCAGATGCGCACCAAAACATACAAACCGAGACCTTCTTGAAGAGAAACTGCAGTCACATGACACATTGTTTGGGTTAAACATGAGCATGTTACAGTCCTGGAGGATTATTAATGTGCACCTCCTCCTGTACTGCCTTAATATGCACATTCAGCACATCCAATGCATCAAAACATTGTTTTCTAGTTGGAGCGCCTCATTTTCAAACTGTATGGTTTGACTAAAATGAACAATGACAGCAATGTAGTCCACGATGAGCAGCGCTAAAATCAACTTGCGTAGTTGTCCCTCCATTGTGACATTAGAAAGTGTCACATTTATCTTGCAAGTGTACTCTTCTTCAACGTTTTGTTTACTTCATGGATCTTTCTCACATGGAAATTCTGATGAGTCAAGAGCAGCTTTTGTCATGCAGGCATTTGATCTGGTCCGCTTGTAAATGCTGCCGTGAGAACACGAACTAACTCTAGGCAATTAAACAACTTTGTAACAAAATAAGTCCCTGATTCGAACCAAAGCAAGACAACTCTAGGTCTGAAAGGAGCCTAATTAAAACTAATTATGATGCTCCTCCCCCAGGAAAAAGACAGTTCTGACGGCGCAGGCAGAGGCTGACAAGATCCGCCTTATCGGTGAAGCAGAGGCCTCCTCTATTGAAGCGGTGGGAAAGGCAGAGGCTGAGAAGATGAGGCTGAAAGCTGAAGCCTATCAGGAATATGGAGAGGCTGCCAAGACGGCTCTGGTCCTGGAGGCTCTGCCCATGGTTCGTGGTATTCATTTATACACCACTGGTTTTAAAAGAATTCCCCAACATTTGGGAAGTTTGGTTTATTGGTCTGATTATCCAAATGTCTTCACCACTAGAGGCTTGGCACTCCAGTCATCTGTGTGTTCTTTAAACAGCTGTTTTACACGTGAATGCTAACAAGTAAAGACAAACTGTAAAAATAATAACCATAGGCAGTTGGCTTTACTAAAACATGAAACCTTTTTAGCATTCTGAAGCTGGTATATATTTTTATTCTCAGACATCAGCAAACTAGTCTTCATCATCTGATAGGTTCATTATAATCAAACACGTTGACAAGAAACAATCTGCCATTGTTAATAATCCACAGAATGCATTTCCTCATGTTTCCTTAACACACCCGGCAGGTTTACATGTGACTCATTAAAAAATGTACTAACCCTCCTGCCTTACAGATGCTACAAGTACTCATCCTCTCACATTTAGGGTAATGCTATACCCCTACAACATCTCAGCATGGTGTTTGTTGGATTACACTGGTTCATACACTGCCTATCAGAGACAGATGACTTTGGTATTTTTGGAGAACCAATATGAGGAAACAGAATGAATGAAATATGCTCATGTCAGTTCCTGTCATGTAGATGATATGAGGTATGGAGTAAGGAAGCTGCCAAAATCAAAAATAGATAAATTACTTCATAAATAAATGAAATATTAATTCAGATAAATAAATTAGAATTAAATTAATGATTAAATGTGCCTCAAAATAGATAAATAGAAATAAATGTAAGCATTAATTAATTAAATTAAAACAATGACATATGCTTTTAAATTCACCTCTGTATTTATTTATTTAACTTTGTATTAATTCCCCTATTTATTTACTTTTCAATATATATCTCCTTTTTAATTAATTAATTAATTTGTTCATTTATTTGTTAATGAATTCCTTTTTTTTTGTTAATTTTCAAATTTATATTTCTAAAAAGAAAAATGTACAAAAAAATTAAATTTAGAAATTTAAATTTGAAATTAAAAATATATATTATTTTTAAAATGTATTTATTGTATATAAATTTTTTATGTAATGTTTTTGATGCATTTATTAGCTTTTGAAACTGAAATAGTAGTGTAAATAGGGGAATGAATTCAAAGGTAGATAAAAAAAGAATTAAAACAGAAAGAATAATTATGTTACAATTTATTAATTAAAAATACCTACATTTATTTTTAATATTATTTTTGGTTATTTTAATGACATATTTATGTATTTATCAAGTCATTTATGTTTTTATTTAATTTCGATTTGACAGCTTCTGTTCTCCAGATGAGGAGTGTTTTGTCAGTGGAATAACAAACAGATGCTCGTTTGTGTTAACAGATTGCCAGTAAGGTGGCTGCACCGCTGTCCAAGACCAATGAGATTGTCATCCTGAGTGGAGAGGGCAGCCGCGTGACTGGAGAGGTGACCCGTCTACTAGCTGAACTCCCCGTGTCTGTCAACGCCCTCACCGGGGTGGATCTGACTAAGGTGAGAGCAGCAGTTCATCACACATGCTTCACCACACCCCTTGTGTTATCTTATAGGTCAGCTGTATGATTGCTGGTAAATTAAAAACAGAATACGAAGCAGCCTCGTGATGCTGTTCTGTTCCAGAAATTAGATTTTCAGTGGAATGAAACATTATTTTAACAGCTTGAGGGCCAGAGGGCATTTAGTTGAGCACAAACACCCACTAACGCTCAACAGTTCTCCATTTCACAAAGCTGCGGCGTCCATGCTTTTAGTTTATCGTCTTCACGGACAACAAATCAGCACAAGAATGCAGTGCAGTTTGGAAGCAGCCTGGGAAGCCACATGGAGAATTTTACCACCCACATAAGAACAAAGTTTATTAGTTGTGACTAAAAACTGAAAATCTTGTTGTGTAAATAAGCGAATGTTTGCTGACAGTGGTCACCATAACAACTTCACGAGGTGATGATGTCAGTGTTGAATGTTCAGCTTTGTCAGCTGCCCGTGAGTGGCTAAGAAATTAAATTAACACAGATTTAAAAGAGGGTTTTGTTTTTTTCAAACCGGTTATTTTCATCATCCTACAAATTTCATCCAGTTTGTAGTAAATTTTGTACATAACATTGTTTTATTTGTTGCACCAGTGAGGCTATGATTGATGGAGTTTCAACTTAATTTAGTTGTCACACGAACATACTGACTCAATAACGTTTAATGGCATTCTGTCTACAGCTTGTGTTACAGAAACACGATACTTGTAAATGGTCTTAACTCAGAATAACTGGCCATAATTAGATATCATCAGCCCCATGTCAGCCACAACATTGGTCGTCGGGGGGTGCTGAAGTTACTCTTAAAAAATCTCTTGCCATGTTTTACTAGTACACAAAACAAAAAATATAAAATGCAACACTTTTGTTTTTGCTCCCATTTTTTACAAGTTGAAATAAAAGACTTTTTCTAAATTCTTGTGTCACATTTTGGTCACACATTTCTTAGTATCTGTGTTAGTGAGAACTTCTTTGCCAAGATAATCCGTCCACCTGACAGGTGTCAAATCAAGATGCTTATTAAACAGCATCATTACTACACAGGTGTGCCTTGGGCAGGTCACCATAAAAAAGCTGCTCTAAAATGTGAAGTTTCATCTTGAAAAATACATTTATTAGGCACTCTGCATTATGGATTTGACACAACTAGGGTTACTTATATGCATTTTTTTATTCACATGGGATTCATCCATGAAGAGAGCATTTCTCTGAAGTGTCAGACGCCATCGAAAGTGAAGATTTGCTCACTTAAGTTGGTTACGAAGATGAACTGCAGTCAGGTCAAGACACAGCAGAGGATGATGAGCACACAGATGAACTTATCTTTTAGTATTTTACTTTTTATTTTATTTGTTTCACATATATAATTACAAAACAAAAGGGAATAAAATGATAAAAAAGTGCATGTGAGGGTGGCTTGTATGAAAACCATACCCAGAAGACATTAAGTGGTAAAATACAACAGTCAAATATGTCAATATATTTTAAACACTAGAATTAAGAAAGCTTTTCAGCATGTAACTGTACAGTTAAAATTCAAATGTAAAGCATTACTACACCAAGCATCAACAGATCCCAAAAGCAATCAGTGTTGTAAATCAAATGATTTTGAGAGCAGAGCATTTCTAAGTCTTTTTTCGTACAAAGACAATGACATAGAAGAATCCAATAAATTCACATTTTCAGTCCATAAAACAACTGTGGGATATTTGATAAACTAAGTATCTTTTAACTGTCCTGACACGGTTTTTGACAGTTGGTGCAGAAATTCTTCAATGAGCAAATCAGTTGTTGCATCAGCTATCTGGATGGCTTGTCGAAATACTTGCGACATCTGTGTCAAAACTGCACATTAAGAGCGGCCTTTTATTGGGACCAGCGCAAGACACACCTGTGTAGTTGTGTTGCTGTTAATGTCCAGTGGGTGGATTATCTTGGAAAAGGAGAAGTGCTCACTAATGCCTGTCACACACTAGAACACTTTGAAAGACTTTTTAAAAGACTTTAGTCTGACACCTTCTGTCATCTAAAGACAAAATGAGTTTTAAATCACGGTCTATAAGATTTTGCAAAGGCTGGGGATCTTGTTGCATCACTATTTTCACGTCTTCAACTAGAATCCTTTTAAGATTATTTCCCATTCTGCTCCTGGTGGAAAATATTACACCAAACTCCCTTTAAGGAATATGACATATTAACAATTTCTTACATGACTGCAAAAATACTTAACTAGAAATACAAGATAAAAGGTGTCATATGTCGACAGTATTATTGTCAATTTGGCATCAATATAATCCATAATAGAGATAAACTGTATTTGTGTACTTTACATTTTGGATTCTGTTGCCTCAACTCGCTGCCACCCTCTGTTGGTTAGCTGTGGTATTTTAGAGGGAGGAGACTGAGGGAATGAGAAGCAAACTGTTTTAATAATTAAGATTCTTTACCAAAATAAGTGCTGGTTGGTGGATCAGATACACACTGGATTTAACACCGACCCTTCTTCACTCCACAACTCCACCAGTCTCTCCTCCTTTGCACAATCCAAGAAAACCAAGACTTGTTCACGTTCTTGCACCTCCCCAGAGTCCCCTTGATTTTTACTGTCTACACAGTTTGCAGCTTCCTGTTTGGTGCTGGAGAGGGCAAAGCTATTGATTGTTGACAGTGTTCATGTCTAGAACTTCAGTATTTGCACGAACCAAAACTAAAACCTTACCAAAATAATAAACTAGTTTGATTTCACGGGAACATCAAGATGAGAAAAAGACTGAGTTAAGGCAGCTCGGACTGAGTTTTATGACCATCTCACAGCAAACAATCGAGATCATGAGAGCATCATTGTTGCCTCCTGTAGCGAGACCTAGCTGCACAGCGCTGTGTCAGCACTTGAGAAAGCTCTGGAATCACCATATTACCATGTGCTTGTGTTTGTTTCTCTAAACCAATCACAATCCTCAAAGCCCAGGATGTAGTGACGTTGCCCTTGCAAAATAGTGTCGGGGGAACACACACAGCATCAGGGCTAACTGTTAGCATCACACGGCTAACATAACTTAATGGTCACTAACAGGTTTAACAAAAGAGTCTAGCTGCCTTGTTGTCAGTGTGAGTTTGTTTGAAACGTATAATGTTTCAGTGCAGTTAGTGCGGCTGCTGTGTTAGCTCGTGCTAACCGTGCAGATTCTCCAGGAGGAGATCAGCTCCTTTGACAGCAGCAATAGAAGGTTTGCTGATCTGGCTTGGAATTGGGACGGTCCGAGATCACACCCCTGGCGCAAAAAGGAACACATTTAGGCGTTGTTTGGCTGGAGACATTTCAAAATTCGTTGCAAATCAACTCCAGCTGGCTGTGTCAGAAAACAGATCAACATCAGGCATTTAAGTACAGCAAGATGAAGTCGGGGGTTTTCCAAAGTGCGTTAGCAAGTTGTTCTGTCCACTGTAGATCTATACATCAATTCACTGAAAGAACAACTCGGACATGACTTATTGCACGATCCAAATGTTTGGCAAAACTTGCCACTTTCAGTGTGTAAATTGTGGGGTTGGAGGTTGTTGTTGTTTTCCGTAGCAAAAGGGGATTTTGAAAATGGTAACAGTGGAAGGAAGGGAGACAGTTGGCCAACAGTAGGCTTATAGCCACAGTTAACATCAGGTGAGTCAGACTAAGGGAGATACATAAATGAGAGCGAGCTAAGTCTTTTGTGTGCATAGAAAAAGTCTCAAATCTTTAATTTCAACTTGTGGAAAAATGGGAGCAAAAAGAAAAGTGTGGCATTTCTTAGTTTTGTTTATTAAATGTGTAAATGTAGAGATTAATGTGTACATAGAGGAATTGTGTCTGAATGTTTGACAGCACTGTGAGTTAGGCCCTTTATTTTTGTGACTCTCCGTTAAAACCAGCTAATCGTCTTGTCCCCTGTCCCCACAGATCCCTGCGCTCCAGAAGATGATGGGCCCACAGTGCCAAACAGCCATCTGATGAATCAGGCCAGAGCCTCGTTACTCTGAATCCTTCCACATATATCTGCCTCAAGCATGAAAAGAGTTTTTTCAGCCTCTGACCCCTTATGCAACTGCCTTTGACCAGAAACACTTGACACCAACCAAGAAGTTTTTATATTTTTAAGAGGTTTTTAATTTTCTAAAGGAAAAAAAAGCTGGGGCCTTACTTCTAAAGGACCAGATTATATGTTTTGTTTTTAGTTGTAGATACATTGATCCTTATCACACTGCACTAGTTAGCCAGGATTATATGCTGCCATCCTCTCCAGTCGGCCCACTTTGAATGTGGTGGTGTTAGATAAAGTTTTTGGAGGGAGAAGCCTCCAGTCTTCAGTGCTGGAAAGAGTCCAAAACACAACGGCCAAATCTTGATATTGTTCTCCAGAGCTGTTTAAGTTTCTGCCTGGAGTTTGGAGTGCACCACCTCCCTGTCAGGTGTATTCACCGTTGGGAGCAGCTCCCGCCTCTTCATCCTCCAACTGTCATCCAATGCTCAGCGCCCAGTTAGTGATGTACCTCGCAGTAGACTGAGCCCAGTGTGATGGGCAGCTTTTATTTTTCCTTTGCCTTTATGCTTTCATAGATTAGTTAACTCTAACTCAGAGAGATCTCGATGGATTACCAAACCGCTGTTACACATACCAGATCTTCACCCACTGTGATTGTAAAATTTATTATGGTATCAGTACTATCTGAATCACTTGTATGATAATTCTTACCTCTGTCATGTTGCCTGTCTTCTCTTTCTGATGTGCAGTGCCTGTTCACCACTCAAGTGCCCATACCTTAGGACAGTAAGTGGTTTGGCTTTAGTTGGATTTATGTCACAATCACTATATATATATAAATATATCACTGTATGTCACACAGTATATCGCTGTGTTATAGCTGGATTAAGTTTTAATATCGCTCTTGTAACATCTGCTTGTACTAACAACAGTGTTTACTCTTCACTTTTGTCGCATGTTTGGACTCATAGGCCACGATACACACAAAGCCATACTTAGAGAAGTTTAGCCTTAAAGAAGAAACCCTGGACGCCTGCCGGGCTTACCGGACATTTCTTTATAACTCGAGTGGTAATCGTTCAGGGTCTGAGCTTTAATCCATTTTGTTACTCCTCTCTGTCTCTTTACTCCTCCTGAGATGAACTGTCAGTCCTCCTCCTACTCAGATACTGTCACATGTTGCTCCAATGTTGTTTTGAAATATTTTGTAGACTACAGTCATGGATGGATTATTAAATGAGCCACCCGGGCAAAGGCCTAAGGGCCCAAAGGGTCAGGGGGCCCTGGGGCCAGACACTCTGTTTGAAGTGACTGTTGACACACCTTAGGAGCCGTCCACATCAAGAACAATAATAATATGAGCATCAACACTGATGAACAATAAAGTTATGTAAACACTGGTGCCAAACGCTGCACGCCCCAGCTGTGACACCCTGTAAATTCAGGTGGATTTGATTTTGACCGGCTGTCTGTGTTCGCTCTGAAAGTGATCCAGACTGTCACTTTCGTTAAAGTTGTGGTGTGGCCTACACCATCCACTTGAGTTAGAACCATTTTTAGTTATCATTCTCAGTGTGGACGGCCCTTTATTGGAAAGAAAAATCAGACAACCTCAAAGACATACCAACTGATTGCAAAGAGACAGAAAACAACAAAAAAGGAACAACACATCCATAAAGAGACATAAAACAACCACATAGAGATGTAAAATGACTATAAAGGAACACAACACAACCACAAAGACATAAAACGACTATAAAGGAACACAACACAACCACAAAGAGACGTAAAACCACCACATAGACATAAACAGGGTTCCCACGAAATTCCTTGAAAAGTTATGAAATGATTAAGGCCTGGAAATTGTTTGGAAATAACAATGTTTTGGAAAGGTGTTGAATACACATTATGTTGGCTGTTTAACATATGTTCATAAACATGTCTAACATTACATGTACATGTTCCTTGTATTACGGATTTAAAATGTAGTGCTGCGCTGCGTGACTGTTGAAACGTCACTAGTATCATGTGATACACGCTCCCTTTTGGGGGAAAGAAGCACAAAAAGTACCCGTATGTGCGAGTCAGCTCTATTGGCATCATCTGCAGCTAGGCAGTGGCTTGAATGTCTAATAAGTGAGTAAAGTTGGCAAGTGCTAGCAGTTAACTTATCTGCAAATGCCAGGAAAGGGCGTGTTTGATAGTGTATGGCTGTATCAGGACACATTTTACTTCAAATCATGGATATGGGGTTAAATATTGTGTTGAAAGTGTGGGAACCCTGCATACAAACAACCACAAAGACACACTTCACGACTAGAAACTATGTTTTTGTCTCTTTCAGTGTGGGGGTCTTGCTCCTTTGTAGAAGGAGTGTGTTCGTGTGTTGTTGTTTTTTCCATGTCTGCACCCGGGGACCCATTTTCTCGTAATCTGTCCATCACTATATACATATTTTATAACTTTAAACAGTAACATCCCCCTCACATCTTCAGTTTGAAAGTTGTCACCAAATCTGTGATGACAAAGCAGGAATATAATGTTACATTCAGTCAGTCCGTGCCTCAGTAAGTTGCAGGATAATTGAGGTGTGACAAGGGGGTTTGTCTTCAGTTTGGTAGATGTTAATCGAGTGGTTGGACCAATGACTCTTTTTTCAGCTCTCATTTCTTCTCTTCAGTCGAATTACCACACGTAGTCTGTTACAATCATTTAACTGTTGAAAGCCAGATGACAAAGTGATGGCTCAGTGTTACATGATCAATTGTGACATGAGGACAGTGTGCAACAAGTTTCAACCTCTAGATGGCAGGATTTAAACCCAAATGAGCCTTTTGTTGCTGCTGTTATAAATTTTTATTACTTTTATTTTCATACCTGTGTTGTTTAACTATTTCATCCAGGCTGCCCTGTTTTAATTTCCTGTTTATAATCACATTGTGAATTATCTTTAACCACTTTACAGAATCTGTGACCTTTAAATATATTGTTTCTATTTTGCCACTGACCGTTATCAAACAAAAGTTTTCATAGTCGCACCGTTTTCTTAATTTTCTGTGAATAAACATGTGGCTTGTTTGGTCTGAGCAAATTTCATCTTGTTTCTGTCTTTGATGTGAGTGTGACCGTTTCCTTTCAGATGTGTGTCTCCTTATTTGACCAGTTGTAACTGTTGGTGAAAACGCTGCCTGTCTTGCCACAAATACAGTAACGTTGTTAACTTGTTTGATGTTTAATGTTCTTTACCATCATTTGGAAAGGCCAGTATTTTTTAACAAGTTAATTAGACATCAGTCATCAGTCATTAAAATCTTATCTCCATTTTCAAACTGTACTTCAGGGACACGGAGGAGATTGTGACAAGTGTCATTTTAATTCGGCTGGACAATACATGATTGACATTTTTTGTCAAACACAGTGGCTGATCTGGAAATACAAAACTTTACCCCCAGAGATGTTTCTAAAAGTATTCACGGTGAGAAAACCGCTTCAGAATTGTCTTGACAGTATAAAAATGTAGCATTATGTTCTTTACATATCTGAGATGAATCAACTGCAAGTGGTTGTTTTGTATGGAGGGCCGAGACTGCCAAAATCAAACATTAAAAAAAAAAAAAAAAAGACTTGATAAACAAATTGATATGACATTAAATGTGCCAAAAAAATTAAAAACAAATGTGACATAGCTGATTTCAAAATTCTTTTTATATATATTTCCTTTTAAAAAATTGATTCCCCATCAATATATATAACTAATTTTTAGATGTATTTATTTTTGCATTTATTTTTGATTTATTTTTGATTTTTTAAGATGAATTTATTTATTTAGGCTTGGCATTATAGAAGCAATGAATATTTAGTGGATCTATGCACTCTAATGTTGATAAACCACAGTTGACCTCATAACAAGAAATAATGGGGGGGAAAGAAAATAATACAAAAATAAATAAATTCAGAAAAAAAAATGCATAAATATTTATAGAATTAAATATATTTATAAATAAATACATGTAAAAATAAATGCAAATATAAATTAATACATTTAAAAATTAATGCAAATAAATAAATTGGGAAAGTAAGCAGGCAAGTAAATAAATAGGGGAACCAATACAAAGGTCACATTTTATTATTTTTGTTTTTAATACTATTTTTCGTACATTTAATGGCATAATTTATTTATCAAGTCATTTATTTATTTATTTTATTTTGGCAGAATTCGTCCTCCGCAGTTTCCAAGCTGGGAAAAGGTTAAAGCATCTGAATAAAATGGTTAACTTAGTGTTATACTTTGTATTGCTCCTTTTAATTAGAAAAATAGATTTTATTTGTACTCAGTGCCTTTGTTGTTAAACAATGAAGAGGTCATTCACACTTAAATGTGCAGTCTGTTGACTTGTGATCATAGCATTGGGAGTACTGATGTGATATTCTATCATGAATTTACTGTAAGACAAAGATCGACTTGTAGAATATATGAATGTTATAAATATATAGTGTTCAGCTGTAAGTTTTCCTCTTTCTATTTTTTCAGTTTTATGTACTTCTAGAACTTTAATGCAAATGTGTAAGGGAACGATATAGATTTAAATATCTAGTTAAATATTATGGTGTTGAGTAGCATTTAACAGCTTTTCCTTTGGCTTCTGGACCTCTTAAAGTATTTTCATTTTTTATTTTGGCCATTATATCGTGTGCCAGAAAAAAAACCAACCCTTTTTTTTAACTTGTATTGTCTAATCAGATCTTTGTGTTGTTCTAAGTGGCATTTATTAAAGACCAAACACTAGAGACCTACGCCTTAACTCTTCATCTGAAACACGTCCATCTGTCGTCTGATGTGTAACCTCTATTTAAATGATATTGTGGATTTATCTGGTGGCTTCTCATGTTAACACTGGCCTTTGGGGAAAACTGATCCAGCATGGCATTTCAAGCAGCATGTGTTCATGTTATTCTGTGTTGTGTGACGCCCTATAATAATAAATGTTATAACACTTCCTGTCCGCCTCCTTTGTCTGTGTGTCTGTTACAGAATATTGAAAGCTTTGGGTTCAGCACGAGCAGATGTGACCAGTGGTGGAGCAAGTATTCAGGTCGTTTACTGCAGCATGAGTAAATACTCCACTACAACTAAAAGTCTTACACTCAAAACCTTAGGGTGAATTAAGGGCAATTTGGACATAAGGTCAAATGGGACAGTATAACTACACAGGGTTTATTTTCTCACCTGATGAGAGAGAAAAAAAACTTCAGTCAGGAGCGCCTTAGTTGAGGAAAACTTTATTTCCTTTTGCAGTATTATTTTTGGCAGTATGGCTCTGTCCTGGGGCCTCTGTCCTGGGGCCTCTGCCATCTCTTCCATGTGCCTACGTGGAAAGCCTGAGGCGGAGAGAGCACACCTGTCTGCCCTTCCAAGTGCAAACGAGAGAGCACACCTCTCTGCCCCTCCACGTGCCCGTGTGGAAAGCCTAAGACAGAGAGACCCCATCTCTCTGCCCTTCCATGTACCTAAATGGAAAGCCTGAGGCAGGGAGATCATACCTCTCTGCCCTTCCATGTGCCTACATGGACAGCCTAAGGCAGGGAGAGCAGCAGCAAAGACCCCCCCCCCCCCCCCCCAGAACAGAACAGAGCAGCATCAATGACAAACAGAAATGACATTGATAAGTCAGACACAGCATGAAAAGGAGGAGCTGGGGTGGAGGCGGGTTGCAAAGCGGCTTGCAGAGGAAGCAGCACAGTAGGCAGGCCAGAGCAGTTTAAATAGGGCGTCCTGAATGAGATTTGCCAATTGGTTGCATAGAAAAGAATCATGTGATCTATCAGCTGACTCCCTTCCATCAATCAGCTGCTCCATCAGTTGATTGGCTGTTTGAGATCAGCTGATGTAGGTGGGATGTGAGCTTAGCTTGACATCATGTCCTGCCTGAACTAACGCTATGCTCAATTTTTGTTGAGCCATAGCTGTGGAAAAACCATATTAAAACTGCATGCCCTCATAGGTGTGACATCACGTAGGCGGGTGGGGCAGGTTTTAAACAGGAAGTTGACCTTGATATGAGTGAGGCGCCGAAAACAACATAAGCTTTAGCTCATTTTAATTTTAAGGTCATAAATTGTCATAGCTAATGTATTGTACAAACCTTTGGTGGAAACACGATTATGATGTACTTCTGCTCTAATATCAGTAAATAGTTTGTATTTTGTGTCTATTTTTGGAATTAAACTGATAGATAATGTGCATGTATGTTCTAGATTAGTGCTTCCGAACCTCTTCTTGTGTGCAGAACCCTAATCCACAATGAAAATATTTATGAACTAGCTGGATTTTGCCGGGTGCTTTTTGCTAGCTGGACTTTTGCCTGGTAGCAAAAAGCACCAAGTTCACACTAATTCGCTATCCAAGCCAACCCTAACACTCAGCCTTGACCTCTGAACCCAACCCTAACTAACCTTGATGAGCTTTTTTTGAACCTCAACTAAATGTTTTCAAATTTTCAAACCCAAAATTTTTTGTTTAACCCAATTAAATGTATTAAATTAATTTCGGACTTCTTTTTTTTTTTTTTTTTTTTTTTACACCTCAATTAAACATTTTCAATGACATTTGCTGGGAGAGAATTAAGGGCAATGTGGAAGGGAGGGGGGCTGTGTGACAGTGAGGAAAGACAGCTTTATATTGTACTCATGTGGACGGACTTCAGCAGTAAAGCCTAACAGAAATGTACACGGAGTCATAGTGAAGAACAGGAAACGAAAAATGTGCATGTGAAATCATATTAAAGGGCCAGTGTGTAAAATGGGTTGAAAACAGTGACATCAGTGGTCAAATTCTAGATTGCAGGGCTCACTCACTCACCCCTCCCGTCGGGTAAATGACGGTGGCCACGTAGGGACAAAAAGCCTTGCGCACGAGTTTTTCAGGAGTAGGTCTATCTAGCGATGAGGTGAATATTTATTTAGAAATCTAAACCATGTTACGATATTGTAATGAATCCCTCACGAGCAGGAGACCAGAGGAGCGTTCGGGAAAAAGGCCGGTTTATTTGAGCGCTCCAAAAACTCCAGTAACACTCCAGGGTGTAAAAGACTCCCAAACTCTGACTCTTCTGACGTAACAGACACACTTCATACACACATACTTGTTTACCATACTGAGTGGGGACCCCCCTCCCCTCTCTGCTCAGTCTCCAGCCCGCACACTGACTGACAGCGTAGCCAGTAAACAGAGCTCAGCTGTTTATTTAGCCTAGCAATATCTCCGGACTATAGTAGCTGCAATGGACGACTTTGAACGCGATTTTGAAGAGTTTCTTGTAGCGGACACAGACCCAGAGCCATACCTGTTTGAGCTGGAGCACACAGATGAGGAACTCCATGTGTTTGATGCTGAGCGGGCGAGAAGAGAGGCTGAACGCACAGAATGGGATTCGGTGCTACTGCTACCATCGTTGGGGAGATATATCACCAGGAGGAAAAGCGCCGCAGAGAGTGCATCACAGGAGTGAAGCTGCGCCTTCTTTTCCTCGCAGATGACGGTTCGGGTTCATTCTCTCCTGTTGCATGGTAAGTGTGGTCCATTCGCAAACTTTATAACTAAAAAAACTTTTCACTACTCTCTATCGACGAACTACTAACACTCTGCTGTTTCCTCCTCCTTCTTCCTTCCTTCCGCTGTCTTCGTTGGTTCATTTATACACGCGAAACGCGTTCTCTGGCTGGCTGGATTGTCCGCTCGGTCTGCCGTACATACATGGCGGCGCAAGATGGCGACCTCTCTAAAGCAAGGCCCTTGCTATATACAGTACAGGCCAAAAGTTTGGACACACCTTCTCATTCAATGCGTTTTCTTTATTTTCATGACTATTTACATTGTAGATTCTCACTGAAGGCATCAAAACTATGAATGAACACATGTGGAGTTATGTACTTAACAAAAAAAGGTGAAATAACTGAAAACATGTTTTATATTCTAGTTTCTTCAAAATAGCCACCCTTTGCTCTGATTACTGCTTTGCACACTCTTGGCATTCTCTCCATGAGCTTCAAGAGGTAGTCACCTGAAATGGTTTTCCAACAGTCTTGAAGGAGTTCCCAGAGGTGTTTAGCACTTGTTGGCCCCTTTGCCTTCACTCTGCGGTCCAGCTCACCCCAAACCATCTGGATTGGGTTCAGGTCCGGTGACTGTGGAGGCCAGGTCATCTGCCGCAGCACTCCATCACTCTCCTTCTTGGTCAAATAGCCCTTACACAGCCTGGAGGTGTGTTTGGGGTCATTGTCCTGTTGAAAAATAAATGATCGTCCAACTAAACGCAAACCGGATGGGATGGCATGTCGCTGCAGGATGCTGTGGTAGCCATGCTGGTTCAGTGTGCCTTCAATTTTGAATAAATCCCCAACAGTGTCACCAGCAAAACACCCCCACACCATCACACCTCCTCCTCCATGCTTCACAGTGGGAAGCAGGCATGTGGAATCCATCCGTTCACCTTTTCTGCGTCTCACAAAGACACGGCGGTTGGAACCAAAGATCTCAAATTTGGACTCATCAGACCAAAGCACAGATTTCCACTGGTCTAATGTCCATTCCTTGTGTTTCTTGGCCCAAACAAATCTCTTCTGCTTGTTGCCTCTCCTTAGCAGTGGTGTCCTAGCAGCTATTTGACCATGAAGGCCTGATTCGCGCAGTCTCCTCTTAACAGTTGTTCTAGAGATGGGTCTGCTGCTAGAACTCTGTGTGGCATTCATCTGGTCTCTGATCTGAGCTGCTGTTAACTTGCGATTTCTGAGGCTGGTGACTCGGATGAACTTATCCTCAGAAGCAGAGGTGACTCTTGGTCTTCCTTTCCTGGGTCGGTCCTCATGTGTGCCAGTTTCGTTGTAGCGCTTGATGGTTTTTGCGACTCCACTTGGGGACACATTTAAAGTTTTTGCAATTTTCCGGACTGACTGACCTTCATTTCTTAAAGTAATGATGGCCACTGGTTTTTCTTTAGTTAGCTGATTGGTTCTTGCCATAATATGAATTTTAACAGTTGTCCAATAGGGCTGTCGGCTGTGTATTAACCTGACTTCTGCACAACACAACTGATGGTCCCAACCCCATTGATAAAGCAAGAAATTCCACTAATTAACCCTGATAAGGCACACCTGTGAAGTGGAAACCATTTCAGGTGACTACCTCTTGAAGCTCATGGAGAGAATGCCAAGAGTGTGCAAAGCAGTAATCAGAGCAAAGGGTGGCTATTTTGAAGAAACTAGAATATAAAACATGTTTTCAGTTATTTCACCTTTTTTTGTTAAGCACATAACTCCACATGTGTTCATTCATAGTTTTGATGCCTTCAGTGAGAATCTACAATGTAAATAGTCATGAAAATAAAGAAAACGCATTGAATGAGAAGGTGTGTCCAAACTTTTGGCCTGCACTGTATATATATAAAAGCATAATTATAAGGCTACGAAAACCAAACGAATTTTATTTTATAGCGATTATACACTTGTATAAACATATTAATGGGTAGAATATTCAGATTCAGATTCAGATTGACAATAAACCAAAAATATTATGCCAAATATTACACACTGGCCCTTTAAAGCATGAAATAAAAAGGTTTAGGGTCAGTTTTCTCAAAAAGAGTTTGTCACACCTCCCTGAAATATGACATAACTGTCTTTTCTCATCAAATTTACAGGTAACATCTTCAGTATTGCAGAAATGCATCATTTATTGGGTTGTGGAGGAAATTCAAAAGCAGTCCCAATCACCCTTAATTCACCCTTCTCATGTAAAAGTATGTGATGAGCAAAATGTACTCACAGTGCAGTGAAATGCTCCCTGTGAGTGTTTTAGTATTATATATAGTACAGTATTTACCTCTGAGATGCAGTACTTGAGTAACTGTACCACACCACTGGTTGCTCTTACTGTGTTTGTATTTCTTCTTCTGTCACTTCATTAGCTGCAGAACATCTTGCCAAATGACTGCAGTTTAAAAATAATCTGGCTGACTGACACTGGCACATTTACAGAAATGCTGATTAAGGTGTGTTGTCTGTGTAAGTAAGGAAAATGAAACTTGCTGTCGGTCTTTTGTTGTTATCTGGAGTTGTATGTCTTCAGGACATGAGCTGTCACGTCCCCCAGCAGCTGATGGATGACATGGCTCCTCTGATCCTGAAGAGGGCAGTCATGGCACAAACATGAACAGAGAGGACACAGACACTGCAGCCAGAAACAAACTCCAGTACCACTGCTGTAAATAAATATTAACTTTAAAGAAACCACCGGTGATACTGATAATCATTTATCTTCCAGGGTTTTGTTAATTTTAAGAAGAGAGCTTGAAATTATTTAAATTCTAGTTATTATAATAAATAACAATTAAATGTGAGATAAGTGCAAGCATTTAGCTGCCACACAGGGAGAGACGTGAACTCATCGCAGCTTTTTGGGAGCCTTTCTTATGGAGAATAATCTAAAAACACTTTATTTTTTAGTATAGTATTTTTGAGCAGTATTTGTAAGTTTTTTTCTTTTGTTCTGTCTTCTCCCAGTTTGTTTTAGACAATGTGGAAATACGTTCTTGTAGAGTAGAATCCACAGTGTTACATTTTTTGTCCTGATCTGAGTCAAGGATGATGGGGTGAGGAAAGAGGGGTGAGAAGTGGACAAAGCTAGAAACATGTGGCAGAGACATGGAGGATGGGAAACACTACATGATGTAACTAAATTAAGATTACAGTTACTTGTCATTAAGGAAAAATATAAGGTAGAACTTTTCTCTCCTTCAGCAAACAGTTTCATGAACCCCCTCCCAACAACTTTCCCCTGATGACTTTGTATAAATCAGCCTGTTGTGTAATGACAGCTGTAATGACATCCTTTCCTGTCTTTACATGTGGTGAAGAATTAAAAGAAACTTATCTCAAATGCAAACGGAAAAAAATGTTGCACTGCTGCTGCTGATAAAGAGTCAAAGTCAAAACCCACCACCCAGATAGTCCTGCCTCCATCTTTATCTGTGCCTACAGAAGGACCTCTCACACCCCGAACCAGCTCCCACACCCTGACCAGGGAGTTTGTCACTATGGCAACAGTTATGTCCCACCTAAAACTCGGACCTTGCTAAAGAACATGTCGCAGTTCAGATACAGCAACTATAAATAAAGACATGGTTACTGAATTGAGATATTGTGCCATTGTTAAAGAAGAATCACAGTCCGTTTCCCTCTGCAGGTTTATACTAACTGTGATAAATGAACTTGACCTTAAAGTGGTGATGTAATGGTGGCTGAAGACGTGACTATACTGTGAATGTTTGTATGTTAATGACTAGCTATTGAAGCAGATACATTCATCAGTGTTACATGAGAAGAAACTGGACTCAATACTTGAAAGAGGTGGTTTTATTCATGGGGCGCCGAATGTAAAAATTGGGTTACCTTTTTTTTCCTATTTTTTTTCTGATTATATATTATTAATCATCTCATCTTTATCACATTCAGCCTATTTTAAATACATTTGAGACATTCATAGTACAGTATGTCATAAAAAAATCATAAAAATCATCATAGTATAGTCATGGTCATAGTATGTCATCAGAAATCATAAAAAAATGGTCATAGTTCAATTTTCAATCCAATTCAATTTTATTTATAATCCCCAATATCACAAATCACAACTTGCCTCAGAGGGCTTTACACCATATGACATCCCTCTGTTCTTTGGAATGGTAGAAACCTCAGGAAGAGGAACTGAGGAGGGTTCCCTTTCCAGGACGGACAGACGTGCAATACATGTAGTACAAAGCAGATCAACGTAATACATTTACAGTGATCCATATGACACAATGATACATGAAGAGAGCCAGAGCCACAGAGAGATGCAGGACAAACAGTAATGACAGTAGCTTACAACAACATTAATTTAAATAATGATATCAGAATAATAATTATGGCTATTGTGATACAATATGTTGTAAGTATATACTATAATAAGTGTTAATATATGACAGCATATGTATGTGACAATAATGATATGTGTATGTATAATATGTCATCAGAAATTATAAAAGAAATTGGTCATAGTATAGTATGTCATCAGAAAACCATCAAAATGGTCATAATATAGTAGGTCATCACAGATCACAAAAAATGGTCATACTATGGCATGTCATCAAAAAACACAAAAAAACTGTAATAGTATAGTATGTCACCAAAAATCCTAAAAAAAAAAACCCAAAACGGTCATAGTAAAGTATGTTATCAGAAAACCATCAAAATGGTCATAGTAAAGTATGTCATCAAAATATAATAAAATTGGTAAGAGTATAGTATGTTATCAAAATTCATAAAAATGGTCATAGTCGTCAAAACACATGGAAAAAAAAATCATAGTATAACATGTCGTCCAAAATCATGAAAAAACGTCACAGTATAGCTTGTCCTCCCAAATTATGAAAAAATGTCATAGTATAGTATATTGTCAAAAACCATGAAAAAACGTCAGAGTATAGTATGTCGTTTAATGCTATGAAAAAAAAAATGTCATAGTATAGCATGTCGTCCAAATTCATGAAAAAAAGTCATAGTATAGTATGTTGTCCCAAACCATGAAAAATTGTTATAGTATGACGTCCAAAACCATGAAAAAACGTCATAGTATAGTATGTCGTCAAAAACCTTTAAATAATTTCATAGTATAGTATGTCGTCCAAAACCATATAAAAAAGCCATAGTATAGAAAAAATGTAATAGTATAGTATGTCATCAAAAACCATGAAAAAAGTCATAGTACAGTATGTCGTCCAAATTCATGAAAAAATGTCATAGTATAGTATGTCATCAAAAACCATGAAAAAAACGTCACAGTATAGTATGTCGTCCAAAACCATGAAAAAAGTCATAGTATAGTATGCCATCAAAAACCATGAAAAAAACGTCACAGTATAGTATGCCATCAAAAACCATGAAAAAAAGTCACAGTATAGTATGTCGTCAAAAACCATGAAAAAAAGTCATAGTATAGTATGTCATCCAAAACCATGAAAAAAAAGTCATAATATAGTACGTCGTCCAAAACCATGAAAAAAAGTCATAGTATAGTATGCCATCAAAAACCATGAAAAAAACGTCACAGTATAGTATGTCGTCAAAAACCATGAAAAAAAAGTCATAGTATAGTATGTCGTCCAAAACCATGAAAAAAAGTCATAGTATAGTATGCCATCAAAAACCATGAAAAAAACGTCATAGTATAGTATGTCATCCAAAACCATGAAAAAAGTCATAGTATAGTATGTCGTCCAAAACCATGAAAAAAAGTCATAGTATAGTATGCCATCAAAAACCATGAAAAAAACGTCACAGTATAGTATGTCGTCAAAAACCATGAAAAAAAGTCACAGTATAGTATGTCGTCCAAAACCATGAAAAAAAGTCATAATATAGTATGTCGTCCAAAACCATGAAAAAAAGTCATAGTATAGTATGCCATCAAAAACCATGAAAAAAACGTCATAGTATAGTATGTCGTCCAAAATCATGAAAAATGTCATAGTATAGTATGTCGTCCAAAACCATGAAAAAAATGTCATAGTATAGTATGTCGTCCAAAACCATGAAAAAAAGTCATAGTACAGTATGTCGTCCAAATTCATGAAAAAATGTCATAGTATAGTATGTCATCAAAAACCATGAAAAAAACGTCACAGTATAGTATGTCGTCCAAAACCATGAAAAAAGTCATAGTATAGTATGCCATCAAAAACCATGAAAAAAAAGTCACAGTATAGTATGTCGTCAAAAACCATGAAAAAAAGTCATAGTATAGTATGTCGTCCAAAACCATGAAAAAAAGTCATAATATAGTACGTCGTCCAAAACCATGAAAAAAACGTCACAGTATAGTATGTCGTCAAAAACCATGAAAAAAACATCATAGTATAGTATGTCGTCCAAAACCATGAAAAAAGTCATAGTATAGTATGCCATCAAAAACCATGAAAAAAAAGTCACAGTATAGTATGTCGTCAAAAACCATGAAAAAATGTCATAATATAGTACGTCGTCCAAAACCATGAAAAAAAGTCATAGTATAGTATGCCATCAAAAACCATGAAAAAAACGTCACAGTATAGTATGTCGTCAAAAACCATGAAAAAAACATCATAGTATAGTATGTCGTCCAAAACCATGAAAAAAGTTATAGTATAGTATGCCATCAAAAACCATGAAAAAAAAGTCACAGTATAGTATGTCGTCCAAAACCATGAAAAAATGTCATAATGTATGCCATCAAAAACCATGAAAAAAACATCACAGTATAGTATGTCGTCAAAAACCATGAAAAAAAGTCATAGTATAGTATGCCATCAAAAACCATGAAAAAAAAGTCATAGTATAGTATGTTGTTCAAAAACCATGAAAAAAAGTCATAATATAGTATGTCGTCAAAAACCATGAAAAAAATGTCATAGCATAGTATGTCGTCCAAAATCATGAAAAATGTCATAGTATAGTATGCCATCAAAAACCATGAAAAAAAGTCACAGTATAGTATGTCATCAAAAACCATGAAAAAAAGTCACAGTATAGTATGTCATCAAAAACCATGAAAAAAGTCATAGTATAGTATGTCGTCCAAAATCATGAAAAAAAGTTATAGCATAGTATGTCGTCCAAAATCATGAAAAAAGTCATAATATAGTATGTCGTCAAAAACCATGAAAAAAATGTCATAGCATAGTATGTCGTCCAAAATCATGAAAAATGTCATAGTATAGTATGCCATCAAAAACCATGAAAAAAAGTCACAGTATAGTATGTCATCAAAAACCATGAAAAAAACGTCACAGTATAGTATGTCGTCAAAAACCATGAAAAAAAGCCATAGTATAGTATGTCGTCCAAAATCATGAAAAAAAGTCACAGTATAGTATGTCGTCCAAAATCATGAAAAAAAGTTATAGTATAGTATGTCGTCCAAAATCATGAAAAAAAAGTCATAGTATAGTATGCCGTCCAAAACCATGAAAAAAATTGTCATAGTCATCAGAAATCATCAAACATGATCTTAGTATATTATGTCATAAAAGTATGAAAATTGGTCATGTAATTGTGTACATTAATCTGATCTAGTTCAGGGTCCATAGGTTTTATTGTGGCAGAAGGTGAGAGAGTAAAGTCCACCACACAGACTTACTTTTTTTCTTACAAATGCAGTGTATTATTCATGGACATACTGTTTGAGATTGAAGACAAACCACACTGCTTTCACCATCCAGGCATAATTTAATGCTTTAAATTTGACATGTGGTACCCTTATGACATTTCTAATAAAAAACAGATCTCAGCTCAACATATCCTGGAATCTAGCTGAGCACATGAATAAGAGTTTGATAAATCAGATAACATCACATCAGCTGACGCATTAAATTCCAATCCATGAAACCATCACATATAAATCCACAGGCTATGAGCTTCAGGAGACGTAAGCTGTATTATTATGAGAAAAAGCTCCGGGCATTCTAGTCGATGATGAAAAAATGTCTTTACTGCTTTAGTCTTTTAATTAGACATGTTTGATGCAGACAGGTCACAACAAAATTCTGTAGTGGTTTGGACATTAAAAATATTTGGGGGAGAATGTGAAATATTGAGGAAAGTATTTCTGATGCTGCTGCTAAGTGAAAGGTGTGGGAAAAAAATCAACACTGGCACAAAATGACCCATTCAGTCAACCTTTATTCATACTTGAGAGATCTTACAGAAGCAAAAGGATAAAACAAAACAACAATATACATTAACAAAGAAAGGGCAACACCATTCAGAGATAATAAAAATCAATACTAGAAAAGCACTCAGAGTGCAGACCTCCGCCAAGTAGGTGATATTCCCTCCCCCTCTGCATCAGATTTTGCAGCCTGCATCATAATTCGGTTATGTGCATCACTGTCATTATTGGGTTATATATGCCGTCACCATGGAGACACTGTGGTGTATTTATTTCGTTTTTATTTTGTACCAACACAGAATATAATATGTTTTTTTGTATTTTTCACTTTCTTTTATTCCAACACAGAACATTAATTTCAACTTTAGAATTACAATATTTAGCAATAAGAAGACGGCGTGCTTTCCGGTTTTAATCCACGCAAATGTTTCTAAACTTAGATGATTTCTGATAAAGGTCAAGTTGCGCATTTGTGCCAATCAGCCACATCATGTTAAAATGTTATAGTTACAATTAAATGAAGCAATTTGAGCTTTTGATTTAAACAAGAACCAGAAAAAATGAACATTTAATCGAAAATCTGTAAATGTTTTAAACCAAATTATATTTTTAAGCACTTCAACCATAGGAACGTCTGATTATTTTTGCCATTGATTTCTCAAAATAACAATAACAAATTAACAATGATAACTTCAAAAAAGAAAAAAATCTTTCAAAAATCGAATTTTACTTTCTCATTGCCAGTGGTTACATTACATGTAATTAAATTACAAAGTAGTAATCAATTACAGTTTCTGTGGGGAAAAAAGTAACAATATTACAGTTACTGATGAAAATATTGGTGATTATAAAGAGGTTACATCTGATTATATTATTTTTGGTAAAAGGCTTATATGTAGAATAAAACATTTATTCTTTTGCTTTGCATTTTTTCATCATGCAATAATGTTTTTTTTTGCAAAGTCTATTTTTTACTTTTCAACTTTATTAAACAGTTTAAAACACTTGTAAGAAAAGTAATCAAATGCAATGAGTTACATTATTTTGATGAGTTAATTAGAATAGTTACATTATTTAATTAGTAATGTCACCTGTTACAATTTAAATGTGACCCCCCCGACACTTTTTTACTTTGTACATTTTTTTGTTTTTACTTTTTACTTTATACATATCTATACTTTATTTACTGAAATGTTATCCTCACCAAAACGTCAGTGACTTTTAGACATCTTAACAAAGTGCAGGTGAAGAAAGCAAACATTGTGAGGTTACATTTTTGTGTCTGTGACCTTTATAGAACCAGAAAACAGCTGCGTGCCAACCAACCCCAGCCTCCCCTATAATGTAATATAAAATAGATTAATGTTAAAACAGTTACACGGAGAGGTCGGGAGGTTTAAGATCACATTTCTAAAATTTCCAAATGGTGTAAGTGAATTAATTTGAGTAGGTGCTGTATTTTGTTCAAGTTATCAAAATGGCTGAAAATGGTAAATTAACTTTTTGCTTCTGCCCACTGTTTTTATTTTAAATAACAGCGTACGTGCAGTAAAAATAACAACTTATGTGTCTTTTTTCTGCAAAGTCCAGCTGGGTGTAATAAGGGTGTGGGCCATAATCGGGCCAGAGGCTATCAGGTTAGGACCAGATAAGAAAAGTTCACCCCGTGCTGTCTGGTCCACCCCAGATGTCATCACAATATGCTAATGAGCCCGGGGGCCTTTAAGTGCCGCAGCCCAGCGTGCAGGGGCTCCAGACGTGGACACATAGCAGCCATTAAACAGGAACAGGTGACGGGTAGTGTCGGTGACCAACAACAGACGCCAAACCTAATGCAAAAAGGTGAGTATTTAACACAGAGGGGAGGTCGCTGAGGCCTCGTGGCTCTGCAGCAGGTGACAGAGACGTTGTTGCTGCAAGATTTTATTTTATTATACATTTTTTAAATAGCATCTGTACCATGTGATTAACATTTTCATGGGTTGACCTTCACTGTGTGCATCACTAATTAGTTCCACCTCTGCCTTGCAGATTACAAACACGGACAGAATGTGCTCTGGCAGCTGTTAAATCTTGTGCCCTGGACAGGATATCATCTTATACTGTAAGTTTATTAAAGAGACACTACAGTATAGATGATGTACTATCCAGGGTTTCATTCCCCCGCCAGCGCTATCAGCACGCACTCACGCCTAACTGACTGTAGTGGGCTGCACGCACTTACAGAGGAGGGCTGTCAAACCGTTACCATTACTGAGTTTCAGTAATGGTAAGGGTTATATGGCCCTTGCTCAATGTCATCTGCGCAGGAGGACGAAGGAAGCTGATTGATGTGTTGTACATGAGGATGTTTTTGAGATGTACTTGTGCATGTGAAATAAAGCTCCTAAACAAATAAGTGCCTCATTATTTTGGTTACAAAAAACCAGGCGTTCTAAATATCTTGTGTATAAACGATTAGTTTGTAGCTATAATATTTTCAAGCAGCAGTTGGCTTGTCTAAGTGGTGATCTCTGCTGCGCAGCCAGCTTATCTAATCACAGTGAAGCAGCCGTCGCAGAGAGCAGGGAGAGCTCGAGGGGCTGACACAGCTTCTGCGAGACATTCAAGGCCTCTCCCTCCCTCCTGTCGCCCTTGCTTCAGGCCACTAGCTGGTTATTCATCAAGATGCCCTGGATAGAGTAACCGCCGAGTTAACTCACAGGCAGCAGGAATGAATCCAATCACCATTATCTGACCCATTTTAGCATCAGGTTAGTGCTCCATTTTGCCATCCATTAGGGAGACAATTCAGCCCTCGGGGGCAGAGCTGGGCTTTATGAGAGCCAAAAAAGCAGAGGGAGGGAGAGTGGGGGGGGGGAGGAGAAAAGGGAAGAAAGCAGCGGAACAAAAAGTGATAGTCGCAGGGATGGATGGCCACACTTCAAAGGCAGTGGAGAAGGCTAAAGTGATGTGGGAGTGGAGGGAACAGGGGTGGATGGTACATCAGGGACATTTGAGTGAACATGACTGTGCAGGTCCCGCTAGGCGCACGATGCCCGCCAAGTAAAAAGCTCTGAGAGCCAAAGATAAACCATCGGCCTTTTCACAGCTCGCCAAACCTGCTCAGCCATGAACACACTGTCAAACTTGTGTCAAAACATCCATTTGATGAGAGTCTGTGTCATGTTTGTTGCCTAAAATATATCTTCGCTCAATAAATGCCAATGAATTTATTTTGCAGCTTGTGTAATTGACATATTTTCTCCACTTTACTGATTCAGATGCGTCACAGGTTTTCACATCTATAATAATAACACCTTATAGGTAACATCTCTATATTAAAATCTGCATGAGGGTGCTACTGATGCACAAAGCCTAAGGATGCAAAAGTCAACATGTAGACCACACTTTCTGTCCATCTCACTGGGAGCTGTGGTTATGTGCCACCTCACAGCTCCACGTCTCACTCACGATGACATCTTATCCTCTGTTTGACTCTTTGGGTCTTGTCCTTTGCGGAGAAACATACAAATAGAGTCATCTAACATCCAGCAGGATCCGCTGTTTGCTTCATCTCTATTAAAGTCCTTCTGTCCTCTTCACTTCCTCAGCTTGACTGAGAGCTTCAGCTTTACTTCCCTCAGAAAGATGCTGCTCAGGTCCTCACCCGCCTCTCGGGCGATCCGCGCTACCATCTGGCCGGCTGTGCCGATCACCATGCTCTGGAGACACAAGACACACAGCAACGTCAGGCACCAGTGAACAGACAGGCTCAGAGGTTTTATTTTGTGTATCTGAGTGAGGCAGGTTTAAAAGACAAGAATTAAAAATAGTATCATGATATCTGTTGATGAAGCTGCAAAGAATGTTAGAAGGTTTTATACAACTGAAGATGGTGAAATGCATCTTAATTTAAAGGGACTATCTGTCAGTCTAGATTGTTCTGGTGTGAGTTTCTGAGTGTATGAGTTATCGGCCATAGAGATGTTTGCCTTCTCTTCAATATAATGGAACTAGATGTCACTCGGCATGAGGTGCTCAAAGCGCTAAAAAATATGATTTAAAAACTCCACGGCAATGTCTCTGTCCAGAAATCATGACCTGGTTACTCAAGATAATCCACAGACCTTATTGTGAGCAGCTTCATGTAGGAACTATTTTCTTGCACCGTGCAGAAGGAAATGTGCGTGTCTATGACAAGGCGATTATTCGAATCTTACTTTCAATTCTGAGTTTGGTTTCCAACTATTACAACAAGAAGATAATCAAGACAAAGTTAAAACCTAAAAAATATCTTGGTGAATATTAAAACATTTCTGATAAAAGATGTTGAGCCCATTGTGCTTTTTCTCATAAGGATAATTCACTTGTTCAACTCCTACTTCCACTGAGCCTTATTTTCCCTCTCAAAGGCTGCACTGAGCTCTAAAACTGAACAAAAGTAATTGTCTTGGCTTTGTATATATTTGGATTGGACCTTATTAGCACCTCACTGTTACGTTTTTTTTTTATTTTGCAACTTCTGTTGTGTTATTTTAGTCTTTTGTATATTTGCAGTCTTTCCTACTTTGTGCTGCAGCTGCCGCACAACATTTTCCCTCAGCATAAACAAAGTCTTATCTTATCTTCTCAGATTTATTTAAAAGAAAATTGGACAAGATAGCTTTGTATCAGGAACGACTCATAACATAGATGAGATTCCATCTCTTCGGTCAGTCCTTCCTGTGAGTTTTACCCTCTCCACATTTTCTGGAGCTCTTCCTGTGTTGAATGTAAAAGCTAAAGAAAGGTCTGAGTCAATCTTCCTGGAGGTCGCTGGCCTTGAAACATTTCAGCACCACAGATGTAGCCTCAAATATTCTTTGGCATCAAATATGCATGGTTTAGAAAGGCTGCTCAAATATTTACCAGTTAAAAACACAAGCAAAAGGGATGTGGAGGTATGGAGGCACGGCAAATAAATATCCGAGGCCATCAGAGGAGCTACAGGTGAAGGGAGACATTTCACTTCCTTTCAGTCACGTGTCTGACACGGGCCCAGCATCTTAAATCACACTGCGGTAGTTTGTTTGTGCTGCATTTATATCACATCGAACTGACGAACAGGAGAAAACATTCATTTGAGTCTCCTGATCTTATGGAAGCCCACTGCTGCTGATGTGATGGAATTTAAAAAGATCCTTAAGTCGCTTTAATAAAAAACTCTCAAAACTTTCTCTTACTTTGAGAAAGCTTTTCATAATTTGAAATACTACATCATTATTTTGAGAAAAGTAAGTCATCAATTTAAGAAAGTTTCTCATTTTTAAAAAAAAATACTGTCATTATTTTGACAAAGTTTCTCATGATTTCTAGATACTAAGTCATTACAAACAAGCAGCCGAAATTGGTTTTCTCCGTGGGGTGTCTGGACTCAGCCTAAGAGACAGGGTAAAGAGCTCAGACATCTGGAGGGAGCTCGGAGTAGAGCTGCTGCTCCTTCGTGTTGAAAGGGGTCAGTTGAGGTGGTACAAGCATCCGATCAGGATGCCTCCTGTTAGAGGTGTTTCGGGCATGTCCCACTGGTAGGAGGCCCCGGGGCAGACCCAGAATGTGCTGGAGGGATTACGTATCTCATCTGACCTGGGAACGCTTCAGGGTCCCCCAGGAGGAGCTGGAAAATGTTGCTGGAAGGAGGGACGTCTGGGGTGCTTCGCTCAGCCTGCTGCCCCCACAACCCGACTTTAGATAAGCAGTTGAAAATGAATGGATGGATCATTTTGAGGTTTCTCATTATTTCCAGAAATCTCATTTTGAGATGGTTTAGTCATTATTTTGAGGATGACTCTCGTACTTTTGAGACACTAAGACATTTCTTTTCGAGGTTTCTTATTATTTCGAAATTTGTGATTGGTCATTGTTTCAAGCTAAGAGTCATTATTTTCAAAAAGTTTTTCATTTTAATGACTTACAGTAGCTTTTTTAAATCACATTGGCAGAAATGGGCTCCCATATTACTGTAATAACAAAAAGCCAAATGAAATAAACTGTATGCTAAACTCAACCCAGACTTTAATTTAGATAAGCAGCTGAACATAAATTATGTTCACAGATGAGTCACAGCTCATATTTAGTACTCAGGCCCTATAGACAGCTTTACAAGACACACATCTCAAAAGCCCATCAACGTGTAGAGAGCTCTTACCATGTGAGTGTCTTTCTTGGCATGAAGTTTCACAGAAATATTCAGCTCACCATCTTCTCCGTCTTGCCAGAGTTCAACCGACTGAAACAGAGACATTTAAATATTAATAATTTACTCACTTCTACAAAAGTCAATAAAATGTAGGTGAATGTGGAACAGTAGATGTTGACTTAGAGCTGTGACCACTACTACATATCCCAGGATTCTTGTGTGTTAAAAGACTGATTGGGATATATAAGTGTCCTTTTTTTTCATTTATATTCATTTGTTTCTAGTTTGTCAGAAACACAGTTTGACTCTGTGGTGTGATTCTACACCTGTGCCTGCAGAATTCCACAGTCGCAGTAAACACAGACCAGCATAATAAATAACACGCAGACAACAATGAAAATAATGCCAGAATGTGAACTGGCGTATACAAAATGGCCCTCCAGGGTGCACGTGGAAAGCAGAAGTGAAGCAGGTGGAGGCTGAGGCAGCAAGCTGCACCGAAGCACATGTCAGCAAAGGTTCAAAATAAGCCACAGAGGGAGTGCAGTGAGATGTCATGGGTGTAGTCAGTTAGCTGTCAGCTTATCACCCCGCGTGTCCCTGTGAGATTGGTGCTTCACCTGTGTCACTGAATAAGGCACTTCCTGGGGCAGATACTCCAGAAGCTTCTCTCTGATGATGTTGCGGCAGACGTCCTCTGGACTCTGGTCGGTCAGGACCTCACTGTGGTACTGCCACGATCCTGGCTTCGCCGCAACCAGAAAGTAGCTCTACGACACCAAGATAAAAGCATGGTTACTATCATCAAATGAAATTTAAACAAAAACCAATTAATATAAAAAGAAAATAGGAAACTATTACTGAACTACAGCTGTTCTGTAAAACTAACTAATGCTTAAAAACATAGTTTAAAGCTGCAACAAGGAGTTTTAACTGGTTATGAAAGTCTTTGTTTAATACTGATGTATCTACATGACCTATATAAGGAGGCGGTGGTGCGGTGGAAACACTGACACGTTTGCCCACAGGGACGCCAAATAGACACAAAAGCCTAAAAGTTCCTTGTCATTGCTTTAAATGTACTGAGCGCTGACTTTTTATTACATGCAGGGGTAACTGAAAAACACAGCAGCACACATTTTAAGTATTTCTGACAAACAAACGTGCATCTTGCTCAATTTGCCCTGGTATGACCATGATCCAACATGTACCTTCAGCGTCTCCACATCCTCACTGTCCACAGAGCAGAGCATAAAGACATCCTTGAAGTGAGGCCAGCCCCGCTGGCTTTTGAGCACCTTCAGCTGCTCTTTGCTCAGCACAGAGTTCTGCTCAGCGCTGCCCTCGGGCCCCGCGTTCTCCTCCTCGTCATTAAGCGATAAGTCTGAATCCCTCTCTGGCATCTTTTCAGCCCATGGAGGCTTGATCACCGGCCGGACTCGCATTCTGCGTCCATTCACCACTCCACAGGTCAACTGTCCTGTGATGTCCAGCAGTCTGTCCTTAGCTTTAACCAGGTCCACCTAAAAAACAGACAATGAAGACATCTGTGAGACTTTCCTTGAATGTTTTGGGAAGTGTTCAAGGAATGTCTGGTGAAGACATGTGATTTCCTTACTGTGAACAAATCCCAAGAGAAGAAGTAGTTTATTTTGATATGATTTCATATACACTGTCCTGCTGCTGTAAATACTCACTAAAGCCCCAAATGTGGATTAATCCGCCACCAAAAATAGTCCCCATCTAACTTAATCCTGTTAACGTAAAGTTTGCTATTAGCTACAGTGACCGGCTGTTTTAGGAAATTATTTAGCCTTCTGAAAAAACAAAGCTATAAATCCATGACCTCTTTATACAGATTTACATCCTCAGTAGCATTAAAAGGTCTCGGAATAAATGGGCCAGTCGCTACGGTTACATGATGGCTTCTCATTCAGAATGAAATAAATCTGAATGAAATCATTCGGAATTAAAGTTTTTCCAGGTAGTTTACATGGGAAATATTCATTCCGAATGAGGGTTTACACGGGAGATCAATTTAATCACCTTTATTCGGGTTTGCGCAAGGTTTGGGGCAGGGAAGGTTTCTGATTGGATAGGGGGCGGGGCGGATGTTACGTGTTTACGTTTAAGAAGAAGAAAACACTGTAGTCCTTGCTCCGGAAAACAAGATGCTTGACGACGCCGTTCTTAGTGCCTTATTCGGGCGTGTTTTGCTTATATTCTTGAAGCAGCAGTACGACAACTACCTTGTTCTGTTAATGCTTCGTCTGTTGAGGAGGAGAAGGGAGGTAGAAGGTCGAAGAAGGGAGATAGAAGACCGTGCTTTGGCGAATGGAAACTGGTGAGTGCAACAAGTCCGACTGCTCTATGTCAGCCCGTTGCTATGCACGCTATATACGTCATCGCGCCAGAAGGGCAAGGAAACGAGCATGCGCAGAAAGACCGAAATGAACTTAAAGAGGAATGAATGTTTACATGCACACAAAATTCTTTCATTTGGAATGACAAACGTAATACACCACCCCCTTTAATCGGATTTAATTTTCAATCGGAATGACCGTTTACATGACCACTTTTAATCGGAAGGGCCTTTCATTCTGAATGAAAGTGGAATTAAACTGTCCATGTAAACATACTGACTGTCACTCTAGAGAAGAATACCTTATTGAGGACCAGGACTGCAGGGATGTCAGGGTGCATGGCGAGGCATTTGAGCACCTCAAAGTCAAGCCTGCTGCATGTCCATCGGTCTGCCACATCCACCAAGACGACCACTGGGAATGGACATAGTTCACAATTATCAACCTTTACAACTCAGCTATATATTTCACTCTGGAAGGATAACTTCTGTATTTTTCAACCTGGACCCTATTTCCCCATGTTTTAAGTGACTAATAGGAACAACATTTTTTTTAAATTATTCCAGTACTGAATGAAGGTGCTGCAGCTGGCAGCAACGAAACAAAAACAAACACTAAGTTGACGTACATTAACGATGGGAGCACGACTTAAGTGGTTACACTGCAGCCTGTTTCGCCGCTGCCAGCTGCAGCCATCTTGCTCAATCCTGAACCAATTGAAAAAGTTGTTGTTCCCATTAGTCACTTTCATATGAAAACATGGGAAAACAGGGTCCAGGGTGAAAAATATCAAAAGTTACTCTTAAAATCTTTTATACGAAAGCTGCAAAAATAAAAATGCAGCTCAGGTGTGACTAATAAAAGGCTCATAATAAATTTTATCATACTTAGGTCGGCTTCTTTGACTGTGTTCCAGGGATCCACGAGTAAAGTCTTCTCCAGGTGGTGTCTGTGGAAACAGAGGGCCAATTATATATTACCACATATATTAATTATGTTATTAAAAGACTTTGAAAAATACACAAAAAAAAATCTTAAAGGGAAAGTCACCTTTTGACCTTTGATGCAGTGGTGAGACCAGGTGTGTCCAGTAAAATCTGCAAATATATATATATTTTAATGTTTGTTTTTGGACTGGCATTACTCAATAGTGACAGATGAGACATGAAAGAGCTCTTACAATCTGTGTGTCATCCTCTGTCAGGACTCCAAGGGCACGCGACCGTGTAGTGTGCACTTTCTTGGACACAGCAAACACCTGTAAGACATAATCATCAGCTTTACAAAGTGAGCACCTCCTCTTCCTCCTCCTCAGCGAGACAAGATACTAGTGTGTGGACGTTAATAAGACAGACACTTAAAGACACAGACCTTTCTGCCAAGAAGCTGATTGGACAGTGTGGACTTCCCTGCATTTGGGGCTCCTATTATGGCCACTTTCAAAACCTTTGAGTTGTCCGGCTGATCTGGATCTCTTAGCAACAATGACAAGTGTTCACCTGAAAACACACAAAGTTAAAATGAATCACTGGTGGCAGAATGATGTCGGCAGGACTTGGGAAAACGCTGAGCCACGATGATCAGATAAGTTTAGGGATGTAAATCTCTGAGGCAGAGGTCTGATTACCACTGTCCGTTGGAACTGAGGCTGGAGGGTGATAAAAGCTGCCGTCTGCCTCTGCTGCTACTTTGCCTTTCATCAGTCTGTTGAGAAATGCCTCTGATGTAATAAAACACGCAGGAGTGAAGATAAATCCGTTCCTCCCTCCTCGGCTGCAGGCAGCGTTTCCTGTAAAGACATCAACATCTCCATCACTGCACTGCCAGCGGGGCTGCGAGGTAACTGATTAAGTATGCTCACTTGGATGTCATAAACTCATTCATAAAATTAATCACAGAGCCCTTTCATTCTGACTAAGTGTTAGAGTGAGTGTGCAGATTGAGGAGACCACGGAAACTTTACTGGAAATGCTTTAGACAAAAATGACGAGCCTTACTGAAAGCCTGCTTGTGGCTGAAGAGTCATAAAGTATTTTTGTACTGTCATGAGTATTAGAGCTGCAATGATTTGTCAATTCATCGATTAGAATTTACTGGCAACCATTTAGATTGTCAAATAATCCATCTATCTATTTTCTTCCGCTTATCCGAGGCGGGTCGCAGGGAGTGGCCAGACTATGAGAGGTTCAAAAAGACATCGATGACACTGCAAATTCTGGGACCAGAGTCTGGTGGCCGGGCCTTGGGCCATGGGGCCACCATGTGAGCCCATCACCTGCAGGGATTGGCATCGGGGATGGGTGCATTGTGTGCCGGGTGGCAGTCAGGGACAGAGCCTTGGCATGTTAATCCCCGGCGTCACAGACTGGCTCTGGGGACGTGGAATGTCACCTCTCTGGTGGGGAAGGAGCCAGAGCAGGTGCAGGAGGTGGAGCAGTACCAGCTAGATATAGTTGGGCTCACCTCCACGCACAGCACTGGTTCTGGAACCAAACTCCTGGAGAGAGGCTGGACTTTGCTTTTTCCAGAGTTGCCCAGGGTGAGAGGCCTTGGGCGGGTGTGGGGATCCTCACAAGCCCCTGGCTGAGTGCCGCTGTGTTGGGGTACTCCCCGGAGAACGAGAGGGTCGTCTCGATGTGACTGCTAGTTGCAAAGAGAAGGTCTCTTAAATAATCATTTAGTAATTTTTATTGCTGGTTTCATGCTTCTGAAATGTGAGAATTTGATGCTTTTCTTTGTAAAAACATGAAAATACATTGAATTTGAAGACGTCACCTTAGGCCCTAACTGTTAATTTCAGCCCAAATGTGCACACACCTCACTGTGCACAGTGAAGCTACAACATCCAAGTGAATGAAGTAACAATAAGTGAAACACATTTTGGAGTGGAGGGGAAGTCTTTAAATTCTGATGCAGTATCTTGTCACAGGTGTAAACGTATTGACAGGTTATGAGTGATCTGATGGACATTTAAATCAGTCATATACTGACAATAACCCTGTAACATTAAAACATCAACTACTCCCATTGTAGACTTTAGTTCTACAGCTTTTAATGCACCAATTTTTAATATGTTCATTCATCTGTTACTGCCAATATAAATCCTACATGCTGTATTTATACAGTATACACTATATGCACATTATCATCCAGCCCACCAGGTCTATCCAGTCAGTCTTTATTTAAGTTCGATTCAATTTTATTTATAAAGCGGCTTTATAAATAAAATTGAATCGAACTGAAATAAAGACTGCACTTTGGACTGCATGTTTGTATGAAAGTTTCTGTTTAAGTTGTTGCTCCCAAACTTCCCTATTTCTTTAGATGTGCTGGATCTGATTTGCTCACAGCAGCTCCTGATAACTCATTTCTATAGGGTGGTCTTTTTTTTTTATAAATTATCTCTGTATGCTATTAGTTTGGTTTACTTTGATCATGTAAATCTTGTCTATGTATTGTCTATATGTATGTATGTTCGTGTGTGTGTGTGTGTGTGTGTGTGTGTAAGTGTACTTGAAGTTTTGTAATAAACCTTATCAATAGAGCACCTTTTAAAACACAGTTACAAGGTGCCATACAATAAAATTAAACACATTTAAAACACAAGGAGAATGAAACTAACTAAAATGTCATAAAATGTCACCAAAGTAAAAGATAAAATAAAGAAGGCCAAAACTAAAATCAAGATAATAAATGGAAATTAAAATCAATAACATAGCAATAAAATAGACAGACAGCTCAGATAAAGTCAGGATGTGCTTTCTGACAGATGTATGTTATGTTAAAGTTATCGTTTTATCATATTTTTTCTACTGGTGCTTTATATGTACTTTAATTTATTTATATGCTACTTATGTATACGTCTGTTTCTGTGTTCACATACTTGTTTACATGAAAGTTTTGTCTATTCTTTACCTTTATTTTCACAGGGTTGTTCTTGTTTTTAGCTGCCATGTCTGTTTCTATGTGAATACACTGAGAGCCAAATTCCTTGTATGAGTAAACCTACTTAGTCGATAAAGAAAAATGGGAAAATAGCAGCTTTTTCACCTCATATGTTGTCATTTATTCCGTCCGCCATCCTACACATTGTCTCGGATAATACAGGTGTTATTGGTGGAAATTTAAAGAATCATAATACAGTTTAAATCACGTGCTAACAAACAGTCTGAGCCTCAGAGGAACAGAGAGATGCCCTGATTTGTTCAGTCGCCCAGCTCCCTTTACATACTGCTGGGCTAAGCTTGTATTAAACCCGTGCTTTAGACGCCTGATATAATCCATTATTAATAAATAAAAATTAGGCAGAATAAAGTAGAAGCAGCTGACTGACCCGCTGTGAGGAGCCATGACGCACTTTCCTGTCGAGCGGACACGACGACCCGTCTGGAAAGGACGGCGGAGTCTCTGAGGAACCGACCACACACTCTGAGCGCCATTAATAACAGTTACTGATCAATTTCAGATGATATATCGGTATTTAACGTTTCAGAGGTGAGCCGCTTATTTACATTCACGTTATTGCAAGGTGGTAGCCATGTTGGTTTGACCAAACAAGACCAACTTCCGGTATGAAAAGGTTCCGCTGGAAGCTACACCACCCCCTGGCGACAGGTGTGTCAACTACAAATACAACCATAGGGCCAGTGGTGGAAGTGAACCCCCACTCACATACTGTATTTAACCTCCTGAGACCTGAAGTTTTGTTTGGTGAGCATTTTTAATTTGTCCTTGGGATCACTAATATCCGATAGATATAAAAACCTAAACACTGTCGATGATAATTAAGTCCTTGTGTCCTCAAACGAGATGACAATAAAGTCCCAATGTCTTCAAACGTCCTAATTAACAGCGTCTTAGCTTGTTCCTGTTGCTAAAATTGTTCAATTTTGTTGCCATATCAAACTACAAACATTATTAATTATAAATAAACAAGTTTCAACCATAAAATGTGATCAAGTTTTGGACATTGTCCACTTTTGTATCGGGATCAGCTGCAGACTGACTTGGCAGAGATGGCTGCCATCTTGTTTTTACATGGATTAGTGCATTCTGCTCTCACTACCTAGACGGCACAAAAAAGTGTCCACGAATGACGACAACAGGTCTGCGTTAAGTAGAATAACATATAAGGTCAAGTAAATCCAAAATGTGATGTCCACATATGAGGACACAGGGTCTCAGAAGGTACAAATTCGAGTAACTTGAGTATTTCCATCTTATGCAACGTTATACTTCTGCTCCACATCTGAGAGGTTAATATACTTTTTCTGCCGGTGTTGGGAAGGTTACTTTTGACATGTAATACTTTACAGATTACTAGTTACTAGGGGGTGGGAATCACCAGAGGATCCACGATACGATACGACACATAAGTTACAATACAATATTATTACGATTTTAAACATATTGTGATAAGCTGAATATTGCAATAAAATATACTGCGATATATTGTAATTTATTATCTTATTTCAACTGTAAATTATGTCCGAAAGGAAAACGTTGTCATTTGTTTTATCTAATAGGATAAAATTTTCAGTCTGTTCATATCACTTACGTATCTAGTGGACTGAAAAAGCAATTGATTATTTTATTCTAGTAGACCACCTTAGTTTAATTTGTATTTGTAATACTAATAATCTATATAATAAAGAAGTGATATTTGGCACTGTGTGACAATACCATATTGCCACACAAAAACACTGCAATACTATGGCCATGTTTACACGAAAATGATCTGCTGAAAACTGAGTTTTGGCTGATCGTTCTCATGACAGCGGCATTTTGGTTGCCTGAAAATGCAACTTTCCAGAGTGCAAATTTTCGGAAACAGCACCGTCTCTGTTGTCATGTAAACTTGCAATAGGCAGCTCCTCTGAAAACGGGGACTTTTCGCACATGCGCATTACAGTTCCAGTCACTAGGCATGCTTGAGAAAATCGACCATCACAAAAACAATGGCAGACTCCCGAGCTCTCTTTGTGCTGCTCACTCTATTGAATTTATCAACGCTTCTCCAGCAAAGTGTAGATTTACTGTAGCAACTCCACCTCGTCGTCTGTCCAGACAAATGTTTGTGTGGTTGCCATTTTGTTTGTTTATACATAACCGCTCTGTAGAAGGAAGCACATGTGCGCAGGCGAGTGTTGTTTATTACAAAGTCACACTGCCAACTACTGGCCTGGCATGTATACTACAATGTTTTGGTCATTTTTGCAGATCCGTGTGCACAGCCATTGTTATCAGAACGTTGTTGTCTGAACACGGAACTTTTATTATTTCGTTTTCAGTTGAAATCGTTGTCGTATAAACAGGACCTATGCTGTGTCGATTTTTTTCCCCACCCCTATTAGTTACCCCATTAAAAATGTAATAAGTAACTATTTCAATTACTTAATCAAAGTTATGTGTACTTTTTGATTACTTTTCTAACAAATGTTTTGAACTGGGCAATAAAGCTGAATAGTCCTAAAAACATAAGTGAATAAGTGCTGCACTCAGATTTGTCCCAATGGCTTTGCTGACCTGTGTTGTCAGGAAATATGCCAAAAGAAGACATCAATGCACAGTGAAAAGACACAAAGCAACAAAATGAATGTTATATTTTACATATAAACTTCTTACCCAAAAGAATATATTTGGAAGCAAGGCCTTTTTAATCTCTGACTGTAAATTAAAGGCGCTGTATGTAAGAATGCGGCCAAAACGGTTACTGCACTAAAATTCAAAATACTGCCACGAGTCGTGTCCGCCCCCCCCCTCCCCTACAGATTCAAGGCTGCTGGACAGCGGCACGCTGGAGACTGATTTGTTTGCCCACGGGCGGCTGCCATGGCAGGGCCATGTCGCCGCGTCCTTGATCTTCGGTTTTCCAGCGGACTGTTCGAGCAAGCCCGGCTTCTCTGCTGCTAACGCTGCTGCCGGGATACAGCGGAGGAGGACGGCTAATGCTATGTACCGGGACATTGCTAATGCTGCTTGCCGTGCTGCTGTAGCTCACTGTAACTGATGCTGAGACTCTACTGACTGTGTGATTGGACTGGTTCAAAACATAAACATGATTTGCGGACTGTAAAAAAATTTTTTTAATGCGAATATTCTGGCTGTACCATTGTTGTCGGTGAGATCAGTATGTTATATGAACATTATTCCTTAGTCTCTGTGACATATTAGGAGGATATTACGCCTATTTGCTTTAGATTTCTTAAATAGCTCCTTTAATTACAGATTTTTTTCTGTAACTGATTACAATTACATTTTATTTGTAATTCAATTATATGTAAATAGCTCCTCCCCAACACTGTTTACTGCACTTGTCTGACAACTATAGGTACTTCTAAGATTACAGTTTTTCATCCATCCGGTAAAAAGAACAAAAAAAAAAACCATGAATCTCCAATCAAATGATCAATCAATGAAACTTTGCTCATATAGCACCTTTTAAAGATATCACTACACTCAAGCTTTACAAGCCTTTAACAAAAGAATGTTATAATTACTAAAATGTTAATGAAAATTAAGTAGAATTAAATAAATCATAATAGTCAGCAATAAAATTTTTGATAAGAACAAAAAAAAAATTAAAATAAATAATTTTAAAGATGGTGATTAAATAGGCATACATACATTATAAAACCATTAGATTACAGAACATTAATAAATACAATTGATTGATTAAATTGATTGAGCTCCTCCGGAAGGCCGATCCAGCATCTTGGAGCATAATGACGGCAAGCAGTGTCGTCAAATTTTTTTGTTCTGCTTTGTGAAAGAGCTAAAAGAGGACAACATTGGATCTGAGTGACATTTCTAATTCATAAACCAATAGCATTTCTGAGAAGTAGTCTGGTGTGCCTCTGGTAAACCTTAAAACTTTGAACCTTACAGACTTGTAAAAGAATTTTAAAATCAATATGAAAACTAACCAGTGTAAAGATCTGTTGATGATGAAAGTTTGTGATAAGCTGAAGGATGACCTTTACATGTTGCTGTTAAACACCACAAGACTCATGTTAGTTTGAAAGTGGTGGTCCTCAAAGCTTTTAAAGGCAAATACCACTTTGACCACAGACCCCTGGTTAAACAAGTTTTGTCAAATGGAGCACATACTGAAACGTCTCCTGTTTGACACAACTTGACTATAACGTGCACATGTAAGTAAATGCTCTCTTCAAAGCGAGACTCCATTGAGAAAAACAGTAATTTTACCTCCCTGAACACAAGAGCTGCTAGTCTACCACTGCCTCGATCAGTTAGTTAGTATGTGTTTTTGTATGACTTTGGTGTTTTAAAGGGTTAGTTTTGATTCACCAAAGTCCCAAAATAAGACAAATAAACTCAAAGATAGAGGCAGCAGTAGACCAGCAGCTCCCATTTTCAGTGAGGTAAAATTACTGTTTTTGTCAATGGAGTCTGGCTGTGAAGAGAGCATAGATACATTTCACTTGTACTTCAGTCCCCTATCAAAAAGAGCTGTTTGTTTGAGAGTTACTGAGCATACAACTGGATGAATGAGACTTGGATTATACTGCCCGAGTTGTGTGAGAGTTTGTAAAGGGATGTTGGTATAATCTTGCTGCTGTTAAACGGGGACCTTGTTTACTTTAATTAATCTAAAATGTTTGCCTTATGCTTTGTTGTGGAGGCATGTAAGAAAGACAGTTTCTTCCTGAATTTAATGTACAATGAGGTGAGTAATTGATATACAAATGATCATTTGGGGGTGAAGTGCTCCTTTGATATGTAAAACAACAAAGTAACAGTGATGCGTAATTTTGCAGCAAACCCTCTGTAACTCCCAGAAGACCCCATTTTGGGAACAACCTGTCTACAGCAGGTAGGATATTCAGAGGCTAAAATCAGCCAAGGGCAATTCCAAATCAGCTCATCACGATGCACAAACACATCTGCCGACATGAGCAGCTCGCAGTTTAAAATGGATGACAGCGCTCAAAGGATCTTTTGGCTGGGGTGATATTCTCTAGATTACTTTGTGAGGGATGGTGCGCCTATAACCACAAATCAGATTGCACTGTGCAGACTTTCTCTTTCCCTTCTGTCCCTTGAGTACACAGAACAGAGCTTATCCCAGAGGGTGCTCCAAGCACAGTTGTGACAATGTTGCTGAGGATATATCGAACATTAAAGCAATATGCCAACCTGAGGAAAACACCGCATGCTCTCACTCACACAGCCTGCAGCTCTTCGGTACTAATTCACAATGACAAGCTGATATAATGACTTGATAAGCATGAAGTCTGTAAGGTTAATCATCAGACTAAAAGGACACAGTTTGCATATTGATTGATTACTGTAACATGTTGTTTTCATTCTGTATGGCGAAGCCGGGCAGAGCAGATGTCTCCCCGTAGTCCATCAAACACGCCGGCTGTTTGTTAGTCCTCGAGGACTTGCTCGGGGCGGAACAAACACCTCCACTGGGGAGGATGATGAAGGATATCAGGTAGCTCACAATCTGTCATCATCTAACTCTAAAAGCTCAGCAGCAATGGAAGGGCAACAAAAATGGAGCTTTTAGCAGACACTTACTGCCGAATTCCAATTGAACCAGAAACCAAAAGGATATTTGAGGATCAGTAATGTTTGAACTTTCTCTCTATCTGCCTCCCTCCCACTCTGCCTCTCTCTCTCCCTCTCAAATTCATTCAAGGCCTTTTCTCCCTCCGGGCTTTCCTCACATGGCCATTTCACGTGGGAGTGTATCAGAGTTCTTTCTATGACTGCATTAACTTTGGCCTTCAGAAAGAGCTCTCTCTCTCTACAAAAAAAAAAGACAAAAAGGCTTCGCCTGCAGACCATTTAATCATAAGCTGTAGCCCACTTTGCCATTTGAAGTGCACTTGCCAATGAGATTCAGCATGGTGTGATGGAAAACCTCGCTCTGCTGCTGCAACTCACTGTGCTGTTGATTCCTAATCAATCTTGTTTTCTGTAATTCTAACCGAACACTTTGCATTGATAGGGAATAGGTCAGATCTCCCTGAATATGCAGAATTTTTCTGCAGGTTATGTTGGACTTTCTGCCCCATCAGGCTGTGGTCCGGCAGCCTCTCTTGTTGATTTGCTAATAAGGCCAGCTGGGATTAGACATGCAATAACTGGCAGCTTCTCAAGAGTGTCGCTTTTGTTTCAACATTTGAGGGGACATATATTAAGCAGGGTATCTGGGGGTCCTGGCTCAAGAATTTTTTTGCATTTAACACTTTATTTCCTGCATGAGGATGAAGTTTTCAGCCCTCTCGCCACAGGAATTGGAATTGTACATGTCTGTTTTCCACGGATGCATTACATTTGTATGTTTCATACTGTGCTCCGGCAGCCTCTCTTGTTGATTTGCTAATAACACAGGCTTGGATTAGACATGCAACAACTGGTAGCTTCTCAAGAATGTCGGTTTTGTTTCAACATATAGGCTAAGGGGACAAACATTAAGCAAGAAATTAGCTGCGTTACATTTGTATGTTTCATACATACCATATCAACATTTCTAAAGTGACGTAGTACATGAGCTGACTCTGCACGAAGAGGTGGAAGGTATATTGGATGGCATGACACCTGAGTGAGATGCCTGCCAAGCTGCAGACCACAGTTCGAGACCAACAAGCCACAAAACTGGTTCTTTTTAAGCCACTCATCACTGCGTTTCCAGACAAGATTAGTCTAAGAAAACTTTATTTCCATTTGCAGTATTATATTTGGTGGTCTGGTTCTGTTCTGGGGCCTCTCTGCCTTTCTTCGGGCCTACACAGAAAGCCTCTTCCACGCACCACGTGGAAAGCCTAAGGCGGAGAGAGCACACCTCCCTGCCCTACAATGCGTCTACATGGAAAGCCTTAAGACAGAGAGAGCATACCTCTCTGCTCTTTCATGCACCTACATGGAAAGCCTAAGGCAGGGAGGGCAGCAATTACCCCCCTCGGGAACAGAACAAAGCAGCATCAATAACGAACAGAAATGACATTGATAAGTCAGACACAGCATTAAAAGGAGGAGCTGGATGGAGGCGGGTTGCAAAGCGGCTTGTAGCGGAAGCAGCAACAGTAGGCAGGCCAGAGCAGTTTAAATAGAGCACCCTGAATGAGATTTACCAAATGGCTGCATAGAAAGGACTCATGTGATCTATCAGCTGACTCCCTTCCATTAATCAGCTGCACCATCAGTTGATTGGGCTGCTTGAGATCAGATGATGTAGCTGGGATGTGAGCTGAGCTTGACATTGTGTTCAGCAGTATGCTCACTTATTTTGTTACTGAGACATGACTGCCACCAAAAGTGGTACCTTAAGCACAAACATTATGTTTTCCTAACCATACGAGTTTTTTTGTGCTTAATCACAAGTTAACTGCAGTGTTGTTGGAACATAAAGAAACGTGACGTTTCATCGTATCTGCAACAGAATGATGTACAAGTATAACATATCCGGGGTTTGCAGAAATATACAATGCCGACATTTAATCTGGTGATAGGGTTCGAATTTTCATGCAACAGTTTGTGTCTTTTCTGCATCAGTTTATGTTGGAAATGTTGTGGTACTTCATGCTTCAATCGTGCATAGTTGCTTCATCTTCTTTCTTTTTTATGGCAGACTGCAACCGTTGCTTTTGAGGTTGCATATGGCAACCATTACCGGAGGCATAGTTACATCTACAAGTCGCGTTCTAGCAGTTCATCAAAATAAAATAAAACTCCTCTGCTGCAATCATGTTTTCTTTGCAGGGACAAATGCAGATGCGGTATACTAAAATCTACGCCTATGCAGCTTCTGTGTTAATAGGAAGATCTGGCTGCTCATAAGGAATAACAACGTTCATAGACTAATAAGCCACAGGGCATGTTAACAGGGAGCAGAAGTAGGAAAAAAAACAATCTGTCAGAGCGCCAGAGCATCCATCACTCCATCAGCGCTGATTGCAGTGAGAGGCGTGACGCTGCACAGCTGGCTGACTGTCTATAAAACAGCAGCTCGTGGACTTATTCATGCTGAGGACTCCAACGCAGATAGGCTATTTGTAAAGGATCCCACAGATTAATGAGTGGACGGATGAATTTCCACACTTGATAAATGAGAAAGCAGGGAGATTTAACTGTTAAGTCTGACTACGTGATGCCCCGAAGGTCCTCCAAGGTCCCTCGATTCAGCAATCACTGCTCCATGAATACGTCCTTGCTCCGGCTGCTTTTTAAAAGAGGTGATTTAGCTCCCAAACTACCCATATAGGTCACACTGATGCTCTGATTGTACAATCTCTTGCTCAGTGGGGGAGATAAAGGAGAAAAAAACTTTTTATTCATTCTAGACTTGCAATCGATGGGACTTGTCTGTGAAGTGGATCAATAATGCCTCTCTTTGAAATCATCAATCACGTCAGTGGTGAATTTAAAAAGCGTAATTAGGAACAGCGTCCTTAAACATCCTGTATTGACGTCTTCTTTGGTATGGAGAAAGACACCATTCTGCATCATTAACTTTGTATTATTGCGTGATGGAGCCTGCTGCTGCTACTTCCCCACCTGCTGAACTCAGAGCGCTGTGTGTGATTGGGCTTTCAGACCAAATTCTCCCCTCTTTCACTTGCTGATGGAGGAAGTGAAGCTTGCAGGCCTAAATTGGCTGGAGTATTGTAATAAGCCCGGTCCGTACAGGAACCCAGGCCACAGAGTTATCATTCACAGTGCCGCATATCAGAAATGTTTGTGGGGTTGAACACGTGTAATTTTCTCTCTCTCTAATCATCTTGTTTGATTACTTTTGTGCAGGTTCTAACCAGACATGCCGTTACAAGGCCGCGAGCACACATTCTCCAGCACTCCCATAACTTGCCACAGTGTTCAGTGTTGTCCATCTGTCTCTCTCTGGTAATAAAACGGTGTCAATACTGTGGAGAGGGCAGGTGGGTGGTTGTAATGGAGTAATTTATTTTAGTTGTCACAGAAATATAAGTGTTTGATTAGGGAGCTATACACATCAGGCTGCACAAATAGAACCTTTCATCAAATCACAGAGCATGTGACACTATTGACCGTGGACTCTTCTCACTGGGTTTTATCTTCCACAACAAGATTCATAACACAATGGGTGAAGGGCACAATGATGCAAAATGCAACAGTAATAAAAAGCTAAAGGCAAATCTTGTGCCAATGTACCAGATCAGAGTTAGAATCAGGAATACGTTATTGATCCCCAGGGGGAGATAAAGTGACACCTTACAGTTGCTCATCTATTTAACTATGGAGGAATTATAGAAAACAGAAAATGGAAAATAAGAAGTATGTTAAATTATAATGAGCAGCAACATGGTGCAGTGGTTAGCATTGTTGCCTCACAGCAAGAGGTTAGAACCCGGGGTGGATGAGCCCGTCTGTTTGCATGTTCTCCCTGTGTCACCGTGGGTTTTCTCCAAGTACTCCGGCTTCCCCCCACAGTCCAAAGACATGCAAGTTAATTGGTGACTCTAAATTGCCCCAAGTGTGAATGGCTGTCTGACTCTATGTGTCAGCCCTGTGATAGTCTGGCAACCTGTCCAGGGTGTACCCCGCCCAGTGAACAACACTGATCAGTGCATTGTTCTGCTGGGAAACCTTTGGTTCTGGCATTCATGTGGATACCACCTGACATGTTCCACCCACTCAAACACCGTTGCAGACCAAGTACCCTCCCTCATGGCAACAGTACTCCCCAGTGGCAGTGGCCCCCCAGCAGGATAATGCACCATGCCACACCGCAGACATCGCTCAGGAATGATCCGAGGAACATGACAAAGAGCCCAAGGCATCAACCTGGCCTCCAAATTCCACCAGATCCCCATCTGATCAAACATCTGTGGGACATGCTGGTACCCCACCTCACAACCTACTGGATTAAATGGATCTGCCGCCAATGCACTGGTGCCAGACACCGCAGGACACGCACATCATATTGGTTATTAAAAAAATCCCATAAAAATAAGACAATCGCAACTGTTTCATCTTTCAGTGAAAGAGTATCCAATTTTCAACCGCTCCTGAAAGCAGTGGCCCTCGCTATTGAAGTTACGCTTCTTTGCTGTGGCCGTGTCTGCTAGTTAGCAGAATATGTCTGCTGTTAGGTGAACATGCACATGAGAGAAGTTTTTCTTGTAGGCTTTCTTTCAGAGATCCATTTCTAACAGAAATCCATTCATTTTAACCCAAACCATGACTTTTTTCCTAAACTTAACCAAGGGATCCCTCAAGAAAAATGTCTCCCAACTGCGGTCAGCGTTTGTTTGCCTGTTTATTGTCTAAAAACCCAAGCTGACACAGGAAGAACAGGCAAACTCCTCCGTACTTTGAGAAGTGCAACTAACATGTTAACATTTATTTTAAAAGTCTGGTTTTAGTCGGACTAACACCATAAATTAATTTTCTCTAATGTCATGTTAATGTTAAACTGAGTTTCCTCGGCTTCTTCACCTGCCCTGTTTGGTTTGGTTCAATTTAACTCAAGTTTGTTTGCCCCTGAAGTGCGGTTTGTTTGGGCAGGTGTGAACACAGCAATCACACTTGGGTGTGCACTAAAACAACCAAGTGGTCTTGGTTGTTTGTGGTGAGAACGTGTTCCGACCTCGAACTGAACCAACTGCAGTCACATGACACATTGTTTGGGTTAAACATGAGCATGTTACAGTCCTGGAGGATTATTAATGTGCACCTCCTCCTGTACTGCCTTAATATGCACATTCAGCATATCTAATGCATCAAAACATTGTTTTCTAGTTGGAGCCGCGCCTCGTTTTCAAACTGTATGGTTTGACTAAAATGAACAATGACAGCAATATAGTCCACGATGAGCAGCGCTAAAATCAACCTGCGTAGTTGTCCCTCCATTGTGACATTAGAAAGTGTCACATTTATCTTGCAAGTGTACTCTTCCTCCAGGTTTTGTTTACTTCCTGGATTGTTCCCTCATGAAATTCTGACCAATCAAAAGCAGCTTCCTTGTGCAAGGCATTTTATCTGGTCTGCTTGTACATGCTGCCGTGAGAACATGCACCAACTCTAGGCAATTATGCAACTTAGTAACAAACTTAGTCCCTGATTCAGACCAAAGCAAGACAACTCTAGGTCTGAAAGCTCCTCCTCCACAACTCAAGCCTCTCACCCAAATGTGGTCACTAATGGCTCCAAAAAAACAAGATGGCGAAATGCTAAATTCAAGGTTTCAAAATGGCAGGCCACAAACCAATGGGCAACATCGCAGTAGCTGCATCCATTATTTTTGCAGTCTATGACCAGAGGCAGCAAAGCTTGTGTGCTACGGCTGTATGTGTTCTGTGCTGCTGTTCCTTTTCCCTCCATTGTAGATCTGCCCAGGTGTGCTGCATTACTTAATGAGGTGCATTGCACCTGGCATGGAGGAGGTGCTTAAGAGCTCCTGTGCCAGCAGCAAAGGAGAGAGGCCTCTGGTGGGGGGGGGGGACGACTACTGGTCCTGCTGCCTCTCAGCATGGGATCTTTGTTGTCTTGTTTCCTTGTTGTTGTTTTTGTTTACTAATCCAATGGATTTGAGTGTTTTAAGGTGTCTTACGTGGTTATTTTGGGTCAGTGGTGCAGTTTTGTTCGTCCCATAGGGCCGACAAAGGATGGCGTCTTAACTGAGAGGGTTAATGCAGTATGTATGATCATGATTGATGGTGCCCTGAGCACAGCACGTGATGTGCTTGTACTTGCAGCACTGTATAAACTAGTCGTGTAAGATATATCATATATATCATAATGTATAGTTTAGTACAGTCATATAACATAGAATTGAACATATTATCAGATATAATATGGTGTCATACTGAATAGTATAATATATTACAAGAATATACCAACAGTTTGGAGATATATATCCAGTCCAGCACTTTTAGGTATTTTATCTCTATATATTTTTGATATTGAACAGCTAACACTATAATTTGACCTGTGATTTCAATTATTCCACCTTCCATTTGGCATTCGTCCTACAATTATTGAGACGTCCAATTAAATGTCCCACTCACTGTCCCTTTAAACCACTCGGCTGTCCTGCGCAGTCTGGGACGGCCCCGCTTACTGCGCATGCGCCGGAAGTTGCTGCCGCAGACAGCAGCAGCAGCAGTGATTCGGCAGCGCAGGGCAACGGGAGAAAATCTGTCCGTTTTAAACCATGGCGACGCACTAAACGATGCCTTTCGCAGAGGTAAACGGAGAGTAAGTAGCTCTGTCTTGATAACAACGCCCGCTGCCCGATACCGTGTGTGACATCCTCTCAGAAATGTGGCGTAAATATGAGGAAAGCTTGAGGAGGCAACAATGGGACTATGTATGTTTCCGACTGGATGGCTAGGTTAGCTAGCCTGCCAGGAGCCTGGGCAGTCAGCTGGCACACTCACTGTACACTATTATGATGATGATGACTACAGGTGTGTCGTTGCGAAGGGGGATTTTGTGCAGGTTGTTGGCTGGTGGCAGTGTGTGCATGCTCTGCAGGTGTGTTATTTTGTATTTTGACAGCGGGTATTGTGTGTATCTGAGAGAAATGTGCAGAAACATGCAGGTTTGGAGCTACTGTACTGGTCCACTGTATTGTCTGTATATCTAGTGGAAATCTGCACTGCTGAAATGTCATTTTTACGTCTAAATATATTTATTTAAGCACCAATTCTTGCGCAAAGCTGCTGATTAAACCTGGGCTTGTGTTGTTGAGCTGTTTTTGCATTATTACAACAACCAGTGAGGATTAAGCAGCCTGCCAAACCATCATCATGCTTATATCTTCATCATGCATGATATTTCTGTAATGATAAGTTGCTCTACTGGTAGAAACCAGCAGCGGGTGAAGTTGGAAGTGTGCTCATCTCATGCTGTTGAAAGTATAAAGTTGTCTCCCACTGCTTGTGTCCGATACTCATTAGTACATGCATGCGAATATCCAAATTTAGTCTTCACACTGTGATACAGATGTGGTGCACGCTCCCTCCTCGCCAGCAGCGCGTCTGCAAATAGCACCGGCAGAGGAAAAGTATTTCCACCTGCAAAGGCAAGTGTTAAAGGTGATAACAAAAGGTTGACGTCACCGGGCTCGTCCTGATCCTGCCGCACAACCTCGACCACTGAGGAGGAGGAGTGCAGGAGGAGTAGTTTCAGAGGAGGAGAGCAGCTTTTTTATGTTGCCATGATGATTCGTGTCTGGAAGGAAAGAGGTTTATCTCTGATCAGATTTCGGGTAACCTAAGGGCACACTTAACTAATGGGATCCTATCGATGTTTCTCCCCCCTCCGAGCCTGATCTTTACACGGCGGAATGTTAATGTTGCCACAGCCTGTCCGTGTTGTCTTTGGCTGCTCTGGCTTTTATTGTTGTAGTCGGTCTATAATGTCATGGAGCTTTGACGGATATGATTATAAAACACCCGCAGTAAAGCAACACTCCTGTGACTGACTGGACTATGGAAGTGATCGGGTTTACTCTGCTGTAGATGGTAAGATGATAAAACTGGAATGTCGAGAGATAAAAACTGTTTGCATGACGAGCCTGAAGTTTAATAAATCTGTTATCTTTACTATAACAGAGGTGAGACTGTAATGACAGCAGGGAGGATGTGCTCAGTGATATCCTGACTCAAACAACAGCCTGGCATTACTCCCCCAAAAGTGCAGTTTTGCAATGTAGCTTTCTTCCTCTTACATTTTCCAAAGAGCAGATAATTAAATTTCAGCAGACCTTGTTGTCTGGGAAACTCGGGCCCCTAGACTCCCTGCAATTATCGCGAACCCTTTTTGCATTTGGGTGCTATGTTTCCCAGCACAATGAAGATTAATTAGGTCTTAAAAACAAATGACTGTACGGCCTCTCCCCATCTGCAAAACGCAGCTCGACTCTAATGACAGCAATCTGACAGTTACGCAGAAGGATGAGAGTAAAATGCTGCAAAGATACTAAGAGATATCGTGATGCAAAGGCTAAGAGTACATAGAAACAGAAGGCCATTATGGTCATTGTACAGTATACAACAAAATGAGGAAATTAGGATCAGTGCAATAAAAACACACATAACAAAAACTGCTTCAACAAATACCCACAGCCAACAGCACAGGTTCTAAAATGATAAGTAAATTAACTAAACTGCACTAAAAAGAAAGTATTTATTGCACTAGAATAAATGTATTAATTGCACTAGAATAACAGTATTTATAACACGTGAATTAATGTAACTATTGCTCATGATCTGGTAGGTTTGCACTCGAAAGACAGTCATTATCAACATATATACTATCTTAAAAATATAGAGATTTTTAAACTAGTTTACATGTTTCACTAAAATTGAATTGTCACTTTGATTCCTGTGTGTGCTTTTGAATGTATTAACTTCTAAAAATATCTGTACCACTTTAATCAAAGGGTAAATTGTTATTTTTCAACCTGGACCCTCTTATTCCACATTTTTTATGTCTAAGTGACTCATGGGAACAATAATTTTGAAACTGGTCCAGTATTGAGAGAGACCGCTGCAGCCACAGCTGCTAAACAGGCTGCAATGCAACCACTTGGAGCATGTTTTTACGGTCGATTTATGTCCTTGCGCCACTGACAGGCTCAGATTGTCTGGCAACATTAACCTTTTGGGTGGTTTGTTTGTTGTGGTGACCAAGACTGGTTCAAGGAGAAGTCTCGTTCTGTAATCTTGTGCGGGGTGACTTCTTGGAGGAAAAACAACAGTGGAAATGTTGGCGTTGGATGAAGGAGTGCGGGTAAGAGTTTGTTGTGTTGGAGTACAGAAGCATCTCTTAGGGTTTCAGATTTCAGAACAAGACTTCACCTTGAACAAGACTTGGTTACACACATGAACAAACAAAGTGGACCAGCGAAAGGTAAAAGCGAACAAGTTGGTGATTGTTGGAATTGTGCTAAGACAAGATGGTTTTTGTGAGTTTTATTTTGTGTCTGCCGACTTCGAACAAAGTGTCTATTACGATGATAATATCACTGTTTGTTTAAATGGAGTCTGGTGGGTTTGGTGATTGAGATTTTGGGGCTGTGTCTGGTTAAACAAAAAGGATCTTACTCCTTAACAGAATGATCTATCACTGTAGGGATCCTTTCCATAATGATATCAGACACTTAAAATAACAATCTGAGCCTGTCAGTGACAAAAAAATGAGCACTTTAGTGGATGTACATTGACGGTGGACAGTGGTTACATTGCAGCCTGTTTCACCACTGCAGCTGCTCTCTCCTTACACTGGACCAATTTTAAAAATTGTTGTCTTTATTGGTCACATAGACACAAAAACGTGATAAAATGTGTTCCAGGTTCCAAAAACCAAACTTACCCCTTACCTGTTATTTTATATAAAGTTTATTCTGTATTGTTGGGTTACAATGCTTCTGTGGCATTATTTTCAAATTTTATGCAGCTCTTTTTAATACAGGCCAAAGAAAAAGCTCTTATTACTATTCAGTGAAGACACATTGGGTCAGTAGGATTACTGAGATGCAGATCTGGTGTGATGTACAGAACTGGTACAAATCATTTGCCGTAGCCACGTGAGTCAAAAACAAATGCCTACATGCCAAAAACAAAAGTTTCCCTTTAAGTCTGAGGATGATTTGTGTGTTTGCTCTCACTTTTAACGGCAGCAGATAAGGCTGAATGTCAGGAGCACCTGGTTCATTTGTTCATGTCGCGCCGGTCAGCAGCTTTGTAGAAAATTACAGCCCTCCGCCAAATTGAAACACCACTTGAATGCATGTGTTAATTAGATCTCTGCGTGGCTTTTCAAAGTGTCTCTCCTCCTCAGCCCGTGAGTCATGTGCTGACTCTTTGACCTGTCACCCTGCAAACCCAGAGTCTTTGCTGAGGGCGAACTGACAAGAAAGCAAGTTGTTTTTTTCCAGCCGACCACTGACAAATATATTGGGACTTATTGATTTACATTGTGGGCAGAGGAGGGTAATTTCCTCTAAAATACTTGCGTAGCATCTTGGCTGCTGTAGCCTCCCCGTCTGCAGCTGCCTGTAGACGAGGTTAAACTATTGCAGAAAAAAAATATTGCAGAGAATATACACACCTACGTATTTAAGCTTAGTTGGGTGGACGCTTTAGAGTAGTGAGTAGAGTTCAGTGTGAATATAAAATGCACACCCCCACAGTTTTCTAGATACTAACCTCACTGTATCAAACTTTCTTCTTGTAAGAGCAGATATTAGGGAGTGATGATCAATCATCCGGAGCACCTTACACAGTCCCGGATGTTTCGTGTTGCGGTCCATGTGACGGCCAAACGATCCCAACATTAGGCTCGTCTCAGACGGAACTAATAAGAGCATAACATCAAAGCTTTATTTCTTGGAGACTTCAGAGCAAGACTATGAATAACAGATCACAAGGTACAAAGAGTGAACCACAGAGCAGATTTTATGTTTCAGCTGTTGTTGGGATTCACAGGGAGCTCATTAAAATACATTGATTAGTAACAGTCCCAATTCTGTGATTGTTGACTGTGAAATGGCTCAACTAACCCAGCTTTTTTTTGATGCGATGATTTTCAGTGCTGGAATGAGCCACTTGGCTGATGCTCGTTTTGGTTTATTCAAAGCCAGCCATTTGATGTAGCGTTTTAGAGACGGTACTTGAATTGGAAATGTGTAACAGTGTGCTCCTCTCGCTGCGATACATTTGTTCCTTTCATATTCCAGCGGGGGCCTGTGTATGTTAAATCTCTTGCAGGTGTTGTCTGTGAATTTTATGTGCAAGGCATATTTTTATTTTCCTCACCCCGGTAGTTTTAGATGAGCAGCATTTGTGGATCCATTTGCTAAATGAGGCTGACCCCCATGTCCCAGACTGCAGGGCAGAGATTTCCCAGGTACCAGTGATTTTACAGCCGGCTCCACCTTTCAGTCCTCCAGCGACCGGGGCAGCTGTCAGCCCATACTCAGCCACCCACCACTTGGAGGGACTCTCTGTGAGGCCACCCAGTGTCTTCACAGCTGTATGAAGCCCCCTTTCCACTGCACAAAAATCCACTAACACCCGCTAACATCTGGCTTTTTAATGTAATGGGACAACTACAATCTGCATTCACGGGGGTCAAATGACTCTGCCGGGGTAATTATCTGCTCCATCTCCGATCGGCTTCAATCGGCAGTGATGGAAATGCAACACCCGAGGGGACGCGCTAATTTTAGCCCATTTACTGGCGAGATGCAATGACAGGCGGCCACAAAACACCATCTGACTCCGCCCAAGCAGCACCTGAACATGGCTTCAAATTAGTCAGCACCAAGTTTGAAAGAGAGATGGAATAAGTAACAGATATTAAAAAGATGTAACCACTGTAATGTTTTCATTGACCTCCATGCTGCTTTCTACTGTTAACTAACCCAGGGCATGTTCAGTGTAAAAATGGTGGGCATTGTTTTGGTGTTGGGGTTTTTGACATGTTTCTTTGAAACGGTGTGCAACGGGCTTTGAGGTACGTTTTCTATCATTTGTTGGGGCTGTCAGACGTGTGACCCAATCAGCAGCGATGGATATATATAAACCAAATTTTGGTGGCTCTTTACTTATTGTACGTACAGTTTTTGTTTTTATTCATTGAATTGAATTAAACCATGCCGTATTAAAAGGCAATGCCCATTCGCACCATTGTTTTCCTTAAAATTAACATTTTGTAAGGGCAGAACGTAGCCCTCTTTTCCTGACGTTGAATGCGACACACTAGAAAAAGAAACAAACACACAGAAAGGCACACTCTTGTACCCCTCTGCTGCAGATGTGTGTACATGGCTCAGTCTGTTGGCAATGGGAAAGGGGTCTATTGCTTTTTGTTAGCAGGTTTTCCTGTGTTGCACGCGCTGATTTTGGTGGAAAAGGTATGAGTCTGTTTTCAGACAGAGCACGAATGTTTGGAAGCACTTGTGTGAAAGTCAGGAGACCCAGTGTGAGAGGGTCAAACGCAGGTCAGGCTGGGAGTAAAAAACTGCGGCCACATGATACATCCAGATCAGGTGTTTGGGACATCACGGGCAACTTCTGGATACCTCTGAGAACAAGGGACCGACCTGCAGGGCTCAGGCTGCGGGTCAGCTGTTACATGGAATTTAGCGGTTGTTTTATGTTGTGCCAAATGACTACAAGCAATAGGCTTGATTCGAGGACCCACTTTGTTTGCTACATTTTTGTGTTCCTTTTTATTTTTTTGCAGGGATTTGCATGCTAGCTGGCAGGTCCAATTAGGTCAAAAAAGCCCTGCTCTTGCTGGGTAGTTTGCGTAATCAGCAAACCCGAGGCTTCAAGCCAGGGAGTGCTGCAACCTGACGTTACAAACACCAAGACCAAAGGGCTTTCTGAGAATTGTTGTGTCTTCAGCTGGAGGGCAATCGGAGGAAGAATCTAAGTCTCCCTGGGTGACAGTCACTGCAAAAACAGCAGCAGGAGGAACAAGGCTTGGTTTAGGACAGCGTCTGTCTGATCAGGCTTGTCAGGCGGCGCTGGAGACAACAGGGTTGTTTATCCACCTCCATCTCGCAGGAACAGCAGAAGAGCAGATACTGTTATCTGTTTATGGCACAAGATAAGGTCGCTTCAATCGGATCACTGACCCTCCACTGCCATTCTCCACCCCCCAACATCAACCCCTCTGTAATAAGAGGGTTGCCAAGCGAGTCCCATATCACTCTTAAGTAATCCTAATAGATGCCATTAGCATGTCCGTGGTTATTGCTGCAGTTTTCCAACAGCCATGCCAACTGTACATATCAGGGCATCATTAGCCACCACCAGAGAGGCTCAGAGTCTGACCTGGTCTGCGGGGTCAGAAAGAATGCCACAACAAAGCACCAGCAAAGCTGTAGGGGATATCAAGTGGAGGGGATAGAGGGAGCGTGAGCTCAAAGTGTCATAGTTGGCGCAGACATTAGATAAGGCTAAGCTACCAGAGGATTATAGAGGGAGGAGATGTAAAATGCTGTCGGCTAATTGGGCTTTATTTTTAATATTTCAGAGGGTTCATTAGAGACTAAATTGGTGGTGGATTTCAGCTCCGGCTGTAGTCTTAGTCTTTTTGGAACAAGCCTCACAACCTGAATAATACCACATCATTTTTACCATCAAACACAGGGTGTCGTGTGTTTTAGAGGAATGCTACTTTCAATCACCAGAATCTGAGTTACGTGACATGGTTGCATTTGGCTAACCGTAAGAAGTTATGTCACATTCTCTACTGCAACAAGAATACACTGAGAGGTGAATTCCCAAAGAATGGATTGCGGCTGCAGATAGCACCATGCATCACCATGCAACTGCTATCTCCCGTCTTAAAGGCTGATTCACCAATGATATTGCAGTGCAAACATGGCCATTAAGTTTTGTAGCTGAATGCAGTTTGCCCTTATTTTGCATCTGATTGCAACTATCCATGTAGCAAAGCATAAATGTTGCCTTTGTGCCAAAACACAGACGGCAGAACAACAGAAGGAAAAAGAAAACAGAAATCTTCAGACCATGAGCCACAGGTCCTGACCGACCTTCCTCAAAACTTAAGGCCAGGAATTTAAATGTAACAGAGAGAAACTGCGCTTCAGTTCCGACCAACATGAAAACATGTAAATTAGATTTAAATGTTATTATTGTTCCCTGCTGATCCGCCTCAAACACAGAGTACGAGTCCATGTGGGTTCATGAGATTTTGTGGGCAAGGAAACAAATTAATATATAGCCTACAGTATATCAACATATTTCTCCTTCATTGTTGTTGTTCAGCGCTTGTACGTGTAAGATGTGACAGCGATGGGTCTTTGTGGTAGGCTATTTGTCCCGCCCCTCCTCCACTGTGACCGGACGGCTAGGTTAAAAAATGACAGTGATGAGCGGTTGCTGCATTTTACTAAAGTTGATCATTTTGCAACTTTTGGCAACCAGAAAAAAAGAAGCCACATGTGCAGCGCTCAGTGCAGAATAACCGCACAGTGCTTCGCCACGCAGAGTTTGTAGCATTGTGTAAATACACTGTGCTCTCATTTCAATGAACTAACACAATATGTCCACCTTGGGTAAAAATGGTAGAGCTGTCATTGCAGCCACAGTCAACAGCGTCTTCCAAGTGTTGTTCTTCTGGCTGGTAGGTGTTTTTCTTCTTTGGCACTTTACAGCAGACTACAATACCTGTACCTGTCAGGTATGAAAGAACTGCATCCCTGGTATCTACTGCACTGAAGAAAAATGAGTACTGATGCAGTTTCAGAATTTTGACATCAATTTGGTACAGAAGTATTGCCTCTCGTGTCATCCCTACTTTTAGCGCTGATCTTTGTGGACTGTTTTTGCAATTAGGCTCATTTGCATAGAAAGGGGCTGATTTTGCGCCAAATGTATGCTTGTTACCTTATTTAAATATGTGCAAATGGCACAGGAGCACAGAGATGCTGTTTGTTTAGCAGGGGAGTTTTGGGTGCATTTCACCATCTGTGGGTGCACTGAGACTTAAAGTTTCTTTCTGTCTCGTTCGTGCAGATCTAGAGGCTGCGAAAGCTGCGCAACCCTTTTGTGAATTTGCCTCTGAAAGTCATATTTGAGGAAGGGCTTGGCGATATGGAGAAAATCAAATAGAACAATATTTTTGACCAAATTCCTTAATACTAATATCACGACCATGTAGCAGGGTTGACTATTGATGCTTTCACCAATTATTTGCACAAGATTTTTGCTAATAATCATCAGCGATGTGAATATAAAGACTAAGTGGATAGATACAATTAATAGAACAACTAGGACAGTCTGGTAAATTCAGAAAATTACATAACTGTACTGTAGTCTATAACACCTAGAAAATACAATATGATGAGATTCAAAATCTAAGATGGTATCTCATCTCATATCATGATATTAATATTGTTTCAACATATTGCCCAGCCGTAGTGCAAATAGCACAGGAGCACCAAGACACTATTTGCTTTTCAGCACAGTTAGGTTAGTTAGATGCTGTGCAATCCTTTTGTGAATTTGCCAAGAAAGTTATGTATTCAAAGTATTTAAAATCCCAGTTTTTTATTTTCTTGCTAAGAGAGAAGCTGTGTAATAAACAAAATAGTGTTTTTTGCTCTTTGTAACCTTTGAAAAGACACGATAACCTGAAGGATGGAGTCAAGGGTGTCATATAGTTATATTCTCCAAAATGACAAAGCAGTGAATGAATCTGCAGCCCAGACAAAGCAGTCCATGCTCGGAGGCTCGGTTTGTTAAGAGCTTTGCTGGGGAGGGACCGAGGCTGAGGCGAGCGGTCAGTGCACGGCACTTTGCCATGACCCTTCCTCAGTTTATCATCGCTTGCACCACTTCTCCAGGCCTCAGTGTGTGGGTGTGTTTTCTCTGTGTGCGTGCGGTGTACTGGAGATCGAGCGGCGCTTAGAATGGGGCCCTTCATAACCTCTTAACCCTCTGGTCCTGTTTGTAGCCATTGTTGGCCACAGTGAATGGTATCTCCGTGCCTTGAAAAGTAACCAGATGACATTCTTCCTGTTGTTCAAAAGGGCCCGGGGTTGTGTTGTGAAAAGCGACTGAAAGGATAGGCGAAGACTGTGACCTTCAGAGGCTAATCTCTGGCATGTCATTCGGTGCCTGTTTGAATCAAATGCAGACCTTTCTCCCTGATAGCAAGTCAAACAAGGCAGAAATTCCTATTAGACTTTCAACAGTTACACTCCAAAAACAGTCGAGTTAGTTTTTTATCGAACCTTCACTAGAAAGGAACCAGAGGGTGTTTTGTAACAGCTCAACTGAATTTTTATTCCAGACAGGCAGTGTGTCTGACACCTACATTGTCCAAACAGTCTCTGCAGCCTGTGACTGAGCCCTCTGTACACAGACCTGTGGCATCAGCAGCCCCTCTGTACCGCATGCTGAAATACCGCCGCTGCTGTGAAAGCAGTGGGGATGAAATGCACTTAGTGAGACAGTAAACATCAGCGTGGCTCTCAAACTAGCTTACGTTGTTTATGTCTCCTCCTCTCTGGTGTATTTGCTGTCTTCAGCTGGCTGCATTTCCTGGAATGTGCAGAGATGCAGTTGTCGCCCTTCGGGGGGGATGTTGGCTGTAATCACAGTTCATAGTTCAACTCTGTAGTTGGACTCAGCTGAGCAGCAATTGCACAGAGGTTGCATTATTCTCCTGAACTACAGGACGCACGCTTGACATGACAGTTTTTGTGCATTGGGATTATATTAACATGATTTTTTATTAGTTAAGATTGTTGGTCACCAATAGTACTTTTTTGTTCTTTGTAAAAAAAAAAAAAAAAGTGCTTCACTGTCGGAAAGATGATCTTTTCATAAATCTTGGCTGTCTATGCTGCAGAAAGACGCAAAAACTTTTGACATTGGTGCTGCATGAGCAGAGAAAATAGAGAAAAGAGGTTGTGACATTCACTTTTTCTCAAGAAGCAGAAAACCGATAACTTCCAAAATGCACTCTAGAGCCCTGCGCAGATTTCTGACCATTGCCGCCCATTCATGCAGTTTGCATGTTTGCTCCTGCCTGCGACCGCAGCCCTTGTTCATCACATTTGTGTCATGCTTGTAGGTAAATGACACTCCAGAAATGGTTAGTGTTCCTTGTTTTATCATCTTTCATAGAATGGGCACAGCATTTGCACCAGCTGACTTCCACTAGATGAGCAGGCTAACTTGAATGGGGATAAAAACTTCCGAATCCGAATTTTATCAGACCGAAATGTTCAAATTCTAAAAGTGAAACAAGTCGCCTTGCAGATGTTGTGATGCTCAAAATGATTTGTCCACCGTTTTACAGCCACAACAGTAGCAACAGAGGCTACGGCTGAATCTGTAACGTGAGCACAAGTTTAACTAACGTGGTTTGTTTTTTGACAGCCCACTTCCACCCACAGCAAAGTTAAATCTGCCTGCTCTGTGAGATTTGTGTTCAGTACAGCAGGATCTCAATCTCAGTGCAGTCTTCTTCTGCACTGCACTGGACCAATAAATGCTGCCACTGGTGTGTGACGTAATGCGAGTTGCTTGTCCAAAAAAAGAGTATGGTGGCTAGCTGGTAATAATGATCTCGTATAACATTTAAACAGAAAGCTAAAATATGTTTCTGAAAACATTTAAGGGAGAAATATGCAGCACAGTAACAGTGTGGTTTATATTTGCCTCCCCTTTTACACTGCCTGTTCAAGGTGAGAATTTTGCACTGTTATTCTGCCGCACTGTTCTTTATAAAAGGTACGATTGTGCAATGGGGATCACGATATGTGTGTAACCCAACAACCGGAGATTTAAAAAGCAGCTAGCAGCAGTTAGCAGTTAACTCAAAGATGGACAACAGAACATGTCCGCAAATTTGGGAGCTCCTCACCCACAGAGCAGAGGATGGGAGCAGCTGCCCTATAACAGGGACAGTAAATTACCGTTTATTGCCATGTTATGCCATTGTTGTGGTTTAGAAAGCGCTGCCTAACGTGTATGTTATATGTCACCATAGAGGCTGATGCTGTTGTGTTACATGTCACGCCTATCACACCTTTTTTGTTTCCGGAACGCGGGCATGCTGTCTGAAATCACCTACTGGGGCGGCATGATGCTGGGTTGCTTGGTTATGTGTAAAAAAAAGCAAAGGCAGCATAATAAAGGGACCTGGTAGCAGCCCTATTGCACGATCTATGTGCAAAAAGGGCTTTTGACAGCAACAGTGCAAGAGCCAGTGACGTGTAATGCGGTGGATTCTTGCTGGCAAGTGAGCAGAAAGATCTGGGCGCTGGTAAGAGGGAGGGAAGTTTAACACAGTTCATTTACACATACCAACATTGTTATGATACAAAGCTGGTTTAAAATCTGCAAAGTATCCCTTTAAAAGTTGTTATTTTAACTTTGAACCATTCTGCCAGCACTTGAAAATTAACGGCCTTCACAGAATAATAGTGTTGCTACGTAGTTGTAAAGTTTTATCTACCATCGTGACTCTCAAACCCCCTTATCCAGATGCTTTTAGTCTACAGAGTCTTTACCATTAATGTGTTGAAGGGGATTTGCTTTTCAGCATGTTAGAATACACTTCACTGGCATTGAGCTGTCTTTGTGCCGGTCTAAATGATCTCTGAGAGCAGGTCTTTGGGTGAAAACGTTTTCTTCCTGTGTAACGTGAATAGCACTCCTGCTTCCTGTGTTGCCACCTGTATGGGGTTAAGACCGGGGTCAGACCTCTTGCAGGAGTCTGTTGTCTGGGGCCCCTTTTTCCAGGAGCTGACATGAGAAAGAAAAGCTGTCAGGTTTTTAGGGCCTCTTTTTGTCACACATCCTTCAACGATAAATGATTGGCATATCTCCCGCCATTTCCCCCTTTTGTTTGACTTGGAGAGCATATAATGAAATTGACCATTCTGTGTGACGTGTTTGCAGCCTTCTTAAAAAAAGGCAAGGTTGTTTACAAAGGAAGCATTGAATTAGAAAAGGAAAATGTCAACTTTTATCATACTACCGCACAACCATTTTTGCATTAGTGGGAGAATATCCCCTGAAGTAGTGTAACATCCGCAGAATGTGATTGAGATAGAGAGGGAGACGGGGTGGGGGCAGAGGAAGAAGGCTGGGCCACAGTTTGAAAGGCATACTTGAAAAGTGCTCGTGTGTAAAGAGTCCTGAGGCAGGTCATGTTGCTGTGTGACAGAGACGCATTCGTCTTGCTGTGTATCTGACGTCCCAGGGTCTCATTGCGAGGGTTTGCCTGCGCTGCGTGTCGGCTTTCTGTAATTAATAGCCAGTAGCCCCCTCACCCCATCAAGGGACCAGGTGCTGCTTAGATCTGCTTTGGCATGGAAAGACAGCAGATACGCTGGTGGTGGGTTTCACTGTTATTAGGATAAAACTCACAGATGTCACCAACGTCTCTCTGCATCTCAGCTGACTGTGTGGTTCTCAACTGTGAGGAGAAAGAAAATGTTGGCATTGTGCATTTCTGCAAACCACAGATACGTTATATTTGTACATTTCATAGGTATCATATCGATGTTTCTAAAGCGACATGGCATATAAGCTGACTTTGACTTTGGGAGGCTGAGGGGATGGTGGATGGCAGCTGTTCGAGAACAACAAACAACAAAACCAGTTGTTCTTCAGCAAATTATGGCTGCATTTCCAGCAGCACTTAAGGCACCCAACATGGGTGTTTTTTGTGACCCTTCAATGTGTTTCCATCAGGGATTGTGCTACAGAAACATACTGTTCTTTACCGAGACATCACTGCATTTCCCATGACTTCTTAGCCACCAATCATGGGTGTTGTTAAGCAACTCGTCACTGTGTTTTGACTCAGCATAGTGTTATGTTTTTGACAGACATTGCTGCGTTTCCTGCTTGGATAATGCCACATTAAGCGGTTGTTTTTTCCAGACATCACTGCGTTTCCACCGTGGATAGTGCCACAAAAAGTAACTGATTTTTACAGAAACATTGCTGCATTTCTTCACGACTTTTTAGCCACCAAACTTTGGAGTTTTTTAAGCGACCCGTTGTTGCATTTCTATTGGGGATAATGTGCTGTTAAGTGGTTGTTTTTTTACCGAGATATGACTGTGTATCCTGCTGGGATAGTGCCACAAAAAGCAGTTGTTTTTTATAGAGACATTACTATGTATTCTGCCGGCATTGTACCACGTTAAGCAGTTATTTTTCAGCAAGACACCAGTGCATTTCCTGCCAGGGTTGTCCCACGAAAAGTGGTTGTTTTTTACAGAGACATCGCTGCGTATCCTGCTGGGATAGTGCCACGAGAAGTGGTTGTTTTTTTACCAAAATATTGCGGCGTTTGCAGCCAGGATTATGCTGAAAGCAGTTGTTTTTTAAAGAGACATTGCTGTGTTTCCTGCCAGCCTAATGCCACTTTAAGGGGTTGTTTTTTACTGAGACATAACCTTGTGTCCTGCTGGGATAGTGCTACGAAAAGTGGTTCTTTTTTCTGCCAGCATTGTGCCACGTTACGTGGTTGTTTTCCATTTAAACATCACTGCATTTCCTGCCAGGGTTGTGCCAAGAAAAGTGGTTGTTTTTTACTGAGACATTACTGTGTATCCTGCTGGGATAGTGCCACGAGAAGTGGTTGTTTTTTTACCAAAACATTGCTGCGATTCCAGCCAGGATAGTGCCACCAAAAGCAGTTGTTTTTTGTAGAGACATTGCTGTGTTTCATGCCGGCATAGTGCCACGTTAAGCAGTTGTTATTTACCAAGACATCGCTATGTATCCTGCCGGCATTGTGCCACGTTAAGCGGTTGGTTTTTTTTTTTTTTTAACCAAAACATTACTGCGTTTGCAGCCAGGATCATGCCACCAAATGCAGTTATTTTTACAGAGACATTGCTGTGCTTCCTGCTGCGATAGTGCTACGAAAAGCAGTTGTTTTTTTATAGAGACATTACTACGTATTCTGCCGGCATTGTACCACATTAAGCTGTTATTTCTCAGCGAGACATTACTGCATTTCCTGCCGGGATTGTGCCACGAAAAGTGGTTGTTTTTTACTGAGGCTGTGATTCCACCAGACTGTGTGACTACATATAAAATCGCGAAACAAAAAGATGTTTCATCATAACGGTGAATTTTAATGCTGATAGATCGCTTGTTGGTGAAAGATGTGGCTCATTTAGTCTACTTTGTGTCAAGCACCATTGTGCACTCATGTCCTGTGCTGTTTAGCAGGGCTCGCGGCCCTGACAGATTGCCATCCCGATGGGGAGATTTACCCAGCCAGCACTGCCAATGGCACTGACACCATCATTAGGCTTTGATCAGCTGCAGTCTGCAAGGGGAAGAAGAGAGAGTAATATTCTTGATCTAATTACTAGGAGACATTTCAGGCAGTGTAATGTGTGATTTAACCTCTTGTCAGAGGCTATAAAAGGAAGCTGGGTTAATCTTCCTGGCAACCTCTTTTCCACGCAGGGGAGAGTGCCTTTAAATTCCCTTTTCCCATGAAGCTGGTAAAACCCAGCATGGCAGTGCGGTATGCTGAAACACCGCAGCTGACTTTCTACTTGAAATCTCTCAAGGCAAGAGTTCTCTGACCTTTGAATGTTAGCAACAGCTGGTTCGTAGGAACTCATGTGCATTTGGAGAATTGCAAGTAGAACAAAAAAGCTGTCCTTTTGACTTCTGTATGCTTCCTCCAAATGGATTGTTTTGCAGCCTCCTTTGTTTCTCTCTCTCTCTCGTTCTTTCTCTTTTTCTTTCTCTCCCTCACCATCACCACCCACACACTGCAGCATGATGAGTGCAGGAGATTTGATTGAACAAATAGATTGTAAGTGCAATCGAGGGGTTTGGGTTAATCAAGCCAAACATAGTTAAACAATTCTTTGGACATGAAGGGATTAGTCTTGCCTGCGTTGAGCTCATCGGAGTCCATTCTCCCCAGCGCTGGCCTGGCTTTTAGGGCCAAGGGCCACGGCCTCTCTGGCTCCATGGAGAACCACACACGCACCCCTCAGCATGCTCCATTGCCTCTGAATGCCCCACCACTCTCCTCTCCCTTTGTTACCGAGCACAATTGGAATGATGGATTAGCAAATTAAATGCAGACCTTTCTATTCATGGCCACCCTTTGCCAAAAGTCTCATTCACTGAATCCATCAGTTTAAAATGGTTACCAGGTTCACTGTATGTTCTTTCATTCCTGCAGAAAACTGTCTTTTACTCTTAAAGGGACAGCTCACCCTAAAATCATTTTTCTTTTTATCTGTAGTGCTGTTTATTAGTCTAGGTTGTTTTGGAGGGAGTTGCCAAGTGTTGGAGATATCCGGCACAGAGATGTCTGCCTTCTTTATGGTATATTGGACTAGATGGAACTCAGCTTATGTTGCTCAAAATGCCAAACATATACATGTGAAAAAACTCAATGTCGCTTTTTAGAAATCATGACCCAGTCACAATCCACAGACCTAGTTGTGAGCAGTTTCATGTAGGAACTATTTTATCTCTACCGACCTACACCTAACTTAAATGCATTCTTAAAAACCAGCTCTCAAACAACTTTTCCTAGATAAAGACTCTCAGTATCTTGTTTTTACAGGATGACTTCCTGTACATTTTCTTCGCCTTTTATTCTGAGTGCTGATCGCGCTGATAGGAAGTGGCCCTGATGTGATGATGTGTTGGCTCAGTGCACAGCTGCAGCAGGCCGAGCCGCCTCTAAATTACCTGAGAGCAGAGCACTGACCTGCCTGACCCACGCTCCCTTTTACAAACCCATGATTCACTTTGTGGGCCTTTTTACTTCTTCAGATACCATCATAATTTTTTCCCCAGGTGGAATTTATTATTTTCAATTGATATTCTCACTAATAGTAGCTGTATTTGGATTGCACCTTACTGTTGTCTAGCTTTTATTCTTACTGTTATGTTGTTTTAGTCTTTTGTGTATTTGCACTCTTTGTATCCACACTCATCCAACTTTGTTTTGCAGCTGCTGCATAGCAGTTTCCCCCGGGATCTTATCTTATTTTAGCTACTATGAAGTTTACTTTTATTTGTTCTATATGATTTACTACATTGTCTCACCGGTCAGGGATGAACATTCACAGCATCTGTGCCACACGGTGGTTCATTATTTGATGAGTTCATCAACAAAAAATACTGGCAACTATTTTAATAATTGATTATTCATTCAAGTACTTTATATCTTTTTACTGTTGTCAGCTGTAACTTAAGTGAGGTATGGTCAATTTATCATTTTATCTTCTAACGTCGATCATTTTAATCATATGGCAGTGTTTTCTTAATAATGTGATTTGTTACGTCTAGATTAACAATGACTTTCTTCATTTTGTTCCAAAAATTAACCCTAAAAAAGTGGTATTAGTTATTCTTTCTATCGTCACACAGTCCAACGTAGCCAACCTGACATGTGGTTATTAATAAAGGAGGAGAATTTGTGATGGATTTTCATATCAGAGGAATTTCTGTCGGTCAGTGTTAGATTACTTTTTTGTTGACCAGCTCTATGTATTCATAGCCCAGTTTCCAGAAGAAAATGTTGGCATGGTACATTTAAACAAACCACAGACACGTTATATTTGTACATTTCATGTGTATCATATCAACGTTGGTAAAGGGACGCAGTATATGAGCTGACTTTGTCATCGGGAGGTGGAAGCAATGGTGGATGACAACTGTTCAAGACCAGCAAACAAAACTGCAAGTCATCGCTGCAGTGGATTTTTAGTCACCGCTTATGTTTTTTCTTAAGCCGTTGCTGTGTTTCCAGGACAGATATTGCCATGTTAAGCAGTTTATTTTTTTTTTAACAGAGACATTGCTGCATTTCCTTCTGGAATAGTGCCACAATAGTTTGTTTATTTTAAGCAAGTAAGTCTTATTTAGCATTTACCTTTTAGCCACCAAACATGACTATTTTTTTAAGTGCCCCATCTGCATTTCCTACTGGAATAGTTCCACAAAAAGCAGTTGTGTTTTACAGAGACACTGGTGCATTTCCAGCTGGGACTGTGCCCACAAAACAGGGTATTTTACGTCAAAACACGATCTTTTCCTAACCATAGCCAAGTGGTTTTTGTGCCAAACCTAACCACACGTTAAAACAGCGTTGTTGAAAACATAAAGATCCATTGCATCAGCATTTCCCAAACCTCTTCTGGGCTGCCCCTTGTCCTGCATAGCACACAGCTGATTCAAAGGATCAACTCGTTATGAACTCCTGAAGCTGCTTAATAACAAGTTGTTCATTTGAATCAGCTGTGTTGGAGCAGGGAGAGATCTTAAGCAGCCTTCAGACCAAAGATTCCACTTGCAGTGACTTGCAACTACGTGCACCCATTTCCAACTAAATGGCCTTGCAACGACTTGCAACAGTACAATTTACACCGAGAGACTGGCTCTTGCGAAACCGCTGTTGTTTCTACAGCAACTGGTGTGTTACGACGTAACGTAAAGCTGAACAGCACAACAAACCCCAGAGGGCACAGGGATGCATCAGCAGAGCACTCAACTCTTCTTGCACACCATCGTCTGTGGTTAGATGCCCTAATGTTACCATTTATTTGCGTTGTATTGCACTGTCTTCGAAATGACAGCGACTCTGCCGTGGCTTTAGCATTATGCCATGTTTACTACTGTATGTGTGCAACAGCCACAGCGTGCACCCATGCGTACAGCCCACGTGGGTACCCAGCTGTACAAAAAAAAAAAAAAAAAAACACGAGCTTGCAGCTGATTGGTTACAAGGTTCTAGATGGTCTGCGCCGCATTGATTGAACATGTTGAATGCATGAGCCGACCTGAGCCGATATGCAACTGAGTCATTCAGACCACTGCAACTTTTCTCTGCAGTGATCTAAAACCGTTTCGTTGCATCTGGAATCTTTGGTCTGAACTGGCCTTTAAACATGCAGGACCAGTGGTGCTCCAGGAGAGGTTTGGGAAATGCTGCACTACATAACGTACCAATACAATGTATCTGTGGTTTGCAGAAATGTACACGCCAACATTTATTCAGGCGATTGGGTTGATATTCTGCATCCGTGTTGTTTCAGTGCAGCCCAAGTTTAATTCTGTATTTGGAAGTTCAGTTTTTATGCCCAGGTTCCACTTTTTTGTCTGTTTCGCAGCAAGCAGATAACACAGGCCCCTGCTATCTATCTCTCCCCCCTCTCCTTGAATCCCTCCAGTGCAGTGTGTGGGGGGAGTGTATTGCTGTGCTCTGTAGAGACCCCAATTAGCAGGACTAGCAGGCCTCCTGAAGGTCACTCCCAGAGCTTTTGGTGTGAGAACAGAGGAGGGCTGGGCCGGTCAGGAGCAGCTCTTCTGAGAGTGACGGGGCTGAGACTCCCAGCTGGACCCAGGAGTTTTCACACAAAAACCACACTTCCTTAACAGCAACAGCAGTTTGCATATATTCTCCATTTTTGCATTGCTCAGTGTTGGCAAAAAGTGGCTCAGGGTTTTTCGCTAAAGGTCAAGTGTTCTCGGCGGACTGTCATAGTATACTGTGACCATATCTGAGAGATCCATTTGTCATTAGCTCCAAAGTCCCCTACTTCATCAGCTCGTGTCTGGTGTCTGCTATCTCGGCCTGATTGATGGCTCTGTCCTTATTGCAGGGAACGGGGGTCGATGGCAAAAAATTTGCTGCTGGGTGCATTAATGCTGTGCTCAATGGCATAGACCTTTGAGCATGCCTCATCAGTCTTGAATCATTGGACGGCCGCAGGAGATCTGTATGAGCAGGCGTGATGCAAGAAAGCAAGGGAGAGTGAGCGATAGGAAAAGGAGTTTTATCATCTGGCCTAACTCTATTACTCATATGACTCCATCTCACTGGTACAGGCCAGAAGAAGAGATTGAATATGTTGAGTTCAGATTTATTTTGATACAAATCATGATTTCATCGATGAATAAGTAGCCAAGATTACAAATCTAACCAGACATTCGATGCCAGCTTTCGGTACTTGATCGTTTTTGATACTCACTTAAATAAACTCATTTTGGTCTGTACCACCAAAAACTATTAAGGGTTCGATACGTAGCCATTTAATCTTATTCCACTTAAACTGATTGACAAAACAAACTTTAACATCCTGACTTATCAGAATTCCTGTGCTAAAGATGCAAACAAAGCTGCTATTTTTTTAAGGGAAAATCTACTGGATCTTGTGCAAAAACCACATCTGTTCTAGTGCAATAATTACATTTATTCTAGTTCAATAATTCAATTTATTATAGTGCAATAATGATATTTATTCCAGTGCAATAAATATACTTAATATAGTGTGATAATTACATTTATTCTACTTAATTACATTTCATCTAGTGCAATAAATACTCCAACTCTCATGAAAAAATGCATTCTATTTATTTAACTTATTGTAAAACCAATGTTGTGTCTTCTTGTGTCTTTTATTGCACCAATCAGGAGTATCGCTCCTCGTTTCGTTGTCTTCTGTTCAACAGTAATAAAGGCCCTATACATTCTAAATTAGTAATTTAAAAATAGTAAATAGTGCTGTGGATGTTGCGTGACATTTGCCTTGTTTGCTTTGGTATTTTAGTGACTGTTTTTGTGTATACTAAACCAGTGTAGGAGTAAAAATCCTGGTGCCATGACAACACCGGTACACACCAGCAGCATGTGTAGGCTCACAGTCAGACAGGCAGACAGACGGAGGGTCCTGCGAGCCTGGGAGGGCCAGATGTTCCCATACAGACACAGAGGTGAGATGTTTGCCATGCTGGGCCTGTGTTTGCCTGGCTCTCCACAGAGTCACCAGCTGGCTGCCCAGTGCCCCGAGCCAGTGTCTGCTAGGGGAAGAACTGGGGGCAGTGAGGCTCTCACATATACACAGGAGATGAAGGAGATACCACAAATGTCTTGTGTGTCTCCACACAACCCTGTCTGGTGGAAAAAAGATCTCTTTTATTCCTCGGCTGGTCTGTAGGTGCGAGGGGGACTAGTTTGGTCTCGCTAGAGGCCAGACTGAATGTCAGAGCTGCCACGGAGGCGGCTGACCTTACCAACCTTGCATAGACACAGGATGGAGACAGATCAGCTTTTATCGAACACGTATACAGCAGGGTTTGGAAGTCCGCAGGTAGGCATTTGTTGTTGACTCGTGTGGCTGCAGCAGAATATTTTCAGTTCTCACCAGACTGCATCTCAGTCATCCACTCTTTGAGATTTACCGAATGAGCCTCCATCAGATCATAAAGAAAGCTTTTTCTTTGGCCTGCTTTAAAAATATGTAATCTAACAATATCATATAAAACTATATAAAATGAAATGCAGTTAAAGGGCAAGTTTGTAATTTTTCAACCTGGCTCCTATTTTCCATGTTTTTGAATCTGAGTGACTAAAGGGAGGAACAGTTCTTGAAATTGGTCCAGTATTGAGTGAGAGCACTGCAGGTGGCAGCCATGATACAGGCTGCGACGGTACGAGTCAGGCATGTTCGTACTGTCAATGTATGCCCATTAAACATGCTTGTTTTTTGCCACTGACAGGCTCAGATTGTTATTCTAAGTGTCTGACAGCATTATGGAAAGGATCCCTACAGCGATAAACCTTTTTGTTGGAGAGTAGGATCCATTTTGTTTAACCAAAAATAGCCCTGAAATTGATATTGGCAAAACCACCAGACTGTATTTCAATGAACAGTAATTTTAGAGTGTACAGGTCAGAATATTTTCACATCAAAGTGGGTGAATTAAAGGTTTATTTCAACCAAACCAGAGCTGGCAATTGCTGGAACAGTGGAAAGATGAATTAAGATGTTTTTTGTTTTACTTTGTTTCTGGAGACTTTTAATTGAGTTTCTTTACAAGGATAAAATTACTGTTTGTTTAAATGGAGTATGGTGGGTTTCAGGGCTGTTCCTGGTTTTCAAAAAAGGATCTTACTCTCTAACAAAAAGGTTTATCTCTGGTCCATGTGTTATCAGACACTCAGAACAACAATCTGAGCCTGTCAGTGGCAAAAGCAAACACTTTTAGTGGACTTAAATTCCCGTTGTGAACATGCAGCCTGTTCCTTCTCGCTCAATAATGGACCAATTTCGAAAACTGTTGTTCCTATTAGTCACTTAGACACAAAAACGTTGGGAGATAGGGTCCAGGTTGAAAAATACTGAACTTACCCTTTAAGACGAAGCTCTGGTTTTCTAAAAATCATCGTTTATGAGTGACTGAGTGTCAGAAAGCATAAAAATTGATGTCATTATGTCAGAAGTCACAGTTAAGACGTTAAGGTGTTTAAACCAACAGTAAGTGAGCAATGTGTCAGCAATAAAACCAAGGACTTAAGGTAAACAAGATGATGTTTTTAATGTAGAATATTTAAAGGTTGAGTAAGTCCCTCTGCAGAGTTGGACCAGGCATAAGTCTAATAAGGGTTTTTTTCTTTATGTGTGTGTGAGTCGGTATATATGCAGCTCATATGGGAGAGAGAGGCCAGTTAGTATAATGGCAAAGTGGATAAATCTCTCACAGCAGGCCTGTGTAACACTGGAAGCTGTTTTTGTGCGTTAAGCCCTTTTAGGATGATTTGTGAGAGTCAGCGCTCGCACGGTTCTGCCGAGCAGAGCTGTTCTGACCCCGCTCTTAAATCAGCCCGCAAACAGGCCAGGGCTGGTTAATGCTGGGTCAATAATATGGGTCTGGGTGGGACAAACACACAGAGGCTTAACTTTTTTCTCTGTTAAACACAGCGTACATGTCAATAAGAAGACACTGGAGATAGTAGAGGAGGTCATTATTCCTGCAGGGAGAATCACTGGTGTGTATGTAGGTTTGCCTGTATAATTTCCTATGGATGTACTGTATATATATGTGTGAGAAAGTGAGATGGGAGAACAGCTGCATTGATTTGGTTTTGTTTGCTGAGTACTCGGAGCAGAAATGTAAGCCGTGGGAACACCTGGAGAGAGGGGAAAATGGGAGAAGAGGAGGTGGTGGTGTCAGCTCTGCTATTGGCTCTGAACCAAGCATACATGCGCACACACACACACACACACACACACACACGCGTCTGATGTGTGAGGGCAGCCTGGGATCCCAATCAGCAGCACTTAACAAAGCTTTCCTCTTTCTCCCTTTAATCGCAGGCTCAATTTGTCACTGGGGTGTCCAATTTCTGATAAGCGCTTTGACTGAGAGAGGCGAGGTGGGTGTGGGGAAGAACACAAAATGGATGCACCTGCTAACAAATGAAATCAAACCACTCCATCTTCATTTCCCCTTTTTTCCGCCAGCTGGAACAATGCTGCGGCGCTTTAGCTCTCAGCACATTGAGTTATTTCCCGCTAACCAGGGAAAAGGTCTGGCCGACTTACAGTCAAATAGTTAGGACGTGCTCAGAAGTCTGCTTTTAAACCTCTGATGGGCAACTGGGCTCATTTCTATTTCGGACTTTAATGGAATTTAATGTAGAGGGCTAATTGCATAATTTCCTCTTAGCCAAAGTGTATTTTCAGAACATTTATTTTGTACGAGATGGGTGACATTAATCTGTTAACAGCTGCGAATATTTTTGACTGGTTACTCATGTCGGTCTATAGCAGTGATACTCAAGTCACGGAAAGGGTGTCAGATGGCCTACCGACCATTTTCTAATTCACGATAAAAACAAATTATTGCGCACTGGGAATTTTTGTTGTTCTTTGAATGTAAATAAGGTGCCAGAGTGGACAAAGAAGCATTAAAAAAGAGTTTGATTATTAAAAAAAAAGAAAAAGCCAACAGAGGATATCCTGAACACCCCGACAGAGGTATCGGTTGAACCCCAAGTGTCCTCAAATCTTAAAAAAGATTTGTGTACAACAAACATCGAAAGGTTGAAAACAGGCAAATAATTTATTACATATACTGTTATTATTATGGATTGTTTGTTTACTAACTGGCACCTTGCCTCCTGTAATTTTGTAACAGTGCCCCAGGGCAAAGCTAGTTGAGAATATAGGATTATAGGTTAGTTTTGCTACTCTTCAGATGACTGCACTGTGCACCACCCGGGGTCTGGTGGGAGCTATCGTTGGTCAGCAGCACCAGTGTTGCCAACTTAGCGACTTTGTCGCTATATTTAGCGACTTTTCAGACCCCTCTAGCGACTCTTTTTCAAAAAAGTGACTAGCGACAAATCTAGCGACTTTTTCTGATGTTATTGAAGACTTCTGGAGACTCTGTTGTGAGAGCACATATCATTCTTAGTCTTCTCAACGGGCAGCGGATGCTGCCGTGAGCTCCTCTCTCGCCCCAAAGCACTCACAGACGGCCCAGTCCTCCCTCCCAGCAGCAGTCAGAGCAGGAGACGTTAGCCCCTCCACGTCCAGACTGCAAGTGAATCGCACATGCGCGGAACCGCCGCTGGCTGATCTATTGCTCTGATCCCGACCTGGTTTACAGTCAGGGCGGGATGTAAATGTAAAATTTTCTTTGTCTAATATAAATCACTGAAAAAAGGTTCATTTGTAGTTCTAAACATATTCAGGGTGTTTTTTTACTCAGTTTTTGTCTCTCCCACGATGTTATTCCTCTCTCCTACAGCATCCATTACAATTACATGCATATGGACAATTATGCAAATTAGGCGATGACGTCATTTAGCGAGTTCTAGCAACTTTTAGGACAGCCAATAGCTACTTTTCTTACTGAGGAGTTGGCAACAGTGAGCAGCACCAGTTGTTCAGCAATTACTGCTCCTGCTGGCGTCCCGACTTAACAGCCTTGCTGCAGAAACATTTCGTCCACCTTTTGGTTTCCGCCCAGCAGCCCAATTTTGAGCCATAAACACCCTTAAGCATTGTAAATGTTGTGTTAGCACTGCTAGCAGTGTGCCAAAAAAGTTAACAATTAGTTTGATTAGTTAAAGGGATTTTGCAGCTCAAAATTAAACTGCTAGACGTGGGGAGACGGTAAGGTGGCCACTATGTTTTGGCAGCGATGCAGTCCTGCCACCATGGGTCGGGACGGCGTCACCAGCAGTAATCGCAAATGAGCAGTTCCGCTAGCAAGCTCCCACCTGTCCTGGGTGGTACCCAGTGCAGAGTAGAGCTTAGATCGGGCCCAAAAAATTCAGCCCAACCCGGCCCGAGCCCGTGTACGTTATGTCCAGGACCGTCCCAGCCCGTCCAATTAACTGTAATTAACGGCCCAAGCCCGATTTAAACCCGACATTTTTCAATAAGTTGGCTGTTATAATTAACACTAAGGACACACCGAACGTGTTAGTGCCGCGGAAGTCCTGCGAATGTACTCTCTCTCTCTTATATATGACCGGGCCCGGCCTGGGCCCGTCAGAGGGGTGGGGGGTCCCGGCCCGACCCGGCTTGGGCCCGCGGGCCGGGTCGGGCCAGGCTTGGGCAGAGAATCTAAGCTCTAGTGCAGAATGACCAAGGCTAATGTTAGCCAACTAGTTGAGACTGGAGAGTGGGCAGTGGACACTATGTTAACATGGCTAGCTGGATTTCTGTCTGCAAAGTCAAGAGAAAATAAAACAAGGCACGACTTTCACATCACAAAAAAAAAAAGAGAAAAAAAAATTCACCACTTCTAAATGGACAGCACGTTGAAATGCGGCGCTAAGGGCCAACTCATAGTTTCTGTGTCTGCACGGGTCTGCTTTGGTCTGTGTGACGTGAATGCTCAAATAAGGGATATTATTATGTCATCATCCATGTCATCGTCCAGGAGGGTCTGCACGGTCCCATATGCAGATGTCCATGTGCAGCCCATGTTTTGTGACTGTCCATAGCAAGCGTGCCAACTGCGCATGTTCCAATCTCTTGCTCCACTCTGTAGTGTGCGGTCATGCCAGCTGCAGCCGCTGTACCCCGGTGAAGTTAATTTTAAGGTAGATATCTGACACACATGCACTCCTGACCCAGAGGTTTCTTCTTAGTTTCACCTCCATCCAACATTGGCAGCAGGAGGATGGTAAGCTCACCTCCCAGCCCTCCTGTTTACTGCTGGGGGCTGATGCAGACCCCTAACTGTACCATGAATGGGGCTGCTTGACTGCAGCTGTCTGCAGACGTTTAATGCGAAGAGTATATCCAAGCCTTGAAGCTCACCGAGTCAATGGTGCGCCGCACTAAAAGGAAAGGCCTCTTGTATTTCACTTCATTTTACTTTTTTTACCTTAAAAATTAACCAGTTAGTTGCTGGTTAATGGGTTTCTGCCTATTGAAAGCAGAATTAATCAACTGACATTCCTGGTTCAGGCACAAAATTGCTGTCAGGATTACAAGGCTCTTTTCATTTTTGTCTACTTCATATTAGATACATATTTCTTTGTCAGCTGAAAATCTGCAGTGGATCAGTTCAACAAAGGCTCATCTGTTTGTTTAGGTTTCTTCATCCTGTCTGTCTGCGATTTATAACTGAGCGCAACTTGAAAAACCAGCTGCCTGGAGTCTGACAGTTTCTTTCACACACACACACACACAAACAGATAGTAGATTAACTAGTATCTGTATATCTGTGTTGTTCCAGCCATGCCATCCTAGTCCTGTACCAAACCCCTCAGTCTGGCATCTGACACGGCAGCATGTGACTCAGCACATTGTCATCTGGTGTGATATGGGAATATGTGAAGATAACACAACGATGCAGTGGCACCACAGAGGACATGAAAGGGAGCAGTGTGTTGCTCTCATATGTATGAGCGACGTCTCTGAGTTGTGTGATCTGATGGTTACCAGAAGGCTGAAGTTTCTCCGGAGGATAAAAAAAAGTCTCTTCTGTGGTGTTTACTTGCATTCCTGCACTTCTCAGTGTTTCTGTTGTCACCAGGCATATTCAATACACAAATATAGTGCAGTGTGCCTTTAACAACGGCAATGTTTGTTCCTTTGGTCCATCAGTCAGTCCACCGCTTTGGTCAAATATCTCAACAGCTATTGACCAAAAAATTGTACGTTAATGGTCCAAGCTGGATTAGCAACTTTTTGTTCAGATATTGATTGATGGGATCCATCTGATGTGTCCTAATGACTTTGATGATTCCCAGACTTTTCCATTAGTGCCATCACAAGCTTCAAATTTGTGGTTTAAAGTGAAATATCTCTACAACAGTTGGATGGATTGCCACGAACGTGGGTACAGAAATTCACGTTTCTCTTCAGGATCAACTTAAAATAACTTTGGTCATTGGACCAGTTATGCTCTTCCTTATGTACTGTTATAAGTAAATAACGTTACAATGTCGGATGTTTATTTCAAATGTGGCCAAAGTTTAAATAATGAGGTAAAGGTATGTAAAAGTAATCCCTGTGAGCAAAAACCTCAGGATTCCAAATTGTTCTAAAAACTCTGTGTTTACATTGCATACGCTGCTACATGTAGCTACATGCTAACGTTAGGGAACCGTGTAAACTGCTGATGTTGTAAATTTCTCACAGATTCGGATCATATTTCTGCTGGAACATGTCTGGTTGTGAAGATTTAAGTCAATAAGCTTTTGTTGGTGATGGTAAATAGTAGATTCTGCTGCTGTTCTCCGTTACAGTCATTTCCTGAATGCAGTGACAGCACAGAGACGGCAAGAGCACAGATGCAGAAGACTCAGAAACACTTCTTTGGGAGGGGGAAGAAATGTTGGTTACTGTTTGTAAACAATTACCAGTAAAAGTAAAAGTAAAGTCAACCCAACCTCTCGTTTTGTGTTTTTGCCTCACTGTATTTGCATTTTTCAATGCTGTGACTCTAGTAGGCCTGCCATTCACAGTCTGGCACCGGGTCTTAACCTTTTTAAAGATCTCCAGCCTCACCTGAGCACTGTGGGAGTACAAGGCCATAAATGTCCCAAACACAGCAAATAAGGAAATGCAGACAGAGAGCAGAGTCTCTGCATAAAAATACATAAGTGATAATTGAGAGGGCTTATTTGTGTAAGAGTCTATACATTGTTTTTAGCAAAATCCTGCATAGCACACCTTTAAAGAGACAGGCGCTAAAATGAAGCATTTCAGACAGAGGAGAAATACAGGTGTTCCAGCACAGACAATATGAGGAAAATAAAGTGGTTTTTGAAGATCAAAGCATGTAAATATGTTCTAGGAAAAACCCAAAATACAATTATGAATCTGAAAATGAGCACATAAGTTCCTTCACTCTGTCATTCTGTCAAAATTTTAATTTGCCAGATCCTTTGGTTCATGTTCAGATAACCTGCAAAAGTAATCACATTCCTATCAACCTCAGCTGTACTTTATGTTTTGTTGCGCCAATTAGCAAATGTTTACATGCTACCAAACTAGGGTAATGAACATGGTGAACCTGTTAAAGATCGGCATGTTAGCATTGACATTGTGAGCATATTAGCTTTCTGATGTTAGCATTTAGTTGAGCCACTGCCTCACTATGGCATGGCTGCAGATTCTCAGTTCTGTCAACATTTGCTTCCAAGTCCCAGCTACCCCATCAAAGTGTTTTAAGTAAGCGCTGTTCAGCCTCTAAACGTCGTCATGGATGGTTTTAGACTCTGATTAATTTGACTCATTTCATGTGTTAATCATTAATTAGTGTGAGATGTATTAAGAGTGTGAGTAAATCAAATCTAAGCTCGGAGCTGCTTCATGAGATCAGTTTGCTTTCCTTTTCTTTTATTATATGTCATCTTTTTTTTTTTTTCCCTTTTCCTCATGTGGTTTAAGACTGTCATGTCTGAGAGCAGGCCGGCTTATTCCTCACTGAGGCATGCCCAGCTTCTGGCTGCACTCTGGATGGATTTGCAGCAGATAAATAAATAACTAGGCTGGCACCCCTCACTTTGGATCCCCTCTGTTTTGGCAGGCCGTCCACACTGCATTTTCTATCAGGTGTAAACACGTCTGTCAAACGGCACAGCCAGGGGCCGCGGCATTTTGGCATTCATGACGCCACGCATGTGGTGCTGCCAGCACTTTCTGTCTGCCCGCCTGACCTTGGCCGGACTTGACATGACTGAGCACACTTAGCTCTACCTTCCACATTTGTAGGGCTCTTTGGAAAGGCAAGTGGGCTTAAGTGGCTGTTAGTGAAACTGACCCTAAGTTGAAGAATGGACCTTGGCTGGCTGTCCCTGCAGCGCTGACGTGGTGGACGGGTAATGGCCATGACATAGCTCCGGCATAGATGGCCAGGCCAGGCCAGGACACTCATATCTCCTCATCCTCTCATTTCACCACCATTACTGTCATCTTGTCCACAGTGAGGAGCAGTGGACATCACCCAAGCGGCAAGCTCCAAACCACTGATGTAAAGACAAGAGTGGAGGAATGAGGTCACTCTGATAAGAGGAGGCCTCATGCTTTGGCGTCTCAGTTTCATGGTACACAGCTCCTCTAAGAGCCCGTGTTCCCATCGTGAAACCAACTCTCCGTATCTGACACGTATGCAAAGATTCTGCCGATCCAGCTGTGGACTGTGCATTATTCCAGGGGCATGCTGTCTCTCTCCGCTCCACATCCACCATCTCACCTCAGGGAACTGTCACTTTTTCATCAGTTAGTTACTGAGCATTCATACAGCCTCCCAGTTGTTTCACAGACCCCTCCCCTCCCTCTAAAGAAGAGTAGTTTCAAGTAGCTGTCTTCCTCTCTCCCACACTACTGCAGCAGTTTCCTTGTTTGACAGTTTTATGCCTGACACTCCCGCAACTTGGAAACCACTATTTTACAGTCTCTCAATTTGTGTGCGAGTTTGGGATGGTTGTCTTCCCCTCGCTATCATGACCGTCTCTCACCCTTTCTCTTTCGGTGCGAGATAACAGTCCGCGTTGATGAGGGGTCTCTGCTGGCTGAAAAAGCGTCCCATCCCAAATGCCTCGGGATGTGCTGGAGTCATCAGGATCCATTGTGTGAGACCGTAAACCAGCCTGTCGTAGCCTAACATGCCCGTGGCCCTCTGCAAGCAAAATAAATCCTTTTCTACCTCTGTTGTTTATAAAGCCTGATGGGCTAATGAAGGCCATACACTCCGATGTGTCATTTCTTCCTAACGTTCTCAAGAACCAAGGCTTTCTTTCCTCTTTCTTTTGACAGAACACACTGGCTTGGTATTCAAGGGTAAAAAGCTATTCTCTGTTTCCCGCTCCTTCTCTTTCTTTACCTCCTATTCAGAGACTCAGCTCGCAAAGAAAAGTAATTTCACTCTCTCTGTCCCTGAGAGAATCAACACAGTGAAGTTGCATTGAATTTCTACTGCAACATTTTTTTTCTTGGCTCTATTTCAGACCTATAACCTGGGGGTAAACATGCAATTAGAATAACAGCAGCCTGCTCTTTCCTCCACTCTCCTCTCTTTCAGCCGTTAGCACAAGCAATGTACAACATGGTGACTTGGTTCTCCTAATTGCTTTTGCTTTTAATTGGTATAGAAAAGCTGTTAATATTCAACCAGCAACCAAACATATTTTCTCACCTGTTTTTTATAGTATTGTTTTTCTCCACTAATATTGTGCACATCCTAATGAGCTTATTTTTGGTGCACAATCCTCATGTTCCTTGCTGCTGGTGGATATTGTAATAGATGATTTCCAATGCAGTTAGCCTGATGCAATTTCCAAATTTCTAACAAATGCAGATCGTAGTTGATGAGGAGGATATTGATCAAAAGATTCATAAAGATTATAAATGCAGTCAGCTGGTCTTAATTTTCTAAATGGCTTCCGTCTATCCTCTTCCTTCCTCTCTTCTTCACATTTTTTTTTAACTTTCAGATGGCTTTCTTTTTCTCCTTCCCCACTGAGGAATGAAAAGAAAATATAGGTCAGCTTTTATGGGAGCAATTTGACACATGACACAAGCCATGCGCATCACTTGCTCAAGTCCTGCTTTGTCTGCTCGCCTTTATTTGTCTATAATGAAAGCCACACAGTTATTCGCACACTTTTATAACGGTTCTATAAGTAGCTGGTGGAGACTTGCCGAGTCACGGGGACCCCCCTAATACTCTGAGAACCCTGTGGTGTCTGTCTGCATGGGGCTGATAGTGTGAGACGCCTGGCTAAACTCCACCAAGCCAATCCCCGCTCCACAGGCCGGCCCAGCTGGCTCAGCTAGGCCTTCACAGATGCAACTCTGTTTCCACTCAGGACAGGAGGGGCTGTGTCTCTATGTCACAAAGGCTACTAAACCATCGGGGTAGACACCTATTTGCCTGGATGTGTGGATGGCTGGAGAGATGAGCCCGAGTACAGACCAGGCTAAACACCTTCAATGGTTATCAAAAGGGCGATTCAGCAGAAGCCACCAGCTGAGTCGAGTCACGTGTTGATTACGTCCTGCAGAGAGGCAACTTTAGCAAGCTCAGTCCATGCTTGGACTTGCAGCTCAGTGGCTAAAAGAAAGTATTGGCCATGTGTGTTTCTGCAAACCATGGCTACATTACATTTGTATGTTTTATACGCATTGTATTAATATTTGTGAAGTGACGTAATATTTAAGTTGATTTTGTAATTGGGAGGTGGAGGGGACGTCTGGATGTCAAGCTGCAGACCACTGTTAGAGACCAACAAACAACAAAATCAGTCATCACTGTGTTTCCAGCAGCTGTTAAGCCCCAAATGTGGGTGTGTTTTTTGGGACCCATGGCTGTGTTTCCTGCTGCTTTTTAGCCCCAAATGTGGGTGTGTTTTTTGGGACCCATGGCTGTGTTTCCAGCAGCTTTTTAGCCCCAAATGTGGGTGTGTTTTTTGGGACCCATGGCTGTGTTTCCTGCTGCTTTTCAGCTCCCAAATGTGGGTGTTTTTTAGGGACCCATGGCTGTGTTTCCAGCAGCTTTTTAGCCCCAAATGTGGGTGTTTTTTAGGGACCCATGGCTGTGTTTCCTGCAGCTTTTTAGCTCCAAATGTGGGTGTTTTTTAGGGACCCATGGCTGTGTTTCCAGCAGCTTTTTAGCCCCAAATGTGGGTGTTTTTTTGGGACCCATGGCTGTGTTTCCTGCTGCTTTTTAGCCCCAAATGTGGGTGTTTTTTAGGGACCCATGGCTGTGTTTCCTGCTGCTTTTTAGCCCCAAATGTGGGTATTTTTAGGGACCCATGGCTGTGTTTCCAGCAGCTTTTTAGCCCCAGATGTGGGTGTTTTTTAGGTACCCGTGGCGTTGTTTCCTGCTGCTTTTCAGCTCCCAAATGTGGGTGTTTTTTAGGGACCCATGGCTGTGTTTCCTGCCGCTTTTCAGCTCCTGAATGTGGGTGTTTTTAGGGACCTTTGGCTGTGTTTCCTGCTGCTTTTCAGTTCCTAAATGTGGGGGGTTTTTTAGGGACCCATCGCTGTTTATCCTGTAGCTTTTTCACCCCGAAATATGGATGTTTTCTTAGGGAATTGTAGCATTTCCTGCAGCTTTTTAGGCATCAAATGTGGGAATATTTTAACAATTTGTGGCTTTTTTTGTCCAGCAGCTCTTCAGCTCACAAATGTAGGTGTTTTTAAGGGACCCAACGCTTTTTCCTATGGCATTTTAGGCACAAAACATGGATGTCTTTCAACGACCCATTGCTGCATTTCCAGCAGGGATTGGTCCCTCAAAACTGGGTATTTTAAGCCAAAACATGATCTTTTTCTAACCATAATCAAGTTGTTTTTGTGCCTAAACCTAATCTGTATCTGCTATATAATAATGTACAAATACTTTTTGTAATGTGGTTTGCAGAAAATAACAATGCCAGCATATTTTCTGGCGATTGGGTTGGGACTTGACACTATCAGGTGAAGTCATCCTGCTCGTGACACAAATAGTCCATGTGTTGGAAAAAGCCTCTATGGGGGCAGGCGCCTTTGTAGAAAGCGCCAGCGTTTGGCGTGTGATGTATATTTGAAGTCGCAGTGGCAGCGGTGCTGATAGGCGAGTCAGTAGACGTCAGGCTTCTGTCTGTTGGGTTTCATCTCTTCCTGCTCTGCACTGTAAAGCAGATTGTCAGCTGGGGCATTACCATAGGCTGACCTTTGCCGCTGCACTCCCCACTGCACAGCTTTCTGACATTCAGGGGCGCTGTGGGGGAGGCAGGAAGGGGGCGGGTTGACGGCCCGTTGGCTGTTTTTTTGCCTGTAGTGCGTTGATGTGTGTGTTCTTATAACAAATGCACTGACAGTTAATGCTGGTGTCCCCCCTCCCTCCACACACACATCATATCAGTCTCTTGCCACCATTTGATATTTAGTTTCTCTCCACCCCAAACCTGTCTGTTGTCAAAGAGATTGCTGTTATCTTTGTGTGAAATCTTGGCACCCTGATAAATGAGAGAGAGCTGGAAATCTTGCCTGCTGCTGACATCAAGGCGCTATGTACCTAAAATCCTTCCAAGGCCGAGGGAAAAGAATAACATATCAGGCCAATTAAAGTTAATGCATGGTGACACGCTGAATCGAGGGCAGGGATTGCTGCCATATGGCGGTCCAGGCTGTAAATCAGAAAGCAGGGGAAAGGGTGGGGGGGTGGGTGCTGGGCACCAGAAAGGGTGACGCAGCATCAACGGCACAAAACATCCTCAGATCTGTCACAAGACTGCAGCCTCGCCACCCACCAGTCTCCCTTTCTCTACCCTTTTCTCCCTGTCTCCCCCCTGCCGCCCTGCCCCTGCAGCACCCCAAGGTGCAACGCTCTCAGGTACCTGTGTAGAACTGGCAGCTTCATTAAAGCTTGTTTTTTTCTCCTCTCGCTGGGAGGATTTAAATGAGCTGTCATCCTGACCTTTTTGAGCTCCTGCTTTTTAAAGCAAGTTCAGCCCCCCCACCACCACCACCCCAAACCCGCCACTCGTCTTTCCACCTTTCTCTCTCGCTTTGTCACTCTTTCCTCCACTTGTCTCTTCTCCCTGCAGGGGGGAAGACACTTTTAAGCCATCACCCTGCGGCAGACAGGCATGCCAAGGTTGTTTTGTGGGTAATTGCCTCTCTCATAGATGCTGTTTGTCTGCGCACACTTGCCGCCCTCTTCTGATGCCACGCAGCAAAAGGGGGGAGGAGGGCACGGACTCTGTAGACTTAATTTGCTCCCTGACTGTTCTTCAGTGCTGATTAAGCAAGCATCTGTGGTGTTTTGAATACAGCACTAAGCCAAGTGGAGCGTGGCTAACGTTTTCTCCCTCTCTATTACACAGGGTTATTGCACAAAGTGGCAGGCATTTATTGGAGCTGTAGCCCTGTTTATTCGTTTCTTTTCACCACATCCTGAGCCGGCCCCATTGTTTAACGTCCCCAAAATAAAGGCCTCTTTGAGGTGTAGAGGACTTCAGTATCGATCAGAGACTCACTAACTTGTCAGCGCCAGGCTCTCTCGAGTGTGTTCTTTTCTAGTGTACAGGAGTCATTAATTTCCTCCGCAATGGTCTGGTGGAGGCGGAGAGGTAAAGCACAGGTAGCAGGGTCCAACTAGCTGACTAACATGCAGGGCGAAGAGGAGGAGGAGGAGGAGGGACAGAGTCGATTTAAAGCTGCCAGCCCCTCAGGCCCAGTCTGCCCGTTTTACTTCAGCTGTTTGATGTTTAATTGAAGTTGTTATTGGCATCAAATGTCACCTTACCTGATGCTCCAGGTGTGAATCAGTTTCTAATTGAAAGGTAACGATGTCTCCCTCAGCCCTGTGCCTCCGGGGATCGGCCACAGAGTTCTATTAGTCTGGACCCAGCCTCTGTATCACCACGCACCATGTGCTGCCTTGCAGTTATGTCTGACTGCTGACCTCTCCCTCTCTCTTTCTCTCTCTGCAGTGTGAGGAGAAGTGTGTGTCCCATGTTGCATTAGTGTCTGTGTGAAATGCTGGCCTGTCTGCCAGGGCCAGGTGACCTCCCCCTCCAGCTTCTCCCCCACACGCAGATGAACACTGGACATCAGAAATGTAAGTATCTCGGGACACACACGCACACGCACACACACACACACACACACACACACTATTAACAACCACCACCATCCCACACAAAAAACCAAGCTGTTACAATCCGGCTGCCTGCCCCACGTCAGATGCCAACCCTGGCCTGGTTCTCTTCTGCAGCTCTGCGTTAAAACCACAGAAAAGGAATATATTTGTGCACCAGGATCGTAGATCTATCTTCAAGGGAAATTAGGATGAACTGCACCATTAATTTTCCGATGAACAGAAAACCGGCCCCCCTCCCTCCCTCCTTCATCAGCCCTCAAGATCTGTCTGCCACAAGAGTGCGGTCCTGTGTGCGCTTTATCGCCACATTCATGTGTTAGATTTGACCATCTCGGATACTTTGCACCATCAGGGAGAGTCAGTCACTGTCAGACTGGCAGACAGATTGCGGCTGAGTGGTTTTTGCCCTCATGATCTTGTAATGAGAGTGAATTTAAGAAGCAATCTGCTGCCCCGGTTTTTAATGGCAGACTAGTCAGAGCTGGCCCACTTAATTCAATGTGTTTGATTTTCACAACTCAACTGCCAAAAAACTTGGACTCTTTACAGTGTGAGGGGCAGCGACTAACTGGCTCCGACCGGAGAGACTGGAGGAGATTAATATATGACAAACTGATGAATGGAAACAGTAATAAGAAGTCAGTGTTTCCTTTCTGTTTTTTGTTGGATTTTCACCAAAAACACATTTTTAACTTTTAACTTAAGAGTCAGTCCATTATTTTTTAATTTCTTACATCATTCTGTAGCTTCCCTGTAGTTTTCTTTATGTATTCTAATCCAATTATTCAAACTTAGGTGAAAGTACAGGTCCCCTGTGACTTGATGCAGATTTCTGCATGACAGTGTTGCTACATATAAACCCCCTCACCTACCTTAGGTGCCTCTTCATGACTACGCCTCGCCATATCAGCGCTTTAACCTACATCCCTACTTTGTGCGTATAGCTAAATCTGTGTTTCCGCTTGAAAACCTGGACAACAAAACTTGCCCGTTAAAAGTGTAACTGATCATTTATCACTTCTTAGATACATTTAAAACTACATTTCAGCTGTTGCCATCTTGGATTTTTGGAGCCAGAGGTGACCATTTTTCATAGACTGTAGCGACACCTTACAGACAGCCTGTCACTTAAGCAGCGCCACACTTAAATATTTGTAGGTGATTTCTATAAAAATTCTAACCCAGTACCGTTGTCATGAAAGGGGAAATTAGCTATAGAGACCAAAACATTTTTTGTACCAGGCTGAAAACATGGACATTTTAACATGGGGGTCTATGGGGACTGACTGACTCTGGAGCCAGCCTCAAGTGGCCGTTCAAAGAACTGCAGTTTCTGGCAGTTGAGAGCTGGCTTCATTTTTCATCCTTGGAGGTTGCCGCTTAGTTTAACCCTACATTCACATTTTATCAAAACGGGTATATGTAGAAGTTCCATTTTGCAATGATGCTCTCATTTTGTCTTGTGTCATAAACCCAGCACACCCCTTTCCTTCACAGGGGTGCACTCAGTGTTGCCAACTGAATTTCTCACTAGATTTAGCAACTTTTCAGAGCTTCTAGTGACTTAATTGCCAAAAAGGGTCTAGCAACAAATTTAACGACTTGTTTAGACCATCAGGGAAAAAGCAAGGAATATATTAAAATATATTATATAGTAATCCATTCACATGCATGCTGCTCAGAGTAATTGCATCACAGCTCATCTGCCAGCAGTATGCGGTCTTTCCCTCTCTTCTTGCACCGTGTATATATTCATATATTATTTGAATTTATTTGATAGGTACGATGCAATAGTTCCAACACAGAGTATGAATGTACTGCGCAAAGAGTTTATAGCTATTGTTAATTTTTAACTCTGATCCCTCATTTGGCTTTTTTATATTATAATTAACTTATTTATTTGTCTCTTTTTCTTTTATACATGTTTTTGAATTTGCTTTTCAATTGAATTATACTCAAGTTCAAAGAAACACACTGTTAATAAGATTATATTTTTTTTCTTAAAGTCCAACAAATGCACAACGTCTCTAAATTCAGTGAGTAATCTTGTTAAATAATTATGAGTATGATCTGATAGTCAAGCAGCCCTACTGTATTGGTGTGTTTCTTTGTCCTTCCTACAGCGAGCTTTTTATATATATATATATATATATATATATATATGTACCCAAAAGATCAATCACTTCCCAGATATTGATTACGGCCCATCCAGCTGGTCAGCTTTATTTATGCAATCATATTAAGTCTCCTCTTCCTCCTGCCTGTTTCTCTCAGAGTAAAAACTCAGCTCTAGCTTGACCCATTTCTGCTGCAGTTTTTTTTGGGGTTGTAAAATGCTCCAGCTCATCAAGACTGTAATTTCAGAATCACAGTAATCAGCCAACCCCCAGGAGATCAGCGAGTGTGAGGGAGTCTGCTAAGTGCCAGCGTCTGTTGCCTCACTCAGGCAGGCTTGTGACATAGTGCAGTGATCAGCTTCACCGTTTCTCTGCTCTTCCTTTATGTGACACACTGAGACACATCAGAGCATGAGGCGCAAACTGGAGTTCAATTTGTTTTTCTGCCCAACGCTGTAATCCATTTTGGTGATGGAGCGTGCTTCCCACAGCACTAACGGTCCTAGAAGTGTAATTTCAATCTATTTTTTTCTCTCCTCGTCATTCTCTTATAATGCTTTTCCTTTTCATCCGCTCTTCAAAGTATCATTAACAGACACGGTATTACATCAAAAGCACTGGAGCTGTTTTTCATTTTAGACTAAATCATTTTTTATCAAAGTGACATAGAAGAAAGGGAACTGAAAAATATCTGTACAGTCAAGCCTACCCATTATTCAGACCCTCTAGATCACTTTTTGTCTGCAGTTTGTGTTGTTGTTGTTGTTGTGTTTCGAGTTCCCCGTGCGCTGCTTCACACAGCCAGAACCAGGCCTTAACCCCCAAGTTAACACTCTGCCGTCTCCCCCCTGGCTGTCCACAGGACTCCGTGTCTCTGCAGAGCCCCCTCGTTTACCCAGCATGGAGGATAATTTGACAGCTTAACTCCATGAGAGGTGTGCTTGGCTGCTTTTAGGTGAAATTCATGGACTAGTTGTCACTTGAAATCTTTATTCTGACAAGTTCCCTCAGAAAAAAAGAGGCTCAGATAGAGAGTTTACATAATTAGCTCCAAATTGTGTTCCTGTTTGTCTCTCCTTGAGCACTATCCTTTTCAGTGCACTCTTTCACCATGAGCTCCAGGTCTGGCCGTGCACTGCCCCCTCTCCTGCAGGTGAATCTGTGCACAGGAGAGGAGTCGTTTAAAGTTACGAGCTTGCAGGTTGCTGTCGGTGGCAAGGCCAGAGCAGCTGCTCAATTTATCACCAGGGATTGACTGTTAACAGATGATGGCTGTCTGAAGGGAAGGTTAGGTATGCAAAGAAGCAATGGCGTTTTTTACACAGAGATCCCGTAATAGGGCTGCAACAAGGACCTTTCATCACGCTGGGTTTGCTTTTTATATAGAACTAAGCAACACCGTCATCATGCCACTCCAGTGCTTGATTTTAGATAGCATGCCAGCATTCCAGAAGCAAAAGAGGTGTGACGTGCCTCACGTGTAACACAACAGTGTCGGCCTCTAGTGTGACATATAACATACATATCGCGCGACACGTCTAAGCAATAACACTGGCATAACATGGCAATAACAATCATTCACTGTCCGTGCTATATGGCAGCTGATCTGGTCTTCTGCGTGGAGGGTAAGGAGCTCCCGGGCCTCAATGTGTCCACCAACATTTTCGGTTGCTGTTCTTCCTCTTTGAGTTAGCTGCTAACTGCTACAAGCTGCTTTCTAAATCTCCCAGCAGTGGGTCGCATATACAACACGTCGACAGAATGTCACGCCAGTCCTGTTACGCCGGCTTTCCCTTTGAAAACCCAGACCAATATCGAAGAACTAGTGGTGACCAAGGCTGACTGTTGAATTGCCTCATGTCGCCTGTGTCTCCACAAAACTCGGCCAGATAGCACGTATGCTCTGCGTCTGCATGAGAGGAAATAACTCTCCATAGAAGCCGGCAGTGGTAGTCTGAATTCATCGTTCAAAAAAGAAAACCAGAAGAACAACATGACAGATTCAAGATGCTATTTAGCCAGTTAGCACATTAGCAACACAACCCAATGTTGAAAGAACAAATGATATTTACCGTTCACCGGCGAACAATAACACAAACAACTGCGAAGTGTTTCTGCTAAAGAGCTGAATCGCTAGAAAATGATTTAATCTAATATAACAAGTTTGTTTCGATCTCACTTCTTCTTGACTTTAGTTGTTTGTTTGCTTTCCTTACTTATGCTTCCCTTCTCGTGTGCTGAATTGAATTGCCAGTCAGAGAGATTTCTCTCACCGATGGGCTCCACCAGGTTCAATGCCGACAAGGGCCGATTAGTGCCAACGATGCACACCACACCACAAAAACTAGAGCAACAGACGCTCACCGACAGCCTGACATTGACATACAGCCAATAGTGTGTCAGGGCCCTCACACAGACGTCAATGTGGTGCCGTTACTACCTCCGTTGCCATCCTAAAGGTGACAACTCTGTCCCTCCATTCTGTGATCATATCTTTTATACAGAATGTCAAGGCGGAGTAATGCCGCAACATTCCTGAATTGAACAGGCTGTGGAAAAGGGGCTAAAGGGTCAAAAAGAAAACAGCTCATACTCGAGGCAGGATGACTCAAGCACCACAAAGTGGTCGTCAGTCCTCAGTTCTTACAGGCAGAGCAAACAGCAAGTACAGCTGGGCCACTTGGCTGATTTTCACATCTCAATCCCTACCGAGATCAAAAGCAACCATCTTCTTCTCCTGATAATATTTTTCATTTTTTCAAAGGTCTTGCGGTCTTGATCTATCAGCATGGGAGGCTCTGCTCAAATATCTTTAAAAATGTAAGGAGGTGGCCTCGTGTGGGAAACCAAACTCACATGTCTAATTTGATGCTGAAGCTTCAGACCTAATTTCCTGCTCTTGTGTGAAAATTGCAATTTGCATCAGCATGAGCCCCTGCCCCCTGCTGCGTAAACCTTGTTCAATAAAAACAGTACTTTGAATAAAAGAAACCCTAATTAGTGCCTGCTGACTGTGCACTTGTGTTCCAGCAAGCTAGCTAGCAGCGGGGTAATTAACGCATGGCCAGACTGGTCTCTCTCCCCCATTTCCTTCTTGGGAACGTGCTTAGTTGGAGATCTGAGAGATGATATGCTCGCAGCCACCAGCAGCCGCCTACAAACTTCACTCATATCCTCATTAACCCTCCCTTGATACTTTAAGCTGTTCAGCTAATCCAGGTTTCAGGTTAAGGTTGAAATGCTAATAAGCTACACTTGCTTGCTGGAACACATAATCAACAGCTGCCAGAACCCTTAAACAGTCGTAAACAGCGAGAGGTCGATTTTATCCACTGTTTGGAGAGACTACTCTAAACAGCAATTTACAGATTTCACTACACATTTATTTTACAGCAGTTCTGTTAAACCCTTCGTTCTGATTTGCCTTTTTTTTATCTCAAAATGCCTGCCTAAGCTTTGTTAACAATGTATAATCCCTTTTCCAATTTAATGGATTGGTCAGTTTCCAGACATTGACATTGCTTTCTTTGCTACTTGCCTGAGTCTTACAACTTAAGTATAAAACTCATTACACAAGTGCCCGTGGCAAAGAAGTAACACTGTACACAGTTACATGCTTGCTGCAGATTTCCTTCCTATATATCTGACAGCGAGTAAAATCTACAGTTCCAACACTGTTTATTATAAAACTATACACACATTTATATTTATTTATCATACATTTCCAGTATTATATTAAATACATTCTTCTCATTATTTAGAAAGTCCTCAGTTGTGGATTTTTCTGCTGGTCCATAATATTGAAGGGATAGTTAGGATTCTTTTAAGGGGGTTTGTATGAGGTACAAATACATGGTCAGTGTAGAACCTACAGTAGATGTCAGTATGCACGCCCCCAGTTTGGAGAAGCAGACGGGAGTACTGCTGTGGACAGAGGCAGCAGCTAAACGAATATTTGCCACTTAAAAAAAAATCAATAGCACTTGAAGTGTATGCTATATATAAAATAATTTCACCGCTTTGCCTTGCCATACTTTCATTATTGTCAGTATGTCTAGGTTTGTATATAACATTACACAACACTTTCTGAAGGCGGTTGATTCACAGTCATGTAGACATCCCAGTCTCAGTGAATGTACGCACAAATGTTGTTTTGACACATTTGAACAAATTGACAAAGACTACGACTAAAGACATTCCCTGTATTTTATAGACAATATCATTTCAGTTAGTTTTTTCCCCTTGAGTCTAGCTTTTATTTAATTTAACTCAAACGTTTCACACCTAGTTTTAGTTTTCATGTTAGTTTTGTTTAATGGAGTGGGAGTCAACCACTGTCACAAAGTGTTGTGTTTGTAATGTTATATGAACTTCTTGAATCTTGCCCCAACATCCTGACAGTACTGAAAGTACTACAAACTAAACTAAAATGAGCAAACACACTCTGGAAAGTAAATGAAAATAAACAAATACACAAGTGTTTGGTGTTGTAGAGGGTTAGCGCAGATTCACCAAAGTCACACAATAACACAAACAAACTAATCAAAGCAGCGACACCAGCAGCTCCTGTGTTCTGTGAGGTAAAATTATTGTTTCTGTCAAAGGAGTCTGGTGGCTTTGAAGAGAGCATAGCTAGCTGCTTAAGTTCCTCATTGGAAGGGGCTGTCTGACAGCAAGGTAATGAAGTGAAAATATTATAAATACAGCGTACACTTCAACCGCTATTAATTTTTTTAGGTGGCTAAAATACGTTTTGCTGCTGCCCCCCTCCACAGCAGCATATTACTTAGCATGGTGCAGACCACCATGTACTGTAGGTAATACACTGACTATGGATAAGAACCTCATACAACCCCAATTTAAAAACATCTGAACTGTCCTTTTAAAGACTAATTTTCACTTTTTTTTTTTTACCCCAATTAGAAACCTATACAGAAACCAAAAGTTGTCTCTCTTGAAGCTCTTTAAGTGTGACTGTTTTTATCAACCGGTATTACATGCTTGTATTAATTATCCCCACTTCATCGTTCCATGCTGGCTCAGTGTGAACCCTTATATCCCCATGCAGCTCATCTGCACTCTGCACCCCTCTTCAAGCCTTCAAGATGATGTTACACTTAAAGTTACTGTGGTCGTCAGCATTCATTCACGTTGTCTACAATCCAGGCTTCATCCAAAAGATCTTATTCCCCTGAAATGATGAAGATGTTTTATTCATTGCAACAGCTGATGGTACTCTTTCCCATCTACTAACAGCCTGTTCTACAGCTTCACTGACATCAGGTTTTGTCAACAGTTGCAGACCAGAATCTCACAGGCTCTAGATTTATCTTGAATACTGATCGCAAACAAGTTTCATTCATCAAAGAAATGACCTATTACGGTCATTTTCAGGTTTGTACTTGTATTTAGGTTTTCTACTAGAACAAGTTTACATGCTTTAATTTTTAAAATGCACCATTTTCCTCATACTGACTGTGCTGGAACACCTGTATTCACCCTTTTATCTAAAACGCTCCTTTTTAGCACCTGTCTCTTTCAACTCCCGTCCCAAAAACCCCAGTCTGCTCTGATTGGTCAGCATTTCAGGGAGATTGTCCGTTGTCTGTTAATTACCAGCTTTCAACCAGGAAAATCAGTTGAAGTCAGACATGTTTAAATCTCTCCGATCATTATGTCCAGTGAAAATAATTCCCTCTGAAACACTGTGTCCTAACTGGCCATGAGCGACGCAGCGTTACCATTTATTGCTGAACTTTAGTCACTGTCAACTTTCTTGACAAGGAACGGCTAGGGTTATCGACACGATACCTCCAAACAAAAACCTAACTAAGGCAGCAGCTGGCTGGATGTAGATTGCTAGGGAGCTTAAAGTTTCTGGTAAATACTAATGGCTAACCATCTTGTGGTTATCTGCAGTATGATCTTGAGTGCACAACTGATAAGTATGTGGTTTTGTTTTTACATAGTGGAACAGTACTTTCTTGTTTTTTAGCTCAATAAACACAGAAAATATTTGACTGTAATTTCTCCCATTTGTCAGGTACATTGAAATCTTCTAGGACAGGTGGACCAAATTTGACACAATTCTTTTTTCCAAAGGAAAATCTGGTTACCGGGTCTTCCACGTCTGCGCCCTCTGTGTCTTCACAGTGTCATTGCAGCTGGGTGTCTTTTGTTATGGCCACACCCACTCCATACACCCACTATATATATTTACCTAAACACAATTATTGTGGAAAATATATATACATATGTTTACCAATCAGCCTCTAGATACAAGGGTCATGTAGATCCCAGTTTCTTTCGGTCACTTAAATCACTGAGGTGAACTCCCTGTGTACAGCACCTAACATCCAGAGCTAGCTGATAGTTCTGTTCGTACTACTGTGGAACTAGAAATTGTTTCGTCCTACCGCACTGTAGAATTTGTTGGTGTGTGTGTGGAGACACAGTCCTCGTAGTCGGGAGTCTCACTCTTCAGCATGCAGTTGAGTCTCTAGTTCACTCCGTTGGGCTGTAGCTCACCATCAAACATCCAACAGTATCCAGGCTCAAACTCCAGGTGGGTCCAAAAAACCTGACCTACAGTGGGTAAGATCAGAACTCACATTCAAGCTTATAATCTGGAAAAGTGGACCATAATGTGAAAGCTGGAGCATATCTTGTCAAATTATCTCACTGTATAATATATTATCTAAAGGGTAGAAATGACAAATCCTCTCACTATACTCTACATTAGCTATAGAGCAGAAATTATAAGTATTGAAACATTTGTAATATTGTAAATTAGCAACAAGAATACAGTAGTCAAGTTTCAGGGAACTGTAGTTACCAGAATAACTTAATCCAAAATGGAAAAGACTACCAAAATATTCCCTCCTTTGTATGACAATTGTCATAGTGTAACCAAACCAACAGCAAGAAATAAATGGTGCTTCCTGCCTTGCACCATACTATGGCAAACTAGTCACACGCAGAAAACATTATTGCCATTTAGCAGAGGTACAGGTAAGTGTACTGAATGCAGATTAAGGTGTTGAAAACATTACAAATAAATACTCAGCGTGCAACAGTTATGTAAGGATTAAATACATCAGCTAAATGTGTAACTTAAATGATATTGCACAAAATCATGCTTCCTCTTTAAAATAGCATAGCTTACACTTTTAGCATATGTGAATGGCATTTGCCTATGCATTTGTTAGCATTACAGCTAGCGCTGTTTTGTTAACATTAGCAACTAGTTCTTCTCTGTTATTATTAACTACCGTTTCTCTGTTAGTATTAGCAGCTACCGCTTATCTGTTAGCATTAGCGACTAGCGCCAATCTGTTAGCATTGCGACTAGCGCCAATCTGTTAGCATTGCGACTAGTGCCAATCTGTTAGCATTGCGACTAGTGCCAATCTGTAAGCATTAGCGACTACGCCAATCTGTTAGCATTAGCGGCTAGTGCCTATCTGTTAGCATTAGTTATTAGTGCTAATGTGTTAGCATTAGCGACAAGCGCTTATCTGTTAGCATTAGGAACTAGCGCTCCAACTGTCAAAATATATCTCACCAATGTGGATATTCCTTGATAACCAGTGACGATAGGATCCTCTGGTCCTACTCAAAGAGCGTATGTATGTTCAAAGAACTATCAGAACTGCTTTAGCTGACTTTTAATCAACTTTTGTAGCTTTTTTTTTTTTTAAACCAAGTTCAATGTTATCAGTCTTATCATGGTGGCTGGCCTCTCTTCTTGCTGCAACTCAAAGAGGAAGTTAAACCCTTTGAGCATTTTTATTTTTATATATTTATATTTGCTTGCAAGCTTACCAGGAGGGAATTTATACTATGCTAGCCTTTCAGGTTCATATTAAATATTTAAAGCCATCTGTATAAAGAAAAATAAATGATTTAGTTTTTTAGATTGTATTACACATTTTTTTTCTCAATACTGACAGATTATTTTCTATGTAACACCTATTCCTATAGAGTAGCCCAGGAATGAGGCTTAAAACTCAGAAATGAGGAACATTATACCACTTGTGGTTCCCTGGAATAAGGTCTGTGGTCAACACAAGCTCTAGAGACTTTCACATTTTGTTCTACTACATAAAATATGTCAGTAAATACCCCACTTGTGAACTTTGAAAGTTTAAAGTTTATTTACTTTATTAATCCCCCTGAGGGGAAATTCAATGTTTTTACTCTTGCTTGTCAATTACACACAGGTCCAAAAGACACACACATGCACAAACAGGACCTATACATGCACAAAGTGGAGAGATGTCAGAGTGAGGCGGCTGCCCTTTGGTCAGGCGCTCCAAGCAGTCGGGGGGTTCGGTGCCTTGCACAAGGGCACCTTGGCAGTGCCCAGGAGGTGAACTGGCACCTCTCCAGCCACCGGTCTACGCTCCATATTTGGTCCAGACGGGGACTCGAACAGGCGACCCTTCCGGTTCCCAACCCAAGTCCCTATGGACTGAGCTACTACTGCCTTTGTGTGTCCTAAACACAGCGATTGCTAACAAGTAGTTAAATGAGATTACAGAATGTCATAATACCGAGCTACGCCAAACACAGCTTTACAGTCTTGTTATGGTGGTGACGTTAGGTCATGTGACCATAGAGTAGTTCGTTTATAGCGCAACATAAGCCTTTTACCTCTGGCAATTGCATTTAGGCTTAAAAAATCATGAAAGTAGTCATTTGTGAATTTTTTCTTGCTGAACAAAACGTGTCATAAACTTTTGTTTGCAACAGAGCTTATTTTCTGCAATAATCCAAAATCCAATGGAAAAATCCCATAGGCTTTTTTAACAAGAGAACCAGTGCAATGCTAGCATCGACGCTGAAATCAGGGAAAAATTAACAACATGGGCAACCCAGATTACATGTTTCCCTGATGCGAGCATGTAGCTACATGTAGCACTGTATGTAACGTAAATACTTGCAGTAGTGTCCCTGGAGCAGATGACCATAAAGTAATCCATAATGATCTAACTTAAGTTGTCTCGTTGAAAACAGAGTATTCAGAACGGTCTGAAGTCTGAGGGTGTTGCTCACTTTTAGATACATTTACATCATTATTTTAAAAAATTTAGCCACATTTAATATGAACATCCGACACTGTAACATTAGATAAGTGCGACAGAAAATAAATAAAACATAATAGGTCCTTTTTAAAATGGTATGTATACTAAATGTAACCTGTTATTTAGTCTGTTTTTCTGTCACAATATGAATCATCATTTCCAACAAGGTCATTAATCATAACATGTGTTTGACAGGTGAAGTCCATCCACAGCATGTCTGTGAGCTAGTGTTAATTTATCTGTGTTTGCTTACCCTGGCATTTATTCAGTGACAGACATTAGGCCTCAGTGATGGCGGGTGTCGAGCTCCAGCTCCTTGGCCCAGACCCCTGCATTAATGAGGCTGCCATCAGCAGGCTGAACACTCGGTCACAGCAGCCCCCCTGTGTGCCGCCCCATACCGGCCCCGCACATTGCTGCCCATTGTTTCCTGTTCACAAATAAAGCGGGAATTAATTAGCCAGTTGGCACAACTCTTGGTGCCGCCGTGTCGGAGCTCGCAGTTCAGCTCTGTGCCTCATCCCTCAAGCCCGGTCTGCCTGCTGTGAGAGTGAGCATAACGGCCACGGCTGCATGAAACCACAGAACTCTGCCAGCAATTCAGACATTTCAAATTACTGCTCACTCAACAACACAGAGAAGTAATGCTGCAATGATGACATCTATTTTACCAAAACTCCTAAAAGACAATGAAGGACTAAATTAAATGTAGCTCAGTCAGACTCCCTCTCACAAATCAGCTTGACTCGTGTCCATCAGTCTGAAAGCTGCGGTGTAAGTAGGTCAGACTGGCGGAACTGAGGTGATGGGGACAATGAGACACAGGAAAACGATTATCACTGATTTTTTTTATTGTAGAACTGCCTTAAAATGAAACTCGCAATCATGCCCATTATCTACACATTACCTGTCACCTGCAAGATCCTGTCGCACATTTTTAAACAGGCTCATGAATGAAACTCACACATGCACACATAATCATGTTCACTTTGTCACCTCGGCATTGTTAAATTTAGCCACAGTGCTAAGCAGGTGTAACAAATGTCTGTGAGCTGAGGCCTGCGAGGTGTTCCCGCAGATCAGAGACGCCGCTGCTGCTGCTGCTGCTGTGTCTGATTACTTGTCTGCCGTCATGGAGCTCTGCTCTCTGCGTCGATCTCTTTCTCTCCTTCTCCCCAAAGCAGCCACGGGGGACCACCACTGCCTGGCTCACTCTTTGTTTAGTTTGTGATTCAGTAGCGAGCCGCATGGCCGCCGTCGCCTCCCCCCTCCTCAGATGCATACTTATTGTTTGCCCGGATGCTGCGTCAATTAAGGCCACTAAAAGCTTCTGACCTCAAAGTCACAGACGCCACCACAAAATTGGATTTTAGACTGGGAATGTGTCGGCCACAATAACTCAGCTGAGAATGAGATTGGAGATCTTTCTCTACCTGTCCTCATGAGACGGGAGCTGTGTGTTTTAGGAAAAAAACAGTTGAGTACGAAATATGAGAGTGCTGTCCAAAGCAGGTTCCTCTCAGCTGCTCAGATTTCAACACCCATTTCTAATATTATCAGCCCATAAAATGGCCGTTATCAGTTCTTATCACTCCCATTATAATGTTTCAGACAGGGCTGCACCCACGAAAAGGCCAGAAGGTGCATATCTAACATATAACAGTCGCAGTTTCATTAGTTTTCACTTTCGTTGGGTTTAGGCACTCAACTGCTTAGTTAGGTTTCAGAAAAGATCCTGATTTGGGTTGAAATAAGTACATTAAGTACGTAACTCCAGTTACATACGTAGGTTACCTTACGTAACCTACATTTGTGTTGACTTTTTGTTTCACACATGACAAGAACATCGGCCTCCTGGATGAAAGTCCTGTGTTTGTTTGACCCCTCCATCCCTCCCGACCTCCTCCCTATGCAGACTTTGTTGTATTTTATACTACATCACCTGACTTCCTCCTTTGCTCTTGCCATAATTACTACGAACACTAGAGGTCATCGTTAAACAATAAATGTAAATGAGGTAGCATAGGGCCACACTACTGCAAATCCATTCTCCTAACTCAGGGGTCGGCAGTCTTCACTATCAAAAGAGCCGCAATGCATATTTGTGCCTTATAGTGACTGCGAAATAGCCTATTTAATCTAAATTAGCCTTTAAACATTCCTAATAGCTCTAAATGAGCATTCAATAATACATTTTACATCAAAGTAGCACCTCTGTAGTGGGCTGTTTATGATTATTTGGTACTTTGCACATTAGCAGAGAAAGCAAACAAATCTGTCCACTCACTATGAAATTCTCTATTTTCCTTTGAGACTTTTTCTTTTTTGGATTTGGAATCAATAGCTAGCCTCACTAAGGACACTCAAGACTAGCTGTTACTATTGAGATTTGGCAAATTTTGGGAAAAGGTGCCAGGCTGTAGATGTACAACGCACATAGTTGACGAGATGTTAAAACATTTTTTAATTCAGTGTATAAGCTACACATTTACACAGTTGGGAAATGTAAGAATCACTTTAGGGCTACAACAATGATAAATGCATGTAACTTGCACGTTACTCAGTGCATTAGTTGACAACGTGAATCTATCAACACACCTTAAATTTCAATATGATAACTTTGCCCCTTAAATTTGTTTTTATTGGCTCTCTTGCACAACATACGCTTCGGTGATGGTTAAATCTTTACGCACTAGAAATTTTTGAAAAAACAACACATATTTAACCAGATTATGCAAACTGCAAATATTCTATTTATAATTTGGAGGTTAAAAAAGTGTCGAAGCGTCGTTGTTGAACACCTGGCAGCACTGAAAAAGGTAAACAGAAGCACTGATCATGCAAAGAAACTTTGGACACTCACAGGGTGTCTACAGATCCTTAAAAAGTCTTAAATGTCTTAAATTCAGTGTCACAACAATAAGGCCCTGAGTCATTAAGCAGTCTTAAATTTGAATTTGTGAGGTCTTAACTGCTACAAATATTTCGTCTAATTTCATTCATCCATTTTTTTATTTCTTTTTGTGAAAATGAGTGAAGCCTTTCAATGTAAAAGTCCACTGCACAAGACCACATATATACTACTTGCCTGCAATGCTTAAATAAGTAAAACATGATTTGTCCAAAAATCTGTCCTAAATTTGGTTAAAAGGTGTCTTAAACAGGTCTTATAAAGCATTACATTTAACTGTCTGATGCCTGTAGACACCCTGCACTCAGTGGCCATGACATTTTGCAGTGGTATGCAGCGATACAGCCGACCAATGCGATGGCTAAAGCCAGCTAGACAATGAGGTAATGCATGTGAGATAAAAGACAAGACTAGACAAAAGCTAATTGATATGCACACGACACCACCTGCACAGGGGTATAAATTTAAGTAACGTCTTCAGATTTGTCCATTATTGTTAAAATAATTCAGTCATTGGCAGAAAATATTCGGTTAACACGACCTCTTTTCCTGATGAGAACTGATAACAACCATTTAATGGGCTAACAGTTGAACGGGACGGTTTACAACTGATATGCTCTTTTGTCGGATGTACCTGGATTAAGTTGTCTCTCTCATTGTGTCTCTCTTTTCTCGTCCCCTCAATCCCCTTCTTTCTCTCTCTGTCTCACCTCTGACCCGTCCTGTCCTCCACCTCAGGGGACACCACACAAAGGATGAGATCCGCTCCGTTTCCAACCCCTGCAGAATTGGACGCATATGCTAAGAAGGTTGCCAACAACCCCCTCACCATCAAGATCTTCCCCAACAGCGTCAAGGTCCCCCAGCGAAACCACGTGCGCCGAACTGTCAACGGGCTGGATACGTCAGGCCAACGCTACAGCCCTTATCCCTCTTCTCAGGCCAGCACCAAGGCAGGCCTCCTTGCCATCATCAAGGTGCCCACAGTCAAAGGCATCCTTAAAGATTTTGACGGCAGCCGGGCTCGCTTGCACCCTGAAGTCATCATGAACCCCCCCACCGGACCGTACCAAGTGGCTTCGACCAGCACTTTAAACCACCACCCACCTCTGCCGAACCTCACCCGGCTGCAGCAGAGCGTGCCGCTTCAACCACAGGACCCACCTCAGACTCTACAGATGCCCCTTCCTCAGCAGCAGGGTCACACCCAGAGCCTCAGACACCCTCCCCCCATGGCCCAGCACCCTCAGGGCCCACCCAGACTCCAGACTCTGTCTCAGCACCCAGCCCTCGGACACCCACAGGGGCCCCCTGCCATCATGCTTCAGCAGCAGCACCTTCAGCAGCAGCCACCACCTGGCCTGCAGGGGAGCAGGAAGCTGCCAGATGGCGAAGCACCGCCTAATGTTACCGTCTCTACCTCAACCATTCCACTCTCCATGGCCGCTGGGCTGCACCAGGGCCGCCAGGCTGACCTGAGCACCATCGTGCACCAGATCAACCAGTTCTGCCAAGCTCGGGCCCAGGGTGCAGGAGCCACCTCCATGTGCGAGGGCCAGATCGCCAACCCCAGCCCCATCAGTCGCAACCTGCTCATCAGCGCTTGCTCCAGGGTGTCCATGCACAGCAACCCCGCCACCCCCGGCTTTCCCCCACCCAACTGCATCATCGGCCCTCAAGAGAAAGCCACCGCCCCGGTGGGAGCTCACCCGCCACACAGCGTGGCTATTATGAACCACTTGCCTTCCAACCACACTGATCTCAAGCAGCAGCACCAACTGCAGCAGCATCTGCACCAACAACAGAATCAGCAGCAACAGCAGCTGCAACATAACACACAGCAGCAGAAGATGCGCTCTTGGAATCAGCACCAGTTGGCTCATGTACCCCACGTTCAGAACGGTGGGAGCCACCTCTGCAAGCAGCCTTCCAGGGACCCCGCCTTCCATTTTAAGGGCATGGGCTACCCTGCAGAGGTGTGTGTGGGTCAGCCTTACACACTCAAACCTCCCGTAGAGAGGCCCACCCCCTCTCCCCCCGTCAACAACGGCATGCCCGGCCCCATGGCCCACTACACTAATGGTCACTACTTCCAGTCCCACATTTGGAACAGCAGCATCCTCCCCACACCCAACAGTGACAGCTCCGGGTCTCAGGACATAGCCATGCCATTCCATGGTGCGGGCCCAGGGGGGTGCACCACGCTAGACTGTGGGCCCCCTGGGGCTCCCCATTACAGGCTAGGAGTGAGCTCCTCCACCTCATCCTCCTCCTCCGCCCAGACTAATCTGATGCAAACGGCAGATTACTTGGGTGGGGACTTCCAGACGCCCTACTTCCGCGATCAGAATCTAGGGTTGATGGGCAAGATGCACAGGCCTCCTCTGAGCAGGGGAGGTCCAGAGGTTGGGGATGGCAGAACCGCTCTCATCCAGCACCCAGGGTACAGATAAGCTATGGCCTTGTCTCCACAACAGTTATCAAAACCCCTTTGTTTAGTCTTAAGAAAGGAAACACATGAATAAAACTAAATTGATAACTTAAACAAATGACCGCTAATGTTAAAGAGGGTAAATTAATATATTTAATGAAGAACAGTAGGTTTTTTTTGTTCTTTTTTTTAAATAAATCTTGCAAGTGATCAATTGCTACTTTTATTTTTGTTGATGAGTGCTTTTACCTGGCACTTTAGGGAACTTTTTCATGTGCGTGTGTATACACATCTGTACTGTGTGTGTGTGTGTCATTCCCTCCTTCCTCTACTGTACTATCTGTGTGCCTGGATCTTAACAGATCCCGTGTTATTACTACTTCAGACCTACCGGTAACATTTTCTTATGCATGTAAGAAAGAAGAAATACAGATAGATCCCTCACTGAGAGACTGCAACATCTACTGACAGATGGTTTTTTTTACAGGGTCATGTCAGGAATTTTTGGCTCAGACTAGTTTGGTGTTAACGCTCCAATCTCATTGTAACTTCAAGATTAAACAATCATTTGAGGACAGAAGAGAGAGTAATAAACCAGACATGAACCAGACATTGGAGACTACAACGTACAGCTAGAAAAGCTTGCCGTATGCACATGTACACATTGGTTTTATCCTTTTTAATGTACTTATTTATTTGTATAATAGGACTGTTCAAGATTGATTCCTCTCTGTCAGTTAAAGGGTAAGTTTGGTCTGGGCCTGATTTCTTGTGTTCTTGTGTCGAAGGGACGAATGAGAACAGTCGTTTCTGAAATTGGTCCAGTATTGAGCAAGAAAGCCGCAGCCGACAGCCGCAAAACAGGCTGCAGTGTAACCACTTGGGGTGTTCACACCATCAGTGCACATCCACTAAAAGTGCTTGTTTTTGCCACTGACAGGCTCAGGTTATTATTTTAAGTGTCTAACAACATTATGGAAAGGATCCCTGCAGAGATAGAGGTTTTTGATTAACCCAAAACAGCCCCAAAATCATCATCACCAAACCCACCAGACTCCATTTAAAAAAACAGTAATTTAAGCATGTATAGAGTCAGCGTATTTTCATATCTAACAAGGTGAATTAAGGGTTTATTTCAACCAATCTAGACCTGGTGATTGTTGGAACGGCGAAAAGACGAACCAAGACAGCTTTTGTAAGTTTTATTTTGGTTCTGTCAACTTTGAATAAGGTGAGTTTTACAACAATAAATTCAGTGTTTATTTAAATGGAGTCTGGTGGGTTTGACAATAGCAATTTCGGGACAGTTGCTGGTTTAACTAGAAGGATCTTTCTCTTTAAGATCTGTCTCAGTAGGGATCCTTTCCATAGTGTTGTCAGACACTTAGAATATTGCTGTATTCATGTGCTCCTCAAATGGTCCCATTTCCTGAGTTGGGAAGTAGTTCTTCCAACTTCAGCCTGTTCATGACCTTTAAGTCATAATGGGGAAGAAACACAACAGATATGTTGAATTTTATTGCTCAGATTGTTAAACGTCCCAGTGAACATTCATGTTGCTTTATCCAGACTTGTTGCTGCACCAGTACATCGCCTAAACCTACTAAGATATTGCTTTACCTGACTGATGGTAATAAATAACCTCTAGGTCAATGTATGTAGACAACTACAAAGTTACAACCTAATAGGCTACCATGTTACAAATTATATCTGAACAAAAATTAATATGCAGTACACAAATAAATAAAAAGTTTCTTAACATCAAACTAACACTTACTGTTGTCTGCCATGTTTCTGCATAATATGACATCAACTCAGCAAGGCTTACTTTGCAAGTTGTTGTTCCGAGGAGGTGTTCGTGTGAATTTTCCCAGGAGAGAACTATTTCTTTAGATTATTTCGACACCACATAAATGCAGGATAATAACCTGAGTCTGTCAGTGGCAAAAACAAAAACTTTTATTGGACGTAAGTTGACGTGAATATGCCCCAAGCGGTCACATTGCAGCCTGTTAAGCAGCTGCAGCGCTCTCACTCCATACCAGACCAATTTTAAAAACTGTCGTCTCCATTACTCACTTAGAAACAAAACACGGGGGAAAAGGGTCCATGTTGAAAAATACCGAACATACTTTTTTAAGGAAGCATGTAATCAGGTTGTTTGTACATAGTCAAGATCCAGCAGGGAGCAGGTATGTTGAAAAGGTGATGCTCTGTCCTGCGGAAAATGCTGCAATGAATTCAGGTGATTAAAAAAAATAACTTTTGTGTCAGTGCCAGGAAGGTTTTGCTACAAGATTGTGAAATGTTTAGTGCAGATAAAGTCATGAAAGATTAACCTAAAAATGGCCAAAGTCATGTAAACAAGGACACACTGTTATGAAGATGTGCCATTTAATGTTTGTTTCCTTTTCAGATTTGTTTTTGTAACCATGACAAATGTATTACTTGAATGTTGAGATTATTTGTTTTGCAGTTATTGAAGAAGGTTAGTTACGAGGACGAAACTCTGGAGCAGAAGAAATAATCTAATGTCGCGTAGAATCAAACTACGAGCCTCACCAGAGTTTTGATCCTGACAGCAGGAACTTAAGTGAATTAAGTTGTGTGTAGTTGCTACTGATTCTGATGTGAAGTCTGCTTGAAAAAAGACCAAATTGATCACTTGCAAGATCACGTGGAGGTAAACAAAACTGACTTTTAAGTTTAAAGTGAAACAGCAAATGCATTGTTTATTTTATTGTACACTGGCTTACCTACTAGACTACTGTAACTTTAAAGTTTAACGATTGTGTGTGAATGTTGCCTGCTGATGTGGGTAGAGTTAGGGTGTGTGTGTGTGTGTGTGTGTGTGTGTGTGTGTGAGAAAAAGGGAGAGTGTGTGTGTGTGTGTGTGTATAAACACAATGACGCCCATGTTTTGTTCACCTAATTCCCTAACAGCCCTTAAAAAGCCTTAAGTGTTTGGTCCTTGGACTTCCCTTGAAAATGAGCATGGTTTTAATGAAAACCCCAAATAATAAGGAGAAAGAAACGGTGAGGAAACACAGAAACAGCAATTTTTTTTTTGTTTTTTTCTTGTCTTTCTGTTTTATTGAAGTTTTGTTGAATAGACAGAGCAATTCCTTAGAGATTCTTTATCATGGAAAGCAAGAAAACAGTAATATTTTGTAATTATACTATATTTTAGCAATGTGTAGTTACTGAGCTGTAACATTTTTTCCCCAAGTTTCAAAGCTTCAGTTTGCAGTTGTGACTATTTATAATACTTGATTTGCTTGTTATTTAAATTTTATTTTCTTCTTTTGTTTATTGTACTATTGCTGTGAAATGGAAGAAGGTCCACGAGCCTTTCTTTGTGTCATGCTGTACGACAGATAAGAGGCAAGAGCGTGAGAGTTGTGCTACTCTTTTTGTAATATTGTAATAATAAAATAAAGTTCTAATTTATGCTTTGAAACAAGTCTGAACTGCAGTTTGGATTATCTGCAGTGTTAACTGACACTGCCAACACGTGAACTTTTCTACTGCTCCCTTAGTTCTGCAGAGATACTGCCAGTGTTGACGTATTAGGCTGGTTTCCTCCCAGTCAAACCACTTTTGACCCCCAACTCGTCAAATATCGACGCTTTGTCAGTGGCTCTACACGCCAAACAGTGACGCTTCAGGTACCCCTCCAGCATCAGTTTAAGATATAATATAATTCAGTAATTTTCAATATTTTCAAACGCAGAGGTGATACTGTGGTAGTCTGTGAGTAATGTGACGTCATACCTGTATCTGTATAAAAACACAGCCAAAGTTAGAGAGCAGAAACGGCGGATGGTCGGAGGACACTGACCTTCAGCTTCTCAAATAGCAACTCAAATTCAGCCAGCCCAGCTCAAACTCCACGCCAGATCATGAAACTTTCTGTTGCTGCTGTTACACAGATTAGACCCAGCCTAATGTGAACCCTGGTGCTAGGGTTGACTGAACTTAAGTTGCTACAGCTGTTACTGAGTCCATCCCTGGAGCTTCCGCCTGCTTTTATCTCTGCAAATGTTCTCCTAGTAGCAGAGAGTGAGGCAAAAGCCCCATTTTCACCAAACACTTTCAGTATGGTACCTTTGGATAAGTGATCCTTCAGACATGGTACTTAGACCCTAGTGTTTCCACTGCAAACAGTTCTCTTAAATGTGGGCGGGGTTGTTGTCACTCACTGCTCTGTCCAGCACTCACTGTATTTCCTCATTACCAGTGACACAGAGGGAAGTCTGCACCATTTTTGGAATATGTCTCATGATATACCGTCTCTCGAAACTGTACGATTCAACTTTTCCCCGTGGTCTAGTGTTAAAAAACTAAACAAAAATTGCAAAGAATGTGTTGCAATACTTGAAAATGGCAATACATATATAAATTGGCAAGTGATTAAAGCAAATCGTCCCAGCTCTATTAATTATCAGACATTTTATGTTTGTGTAACATTGACACATTTGACATAACATTGTGTATGTAATTGTTTTACATTGGTTTCTGACACAGTTATGATTTAGGCTGGTTTTCATTGAATTGGATTGAAGTCGTGATTGGGCTGGAAACTTGTCAGTCTGATCTGGCAACACTGGATACAGCAACTTAACTACTGTCATCATGTCTGACAGTTCAGGTAATGTACTATTCACAGATTCTTACATAATCAGCCTCAGACGTTGCTGAGCGGTTTAAAAGGCCCGCCATAACCATATATAATTTGTAACTGAGACAGCTCGCGCTGAAGGCAGCGATTGTTGCACCAGTTGCTGTGCTTTCATGCCATTTATCAGAGCCTGCCTCTGCCAAATGGAAACAGGAAGTAGAGTAGACAAAGCAAGCTGTGAAATCCACAGGACTATCTGGCTGCAGTAGATTTAGCTTGTCTGGCTGTGATGAAAATGGGACTCGTATAAAGGGCACACAGCAGGAGGGCGGGATCAGCACCTTCGTAATCAGTATTACTCCATGAAGGATTCTGAGCGATGTCAGAGGTGCCGGCAGGTTTTGGCCTTTGTGCAGAGAGGATGTGCATCCTGTTCAGGTGGTGGCAGAAACAGCATGTCTAGAAACCTTTGGATTATATGTTTTAAAGGGACAGTTCAACCCCAAATCAAATATTCTTCATCTTACTGTAGAGCTATTTATCAGTCTATATTGTTTTGGTGTAAGCTGTTGAGTGTTGGAGAAATCGGTCGTAGAGATGTCTGCCTTTTCTCCAATATAATGGAACTAGATGGCACTCGGCTTGTGGTGCGCAAAGCAGCAAAAAAAACTCAACAGCATTGTCTCTTTGCAAAAACCATGACCTGGATACTCAAGACAATCCACAGACCTTGTTGTGACAAGTTTCATGTTGGAACTATTTTCTTTCTACAGAACTACTACCAGCAACCGCATCACCATGCAGAGGGAAGCGTGCATCTACTGCTAGCACATCTAGCACCAATGAGCTAGCTAACATTACAGAGGACGCCATTAATGTTTATATCTTGCACTGTCACAAGCACATAGTATATTAAAAATGAACGTGCTTTCAGGGCACGTTATGAATGTCCGTGGCTCACACTGTTGGCTGTTTCACCAGCAGTTCTAATGAGTTAATAGCTTCTTTTACACTGCCTCTTCTAGACGGGAATTTCATGCCGTTATGTCGGCCTCTCCGTTCCCTATAAAAGGTAAAAGTGTGGAATGGGTGCACAGAGTTGTCTCACCGTTAAGCCGGCACTGGAGGTCATAACAGCGCCAGCGTCTGTATAAAAGGGACAGCTGGCAGAATGAGACCATGGGTGGCACAGGACGTTTTGATGACGTGTTTAGTGTACAAGCTACAGTGGGAAACTTAAAAAGCAGCTGCTAGCAGTTAGCAGCTAGCTCAAATAAGAAGCTCAACAGCGGCTGAAAAAATCTGCGCCGTGGGAAAACAACGAGGTCCAGGAGCTCCTTACCCTCCGAACAGAGGAACAGATCAACTACCACATAACAGAGACTGTAAATGATTGTTATTATCATTATAAAAATATCAATTATATACGTATCTGATTTGAGACACAACAAAAGTCTGTGGATTATTTTTGAGTAACTGGGTCACGATTTCTGGAAAGAGACATTGCTGTTGCGTTTTTTTAAATTTATTTTTTTCGGCATTTTAACAAGCCGAGTGCTGTCTAGTTCCATTATATTGGAGAGAAGGCAGACATCTCTACGGCCAGTATCTCCAACACTCGACAACTCACACCAAAAAAAATCTAGATTGGTAAAAAGCACCAAAGGTGAGAGTTGAAATATGTATTTTTGGGCTGAACTGTCCCTTAAATGTATTCTAAATTCTACTATTTTACACCATTATATCAGTCGAATGAACAAATATCACTAATATAGTCCTCCTCACTGCTCCTCTCAGTGAAATATTGTCTCAAATGCTGAATTTAAAATCAACCTGATAGGAGAGTATCACTCAGTCAGAGAGGCAGTTCACACACAGTTACATTTCTGAGGGAACTGAAACTGAATACTGTCTTTAGGTTCGAATGCCTTGATGCTCGGGTCAGTCAGGCTGAGCAGCCACAGTGGAAACTCTCTGTTGTCTCTTTAGACATGCGTGCTGCTCAGAGGAGTCATCTCTGTGGACTGCTGTGTCTGCCGCCGCCACAGGCTGCCTTCCAACGAAAAGTCTCTCCAGCTCCTCCCTGTGGATAAAGGAGGGAATGTTACTAGACGTGGATTACCTTCCTGTCACAGAGAGATGCTTGAAAAGCAATAAAAACTTCTGAGGCTGCGTTCCCATTTCTGCACCTCTGTATAGTCTGTTCGATAGTCTGTGTGAGGTAGGCTGGTGGTCTCGATCCCAGCACCCAGGATCCTCATCGATTTTGCCCAGGTTGCTGTTCCATTTGTTCCAGTTGACTTCCTCCACTCTGAGACGACAAGAGGACACATGCTCCAATTACTGTCTGCTGTGTGATGCATCAATCAGCTGTCAGAGAAAGCGCAAATTAGTGAAGAGCACACTGTGCCGTGCATCAATCGATGCTGCTCGCACAGCTGCATCTTTTGTTAAATCTTCAAGCCCAAACTCCTTTGTTAATGCCTGATTATTATTACATGCTAAACCTTGATTTTGTCGCTGCTCAGATGAGTTTGGGTGGAAGAGATTTTTACTCCTCGGTACTGAAAATCAGGTCAGATAACAACTTCAGTACTACACCTGTCAAAGCATCCTTCCTAAAGTCACCTATACAAACCCTCTGAGATTCACATTGTGGACATATGCCTCTCCTTGTTCCTTGTAACTAGTAACTGGGAAATTATTCAACCATCTTAATCACAGGAAACATGCTCTTTTCTCCAGCCCTGGATTAATCTGTTAGGGGGTCCTGGGCACTGAGCATGTATCCTGTTGCCTTTAAGTACCTGTCAGGTGCAGTGCACATGGCAGATTGCATGTGAGGGGAGGAGGATTTTAGAAATACTATGTATGAGTATGAGTCAGCCAACGTTCTAGCTAATATTTTTTGGTCTAAAAGTAGTCAAATTCAAATATTAAGAGTCTACTTATATTGTCATCAAAACACCAACCATGTGCATGTTTTAATTGTGTAATATAACCACCCCAAAAGTTGTCAAAATATCCAAATTCTCTCCCAAAATAGCCTGCCTACAAGTAATCAAATTTGAGTCTAAAGCCCCGTTTCCACTGAGCAGTATGGTACAGTTCGGTTCTGTATGTGTTTTTTGTTTCCACTGTGAAAAGTTGTGGATGGTACCAATGGAACTGTTCTGTACAGTCCCCATTTTTTGTCCCCCCTCTGTTGGGGTACCTAGCACACAGATCTGGTACTAAAAGGTGGAGCTGTGAACACTGCAGTCTGTTGATTGGTCAATAAAGGACAGTCACTCTGCTCAGGGCTGAGTTGTGGCTGGTTTTGAAGCTCATGTAACCACTGTTTATGCTGTGGAAAGTTTTATTAGTGAACTGTAACGTCACGGTAACTGTAAAATGAAAGGATGTTTCGCTGCCTCTCACAGCAGCTGTAGTCAGAAAAAATTTAATTAATTCACTGGGCCGACTGCCGGCAACTTTTAAGGTGGAACGTTATCTTGTAATGTTACTCAGTGCATGAGGTGAAGACGTGAATCCATCAGCACACCTTAAATATTCCATATGACAACTTTTCATATGACCATTACTTTAGTTTTTATATGACATACACTTTTAGTAATGAGTGGATCTTGAAGTGTTTATATATGTTAATTTCGACCGGGTTATGTGAACGGCATATATTCTAATCCTCACTCGGAGGAAAAAACAAGGGTCACACAGCGCCGTTCCTGTGGACTCCAGCAACACTAAACCCCCGAGCTTGCCTTAGATGGACTAAATGCACAAAGCTGCTATTTTCAAACATCCCATGGAGAGAGACTCTCACTGCAGCCTGCTTCATTTTGTTCTGAAAATGTCTGCGTGCAGCCTCGTTCTGTGGACTATAAACAAGGTGCAGACTTTCATCTGAGTTTCCTCCCAGAGCACAGACAGCTCCCTCATGATCACCTGCCTGGTGGAATCTGAGATGATCGAGTCTGGGTGGAGCCTCGTGTGCGCAATATGATCAGGGAGCTTGAGTTGTTTTCCAGGATCCACTCTCAGCTGCCAGTCTGGGGCTGTGGACAGTTGGTATCATCTTGTCTGTGGTTAGAAAAGAGGTCCTTCCTCTTTTCCTGGGGTGGTGTTTACTGGACTAAATGTCTTCCGCAACTGCCTTGAGCAGCTGGGCATAGCACCAATGGTAACAACCATCAGCCAAGGCTTTGGGGCAGCTGCTGAGGAGGTGTTAGAGGGATCCTCTTCCAGCACACATGGGGCAGGATGGTATCTCAGTTTTGCCCCAAGTGTAAAGGTTTGCTTGACTTGGTAAGGTGTCATAATTTAATTAATGGTAGAAATTCCCCAGTTTTATAAAACGTCATTAACACAAAGGCAAAGAAGTGCTGAGGACAAAGAGGTGTGGATTGTTGACTTGAACTCAAGTCACAAATCTGATGACTTTAAACTCGACTTGACAAAATCAAAAAAGCACCCAGAGTGGACGTTCACACTCAGCTATTGATGGAGTTTTTCATATCATGTAATTAACTGATTGCTTTGTTGCTGAACTGAAAGAAGCAAACCTGAAACACCGGCGACGGTCGTCTCCAAGAGCAGTGCCGAGGTTCTTCTCCACCCCACAGCGATACCTCTCCCTCAGACAGCAAGACAGCCTCCTCTCCATGTCCAGGATCGTGATGGCCCTCTGAAAACAGTCACAGCACTTCATAAACAACCCGCAGTTGCCTTGGATAGACACTCCCCTCGACCACAGAGCACGCCTCACCTGCAGCTTCCAGATGCTGGCGCTCTCGCTGGTGGTCCTCTCCACCGTGCGGTTCATGACGGCGATGAGCATGTTGAGCAGCAGGATGTACGTAAGAATAATGTAGCCAATGAGGAGCATGTAGAAAACCACCTTGTTCTCGCCATCCTGGACGAATTCCACGTCGCCCATGCCGATGGTGAACTTGAAGAGCTCCAGCAGGGTGAAGGCGAAGTTTTCAAAGGTGGGTTTTACACACTCCTCGTCAGGCGCAAGGGGACCAAAGAGACGCCCCTTTTGTGGTGGCTGAGTCACAGCAGTCATGTTTTTCGGAGGCTTTACAATCAGAGTGATCAACGCTGTGACAGGACAAGGGAAGAGAATTTTTAGGCAAATGTTTTGCCAAGAGGAAGTCAGCCATCTTGGATTTCTGGTGCATTAATTTTCATTTTACAAGCATTAGTGTTTGAGGACTTTAGGATGCACAGAAACTCACAAAACTTTGCATGCTTGTTCAAACTAAAAATTATTTTCATTTGAGGGTGCAATAGGGTTTGTGTGTCACACATGGTCTCTGTAGCCCTCTGATTGCTTTTAGCCTTTGAACGCATTTTTGACTCCCTTGGGATACTCAAATTTTTTTCCAGCACACATCAAGCCCTGTGAACAGCACAAGAATATACAGGATTGGATGCATGCATGTTTTGTGGGCTCAATAGTGCCCCTCAATGCGTGGATGGCTTAAGCTACCCTGATGTTCACTTACTTTGGTAAGTACATTCCTCTCATCATTTCAGACATATTTCTAATTGGGTTACTTTAGCTACACCCACCCCGAATGTCGGCCATTTTGAATTTTGTGTGTTTTCATTTTATACAACCTTTTCAAAACTACTTTGAGATCGGATTCATTTCAGATTTGGGTGTTATGAACCTCCAACTAACAAGACCCTAAATTGCAAAAGAACAGTTGATAACTTGAACAGCGATGTCACAGGTCATGTGAGAACACGCCATTTTAAGGGAATGGACAGGTGGAATGGAACTTTACAAAACTCCTCCCAGAGGATTCAATAGATCCATCTCAAATTTGGGCAGCAGTATCTCAAGACCTATATGATGCCAAACTGGAAAGCGTTTGTGCTTTGATGGAACAGCGGTACTATGGCAGCACAACGAATTTCGATGTCTTTACACGACACAGGAAGCTACTGACTGCACACAATTCAATCTGCCCCAGATTTCACATGCTGGATAAAAGTCTAAGCCTGAAGACATCTACAGGCCCATCCTGACTCATATCACCACCTACAGACAACAGGAAGTCAGCCAGATGTGACAAAGATCACTAATTTACATTAAATTTACATGGTGTGGTCTACACATGATATACAGCAACATGACATGTAATTAGTGTGTGTTCTCTGACGCCACATAGAGGACACAGAAAGTGGTACAAAATACACACTCCAAGCAGGAAATACCATCTACCTAATGGGCATGATATCCGACATTTACGGAAAAACCGACGTCCCGCCAGTACCAACGATGTGTGCAAGATCCTGTTCATGGCCGCTTTTATGACAAGTTTATATCTCAATATGTCCTTCATTTGTTTAGGAGAGTAATAGATCTGCTAAATTTCAAATCATTAAAGCAAAGTGAGTAAATTATCAAGTGAAAATCTTGATAATATTACCCTCTGAGTTATATTTTAGCATCAGAGCATTTTGGGAGGGCATACCTGCTGCAAATCCAAAGAGGAAGACGAGGTAGACAACAATAAAGCGCAGGATATCACTGAGGATCATCTGCAAAGAAAGAAACAGGACAAAAGGCTTCAGTGTGGATCGTTCACTGGGATGTTCACTGCGGTGCGGTGCAGCCTGTGTGGACTACCTTCTGTATCATGATGCTGTAGATGCCCATGTGTCTGCTGCCCCTGGAGAAGTAGAGTGTGTTGACCCAGCTGAGAGCGAGACACAGCACCAGGAAGCCAATGTACTCCTGCCGCCTGAACAGATACAGCCCGGCTGTGACCAGGAAGAGGGCGCCCTGCAACAAACTATCAAGAGCAGAGAAGACGACTGAGATTCTGCACAGCTTTTTGATTTCAAATTATGACAATGCTGTAAAACACGAGGTTTGATATTTTACTGTATCGTATGTGTGCAAGTACAAAAACAAAATGACACATTTTAAAAAAACAATCCATCCCCTGATCATCTGAAGCCGTTACATGTCATCAGTCTGTGCTGTTCAGTAAATCCCAGTTATTTGGTGATCATTTTGTGTTTTTGAATATGCTGCCCCATGAAAATCTTGCTTTGCTGACCTCTGCTGGTGGAGGTGTACTCCAGCGTGTGCCAGTGCACCATTACATCACTGTCAGGTGTGGTCATGGGTCAACAGAGCACATTTCTGATTACACCCAGGTGGAACCCCAGAGGGGCAGTGTAAAGGTGTGTTCACATCAAATGCGATGCAAATTTTTTTGCGTTGTGTTACTCGCGCGATTTTGAACGCTAGAATGTTTTGTGTTTTTGATGAGTCGATGAATCAGTGAGTGAACTTCTGCTGGTACGTCATCAGCGTCATATGTCTGCGGAGAATCTCAATGCTGATTGGCTATCGCAGCACGAATTGGTCACTTCACTTTGTTTTTTTTAAATGGTACAATTTGGTGTATTCTGGCTATGAATTTGGTCTCTGGCAAAGGCATCAATTTATGCTTTAAAAGGATAAAATAAAGTATTTCACCTTCAAAAACCATGTGGTCTTTAATCATGTAGCCCTGAGGCCAATTAATACTGTGTTGTTTGTTTTATGTTACTCATCCCTGAAGGGAAATAAGTGCAAATTAAATCAAATTGCCATATCTATGATTATAATAAGCGTCTCTTTCCCGAGCCATGATCTACTGTTTACAATGTAAAGCAGTTACTCCATCTTATGCAAAGCATAAAGCAGAGGTGCCACTGTGCCACCTCATTTCTGCTTTATGCTTAGTGTGACGGCCCTCCCATTGTCTTTGAGGATGTTCCAGCCAACCTCATCAGGCAGTTGTTTGACATGGGAGGTTTGTTGCCTCTGTTAATCTCACCTGGGCCGTCCAGGCCATAAAAGCTGCCTCATGTCTTTATTTGCTCTCTCCACCAAAGAAGAAATGGTTTTGTTGTTGTTTTTTTTTTCCCCCCCCCGTTAAAGGTTTTTTTTGGGGGGGAGTTTTTCCTTATCCGCTGTGAGGGTCATAAGGACAGAGGGATGTCGTATGCTGTAAAGCCCTGTGAGGCAAATTGTGATTTGTGATATTGGGCTTTATAAATAAAATTGATTGATTGAAATTGATTGATTGATTGATTGTTTGTTGGTCTTGAACAGTTGTCTGCAGCTTGGCAGCTATCTCAATTAGGTGTAACACCATCCACCATCCCCTCCACCTCCCTATGACAAAGTCATCTCATGCACAGTGCTTGTAATCAGAATGTGTGACTTTAGAAATGTTGATATGATACGTACAAATGTAACCTATCAGAAACGGACTATGCCAACATTTTCTTCTGGCGCCGAGGCTGCATGCGTAGCAAGATGTCAACGACAGTGAAGAAAAAGACTGCTAGCTAGCAAACGTAAATGTATACACGCACAATCAAACGTTTTAAGAAAATCTGCTTTGCAAATGTTGCATTCAGCACAAGGACAGTGTGTTCTAGAGAAAAACACTGAATGTAAATTCAGATCACATGAAAACTTTTAATTTTGACCACGTCTGGGAGATAAGTGTTACTACTTACAAAAGTATCTCATAATATCCATCAATCAGCAACGTCTGCAGCTTTGGCTGTTTCCTCTTCATCTCTGCGACCTATTGTTTTTTGATAAATCACATTACTGGAATGACAAGGTGGTGATACGAGCCATTGAATTTTAATTCAACAACACCCAGTCACATACATACCCCTACGAGAAAGAAATAGCAGTTTGCCAGCACCATCACTAGCTGGCCTGAAAGATCCAGGTAACCCATTAAGTTGTTTTCGACAGGAAATGGCGGCTGTGGGGCAGAGAAGAAACATAACCACCCTCAGCCTTTCTGAGATGGTTACACACATCAGTCACACAGTTCGTAGCAGCTGAGCTCACCTTTCCAAATTTCCTATTGTAGGCTACAAGAGTGAAGATGGTCAGGTACAGGATGTAGACCAAGAAGTTGAGGAAAAACATTCGGCCTGCAAACGTCCTCCACTTCTCCTCCAGCAGCTGGCCCAGAGGCTCCGTCTGCAGCATCTTGTGGCGGTTCTGAGAGGAGACACATGTTTGAGTGCAGAGTAACGACAGCAGCTGTTCTGACTGACCGGGCTCGTAACGCTGGGACTCACAGGGATGTCACTGCCGTACACCAGAATCTCCATCACGGACTTATCCTCATATGAGTCCACGGAGGCCAGGTCATACAGGGAGCTGTGGACGGGCCCGTAAACCCACTCGGTGAATTTACGGGACAAATGTTTGGTGTTGCTGTCTTGGAATTCCCGTTGCAGGATGTGTGAAAAAAGCTGCAGACAAATGAAAAGTCAGAGAATGTTCAGTCACATCGAGACTGAAAATGTGTCCGTAGCTAGCAAGACTGAAGACAGCAATCCAGGGGCTCACAGCACTCCCCAAAAGATAACTTTTCGGGTTGTTAGAGGAGCTGGAGGCCCGGGAGGTCATTCGTATGGCATGGGTAGTTTGGGGACTAACATCATGACTCAGGGCAGTGATTCCCAACCTGTCTTTCTTAAGGGACCCCTTTCCTATCATTGAGTAAACTGACGACCCCTGGCTACGTGACATATTTAATAGATATTTCATATTATATTCAATGAATAACAATAACAGCACAGAGCAACTGCTAAACTCTACGATTAACTCAAACAGTGAACGCAATAACAGCAGGAAGTTTGTGCAAAACAAGCGATTTGGATGAATTCTGAGCAGATTATTTCCTGTAAATTTTGCATCAAAGGTTAATTTCCTGATAGTTTTGAGAACTTTTTGTAAGAGTCTCTGTCTGTATTACCATGAACAATAATTTTAACTTAAAAAAAACCCACTTTGATTAAGCTTTCTTCACATAAAATGAATAAAATGTTAAGAAATGGCCTACTGTATCCACCTTATTCCTAGCCCCCATGATACCTTGCGTAAATTTTGCAACTTCCAGCGTTGAACTGAAACCGGCGATTTCCAGTGGTAACAGTTTGTTGACAGTACTCTATCTGTTGTAGCTCAAACAGGATTATGTGAGCATACCTATTATTGCATGTTTTGTGTCTAAGTGACTAATGGGAGCAACAGTTTTTAAAATTGGTCCAATATTGAGCAGAACAGGCTGCAGTGTAACCACTCGTGGCATGTTCCCACCGTCAATGTACGTCCACCAAAAGTGCTCGTTTTTGTCACTGACAGGCTCAGATTGTTATTTTAAGTGTCTGACAGCATTATGGAAACGATCCCTACTGAGACAGACCTTTTGTTAAAGAGTAAGATTCTTTTTGTTTAACCAAAACAGCCCCAAAATCATTATCGCCACACCCACCAAGCTCCATTTAAAAACACAGTCATTTAGGCGTCAGCATAGTCAGTCAGCATATTATCACATCTCCCTGGGTAAATTAAGGGTTTATTTCAACCAAATCAGAGATGGTGATTGTTGGAACAGTTGAAAGACAAACCAAGATGTCTTCTGCGAGTTTTATTTTGTTTCTGTCGACTCTGAATGACGTGTGTTTTATGATGATAAAATTACTGTTTATTTACATGGAGTCTGGTGGGTTTGGAAGACTCCATTACCCTTTTGCCAAGTGCATTTTTTAACCCTCTCCTGAAACCTAACCCAGCTGTTTCTGTGCCTAAACCTTTACCAGCACCAAGTCACATCATACAACAGGTTTGATTTTGGGAGGCACAGACAAATGATGTGTTGATAGAAGCATTAGATCAAAGCGACTAATTTTGTCATTTAGTTTAGAAGACTTGCTCCATAATTCCATGTCGCTGATTGCAGGCCATGGATCTTTCTAACTGTAGGGAGATTTTATGAGCATTGCGTTTGTTTTTAGGGTAACAAGCTGTCAGACAAACTGACTATCGGTCCAATGGGACATTATTCGGACTACCTGGGTTATAGGATAATGGGCTGTCAGACAAATGGGCAGTCCCTTAAGGCCCATAGTACATTGTTGGCCCTGGGCCTCAGCACAAATCTACTCTGCTGTGTCTCTTTACCCCGATCTTTCCAGTCTTGGCAGCCATCTTGAGAGGCGTCAGCCCCTTGTGGTTCTCAATGTCCTCCAGCTTCAGCTTGGGGTGCAGGCGGGCGGTGGTCTTGAGGATGCGGTCATACATGTTGGTAATGAACTCGGTGTTGTGCGTAGAGTTGTCAGCCACCACCACCAGGGCGTGCAGCACCGTGTTTCCCTGAGAGTCGGTCAGCTTGGCATCCGCTGACTGGTACCCGTTCTCCATGAGGAAGTCCACCACGTCGGGTTGGTTGGTGCAGGCTGCCAGAGACAGAGGCAGCTCACCTGAGGACGACAGAGAGAGAGAGAGAGAGAGACTCTATTTGATTTTCTTTCTGTCTAACTGATTCAAATGCATCTCTGTCTGAAATGTCTACATCCAATCCATAAAAGTACAAACATGACCTTTTTACAGCCGAGCTTTGAGACTGACGCCAGACACTCCAATTCAAAAATGTGTTCTGCTCATTGTTACTTCACTTGGATGTTTTATGTACAGTGTGCAGATTGATGTACAGATTTTATTTGTTTCTAAACTCATTTTATACTAAACATTATTATTGTTATTCTACTTTGTATGTGTGTGGAGGTATTGTATGTGCTGTACAACATTACTGTACAATAATAAATGCAGTTTATATGTATAGGGGTGGAGAGAGAGGCTGTACGGAAGCTGAGAATGGCCATGCTTGCAATATTATTTTTTTTTAAATTCCCTTTATATGGAGTGTTTGGAGAATTACAGTTTTTTCCTCTTCCTTGGGGAGGCTGTACAATCCTTTTGTGAATTCTCATCAGACTTTTAATTGGCAAATTTTTCAATGTAACTCAGAGACTTTGCATCTTGCAGGGTTCCCACGGTCATGGAAAACATTTTCCAGGCCTGGAAAAGTCATGGAATTAGTCAAATTCATTGACAGTTTTGAAAAAAAGTCATGGAATTTTGTTTTATATAATGATATTGTTACAATAATCTTCTATAGATAACCTTCTATGGGGCGGCAGTAGCTCAGTCCATAGGGACTTGGTTTGGGAACCAGAGGGTTGCCAGCTCAAGTTCCCATCCGGACCAAACATGGAGCATGGACTGGTAGCTGAAGAGGTGCCTCCTGGACACTAGGTGCGCTTGAGCAAAGCACCAAACCACTCGGGGTGCCTGTCCATTGGCAGCCACCCTTACTCTGACATCTCTCCATTTAATGCATGTATAGGTCCTGTTTGTGCATGTGTGTGTATTTCGGGCCTGTGTGTGCATGACAACAGAGTGAAAAAATTTAATTTCCCCTCGGGGATTAATAAAATATATCTTCTTCTTCGTCTTTCCATGTAACGTAACCTAACTGTCAACTTAATGTAACTTTAATGTGTCAACTTGTGACAACATTTTGTTTACCATCACGTATGTTTCCTCATTTTCTCCCTGGGTTTGTCTTTGAATCTGATATGTTTGGAATAATGCCGAGCAAGTGGGGCAAGGAAAAAATCAGTCCTTATAATCCTTATATCCTCAGAAAGTCATGAAAAAGTTTGGAAATTCTGTCCATGAAAATGTGTGGGAGCCCTGATATTGGAATGGGTCCCTGTACTGTATGACGACACCTGTGTACAGATGCAGTATTACATATCAACAGTTGGTGGCGGTGTTGTTTTGAAAATATCTCACCTCTGCTACAATCCTGTAAATGTCACAAGCAGCGCTGTACTGTCCCTTATTTTGTCTTAAATTAACACAAAGTAAAATATAATAATTTGAAAGGAAAATAATGAAATGCAATTTTAGATTTAAGTAAGAAATACTAAAAATGTGTTGCTTTAAGATCAGTGTCACACAAAAAGTTTAGCAACTAACAGTAGATGATCTTTGTGTGGGCGCTCCTCCCTGCAGCAGCATGCACTCACCAAAGTAGAAGCTGGGGCCATCGTGTGGCTGGAAGAATGTTCCACAGGCTTTGGCGTGGACGTCTGCTCCTTTACTGACCAGCAGCTTCACGTAGGAAATACTCCTCCTCTCAATGGCGATATGGAGAGCGGTCTGGCCTGTCAGTCACAACACAGCAGAGGTGAGTAGAGTAGCCAAATATTGTACTCAAGTAAGAGTACTGATACTTTAGAACAATATTACTCAAGTAAAAGTAAAAAGTAGTCATCCAAATAATTACTTGAGTAAAAGTAAAAGAGTATTTGGTGAAAAAACTACTCAAGTACTGAGTAACTGTTGAGTAACATCTGATTTATTTGTAAAATAAGAACATGAACGTAATCAATCAATCAAAAATAATAATCTGCAAATTCATGTATTTTAAACGATATCCCTTTAAAACAAAAATAAATTAAATCTTTACAAACATAACATAAATCAAGGCACAAGAAACAAATATAACAAATATATTCTTATATATACTGTACGTATATATATACATATATATATATATATATATATATATATATATATATATATATATATATATATATATATATATATATATATATATATACACACACACACACACACACACACATATATATATATATATATATATATATATACACAGTACAGGCCAAAAGTTTGGACACACCTTTTCATTCAATGTGTTTTCTTTATTTTCATGACTATTTACATTGTAGATTCTCACTGAAAGCATCAAAACTATGAATGAACACATGTGGAGTTATGTACTTAACAAAAAAAGGTGAAATAACTGAAAACATGTTTTATATTCTAGTTTCTTCAAAATAGCCACCCTTTGCTCTGATTACTGCTTTGCACACTCTTGGCATTCTCTCCATGAGCTTCAAGAGGTAGTCACCTGAAATGGTTTTCCAACAGTCTTGAAGGAGTTCCCAGAGGTGTTTAGCACTTGTTGGCCCCTTTGCCTTCACTCTGCGGTCCAGCTCACCCCAAACCATCTCGATTGGGTTCAGGTCCGGTGACTGTGGAGGCCAGGTCATCTGCCACAGCACTCCATCACTCTCCTTCTTGGTCAAATAGCCCTTACACAGCCTGGAGGTGTGTTTGGGGTCATTGTCCTGTTGAAAAATAAATGATCATCCAACTAAACGCAAACCGGATGGGATGGCATGTCGCTGCAGGATGCTGTGGTAGCCATGCTGGTTCAGTGTGCCTTCAATTTTGAATAAATCCCCAACAGTGTCACCAGCAAAACACCCCCACACCATCACACCTCCTCCTCCATGCTTCACAGTGGGAACCAGGCATGTGGAATCCATCCGTTCACCTTTTCTGCGTCTCACAAAGACACGGCGCTTGGAACCAAAGATCTCAAATTTGGACTCATCAGACCAAAGCACAGATTTCCACTGGTCTAATGTCCATTCCTTGAAATCTCTTCTGCTTGTTGCCTCTCCTTAGCAGTGGTTTCCTAGCAGCTATTTGACCATGAAGGCCTGATTCGCGCAGTCTCCTCTTCACAGTTGTTCTAGAGATGGGTCTGCTGCTAGAACTCTGTGTGGCATTCATCTGGTCTCTGATCTGAGCTGCTGTTAACTTGCGATTTCTGAGGCTGGTGACTCGGATGAACTTATCCTCAGAAGCAGAGGTGACTCTTGGTCTTCCTTTCCTGGGTCGGTCCTCATGTGTGCCAGTTTTGTTGTAGCGCTTGATGGTTTTTGCGACTCCACTTGGGGACACATTTAAAGTTTTTGCAATTTTCCGGACTGACTGACCTTCATTTCTTAAAGTAATGATGGCCACTAGTTTTTCTTTAGTTAGCTGATTGGTTCTTGCCATAATATGAATTTTAACAGTTGTCCAATAGGGCTGTCGGCTGTGTATTAACCTGACTTCTGCACAACACAACTGATGGTCCCAACCCCATTGATAAAGCAAGAAATTCCACTAATTAACCCTGATAAGGCACACCTGTGAAGTGGAAACCATTTCAGGTGACTACCTCTTGAAGCTCATGGAGAGAATGCC